>NC_057350.1:122374779-125254779 GCF_016509475.1 Prionailurus bengalensis
TCCTCTGCCTGCTCTTAAGATGTCTTTTAATGTTTTGCTGTGTCTGGATGAATTGCTTTTGTTTTGTTTTGTTTTTAATTGGAGGCCATTGTGAAATCTGAATCTGTGGATTTTTAGATCTTTTTATTCCCCTGGTTCCCAGAGTCTAGAGCTAGAGGGAGACATTTTCTTGTCTTTTCTTTAATGTTGGTTGATTTTTTTCTCCCCTCCCTAGTCCATTCTTTCACTGAGAATGTGTTTAAGGGGGTGGGGAGCCTCAATTCTAACTCTTAACTTCATGTGGTTCCCAAGGCCTTGTCCCTTGTCACTGTAAAGCCATTAAAAACAAAAGTTTTGGTTATTTACGTTGACAAATTCCTCCGTGGCAGCTGAAAGCTTTGTTTTTTTTTGTGAGCTCAGTGTTTGAGGGAGTATTTATTTGATTTCTCCATTTCTAGATGTTTTGTTAAGGTGAAGTTTACAGATCATTTATTTCACTGTGTTGCCAGAAACAGCAATCTCATATTTTTTGTATAATTTCTTTCCTTTTTCCCTCTTTTCCTTTTCTGTAATACTTTTGTAGTTGGACATTCTGAATTGGTGTTCTAATTTTTTTTTTTAACATTTTGTTCTACTTTGTGTTTCTTACCCTTTCTTTTGCTTTTTTTCTTTCTCCCTCTCTGTCCTTCTTTTCTTTTTTTTTTCTTTTGTATTTTGTTTATTAATTTGGTCTACCATTGTTTTGTTTATTTGATCTCTTCATTTCACATTCAAGGCGTTTTCTCAATTGTTCAGTAAAGTTTAGCCATCTGTTCAGATTAAAGAATGAGGGAGTAAAAAAAGCTGAGTAAAATTTCTGTGTATGGGGAGCTGTGAACTGCAAGTCTTAACACAGCGTGATTGAATGATTGCAGGTCTTTTCTCTTGGGTCAGATTCCCCATGGAGGAATCTGCTTGATTGGGCTGTGTTCTGAAGCTGATTTGGAAAATAAGGCTTGGTCCACCATTCAGCATGTAAATCTTCATTTAATCTCTTTGTGGTATCATGTGGCACACAACCTTATGTGTACTTGATTTCTACATCTTGTCTGGTTCAGTACCTTAAGAACATAAACACTTGTGTCTTGCTAGGGTGCACAAGAGGTAGTTTCTTGGTTACATGGTAAGGCATCTGGGTAAAAACTATCCCTTATTCAAACTTTTAACTTGATATTCTTATTTTCAGCCCCAAGCCACACTCCTACCTTCCAATGTCTCCAATTCTTGAGCATTTCTGTTGTGCTTTTTAGTGGTTTCATACCTTCACCGACTGTCATATGCTCAGGTTTGGCTTGTGTGTTTTACCAAGTCAATTATTATTCACCAGTCCTCTATCTAGCTTCAAACAGCTTTATTTATGTCTCTCATTGGCTGTGGTTCCCTTTCATTATATAGATGTACAGAAAGGTTTTTTGATAGCTATATCCTTTTTCAGTCGTTTTATATCATTTTAGTGTAGTTTCAGGAGAGAATGGATATAAACCTGTGTGTTCATAATTAACCAAAACAACCTGATAATACATTTTAGTTAGTTATAGTTGCTTAAAAATAGTATTATTATAAATTCAGGAATTTCTTCTATCTTCCTTTTCCATTTATGTTTATTTCAGTTTCATATCATGGGTGAAGAGTAGAAGGATAGGTAAATATAGGAGGGAATGCAGGAAGGCAAGGAGGGAGACATAAGAAGAAAATCAGGTTTGTTAATAACAAAGGATCAGAAGCTTAGAGACTGGTACCAGTGGGACTTTAATGAGGTAATATCGCCATCTTCTGGCTTTTTAAAAACTGTGTTCTGTAATTTTATCTGTGTGTGTCAGCTTTAGTGAATTTGGTCTTGTTTAGTTGTTCTCTGTGCTATTGTAGACAAAGACTTTTCTTTACACAGGATTTGATTACAATATAATAACTATGTCTTTTCAAGTTTCCCAAGAGAGGATTCTATCTAAAATATTACAAAAACCATACCCTGTTTCTCTAAAGCTCAGACAATTATTTCTTATATCATGAAAACAAGCATTGTTTCTATATGAAGGAAAATTGAGAATTTTAAGAATTAAGTTTATTATATAGGTAGTTTTTGTTCATGGTATAAAATACAAAATGTAGAAAGGGCATCAGTAGCTCATCTTACTATTTCATTAGTATTAATCAAAGAAAAGAAAAAAAATGTATTCTTTCTACTCTTTGCCATATATCCAGCCAGTACTGTGGTCTCAGAGATGGTCTTTTTATACAAATGCCGGTATGCCACACATACTTCTCTATTACTTAGTCTTTTTCACTGAATAAACTGGAGGCCATTCAATCAGTACACAGTGTGCTCCCTTATTCCTTTTTCTAGGACTTGATTTGTTTAACTAGTCTACTATTGGTAAACAGTTAGGGTTTATCTAACTGTTACCTAACCAAAAGATCTTTTGCTCTAAAAATGACACCATTGTGATTATCCTTGTGTGTATGTGTATATATGTATGTGTATGTGTATGTGTATATACGTGTGTGGGTGTGTGTGTGTGTGTGTATGGTATCATGTGACTCCATAGGAAAAAAAGCTCAGGATATACGTATTTATGATTTTCAGTGACATGGTGAAATTACCCGCTGAAAAGATGGTACCTATTTATTCTACCACCAGCAAAGTATGAAAAAGTCGGTTTTTCTCCATCCTTCTCAATATAATATACCAGTTTCAATATTTTTGATATTGAATATTACAACTTTATTTTGCATTTCTCTTATGAGAGAGGTTGAACTTTTTTTTTTTATGTTTAAAGGCCATTTGTGGGACCTTTAAACATTAAAGGTTGGTTGAGCATCTGACTCTTGGTTTCGGTTCAGGTCATGATCCCAGGGTCACGGGATCAAGTCCCGTGTCAGACTCTGTGCTGAGTGTGAAGCCTCCTTAAGGTTCTCTCCCTCTCTCTCTCTCTCTTTCTCTCTCTCTCCCTCCCTCCGTCTCCCCCCCGACCCCTTCCCCTGCTCCCACTCTCTCTAAAATAAGATTACAACTTTTTTTAATTTAAAAAAGGAAACAAACTTAAAAAAATTGTTTAAAGCCATTTGTATTTTCTATTATAAAGCCTTGGCCATTTTTTTAAGGCTCTTCATGTTCTATTTATTTATAGCTTTTATAGTATAGAAATTAACTCTTTTTCTGTAATGTGAATTACAAACACTTTTTTCCAGTTGACTTTTCCTATGGCTTGCATTGTGGTGTTTTCTTTAAAAGGCAAAAAAATATATATACCCATATTTTGTATTTATATCAGGTTTTTTTCTTTTATAAACTCTGGGTTTGGGTTTGTAGTTAGAAAGTTTTGCACACATGGAGATTAAGAACTCTAATTTCCATGTTTTCTTCTTTAAATTGCATTAAATTTCTTGATCCACCTGGAATTATTTTGAATGAGGTGAAAATTATAGTTCCAATTAATTTTTTGTCAGATGGTTACTCAATTATCTCTTATCTCAACACTATTTATTTAATAATACACTTAAGCCACTTAAACCCCACTGATTTGAAGAGTCAATTTTGATACACACTCAATTTCGATAAAGAAATCCATAAGGATTTGGGTTTATTATCAGACTTTTTCTCCATCAAACTATATGCCTTTTCATTTACAGTGTATAATATTTTAATTATTGTAATTTTATAACTTGTTTTAATAATTGGGTGGGGCTAGACCTTACTCTGTGTTTCCAAAATTTGGCTATTCTTGCTCATTTTTTTATATACTTTTTTTTTTTTTTTTTTTGGCTTGGGATCGACTTTGTTTTCTGTCCATTAAAAAAAAAAAAATTGTATTGTGTTAAAATACCCATAACATAAAATTTGCCATTTTAGCCATTTTTAAATATACACTTCAGTGGTATTAAGTATATCTGTAATGTTTGCAACCACCACCCCCATATCCATAACTCCTTTCATCTTTTAAAACCGAAGTTCTATACCTATTGGTAATTCCTCATTCGCACCCCTTATCCCCCAGCCCCTGGCAACAACTATTCTCTTTTCTGTCTCTGTGATTTTGACTACTCTAAGTACCTCATGTAAGTAGAATCAATATATTACATGTTATAATATTCAGTACATATTATATGTTATAATGTATATTGGATTTCTTAACATATTATAATATATAATATGTATTGATTTTTTTAAATTAAGTCTTTTAATTCCAGTATTGTTAACATACAGTGTCATATTAGTTTCAGGTGTACAATATAGTGATTCAACAATTCTGTACATTACTCAGTGCTCATCTCGTTAAGCGTAGTCTTTAATCCCCATCACCCATTTCACCCATCCCTCCCCACTTCCCCTCTGGTGACTATCAGTTTTTTCTCTATAGTTAACAGTCTGTCTCTTGATTTGTCTCTCCTTTTTTTGTTTGTTTTGTTAATTTTGTTTCTTAAATTCCAGATATAAGTGAAATCGTGTGGTATTTGCTTTTTTCTGAATTATTTTGCTTAGCATTATACTCTAGTTCTATCCATTTTGTTGTAAATGGGAAGATTTCATTCTTTTTTATGGCTAAATAATTATCTATCTGTCTATCTACACACACACACACACACACACACACACACACACCCTACACCTTTACCCATTTATCTATTGATGGACACTTGGGCTGCTTCCATAATTTTGCTTTTGGAAATAATACTGCAATAAACATAGAGGTGCATGTATCCCTTTGAATTAGTGTTTTTGTATTCTTTGGGTAAATACCCAGTAGTGCAATTGCTGGATAGTAGGGTAGTTGTATTTTTAACTTTTTGAGGAACCTCCATACTGTTTTCCACAGTGGTTGCACCAGTTTGCATTTCCACCAACAGTGCACTTAGAGTTCCTTTTTTTCCACATCCTCACCAACATTTGTTGTATCCCACAGATTTGGACCACTATGTTTCCATTTTCATTTGTTTGTTTAGATGTAATTTTTGCTTTCTTTGGTTTCTCATATGACCCATTTATTGTTTAGTAGCATGTTTTGTTTGTTTGTTTTTAAATGTTTTATTTATTTTTGATAGCGTGCAAGCAGGGGAGGGGCAGAAAGAGGGGGGCAGGGGATCTGAAGTGGGCCCTGCTCTGATAGCGGTGATCCCAGTGTGGGACTTGAACTCATGAACTGGGAGATCATGACCTGAGCTGAATTCAGATGCTTAACCAACTGAGCCACCCAGGTGCCCCTGTTTTGTTTTGTTTTTTAATTTTTTTTTTTTACATTTCTTTTATTTTTGAGAGACAGAGAAAGAGCATGAGTGGGGGAGGGGTAGAGGGAGAGGGAGACACAGAATCCGAAGTAGGCTCCAGGCTCTGAGCTGTCAGCACAGAGCCCAGTATGGGGCTCGAACTCATGAACCTGTGAGATCGTGACCTGAGCCGAAGTTGGACACTCAACCGATGGAGCCACCTGGGCACCACCCCCGTTTTTAAATTTTTTTTAAGGTTTATGAGAGAGACAGAGACAGAATGCGAGTGGGTTAGGGGCAGAGAGAGAGGGAGACACAGAATCTGAAACAGGCTCCAGGCTCTGATCTGTCAGCACAGAGCCTGATGCGGGACTCAAACTCACAGAGCTGTGAGATCATGACCTGAGCCTACAGCCTGACATTCAACCGACTGAGCCACCCAGGCGCCCCTCCCCTGTTTGTTTTTAAGTAAGCTCTATACCTAGTGTGGGGCTTGAACCCATAACCCTGAGATCAAAAATTGTAGGCTCTACCAGCTGAGCCAACAAAGCACCCTAGTATCGTGTTATTTAACCTCCATTATTTGTGCTCCTTCCAGATTTTTTCTTGTGATTGATTTCTACTTTCAAAGTGTTGAGGTCAGAAAAGATGCATGTATCATTTCAGTCTTTTTAAATTTGTTGAGACTTGTTTAGTGGCCTAATATGTGATCTATTCTGGAGAATACTCCATGCGCACTAGAAAAGAATGCATATTCTGCAGTGTTAGGATGGAGTGTTCTGAATATATCTGTTAAATCCATCTGGTTGGTGTGTCATTCAAAGCCACTGTTTCCTTTTTGGTTTTCTGTGTGAATGATTGGTCTAATGATACAAGTGGAGTGTTCACATCCCCTGCTATTATTTTATTATTATTATTGATTAGTTCCTTTATGTTTGTCGTTAATGGTTTTATGTATTTTGGTACTCTCATTTTAGGTACATAAATATTTATAATTGTTATATCTTGCTGTTGGATTATCTCCTTGATTATTATATACTGTCCTTCTTTATATATTGTTACAATCTTTGCTTTAAAGTTTGTTTTGTCCAATGAAAGTATTGCTACTCCAGCTTTCTTTTGGTGTCTATTTCCAAAATAAATGTTTTTCCATCCCCTCACTTTCAATTTGTAGGTGTCTTTAGGTCTGAAATGAATCTCTTGAAGGTAGCATTTAAATTAGTCTTTTTTTTTTTTTAAATATACTCCGTCACCCTATCTCTCTTGATTGGAGTATTTAGTCCATTTACATTCAAAATAATTATTGATAGATACGTATTTATTGCCATTTTGTAACTTGTTTGTGGTTGTTTTTGTAGTTTTTTTCTCTGATCCTTTAATGCTTTGCTGGCTTTCTTTAGTGATATACTTGGATTCCTTTCCCTTTATTTTTTGTGTATCTATTACTAGTTTTTGACTTCTCTTTACCATTAGGTTTTTATATATGATATCATCTGCATATAGTAGTCTGTATTAAGTTAATTGTTACTTAAGTTTGAGCCCATTCTTTACTTCTCTCCCTGCCACATTTTAGGTATCTGGTGTCATATTACACACCCTTTTGTTTTGTGGACTCCTTGATTGATTTTTACAGATATATTTATATTTACTGTTTTTGTATTTCCAGCTTTTCATACTCTCACTAATAGTCTTTCCTTTGCACTCAAAGAACCCCTTTAATATTTCTTGTAGGGCTGGTTTAGTGGTCATGAATTCCTTTAGTTTTTGTTTGTCTGAGTGACTCTTTATCTTTGCTTCTATTCTGAATGATAGCCTTGCTGGCAGAGTATTCTTGGCTGCAGATTTTTCCTTTTCAGCACCTTGTCTGTGTCATGCCACTCCCTTCTGGTCTGCAAAGTTTCTGCCTAAGAATCCCCTACTTGCATTATGGGGTTTTCTTTGTATGCAACTGTGTTCTTTTCACTTGTTGCTTTAAAAATTTTGTCTTTATCACTACTTTTTGCCGTTTTAATTACTATGTGTCTTGGTGTTGACCTCCTAGGGTTGATTTTGTTGGGGGATCTCTGTGTCTCCTGGGTCTAGGTATCGGTTTCCTTCCCTGGATTAGAGAAGTTTTCAGCTATTATTTCTTCAAATAAATTTTCTTCTCTCTTTTGTCTCTTCTTGTTCTGGGATCCCTCTAATGTGAATGTGATCGCACTTGATGGCATCACTGAGTTCCAAGACTGTTCTCAATTTGCGTATTCTTTTTTCTCTCACTCAGCTTGATTGCTTTCCATTACTCTGTCTTCTAGGTCATTAATTCGTTCTTCTGCTCCTGTAGCCTGCTATTAATTCCATCAAGTATTTTTAATTTGATTTATTGTGTTCTTCATCATTTATTGGTTCTTTTTTATCTCTTTGTTAAGGGTCTCACTGATGTCTTCCTCTCTTCTCAAGTCAGTGAGTATCTATATAATCATTGCTTTCAGTTCTCTGTCAGGCATATTAGTTCTATCTGTTTTGCTTAGGTCTCTTGCTATGGTTTTTTTCCTGTTCTTTCAGTTGAGATATATTCCTCTGTCACCTCATTTTGTCTAACTCTGTGTGTCTGTTTCTATGTGTTAGGAAAGTGAGCTGCATCTCTTGATCTTGAAGATAATATCCATGTGAAGAAGAGATTCTGTAATGCCCTGCTGTGCAGTGTCCCATTCCTCAGGACCTGGTGCTTCAGGGAGTGTCTCCTGTATATATTGCCTGTGCCTTGCTGTTGTGTCTTGTGTGCGTTTTTCTTCAGTCCTGTCATCTGCAGACCTCCTTTTACCTGTTGTGGGCAGTGTTTGGTCCCAGCCAAAACTTCTGCTTGTGAAATGAGACCTGCTGCTGCTGTCACCAGTACTTAGGCCTTGCAGAACGCTCATGTTGGATACATGGTGTTGGCAAGGTTTGCACTGGTCTTCTGGGAGGAAGGGACCTGCAGGGCCGGGACTCAGGCAGTGTGACTGGGAAGGGCAGATTGCCCAAGCATGGAGGAGCGAGGCTTGTTGTGAGCAAGTTAGGTGGTGAGTGTTGGTGCTGACGTGGTTCTTACAGGTAGCCATGTGCTTTGTGCTGGGAGGCAGGGGAGGGAAATGGCACCTGCCAGCACCTTTGTTCCTGGAGAGGTCTCTCTCCCTGCATCACTGCGTCTCTAGGACCTGCTCTGAGATGAGTAAATAACTCCCTCCTGTCTGCCCCAGGAGTTTTTCAAACTGTAGCTTCTATGCTGTATCTCTGGAGGCTGTTTGTCACTGGTCTTTTTTTTTTTTCTTTTGAAAGAGGGAGCGAGCAGGGGAGAGGCAGGAAGAGGGAGAGATTGAATCCTAGGCAGGCTCAGCACTGTCTGTGCAGAGCGCAGTGCGGGGCTGGAACTCAGAAACCATGAGATCATGGCCTAAGCCCAAGTCGGATGCTTAGCTAACTGAGCCACCCAGGTACCCCTGTCATTGTCTCTTTTAGCATGGGACATCAACTTCCTTAGTTCTTAGGGCTCTCCCAGAGCTGAGCCTGCTGAGTTTTCAAATTCCAGCCTTTAAGTCCCACTGGCTTTAAGAACGCATGAAATTCAGCCCCTCTCACTTTTTTCTTTTTAAGATTTTTTTTCTTCTTCTTTTTTTAATGTTTATTTATTTTTGAGAGAGAGAGTGAGTGCACATGCGTGGGTAGGGTAGGGGGCAGAGAGAGAGGCAGACAGAGAATCCAAAGTGGGCTCTGTGCTGATAGTAGAGAGACCGACATAGGGCTCGAACTCACGAACCATGAAAAAATATTTAACTTCACTAAAATTTTTTTTAAGTTTATTTATTTATTTTGAGAGAGGGAATGAGAATGGGTGGGGGAGGGGCAGAGAGAGAGGGAGACAGAGGATCCGAAGTGGGCTCTCTGCTGTCAGTGCAGTGAGGGGCTCAAACTCACAAACCTTGAGACCATGACTTGAGCCGAAGTGAGCCACCCAGGTGCCCCAGCCCCTCTCACCTTCAAAGCCAAATGCTATGAGGATTCATCTTTTATGTGCCGTCTCCCTGGTGTGCTAGTCTGTTTTTCCCCCTTCCTTGTACCACAGCTCCCCCCCTACTGCAGATAGCCATGGTCTGTTCTTCCAGATTGAGCCTTTGTCCTTCCTACCTTCTTTGATGTGGCTTCTACTCGATCTTTGGTTGCAGAGTTTGTTGTGCCAGTTTTTGGGTCATTTTCTGGGTTATTTTTGCTGATGTGAGCATTATCTAGTATCTGTGGGATGAGGCGAGCTTCTGGTCCTCCTACTCTACTATCTTCCCAGCCTCTGGTGCTAATCTTTTTTTGACTGGCTTATTTTACTTAGCCTAATATCCTTAAGATTCATCCATGTTGTAGGACATGTCATAATTTCTTTCCTTTTAAAGTCTGGATACTATTAGTTTTTCTGTATATATCACATTTTTCTTACCCATTCATCCATTGATGGACACAGATTGCTTCCATGTTTTAGCTGTTGTGGATAATGCTGCTCTGAACATGGGTGTACAAATATGTCTTCAAGACCCTCCTGTCAGTTCTTTGGTGTATACCCACAAGTGGAATTGCTGGATCATGTGGCAATTCTATTTTTTTTTAATTTTTTTTTTAACGTTTATTTATTTTTGAGACAGAGAGAGACAGAGCATGAATGGGGGAGGGGCAGAGAGAGAGGGAGACACAGAATTGGAAGCAGGCTCTGGGCTCTGAGCCATCAGCCCAGAGCCCGATGCGGGGCTCGAACTCACGGACCGTGAGATCGTGACCTGAGCTGAAGTCGGACACTCAACTGACTGAGCCACCCAGGCGCCCCTCTATTTTTAATTTTTAACTTTTTGAGGAGCTTCCATACTGTTTTTTACAGTGGCTGCTCCATTTTTTTAAATGTTTATTACTTATTTCTGAGAGAGAGAATGCAAGTGAGGGAGGTACAGAGAGAGAGGGGGACAGAGGATCTGAAGCAGGTTCCGTGCTGACAGCAGAGAGCCCAGCGTGGGGCTCAAACTTAGGAGTCATGAGATCGTGAGCTGAGCCAAAGTTGGGTGCTCAACCGACTGAGCTACCCCAGTGTCCCTGTGGCTGCATCATTTTATATTCTTACCAATAGTGGACCAGGCTCCACTTTGTCCACATCCTCATCTCCTTTTTTTAAACTTAACTTTTTACTATCAGTTTTAAATGGTATTCTTTGACTCTCACCCATTAAATATGTAACAATCAATGATGTTACTTTACTTTCCTCCTTTTCTTTGCTCTCTCCTAAGAGTTTTTAGTTGTATTTTTTATACTTTGTCAAAGCATGTACTGTTTACATATTGTCCTTCCCTCCATGATCCCAGTCGTGTTTTAGTTTTACGTCTACAATTGAGTATATAAAATGCTCACTGGAAGTCCTCTTGAAAAATTTTTCCAGACATAATTTGGTTAGGTAAAGCTAATCCTTTAATAGATTGCTCAGAAAGGGCACACGTGCATAGTATTTGTTCGGTTACATCATATTCAAACTGGGTTTTTCCCCAGTTTTAGTGATATAATTGACATGTAACATTGTCTGAGTATAAGGTGTACAACATATGATTTAATATGTATATATATTGCAAAGTAATGACCACAGTAACTTTAGTTAACATTTATCATCTCATGTAGTTAATACAAATTCTTTTCTTGCCATTAGTGTTTTTAAAATTTATTCTCTTAGCAACTTTCAAATATACAATATAGTATTGTTAACTGTAGTCACCATGCTGTACATTATATCCTCAGAATATATAACTGGAAGTTTGTACTTTTTGACTGCCTTCACCTAATTCACCGCCAACTTCCACCCCCTGCCTCTGGCAACCACCAATCTATTCTGTCTTTATGAGTTCAGTTTTTTTAGATTCCACATAAAAGTGAGATTATACAGTATTTGTTATTCTCTGATTTATTTCAGTTAGCATAACACCCTCAAGGTCATTCATGTTGTTACAAATGGCAGGATTTCCTTCTCTTTTAAGGATGAATAACATTCGGGGCGCCTGAGTGGTTCAGTCGGTTGAGTGTCCGACTTCAGCTAGGGTCATGGTCTCGTAGTCTGTGAGTTTGAGCCCTGAGTTGGGCTGTGTGCTGACAGCTCAGAGCCTGGAGCCTGCTTTGGATTCTCTGTCTCTTTCTTTCTCTGCCCTTCTCCTGTTCACACTCTGTCTGTTTGTCTCTCTCTCAAAAATAAATAAACATTAAAATAATTTTTTAAAAAAAGGATGAATAACATTCCACTCTCTCTATATACACATCTCATTTTCTTTATCCATTTATCTGTTGATGAATAGTTCGGTTGTTTCCATGTGTTGGTTTTCATAAATGCTGGATGAACATGGGGGTGAAGATATCTCTTTGAGATAGTGGGTTTAGTGATTTCATTTCCTTTGGATATATGCCCAGAAGTGAGATTGCTGGATCATATGGCAATTTTAGTTTTTTAAAATTTAATTTAATTTAATTTTTTGAGGAAACTCTATGCTGTTTTCCATAGTGACTACACCAATTTACATCCCCACCAACAGTGCACGAGGCTTCCCTTTTCTCCACATCCTCACTAACACTTATCTCTTCTGTTTGATGGCAGTCATTCTGACAGGTGTGAGATGGTATCTCATTGTGGTTTCGATGTGCATTTCTCTGATAATTAGTGATAAGCACCTTTTCATGTACCCTTTTGCCATTTGTATGTCTTCGTAGGAAAAATGTCTGTTTAGTTCCTCTGCCCATTTTAAAATCAGATTGTTTTTTGTTTTTGAACTCTATGCTTTTTAAAATATATTTTGGATATTAACCCCTTATGACATATATAATTTTCAAATATTTTCTCCCATTTAGTAGGTTGCCTTTTCATTTTGTTGATGGTGCCCTTTGCTGTGCAGAAGCTTTTTAGTTTGATGTAGTCCCACCTGTTCATGTTTGCTTTTGTTGCCTTTGCTTTTGGTGTCAACCCCCCCCCCAAAAAAAAAATCATTGCCAAGACCAATGTCAAGGAGCATACCCCCAAAACTGCTTTTTGATGTCCTTGAAATTTGAAGTACAGCTTAGCAGGGTATAATATCCTTGGTTTCCATTTTCTTTCCTTAAGTTTCTTGAAAAGACTGCTCTACTGTTGTCTTGCTTTATATGTTATTTTTGAGAAATCTCATGTTAGTCTAATTCCCTTGCCTTTATCTTTGTGAATTGTTTTATCATTTTGCCTGGATGCCATAAAATTTTGTTTTGCTCTTTTTTTTTTTTCTTTAAACAGTTTACAAGGGTATGTGTCCAAATTGATCGTTCTGGATCAGTTTTCTCAAGTATCTGATAGGCCTTTTCCATATGTAGATTCAGGCCTTTTATTTCTGGAAAGTTTTCTTGTGTTATAGTTACAATGTTAGTGCTGTCCCATTAATTTCATTTTCTTCAGTAGGGACACCAATAATACTAATGTTCTTTTCCTGTTACCCATTTCAGACAGTTTCTCTGACGCTTTTGCTTCTTTCTTTATGTCATTTTCATTCTCTTTATCATTTTCTTCAACAACATTTATTGAGTTTTCATTAAAATCTATTCTCTCATGTGTGCCTTATAATTTATTTTTCTTTTTAAAAATTTAATGTGTTTATTTTTATTTTTGAGAGAGAGAGCATGAGCAGGGAGGGGCAGAGAGAAGGGGACAGAGGATCTGAAGCAGGCTCCACACTGACAGGAGTGAGCCTGATGTGGGCCTCGAATTCATAAACCTTGAGATCATGACCTCAGCCGAAGGTGGATGCTCAACCAACTGAGCCGCCTGGGTACCCCAGTAATTTAATTTTTCATTTCTTATATGATTTTGTCTTTTCTTCTATTGATGGAGTTCAACTCTAATTTCTTTCTGTTTTTGTGTGTTTTGATTCTTTGTTTTTGTATTTCTGACTCAAGGTTTTTTTCAGATCTTCAAATTCTTGTTTGGAGATATTTAATTCAGTTTGAAGTGAGTGCTGGTTTTTCCCAACTCCATGATTGGTTCTGGGAGAGAAAACTATCAACAGAAAACCTTTTGTTTGTATTTTTCTGATTGTTGCAATACTTTAGTAGGCATATACTTACTTTTGTGTCTCTTCCTTCTGTGAACAAAGTGTGTCTAGTTTTAAGGTTCTTCTGCTGCTCTTCCCTATTCTGTTCAGTTTTTTTTTTATTTTTTTTTTTATGAATTTGTGGTTTTGGTGGTGCAGGAAAAGGGTAGAAGAAGGGTTGGTATGTCGTGTTCCCATTTTGTTTCTGTAGGATGTGTAATTAATTTCTCCCTCTTATTGCCTTTTTTCCATTAAATGCCTTGTCTGCAAGAGTTACCATCTCCTCTCTCTATCTGTATATGCAAGTTCCCGCCAGAAGCACTGTTTCTGGGGGGCTACCACTGCTGGTTCAGTGGTTTCTAGATACTTTCACATCACTAGAGCTATGAACTATTAAGTCCTAACCTTGTGTTCAGTATTTTCACCTTAATTATTTTACTCTTTGGGGTAATTCTGTATGTGTTTCCTCTGAATTTTTTGTACCCCTGTGCTCTTTTTCATTGAATCTTCATAGCCTCCTTTCACTCTCTGTATCCACAGACTAGAAGGTAGAGAATTTATTTGTTTTCCTTTACTTATACCTAACTTAAAGGTTGCTGTAATCTCTGCCTCTTAGTAATGATAATGTTGAAGGCATGAGTCCTGTGTGGTTTTATTTATTCTCCTTGTTTATTTTCTATCTGTTTGGGGAAGCTGAGAGAGATTAGTAATCAGGCTACCTCCATTGTTCTGTAAGCTCGAAAGATCCAGTAATCCCTAGTTTCATATAATTTTATACCTGAAAAAACCCAAGAGTCAAGTGAAAAACTACTACAGATAGTAAAAAATACAGTTTTGTAGTGAGGTATAAAATTAGCAAATAGAAATCTGTAACTTTATTACATACAAACAGCTTGGAGGCTATGATGGAGAATTCCATGTATAAAAGGACAACAGCCAGCTAAAACAACAACAACAAAACCTGGGGATAGCTATAAAAAGAAATGTATAAAACGTAGTGTGTTGGTTTCCTAGGGCTGCCATAACAAAGTGCCACACACTAGGTGGATTAAAACAATAGAAGTTTATTCTCTCACTGTTTTATAGGCTAGAAGTCAAAATCAAACTGTTGGCAGGACCATCCTTCCTCTGCTGCCTTTAGGAGAGGATCCTTCCTTGTCTCTTCCAGTTTTTGGTAGCTCCAGGCATTTCTTGATTAGTGGCAGTATAACTCCCGTCTCTGCCTCCATCTCTACATGGCTGACTTCTCTTTGTGTCTTTGTCTTTATCTCTTCTGTTCTTTTTTAGTTTTTTTAAGGTTTATTTATTTTTTGAGAGAGAAGGAGAGACCGAGTGTGAGCAGGAGAGGGGCAGAGAGAGGGAGTCGCGGAATCTGAAGCAGGCTCCAGGCTCCAAACTGTCAGCATAGAGCCTGAAGTGGAGCTTGAGCTCATGAACCGTGAGATCATGACCTGAGCTGAAGTCACACGCTTAACCGACTGAGCCACCCAGGTGCCCCTCTCTTCTCCTGTTCTAAAGAACACTAGTCATATTGGATTAGGAGTCACCCTAATTCCAGTGTGCCCTCACCCTATCTTGATTCCATCTACAAAAACCCTAATTTCCAAATAAGGTCACAATCATAGGTATCAGGGATTAGGAATTAGGAATTGGACATATCTTTTTGCAGGACACAGTTCCACCCATAACACCTACGTGAGGAAAAATTGTAAATATCCCTGAAGGGCATAAAGCAGATTTAAATAAATGGAAATATATACTCTGTTCTTAGGTAAGAGGACTCAACATTTTTAAGATGTGAAACTTCTAAATTAAGTTAATTTAGGGAGGATTGACATCCAGTAAAAACACTGACAAGTTTTTGGTTTTTGTTTTTTTCTTAGAATTGGAGATGCACATTGCAAAGGCTAAATCAAGAAGTAGACAAGTAGGGGTGCCTGGGTGGCTCAGTTGGTTAAGTGATCGACTCGATTTTGGCTCAGGTCGTGATCTCACAGTTATGAGATCTGAGACCCATGTTGGGCTCCATGCTGAGCAGGGAGCCTGCTTGAGATTTTCTTACCCTCTCTCTCTACCCTCCCCCTTTCAAAATAAACATAAAAAAAAAAAAGTAGACAAGTAATGATCATCAAATAAACTGAAAAAGAACAAAAAAATTGCAAGTAAATGTCATCTAAAAAATCTTTTAATAAACACTAATAAACATTCTGTACTGGTGAAGCTATGGTGAAACAAGTACTTTTATATACTGCTGGTTGGGATGCAAATTTTCACACCTGTTGGGGACAATTTAGCAACATTTCTATAAGTGTATATATATCATTAGATCAAAGAATTCCACATACAAAATTATGTGTGTATAAGGTTATTCATTGAGCCATTGCTTATAATAGGAAAGATTGGAGACCCAAATTCTAACAAGAGGGAACTGGTTAAATGTTATATTACAGGCAGTTGTAAAAGGAAATAAGGATATTCTCTTTGTACTGATTTGGCAAGATCTCAATGATGTATTGTTAAGTGTAAAAAAAGCAAGATACAGAACTAAATATTAGCTTTTTTAAAAAATAGGAAAACTAGACCATTTTCATTTTACCTGTATATGCTTAAAAAAACCTGGGGCAGAGGGGCGCCTGGGTGGCACAGTCGGTTAAGCGTCCGACTTCAGCCAGGTCACGATCTCGCGGTCCGGGAGTTCGAGCCCCGCGTCGGGCTCTGGGCTGATGGCTCAGAGCCTGGAGCCTGTTTCCGATTCTGTGTCTCCCTCTCTCTCTGCCCCTCCCCCGTTCATGCTCTGTCTCTCTCTGTCCCAAAAATAAAAATAAAAACGTTGAAAAAAAAATTTAAAAAAAACAACAAAAAACTCACCTGGCCTGTTGTGATGGATCAAGTTGGGATAAGTCTTAACATTTGTATTACTAATCTAAAGCTGTGTTGATCTGGAAATGTGACTTTGCTGAAGAGCATATGTGCAGCCAGTGATTGAATCCGTGTTGTCATTGTACATAAATGAATAATGGTTTAAAATTTGGCTTGCACTGCTTGCAAAAAAAAAAAAAATTTGGCTTGCACTAAAGAACCTTTCTGTTAGGTCTTGGCACGATTTTGAGATGTGATTTTGTTTTAAATTTGGGTGATATCTTCTAACATTGCTTCTTTGATCAGGGTAGACTTGTTTTCAATGAGTGAGAACTGGTAATAAATGTTATAATCTATGAAAATGTTTGAAACAAATATATCACTTAGGTTTCAATATAGAAGCACATATAAGGAACATGTCATAAGTCCCAATTTTGTCAGGGAATAAGGAAGGAATTGTACTTCAGTGAATTTACTTGGTGAAATGTAATTCTATGTCTAATCTTTCTTTAGTATTAAGCTATCAGTTGTGAATTACTTTGCTAATGTACTCATCCCTAACACTAGCTAACCATTTGTTCCCCTATTACTGCATCTTTTCTACTGGATATAATTGGCTTGACGCCTGAAAATCAAGATAAGCAAATTTAATAAGAATTTTATGTGAATTAAAATTAATAACATGAAGGAAAGCCTGAGGACTTGACTTACTGACTAGTGCATGGGTTTTGTGAAAGCTAACTTGAAGGCTGGAGACCCTTTTTTTTTTTTTTTTCCCTCTCATTTCTGGGATTTGCTTTGAGTTTTGTTTCTTTGAGTCAAGTTTGTTAGATAAATGGATTATGGATGGTAATTATAAACTTATCTGATGTACCCAAGAAGTGAGCGAGCATTTCAGTTACTAAAGAATTCCAGAATATAGCTGATATTGCTAGTTTTTAAATAATCAGGATGCAAGTAATTTCTACATAATCTTTCGTGAACATAATTTAGTGTCCATCTGGTTCAGATGTTTGGCTCCCTGCTTAAAATCTTTTTGAGGCTTCCCACTAATCAGATGTCGTTTCACTGTGCACCTTTTTGTTCTTTCTGGCTTTTGTGTCATCTCTTAGCAGCCCTCCCATTTGCCCTATGTTTTCAGGTACCTAGATCTTCCTTCAGTTTCTGCAACTTCCCATAGGCTTTTCTTCCCATGAGCATTCATCTCCCTGTGCTGCTGGTTGTTCCCTCTGGCTATGTTGTACCCTCTGTCTTTGCCTCTGGTTTACAAACTTTGCTTGTTTGTTGAGTTTGGCTCAGACTTCACTTCCTGAAAGAAATCTCTAAAACCACTGGAGGCCCAGTCCTTTAGTGTACATATTTCCTTTGCATCTTTTTTGCCTACTGTAGTAGCACCTACAGTAATTGTCATAAAGTAGTTAATTATAAAATGCATGTTTAATGCCTAAATGTAGGTTCCACAAAGGCAAGGACTGTTATTGTTTCTTGTAGTATCTTTAATGCTCAGCCTAGTGTTTGACATGCAGCAGACATTCAGTAAGTATTTATTGAATAAGTAAATGAATGAGTAGCGCTGAGACAACATTATTCATCATTTCACTGCATGTCTGTAGAAGACTGTTAAAAGTTGTTATTGATTGCTTATAGTATTAATCAGTTTTTATTGTTGCTCAGGATCCTGAATAAAAGCTTATGTAACACTGGAAAATTTTTTTCAACTTAAAAAATAAGCAATGAACATAAAACCAATTTTCTTTTCCTTTTTTTTAATTAAAGATTTTTTTTTTAATGTTTATTTATTCATGAGAGAGAGACAGACTGCAAGCAGGGGAGGGGCAGAGAGAGACGGAGACACAGAATCTGAAACAGGCTCCAGGCTCTGAGTTGTCAGCATAGAGCATGCATGATACAGGGCTTGAACCCATGAACCGGGAGATCATGACCTGAACCAAAGTGAGACCCTCAGCTGACTGAGCCACCTAGGTGCCCCTCTTTTCCTTTGTAAAATGTTGACGGTTCTTTGGAAGAGTAGCTTTTGGTAAAAGTGTTTTTCAGATTTTATGCTTGTGTACTGTTGTTTTCACCTTAAAAATTAGTGAAATTAAATATGCCCTTTTATAAATATTTTTCTTATAACAAAAAAAAAATTAATGAAACACAAATACACTGCTGGATCCAAAAAAACCTTTCTGTTCATGGTAGAAAATTGCCACTCAAAATTATCCTATATAGCTTAATGACATTTCAGAGGTGTAAATGTGTTATATGGTTAAAAATCTTTTCATTTTCTGCTTTCAAGTCATTGTTAGATGAGATTATCATTCTATTTATTTATTTATTTAAGTAGTCTCCACACCCAACACGACCGACCCCAAGATCAGGAGTTGCATGCTCTTCTGACTGAGGCAGCCAGGTGCTCCGAGATTATCATGCTATTAAAGGATGAAAAAAATAAAATATTGAGTATGTAATTCATCAAGTAAATATTTTCTTTAAAACAAACAAAAAACAAATATCACTTGAGTTCCAACCATTTACCAGACACTGGGTATATATAATAGTGAACAGATAGGGTCACTGTCCTCATGAAACTTATACTTTAGTTGTCAGACATAGGCCACATTCTGATAATCGCACAAATAAATAGATAATGACAAGCTGGTGTGTACTGTGAAAGAAGAACGTACGAGAGGGTAAATAGAGGGAGACCCTGACCTAGTCTGGTAGCAGGAGAGGGACAGTTTTCCCTGTGGAAGTGACATTGAGAAGAAATCTAAAGGATAGGAATTAACTTTGGTGAATATTTCAGGCGGAGAAAACAGCATGTGTGGAGGCCCTGAGGCAGGAGGAGCATGTTTTTGAGGAACTGACAGAAGACCAGTAGAATTAGATCAGAGAGAGGAAGTGACTCAACACAGAGATGGAGAGGTAGTCGGAGACCAGATCAAACATTAAGGATTGAGTCATTAAAATGTGATTACTGACACCAGTTTGTAGCCTTAGGAAATCTAAATGTCCATAGCTAGGGGACTATATCATAAATTACGATACAATGATGTAAAGAAATACTATGTAGCTATAAAAAAAATGAAGTTTACTTATGTACTCAAAAATAAAGAAAATTTCAATTTAATTGAAATTAAAAAAGAGAAAGAACTAAAAAAGGTTAAAACCTGACCCAAAGATATGTGACCTGTGCCATATGAAACTTTCAAGGATGTTGTTTGTGTAGTAAATTATCCTTTTGTATACATGTATTGTAATAGTAATTGCATATTTTGTTATATTTTGAGAATCTATTATATCTCAAGTCAGATGTATTATGGAAATTAGCATAATAATTAAGAACATGTCTACTGGTCTGAGATCCCAGGTTGATATACTGGCATTGCCATTTACACAGTTGGTTAACCAGGCAAGTTACTTCAACTCTCTAAAGCTCAGTTTTGTCATCTTAAACATGTAATAATATTTATCTGATAGAGTTGTGGTATGAATGGTATGAAATCATGCCTGTGAAGCATTTAGGAGAGTGTTTGGAAATGCTCATCACCTAAGAAAGAGTTACATACTACCACTTTGTATGAAAATATCTTCTCATTAATACTTACGGGAGTCAGAGTGCAGAAAGAGAACACCGAAGGATGTTATACCCAAAGCTTATTGTAGTTGCCTCTGAGAGGTGGGATCATGGCTGATTGTTTGTTTCTTTAGATATTTGATTATTGTTTTGTATGTTCTCCAGACTTTGAAACATGGGCATGTTTTTAAAATTAGTAATGTCTTCATTTAAATATGCTGCCTTTGCTGAAATGTAATTTTTTCATAGCCTCTTTCTCAGCAGTGTTAGAAAGTCTACATACCCAGATTTAGGTGATGTTAATCCTACAGACTTACCCATAATTATTCCTTCTCCTTATTTTGATTAGTGCTGTACCATTTTAAAAGGCTTTGTGGCCAGAGCTGCTAATTGTGATTGGGAAGGAAAAGGATTTGCATTTTGAGACCATCTGTGGGAGTTGCATTGTTTGAAACTGACAAGAGATCATGGCAGATGGTGAGGTCACAAAGATTGACTTTTTGAGCTTGACATAATGTGTTCATGAAGCTGGAAGAAGAAATCCAACTTATTTTTTAACCAACTGAAGAGTTTAGTGACAGGAAAAAGTATACAGTTGTTGAGCTAGGATAAAACATAATGCATCAGTGCACATGGCTGGTTTATCTTTGAAAATCACCAGTGCCACCAAAGATGGCAATTTCTTGAAATATTCAGTGCCATGTGTATTTACTTTCTAGATACTTGGTTTTAATCATATGTTGCAAATAAATTTTAGATTGAAGACAATGTTTAAAAGCAAAAGCTTTAAAAATACTTAGAAATGTGCATTTTTATTTATTATTTATTTACTTTTTAAAAAAAGTTTATTTTGAGAGAGACAGAGACAGTGCGAGTGGGGAAGGGGCAGAGAGAGAGAGGGAGACAGAATCCCTAGCAGGCTCTGCACTGTCAGCGTTGGAGCCTGATGCAGAGCTTGAACCCACAAAACCGTGAGATCATAACCTGAGCCGAAACCAAGAGTCAGCGCTTAACCTACTAAGCCACCCAGGTGCCCTAGAAATGTGGTTTGTTTGTTTGTTTATTTATTTATCTAGTATTAAAAATTTTTTTATTAGAAATGTGTATTTTTAAATCAAAGGCTATACGCTCTCACTCAAAGGCAGTATAGCATACTTCTTCATTTTTAATTGAATGAGGCAGATCTCTATCATAATCCCATTTCTTTTTATAACATTTTTCTTAATGTAATTTTACATAATTTAAATTACATTTGAAGGGTTATGCTTGCTCTTTCATCTACTACGATGTCTTCAGTGCCTAGATTAGTGCCTTGCACATAGTGTTCAGTGCTTACTGAATGAATAAATAAATCAATGAATAAAGTTATTGCCTACTTTTGTTAATTTTAGAAGAGTTTTTCTTAACCACAATTAGACACACTATTTCCTTTTTAAACTAGATTTATGGTGTGGTATTTTTTACTTCTACTACATGTGAATTATGTATTATTTACTTTGGAAGAAGAAACCTTAATTTGTCATGAGAAAACAGCAAACTACTTTTTTCTCTAACATTGAGGGCTTACACTGTGCTAGGCCATGTGTTATCTTGACTTGTTGAATTAAGTGCTATTTATTACTATATTAAAGATGAAGAAATTGAGGCACAGAGAGGTTAATGTAAATTTACTCAAGAAATCCATGTGCTTTGGCTCTGTTTCAAACATTTATCATTTAGGTAACATTTAGAGGTTTTAATTTGTACTTAGTTCTGGTGAGAGGATACAAAGGGAATACTAAACAAAATTAAGTTAAAGTTAATTAATGTGGTTAAGAAGTATTTTATTGGTAGCCACTTGTTATTGTGTGCTGAAATAATAACGCTCTGTTAGTTTTTTTCTTTTAGTTGGGTGAATATCACAGTGTTGCTCAATAGCCCAGCCATTAGGAAATACAGTACCATACTGAATACTGAATATTGTAATGAAGCTAGAAGCAATTCTGACCATTACAACCATATTCTGGAATGAAGAAATGGGAGAAGGGAAAAAGGACATTTACTAGTTGAATCTGGTAGCTCAACCCAATGATGTCTGCTTATATTTCACTGACCAGGATTATGTCATACAATCAGCACATCTGAAAGGGAGAGTGAGAATGTAGTACTTTTCTTTAGTTGGGCATATTGCCACCTTCAACTTCTCCTAAGGAAGAAGAGGGAAAGATACTGGATAGGCAACAATATCTGCCTTAGATAGATCTAGCAGGTTTCTAAAATTTAACAGGAACTTTGAATGGAAAACCCTTCCTTATTTTTTGTTGTACATTTAGGGGCACCTGGGTGGCTCAGTCGGTTAAGCTTCTGACTTCGGCTCAGGTCATGATCTTGAGGTTCATGAGTTCGAGCCTTGCCTTGTGTGTGGCTCTGTGCTTACAGCTTGGAGCCTGGAGCCTGCTTTGGGTTCTGGGTCTCCCTCTCTCTCTCTACCCCTCCCCCACTTACACTCTGTCTCTCTCTTTTTCAAAAATAAATAAACATTAAAAAAATACATTTCAGGGGCGCCTGGGTGGCTCAGTCAGTTAAAACGTCCGACTTCAGCTCAGGTCATGATCTCGCGGTCCGTGAGTTCGAGCCCCGCATTGGGCTCTGTGCTGACAGCTCAGAGCCTAGAGCCTGTTTCAGATTCTGTGTCTCCCTCTCTCTCTGACCCTCCCTCATTCATGCTCTGTCTCTCTCTGTCTCAAAAATAAATAAACGTTAAAAAAAAAAAAGAATAAAAAAATACATTTCAATAGGTCAGAAGGTAATCTTAGAAATATTTAAAATTGACTTTTCATGGGATGCCTGGGTGGCTCAGTTGGCTAAGTGTCCGACTTCAGCTCAGGTCATGGTCTCCTGGTTCATGAGTTCAAGCCCCATGTCGGGCTCTGTGCTGACACCTTAGAGCCTGGAGCCTGTTTCAGATTCTGTGTCTCCCAGAACTTATTTCTGCGCCTCCCCTGCTCGCACTCTGTCTCTCTCTCTCTCAAAAATAACTAAACATTAAAAAATTTTTTTTAAATAAAATTGACTCTTTGTGATTAGGAATGTTCAGTGTTTATGAATAAAATTTGGTGTATTAACTTGGTGGATCTGATGATTTTCATTTGGACAGATTGTACCTAATTTACTGCTTAACATAACCCTGAAAAACTCAGTATACCTGTTTTTCAAATGAGGACACTGAAGCTCAAAGTGGTTAAGTCACTTTGTTCAAGGTCACACAGCTAAGTGTCAGAGCTGAGATTGAGCCTAAATTAAAAAAAAATCCATGCTCAGGGTGTCTGGGTGGCTTAGTTGGTTGAGTGTCCAACTCATGTTTCCCACTCAGGTCATGATCTCACCAGTTTGTGGGATGGAGCCCCATGTCGGGCTCTGTGCTGAGCGTGAAGCCTACTTAGGATTCTCTCTCTCCCTCTGTCTCCTCTGCTCTTGCATGTGTGGACTCTCTCTAAAATAAATAACATTTTTAAAAAGTTAAAAAATAAGAAAAGTAAGAATACTTTTTTTTTTTTGCCTACAAAGTTTTACTTATAGATTCCAATTCTAGTGTATGAGATGGACATTTTGGAGTTCCTGTTTCTTCAAGCTCCTATTGTTTATGGTCTTTTCCAAATTAAATTTTATTTTTTCCTTCCCCTTAAATTTCTTTATTAAAGCTTTAATTTTGAAATGATGGTAAAATAAGAGGAAAGTTGGCAAAAGTAGGGCAAATAACTTCTAAATACCCTTTTCTCAGATTAACCAGTTGCCAACATTTGCCACATTTGTTTTATCATTCCCACTTTATCTCTATATACAGATTATATATATTTTTTCATCATTTGAAAGCTAGTTGCTGCTATCATACCTTTCCACTTCTAAATATTTTGGTGTATGTTTTCTAAAAACAAGCACATCCACCTAAAAATCCCCATGGTCCTCTGATCAAAAGCAGGAAATGGAACACTGAAACAATACTATTATCCAGTCTGTGGACTCTATTTCAATTTTTCCAGTAGCCCTAATAATGGTGTTCATAAGTAAGTATTTTTTTCTGGTCCAGAGTCCACTTCAGGCTCATACTTGGAATTTAATTTTTATGTGATTTTTGTCTTTTTAAATCGGGACTGTTAGTCAAGTTTTTTTATTTTTTCTTTCATGACAGTAACATTTTTGAAAAGTTCACCTGTTATTTTATAGAATGACCCTCCATTTAAATTTCTCTAATATTTCCTCATGATTAGATTTAGATTATGCATTTGGATGGAAATACCTCAGAAGTGATATTATATCCATCTCAGTGCACTTGTGGAGATGCGTGATGTTGGTTTGTGCCACTGTTGGTGGTTATTTGATAGGTTTGATTACTTTGGCTATGTGGTGTGTGTCAGGTTTCTTCACTGTAAAATTTGAATTAGTAGATATTTTGTGGGGTGATATTTCAAGACTGTGTAAATATCCTTTTTCTCACCCACTTTCACCCACTAGTTGTAGTATCCAATAATGATCCTTGTCTAATCAGTTATTATGATGTTTACAAATTGGTGGTTTTCTTACGTCGTTATTCCTTTCTATTTACTAGTTGGTATTGAATTGCAAAGAAGAGCTTTCCCTTCCTCCTCATTATTTCGTTTAATCTGCTTTTTATCAGTATGCAGTCCTGGATCGTTACTTTATTCAAAGAGTTTATAGTCATAATCAGTTACTGTCACTGTATACTTTTGTGCTCAGTTGTTCCAGATTGTCCAGTTGTAGGCCCTTTAGGCTGGCTCCTGTATACTTTTGATATATCTCCATCATTTCTTGAGCTCTTCCTTACTGTACAATAAAATGTTCTAGTCATATCTTGTACATCTCCTGCCCCAGCTCTGGAATTGGCTATTTCTCCAATAAGCCTTGGTGTTTCTTTCATTGCATTATCTAAAGTAACATAGTATGATATTTCAAAGCCCAGGTTTTATCACTTGTTAGCTGAGTTGATTGGTCAAATTTTTTAACTTCTGTAAGCCCAAATTTTTATCTGGAAAATGAGGGTTAAAATGGTATATGTCTCATAGTGTTGTGAAGATTAATTTGAATGATCCCCTTAAAGAACAATGCATGTTACTTGGTAAATATGACATGAACATTGCCTATTATTATTGTTATTATATTAGTGTTCCCTCTCTTTTTCCCTTTTAACAGGATGTTCTTTTAAGGAGTTATTGAAGACGAAGTTTTTTTGTTTTTGTTTTTTGTTTGTTTTTTAATGGCTTTACAGAATTTTAAATCGAATACCGTTTGACATGACGGCAAAAAATGTAAGTATTTGTAAATTTTTAAATGTAAGTATTCTTAACGTGAGTTGTACTTTTCCCTATGTACATTTTCTTCACTATTCTAATTAATCAAGTTCATTTTACTGGCATTAATTTATAATTGTTTTTGTTTATGCATAGAACAAGATAGTAAACTTTAGTGCTGTTGAATATAGCATTCTACTGGACACAGTAGCATTCTTATAAATTGCTGCCAAGTTGTGTCTTCTCAACAGCTGCAAAATTTCCATCTGTAGAAAGTTTCCCACCCCTCTCCTTTTTTGGTACTGTAATAAATTTGTTTTCGTGCTTGCTGGAGATTTTTACTTAGAAGATCACTGTTTTCTTTGGCCCAGTTTTTTTCTTGTGGACATAAGGGAATATGTATACTGGATATTGTTCAAAAGAAGCTTGCTATCTTCCATGAGATGATTCCTGAGGGGACATTAGATTTTGGATTTTTTGGAGAACTCGTTCAGTTTGTTTCCTCTGCTTGAGGCTATCATTTCTGAATCTACTTCCTTTCAAGTTATTTTCTTATTGTCAGGCTGTATCAATGGATTTGTTTCCAGTTATGTGAGGATTATGCTAGAAAATAAATACTACAACATTTAGGGAAATAACTTACAATTGCTTTACTGTTCCCAGATTGTGATGTTGGAATCTTTGATTGCATGTAACAGAAACCAGCTTAGGCTACCTTAAAAAGGGAATTTATTACAAAGATACAGGAATGTCTCAAACAATTTATGAGTAGGAATTTAGTGGGCCCTCAGAAAGATCTGAGTACAGGAACTTGAAATCTACCAGGAACTGAAGCAGTGTTTAGTTTTCATTTATTAACTCTGCTTGTCTGTGTGCATCTGCTTCATACTCTCTCCCTCTCTCTCTGCAAATCATGCTCCTTAGTTTTCCAGGCAGCATCTCAATATATGTGTTACAGAGCCAGCCTGTTCAGAGAGAGAGAGGTGTGAAGGAAAGGAAGGAGGCAGCTTGACAGATCCTGTCTGCCCACGTGAGCTCCAATTCCAAACTCCTTGGGGTGGACCTCTGACACTGCTCAAGTGTGATGTCTACTAGTGGTTTAGTTAATCGTGACCAGGAAGAGCCAGCATTCTATTGTGTGGAAAGGTCTTTTGTAAGCCAGACAGTTCCAAATACTGCCTGTTATACATCTAAAGAATAACATTAAAAAAAAAAAACACCTTAATTATTTATCTCTATTTTCCTATTATTAACTTTGCTTTTGACATGCTATAAGTAGCTGTAAGCAGATATAGATTTTGTTTCATTATCATTTAATTAATTTCATTAGGATAAATTATCAGGAGTAGTAGGCTTTAATCTAAGACTGTTACATATTTGTTAAAGTGCTGTTGGGGGGAAAGAAGAAACAAAGTTTTAGTCTGTGTATAGGGAATTTTCTTATAGGATATTATCCTGATTTTTTTTTTCTCCTTTAGAAAAAGGGGAGGTAAAAGTTACCCTGAACCACAAGATGGTTAACATTCAAATAGCAAGCATATTTTGGCTTAAAATGTGCCTTGAATCATATATCATCTTCTTAGTCATATGTACAATTCACTATATTAAAAGTTGTTTCCCTAAAGTAGCATAAAACATTTGAACCAGTGATGATTATACTCCCATTATTTTGTTTGTATATTTGGAAGAAATCAAACAGTGAGCAACATATTTCTCTTTCTGCTATGGCATCCTAGGGGGAGAGGGATAAGTGATGAGCTGATGGTCTTTTGATACCTTTGAGTTAGGGACATGGAGAAGTCAAACCTCACATTAGGCTAATGTATGTGGGAAAGAATTGGAATAGACTGTCTGAAAATAGCCAATCAAGTTTACTACCTATTCTGCAATAGATACGAACATTTTTGTGGCTTTTAATATGTTTTGTCAAGATACTTACTGAAAGGATTATACTAGTTCACAGTGCCACAAACAATTCATTCTCCTTCTTCCCCCACCCACCAAATATATGTACCTGATCCTGTTCTAGGCTCCTGCCTTCTTTGGGCTTATTGTGTAGTGAGAGAAAACAGTGAATACATATATACTGTCAGGTAATGATAAATGTCACGAAGAAAAATAAAATAGGGTAAGAAGAAAGAGGGTGATGGTAGCAAGGGAGAGCTCTTTCAACTCAGGTGTTCAGAGAGTTCTCTTTAAGGGCATGACATTCAGACAATGCTCTTGAGTCTCAATCCAAGAAGAAGCCAATCATATGAATATATGGGAAAAGATCATTCCAGGTAGAGGCAGGAAAAGGTGTGGTTGTTTAAGAAACAGCAAGATGACCAGTTTTATAAGTGGAACAGACTAAGCAAGGGATAGTGGTAGGGGATGAAGTCAGAAGGGAAGCAGGGGCTGGATCATGTGGACCCTCAAGGACTGGGGCGTTGGGTGTGTATTTGAAATGTCAGTAAGGAGCCATTAGAGATTTGGTGGATAATTGCATGACCTGACTTACCATCTTAGAAAGTTTGTCCTGACTGCTGAGTCAATAGATTGAAGAGGGGCGTAGTAGAAGCAGGAGACTCATTTGGCACTTAACTCAGTAGTTCAGACACACACGCAGGTCTTAGAGAGGCATTAGTAAACACATACTCAAATATTTACATCCTTATTTTCTGTTTCTCATGTTACATTTCTCTTACGAGAGCAGGTTTTTTGTGAAGAGTTGTTTTTGCCTTATCCATGACATAGTAGGTCTCATGATTACAAATGATAGCAACCCTATTCAAAATAGCTTAAGGCAAAAAATGGAATGTGTTGATTCACATAACTGAAAAGTTTGGAGTAGTGTGGCTTCAAACATATCTGGATTCAGGGGATCACATGATGGTGTCAGGGATCTAGTCTCCCTTTTTACATCTCTTGGCTCTATATGGTAGCAGAATACCCTATACTGGCCTTATAATTCTTATATCAGAAGAAGAGAGGGAACTTTTCTTTTTTAGCATGTATATTTCAGATTCCATAGAGGAGCTTTGGTTGACCCTGCTTGGCCCACATGTTCAGTTAGACAAGTGGAGAAAGAAGTGGGCCAGGTCTGGGTCATGGGTCCACTTTTGTTGAAATAGCACAATTGAATCTCAAGGATTAACAGCCATACTGGAACTACGTGGATTGTGGGATGGGTCATTTTGCAAAAAGTAAGTTCTGTAAAGCTGGCAATATAGTCACTGTTTCCGAGATAAAATTGTTGTCAAATGGTACCTGGTAGCCACTGATACGCTTCATGACCACAAATGCAGGTGTGTTCTCACTTAAGCTCCCTCAATATACAATCAAGAATGTGGAAGGTAATTTGATGTGTATTTTGAGCCTTGTCAAATAATCTTTTAAAAAATATGTAAGCCTTGGGGTGCCTGGGTGGCTCAGTTGGTTAAGCGTCCGACTTTGGCTCAGGTCATGATCTCATGCTTCGTGGGTTTGAGCCCCGCATTGAGCTGTGTTGATGGCTCACAGCCTAGAATCTGCTTCAGATTCAATGTCTCTCTCTCTCTCTCTCTCTCTCTGTCTCTCTGTGCACCTCCCTGACTCATCCTCTGTCTCTCTCTCAAAAATAAATAAAAAACATTTTAAAAAAATGTAAGCCATGATACTCATTATAGAAAAATTAGAAAATACAGATAAGGAAATGGCATAGAGATTAGCAGCAGAATTTTGCCTAGGAAGACATCTGGTATATATACAAGTGTGTGTGTATGTAAAAAATATATGTATATATTTCTAATAAAAATGTCATGCTGTTTTGTAACCTACTGTTTAGCTTAATCTCTGTGATGAATGTCTTTTCTTATCTTAATATCTCTGCAACATCATTTTAAATGACTGTTTTATGTTATCTACTAAATAGGCATTATACTTTCTTAATATTGGCCATTAAGTTATTTCTATTTTTATATATTTTTAAAATTTTTTTTAATGTTTGTTTACTTTTGAGAGACAGAAAGTGAGCGGGAAGGGGCAGAGAGAGAGAAAGACACAGAATCTGAAGAGGCTCCAGGCTCTGAGCTGTCAGCACAGAGCCTGACTCGGGGCTCAAACTCACAAGCCTTGAGATCATGACCTGAGCCGAAGTCAGACGCTTAACCGACTGAGCCACCCAGGCGCCCCTCTATTTTTATATTTTTTAAGTTTATTTATATTTCTACAGGGAGAGTGAAGGAGAGTGGAGGAGGGGAAGAGAGAGGGGGACAGACAAACTGAAGCGGGCTCTGCACTGAAAGAAGAGAGCCTGATGTGGGGCTCAAACTCCCAAACTGTGAGATCATGACCTAAGCTGAAGTCGGGTGCTTAACTGACTGAGGCACCCCAAGTTATTTCCATTTTTTTTTTTTAACTTTCTTTCTTTCTTTTTTCTTTTTTTTTTTTTTTTTTTTTTTTTTTGCTTACTCATTGGATTATTCTCATAAGGCAAAGTCTTAATGAAATTACTGGCCGAAAGGGTGTGTGCTTTTGGGGGCTTTTGTTTCATATTGCTAAATTGCATTTCAGAAAGGTTGCACCAATTTATATATTCATCAGTGGTATATGAGAGTGCCATTCCCCTTTCTTTTTTTTTTTTTTTTTTAATGTTTATTTTTGAGAGAAAGAAAAAGAGCGCGTGCATGCGAGCAGGGGAGGGAGCAGAGAGAAGGAGACAGAGGATCTGAAGCAGGCTCTGTGCTGTCAGCAGTGAGCTCTAGGCTCCAACTCATGAACTGTGAGATCATGACCTGAGTAGCTCAACTGACTGGGCCACTCAGGCCCCCCCCCCCCCCCCCGTTATTTTCTTTTTAATCTTTGTCAGTATAATCAGCAAAAAATGGTATGTAATTTATTCATTTCCCTCATTACTAGCTAGGTCAGACTGGTATGCTGTATGTTCATTCATTCATTGGTCACTTGCATCTCCTATGAATTGACTGTCAGTGTTGAAAAGTTAAAAGCCATTACCATTACCATTTGAATAACAATCCACACTTGAGCATTGCTTTCATTAATAATCATATTCACATAATTATTTAATTTGATCTAAGGAGCTCTCTGAGTTTGTTGTGCACATGTTTTGTCAGCTCCATTTTGCAGTGATTGTTCCAAGATCACCTTGCTTGTAAATGTCAGAGCTGAACTTGGAATACAAATCATCTCACTCCGAATCTTGTTGTCTTTCAGTTTTGTCAATCTAAATATGTTATTGTCAATGAAATTATAATGTTGTTAGTGGGAAATATGGTTTTATTCTTAAAAACTAGGCTTGGATATTTTTTATTCTACAGACATTTAGTGACTGTTTACAGTGTGCAGCACAGTGTTTGAATAACCCAGTAGAAGACTTTTCTCAGGACCTTGTTAGGTAAAAAATTTTACATAAAATGAGTTCACCTTTTTCTTTTGCTCTGTGAACCATTATTATTATATCCTTTTTAAGTAGAAGAAGGAAAAAGGCTGTTTTTAAATGCCTTTCCTAGCCAACTTTTTCTATTCTCAAATAATCCTTTTCTTTGTCTTTAAACTATAAATTGTTTATGAAAGCAGAAATTATTGCATTTTTGAAATTTTAATTAAATTAATTTTAGTGTTTATTTAAAGTCTAGATACAAACACTTCTCCATCTACTAGACCCAAATCAGCATATAGTATTGACCCACAACTGACCTTTGTCTTTTTAGTGTGTAATTTGTTGGTTATTAAGATGCAAATGTACTTCTGTTTAAAAGTTTCCAAATTGATTCACTGCTTCACTCTGCAGAAGTTGGTCATTAAGAGCAGGTGTTTAAGCATAACAGTAACTCAGTAACTGTGAACTCTCTCCACTGTGAATATGTGGTTTCAGTTGAGGTTTTTGCCGTTATCTTTGTTTAGTAACAAAAAGGTATAAACTAATGCTTTTGAAATAATTGTAACACATGTATTAAATGATCACATTGTGTTAATGTTGGAATATTAAAGTCTGTCTTCGCCTTCTTTGCTTTCTTTTTACAGTACAACACCAATGAAAGTTTTTTCTTTCTCTTTTTATAGCAAAAAATTTTGTTATAAAAGGGCGGCATGTTAGTGATGCCACAGTAAACTCTTGGCATTTACAAGTAAACGCTTGCCATTAATATTTGTGAACAACTCTGGAGATCCATGTAGTGGTAATTTGTTGCAAATTTTGTTGCAAAGGGTTTACTTCTAATAGCATACTTATAAGAAGCTAGATAGAATTAAGTATCTGCACCATTATATACATAGGATTAAGAAGCTGCATTTTAGATGTCTTCTGCTCAGCTGCTGTCATAAAAATTTGGTATTCAATGAGAGAAATAGGTTTGCATCAGAATTACTTTTCCATGATGTGAATGATATGTAGAAATATTTCTGGTAACATATCTCTTGACAAAAAGAAACAGCTATTAGTAGTGCATTTCAATTATTAAATAATGAAATAATTAGCTCTTACATTGTGAAATTGTGAAGTATCAAATGAGTTCTCTTGAAGAATATATAATGCTAATACAGTGTGTAGTTTAAAAACAACACAAGTGCACAGACATAAAGTTATAAACCTTTGTGTGCTTTAAAATCTTTTCAGTGTGGTAGTACTTTGAAAGGATGTTTGAGGTACCAAGTTAGCATTTGGTAGATTACAAATCTACAAGGATTAAAACAATAGCATAATAGTAATAGTAGAACAACTTATTAGAATCTTGCTTTATGTCAAGTTTTCAAAAATGTAGAGTTTTTTCATTCCTGGCTCTATAATAAATTTTTTAAACTCTGTTTGATGATACTACTGTATTTAGCTCTATGATTCCAAGAAGTCCAGTGGCCATCACATTAAATGAAATAAATTGCCTCAAGGTGAATTTATAGTTACACTTGTTATAGATAGCCCCCAGGTATCATATTAATAGTAATGAAGGTTAACATGAATTGAGCACTTTGTGCCTTACACTGGGCTAGATGCTTTATATGAATTATCTTAATCTTTCTAATAACCTAAACTGATAAGCAGTTCTAGCACCAGTTCAGAAGACTGAGGTATAGAGAGCTTATGTGATTTGAACATGACCATGTGTCTTACTGAACCAGAATATGAGCCCAAGCAGTTTTATTTGAGACCAGTAGATCTCACCTCTGTGGTATAGTATTAATGGTCTTTATCTGATCCATTACATATCACAATGTTGAAAAATGCATAATAGGCAGTGATTATGAACAGTAAAAATTAAGGGCAACATGAAAATGGAATTTTGGTAAATCTGTTGGCAGCTTCATGGCTGCCACAACTTGCTTTCAAAAAAACCATCAGTAAAATCTGTAGGTCTCAGTTCTGCTCACAAGTAACATTATTTCATTGATTTTTATCTTAATCTGTACAATTCCTGCTTTTCCCATTGCAAGCAACATTTTCTTTTAATTTCTACTCCTGTTGTTGATATAATTAATTCATTTTTATGTGGCTGTTTATTATTTTACATGGGATCTTCAGTGGAAGGTATAAAATAACTTATTAAATGATCACATAATACTTAAGATTCTATTTTTAATTTTTAAAACTATTTTATTCAGGTTGGTTTGCCTTCCACAAATGCAGAACTAAGAGGATTTATAGATCAGAATCTCAGTCCAACAAAAGGTAAGGACAGTTGAATAGAAATTTTCTGCATTGAGCCAGTTTGATTGCATTTGTTTTATAAAATATGCAGCTATGAGTATTACTTTACGTATAATGATTGTTATATAACATCACTGGGTTGTGTTATAATATACCAAATAACTTATATCGTATGAAAGTCAGTTCTGAGAGGTGTGTGATATTTGTGTTACTTTTCTCCATCTCTTTCCTAAGAGGTCTCTAAGACCACCCTTGATAAATGATCCTCTTGCTGTTGAAACTAACTGTTCAAGCTACTTTTTTTCTTGATTTTCTTGTTTGATAGTCCTACATCCTAGTAGTTTAACTTGTAAGGAAGTACAGTAGAATGAATGAATATACATAACATTTCTGTATCTAATATATGGTTTACTGGAGGAATGCTTATATCAGAAATCTGACCCACCAGTACAGGAATTTATGCAGGACACTGTCTGTATCTTTCAGTATGTATCTTTCATCAGTATCTTTTAGTATGTAGAGATAATATACTGAAATATTTATGGTTGAAATGATATGATGTTTGGAATTGCTTCACAATAATCCACTGGGGGAAGAAGAGTAAAGTGAGTGGAATTATAGATAAACTGTCTATGAGTTGATTAAGTATTTTAAGCTGGGTGGATAGCTGTAAGGGGTTTCATTATTCCTTTCTCTCTTCCTTTGTATATGTTTGAAATTTTTCATTGTAAAGGTAGGAACAAAATAGATGTCATTATATACACATAGCTATGAGAGAAACATCAGCTTCCTCAAAGGGTTTATGTCCAAGGTAGGCTATATGCTCTGGAGAGAAGAGTAGAGAAGTCTGTATTTCAGTATAAAAAAAATCTAGCTTAATAATGAGAATGTCTGTGAGAATTTAATTATGTGTATGAAACAGTGAGACACCACAAGCCTTAATGCTTTTCATTTTTCCCCAATTTTGTCATTGTAGTAAAATATGCAGAACATCAAATTTACAACTTTAACCATTTTTAAGTGGTATTAAGTACATTCATGTTGTGTGGCCATCACCACCATCCATATCCATAACTCTTTTCACCTTGTGAAATTCAAATTCTATACTCTTTAAACAATAACCCCCCACTCTCCTTTTCCCTGTTGTCTCTGGCAACCACTGTTCTTTCTGTCTCTATGATTTTGACTACTCTAGGTACCACATGTAAGTGGAATCCTAATAGTAATTGTCATTTTGTGACTGGCTTATTTCAGTTAACATAATGTCCTCAAGGTTCATCTATATTGTAGTGTATGTCAAAATTTCCTTCCTTTTTAAGGCTGAATACTATTCCATTGTGTATGTATACCACTTTTGCTTATCATTCATCCATCACTGGACACCTGGGTTGCTTCAGTGTTTTAGCTGCTGTGGATAATGCTTTTATGAATAAGGGACTACAAATATCTCTTTGGGACCCTTCTTTCAATTCTTTTGGGTATATACCTAGAAGTGGAATTTCTGGGTCATATGGTAATTCTATTTTTAATTTTTTGGAGGAATTACCATTCTGTTTTCCACAGTAGCTGTACCATTTTACATCCCTACCAACAATGCACAAAGGTTCCAGTTTCTCCACATCGTTGTCAACATTTATTTGTTTTTTGTTTTGTTATAGCCATCCTGGTAGATATGAAGTGATATCTCACTGTAATTTTGATTTGCATTTCTTTAGTAACTAGTCGTGTTGAGCATCTTTTTATGTGCTTATTGGCCATTTATATATCTTCTTTGAGAGGTCTACTCCAGTTTTTGGAGTTGTGTTTTAGGGATTCTTTATGTATGCTGGATATTGATCCCTTACGAGATAAATGATTTGCAGATATTTTCTTCTGTTCAGTAGGTTGTCTTTTCGCTTTCTTGATCATCTCTTTGGATGTGCAAAAGTTCTTTATTTAGTGGAAGTCCAGTTCATCTGTTTTTTCTTTTGTTGTCTGTGCTTTTCTTGTCACATCCATCACATGGTTGCCAAATCCAGTGTCATGAAGATTTTCCTCAGTGCTTCCTTCTGAGAATTTTATAGTCTTGGTTCTTTAGTTTAGGTCTTTGATCCATTTTGAGTTAATTTTTATATAAGGTAAGGATCAAATTGGCATATGGATAACCAGTTTTTCCATTACTGTTTATAATAGAGGTCAGGGTCTTAGCACCCTTGTCAAAAATAAGTTGGCCATATATGTGAAGGTTTATTTCTGGGCTTTTTATTATTTTCCCTTAGTATATATGTGTGTCCATATGTCAGTACCATAATGGGGTTTTTGAAATTAATTAATTTATTTTTGAGAGAGAGAGAGCAGGGGGAGTGGCAGAGAGAGAGGGAGACAGAATCCCAAGCAAGCTCTGTGCTGTCAACACAGAGCCCAGTGTGGGGCTCAAACTCACAGAATGGTGAGATCATGACCTGAGCCAAAACCAAGAGTCAGACACTTAACTGACTGAGCCACCCAGGTACCCCCAGTACCATTATGTTTTAAATTATTGTAGTTTTGTAATAAGTTTCAAAGTTGAGAAGTGAGAGCCCTTTAACTTTATTATTTTTAAAGATTATTCTGCTATTTAGGATTCCTTGTAATTCCACATGAATTTGAGGATCAGCTTTTCCATTTCTGTAAAAAAAAAAAAAAGGCTGTTAAAATTTTGATCGAGATTGCATTGAATCTGTAAATCGCTTTAGTTTTATTGACACCTTAACAATGTGAAGTCCTCCTATTCATCAAAATATTTCATATATTCAGGGCCTGTTTGATTGTATCATTTCTTTTTGAAGTAAGAAATATGTTCTGGAAATAGATAATGGTGGTGATGGTTATACAACTTTGTGAACATACTGGAAACCACTGAATTGTACTTTAAAAGGTAAATTTTTGGTATGTGAATTATACCTTTATTTAAAAAAAAAAAAACCACCAACCACTTTCTTTAACTTGATGTCTGTTTCCAGCTCTGATTTGTTCTTCCCCTCATTGTCAAACTTCTGGAAAAAGCTATACACTTATAATCCCATTCTCAGCTTTAATTTACTCCTCTGCCCAATGTAATCTGGCTTTGACTCCAATAATCCACTGAAACTGCTCTTGATCTTTGTTTTTTTTCTTTGTTGTTTATCAGCATTTCATGCAGTTAATTTCCCCTCTGTTTTTTAAATAATATTTTACTTTTAGAATAGTTTTAGATATGCAGAGAAATTATGGAGAGAGTTCAAGAGAGTTCTCATAAACCCCTTAGTCAGTTTCTCCTACTGCTAACATCATACATTGGTTTAGTACAGTTTTTTCAATTAATGAGCCAAAATCAACATATGTTACTTAACAGAAGTCCAACTTCTTCAGATTTCCTTAATTTTTAGCTAATGTTCTCTTTCTGTTCCAGGAGAGCATCCAGGATACCACATTACATTTCATGACCATCATCCTTAGCCTCCTTTTGGCTATGACAGTATCTCAGACTTCCTGTGTTTTTAATGACAGTTTTGAGGAGTGTTCAGGTATTTTGTAGAATGTCCCTCCATTGGGATTTTTCTGATGTGTTTCTCATGATTAGATTGGAGTTATGAGTTTTTGAGAAGAACCACAGAGATAAAGTGCCATTCTCATCACAGCGTATCAAAGGTCCACACTATCAACATGACTTATCATTGTCGATGTGAACTTTGATCACTTGGCTGAGGTAATGTTTGTCCTGCTTCTGTACTATAAAGTGACTTTTTAACCTCTCCCCCTTTCCATACTGTAGTCTTTGGAAGGAAGTCATTATGTGGAACCCATATTTGAGAAGTGGAGAGGTTGCTCTACTTCTGGGAGGGGGAGTATCTACATAATTTATTTGGAATTCTTTTGCACCCTAGATTTGTCTCTTCTCTCTTGTTTCTTCACTTATTTATTTAATGCTTGATTTATATTATTTAGTTTGTACCTGATATTTCGTTTATACTCTGGGTTATAGTCCAATACTTACTTAATTTTCTGCTTGAGTTGATACAGCTGTGGCCACAGTTGGTTTTCTGTGTTCCTTTGGCATATGTCCCTTGTTGTGGGTGTGGTTTTGTGTTTGTTTTTGTTTTGAGCACTTATTTCTTTAGCACTCCAAGATGTTCCAGGCTCATTTCTTGCCTACTTCTCAGATCAGCCATTTTCCCAAAGATTCCTGATTCCTTTTAATGGAGAATGTTATTAGAAACCAAGATCTCGGTGCTGGATGAACTCATTGCTACTGGGATGGTGCCTTTCTTTTTGAATCACTGGTGTTTATGTGTCTGTGATACCACACTTTTTAAGACTTGCATAAGAAAGCAGTATAGTGTAGCAGTTAAGAACAAGGGCTCTAGAGGACTCAGTGTGATCTGATCTTGGTTGTACTTCTTACACCCAACCAAGTGTGTAAACCTGAGCAAGTTGATCTCCCTAAACCAAAGTATCCACATCTATAATGAAGCAGGTAGCAATAAGTTGCTTAGAGAGTGTCTAAGGATTAAATGAGTTAGTGCACATAAATCACTTAGTACAACCAACACCTAGCACATAGTAAGCATTCATTAAGTGCTTGCTCCTTTTCCTCATATTAATATTTTCATCTTCCTTTTTATCTGCTCTCTTTCAGTCTACTCTGCTAGCTCTCTCTCTGTCTCCTAAATGTTAATGTTCCAGGGACAACTTGGGTGGCTCAGTCAGTTAAGTGTCCAACTTTGGCTCAAGTCATGATCTCGTGGTTCATGGGTTCGAGCCCTGCGTCGGGCTGTGTGCTGACAGCTCAGAGCCTGGAGCCTGCTTCGGATTCTGTGTCTCCCTCTCTCTCTGCCCCTCCCCTGCTTGTGCTCTGTTTCTCTCTCTCTTAAAAATAAATAAAAACATTAACAAATTTTTTAAATGTTAGTTTTCCATGGGGTTTTGTCTTAGGTTTTTTTTCTCATTTTGTAAATTCTCCACAGGCAATTTCATCTATTCATCATTGCTGTAGTTATCATTTACTTTGTATATGGACTGTTGTCAAATCTATATCTCTGACCCAAATTTGTCTTGAGATTTTATATAGCCAGTTGCTTATTGGATGCCTTCACTGAGTAACTTAAAGCATCTCAGGCTCAAACTCCAGAATTAAAGTAATTATTTTACCCTCTCAAAACCTGCTTTCCCCTTTTCCTTGTCTTACTGAATAGTAGTACCATCCACCCTGTGCCTAAACCAGAAATTGAGGTCTCATATTTGATTCCTTTTCTTTCTCTCTGCTTCCAGTCAAATCATTTATAAGGCTTGTTGATTCTGCGTCCTCAGTCTCTCAGTCCTCCCCAACCGTTTTCTCTGTCTTTGTTGCTAATATCTTAGTTCAGACTACGATAAATCGTTTCCTGGATTACTGCGACTGTTGTATTTACTTCCAGATTTCTTTCTTTCTGTTTCATTACTGTAGTATAGCTCTCAAACACAAACCTCAACAGTCTTTCCATGTTAAAAAAATTAGTTTAGTAGTTCCTTATTGCCCTCAAGATAAAGTCTAAACTCTGATTTGAAAGATCCTTGGGGCGCCTGGCTGGCTCAGTTGGTAGAGCATGTGACTGTTGATCTCAGGGTTGTGAGTTTGAGCCCCATGTTGGGTGTAGAGATTACTTAAAAATAAAATATTAAAAAAAAATCAAATAAAAAAATCCTTCATGTTAGAGTTCTTGCTTTTATCCAGAGCCTTATCTCAGATACCTCTTCTTCTGCCACTTTGAACTATGTTCTCTCTTTCACTTTCTGTCTCTGTCTGTCTCCGTCCATCTGTACACACCTCTCTGTGCCTGGAACTCTGTGATCCCTGACATGGTCTTCTACTCCACTCCTGACACATACTACACCTGGCTAATTTCAGTTCATTATTCACATCTAAGTTTACGTCTTATTTCCACTTGGCCCATAAGCCTCTAATACTCTCTCCTTATCCCTTTTGTAGTATTTATCACACTGTACTTTAATGACTCATTTACTTATTTGTCCCCCTCCCCGGACTCTGTAAGTCAAAGACTTTTTCTTAATTCATCATTGTATCTCTAGGACAAGTATTTCAAAGTTATCTATCCCACAGTATCTGTCTCAAACTAGGAACATCGTTGAAAGAATGTTATGTCCTTACCTTCTGTCTATAATTTCTTTGACCACTGGGCAAATTCCTATTTACTCTTTAAAATCTAGCTGACCATGAATTCCTTTGTAGCTCCTTGTTACTATAGCTCCTTTCTGTTAGTTAACCTTTGGACCCTGTACATACTTTATTATTGTCCTTATCACATTATATTGTATTTCTTAATAGATTGTCCTTTTCTTTTGCTAAACTCTGAGCTCCTTGAGAGCAGGGTCCTTTTTCCTATTTTTGTCTTCAGAATCTCGCTTGGTGTCTAGCACAGTTATATTCAGGAAATACTGAATTGCAAGAGTTTGTTTTGCCATGTTTCCAGACTTGTAATAAAAATGTTTATTTATCTAAACGTTGAGAAGTAAGCGTAGAAGGAACTTACCTTAAAACTTTTTGAACAAAGTGTTAAGGAATTTAGAGTGAGGAAGGTTTCTGAACTTTTTGTCTTAGGACACATACCTAAGAGTTGGAGCTTAAAAATTACTAATTAATTAAAATAAGAACAAGCCTGAAGATAATTATATTCAGTCATAACCAGGCGAGTAGTAGAGGATTTAAAAGCAATCGAGTATTTGTATGTCCTGGTTATGAATCATGTAATTGTTCATTATTGAGGAAAACGAAAGGTAAAAATCCTGTGACATACAACTTCACTTTGTGTGGTGTCGAAAGTCCATCAGTATCTTTGGTGAAGACGAAGGATCTCTCAGTTATCTGGGAGGTGCATGCTGTCGGGTGGTCTGTACGTTTGGATATTTCTGCATGTGGAAAGAGGCCATACTTGCCTGCAAGCTATACACAGTCCTCTGGGAAGCTGCCTGATCAGCAGCTGCTAGGAGGGTTGCACTTGTGGGATGAATTGCTCATGTCTTTGCAGGCAAGTGAGGCCTGCCATATATTCCCCGCTTGTTCCTTTATAACCTCAGCAGAGCAATTCCACTTTGCCAGCTCCTTCATTGCTTGCACATCAAATTTAAAATGTGCATATCTTATACTGACTGCCAGTTCTCCACTTTCCAAGAGATTGCAATACCCTATGGCTATTAAAAGTTCAGCCTATTAAAATGAATTCAGCAACTTGAAAGAGGGAATCACTGAATAATCAAATAGATTCCTCCTGTGGAAACAGAGCTAATGGAAAAGATGAGAGAAAGCTGTAATAGAAAAGGGAATGAAAACTCTCAAGAGGATACAGTTGCAACATAGAAAAAGTTGTTTTGGAACTAAAAATATATTCAGAATTCTTAAATCTAAGAAAGATTGAAAATAAGAAATGGCCAAAGATGTACAATGAGCAAAACAATATTGATATCAAATAAAATCCACTAAAAGCCTCAAGGCATTAAAGGGAAGAAAGGAATATTGTATAGTGAAACAAGGGAAAAAACCCAACCAACAACCAAATTTTTAGAAAATGGGCAAACCTTATGAATAAGGGGTACCTGGGTGGCTCAGTTGGTTAAGCATCCAACTTCAGCTCAGGTCATCATCTCGTGGTCCATGGTCTGTGAGTTCAAGCCCCACGTCTGGCTCTGTGCTGACAGCTCAGAGCCTGGAGCCTGCTTTGGATTCTGTGTCTCCCTCTATTTGCCTTTCCCCTCTCACGCTCTGTCTCTGTCTCAAGATAATAAACATTAAAAAGAAAGTTATGAATAAACAGTTACAGAAAAAGAAATATTAATGGTTCTTACACAGATAAAAAGGTACTGTACCTCATTCGTAAAACGTGTAATTTGAAAGTACACTGAATACCACTTTCCACTCTATAAGATTGGTGAGTATTAAGAAGTTTGATAAAACACTGTTGTGAAGAGTATAGGTAACATGTTCTCTTACACTGCTGGTAGGAGCATAAATTAGTACAGCCTTTATGGGAAGCAATTTCAGAGTACTGTAATTGATTTATCTTCACATTTCCTATAACCCATCAATCCCAGTTTTAAGAATTGATTCTACTGATGTGCTAGCAAACAGGGAAAGTGAAGCTTAATGTTTGCAGTATTACACGTAATAGCAAAATATTGGAAACTCTTAAGTTCATTGGTAAGACTTGATTAAATAGTGTTCAATATGTACAAAGGAATACTTATGCAGATATAAATTTGGGAATGAGAATGCTATGTACAAGTATGGAATGGGGGCGCCTGGGTGGCTCCATCAGTTAAGCATCCTCCTACTCAGTCTCAGCTCAGGTCTTGATCTATGGTTGTGAGTTCAAGCACCACATTGGGCTGGGTGTGAAGCCTACTTAAAAAAAAATTTTTTTTAATATAGAATGATCTACAAAGACACATTATTATGTGCAGAACAGTGTACTATATATATAACCATTTGTTTAAATAGAAGTGTAATACAAACACATAATGTTTCTTGTAAGAAAACACAAAGACTTGACATTCATTATCTGGTGGTAGAGAAACAGTGTCTTTCACAAAGAAGTTTTTAATTTTAATAAAGTCCAACCTGGCAGTTTTTTCTTTCATGGATCATGCTTTTTGGTTGTATCCAAAAAGTCATTGCCACAAGCACCTGGCTGGCTCATTCAGTACAGCATGTGATTCTTGATATTGTGGTCATGATTTCAAGCCCCACATTGGGTGCAGAGACTTCTGAAAAAAAAAAAAAAGTCATTACTAAATTCAAAAGCACTTTCCTAGTCTCCTGGAGCTTTAAAAAAAATTTTTTTTTAATGTTTATTTTTGAGAAAGAGACAGAGCACGAGTAGGGGAGGGACAAAGAGAGAGAGGGAGACACAGAATCTGAAGCAGGCTCCAGGCTCCGAGCTATCAGCATAGAGCCCGATGCAGGGCTTGAACTCATGAACCTCAAGATCATGACCTGAGCCAAAGTCGGACGCTCAACCAACTAAGCCACCCAGGTGCCCCTGTTTTTCTTCTAGGAATTTTGCTGTTTACATTTAGGTCAGTGATCCGTTTTGAGTTTATTTTGTTAGAGGTGTAAGATTTATTTCTAATTTTTTTTTTTTTTTTTTTGCATGTAGATGTCTAGTGTTTCCAGCTTCATTTGTTGAAAAGACTCCTTTCTCCACTGAATCTCCTTCGACCTTTGTCAAAGATGAGTTGAATATATTTATGGGGTTCTATTTCTAGGCTCTTTTTTCTATTCTATTGATCTATTTTCCTGGTCTCTTGCTGATACCGAATTGTCTTCATTACTGTGGATTCATAGTAGTCTTAAAGTTGAATAGTGGCAATGGTAGCTATTCTGAGTCTTTTGCCTTTTCACGTAAATTTTAGAATTAGTTTGTTGATATCCACAAAATAACTTACTGGGATTTTGACTGAGTTTGTATTGAATCTGTACATCAAATTGGGAATAACTGACATCTCAACAATATTGATTCTTCCTATCCATGATGGAACATCTCTCCCTTTTGGGGGTGTTGAATTGTATAAGTTCTTTATATATTTTGGATACTAACCTGTTATCAGGTATGTCACTTGCAATTATCTTCTCCCATTCCATAGTTTGCCTTTTGTTGATTGTTTCCTTTGCTTTGCAGAAGCTTTTTATTTTGATGAAGTCCTAGTAGTTTATTTTTGCTAGTGCTTCCCTTGCCTCAGGAGACATGTCTAGAAAGAAGTTGATACAGCCAATGTCAAAGAAGTTATTGCCTGTGCTCTCTTCTAGGATTTTTATGGTTTCAGGTCTCCCATTAGGTCTTTAATCCATTCTGGGTTTATTTTTGTGTATGCTGTAAGAAAGTGGTCCAGTTTCATTATTTTGTATGTTGTTGTCCAATTTTCCCGACACCATTTGTTGAAGAGACATCCTTTTTCCCATTGGATATTCTTTCCTGCTTTGTCAAAGATTAATTGGCCATATAATTGTGGGTTCATTTCTGGGTTTTCTATTCTGTTCCATTGATCTATGTGTCTGTTTTTGTGACAGTATCATATTGTTTTGATTACTGCAGCTTTGTAATATAACTTGAAGTCTGGATAAATTCCCTAGAATCTTCTACATATACTGTCATGTCATCTGTGATTAAAGACAATTTTACTTTTCCTTTCCAATTTGTATTTCTTTTTCTTTCTTGATATCACTGATTAGGACTTCCAGTTCAAAGTTGAATAGAAATGGTGAGAGCAGAAATCCTTGCTGTGTTCCTGATCTTAGGAGGAAAGAAAGCATCTAGTCTGTGTTATTAAGTATGATGTTAGCTGTAGAGCTTTCCCATAGCTGCCTTCCATCTGGTTGAGTAAGTTTCCTTCTATTCTTAGTTTTCTGAGTGTTTTGATCACGAATGGTTGTTGGATTTTGTTGTTTTTTCTGTACTAAGTTATTACAATGATTATATGGGGGGGTATCTGTAGCCCATGAATATGGTGAATTACATTGATTGATGTTTACATGTCACAAAAACTTTGAATTCCCTGGACAAATACCACTTAGTTATGAGAGAATCTTTTAAATTCTCCATTTGGAGAGTATTATTGCTTAGAACCTGTTCTGTGCTATTTTTAATCCTTTCCAGTCAAGAGATGATTGTAGGATCCCTGAGTAGCAACAGGGAACCAGCTAGGGTCAGAGTACATATATCTGTAGTGAAACTAATTGTTTCAGGTTTTGTAACATTTTTGAACAGATCTTCATAGCCTGGGAACAGGAATAAAGGAATTTGTGGGCAAAGCAGTAGGAACAGAAGGAATTCACAGTTTCACAAAAAGTGTTGCTGGAATGGCTCCCTATAGGGACCTTAATAGTGCATTTCTGCCAAGAAAGGAATGTGAGCACTTTATTTCTTGATAAGAAAAAATTTAAAAGGAGTTAGAAAGGTGAAAAAGGTAGGGAATTGGTGTTAAAGATTATTTCACTGTTCAAATTCTTAAAAGTAAATTAGCTTACATAATTTAGATTTGTATGTTTAATGTAAAAGGCTACTAACATTTGCCCATAGGCTCTTTCTCGGAGTTTACTTAATGATTTAAGTCCTGAAATATCTAGTAAGATTTTATTTTATTTTATTTTATTTTATTTTATTTTATTTTACTCTAAACAGTAGGTATAAGCAACATTTGGTTGCTATTTCTATAAAGATTCTTTGGCAGGGTTCTAAATCTAAGGTCATGTTAGGGTGAGTTTGGCCTCTCTTACTGTGCAAGACTTAGTAAGAGATTGTGTTTTCATAAACACAGTGAATGGTTCTGGCTTTGCCTTTTGAATCTGGGTTTGGTTTCAGGATATTTAAAAATATCTTAATGATCTGAAAATAGACAACTATCCCATTCTACAAATAGTTTTATTGACCTGCTCATTCCAGTAGCTTGCTTTTCCTGAAGAACCTGTATCATCTGATCTTTTTTCTCTCTTGTATTTTTCCTATATTTGTCTACAAGAAAGCTTCATTTAAATAATAGTGTTAGGTTGCCATATTAAGTAATTAAACACTAGAATTAAATAAGAATTACCTTTTGGAAATAAAATAAAAGTGTTCCTGATTTAAAACAAAAAAAAAAATTAAAGTGTTTTAAAATGGGCTGTGGTTACCACATCTTTTATCTTCCTGTTAACTGCTTTCACAATGTATATTGTGGTTAGGTAGAATTACATAACTTTGCTTTGTGTTTTGATTGCATGTTGTAGATTTATAAATAGGTTTGATAGTGCAGTATGTTATACGTGAGTCACAATCAAATGAATAAAAATAACTTTATTCTCTATTCTGGTAGTTCATATAAATTGCTTTGTTATAAAGAGTATAATATGATGATGCCTATTTTTTTTATAGTTCTTGAAATCATTGTTTCTTTTGAAAAGGTGATAAACTGATATTCTTCTTTTGGGAGGAAAGGATATCTGCAAGCTTGTTTCTATATTATTTTAATATTCACTTCCAGTGAATTACCTTATAACTCAGTTGGCAGAGTAGAGTAGTGTTGAAATTAAAAGGTCTTTCTTTATGTGATTTATTATTTACTTAGTATTTTTAAAATGGAGTTGATCTGATTGTTCTGTTTACTATTCCCATATGGCCCATTGTATTCTCATGGAAGAAAACCTTTTCTATAAAGGCTTTAACTTGAGATAGCCATCTTGCTTACTATTGGTAACAGCTGTTTTGGTTAGTTCAAACCCACAACACTAAGGGAAGATCATTTTGATTGCCAGTTTGAATTTAGTTCTGAAACTCGCATCTTAAATGTTTTTATTTTTGAATTTGTCTTGTTTGTGACCAACATAAATGTGCATGAGTTGCCAAATCCAAAGGCAAAATATCAAGAAACATGCTTTAACGGTATTAAACAACTTTGTTGCCAACACAGTGTTTTTAAAATTACATCTAGCAATTTGCCTAATCTGACGTTTAACCTGGTTTCTCCTCCTCTTCTTTATAAATTATATAGTAAATAAAAATGTTCTTTTTTTAAAGTTATATCTGTCTTGGCTTTTAATAGCATAGATTTATTATTTACTGTTTTTGTGCTTTATATATGGAATCATATGGTATTCTTTTGTGACTAGCTTCTCTTGCTCAACATTATGTTTTTGAGATTCATCCATTTTGTATGTAGTTGTAGTTAATGCTTTCTCAGTGCTATATAATATTCCATTGTGTGAATAAACCATAATTTATTTATTTATTCTAATGTCATCAGGCATTTAGGGAGTTTTCAGTTTTTGGATATTACAGTTAATGAGCTTATGAACATTCTAATCTCTGTCCTTTGATGAACACGTGCATGAATTTCTCTAGGGCATATACCTAGGATTGGAATTGTTTGGTTAGAATATACGTCTTCACCTTTAGTAGATATTTCCAGATGACTTTCTCCAAAGTGATACTACCAATTTACCCTGTTAGGTCGCAATATATGAAGATTCCCAATTGCTCATATTTTTGTTAATCTTAGTATTTTTCATCTTTTTCCTTATACTCATTCTGGTGGGTGCGTAGTGGTAATGCACTGTGCACATTTCCCTGACGATTAATGAGGTAAAGAATCTTTCCCATAGTTTGGCTATAAATTATGATAAAACATTGTTGTAGTGTACAGTTCTGTACCAGATATATTTCGTTTCATTCCAGGGAGATGAATTTCAAGAATTATATTACAAGCGTTATGTGCATTTAAAGGATACTATAATGAGTCAAGGCCATGGATGTGGATTTTTAAAATAGCATACATTTAATACTGGAAGTAAGACTGAAGTAATAATATAATGACCTGTAATATGACATCTACTGAAATTTGGCTTGAATCTGTCAAGTGTATATTTATAATTGAATTTTATTTCATTGTGACTTCAGTTATAAAATTGAAGATATGTTCTCATATGAAAACCTTTCAGCAGAATGAGTTTTAAGGTTTTTTGGCAAAAACAAATGAGTAGATTGATAGACTTTGTTGGCTGTTGTAATCAGGAACATTGCTAGACTCAAATAAAATATTTATAAAGCATTACACAGATTCTTATATCACTTTTAGAGCTTTGATAACTTTGAAATGTTCTTAACATCTTGGTTTTCTTTTCATTTTATCAACCAATACCTTCTTCCTAACTCTACATGTATAATTAGCAGAATTGATTCCTTTCTTCTGTTGTCAGAATCTTTAGAACAAGGTAGAAAGCACAAAACAATTCTAAACTTCTCCACCAAAACAACTATGTGTGTGTGTATGTATAATTTTACTTAATATATTTAGCTAATTTTAATGTATTTAAAATACATAAAAATTTTAGTGTATTTAGTATATTTAAAATAATTTGATATACATGTAATTTTATTAGCCTTGTTGGTATTTTAAGATTAAATTATAATGGTAGGCTCTTGAGATAAAGGAGGACTTGTATCTAAAATAATACCTGACTCACAGGAGCTTAATATCTGTTTATTGAGTAGATGAAACAGTGACGAAATTCTGTGAAGTTCTTCTCTTTTCACATTTTGTTGGTGTTTCCACTTGTCTCCTCCCCTCCAATTTTGGCTCTCTAGTTTACAAAGGAGTATTTGAGGAGAGTAAGAGAAAGTTGTTGTTAATGAAGTTTTTCAAAGTGGCACTTTCTCTCAAGATAATCAGTGAAATAAGAAATTCTACATTATATAGTAATTATTTATGAATGAAGAGAACTAGAAAAAAATGATGTTTTATGAAGAGGAAAATTAAAGAAGTTCCAAATATGTGGAAAGAAAGCTGGAGGCAGAGAGAGTAGGAAAAATGAAACCGTGTCTAAGTAGCATCTGTTATCCTAGATGATATTAATGAATTTTGTGTTGAATGTTTTTTTTTTTCTCAACTTTTTTCTACTCTGGATCACAAAATATTGTATAGTGTATTGTTTAGTTAGAAAAGACAGCTAATCCTCGAGAAATTGTTGATGGTTTTCCTGGCTAATTTTTAAAGCTTTCCTTGGTTTTTGGTTCCAGATCTTTAGACCTCACTATGAACCAACAATTGTTAAGAAACATTGGATACAAGTCATTGGAAAATCTTAACCATATGTGTTAGCATAGCCATAGAGAAAATGCATGGGTCTTAGGCCTGAAACTTCAGGGCTTTGTTTAATATGTGTATCAATTTTATGTATTTAATCAAAGCAAATATATAAAATTGCTACCTAATTCTGGAGAAAAATAACTGAATAACTATTGCTTTATAGTATCAGCTACTCGAATTCAAAGATACTCTAGATTTTATTTGCTTTGATTGCTGTGTTCTCTCTTTTCATATCTAAGATTAGTATACCAAGGTAAATTTTAAATGAATTGGGTATTTTTAAAATAGAATACCAAAAAATGTTAACTGACATAAAATTTCTAGAAAACAGGTTAGATAAGGCTTTACGTAGATTGGTGAATTAACTATCCTGGAGATGTAAGTCCATTAAGACAATGTCCTTGTCTCAGTTTCTATGAATATTGAATTGGGGATCTTATAAAACAATTGTGACTGTTTTGCAGGCCATAAAGAAAAAAGTGACATCTGATATATCTGGAACACAGACCTTAAAGGATTCTAACATACTAGGCTCGTTGGTATTGAACTGGCCTGGGGAAAAATATGTCATAATAGCATGAACTCTGAGATAGTTTGGATAGAAAACTTTATTATAAAGCCAAGGGCTGAGTCTGGGGGCTGTGGTCAAAGAAAACTTCTGGCATCTGCCTATAGTCATATTAGGTTCTACACTTATTACCCACTCCCTTTCAACTCATCCTGTGTTAGGGGGAAAAAAGAGAAATGATTTTCTCTGAATTTTTTCTGTTTACATTAGATAGTTGGAATGAAATCACTTAAACTTGATCTGTTGGAATAGAATAATTTATGGAATTTATAACACTCAAATTGTTTCATCAAAGTACTCTCAGAAATTCTGGATTAGTTAATTAACCACAGCTCCCAGCTCTTCAGTTGTACATTATCCTTAAGTTTCAGAAATTCCCTTCTGGATGGGAGAGTCAACACAACGTACCCAGGAACGAACTATTTTCCTGGTTGTGAGAGCAGTATTAATTCTTAGCACACATGAAATCAAGCTGAGAACCACAGCTAATCCAAGACCTGGATTTTTCTTTGCTCTATTACTTTACTCTGTTATTTTGCTTTTCCTTCTGTTTTTACACAGTTGTCTCAGGTGACTGAGCTGCACTCAGAGAAATATTTCTGTTTTGTTCTTTTAGAAAGATTTTCTTTTGTTTTGGAAGGACATGCTCTCCTTCATAAGCTTTTATGATGCTGTAGCGACCATGGAAATACACCATTCAGATCTCCTGATGGGAGGTGTAATTGAGTGACAGTCACAGCTGTGGCCCTTCTGGATCCACCACCTCATTCTTGCTGAGGCCACCCACACTAATTGTGGCTGTTTTCAGCAATGAATGAGCATGATGGGGTCCTAGTATAGGCCCATTATTTTGGGATGCAGAACTCCTCTAGTGGGCACAGCATTACTTACTTACTGCCACATAACAAGATATCCTAAAACTTGACAGTGTAAAACACCAAACATTTCATATCTCACACAGTTTCTGAGGGTCAGTATGGCTTAATGAGGTGATTCTGCCTCAGGGTCTCTCATGTATTGTAATCAAGCTGTTGACCAGGGCTTTAGTCGTCTGAGGGCTGGGCTACATCTGGAAGACCTACTTCTAAGATGGCTTACTACGTGGATCTTGGTAAGAGCCCTCAGTTCCTCACTGACTGTTGGCAGGAGATTTCAGATCCTTGCCACATGACCAACAACTGATAAACATTTTCAGCGTCCAAATTCATTCAAGACAAGTAACAATTCAGTTTTCATCTTAAATATCATTTCCTGTGAGATACTTTTCTAAATACCATCCCTACCTAGGGTTGCCAGATGTAGCAAATAAAAATACAGGACAGTATTTGGGACATACTTCTACTGAAAAAGTATTCATTGTTTATTTGAAATTCAAATTTAACTGAATGTCCTGCAACCCTACTAAATTTCTGTGTTTAGTTGTCTTGTTTCTGCCCCTTTGGCACCCTGTGCTATCCTGTTTCTGCATTACTGCACTATATTTAAATTTTCCATTTAGTTGTCAGTATCTTCCCACTAGGGTAAAACTTCCCTATGGGTAAGAACTGTGTCTTGTTGATTTTATTCACTGTTGTATCCCCAGTGCCAAGCACTGGCTTGACGACGTTTATAGGTACTCAATAAATATCTGTGGGCCATTCAAAGAATGAAATCACTTGGTCTTGTAATTGCATGTACTTCTCTCCTCCTCCATTTTTTCTCCTTCATCATCATTATCAGGATGAAGGTCAGAGAATGCTAATACAGAGAAACGCCATGATTTAGAATGCCATGATTTAGAAACATGCTGTATCACTTTATATCTAAGTTTTAGTTTCCCCTTCTGATAGCTGGAGGTAATACCTGTTTCCTGCCTGCCTTAAGATAATATCTGCCTCCTATCTACCTTGGAAAAAAAGCAAAGATTATTATGCCTGCTATTTTCTAGGAATTGTGCTAGCTTCAATAGTTGGAAGCTGGACTTTTTATATAATGGTAATAGGTTTTAAGTAATGGTAAGGACATGGAATCAAACGCTGAGTTTGAATCTTAGCCTTGCCACATACTAATGGTGACTGCTTAGACAGATTACTAAATTGCGTTTCAGAATGTCAACTTTCTCATCTCTAAAACAGGAATAATAATCTCATCTCTAAAATAACTAATTTGTAAGGGCTAGTGTAAAAGATTAAATGATAAAATATGTAACCTTGCACATGTTTTTGACACATGGTAGGTATACAGGAAATCCCTATGAAGCTTCTCAGTCCCGCCATATTGTAATTCCTCGAGTGATTCTGGCTTTAGATTTTACAGGCTTTCATAATTCCACCAATTGTAGATTCTCAGCCAATTTCATATACCAAATATCAGAACCTGTGACTTCTCTTTTACTGAAATAGGTTACTGTGGGAATAATACGTCAGTAGAGTAAACTAACCTGTTTTATATCAGTCTAAAACAGCTAATTTTCCCTATGTGTAGGGTCTGTTGAATCTTATTCCCAGTGATAGAAAAAAATTATATTGGCTCGAAAATGGATGCTTCTTTGATTGTCTGCCACAAACCAGTTATCCCTATAGTAACTTTTCTGATATCTTCTGCTTAACATCCAAAAGGGTCATGAGCCCCCCCTTTCTCAGTCTGTGGTTCTTCTGAAAAATCAAGCTTGAGTGTGACTTTTGGCCCTTTGCTCTTCAGGAGATTTCTGTCCTTACTATGACCTCACATACATTGGGATTACTGATTGTAGCACTCCAGGGTTCCCAACACTCTTTCTGCACTTCATCCCAATGCTTTTCGGTTTAATGAATGAGGAAGGTGAATCTCATGTAGATTAAATGACTTACCCCAGGTTACTCCATGTAGTCAGCCACGATCTGAACCCAGGTGTTCTGACTCTATTATAATATGTGTACTACATTCCACTGCTTTATTGAATGAGAATTATGGAGCCTGTGCATTGATACACATATGTGTAGTAGTATTGTGAAGTGCTGTGCGGAGATACACAATAACCCTTATGGGGGTGCCTGGATGACTTAGTCAGTTAAGCATTTGACTTTGGCTCAGGTCATGATCTCATGGTTCGTGGGTTCAAGCCTCACATTGGGCTCTGTGCTGACAGCTCAGAGCCTGGAGCCTGCTTCTGATTCTGTGTCTCCCTCTCTCTCTGCCCTTCCCCCACTCACACTCTGTCTCTCTCTCTTTCAGAAATAAATAAACATTAAAAACACACACATACACAATAACCCCTATGGCAGAAGGTTTATAGTTGATTTGAGGCTAAACGCGTAAGTTAATAAAAAGTAGTTAAATGCCAGTGATTAATATAACTACAAAAAGCTACTGAAAATCAGAATTATTTTTAGCTATATAGAATAATTTTGGATATTTTATTAATACCATTTGTATCTGGATTCCTATACTGAGGTTAATGCTTTTGAGATTTATTAATGTTGTGTGTGTTAGTAGCTCTTTTTTATTACTGATTAGTATTCCATTGTGTGGATGTATCACAATTTGTTTATCCATTCACAAGTTGATGAATATTGGTATTGTTTCCACTTGTGGACTACTGTGAATAAACCTGCTATGAACATTCGAATACAAACTTATGTGTTGACATAAATTTTTATTTTTCTTTATTTTTAAAAAAATGTTTAATTACTTATTTTGAGAAAGACAGTGCGAGTGAGTAGAGAAGGGGCAGAGAGAGAGGGAGAGAATCCCAAGCAGGCTCCATGCTGTCTGCACAGAACCTGATGTGGGACTCTCACAAACTGTGAGATCATGACCTGAACTGAAACCAAGAGTCAGACTGTTAATCAAGTGAGGCACCCAGGTGCCCCAAGTTTTTGTTTTTCTAAGGTAAATACCTAGGAGTGGAATTGTTGGGTCATCTGGTAAGTGTATGTTTATAAGAAATTGCCAAACATGTTTCCTAAATTGTCTGTACAAATTGGCATTCCCATCAGCAATGTACAAGAGTCCTAGTTGCCCTGTGTTCTTGTCAGCACTTGGTATGGTTGGCCTTTTTTTTAATTTTAGCTATTTAAGTGGGTTTGTATAGTATCTCAGTATGGTTTTAATTGGCATTTCCTTAATGACTATTTCATACGCTTATCTGCCATGGCATATCTTCTTTTTTTTTTTTAATGTTTATTTTATTTTTGAGAGAGAGAGAACATGAGCAGGGGAGGGGCAGAGAGAGGGGGACAAAGGATCTAAAGCGGGCTCTATGTTGACAGCAGACAGCCCAATATGGGGCACAAACTCACAAACTGAGATCATGACCTGAGCTGAAGTCAGATGCTTAACCAACTGGGCCACCCAGGTGCCCTGCCATCAGCATATCTTCTTTGGTGAAGCAGCTGTTTAAATTGTTTGCCCATTTTTCTTTATTGGGTTTTTTGTCAGATTATTGTCTTATTCTGGATACAAGTTCTTTATCAGATGTATGTATTTTACAAATATTTTCTCCCAGCCTGTAGCTTGCCTTTTTATGTTCTTAACAGTAAGTTTTAGGGCACAAACATGGTTTATATTTTAATGTGTAATTTATCAATTAAAAAAAATAGTTTGGGGGGGCGCCTGGGTGGCTCAGTCAATTGAGCATCCGACTTCAGCTCAGGTCATGATCTCACAGTTCGTGAGTTTGAGCCCCACATCAGGGTCTGTGCTGATAGCTTGGAACTTGGAGCCTGGAGCCTGCTTCCGATTCTGTGTCTCCCTCTCTCTCTCTGTCCCTAACTCATTTGCATTCTGTCTCTGTCTTGCTCAAAAATAAACATTAAAAAAATTAAAAAAAAATAGTTTGGGGGCGCCTGGGTGGCTCAGTTGGTTGAGCATCTGACTTGGTCTCAGGTCATGGGTTTGTGAGTTTGAGCCCCAAATCCGGGGCTCTGCTGTCAGTGCAGAGCCTGCTTCAGATCCTGTCTCCCTCCTTTTCTGCCCCTCTCCTGCTCGTGTGCATTAAGGAGATAGAAGTTTATTGAATATGCCACGAGGGAGTGGTGGGAAGGACAGCAGAGGAGAGACTGTCTGCCTGTTTCACTGATTTAAATGTCTATCTTTATGTCAATAACACGCTTCTTCATGTAGCTCGGTAGTTCAACAAAGGGCAAATTTGCCCCCCATGAGACTTTGGCAGTGTCTGGAGACATTTTAGACTGTTACAACTCTGGCAAGGGAACAGTTTGCCTTTGATAGGGGTAGAGGTCAGGATGATGCTAAACATCCTACAGTGTACTGGCCAGTTCCCCATCACAAAGAATTAGCCAGTCCATAATGTCAGTAGCACCAACATGGAGAAACTCTCCTTTACCTGTATATTAAAGTCCTGAAATCAGGCAGTGTAAGTCCTCCAACGTTGTTCTATTTCAAAGTTGTTTTGACTATACTAGGTGTTCTGCATTTTTGTATACCTTTTTAAATCAGTTTGTAAATTTCTACAAAAGTGCCTGTTGAGATTTTGATTGGAATCGAGGTGAATCTGTAGATAAACTTGGAAACACATGGTGTCTTAATACTGAATCTTCCAATTTATAAGCATGGTTTATCTGTCCATTATTTCTTCTATAGTTTGTCTTGGCAAAATGTAGTTTTCATTATATAGGGCTTGCATATATTTGTTACATTTATTGCTAAGTATTTTATATTTTTCATGTTATTATAAATTATATCTTTTTATTTCAGTATCTGATTTTTTTTTAATTTTTTTTTCAACGTTTTTATTTTATTTTTGGGACAGAGAGAGACAGAGCATGAACGGGGGAGGGGCAGAGAGAGAGGGAGACACAGAATTGGAAACAGGCTCCAGGCTCCGAGCCATCAGCCCAGAGCCCGACGCGGGGCTTGAACTCACGGACCGCAAGATCGTGACCTGGCTGAAGTCGGACGCTTAACCGACTGTGCCACCCAGGCGCCCCTCAGTATCTGATTTTTTAATTGCTGGAATACAGACGTACAATTGATTTTTTTAAATGTTTTTTTATTTTTGAGAGAGAGCATGAGTGGGGGAGGGGCAGAGAGAGAGAGAGAATATGAAGCAGGCTCCAGTGCGAGCCCGATGTGGGGCTTGAACCCACAGACTGCAAGATCATGACTTGAGCCGAAATCGGTCACTCAACCGACTGAGCCACCCAGGCTCCCACAATTGATTTTTTAAATTTATTTATTTTGAGAGAGAGAGAATGTGAGCTGGGGAGGGGCAGAAAGGGAGAGAGAGAGAATCCCAAGCAGGTTCCACACTGTCAGCCCAGAGCCCAACGTGTGGCCCCATCCCATGAACCATGAGATCATGACCTGAGCCAAAACCAAGAGATGGGTGCTTAACTGAATGAACCACTTAGGCACCACTATAATTGATTTTTATATATTGATCTTGTTGCCTGTGACCTTGCTAATAAACTCAGTGTAAGTAAATTGTTATAGGTTCCATAGAATTTTCCACATAGACCAACATTTTGTCTGTTTTACTTATTCCTTTCTTATATTTATGTCTCTTTTCCTTTTTCTTGACTTACTGCACGAAGAATATTTCAGTGTTGAATTAATGAAAATAGGCATCATTGTCTTGTTCCTAATCATAAGGAGAAAGCAACAATTTTTTTTTACCATTTAGTGTGATTTTTAGCTATAGGTTTTCAGTAGTTCCCTTTTTAGCACATTGAAGAGATTCATGTCTATTCCTTGACTACTAAAAGTTGTTATCACAAATGGTTATTGAATTTTGTCAAGTACCTTCTCTGTATTTATCAGATGATAGTGTAGTTTTTTCTTTTTATTCTTTTGATACACAGTGAATTACACAGATTGATTTTCTTTTTAAAAAATTTTTCTGATATTAAATCAACATTGGATTCCTGAAATAAACTCCAGTTAGCCATGATATATTTTCTCTTTATATATTCGTGGATTCAATTCGCTAAAATTTTGTTTAGATTTTTTTAGGGATCTTGGTCTCTATTTACTTATGTTTTTGGGTTTTTTTGCTTTTGATTTTACTTTTTGCCCGAAGTACCATTTGACCTTAATTACTACCTTGTTTTATCTCAGCACTTTTCAAGGGATTAACACCCTGAAAGAGGAAGCCAATTTACTTACTACAAAAAGTCTGTTGTGTGTTGAAGTGCTATTTGCCAGAAGTTGTGCTAAGCTCTTTTTTTTTTTTTAACGTAATCTCTGCACCCAATGTGGGTCTCAAACCCACAACTCCCAGATCAAGAGTGGCATGCTCTACAGACTGAGCCAGCCAGACGCCCTTGTGTTAAGCTCTTTATGTTCGATATTTCATACAATCCTCACAACTTCCTTACAAGGATAGTACTATTATTATATCCATTTTAGAGATGAGAAAACTGAAACTCAGAGCCACTAGCTTATTTCCCAAGTGGTAGAGACAGTTCAAATCATATCTTTCAGGGGTGCCTGGGTGGCTCAGTCAGTTGAGCATACAACTCTTGGTTTCAGCTCAAATCGTGATCCCCGGATCATGGGATTGAGCCCCTCATCTGGCTCCGTGCTGAGCATGGAGCCTGCTTGGGATTCTCTCTCTCCCCTACTCATGCTGTCCTTCTCTCTGTCTCTCTCTCTTTCTCTCTCTCTCTCTCTCTCTCTCACTCAAATAAAATAAACAAATCACATGTTTCAGATTGGTGGGCAGACTTTTTAAACACATTGCTCTATGTTCATGTCTTTTTCAAGAAATCTTTGACTATGAACACAGAACATTATTGATGAGAGCAAAGGGAATTCAAAGTAATCTCAGTCTACCGCACTATATTAATTGGTTTTAATATTATTTGTATGCTAACTTGTTTTTTAGTTTATTTTGAGAGTGTCTCTGATAATTGGCATACTAGCTCACCAATTTCTAAGTTTTATCATGTGTACTTTATTGTGGAGGAACTTGAATATATATATATATATATATATATATATATATATATACACATATATATTTAATGTTTATTTTGAGAGAGAGAGAGAGCACGAGCAGGGGAGGGGAAGAGAGAGAGAAGAGAGAGAATCCCAAGCAGGCTCCATGCTCAGCATGGAGCCCAACGTGGGGCTCGAAACCACAAACTATGAGATCATGACCTACGCTGAAATCAAGAGTCAGACGCTTAACCAACTGAACCACCCAGATGCCTTGGAGTTTGAATATTTCTAATTGGTTGCTATAATGCTTCTGTTTAAACCTTACGTCTATTGGCAGTTTCTAGCTATTGTTAATCTGGGCTAGAGCTTCCTTGAGAGAAAATAGTACTTTTCTTTTTTTTCTATGCTCTATTCTATATGCTCAATAATATCAATAAACATTTCTATATATGTGAAATTGTAGTATGTGTGAGAGTTAAAGGAAGCAAGAGTAGATCAGAAGCTATCTCTTCCACCTATCTGTTGTTCCCAGGTTGCATATGTGCCAGATTAGTGTAGGACCTTTTAACCTCAAAAATTCAACTGTGGGAAGCTGGGCTTAGCAGGCAATCAGCTAGTCGGATGCTTAACCAAAGTACCCAACTTAATCTTCTCTGTTATCCCATGGTCAAACAGGTGAAAATATAGAGAAACAGAGTTATAAATAGAATGAACAACTAGAAGTACAAATTAGAACATATCAGGCATTAGGAGTTTTCTGTCAGTAGAAGACAGATTCCTGTGCCAGTAGCAAGGACAGGCAGGAAAAAGGTAGATTTTTCTACCCATCTCTGTTGCATACCTACAACTTAAGGAAGTAGGGTCTTTGCCAACCAGAAACTTGGCAACTACCCACTGTGTGTTGCAACTGTTATCTGCAGCATCCAGGGTTCTTTCTCCCCTCCCATCTCTCTTATCATTACCTCTCTACTTCCCTTGGTGACCGCAGTTCTGTAAAGGCAGAAGTGAACTTGTTTGGGCACATTTTTGGATGTAAAGGGAATAGTAGTAGGAAAGGACAGAGAGGAGAAAATCCATGGGGCTGGTATGCATTTTTTCAGGCCATACTCAAATAAACACAAATGAAGTGTTTCTTTTGGAAAATTTCAAGTATGTGTAAGAGTAAAGAGGATAGTTTATGAACTCTCTTGTACCAGCCACCAGCTTAAACAACTCTTACTTAGTTAGGCCCTGCCTTTTTTTAAAAAAAAAAACGTTTATTTATTTATTTTGAGAGAGGGAGGGGCAGAGAGGGAGAGGGAGAGAGAGGATGCCAAGCAGGCTCCGCACTGTCTGTGCAGAGTTGGATGCGGGGCTTGGTGCGGGGCTCGATGCCATGAACCTGTGAGATCATGACCTGAGCCAAAATCAAAAGTTGGATGCTTAACCCAAATACCCCAACCCCTGCTTTTTTTTTTTTAACTTTTTTTTTTTTAACGTTTATTCATTTTTGAGAGACAGAGACTGAGTGCAAGTAGGCGAGGGGCAGAGAGAGAGGGAAACACAGAATCTGAAGCAGGCTCCAGGCTCTGAGCTGTCAGCACAGAACCCCATGATGGGCTCAAACTCATGAACCATAAGATCATGACCTGAGCCGAAGTTGGTTGCTCAACCGGCTGAGCCACCCAGGCGCCCCTCCAAGCTCTGCTTTTGATTAGGGAAGAACTATGTCCTGTTTCAAAGTATCCGGGATTAAACTGCTAATTGTATACACCACATAACCAGACAACAGGATCAGGAGAGCCTTCCTTAGTTCATCAGAGCAAATGGTAAGTCAAGGGATCCTTAACCTAGGATCCACGTATTGACTTCAAGGCATGACAGACTAAACTGGTAAACAAAATTCTTTGTGCTGGAGAGAAAGTATATGATTCTGATGGATCCTCAAAGAATCCTTAATTTCCAAAATAGATGAGAGCCACAATAGTATATGACTGCATATCACCAGATAGTTGACTGAGTTGTATGAATCAATCTTTTCTCCAGATAAAGAACTGAGAGTTAAAAGTCAAGTAATACTGAAGTGGATAGTAAAGGGGAGAAACTAACTAGAATTTATCTAACTTTTTTCTTAGCAAACACCAAATCTGGATAGTTTGCTCAACCTTCAAATAATTGATTTTTTTTTTAAAGCCATCATGGGCTTATTAAGAAACTGCAAAATAAATCTTATACTTGACACACAGAGCAAAATTGTACTTGGAAAAAACAAGATATTAGGTGGTATTTGTTTTCTTCTCAAAGTTATTTAATGAATCTGAAATGGAATGTTAAAGACAACAGATTGACATAGAAGGGAACCAGTCAAGATATCAGCAAAGATTATAGTAATAATACCTAAATATTTATTGAGTATAACATACTGTATTAAAACTGCTCATGAATTAGTTAATTAAATCTAATTAAATGAGTATTCTCAAGAAAATTTAAATAAATAGTTTAAATTACTTCCCCAAGATCCTACAACTAGTAAGAGGGAGGTCTCATATTTGATTCCGTATAGACTGACTCCAGGGCTCTTGAGCTAGAGGAAATAAGGATGATGACAAAGGTTCTTGAATCATTCTTGGTATTTTTCTGTTTTAAAATTTCTTCAAGACTCAACAAAACTCATAAAAATACTGAAATTCAGTATACTTTTAAAATTCACAATGAAGGGGTCAAAAGATAGTGTGAAAATCAAGTCAGTGATGTGGAAGAGAAGTTGGAGGATGTCTTCTCAAATGCAGCAGTAGAAAAGGATCAAAAAGTTGAAAATGACAAAGGGGAGCCTGGGTGGCTTGGTTGAGCATTCAACTTTGGTTCAGGTATTGATCTTATGGCTTGTGAGTTCAAGCCCCTCATCAGGCTCTCTGCTGGCAGCTCAGAGCGTGCTTCAGATCCTCTGTCTCCCTCTCTGCTCCTCCCCTACTCATGCTCTCTCTCCCTCTCTCTCAAAAATAAATAAACATTAAAAAAAAGATGAAAATGACAGGTACAAAGAATAAAGACTCAATGTGTAGATGAATAGTATTCCTGAATAAAAGAATAATAAATAGAAGAGAAGCAATAATCAAAGGTGAAGTAGATGACAACATCCTTGAACTTAAGAAAGCCTAAGTTTATAATTGGAAGGATTTCACTGATATATGAATACGAGATATAACAGGTTGAAAATTTTGAGGATTAAAAGATACGCTGTAAGCATCCAGGCAAAAGGTGAAAAGGAGACTGCTACAAAAGCTCTAAATAAAACTAATCAAAGAGTTTATGTTCACTATTAAATAGCAAAAGACAATGGAACAATATTTATGGTGTTATTAGGAAAAGGAAAATGTCTACACATTTGCCTATTAGCAAAGGGCAGAAAATAAAGGAGATAATATTAAAGAGGTGCAAGAATAATGGAGTGATAGAATGTAAGACCACCTTATCATCAATGAGAATAAAAATGAATACGTTAACATATACATTTAGAAGACAGAGACTCAAGTTGGGTCAAAAAAACAATATCCAAGATTTACATGACCTGATTTTGATGCTTACTATAAAGCTACAGTAATCAAGACAGTGTAGTATAAGTGAAAGAAAGATATTTAGATCAATGAAGCAGAATATAGAGCCCAGAAATATAGTTGACTGATCTTTGAGGAAGATCAGGAAGGAGGAAGGGCAATTCAGTGGAGAAAGGAGAGTCTTTTCAGTAAATGAGGCAGGAGCAATTGAAGTTTACATGCAAAAAAATGAACCTATACATAGATCTTACACCTTTCACAAAAATTAACTGGACATGATTAATAGACTTAAATGTAAAACCTAAAAAGATAAAGCTTCTAGAAGAAAAGTAGCAGAAAATCTAGGTGACTTTGGGTTTGGCAACACCTTTTTAGATACAACAGCAAAACATATCTGATGAAGGACTTTACAAAGTCAGCCAGTTGCAAAGTTAGGGAGCAGTGCACAAAAGGCTACCCTTACTTCTGACATCAGTTGCAAGTTCAAGGGTCTTGTAAATTACCTTCAGGTTTGGTAGGTTTAGAAGGACTCACAGAATTCATTGAAAGATATTTTACTCATGGTTATGGCTTATTACAGCTAAAGGATGCAAATTAAAATCATTCAAGTGAAGGGGCACCTGGGTGGCTTAGTTTGTTGAGTGTCCAACTCTTGATTTTGGTTCAGGTCATGATCGCAGGATCATGACATTGAGTCCTGTGTCAGGTGCCATGCTCAGCTTGGAGATTCTCTCTCTCTCCTTCTGCCCCTCTCCTCTCTCTCTCTCTCTCTCTCTCTCTCTCTCTCTCTCTCTCTCTCAAATGGAAAAAATAACCAGTCAAGTGAAAAGGCATATAGGCCAAAGTCCAGAAAAGTACCAATGTGGAGCCTCCAGTTGTCTTCTTCCCATGGAGACATGGACAATGTTACTTTACCAATATTGATGCTTGACAGCTTTGCACAGAGTATTGCCAACCAGAAAAACTCACATGAGCTTTGGTGTCTGGAGTCTTTTTTGGGGTTCCATCACCTAAACCTGACTAGCAGTTCATGTGACTCATTTGTCTCCAGTCCCTCAGTAGGTTAGTTGATGTGACTCAAACACCCCCAGTCTAAGTCTCATTGTTGATATGACTCAAAGCCTCCACCCTTTATCATATTTTTAAACACTTTTATCAGGCAAGACGTTTTAAGAGTTTAGAGATTACCTCCCAGGAACTAAGGACAAAAGCCAGACTTCTCTTTGGGTAAGAAATTCTTGACTACCTAAATAGGTATCCAAAATATGAAAAGAATAATAACAAGAATTGTATTCAACAACAATAAGAAAACAAACAACTGAATTGAAAAGTGGGCAGACACCTCACCAAAGGATGTATACAGAAGAAAATGAAAAGATACTCAGTATCATTTGTCAATAAGGAATTGCAAGTTAAAACAACAGTGAAATAGCACTATACTCCTTTTAGAATGGCTAAAATCCAACAAGATGACAATGCCAAATTGTTGATAAGTATGTGGAGCAAAAGGGACTCTCATTTATTGTTACAGAAAATGCAAAATGATGCAGGCACTTTGGAAGACAGTTTGGTAGTTGCTTTCAAGCTAAACAGTCTTCGAGAAGTCCTGTCTTCCATTATCCTTTAGGTGTTTACTTATGTGATTAATTTCCCATATATAACCAATTTCCCATCTCTGCCACTGCCCTAAATGAAAACCTTCCTCACATTAATTCAACTCTGAAACTGAGTGCATTAGAAACAGAGAATAACCCCTCTCCTCAAGCATTCATAGAGTATTTACAGACAGTTGTCATACTAGAAGACAAAAATATCAATGTAGCTTACTGAGCAGGAATGTGATAGACCATTGTATCTGGCCAAAATGCAATAAACTTGAAATTAATGAATGAAGCCCATTTGTCAGTTCTTTCTCCAAAAAGCTATTAAATCAAAGCGGAAAACTAAACTGCAACAACTATTAAAAATAAGAGGAAATTATAATTTTATTTATACATACCTATACACATATATATGGGATGCAGCCAAAGCTGTTTATGTGCTTTTATTATTTTAAAATGGAATAAAGGGAGGGGTGCCTCGGTAGCCCAGTTGGTTGAGCATGCAACTCTTTGATTTTAGCTCAGGTCATGATCCCAGGGTCATGAAATCCAGCGCCATGTAGGGCTCCATGTTGAACGTGGAGCCTGCTTAAGATTCTCTCTCTCCCTCTCTCTCTCCTTCCCGCTGCCCCTCTCCCCCACTCATGCTTTTTCTCTCTCTCTCTTCAAAATAAAATTTAAAAAATTTTAGATGGAATGAGGGGCACCTGTCTGGCTCAGTTGGAAGAGCATGCAACTCTTGATCTCAGGGTGGCAAATTCAAGCCTCACATTGGGTGTAGGGATTACTAGAAAAATAAACTTCAAAAAAAATAATAAAATGGAATGAAACAATGAATTCACCTCCCAAAGTTAAACAAAGGTTAGCAAGAGGAGGAATATATAAATGTAAAGACAAAATTGAGCAAAATCAGAAGATAGAAAAGTGGTAAAACAAAAATCCAGGTAAATTGTCCTGGTAATAAACAAACTCTAGGAAGTCATTTAGTGTAATGTTAGAATATTAGAGGAATCTTTATATAGAATTTTTAAAAATTATCAAATTACCATATAGCAATTATGTTAAAAATTTGAAAATACTGATGAAAGAAATTATTTGGGGGAAATATAAATGATCAAAATTGAATATGTTAACATTAAAGTTTGTTTATTTTGAAAGGAAGGGTGAGGGGCAGAGAGAGAGGGAAAGAGAGAATCCCAAGCAGGCTCTGCACTGTCAGCCTGGAGCCTGACACAGGACTCAAAGCCACAAACTGGTGTCATGATCTGAGCTGAAGCTAAGAGTCGGACACTTAGCTGACTGAGCCATTTACATACCTCTAATCTATTTTTTTAAAGTCTGTTTGGGGAGCCTGGATGGTCAGTTAAGTGTCCAACTCCTGATTTCTGCCCAGGTCATGATCTCATAGTTCATTAGTTTGAGCCCTGCATTGGACTCTGCACTGACAGCGTGAAGCCTGCTTAGGATTCTCTCTCTCTCTGCCCCTCCCCCCACTCATTCTCTCTCTCTCTCTCTCTCTCTCTCTCTCTCTCTCTCTCTCTCTCTCAAAATAAATAAATAGACTTTTAAAAAAGTCTGTTTTATTATTATTTTTCAGTAAACTCTACACCATCAACATGGGGCTTGAACCCGAGATCAAGAGTCACATGCTGTATTGACTCAGCCAGCCAGGTGCCCCCAAAATTGATTATTTTAAAAAGTAGAGGGGCGCCTGGGTGGCGCAGTCGGTTAAGCGTCTGACTTCAGCCAGGTCACGATCTCTCGGTCCGTGAGTTCGAGCCCCGCGTCGGGCTCTGGGCTGATGGCTCGGAGCCTGGAGCCTGTTTCCAATTCTGTGTCTCCCTCTCTCTCTGCCCCTCCCCCCTTCATGCTCTGTCTCTCTCTGTCCCAAAAATAAATAAACGTTAAAAAGTAGAAAACTTGAATTCTAATATGTTGGAAGAAATAATAAATATTATTATCCCCAAAACTCATTTTTCTTTAGAGAGAGAGAAAGAGCATGCAAGCAAGGGAGAGGGGCAGAGGGAGAGAGAGAGAGAGAGAGAGAGAGAGAGAGAGAATCTTAAGCAGGCTGTATTCTCAGCAAGGACCCTGACACAGGGCTTGATCTCACAGACCTGGGATCACAACCTGAACCAAAATCAAGAGTTAGACGCCCAACCGACTGAGCCACCCAGGTTCCCCACCCCCCCCGCCTCAAAATCACTTTTAAAAAGACTCTTCTCACAGTGTTAATGGGTAAGCTTTTCTCCTGTTGCTGTGAATATATAATTCAGCCGATAAAACGTGCAGACTATAAAACCAAAGGCTTCCATTGCATGAAAAACTAATTTAACTCACATAATAAAATGTAACAGTACAGAAAGTAGCAAACCAATCACACAACTATTAAAGCAAACAACCAAATTATTAGCAAATAAAATTGACATTATCATAAGAGAACTATATAGCATGAACCAGATAAAATTTGTTTCAAGAAAGTATGATAAGAAATTACCGATAATACATTTATATAAGTAGATAAATGGGAGACATATTTTTGTCTGAAATACTTTACGGGCTACAGTTTTAAAAATTGGGTCACTTTTTAAAAAATCTCGATGAAGTAGGAATTAAAAGATTAAACTATATATTTTCTAAAAGTCCATCTTTTTTTTTTTTTTTTTTAAGTTTATTTATTTTGAGAGAGAGCAGTGGAGGGGCAGAGAGAGAGAATCCCAAGCAGGCTCCACATTATCAGGGCAGAGCCCAGCTCGGGGCACTAACTCACAAATTGTGAGATCATGACCTGAGCTGAAATCAAGAGTGGGACACCTAGCCAACTGAGTCACCTAAAAGTCCATCTTCAAGTTAATTAGCCAATATCATGTTAAAAACATTTCCATTAGAAAGGGAATTCCCATTTAAAATAGAAACAAGATAAGAAGGTTCACCGGCACCATTATTATTTATTTGGTTTTCTGTTTTTGTTTTTTTGTTTTGGTTTTTGGTTTTTGGTTTTTTGAGAGATTGCCTGCGCATTCATGCACAAGTAGTGGGGAGGGACAGAGGAAGGGGGAGAGACAGAATCTTAAGCAGGCTCCACACCCAGCCTGGTGCAGGGCTTGATCTCACAACCTCAAGCTATTGACCTGGGCCACAATCAAGAATCTGATGCTTAACCAACTCAGCCACCCAGGCACCCATATTTCAGTCATTTTCAAATGTGTCATTTGGTGGCTTTAAGTACATTTTCACTGTTGATGCTTAACCATCTGAGCCACCCAGGCACCCCTCTGTTGCTTTGTTTTTTTTTTTAAGTCAGGTTTATTGAGGTAACTACATGCAGTAAAGTTTACTCGTTTCTGTTTTTTGTATGTTGTATATAATGAGACCTGCAATCTTGCTAAACTCACTAGTTTACTAAAATGTATTACTTTTGCTAGCTTTTTAAAATAGATTTGGAGTGTCTGTGCCAGCCAGCATTCCTTGGATAGACACCATGTGCTCAAAATGTAATATCCTTTTTTATCTATTGCTGCATCATTTGCTAACATTTTGTTAAGAATCTTTTTTATAGTGGTAAAATATACATAACATAAAATTTACTATTTCAGCCATTTTCTTTTTGAACTTTATTTATTTATTTTGAAAGAGGGAGAGAGAGAGAGCACATATGTGGGAATATGTGAGCGGGGGAGAGGCCAAGAGAGAGGGAGAGAGAGAATCCCAAGCAGGCTCAATGCTGAATAGCATCTTGATGCAGGGTTCAGTCTCACAAACTGTGACATCATGACCTGAGTTGAAATCAAGAGTCAAACGTTTAACGGACTGAGCCACCCAGGTGCCCCTATCTTCAAGTTTATAATTTGGTGGCTTTAAGTACGTTCACATTGTTGTGCAACTATCACCACTATCCATCACCATTTTTCTCATCATCCCAAACAGAAACTCCATACCAATGAAATAATAATTCCCTATTCCCCCTTTTCTGGCCGCTAGTAACCATTGGGTCTCATTTTTTGTCTTTATGAATTTGATTATTCTAGGTAACTTATGTAAGTGGAGATATATATTATTTGTTCTTTGGCTTATTGTACTTAGCATAATATTTTCAAGGTTTGTCTAATTATAGCATGTATCAGAATTTCCTTCCTTTTTAAGGCTTAATTAACTGGTTTTTTGCAACTGTGTTCAAGAAGGATATTGGTTTGGAATTTCTTGTAATTTGTTTGGTTTTGTATCTGGTTAGTGCTGGCCTTATCAAATGAGTTGGAAAATGTTTTCTACCCCTCTGTTTTCTGGAAGAGTTTGTATAATATTAGATTAGTTTTTCCATAAATGTTTGGTAGAAATTGCCATTGAAGACCTTTGGGACTAGAGTTTTCTTTGTGGTGAAGTTTTAAACTGGGAATTAAATTTCTGTAATAGGTTTGGGGCTATTCAGGTTGTCTGTTTTTTTTGGTTTGGGGGGTTTCTTTGTTTGTTTTTTCTTTTTGAGTGAGCTCTGGTAGTTTGTATCCTTCAATGAATTTGGAAGTGTGTTGTTTAATTGGGAATTTTCCAGAAATCTTTGTTATTGATTTCTAATTTAATTCTTTTGTGATCAGAGACCATCCTTTGTTTTACAGTTTTGAAGTTTGCTTCAAGATCTGTCATATGGCGTATCTCAGTTAATGTTCCAAGTGTACTGAAAAGATTGTGGATTTTGCAGATGTTGAATGGAGTGTTCTATAAATATTAATGATGCCAGCTTGATTGCTAGTGTTTCTCAGATTTTCCATATCTTTTTTTAAAATTAAAAAAAAATGTTTATTTTTTGAGAGAGACAGAGTGCAAGCAGGAGAGGGGCAGAGAGAGAGGGAGACACAGCATCTGAAAGCAAGCTCCAGGTTCCGAACTGCCAGCACAGAGCCAAGCATGGGGCTTGAACCCATGAACTCCAAGGTCATGACCTGAGCCAAAGCAGACACCTAACTGACTGAACTGCCTAGGTGCCCCCAGAATCTCTATATCTTTATTTTGTGTCCACTTCTTCTGTTGATTACTGAGAGAGCAATGTTGGTCTCCAGTTTTAATGGTGCCTTTTCTATTTCTTCTTTGAGTTGTCACTTTCTTACATATATTTTGAAACTCTGTTGTTGGGTACATGCACAGTCAGGATTGTTATATGTTATTTTGTTTTTTTTGTGCTGTTTTCTCATATCATTATGTAATACCCGTGTTTATCCCTGGTAACAGTGCTTGTTCTGGGAATCTATGAATTTTAATTAGGGTCTCTAGATAAGTTATATTCAATGTAATTATTGAGATGTTGGATTTAAATCTGCCATATTGCTAACAATAAATTTCATATTAAAAAAAATAAATAAATCTGCCATATTGCTAGTTTTTTTTTTTTTTCTTCCTGTATGTCCCTTCTGTTCTCTATTCCTTTCCTTTTTTTCCCCCTTTATTTATTTTGGATAAATTAGGTATTTTTATTGTGATTCCATTTTATTTCTACTTTCTACTTTGCTGATTTGTTATACCTTGTTTTAATTTTTTTTTTTTTTAGTGTTTGCACTAAGGTTTACAGAGTACATCTTTAAGTTACCACAGTCTCTTTCTTTTTAAAAATTTTTTTTAAGTTTTATTTATTTATTTTGAGAGCAAGAGAGAATAAGCAAGGGAGGGGCAGAGAGAGAGGGAGATAGAGGATCCGAAGTGGGCTCTCTGCTCTCAGTGTGGAGCCCAATGCGGGGCTTGAACCCACAAATTGTGAGATCATGACCTGAGCTCAAGTCAAAAATTGGATGCTTAACCATCCAGTTAAGCCACCCAGGCGCCCCTGTCACAGTCTACTTTCAAAGAATGTTACCATACCATGTATACTTCCTTTTCTACTCTCTTATCTTTTGTGCATCGTTAGCATACATTTTGTTTTTACATTATTACAACCCTATAATACATTGTTAGTGTTTTGGTTTATATTCTCAGTTATCTCTTAAAGTGATTAAAGATTAAAGAGAGGAAGAAATTTTTGTCCAGTCTAATAATGAGAAAGTTGAAATAGTTATTTTAAAGCCCTTGTCTTATGTTTCTAAAATCTGGGTCATATATAAGTCTGTTTCAATTGATTGATTGATCTCTTGCAATTGTTTTTTCCCCCCTATTGTAGGTGTGTTACAGTTTTAATGCCAGACATTTCATATAAAAGAACAGTGGAGATTGAAGTAAATAGTACCTATGCCTGGAAATGGGCACACTTCTTTTGTTAGGCCATTTGTTTATGGGATTGAGGCAGTCAGTCAGAAGTTGAGCTAGGTTTAGGTTGTAGTATTGCTGTGATTATGTTCAGTGTGCGTCAAGGGAAGAAAGAGGTTTGAACCTTCAAGAAAAGTGTTGGTCTTTAGAAAGGGAAAATAATTCTTTTTTAATTAATTAGTTAATTAATTAATTCTTGAGAGAGAAAAGGTGGGGAGGTACAGAGAGAGAGGGAGACAAAATGCCAAGCAGGTTCTGCACTGTCATCACAAGAGCCCGATGCGGGGCTCGAACTCATGAACTGTGAGATCATGACCTGAGCTGAAATCAAGAGACAGATGCTTAACCAACTGAGCCACCCAGGTGCCCTAGAAATAATTCTTAATACTGCATAATGGTAGTAGAGTTTGTCTTATGGCCAGACCTATTCAAGTCATGTGTGACTCTTAAGAGAATAGGGTAGGTGTAAATTTTTATGAAACAACAAAACAATTAGCTTTTAAAATATAATTTCATGAGAGTGATCTTATTAACTCACTAGCAGTACTGTCTATGTGTATCCCTTATAGGGTAATATAGTAAGGGAGCAAAATATTCTTCCTTATTTCAGAAAAGGCAAAACTTGAAACTTTGGCATCTCATAGACTACCAGTGTTCCCACAGAGGAAGGGGGAGGTGATCTGTTCCTAGTGGAGGCAGCATTACTCAGCAATACTTACTAGGAATGAGTTTTTTTTTTTTTTTTTTTTTTCCAACGTTTATTTATTTTTGGGACAGAGAGAGACAGAGCATGAACGGGGGAGGGGCAGAGAGAGAGGGAGACACAGAATCGGAAACAGGCTCCAGGCTCTGAGCCATCAGCCCAGAGCCTGACGCGGGGCTCGAACTCCCGGACCGCGAGATCGTGACCTGGCTGAAGTCGGACGCTTAACCGACTGCGCCACCCAGGCGCCCCGGAATGAGCTTTTAATGAAGCCACGTAAAAGACTAAAGTGGTGTTTCTTAGCTTCGATACACACTAAAATCATCTGATTCCTTTAGAGCCATATTTATGCCTTAGTCCTGCCCTCAATGATTCAGATGGAGTTGCTCTGAGGTGTGACTTGGATGTAAGTTTCCTAGTCTATTCTAATATGCAGCCAGGGCTGGGGATCACTGCTCTAGAGGCTCACAGAAATCTGTGTGGGCTGTTGGAGACTTTGTAGGGTCTGGAATATTTGTATTAGCAGATGAAGGAAATACCAAGTGATATTTAAGTTACTATTATTGCTGTGATATACAGAAAAAGCAATTGTTTTTCTTTTTTTTTTTTTAACATTTATTTATTTTTGAGACAGAGACAGAGCATGAACAGGGGAGGGTCAGAGACAGAGGGAGACACAGAATCTGAAGCAGGCTCCAGGCTCTGAGCTGTCAGCACAGAGCCCGACACATGCCTCGAACTCACGATCATGACCGTGAGATCATGACCTGAGCCAAAGTCAGACACTTAACCGACTGAGCCACCTAGGGACCCCCAGATTTTGGTTTCTAATACTATTCTCTAAGACTCCTTAGAAAAATAGCTAATGTAGGGGCACCTGGGTGGCTCAATCAGTTAAGTGTCCAGCTCTTGATATCAGCTCAGGTCATTATCTCAAGTCTCATGGGATCCAGCCCCAAGTTGGGCTCTGTGCTACCTGGAGCCTGCTTGAGATTCTCTCCCTCTCGCTCTGCCTCTCCCCCACTCGCACTCTCACACTCTCTCTCTAAAATAAAATTTTAAAAAATAAAAATAAAATAGAAAAATAGCTAACCTAGGTTTGGGGCAGGAAATACACAAGATGAAGCTGGAGTGCCTTATTATACCAGAAAGTAAGGAAGTGCTACCAAAAAAAGTGGATCCTGCAGAGCGACACAGGAGCCAACTTGAAAAAGTTCCCAGCGGCCAAAAGTGGAGCAATTTGAGCAGCAAAATAAATAGGGCAGTGTTGGATTTTAACCTAAGGTATGAAATAAAAATACGTGAGGGGCGCCTCGGTGGCTCCATCAGTTAAGTGTCCAACTTCCACTCAGGTCATGATCTCATGGTTCATGAGTTTGAGCCCCACACTGGGCTCTCTGCTGTCAGCACAGAGCCTGCTTCAGATCCTCTGTCTCTGTCTCTCTCTCTCTCTCTCTCTCTGTCCCTCCCCCGTCCAAAAAATAAATAAACATTAAAAAAATAAAAATACATGAGTACATACTCATATAAATAGTGATTGAATAAATAAGTGAGGGAGAAGAGACAAGTCTCCATACAGAATTCCAAATAATTTACTTAGACACTGATTGAGACACTTCTCCCTCAAGGAGGTAGAGCGTAAACTCTCCAACCCTGCCTTGAATATGGGCTGCACTTAGTGTGGTGTTTCCAAATTGTAGTTTATGGGAACAAAGGGTGGAGGTGGGAGAGTAACTTTATGGTGGAGACACCTAGAAAAATAGCCCTAGCCAGTTAATCCTCAAAGTTCACTTTCTCAGCCATAAGTCATGTTGATAGCAGGTGCCCTTGATATGATGTGATGACATCTTCTTCCCTATAACTCATAACCCTAGTCTAACAATGAGAAAAAATCAGACAAACCCATATTGAGTGGCATTGTACAAAATGCCTAATACTTCTCAAAACTGTCAAGGCCATCAAAACCAAGGCAGATTTGAGAAACTTCACAAACCAGCAGAGGCTTAGTAAACATAACTACATATAAAACAAATAAATACATTAAATATTGGCATTATAAGAAAAAAACAGTAGCAGTATGGAAAATTCACAAAAGAAATGTAAATGGATAATAAAAACATAAACATGTATTCAACTGGACCAGTAATCAAAATGAAAATTTATTTTATTTTATTTAAAATTTTTTTTTACATTTATTTATTTTTGAGAGACAGAGAGAGACAGCATGAGCAGGGGAGGGGCCCAGAGAGGAAGAGACACAGAATCAGAAGCAGGCTCCAGGCTCTGAGCTGTTAGCACAGAGCCTGGTGCGGGGCTCGAACCCACGAACTGTGAGATCATGACCTGAGCCAAAGTCTGACCAACTGAGCCAAAGCTTTAACCAACTGAGCTACCCAGGCGCCCCAAAATGCAAATTTAAATAACAAAAGCCAATGTTTGCCAGTCAGTTCAGCAAAGATTTTGCTGTTTTGTTGTTGTTAATACCCACCTTGGGGTAGTAGAGGATGGTCTAGGGACTCAGAGTGATACAACCTCTCTGGAGGATAATTTGCTCAGTGCCTATCAAAAATCTTCAAAATAGGCAAAGTCTGGCTCAGATTTTCTCTTCTGTGGATTTATCCTGATTAAAGAAGATCTGTGGGAAGATTTTGGCAAAGAATATTTACCACAGCATTGTTGATGAGAATGAAAAATTGGAAGCAGTTAGATAATTAATTGAGCATGTGACACTGTTGTATGATGGTATTCTATAGATGTTACAAACTAAATAATTTATTATATTAAAAAAATTAAACCAGCATGGATATAGCATGATCACTCCCCCTGCTTTTTTAGAAAAAGAAAAATATGTAGCATAGGAAAAGACTTGATATATGTATGTAAAACATTAATTATAATTATTTCTGGGTGTTTTAATTACGTATTTTCTGTTTTTCTGTAATGTGCATGTCCAAATTTTGAACATCATGTAAAAAGTTATTTCAAAAAAAATCTTTTTTCCTCTGTCGAATTAACAAAAGTTTCTTTAAAATTTTGACCTTGTTGGCAAAAGTGTGGGAAATTGGTATCTTCATATCTTATCCACTTCTTTTTTTTTTTTATGTTTATTTATTTTTGAGAGAGAGACAGAGCACAAACAGGGGAGGGGCAGAGAGAGAGAGAGAGGGAGACACAGAATCCAAAGCAGGCTCCAGGCTCTAAGCTGTGAGCGCAGAGCCCGACATGGGACTTGAAGTCACGAACTGCAATATCATGACCTGAGCCAAAATTGGATGTTTAACTGACTGAGCCAGCCAGGCACCTCTTCTTATCCACTTCTTAGTCTACTTGTATTTATTCTCATCTTCTTATCTATTTCTTATTCTTCATATCTACTTCTGTTAGGAGTGTCAGTCAGTATAAGTCCTCCGAGAAGCAAATTGGTAATACACATCAAACTCCTGAAAACAGTTGATATGCTTTCACCTAGTAAAAACCCTTCTGGGAGTTTGTCATTAGAAAAAAATTAAAGATTTGAGGGGCACCTGGGTGACTCAGCCAGTTGAACGTCTGACTCTTAATCTCGGCTCAGGTTGTGATCTCACGGTCATGGGATCGAGCCCCATGTCAAGCTCCATGCTGGGTGTGGAGTCTGCTGAAGATTCTCTCCCTCTATTCTTCTGCCTCTCTCCTTTGCTCACACACACAGTCTCTCTGTCTCTCTCTCTCAAATAAAAATAAAATAATACAAAAAAATAAAATAAAAAATAAGAGATTTGAGTGTAGAAGTGTTTACTACATAATTATGTATAATGGCAAAATATAGAGACTGTGTAAATATCCACTTATAGGGAAATAAAATATGACACATCTGCACAGTGGAATATTGTACATTCATGATGTGTTTAGAGAATATTTGTTGAGGTCTGATAATCCTTGTGTTCCTTTTTAGACTTCTCAGAATGGCATCCATAATCCTGATTCATTCCCCCTGTTCTTTGCTGTAGCCTCAGACAAGAAAATAAGAAATAGTTTCCTTCTACTATTTTGTGCAAAAGATAAAAATTAGTCAGTTACTTTTCTCCTAGAGGCAATCCCTCATGTGAATTTTATTTGGCTTCCTCAGTTTATTTGCTTTACTTTTAAGATTATAGGTGTTATGTGAGCCTTTTCACGGTTCTTTGCTGCCTGAAATGCTCCTCTCCCTGCTTTTACCATGTTGACACCTCCTCGTCCTCCAGGTTGCAGCTTAAATATCACCTCCTTCAGAGAGACCTTCCTAGAACACTTTGTCTAAAGAACACACGTGGAATATCACTTCCCAGCTCTCTGATACCACTAGTTTCTTTCCTAGTAATGGATGTAGTTGGCATTTTTATATTTGCTTGCTTGTGTATAGTGTTTCCTCCATTAAACTGTAACTTCCTGAGGCTAAGGATTATATTTTTTCCTTCTCCAGTGTATTTTTAGATCCCCTGCTTAAGGCTGGCATAACAGTTAGTGAACAGTTAGTAAATATGCATAGATTGAATGAACTGACTTAATTTTACATCTCATCAAGAATTTATCACGTAATTTGGGGCACCTGGGTGGCTCAGTTCATTCAGAGTCTAACTCTTAATTTAGGCTCAGGTCATGATCATGTTTGAACCCCGCATCAGCCTCTGCACTGACAGCGTAGAGCCTGCTTAGGATTCCCTCTCTCCCTCTCCCTCTCTCTCTTTCTCTCTCTCTCTCTCTCTCTCTCTCTCTCTGTCTCTCTCTGCCCCTCCCCAGCTCACTCTCTCTCTTTCTCTCTCAAAATAAATAAACTAAAAAAAAAAAAAAAAAAAAAAACCCAGAATCGTCATGTAATTAATGTAGATTGTACCAAAATTATTTTTATAACACATTGATCTTAGCGGTCCTGGTCTTGATATTTTAATGTATTTAATGTTGAATATAGAGGTAGGAGGTTGGGTTAGACTCAAGAAGTAAAAGAAGCTCTTATAATAGAGGTGGAACTACTAATGGATGCAGAGGAGTGGGTGGACTGAAGAAGTAAAGCAGAGGAGAAAAGACATTTTCACAAGACTGTTGTATGTGTTTTTTAAAAAGTAGACTTTATTTTATCAGCAAAGTTTTAGGTTCATAGTAAAATTAAGGGGAAGGTGTAGATTTCCCATATGCCCTCTGCTCCTGTTCCTACATTTTTTTTTTTAATTTTTAAAACATATTTATTTTGAGAGAGTGTGTGCACAAGTAGGGGGGGGCAGAGAGAGAGGGAGAGAGAGAATCCCAAGCAGCCTCCGTGCTGACAGCGTGGAGCCAGAGCCCAACACAGAGCTCAGTCTCACAAACTGTGAAATCATGACCTAAGCCAAAATCAAGAGTCAGTCACTTGACCAACTGAGCCACCCAGCGCCCCTTGTTTTTTTTTTTTTAATGTTTTTATTAGAGTAAAATAGACATAATATAAAACTTATCCTGTTAGCCATTTTTAAAGATTCCATTCAGTGGTACCGAATGCATTCATAGTGTTGTGCCACCATCATACCATCCATCTCCATAATTTTTCATCTTGCAAAACTGAACTCTTTACCCATTAAATAGTAACTCTCCATTCTCCCCTCCCTAAGCCCCTGACAGCCACAATTCTGCTTTATGTCTCTATGATTTTGACAACTCTAAGTAGTCATGTAAGTAGAATCCTACAATATGTCTCTATGTGACATAGTGTACTGTCCTTAAGGTTCATCTGTGTTGTAGCATGTCTCAGAATTTTCTTCCTTTTTCTTTTTAATGTTTATTTAATTTTGGGACAAAGAGCACAAGTGGGGAGGGGCAGAGAGAGAGGGGGTCAGAGAATCCCAAAGTGGGCTCCATGCTGATAGCAGAGAGCCCAATGGGCTCGAACTCACGAAGTGCAAGATCATGACCTGAGCTGAAGTAGGATACTTAACAGACTGAGCCACCCAGGCACCCCGAATTTTCTTCCTTTTTAAGGCTGAGTAGTATTCTATTGTATGTATTTACTACATTATGCTTATCATTCGTGCATCAGTGGACACATGGGGTTCTTCTGTGTTTTAGCCATTATGAATAATGCTGCTAAGAACATGGAAGTACAAATGTCTCTATTAGGCCCTGCTTTCAATTCTTTTGACTATATACCTGGAGGTGGAGTTGACCCAGTGGAATCATATGGTAATCCTGTTTTTAATTTCTTGAGGTGTCAACATTCTGATTTCCATAGTAGCTGTACATTTTACATTGCATCAACAGTGCTCAAAGAATCCAATTTCCACACATCCTCATCAACACTTATTTTCTGTTGTTTTGATAGTAGCCATCCTAATGCTTATGAGGTGATACCTCATTATAATTTTAATTTGCATTTCCCTAGAGATTAGAGATATTGAAATCTTTTCATGTGTATATTGGCTATTTGTATATTTTCTTTGGAAAAATGGTTAAGTCCTTTGCCCATTTTTGAATCAGGTGGTTTGGTTTTTTGTTGTGGTTAAGTTTTAGGTAGAAGATAAGGTTTGATACCTTCTAAGATAGAAGATAATGGGCCAAATCAAGGAAAATTTAGATTACTGTTTTAAGTAGTTTGCTGTTATTGTCTAGACCAGAGATGTTTAATAGAACTTTCCATGATGATGGAAATGTTCTGTATCTGCAAGCCGTTAGCCACATGTGGCTGTTGAGGACCCAACATGTGTATAGTGCAACTGACAAATTGAGTTTTGCATTTTATTTAACTTTAATCAATTTAAATTTAAATAGCCACATGTGGCTTAAGGCTACCACTCTTTTTGATAGAGTAATCCGGAGGTCATCAGTTGTATTTCTTATTTCTTTCATTTTTAAACCAGGAAAATGATGTGTGGTTTAGGAAAAACACTGGAAACAATGTGGGCATTTGAATGGTGAGGAAGAGACAAGAATAGAAAATCACTTTCTATTTTGGATGAATATGCCTTTAATGAGAATGGGGGACATAGGAGGATGAGCTGATTTGGGAAGGTAGACATGGCGTTCACTACTGCAGAAATTGACTTGAGAGTGTGGGACATAGAGACAGAGATGTCCAGTAGGCAGTTATAAATAAGAGTTTAGAGTAGAGCAGAATAGGAAAGCCTAGAGGTAGAAGTATAAATTTTCATTGTCATCTACAGAGTGGTGATAAAGCCAGAGAAATAGCTAATACCCTTTAAAGAGGGAATGCAAATCTTAAAGAAACAAGCATCAAGAATAGGTCCTTGAAAAACATCTATATTTAAAAGGTGGGAAGAGGAAGAGGACCAAGTGAAGGTGAAGTTACTTTACCACAAGGTGTTTTTAAGCAACTATCACTTATCCCTGCAAGAGGTAGCAGGAACCCTTTGCATTAGATGTAGTTCTCATCAGGAAGATTAGACATTTTATTTCAAAAGGTGATTGAGTATAAGAAATTAGCATAGGTGATTTCCATTCCCTCACAGTATGGATCTGATAGGTAGTTATTTTAGCAGGAATAGGCAAATAAAAACTATTATTGTGCTATCATAGTATCATTTCTGCTTATAGAATCAGAAAGGGATCTATAAAATGTGGTTGATATTTCATCAAGTTACCAATAAGCATAGCAAACTCTAGTCTGATTAAATTAGCTTATAAACCTGAGGGAAGGAATCCCTAGCCCCATTTGGTGTTTTCTAGATATTTAGTAGTTATAAATAATACAATGCTTAAGTGGATTTTCTAAGTAAGATTAAGGAGAAATTGTTTGAGACGACCCACACAAGATGCATTTTCTTATGCTGGTAGGAAGACTCCTAATTCCCCCCCAGTGTGTGATACAGTCATAAGGGAACACAGAAGCTACTAATTGTGCTGCCTGCCTAAAGGCTTGGGAGTAGATCAAAGGGCAGTGAAAGTGAAGTTCCGGGGACTGGATAAAGAAAGGGCACTGGCAATGAAGGCAAATAGGGAGCAGAAACATGGAGGAATAGGAATAGGCTTAAGGTCACATCTATGGAGTAGATATGAGGGTTCTAGGGAGCAGATCAGTTTGTTGCCTAGCTCAGTGCCTGATATATAAGTACTTAATAAGTACTTCTTGAAGGAAAGAATGAATGATGGTTAGGGAAAAGAAAACTCGCTTCTGCAGGAGCCATTCCTGACGAAATCCTGCTGTGGCTCCACCTTATCTCACCCATGACTTGACTTCAGTCATTGCATGTCTTCCTGACCTTGGGGTGCTGTTAGATTTATTGTTAGAACACATGCTAAGTATGTGAATATTCCAGGTAGTTTATATTTGAACTTTAAATCATCGTCCATCTCTAGAGGTGGGACAGAGGGAGGGAGGAATACTCTGTTTGGAAGTATGATGAGCGTATCTGAGTGCTGAGAAGTTTAATTTCCTTTTGTTTTAAGACTCTACCAGAATAGGTGTGACGGTATATAGCCCTTGAATATCCTGGCCTTGAGTGACATGTGCAAGACTTCTGGCTGATTTGACAGGGTAGAGGTGTACACTTCTTTTTTGTGTCTCACTGGTTTACAGTAAGACAATCAAGAATGATGAGAAGGAGAGTTTAAAGTTATTTCCACACACACAAAACTGATGGGATGCTATGTAATTTCCAAGATTCTTTTTTTATTCAGACTGCTCTAAAATCTGGTAATCCACAAAAAGTTACTGTATAGAATTTTTTGAATGATTCTTTTACTCAAATACAGTGACCTCACATTTGATAGCAAAAACAGGTTTTATTTTATTATTATTTTTATTTATTTATTTTTTAAACTTTTTGTTTGAGAGAGAGACAGAGTGCGAGTCGGGGAGAGGCAGAGAGAGAGAGGGAGACACAGAATCTGAAGCAGGGTCCCGGCACTGAGCTATCAGCTCAGAGCCTGACGCAGGGCTCCAACCCACGAACCACGAGATCATGACCTGAGCCGAAGTCTGAGGCTTAGCCAACTGAGCCACCCAGGTGCCCTGCAAAAACAGATTTTAGACTCTGAAAAGGTACAGGGCCATATAGGTTGTGTTTTCAGTTTTAAGCTATTATGTAATTGCAACCCAAGTTAATTAATACCCTCGTGCATGTAAGTGTAAATAATACATGGTGCATAGTCTGCAGAGATGGACTAAGGAAAAGCTCTTTTTGATCTATTTAATTTACTATATATCTGTTTGAAGGTCTAATAGGCACTGTTTTAGACACTAAGGATGTAACACTGAAGAAAGCACAGAATCCTTGCCCTTCCTGAAGCTGTTGTCAAGACATACTTTCAGAGGGGACTATTTCAGATTAGATGGGAACTAATCAAAGAAGCAGAGAGCTATCTTAGTCTATCTAGGAGAGTTGTACATTCAGGGAACTGAAATATAAACTAATAAGCTCACTGAAGATAAGGATTTTTGTTTGGCTTTTGTCTGTTGTGTTTACTGCTATATCCTCAGAGCCCCAAGTAGTGCTTGGCTCATAATAGGCATTAAGTAAATGTATGTCATTGTTCAAAGTGTTTATTGATTTCAATTTGTATAATCATACACATGTACTTTAGTAAATGATTTTTACATCTAGCTAACTGAAAATTTTATCTCAGTTACTTTATTTCTATGTTTGTTACCTACTTTTAGTTTCCCCTTGTGCCCACATGTCAGGATGCAGAAAAAGCTTATTAATATTAATAGTCATACGGTGATCTTATATTGCAAAGGGTAGATTTAGAAAGGAACTTCAGAGGTCATCTTTTGTTTAGCTTCCTGCCTAGGAAAAACCGAGTAAGATGATTAGGTATATATTTTTAATTAATCATTTTAAAAACTTTTTTGTTTTAAAAAACATAATTGGGTTCTCTTGAGAAAATGGACAAAGGTACTTAACCCTAGATACAAAGATACTAACCTGAAAATTTTGGAACTTCTAACTGTGTGGGAAAGTGAAAAAAAATGGAGCACAACTAAGCTGCTCTTTGTTGATATCAGAAATGGGCCTGTCATTCATTTTGGCATTGAAACATAGCCTCCTATCTCAGGGGGCAGGACCAGGACTTTTTTTTTTTTTTTTTCCCCTCCCAGAGGAGCTAGACAGTTATTACAGGTTGAAAAGCCCCAGCCAGTTTTTCAAGAGTCTCTCCTCCCCAGCCCCCTCACCACCCCCCCGCCCCCCCCCCCCCATACTTATGGTGGTTTTGCTCTGCTTTCAAGATGCATTAAGGTCTCCTGCTTTGTGACTGCTTTGGAGCCAGCAAATACCCTGACATGCACAGTTCGAATTATGCAGATTTCGTGAGTAAGTTTAATCTTATTTTTTAGCTAAAGTTCAAATGATATTTTAAAGTATGTTAGCTTGAAGTTAGCCATTTTATCGTTTTACCACTTTTATTTTAGGCATATTTTTAAAACAACCTTTAATTAATGAGAAAGTAAGATTCTGCACATAAAAAAGCCCCTTTGTGTCTTTAGACTTACACTTCCAGTTTCTTTTGAATGATCTTTGTTGCATTAGACAGTTCTCATATGTCTTTTGAAAGCCAGTTACCTAAACGGTTTTCTTGAGCATCTTTTTAGTTTTATTGAGTATTTTAAATTGAGCTTTTCTGCGCTCGATTGCTTATGTCTGACACAGTCTCAAGTTTCCACTGAATGGTAACAAAGACTGTAGAGTGTTGTTGGTACTGCAGTGAGAGGCATGCTTCTTTAGACCAGGTAAGAGAGATCATTTTGTTTCTTAGTGCTGGGTGAGTTTTTACCGCGTTTATTTTATATTCTTCCAACAGCAACAATATTAAGTTGATAAACAGCCAGGAGCACGCTGAATTCAAGACGTCCTTGCTTGTTGCAGACAGGAAAACTACAGGGTATGGGGGTTGGGTTGGGTGGGGGGGGGAGGGGTAGATTAAGCTTAGTTTATCACTCAGTTACTTATATAAATCAATTAAAATGTGAAAATAATTTTGGAGCTCACTTTTCCTCGTTCAAGAACTAAGAAAGCATTTGAGGAATTGAATAATTCTGAAGGTACTTTATAGTTATTACTTGTGACTGCAATTCAAATGATAGTTTTTACTTTCATTTCTTTCCAGTAGTTAATAACATAAGCTTTGACCTTAACTCTACATTTTTTTATTTATGAAAACTTTCACATTGTCAACAGCAAAATATGCTTCCTCGGGATCTTTGAAATAAACCTGACACTTTAAAAAAAATATTTCAGCTTTTATAGCTGTTTCATTCCTTTCTTTCCTAGTACTTTTTTCTTAAAAGTATTTGTGCTTTGAAAATGTCAGCTGTATTCTAATGAAGCTCAGGCATTGTTTGCTCATAAAGGGGCCGGTGCATTCCACTGCTTTATGGTTTATTATGAGGCACAGTGTGAGAGTGTGGGTGGCACCATTTGGTGTCTGCCTCTTGGGGTAGTGACTGCCATTATGTTAGCGTTAGATTGGCAAAGAAAATATAGCATGCAAGATCCCATATGAAGAAAATCTTAACCCTAAACAATACTGAGTGAGCCCGGAATGTGTGACAACTTGATTGAGTTGATCACTTCAAGTATCCTCTCGAAAGTCTGCGTTTCAGTTACAATTAATATTCTACCAGTCACATCCCTTATTTTTTGATGTATATAACATACTCATTCTTTGAATTTTAATAAGGAAGTGAATGTTTCTGGATAAATGATGACATTTTAAGTAGATACAGTAAAATTTTAAATAATACATTTACTTAAAAAAGAGTTTTAAGGAACTTAGTGTGGGTGGGAAGGGGGAGTGGAAGAGGAGGTCAGGCAGAGAGCCTTTCTTTCAGTTAGGAAAGCCCTTATGAAGAAAAAAGCAACAGATGTTTCTTCTGTTACAATTGAGGTTGTTTTATTCAAAATTCACAGTAGCTGGAATGGGGAGGGGAGATCATAAATCTGACTTAATCAGGGGATAAATAGAACTTAGTCATTTAAAATTTATTCTTTTATACTTAGAATTTGAGAATCAGTAGAGTAACATTCTGAGTAGCATACCTTTTGGAGAGGCTTTTTTTAATCTTAAAAAATTAATGTGTAATTAATGGAAATGTGAGAAAGTTAACTTTAGTGCACTTAAGTTATGGAAAAAATTCATCATTAAATGCTAAAGAATATTTGGAAAAAACTTAGTATTATAAAATATATAAGGAATACTTAGGTTGCAAAAGTTTGTAATTGCACAATAGGTACTGAGGCTCAAGATGAAATTTCATTATGAAACATTATTTACATACAGTGAGAGAGACTTTTATCTTCAGTAAGAAGCATGAGACTTACTCCAAAAAAGATCTTTGAATAAGAAATGCGGGAGAAACATTTTAAGTTTAATTAAAAATAGCCTCTAAAAAGAAAGATAGTAAGCTTAGATTGGTTGCTAATGGACAGAGAAGAATGTTTATTTGCTTAAAAAAAAAAAGCAGCAAAGGAAGAGCTTGGAAGCAATATGCATGTAATGAAAGCAGTCAAAATTAAAAAAAAAAAGTTTTTGAATTTGTGGAATTCATAATGAGTAAAAACCTTTCCATTTGCAAGTAACAAAGAGAAGTTCCGTGCTATTGTGTAGTGTGCATTTATACACATTACAACTTGATTCATTTCTTAAAGTTAGCTCTTGAAAAACCAGGCCTGAGCACAAATTAGGCACTTGGTAAAACTTTGCCATGCCCTACACTGTAAAATTACAGTGTAAGAATAGATAATAGCCAAAAAATTCTGTGAACCACAGTTCAGAGTTTGTGTAAGGAGCAAATATTGAGTGGTTTTCTGAATGTTTAATTGGTATAAAGAGAAGACAGGAAAAGATATCAACATTCAAGGAGATTATTAAAAATTTCCCTTGCTCTTAGCTGGGATCTGTTGGTGTCCCTGAAGGTTTTCTTTGTTTCAAATGATGACAGAATGTAGAGATTTTGAAGCTTTTCGCATCATTGTTTTAATTAAGATTATAATTATATCAATTCTCAAATTGATCTTCATATATTTTGCTTTTGTAAGGAATAGCAGTAGGTAGCAGTTGAGGGGTGTTTTTCCTCTAGGATAAGTAAAATAATTTACGGAGTTTAAAATGGATTTACAAACTATACAGGTAGGACTAAAGTAAGAACTTTTACAATTGTGACCAAAGTAATAGGTAAGTTTGATGAAATAGCCCTAAAAAAATATTGACGGCCCCACATGTGATACAGTTATCAAAATTTGTAGATTGTAGTTGTCAAAAATGTGCATCACTTGTGCTTATAAGTGTAGGCATGGCAGTAGATTACTTAGCAGCATTAGCAACAACACAAATCTCTGAGACTGTTAACCCTTCAAATTAAGAGCAATACACTGAAAGCAGACTTCTAGAGTGAGTTATCTGTGGTTCTTGCCTTGTATATTTGAACTCTTCAGGACAAACCTGAGGTCTGGGGGATTCTGAGCCTTACCTATTGCATTGTTTTCCAAGTTGGAATACCCAGAGAGTGACTGGTGTAGACATTCTTTCTGCCTTACATATATGTGTGCAATTAGAAACAACAGCAACCTGGAAATCTCCTTTTTTTCTGAAGTGGAGGTCAGAGGGAAGATTTGCCTGATCCCTGCATTTTTTGAAAAGGAAAATCTTTTACATCGTTGTTTAGGAGCAGATAAAATAGTATGAATATTGTGCTTCAAGTATATTATGAGTTAACTCTTGTGGATGAATCCAGGAACCTATCCTGTAATGGTAGCATTACTTCTTTCTACCAAGTTTCAAGCAAGTAGTTTGCAAATAAACTTTTGGATCTTGACTCTGAAGCTAAAGACCATCAGTAGGGGCCTTTGTTTTGGACATTTTGCTCACTTATGGTGCAAAGTTTGTCACTCTTTTGGCAGTTTGTCTGGCAGAAAAATGAAGAGACTGCTAACCGAGCACTTACTGTGTGTCAAGTAGACCCAGGGAACCTATTTATAAAAATTTGCAAAATCTTTTTTTTTTAATGTTTTAATGAATAAGATTTTGATTAAACGATTATTGTTGATATTGATGTCTGACTTTAAGATGTTTTTGCTCTTCAAAATATGATTTAGATGTAGCTTTGATAATAGCTCTCAAATGGAACGTATCGGTAAAGTAATATTGATCATTGCAATTTTGAGTATTGTATTATGGAATACATTGATGCCCTTTTTAATTTGCTAGGGAACAGAACTGCTTTGAAAAACTCTAATTCATGGGTGGTCTTTGATCTTTTTGAGTTTAGGTGTCCTAAAGTTTTAAATTTAAGAATGCAACTTTTAAGTTGTAGGTCCATCTGTAGTCATTGCCATCTTTTATAAAATTAGGATAATATCTCTCTTGACTGTGAATTTTAAATGATTTCATTTGTTAACATGGTGTGGGGCAGGTTACCATCTTAAAGGGGTTGTGAGCTTCTTCATGAGGATGATTAAGGGTGCTTGTATATTCTGATCCTTGTAAATTCTGATCCTTGTGGTTGCACACAGCTGCCTTGATCTACTCTAGCCATTCAGTGGCTGTTGGTGTAAGATAAAATGTGCTCTCTTCCTCTCACTCTTTTACTAGGCATGCACGCAGTGCCCGTGTGCCATCTGGTGGGTGTATTGGCTGTGGTGATGGTGCTGGAAGTAGTGGTTAAATGTATGCTAAACATTGAAAAGTTGTACCATTTAAGAAGGAGACACTAAAGAAAGGGTCACTCACCTTTCTTTTTTGTAAAGTTTAAACAGAGATAAGTGTAATAGAGAGTCTATTTATACTCTATTACTTCCTTAATTCGAACAAAGAGAAAAAGGAACCTTGAAGCAGTCTTTCCCATATTTGTTAGAAATATGCATTCCCACCCAGTTTCTGATTCTTTAGATGTTGAGTGGAGCCCAGGAATGTGCATTTTGAAGAAAAAGCACACTAGCCCCCTCCACCCCCTTTGCATCTTATGACCAGGCACATTTGGGAAGAATTGCTATGAAAGATTGGAAGAGCCAGGCTGTCTGAGGCCATATGGTAAACTTATTCAAGTATTAATCAGAAGATATATTGTCCAAAAAATGGAAATTCTAATTAAGCATGTAAAAAGAAATGAGAAAATTAAGACTTAAAGGTTTCCTTTACTGAGCAAGATCATAGAAAAAGGACAAAATGACATGTTTTTTTTTTTTTTAATTTTTTTTTTCAACGTTAATTTATTTTTGGGACAGAGAGACACAGAGCATGAACGGGGGAGGGGCAGAGAGAGAGGGAGACACAGAATCGGAAACAGTCTCCAGGCTCTGAGCCATCAGCCCAGAGCCTTACACGGGGCTCGAACTCATGGACTGCGAGATCGTGACCTGGCTGAAGTCGGATGCTTAACCGACTGCGCCACCCAGGCGCCCCCAAAATGACATGTTTTAACTAAAGATAAAGAAGCCAGTGAAAAAGCAATAGGATCAAACCTATAGATGAGACCAATATTTTCAAATAGACATTTAAAAAATATTGAAAAGGGATCACCTGGGTGGCTCAGTCAGTTAAGTGTCCAACTCTTGATTTTGGCTCAGGTCATGATCTCATGGTTCATGAGTACAAGCTCCGCGTTAGGCTCTACTAACTGTGGAGCCTGCTTGGGATCCTGTCTCTCTGCCTCTCCCTCCGCATAAGTAAATAAACTTAAAATATATACATTTTAAGGAAAGGAAAAGAAAAAATATATATTTTAAGGAAATATATATTTAAGGAAAAGAAAGGAAAATATGTATATTTTAGGAAAGGAAAAGGTCCTACAAAGAAAACCTAGTGAGAATGGATTAAATGAGTTCAAAGATGTTTTAGGTTTGAGGAACTAAATGAAAACAACTATAATATTCCAGATATCAGAGCTTGAATTAAGTTCATTCAAGAAATGAAGAGGCATTGTTTAAATACTGGCATATGGGAAGGTGAAGGAAGAAATTCTTTTCTCCTTTGAAAGTGAAGAATCCAGGGCATTTATGGTTTTAGATACCAGAGAAACAGCAAATCATTTTCAAAGGTGTCCTCCATGTAAAAATGCTTATCAAAGCCAAGAGAACAGATTTGATCCTTTAGGCAAAGTATGTAGGAAAGACTGACAGAAAGATTTATTGACCCATTTAGGAGCATGCCCTTAGGGCCAAGAGCCTGTTTCTTGTTAGGGCCATTTCAAGGGTTCTTTCTTTGGATCCAGGAAAGATTTTGGTTAGATGGTCCATTTGGGGGAATCCTACAAGTTCTGTGTTCTAACAGCTGCAAAAACAGTGAGGCTTTTCTTCCCTGCCTATGATCTGTAGGAATGTGCATTTCAGATCTTCTGTCCTTATCTCTGCACTATAGAATGCTTGAATTCCATTTTAGAACCAAGTACAGAGGGGGAGATTCTAGAGGTCACTTTAACTATTAAACTTTGGAGATACTAGAAAATTTATCTTCTGTTTCTCATACCTCCCATTTGCAGCAATGTTGTGGTTATGGTTATGTAGATATGCTCTATTTTACTTATCTTACAATTTTGGTGTTTCCAGTTGGATATGCTGTCTTTTGAAATAACTATGAGTTATTAATGTGTTTTATTTATGAAGATAGAGTGTGGAACTATTGAGCCTGAGTTACTTGTCAAATAAAAGTGATAGATATCCTCCAAGCCATCCGTATTGTTTCTCTCTAGTCCACTCTTCAGTGATGTATATGGCTTTCTAGATGGCTGGCTGAAATTAAAGCCACAGTCTTAAGGTGTGGAATCTTTTCTGCTTGCAAAATGAATTGGCCTATTCTAGAATCAACCTGTGACTTGACCTCATTAGTACTGTATTTGAAACCAATTGATAGTTCTTTATAACACTTATTAACAAATAGCTAAAAGGTTAGTGCAGGAAAGAAAGAAATGCTTGACACTTTCCATTTCTGACTCTGCTTACTCTCTGGTGGAAATGTTAATCACGAATGAAATAAAAGCATGTGATACTGTCACATAAATAGGCAGATCTGTGGAGCAGAATAGAAAGTTAATAAATTGACCCAAATGAGTAAACAATCAAAGTAATGTTTCATATCAGCATAAGGGAGGGAAAGTAGATTATTAAAAGTAACCATTTGGGGGGGAGGAGTGGATCTTTTACTTCTCACATTGAATAAATTCCAGATGACGCAAGGATGTAAAATTTTAAATGAAGGCATTAAAGTATAAGAAAACGTGGGGTGTGTTTAATACAATCTTAATGATAGCTAATTTCAAAGAACAGCATAGCCAACTGGAAATACCAAGCCTGTAAGATATGTAGAATGTAGTATGTCTATGTATAATGTGCACCTCCAAGGAGGAGAATAAAGATAAATAAACTTTGCTATAACCTTCATTATTATATTTAAACATACTTACAGGCCTTTTTATGTATGACACAAAAGTCACAAAAGGAAAGAATTACTATAAAATTGACCACCTTCTTTAAAAATGTGCTTAGAAAATCATATATAAAAGCAAAAGGCGAATGTCAAATTGGGAAAAATATTTGTATCAGATATAACAAAGTATACTTTTTTTTTTAATATTTAAAGAGGGTCTGCCGCTAAAAAAGAAATCACCAACAGCCAATAGAAAGATGGAAATCTTCAGGAAGGAAAATTTAGATGACTTAAAACATGTCAGCCTTACTCATAATAATAAATTAAAATCAAAATGAGAGGCTGTTTTCAATTTAAAAGTTGACAAAGTTTAACACACTGAGATGGTAAGGATATGTGGAAATGAACATTTTTATATATTTCTGTATGGAGGGTGAATTGCTGCAGTCATACAACCAGTGTGTGTAAAGACACATATAGTCATTGCATTATTATTTGCAGTAATAAGAGATTTTGTTAATGTTTGTAATACTAAAATATTTTCCATTACTAAGGGATTGATCAATAAACTTCTAGAACCATAAAAAGTAATACTGTGTAGCTAGCAAAGTAAATATTGAGGCAAAAGTATATATATGGGTTTGGAGAGACATCTAAGATACAGTTATTAAGTGGGGAAGAAAGCACATGCAAACTGATATATGGGAACAACTATATGGGAAGGAAAAAAGAATGTTGTGTATATATGTTTGTATATGCTTAGAATCCTTCTGGAAGGTTATATACAACTTGGCACCAGTAGCTATCACTGGGAAAGGGAATGGTTAGGTGGTGGTTGGGGATGGGACGAGACTTACGCGTCTCCTGAATCTGTATCATATGCTTCCATCCAAACATTCATGTATTCATTCATTCATGTAGCAATATCTGTTGAACTCTACTATGTTGTCAGGCACCATGTGCTAGGTGCTGGAGATAGAGCAGTGGATGAGATAATGAAGCCCCTGTCCTTATGGAACTTAAATTCTGGGAGTGGGCAGGCAGATAATAACCACCATAGCAAGTAAATACTAATAAGCAATATATCGTATAGAGATAAGTACTCCAGTGAAAAACCATAGTAAATTAGGAAGTACTTGTATACAGTGGTCAGGCATCTCTGAAATGATGACCAACCAGAGACTAGAATAAAGCTAGGGAATAAGGCAAGTAACTATCTGAGGGAAGAAAGCAAAAGGATTGCATAATCTATAATTAGCCTCTTACTAATGAGTATGAAATTGCCTAAGTCACTTTTTTCCCATCATTTTTATTAGTAAGGTATAATTTGCATGGAACAAATCCTAGTCCTTTTAGCCTGGAGTTGTACAACTTGGATGAACACCTACACCACCACAAGCTAGGTCATTTTCTAACTATTTAGAGCTGAAGTTGGACCCTGTGTATGTGTGTGGGATATACCACTACTTCTGATTTGAGGTATTTATAAACCCATAAAATAGCCATATTTTTTCTTATGGTAACTTACTAATTTGGTTCTTCTAGAAAGGATGTGATATAGGCTTAGGTGAAGGTTTTTCCAAAAATCAATTCAAGCCAAAAAAATTTTTTTCCCCAGAGAGTCAGTACTGTGAAAAAATAACTTATACTGGCATCATATAGACAAACCACAGTTATTTCACTGAATTTTTCATTCTAATTGAATATTGAAGGTGACTAACTGTAACTGGAACCCTGTAAAGAATTACGAGTGAAAGAAATCCTTGGTGTCTAGACAATTCTAACGGAAAACAGAAAGACTGTAATTACTTAGAAAATTGAAATAAAATTTTGAGCCAAAATTGTGTGCCTGTGCCAAGATTTGGCATAAGTTTTCAGCTGTTTTTCCAAGCCACTTCCCTAGGTGATTGATCTTATTTAGTTAATTCAGGGAATTGCCAGAACCAAAATCCAGGAAGGCCTTTAAATTTTTGTTTTTAATAAATACACCAACTGCCAGAAGTTGGCTTCTGGACAGTGTCAGGCCCCTGTTGCCAAGGAGCTGTGAATTAAGGCCAGGTACTTAGGAAAAATTCTTTAGACTTGCTTTGGTTTACTTCTCTTGACCTGACTGAAATTTGGGGATATTGGATGTTTATAACCTATTTAAATACATCCTTTTGAGTCACACAATTTTTTAATCTTCAAGAAAAATTTGTTTAATGTTTATTTATTTTTGGAGAGAGAGAGACAGAGACAGAGACAAAGTGTGAGTGGGGGAGGGGCAGAGAGAGACAGAGACAGAATCTGAAGGAGGCTGCAGCCTCTGAGCTGTCAGCACAGAGCCCGATGCGGGGCTCGAACTCACGGACTGTGAGATCATGACCTGAACCGAAGTCGGACACTTAACCGACTCAGCCACTCAGGCACCCCTTGAGTCAGAATTTTAAACATTTTCTTTCTGCTGCTGAACCTAATTGATTTGATGAAAGTGAACAACGTCTAAATACATGGCTTTTATTTCTGAATATTACAATTACTGAAATCTCAGTGGGGCGCCTTTAACTACTTCCAAAGCAGATTTCATTTTAACTAATTATAAAACACAGATACCTCATTTCTAGATCTTTATGTTGTTTCAACATCTATGACTGATTCTCACGTGCTTTCCCTTCCTCCCTCCCCTCTGTTTTTTCCCTCCAGAATGGCAGTGGCTTTTTAAATTATAAAACAAGTACATGCATGTTCATAAAATGTTTTTTCAAGTAATAAAAAAGTGTAAACCAAGTAAAACCTTTCTCCTCACCATAACCTCTCTTACATTTGTTGTTTACCTTGCCATACCTTATATGCTTATATAAATTTATGTGTATATGTAGGTAGGTAAATGGAATCCTGCTAATCATAATCTCTTATAATGAGAATGTTTTCCATGGCAAACATATACTTGTAATTTTGTTTTAGGGACTGTATAATATTCCATCATAGACATGTACCAAAAGATGTTTATACATTTAAATTGTTTTTAGGTTTTTGCCTGTATCTATAATGCTGCAATCCTAGGACATGTATAATTGTTTTTATCGGCTTAGTTTATTAGGATATATACCCAGCAGAGGAATTGCTGGTCACAGGATGTTCCCATTATTAATTGTGATGTGGATGAAGAGGCCAAGGGTCAGCTTGCCACTTAGGCAATGGAGGGCAGTTGAAAGGACATTTGTTGAAGTGGAAAGAAGCTTTAAAATGTATATAATTGTTTTTAAAGGGCTTATTTAAAATTTTATACTCTAATTCACAGACCCATTATTCCTCTCTAATTACTGTCCTCCAGAAAGACTCTTTAATACCCCCTCCACCACTAGGGTATTAGCCCCTTGAGCACGGGGGATGGTGTCATTTGCACTGAATATCCATAATGCTTGGCATAAGTACTTAACATATAGTAGGTGCCAAGTAAATATTTTTTAAATGTACCCATTTTGCCACATTTTTACCAACTCAGGGCATTATCACACTTACTCATCTTTATCAACCTGGTAGGTGAAAGGTTTATTTTTTTTTTATTTTTTTTTTAATGTTTATTTATTTGTGAGAGAGAGACAGAGTGTGAGTCAGGGAGGAGCAGAGAGAGGGAGACACAGAATCCGAAGCAGGCTCCAGGCTCTGAGCTGTCAGCACAGAACCTGACGTGGGGCTCGAACTCAAACCACAAGATCATGACCTGAGCCAAAGTTGGACGCTTACCGACTGAGCCACCCAGGCGCCCTGAAAAGGTTTCTTTTTTAAAAAGTGTTAAATTTTTCATTAAAATCAAGAATCTTTTTATATCCTAGATAATTTGGGTTTCTTCATGTACTCAAGCTTATTTTTGTATTGAGGTACTGTTTTATTGTTGTTGACATATAAGTGGGAAGTTAAATAAATAAAAGTTTTTAAGGATGACCTATGTGTTGCAAATTTGTTTACCAAGTCTGAGACTTGTCTTTTAAGTATATTAGGTCTTTTGCTATTTAGAAAAATATTTATTTTTAGGTAGTCACGTCTGTCAGTCTGTTTTCAGTTAAGATTTCTACATTCTGGAGCTCCTAAGTGGCTCAGTCAGTTAAGTGTCTTGATTTCAGCTTAGGTCATGATCTCACAGTTTGTGAGTTTGAGCCCCGCTTTGGGCTCTGTGCTGACAGCTCAGAGCCTGGAGCCGGCTTCGGATTCTGTGTGTGTCCGTCTCTATCTGCCCCTCCCCTGCTCATGCTCTGTCTCTCTCTCTCTCTCTCTCGAAAGTAAATAAACTTAAAGATTTCTAAATTCTGTAACATGATCAGAAGGACCTTCTTCATTCCCAAATTATAAAAAACTATTATTATATTTCTTTAAATACTTTTGTGGCTTTAATTTTTATGTTTAAGTATTTGATCTTTCTGGAATTGATTTTTGTACAAGATAAGAAATTGAAATCTAAGGTTTCTTTTATCCAGGTGGACACTTCTTGTCTCAGAAACATTTCTTTCAGGTGTGTGTCTTTATTTTGTTTTAAATTGAAGTATAGTTGGCATACAATGTTATATTAGTTTTCGGATGTGCAAGCAAAAACATTTTTTAAGTAATCCACCCTTTCCCCACTGATTTGAAAATGCTACCTTTGCCATATATAAAATTTTCATATATACATGCAATAATTTCTGGACTTTAATTTCTGTTTTGTCAAGGTTTTTCTATCTGCTTCTTAGCAATAGCACATTTCAATCACTTCAACTGTGTAATAATTTTGAAATCTGGTAGGCTAAAGTTCCCCTCTTCCCTGTTATTCCTTTTTTTAATTTTCTTGGCTGTTCTCTTTGTCTTTATTCTTCCAGATGCACTTTAGAATCAATTTGTCAAATTTATGAAGTTCCCTCTAAATTCTTTTGGTATTAACTGACATAACAGATTTGGCTTTAGTGATGTTTTTCATTTTGTTTTGACCAAAGTTTTATACTCTTAATTCTTCTTTACTGTTAGGTTTAAAATTGGAGTCAATTTGTTCCCTAACCTTAATTGTCTTTTTGTGTTTCTTGTTCCACTGTTTTTTGCAAGTTTTTGACTTTTGTTTCTACCAGTATGTCAGTGATGATCTCATTTTAAACATTCAACAGCACTGAGGTCAATTTTTAAAATCATCTGAGAAGACAAATACCACATGATTTAACTTACATGTGGAATCTAAAAAATAAATGAACAAATAAAAGCAGAAACAGACTCATAAATACAGAGAACAAAACTGATAGTTGCCAGAGGGGAACAGGGTGGGGGATAGATAAAGCAGGTCAAAAGGATTAAGAGGTGCAAACTTCCAGGGACACCTGGGTGGCTCAGTCAGTGAAGCATCCAACTTTGGCTCAGGTCATGATCTCGCACTTTGTGGGTTCGGGCCCTGAGTCAGGCTCTGTTATGACAGCTCAGAGTCTGGAGCCTGCTTCGGATTCTGTGTCTCCCTCTTTCTCTGCCCCACCCCTGCTCACACTTTTTCTGTCTTTCAAAAATGAATAAACATTAAAAAAACAAAAGAAGTACAAACTTCCAGTTATAAAATAAGTAAGTCCACAGGGTTGTAAAGGGAATGTAGTCAATAGTATTGTAGTAATGTTGTATGGTGACAGATGGTAACTGCACCCATCATGGTAAGCATTTTGTAATATATGTAATTGTCAAATCATTATGTTGTACACCTAAAACTATGTAATATTGCGTGTCAGCCATACTTTAATTAAAAAAAAAATGTGAGGGGCACCTGGGTGGCTTAGTTGGTTAAGCGTCTGACATGGGTTCAGTTCATCATCTCAGTTTGTGAGTTTGAGCCTCACGTCAGGCTCTCTGCTGACAGCTCAGAGCCTGGAGCCTGCTTCAAATTCTGAATTCTGTTGTTTGCCTCTCTCTCTGCCCCCCCCTCCCTCCCTCACTCTTTCTCTCTCTCTCAAAAATAATTAAACATTAAAAAATAATAATAATAAATAAATCTGAGAATCAGACTTTTCAGTGTTGTGCTCTTCCTCATATGCCTGTCCTACCTGGGACTGAGTTTATGGCACTGGTCTATCAATTCCATAGCTGTTCCTCCCTGTAGAATCATAGGTTATTATTATCCAGTTAGGGTGAATTCTAAAGTGGTGAACAACTATATTTAGGATGTTTGATATAACCTTAATCTTTAGCAATTGGTAAGATATGCATCTTATATAAAAAACAAAAATCAGTTTCATGGTTACAGAGCAAGGAAACTTTATTTGATATACCAGTTCAAAATAATAAACAAAGGACCTAGCATTTTAACTTATTTCAAACCCAGTATAAGTAATGGCACCTATTAAAAAGTCACAAAAAAAAAAAAATGAAGCTTAGGCTATATTACAGGAAATATGGTATCCAGATTAGAAAAGGTGATAGATAGCTCCAGTCTATGCTAATCAAATGGTTATATAGCTTTGTGCATCTGTTTTGTGCCAGGGACTAAACCAGATGCTAGGATTACAAAGCTTAGAGACATAGCCCACTTAGAACTATGTAAATGGTAGCTAGAACAAGCAACTATCATAGGTTTTGTGAAAAGTCAGAAGGGCATCCAGGAACTAGACCACAGAGGCTGGGGACAGCTTTTAAGGAGGAGGTGACACACAGAGCAGAGGCTTGGGAGGTGGAGCTATAGCCACCTTGTAGAAATTATTTATCCTCACTCTGTCTCCATTACTTCATGTGTAAAACGGAGTCTCTAATAATACATTTTACACTGTTGTCCTAAGTGTATAATGATATATATATATGTACATATAATATATATATGTACATGTATATGTTATATATGTATATAACATATAATGATATACACACACACACACACACATATGTATAGGAAGCCTCTGGAGCAGACTCTGACACACAATAATGACTTAGGAAATAGTTTGGCATGCCATTTTGAAGTGCTGGGAGGTAGAAGTTGTCCCAGCAGAGAGAGACTTCAAGCAGAAGGGAAGGAGTGTGCCAAAGCTGGAGTGGTTGAGCTGGAGCCTTTCTGGAACTGCAAAATATTTAACCTGATTAGAGTGGAGGAAGTAGCCGAAGATGAAGCTGCGAAGGGAGGCAGGGGTGAGATCTCCAGATAAGAGCTGTTGTGCCATGTTGGAAGAGTCTGAGAGGCATTGGACATGTTTGGAATCTTTAAAGGCCTAAAGTAGGGGAGTGTCCAGAGCAGTTTCCCCAGTTGAAAGACGGGTTTGTTACAGATGTGTGGAGGGGCTAGGAAAGCTGTTTGAAGTAGCATTTCCAGGTGGAATGGTAGTGCTCAGCCCTGGCTGCAATGCTGAAGCCATCTGGAGAACTTTCAACAGTCTGATGCCCAGGTTCACTCCCAGTCAGTTTTATCAGCAGCTCTGGGGGTGGGACTGAGGCCTTGGTATTTTTTATTGAGTCCCAGATAATTCCATTACACAGGCACCATGGTGAATCACTGAGTTAGAGGGTATATGTAATTCGAATCAGATTTAATAAAGTTGCAAATTAAACAAGTGCTAGCAGCATAAAGGAACCAGAGTAAGAAGATAACAAGTAGGATACAGTGGTCAGTTGAATGAGGTGGGGTTGATTATTTCTGGATTGGGTCACTGGGATGATTTTGATCATATTACCAAGACTCAGTCATATACCAAGACTGAGGACATGAAGGCGAAGCAGGTTTGTGTATTAGACCTTGCTGAGTGGGCATGAAAAAGATAAGGAATTTTATTTTATTTATTTTTTTATTTTTTTATTTTTTAAAATTTTTTACCGTTTATTTATTTATTTATTTATTTATTTTTTAATTTTTTTTTTCAACGTTTATTTATTTTGGGACAGAGAGAGACAGAGCATGAACGGGGGAGGGGCAGAGAGAGAGGGAGACACAGAATCGGAAACAGGCTCCAGGCTCTGAGCCATCAGCCCAGAGCCCGACGCGGGGCTCGAACTCCTGGACTGTGAGATCGTGACCTGGCTGAAGTCAGACACTTAACCGACTGCGCCACCCAGGCGCCCCAACGTTTATTTATTTTTGAGAGAGAGACAGAGCATGAACAGGGGAGGGGCAGAGAGAGAGGGAGACACAGAATCTGAAACAGGTTCCAGGCTCTGAGCTGTCAGCACAGAGCCCGACGCGGGGCTCGAACTCACGGATGGTGAGATCATGACCTGAGCCGAAGTCGGACGCCTAACCGACCAAGCCACCCAGGCGCCCCAAGGAATTTTATTTTTAAATGTGGGTATTGAGGGAAAATGATAGAGGATCAGAGAAAGAAACTGAAAGGGAGAAGCCAATGCTGCAGTCGAAAACTCAGGAGACAGAGTAAATAATTGATGAGTGAGACCCCTGAGAAGACAGGACATGCAGAGACATTAAAGTAATTTGAGAATTTCTACTCAGAAAGAAGTAAAAATATGTGAGGGTGCAGATAGGTTCACAGGTCCAGGAAGAGAAGCTACAATATTGCCTGATGGCCTGGTTTCCTTAATTGTCATTTTTTCCCCCCAGAGTTTCAATATTGAACCTTTTTCAGATACTTTCTTGGGTGATCTCTTTTGTTATATTAGGTTACTAAGAAAAACATTGATAAACTGAAGTTTGTCCAGAGGAGTTAATAATTGATACAGTTCAGAAAATTATAGGTTAGTTTTTCATCTCAGGAGTAGCACTTGGCTGCCTTAATTTGAAATTCAAAGAGGGGCGCCTGGGTGGCTCAGTCTGTTAAGCATCTGACTTCGGCTCCGATCATGATCTCTCCATCTGTGAGTTTGAGTCCCACTTTGGGCTCTGTGCTGATAGCTCAGAGCCTGGAGCCTGCTTTGGATTCTGTGTCTCCTTCTGTCTCTGGCCCAACCCTGCTCATGCTCCGTCTCTCTTTCTCAAAAATAAACATACATTAAAAAAATTTTTTTTGATTTAAAGTGTTGAAATCACTTGAAAACACTGTACACATCCCATAGTTTCCGATATCACTAACTAGGTAGCATCATATTTTTTTTTTTCTCTAGTATAAAACCTCAAAAAACTATGGTCTCATTTTGAAAACATGTTAATTTTTAGTATAACTATTTTCTATTTTACTATAAATATAAATAAATTCTAATGGATATTTTACTTCATATTCTACTTCATACTTCTTTTTATTCTATGATACCTAATAAAGACCTAACTGGATTTCTCAACTGTGATATAAACTGTGATTTGCATTATGTATTGCATTATGTTTTTTCCTCAAAAAGCCCACTAAAAGTCTAACTGTCAGGCAGACTGAACTATTTATTTTATAGTTTTCCTATTCAGCAGAAGTAATCATATTCACTACAAGAAAGCAATCATTAGTATGGCTTTTCAGTAAGGCTTCTTATATATAACTTAAATTATTAAGATAATTATAATTACTAAAGCAAAACTGGGGTTAGGAGCATGAATGTATAGATAGAAGGTGGCCTTGATATTGCAGACATTAACCTCATATTTGGTATCATTTCAGGTAACATTTCATTTGTTGCGTTTCCAGTTTCCAGCACCAACTCACCAACAAAGATTTTACCAAAAACCTTAGGACCAATAAATGTGAATGTTGGACCCCAAATGGTAAGAAAATCATCAAATCTTAGAATTGGAAATTTTGCGTGGGCAAGACTAATTTAAAATTAAAGTTTAAAATTTAAAGCTGTAGGTAAAAAATTCCCGTTCATTTCTTAGTCACTTTTTGAAAAAATTTTGTTTTCATCTGAATATAACTGGTTAAATCTTGAGAAAAAGAAAGCCACTGTGCTCTTCAGTGTTTAATTTTCATGTATTTGAATATGTGATTTCTGGATGTGTAATATCAAGGTTTTTTTGCTCCCTGTGTGAGGATTCTCTTGTTTTTAAATTGTTTGATTACATTGGTTCAAATCTGGTATGTTTTATGTTCTCTTTTTTCTTATAAAATAACTTTTATTGCCCTAAACTGCGTACTGTCCTATGAATTGAATATGACCCAGTAGTTCATCTATATTGAGAGCTATTAATCTTTGGCAGTAGAAATAATGAATGAAAAATGAAAAATATTTAACTGTTTCTCTGAAGGTATTCCATTAATTATTTAATTATGCTAGAGCTTGAACTATACAGCACTTTTAGAAAGCTTTATTTATAAACAAAGTTGCATGCAATTTCTCTAAAAACTACTTACTGTAATGGTCTCACCCACCTTTAGCAAAAGTATGTAAACACTTGAATAGTAAACCTTCATTGTCAGCTCTTGCGTATGTTCTCATCTATAGAGCAATAAGGATACATTTTGCCCATAATACTCACTATTGTGGACTCTGTTGAGTGCAACATTATTCAGGCAAAAATATATTTTAACATACTTAGTGACTTCAGCAAATCTTTGAGATTTTAAGACATTCTAGAAATGACATTTTTCTTGATCACTTGAGGACTGTTAATTATCTAAAAAATTCAAGCCAAAGATCTTACACAATTTACTCTAAGTATGTGAAGAATGTAATCTAGCTCCAAACCACGTGGAGACTTAAGCTCAGGTAAGTGTCCCCATTTGAAGGTAGTTCAGGGTATGTTTCAGACATTACTGAGCTTTTGCTTCTCACCAGCCCCTGCAGTGGGTGCAAATGAGATAAGGCACCTGACTTTAAAGTCTGTATTTTGAAAGGCTTTTTTATAAACATGAAAATTAAATAAACATGCCCAAACTCTTACAAGTTTCATCCTTACAGTACTCCTCTGTTTTGAGAAACTGTTTCCTGTCAGTATTTTAGTGATACTGCTACGGCTCAAATTTGAATTCCTCTTTTGGCGACAGTTTTTCTTTCCATTGTCCATTTGAACTAATGTGTATGGAAGTAATTTTATACTTCAGTTTTGACGATGATAGGTGGTCTTACTCCATTACTACAAACCTGAGAGTCAGCAAAACAAAGGTCAGAAGAAGGGAAGGAGATTGGGGCTCTTTAAGCCAGGCCTTATTTGTCTCCTTAATTCTGAGGTGCTTTTTACAGTTCTTAGTTCTTAGACAGGAATGAGAGCTTTCTTTTTGACCTCCTAATTGTTGTAGAATCCCACTTAGTGCCATTTCTCTCTTCTGTTGCTTGTCTCTTCCGAATATTGTCCCTTCACCCTCAATCTCTCATCTGTGATTAAAAAAGCATTTTTTTAAGTTGAAAAATTCTTGACTAAAACCTCACCCATTTGCTTCTTACAGTTGTCTTTTTCCACTTGCCCTTTAAATTTCACATGTCTCCTTGCAAGCCAAGTCTTAATGGTAGATAGAAATTTCAAATAGCCCCAAGAAGAGAGTAGTTTTCTGTGTTAATAGAAACTAGTTTAGCAATAACTGTGTTAGTTTGGGATACTTGCCGTCTACTTAAAGGTATCCTGTTTTATACACACACACACACACACACACACACACACACACACACAGCGTATGTATGATAATCTCATAACTGTATTTTAACATGGTTAAAAAGTACATGTTTCTTGGGGAGCCTGGGTGGCTCAGTCAGTTAAGCATACGACTTTGGCTCAGGTCATGATCTCACAGTTCGTGGGTTCGAGCCCCGCGTCAGGCTCTGTGCTGACCGCTCAGAGCGTGGAGCCTGTTTCAGATTCTGTGTCTTCCTCTCTCTCGCCCCTCCCCCACTTGTGCTCTGTCTCTCTCTCAAAAATAAACAAACATTAAAAAAAAAAATTTTTTAAGTACATGTTTCTTATAGTGAAAACTAAAGTTTTGTGAAATAATGAAATCCTTTATTATAATCCTTTATAATTATATAGATTTTTTTCCCTTCAGAATACAGATATTCCCTTAGTTTTTCTTTTTTTTTTAAATTGAAGTATCATTGACACACAATATTACATTAATTTCAGGTGTACAATGTAGTGATTGGACAAGTCCATACTTTATGCTGTTCCCACCAGTGTAGCTACAGTACAAGGCAACTACAGTCTCTTGGCTCTTACTGTAGATGGCAGTAGTACATAAGATATATTGATTAAAGGCAGAAAATCTTCAGAATGAGGTTCAGTTGCTGTATGATTTTCATAACCCATCTGTAATCTATTGTCAAAAAAACCACATAATTACACTTAAATTAAAGATGTCTTTGGGCATGGGGAGAGGTGGGCACTTAAATTTAAAATAAGTGTTCATTTTCCTTATTAGATCAACAGAATATAGGAAGTAATTACCTCAAATTTCAACTTGGGATTTCACAATTATGGTTCAGTTTTAATAAAGCATATCTGGACCATCACCTATGTAATTTTCCTGGGTCCAGTGGTTGATCAAGTTCTGTTGACTTTTCTTTGATTTTGTTTCTTAAGTTTCACTGTCATTGTCCTAATTTAGGAACTCATTGCATCTCACACGAACTTCTAAATTGTCATTTTAGTTCAAGTCCATCATTCCTCCAATTTGTTCATTCAGGAAATGTTTACTAAGGATTTCTATTATTAAGGACACACCAGGCACTGTGCTGAGAGAAAGGAATAGAGTATTGTTAATCACTCTCAGATCAGCAAAGAATATCAGCTGACAGTTTAACATTGAGGAAGAAAAGAATAAGCCAGAACATACCCTTCTCAGTAATGATAACTAGTTTTTTTCTGTGTCCTATTTTCCTTCATCCTCTCTTCATCTTTACTTTTCTACAAAGCCCTTTAAATCGGGTAAACTGAGCCTGTAGGCTACCGATAACAGATATAGAAAAAGAATTTAGTAATAATACTGCACAGGGGCCCCTGGGTGGCTCAGTCAGTTGAACATCCAACTCTTGATTTCAGCTCAGGTCATGATCCCAGAGTCGTGGGATCAAGCCCTGCATCAGGTTCCATGCTGAGCATAGAGTCTTCTTAAAAGTCTAAGCTCCTGGGTGGCTCAATTGGTTAAGCGTCTGACTTTGGCTCAGGTCATGATCTTGCAGTTCATGAGTTCAAGCCCCACATTGGGTTCTGTGTTGACAGCTCAGAGCCTGGAGCCTGGAGCCTGCTTCGGATTCCCTCTCTCTCTCTCTGCCCCTCCCATGCTCGAGCTCTGTCTCTCTGTCTCTCTCAAAAATAAATAAACATTAAAAAAAAAGATGCTCTTTCTCTCTCTCTCTCCCCCCTCCCTCTGCCCCCTCCCCCCACTTGCACGTTCTCTGAAATAAAAAAAATAATACTGCACAAATTATGCAGTCTATTTCAAGGGTAAATCGGAATGCTTAGATTTGTTTTGTCTCCTGTTCTAGAAATAGAGTAGACAAAGACTCATCAAATACTCAAATTTTCCTTCTTAAGCTTCACACTCAAGGTCGGCATGATATAGGACATTTGAATGTGTGATGTAGTGATTGTTGAGAATGATATCCTTTATATTGTAGAGTATTTCCTTACTGGATTTTATGTAGACCTTTGGCATACCAGTGAATAAAGAAGCTCCTTTATTTTCATTTTAAGAGCTAAGTCTTTGGTTTCAGTTCATTAAGTATTTGCTGTGCCTTTTCTGTGAATATCTCCTAGCAGTGTATGAGGCTCTGCAAACATTCACTCTACCCTTAAAGATGGTACGCTGAAATGGAGGTGCGGAGGTGAGGTGGAATGTGTAGAGGGGGTAGGAGGTACAAACACATTGTCCAGTATTCATATTTTTTCATGAGGTAAACTTCTGAATTCCTTATTTAATAGTCCTTGGAATATAGTAGAGAATCAGAATTCCCCAGATACCTATCAGTGTTTCTTGTCTTTTGTTTTTATTTTCTTATCTATAGAATTAACTTACTAAAATTATTTCCTAGACATTTGTATATAGTAATATCTCCCTAGCCCCAAATTCACAAAATACACACAAACAGAGGTAACTAAAGTTCTTAAATATTTAGCAAATGAATAAATGTTGGCAAGACTTTATTTTTTTTAATAAGTTCTTCTTTTTTTTAATGTTTTTGAGGGAGAGAGAGCATGTGCATGTGTGAGCAAACGAGGACAGGGGCAGAGAGAGGATCCAAAGCAGGCTCCACACTGACCACAGAGAGCCTGATATAGGGCTCCACCCCACAAACCGTGAGATCACGACCTGAGCCAGAGTCAGACCCTCAACCGACTGAGCCACCCAGGCACCCTGACGAGACTTTAAAAACCAAGTCTGCAGGCCTCTGGGTGGCTCACTTGGTTAAACCCCACACTCTTGATTTCTGCTCAGCTCATGATTTTGTGGTTGATGGGCCTGAGCCCCAGGTCGGCTCTGTGCTAACAGCGCAGAGCCTTCTTGGGATTCTCTCTCTCCCTCTCACTTTGCCTCTCCACTGCTTATGCACCTGCATGTACTCTATCTCAAAAATAAACAAACATTTAAAAACCAAGTCTGAACTGAACTTGAAATGCAAATGGATCCTTCTCTTTGTTCTTTATAGAACACATTAGCAACTAACTTAATGACTAGACTTAGACCCAGCTTGCAGAAACAGGTGTCATTTGATCAGGGAGACAAAAATTAATTAATATTTTGACCTACATAAGGCAGTAGAAGTAGAATTATTTCTTTTAAGATCTGTCATTTAAAAATTATGTGTTGCTCACATAGATGCTTTTCTCTCTTAATTGGGACTTAAACAGAACCTTATGGAAATTTTCAAAAGTATACAAAAATAGAATCTCTTCCCTTAGAAAATCCAAAGATCTGGGGTTGCCCAGGTAGGGGCAGTCCCGTGCCTCTGGGTTGGAATGAAAAAAAAGAAAGAGCATCCCTTTGTGCCCAGCAGCTCATTCTTTGACAGTTATTCACATGCCAATATTGTTTCATGAACATCCCCATTCACTGGAGCATGCCCTTAATTTTTTGACAAAATTACTTTTAAAGATATTACTAAAATACTAAATTGTTTTTTGTATTAATTATTATAAACATTTTTGGAAAGAAACATGGTCTATTTACCAGTGAAGTCTAAGAAGCATTTTGGTAACATATATCAAAGAACTTTTTTTAAATGTCTGTATCCTTAGTTCCATTAGTTACCTTTCTGGAGTCTGTCCTTAGGAAATAGAAATTAAGGCTAAGATCATTGTACAAAAATGTTCATCACAGTATTGTTTATACTATTGGATAATTGAATATCCATATGTATCTAACAGTAGGGAACAGTAAATCAAATGTTTTACCATTAAAATGTGTTTGAAGAGGAGCATCTGGGTGGCTCTGTCAGTTGAGTGTTTGACTCTTGATTTCGACTCGGGGTGTGATCACCGGGTCGTGGGATTGAGCCCTGCCTCGGGCTCCAAGCTGAGTGTGGAGCCTGTTTAGGATTCTCTCTCTCTCTCTCTCTCTCTCTCTCTCTCTCTCTCTGTCTCTCTCTGTCTCTCTCTGTCTCTCTGTCTCTCTCTCCCCAACTCAGGCTCTCCCTCACACTCCCTCTCAAATTAAAAAAAAATTAGTAACAAAATGTCTTCAAAGAATATTTAATGACATGAGGAAATGCTCTTGAAAAAGAAGATAAAATTGCATCTGTATAATAATCCAAATTGTGGGGAGCCTGGGTGGCTCAGTTAAGCTTCTAACTTCAGCTCAGATCAGGATCTCCTGGTTTGTGACTTCAGGCCCCACATGAGGCTCTCTGCTGTCAACGCAGAGCCCCTTCAGATCCTCTGTCTCCCTCTCTTTCTGCCCCTCCCCCACTCTCCCATGTGCACATACATGCTCTCTCTCAAAAATAAAAAACATTTAGGGGCGCCTGGGTGGCGCAGTCGGTTAAGCGTCCGACTTCACCCAGGTCACGGTCTCGCACTCCGTGAGTTCGAGCCCCGCATCAGGCTCTGGGCTGATGGCTCAGAGCCTGGAGCCTGTTTCCGATTCTGTGTCTCCCTCTCTCTCTGCCCCTCCCCCGTTCATGCTCTGTCTCTCTCTGTCCCAAAAAGAATAAATAAACGTTAAAAAAAAATGAAAAAAAAATAAAAAACATTTAAAACATGGGGCACCTGAGTAACTCAGTCAGTTAAGCGTCCAACTTCAGTTCAGGTCATGATCCTGCAGTCCATGAGTTGGAGCCCTAGATTGGGCTCTGTACTAACAGCTCAGAGCCTGGAGCCTGCTTCAGATTCTGTCTCCCTCTCTCTCTGCCCTTCTCCCACTCACACTCTGTGTCTCAAAAATGAATAAATGTTAAAAAAATTTTTAAATAAATATAATAATAACAAGCTAAATTGCATAATGCCTTTGTATATATTTGGACATGAAGATCCAATTTACTGTTGCCCTAGTTTGAATACATCAAGTTCAACTGCAGTTAGGTTCTGTAATTTCAAAGAAAGCTTCTTGCTTTTCTGATTTTTAAAACATTGTTAGTTACCAACTTAATCCTTCCAAATTGCTGTTCACTTGCTGAAACCTGAAACCATATCACTATTCAAGATACTTGTGCTTTAAGATCCTAGAATATAAGCAAATCAAAGTTTATGATTTAGATGATTGATATTAAGTACATTTTAGGCAGTGAGATTTCCTCCTTATATGTAGCTTAGCAGTCAACATGATTTTCTACATGTATGCTTTTCTTTATAATTAAGAATATTATTTTCTGTGTCCTAACTTTATAGATTATAAGCACACCACAGAGACTAACCAGTTCAGGAAGTGTTCTGATTGGGAGTCCATATACCCCTGCACCAGCAATGGTTACTCAGACACACATAGCAGAAGCTACTGGCTGGGTCCCAGGGTAAGACTGTTGTTGCAAGTTACCATTTTTAAAACTTTTTTTAAGCTGTGATCTTTTCCTCTCACTCTCTTGTCTTCTGTTCTTGTCTCATGTTAGTCTAGTCCTTAAAAACTAATGTGTGGCCTTTAAAATCACCTGTTTTATTTCACTTTATATCTCAGATATGAAGCAATCATTTTTAAATACAATATGGAGCAATCATTTTTAAATACAATAATTTGTACCTGTGTCTTCTGACTTTTTCACCTCTCAAAAAGTACTGTTTTTATGATTATCACATTTAGCTGCTTTGGAGATGCACGAACTACATTGTTTTAATAAACATAAGAAAAGAGTTATATATTAAGTGTTGGCTATCCTCCGAATTTCCTGTAACTTTTTATTTCCTTCAAAACCAGAAAAGGAACTAGGGAAAAGAAGCCAAATACATTAAAATTTTTATTGAGTTTTTTCTTGATCCTTTTAAAACACTGGACAGTTAAATCAATATCCCTTGCGTTATTCATTTACCACTTTAGTATTAAACTTTTACATGTTTCATCTCTGCCTGTAAATACCCTTACCCAGCCTTTCTCTGCTCCTTATCATTTTACCATTTAATCGTCCTGTAAAAGAAAAAAATCTTAAGATAAAGGACTCAAAACTTCATTTTGTCACTTTAGAAGTTATTTTCATGGTGACATACTGTACTCGTAGTTCTGTTTGACTTACAATTGTGAGTTAGCAGACAGTAAATTTTGGTTGTGTAAGAGCTTTCTTGTTCCCAGGATGTTAAATAATCCTGGCAAAGTGTTTTAAGCCATATACATGTTCATGTGTATACACATATAAACACACATTAGAGACAGAATAGTTTCATATGAATACATCCTTTTCCACTATCAAATGAGATGAAACACCATCACCTGTAATCCCATGGCCTCTATTCAGTCCTTAATACACGAGGACCTAGAAGTTACCTCGGATTTCTGCACAGCCTTGAGAGATTATAACATGAAAGCCACGCCTGTGCCAGTCGTGTTGGCCTGCTTTGGAGATGGCCAGGGTTTGGGTATTTTCAGCCCAGCTGTGTTTCATATTAGGGGTGGAATGATTGCTCTGTTGTTCTGGAATGAGTCATACTTTCTGTGCCTTTCTAAGTCTGCAACATTTCTTCCCATATTCCTCGAGCTCATTTCAGCCTACAGTATTATATTGTGGTCTTTTTGATCCTATGATAAATTTTATTATGTTGTGATCTCTTACTCCTATGATAAAATTATAGTTTTTATTTTATGGACATATCTTTCATGTTTGTTAGGTTTTGTGTTTGGATATATTTGCTGTGAAACTAGACAAGTTACAGTAAATTATTCATAAAATAAAGTTGTGTTTAAATACCTGTTCTTTTTATGCTATCTTTTTTTTTCTTTTTAGTGATAGAAAACGAGCTAGAGAATTTATAGATTCTGATTTTTCAGAAAGGTGAGTATAAGCGTTAAGTGTTTTGTTTGAGAGATGCTACTATGTAGAGAGGAGTTTGATGTCTGGACGATTCTAGTTTAGAGATGTTTTTCTTCACAGGACTTAATTGAGTTTCTGCCATTATTTTATACCTCAGTGAGTGTTGTATTTCATTTGTCATTACATAAATTCATTATATTTACATAGGTTCAAAAGAAATCATCCTGTTAGTAGATTGGCTGTTGGTAGTGTATTATTTAGCCCTCTCCCTCCTTTTGGAGGATGAAGTGTCCTACCAAAGTGAATATTCGACATTACCTCAACATGCCCAGATTTTTTAAAAAGAAGTTTTATTGAACACATTTAAAGATTGTAGTAAAGTCTCACTTCTTTCTTAACTAATGAGTCGAGTACAGTATAACATTTCCTTAGACTATTAGGACAGTGTTTCTCAGTGTGCATCAGAATCACCTGTGGAGGGGCGCCTGGGTGGCTCAGTCAGTTAAGCGTCCAACTTCAGCTCAGGTCACGATCTCGCGGTCTGTGAGTTCGAGCCCCGCGTCGGGCTCTGGGCTGATGGCTCAGAGCCTGGAGCCTGCTTCCGATTCTGTGTCTCCCTCTCTCTCTGCCCCTCCCCCGTTCATGCTCTGTCTCTCTTTGTCTCAAAAATAAATAAAACGTTAAAAAAAAAAAAGAATCACCTGTGGAGTATTGAACGCAGTATGAATGTCTACCAAGTCAGAAACTCCAGGAATAAAAACGATCATGTAGGGTCATTAAAGTTCAGTATGCCATGCAAGCCACTACATGAAGTACCATATTAATGTTGTGCTGGTTTTTTTTTTTTTTTAAGTTTATTTATTTTTGAGAGAGAGAGAGAGAGAGAGAGAGAGAGAGAACACAAGGCAGGGAAGGGCAGAGAGAGAGGGAGAGAGAGAATCCCAAGCAGGCTCTGCACTGTAAGCACAGAGCCCAGTGTGGGGCTCGATCTCACTAACCCTGAGATCATGACCTGAGCCAAAATCAAGAGTTGAATGCTTAACCAACTGAGCCACCCAGGTGGCTCTATATAAGAGCCACCAGGGGCTCTATAGTGCCCCAGTGTGGCACTATATTAAAATAAGACCTGTCGTCTTCGAGGCAGGAATTCTGTAAGGTTGTTACTTACTGTCTTAAATAAAACTTCCCCAGCTATGCTTTCTAAATTTGATTTTTGATTTTTGATTCTAAGATCTTTTAACTCCTTTTTCCAGTGGTGTTTTAATCTCTGTTCTTTTGTTAGGTCATTTGCTCTCAGAATAATAAATAGTTTCCTGTCTTATCTCTTTTCTAGTTTGCCACCTCTGATTTGCTGTGCCCTGAGAAACTAGGTAGCCAAATGCGTTAACATTCAGTCTAAAATAAAAATGAGAAGACTCTGAGTGAGGACCTTGAGGAGATACATATTTTTTAAAATGTGTGTTTTCTTGCATTGGGACTGGCTGTACTTCTGTTCCTTTGTGGCATTTGTTGCTTGCTTCTTGGTTCTTAATTGTTTTGAACAGATAAAATCATGTCTGAGGAACTGCTATATCATATAGAAATATATGGGGAAATACATTCTTTTCTTCCTAATGGAAATTCCTCTTTCTAGCTCCTGCTGGTCTTTGTGTTTATCCCTGGAAAGGGCAGCAGTACAAGTTCTTATGATGTATTCAGCAATGCATAAGGCCTTAAAATAGTACTTTTCATTTGTTATGATTGGTAGCCCTTATGTACTGCCAACAATATAAAAAACATGATTCTATTTACACTCCTTCATAAGAGAGACCTCTAAAGATCACATATAAAAGTGCCAGATTGAGTTTGTTGGTATAAACACTGATTCAACTTTTCCTTTTTGCATATGATTCAGTGACCTTTTTTCTAGTGATTTTTATTCTTTTTATTTTTTAATGTAACTTTTCTACAATGAATCCCACCCCCACCCCCACAATCAAGTCACGAAGATTACTGCATGTGATTTTTTTAATGTTTATTTATTTATATTTATAGAGAGGGAGAAAGAGAGAATGCAAGCAAGGGAGGGGCAGAGAGAGAGGAGAGAAAAAAATTGCAAGCAGGCTCCATGCTGTCTGTGCAGAGCCCAACAAGGGCTTCATCAGGAACCATGAGATCATGACCTGAGCTGAAATCAAGAGTCAGACACTTAACTGACTGAGCCACCCAGGCACCCCTATTGTTTTTCTTACAAATGTTTATTTTCCTCCAAATGCATTGTGTTCTTCTGTAACGCTGTGAAACATCTTTGTTTCCCTTCTCCCAGAGTTGAGGTTCAAAAAGCCAGCTCTCAACCATAGACTAGTCTTTATCTCTTCAATGTTTTGTATGTTGATTTAGTATTATATCTGTAAGTATTTGTATTTGTTTTCTTCAGGGATTTATACATCAGTATATAGGGATACGTTCAATGTTTTTATCCGCATCTTACCACTTGACAGTGCAACTTTAAGTATGTCTTACACAGCTGTTCCTTTGTCAAGGTCATTTGTGAGAGCAAGTCAGTTTCTGAAGAAATCTTGTTTGGTAGGTAAAGGATCCTTTGAGGGATTCTCATTGGTTTTTTCCCTGTATTCTGATCCACTGGACTTCTTTTCAGAGAGCTCGTAGAAGAAGCTGTGAAAATCCCCTTTCTGTTCTTGTCTGGGGGTTTAATCCTGAAAGATGTTTGTTCACTCTCTCTTTCTTCCTTTGGACAGAATCTGATGGTGTCTTCTACATGCATCTCTTCCAGATCTAATTTTCCATTTGGACCTCTGCTGAGGGATTCAGAAGGTCCTGGGTGCCCCACAGGCAGCAATGGCAGCTTGTGGGTGTTTTTCTTTGTTCTTGTCTTAAATGAAGATTTGGCACGCTAGTGTTGCATTCTTCCTGTAGGCTCATGTAATCTCAATATCTTTTTGTTGGTGGAAAAGTTAGAATTCCACTTATTTTTAATAAACTAATAATTTATAATTAACTAATGTAAACTGTAATAAGCTAATAGTAATCAAAATCAGTATAGTCAATATGTGTACAGCTTCAATGATGTTTATGAAATTGTTCATTTAGCAAACATTTTTAATATCTACTAACTTATGTTCTAAGCATTGGAGAGAATAATAAACAAGACAGGTAAGTCTGCCCTTAGAGAGTTTGTATGGGGGGGGGGGAGTATAATAAGCAAATAAGATTATTTTTATTTTTTTTTATTAAAAATTTTGTTTAATGTTTATTTTTGAGAGAGACAGAGTATGAGCAGGGTAGGTGTAGAGAGAAAGAGAGAGACACAGAATCTGAAGCAGGCTCCAGGCTCTGAGCTGTCAGCACAGAGCCTGACATGGGGTCAGACTCACAACCGTGAGATCATAACCTGAGCCAAAGTCAGATGCTTAACCAACTGAGCCACCCAGGCACCCCAGATTATTTTTAGATTACGGTAAGTGGTATACAAAAAAAATAAGAAAAGTGATTGTGGCTACCTTGGAGAAAGCCTCACAAGGGAGGTGATATTTGAATGCAAAGGAGTCAGGCTGCTAAATAGATTAGGTGAGGTGGGGGAGACAGGGATTCTGGGCAGAGGGAGTGGCAAATGTAAAGCTCCCAACCAGGTTGATGTATTTGGGGAAGCACAGTGGCCTGGAGATAGTTTGAAAAGCAGAGTGATATGACATGAGGGTGGAGAGGTAGGCAGGGTTCAGATCATGATGAAAGACCTTTGTAGGTCCTGGTAGGGAGTTTGGTTTCTGTTCTAAGGAGGATTTTCAGCAGGGAAGTGGCATGATTTAAGTCACTGGCTACTGAGGGGTAAATGGATTCTAAGGAGACAAGGACAAAAGCAGGAAAATCAGAAGACTATTGCAGAGGACAGTGGCCTGGCAGTGGAGATGGGAAAAAAAATGGATAAATGATAGACATAGAACCAACAAAATGTATTGATAGATTAAAGGAAGGAAGAGGAGAAATAAAGGATAGCTTTGGTTGTTTTGCATGAACAGCTAGGTGAATATTGATGCCATTTACATTTATTGTATTTAGGAGTAGGTTTGGGAAGAATTTTGTTTTAGACATAATGAAGTTCAATAAGTTTATTAGTTATCTAAGTGATGGTATCATTAGTATATAAGTAGTATCATTAGCACATAAGTGGTCGCAAGCCTAAATGATACAACACAAGGAGGGAGAGAATGAAGATCCATAAGGAATAAATATTTATTTCCCATTTCACACCTCCTCTTCCACCCATACCCAACACAATGGATACATACTTCCAGGAAAGTAAAGAGGTTTTTTTTAATTGTTTTACTAAGTTACCACATGAAATTATTTTGCTGATTTACATATTCTTGTTGGCTCATTTAAGTGGGAAATGAAGTTTTTATTACTTTTGTAAATAAAAATAAATTATTGGGAAAATATAAAAAGACAGTGGTTATAGGTTCTAGTTAAGCACCTGGAAAGATAATATTCTTTGGGTATAATTCATCTGAATTCTTCAAACGAAGTTATAAAAGTTAACATGCATTTCAAACTATACCATATTAGTAGTTTTATTTTCTATTTATTTTCCTTTTTTTTCTCAATTTGGCTTTATTTGGTAAAGAACACTTCCTACTGGTTTCTTTATTAGATTAATAAACTAATAGAGATTATAGTGTTTATACCCTATAGCCATATTTTGATGTTATTTGGAAAGAGGGTCCTGGTGTTCCAAATAGCTCGATTCTGAGAAAACTTAAGTAAAGTAAACTCTAAGATTCAGATAGTGAGTTGGGCGCCTGGGTGGCTCAGTTGGTTAAATGTCAGACTCTTTTTTTTTTTTTAATTTTTTTTAAGGTTTATTTATTTTTGAGGGAGACAGAGCGCAAGCAGGGGAGGGGCAGAGAGAAAGGGAGACACAGAATCTGATGCAGGCCCCAGGCTCTGAGCTGTTAGCACAGAGCCTGATGCAGAGCTCAAACCCATGAACAATGAGATCATGACCTGAGCTGAAGTTGGATGTTCAACCAGCTGAGCCACCCAAGCACCCCTAAGCATTGGACTCTTGATCTCAGCTTAGGTCTTGATCTCAGGGTTGAGAGTTCAAGCCTTGCATTGAGCCCTGCACTGGACGTGAAGCCTACTTAAAAAAAAAAAAAAACAAAGATAGTGAGCTTCCAATTTAAGATGATAGACTGAACATCATGTTTATACCCCAAACCCTAAAATCCTATCGAAATTTTCATGTAAAAAATAATAAAAGGAAGTATATCTCTAAAAGTGCTATAAAAAGTGGTAAAGATACAGATTTTCCAATTAGATGAAAGCCAGTGTGATTACAATAAAGGACAAGTGGTAGTAGAGAATTTCACATCCCAAAATATGCATTGGAGAAGTCAGAATTGGAAATGGAAACCATTCTTCCCTATACTGACTGAAATGGAGAGGCTCTAGGCTTAGAGGTAACAAGTATAAAAAGCAAGAATAGGGCACCTGGGTGGCTCAGTCAGTTGATCATCTGACTTCGGCTTGGGTCATGATCTCACGATTCCTGGGTTCTGACCCACATCGGGCTCTGTGCTGGCAGTGCAGAGCCTGCTTTGTATTCTGTGTCTCCCTCTCTCTCTGCCCCTCCCCTACTCACACTTGTCTCTTTCAAAAATAAACATTAAAAAATTTTTTAATTTTAAAAAAGTGAGAGTGAATTAGTAAGGGAGGTAATGAGGGCACTGAAATGAAGATTATCCAAGGAGCACCTAGCAAGTTGAAGTTTGCCAATTTTCCAAATCCCTTTGTTCCTCCCATTTCATCTCCATACACATAGATATTACACCAAAGACATTTCTTCCCCGGGGCTGAAACTTAACAGAATTGATATCAAGGAAATAGGACTCTCTGCCTTGGTTAAGCTTGTAATTGACTTCTTTCATTTAGCATATTTTCTTTTTTTTTTTAATGTTTATTTATTTTTGAGAGAGAAAGAAAGCATGAGCAGAAGATGGGCAGAGAGAGGGAGGCACAAAATCTGAAGCAGGCTCCAGGCTCTGAGCTGTCAGCACAGAGCCTGACATGGGGCTTGAGCCCACGAATTGTAAGATCATGACCTGAGCTGAAGTCAGGTGCTTAACCGACTGAGCCACCCAGGCTCCCCTTATTTAGCATATTTTCAAGATTCATCCATGTTGTGGCATATATTAGTATGTTATTCCTTTTTATTCCATGGTGTGGATATACCACATTTTGTGTATTTGTTCATTAAAGTTGGATATTTGAGTCGTTTCTGCTTTTTGGCTATTATGAATGACGCTGCTTTGAACATTTGTGAACAAGTTTTCATTTTTCTTTTTATATATATACCTGGGAATGGAATTGCAAGGTCATATGGTAATTCTTTAGCCTTTTGAGTAACTGACAGGCTGTCTTCTGGAGTGGCTGTACCATTTTACATTCCCACCAGCAACAGCTTCCAATTTCTCCACATCTATCCAACACTTATTATTTGTCTTTTTTATGGAGCCATCCTTGTGGATGTGAAATGATATTTCATCATGGTTTTGATTTGCATTTCCCTAATGGCTAATGCTGTTGAGCATCTTTTCATGTGCTTATAGGACCTTTATATATCTTCTTTGAAAAAGTCTTTCTAAATCCTTTGGTCTTTAATTATTGAGTTGTAAGAGTTCTATATGTATTATAGAGGCAAGATCCTTATCAGATATATGATTTGCAAAACAATGTCTTATTCTGTCTCAGTTATCTTTTCACCTACTTGATGGTGTCCTTTGAAATACAAAGTTTTTAATTTTGGTTGGGTTTAATATATGTTTTTTGATTCTTGTATTGCTTATGCTTTTGGTGTCATCTTTAAAAAACAATTGAGGGGCGCCTGGGTGGCGCAGTCGGTTAAGCGTCCAGCTTCAGCCAGGTCACGATCTCGCGGTCCGCGAGTTCGAGCCCCGCGTCAGGCTCTGGGCTGATGGCTCAGAGCCTGGAGCCTGTTTCTGATTCTGTGTCTCCCTCTCTCTCTGCCCCTCCCCCGTTCATGCTCTGTCTCTCTCTGTCCCAAAAATAAATAAACGTTGAAAAAAAAAAAAAAACAATTGAAAAAGCCAAAATCATGAAGCCTTAGCCTGTGTTTTCTTCTAAGAGTTTTATAGTTTTTGCTCCTACATTTAGGTGTTTGACCTAATTTGAGTTACTCTTTAAGGTTAATTTGTGTAACGTAACTTAAAATCACACAGAATACATGTGAAATGTATACTTTTTTGGCATTTATTTTTATAGCATTTCACAATTATGTAAAATTTTTAAATAGGCCTAGTTTTAAGTTTATTATTTAAAATTATTAACCACAGGGGCGCCTGGGTGGCTCAGTCGATTGAGCGTCCCACTTCAGCTCAGGTCATGATCTTACGGTCCGTGAATTCGAGCCCCACATCGGGCTCTGCTGACAGCTCAGAGCCTGGAGCCTGCTTCAGATTCTGTGTCTCCCTCTCTCTGCCCCTCCCACACTCATGCACGCGCGTGCAGACGCGCGCACGCTCTCTGTCAAAAATATACTTAAAAAAAATAAGATAAAATAAAATTACTAACTACATTAGAAAGCAAACTTTATACTATTTTGTCTTTAACTCTCATTTTATGATGGTGAAACGAGCATTCCTGAACTATTTTCTCAAGAAAAGGCAGACCTTTTCTGAATGTGACCATGATAGTAGTAAACCAGATTTGAAGTGGGAGTGATTTAAAGAATGAAGAACAATAGAATTTGTAAATGTTTTGCTGAGAGGCATGATCCTTTCTATATTGAATTTGGGTTTTTAGCCATAACTAATGATAAAATGCTAAAACCATGGCATCTTATTTTACAAAAATATACTGGCTAATGAAGCCATGACACCATCAACACTTGAGCATAAAAGACAACAAAACATAAATAAGTTTAAAACCAAAAGAACCACTGAGTAAATAAATAATAAACTATTGTTCACCTATCACCACTATCCATCTCCAGAACTTTTTCACCATCCCATACTGAAATCCTGTACCCAGTAAACAGTAACTCCCACTTCCCCCTCCCCCAGCTCCAGTAACCATAGTTTTACTATCTGTCTCTATGAACTTGACTATTTCTATTTCATGTAGGAAGAATCATATAGTATTTACTCTTTCATCTCTGACTTATTTTACTTACCATGTCTTTAAGGTTTATTAATGTTAGAGCATGTATCAGGATTTCATTCTTTGTTACGGCTAAATAATGTTCCATTATATGCATGTACTACGTTTTGTTTATTCATATGTTGATGGACATTTGGGTTGTTTTCACCTTTTGACTGTTGTGAATATTGTTGCTGTGAAGGTGGGTATAAGAAGTATCTGTTGGAGTCCCTATTTTTAATTTCTTTAGCTGTAATAACACAAAGTAAAATTACTGGATCAGATGGTAATTCTATGTTTAAGTGTTTGAGGAACCATTATAGTATTTTTTATAGCTACTGCACCATTTACATTGTCACCAGCAATGTACAAAGGTTCCAGTTCCTCCACATTCTCACAACACTTCTTTTTGGTTTTGATAATAGCCATCCTAATCTCATTGGGGTTTTGTTTGCATTTCCCTAATGATTATTGATGTTAAGCGTCTTTTTATGTGTTTATTGGCCAAGTTTAATTTCTTGATTCAGCCAGGGCTGAGTAGTATCCTTCAGTTTTGTGTTGCTCATGAAAATTCTGGTAACTCATGAAGAGTTTAATCCTTCCTCATAGCAGCCTTGTGAGACAGGCACTTGTGTTTCTGTTTTTCAGGCAGAGGAGTATCATGGATCAGAGCTAAATGAAGTAAACTGTTCAAAATACATAGCTAATAAATAGTTTACCGATGTTGGTATTTAACCCGTTTTCTTCAAGTTCATGCATGAACTGATTGTATAAAATTATTTTCTTTTATATTTTTATAAAATATATAAAAATACATTTTTATACAATCCTAAAAAATCTTATAAAGTTATTTTACTTTCTATTTATATTTTATAATTAAATCTTATTTCATTAACTGAACTAATCTTTTAAAATTCTTATATATGGTCTTGTATTTGTTTCAAGGTCATGTTCATCAGCTATTGAAAGTCTAGTTTTTCCTATTTAAGGACCGTGTTTAGTTTCTTCCTTTAAAATATTCCATGTCTGACAATAGAAGGCAAATTAGTCAGGTGATCGCCCTACACTATGCTATGATTATCTTATTGCTCCCTTTTTATTTTTTTTAAAAATGTTTATTTGTTTTTGAGAGAGCACAAGTCGGGGAGGGGCAGAGAGAGACGCACACACACACAGAATCTGTGTCAGGCTCCAGGTTCTGAGCTGTTGGCACAGAGCCCAATGCAGGGCTTGAACCCATGAACTGTGAGATCATGACCTAAGCCAAAGTCGGACGCTTAACCAACTGAGCCACCCAGGCACCTCTTATTGCTCCCTTTTTTAAAAAGACCTAGAATTACATGAAAAACAACAACCCTGCTCCATCCCTGGCTTTTAAAAAGTTTATAAACATGGAGTTGAGAATTTTATTTACTTAAACCATTATCCACTTCTTAGCATAAATATAAAACCCCATACACAACATATTTCTTTCAGAAATAACTCATGCACTATTTTTAACAGTTCTTATTTACTTTTTTTGCCCACCTTGTACTAATTATACATATTTACATATGGCTAGCCATTTGTATCCTAAATACCCCAAACACTGAGGGCAAATCAGCATAGAGTGGGCTTTGTGTGAAAATATAAGTAGCAAATGGGAATTGGTAGACTCTTTTAAAAAATGAAATTACTTAGAACAGTAACTAGCACATACGTAGCATTCAGTAAGTATTTACTATTTGCCATTACCACTGATTTTAAACTGAATAGGCCGTGATCCAGTTTACGTAGAAAGATCACCATAATGGCCTTATGGAGGAGGGATTGGAATGCCTCTAGACAGCACAAAGGAGAACCCTTATAAGGTTCTAGTGATATTTTTAGAGAGATGATGAGGGCCTGAACCTAGGGCAGTGAGAACTTAGAGAAGTGAAATTCAAAAGCTAGTTAGGCCTTGAAGTAGATTAGATTTGGTACAATTAGATTGATTCATTAGAAAGGGAATTAGAAGAATGTAGGATGAATCTGGTTTTTGGTTAGGGTGATTGGGTGGATGGTTCTGTCACTCATCTAGATGAGAACTGCAGTAGGATCCAGAGTTACATATTGTATATGTTGAGTTGTCCTTTATATTAATAGGGTATTGTGATGTTTAAACACCCCTTCCTGAGAAAGCTGAGCTGAGTATAGGAAACTGAGGATAGGACTAAACCATTGTAAATAAAGATATGCTCAAACCATTCTTTTTTCTCTCTTTTTAAAAGACTATTTACTTTAGAGAATTTAAAATGCAGAAGTAGATGACTGGTATCGTGAACCTCCTATGTGTGCATATCTCTGAACTTCAACAACAATCAATTCATGGCATATCTCATTTTGTATATACTCCCTCCTGTATTGTAAAGCAAATCCCTGGCATCCTGTCATTTTCATCATAAATCTCTGTACTGGTATCTTAAAAAACTCCTTTTTAAATATATCTACAATATCATTGTTATACCTAGGAAAATTAATGATAATTCCTTAATATCAAATATGTAGTATTCGAATTTCTATCTGTTTCAAATGTCATCTTTTGTTTGCTGGGGTTTTTTTGGTAAAATATAATTCAGTTACATACTGGCACAAAAACAGACGCTCAGATCAGTGGAACAGAATAGAGAACACTGAAATGGACCCAAAAACCTATGGCCAACTAATCTTTGACAGAGCAGGAAAGACTATCCAATGGAATAAAGACAGTCTCTTCAGCAAGTGGTGCTGGGAAAACTGGACAGTGACATGCAGAAGAATGAACCTGGACCACTTTCTTACACCATACACAAAAATAAACTCAATGGATGAAAGGCCTCAATGTAAGACAGGAAGCCATCAAAATCCTCGAGAAAGCAAGCAAAAACTTCTTTGATCTTGGCCGCAGCAACTTCTTACTCAACATGTCTCTGGAGGCAAGAGAAACAAAGCAAAAATAAACTATTGGGACCTCAGCAAAATAAAAAGCTTCTGCACACGAAGGAAACGATCAGCAAAACTAAAAGGCAACCGACGGAATGGGAGAAGATATTTGCAAACGACATATCAAATAAAGGGTTAGTATCCAAAATCTATAAAGAACTTACCAAACTCAACACCCAGAAAACAAATAATCCAGTGAAGAAATGGGCAAAAGACATGAATAGACACTTCTCCAAAGAAGACATCCAGATGGCCAACTGACACATGAAAAAATGAGCAGCATCCCTCATCATCAGGGAAATATAAATCAAAACCACAGTGAGTTACCACCTCACACCTGTCAGAATGCCAATATTAACAACTCAGGCAACAACAGATATTGGCGAGGATGCAGAGAAAGAGGATCTCTTGCACTGCTGGTGGGAATGCAAACTGGTGCAACCACTCTGGAAAACAGTATGGAGGTTCCTCAAAAAATTACAAATAGAACTATCCTCTGACCTAGCGATTGCATTACTAGGTATTTATCCAAGGGATACCTGGTATACTGTTTCAAAGAGGCCTATGAGCACCCCAATATTTATAGCAGCGCTATCGACAATAGCCAGAGTATGGAAAGAGCCCAAATGTCCATCAATGGATGAATGGATAAAGAAGATGTGGTGTGTGATACATGTATATGTATATACATGTATGTGCACTGAATATGTATATACATATATGTGATATATGTATATGTATATACATACATATATATTTATATATACACATACATACATACATACAATGGAGTATTACTCAGTAATCAGAATGAAATCTTGCCATTTGCAACTGCGTGGATGGAACTAGAGGGTATTATGGTAAGTGAAATCAGAGGAAGACAAATACCATACGACTTCACTCATGAAGAATTTAAGATACAAAACAGAAGAACATAAGGGAAGGGAAGCAAAAATAATATAAAAATGGGGAGGGGAACAAAACATGAAAGACTCTTAAATATAGAGAACAAACAGAGGGTTGCTGGAGGGGTTGTGGGAGAGGGGATGGTGTAAATGGGTAAGGGGCATTAAGGAATCTACTCCTGAAATCATTGTGGCACCACCATATGCTAACTAACTTGGATGTAAATGAAACAATAAATAAATTAAAAAATAAATAAATACCAGTTACAGAAAAATCAAAAAGCAAATGTATGACTAATGAATTACTTTAAGGCAAACAGTCTTATAACCATCGCCAGATCAAGAAGTATAACCCAGAAGCCATGTCCCATGCAAATAAATATACCCTCTCTCCCCTATAATTAACCATTATCCCTATTTTTATAGTAATCACTTCCTTGCATTTTTAAATAGTTTTATTACCTAAATGTGCATCCTTTGGCACATTTTAGTCTTGTCCATTTTTTTTTAAATTTTTTTTTCAACGTTTTTTATTTATTTTTGGGACAGAGAGAGACAGAGCATGAACGGGGGAGGGGCAGAGAGAGAGGGAGACACAGAATCGGAAACAGGCTCCAGGCTCCGAGCCATCAGCCCAGAGCCTGACGCGGGGCTCGAACTCACAGACCGCGAGATCGTGACCTGGCTGAAGTCGGACACTTAACCAACTGCGCCACCCAGGCGCCCCTAGTCCTGTCCATTTTTTTAAAAAGTTGAGGGATGCCTGGGTGGCTCAGTCAGTTGGGTGCCCGACTTTGGCTGAGGTCGTGATCTCACAGTTCGTGGGTTCGAGCCCTGTGTCGGGTTCTGTGCTGACAGCTCAGAGCCTGGAGCCTGCTTCAGATTCTGTGTCTCCCTCTCTGTCTGCCCTTCCCCTGCTCATGCTCTGTCTCTCTGTCTCTCAAAAATAAATAAAGTTTAAAAAAACAGTTATCTTAAAAAAAAAGTTATCTTTTATATATAGATTTCCCTTCTGTCCCCTTATTTTCCTTATACTTTAGTTGTTGAAACTAGGCTATTTGGCCTCTGCAGTTTCCCATAGTCTAGATCTTCTTGATTTCATACTCATGTGCATCTCAGTATCTTCCTGTTTTCGGTGTTTCGTGTAGTTTGACAGTAGGATTCAGTGGCTTTGTAGACTGGTGTTTGATCCTTAGCAAGACTATAGATGATGTGTGTTCTTCCATTGTCTCTTTTTTTTAATGATGGTAACACAACCAGTGTTTAATGGTTATAACTCTTAATTTCTTGTGAGTTGCAGTTAGTGTTATTCTAACTACTGGCACTATTTTTATATAAAGACACTTTCCCTCTTTTACTATTTATTTACCTGCAGGTACAGTTCCTATAAGAAAGCAGGATAACTGCTTGACCCCTTTCCTTTTGTTGTAAGTGTTATCATGGAGTTTTGGTTTTGCTGTCTAGTTGTTCTCTTTTTGTATGGGGATTTGGAGAGTTTGAAAACTATACTGCTATTGCTGTTTTCCCAGAGTCCCCTATAACTAGTGTGTGTGTGTGTGTGTGTGTGTGTGTGTGTGTGTGTGTGTGTTACAGTCTATTTGAAATAAATTTATATGTCTTATAAAATCTGTAGATTCCCCTTCTGTATCTATCCTCCCCCCTAACTCCCCTTCTCTCTCCCTCCCTCCCTCTTTTTTTCCCTTACAGATTTTTAATTGAAGAAACCACTTTATGTATCCTAAAGAGAAAGCCTAAAGAGTTTGCTTACTGGGGCACCTGGGTGGCTCAGTTGGTTAAACATCTGACTCTTGGTTTCGGTTGAGGTCATTATCTCACAGTTCCTGAGATGAGCCCCTCACGTCAGACTCCATGCTAAGCAGATTGGGATTCTCTCTCCCTCCTTCTCTGCCCTATTTCCTGCTCACACTCATGTGTACTCTCTCTCTCTCTCTCAAAATAAATACACTTTTAAAAAAAAAGTTTGCTTATTGCATCCCTGTAGTGTAATTTAACATGTTCTTCTGTCCTTGGTATTACCTTTAAAGTGGCAGTTGGATCTGAAGTCTTTATCAGATTCCAGTTTCACAATAAAGTTATATATTAAGAACAAACACTGGATAGAGCAGCTCAAAGGAGAGCAAATACAGAAACAGAAGCACTGGAGTGAAAAAACTCAAGTTGAAAAGTTGACTTTGGCAAATAGGCAAATCCATAGCAACAGAGAATAGAATAGTAGGGGCTAGGGAGTGATGTATGACTGTCAGTGGGTACAGCATTTCTTTTTAGGGTGAAGAAATTAGATTGTGGTGATGGTTGCATAATTCTTAAAAACCACTGAATTGTATACTTTAAAAAATGGAATTTATGGTATGTGAATTATATTTCAATAAAGCTGTTATCTTTAAAAAAGGAGGTTAGATTTAAAAGCAAAGAGGAATACCTAATCCTTTGAGACTGATAGGAAGAAGGTTGGCATGGTACACATGCTGATAAGTTTGTAAGTGACCTATCCTATAAGCTCACTTACAAAGTGAGACTTACATATTTAACTATCGAATATATTGATTGGGAAATTCTATTGACATGTCAGACTCTGTATCATTGCTGACCAATAGAAATGTGATTTTTTTTTTTTAATGTTTACTATTTTTTGAGAGAGAGACAGAGCACTAGCAGGGGAGGGACAGAGAGAAACACACACAGAATCCGCAGCAGGTCCCAGGCTCTGAGCTGCTAGCAGAGAAGAGCCTGATGCAGGACTCGAACTCATGAACTGTGAGATCATGACCTTAGTGAAAGTCAGATGCTTAACCAGCTGAGCCACTCAGGTGCCCCACAATAGAAATGTAATAGGAGCCACATGTGACTTTTAATTTTATAATAATCTAAAAATTTTAAAGATTTTATTTATTTTTTAAATAAATAAATAAATAAATTTAATTATTAATTTATTAATAATTTAATAAATAAAATATTGGGGCACCTGGGTGGCGCAGTCGGTTAAGCGTCCGACTTCAGCCAGGTCACGATCTCGCAGTCCGGGAGTTCGAGCCCCGCGTCGGGCTCTGGGCTGATGGCTCAGAGCCTGGAGCCTGTTTCCGATTCTGTGTCTCCCTCTCTCTCTGCCCCTCCCCCGTTCATGCTCTGTCTCTCTCTGTCCCAAAAATAAATAAACGTTGAAAAAAAAAATTTAAAAAAAAAATTAAATAAATAAAATATTTTTTAAATCTTTTTTAAAGATTTTATTTATTTATTTTTAGTGTCTGGATAATTTTTTTTTAAGTCCAAGTTAGTTAATATATAGGGTAATAATGATCTCGGGATAAGATTTTATTTTTAATCTCTACACCCAACATGGGGCTTGAATTCACAAACCCAAGATCAAAAGCTGCGTGCTCTACCAACTGAGCCAGCCAGGCACCCCTGAAGTTAATTTTTATATCTCTTATTTAATCCAGTGTATCTAAAATATTATATTTCAGGGGCACCTGGATGGCTCAGTCAGTTAAGTGTCTGATTCTTGATTTTGGCGCAGGCTATGATCTCATGATTCATGAGTTTGAGCCCCATGTCAGGCTATGTGCTGACCGTGAAGAGCCTACTTGGGACATTCTCTCTCTCTCTCTCTCTCTCTCTCTCTCTCTCTCTCCCCCCCCCCTCCCCCGCTCACCTACAATCTCCCTCTCAAAATAAACCTTAAAAAACAAATAAAATATTATATTTCAACATGTAATTAATGTAAAGGTTACTCAGATATTTTACATTGATTTCTCATACAAGCTTTGAAACTCAGTGTGTATTTGATACTTAAAACATATCTCAATTCAGACTTCCCAGATTTCAAGTGCTCAGTGGCTGCATGTGAGTATACCTAGGTATTGGACTGTGCAGATGAGCAGGTTTAAAATGGAACTATGAACTTGTTCATGTCTCCTTGATCTCAGTAAATGATGCCTCTTCCTGAGGGTCATTCTCTTATTTCCCTCTTTCTCACCGTTCACATCAGTCACTTCCTTCTACTGATTTTTATCTTTAAAATTTATGCAAAGCCGTCTTTTCTTATCCAACCCTACCAGTTGCCCCAGTTTCAGGACTTGATATTTCTTGCCTGGCTTGCCTCTCAACTGTTCTTCCTGTCTCTGCTCTTGCCCCTCGTAAGTGCATCTTCTACTTTGCAGCCAGAATCTCTGCCTAACTAAAAATCTCACTGTGTCACTCCCCCACTTAACACCTTTAATGTCTTCCCAGTATTTCAGCAGTAGTCTGACCACAGTGAATGGCCATGTGATTCTTTGGGAATTTGGGAAAAAGAAAGTAGATATCCTTACTTCATTCTTTTAAAAAATACATTTAGTCTATTAAGGTATGTAACACAGAACATGTAAATAATTTATAAGTGAATATAATTATACTAGTGGAACGTGATCAAGTGCATGTTTATCTTTGTGGTGATGCTGCTGGTGCTGGTGCTGGTGTTAAGAACACTTAACATGAGATTTACCACTAACAAATTTGTAAGCATACATTATCATTGACTACCGACACTAGGTTGTATCAGCAGATCTCTAGAACTTGCTCATTTTGCATAAATGAAACTTTATACCTGTTGAGCAATTCCCTATTTCCCCTTTCCTTCCAGCAAGCACCATTCTGCTCTTTGCCTCTATGTGTTTGACTGTGTGGGACACCTTATACAAGTGGAATCATGCATTATTTGTCCTTCTGTGACTGGCTTAGCATAATGTCCTCCAGGTTAATCCTTGTTTACTGCATATGGCAGGCTTTCGTTCTCTTTTGAGGCCAAATATTCCACTGTATGTATAAACCATATTTTTTAATCCATTTATCTACCTATGGACATTGAGGTTGGTTCCATATCTTGGCTATTGCGAATCATGCTGCAGTGAATAGGAGAGTGCAAATGCCTCCTTGAGATCCTGATTTCAATTCTTTTGGATATATACCCAGAAGTGGGATTTCTGGATCATATGGAAATTCTATTTTAAATATTTTGAGGAACCATCATACTTTTTTCATAGCAACTGTACCATTTTCCATTTGTAAAAGAGTGCTAATTTCTCCATATTCTCACCAACACCTACCTTTTGTTTCTGTCAATTTTTAAAAATAGCCATCCTAACAGGTGTGAGATAATACTTCATTGTGGTTTTGATTTACAGCTTTCTGATGATTAGCAATGTTGAGCACCTTTTCATATAGCTGTTGGCCATTTGTGTGTTTTCTTCAGAGAAGTTTCTATTCGTGTCTTTTGCCCATTTTTTAATTTGGATGTGTGGGGTTTTTTTGTTAATGAATTGTTGGAATTTTTTAGATATTTTGGATATTGACCCCCTATCAGATAAAGGGTTTGTAAATATTTTCTCCCATTCCGTACGTTGCCTTTTCATTTTGTTTATTGTTTTCATTTGGCTTTTACCCCAGCAAGTCTTCCTCCTCTAGGTTAGATGAGATGTCCCTCTTCCTAATTCCCATGAACATTGTAAGTAACTGACGTGGCACTTACCTTACTATATTGGAATTCTCTGTCCTTTTAGGTCTGTTTTGTCTTTCTCCCGTCTGCCAAGACTCAGTACTGAGAGAAAGGATTTTGCCTCAATTGTCGTTTGTGTGCTCTAGTCCTTATTCCAGTTCTTGGCATATAGTTGGCACTCAGAAATTAGTAGAATTAAATTGAACCCCTGAAAATGTTAGTAAGTTATCAAAGTTTGGGCCTAGGCATTAACCAAACTTAAAATAATTGAAGACTCAGATCTGTTATTAATAGTATGACCTCTGTTTGAAAATTTAGTAGATAAATGAAACTGATGAAAGTGGTACTTTTAATTTTAGGTGAAATAGAACTGTAGCATACTTAGAATACCAAAAGGTAAGCATGTAAACTCTACTAGACTAGACAGTGTTTTTGTCTGTTCCTTTCATGGATTTATTCCTAGTGTGTAGAACAGTACCTGGCACATAATAGTAAGTTACTGGTCAGTAAATACTTGTTGATAAATGAATGATGTGTGTAGAAAAGCACTCTAACTTCATACTTTATTAAGCTTGTAAGGCAAAAGCATTATAAGTTTATATATAACATTGTAAGTTCAAAAACGTTTCTTCATTTCTAATTCAGTTTAAAATTTACCACTTGAGGGGTACCTGAGTGGCTCAGTTGGTTAAACGTCCGACTTCGGCTCAGTTCATGACCTCGCAGTTCACAAGTTCAAGCCTCACATCCGGCTCTACGCTGACAGTTCAGAGCCTGGAGCCTGCTTTGGATTCTGTGTCTTTTTCTGTCCCTGCCCCTCCCCAATTCACGTTGTGTCTTTCTTTCTCAAAAATAAATAAATAAACAAAAAAAAATTTTTTTTAATTCTTTAAAATTTACCACTTGAAACAAACATCATATTACTATATTCTCACATTACTTTATATTTTTGTAAAGGAAGTCTGGTGTATAAATATGTTTTTCTCTTTTAGTAAACGAAGCAAAAAAGGAGATAAAAATGGAAAAGGCTTGAGACATTTTTCCATGAAAGTGTGTGAGAAAGTTCAGCGGAAAGGTACAACATCATATAATGAAGTGGCTGATGAGCTGGTATCAGAGTTCACCAATTCAAATAACCATTTGGCAGCTGATTCGGTAGGTAGATCATTCCCTTGACGTTGATGTGATGAGTGATGGAACAGTGTATCTCTGGGATGACTATGTCCTTGATTTAAGGACTCAGACAAGCTAGGGAATCCCCAACTCCTTTACTTGAGGGTTTCATATTGTCTTCTGGGGAGTTCTTTTGTTGTTGACTTTTTGTTTGTTTTGTTTTAGAAAGGATTCTTTTATTATATACTTAAACATAAAGATGAACATGTATTTTTAAAACGTAGTTTTGGGGGTTACAAAAGAAACATTTATATTTGAATGACTTTGGAGATGTTTCTGAGTCCTTTGGTATTTCTTTGTGTCCAAGTCAATTAGAAAATTTTGTCTTGTTTTTAATTGAAAAAATAATACATGAACATGTCTATTAAAAACTCAGTTGTGGGCACCTGGGTGGCTCAGTAAGTTAAGGTTCCAACTTCGGCTCAGGTCATGATCTCACGGTTTGTGAGTTCCAGCTCCACATCGGGACCTGTGCTGACAGCTCAGAGCCTGGTGCCTGATTCAGATTCTCTGTCTCCCTCTCTTTCTACACTCCCCCACTCACACTCTGTCTCTCTCAAAAAGAAATAAGCATTAAAAAAATTTCTTTCTCTCTTAGATTCAGTTTGGTGTTTTATATATTCTTAGGAAATCTTCCATTTCATTCGTGTTCTCAAAATTATTTGCAGGGGCACCTGGGTGGCTCAGTCAGTTAAGCTTCCGACTTCACCTCAGGTCATGATCTTGAGGTTTGTGAGTTCAGTTGTGTCTCCGTCTCTCTCTCCCCCTCCCTGGTTCATGCTGTGTCTCACTCTCTCAAAAGTAAATAAACAGTAATTAAAAAAAATTTTTTTTTAAATTATTTGCAGTTATTTTTCCCAACAAACCATCTCTTGAATTTGTACTGACCCTCCTGTTTTGCAGTTAATTTCTTTTTTTAACCTTCATTTAATATTCTCTTCTCTTTCCTGAAGTTACTTTTGTTACTTTTCTACCCTGTAGACTCTGATGTATACTTTATTTACTTTTATTATTTTTGTTTAGTAATGAAAGTCTTTATGGCTGTGACTTTTCCTCTTGTGCGCTGCTTTAGCCATATCCCACTGATTCTGATATAATGTTATACTTTAGATATTCTGCAACTTTGGTTTTAATTTCCTCTCTGACCTAAGAATGGCATTAGAATTTGTATAGTTCCAGGTGATAGGGAATTTTGTTTGTTTGTCTGAATTTTCACTTTTATTACCTGTGTTCAGAGACTGTGAGTGGAACTATTTATATTTTTTGGATCACTTTGAGATTTTTCTTGTGAGCCATTAGATGTTTCTTTTCTCTGGCATCTGTAGAGAAGATATATGGCATTCTGATTCTGAGTGAAAGTGAAAGTTCTCAAAATGTTCTACAAGACCCTATGTGACCTGGCCCACCATTACCTCTCTGATCTCATCTGCTGCTATGCACTGTCTCAGTTACTACACTATAGCATACGTAACATTTCTTTCATTTTTCTACAAACTTTTTTTTTTTAACATTTATTCATTTTTGAGAGAGAGAGAGAGAGAGAGAGACAGACAGACAGAGCGTGAGCGGGGGCGGAGCAGAGAGAGAGGGAGACACAGAATCTGAAGCAGGCTCCAGGCTCTGAGCTGTCAGCACAGGGTCCGACGTGAGGCTTGAACTCACGGACTGCAAGATCATGACCTGAACTGAAGTCAAAGTCTTAACCGACTGAGCCACCCAGGCGCCCCTCTTTCATTTTTCTTAATTAAAACAAATAAGAAATGGATATTGAATTCAATCAAATTCTGTATAATTTCCTGAAAAATTAGGAGTTTGACACTGGTCATGAATGAGATTGGTGGGTTTTTTATTTTTTTGTTTTGGGGTGACTATGCCAGATATGCTCCTTATCAGACTATTACACTTGCTATTTCCTTTGTCTGAATGTCTTTGCTAAGGAACCATATGGTTTTTCTCCTCCAGTTTTCACTCAGATGTCACTGTACTGAGGCATTTTTTCTTAGCATGTTTCATCATCCAACATACATTTTTACTAACCATCCCTATCCCTACCCCTGAATAGAAGCAAGGGTTGGGTTTTTTTCTCTTCCCTTCTGTGTTATTTTTTTTTTGATAATTTGGAAGATTTGTAGTCTTTAGTTCTTTAGTTGATTATCTTTATGACTTTAAGTAACTTCAATATTTTATTTCTTTTGTTTGTTATCACCTGTACCAGTATGTTGATTATAGAGAGGAAAAAGTTAATATATTTATATGTACTATATCTCCTATTTTTACTCTCTACCACAGGATTCAGATTGACTATATTCGTGATAATTGTTAAAAGAATAATATTATTATGGTTGTTATTATGACTTTAAATGAATATATTGTGCCAAACCTCTATTATTACTTAGTTCATCTGTCTGAATAGTTCATCTGTGTTGAATCCCACACCCTTTAAAATATCAAGGAGAACATAAGCAGACTTAATTTGTTGCCTCTTCCTCATATTTTTTACTATATTATTATTTATTTTTTATTTTTTTATTTTTTTATTATTATTTTTTTTAATTTTTTTTTTCAACGTTTATTTATTTTTGGGACAGAGAGAGACAGAGCATGAACGGGCGAGGGGCAGAGAGAGAGGGAGACACAGAATCGGAAACAGGCTCCAGGCTCCGGGCCATCAGCCCAGAGCCCGATTTTATTTTTTTTTTTAATGTTTATTTATTTTTGAGACAGGGAGAGACAGAGCATGAACAGGGGAGGGTCAGAGAGAGAGGGAGACACAGAATCTGAAACAGGCTCCAGGCTCTGAGCTGTCAGCACAGAGCCCGATGCAGGGCTTGAACTCACGGACCGCGAGATCATGACCTGAGCTGAAGCCAGATGCCTAACAGACTGAGCCATCCAGGCGCCCCAATATTATTGTTATTTCTAAACTGTCAGAATTTCAGGGTTTTTTTAAGTTTATTTATTTATTTTGAGAGAGAGAGAGAGAGTGCGCGCACAAGCTGGGAAGGGGCAGAGAGAGAGACAGAATTCTGAGCTGGCTATACGCTGTCAGCACAGAGCCCAACATGGGGCTCAAACTCACGGTCCATGAGATCATGACCTGAGCTGAAATCGAGAGTCAAATGCTTAAGTGACTGAGCCACCCAGGTGCCCCTACAGTGTCAGGAATTCTAATATTTACACTCAGTTCTATAACTTAAATCTCCTATTTATATAAGTTTAGTTCTGTACTTAAATGGATTCAGTGTACTCCAGCATCCTTTATTATCATGGCATTTGATTGATTGGATTTTGTTCTTAGGAACTGCTTGTCCACAATAAAATGGACTTTTTCCACAATCTAAGTTGAAACAGTCTCTTTCACTGAGAAAATCTTGCTGCCATTAAAAACAAAACAAAACAAAAAATCAGCTGAAGTAAACTGTGTTTTAGTGCTCTATGTAATGATGTTTTGTGCAAGTTCCCTGTTTTCATTGTAGACTAGTAACAGTTTGCAGATCAGTACTAGTCCTTGAACCACATACTTGGAAGCACTGTTCACCTAGAGCTTGAAACATGCATTCTTTTCAGAGTCTAATATCCTGCCAGACAATGCAGGGTTTCAGCCCACTTTAACATTACCCCTCTGATATACATACTGTTGTCATGTATGTTAGTTCTCTATATATTCTTGATTCCACAAGATGTATTGTTTTATACAATGAGGTTAATTGAGATATACCCACAGATTTACCTTTCAAGTGGTCTTCATTCCACATACTGTGTCTCCAAACTCCCATCTTAGATCCTATCCGTCTTTATTCTGCTTAAAGAAGGCCCTTTAGTGTTTCTTAATTTAGATCTGTGGGTGTCATAATCTTTATTTTTGAGATTGTTTTATGTTTTAGATTGTTAGGAAGTATCTTTATCTCTTCTTTACTTTTGAAGGGTATTTCACTGGCTATGGAATTCTTTAAGCACTCTAAAGGTACAATAATAATAATATTAGTTAAATATCTTAATATCCTGTGACTATATCTTAACCCTTGAAGTTTATCACTCATTAAAAATTATTTTTTAGCAGGCCTATGACCAGAAGAATATTAGGAGAAGAGTTTATGATGCTTTAAATGTGCTAATGGCAATGAACATAATTTCAAAGGAAAAAAAAGAAATCAAGTGGATTGGCCTGCCTACCAATTCTGCTCAGGAATGTCAAAATCTTGAGGTAAGTGAGCAAAATCTGTTTATAGATAGTAGTTTGCTTTATTTTACATAAGAGGCATTTTAATTTAGAAATACATATTAAAATATTTCTAATTGTACATGTATACCATGCCTTTTTTTCCTTTTTTTTTAAGCAGACTCTTCTGTGTAGGATTTTAGAACTAGAAGGAGATTTAGAAAGATGTATAGTTTGACTGAATTCCTGATGAAACTGAGGGACATAGAAATTAAATGACTTGATTTTTACTGTTCTTTTACTGTTTCTCTTAAGTTTAATTCTGAGCACTCTATACAATAGATTTTTGATAATTCATGAATAGAAATAATATTTGATGAAATGCTTGCTGTATAGATTCCCCCCCCCCCCCAAAAATAAATAGGATCAAACTGGCTGTTCACTTCTTGTGTTTAAACTTTTATCTTTGATGCATAGGGGCACTTGTACCCCAATGTTTATAGCAGCACTCTCAACAATAGCCAAATTATGGAAAGAGCCTAAATGTCCATCAACTGATGAATGGATAAAGAAATTGTGGTTTATATACACAATGGAGTACTATGTTGCAATGAGAAAGAATGAAATATGGCCCTTTGTAGCAACGTGGACAGAACTGGAGAGTGTTATGCTAAGTGAAATAAGCCATACAGAGAAAGACAGATACCATATGTTTTCACCCTTATGTGGATCCTGAGAAACTTAACAGGAACCCATGGGGGAGGGGAAGGAAAAAAAAAAAAGAGAGAGGTTAGAGTGGGAGAGAGCCAAAGCATAAGAGACTCTTAAAAAGTGAGAGCAAACTGAGGGCTGATGGGGGGTGGGAGGGGGGGGGTGGGTGATGAGTATTGAAGAGGGCACCTTTTGGGATGAGCACTGGGTGTTGTATGGAAACCAGTTTGACAATAAATTTCATACATTTAAAAAAAAAAAAAAGGTAAGAAAAAGAAATAAACTTTTATCTTTGACCCTAGAATCCGTAACAACCAGATGGTATTTCATTGGTATCTTTATCACAAAGGATACAATGTTCAGCTTGCATGAATTTTGGGATGATGTTTGCAGAAACATTTTTATTCCATTAACTTTAATCATTATAGAAAATCTGTCCTATATGAGCATGTGCCCCAACCTACTGATTTTAAATTGGTTTGACATAATTGTACTATCATGGCCATAAATTGAGGTTACCTATAGTTTCTGGAGATAAATATGGTCAGTTTCATGTTTTTCTCCATCCCTTTTTTCCCTCAGCAAATCAAAACTTATTTGGTATTATTATACTTGTAGATGGAGAAATTAGACATTCATCAAAAGTTATGGGATGTTATACATACACTACAGTGGAAATAACCTCTCTTTCTCTTTCTCATGCAGTGGAATTTGAGGATCATTTTTATTGCCAGTAATATTAAGCTGATAACAAAGACTCAATAAGCAAAAATCTTTTAGCAGTTCCTGCATGTTTACCCAAAGATTATATGAGACAAAATCTCTGACCCCAGGAGCTTTCATTCTGATAAAAGGAAAAATAGTCAAAAGGAGTTACCAAAACTGATTGATTACTCCTGTGAAAGACATATGTACAGATGCTCTGGAAAGGGAGATAATGGAGGGCTTTTCGAAGGAAAGAAGAAAATCGCTGAGCTCAGTTATGAGGGAGATGTAGGTGTTTGCCCAGAGGCTTAGGGCAGGGAGGGCCTTCCAGAGGCCCCGCATGGGCTGTTCACAGCTGGGTGTGAGCAGAGTGCAGGCAGGGCTAAAGGGGATAGCTTTCTAAGTGCGAGGCTTTGGGACTTGATCCTGTAAGCAGTGGAAAGAATTATAAAGAGGGCTGATAGGACACATTCTAAGGCATCACCCTGCTGGTGGGTTGAACTGATGGAAGTTGAACTGATGGAAGATGAGGAGGGAAATTGAGGGGGTGGATTGGAGATGTTTTGAGTCAAGTCAGTGGCCTGAAGTTGGAGAAATGTTTTAGAGGTAGAATCGATACATCTTAGCCTGGTGTTAGATGGGGGGCATGAGAGGCAGGTAGTGGCTGGGCCTGGCCTGTCCCAGCTGTAGATACAGATACAAAGTCCTACAACATCTTTTCAGATATGGAAAGCCACACAGATTTTCGAGTGAATGTTAAGTAATTTGGGATGAAAGTGGTATAGTGGTTAGAGGATGAGAGGATGCTCCCGGTGCATACTAGAGTAGATACAGAGCAAATAAGAAACATGCTTGTCATTTAAAAAAAGAGGAGGTGGGGAGCATCTGGGTGGCCCAGTCAATTGAGCACCCAACTTTGGCTTAGGACAAGACCTCACATTTTGGGAGTTTGAGCCCTGTGTTGGGGGCTCTCTGCTGTCAGCTCAGAGCCCACTTCAGATCCTTTCTCTCTCTCTCTCTCTCTCTCTCTCTCTCTCTCTCTGCCCCTCCCCCATTCATTCATTCTCTCTCTCTCAAAAATAATTTTTTTTTTAAAAAAGGAAACATGGTTGGAGTAGACAAGAAAAATGTTATATTTGATGTCATTGACTTTTGCCCAAAGACACAGTGAGGAAGTCATCTGAGAGAAAATTCAGAAAGAGTGAGGAAAATAATGGTTGTGTGAAGCTGGGAAATTTGCCCCATAAGCATGTTCCTTACTACAGGTTGGAATCGTGTATTGAGTATGCAGGCTAATTGTATTAGGAGCTATGCCCACTTAAAAGTCAGTTAAACTGCGATCTTAAATGAGATCTTCCCTGATTCTTTACGTGAGGGGCTAATGTAGCAAAATAATTAATAATAGAGTCTCTGGAACCAGGTGGCTTAGGTTCAAATCCTGCCTCTTGCCACTTAGTAACTGCGTGACCTTTGGCAGTTCCTTAACCCTCGACACCTCCGTTTCTTTACATGCAAAACGCAGTACTTCTTACTTCATAGGGTTTTGTGAAGATGAATTAAGATAATGTGTGTAAAGTGCTTGGTTGAGTTGCTGGCACCTAGAGTAAGTATTCACTAAATGTTAGCTATTACTCTGATTAGAACTTGAGTAACAATAGCAACAAGTACTGCATGCCAAGTGTTCGTTAAGTGGATGGATGTCATTATAGATAATAGTTGCCACAATTCTGCTATCATGCCTACTTGCTTACCCTAACCCTAACCCTGCTCCTCAGTAATGATATTGGTAGTTAAAATGGATGGAGGTTGAAGGAAAGTTCTTGATAACTCAGATAACTGAAAGGTAGGCAGTACTTTATACTCCACGTATGCTCATGTTCTTTCATAACCCATGTTTTAAAGATCGAGAAGCAGAGGCGGATAGAACGGATAAAGCAGAAGCGAGCCCAGCTGCAAGAACTTCTCCTGCAGGTAAAGATGTCGGGATAGTTTTCATTCTCTTCCCTGCCTGTATTCTGCTGCTCTGCTTACTTGCTTTTAGAGTCAGTGTATAATACTTTGGGTGCCTTGAGTAGTGCCTGATGGGACCACATTAGGGCAACCCCTCCACATCTGAGCTCACCACCTTCTCCATGGTCTAGCTTTACGAAGGTTCCACCTCTCACCATCGTCATGGCTCCCTGGCAGCTCACTTGCCCTGTGTGTGACTTATATATGCAACAGTTTACTTTTGATACTTATTCTTACTCTGAACAGAAACCATATCAGGAGTCCTTTCCTGTGTGTTTATTATGTTAGCCCTGATTTGGAATGTCAAGAAGTAAGACTGCTTACACTTCAGGCTCTTTGAGTAAAATAATCAAATCCACCTGTCATACTTATTATCTGTAAATAATAGAATAACATGTAATGATTCATTAAGCTTCGTAGAAATACCAAAAGCTAAAATGCCTTTCTTTTAAGAAAGTTAATTTTTATAGTGTAATAAGGATCCCTATATTTATAGTGTTTTGGATAATTGCCTGGAATTTGAAGTTTTTTTCAATATAATAGAGCCAATGTATAAAGTCATGTGAAGTAGAATCACATGTAATTTTTTAAAAATTTATTTTTGGTAATTGCATTTGCTACGAAAATTCACTTTGAGTAGTACACTGGGGTCATTTTCAGTGCAATCAGAAACCCTTTTTAAAATGAGCCAGAGGGTCTTTATGCTTTTTTTTTTTTTATCAGCAAATTGTCTGTATATGAAGAGTTTTCAACCACTCCTAAAATCCACTTTGATTTGACAAAAGTTAGATCCTATTTAATTTTTGATGTAATCCACTTTTCAGAAATAAAGGTAACAAGTTACCAAATATCGTAGCAGGTTTTTTTCTTTCTTTCTTTTTTTGCAGGTTTTTTTTCTAAAGCACTCCCTTTGTCTAATGGACACAATATGGTTAGGTACTTTTAAATATTCCACATTTTTGTTTTTTACTTTCTAGATGCTAATATTTGTTCATTTGTTTCACGTTCATGATACACGAGAGCAGCAAGAGAAGACCGTTGAGCCCTTGCAGGGGCCTATGTATAATCTGAGAAGGAAATAGGAAAGGAAGTAGGGCCGGGAGAGGAATAGCCCCAGACAGAGCAGAGATTGCCCAAACACAGCAAGCCCCGGAGGTGATGTTTCCACCCTGATTAGGGCATTTCTTTCTTCCTTATTGTTCCGTGTCTGCTTTTCACACTGAACCCCATTGGACCTACCTGAGGAGCTAGTGCTGGAGCAAGCATTTTATGTATTTTTCGTACAGGATTTCCAATAAGGTTGTATTTGAAGATTGTATTCTGGGAGCGCCTGGGTGGCTCAGTCGGTTAAGTGCCCGATATCACTCAGGTCAGGATCTCATAGTTCGTGAGTTCGAGCCCTGCATCACGCTCTGTGCTGACAGCTCACAGCCTGGAGCCTGCTTCAGATTCTGTGTCTCCCTCTCTCTCTGCCCCTCCCCTGCTCACACTGTCTCTCTTTCTCTCAAAAATAAACATTAAAAAAAATTTGAGGCTTCTGGGAAGATGGCGGGGTAGGAGGACGCTGAGGTCACCGCGTCCTGTGGATCACTTAGATTCCACCCACATCTGCCTAAATAACCCAGAAAATTGCCAGAAGACTAGCAGAATGGATTCACCGGAGGCAAGCGTAGACGAGAGTCCACGGAAGAGGGTAGGAAGTGCGGAGAGGCGGTGCACGCTCCACGGACTGGCGGGAGGGAGCCGGGGCAGAAGGGCAGCCCGCCGGCAAAGCAGAGCCCCCAAGTCTGGCTTGCAAAAGCGGAGGGGCCAGATGGAGTGTGTTCTGACAGCAAGCGGGACTTAACATCTGGAAGGTTATAAGTTAACAGCTCTGCTCGGAGAATGGGAGGGCTGAAGGACAACGGGAGGGAGAGTTGTTGAGCCCCGGATGACAAAGTGCAGCTTGGCGGGGACCAAGGCTCTCGCCAGCGCCATCTCCCTCGCCCATCCCCCAGCCAAAATCCCAAAGGGAACCAGTTCCTGCCAGGGAACTTGCTTGCACCGCGCAAACACTGAACACAGAAGCTGTGCTTCTGCGGATCCATCCCTCTGGCGGCGGGTCTGACTCCCTCCCGGTGCCGCAGGGCCCCTCCCGAAGTGGATCACCAAAGGAAAAGCGAGCTGAGCCTGCCCCTCCCGCCCCTGTGCACCTTGCCAATCCACCCCAGCTAATACGCCAGATCCCCAGGACCACAAACCTGGCAGTGTGCAAGTAGCCCAGACAGGCCATGCCACCCCATAGTGAATCCCACCCCTAGGAGAGGGAAAGAGAAGGTACACACCAGTCTGACTGTGGCCCCAGTGGTGGGCTGGGGGCAGACATCAGGTCTGACTGTGGCCCCGCCCACCAACACAAGTTATTCAAGACAGCACAGGGGAAGTGCCCCGCAGCCCCGCACCAGTCCAGGGACTATTCAAAATGACAAAACGGAAGAATTCCCATCAAAAAAAGTCCTGGAAATAACGACAGCTAATGAACTGATCAAAAATGATTTAAACAATATAACAGAAAGTGGATTTAGAATAAATCGCTGGGCTTGAAAACAGTATAAAGGACAGCAGAGAATCTATTGCTACAGAGATCAAGGGACTAAGGAACAGCCAGGAGGAGCTAAAAAATGCTATTAATGATCTGCAAAATAAAATGGAGACAACCACGGCTCGGATTGAAGAGGCAGAGGAGAGAATAGGTGAACTAGAAGATAAAATTATGGAAAAAGAAGAAGCTGAGAAAAAGAGAGATAAAAAAATCCAGGAGTATGAGGGGAAAATTAGAGAATTAAGTGATGCACTAAAGAGAAATAATCTATGCATAATTGGTATTCCAGAGGAGGAAGAGATAGGGAAAGGTGCAGAAGGGGTACTTGAAGAAATAATAGCTGAGAACTTCCCTGATCTGGGGAAGGAAAAAGGCATTCAAATCCAAGAAGCACAGAAAACTCCCTTCAGATGTAACTTGAATTGATCTTCTGCACGACAATATCATAGTGAAACTGGCAAAATACAAGGATAAAGAGAAAATTCTGAAAGCAGCTAGAGATAAACGTGCTCTAACATATAAAGGGAGATATATAAGACTCGTCTACTGACATTTGTCAGGCCAGAAAGGAATGGCAGGAAATCTTCCATGTGATGAACAGAAAAAATATACAGCCAAGAATCCTTTATCCAGCAAGTCTGTCATTTAGAATAGAAGGAGAGATAAAGGTCTTCCCAAACAAACAAAAACTGAAGGAATTCATCACCACTAAACCCAGCCCTACAAGAGATCCTAAGGGGGATCCTGTGAGACAAAGTACCAGAGACATCGCTACAAACATGAAACCTACGGACATCACAATGACTCTAAACCCATATCTTTCTATAATAACACTGAATGTAAATGGACTAAATGCGCCAACCAAAAGACATAAGGTATCAGAATGGATAAAAAAACAAGACCCATCTATTTGCTGTCTATAAGAGACTCATTTTAGACCTGAGGACACCTTCAGATTGAGAGTGAGGGGATGGAGAACTATTTATCATGCCACTGGAAGTCAAAAGAAAGCTGGAGTAGCCATACTTATATCATACAAACTAGACTTTAAATTAAAGGCTGTAACAAGAGATGAAGAAGGGCATTATATAATAATCACAGAGTCGATCCATCAGGAAGAGCTAACAATTATAAATGTCTATGCGCCGAATACAGGAGCCCCCAAATATATAAAACAATTACTCACAAACATAAGCAACCTTATTGATAAGAATGTGGTAATTGCAGGTGACTTTAATGCTCCACTTACAGAAATGGATCGATCATCTAGACACACGGTCAATACAGAGACAAGGGCCCTGAATGATACATTGGATCAGATGGACTTGACAGATATATTTAGAACTCTGCATCCCAAAGCAACAGAATATACTTTCTTCTCGAGTGCACATGGAAACTTCTCCAAGATAGATCACATACTGGGTCACAAAAGAGCCCTTATAAGTATACAAGAATTGAAATCATACCATGCATACTTTCAGACCACAATGCTATGAAGCTTGAAATCAACCACAGGAAAAAGTCTGGAAAACCTCCAAAAGCATGGAGGTTAAAGAACACCCTACTAGAGAATGAATGGGTCAACCAGGCAATTAGAGAAGAAATTAAAAATATATGGAAACAAATGAAAATGAAAATACAACAATCCAAACACTTTGGGATGCAGTGAAGGCAGTCCTGAGAGAAAAATACATTGCAATCCAGGCCTATTTCAAGAAACAAGAAAAATCCCAAATACAAAATCTAACAGCACACCTAAAAGAAATAGAAGCAGAACAGCAAAGACACCCCAAACCCAGCAGAAGAAGAGAAATAATAAAGATCAGAGCAGAAATAAACAATATAGAATCTAAAAAACTGTAGAGCAGATCAACGAGACCAAGAGTTGGTTTTTTGAAAAAATAAACAAAATTGATAAACTTCTAGCCAGGCTTTTTAAAAAGAAAAGGGAGATGACCCAAAAGATAAAATCATGAATGAAAATGGAATTATTACAACCAATCCCTCAGAAATACAAGCAATTATTAGGGAATACTATGAAAATTTATATGCCAAAAAACTGGGCAACCTGGAAGAAATGGACAAATTCCTAAACACCCACATGCTTCCAAAACTCAATCAGGAGGAAATGGAAAGCTTGAACAGACCCATAACCAGCGAAAAATTGAATCAATCATCAAAAGTCTCCCAACAAATAAGAGTCCAGGACCAGATGGCTTCCCAGGGGAGTTCTACCAGACGTTTAAAGCAGAGATAACACCTATCCTTCTCAAGCTGTTCCAAAAAATAGAAAGGGAAGGAAAACTTCCAGACTCGTTCTATGAAGCCAGTATTACTTTGATTCCTAAACTAGACAGAGACCCATTAAAAAAAGGCCAATATCCCTGATGAATGTGGATGCAAAAATTCTCAATAAGATACTAGCAAATCAAATTCAACAGCATATAAAAAGAATTCTTCACCATGCTCAAGTGGGATTCATTCCTGGGCTGCAGGGCTGGTTCAACATTCACAAATCAATCAACATGATACATCACATTAATAAAAGAAAAGATAACCATATGATCCTGTCAATCGATGCAGAAAAGGCATTTGACAAAATTCAGCAACTTTCTTAATAAAAACCCTCGAGATAGTCGGGATAGAAGGAACATACTTAAACATCATAAAACACATTTATGAAAAGCCCACAGCTAACATCATCCTCAATGGGGAAAAAGTGAGAGCTTTTTCCCTGAGATCAGGAACATGACAGGGAGGTCCACTCTCACTGCTGTTGTTTAACATAGTGTTGGAAGTTCTAGCATCAGCAATCAGACAACAAAAGGAAATCAAAGGCATCAAAATTGGCAAAGATGAAGTCAAGCTTTCACTTTTTGCAGATGACTTGATATTATACATGGAAAATCCGATAGACTCCACCAAAAGTCTGCTAGAACTGATACATAAATTTTGCAAAGTTACAGGATACAAAATCAGATGTACAGAATTTCTGATGTACAGAAATCAGTTCCATTCTTATACACTAATAATGAAGCAACAGAAAGACAAATAAAGAAACTGATCCCATCCATAGTTGCACCCAGAAGCATAAAATACCTAGGGATAAATCTAACCAAAGATGTAAAAGATCTGTATGCTGAAAACTATAGAAAGCTTATGAAGGAAATTGAAGAAGATATAAAGAAATGGAAAAACATTCCGTGCTCATGGATTGGAAGAAGAAATATTGTCAAAATGTCAATACTACCCAAAGCTATCTACAGATTCAATGCAATCCCAATCAAAATGGCACCAGCATTCTTCTCGAAACTAGAACAAGCAATCCTAAAATTCATATGGAACCACAAAAGGCCCCGAATAGCCCAAGTAATTTTGAAGAAGACCAAAGCAGGAGGCATCACAATCCCAGATTTTAATCTCTACTACAAAGCTGTAATCATCAAGACAGCATGGTATTGGCACAAAAACAGACACATAGACCAATGGAATAGAATAGAAACCCCAGAACTAGACCCACACACGTATGGCCAGCTAATCTTTGACAAAGCAGGAAAGAACATCCAATGGAAAAAAGACAGTCTCTTTAACAAATGGTGCTGGGAGAACTGAACAGCAACATGCAGAAGATTGAAACTAGACCACTTTCTCACACCATTCACAAAAATAAACTCAACATGGATAAAGGACCTGAATATGAGACAGGAAACCATCAAAACCCTGGAGGAGAAAGCAGGAAAAAAACCTCTCTGACCTCAGCCGTAGCAATTTCTTACTTGACACATCCCCAAAGGCAAGGGAATTAAAAGCAAAAATGAACTACTTGGACCTTATGAAGATAAAAAGCTTCTGCACAGCAAAGGAAACAACCAACAAAACTAAAAGGCAACCAATGGAATGGGAAAAGGTATTTGCAGATGACATATCGGACAAAGGGCTAGTATCCAAAATCTATAAAGAGCTCACCAAACTCCACACCCGAAAAACAAATAACCCAGTGAAGAAATGGGCAGAAAACATGCATAGACACTTCTCTAAAGAAGACATCCGGATGGCCAACAGGCACATGAAAAGATGCTCAACGTCGCTCCTCATCAGGAAAATACAAATCAAAACCACACTCAGATAACACCTCATGTCAGTCAGAGTGGCCAAAATGAACAAATCAGGAGACTATAGATGCTGGAGAGGATGTAGAGAAACGGGAACCCTCTTGCACAGTTGGTGGGAATGCAAACTAGTGCAGCCACTCTGGAAAACAGTGTGGAGGTTCCTCAAAAAATTAAAAATAGACCTACCCTATGACCCAGCAATAGCACTACTAGGAATTTACCCAAGGGATACAGGAGTACTGATGCATAGGGGCACTTGTACCCCAATGTTTATAGCAGCACTTTCAACAATAGCCAAATTATGGAAAGAGCCTAATGTCCATCAACTGATGAATGGATAAAGAAATTGTGGTTTATATACACAATGGAGTACTACGTGGCAATGAGAAAGAATGGACTATGGCCCTTTGTAGCAACATGGATGGAACTGGAGAGTGTTACGCTAAGTGAAATAAGCCATACAGAGAAAGACAGATACCATATGTTTTCACTCTTATGTGGATCCTGAGAAACTTAACAGGAACCCATGGGGGAGGGGAAGGAAAAAAAAAAAAAAGAGGTTAGAGTGGGAGACAGCCAAAGCATAAGAGACTCAAAAACTGAGAACAAACTGAGGGTTGATGGGGGGTGGGAGGGGGGAGGAGAGGGTGGGTGATGGGTATTGAGGAGGGCACCTTTTGGGATGAGGACTGGGTGTTGTATGGAAACCAATTTGACAATAAATTTCATATATTGAAAAAAAAATTTGAAGAGAGTGTTCTGCAGCTTAAAAGAAAATAAAAAACAAACTTGAAAGCTGACGGTTTATTCCTGTGCTCCTCCTTGTGGAATTCTCCCTTCTGAGATCTGGCCTGCCAGGCACTGGCTTCTAACCCACACTGTCACTTTCTCTCCCCAGCTGCCTCTGCTGTCCCTGTCGTTGCACTGTTTCCCACTAGCTCACAGTCTCTCACCTCTGTGCCATGTCGTCCTTAGATTTCCTCAAAACCTTCATGGAACATTTTGGAGCTTACTTTTTGACATAATGTTACTAAAAAAACCTTTTTTTTTATAGTATGTCTGTAATTATCTGTTTATCAGTAAGAATGGTACTAGGCACGATCACCCTCAGGTATGTGGGACGTTTACATCCCTAGATAGCCTTCATAAAGAATGAATTTGAGGGGTGCCTGGGTGGCTCAGTTGGTTAGGAATCTGACTTACTCTCAGGTCATGATCTCACAGTTTGTGAGTTTGAGCCCCAACTCTCTCTCTCTGGCCCTACCCTGCTTGTTGTCTCTCTCTCAAAATAAATAAATAAACTTAAAAAAAAAATAAAAAGAATCAAATGGAATATTTTTTCTCTGCTTATCTTTGTACAGTGAGCACTATTTTTTTTAATGTTTATTTATTTTTGAGAGAGAGACAGAAAGTGAGTGGGGGAAGGGGCAGAGAGAGAGGGAGACACAGAATCTGAAGCAGGCTCCAGGCTCCCAGCTGTCAGCACAGAGCCCGAAGCGGGGCTTGAATGCACAAACCGTGAGATCATGACCTGAGCCAGTCAGACACTTAACTGACTGAGCCACCCAGGTGCCCAAGTGAAAAAGTACTATCTGGTCTTCTGGTAGACAGACATACAGCTTATTTCCTGCTAGTGTTTTGTTTTTCTCTCCTTCATCAAATAACATTCATGAAGTTGTCATAGAAAGTAAATTAAACACATGCCTGAACATTAATAATTTGCCATGGCAAAGCTAGCTTGATTTTTAAGAAGTTAATGTCACACTTCACTGACATCACGTGACACAGGTAAATTCTACTTACCTGCCACCACCTCTCATTTATCCTTGGAAGTGTAGGAAAGGAATGGCCTGAGTAAATTACACCTATAAGTAATCCAGATATCCCATCCATACAACTGTCCTTACCAGTCCTGAAACCTTTTCCAGGACCTGCTAATAGTGCACAACAAAATGAATGTCTGAACACACCTGAAACTGTTCAGCCTCTGAAATTGCTGTTAATGAGCCTGGAAAAGAACAAAAGGCTGAAGGAAATCAATCAAAGGGCAACAAATAAGGAAATCAGTCCAAAACAAATGGGAGTTGATTCTTCTTTTTTCTATCAAAGTAACATTGTGTATGTTATTACTGCTCTCTTCACCTGGAAAATCTCTGATGCTGTTCAGTGTACATAACAATGAACAGTGAGTGATAAATATATAATAACTCTTATTTCTTACTGTTTATATTCCCTCCTATACTGAGACCCTCTCGTGGCACTAGGGCCACAAAGCTAGGCAAAGTATGAGAGCATCTCCTGAGATGCTTTTTCTAGTAGAAGGGAAGAGAATCTAGGCAGAAGTATTCAAACATTTCATTCTCTTTTTTTTCTGCATCATACAGTGTTCATTTTAAAATTATTTCCAGCTAAGGTTCTATTCAAAACTTTATATTCAAGAACCAGACATACAGAAATCCAGAGACAAGTTGACCTATAATTAACAATAATAGAACCAGGGCCATTTCAGGCAGGTGAAAATAAAGATCTGTTTTTACCTATTTGTGATACTCTTTATCACTGCTTTCTAGATATAAATTGAATTTTATGTTTATACTTCTTTTTGATGTCCCTTGAAGTCATAGGAAGCAGTACCCAACATATATGGCGAAATTTAAATTAGTTTCTAATTGGCATGTCAAAATTTTTGGTTTAAAGCAATATTTTAATTTAAGCAAAAAGTATGATCTTCATGACTATTTCCTTTGTTCTACTGCAGTTGGCAAACTATTTGAATTCAGCCAAATATTTATGTCTAGTTTTAATAAAACACCTGACTAAGCTTACAAAATAGACAAATTAGTCAGAAACTATTCGTTCAGAGAAAGGTGTAGGTTATAAAGAACAAAGGAACGTAGCGTCATGAGAAATGAATGCAAATCCTGGGAAGCAATATGGATGCCTCAGCAACCAATGACTGCCTTTCATAATTCATCAATGAATCTGAAACTTAGCTTTCAGTTTTTCATAAATATACATTTATAGTAACATGCTTCAATAGCTTTAAAGTAAAATGTAACATTAACATAAATTACTGATAAAATACAATAAAGAATATCTGTGTTGCACATTTAAATCACTTTAAAGAACTCTGTCAGTATCTACATACTGTACTGATTTCTATATAAAATGAGGAACATATTAGAATTAAACTGCTACCTTGTTTCCATTTTTCCTAGAAGGATTTAATGTATATATATTTTTACTTCCAACTTAGTAACTTCAGTGAGTCATATCTGAATATTTATTTTCTACATGATGGACTCTGCTTCTGTAATGTCATGATTGGATATCCTTAGGGTCTGTTGATGATTATAGAGTATTTATGATGTTTAGGATCAACAATTTCAAATAATACTTTATGTTGAAATACGATACTTTATGTTGAAATACGATACTTCTTGAATATGATTATTTTACTTCAAGTCTAATTTTAGTTCCAGAGAAGGCAGTGCTGTCTTAAAGGCTCGGATAAGGTTTTCTTTTTTTCTTACTCCAGGAAGATCACTTAACAATAAATATTTCAGGTTTCTTGAGTGATATAAAGCAATGATGCCTTTGTCTGTGACATTCCCACATGAAATTATTTCCATTTCCAGTACGCTCTTTTGTAAATTTTCAAGTTTACCAAGTTTCTCCAAATAGTCATCCTTGATATAATGACACTTGCGTAGCCTTATTTTTTCAACATGGTGTAGGCCCTCCATGTAATCAAATCCAATGCTCATGATACAAGAGTCAGTGGCATCAATTGCCTGAATCTTGTACTTGTCCAGAGGTCCTGTGGGGAGGCGGTTGTAGTCCTTCTGCCACCTCTCCTGGCCGTGGTAGCACACCATGGCCCCACAGTGCAGCAGCCACTCCGATGCTGCCCTTTCAGGTCCCACATCCCTGATGAGTTCGTAATCCACTTTATGAAACACTGCATTCAACCAGCCCCAGAAGTATCTGCAGTCACATGACCATGGGAGTTTCTTTAAGCCACACAACTGCTGGGAAATTTTTCCAAACAGCATCATTTGATGGCATTGGAGGAAGGGCAGACATTTCATTCTTTTTCTCAGGTTTACAGTAATAGCATATTCTTTTCAACATTAAGTAAATTAAGCAATAAATACAAAACAGCCCTCATTCTTCAGCAGAAAATAACGATATATTGATAGTATTTGATGACATTTGATAGTACTGACAATGATAGTTTTTTGATAGTGATTGATATTGATAGTGATTTTTGGACACACTGTTGGGGCTAGAATAAATTGGTGTCCCATCTGTTTTGTGCATTTTAAGAGTAAATGTTCCCTTTCTTTTTTTTTAATATTTTAATGTATATTTACTTTTTGAGGGAGAGAGAGACAGAGCATGAGCAGGGGAGGGGCAGAGAGAGAGAGAGGGAGACACAGAATCTGAAACAGGCTCCAGGCTCTGAGCAGTCAGCACAGAGCCCAACGCGGGGCTCGAACTCAGGAACCATGAGATTGTGGCCTGAGCCGAAGTCAGAGGCTTAACCGACTGAGCCACCCAGGCACCCCTAAGATAAAAATAATCTTAATCAAACTTTTGTTAAGGCTCTAAACCTAAGATCAACAATCCTAGGATAAGATTGCTGAAACATAGAAAGTACCTTAAATTCATCCCTACTGGGTGAGAAGATGGGACACACTGATGGAATGAATGGATCTGACTTTAGGAGCATTTAAAACCACTCTGTTTCATGAGCAGATGGAAAAGTTGAATTGCATGGTCTTTCTAGCTGTGGAATTCTATGATACATTTGCCTTATTAAAAGGGAGTGGGATGGACATTCATTTCTTTGACTTGCAAGTAATGGTTATATTAAAAGTAGCAGCAAGATTCAGTATAAAGGTTCAGGCCTTGATATATCTTATAAGTGCTAAGCCTCAGTTTCTTATCTGGAAGATGTCAGGTGGGGAGCTGGTTGACCCAGATTCCAGCTGTGCCCTGAGGCTGTGGAGTCTGTGGAGGTACCCTAGGAACCTAAAGGGTGAGCGAGGGCAGAGATCAGCTGAGTTCTGGACTCCCTGCCCCACTGCACCAGCCAGAGCAACGCTACTTTTATATAGTGGGTTTTATGTAGTGGGTGTCCCATAGATTTCGTGTGAAGAAAGGATGCTGTGGCTTTATATAGTTGGCTTTATCCCTGAGCTAGACTGTCTGAAAGCTGTATTGAACCCTAAACTCCCAAGAGTCTGTGTTAGATAAATGGAAGATGTAAGTTCAACTTAGTGTCATTCTCTCTGCGTCACTCTGAGTTGGAGGCGCTATGGGGCTCTCCCAGATTTGTAAGATCCTGTTTCTGTGGATGGTGGAAACCATGGGCCCAATTATTTACATTAGGATGATGTTCACCATCATTTAAACGTAATTTTTCCCTTGAAATGTATCTGAGTTAGATCATTCTAATCTTCTTTCCTAAATATTTAATTTTAATGAACTCATAGGTGGAAGGCCTTATTAAATACTCTAATTTTAAACTATTTCTTAAATGCATTTATTTTAACTCACTTAATTCTAACTGATTTATCCACATCAAATGACCATATTCCTTTTATTGATCATTACAGCAAATCGCTTTCAAAAACCTGGTTCAGAGAAATCGGCAAAATGAACAGCAGAACCAGGGCCCTCCAGCTCTGAACTCCACCATTCAGCTGCCATTTATAATCATCAATACAAGCAGGAAAACAGTCATAGATTGCAGCATCTCCAGTGACAAGTGAGTGGAGAACTAGGGGAAGAGAGTAGGGCCGGCCTCCTGGTAATGTATTCCCGTCATTTGCAACATAAAGAAGGGTGTACTTCCTAATGTGAGGCCTCCAAGGCTGACGTCCTGGGGCAGGAGAAACACCTTTGCAGACATGGAGCATTCTTCCTCACTCACTCTCTGCAGCCCTTTTGTGTGCCTGGCACCGTTCTGCCCATGCTAGATACATAATAGAGCCTGGAGCCCAGGCAAGATGCGCACATATGTACGCTTATGTGCTAACTCTGGGCAAGTAACTGCCTGAAAGTAGACCATGCGTGAGGGCCTGGGACAAGGTAAGGTCACTGGTGATTCACTTTCCTCATTTATTGTAGAAATACTATACATGAGCGCGCGGCATTAAAGCAATTGTTTCTTTGTTTTGCTGTACCGTGGTTGAGTGTGCTTCTGTTTATTAATTAATGGACATGAAAATGCTAGATGCATTCTCTGCTTTCTTTTTTTCTTATTTATTTTATAACTAGAAGTTTATACCTTTTGACCACCTTCAGCTATTTTACACACTTCCCACCCTCACCTCTGGCAACCACCAATCTGTTCTCTGCATCTATGAGTTCATTTTTATTTTTTAGATTCCATACATAAGTGAAATCATACAGTATCAGTCTTTCTCTGTCTGACTTACTTCAGTCAGCATGCCTCAAGGTCCATCCACATTGTTGCAAATGGTAGAATTTCCTTCTTTTTTATGGCCAAATATTCCATGTATACACCCCCACACCGCACGCACCACATTTTCTCTATCTATTCGTATGTCAGTGGACAGTCAGGTTGTCTGTGTCTCTTGGCTATTGTAAATAATTCTGCAGTGAACATGGGGGTGCAGATGTCTTTGTGAAAAAGTGATTTTATTTCCTTCAGATATATACCCAGAAGTGGAATTACTGGATCATATGGTAGTTCTATTTGTAATGTTTTTACATTTTAACTAAGATTGATGATACTTATCATAGCAAGTGAGAAGTAGCAGTTTTAGAAAGTACTGCTAAGAATTAGTTTGTAATTTATTTTACCCTTCATGAAAAAGCAGTGGACTTTAGGCTGCAACTGGGGTCCTGAGATAGTGAAGGGAATAGGGTGTAGAGGGAGATAGATCCAAGTGTGGATTGTGGCTCCCCCCCACTTAGCTGCATCCGAGCAGTTTTCTGAAGAACTAAAAGGGATGATTCCAAGGCCTCTATCACATGATGGCCTTGTTGTGAGGATTAAATAAGATGGTGTCTATAAAGGATCTGACCCAAGGCAAGCCCTTTATAAATATTTGCTGCTGTTACAAGGAGTCAGTATGTAACTTATTGACCAAATTGGGATTCATTTTAAAGCGAAAGAGGGCTCAGTAATTACATCAGTACCAGGGGCATGGCCCAAAACTGTCCGCGGAGACTGGGACCTCTGGTCTCCTCTGAGCTACAACATTGCCCTTGGGCTTGGCCTTGTCTTTACCACTCTTTTCTAGGGCAGTGTTGCTTCCCTATTTATCTTGATGGCATACAGAGATTCTAGGTCACTTAAATAAGAAGGTGCCAAAAAGAAAAAGAAGAAGAACAGTGAGCAGGGATTTCAAAAGTATTTGATAGTTAAGACCCTAGACCCCATTAGAAATAGGGACCCAGTAGGCTATGAAGTCAGAATCTCCATTTTTCAGTCTTTCCTCTAGCTACAGTTTTTTAAACTCTCTGAGATCTGGTGCTTCTTCCACAAAAGTAAGAATTACAGTATTTAACTTGCAGATTTTCAAAAGTTGTAGATAAAGTCTTAAAGGACCTAGCCCACTGCTCAGTAAATGGTGCATGACGGTGTTATTCACACACTTGTAAATCTTCACAAGAACCTACATCTAAAGGGACTGTGTTAACATATTCTCATAAAACTGAGAATCCTAGAGAATGTTTAACATATTTTTAGGAGAAACACACTTAGAATTCTACTTCCTCTCTCCAGTTACCTCTTGTTTTGTGAGGGATTATTAAATTCTCTTCATCGTTTAGTCTTCTAAGTCTAAAAAGGGTAGCAGGAATATCTGGGAACCATTGGTCTCAGGGAATTATAGATTCTGTTCACCCCAGGCTAGGGCCTGGTAAGATTTCCATCCGTGGGTGGTTACTGACTCCTGCCTTTGCCCGGCCCTTCCCTGAGTAAGGGGAAGAGGCTCTGAGCTGCTTGTAGAAACTTGTTATTCAAGGTAGGTCCCTAAAGCCTTGTCTTTCAGTTACTTTGATGATGCAGTCTTTCCCCCTTAATTAGCCTGGAGGCTTTTTCATGTAGGGGATTAAATTTACAAAGCCGTCTGTTTTTAACCTATGCCAAGGGTCATCCCTATGACAGGCACACACTTAAGATTTTCTGTGTTTTGTGGGTTTTTTTATGAAAATTTGTTAATGTCCTTTATTCAGCTTTATATTCTTCAGATTATTTAAACATGGCATTTTACTTTCAATTGTAATTTTTGCCCTGATCTAAAATCTAGCATAAATAATTTTTACCTTCATATGATTTTAATTAAGAATTTTATGACAGCATAAACCCACCATTGTCCAAAAACATTTCATCTGCACTCTGTCCCTGTAGGGTTGAGGCCTGTAGGTGAAGGTGCCCTTGGGCCAAGCCCAGGAGTCAAAAGGACCGTGTTCTCCTACATTAACCTTTTTTTTTTTTTTTTTTTTTTTTTTTTTAAGCATGTATCAGGTAGCCGGGCATCCTGATTTGGTAATTTTCAAGAACATTTGGGAAAATGTGCTATATATTTATGTGGTACTTTTTCCTTAAGATATTTCACTTCTTAGGCTCTTAAGACAGGATTTGAGTTTTGGTTCGTTTGTTAAAAGTCTTCCATTTATTACTTGTCTAAAGTATGGTACAGCTAACACTTGATTCGTGAACATGAAGTAAGCATTCAAAATGGTTTTCTTTCTCAAACCTAATATAGGCCAATTCATAGTAGGGATGTCTTATATTAAACTGGAAAGGCTTTCTTACTATTTTACCTTTTTGAAAAAGCTGAAGGCAACTTTGAATAGTGCTAGATTTAGACCAAAGTTTCTGACCCCTGTTTGCAGCAGCTTAATGAGGGCTGAAGTTTATGGACTCCTATTGTCTATCATAAGAAAGTTGTTTTAATTGGGCAAGTGGCGTGTTTGAGATGTCATTCCCCTGAACACAGCAGAATGACTCTTACTGCTCTGAACGATAAGTTTCGAGTACTGAGGATGAATTTAGGCCCTCATTCTTTTATATAATGTACAGAGTACAGCACTGTGCAGATGTCCTCTATGCCACTGAAACACATTCTAACTTTGTTTTCTGATGCAGGTTTGAATATCTTTTTAATTTTGACAACACCTTTGAGATTCATGATGACATAGAAGTACTGAAGCGGATGGGAATGTCCTTTGGCCTGGAGTCAGGCAAATGCTCTCTAGAGGATCTGAAACTTGCTAAATCACTGGTGCCGAAGGCATTAGAAGGTTATATCACAGGTATGTTAATTAACACTTTCACACGTTGTCCCTGATTAAATGCCAAACCCCGACCTGTTAAAACCTTCCTCATAGAAAATTAAAGTCCATTCTGTGTCCTTCCCTGCCCCTTTAAATGTAACCATTCTCTTAAATTTCTTTTTTATCATCACTTGCTTTTTTTAGAGATACAAACATATAATAAATTGGAAACAATTTATTGTTCAGTTTTACCTATTTCTCCCCTTTATGTAAATGGGATCATAGTGATGCATTCTTTAGACATAGGGGTTTTTTCCACTCCACATCATGTTCTTTTCATCCATCCACATGATTTCATGTAGCTGTAATTCATAGATTTTTACTGGTCTGTAGAATTCTATTCTATGACTATACCATGATTGATTTGTTCATTTTACTGGTGATAAGCCTTTAGTTTTGTTTCCAGTTTGTTGGTGTTCTGAAGCAGTGCTGCTTTGAACCTTCCTCTAGCGATAACCTAGTGCACGCATGCCCGCGTGTAGCGTCCGATTGCTGGGTCAGAGGCACCTGCAGCTTCAGCTGTACCAGATGATGCCAGAGCCTTATTAGCTTGATTTCACAAGTTACATTCTCACCTACAGGATGGAAGTGTTCTGATTTCCCAATCAGGTGGATGTGAAATGGTATCCTAATTTTTTTTAATTGAGGCTTAATTCACCTACCGTAAAATTCACCATCCGATGGTACGTGCAGTTCAGTGGTATTTCGTATATTCACAAGGTTGTGTAGTCATCACTAATTCTGAAACATTTTTGTCACTTCAGAAGGAAACCCCACACACATTAGCACACTCCCCACTCCTCCCAGCCCTAGCAACCACTAATCTACTTTGTCACTACGGATTTGTCCATTCTGGATATTTCATATAGATGGGCTCATAAATATGTAGGCTTTGTGATGGACTTCTTTGACATAGTATTATGTTTTGAAAGTTCATCCATGCTGTAGCATGTGTTAGTACTTCACCCCCCTTTTATTGCCATTCTATGAATAAAAGCGTGTTTCATTTATCCATTCACTAGTTGGTAGACATTTGGATTGTTCCCACCTTGGGGCTGTTATGAATGATGCTGCTATAAACATTCTTGTACAAGTTTTTGGGTGATCATAAATTTTCACTTCTGTTGGTTGTATACCTAGGAGTGGAATTGCTGGGTCATATGGTAACTCTATATTTAACATTTTGAGTTACTGCCAAACTATTTTCCAAAAGCAGTTGTACCATTTTATAAGCCTACCAGCAGTGTGTGAGGGTTCCATGTTGCCCACATACTTTTCATTTAGATGTTATTGTCCATCTTTTTTATTATAGCTATCCTTGTAGACAAAAGGTAGTATTTTACTGTGGGTTTATTTTGCATTTTCCTGATTACTAATGGTGTCGAGCATCTTTTTTGTGTGCTTATTGGCCCTTTGTGTATCTTCCTTGCAGAAGTGTCTGTTCAGATCTTTTGCCCATTTTTGCATCAGGTTTTTTATTTATTATTATTATGAGCTTTAAGAATGTACTGAGTAGGGGCACCTAGGTGGCTCAGTCAGTTGAGCATCCGACCTCGACTCAGGTCATGATCTCATGGTTCGTGTGTTTGAGCTCTGCGTCGGTCTCTGTGCTGACAGCTCAGAGCCTGGAGCCTGCTTCGGATTCTGTCTCTCCATCTCTCTCTGCCCCTCCTGTGCTCATGCTCCGTCTCTCTCTCCCTCAAAAAATAAATAAACATTAAAAAAATAATAATAAAAAGAGTGTACCGAGTATACTAGAAAACAAAAGCGGTATGTTTTGCGTGTTCTAGAATTCATATTTTTTTCACTGATTCAGAAATCTTTATGATTGTCGTAATTCTTAAGACTGTGGTATATTCTGCACATATAATTTGGATGCATAAACAATGCTTTCTGCCTTTGCTTTTTGCTAGTTTCCTTCAGTATTACCACCTAGAATGTCACATCACTTTCTGAAGGCATTGTAATATTAGCTCTAAGGTATATTAAATCAAATATAAGCAAAGAGGTAGTTCTTATTTTTTTTAAAGAGTTTATTTTTAAGTAATCTCTATACCCAGTGTGGGCCTCGAACTCACAACTCCAAGATCGAGAATTGCATGATCTACCACCTGAGCCAGCCAGGTGCCCATCATTCTTATTTTGTTTTATGGTTTTGGCCCTTTGGTCAAAACACAAGAGTTTGTTGATTGAGATTTGGCTTCTGTTGGATTTGGTTCTTAAAACTGGCACCATCCACCTGCTGCAAGTGTGATCCCTTCTTTTGCCCCTCAGTCAACTCGCTCCATATCTTCACCCCTCCATGCTCCTTTCTCCTCCCACCACCCCCCCCACCCCAGAGTAGGCCCTGCTGTTTTATTAGCAGCCCAGTCATACTGGCAGTCCAGCAGGGTCTGAAGAAAGGGCTTACTCAATAAATCACCAGAACTTTATTTTAACTTATTCTCAGTGAAAAGGCACAGGGCAATTAGGCGGGCTCTGTGGTTTTGATCTCTTTGTGACCTCATTTGCAGACTGGGATGTAGACTTTCTGGTTACTTTAAAAGAAGAAATGTGTGCCTTTAGTGTGCAGAGGGACAGAATGGCTCTTGAGTAAGATTGTGAGAACTATTGTGTGGATCTTATGATAATGTGAAAGAAATGTAGGCTTTTCAAAGCCATTGTGAAAAAGAAAAATTTAATGTGGTATGCACTTGGAAACAAGTAAATAGCTGTCTTCTGACACAAAGTTTCCATATATACTAATTAATATTCACCACAGGATTCTGGCTTTAATTTCATCTTGCACAGGCTTGTTCTTATTTAATATATTTAAAGTCTGCTATTCCTCTTAGAATTGAATTTTTTTTTTCCACAGCTGCCTTAGCCTCTAAAGAAAAGGTTCACACAGCCATTCTAAAATTAATCATTCAGTATCCTTTTTTCCTACATAGGAAGCCTCTCACTTAGTCAGACAGTACAAGGATAGCAGGGTTCCTAAGCCAGTCCATAGAGTGGTGGGGGCTTTTTTGTTTTGCTTTGTTGTTGTTTTTGCACAGTAATTAATTACCAAACAATTTCAATTAACTCTAATAAACGTTCATTACTAGGTTATACTTTCTGAGTATACATTCAGTCTTATTTTGTAATGTCATGTAAGTCAAAGAATTTCTTTTTAGGAATACATTTTTTATTATTTCTTCCACCTCTTTTGTAAACTTACTGTTGGAAGAGACTATACTCATGTCATACCTTCAGTAACATTTAGATCTTACATGTTCCAGTCACTGCCTTCTTTGAGCTAATGTTCTGGATAATGTGACAAGTATTAAATAAAATTACAATAAGAATTTATCAGGGTTGTGATTGGAGAAATATGGTATATGCACAGAAAATAAGATTGCAAGGATATACTTTTCTGCAGACTAAAACAGTAATGCCTGTCTCACCCCCGTTAAAAATGTGACTGGGTAACATAAGGGCTTTTAACGCAGGGCTGGTTTGGGCCACCTGGGTTGCTCAGTCATTTGAGTGTCTGACTCTTGATTTCATCTCAGGTCATCATCTCGTGGTTGATGAGACTGAGCCACGTGTCAGGCTCCACACTGAGCCTGGAGCCTACTTGGGATTCTCTCTCTCTTTGCCCCTCCCCTGCTCACACACTCTCTCGCTCTCTCTCAAAATAAATAAATAAATGTTAAAAAAATAAGATAAAGGCTTGTTTGAGTTATAAAGCCAAGGATACCAGGATAAAGAATGGATCGTTGATGAGTAATAGCCCTGAGTTCACTCAGGGACATGTGAAAAGATGGTACAGTGGGGGTTTTAGCAAACATGTATGTGTCTGTCCTTCTTTACCTGTTTCTGATTTGACTTTCTTTTTACCCACTCCTGGCTTGACTTTTAACACCAGAGTCTTTGGTGGTGAGGCCAATAGGTGTCCAGGAATAGTTCAGCAATCACTGTACTCTGAGCTACCCTCTCCAGGTGTTATTTAAGAAAAAAGAATGGGTGTCTGTGATTGGTTTAATTTGAATTGTTCCTCACTGTAGTCTGCCTTCCTGTATTTTCTTCCTGTTCTTATATCCTAGAAATTTCTTTTTTTCCACTCTGAAGAAACCTGGGTTCTCCCCGGGGCAGGAGACTTACCTAGCTGTGATTTAAATCAGGCTCGTCTCCTTACTTGTCTGTGCTTCCTTAAGACTGTAACAGCAGCAGCCACAGAGCTCTCAGCGTGCCTACATCTTCTGTTTTTGTTTTTTCCTGTAGATATCTCCACAGGACCTTCTTGGTTAAATCAGGGACTACTTTTGAACTCTACCCAATCAGTTTCAAATTTAGACCTGACCACTGGTGCCACCTTGTCCCAATCAAGGTACGTATTTTTTCAGGGTTAGGAAGAGAAGCCACGCGGCCCTGACCCTCCCCGTGGGGGAGAGCAGGTGTCACTGCCGTCCCAGGTCTCGAGCAGCTTTTGGCAGAACTCCCCAGTGGCACCTCCTTTCCCATGTTTTGATTCCTACATTTTACAGTGCTTAAAACATTTGCCACATTAATGAGCTTCTGTGTTTTTAATCATTTGCTAGCGTAAACCAAGGGTTGTGCTTGGATGCTGAAGTGGCCTTAGCAACCGGGCAGTTCCTTGCCCCAAACAGTCACCAGTCCAGCAGTGCGGCCTCTCACTGCTCTGAGTCCCGAGGCGAGACCCCCTGTTCCTTCAACGATGAAGACGAGGAAGATGACGAGGAGGATTCCTCCTCCCCAGAATAAAGCCAGGAGAAAACCCACGTTTTACTAGTTGATGCTCATGTGTGTTTTTAGTGTGAGCTCTTGTTTTTGAAATGATTGCTTCAGTCTTTGCCTTTGTTTGCACTGTGTGTTCAGTGAAAACTAGGGAAACACAATAAGCAAATTCTGTGAAGGCTGAGAGGATTGAGATGAAAAAAGCTAACATAGCGTGAACGAGAACTTTAAACAACAGAGCAATAGATCACACCGCAGACAAAGCGGTTTTCTGAGGTGATAGAGGGGACAGTCCCTAAGGAATTGGCAGCATGAATGAAGCTCGTTTATCTTCCACGAGGTGGGGTCTTTGTGTTCCCCCACACCCACGTAACCCTCCTTAGAATCAGGATTGCTGTAATGAACAGTCCTTGACATCATGTTTGTCGTGTTTCTCTTCCTTGCCTGGGCTGCCTTTTACAAGCAGAAATGAACGTGAGAAGATCCCAGTGCGGGTGAGCGGGACAGCGCAGGGCGGAGGTGGCAGTCCTCGTGGTGTGAGGAGCACAGGTTGAACCGCTGAGCCAGCTGAAAGTCTGGTTGATGTGCTTTACGCATCAGCTGCCTTAGACGGCTTCTAGAAAGGAGCAAGCGCTGATTCTTAAGTACTTAAGTGACATGTAGAATAATTTATAGTAAAACTGAAATGATCATTATTAGCCAATGCATTGGTGCATAGAATTTTTTTAGGGCTACTTCTGGAAGCCAAAATAGAATAGCATTTCCACGTGCATTAAATACTTTGCCAGCACTGCCTTTGCCAGCATTCTAAATCTGGAGTTTTACAGAGAAGGAAATTGTACCTATAGTTTTAATCAAAGCTGTGCATTTCATATAGCTTTTTCATTTAAAACAAAACAGACGGATTCCTGTGACCGAATTGCTTGCTTCTAGTTCCCTGCAGTACTTGTATGATTCCACTCGATGTGCAGTTTGTGAACATGAACCAAATGTCATTACTTGTCTTTAAAGTCTGTTTCAAGAATATGAACAGCAACGTTCTCCTGTACATGTCACCTTTTGTACATTTTCATTCATCAAAATTACCTTATCAGGTTTATTCCTGGCTAAATTGCATTTCACATTAACCCGATAATTCACCGTTTCACAGGGACACCGACAAATGTTGATCACTCCAAACGATTGGATTTATAGCAGTGCGGTATACAGTTTGTTATTTCATAGCCAAAGATGCCGCTGGGCATACTGCACTGGTGTGTTCACAGTTCCTGCCCCTCTGAATATTCAGGGGAGTGAATATTCCGCCAGCATGGCCTAACCTCGATTTAATTTCACACTAAGGCCTTGAGAAGAGCAAATAATAATGGAAAATAACTCGACTCAACTCATTTGGATATGCCTCTGGATTATGCATCTAACACCTTTGGGCCCAGCACCAAGCCCATCCCAAATCAGTTCTTTTCTAAATCCATGGGGGAAGTACAGATGCCTTCTGATGCCTTCTTAAAGTTCTGCCACTCTGCTTAGAGTGAGCCAGCGGTGAAAGATTTGGCTGACCTAAAATTTTGTTACTAAGGCCATGAAAATTAATACACGAGGACCTGCAGCTTTAACTGAAGTTCCTTGAGACAACACTCATTCTGTCAGAAATAAGCCATAGTGCAAACTCAAGAGGGGTCAAGGGCGCAGAGAGATTTAGGCAGCTTTTGGAGAATTGTGTCTCAGCCTGAGTTCTGGGGCATCTCAGTCTGGGTGGACGGGAGGGGTCCGAAATACTGCAGAGGCTGCAGCAGGTCCCTGAGGGCCTCCAAGATACTTCTGACTTGAAGACCATCAGCTACACGGGCAGGTAAAGCCAAGTTTCCTTCCAAACTGCCGCCTCCTTTACTGACCCTTTAGTACCTGCATCCCTATACTTGAGGGAGCCCTGAGCAAAGGGCCACAGCTAGCTCTTTAGTCTTCAAAATATGGTGTACAGGTCCCAAGACCTGTACATCAGTGTTTGTGATAGGTACACTAATCATTCCTCCACCAAATAGCAAAGTCCTTGCTGGAGTTCTTGGGGTACCACCCCCTTCTCTATTCTCTCTCTCTCTCTGTCTCTGCTGCAGTAGTGTTTCAAACTGATAAAATACAGGTTTGTTTGTTTTTTTAAAGCAACCAAAGACTCTTAACATTATTAGTGTCCCATCGCTGGCCATAAGTGTGTGCTCTTTGGTGGGAGGTGATCTCCGTCCCTCGATAAGGTGTTTCGGTTACCGCGGAGGACATCTGTTGGCACCGCACCGTAGTCTCCATACATGTTGGCGTAAAGCCTTGCCTGAGCAGAAAAGTAGGTTGACATGTTTAGAAAGATAACTTCTGTTATTCTTCTGTGTCTCTCACAAACAGATTTTTGAAAAATTCAGCACTTAATCACAATTCCATTTAGAAAGCAAAGTAACAAAATGTTAGGAAATGATTGTTACCATATCCAGGATTCTCTATAGGAGTAGCACTTGGGGGTTGCACGCGCGCACACACATGCACTCACACGCACTCACACACCCCTCCCGAAGGTGCTGGTTATACTCTACTCTTTGGGGAGTTTAAGAGGCCTTTTCCTCCTCAAGGGTCAGTTCAGCTATTAACCCTTTCAAGTGCATAGTAGCATTCGGTCAGTAAATTCCTGTTTCCTTCAGCACTTGTACAGGGGGCACCAGACCTGCCACATCTGACCCTTGTGTGGGAAGGCCACGCTGCCAGAGTCCACGGCAGTGCTGAAGGCACCTGGGTACCTACCCAAGCCTCCCTTCACCCTACCCACTAAGAATTTGTCTCATCCACTTAGTCTTTGCATGTGATGAAAACAGCTTTAGTAAGTGCTGATGTGAATTGTGCCTTATGATCAGAGCGGGTGTCAGGGAGGGGGCAGGAATGGAGGTGCTAACACAGTGATTCCTCACCTCAGTGATGTGCACTGTCCCTGGAAGACCTCACAGATCATGTCCACAGTTTTTGTTTCCTTCAGTTTAATTCTTTATAGATGTACCACATGTCTGCTATCTTACCAGGATGAAAGGATAACTCCGCTCATTCGCAAAATTTACAGTTGTAATCATAACCCTGCCATACTTGAAAAATAAAGCCACGGTCAGTCCTCAAATGCAAACGAGCTCCTATCAAAAAATTAAAATGGAGGTATTTCACAAAGACGTGGCCCACTTTAGCCATCTATCACTCGGCTGTTTGCTAAGCCACAACTTTTTTACTTTTTTATTTATGTTTTAATGTTTATTTATTTTGGGGAGACAGAGACAGAGTGCAAGCAGGGGAGGGGCAGAGAGAGAGGGAGACACAGAATCTGAAGCAGGCTCCAGGCTCCGAGCTGTCAGCACAGAGCCTGACGCGGGGCTTGAACGCACTAATGCAGGATCATGACCTGGGCTGAATTCAGTGCTTAACCAACTGAGCCACCCAGGTGCCCCCGCCATGACTCTTTTTAAAAGACAACAGTGTTGTTCCAAGTACAGACGTCACTTCGGCCCTGGGGAGTCAGAACGCAGCAGCAGTGCCTGTTCCTGGGAGCAGTTACAAAGGAAGGGAGCTGCCAGAGCTGTTTCTCTCATAACCACACTCAGAGAGAAGCCTGTTTAACTTTATCAGGGATTCACTGGAAGGGCCCTTTAAATACCTCTCTGGCTCCCTATCCACAGGCCTGTGGAAGAAGGGTCTCTACCCAACAAATCTGATGTGAACGTTAAGTTTGTGCCTCCTTAGCTGGGAGTACTGGGTGGGAGTTGGGACAGTGAGTGGCAAGATTGAATCCTCCAGTAGGTATTTGAGTGAAGACAGAACAGAAAACATTTGAGAATGATTAGTGCTAAGGGAAAATATGACCGGGTAATGAGACAGTGGGGGAAAGGCCACTTTGCCTGGGGGTGGCCAGGGAAGGCCCCCCTGAGAAAGTGACGTTTGTCCTGAGTCAGACAATTGAAAAGACTGACGTCTCTGTATGTTCTTACCACACAACTCTGTCCCGTAACATGTACTTGGAATCCCTACTGAATTCCAAAGTCACACCATTCCAGGTTGAAGCATACGTTTTGGAGTTTGTTAAGGAAGTTTTAAGATTTAAAAGAAAACCAAACTTAGCTACCAGCAGTATCCATAGACCAAGAGAAGATTCTAACTAATCCAGGACATTCTCAGTATTAGCTCCATAGCTGGCAATGGAACCTATACCGTAAAAAAGCAATCATTTCTCTAGGTGTTTTCTTCTAGTTTTTCAAGCTGTTGGATACGCAAAGGTCTTCTTTTTATATTAGATACACAAAAGGTAATCTTTTACTCTGCATGTGGATTGGTTTTAGTGGAGCCACAGACTCCCTGAGGATGTTTTCACAAATAGGTTCCCCATTTTCATGACCCAAGGCACTAGTCCCAGGCACTGATGGCCATAAATGTGTACTTGTCAAAGACCCACGGAGTGTGTGTCAGGGGCCTGCACCATGCTGTCTGACCCTCAGAAATGTGCCTCCCTGCCCTCTAAATCACAGTCGATACAGCGTTCAGTTAGTTTAACTTCATTCAAGCCATGCTATTACTCCAAAGGGGAAAGTCTGATGTTGGATTAAGATCTTACCTTTTTAAGAAAAATTCAAACTGAATACCCACATACATTATAATCTTTCTCAGGAATTAGCCCCTCCAAGGTATCTCTGAAAAGTTACACTCCCATAACCTTTGAGATTCCCCCCCCACACACATCTACATTCACTCCATGCTAAAGAAGAAAAAGTGGGGGGCACAAAACTTTGACCCTCCCATTATGCCTTGGGGACCTCTGACAAGTACGGAAACTTAGATTGCAGCAGGTGTCCATTCGTGATAGGACTAAGACAGCAGAAAGTATCTTCGTTTCTTATGTGCATTCTGTGCAGCTGTTCTCTCAGTCAAGGTGAAATCTTGTATCATTCTCACGCAGACTTTGCTTCACATAAAGGGCTGTAGAAGTCAATGCTGTCTTCACCCCTTGCTAATGCAGCAGATTGGACTTTGGGCCTCCCAGCTTATAGCTGCATTGGAAGCCAGTGTTAGATGAAACAGAGGAGCTGGACTCCCCCATTCTCCACTAAGGGTCTCAGAACGGAAGAGAACATCTCTTCCACCCCACTCATAGAAACAATCTGAGAGCTTGACTTGCCTGACATCCCTCAGCTTATCTGGCAGAGTCTGTACCACAACCCAGAATGTCTTCCTCCGTTGAGGGCCACACGGCCTCCTGGAGACCACACCCTCACCACGGTCCTTCCAAACAGCCTTTGGATTAGCACCAGTCCTCTGTCACACCAAGTGCTAAACAGCTGAGGAGAAGTGGGACTCCACCCACAAGTCCCCAGCATGAGGCCATGGTGTCAGCTTTGGGCCTCTCTCAACTTGGAAGACCCCAGGCTTAGACCTCACGCCTGGGAAGAAATTCATTCCTCACGAGCAAAGACCATCCTGCATGATGCTCATTGGTAGGAGGCTTGAGAGGTTGGGTTATCAGTGGACCCTTGTGTACCACGTTAGCTTGTTTCTCTGTCCATGTCTCTCAGCGTGACCAGGAAACTTCCCCAGATCATGTTTCGGTTTTAAAACCCCTTATCGCTTCAAACTCACCATGTTGGCACTTACCATGCATCATCTTCAGCGTTCCAGGCACCACCTAATAACAAATGGCCTGATTCTTTATTTTGCTTGTTCATGACTGAGTTCAAAGGTGTTTTGTTTTGTTTTGTTTTGTTTTGTTTTGTTTTGTTTTGTTTTTGTACTAAAATGTAGAGGACCCAGATACTTTTCTGCTAAAAGACTTCTCTGAGCACACTGTAGTTCTCTTTCTCCTCATAGTACCATGGCAGGTTCAGCCTTTCAGTGTCCTGAAAGCAGAACTCGCAACCAGCCAGCTGTGCTGGCTGCTTGGTAGGTAGGCCTGAGCTCTGAGGACCATAGTTCAGCACTGAGTTCCCTGAGGTATCTGGTTTACCACCACCACACCTGACTTTTAGACAAAAAGAGGCTGTGAGCCCAAATCACAAGTTGGTTCAACTTTTCATTTGGAGATGCTTTACTCTGATCATGTGCTGTTGGGTTTTATTTCCAGAAAGTATAGGTCTGCTTTTTTTTCTGCATGAAGGAAACACTGTGGTGCCACGTGCTTTAAGCAGTTTAAACAAGAGAAGTAAGGGGAAAATGCAGACACCACATCTGACTTGCCTAACGTAGACTTTATTAGATTGAAGTACCTAACCTAATATGATGTATTATTTTATAGCATCTCAAACTTTGTAAATAAATACTGTTATTTTTATATGGAAATTTTATAGAAGAGCTATTTCTGTATACTTAATTATTCCTGGATTTCCTGAAATTGCTTCCAATAGATAACAGACAGGTCCTAGGCAGTGTTCCTCTAAGGATGGTTCAAGGACCACCTGCAGCAGAATTAATGGGGAGAGTTTTAAGATTTTGCCTCCCTAGGACCCACCCTGGACACTCTGAAGCTCTGGGAGTGGACCCTGGGAAACTGTATTTTTAAAAACTCTGAGTGATGGTTTTTGTCCATTAAAGTGTATCTTTATCCATCCTGTAAAATTTAAAAAAGGAAAGAAAGAAAAAACATCTGAGATGAGTGTAAGTTGTGCTTGAGAAAAAAAAAAAAAGATGGGTCAGACTATTCTATGATTTGAATGAGATGTACTATAGAAAAAATAAATCATTTAAATGATGTTGGTCTCTTGTTATTAGTGGGCCCATGGGGGGTTAGTGGATATTGTTTGCTGCCCAGCTCCCTTCCTTTAGACCACGACACTCCCTTTCAGTCACCCAGGAAGTGCCCTCAGGAGAGAGCTACCCTTCCCGAAGCTATGCCCACATGCAGCCAGTGAGGGTATTAAAGCCTAGCCTCCTTGCTCCAGTGTGGGGTATCTGAAGCACCCTCCCAACTACAGAATTCCTCATGGAGCCGGGCAGTTCCTCCAACAACTGCATCATGGTTCAGCTTCCTGCTTCCCCCACTCTGCAGGTGGTGTTCCCAGAAGCACTCTTCAGTACATGGACACCACCTGTCCCACCTGTGATGGAAATATGTCAGATATTTTAAAGGTTTTCTATGATTGTACATCTTTTTAAGGTCACTTGTGAAGATTGTAGCACAAAGAATAATGTCTTCAAAGTGCCAGAAATCATTGGCCTGAATACATTGGGGGGGGGGGGGGGGGAGATGCTTTCTTAACTTCTCTTTACACCAAACCAGGATCAATGAGAACTGCAGTGATGAGTACAAAATGCGATGCTCCCAGGCCTCAAGCGGAATGTCAAGGTTCCGGGCCTCAGGAACCATAATAGCCCCTCGGCACCTGTTCAAGCAGTCTGCCTGCTTCAGGGAGAGGCACAAGCTCTCAGTAATGTCTGTCTCCTTTGTTCCAACAGGCTAAGCAGAGTATATGGTCGGCACATGGATAGGAAGAAGGTACAGAAGGGTTCAGAGCAATTTGGGGACCATACAATGGGGCCAGGTCTTGAGACATTAGGAAATGGCTGAGGAAGCACTCACTTGAATGTTAATGCCCAGAAGGTATCTTCCTGTAAAGACTCACCTGAGTTCAGTAGACCAAGTAAGTGATGGTGTGGAACACCTAGTGTTGAAATGGGGAGCCAATGCCCACTTCCTGTCCCAGGGATTTCCTGGAGTGGTAAACCAGAGCTGGTATGCCCTCTGCTCCTTCTATCCATCCCCTAGTAGCCACTTCTTGGAGCCATTTGGTTAATGTGTCCAAGGACCTATGGGAGTAACTACTGGATTCTTTGACCATGAGAAAGTGCTTTCGCTGTTGTGGCCATGTGGGGGATGTTGAGAAGGACTGCTGGGAGTGTTGTTGTTAGCCATCAACACAGTCGCCAGACACAGCGCTGACCAGGGAAGATGTCTGCAGAGCCCAGGAGTTGGTTCCCTTCAAAACCAGCTTTTGATGAGGTGGGCTTGCCTGAGGGGACAATCATCAGAGTTCAGACAGCCTCAACTGAGAGAGTCTCCTTCCAGAGTCCGAACCCATCTGACAATCAATGTGTCTTTTTAGATTCCTGTTCATAGAAGCTGTTTTTTCCCCATTCCTTCTGATGGATGAACTACTTCTGTAGCTCCATACCTCTTCCATTTCTGCACCTTTATTGAGCACTAGCTCTGCTTACTAATGCTTACGCCCAAAGACACCACCAACATTCCCAGCTTTCTTGCCTGTCAGGAGGTCTTCATCTGTTGTTCTTGCTGTGGACAATTGCCAAATGCCCAGGAGCTTCGTGAACACTGCCAGCTCCACCTTCCTGCTGGGAGACCTTTCCAGCTCCTTGCTTAAACTTGTTTCAGGAAATCTTTTCAGAGTATATAATGCACCGTGGTGAAGAACTGTATCAGAAGGGGGGTGAAACCAATCCCACTTAATGCAAAGTAGAATTAGTCATAACCACTTTCTCACTTTCATGCAAATCATGTTATGACATTTTTGCCACCAGGTACAGTGACTATCTCCCAATCATTTCCTTCTCGCTTGCTTATCTCCTGCCTTGCTCAAGAGGCCAACCATACTAAGTCCAGGAGATTTGTTTTCTTCTCTCATGCCCTAGCACTTGGCCATGGCTCCTAAAAGCCAGGACTCAATTAGAAATTTTGAGAAGAATTGCACTCAGGTTTGAAAATGAGATCATGCTCTCTGGGCCACCTGGGTGGCTCAGTCAGTTAAGTGTCTGACTCTTGATCTCTACTCAGGTCATGATCTCATGATTCATGAGATGGAGCCCCACATTGGGCTCTGCACTGACAGCTGTGAGCCTGCTTTGAGATTCTCCCTCCCTCTCTCTTTGCCCCTCCCTCTCCTCTCTCAAAATAAATTAACATTAAAAAAAAAACAAAGAAAAGGAAAGAAAGAAAGAAAAAGAGAAAGAAAGAAAATGAGGATCCTGAAAGATGCAATCTTTTGGGGAATCATTCTCAAGTTCTGCTAATAAATAAATAGACTTATTTTTAAGCCTCCAGTGAATGCAGATTTGTAATGGATCTTCAATTCGGACACAACAAAAAGTGCCTTTATAGGATGGTTTTTGTTTTTGTTTTTGTTTACAGAGGGAAACTTTGAGCTGCCCGAAGGGGTAGAAGGAAGGAGAAGGAGAATCTTAAACAGGCTCCGTGCTCAGCCTGTTGTGGGGCTCAATCCCATGACCTTGGGGCCATGACCTGAGCCAAAACTAAGTTGGATGCTCAACTGACTGAGCCACCCAGACACCCCATCAGGATGTGTTTTTAAAACATCTAGGTAATGTCTGCTTTTTGTAATGTGTCCCTAAAATAGAGCCAAGGCCTTTCCCCGCAGAGCAGTGGCCAGCTGTCCTTCATGAAGGGCTCTAGCCTGCCTGTCGTCATCTAAAAGATGGACAGGTTGCTCAAGTTTTATCAAAATTCAGTTTATAAATCACTGTTTACAGTTAAAGATGTGAATGAGAATGACAGATTATTTTTTTTAATTTTTTTAATGTTTATTTTTGAGAGAGAGAGTGAGTGGGGGAGGAGCATAGAGAGAGGGAGAGACAGAATCTGAAGCAGGCTCCAGGCTGTCAGCACAGAGTCTGACATGGGGCTTGAAATCACAAACCACGAGATCATGACCTGAGCTGATGCCCAACCCACTGAGCCACCCAGGTGCCCCTGACAGATTATTTTAACAAATACTTTTGAAAATTATTTTTAAGAACAAGAACCAAACATGAGCACAGTTGGCCCTCTTGAAAGTCAAATTAAAGGCATGTAAAAAGACGCAGGTCATCAAACCACTTTTCCTACTAGGGGCTCCATGTTCCTGTCATTCTTCTACCTTCTTCAGGTGGACAAGTCAGGGCAGAGTGTGAGACACTGCCTGCTACTTTCACTGTGGTGTTGACTCAGACCCTGGCAGCAGGGTGGGGAAGGCAGGCAGCTTGGAAGGTCCCAGGCCTCTGGCTTCCTCACCTTGGTTTCAAGGATGCAAACCCCTATTGAGGAGTCTTCAGAGACAGACAGTGCGTGTTAAGGGACAACACCCATCCCAGGGCTTCTAGAGACGGTTTCTCAAGAAAATATTTCTAAAACCTCTTGGTTAAGGATCACTATCCCAAGGGCAGCCATTACCTCCCTGTTGGGCCTGTGCCAGAAAACTTGTCTATACATTGATTGTACAGGTTAAAGACAGGCCTGGCCAAACTCTCCTGCTAAGGAGAGTTCCTCCCTCCCATCTCTTCCCCATCCTGAATCCCTTCTGAAAGATTTCTCAGAGCCAGGAGGGCAAAAACATAAGCAAGTTGCTGAGTTGGGGTTTGGCCAGGGATGTAGGTGCCTGCTAGAGCAGGCTGTGACCGCTCCCTGTCATCAGGACAAAGGACAGACACTGAAACTGATGGGAGAAAAAGTTTGGGGAGATATTGTTGGTTCACAACCCCTGGGGCTTCCCAGATGGAATCAGAAACTGGCTCTCATAGATGGAGGGCTGGGAGAGGCTGAAGAAAGAGGCAGCCCACTCCAGGATGGTAGGTGGCAGTTTTAATAAGCAAAGGGGACCTACATTTAAGGCTTGTCTTGGGTGGCGGCAAGATGAATGGATCACATGGCCACTCACCAAATCTTAGAAGGTCATATAAAGAGGGCTTAACTGGGTTTAGTCACGCATACTGTGCAGGTGTTCCCAACTAAATCGAGGCTGTGTCCTTGGAGCAGCCTCTGGGAGTGGAAAAGGCAAGTGGAACCCCCATTCCAAGGACAGGGGAGGGAGTAAAGAGCCTCTGAATGCCAGGGTCCAACTCATGTCTCAACTGGTGGCCATGTCTTTTCGATGACCTTCCTCAGCTGACTACCATAACAGAATAAGCATAGGAATTAAAGATTGCAACACCCATATATCGCCAGCCATGCAGACCATAGAGGTGCTGGAGGGCAATGGCCCATCAACAACCAGCAGCTCTGTCTTCCTTCAGGTGGGCAGGTGATGAAAACCATCACCAGCTGTAGCGGTTGGTAAACAGGAGCACAATCCCCTTTGTGTTGTGTTTTCTTTAGGTTGTTGCAAGACTCAACGATACCAGTTGCTGCACTAGGAGTCCCTGATTGAATTAAAGTCCTGCTGAGTGTAAATTAATGAATTGACAAGACCAGCCATTAACACAATCTACTCATTTGATGCTCTTGCATGGGCTGCCATTTTAGAAATTTTGGTGACATTTCTTTGCATAGATGTACATAAATTCCAAATCCCATAAAATAATGCATAATCCTATAACCAAATTCAAAATTTTCTGTAGGATTTTGTCATGTTCAGTAAGGGGTGTTAGAACACACTCTGCGATTGACAGTCTGTTAACTTTCTTGGCATAGTTTTAAGTGCAGAGACACCCTTCAGTAGGGGAAAGTAGGGAGTGTACTTTACGCACCCTCGCCGGCCTTCCTCCTTCCTACAAGGTACTGTGCATATCTGCGTGCATGTGGCCCTCTCTCCACATGCACACAGACATTGTGGGTGGTTGGGGATGTGTGAAGGTCCTCCATGGCAGGAACACTTGCTTGGAAGAGGAGTGGGGAAAGGTCACTGCTGCTCATAAGCTCAGGAATCATAAGCCAGTGCCCACCCCACTCGGGAATACTCAAGCTTCACTTGTCAACGTGAGGGAAACCAGTGAAAATCTTTTTCCTTGGAAGTTAGAAATTCTCTAACAGTAACCTATAATCATGAAGTTGTTTGTTATACATGGACTTTCATCTTTGTAAATTCAGGGTCTGGTCCAGCAGCTGATATATAATGATAGGTTCTTGGTCTTTACTGAATGCATGAATGAAGAAAAAAGTGACCTATACACTCTTTCAAAGTATGTTCACCTTTTGGTTAGTTTTGAATAAACAAATATCTCCCCTTCAGCACAGATGATCTGGCCAAAACCTGGGTAGGTTTGAACAATTGGCCACTTACCACCCTGTGTTCTTACTTCTGCTGGATTGAGTCAAGAGAGGACAGAGAAAAGAGTGAAAAGTTGCAAAGGTGAGGCATTTGCCTGGCTCTGGAAGCAAGTGGGTAGCCGTAGCAAATAAGCTGATCTAAGCAGAAAAAATACCCTGACTCCTAGGGAGGAAATGTGAGGAGGCACAAGACCTCGGCCACCCCGCTTCTGCTTCCTAAGAGACTCATTGCCTCATCTTTTCTAGCACTAGCCTACCAACCCAGCTGCTTTTCCGACTGACCCAGGCCCCTACATACTGTACTCTTTTTCTCTCCTGCCTGGAAAGGTCAGTAGTTTATTTGCTATGAGCCAAGAAAACACTATGGAAGTATGAGGGCTGCAGATCTTTGTAAGTCCCAAGCCAGTATGGTCCACGTTTCAAAACTGAAACAGCTGCTTCATTCCCCGCGCCCCCCCCCCCCCAGTCCTTTACCAGCTAGTCGTCCGCTTGCTGCCATTAACACACTTGTTCTAACCGGCAGCCACTGGATTTTTCCATACCTAAGTGTGGGCAGCTGCTAACAAGAGAACACTTGCCTAGAGAAGAGCGCATGGGAGGGAATGAGCTTCTTATATATTCAAAACAGATGACTAAGAACTACATCCAAAAATCCGTAATACCTCCCAGCTGGTTTCCATGTGAGCTTATCTGTAATAGCTTCCCAAGAGAAGTTCTAGCAGTAGAAAAGGTGTGTGACCATCCCAAGGTTCATGAAGAGACCAAATCACTTGCAGAGAGAGGATCTCAAACCTGGAGTTGCAGCCAGAGAGGTCTCCACACCCAATCTTTGCATCCAGGGAGGGGGAAAAGCCTTACACTAGAGTGGCCAACACAAGGCATCAGGCTACTGCTCCAAGCCTGAGTTCTGAGAGGTTTGTCAAACATTCACCCCACTTCCATCCTTAAGTTCAAAGGCAGTCCCGTTTAGATCCCCGGCTTAAAATTTCAGCTGAATCCAGGGGTATCATCAGTCAAATGCCCATTTTAAAAGGCTTCCTGGGTCACATACAGCCTGTTTTCCTCCTATCCTCTGCACCCATGGGTGTGTTAATAGGCCAGAGATAGGAGTACCTGGGTGACTCAGTCAGTTAAGCATTGGACTCTTCATTTCAGCTCAGGTCCTGATCTCATGGTTCGTGAGTTCGAGCCCCTGAGCTGATGGTGCAGAGCCTGCCTGGGACTCTCTCTCTCTCTCTCTCTCTCTCTCTCTCTCTCTCTCCCCATCCTTTGGACTTTTTCAAAATAAATAAACAAAAAAATAGGCCAGAGATATACTTCTCTTAAGGAGAAACTCTTGTAGCCACTAGTTTGTAAATTGAATTAGTGACTAATCTGACTGGTTGAGTGCTTCTCCACTCCCCAGGAACTCCCACACACCCAGAGCAAGTCTACAAAGCTGAAGAGCTGGCACTGGAGCCAAATGGCTGACGGTGATGAGTGCAGGGAATGTGCCTAGCCAAACTGAAGGCTCTTGTGGCCAGAGCACGACGCACAGGAGGGGAGAAATAGTTTCCCAAATAACGAATCTTTAACAACAATAATAGATAGCTAACACCTATAGCATTAATTGCCAGGCACTGTTCCAAGCACTTAGCTTTATTTTACAAACCCAAACTCTGAGAAACAGCTTGAGCAAGGGGCTGAGAAAGGATTTAAACCTAAACAGTTATGAAAATTAATAAAAAGGCAACTCATTTAGAATGGAGTTGGGAGACCAGGAGAGGCAGTTCTCATGCCCTACCACTGCCGGGGATTGCAGCCCCAACAGGAAGAGAAGCTCCTTGCAAGGGGATACCACTTTACTATCCTTTAAAAACCTTAAAGAAAGGTTTCCTCCTCCCCCTGGCAACAGCCCCGCCAATGAGAGACTGTCACAATTCAGCCAATGAAAAGCCACGATACTGTGAGCTCCCATTTTACTCCATTTGACTTTGTTTTATAACAGCGTCTCCCAGCTGCCCCCTTTCCTCTATAAAAGAGCTTTCCTCTGTGTTGTCTTCTGAACTTCTCTGTGGTTTTGCCTTGCCTGTTTGTTCTGGGTTGCAATTCTCTGCTATTTCCAAATAAGTCCCCCCTTTTTAATGTTTATATATTTTGAGAGAGAGCACGAGCAGGGGAGGGGCAGAGAGAGAGAGAGAGAGAGAGAGAGAGAGAATCCCAAGCAAGCTCCATGCTAGCAGCACAGAGCCTGACATGGGGCTCAAACCCACTAACTTCAAGATCATGACCTGAGCTGAAATCCAGAGTCAGATGCTTAACCAAAGGAGCCACCCAGGTGCCCCGGAATAAACCCGTTTTTGCTAATAAACTAACTGGCAGTTTTATGTTTAAGGTTAATTCTGTCTAGTTCTAGGTTGTGTGCTTTTTTAAAATTTTCAATATTTATTTTTGAGAGGATTTTTGAGACGGAGCATGAGTGGGGGAGGAGCAGAAAGAGAGAGAGACAGAATCTGAAGCAGGCTCCAAGGTCTATGCTGTTAGCCCAGAGCCCTACGTGGGGCCGGAACTCAGGGACTGAGAGATCATGACCTGAGTGGAAGTTGGATGGTCAACCAACCGAGCCACCCAGGCACCCCACTCCAAATTGTGCTCTTAAGGATTGTACTCCAAGCACCTCCAAGGCAGTCTTCAAATCTGGTAAGTGTACTGCTTATGTTTTATACAAAAAAAAAAAAAAAAAAAAAAAATCCAGGTCAAACAGGTTGTCTGTCATTTGGCAAAGAGTTGGTGGTAGTGGCGGGAGGTGGTCAGTTCTCTGGGTCTTGAAGGAGTCAAGTCCAGTCCAAAGATCTGTGCGGTTTGGACAGTTGCACAGGATAAAAAAAAAAAACAAAGTTAAACAGTGGAGTGCACGGGGGCAGGGAGGTGCTTATAAAGATATGCATACTTTCTAATATCAAATCGAAATGCTGGAATTCATGGGACAGTAGGTCTGGAGCTAAGACCAGAATTTCCAGTGTGGGCTCCAGTAAAAAGCCAGAGAGGGCCCTGGGCTGTTACATCATTTTGCTGGCTTCAGTTTCCACCCTTGTAGAAGGGCAGCCTCGACTCTGCCTCCTTGCCTCACATGCATTTCAGGTGAAAGTAGTTGGTGCTATAGTGCAATGTTGAATTCTGAGGAAAATCCCTAAGGAACTAGGGCCAAGCTAATATGGCCGGAAGTCAGTACAACGGGTGACAAGTGCATGTGCCTGGAGTGCGTTAGATGCTGGGATGTTATAGTTGGCATCCTCTGTGAGGGGAGAACAAAGACCACTAGAGTGCAGGTTTCTGGCCTTGAGGGGTTGACAGTCACAGGAAAGGAAAAATACTTTGAAGACTTACGATTTGGCATCACAAAATAGCAGGAATGGTCAAGTCTGAACTCAACAAAGAAACACCTATCAGCAAAGGGCCACCACCTGCACTAGGCAGGCGTTGGAACAGCGTGGATGAGTTTTGAGCCACGTCCCCGGGGCAGGACAGCACGGTGGAGAGAGAGCCACGTTGCTAGAAGGCAGGGGGCAGTCAGGGCCGCAGCCCCAGCAGACATGGTGGACATGGGGCACTCCGTCAGAAAAGACCCTATGAGAGATCCACAAAAGATGGCAAGTTAGTACTTGGAGAAGTTAAAAGCATGCCAAGACATCATCTAAAAGACTGGATTGGGTGTGTCTGCACTCAGCCCCTGTGAGAGCTCAGAGCACAGACTGTGACCATCTCCTCCACCACCTGGCCACCCCTAATCAGAAGGTTCACTGAGGAAAAGACATCCAAGAAAACTCATTCAGATGAAGAGAACATGAGCTAGTGGCTACTGTTTGCATCTGCAGTTTCTTCACCACAGGAGGAAACCACCACTTGGGGAGCCCAAGGCTCCTGGAATCTGGCTGATGCTTGGGGGGTTCTATGTTACGGAACCACCTTACTTCAGATAGCTTATTAACAAACTCCCTTGGATAGATTCTGGGACAGCCCCTCTTTAAAGTAGCTATTTCTCTGAAGGATGCTAGTCCTTTGATGATAGTCAAAGTATCATATATGAGGTTTTCAAAGAGCCCTTGCGCTCCTTTTAAACCATAACGTCTTGGTTTCATATATTTGCAACATACCTGTAAACATGTTGGGGAAGCTCGCTGAAAAGACATGACCACCAGTTGGCCCATGAGCTGGGCCTGGGCTCCTCGCCCCCTCCCCTGTCCCTGAAATGTAAGGGTTCCATTTGCCTTTTCTGCTCCCAGAGGCTGCTGCAGGGCATAGCCTTAAGATAATGATGTGCTGTCGAGAACACCTGCACGGTATACACGGCTGATCCTAGTTAAGGCCTTTCCGTACACCGCAAGATTTGGCACACAGGTGTGGGGATTCACTCATCTTGCCACCACCCAGGATGGGCCTTAAATTTAAGCTCCCTTTGCTTACCAAAACTGCCACCTACCAACCTGGAGTGAGCTGCTTCTTTCTCCCGCCTCTCCTTGCCCTCCGCATACGGGGGCCGATTTCAGATTTCACCCAGGAAGCTCCTGAGACTGTGAACCAACAACACAGCATATTCTTTTCTAATTCATAGGAGCTGAAATTTCTGCTTGCTGCATAGGCTAACTTTGTCCGTTGCAGTTATTTGTTAAGGATCTGATAGAATCTTCTACAGTCTTTTATTGTTTTAGAGTAAAACTTATCTTTAAAGTAAAAGTCAAGCATCCCGCAGATCATGGGTATGTTGTTGTGGTTATTGCCATCCCTCTGGGTGGTCCTGGATTTAAAGGCATTTAGGAGAACCTGGGTGGCTCAGCTGGTTAAGTGTCTAACTCAGGTCATGATCTCACGGTTTGTGAGTTCAAGCCCAGTGTTAGGCTCTGTGCTTTGGATTCTGTGTCTCCCTCTCTCTCTGCCCCTCCCCACCTCATGCTCTCTCTCTCAAAAATAAATGAAACTTAAAGGCATTTAAAATCCTTTTCAACACATTTTTTTCAGTAAGAGGCTCCACAGACCTACTCAGTGCTGGCTGAGGGCCAGATCCGCGTACCTGGTGACAGGAGGTGAGCACAGCATGAGGGCAAGCACCTCAAGCTTACTCTGGCCTCAGCTTGTAGCTTCCAGAGACCATCACCCTCCTGTAAGAGCGGAGAGGACCCCACTCAGCTTACCAGAAGTAGTGTCACCCAGGCTGTGATTGCTAGAATGTCAGCTCCATGAAGGCGGGAATCTTATTTTAATCCCCGGCGTGTCCCAAGCTCATGGTATGGTACTGACAGACACTGGGTGCTCCCTAAACTTAGTTGTTGTTCATGAGTGTGTCTATTCCTTCTCTGATTGCAAGACTGATTGCAACTTTGCACAGTTTTCTTGGTCAGTGAGGGGAGTTCTCTTCATCTCCCAGTTGGTAGCCTCCAGAAGCTTACCTCCTATTCAGTTGGGAGAAAAGGGGTGCTGGAAAAGACCTTGTTAACAGTGAAGTATACATCATGCTATCCTTAGGAAGTTGGACCCATAGCTACAGGCCCTTGTCCCTACAAAGGGACACAGAAAAGAGCGAAGGACATGAAAATGCCCCATCCACAGCCAAGCCCTGTCTGCTAGGCTGAACAGACCAGGGTAACAGTGCTGTAGGCCAAAGACCTAAAGATGCAAAAGCCAGGGGCCCACCAACCCAGGGCACCTCTCCTTCTCACTCCTCGTGAATGTTATTTCACAGCTTAACACTTGCTATCCCAGGCATTTCTTCCCTCAATTCCCATTTTCTCCCTCATTTTTCTGGCTCTGAATTTCCAGGCACTGCACTGGTCATGGTGGTACACAGGAGCCTTGTGCTCAAATGCGCCCCTCAGAGCAACAGTAGTGTGGAAGGCTGTTAGGAGTGGAGATCTCAGGCTTCACTCCAGATTGTGCAGAATCAGCATGTGCATTTTATTTTTTTTTTTAATTTTCTAAATGTTTTTTATTTATTTTTGAAGGAGAGAGAGACAGAGCAGGGGAGGAACATAGAGAGAGGGAGGCACAGAATCTGAATCAGGCTCCAGGCTCCGAGCTGTCAGCACAGAGCCTGGTGCGGGGTTCGAACTCAGGAACTGTGACCTGAGCCAAAGTCAGACGCCCAACCAACTGAGCCACCCAGGCGCCTCAGCATGTGCATTTTAAACAGGATCAATCTCTCTCTCTCTCTTTTAAAAAAATAATTTATTTTTTAATTTACATCCAAGTTAGCATATAGTGCAACAATGACTTCAGGAGTAAATTTGTTAATGCCTCTTACCCATTTAGTCCATCCACCCTCCCACAACTCCTCCAGTAACCCTCTGTTTGTTCTCTATATTTACGAGTCTCTTACGTTTTGTCCTCCCCCCCTTTATATATTTTTGCTTTCCTTCCCTTATGTTCATGTTTTGTATCTTAAAGTCCTCATATGAGTGAAGTCATATGATTTTTGTCTTTCTCTGACTAATTTCACTTAGCATGATACCCTCTAGTTCCATCCACATAGTGGCAAATGGCAAGATTTCAATCCTTTTGATTGCCGAGTAATACTCTGTTGTATAAATATATACCGCATCTCTTTATCCATTCATCCATCGTTGGACATTTGGGCTCTTTCTTATACTTTGGCTATTGTTGATAGCACTGCTATAAACATTACGGTGCATGTGCCCCTTTGAAATAGCACACCTGTATCCCTTGGATGAATACCTAGTAGTACAATTGCTGGCTCAGAGTGTAGTTCTATTTTTAATTTTTTGAGGAACCTCCATACTGTTTCCCAGAGTGGCTGCACCAGCTTGCTTTCCCACCAGCAGCGCAAAAGAGATGCTCTTTTTCTGCATCCTTGCCAACATCTGTTGTTGCCTGAGTTGTTCATGCTAGCCATTCTGACAGGTGTGAGATGGTAGCTCACTGTGGTTTTGATTTGTATTTCCCTGATGATGAGTGATGTTGAGCATTTTTTCATGTGTCGGTTGGCCATCTGGATGTCTTCTTTGGAGAAGTGTCTATTCATGTCTTTTGCCCATTTCTTCACTGGGTTGTTTTTTGGGTGTTGAGTTTGATAAGTTCCTTATAGATTTTGGATACTAACCCGTTATCTGATACGTTGTTTGAGAATATCTTCTCCCATTCTGTTGGCTTTTAGTTTTGCTGATCGTTTCCTTTGCTGTGCAGAAGACTTTTTATTTTGATGAGGTCCCAATAGTTCATTTTTGCTTTGTTTCCCTTGCCTCCAGAGACATGTTGAGTAAGAAGTTGCTGTGGCCGAGATCAAAGAGGTTTTTGCCTGCTTTCTCCTCAAGGATTTTGATGGCTTCCTGTCTTACATTGAGGTCTTTCATCCATTTTGAGTTTATTTTTGTGTATGGTGTAAGAAAGTGGTCCAGGTTTGGGGCGCCTGGGTGGCGCAGTCGGTTAAGCGTCCGACTTCAGCCAGGTCACGATCTCGTGGTCCGTGAGTTCGAGCCCCACGTCAGGCTCTGGGCTGATGGCTCAGAGCCTGGAGCCTGTTTCCGATTCTGTGTCTCCCTCTCTCTCTGCCCCTCCCCCGTTCATGCTCTGTCTCTCTCTGTCCCAAAAATAAATGTTGAAAAAAAAATTAAAAAAAAAAAAAAGTGGTCCAGGTTCATTCTTCGGCATGTCGCTGTCCAGTTTTCCCAGCACCACTTGCTGAAGAGACTGTTTTTATTCCATTGGATATTCTTTCCTGCTTTGTCAAAGATTAGTTGGCCATACGTTTGTGGGTCCATTTCTGGGTTCTCTATTCTGTTCCATTGATCTGAGTGTCTGTTCTTGTGCCAGTACCATACTGTCTTGATGATTACAGCTTTGTAGTATACCTTGAAGTCCAGGATGGTGATGCCTCCTGCTTTGGTTTTCTTTTTCAAGATTGCTTTGGCTATTTGGGGTCTTTTCTGGTCCCATAGAACTTTTAGGATTATTTGTTCTAGCTCTGTGAAGAATGCTGGTGTTACTTTGATAGGGATTGCATCAAATATGTAGATTGCTTTGGGCAGTATCGACATTTTAACAGTATTTCTTCTTCCTATCCAGGAGCACGGAATCTTTTTCCATTTTTTTTTGTGTGTGTCTTCTTCATTTTCTTTCATAAGCTTTCTATAGTTTTCAGTGTATAGATTTTTCACCTCTTTGGTTAGATTTATTACTAGATATTTTATGGTTGTTGGTGCAATTGTAAATGGGGTTGATTACTTGATTTCTCTTTCTGTTGCTTCATTATTGGTGTATAGGAATGCAACCGATTTCTGTGTGTTGATTTTATATCCTGCAACTTTGCTGAATTCATTGATCAGTTCTAGCAGTTTTTTGTGGAATCTTTTGGGTTTTCTATATAGAGAATCATGTCATCTGTGAAGAGTGAAACTTTGACTTCCTCCTGGTCAGTTTGGATGCCTTTTATTTCTTTGTGTGGTCTGATTGCAGAGGCTAAGGCTTCCAATACTATCTTGAATAACAGTGGTGAGAGTGGACATCCCTGTCTTGTTCCTGACCTTAGGGGGAAGGCTCTCAGTTTTTCCCCGTTGAGGATATTAGTGGTCGGTCTTTCATATATGGCTTTTATGATCTTGAGGTATGATCCTTCTATCCCTACTTGAGCGTTTTTAACAAGAAAGGATGTTGTATTTTGTCAAGTGCTATCTCTGCATCTATTGAGAGGATCATGTGGTTCTTGTCCTTTCTTTTATTGATGTGATATCACATTGGTTGTTTTGCAGATATTGAACCATCCCAGGTATAAATCCCCCTTGGTCATGGTGAATAATTATTTTAATGTATTGTTGGATCTGGTTGACTAGTATCTTGTTGAGGATTTTTGCATCCATGTTAATCACGGAAATTGGTCTGTAGTTCTCCTTTTTAGTGGCGTCTTTGGTTTTGGAATTAAGGTAATGCTGGCTTCATAAAATGAATTTGGAAGTTTTCCTTCCATTTCTATTTTTTGGAACAGCTTCAAAAGAATAGGTGTTAAATCTTGTTTAAATGTTGGGTAGAATTCCCCTGGAAAGCCATCTGGCCCTGGACTCTTGTTTTTTGGGAGATTTTTGATTACTAATTCAGTTTCTTTACTGGTTATGGGTCTGTTTAAATTTTCTATTTCTTCCTGTTTCAGTTTTGGTAGTTCATATGTTTCTAGAAATTTGTCTATTTCTTCCAGATTGCCCATTTTGGCATATAATTGCTCATAATACTCTCTTGTTGTTTGTATTTCTGCTGTGTTGGTTGTTATCTCTCTTGTTTCATTCTTGATTTTATTTATTTGGATCCTTATTGTTTTTGATCAAACTGGCTAGGGATTTGTCAATTTTGTTAATTCTTTCAAAGAACCAGCTTCTTGTTTCATTGATCTGTTCAACTGTTTTTTTGTTGTTTGTTTTTGTTTGTTTGTTTTTTGGTTTTTTGGTTTTGATAGCACTAATTTCTGCTTGAATTTTTGTTTGGTGTCCTTTGCTTGTTTTGGGTTTTATTTGCTGTTCTTTTTCCGGCTCTTTAAAGTGTAAGGTTAGGTTGTGTATCTGAGACCTGTCTTCCTTCTTTAGGAAGGCCTGGATTGCTATATACTTTCCTCTTAACATCACCTTTCCTGCATCCCAGAGGTTTTCGGTTGTGGTGTTACCATTTTCATTGGTTTCCATGAACTTTGTAATTTCCTCTTTAACTTCTTGGTTACCCCATTCATTCTTTAGTAGGATGTTCTTTAGTCTCCAAGTATTTGTTACCTTTCCAAATTTTTTCTTGTGGTTGATTTCAAGTTTCATAGGATTGTGGTCTGATAATATGCACGGTATGATCTTGATCTTTTTGTACTTGTTGAGGGCTGATTTGTGTCCCAGTATGTGATCTATACTGGAGAATGTTGAATGTGCACTGGAGAAAAATGTGTATTCTGCTGCTTTAAGATGAAATGTTGTGACTATGTCTGTTAAGTCCATCCGGTCCAGTGTGTCATTCAAAGCCATTGTTTCCATGTTGATTTTCTCTTTAGATGATCTGTTCATTGCTGTTAAGTGGGGTGTTTAAGTCCCCTACTATTATGGTAATATTATCAATGAGATTCTTTACGTTTATGAATAATTGATATATTTGGTTGTTTCATGTTTGGAGCATAAATGTTTACAATTATTACAGCTTCTTGGTGGCCACGTTTGGAGCCTAAATGTTTACAATTGTTAGATCTTCTTGATGGATAGATCCCTTAATTATGATATAATGCCCTTCTTCATCTCTTGTTACAGTCTTTATTTTAAAGTCTAGATTGTCTGATATAAGTATGGCTACCCTGGCTTTCTTTTGGTGACCATTAGAACGATAGATGGTTCTCCATCCCCTTACTTTAAATCTGAAGGTGTCTAAAGTGGGTCTCTTGTAAACAGCATATATATGGATCTTGTTTTCTTATTCTGTTAGCCTATGTCTTTTGATTGGAGAATTTAGTCCATTGACATTTAGAGTGAGGACTGAAAGATATGAATTTATTGCCATTATGTTGCCTGTGGAGTTGGGAGTTTCTGGTGGTGTTCTCTGGTCCTTTCTAGTATTTGTTGCTTTTGGTTTCTTTTTTTCCCCCCATCTTTTCTCCCCTCAGAGAGTCCCCCTTAAAACTTCTTGCAGGGCTGGTTTAGTGGTCACAAAGTCCTTTAGTTTTTGTTTGTCTGGGAAACTGTTTAGCTCTCCTATTTTGAATGACAGCCTTGCTGTATAAAGAATTCTTGACTGCATATTTTTCTGATTCAGCACATTGAATATATCCTGCCACTTCTTTCTGGCCTGCCAAGTTTCTGTGGATAGGTCTGCTACAAATCTGGTCTGTCTTCCCTTGTAGGTTAAGGACTTTTTTCCTTTGCTGCTTTCATGATTCTTTCTTTGTATTTTGTGAATTTGACTATGATATGCCTTGTTGATGGTCCATTTTTGTTGAATAATGGGGGTCCTCTGTGCTTCCTGGATTTTGATGTCTGTGTCTTTCCCCAGGTTAGGAAAGTTTTCTGCTATGATTTGCTCACATAAACCTTCTACCCCTTTTTCTCTGTCTTCATTTCTGTGACCCCTATGATTCCTTTTAATGAGTCACTGAGTTCTCTAATTCTTAAATTGTGCTCTTTTGCCTTAGTCTCCCTCTTTTTTTCTGCTTCATTGTTCTCCATAAGTTTGTCCTCCATGTCACCAATTCGCTGCTCTGCTTCACTCATCCTTGCCACCATGGCATCCATTCGAGATTGCAGGTCAGTTACAGGATTTTTAATTTCATCCTGACTAGATTTTACTTCTTTTATCTCTGCAGAAAAGGATTCTAATCTATTTTCAACCCCAGCTAGTATTCTTATTATTGTGTGTCTAAATTCTGGTTCAGACATCTTGCTTGTATCTGTGTTAAGTCCCTGGCTGTCATTTCTTCCTGTTCCTTTTTTTTTTGGGGGGGGGGGTTAATTCCTTTGTTTTGTCATTATGAAGGGATAAAAGGAAATAATAAGGTAAAAAAAATTAAAAATTTTAAAACAACAGACAAAAAAGCAAAGGATGCTAGAGTCTAGGTGTGTTTTGGTCTGGTTGTTGAAAGGAGCTTGGTAGATGAGAGAAAAAAAGTAAAGATAAGCAAAAAAAAAAAGTGAAGACATTTGAAAATTTGAAAAAATTAATACAATAAAATGCAATGATGGAAGTAAAATAGAATTTTAAAAATTTACCAAAAAGTAAAAAAATACAGTAGAAAAAATTAAAAATATTTTTAATAAAAATGGAAAATAAAAATATTTTCTTTCTGTATTCATTGAATAGATATATCAGCGAACAGACTGAAATACGATTGAAATTACATCAGTTTCCCCTAGAAGTCAAACTATGAAGCACTTAATAGTCCATAAACTAAGCAGACAGAGAGACTTGTCAAGAGTGCTGTTGGCCCAGTAGGGTGGGGCTTAGTTTAATGGCTCTGTTCTTCACTAAATGGCACTGTTCAGCTTACTGGGGTGGATTGTTGTGGTGCATGTAGACATGTATGCGCATGCATGGGAGGGGTGAAAATGGCATCACCCAACTACCCATCTCTAGTATGGGAAATCTGTTCTCCCCGACCGGCAATCAAGCACCCCTCCTCTGTCTCCAGCTTCTGTCCACTCCCCACTTCTACATTGTCCATGACTAAGCCATCAGGCTGCTAGGCAGCACCTCCCTCCTGAATTTTATCTCAGATGCGACTGTGCTTCCTAACCCCTCACTTCTGAGGGACTGCAGTTTTGACCCATTCTGACCTTCTGGGGGAGGCTCTCATCGAGCACTGACTGGGTACCCACCGCCGGTGACAGTTGTGAGACCACACTGCTGCTGATGACTGGAGGCTGACGCTGGGTGCCAGCCTGCCCCAGAAGAAGTTCACGCAATGGTGTAGCAGCAGTGTTTCCATTACGGTAAATTGCAACATGCCTCCGGCACCAGGCTTCTCCCTTAATGTCCTTGTTCCAACACCAGTTAATGTGGTTGTTCTCCAGGGTTCGCTGGGACTTTGGTCTCTGGAGAGACCACACAACCTTTACCAAATGTCCCCCTAGCAGTGGAACTGCCTCTCCCTGTGTGGCCTGAGGACCACACTCTCTGCTTTTGGGGATTCACCCTTCCTGCCAGAGCACCACCAGCTATCAAGCTGCAGAGTTTCAGACTCTGCATTCCTCCTGTCTATAGAGTCTTAATGGAATTTAAACCCTCTCCTTTCTCCCTTTTTTTGTTCAGTCCCTTGCGTACTTCCTTTTCTCTCCAGCTGCTTTTGGGCAAGGGGTGGTGCTTTCCTGTACTCTCACCCTGTCTCCGTCCTCTCTCCACAAGCAAAAACAGCTCCCTGCCCTGGGTGGCTTCTTTCTCCCCCAGTTCACTTCTCTATGCCACGTACCTGCTGAGTTCTGTGGTTCAGGTTGTGCAGATTGTTGTCTTAATCCTCAAATCAGTTTTCTGGGTGTGCAAGATGGTTTACTGTTGATCTGGCTGCATTTTGGGGACGAGAGATGCAAAAAACACTTCCATGCTGTTCAGCCCTAAACAGGATCTCTTGATGAATCACATGCACACTAGGTTTGAGAAGTACTAGGATGGAGTATATAATCTTCGTTGAGAAAATGATCGTACTAGCTTTCTATTTGCTGCCACAACAAATGACGACAAATTTAGTGGCTTCAGATGGTACTCACTTATTATCTCTCCCATTTGTGTGTTCAGCATTCTGGGCCAAGTGTACCTCTTTTGGGTTCTATGCTCGGTGTCAAAAGGCTGTTGTCACAGTGTTGGATGGGCTGGGCTCTCCTCTGAAGGCTTGAGGAGTATTGAGCTTCTGGGATTGATTTCCCTATCCTGTTTTGTGTGTGGCCCCCTTCATCTTCAAGACAACAACTTCTCATACTTTGGATATGACTTCTGCTTCAGGCTCCCATGATTACATTGGTTCCCCTGGATAATCCAGGATAATCTCTGTAAGATCAGCTGATTATAACTTTAATTTCCCTCTTGCTAGGTAATATAACCACAGGCATGACATCCGAAGATGAAGGTCATGTGGGCCAAAATTCTGCCTAGCACAGTGATCATCAGCAATACGTCCAGTTGAGATTAATCATCTCAAAAGGGTACTCCCAAAGGCTCTGAGTCTTTGGTCGTCTCTGTCCGCTTCTCTACCTGCCATACCCCATTTGTTTCTTCTTCCTTGGCTCTCAGTTTCACTCCAGTTAGCCATTGCCCACCCTCCACTCTGCCATATAGTGTCTTTCAGCATATCTTGATTCTCTTCCACCCCAGGAGAGCTCTTATTTGAGGGTACACATAATTCTGCATAGTCCATCCCCTGCCACACCACTCCTAGCTGTTCTCAGCCACCCAGAGGAAGAATCACAAGGAAAAAGTCTCAAAAAATGTGGCAACCCATGCCTGCCATTTCACTCACCGTTGGTCCCCTGCATTAGAGACCTGTGACTGTGATGTGACAGAAGGACAGAAGGAGACTGGAAGCATAAGGGTCATCAGGAGGCCTCCAGGAGCTCTGCACCACCCCAGTTCACCTAAACAAGCAGCCTAGCCTCCTGGTTTTCTTGAGGTCTCTTGCCATTAACAGGATTGTAAATTTTTCGAATTCCAGAGAGACATATGTTTGAGTGGATAGACTGGTCATGTCTTCAAACAAATCCAAAGCTAATAGTCTATCACTAGCTGGTTGGTCACCAGTCACATCCAATTTGTTCTCATGAAGGCCCTTAAGAGTTACCTCAAGACCACACAAATAATTTGAAAAGACTGATTTAGGGGACACTTTCTTATGAATTACTTTGTTTTCTGTTTTTCATGCTTAAATACCAACCCTTACTGGTCTTGACTCCCAAGTGATTTTTGATTGTTTCTTTATTTTTTAATATTTATTTTGAGAGAGCACATGCGTGGGTTCGGGAGGGGCAGAGAAAGAGGGAGAGAGAGAATCCCAAGCAGGCTACATACTGTGAACACAGAGCCTGACATGGGGCTCCATCTCATGAACTGTGTGATCATGATCTGAGCTGAAATCAAGAGTCTGATGCTTAACCAACTGAGGCACCTGGGCACCCCATATTTTTGATTCTAAAAAGCAAGCCCATCAAATCCTGCCACCTCTGACAATGGTCAAAGACTGTGCTCCAGGCTCCTGAAAGGAAATCCAAATATCATTCCTAAAATGATTTTTTTTAAAGGATTTAAAAATTTTTAACTAGTCTCTACATACCACATGGGGGTCAAACTCACAACCCTGAGATTGAGAGTCACACACTCCACTGACTGAGCCAGCCAGGCGCCTCCATTCCTAAAATGTTTTGTTTTGTTTTGTTTATTTTTTTTTTCAATGTTTTCATTTATTTTTGGGACAGAGAGAGACAGAGCATGAACGGGGGAGGGGCAGAGAGAGAGGGAGACACAGAATCGGAAACAGGCTCCAGGCTCTGAGCCATCAGCCCAGAGCCTGACGCGGGGCTCGAACTCCCGGACTGCGAGATCGTGACCTGGCTGAAGTCGGACGCTTAACTGACTGCGCCACCCAGGCGCCCCCCTAAAATGTTTTTAAGTTTGAAACATGATAGCGTAATTGGTCTAAAGAAGCTTATTTGAAGGACAGTAGTCACTGGGATTTGAGGAAATTGTTCAGAGAGCAAACACACTGCTTTCTAGTCATTTCTGATCTACCTTTGCAACCAACAGCATGAACAGAGGCATCCAGTGGGCAGATTCTCCCTTCCTGAAGCACTAGCACATGCTCAGGCTAATCTCATTGAGGATCACATGCAGATATACTGCTCAAAACACAGCTCCTTCCTTGTGGTAACTAATGGATCTGGAACACCATTTAGCAAACTCTCTTTAAGTCTTCTTTAAATTCCAAACTGACAACTTCACTAAAGCAAGAAAAGCAAGTGAAATTAAAAATTCCATATGGAGTAACTTTCAGGTTCCCATATTTGTGACCCCCTCCTGTCTTACATACCTTATGCACAAAGCTGTAGGCAGGCAGAGAAGACTTTCAACTCCATTTTCACCACTTCTTTGTGTGCATGATAAACAATCACTCCACATCAACACTGCAGTGGTGCACACTGTTTCCAGTTATCAGAAAAGAAACACTCCGACAAATCTGTAAACTTAAGGAGGGTGAGCCCTTGGAAACTAACAATTGTAAACTTCTACATGATAGCACCATGTATATATTTCCTCATTTAATTTGCTCAGCCCTGAAAGATGGCATTACACTCATTTTACCATGAAAGAACTGCAGAGCAGAAGTTAAATAATCTGCCTCACATTTCTAAGTGATCTAATGTAAATGTGAATTTTTTTAAGTTTATTTTAAGAGAGTGTGCACAAGCACGGGAGGGACAGAGACAGCGAGAGCGAGAGAGAGAGAGCGAGAGCGAGAGAGAGAGAGAGAGAGATCCCAAGGAGGCTCTGTAATGTCAACGCAGAGCCTGATGTGGGACTCGATCTCACCAACTGTGAAATCATGACCTGAGCCAAAATCAAGAGTTGGATGTTTAGCCAACAGCCACCCAGGCGCCCCTGTAAATGTGAATTAAAGCCAAGACTGCTTTCCTCTTTCTCCAAGATGAGTGATCATGGATTTAAGCTGAAGTGATCTCTTCCAGCAGACTCTATAGGGAACCTGGGAACACCTCCTCACAGACTGTACCTTCTGCACAGACTGCAGTGACAGGCAGTCCTATTCTATTTGAATTATGCAAAGAGGGCAAACAAGCTTTTCTCCTCTCACCACTGCACACATGGGGAAAATTCACACTGAGAAAGGACAACAGAGCTTAAGGTACAGGACAAATTACAGAAGACCTACTTAAAGAATATCTTTTACAGAAAAACACGGTGTAAGAGTGAATGCCTATATATACAAAATGGGACCAAATAAACCATACTGTATTTGTTATTTGCCACCCACTAAAGTGATCAAAATTAAAGAGAGTATAAAAAAACTTCCAAGTATAAACCAGCATGGATATCTAAAGAAATTAATGCACAATTATCCTTGAACTAGAAATAAAATATACTTAATGAATTTTATTTTATTAAAAAAATTTCTATTTTTTATTGAGGTATAATTGAGAAACATTGTTACATTAGATTCAAGTCTACAACATAATGATGCCACAACTCTGTTAGTTATGCTAACCTCAGCCCCAAGGGTAGCTGCCATCTGTCACCATCGAACACTATTATAGTGCCATTGACTGTGTTGCCTGTGTTGTACCTTTCATCGTCATGAATTATTCATTCCATAACTGTAAGCCTGCACCTCTCATCTACTTTGCCCAATTCCTCATGCCCCTCCCCTCTGAAAATTCTCAGTTGGTTTTCTGTATTTATGGACCTAATTCTATGGTTTGTGTGTTTTATACTTTAGATTCCATATAAGAGTGAAGTACGGTATTTGTCTTTTTCTCTTATTTTGCTAGGCATAATACCCAGTAAGTCCATCCATGTTGTTGCTAATGTAAGAATCCATTCTTTATATGGCTCAGTGATATTCCATTGTGTGTGTCCGTGTGCGTATACATTGGAGTGTATAAACTTCTTTGTCTCTTCCTCTCTCGATGGGCACTTAGGTTGCTTCCACGTCTTGGCTATTGTAAATAATGTTGTAGTAAGCATAGGTGTGCTTTATAATTTTTTGAAGAACCATCTCCATACTGTTTTCCACAATGGCTGCATCAATTTACATTCCTACCAACAGTGCACAAGGGCTCCTTTTTATCCACGTCCTAGCAAACACTTGTCACTTCTTGTCTTTTTGCTTCAAGCTAGTCAGACAGGTCACTTCTTGTCTTTTCGCTTCAAGCTAGTCAGACAGGTGTGAGGTGATATTTCATGATGGTTTTGATTTGCATTTCCCTGACCATTAGTGATGTTGAGCATTCCCTCTTGTGTCTGCTGGCTCTCTGCATGTCTTTGGAAAAATGTTTATTCAGTTCCCCTGCTCATTTGTTAATCAGACTATTTGTTTCTATAAGGTTCAGTTGAATAAGTTCTTTATATATTTTGGATATTAACCCCTTCTTGGATATATCATTTGCAAACATTGTCTCCCTTTTGGTAGGTTGCCTCTTCGTTTAGTCTGCACAAAAAGTCCTTATTTTTATGTAGTTCTGATAGTTTCATTGCTGCTTTTGTTTGCCTTGCCTGAGTAGACATCTCTAGAGAAATGTTGCTAAGGCCATTGTCAGAGACCTTTGTGCTTAGGAGTTTTATGGTTTCTGGCCTCACAGTTAGGTCCTTAACCTATTTGGGGTTTATTTTTGTGTATGGTGTGTAAGAAAGTGGTCCAGTTTCATTCTTTTGCATGAAGCTGTCCAGGTTTCCCAGCACCATTTGTGGAAGAGACTGTCTTTCCCCCCATTGTTTATTCTCACCTCATTGATCATATCTGCCTGGGTTTGTTTCTGGGCTCTCTGTTCTGTCCCATTGACCTGTGTGTCTACCTCTGCATCCATGCCCTACTATTTGATTCTTTGTAGTATACCTTGAAATCTCGGGTTGTGATACCTCCAGCTTAGTTCTTCCTTCTCAAGACTGCTTTGGCTAGCCAGGGTCTTTTGTGGTTCCATATACATTTTAGGATTATTTGCACTAGTTCATGAAAAATGCTTTTGGTATTTTGACAGGGAGTGTGATGAATCTGTAGATTTCCTTGGGTAGTATGGGCATGTTCATAATATTCTTCCAAAGCATGAGCATGCATTCTACATCTTGCTGTTTTGTGTTATCTTCGATTTCCTTCATCAATGTTTGAAGTTTACAAAGCACAGGTCTTTCACCTCCTTGGCTTGGTTTGTCCCCAGGTATTTTATTCTTTTTGTGTAATCACAAATGTTTCCTTAATTTCTCTTTGTGCTGCTTTATTCTTAGTGTGTGGAAAGGCAGTAGGTTTCTGTATGCTAATTTTGTGTACTGCAACGTAACTGATATCATTTATGAGTTTCCTTAGCTGTTTGGTGGCATCTTCAGGATTTTTTATGTATAGTATCATGGCATGTACAAATAGTTTTACTCCTTCATTACCAGTTTGGATGCCTTTCAATTCTTTACCTTGTCACATTGCTATGGCTAGGACTTCCAGCATTGTGTTGAATACACGTGGTGAGATTGGACATTCTTCTCCCATTCTGATGTTAGAGGAAAACCTCTCAGTTTTCTCACCACTAAGTACGATGTTAGCTGTGGGTTTTGTTTTGGGTGGCCCTTATTGTGTTGAGGTGTGTTCCTTCTAAATCCACTTTGCTGAGGTTTTCTGTCATGAACAGATGTTTTGTGAAATGTCTTTTCTGTCTGTTGAGATGATCATACGATTTTTATCCTTCCTTTTTGTTAAGTGCTATATCACATTGACTGATTTGTGGGTACTGAACTATCCATGCATCCCTGGAATAAATTCCACCTGATGGTGGTGAATGATCCTTTAAGTGTATTGTTGAATGAGGGTTGCTAATATTTTGTGGAGGGGTTCTGCATCTACGTTCATCAGTGATACAGGCCTGTAGTTTTCTTTCTTCCTTCTTGCTGCCTTCCTCCCTTCCTTCCTACCTTTGTTCCTCCTTTTCATTCTCTTCTTCCTCTTCTTCTTAGTCCTGTTTTTGTTTTGTTTTTTTTTTTTTTTTTTTTTTCTTTTGAAGTGTCTTTGGTTTTGGTATCAGTTAATGCTGGTCTCATTAGAATATATCTGGGAGCTTTCCTTACTCTTGTATTTTTTGGAATAGTTTGAGGGGAAAGGGCATGAACTCTTCTTTTAGTATATGGTAGAATTCAGCTGTGAATCCATCTGCTCCTGGAGTTTGGTTTGTTGGTAGTTTTTTGATTGCTGAATCAGTTTTGTTACCAAATGGTCTGTTGATTCAGTTGAAAACTGTATGATTCAGTTGATTCTGTATGTTGATTCAGTTTCTTCTTGATTCAGTTGAAACTGTATACTTCTAGGAATTGACCCATTTCTTTTAGCTTTTCCAGTTTGTGGGCATATAATTTTTCATAGTAATTTCTTCTAATCCTTTCTATTTCTGTGGTGTCAGTTGTCACTTCTCCTGTTGCATTTCAGATTTTATTTGGGTCCTCCCTCTTATTTTCTTAATGAGTCTGGCCAAAGAATTTATCTTTTTTGTTTATCTCTACAAAGAACCAGCTCTTGGTTTCACTGATCTTTTCTGTTCTTCTTTTCTTTCTGTCTGTTTTCTTTATTTCTGCTCAGATCTTTATGATTTCCTTCTTTCTGCTGACTTGGGGCTTTGTTCATTCTTCTCTTTGTAATTTTCAGCATAATGTTGGATGGGTTGAATTTTTTTTGTTGTTGCTTTATGGATTAACTCTTTTTTGCTATAAGTGTTCCTCCTACTTTTGAACATTTTTCAGTGTGTGTCTGTAATATTTTAAGGGCTTTTTTTTGGGTTTATGATTATGTATTGTTCATCAGTGTCTGTTTTTATATTTGTTTTCTTTTCAAACCCTCACTATCTACTATAAGTATTGGTTTTTCTTTTTTTTTTTTCCATCCATGCCATAGGATATTTTCCATTTCTTTACTTTTAATTTGTATATGATTTTAGGTATGAAGTGAATTTCTTTTTTGCTTCATACAGATTTTTTAAAAATCTATTGAATTATTTTATGGTTTTGACAGGAATATTTAGACCATTTACACTCTATGTAATTACTGATACTCGATTTCTTTTTGCTAATTTGGTAAAAAATTATTTTTATAGTTCATTTCTTGCTCTGATTGTTATTAGTGACTCATGTCATGCTTGCATGCACACATATGTGTGTGTGTGTATATATATATATATATATATATATATGCGTATAGTGTGTGTGTATAATAGCTTTTTATTTTGTGAATAATGTGAGGTTTATATATATCATCCTAAGCATATTGCCGTACATATTAAGTTGATGGTCACTTAAGTTTGAATATATTTTCAGTCAACTTTATTTTCACTCCCCCATACTCAATTTATTTACATGTCCTATTTTATATTTCTTATATCTTGAGATCCATAGCTAATTTTTAAGATATAATTGATTTTGGTACTTTTTTTTAAACCTTTGTAAATGTTTTTGTTATTTATCTAGTAACTTTGCTATATGCTTTTACTCACAAAATTTTGTCTTTTTCTAATTTTCTTACATATGGTATGTCCTTTTATCTTTTACTTTTTGTTTCTTGAAAACTTGTTGTAAGGCTCTTTTAGTAATGATATATTTTTTTGACTTGTGTTTTTCTGAGAAACTCTTTTTCAATTCTGAACAATTACCCTTCTGAGTGGGTATTCTTAGTTTTAGTTTTTTTCCTTTCTTCAGTTTGAATACACCATGGCACTCCCTCTGGTATGCAGTGTTTCTTTTTTAAAAAATCTGTTGTCAGCCTTGTTGTCTAAAAAAAATTTTTTTTAATGTTTGTTTATTTTTGAGGGAGAGAGGTAGACAGAGAATCCAAAACAGGCTCTGTGCTATCAGTGCAAAGCCCAACGTGGGGCTCAAACCCACGAACTGCAAGATCATGACCTGAGATGAAGTTGGATGCTCAACCAACTGAACCACCCGGGTGCACCCCTGACCGTATTGGGTTTTTTGTTTTGTTTTGTTTTGTTTTATGAAATTTATTGTCAAATTGGTTTCCATACAAAACCCAGTGCTCATCCCAACAGGTGCCCTCCTCAATACCCATCACCCACTCACCCTTCCCTCCCACCTCCCATAAACCCTCAGTTTGTTCTCAGTTTTTAGGAGTCTCTTATGTTTTGGCTCCCTCCCTGTCTAACTTTTTTTTTCCTTCCCCTCCCCCATGGTCTTCTGTTAAGTTTCTCAGGATCCACATAAGAGTGAAACCATATGGTATCTGTCCTTCTCTGTATGGCTTATTTCACTTAGCATCACACTCTCCAGTTCCATCCATGTTGCTACAAAGGCCATATTTCATTCTTTCTCATGGCCACGTAGTACTCCATTGTGTATATAAACCACAATTCCTTTATCCGTCGTCAGTTGATGGACTTTTAGGCTCTTTCCATAATTTAGCTATTGTTGAGAGTGCTGCTGTAAACATTGGGGTACAAGTGCCCCTATGCATCAGTACTCCCGTATCCCTTGGGTAAATTGCTAGCAGTGCTACTGCTGGGTCATAGGGTAGGTCTATTTTTAATTTTTTGAGGAACCTCCACACTGTTTTCCAGAGTGGCTGCACCTGTTTGCATTCCCACCAACAGTGCAAGGGGGTTCCCATTTCTCCACATCCTCTCCAGCATCTATAGTCTCCTGATTTGTTCATTTTGGCCACTCTGACTGACATGAGGTGATATCTGAGTGTGGTTTTGATTTGTATTTCCCTGATGAGGAGCGATGTTGAGCATCTTTTCATGTGCCTGCTGGCCATCTGGATGTCTTCTTTAGGGAAGTGTCGATTCCTGTTTTCTGCCCATTTCTTCACTGGGTTATTTGTTTCTCGGGTGTGGAGTTTGGTGAGCTCTTTATAGATTTTGGATACTAGCCCTTTGTCCGATATGTCATCTGCAAATATCTTTTCCCATTCCATTGGTTGCCTTTTAGTTTTGTTGGTTGTTTCCTTTGCTGTGCAGAAGCTTTTTATCTTCATAAGGTCCAAGTAGTTCATTTTTGCTTTTAATTCCCTTGCCTTTGGGGATGTGTCAAGTAAGAAATTGCTGCAGCTGAGGTCAGAGAGGTTTTTTTCCTGCTTTCTCCTCCAGGGTTTTGATGGTTTCCTGTCTCACATTTAGTCATTTATCCATTTTGAGTTTGTTTTTGTGAATGGCATAAGAAAGTGGTCTAGTTTCATTCTTCTGCGTGTTGCTCTCCAGTTCTCCTGGCACCATTTGTTAAAGAAACTGTCTTTTTTCCATTGGATATTCTTTCCTGCTTTGTCAAAGATGAGTTGGCCATACGTTTGTGGGTCTAGTTCTGGGGTTTCTATTCTATTCCATTGGTCTATGTGTCTGTTTTTGTGCCAATACCATGCTGTCTTGATGATGACAGCTTTGTAGTAGAGATTAAAATCTGGGATTGTGATGCCTCCTGCTTTGGTCTTCTTCCTCAAAATTACTTGGGCTATTCGGGGCCTTTTGTGGTTCCATATGAATTTTAGGATTGCTTGTTCTAGTTTCGAGAAGAATGCTGGTGCCATTTTGATTGGGATTGCATTGAATGTGTAGATAGCTTTGGGTAGTATTGACATTTTGACAATATTTCTTCTTCCAATCCATGAGCACGGAATGTTTTTCCATTTCTTTATATCTTCTTCAATTTCCTTCATAAGCTTTCTATAGTTTTCAGCATACAGGTCTTTTACATCTTTGGTTAGATTTATCCCTAGGTATTTTATGCTTCTTGCTGCAGTTGTGAATGGGATCAGCTTCTTTGTCTTTCTTTTGCTTCATTATTAGTGTATAAGAATGCAACTGATTTCTGTACATTGATTTTGTATCCTGCGACTTTGCTGAATTCATGTATCAGTTCTAGCAGACTTTTGGTGGAGTCCGTCGGGTTTTCCATGTATAATATTGTGTCATCTGCAAAAAGTGAAAGCTTAACTTCATATTTGCCAATTATGGTGCCTTTGATTTCCTTTTCTTGTCTGATTGCTGGTGCTAGAACTTCCAACACTATGTTAAACAACAGCAGTGAGAGTGGACCTCCCTGTCATGTTCCTGATCTCAGGGAGAGAGCTCTCAGTTTTTCCTCATTGAGGATGATATTAGCTGTGGGCTTTTCATAAATGTGTTTTATAATGTTTAAGTATGTTCCTTCTATCCCGACTTTCTTGAGGATTTTTATTAAGAAAGGATGCTGAATTTTGTCAAATGCTTTTTCTGTATCGATTGACAGGATCATATGGTTCTTATCTTTTCTTTTATTAATGCGATGTATCATGTTGACTGATTTGTGAATGTTGAACCAGCCCTGCAGCCTAGGAACGAATCCCACTTGAGCATGGTGAATAATTCTTTTTATATGCTGTTGAATTTGATTTGCTAGTATCTTACTGAGAATTTTTGCATCCATATTCATCAGGGATATTGGCCTGTAGTTCTCTTTTTTTACTGAGCCTCTGTCAGGTTTAGGAATCAAAGTAATGCTGGCTTCATAGAATGAGTCTGGAAGTTTTCCTGCCCTTTCTACTTTTTTGGAATAGCTTGAGAAGGATAGGTATTATCTCTGCTTTAAATGTCTGGTAGAACTCCCCTGGGAAGCCATCTGGTCCTGGACTCATATTTGTTGGGAGACTTTTGATAACTGATTCAATTGCTTTGCTGGTTATGGGTCTGTTCAAGCTTTCTATTTCTTCCTGTTTGAGTTTTGGAAGCGTGTGGGTGTTTAGGAATTTGTCCATTTCTTCCAGGTTGTCCTGGTTTTTTTTTTTTTATCCATTCTGATACCCTATGTCTTTTGGTTGGAGCATTTAGTCCATTTACATTCAGTGTTATTATAGAAAGATATGGGTTTAGAGTCATTGTGGTGTCTGTAGGTTTCATGGTTGCAGTGATGTCTCTGGTACTTTGTCTCACAGGATCCCCCTTAGGATCTCTAGTGGGGCTGGTGATGAATTCCTTTAGTTTTTGTTTGGGAAGACCTTTATCTGTCCCACTCTAAATGACAGACTTGCTGGATAAAGGATTCTTGGCTGCATTTTTTTCTGTTCATCACATGGAAGATTTCCTGCCATTCCTTTCTGGCCTGCCAAGTTTCAGTAGACAGATCTGTCACGAGTCTTATTGGTCTCCCTTTATATGTTAGAGCATGTTTATCCCTAGCTGCTTTCAGAATTCTCTCTTTATCCTTGTATTTTGCCAGTTTCACTATGATATGTCGTGCAGAAGATCGATTCAAGTTATGTGCAAAGGGAGTTCTTTGTGCCTCTTGGATTGCAATGCCTTTTTCCTTCCCCACTTCAGGGAAGTTCTCAGCTATGATTTCTTCAAGTACACCTTCTGCACCTTTCCCTCTCTCTTCCTCCTCTGGAATCCCAATTATGCATATATTATCTCATTTAATTATGTCACTTAGTTCCTTAAGTCTCCCCTCATACTCCTGGATTTTTTTATATCTCTTTTTCTCAGCTTCCTCTTTTTCCATAATTTTATCTTCTAATTCACCTATTCTCTCCTCTGCCTCTTCAATCCGAGCTGTGGTCATCTCCATTTTATTTTGCAGCTCATTTATAGCATTTTTTAGCTCCTCCTGACTGTTTCTTAGACCTTTGATCTCTGTAGCAATAGATTCTCTGGTGTCCTCTATACTTTTTTCAAGCCCAGCAATTAATTTTATGACTATTATTTTAAATTCATTCTCTGCTATATTGCTTAAATCGTTTTTGATCAGTTCGTTAGCTGTCGCTACTTCCTGGAGTTTCTTTTGAGGAGAGTTCTTCCGTTTTGTCATTTTGGGTAGTCCCTGTGGTGGCTCCAAACTGCAGGGGACTTCTCCTATGCTGTCCTGAGTAACTTGTGTTGGTGGGCAGGGCCGTGGTCAGACCAAATGTCTGCCCCCAGCCCACCGCTGGGGCCACAGTCAGACTGGTGTGTACCTTATCTTCCCCTCTCCCAGGGGCAGGACTCACTGCGCAGTGGTGTGGCCCCTGTCTGGGCTACTTGCACACTGCCAGGCTTGTGTTGCTGCTTCGATGGGATCTGGCGTATTAGCTGGGGTGGATCCGCAAAGTGCACAGGGGCAGGAGGGGCAGACTCAGCTCGCTTTGCCTTCGGTGGTCTGCTTCGGGAGGGGCCCTGTGGTGCCAGGAGGGAGGCAGGCTCGTCGGAGGGATGGATCCTCAGAAGCACAACGTTGGGTGTTTGTGCTGTGCAAGCAAGTTCCGGGACAGCAACTAATTCCCTTTGGGATTTTGGCTGGGGGATGGGCGAGGGAGATCGCACTTCCCAGCACCTTTGTTCCCCACCAAGCTGAGCTCTGTCCTCGGGGACTCAACAACTCTCCCTCCCGCTCTCCTAGTAGAACTGTTGACTTATAACATTCCAGATGTTAAGTCCTGCTGGCTGTCGGAACACACTCCGACCAGCCCCTCCTCTTTTGCAAGCCAGACTCAGGGGCTCTGTCTTGCTAGGTGGGCTGGCTGCCCCTCCACCACCTTAGCCATTGTGTTTTGTGTTTTTTTTTTTTAATTACATCACAAGTTCCTTCTGTTTTGCTGCATTAAAAATTCTCTTCAATCTTTAACATTTTGTTTATTATGTGTCATGTGTGGATGTCCTTGGGTTTATCTTTTTTGGAACTCTTTGTGCTTTTTGAAACTTGATGTGTGTTTCCTTCCCCAGGTTAAGGACATTTTCAGCTGTCATTTCTTCAAATAAATACTCTTACCCATTCTCTTGGTCTTCTCCTTTGGGTCCTATATAACCTGAATGTTGTCAAAGTGATGGCTTAAACTACCATATCCTAATTTAAAAAATTCTTTTTTTTTTTAATTTTATTTTTTAGTGTTTGTTTCAAGTGTATAATATAATGATTCAACATTTCTGTACATCATCTAGTGCTCATCACTAAGTGCATGCACTCCTTAACCCCCATCACCTATTTCACCCATCCCCCTACCACCTCCCCTATGGTTACCATCAGTTCTCTATAGTTAAGCGCCTGTTTCTTGGTTTGTCTCTCTCTTTTTCATGTTTTGCTGATTTTCTTTAGTGATATATTTGGATTTCTTTCTCTTTATTCTTTGCATTTTGATTAGTTGTTGACATATGGTTGCCTTTAGGTTTGTTTATAACCTCTTGTACATGTAGCAGTCTATAATAAGTTGATGAGCATTTAAGTTTGAATCCTTTGTTTCTTCACATTTTTGGTATGTTATTTTATATTCTTTTTTGGTGAGTTCCTTGACCGATTTTTTTTCCAGAAATATTTATTTTTACTGCTTTTGTGTTTTCTACCTGTATACTGTCACTTTGGGTCTCTCCTTTCCAGTCAAAGGAGGCCCTTTAATAACATTTCTTGCAGGGCTGGTTTAGTGGTCACAAACTCCTTTAGTTTTTGTCTGGGAAACTGTTTATCTCTTCTATTCTGAATAACAACCTTGCTGGATAAAGCATTCTTAGCTACAGATTTTCCCCTTTCAGCACTTTGCAAGCCAGAAGGGAATAGCATGATATATTCAAAGTTTCTGTCCACAAATCTCCTAGCCTTAAGGGTTTTCCCTTGTAAGTTAATGACTTCTTCTTGTGTTTTAAGATTTTTTTTATTATCACTATATTTTGTAAGTTTAATTACAGTATGTCTTGGTGTGGGGGTCTGCTTTGTTGATTTTGAGGAGAGTTCTCTGTGCCTTCTGCATCTGGATGTCTGTTTCCTTCCCCAGATTAGGGAAGTTTTGAGCTATTATTTCTTCAAGTAAATTTTCTTCCCCCTTTTCTCTCTTTTTCATTCTTCTTCCTTCTCTCTTCTTCTTTCTAGTTTTTTCTTCTTTCTTCTTCCTTCTTCCTTCTTTCTTTTTTCTTCTTCTTTATTCTTCTTTCTTCCTTCTTCTTTCTTCCTTCTTTCTTTTCTTTCTTTCTTCCTCCTTCTTCCTTAGTCCTTCTTCTTTCTTCCTCCTTTCTTCTTTCTTTTTTCTTCTTCTTTCTTTCTCCTCCTCCTTTCTTCTTCCTCCTTCCTCCTCCTTCCTTCTTCTTCCTGATTTCTTCTTCTTCTGCTGCTGCTGCTGCTTCTTCTTCTTCTTCTTCTTCTTCTTCTTCTTCTTCCTCTTCTTCCTGATTTCTTCTTCTTCCTGATTTCTTCTTCTTCTTCCTGATTTCTTCTTCCTGATTTCTTCTTCCTTCTTCCTTCTTTCTTCTTTCTTCTTCCTTTTTCCTTCTTTCTTCTTTCTTCTTTCTTCTTCTCATTCTCCTCCTCCTATAATATGTATGTTATTATATTTGATGGAGTCACTGAGTTCCCTAAGTCTCTTCTCATTTTCTGCAATTCTTTTTTTGCTCAGCTTAATTACTTTTTTTACTCAGTCTTCTAGGTCACTCATTCATTTCTCTGATTCTTCCATCTGCTATTCATTCCATCACGTGTGTTTCTTATTTTGTTTATTCATCCCTTTATGTCTGCTATATTATTCCTTATCTCTGTGTTAAGGATCTCACTTGTGTCTTCCACTACTTTCTCAAATGCAGTGAATATGCTTATGCTCATTGCTTTAAATTCTCTATCAGGCATGTTACTTCGATCTGTTTTGCTTAGATCTCTGGATGTGACCTCGTCCTGTACTTGGGATAAATCTGTCTCTGCCTCTCTGTGTCCGTTTCCATGTGTTAAGAAAGTCAGCTGTGTCTTCGTTCTAGAAAGTAGTGACTGTATGAAGAGGAAGTCCTGGAGTGCCCTGCAGTGAAGTATCCTCTGTTCACACCAGAACCTGGTGCTTTAGGAGAATATTCTATGTGTGTTGCTTTTACCCTGCTGTTGAGTCTGAGTCACTTTTCCTTTCTGCCTGTTTTGGGTTGTGCTTCCTCTCTTTGGTGGTAGTGGGACCTAGGCCAGTGCTGAGGGGGTGTGCCTGTCGGATAATTTGGGAGCTGCGCAGCAATGTTAGCAAAATCTGCATTGGGCCAGTAGTCGTATGCTGAATCCCACAAAGTAGTGCAGTTTCTGGGGTCTATGAGGCTGGGTGTAGCTAGACCCAGTGCACCATGGTGGCTGCAGGCACATGGCTGGATGCGATGCACTAGCTGGGTGCAGCTGGACCTGGTGTGCAGAAATGGCTGTGTAGCCAGTGTCTTGACATGGTGCACGTGCAGCTTTAATGAAATTTTCCCTGAGCCCTGGGCCTAGGCTACAAGTGTCTGTGCAGCCCCACCTCCCACAGGTGGTTGTACTGAAGCTGAGAGGCAGAGGAGGAAATGGTGGATGCCAGCTCCCCTGTTTTCAAAGCAGTCCCCCAACACACTCCAAAATCAGAATGAACAGACCTCTCATTTGCGCCTGACATTGGGTAAACTGCTGTTTTTATGTTGCCCCTCTGTGCAGGCTGCTATCTCTTTAAGGGCAGCAGTCAAGCTATCACTGGACTTCCTGGCTAGCCCAGTGCTGAGTCAGCTGACTTTTCAAGCTCCTCCCCATCTGTTGTTTCTTGTGTTGTTCATTTTAGCCATTCTGACAGATGTGAGGTAGTATCTCATCATGGTTTTTATATTTCCCTGATGATAAGTAATATTGAGCATCTTTTCATGTATCTGTTAGCCATCTGTATGTCTTCTTCGGAAAAATGTCTATTCATGTCTTGCCTGTTTCTTCACTGGATTATTTGGTTTTTTGGGTGTTGAGATTGATTAGTTCTCTGTAGATTTTGGTTACTAACCCTTTATCAGCTATATCATTTGCCAATATCTTCTCCCATTCTGTAGGTTGCCTTTTAGTTTTTTTCTTTGTTTCCTTTCCTGTTCAGAAGCTTTTTATCATAGTGAAATCCTAATAGTTCATTTTTGTTTTAGTTTTCCTTGTCTCCAAAGATGTGTCTGGTAAGAAGTTGCTATGGCCAAGGTCAAAGAGGTTGCTGCTATGGGGTGCCTGGGTGGCTCAGTTGGTTAAGCGTCTGACTTCAGCTCAGGTCATGATCTCATAGCTCATGAGTTGGAGCCCTGCACAGGGCTCTGTGCTGAAGCTCAGAGCCTGGAGCCTGCTTCAGATTCTGTGTCTCCCTCTCTGCCCCTCTACCACTCATGCTCTGTCTCTCTATATCTCAAAAATAAACATTAAAAAAAATTTTTAAGAGGTGGCTGCCTATGTTAGTTCTAAGATTTTGATGGTTTCCTGTCTCACATTTAGGTCTTTCATACATTTTGAAGTTATTTTTGTGTATGGTGTAAGAAAGTGGTCAAGTTTCATTCTGCATTTTACTGTCAAGTTTTCCCAGCACCATTTGCTGAAGAGACTTTCCATTGGATATTCTTTCCTGCTTTGTCAAAGATTAGTTGACCACAAAGTTGTGGGTCCATTTCTGGGTTTTCTATTCTGTTCCATTGATTTATGTGTCTTGTTTTTGTGCCACTACCATACTGTCTTGATGACTACAACTTTGTATAATACAGCTTGAAATCTGGAATTAAGCCTCCAGCTTTGCTTTTCTTTTTCAGGATTGCTTTGCCTATTCAGGGTCTTTTGTGGTTCCATACAAATGTTAGGATTATTTGTTTTAGCTCTGTGAAAAATACTGTTGGCATTTTGATAGGGATGGCATTAAATGTGTAGATTGCTTTGGGTAGTAGAGACATTTTAACAATATTTATTCTTCCAATCCATGAGTATGGAATGGCTTTCCATTTCTGTGTCATCTTCAATTTCTTTCATAAGTGTTCTATAGTTTTCAAAGTACAGATCTTTTACCTCTTCGATTAGGTTTATTCCTAGGTATCTTGCATGGTTTTGGTGCAATTGTAAATGGGATTGACTCCTTGATTTCTCTTTCTGCTGCTTCATTATTGGTGTATAGAAATGTAATATTTCTGTACATTGATTTTTGTATCCTGTGGCTTTGCTGAATTTGTGTATCAGTTCTAGCAATTTTTTGGTGGAGTCTTTGGTTTTTTTTTTTTTTTTAAACATAGAGTATCATGTCACCTGAGAATAGTGAAAGTTTGACTTCTTCCTTGCCAATTTGGATACCTTTTATTTCTTTCTTGTCTGATTTCCGAGGCTAGGACTTCAAGTACTATGTTAAATAACAGTGGTGAGAGTGGACATCCCTATTTTGTTCCTGACCATAGAAGAAAAGCTCTCAGTTTTTCCCCACTGAGGATGGTATTAGCTGTGGATCTTTCATATATAGCCTTTATGATGTGGAAGTATGTTCCCTCTATCCCTACTTTCTTGAGGGCTTTTATCAAGAATAGATGCTGTATTTTGTCAAATACAAATGCTTTTTCTGCATCTATTAGGATCATGTGTTTGTTCCTTTTTTTTTTTTTTAAATTTGGTGTGTCACATTGATTTGCAGATATTGAACCACTCTTGCAACCCAGGAATAAATCCCATTTGATTATGGTGAATAACTCTTCTAATGTACTGTTGGATTTGATTTGCTTGTACTTTGTGGATAATTTTTGCATCCATATTCATCAGGGATATTGACCTATAATTCTCCTTTTTAGTGGGGTCTTTGGTTTTGGAATTAAGGTAATGCTGGCCTCGTATAATGAGTTTTGAAGTTTTCTTTACATTTCTATTTTTGGAACAGTTTGAGAAGAGCAGGTATTAACTCTGCTTTAAGTGTTTGGGAGAATTTCTCTGGGAAGCATCTGGCCCTGGACTTTTGTTTCTTGGGAGATTTTTGATGACTGATTCAATTTCTTTGCTGGCTATGGATCTGTTCAAATGTTCTGTTTTTTCCTGTTTCAGTTTTGTTAGTTATATGTTTCTAGGAATTTATTAATTCCTTCCAGATTGCCCAATTTGTTGGCATATTTTTCATAATCTCTTATAATTGTATTTCTGAGCTGTTGATTGTGATCTCCCCTCTTTCGTTTGTGATTTTATTTGGTCCCTTCTCTTTTTGATAAGCCTGGCTAGAGGTTTATCAATTTTATTAATTCTTCAAAGAACCAGCTCCTAGTTTCATTGATCTGTTCTACTGGTTTTGTTGTTGTTGTTTCTATATCATTTATTTTTGCTCTAATCTTTATTTCTCTTCTGCTGCTGGCTCTTGGCTTTATTTGCTGTTCCTTTTCTAGCTCTTTTAGGTGTAAAGTTAGGTTGTGTATTTGAGAATTTTCTTGGTTTTGAGGTAGGCTTGTATTGCTCCATATTTCCCTCTTAGCACTTTTGCTGTCTCCCGAAGGTTTTGAATTGTCATGTTTTCATTTTCATTTGCTTCCTTGTATATTTTTTATTTCTTCTTTCATTTCCTGGTTAACCTATTCATTCTTTAGTCAGATGTTCTTTAACCTCCATATATTTGCAGCCTTTGCTAATTTTTTCTTGTAGTTGTCTTCAAGTTTCATAGTGTTGTGGTCTGAAAATATACGTGGTATGATATCAATCTTTTTGTACTTGTTGAGGCCTGATGTGTGACCCAGTATGTGATCTGTTCTGGAGAATGTTGCATGTGCACCCAAAAAAGAATGTGTATTCTGTTTTAGGATGAAATTGTCTGAATAGATCTGTTAAGTCCATCTGGTCCAGTGTGTCATTCAAAGCCATTGTTTCCTTGTTGATTTTCTGCTTAGATGATCTGTCCATTGTTGTAAGTGGTGTGTTAAAGTCCACTGCTATTACTGTATTGTTATCTATGAGTTTATATTTGTTATTGATTTATATATTTGGGTTCCCTGCAGGTAGGGACATAAATATTTACAATTGTTAGATCTTTTTGTTGAATAGATCCCTTTATTATGATATCGTGCCCCTTCTTCATCTCTTGTTACAGTCTTTGTTTTAAAATCTAGTTGTCTGACGTTAGTGTGGTTACTCTGGCTTTCTTTTAATGTCCATTAGCATAATGAATGGTTCTCCATCCCCTCACTTTCAATTTGGAGGTCTTTTTAGGTCTAAAATGAATCTCTTGTAGGCAGCAGCGTATAGATTTTTTTTTAACCATTCTATACCCTATGTCTTTTGATTGGAGCATTTAGTCTATTTGCATTCAGAAAAATTATTGATAGATACACATTTAGTGCCATTGTAGTACCTGTAAAGTCAGTGTTTCCTTAGATTTTCTTTGTTCCCATCTAATCTTTGTTGCTTTTGTTCTTTCTTTCCCATTTAAAGGGTCCCCTTTAATATATCTTTCAGGGCTGGTTTAATGGTCACAAACTCCTTTAGTTTTTGTTTGGGGAAATTCTTTATCTCTCTTTCTATTGTGAATTACAGCCTTTCCAGATACAGTATTCTTGGCTGCATATTTTTCCAATTCAGCATGTTGAAAATACCATGCCACTCCCTTTTGGCCTGCCAAGTTTCTGTGGAGAGATTGGCTGCTAACCTTTTCTTCCTTTGTAAGTTAGGGATTTCTTTTCCCTTGATGCTTTCAGCATTCTTTCTTATTTCTGTATTTTGCAAATTTTACTATGATACGTCTTGGTGTTGGCCTGCTTTTGTTGATTTTCATGGGTGTTCTCTGTGCCTCCTGGATTTGGATGTCTGTTTCCTTCCCCAGATTAGGGAAGTTTTCAGCTGTAATTTGCTAAAAGAAACCTTCTCTCCCTTTTTCTCCTCTCTTCTTCTGGGACTCCTATGATAGGAATGTTACTATGCTTTATGGAGTTGCTGGGTTCCCAGTCTACATTTGTGATCCAATTATTTTTCTTTCCCTCTTGTCTTCAGTTTATTATTTTCCATAATTTTATCTTGTCTATCATTTGTCTGTTCATCTGCTTCTTCCATCCTTGTGGTTATTATAGCCAGTTGGTTTTGCATCTCAGTTACAACATTTTCTTATTTTGGCATGACTAGTTTTTAGGTCTTTTATCTCTGTGGTAAGGGACTCCCTGGTGTCTTCTATGCTTTTCTTAAACCCAGCTAGTATCCGTATGATTGTCATTTTAAATTTTGGTTCAGGCATATTACATCTGTTTTGATTAGAGCCCTGGCCAAGACCTCTTGTTCTTTGTTTTGGAATGAATTCCTCCATCTTGGCATTTTGTCTAGGTCTCTGTCTCTTGTGTGTTAGGAATGCCAGTTATGTTTCCTGCTCCTGAGAGTAATGACTACATTAAGAAAAAGTCAGGGCGCCTCGGTGGCTCGGTCAGTTAAGCATCTGACTTCGGCTCAGGTCATGATCTCATGGTTTGTGTGTTTGAGCCCCGTGTTCGGCTCTGTGCTGACAGCCCAGAACCTGGAGCCTGCTTTGGATCTCTATCTCCCTCTCTCTATGCCCTGCTTTCTCTTTCTCTTTCTCTCTCTCAAAAATAAACACTAAAATACATTAAAAAAAAAAGTCATATTCTGTCCAGGGGCTGACGCATCAGAAGTGTTTCTGGTGTATGCTGTGCGCACTTGGCTGTTAGGTTTTTGCTACTCTTTCAGATCAGTCTTCTGCAGAGCTTCTTGCCTGCAGTGGGGACTGTTTGGACGTTGTCCACTGTGTAGGATGTTTTAGCTAGGTGTATTTTGGTCTGTTTGTTACAAGAAACTAGATCCTATTTCCCCTAGAGCTGAGCGCTCTGTGGTCAGTGGACTTGGTGCATGTGAGGGTTTGGGGGCAGTTTGTGCTGGTCTTCTTGGGGGAGAGGCCTGCTGCTGCTCTGATTCTCAGGTACACTTGCCCTAGTCCAGAAGAACCAGTAGAGTTCAGGGGAACGTTTGTGTAAGTGACTCAAGCTTCCACTGTAGATGCTGTGCTGCTCACTAAAGTCAGTCCATGTTGATGGGCAGGGGTAAAAATGGTGTCAGCTGGCTCTCTGGCACCCTAGAGGGGAGTTTGTGCTCTCTACTATTCAGGAAGTGCTCACGGAAGAGTGAACAATCTTCCCTCATGTGTCCCAGGCATCCCTCAGATCGCTGCCTTCACCCTGTCTGCATCTGAGCCATCTGCCCACCCAGCAGCACAGTGCTCCTGTGTTTCATCTCAGGCACACTGGCTGGGTTTCAAAAGTCAAATTTAGGACCTGGCATGGTGCACACCAGCACTTATCCTCTGGGAAAGGGTCTTGCTATGCTGCGGCTGGTGCTGGTTTGTCTTAGAAAGGTAGTTGCAGGAATGCACAGGGGCTTAGAGTTTATGGTAAAGTGCAGCAAAAAGCAGGTGCCCAGGTTCACTGCCCTCAGTAGGTGCCTCTACTCATACACGAATGAACAGGGCAGCTCAGTGGCATCCACCACCTCTTTTGTCCCAAGAACCAGTGCCATCTCTTCCAAAAGCACTCCAAGGGGAATGGTCTCTCCAAGTGTGACCCAGGGGATCCTCAGACCACACTGTCTGCTCTTGGGCCTCTGCCCTCCTTCGCTACAGAAGTAGTGCTATGCCAACCAGGCTATACCCCAGCAATGGTGCAGACTTCTATAACTTCAGACTTTTAGTTCTGCTGCTTGTAAAAATTTGATAATCAGCCCCTCTAATTTTCCCTGTCAATGGTTTTGGGGAATTGTCTTTTGCGTGCAGTGCCCTGCATGCTGTGCTCGCTTGCTCTCTGCTCTCCATGGTCAGGGCTCCTTCCTGCCCACAGTACCTGAAATTCTTTTCTCTCCCAAGTCCTGTCTCCACATCTCCTATCTTACATGATGTGGCCTATTTTTTCTCTCTGGTTATGCAGTTTGTCTCTTAGTCCTCAGATCGATTCTTGGATGTTAAGAATTTGGTATTTCTCTAGCTGTGTTTGAGGAATGAGGCAAGTATAGGGTCCCTCTACTATTCTATCATATTAACTCCTCCCCCTTCTTCTTATTTTGAGGGGTGTTTACTTTTGATTGTTCTCCAGATCACTAGTCCATTCTTCTGTATCCTCTAATCTGTTGATTCCTTCTAGTGCATTTCTCATTTTCTTCTTCAACCGTGATTGGCTCTTTTTAATACTCTTTTTGAAACTGTGAATATGTCATGTCCATTCTTCTCTCCAGTCCAGTGATCATCTTTATGGCCATTACTTTGAACACTGTATCAGGTAGACTGGTTATCTCCTTTTGATTTCATTTTCTCCCTCTGGTTTTGTCTTGCTCTTTAATATGGAGCATATTCCTATCATTTTGGCTGACTTTGTTTTTCTCTGAATTAGAATAGCTACTTCTCCTAAATTTGAAGGACTGGAGGACTGGTCTCATGTATACTTGTCCCCTTGTGCAGGCTGAATTTCTGGCAACTTTGGTTGTTTGCCTAGAATTGTGGTGGCATGGGCTGGGTTCTTGGGGGTATTCCATGATGGGGTTGCCCTTGGGATGTTGAAGCTGAAGTGGGCCCAGGGTGGGGTGGTCCTGTGAGTTTCCATCCAGAGTGTCCTGACAGCTGATGTTGGCACAGGCCATGGCAGTCCTGGGACTCTCTAGAAGGCACCCTGGCAGGACAGCTAGAGCTAAAGTGAGTGCACACCAGGGTGTCCTGGTGGGGAGCTTGGAGCCATTGTGTGCCATGGGCTAGGGGCACATTTATGGGGTGGCAGGGGCCAAAATGAGCAGGAGCATGGAGATCCTGGGACTCTCCACTGGAGTGTCCTAGCAAGCTGTCTGGAGCCTAAGTGGTGTGGGTCTAGAGTGTTCCAGGATGCTTCAGACTGGTCACCTTGTTGAGACAGGTGCTGTAGTGAGCATTGATCAGGAGTGTTCTGGTGTACACCACACCGGGCTGCCTTGGGCTAAGGGGTGACAAGTAGTCGGGCTGACAGTAGGCTGATGACAGTGCCTGGACCCTGCTCCCATCTGATATCAAGGTGAAGGGTGAATGTAGATGGTAGCAATCACCAGTCCCTCCAACCCTGAGAGTTCCAACAGGTCCCATCCATTTGGTAGGGTTCTAGTGCTGTTAATTTTTATACTCTCAAAGCCCTTTTAAATCACAGCTTTTTTTTTTTTCTGTGCCCTCAGACATACGTGTTCAGTCTTGTAGTACTATTCCACCCCATGGCAAGCATCAGGGTTGGGGTTTCCCTTTGTTACAGTCTTGTCTCTCTTACCATTCTCTATGTGGTCTGTCTTGTTCTACAGCTATTCAGTTAGCTGTCTTCAGGAGAAAATGCTCTATAAATATGTATAAATTTGGTTGTGTCCATGGAAGGGAGTTCAGGGTCTTTTACCTTGCCATCTTGGACCCTGAGCCCCTAACCTGCTGGATTTTTAAGTATTAGCTAAAGTCAGCTGACAGTTGAATTTTTCTCCATCCACTAGTCAAACCAGTGCTGGATCCAATCACCAAGGATGCAAATCTGGTTGTCTTTATTCCTTTGGTCCCTTGTTATTCAAACTGTGATCTATGAATAAGCAGAATAGCCATGACTTAAGAAATTGTTGCATATAGAGTCTCTTATGGAATCAATCTGCATGTAAGAGGTCTGGTGAAGTTCTGAGGAAAACGTGAAATGAAGCAGAAATACAGATTCAGATGGTGTCCAGAGTCCCTTTCATTCCCAAACTCTTCATCTTCATCATATAGGCCCAGCTCCTTCCAACCCTCCCCTCCACAAAACACATCTCTAGAGGGACCTTTGTAGAGGAGTCATAACCCACCTCCTTGGACACTTGCACATAATTGCCATTACTGTAATTACACCACATCTTGTCCCAGGGCCTATTTCCCTCTCATTTTCCAGACCATGTCTTCATCTCTATATCCTCAGTCTGGCACATCAGTAACCTGGCACAGAGCAGGCCTGTGATCATTGTTAAAAACCCCTAATTTCAGTAGAAGAGAGCTAGGAAGAGTTGGGGAGGTCAGCTGAACTCATGCAGCAATCAGGGGCTGAGCCATGCCCAAACTCCTGAACCAGGGAGGCACAAATATGATTTAGTCACTTCTGTGAATATCCTATTTGTATTCTCTACAAAACCCACTTCCCCATTTTGGTTATCTCCATTCTTGTTTCATGTTCTGAGAACTAGTTTGTTTTTATCTAAGCTCATTAGAACACAACTTCAATCTGTGTTATACTCCAAAGACACAAAAATACAAATTTAACTGAATACATAATAATATGAATTCCACAACCAACAACTGAAGACCTGTTCACACGGGACCAGCTAAAGTGATGCTCTAGCTGTAGCCCATGACATTGCTTTAGCACTGTAGCGTTTTTGAAATTGTTTTCCACTCTTAAAAGAGGGCAGAATGGAAAATCAAAGCCCAGAAGTTGTTTGTGTCATTAACAGCTCCAAGAATCATTTTCTTTAGTTGCAAAGAAGATTCTAAAACAAAAATCTGTTATTACGAAGATCTTAGTGGCAGAGAGGCTGCCACTGGGTCAACAAGGCCATTTGGCTAGCCAAGACCACTTGGAGCATTGATGTTTTCTCCAGATAGCTGTTCCTGAACCAGCTGGGTTGTGTCACAAACCAGTGTCATCCTGGCTTGTACCAACACAAAGAAAACCTCAAGATTATCAGCTTTAGCATTAAGGATAAAAATCAAAACTGGCTTAAAAAAAAAAAAAACACCCAGAGATGATACAGGAAGCATACCTTTCAACAGAGGAGAAAATAGCTCACATTATGAAAATCATACCATTACAAACATTGACTGAAGGAGAAGATATTTCACGACACTAAAGCATGCTGAAATAAAGCTGGTTTGAAGCTTTGAATAAGTTCCAAGTTTTTAAATTTCACAATTTATATTTTTTATTAGAGTCCACAGTCTGCTAAATAAAAGCAGTCACAATATATTTCACAAACTATTGTACAATTTAAATCATATGAATTTAACTCCATAAAAAATTAGGTGCATATTCATAGTGGCTAACTTAAAAATGCTGTTTCATCTATGGTCTACAATACTTGATAACAGATTTTAGTTCCAGCACTAAAAATAAACCCATCAGTATATATATATTTTTTACATGTTTTACAACAGAAAGTTTGTGCTCTTAATCAAAAAGATCCACAGACTAATTCAGCATGTAAAAAATAATTTTACAAAACATCCAAGTCAACCTTTCAAATCCACTTTTATTTTCTTTTTTCCTCATCACATACAGAAGTTCTCCTCACACCACATTTCTTGCAGCTATGAAAGTCACTTGTTGTTCAGGTACCATTTTATCCCTACAACTTTGCTGGCATCAAAATAGGAAGTTAACCAGTGTTAAATCTATAAAATATTTACATAGCACAGCACATTAAGCTTTAGACACTTGGCAATTAAACCACATAAAAATAAGCCCCCTGTACTACATGTTCAGAATCGGTGTTCATGGTCCCTATCTGGCGACTGTACACTGGTTCAAGAGGCAGCAGAGGCAACAGGCAGTTACTTCAGAGGACACCGAACACTATGATCTGGAAGCATGTTAGGATGTTACCCAGTGTCATGCACCACCCCACCTTTCTCCAAGGTGGTCTCAAAATTCTAGAATGGCAGGTCCAGCTGATACAAAACGAAGACAGACAACACAACATTTACTCTGTGGAGATCCTAACTCCTACTATGCACGTGCTGTGATTTTGAACACAACTCGTCCTAAAAACTTGTCACGATCATCCTGGTTTTTTAGGTTGGGTGATCCATCAATCTTGCATTCGACTGTTACTTCTTTTACGGCACTGCTGCTAGCATTAAAGGACACCTGGACAGCAACTAATGGCTGCAGATAACTCACCTGGCAAATAAAGGAAAACACATTAATTCAAATGCTACAGTAACTTCATGTACGTTCTGTGCCTTTTATCAGGCTTTAGATGTATCCCATAGGTTGTAATTTGGTTGTGTCAATCATGATCATTTTTTAGACATTCTCGATAATCTTGGTTTGAGTTTCCTCTTTCACCCAAGGACTACTCTACTGATTACCCAGATCTCCTATATCCTTACTACGGTTGCTGTATAATCTGATGCAAATATATTCCTAACTATATTACCATCACTGTGGTTTCTAGATACATTTCTTCACTAAAAGGAACTAGGGGGCTGATTTCAGGACTGGGGCAGAGAAACTGCAAGATGAATCTGGAATGTCTTACAGTGCTAGAAACAATCATGGAAGCATGTCTAAAGGACATAGGAACCAGCCTGAAGGTCTCTCATTGGCCAAATCTGGGACAATTTTAGCATCAAAATAAACAGAACAGATAATGAGTCCATGACAATATACAGATGGAAATAAATGGTGGCAAGAAGGCAAAGCTCTTTCTCAGAACAGATTGCCACCCTGTAAATGGAGAAAGGAAAAGATGGAATTAGAAAACATCTGGGAACAACCCAGGCAAGAATCAATACATGCTTCAAGTGAAGGGAGAAACAGAACTGTGTAGACTCTCCAATTACTCTCTCCACATAATATTTACTGATTACAAAAAAAACAAACACCTGGCGGATAACACCTTAATCAAGTTAGTGTTTAAGATTACTATCACCACTAATGTGACCAATCAATACCACATCCCTCCTGATATGCTAATTCCGAAAACATTTCTTCCGAGGCATTCTTGCAAAAAAATGTACATTTTACATAATCATGAAAAACATCAGACAAACTCAAGTTGAGGAATGTAAACAAAACAGGCACCAAAAGGCCTGTGTTCATTTAAGAGAGTACAAGGGCATGAAACAGACTGAGGAACTGTTCCAGGTGACCAAAAATGTAACAGTGAGATATCCTGCACTGGGAAAACATTTTTTCTTTTGCAATAAAGGACACTACTGGAACAACTAGTAAAATATTGACTAGGTCTGTAGATTGGATGACAGTCCTCTTGTCTTTAGGAAAATAAAACTTAAGCATTTAGGGCAAGAGGCACATGTTTCATTAGTCCCAAAAGGTTTAGGAAAAAAATTACAGAGACTGGAAACACAAATGAGGTAAAATACTAACACCTGGGAAATCTAGGTAAACGGTCTACAGAAATTCTTTGTACTATTCTATCCGTTTTGTTTTTTCACCTCTGTATACTGTCTAAGCAAATTCTTAACGAAAGAGAAAATGATATTTTGAAAATTTATCGTTAAGTCTTACGTTTTGAACTGTAGATTGGCGGTGGGGAACCTCTACTTGGCATCACCATTTGAAGACCAGAATAGAAGATACACAAATTACACATAACATGTGTCTGCCGACAAGTGATATTTTAGTACAGATGTACCAACTTCCCAAGAGTCATAACCACTTATGAACTTCTAAGTACTTACATGCAGTTTTTTCCCATAATATGGAAAATATTTTAAATCTATAGCTCCATTGGGAGGATAAGTTGATAGAGCTGCTGTGTTTTCACTCTAAAGTAGAAAACAAAAGAAACCCCTTTTTAGGTCACAAAAACCAAAATGTATATTAAGGCAGTATCAATTATAAACAGTATGATGATGTTACAATGCTATCCCAACTGCATTAATTACAAGTGTATTTTTGAGAACAGATGTGCTAATCTTGATTTAAATCCTTGGACATAAACTATCCTGATTCTCTTTACATTTCCTGATAGACCCTACATGCTGTTCCATGAGAGTCCCTTCTAACTCACAGCCCAACATCTATTCATACACTGTCCTAAAATCTTATCTGCCTCTAACTACTAAAATGCCAGTTCTCCAGCCACTGACAGCAGGAATGCACCAGTCTGTATGGACCAGTGTATTCCTGAAATGACTTAAAATACTGTGCTTCCACACTGTAGAATGTGTGGCTGGCCTAGGAGGCAGCAGGTCGAAAGTTTTCTGTGCTTAGTAATGGTAACCAGAAGGGTAAACTATGACGCAAGTGACAAAAGTCTTCTCAACCAATTTAAATACCTTTGAATTTATGAGCACGTGTAAATCAAAGTACTGAAATTACTGGAATTATATTCCATGTACTTAAACTAATAAACATAACATAAAATACACAAGTTAATCCTTCACAATCCAACTCATGATGATATCTCAATTATCATCTCTTCTTGATAGAGAATTCTCAAGTAACACATTCTGAATAGGACTAATTTTAATGAGTAACTTTAACACACAATGAGTAGATGACATGGACTAAAATCAGTGGAAGTTTACTAAGCGCTAATTAAAATATTAGAAAATGCTTGCATCCTAATTTCTATTTTGTAAAGCACACAGGAAACACTATAGCAAAACTAAGAATCTCCTCTAAGGAGAAGTCCTACTCTGCTTCTCTATCATGAGTAGCACGTGTGAGGAACAAGTGACAAAGCAAGACGGCACAAAGCACAGAGTGATGCTACCCCACAGAAGCTGACAAGGCTAAGAGAAACAGTAAAAACCATGTTCAGTCACCACCCTACATTTGTACTCTATAATTAAAAAATAATCACTGTGATGAGTGCCCTTCTGTACTAATTGCTTTTGTTTAACCTATTTTCTCTTAATACATGAGCCTACTTCACAGAAACAGAGATGTTCCCCAACACATAAAGGAGGTTTTCTTTGGGTTATAGTTTACTGAGCTGGAAATTCCAGCCAGACACCACACTTAACTTACACTGACCTCATTTAGGTCCAACACCCTTAAGTGTGCAGGATCAGTTACAAAGAGGGGAACTGAGGCTCAGTTAAGAGGAGATGCTCAAGATCACCCAGGGTGACTCTTCATTGTTCTCTTGGTTTGTACCAAAAACGTAACATTGGCAGGCTTTTACTTAAACTTGTACTTTTTATACCTTCTGTTAAAATAAACATTTAGAAATTATGCATATCTGAATACTGAGATACTTTAGGGTGAAGCATACATGTCACAGTTTTCTAAGTATATGAATGACATCATATTAGAAACTAGGAGCAACTGACAGTCACTAAGTTCCACTGAAAACAAAGTTTTAAAATCACATTTTTTTTATACAGTCGCCACCCTTAAAAGACTTGAAGAACACAAATTGGAAATGGGTAGTCATTTACCTTTTTCTTCTGCATTTTTCTATATTAATAGGATTTATTTTTATAGAAAAAAATGGAAAAAAATGACAAAAGGAATATTCCATCTTTTGTAGGAACCATCTTTTAAATGCTCAAGAGCATGTTGTCCTCAATATTTCAGTATTTTCAGAACTCTTACATAAACGCAATTAAAGCAGATCATATTTAAGAGTACAAGATAAAGACAAATATAATGGAAAACAGCAACTATGATGATGTGCAATAAATGCGGCCATCTGCCCTACAGAACCACCTCTAAAATGTACGCACCCCCCCATTACTCCTTTGTGACTAACCTAGGAGTACTAGGCAAAATTTTGCAAGCTTTCTAAAAACAAAAATATTCCACAACTCAATTAACAAAATCCCCCTCTAGTTTATGAACTTTACACATAACTCTTGAAAGCAAAAGGGACAACAAACTGAAATCTGAGTCATTAGACCAGGATTTTTCATTAACATTTCCACCAACTATTCTAGAAGCAAAGGATATCCAATAGATAGAAGTCCAGTTTAAACCCTAAGGGAACAGTTACATGGAGTTGTTTATACTGCCCAAAGGTTCACAAAATTGAAATCTTAGGAAAGAAGTTTACTAAAGCTTTTGGCCTTCTGGCCAAAATGTGCTTTCCTTTCTTAGTAGCATTGGCCCCGTAGAGCCCCTGCTCCAAGCTTATCAGTGTGGTCCACTCACACACAAAGGCAAAAGCTCCTGCGTCCAGATACACAGTCCTACGTGGTCACGAAAGTAGCACATCTAACCTGGCCGGAGCCTGGCACCTGAGCCTCAGAAACTTCCTACTTGGAAAGCTTGCAAGCAAGAACAGAATAGTTGCTTTTTCTAAATGTATCTCATAGCCATAATGCTTCCTTTTCATCTTAAGAGATACTAGCATATGCTTACTTCATTTTCAGCAGGATTTATCAAGAAAAGCTCAGCTTAGATGTAGCATCTGGTTGTAAGCAGCATACTGACTGAGCTATGTTAGTATAAGGAGGTAAAGGGAACTGCCGAGGATTCACACACTTATACTTCAACCCAGATGAGAAGCCACAAACTTTCTGGCTTTTTATTCTAGTCTAAATAGTGAATACTCAAAAGAAGTAAGGATACTCTAAAGCAGAAATTCTCAAAGCATGAGCCCCAGACCATCGGCATCACCATCACCTGGAAACTTGAGTTAGAAATGCCAAGTTTGGGCCTCACCCCAAAACTAGGGAGTCAGAAACTTTGGGAATGGGACCCAAAACGTCCTCCAAGTGATTCTGATGCATGAATGAATTTGAGAACCACGGAACAAGAGATTTCTGCCCACATAAGAAATCCATTCAAGGCGGAAAGGAATATAATTTTCTTCACAAACAACTTGAGAAGTGATTTCAAAGTAACATTTCAAGTAAAATACCTTTGACATAGATTTAGAGCTGGAATGCTAATATTTTGCACAACAATAAAATTAAATGTAGAACTTTACATTTCTCCTTAGAACTCTTACCCATCAATTTACATATTTGTCTTAGTTGCACTTGCAGCATGGAGAGAAAACAAAAGAAGTTATGAGATGAAAACTTCACAGCACTCTGGAAGAAAATAAAGTAGGGGTAGGAGAGAAAAATACTGCCTCCACCTTAAGGAAAATGTATCCTCTTTCCTGAAATCTCAGATGCCATTGATGTACACCGATTTATGTACTATTAAGATAGAAAAAACTCTTATGATACAGTATTAAGATGCAATTAACTATAAGGCCATCCCCAATTTCAGTGTTATTAAGCTAGAAAAAAGTGATCTCAGAATCAATGAAAGATGGTATATGCAAAGGCAGTGTCTGTGAAATCAATGCTCATGGAAAACACGTCTTTAGGAATTATCATTTGCAAGTAGAGAAGGGCTCTACACCCAAAGTTCGGTGGAATTTGATTCTTTTAAGATTGGCACTACAGAGGACTTTCAAAAAGGGACAGGAAGAAAAAACAATGACTAAGACTCACAGACTTTTAAAATATTCAGATATACTAAAGCTTTTTGAATACTAACCTTTGAAATACATTCTATCCTTGGTTCTCCTTGAGGCTTTAATCCAATTATCTAAGGAAAAGAAAAACTAATTGAAACATCACAAATGTATATGAAAGAACCTCCTGCGTTGTTGCTAGGCACCCAGAGATGGAAGGGTTGAGATGCATATCAACTCTAGGTATTAAAACCCTATTACATCTGCCTTTTACTCTTGTGTAGAGGATTACAATGGACTTTTTAATATAATAATCTTACCAATTTGCTGTCTTATTGTATTGGGGCAGTGCAGAAAATAAATCAGTTCCTGAATAAAACACAGTATTGCACTTTGCTACCCTTAAACCAAGAAGCAAACGGAAACTTTTAATGCAAACGTAAGAATTGCAGAAGCACAATAAAACTGTTTTTCACGAAACTGTATTAGGTCAAACCCTCAACATTTGTTTCCATAAAGCTTGCATGGAGCCTTACCATATTTCCCATCGATCTATTCCACAAAAATGCATACACTGGGATGAATCCCATTTTAAGACACAGTACCATTCAGTTCTACGTAATAAAGCTACTTTCATGTATGTAGCGATTTAACTAACTCTGAATGGCAATAGATACTTATTTTGTGGGAGGATCTTTTTATGTTTTGAAGTTATATTCATTTTACATGCGAATGCCTGTAAATGTAAATATTCCTCCCAAGATGTAAGTATTATGGAACCTAAATAATATCAACATCTTTAACTATCGTTGCCTATGTGAGGACTTTGGAACAAACTCTACTGGGATTAAATCCCCTGCTACACTCAGCATGCATAGCTCATGAATGATCCATACTTGAGCTTGATGTTGTCATCTTGTCATGCCCTGTAAAGCCATGTCCCATCAGCCAAGTATAATCTCAGACCCTCTGCATTCAAAGAGGACATACTGAAAGAGAAAAACAAGCTTGGAAGGTTGGTCCTGTAGGAGAAGGAACTGGAACTTGGCTTTATACTCGGAATAGATTTTCCAGGAATCTAGACTTTATGAAGATATTCACTTCTGGAAGGCTGGGATTCTAAAAGGCATTTCTGTTAAGGTAAATACATTTACTTCATCTTACAAGCTAGACTGTCAAGTTTCCCATTACTCTTGGCTTATTTGGTTAACTTTAATTTAATGAAGTCTTGCTGAAACATTCGACTATAATTATTCTTGAGTACCTACTATGTGTCAGGCAATGTTTCAGAACGATCTCTAGAGTACGATGGGATAATTAGGAACTTGTCATTGTCCATGTGGGGAAAGGAGGAGAGACCGGAGGGGTGTCAGTCTGGGTACGTAGGGGTCTAGCTGGCTCTTCCTATAGGGAAACTCTTTATTTAGCAGTGCCAAGAGATGGTAGCAATTGGCTTATCAAGGGTAACTTTAGTGATAAACTCATGATCTTGAGAGGTCTCCACCTGTTTAAGAAACTGCCTTTTCTTGGAGTAAATGATCAGGAATAACCTAATTCTTCAAGGGAGACCTTGCAGGCCTCAAAAGGGTAACTGTGTCAGAACACAGCTCTGCAATACAATATTTACAGAGCAGAAAGGTACAGGGGTTAGAGATCACTTATTACATAAGAAAAGCATCTTCTTTTGCACAATGACTCCCAGGTCATACTTACTAACACACAGAGAAGCTAATGAGCTTCAAAATTTTCTAATGGCTATATAATTCAGGAACATCTTCTGGACACCAAAGCAAAATGCTACTACTTTGGTTACAACCGTTAACACCCCACTGAGCTCATTATAATGCAATTTTATTTGTATCTCTACTTTTTAATTATATGTACATACACTATAAAACTATGCTTTGCTACTAAATATTCAAAGTTTAAACTAAAGCCTAATAGATTCTCAATGGAATTTTAAATTTATAACCGGATTCAAAGATGAGCACTGCATGTTAATAAAACCATGCTTTATGTATGACAACCAGAATACCTGCCCCTTGAAGCATTAACCTATGCCTAAATGCATGTAACTAAAAAGGGAAAAGCGTAAGTTGTTTTACTTCCCTAATCCATGATTGATTTAATAAACCAGTCTTGGTTTTTGCTGTATTCACTTTCTAAAGGTCAATTAGTATCACTGCTAACCTTTTATGCAAGTTACCCCTAAATGAGAAAAAAACAGTTCCAAGCTACTCAATAGAGGATATTAGAAAAAAAGCAGCAGCAGCAATATAGGTACATACTCTGTTCATTTTCACAAGAATACAAGGATTTCCTCTGGAGTAGCCAAACTCTGGATCATCCACACCACTGCATGCTTCAAGTAAGGCAACAGGAAACTGACATGCATGATAAATTGGACCCTTCTGTACAAAAAGCACTCGGTCAGGACAAGCTGTGAGATTCTTCTGTTCTTCTAAATCATATGCTAAAAAAAAACCAAATATGCGTATATAGATCAGCTAGAAATAGATCTTAAATACAACTAGGAACACATCATCCTTTGGACAACACTCTTCAAAAACAAAAAGAACATGCTAATTACCATATTATTATTCTAGGTAAAGAATGTTAAGTTTGTCCAACTTTTAACAGGTTTACTAAGCTGTAACACTTCAGATGTTTACTGCATTCAACAATAACAAACTGGATTACAGATCAATGCCTTCTGTTACCATCAGGTGGCGCCAGCCATGACTATTGCATTATCTGAAAGCTCATGGCGCAAAAAGATAATGACAACCTATAAACTTGTCCAATCACTATGCTGTACACCTGAAACTAATGTAACATTATGTGTAAACTATACACCAATTTAAAAAGAAAGGTGAGAACATAAAAAGGCATTGCCACTTCTCCCCCTATGGAATTTACAATGTAACAGGGAAAACACACAATTTTAACTGAAGGGCCTACAGACACAGAGTGCTATGGAACGCTCTTCGGCAGGGACTACAACAAAGCTGAGCATCAAAGGTACCTGTGAGTTAATATTAAGTTAGAGGTAACATCTTAGATAAACTCAGTGATAAAGGAGTAGAATGGTTACAATTTGGAGATGGGGAAGAAAGGAGAGGGAGAGACACACGATGGTTTTTCTGCTGTTTGCTCCACACTGGCACAGTTTTAGGCAAAAGTGGCACAACAGTGAGCAAACCTGACGTGGTCCCTGCCCTCAATGAGTGTGTTTATTGAAAGATACTAATAAATAGTTAAGATCTACCACAGTGCCTCAATAAGAACTGTTGGTGTGTGGGTACAACTGGTACCAGAAAAAGGTCACTTAAAATGAATTCAACCAAAACAGGAACAAAAATTGCAAAGTAAATGTATTTACAAGAAAGTGCAGATCTTTACTTTGGGGGAAAAATTGTCAAAAATCTTTAGTTTCATCTTATATATATAAAAAATTAGATGATAATTGGAATTATGTACTCATTTAAAAGAATGATTCAAATATTTGGGAGGTGGGGTAAACTTTAATAACACAAGAGGTACCTATCATATGACATTCATCACTTTTTGACTCTGGTGGCACAATCATAAAGATCATTTTGCGGGGCGCCTGGGTGGCGCAGTCGGTTAAGCGTCCGACTTCAGCCAGGTCACGATCTCGCGGTCCGTGAGTTCGAGCCCCGCGTCAGGCTCTGGGCTGATGGCTCAGAGCCTGGAGCCTGTTTCCAATTCTGTGTCTCCCCTCTCTCTCTGCCCCAAAAATAAATAAACGTTGAAAAAAAAATTTAAAAAAAATCATTTGGCAAGAGATATTCAAGGCTTTCACTGCATACACTTTTTGGTAATATATCCATTCGTTCAGTGACCACTTTTGTATTAATTGTGCCATGTTCTACTTCCATACAAAACCACAATGCAGGAGGTTGTATGATGGTCACATTATGAAGAACCCCCAACCCCCAAGTCCAAGGTATCATGGGGACACAGACAGGTCACTGACCCCAGACAGAGTAACCAAAGAGCCCTATACACCCGAGGAAAGTCTAAAATAAGAAAAAGGTCAATGAGTGGGTGTGTCTATAAAGACCTAAAAGTAAAGAGGTAATTTGAACAGAATGCAACTTCAAATTGTAAGCAGTATCTATTAGAAAAAAGAAGACAATGTATCTTTTAACCAGAGATGGTACACTTTAACAGCAGAAAGGCTTTCCTAAAACTCAGCAATGACAACTGAAAAAGTAGAAAATGAGAGAAAAACAAGAGAACTAAGAGCCAACTAAGAGAACAGTTCTAGAAAGAACCAGAAAACTGAGTTGTGGAAATGATCAAAGTAATTAATAGAAGGTAATTTCTGTGAAATTATTTTTGAAAGATAATAATTAATTAACCTAAGCCTTCATCCTGAAAGATCTCCATCAAGTTCCCAGTAAAGTTCTATTTTATTTTTTAAGTTTAGAGAGAGGGAGACAGAGAATCCCAAGCAGGCTCCACACTGTCAGCACACAGCCACATGTAGGGCTCAAACCCATGAACTGTGAGACAGTGAAATCCAGAGTCAGATGTTTAACACTGAGCCACCCCAGGTGCCCCCCAGTAAAGTGGTATTTTAAAGACTGAAGCTAAAGTAAATTTTAGAACCCCAAGGAAATACATAAAAAAACAAAGTAAAAATCCAGTCTTGTGGAGGAGAAAAAGGCAATACAAAGTAACTAAAATTCTAGATGCAGCTAAACTACCACCTATAAATGCAGACTGAGGTCATTTTCAGAAATGAAAGGACTCAAAATTTACATTTCATGTATCTTATCTTATGAAGTTATTTGAGAATAAATATACTTCACCAAAACTAGGCAGTAAATTAAGAAAAAAGGCAGGAGCCAAGAAACAGTGGATCCAGCTAAAGTGATAAAAAAAAAAAAAAGTCCCAAAATGACAGCTGTATAGTAAAGTTCTAAACAGTTACTAGTACAGACTATGGCAGGAAGGGAAAAGCTCTAAAGAGTTTTCCAGGAAAAAAAAAAAAAAAAAAAAAAAAAAAGGACTTAAGAGGATACCTCAAATAACAGTGTGCAAATAAGGGAGCCAGAAGAGTATCTATAGATGATGGAATAAGACATAAAGATTAAGTACAGAAAGGCAACCAATAGCAAAACTAAAAATAATAATTACTAAACTGGGTTGTAGGGTGGAGTGTCTGAGGCATGTGAAGTAAATGCTCATCTGTCATGGCAGGAAGGAAAGACAATATATAAAAGTGATAAATCAACAGCTAGAAGCAAAGTATAACAGAAATACAGAAAAAAATATCATAAGAGAAATTTCAAGAGCATGAAGTTCTTTCCTGTTGAACATGTATCCAGAATCAAATTACTCACAGCCTATAAAGGTTTAAAAAAAAAAGGGGGGGGGGCCTGGGTGGCTCCGTCGGTTGAGAGTCCGACTTCAGCTCAGGTCATGATCTCACAATTGGTGAGTTCGAGCCCTGAGTTGGGCTCTGTGGTGACAGCTCAGAGCCTGAAGCCTACTTCCAATTCTGTCTGTCTCTCTCTCTGCCCCTCTCCTGCTCTCTGTGTCTTAAAAATAAATAAAGGTTAAAAAAAAACATTTACAGCCTCCATTGCTTCCTTTCTTGCCAAGCCACCATTCTACTCATCTGGTTAGTGCAATGGCCTTCTGACTAGCTTCCCTGTACCCTTCAACCCACAGTCTCAAAAAAGCAGCCTGAGTGATCCTTTAAAAGTTGGGAGTGAGATGATGTTATTCCCTGCTTAAAAACCTCCCACTTGGTCAGTGTAAAAACCAAAGAACTTAGTGATGGCCTCTAAGGACCCACACAACCCATCCTTTACTTCCCTAACCTCCTAAAACTCTTGCCCTGGCTTACTCCATCCAGCTCCTCCAGCTTTCCTGATAAACCCTGAATGTGCTGGGCATTATAAATAAGCTTCAGGTCAGTTCCCTCATCTTGATATCCTCCTTAAGGGCCCCCTTCCATGAGGCCTCCTGGACCTCCCTGTTCAAAACTACAACCCTTCCCATCTCCGTTCTCTGCTTCATGTTTCTCCCCAGCACTCATCACCTTCCTGTACACCACTGGACTACAAGCTCCATGAACACACATTTTTTTTCCTGTGTTCACTGATTAAACTTCAAAGAGTGTGTGACATAAAGACAGCCTTGAAAAAATATTTGTCGAGGAAATTAAAAGGACTGCAGCTAGAAAAGAGTAGGGCAGGAAACTGTTTTCATTACAGAACTTTCTTTACTATTTGATTTTTAAGCCATGGATTATACGCTCACAAAAACATCCTTAAAGAACTATCAAGTAAAGATTTAGAAAGTAAAATGGATGGTGTAGGATTGAGGTTTTTGATTTAAGATAAGAGGAAGTTGGAAAGCCTTCAGCAGCCTGCTCGGGGCAGGCTCAAAGGAAGGGCCTTCATTCAGGAATTATATGGTTTCATCTAGGAGAACTATGTGGCTTCATCCATGTGCATTTTATGACAGACTGACAGGCAAAGGATTTTAGAGTACTGGCAAAACTGAAAGTGAAATGAAAAACCATGGAATTAATAAGCTTACTAAAAAGGGAAGTTAGGGAGAAGAGGATGGGACAAAATAAAAGGGTCAGTGAAGTGGAAGTCCCAATGAAGTAGAATAGTGAGGGAAAGTTAAACAATTAAACTACAAGGTTGTGTCAGGAAAGCCTCAATGATTTTGGCAATGGGGTCCTACGTGTTCTTAGGAATGAATGTAGATCTGGAAGAGGTGAGGTGATCATGAACCAACAGGCCAGGGCATGTGATGATTATTCATGTGAATGGTAACACCAAAGAGGTAGGCTAAACCAAACAGGAGGAAAACTGGGCTAGGACAACTATTAGAAAGCATTACAGACTGGCAACTCCAAAACCCACAGCAGATATGTATTTGGATGGGTTATTTATTTTCATTTTTTAAAAAAATGTTTATGTTTGAGAGAGACAGAGATAGAATGTGAGTGGGTTAGGGACAGAGAGAGAGAGGGAAGCAAAGAATCTGAAGCAGGCTCCGGGCTCTGAGCTAACAGCTCAGAGCCCGACGCGGGGCTGGAACCCACCAGCTGTGACATCATGACCTGAGCTGAAGTCGGATGCTCAAGCGACTGAGCCACCCAGGCACCCCTATTTATTTATTTATTTTAAATTAGAACATGAGTGGGGGAGAGAGGCAAAAGAAGAGAGAGAGAGAATCTTAGTAGGCTCCACACTGCTGTGGGGCTCAATCCCACAACCCTGGGATCATGACCTGAGACAAAATAACGATTTGGATGCTCAACCGACTAAGCCACCCAGGCACCCCTGGTTTTGTTCTGTTTTTACGTTTACTTATTTATTTTGGTGTGTGTGAGAGAGAGACAGAGACAGAGAATCCTAAGCAGGCTCAGTGCAGTTAGCACAGGGCTAGAACCCACAAACCGGGGGATCATGACCTTAGCCAAAATCAAGAATTGGATGCTTAACCAATTGAGCGACCCAGGCACCCCTGGTTTTGTTTTGTTTTTAAATAACAAACATCATTCCTTGTTCCCTCCACAAGTAAGTACTACATTGGATTCAAAAGATCCAAATGCTTAGAGGCATTATTTTGTATAATTCAGTTTGCTTTATTAGTCAAATGCTTTTTAATGCAGATATAAATGTCATGTCTCAATAGATTTATTCATATACTTAATACAGAAAAGTCAAATTCAACTGCCCATTGAGCTTAGACCCCTATGTCTTTTCATAAGTTAGAATATTCTCATGACTAATTATAAAATGTACTTGCCAGTCCTCTCAGTTGACTGAGTTTAAGAGAAAAACAAAACAAAACAAAACAAAAGGTAAAACAGACTCTAAGAAAGAGGTTTCTAAAAGTAATCATTATTTGGTACCAGTTTCTCAGTACCTAAAATCTTTTACTTCACTCTAAGAAAAATACTTACGTTTTAGAAAGTTCCTAAGGTCTTCAGTGTACCTTTGATAGGACTCTGGATCAGACGCACTGAATGAATATTCCAATGCAGTTACTGGTTTTGGAAAAACCATAAGTCCTATACAGAGATAAAAGAAAAGGGGGAAGATTAACTGCAGCAAATTCCCTTCTTTCTGCTTATTCTTATACCTAAGGGGCAGATCTCAGTAAATTACATGGAAAACTGTGTTCATAGGTATGCTGAAATTATCAAGAACTTCTCAGTTGATTATGAAGGTACAGACATCTAAAATGAATTGGAAATCTGCAAAATCATCTCAGGCATTACCAATTAAAAACCTCCCTGAAATCTGATAATCTACAGTTAAATTATAATTGCTCTGTTCCTGATTTTAAAAGAGGCAAATTTTACTTTTTACTTCCTACACTCATTTTTCTATCAAATATTTTTAGGTTTTGTCAATTTGCTATTAATCAGAAAAGTTTTAGCAAATCAGTCTCAGCACTTTAGTCATTCAAATTACAACTGTATGGAAACATACATAAAACTTTTTCAGTGGAAGAGGCCTATAAAATTTTAACTCTATGGTTGAATATTCTTCCTTCAATAATAAACACTGCTCTATAATTCAAATGTGGTTTTCACATATTGAATTTGCCATATAACCAACAATTTCATATCAAGTCAACACCCATGTATACAGAACATGTTGCATGAGTTTATGAAAAGAAAATGTAAGCATACTTATCTGTAAGGAAACATAATCAGGCTTCCAACTTTTTTTTTTTTTTTTAATTTTTTTTTTTTTCAACGTTTATTTATTTTTGGGACAGAGAGAGACAGAGCACGAATGGGGGAGGGGCAGAGAGAGAGGGAGACACAGAATCGGAAACAGGCTCCAGGCTCTGAGCCATCAGCCCAGAGCCCGACGCGGGGCTCGAACTCACGGACCGCGAGATCGTGACCTGGCTGAAGTCGGACGCTTAACCGACTGCGCCACCCAGGCGCCCCTAGGCTTCCAACTTTAATGTACGCTTTCTTTGTTTTAAAAGCATCCGATCTAGATTATTAATTCAGCCTTGCACCCAGGCTTAAGAACAATCCTAACATTTTCACTAGCCTCTAAACATTTCCCATACCAAAGTTATTAGAGATGCTATGCCTTGCACTGAATCTGAAAATATACAAATGACAAGGGTTGTTTTGATTTCCATTAAAACTGCTGCTCACAGATCTCTGGTTCTTTTTATTTTTTGTTTTTTTTAAATAGTGTTAACATTTTAGATCAGATCCAGTTTCTTTTAAATCCTTGCCTGTATTGGTTTGCCTTGATCTTGAGTTAAACTAGATGCAATGCTACCCAAATATGATGAAACAATGTTCCTAAATAGCAGAGCAAATCTTCTATATTCAACACAAAAGACCTCCCAATTAAACTCCCTATTCACTTACATAAACAAACCAGAGATCACTTGGATTTAGATAATCCCCTATGCCTGATTTTCCATCCACTGCAACATCTCTGGGCAAAAACTTTATGACTTCTTATAAAAGTATTTAATGAATAATACATCTTACAGTCCAGTATATTAAATGACCATCTGTATATGTCTGAAATTGTTTGCTTTTATTTTTAAGGTTTTATAGCAGGAATAGGATATAATATCCTGCAAGTAAAAAAGTAAGAGAATCAAGGCAGCTTGCAAATAACTGTATTAAAAACCCCTAATTTTAAGAAAAACCCAACATAAAATATTCAGATTGCTAAAGAAATTTTACTTTAATTTTTTAAGTATTTATTTTATATGTAGGCACATATATTTTAAAGTTTATTTGAGAGACAGAACAAGTGAGAAAGGGGTAGAAAGCGAGAGAGAGAGAATCCCAAGCAGGCTCCACAGTCAGGGCAGAGCCCCACATGGAGCTCGAACTCACAAACCGTGAGATCATGACCTGAGCCCAAATCAAGAGTTGGATGCTTAACCGACTGAAGCCACCCAGATGTCCCTAAACTGAAGAAATTTTAAAGAAACACATGAAGATATCTGTGTTTTATACAAAAGATTACATTCCTTTACATGACTACTAGGTTTTTTTTTTTGATAGTGAGAGAGAGCACGCACATGAGCAGGGAAGAGGGGCAGAGGAAAAGAGAGAAAGAGGGAATCTTAAGTAGGTGCCACACTTGGTGCAGAGCCCAACAGAGCTCGATCCCACCACCCTGGGATCATGACCTGAGCCAAAATCAAGAGCCTGGATGCTCCACTGACTGAGCCAACCAGGCACCCCTACATGACTGATTGTATTTATTTTGAGAGAGGGGAGAGAGAAAATCCCAAGCAGGCCCTGTGCTGTTCAGCAGGGAGCCCAATGTTTGGGCTTGATCTCATGAACCATGAGATCATAACCTAAGTCGAAAATCAAGAGTCAAACGCTTAATGGCTAAGCCACCCAGGTGCTCCTAAGGGATTTTTCAATGATTCAATTTGCAAAAACTTTAAGACATGAAAGTCTAAAACTGAATTTTTAAAAAAGATTTTTATTTTATTATTTTTTTAAACACTCTCTCCAGCAAATTTTTTTTTTAATGTTTATTTTTGAAGGAGAGAGAGACACACAGAGCATGAGTCAGGAAGGGGCAGAGAGAGAGGGAGACAGAATCCAAAGCAGGCTCCAGGCTGTGAGCTGTCAGCACAAAGCCTGATGTGGGGCTCGAACTCATGAACTGTGAGATCATGACCTGAGCCGAAGTCGGATGCTCAACTGACTGAGCCACCCAGGTGCCCCAAGATTTTATTTTAAGTAATTTCTACACCCAAAGTGGGGCTTGACCTTACAACCCCAAAATAAAGACTCACATATTCTACCAACTGAGCCAGCTAGGTGCCCCTAAAACTGAACTTCTGATACCCATTACTTCTTAGACCTTGCCTAACAATGCTCTTGGAGCCCTAGTAACTTGCTATTTAACAACGTGTTTGAAACTCTTAAGTAAAAAACCAAAGCAGGCATGTACAGTACAGGTGGATTTTATACACGGTATGCTAAAGTCCTCCAAATAAAGTCTTATCTTACTCAAAATGAAGATCATCAACGGAATGCAAAAACTATAATAACTCCTCTATCACCTTACAATTTAAACCACTGGAATATGGGAATGTGTGCATACAATGTGCATGTTTGTTGGGGTGTGATGGGCAGGGTTTATGTTATATGTATGTATATTTTATGTACCAATTTCAAACCAGCATTTATTTTACCGGGTAGAAACAATATTATGGAAATAATGTTATTTAAAAATAAAATTAAGGAGCGCCTGGGTGGCTCAGTCAGTTGGGCATCCGACTTCGGCTCAGGTCGTGATCTTGCTTGCGGTTTTTGAGTTCGAGCCCCGCGGTGGGCTCTGTGTTGACAGCTCAGAGCCTGGAGCCTGCTTCAGATTCTGTGTCTCCTCCTCTCTCTGCCCCTCCCATGCTCACGCTCTGTCTCTGTCTGTCTCTCAATAATAAATAAACGTTAAAAAAAATTTTTTATAAATAAAAATAAAATATGGTCAATGCAAAAAAACCAGTGTATTAAATACTGCATATAATGCAGAACGTACAAGTAGGAAGAAAAAATATTATCCTTAATCCCTTTGTAAAGAGAATACTTTAACAAACTAATGTATATTCATCCAGTGTTATATATACATATGTATGTGTGTACATATATATTTATTTAAGGTAATGATAAGACTTTAAGTACTATAATATACTTGTAAATAATTTTAAGGAACTTGGTTTGAAACTTGAATATATGGAACACATCTTATTGCTTATATTATTCATGCAATTGTAAACAGTTTATTTCTGAAATAGATCAGATCATGTTCACTGGTAATAAAGTCACATAACTTAGCAAGAAAAATAGTTATCTTAGGATTAGTCTAGGTAGAAGAAAATGCTACAATGAGAGGTGAGGGAAAAATGAGTATGGAGTTAAGTCTCTGATACTTGGTCAAATAAACTAAAAAAGAGAAAAGAGTGATTCCTGATGTTTACACAAATGTTAACAGCAAACCAAGGAAAAGTCATTAGAACAAAATGTTCAAGAAAAGATGCTGGGGAAAGTGGTGTAGTCTGGCTGTTGATATGGCTCATAAATCCATACGATGAGCCAAGATCTATTTCAGAGTTCGTCAACCTTAGCACTACTGACCTTTTGGGCTGGACAACTCTTTGTTGCAGGGGGCTGTCCTGTGCCTTGTAGGATGTTAAGCAACATCCCTGACCTCTGCTCATTAGCAGCATCTCTCGAGGTGTAACAATACAAACTGTCTCCAGATACAACCACAAGGCCCTTGGGGAACAAATCACTGCTGGATGAGAACCACTGCTCCAAAAGGAAACATTCTACTACACTCGTCCCTTCACTGGCCTGCCTGCCCACCCTGCCTGCTGTCCAAATCCCAGTCCTCCATGAGAAGCCTGCCCTTCTCTAGTATCTCTAAAGGTTGTTCACATTTTGGGGAATTATTTATACTGGAGTTCTGCACATTGTTATATTCCTCTATAGAAAGTGCCAGCACCTTGAACGGCCATGTCCAATAACGAAGGTAAAGCTGGCATTCAAATTAGTGTTTCAGTTGAGATTTTCTTCTGTAGTGGACAACCCTGGAGAGTATTTTTTCCTTAAGACAACAGAGAAGAATTGAACACAGTAACAGTATACTCATTTTATTCTCTGATGTATCATTATTTTTCTTACCACTTCCATATTAAGCCATTAAAACTATGAAGCTTTGTAAGACTGGTGCTCTAGCCCAAGCTAGAGCTAAAATGTTTACTTTGTAAGTAAATTACTCAAGGCCAAGTGAAAATGCTATACAATATTTGCAAAAGCCATCCATTGACCATACTGATCAAATTTGGCTTCACTATAATTGTCAATATTCATTTCTGCTTATTCCTGGCAAAGGACTCAAGATTTATCAGCTCAGGTCTTTATATCACTACGTAAATAGAATAGGTTTTCAAATCAGTATGTAAATATAAAAGGTCTTTTTATCAGTATGTAAATATTTAACAACAAAAATCAAAATTTTCACATTACCTAACCCTAAGGCTTAACTTTTTACCTATGTAAAAAATTTACAGTGAAGAAAAAATATAACCAAATTTTGTTAAAAGCCACAATAACTGCAATATAATTACCTGGACTAGGAATCTGGTCACGGTATTTTGGAACCTCATCATTCAGAGTCTGAAGCATAGCCCACATTGTAAATGAGAAGAGTGCAGCCAGGAACCCATAAAAGACTAGGTAGAAGAGCAAGATCAAACCTGCAAAAGAAAATAAAACTTAGGAAATTTAGATACACACACACACACAGTGCATATGTGTGGGGGTAATGGGAGGGCAGACACGTTAAAGAAAGAAACCAACTGTTGTAAAGCTAGGATTCCAAGCTTTGCCATGCACACAGCCAAATATCTCCATATTCAGAACAATACACATTTGCCCAAGCAAAGGGTATTTCAGCAGGCAGGACCTACCCATCCCATGACCCCTCATCTCCACTGATACTTTCAAGTACAGATAGCTTCTACAGATCATACTCTGGTTCAAGGTCAGAGCTTTAAAATTCTAGCACATGGCGAATGTCTCCCAAGATGGACTTGCTGTCCTCTAGGAAGATAAAAGATGATTTCAGGTGGAATAAAACCCCTATATGCACATATTCCTTTAAGTGGCAAACAGAAAGGAATTAGCACTTCAATCCCATATTTCACAATAGTTATTTGCATAAATTTAAGTTTTATAAAGTGAATGGACTTAACAGCCAGGAAATGTGCACAGAAGGCAAATCATGAAGATGGTATTCAATAAATGATGTTTAGGAAACACTAGTCAAGTGGAAGGCTCATGCAAAAGCAATGATAGGACAAGTGACCCAACCAATGGGACTTCACAATTCTACTGCTAAGCACAAAGCAAGAGTTGGCATACCCAAGTTTCAACATCAAGGGCTTAGTCTTTTTTTCCTTCAAAATCTGGAAACACTAAAACAGATCTATCCTAAGCCAGTGATTTATTTTAGGAACATCTAAAATCAATTACTTTTCTCAAATGTCCACATTCAAAGTTCCAACATCAGAAGAGTTCACCATGAAGATTACATATTAGGATATGTTGTTAAAGCCACACATTTACATTTAAGTGTTTAAAAATTGATCAAAGGATAATAAATCCCCAGATACAGCAATAGTGAGAAACACTAATTCCCCGGAATTGAATTAACATCAGCTTTACTTCCTAGTCTTAATAACCTACTTGTTTGTTTGCCTGACTCTATCACCAGCAAAGGGGCTACGGCAGAGGTTCCTGACCTATAATTTATGGACTCCCACCACCCCCAGGCAAGGATTACCTTCAGAGTTTGAGATTCTTATAATAATATATTTCTTAATATATCCATTTTCCTCCTCCCGGAAAAATGCTCTACAATGTTTTTCTGATTTTTAAAAGACTCCACAACCCCAAAACAGATTGTGCCGAAAACTAGATAATTTTTATTTCTTAAATGTGGGCAGGAGACTGCCCCCCTCCCTTCAAGTAAAGGGGAAATAGTTAAAGCAATTTCATCTTAATCCACCCATCCTCCCTTGCCCCAATTACCAGCAGGCCAAAATAGGGAGCGAGAGAACAGAAGGAAGATAGGACAGCAGGAGGACCTTCAGATAGCATCACTATCCTACCACATACAGCAATCCTGTTGCAGAAAAAGAAAAGGAAGACCAATATCAAAGTAGTGCTCAATTTACTATACAGGGAAATGAAACACATGCAGAGTCCAAAAGCTAATTTAATAAGATATAGGAGAAAGGATTCTTTCAGATCTCGATGTTTATAGGAACAGATAAAATCCTGCATTCAACAGACCAGGGTTATGTTATTAATATTTATATAAATATATATATTTACATATATATATATTTATACATTATAAAATAATATATAAAATACTATATTAAAATATTTAAAAAATATATAAAATGTAACAAGTGTAGACTGTTCCACACTCAATAAAACTACAAAAACAGGTGGAATGAGGCCATAGTAGTATGTTGACTGATGCAGTAAGTATGAAACTGGAGAAGTTTAAAACAAAAGTGGTAAGAGTTTAATTATTTAGCTGTGTTTTTAAGTCATCCCAAAATATTATACCATTTTCAAAATCTGATTTTCAATTTCCAGGAAAAATAATGTAAATGAAATTTATAAAAAGTTACAAAGCAAATAAACATAAAGCAGACATGAACAAGCTATACCCAAACAGGCTTTCGAAAGAACCACTACACAATGAAAGAGTGTTGAAAGTTCCTATAAAGAGTTATGTTCATAAAATACACAAATTAATAACCATGTCCCAAATCTGATGCCATATACTAGTGGCTATTAAGTCAATTTTGAATGTAGGGAGTGTAGAAACAAGAATATAGACGTGGTTTCCAGCATTAAAATGAGTTTTCTCTACTTGAATCTGTTCCTTTTGCCAAGACCCACACCTAATATTTAAAATTAATCTCTTATGAATATCATATATGAAGGATCACTCCCAAGGGTAGCAATACTTCATCAACTTTTTTTTTTTAATGTTTATTTATTTATTTTGAGAGAGAGTATGAGTGGCAGAGGGGCAGAGAGACAGGGAAAAAGAGAATCCGAAGCAGGATCCACACTGTCAGCACAGAGCCTGACATGGGGCTTGGTCTCCTGAACTGTGAGATCGTGACCTTAGCCGAAACCAAGTCTGACACTTAACCAACTGAACCACCCAGGTACCCCTACCTTTATCAACTTTTAACCTCTTTTCTCCTACTAAGAAAAATACCAGAAAAACACAAGTTGTCAATTACCGCTCTTATATATAGTTCCTTAGAGGCAGTTTGCTGATAGGCTTAGCAAACATACTGATGGAGATCAAATTGGAGGCACCCTAGTCAGTAATGGATGGTGCTGACATAATCTGTTCAGTGTGCCACGTCTGCCTCAGTTTTACTTAATGTAAGTAGGAAACAGCAAATGAAGCCTAAATAGTGCTTATTATACTACTGATATTTCCCAGCTTAAAATCCTTCAAGAATTTCCTTAAGTCATTAAGGAACAAAAGAAATTGGCATGCACTAAATTCTGAAGAAACATCAGCATTTTGAATAGTCTGAGGTCAACAGAATTATAACCAAAGACGTTTATTCAAAATAAACATCAGGGCACCTGGGTGGCTCAGTCAGTTAAACCTCCGACTTCAGCTCAGGTCATCATCTCACAGTTTGAGTTCGAGCCCCGTGTCAGGCTCTGAGCTGTCAGCACAGAGGTTCTGTGTCTCCCTCTCTCTCTCTCTTCTCCTCTCCTGCTCACGGTCTATGTCTGTCTCTCAAAACTGAATAAATGTTAAAAAAAATTTTAAATAAATATCAAATACCAAAAAGCTTCATGTTGTAATTGGTATTTTTATATTATCACATTGTTCTAATGGCATATATAGAAGCACAACAAATGCTACTTCTGTACTTACACTCTTAGATCTAAGGGCACATTACAGAACTGTCAATGACTAAACTTCTACCCTTCTCTAACACAGGAACAGACTTTCCTCTGCTCTCATTTCTGTTCCTTGAGAAGCCCCAACTTTTAAATCCCTTTCTTCTCTCTCATTTTAATTTTGTTTAGGGGAAGGGTGACAGGACAGATGCAGCAGGAGGTTATGGAGCAGGGTGGGTATATGCACAGGCTATGCTAGAGTCAGACTTAGGCTCAAATCCTGGCCTGACCACTTTTTGCTGTGACCCTGGGCAAGTATCTACTCCCATACGAAAAAAAGGGGTGACGGTTGTACCTATCTAATTATTCACATTATAGAAAGGCAAGTAAAAGTCCAGATATTTGACAAAAGCAAACTTCACGGGGGAAAAAGGCCAACAACAAAACTAGAAATATTTTTGGAATGATACTGCAACTAGGCTTTAAGGCTAAATTTAAGGTTTAAGTCTTAACCTAATCAATTGCATTTTACTCTAAAAAAAATGTTTTCATAAATGAGATTAATGTGGATTCTATAAAAGAAAACTAAACAGCAAAAAATCTGGCCAAGGTTTATTCTGTATCACCCAAGGGAAGGAGAAATAGGTCCTGACCGGCCACTTTGTTTCAACCCCGACGGGTGTTCAACAATCCAGTTCCAGCACTAACCACCCAGGGTAGCACAGACTCCACTAGCTTAGGGCATGGCCCTCCACAAGAATGCCCTTACTTCAGATGCCACCTGAACTTCTAACCAACTGGCTACCAATCTAGGAGATCTGCAATGCTCCCTCAGATTTCAGAATTGGCTACAATGACTCAGAACCCAGAAAGGGCTCTACTTAAGATTAGTTATAAAGGACACCCACACAAACAGAGAGGGGTCTGGGATGGAATGCAGTCTCTGACACCCAATCTTCCAGGAATGTTCTGGGAATCACCCTCCCAACACATTAATCGCTCCCAAACCTGGAAGCGCCACTAAGCTTCAGGGTCTAGAGTTTTTACCGGGGTTTTATTATGTGAGTGTGATTAAATCACTGGCCATGTAATTAAACCCAATCTCCAGCCCCCTCTTCTTCCCTCCCTTCAGTCAGGTTAGCTCAAAGTCCCAGCCCTCTAATCATAGGGTTGGTCTTTCTAAGGACCAGCCTCCAGAGAAGCTACTAAGGGGCCCACCAGGAGTCACTCTGCTAGCATAACATAGACACTCCAGTCTGGAAATTCCAAGGGTTTTTCAAAACTCGAGGCACCTGGGAAAAGACCATAAAAATTCTTTATTCCACAATACCAGCACACATAACCTGGGCACAAGGGAGTTACTAGGCTTTATCAAGGCCCGAACATACATATCCTCTCAACACACTTAAAGACCATGTGATCTGATTCCCTAACTTCTGCAAACTTCCTAGTTACCTGATGGTACCCCAGCTACTACAAAGACTCCTCTCCTCAGAGTTCTGATGACTAGAAACTACTTCCTCTTTGTAAATAAATTAGCATTCTGTTCACAGTTAAAATTTTTTTTAAAGAGAGGCAAGTATAATAATAATAAAAAAACACAATGGCATAGAAAAGTGCAAGTTCAAAATCTTTTGTATATTTGAATTTTTAAAAGTGGCTTTTTATTGAGGTATAATTCACAGTCCATTCACCTGTGACTGGAATTGTTAGGTTTTATAGTAACTTAGATTAAGTACCAGACTGTTTTCCAAGGCAGCTGTACCATTCTACATTCTCACCAGCAGGGTTCCAATTTGTCCTCATTCTCCTCAGCACTTCTTGTCTTTTTATACAGCCATACTAGTAGGTGTGAAGTGGTATCTCATTGTGGGCTTAACTGGCATTTCTCTAATGGCTAATGATGTCGAGTATCTTTTCATGAGCTTATCAGCCATTGGTATGTTCTTTGGAGAACTGTGTATTTACATCCTGTATTACACCCATTTTTAAATTGGGTTATCTTTTTATTTGAGTTCTAAGGTTCTTTATATATAGTACAGATACAAGCCTCTCATCAGATATCTAACTGTTGACTCCAATTCTATGGGTTGCTTCTCGCTTTCATGATAGTGTCCTTTAAAGCAGAATAATTGTTGGGGTGCCTCAGTTGGTTAAGCGTCTGACTTTGGCTCAGGTCATGATCTCACAATTCATGGGTTTGAGCCCCATGACCGGCTCTGTGCTGACAGCTTGGAGGCTGGAGCCTGCTTCAGACTCTGTGTCTCCCCTTCTCTCTGCCCCTCCCCCACTTGTGCTCTGTCTCTCTCTCTCTCTCTCTCTCTCTCAAAAATAAACATTTTAGAAACTTTTTTTAAAAAGCATAAAAGTTCTAGGGGTGCCTGGGTGGCTCAGTCAGTTAAGCGTCCGACTTCGGCTCGGGTCATGATCCTACGTCTCGTGGGTTCGAGCCCCGCAACCGGCCCTGTGCTGACAGCTCAGAGCCTGGAGCCTGCTTCATGTTCTGTGTCTCCCTCTCTCTGCCCCTCCCCAACTTGCACTGTGTCTTTCTCTCTCACAAATAAATAAATAAATAAATATTAAAAAAAAAAAAGCAGAAAAGTTCTTAAATTTTTTAAAACTTAGAAATGTTATTTATATGTATATAAATACATATATTTATGTATTATCGCAAGCAAGTGAAGTTGGAGGTGGGAGGGGGGGCAGAGAGAATCCCAAGCAGGCTCTCCACTGCTCAATGTTGGTGAAATCATGATGACCTGAGCCAAAATCAAGAGTTAGATGCTTAACCGACTGAGCCACCCATGCACCCTGGAAAAGTTCTTAATCTTGACTAGTCTAATTCATCTATTTTTTTCTTTGGTTGTTTGTGTTTTTGGTGTCATATTTAAGATACCACTGCCTAGGGGCGCCTGGGTGGCTCAGTCGGTTAAGCGTCCGACTTCGGCTCAGCTCATGATCTCACGGTCCATGAGTTCGAGCCCTGTGTCAGGCTCTGTGCTGACAGCTCAGAGCCTGGAGCCTATTTCCGATTCTGTGTCTCCCTCTCTCTCTGACCCTCCCCTGTTCATGCTCTCTGTCTCAAAAATAAATAAACATTAAAAAAAAAAAAAGAATGAAGAAAAAATAAAAGATACCACTGCCTAATCCAAAGTTATGAAGACGCGCATCTATGTTTTCTTCTAAGATTTTTTTTAGCTCTTAGGTTTGGGTCTTTGATCTATTTTCAGTTCATTTTTGTATAAGGTATAACGAAGGGGTTCAATTTCATTGTTTTGCATGTGGATATCCAGTTTTCCCAGTACCACTTGTTCAAAAAATTATTTGTTCCAGGGTGCCTGGCTGGCTCAGTCAGTGGAGCATGTGACTCTTGATCTCAGGGCTGTTAAATCTGAGCCCCACATTGGGTGTGGAGATTACTTAAAAATCTTAACAACAACAAAAAACACAAAACATTTGTTCCTACTGAAAAAGTTTTCTTAAACTAATGAGCATATACTATCTTTATAATAAAAAAATGTATATGTACACTTGCACTCATATTTTATAATTTATTAAAATCATGGTAGCATAAAATAACTAAATAAGATTAAATAACCTGCTGAAGATTAACCTACCATAAGAGAAACATTCAGAGCAGTACCTCTCCATGTGGTACCTTTACCTGGTCTGCTCTTCCTGGCGGGCCTCAAGTTGTTAACTTTTTAAAGATTTTAATTTAAAAAAATGTTTTTAACGTTGACTCATATTTGAGAGAGAGACAGAAAGAGACAGAGCGTGAGTGGGGAAGGAGCAGAGAGAGAAGGGGAGAGAGAATCCCAAGCAGGCTCAGCACTCAGCACAGAGCCCAATGCGGGACTAGATCTCACAACCATGAGATCATGACCTGAACCAGTCAAGAGTCAGACACCTAAATGACTGAACTATCCAGGTACCCCAAGATTTTATTTTTAAGTAATCTCTACACCCAACGTGGAGCGTGAACTTACAACCGTGAGATCAAAAGGCACAAGCTCTACTGACTGAGCCAGCCACATGCTCCAAGTTGTTACCTTTCATAATCAAAACTCCCATTGTCTGAAAAATCTATCTTTCAAGCATTCTGTGTTGCTCCAGGTGATAGAAATTTACAAAGAGTAAGATGTGTTCCTTCTCTCCAAGAGTTCAGTTATCACAAGTGACAGACCTATAAGCAAAAAATTATAGACATCAAGGGCTAGAGGAAAAAAGAGAAAGAGAGAGAGAGAAAGAATGAACTGTCTCTAGCACGGAGAGGAAAGAAAAGGATTTCATCAGAGAAGGCCTCCAAGAATAAGTGAGTTGGCTCACCAAAGATGAAGAAGAGGAGTGAGCTCTGAGTCAAAGACCAGAGGACTAGCGGACTCCATAGGAGGAACAGCCAGATTGGGTGCAACTTTGCTCCTACCCCCCAATACACACTTGCTCCCAGTGTCAAGCAACTAATAGTAGCAATAACATCTACTCCAGAGTGGGAGCAGGGAGTATGGATGCTTGGGCTGAAAAACTTGGCAATGTCCGGAAGGATTGGTGAAAACCTAACGGAGTAGAGAGTTCCCATACCTAGACCAGCTCTCGGCTAACATTTGCTACCTACAGTTCTGTTTCTCGAGAGAGGAAAGTCTAAATACAAAGAGCAGGAGTACACACCCAATAAGTACCAAAGATTTCAGAAAAAGCTAATCTGATAAAGTACCAAGCTCAACAAAGAAAAGTAATACCCAGAAGAAGTGGGTGCAAATAAAACAAAGGGGGAAAATAGTGAATTTAAAATACAGAAGGTGAAAGGACAATTTTTAAAAATCAGATTTCATATTCTGATTATTAAAATAAAAAGCTCATTAGATAAGCTGACCTGGAGAAGAGTTAAACTCTAAAGAAAAATCCAGACACCTAAGAAAATAAAACAGCAAACCAGAGACTGGGAGAAAACTTTTACAAAACATGTAACCAACAAAGGACTTCCTTGCCCCTAGAATTAGCAAAGAACTCTTACAACAAATTTTTTTTTTTAATGCACAAGAGTTTTGAAACAAAACTTCATCAAAGATGTAAGGATTGCAAAAAATAAGCTCAAGAAAAGGTGCTCAACATCACTAGTCATCAAGGAAGGGCAAACCAACACCACTAGCTCATGCCTACCAAAAATGCTGGAAAACTGTAAGACTGACAGTACCAAGTGGTGGCTCAGGAGTGGAGCAACTGAACTCTCGCACACTGCTAGTAGGAGTATAAAAGAAATAAAAGCCCTATTTTATAAAAACAGTTTGACAATTTTTTGAAATTAGCAACATACATCTATGATAGGATCCAGCTAATCCGTTCCTAGATATTTAACCAAGAAAAATAAAAAGCACATGTTCAGAAAGTAAGGTATATGGATATTCATAGATGCTTATTTGTAATTATTAAAAAGTACAAGCAATCCATATGCACATCAACGAATAAGTTAATAAGTAAGTTCTGGTATATCCATACAATGGAATACTATTCTTAAACTATTTCTCAAAATAATCATACTAAATGAAACAAGTCATCCCCTTCTTGCACCCACAGAGTATAAACTACATTCCATGTTTTTAAAATTTCATAAAATACAGGGGCGCCTGGGTGGCTCGGTCGGTTAAGCATCCGACTTCGGCTCAGGTCATGATCTCACGGTCCATGAGTTCGAGCCCCGCGTCAGGCTCTGGGCTGACAGCTCAGAGCCTGGAGCCTGTTTGAGATTCTGTGTCTCCCTCTCTCTCTGCCCCTCCCCTGTTCGTGCTCTATCTCTCTCTGTCTCAAAAATAAATAAACGTTAAAAAAAAATAAATTAATTTAAAAAAATTTTTCAGAAAATACAAACTGAAGTGTCAAAAGCAGCTCTACTTTTGCCTGGAGACTTGGGAGGTAGGGAGAGAGGATCAATTACAAAGGGGCAATAGGAAATTTGGGGGGTAATGATTATGGTTGTTATCTTGATTAGTCATAGTTTCATGAGTACACTATTGTATACACATATATGCCAGTATATGTCAAAACTCAAGTTGTACACTTTAAATATGTACAGCTTACTATATGTCAATTATACTTCAATAAAGCTGTTTAAAAAAACAAATACAGGAGGGGGCCCTCGGTGGCTCAGTTGGTTAAGCATCCAACTCTTGGTTTCAGCTCAGGTCATGATCCCACAGTTCACGGATTCAAGCCCAGCATCAGGCTCTGCTCTGACAGTGTGGAGCTTACCTGGGATTCTCTTTCTCTCTGCCCCTCTCCCACTCTCAATTGCATTCATTCTCTCTCTCTCAAAATAAATAAATAAAAACTTAACAAAAATTATTCCCAAAAACAAATAAATAACAAAAACAGAAGACTAACCTAGTGAATCGGCCAGCTAAGGAAAAATTCAATGAGCTAAAAGATCAAGCCAAGATTTTCTACAACAATCCCCAAAAGGAGGGAGGGAATGTATGGAAATTGTTGAGATATGGGGGACAGAACCAGAATATCATCAACAAATCTAATAGGAATTCCATCAGAAAAGAGAAGTGAAAGAATGCTCAAAGAAGTAACAAATTTTGTCTAGACTGGAAAAGACAGAAAAATGCTGGAAAACATCCAATACCTAGAAACATTTCAGAATACCAACAAGAGGAAATTTCTTAATGCTTCTAAAAAAATAAAACAGGCTGTACCTAAGACAGAGAACTGTAATTGAATCTTCTTGGCCAAAAATGAGATATATTCCAAACTGAGGAAGAATGATTGTAAACTAAAAGATCAACCAACTAAATAAACAAAAGGACATCTCCAGACATACAAAGACTGAGAAAATTTACTAACCTCATATCCTAACTGTAAGAATTGGTTATGCAATACAAAAAACTGAAGGGCAATAGCAAAAAAAACTGCTAGCAATGCAAGTGTCCTCAAACAAAGCAAAGAAATAAAACATAATGTATGGAGAACTATAAACAGTTATTAAAAAAGGAATGAAACAGATTTCAAAAACTCCAAGTGGAAAAAAATCTCAAAATGATATATACCACATACTTAAATTTAAAACACTCAAAAGAATTATATTTCTATAAATATACACAAAATAGAGTCTTTGTTAATGGAACAGAAACTTGCAAATCAAATTCATAAACAGCGGTGACCTCTGAATAAGGGAAGAAGGGTTCAGGATTGGGACTGGGGATGTAGCCAAGGAGGATTTGAGTTCTAGCACACCATCATTCTTTTCTTTTTTTGAAAAACAATTTATTTACATAATATCTAACTTCACAAAAAGAGGACAAAGATCATAGACTGAATTCAAAAATAAGTTAATTGTGTATTTCCATTTTTTAAAGTTTTCTTTAAAAATCTAAGAGGAATACATAAAACAATGGTGAGCAAAGCAACCAGTAAGACTTACTGGCAACATCTAAGTGTTGATTTTAATTTCTTTTCCTTTTCAGGTTTGAGGAATAATTTAGATAGAATAACTTTTATCAATTTTAACTGTATAATCCCAGTGAGTATTGACAGTTGCATAATCTGTGAAACTACCACAAAAGATACAGAACATTTCTATCACTTCCAAAGAGCCCTTGTGCCCCTCTGCAATCCACACATCATTTGCCAGGTGAGCAATGATCTCCTTTTGTCACTATATTCATTAATATTTTATATAAAGTTAAAATTTTTAATTTGTTTAAATTTAATAACAAAATCCAAAAATAATATGACAAAGAAATTAATAGTCAAATAATAAAAATTCTTTTTTTTTAATTTTTTTTTTTTTTTAACATTTTATTTATTTTTGATAGAGAGAGACAGAGCACAAGTGGGGGAGGGGCAGAGAGAGAAGGAGACACAGAATGGGAAGCAGGCTCCAGGATCTGAGCTGTCAGCACAGAGCCCGACCCAGGGCTCAAACTCACAAACCGCAAGATCATGACCCGGGCCGCTTAACCAACTGAGCCACCCAGGCGCCCCTAAAAAACATTCTTAAAGTGAGTTAAAAAAATCCACTGAATGCTATTAATGGAAGAAACCTAAAATTATACCTAATGGTTGAAAACAAAGTCGGTCTTGCCTAACAAAAAGAAATCTAGATGTAACATTATGACTCTAAGCAAACTAGAATTCAAGTCAAAAAGCATGAACAGTACAAACATGTTTCTTATTAATAAAAATACAAACACATCAAGAAGATGCAGCATAACAACCATGAGCCTTTGTGATGCTAAATTGCTTAAAATATGTAAAGCAAAGGCAAAATTACAAAATTACCTCAATCCTATATAGAGGTTTTAACATAGCTCTCCCAAAAATCCACACATGAAGTAAGTAATAACAAAAAGGACAGTAACTATTTTTAAAACACAACTAACAGTTACCTAATATATGCAGAACTTTTGTAGCCACCAGAAAATAAACTCTTTACAAACTTGCAACACTGTCCCTAAAGGGATCATGACAAGTTACAAAACACAAAAAAACCCAAATTTATAAACTTAAAAAAAATCAAAGCCACATTCTTTAAAATTTAAGTAAATATATTAGAAATTAAAACAAAAATTTAGAAAATGGATTTCTATTTAGTCCTTGGATTAAAAAGACAAATCTGGGATGCCTGGGTGGCTCAGTCCGTTAAGCATCTGACTTAAGCTCATGTCATGATCTCACCATCTGGGGGTTCCAGCCCTGCATCAGGCTCTGTCCCAACAGCTCGGAGCCTGGAGCCTGCTTCGGATTCTGTGTCTCCCTCTATCTCTGCCCCTCCCCCTGACACTCTCTGTCTCTCTCCATCATCAAAGATGAATAAACGTTAAAAGAAAAAAAATGAAAAAGAATGCCTGGGTGGCTCAGTCAGTTAAACCTTCCAACTATGGCTCAGGGCATGATCTCATGGTTCATGAGTTCTAGCTCCCCGTCAGGCTCTGCACTGACAGCTCAGAGCCTGGAGCCTGCTTCGGATTCTCTCTCTCTGTGTGTGTGTCTCTCTCTCTCTCTCTCTCTCTCTGCCCTTCCCCTGCTAGTACTCCGTCTCTCTTTCTCTGTCTCAAAAATAAATAAAACATTTAAAAAATTTGGGGCGCCTGGGTGGCGCAGTCGGTTAAGCGTCCGACTTCAGCCAGGTCATGATCTCGCAGTCTGTGAGTTCGAGCCCCGCGTCGGGCTCTGGGCTGATGGCTCAGAGCCTGGGCCTGTTTCCGATTCTGTGTCTCCCTCTCTCTCTGCCCCTCCCCCATTCATGCTCTGTCTCTCTCTGTCCCAAAAAATAAATAAACGTTGAAAAAAAAATTAAAAAAAAAAAATTAAAAAAAAAAGACAATGAAACCTGAAATATTCAAAATTCAAAACAATAATATATTCAGAGCAGAAAGCAAACAAAAATCCTTACATTCATTCACTAAAACACAAGATTAACAACAACAACAAGCCAGGTTTTTAATTCAAGACTAAAATAAATTCAAGGAAAGGGAAGAATAAAGATGAAAATAGAAATGCAAAAATATTTAACTTGATCAGCAAAACCAGTTTCAATTAGCAAACTTGAGAATAAATGAAATACGATTGTTTTAGGAAATAAACATTTCCAAATCAGAAGTTTTTACAAAAAATAAACAGAGCTCTACCCCTAAAACACATACACGTCCAAATGGCTTTAACTGTTCTCTCAATTTTCAGAGAATAGACTCTTTCTACAGATAAACTATATTTTTAGTATGCCCTGTAAGTTACCTAAGTGTTTTGTTGTTGTTTTTTAAACTAGGCTTCATGCCCAGCGTGGAGCCCAACACAGAGCTTGAACTCACCACCCTGAGATCAAGACCTGAGCTGAGACCAAGAGTCAGATACTTAACCGACTGAGCCACCCAGGCACCCCTACTTTAAGGCCAGCCTATGTGATACCAAAACTGGACACTCAGTATCCACACAAATTTCACCACTTTATTTTTTATTTTAGAGACAGAGAATGCATGTGCATGAGGAGAGAGGCAGAGGGACAGGAAGTGAGAGAATCTCAAGAATCAAGAGTCAGATGCTCAACTGATTGCGCCACCGAAGAGGCATGCCTCACACATGTATTTTATTTTACAAACGTTCACATACAGCTTACATACTACAGTGTGATAAGGACACAGGAACAGAGACACAAATCAACAAAATCCAAGAAACAATCCGTAAGACAAAGTTATGTATGTAAGAAAGTTGGCAATTCAGATCAGTGAGGAAATGATGGATTATTCAACATATTTTTGGGGTAAGTGATTAGGAAGAGCCCACTAAAAGACTATTAAACTTCTGGTGGCTCAGTCAGTTAAGCGACCGACTTCGGCTCAGATCACGATCTTGCAGTTTGTGAGTTCAAGCCCCACACCAGGCTTTACGCTGATGGTGCAGAGCCTGCTTGGTATTCATTCTCTCTCCCTCTGCCCCTCCCCAACTTGCGTAGGTGCTCTCTCCCAAAGTGAATAAACTAAATAAATTATAAAAAAAATGTTAAATCTGTGATAATGTTAATGAAAAACAAGTATTTTTAAATAAACAAATTAAGAGGCGCCTGGTGGCTCAGTTGGTTAGGCCTCTGATTCTTGGTTTGGGCTCAGGTCATGATCTCACAGTTTCCCAAATTCAAGCCCTCCCCTGGGCTCTGGGCTGGCAGCTGGGAGCCTGCTTATGATTCTGTCTCTGCCCCTCCCCCACCTGCACTGTCTCTGCATCAAAATTAATTATTTAATTAGACAAAAGGGAGCAAAGAGATGAGGGACTGTAAAAAAAAAAAAAAAAAAAGGAAACTGGGCAAACAAAAATATGCTCAGGTGTAGTTATCAGAGAGATTGCAAAATAAACCAACCAGATGTTACCTTCCCATCAAACTGGCAAAAAAAATTTTTTAAAGAGTAATAATATCCAGTGCTCAGAAAGTTGAAGGGAAACTGGTCCATTCACCAACTGCTGGTGGAAGTATAAATTGGTACAGCTTTTTTGGAGCACAGTAAATGTTAATATAAAAATTAGCATATACTAGGGCACCTGGGTGGCTCAGTCATTTGAGTGTCCAACTCCATTTTGGCTCAGGTCATAATCCCAGAGTTGTGGGATCAAGCCCCACACCAGGCTCAGCAAGGAGCCTGCTTAAGATGCTCTCTCATTATCTCCCTCTGCCCCTCTCCCACACTTGTGCCCTCTCGAGTTAAAAAAAAAAAAAAAAAAGCATATACTCCATTACCATAAAGTGGCATATTCAGTATCTAGCCCAGATAAATTGTGGCACACATACAGAGCAGCAATTTTTAAGAGAAATACTGGAAACAATCTCAATATTCATAACAGAAAATATATGTCTTGGATATATATCTCTCCACTATGGATTATACAATGATTCAAAGGAATGAAATAAATACTGACATGGAAACACAGTCAAATCACATTAAGTGACAGGGGAAGGGAGAAAGCAAGTTTAAAAACATACATTCTTCCTATTACTCATGTAAAAGTGGAAAATTACTTATTCCTACATATTCCATATATATACACATACACAAATAAGTATATACATATATCTAAATGCACTGAAACAGGACTAGTAGGAAAACTGATAAAACAATCATTAATCATTCTCTATAGGAGAGACTCCACAACTGGTGGAAAGCAGTCAGGAGAAACACATAAATGTATTCATATATTTTTTTCTTTAGTATTTATTAGCATTGTTTATACATACACAGTAAGGTCAAATGTCAATGAACATCCAGAAATTCACCTAGATTCTACCGTTAACATTCTACTATATCTTGTATCTATTCACCACTTATTTTTTAAAAGCATTTCAAGTTCTAGACGTCAGTATGTACACTTCAGTCCTAAACACTTCATCATGCATAATAACTAAAACAGAGGGGAAAAATTACACTTAATGAAATACACAAGTCTCTAATGTGCCATTAGACAGGTTTTGACCATCACAGCCAAAGAACAAATAATCCAAAAAGGGGCAGAAGACATGAATAGACATTTTTTCTAAAGAAGACATACAGGTGGCCAAAAGACATGAAAAGATGCTCAACATCACTTATCCGGGAAATGCAAATCAAAACTACAGTGAGATATCACCTCACACCTACCAGAATGGCTAAAATCAACAACACAAGAAACAACAGGTGTTGGCAAGGATGTGGAGAAAGAACCACCCTCTTGCACTGTTGGTGGGAATGTAAACTGGTGCAGCCACTCTGAAAACAGTATGAAGGTTCCACAAAAAGTTAAAAATAGAACTACTGGGGTGCTTGGCTGGCTCAGTCGGTAGAGCATGCAACTCCTGATCTCGGGGTTGTGAGTTCAAGCCCCACACTGGGTGTAGAGATCACTTAAAAGTAAAATCTTAAAAAAAAAGAAAGAAAAAGAAAAAGAAGAACTACCGTACAATCCAGAATTGCGCTACTAGGTATTCACCCAAAGAATACAAAAATACTAATTCAAAGGGATACATGCACCAGAATGCTTATAGTATTATCCACAATAGCCAAGTTATGGAAATAGCCCAAGTGTCCTCCAGTTGATGAATGGATAAAGTAGTGTGGGTGTGTGTGTGCGCATGTGTACACACACACACACACACACACACACACACAGAATATTACTCAGCCATAAAAAAGAATGAAATCTTGCTATTTGCAACATGGATGGAGCTAGAGAATACAATGCTAAGTTAAATAAGGCAGTCAGAGAAAGACAAATACCATATGATCTCACTCATGTGTGGAATTTAAGAAACAAATGAGCAAAGGAAAAAGACAGACAGACAGAGACAGAGAGACAGACAAAAGACTCTTAACTACAGGGAACAAACTGATGGTTACCAGAAGTGAGGTGGGTAGAGGGACTGGTAAAACAAGTGATGGGGATTAAGGAATGCACTTGTGATGAGCACTTGGTGTTGTATGGAACTGATGAATCACTGTATTGTACACCTACAACTAATATACTATATGTTAACTAAATTTTTAAAAATTTTTAAAAAGGGGGGGGGTTGTTTGACAACTACATTCTGTATGATCCAAGTCCCTAGTAAGATACAGAACATTACCACCATCCTATCAAGTTCTCTTGTGCCCCCTCCCAATCCCCACAACCACCACCTTAGAGGTAAACACCATTCTGGGCTTTTTTCCAGCAATTGATAAGTGTTGCTTGCGTTAGAATTCACATAAATGAAATCATATAATATGTGTTCTCTTAGGCAAAGCTTCTTTCCTGCCCAGCCTGACTGTGAAACTCATCCATGTTTTGTGTATCCATAGTTCGTTCCTTTTTATTGTTGGATAGTATTCTGCTGTTTGGACATACCAGTTTGTTTACCTACTCTTCTGCTGATGGACGCCTGGAGTGTTTCCAGTTTGGAGCTACTATGAATACTCTTGTACCAGTATTTTTGTGAACTTATGTTTTCATTTCTCTTGGGTAAACACCTAGGAGTAGAACTGCTGGGTCATGGAGTAGATGTGTATTTACTTTTATAAAAAACTACCAGACCTTTATCCAAAGTGGATATACCATGTATTACATTTTAAAAATCATTGCTGTTAACAGTGGTTACCCAGGAAAGAAGCTGAAGAAGACCGTGGACTTACTGATTATTCACATCTGTATTGTAAAAATTCAACCAACAGGGTTACTTTCATTATATAAAAAGAACAAAGCCAAGAGTCTACATCTAATACTAGCCCAGACTTCTTGAGTTAGCCTACACTGACACTAACTTCTAAAGAGGTCAGCAAACCACAGGTGCTGCCTGTTTTTTATAAATCAAATATTGAACCATAGCTAGGTCCATTAGTTTATACATTGTCTATAGCTACTTTCAAGCTACAATAGAGTTGAGTAGTTGCAACAGACACCAGTGGGCTGGCAAAGGCTAAAGTACTACCTGGTCCCTTAAAGGAAAAGTTGGCCACCTCTTGTTCTAAAGCATTTACATTTTTTTTTTTTCATTTCAAAATGACATTTGAAACTCTCTCATTCAACTTTTCTCCTACAGAAGAAATTAAAACCAAGAGATTTTAAATGGGTTATCTAAGCTTAGCTGGATGTGTGGAACCAAAAATTAGGTCTACATTCTGAGTCCTAGTTTGGTCATCTCAGAATACTGATATACTTCTAATGTTCATGAAGTAAAAAAACATATATGCCCACAGGCTCACTTTTACTACAGTGCCCTATGTGGAAACTTCAAAATGAATTACTTTAGTGGGGCAGAATCATGGTAAGTTATGGGGAATTATGCCTTTATGTACAAGTATCTCCACGAATAAGACTTTCACAGTGTGTAGCCATACTAGCCCAACAACACTTTCAACTTTAGCCCAAGGAATAGGTGAATCTCAAGATGAAACTGATTAAATGACAATTTGTGCATCAAAAAAAAAAAAAAAGGGTAAGTGCTTACTATTACTATGTGCCAGATGCTACAGGGATGTGCAAATGAAATCCTGATGTGTGAGAACATCTAGTTAGTAAGAGCAATGTACATAAACAACTATAATCCAGGATACAAAGTTTTAGGTGTTACAGGAGATAAATGTGGTATTATTTTCATCTGGGCACATCAGAGAAAGCTTATGACAGCTGATACTCAAGCTAGATCTGTGAAGTAGGAAAGAATTTTCGATGCAGAGATGAAAGGGCATGGGGGAGGGAATGAGCAGAGCATTCCAGACCAAGGGCCCTCAGATCCACCCATTTGGGCTATGACATGTGGTATATGTAGAGTACGGTGGGAAATGACAGGTTATAAGGTTGGAAACTTAGTTCTAACCCAGTATGTAATAAGCCCGGAATGCCAGGCTGTCTGGAAATTATTTAAACTTTCTGAAAACAGTGGGGATCCAAATACAATTTTAGGGTATGGGAAGTAGCATGATCAAAGCTGTAGCCTTAAAAATAACCTGACAGCAGTGAAGTTGCAGTGGTTTAGGTCACAATGATTCCAACTGATTCCTTGGGTTTTTCTGGAGATGCATCAGAAGTTATGAGCTTCCCCAAAGTCAATAACACTATAGCTTTTTTTGTTTTAAGAAGCAGGTAGAAGCTGTAAAGCCAATGGTCTATTTGAACTTGGAACAACTTTGGAAAAGTTATGAAAGCTCTTCATCTGGTGCTTTAAGTTTTATTTTTTTAATAGTTTTTTAATGTTTATTTGAGAGAGAGAGAGAGAAAGAGAGAGAGAGAGAGAGGCAGGCAGGAGTAAAGAGAGAGAATCCCAAAGCGGAGCCCAATCCCACCACAAGATCATAACCTAACCGAAATCACAAGAGCCAGATACTTAACCGACTGAGCTACCCAGGTGCCTTCATCAGGGAATTTATAAGAAAAGGCACTACCAGACCCTGATACAGTGGAGACAGGGTTGATGCAAGTGTTAAGGACTATGAAATTTGAAACAGGTGGTTAGTATTATGAAGCTATGAAAACGAGCACCCTGCACCCCCTCTGAATGTGGGTTTTCATAAGATATGGGGATGGGAGAGGAATAGGGCAGAGTAAATTAATTCCTGAATTAACTGTAGTAGTGGCAATGAGGATGTGGGTCACAGACTTAAGAGACATTATAGAACTGGCATGACTTGGACAGGTTTAGAGCCCAAATGACAAAAAAGATAGTGACCTTCTTTTCAAAAATTGCAAATAGGGGCGCAACTCAGAACTTCAGTAGAGGAAGGAAAAAAGAGCTCTGTTTGCAAGGTGACATATAAGGTAATTTAGTTACAGAGTTAGTCAAGATATCTAAGCCTCTCTCTCTCAAGGTTTATGGGATATGCAGGATGCAACTGTATCTGAGAGAGATGTTAACCAGTAAGTAAAATGTGTGAGTGATCTTTGCAGTTGTTTTATGAGACTGCCAGGGAAGAAGATGAAGAAAAAACAAGGCCAAAGACAGCACCTGAGAAATACACGTTTAGGAAACAAGGTAGAACAGACTAGAGCATATCAGGAAAATGATTATGAGAGATACTGGGGGAGGGGGGTGGTAAGGGCACACAAAGGGCAACTATTTATGGGCCAGAATCTACCAACAGAAATGTACCTTATGCTGGGGCACCTGGGTGGCTCAGTCCATTAAGCGTCAGACTCTTGCACAGGTCATGATCTCGCGGTTTTGTGGGTTCAAGCCCAACATCGAGCTCAGTACTGGCAGCCCAGAGCCTGCTTGGGATTCTCTCTCCCTCTGCCCTTCCCCCACTAGCTCTCTGTCTCTCTCAAAATAAATTAACTTAAAAAAAATTTTTTTTAAAGAAAAGTACCTTTGGATGAGGGTGAGTCATACCTTACTATGGCATCAGCAAAATACTAAGAAGTCACAAATAAGAGCCAGTCCACAATCAGTAACAAAGTTTAAACAGATACGTGGGAGGCTGCTAAGTTAAAGGATTATTTTCAGAAATATTATTTGTAAAGCACCCTGCAGGACGCAGGACATTACTGTTAAATAAATGCCCATTAAATCTGAGAAAAGTTAAAACACACACACACACACACACACACACACACACACACACACACACACACACACACACACACACACACGGGTCTTTATGCAGGTCTCATAAGAGCAGTATAAAAGGTTAAATAGAGCAATAAAGCAGGAAGCAGGAGACCTGGATAATCACCTTGTTTCTGTTATCCTAATCAGATGCCCCACTCAGGCAGTCACAAACTCAGCTGAATCTTCAACAAGAAAGTTAAGTGGATGCTTCCTCTGAACTTCTATGAAAACTCACAATGCTATTAAAAAGGTGGGGGTGGTAGGGGCACCTGGCTGGCTCAGTCAGTTGGGCATTCTACTCTTTATTTATTTATTTATTTATTTTTTAATTTTTTTTTTTTAACGTTTATTTATTTTTGAGACAGAGAGAGACAGAGCATGAACAGGGGAGGGTCAGAGAAAGGGAGACACAGAATCCTAAACAGGCTCCAGGCTCTGAGCTGTCAGCACAGAGCCCGACGCGGGGCTCAAACTCACGGACCGCAAGATCATGACCTGAGCCGAAGTCAGCCGCTTAACCGACTGAGCCACCCAGGCACCCCATTCAACTCTTGATCTAAGCTCAGGTCTTGATCCCAGGGCCATGGGTCCGGGCCCCACACTGGGCATGAAGCCTATGTTAAAACACACAAACAAACAAATAAACAAAACGGGGGGTGGGGGGGGGGTAGTGGGATGCCCAAACGTGCGGGAACCTTTATACTATGATACACCAATACCAAAACAGTTTTTAAAATGTTGTAAAAGACTAATTACATGGGAACACTTCATAATAGAGCTCACTCATTCAACTTATTTTTATTACCTTCCTACTAAGTGCTGGGCAAAAGGCTCAATGTTAGGGAATCAAAGACAAGTAAATAAGAATGTATAGTCTAGTAAACAGGCAACACTACTACATAAAGTCATAAATGCTATAATAGAAAAAAATATTGTGGGATACACAGGCACTTGATGCAGTCTTAAGGCAAATAGGCATTCAAAGATGTGTACCAGAGATCAGGCTATCAAAGCTGACATCTGAATACCCAAGCCAAGGTCAAAGAGAGAGATTCAGAAGCTAGGAAACAGGCCCAGAAGGGGTAGAGAATGGTAGACAGAAATAAGTCAGCAAGATTATAGTGTGTGTGTCATACTAAGGAGCCCCCGAGGACAATGGAGATTTATTTACAAGAAGTGTACTGAACATTCCACAGTCCTATGAAACATCCAATTGAAGATTTCTGACAGGCAGTTGGTTACATTAATATAAAAAAAAACCATACAAACTAGGGATGTAGATATGGAAGTCTCAACATAGAATAACTGAAGACACCAGAATACATAAATTCTAAGAGGAAGTGTGAACACTTCCACAGAGGTGATGGAGTGGGGCAAGGTTATCCCCAACACATAACCCCAAGGTTATGCCCCCAAGGTGGCAGAGGAGTAAAAACCATCCCCTCAAACATCAAAAGTTAAGATAAAACTAGCTATCTAAGTGTATACTTAAATTTTTACTTATACATAAAAAAAAAAATTATTTACAAAAAAGAAACAGACTATTAAAATGTTAATAGTGCTTATTCTAAGTGGTTAAAGATTACAGATTAATTTTACTTCAAAATTAATGCAATAAATGCATAATTCGAAAATAATAAACTTATCTTTCAACGTTAAATGTTTCTCTTTCCATTACACAATCGGTCCTTAAACACGACAAATCATGGAAATATTGTGACTAAAGATAGAAAGATTTTTAAACTTCTTTTAATATAATTAATTCTACAGATATAAATTCAAAAGTCAGTTTCAAAGAATCAAATTTTGGGGGTAGAGGAAGGTTGGTCTTTAACAATAGTAAAGCACATACTACTGTAATTACAACATCTAGAACATAACACACAAACTTACCCCGTCCCCTCCCTTCCACTACCAGTCCAGGAAGTGCTGTCTCCTGCTGGGTGATGGCTCATTATGCCTCTGCTGCTGCCGCTGCCACACCCACCACTGACCTTCATTTATAGCCTGCACACAGGGTAAGGCAAGTCCTGTTACTTTCCCAACAGCGCACATTTTTGTAAAGTTTCTTTAGTATGTCACACTCCACAGGACAAAGAACAACATCTTACAAAACTATGTGATACTGGGAAAATAAACACACTTGCCTTCTCCCCTACAGTCAGACACCCAAGATGGGATGGAGTCTGATCTCCAAAGCAGAGCATTTACTGAGGCATGACCCAGAATGGGAGCAGGTGACTGAGAAAATGGCACTTCGTAGATCTATAATAAAAGAAAAGATACATGAACAAAATGTAGATGTTAATACTTTTGGTCCAGAATCCCAAGTATGCTTGGAAATCAGTAACTCAAGTTTTAAGTTAATATTAATATAGAGCATCTACTGACAGCCCTCAGATAATGAACTCCAAAGAAGCCCACAGCAGATGTCATTAAATGACATCAAGTCACAGCATAGTTTAAAAAGAAAAAAAAAAAAAAAAGCCTCTGGCCTTGGAGGTAGTTTAAAGGCCAAGGATTCTATCGCTGAGTAAATTTGGACAAATCAGATCTACGAGTTCAACTTTCTCACCTATGAAATGAGGACATAGGGCTACATTAGTGGCTTTCAAGCTTTTTTGACTGTAAGCCACAATAAGAAATACATTTTACTCAAGGTATCTGTATATATAAAGTACAGAAAAGTTTCATGGAACATGTTTCCTTAGAATAAACTTATCAGGCAGAATAAACTGGTATTTTTACTATTCTATTTCACTATTAATTTTTTTTTTTTTTTACATTTATTCATTTTTGAGAGAGAGAGACAGACGGAGCACAAGCAGGGTAGGGGCAGAGAGAGAGGGAGACACAGAATCTGAAGCAGGCTCCAGGCTCCCAGCTATCAGCACAGAGACCGACACGGGGCTTGAACACACAAACCACGAGATCATGACCTGAGCAGAAGTTGGATGCACAACCAACTGAGCCACCCAGGCGCCCCTCTATTTCATTATTCTTAAAAATGTTAATTGCAACACATGGTCTGTTACAGTTTAAATAATAGATGATTTCTAAGCTATCTTTCACTCTAATTGTATTTAATGCATTTAGTTTTAGTATTTGCAACATAAGCCACAAGATGCTATTTTTTTGTCCAGTTTCATACATGGCAACTACTAATTCCTGATGTGTCATTACTGTTCAGCATAAGAAACCAGCTCTAGGTATACTTTGATCATCTACATAGTGCACTTCATTTTAGAAGGTTGTTGTGAAAATCAACTGAAGTGATTTTATATCGGCGAGCATTTTGAAACTGCCAAACATACAAGAAGCAACTCAAAATCTTTCATATAGAAGCACCTGGCTGGCTCAGTCAGTACAGCATACACAACTCTTGATCTTGGGGTCATGGGTTTGAGCCCCACATTGGGTATAGAGATTACTTAAAAAAAATAAAATCTTAAAAAAAAACCTTTTATATGGTCATTTAAAATAAGACAATGTGGGGCGCATAGGTAGCTCAGTCAGTTAAGCGTCCAACTCTTAGTTTTGGTTCAGGTCATGATCTCACAGTTTTGTGAGTTCGAGCCCCACATCGGGCTCTGTGCTGACAGTGCAGAGCCTACTTGAGATTCTCTCTCCTGGTCTCTCTGCACCTCCCCCAATCACGCTGTGTCTCTCTCACAAATGAATGAAGTTTTTAAAAATATTATAAAGACAATATGGAATAACCTCCAGTATTTTTCTCTATCCCCAGTATAAATGCTAAAATTGCTCTTTAAATGAGTGCTTTTAATATATCCCACGCATTGAAGAACCTCAAATTAGATGGGATAAATGTACTAAAGACTTCAATGTAAAAAATAAAATTAGGAAATATGTTAAATGAATGTCTTTATAAAATCTTTGAGGTAGGGGCGCCTGGGTGGCTCAGTCGGTTGAGCGTCCAACTTCGGCTCAGGTCATGATCTCACAACTCGTGAGTTCGAGCCCCGCTTCAGGCTCTGTGCTGAGAGCTCGGAGCCTGGAGCCTGCTTCAGGTTCTGTGCCTCCCTCTCTCTGCCCCAACCGACTTGCATTCTGTCTCTCTCTCACAAATAAATAAACATTAAAAAAAAAAAATCTTTGAGGTAGAGAAGGCTTTTTTCTATAGGCCAGCAGACACTGCAACTTTACCAAAGTCAACCCAAAAACAAACACATAACCATCTCCCCCCTACACCTACAATGAAATTCAAAAGCAACTAGAAAAAATTTGCAAATGAGTTTCTTTAAAAAAAAAAAAAAGTAACTTATTTCCAAAATGTAAAGGGTACACATATTAAATACAACCTAGAAATTGCACTAGTAGAAACATATATCAAGAAATAAATTTGCAGAAATGTACATGCAAGGCTGGAGGGAATGGGCGGAGGAGAGACCAGTACATACGATAAAGTACTGGTTAAAAAAAAATCAGGAGTTACTCATATTTCCCTGGGTATCTCCCATGCATCCATAAGATATACATGTTAATCAACATGTTTGTTTTAAAAAATCATGGTAGTACATGGACCTATATAATAGAACATTAGTGAGCTATTAAAAATGATGATACGGATTTTTATTAACATGGGAAGGTGCCCACAATATATTCCAAACACTATAAAGCAACACTTATTGTAGGATCTCTTTTTGTTAAAAAAAAAAAATTGACATTATACCCATTTAAGTCTGCCCAGATATGTATCAAAAATATTAACAGTGGGTATCTCTGTGGTGATGAGATCAGGCAGCTAGCCCATACAGTGCCTTTCTAAGAATTAGAACTAGAACAAGATACCCTTTTCTCTAGGCAGACTCCCCACGCTCAAGGGTACACAGCCTGGAGAGTGGAGTATGGACTTCAGCCTCTAGACACCACATCTACATATATCCTTAGAGAGATGCCCTTATGTTGGGATAGGATTATGGATGGCAATTTATGCCATTTTGCACTGGTTTACTATTACTCCAATAAACGCAGAAATGTATTATTTGTTGATAAGAATAACACTTATTTTGGAGCGTCTGAGTGGCTCAATTGGTTGGGTGACTGACTTTGGCTCAGGTCATGATCTCACAGTTGGTGAGTTCGATCCCTGCGTCGGGCTCTGTGCTGACAGCTCAGAGCCTGGAGCTGCTTCAGATTCTGTGTCTCCCCCTCTCTCTTCCTCTCCCCTGCTCATGCTCTGTGTCTCTCTGTCTCTCAATAATAAATAAATGTTAAAAAAAATTAAAAAAAAAGAATAACCCTTATTTTCAATTTTGAATAAGTCTCCCTTAATCCTTCTAAAACGAATCCCAACTTTACCTGTAGTACTGTAACTCTTATATAATGCCTTTACACTTTGACAGTTTGTGCCTATTATTTACTTAAATACATATACTCAATAAAATCTCAACTTCAACATCATATAAATACAAAGGTTAGGTAAGAAGTACTACCTGCATTAAGAAATGTCATTCTAACATAAAATGAAGGTACTTATTACTGGAAAGAAGGCACTGAGGGAAGTAGTCTACAAAAGTTAATCCCTCTCCACCACTCAAAAATTCCTTCAGCAAAATGGTAGCACATTCTAGAAGCAATAATTGTTCACCACTTTTCCCCCATTTAACTCCGGATGCAAGATTTATTTCCTCTTCACATTAGTGGGTTCCCAAAAGACAGCTATCTAAATAAAAAATCTTGAGTGTTAGTTAGGCAAGGCATCTGTAAAATAATAAAACTGCTGGACTAGGATTAAAGGACAACTGGGTTCTTTTCTTGGCTCTGTGGAATATGTAATTTTACACAAAGCAAAATCACAACCTCTCTAGATCTCATTTTTCTCATCTCTAAACTGGGGGTTGGGCTAAAAAACCTCCAAGGCCCCTTTCAGCTTGTGATAGGACTTTAAGCCTCCTTTCCACTCTGGAGGAGCCAATTTCAGTCAAAAGCAACAGTTTATTTTTTGAGTCATAGCTAATTTACCCTCTCCCTGTTTCTCTTAAAAATGTCGTGCCCAAATAGTTCTCAACTCTAGAAATTTATTCTCACTCAGAAAAAAAAAGGTCAAGACCTACTAACAAGGTGTTCTTTAAAAGGCAAAAACAAAACAAAACACTAGTCCTTATTCAATACAAATTATAAATTAATATAAATTTTCGGAAAGCAAAAACGCACCCTAAAGCAGCACTCCACTGGTGGATGGCTTAAATATGCCTTTTAAAACAAAGAACTCATACACAGAAAAACTGCTAACATACACAACCATCACATGTTTTGAAGGCACAAAAACTGTTCCCCCTGGGATTTACTTTCCCCAAAAGAAGCCTCTCTGCCAGGAAGAAAAGGTCTCTAATTAAAAAGGAATTAGGCAGGAACCAACCCTTTTAATGGTCTTTTCACTGTCCGAATTCAAGTGCATTTGCGTGTACCAAGTACTTGTGTGATCAACTAACCGCGGCACAAAGATGCAACCCACACACTTAACACTCACTCACACTCTTCCGACCGGGGTGGCAGCGTGGACGAGTCACAAGATAGCGGCGAGAGTGGAAATTTCCTCTCCCCGGGCGTGGGGCAGGGTCTGGCTTCCCCGAACCGCTCGGCGCCACCGGCCGCCTCAGCCAGGGCCTCTCCCGGACCGCGCGCTCCGTACAAAGGAGGCCCGGGCTCTCGGCTGCCGCACGCTCGGGACTCGGCTCCGGGCAGGGGTCCCCAGCCTCCGGCGCCGCAGGCCTGGGCAGCACGTGCGCCCCGCTCCCGGCTGGGAGGAAGGAACCGGCGCGGCGCGGCCCGGCCGAGGCTGCCCGCGGGCCCGGCTGCCTCGGGAGCGAGCGGCGGCCCGCCCGCCACGCTAGAAATGAATGGGGCCGCGCTGCCCCTCCTCCGCCACCGCCCGTACGACAGTCTGGCGGCCCGGGACGAACACCGCTGTGGGCGGCGGAGGCTGTGGCTGCTCTGGGGGCCCCCGCGCGGGGAGCCGCCTCCCGCCTTTCCTTTCCCACCCCACCCCGCCCGGCGTCCCCCGGACCGCTGCCGGTCCCGGCGCCCAACCGCCGCCCGCTCACCCCAGCTCTTGGCGGTGCGCCCCAGGAACTCTCCGGTGGTGGGGTTGTAGATGAAGAGCTTCCACTCGGCTAGGCTCTGGTTGAAGGACTTCTTCTCTTTCTTCGTCATGGTGCGTGTGCCTACGGCGAGGGGAGCGGCGGCCGCGCGGGTGGAGGCGGCGAGGAGCGCGGAGGCGCGTCCCGCTTCAAGCGGCACAGCCCGGCGACGGCGGCGGAAAGCGGGACGGCAAAGGACACCTCCGCGCTGCGGTACGCACTCGAACCTACTGCGCCGCGCTAGCCCGGCGGCCGCTCGGGCCGCGGGAGCCTGACGTCTCCGCCCGCCGCAACCAATCCGCGCGCCGCTCGGTCCGCGCCGCCGCTGCCGCCGCCGCCGCCCGGAGCGGCCGGTTTCGGAGAGGACGCCCCGCCCCGGGCCCCGGCCCCGCCTCGCCCCGCCCCCCTCGCCCCGCGCCTCCCCGCCAGGCTTAGGGACGCTCGGGGCTCCCTCTGCCCTGGTCCGAGGAAGCAAAAACCACACATGGCAACTTTAAAAATCACGAGGGCTTCGTAAGCACATTTACATTAACAAGCAAAAGGTGGGCGTCCGTGACCCGCAGGTTTCTCAGGAGGAGAACTCTGGGGAGATGCTGTGGGCAACCGGGGCCCGGCGGCCCCTCAGCGCCTTGCCTGCGGCAGCGTGGGGCCAAAACGCGGAAACGACTCCTGTCTGCTCGAGTCGTCTTCACCGAGGAGAGGACTTCACCACCCTCTCGCCGACCGGCCTCCCAAACCGCCTCGAGGCGTTCTCCTTTCGGCTCTCTGACGTGCGTAAACTCTGCTGTAGGATCCCGTGAGGCATCCAGTGTAGTACGACTGCCGCTCAGAGAATGCCCTTACTTGGCTCTTCGGAAGGATTTCGCCAGGAATTGCACGCAGCTGGATGGAAATTTCACTCTACGTCAGTACTAATGAAACGGAGTATGCTTTTCTCCAGATTCGGTTGAATTTATCAAAGAAATCAATATATGTGCTTTCCTGAGGTTCCTGTCAGCTCTAAAGACCTGCTTTTTTCTGAGACGGCATTTAAAAGGAAATCATTTCTTCGTTTAGTGGTGACGCCTAAGTAAAGTTCCCGGCTTTTGCATCTTTTCCACTAGTGGATGCGCCCCTTGGTCCGGGCTGAGGGTGCAGTCGACATTTTTCTACACGAGATGGAGCTGAAGAGTACAGCGCCCTGCGACTGTTGGCGACGGGAGGAAAGGAAATAGGGAGTTTGAGCAGAAGGTGCGTGTTTTTAAGGAAAAACAAATGGAGCACTGCTTCTAGTGTACTGGCAAATAAATCATGAATGAGGAAATAAATGTGGCACATATAGTACCGTTTGGAATAATTGCATTATAATATACCTGGAAGTTTAAACACAGCCTGCAAATGCTTTAAAGGAGTAAATGGATGAAGACATTCCGGCGTCTCTCATTGCCTCACGTTGCTTGTTGAAGCAGGGAATTATGGATTACATTTCCCGCAAGTGGAAAAGAGATAGAAGAATATATTACCACAAAGTAATTCCCAACCCCTGCGCTTAGGAAAGCTGTATTTTATCTCCTTAAAAAATCTAACTACAAATTAGCCAAAATACCGGTAGGATAACAGGCTTTTTAGTCTAGCTAAGAGGTTAAGCTGTACGGTCTGCTTGGAATAAAATGTAAAACCCATCTGCTTCATTTATCTTGTGGGTCTCCGTGCTAGTCACAAGCACAGTTTGAAAAATAATTAACCTGGTGCACACAAAGAAAACATGGTGCACACAAAGAAAACGAGAACATTTGAAATAGTGTTTCAGAGCTATTGAGCGCTGTCAGGGATTTGTAGTTTGTATATTTTTTAGTGGTCCTCAATATGACTATCCTATGTAGTGCTTTGTGGTTTTCCAAATAAAGATTTAAATGCAAATATAATTCAGTAAGTAGTTTTAAAACCCATGCCTAGTTTAGGAGAGTAACCGATCCAACAGATTTCAATTTGGGGGGAAAGTCGACATTCTGCTCCAAAATACGGGCACTGTTTGTTTCTCTGATATACGATGCTTGAGCGTTACCTGGAAGAGAAAATACTGAGAGTATTGGAGGAAGGAGACTACCAAGTATGAGCAGATGAAATATCAAATTTAATCACAGCTTTATTCCATATAAGTTTGTTTTAAAAGTTGCCCTTTTAAAAGAGAAGCTATTTTGCCAGGATGCCCACTCAAATTTGAATTTCAGATAGACAATGGATAATGTTTTTAGTATAAGTATATTCCATGCAATATTTGCGATATATTTAGATATAATAAAAAATTATTATCTACCTGAAATTCAAATTTACCTGGATATCCTGTATTTTTATTTGCCAAATCTGGCTACCCTGCCTGTAGCATAGAGCATCCTATGAATCCCACAGGAATAATAATGATCATTTATACATATTTAAGTCCTAGGCCCTGTACTACTTGCTTAGTGTGTATTTCTTAATCTTTACAAACACTCTAAGAGGGAGGTATTGTTTTCCTAATTTTGTAAATGAGGAAACGGAGGTTTAGAGAAATTAAGTAACTTGCCCATAGTCAAAAAGCTATCAAAAAACAGTATATTGATTCAAATCCCCATCTTCCCTCAACTACCCAGTACTGGTTCACCAGCGAATGATGGCAGAGCTCTGGGGAAACTTCATAAAGCTAAACAAGGCAGAATGAGAGAAAATGAGAGAAACGGTTGTGAGACACTTAGTTAAATATTTTCCCCCCTCAGCAGAACCCATTTTCTGCCTTCTATGGGCATAAACAAGATATTTTGGCTCTCAATTTGCTAAAACTCTTGGTTTATTCCTGAATTTTAGAATTATGTACACAGTAAAAAAGTATTTCAGTTCTTATAGCATCTTATTTATAATTTGGTATTATATCTCATGCTAATACAGTACTAAATCACCGAAAGACCATTATTTGTCCCTTAGAGAATAGATATTATGGTTTTCTTAGAGGGGCACCTGGATGACTCAGTCAGTTAAGTGTCTGAGTTTTGATGTCAGCTCAGGGCATGATCTCACAGTTCATGGGTTCGAGCCCCGCGTCTAGCTCTGTGCTGATGGCTGGAACCTGCTTTGGATTCTCTGCCTCCCTCTCTCTCTCTGCCCTTCCCTGCTTGCACTCACATGTTCTCTCTCTCTCTCTCTCTCTCTCTCTCTCTCTCTCAAAAATAAATAAATAAATAAAACATTAAAAAAAAGATTTCTTTAGAATTAGTCCTTCCTTACAAACAGCATCTCCAGTTGTGTTGGCATTTTATTATACCTAAGAAACACAGTCATGAACACACAATTCTCTTTATGGAAACATCGGTTTCAATTTTAATTTTTGATTAATCCTTTAACAAACAACATCTCTACATCCTTTGCAGATTAAAGGGCAACTAATCATCTTAAATTAAATGAACCAGTGTTTTTTTAAAGCGTGAGCACAGTATATGGCATAGAAAGTGCTCTGTTAAATGGGAGGGAGTTTTGTTATAATTTTTAATACTGTCATTCACTATATTAGATGACTTATGAAAAAATGTATGATACGATATAACAGGATAGTTTACTAAATGAAAAATAAATTCAAATGACTAACTCAATGTGGAAGATCAATTAATAATTTGGTTATAAAAATATATAGGAGAAGGGGAAGGTACAGGTGAAACAAGAATGGCAGAATGTTTATATTTATTGAAGCTGGGTGATGAGTACTGGAGTTCATTATATTTTGTTTACTTTGTATATGACTGAAATTTTCCAAAATAGAACTTGTTTTTTTTTTTTTTCAACGTTTATTTATTTTTGGTACAGAGAGAGACAGAGCATGAACGGGGGAGGCGCAGAGAGAGAGGGAGACACAGAATCGGAAACAGGCTCCAGGCTCCGAGCCATCAGCCCAGAGCCTGACGCGGGGCTCGAACTCACGGACCGCGAGATCGTGACCCGGCTGAAGTCGGACGCTTAACCGACTGCGCCACCCAGGCGCCCCAGAACTTGTTTTTTTAACTGCGAAAAGTTTAGGCAATTTTCCTGATATACATTTTTCTGGTTCGCTTAATTGAAAAATAACCACAAGGAGGTATAATTTTAATATTTTCAAAGGAACTATTTAAAAAGAAGCTGACTTCAGAGGAAATAGATAACTACTTTATTTTTTTTTTTTTGTATTCTCATTAGTGACCTAAGGAAAATTTGAGAAGCCTGTGTATCCATAAAACAAGTTTATGTATATGGAGCAATCAGAGACAGAAAAGAAAAGAAAAGGAAAAGAAAAGAAAAGAAAAGAAAAGAAAAGAAAAGAAAAGAAAAGAAAAGAAGAAAAAAGAGAATTGTTGGAAATTTAAAATATAATTAATTCCTTTTTAAAAATTCTTTAATATTGTTTTTGAGAGACCGCGAGCAGGGGAGGAGCAGAGAGAGGGAGACACAGAATCCACAGCAGGCTCTAGGCTCTGAGCTGCCTTACACGGGGCTCAAACTCACAAGCCATAAGATCATGACCTGAGCTGAAGTCGGATGCTTAACTGACTGAGCTACCCAGACATCCCAAAGTCCTTTAATTAAAAAAAATCAACATAAGGGCTGAAAGAAAAGGTTGGTGGAATCTCCCAAAGTGTAAAGCAAAAATACAGAGGGGAAGAAATATTTTTAAAAGTCCAAAGACTATACAGGGTCAAATCCAGGAGGGTAATAGCCAGCTAATAATTTCAGAAGGAGACAAGAAAATGCAGGGGAAAAAATAACGAGAGCAATAATAGAAGACTATTTCTTAGAGTTAAGATAGGAGTCTTCAGAGTAAAAGGGCTTACTGAGTGCCAAGCAAAATAAATGAAAATAAACCCATACTTCACTATAAACTTGTGAGTTTATAGTACATTAAATACCAAGAGAAGATTCTAAAAGCTTCCAGAGAACAAGCAACAGGTCAATTATAACGGAATAAAGACAATTGGTACTCATAGTTTTCTCATCAAAAGCACTCGGTGCCAGAAGACAGTGGAGCATGGCTATCAGAGTTCTGAGGATCTGAATATCATAACCAGCTAAGCTATCATTCAGCTGTAAGGATAAAATGAAGACATGAAGAACTCAGAAAGCTCACCTTTCAAAAATTCTTTCTGAAAAAAATCAATTAAGGATCAATCAGTACAAAGAGAAAGGAATTCACAAATAAGAAAAACTTGAGACCCAAGAAACACTAATCCCTAACCAAATGAAAGGAAGGCCTAGAAGGATAGCTGTACAGCAGGCTAACAGAGAAACTGATACCGAACTTGAGAAGAATGTCTGTCCTCAGCCAGAAAGTGGATTCCATGCTACAAAGACTGGGATTAAGATCCTAGACAAATTTAGTCATATGGTGAAGGCACGTGCTTCCTTTGTTAAGAGGAAAAATGGAAAGCAATTAAAACTAGCAGAAATATGAACAAATATAAAGCAAACTAAAATGTGCTATTATTTGGTCCTTCTCATGGAGTATTTGAAAATCTAATTATATAATCCTGATGTTTGAAGAATCCCTCCTAGTGTCACGGGCTAGTGATATAGATTTGCCTTTTCTATTCTAACTAATGCCTTTTGTTCTACAGCGAATGCTATTTACATAAGCAAAATAGTATAATTACAGTTTATTGACTTTCAATAATTAGTGTCAATTGAATGGCCATTCACAGAACAAGATGTAAATGTTATAAATTCTAACAATATGAAAGTAATGGTGGAGTTGACAGAAGTCAAGAGTTCTATGGAGGGGGCAGTGCCTGGGTGGTTCAGTCAGTTAAATGTCCAACTCTTGGTTTCCGTTCAGGTCATGATTTTACAGTTCTGTGCTGACATCACAGAGCCTGCCTTGGATTCTCTCTCTCTCTCTCTCTCTCTCTGCCCCTCCTCCATGCTCGCTCGCTCTCTCTCAAAATAAATAAACTTTAGAAAAATTGTGAAAAGAGATTTCTATGGAGAGAGAGTTGAAGGAAGAAAGTTGAAGGGAAATGTAGATGTGTTCTTTGTCTTACATAATAAATAATAAGGTAAGAGATGTTAAGAGTTGCTTTCTGCCCGTGGATGCTAACAAGTATTATTAAAGTCTCCCCTGCCACTACCAACATGTCTAAGTCAGAATCTCTCAAAGAACCTGAACAGCTGTGGTAGATCTTCATGGGAGGTTTGAGCTTTGAAACAACCGATGAGAGTCTGAGGAGCCATTTTGAGCAATGGGCAACATTCCCAGACTGTGTGATAATGAGAGATCCAAACACCAAGCACTCCAGAGGCTTTGGGTTTGTCACGTATGCCACTGTGGAAGAGATGGATGCAGCCATGAGTGCAAGGCCACACAAGGTGGATGGAAGAGTTGTGGTACCAAAGAGGGCTGTCTCAAGAGGAGATTCTCAAAGACCTGGTGCCCACTTAGCTGTGAAAAAGGTTTTTGTTGGTGGCATTAGACACTAAAGAACATCATCTAAGAGATTATTTTGAACATTATGGGAAAATGGAAGTAATTGAAATCATGACTGACTGAGGCAGTGGCAGGAAGAGAGGCTTTACTTTTGTGACATTTGATGATCATGACTCTGTGGACAAGATTGTCATTCAAAAATACCATACTGGGGGCTCTTGGGTGGCTCAGTCAGTTGAGCGTTTGACTCTGATTTTGGCTCAGGTCATGATCTCATTGTTTGTGAGAGCCTTCTTAGGATTCTCTCTCTCTCTCTCTCTCTCTCTCTCTCTGCCCCTTCCCTGCATGTACTCTCTCTCAAAATAATAAACAAATTAAAAAAAATACCATGCTGTGAATGACCACAACTGTGAAGTAAGGAAAGCCCTATCTAAGCAAGAGACGGCTAGTGCTTCATCCAGCTAAAGATGTCGAAGTGATTCTGGAAACTTTGGTGGTCATGGAAGTGGTTTTAGTGGGAACTACAACTTTGATCGTGGAGGAAACTTCACTGATGAGGTGGCTTTGGTGGAAGTCAAGGTGGTGGTGGATATAGTGGCGATGGGGACAGCTATAACAGATTTGGTAATGGTTGAAGCAATTTTGGAGATGACAGAAGCTATAATGACTTTGGCAATTACAACAATCAATCTTCACATTTTGGACCTATGAAAGGAGAAAATTTTGGAGGCAGAAGCTCTGGCCCCTGTGGTGGTGGAGGCCAATATTTTGCCAAACCATGAAACCAAGGTGGCTATGGCGGTTCCAGCAGCACCAGCAGCAGCAGCAGCAGCAGCTATGGCAGTGGCAGAAGGTTTTAATTAGTGCCAGGAAACATTTCTACTTAATTTAACAGGAGAGAAAAGCCAGAAAAGTGACAAGAAAAGCTACAGGCTACAACAGCCAAGTGGTGGCAGGGCCTTGCTGCAACAAAGAAGACATGTTTTAGGCACTACTCATGTGTATGGGCAAAAAACTCAACGACTGTATTTGTGACTAATTGTATAACAGGTTATTTTAGTTTCTATTCTACGGAAAGTGTAAAGCTTTCCAACAAACCTTTAATGTCGCTTTTCCAACAAAGTTTTAATGTAGATTTTCTTTCTTTCCTCCCTTTCTTTCTTTCTTTCTTTCTTCCTTTCTCTTTTGGAACACTTGCTTTTGATTGCTAAATGTAATAGTCTGGTCATGACACTGAATAAATGTGTCTTTTTAAAAAAGAGAGATTGAGAGAGAGAGAGATGTTAAGAGTTTAAAGATGGTAGAGCTGGAAGTGAAAATATAAATATATTCTTTAAAGTTGTAAATATATAACCAATAGAAAAAATAAATACTAAATTAAAAAAAATTTTTTAGTGTTTATTTTTTTTGAGAGACAGGCAGAGCATGAGCGGGGGAGGGACGGAGAGAGAGGGAGACACAGAATCCAAGCAGGCTCCAGGCTCCGAGCTGTCAGCACAGAGCCAGCACTGGGCTCAAACTCATGAACCGTGAGATCCTGACCTGAGCTGAAGTTGGACGCTTAACCGACTGAGCCATCCAGGTGCCCCAATAGTAAATTTTTCAAAAATTAGAAGTAAAAAAGTAAATGCTGTGTATTTTTAATACTAAAATAATGCTGCAACTAACAAAATATCAGATGGAGGATGAAGTAGGAAATAATACATAAATAGTTCATTTATCATCTTCCTCTCCAGGGAGGTAACAGTGTTTAAAACTGACCAAAAAGAATAGGTATATAAGCATGTAATTTAGAGCTAAGGAGACAGTGGCTCTCTTAACCATTTGGGCTGCTATAACAAGATACCATAGACTGGGTGGTTTATAAACAACAGAAATTTATTTCTCATAGTCCTGGATGTTGGAAGACCAAGATCAGAGCGCCAGCATTGAGTGAAAGTTCTCTTCCGGGTTGTAAACTTCTAGTTGTATCCTCACATGGTCAAACAGGGAGGGAGCTGGGGCCTCTTTTATGAGGGCACTAACCCCATTCATGTGGGCTCCTCATGATCTAATCACCTCCCAAAGGCCCCCACCTCCTAATACCATCACCTTAGGGGTTAGGATTAGAACATATGGATTTTGGGAGGCATAAACATTCAGACCATAGCAGTGACCATATAAAATAAAGCTAGACAGGATTTAAAGTCATTTCCTAGGGAGTTCAATGAATATCATGTTTTTCTAGTGGGATGGAGGACAGGATATGTGTACTTTTCATTTTTAATCCTTTTGTGCTATTTAATTGTTTTTAAACCAATGTATGTGTTGTACTGCTTTGATAGTTGAAATTAAGGGGTTGGGTAAAAGCACTTTAGTATAAAAGTTTGCAGATAGGGATTGTGAGTCCCCTTAAAAACTCTGAGACTCACAATCCCTACCTGCAAACTTTTTTTTCCCTCTTTAAAGGAAGATACAAGTTCTTCAGTGACAGGGTAAGAACTAACATTTTAAAAAGTGTGGAAATGAAGCCAAAACCAAAATTATAGGCTGTTATACACCATTTAGTTTCTGTATTGATTTTCCTACTTAAATTAACTAAGAAAAAAATTTTTTAACCCACAGGACTCTGTCAAAAACACAAAACTTTCAATCATAGGTAGAAAGCGCCAGGAAAGAAAAGAAAAGAAAAAAAGAAAAGAGCTAAGCCATCAGTCTCCAGTGACTGTTGGTTGTCTCACATGTCTGTTGCAAAGCAGCATGCTAATTTAACACAAATTTGAAACTAAAAGAGTGTCATATGAAGGCATCTAATGAATAGTCAGGCTCCTTGCACATGTGTTATGTTGAATTAATACACGCACTGCAACTTTTCAATTTACTTCTTTCATGAAGAGTGCTAACTAAAGAGGGGCCAGAAACAATTTCCTTGTATAAAGGCAAAACAGATTTACGAATAATGTCTCCAGGCGCCTGAATGGCTCAGTTGATTAAGCGCCGACACTTGATTTCAGCTCAGGTCATGATCTCACAGTTTCTGAGGTTGAGGCCGGCGTTGGGCTCATCACTGAAAGAATGGAACCTGCTTGAGATTCTCTCCCTCTCTCTGGCCTCGCCCCCCCTCCACACACACACCGACCCTGCCCTGCTCATGCATGCATACTCTCTCTCTCTCTCTCAAAAATAAATAAATTATAAGAATAATGTCTCATATTTAATAATTGTTTTATAGCATAACTTGATAGCATCTAAATCTCACAAGTTAGCTCTAGGACTTTTGTTGTTATTGTTTATAAAACTCAAATAAATGCTCCTGCCAAATTTGAGGTACTTGATTCCTTAAGAGTCCTTCATGAAGAATCCTTCATTCTGTATGTGACAGTTTATTTCTGATTGTTACCATGAAATACTAAAAGCTACAGAGGATGTGTAGTTTCAGATTCTAGTTCTTGACATTACAGTAGGATAAGCATATTGCTCATAGACTGCTATGTCTCTAAGGGAGAGGCCCTTGAGATCAGCTGGTCTAAGCCCCACTATTCGTAGATGAAGAAACTGATGCTCAGAGACTGAGAAATTTAGTCTTCACAGAAAGTTAATGAGATAGGGGCACGTGGGTGGCTCAGTCGTTTGAGCATCTGTTGGTTTCAGCTTAAGTCATGATCTCACGGTTCATGGGTTTGAGCCCCGCATCTGGCTCTGCACTGTCAGTGCTTGGGATTATCTTTTTCTCCCTCACTCTCTACTCCTCCCCTGCTTGTGCAATCTCTGTCTCTCTCAAAATAAATCCATAAAACTTAAAAAAAAAATTAATGAGACATATAAAGTGACCAAAGAGTGTTCAGCTCCTGGTGAGAATTTGTTATACTGTTGTTTCCTTAACTCAAACACTCACCATCAAAAATATCAGTGTTTAAAAGCCAAGTAGTTTAAAAGGGGCTTTTGAAAATCTGGAAAATTATGATTCTCCAGAAATTCTATAAATAAAAAAAATGTTGCCCCTTAGAGGTCAGGAATAATGATGGTAAACAAAATTCTTTCCATATCCTGGAGTCTAGGGCATCTTTCTATGAATAAGGAAATGTGGTCTGAAAGAATAGAAGGTTCTATCTATCCATATTCCATCTTTATTTGAACAAAGATATCTCGCAAATCATGATCAAGACTCATTTCCCTCTATTCAAATAAGCTGTGGGCTTCTGGTGCATTTGCCAGACAACTCCTAGGGCAAAGTGGGACCAATTCAAAACTTGTTCCAGGCAGGATTGTGTTATCTGATAGTATTAATAAATAGCTGGCTTATTATTTACAATCTCTTTTCCCTTCAGTGTGATGTTTTGTTCTTAGTGGAAAATAATTGTGTCAGAGAAGTGACTATGTTCTTTTAAGCAGGAACTATCTGTCACAATCTGACTAAGAGGAACATGAGGGAAAATTTAAATGTCACTTTAGGCAATATCTCAACATTATTTCCTAAGAGACTTGATAATGTCTCCAGGGGCGTGGGAATCCAATTTCCTTGATTCTAATTATTGTTTTGCAACCTACTCACTCTATGACCATAACTTAATTACTTTTACACAAATTCATTATTTCTAATTCATTGTGTACAAGTATATAATTCTGCCTTACTGGCAATATTAGGAGGAAAGTGGTCTTTGGGTTAAGTGATGGTTTGGGAGTTAGGAAATCCCCATAAATGCATATTGTGTTTCAACTTCCTGCAAAGCACGTAAGTTTATGTTGGGTAATGATCTTTCCATATCAAGAAACAGAAAGCAAACTCAGATGGATTTAAATAGTAAGGAGAATTTACAGGTGAACATAGCTTAAAATCCAGAGGTTTTCCCGGCTTCAGGAAAGGTTTGACTCAGGGCCCAAATGGATTAAATAAATCCTGGATTCTTGCTTTCATTATTGAGGGTCAGTTTCCAGAAGCTTCTGGACCTACATACTTCCAGGTTCATATCCAGCAGAAAAGAGACTTAGCAATCTAAATAAAAACTCCCAAATGTAGTCTCATTGGCTCCTCACTTCCCTGACTTATGATTATATTTGTCCTAAACCAACTGTGAAGGCCAGGGAGATGGGACATGCTGATAGGATTAGCCCAGAAGGGTCCACCTGGGGTGGGGTCAATCCCTCTCAAACACATGATTAAGAAATTTCCAAATAGTGGGAGCCTGGGTGGCTCAGTCTGCTGAATGTCCGACTTGGTTTTGGCTCATGTCATGATCTCATGGTTCCTGGGATCGAGCTCTATGTCAGGCTCTGTGTGATGACAAAGGGAGCCTGCTTGGGATTCTTTCTCTCTCCTGCTCTCTCTGCCCCTCTCTCACTCATGCTGCATGCACTCTGTCAAAGTTAAAAAAAAGTTTTTAATCAAAAAAAGAAATTTCCAAATAGTGTTAGGGAGAAGGAAAGGGAGATAAATCCTACAATCCTCTTTTTTCTTTTTTTTTTTAAGTAGGCTCCATGCCCCGTTGGAGCTCAATGTTGGGTGTGAACTCATGCTCCTGAGATCAAGACCTGCGCTGAGATCAAGAGTCCAACACTTAACCAACTGAGCCACTTAGGCACCCCAATCCTACAGCCCTCTATTTAAATGCCTTCAGACACTAGCATCTCAACCTAGAGTCATTTGTGCATTCATTGATTCATTCAACTAACATTTTTTCAGGGCTCACTATATGTGAGGTCTTTCTTTTTTTTTTTTTAAAGTTTATTTATTTTTGACAGAGCGAGGAGGGGAAAGGCAGAGAGACAGGGAGACAGAAGATCTGAAGTGGGCTCTGTGCTGACAGCATAGAGCCCAACATGGGGCTTGAACTCATGAATGGCAAAATCCTGACCTGAGCTGAAGTTCGATGCTTAACCGACTGAGCCACCCAGGCACCCCTATATGTGAGGTCTTGACTCCATTTTTTTCACTCCATTTCCAGGTTCCCCTTTAAAAGCAAGAGGAAAGTCTAAGAATTGGACCTCAGATTGGGGGAAGAATTATGAGAGAGATTAAGAAAACTGGTTTCCCAAAACCTCCATATTTTAGGACGCGTTCCTTACATTTTCAGGTTTCTGGGAAAGGAAGAGAAAACAGCATCCCACTATCCACACACCCTACCCAGGCATATCTTCCAGCTGTATCATTTACAATTTGGAGGTTGACTCCTTAAAGCCCATTCACAGGCCCAGGGTTAAGAACCCTTAGGCTAATATTATCATGAAGATATATAGGTGATCCAGTTTTGGATACAAGGTTTACAATGATACTATGTTTTGACAGTGACATTTGAAACAGATTCTTGCTTTTCTGAATGGCCAAAGAAAGACAAGCACATTCTATTTCTTGGGCGAGATCAACTTTTACCTAAGGTGAACTTACTTAAGGTTTACCTAAGTTGAGGGGAGAGGTAGTTACAGTATATAGTGGTTGGACTTGGGTTCCCAAATGCCACCCAAGTCCCGGGTGGAGTTAGATCTGAAAACTTACTCTCTTGAGCACATGGGTTATACAAAATTGGAAGGGACAAGGCATGTTCATATATTTCAATGTTCCCACTGACTGAGCAGGAAGCAACAAGAGAGAACAGATGATTAAGGCCCCTCTCCAGGGTCACTTTGAGAAAGAAGCCTTTGGGAAAACACACGCAGAAAATGAGAGACAAATACAACTGAAATGTTTTTAACCATTCTTTGTGCCCTGTTTACAAAACATTCTGAAATAACCAAATGAAGTTGTTACACATCTCGGGCATCATGAAAAGGGGTGGGGGGGCTCTGGTGATTGTACCATATATTAAGCACAGCTGCTGCTTTTAAAAAATTGATCTCACTAGATCTATGGGCCTTGAGGATTCTTTCTATTTCTTTTTCTGGGGGGAGTAACTGTTTTGGTGTTCAACGGGGATGCTCTGATCTTCCTAGTGTAAACTTGTTCAGCGCCCTTGCTTGGGAGCAGGCACACCTAACGTACACTTGGAAGGTGAGAGAGGAAATGCAAAAGAGAAGAAAATGGAAAAGTAGAGAAAGACAACAGCAGGCCTTTGACCCAACTTGCAAAATAGTAGGAAAAAAGATGTAACTTGATTTTTACCAAGATTTGACTCCGTATCTTCAGCAAATATTTTAGTGGAAATCCTTTAAGTATTGTTGAGGAGGAAAAATGGCAGCGCAAGAGAAAAGTGGGATCTTTAAGATAAACGCACATTGGCCAGGAGGAAACTCAAATCCAAGCTTTAGTCTCCATCCTGCTTCCCTGCTCTTCTTCTGTAGGACATTCCCAAGAGCATGACTTCTGAGCTGACATTTGTACTTGCTACCTGTGGCCTTTAGGGATGGATTCTCTCAAACAGGCTAATACCAGCAGACACTAAACTCCCTTTTGGGTCCTGCAGATTTACAAATAGAGCTGATCCTCAAACAGTTATTTTGGAGGTTGGGGCGAGGTGTTTACTTGTGAGCTTCGTAAGAAGGGCTTAATTTCGGTGATATCTTTCAAGCACTTTGGACTTCCAGGATGGGAGCCAGCCTTCTAAAATGAATGTGTTTGGGGGCACCTGGGTGGCTCAGTGGGTTAAGCATCTGACTTCGGCTCAGGTTATGATCCTCGCGGTTCGTGAGTTCGAGCCCCATATCCGACTCTATGCTGACAGCTAGAAGCCTGGAGCCTGCTTCAGATTCTGTGTGTGTCTCTCTCTCTTTCTCTCTCTGCCCCTCCCCTGCTTGTGAATTGTCTCTCTCTGTCTCTCAAAAATAAATAAATGTCAAAATAAAATGAATGTATTTGGATTACTGGAGTTAACTTGGGGGTTGGAAGGGAGTTTACACACATTAAACATAAGATGTGATGTCTTCATAATTTTTTCCAGATTCAGCTCCTTTTAGACCCAGGAGATAAATGGGTCTTCTCCCTATAGCAGTAGTTTGTCACCCTTTCCTGATTGCAATTGAGATTCTGAAGAAGTAGTTCACCTGTCTGGTGTAATGAACTTGACTTGGAGGTTTTGCCTTGCTCCTATCTCCACCTCCCACCTCCAGGATCAGCCTTGCCTCCAACCCTCGTTGTGGGCATGAGGTCTTTAGAGCCCTGGTGGTAATCTCACTGGCTCAGGATACAGTTGGTTTTGCTCTTTCCTGCCACTGCTTCGACCTTTGTTTCCAGGTTTCTAGTAACGAGGTATTTGCCTACCTTCTTGTTCATGGCTGACTCTTGTTCTGTTCCTGAGTCCTCAGTAATTGCATTTCCCTCCCAGTCCCTCAGTGAGATTACTGCCCTCTGTTTCCTCCAATAACTGGATTTGTCTGACCTTGAGTCCTAAACTATGCTTGCTTGCGTCCTCTGCATACGTTTCACCCTCCTTGGCATGCAATCACTTACCTACCGCAGGTAGGAGAGTGTTAGCATTTTCATTTGGGGTATATATATATCACTTAGCTTTAATTTTTTTTTTATTTTTAATAAACAGAAAACTTCACACCTGAGCCATTACACTTATAGAATGCCCTGAATCTCACTGAAAACAACTCATTAACTTATTTACATTGAATTGTGTCAGCTGACAAGAATATAAACAAGACAGGCCACATAAACTTGGCAATACCTAACACCTCATAATATAATCAGAAAGAACCTTAAAGATCATTAAAGATATGGACAAACATTTCAATAAAATATGAACCTACTGTAATAGCCATTTGGTCAAGAATCCCATTTTCATTCTTTATAAAAGACAAAAAGTTTAAGAACTAATAATCATTGAAGTCATAACAATTGTCATAATCATCTTGCTATTTAAAACAGGAGGCAAAAAAACGGATGTGAAAATGATATATTCTGCTTCATCTCTAAGTTTATCTTGGCAGAAAAAAAATGTGTTTCAATTTCAGAGATAATAATTCGTTTGGATCTTCTTAAAGGGCTTTCTGTCTCTATGTTACCATTGAAAGGGTTCAAGAGACCAATGACAGCACAGGATTTAAAAGAAAAAATTCCCTTTAGAAATGGTATATGAAAATATTTCGTTGCAGTATGAGCATTATATAGGACAAATACATGAAAAATGAGCTGTAAAGCTCTTGCATTTTTTTCTGGGCTCTGAAACCATTGATATCACTTGGGGTACTTATGCTGTAGAAGTTTGATAGGGCTCACATATTTTAATTAGGGTATTTTCAGCTGCCTGTAACAGAAACCACTGTTTTAAAAGTGGCTCATAAAACAAAAATACATGTTTCTCACTTGGGGGTTCCAGAGTTGGTTCAATGCTCAACAACATCATGGAGAATCCAAGGCTTCCCATCTCATTCTCAGTGGGTCAGCCATGTGTTCCCTCAGGGTGACAAGACAGCTGCAGCAGATCCACAGGGACATGTCCCCAGGCCAGGAGGAAGGAGTAGGGTCTCCTCAGAGACATCCCTTTCTTTTTGTTGGAGAAGAAAACCTTTCCCCAAAGCACATACCCCCCTCTCCCTCTTGTTCCATCTCATTGACCAGAACTTAGTCATATGGAATCTTTAAAAAGTGATCATCTGCCATTGGTAAGCTTTGTACTTTTACTAAGCCATGAGACATTTCATATTCTATGGAGTTTATCTGCCCCTTAAACTCTTAGTAGTACTTAGCCTTATGGGCTGTGTGGACTTTTGTTGTTGTTGTTTGTTTTTGGGAGAGAGAGAGAGAGAGAGAGAGAGCACCTATGTGAGCAGGGGAGGGAATGAGAGAATCTCAAGTTCTGTGCTATCATCCTGGAGCATGACAAGGGGCTCGATCCCACAAACCGTGAGATCATGACCTGAGCAAAAACCAAGAGTTGGACACAACTGACTGAGCCACCCAGGCACCCCTTGGTAAGTAAGTTCATTTCTTGAGTTAATTTTGGTAATTTACATTTTTCTAGAAAGTCACTCTTCAGGGTCTAGATTTTTAAAGTCATTGGAATAAAGTTGCACATAGCATGTAAAAATTTTTTTAATCTCAATAAAAAAAATTTTTTTAATCTCTGCATCCTGTTTTCATTTCTCATTTTATTGTCTTTTTTTTTTTCTTACTTACTGGATAATACTTGCCAAAGGCTTTCTTTGTTTTGATCTTGTCAAAACATAGAATTTAAGTCTATTGTTTTTGGTTTTCTATTTCATATTATCTATCTTATCTTTATTAATTCCTTCCCTCTCTATTCTTTGGTTTATATGTTATTTCTTTTCTAGTTTCTACAGTTGAAAGCTAAGTTCATTTGTTTTCAGTCTCTCTTGCTTTCTAACATCTGGATTTAACATTACAATTTGCTCCCTGAGAAACAATTTTGTTATGACTTAGAGTTTAAGATGCTTTGTTCTCATTGTCATTGGTTTCTTAATAATCCTGCTTAATAATTCTTCTTATTAATTATTAATAATTTTGCTTCCCCACCCTTAAGGAGAATTATACCTTACCCCATTGATGCTAGACTCAGCCATGTGACTTGTGTTAGCCAATAAATATGAGTAGAAGTGAAACCCACATTTTGAGTCATGGTCTGGTTCTATCATCTTTCTTTTCCTTCTGGAGCAGTGTGCTAAGATAGACCAGCTCTTTCAGCCTGCATGACAGACTAAAGATGACATAAAGAGTGGCAGCTGACCTGAGACAACCAAGTAGTGTTAGTGAGAAATAAATCTTTGTTGTTCCAAACTCTTGATACAGGCTTAAATACTTCACTGTGTATTTCTAAAGAATAAGAACATCTTCCTGTATAGACAAAAATTACATTTTCCTATCTAACAAAATTAATGTTGATTTGTTTTTTGAGTAGGCTTCATGTCCAGTGTGGAGTCCAACACAGGGCCCAAACCATGACCCTGAGAACAAGACCTGAGCTGATATCAAAAGTCAGACACTTAACTGACTGAGCCACCCAGGGACCCCCTTAATATTATCTGATACTTAACACACATTCAAACTTTCTCATTTGGCCCCAAAATGTCCTTTCTAGCTGGTTAGTACAAATCACAAACCAATCTAGAACTACATGTTCTATTTAATTGTCATATTTTTAAAGTACCTTTTAACTTAGAACAGTCCATTTTCTTATGACATTGATTTGTTGAAGAGCCCAGGCCAGTTGTCCTAAAGAATGTGCCACATTTTAGCTTTGCTTCCCCATATTACTATTCAGCTTGTCCCTATATGCCTATAATTCACGTAAATAAGTTAATATAAACATTCAGTTAGATTCAAGGTAAACACTTTTGGCTAGAATGCAATAGAAGTGGTGCTGTATACTTCATATCACATCACATCAGAAAGATGCATAATAGTTGCTTGTCTCACTATTAGTGATGGTAATGGGATAAATGACCACTAGACTAAATGACCACTAGCCTATCTCTCATTATATGGTTATATTTTTATCTCTTATGGCCATAAAGTAACCCAAATGCTATCGCTTTCATACCATATGAATAACCAATACCCCATTCATAGAGGTTTTAGCATCAATTGTTAGTCTTTGCTTGAATCAATAATTTCATTAGGAACTATAAAATGATTCTTCCGTAAAGTGACCTTTCCCTTCTCAATTGGAGCCACTTGGTTTCTGCAATATAGTTGCTACCTGACAGGCAAGTTAAATGCTTAATCATTTCTCTTTAGTTTTCCACTTTCAAAGTAAAGAAGTGGTTCAAATGGTGACAAGGGAATTTTTTCCTGGATTTCCCTCATCCTTACGGACATCTGGAATTTCTAAGATTTCATGTATTTCAATCAACTAGTATATTTCTCTTTTCTACGTTCAAATTTTTTCTAATGCAATACCTTATGAAATATTTGACTCCAGTAGAATCCTTCATGTAGGGAAACAGAAACAAAGAAATTCAAGTCATTGGACTCAGGGAGTCGTTAGAAAGGTAGCTCTCAGCCAGGAATGATTTTGCTCCCTTGGGGACATCTTGGCAATATCTGGAGACATTTTTAGCTGTCATAATTACTTTAATGTTGCGTTTAGTTTTGTAATAATTTTAAAGATTTAAAATAACACCACATTCAACATTTAAGAAAGTGACATTACAGCTGCAACACACTACTTATTGACCTTTCAAAGGGAAAAATATCATGATTTTTGAAATCAGTGGACGAAATATTTATGAAAGACTCATCCTTTGAACATAACTAAAAAAGATGGGTGATATATAAAAATCATCTTCCAAAAATCATCAAATAGCTGAATGATACGGAATTAAAAGGCCAAGAAACTGAAAGGATGTGCATCCGAGATTTTACCATGGCCATTAGGAACATCAGTAAATGAATACATAGATAGAAGGGGATAACACAGACAGATGGATAGCCAGGACAACAGCCACAGGTCTCCATTCTCCTGAGAGGGGTACACGGTGCACTGTGAACAAGAGAGATCTGATTTGTCCCTTCATATAACCACCCAAAGGATGGAAGGCCACAGGCCCCATTAGCACCATTAGCTCTCAGAAAGAATCACCATTGTTTATAGGATATAACAAAATGGCCAAACTGTTTTCACCAGTGCTTGCTCCTGAGTCAGGTGTAATAGATTAATCCCTGAAATGCAAACAGCAAACACCAGAAGGAAAATCAGTCAATCCATCCATCCATCCATCAATCACATCCCCTTGAAACAGACACATTGTATTGGTGACATAAAGAACTGGCTACCTCCTTCTGGTGATTTACAATCCGTTTGGGAATACTCATTCAGTTAACAAATATTTATTGATAAGATAAGATGATGGTTAGCTATCAAACCATTATTACTACTGAGATTCAGAAGAAGGAGGAATCCCTCCTAGTTGTAGAGGTCAGGGGAGTCTCATCTAAAGAGATGAGGTTGGAATGAGGGCCTGAAGGCTGGGAAGTAATATAACTGTAAGAAGCTGTCGATTGGGAGGGCCGGGAGCACCGGCTAGAGAGGGCAAACAGTTTTACACAGGATTCCAGGGAAATAAACTTTGAATGGTAGGTTAGGTTATATAGGCCCTTAATTCCTGGCTAAAAATTTAGAGGGGGATTTGCAAGTGATGGGGATCAACTGTGAGGTTTACAGCACTTGGGGGAGGAACTGACGGCCAGGTTTTTTAAGTGATCGATGATCAGGCACAGAAATGCCCTCTACCCCACCCACTTCCTAAGTTACTAATAGCTAATATAGAGGAACCATGAAGAAAATACTAAGAAAATCAGGCGCAGGCAGAGCGACATGGGCAGTTTTCTTCCATTTGCGTTAGACACGTGTTGCCCAAGATTTCCCACGCTGGGAATACCTCGGGAGGGCCCAGGAACCACTGGTGGCCATGGCTACCACCTCGTAGAGAAAGTGGGTGCCCTGTACCCTATGACTCATGGGTCACAGTGATTCTGTGATAAAATCAGCTAGATGAGGAAGCAGTACTTAATTTCATTTTGGCTCGGTTTAGTTTTTAATCACGACAGAGAGTGGGCATTGTGTGAGAGCCCAGGGCTTCACATCAGAGGGTCAGTTTGACCCTCTGCTCTCTTCTTATCACCATGTGAACTTGGAAAAGACAAAACTGCTCCAAGATTCATCTCCCTCATTTGTAAAACAAGGACAGGAACACTTTCCTTACAGGATTTGATGAGAACTTACGTGTAGGTGGTATGAAACACCAGGTGAATGAAACTTTTGAAAAATTAACGTTTCACATCCTGGAAATGCCTCAAACTTTTGGATTCAGTTTTGATTTTAAAAATTGGGACTTGCTACCGAGGTGAAGGTGGACAGGGTAGGCCCCACAGACCCACCCAGCATTGGGCAGAGTGCCCTTCATATCAGACTTGGTGGAAACTCACAAAACCATCGCAAAGGGTCAGATTTGCTCTCTCCTCGACCAAGTAACTGATCAGAAAAAAATTTTTATGTTTATTTTATTTTTGAGAGAGAGAGAGAGAGCACATGCACAGGAGGGGCAGAGAGAATGGGGTACAGAGGATCCAAAGCAGGCTCAGTGCCAACAGGGGCAAGCCCGATGTGGGGCTCGAACTCACATACCAAGAGATCATGACCTGAATAGAAGTCCGGCGCTTAACTGACTGAGTCACCCATGTACCCCGATAAGAAATTAAAAAAAAAATTAGGCACACAAGTGTGCCTGGGTGGCTCAGTCAGTTAAGCATCCGACTCTTGATCAGCTCAGGTCTCGATCTCAGGGTAATGAGTTCAAGACCCCTGTTGGGCTCCAGGCTGGGCATGAAGCCTACTTAAAAATAAAAGTAACTTGTTGGAATGAGCACTGGGTGTTGTACGTAAGCGATGAATCACGGGACTGTACCGCCAAAACCAAGAGCACATATAACGATATGTTAGCCAATTTGACAGTAAATTATATTTTTAAAAAATAATAAAAAATAAATATAAATAAATAAATATAAATAAAAATTACACACGGGATGAAGCTTTCTAACTGAGAGGCTTGGCTTCACTGTTCTCATCTAGCCAGGGGGAACAGAAGGATCACTTACCTCTTTTCCTAGCCTGCGCCTTTGACCGGTACCTGTCTCTCAGCACAATTACATTTCAAAGGAAGGCCTGATGAGCTGTTTAGTTTCTGATGTGAGATTTGAAGAGTGATTTGTAGGATGTCCCCTCTAGGAAAGCAAAGAGTAGTGCAGAGAACTAACTTAATTCATATGCTCAGGATGTCCTGCTTAGATCTTATTTCGGACAACTAACGGAAGGCTTCGATTCTCTGGGCACTGCTCTGGAAATGGTGTGAGCATTGGAAGGACTGCTCAGCATCTTTCCTCCTTTGGCCATTTATATACAAATCCATATTAGGCAGTAAGAAAAAAGTCTCTGTGCAATTTCATCTACTGTGATTTGGAAAGTAGCCACACCCTCCTCTCAGGACTTCCCTCTTCACACACAAAGCTTTCTCCTTTTGAAAATGATATTTTTGTTCTATTTATAGAAGAAACGTGTGCTCCTTTCCCAAACTACACTCTGAGATGAAATCAGTTTCACCTCATATCAAAGCTGACCCTTTCTTTTGAATGGCAACATAAATTTGCATGAAACTGGTGATTTTTGCTCATGAATCATGTCCTAGAACAAGGGCAGAACTAACAGATTGCTTTCATTTATCTGAGGGCAAGGCCAGATGAATGCTCACACAAAGGAAAGTAAATACACAAAGGAAGAAGATATAAACAAAGAAGAAACCAGTGTGCTTTAAGTACAACGTTAGGAACTTGTTTTATATCGTCATTTCAACATGCTAAATACTTTACAGGTGTCTTAGTACTTAATACAACAACCCTATAAGATAAGTATTATTATCCCTGTTTTAAGATAAGGAAACCTCAGGGGCACCTGGGTGGCTCAGTCGGTTGGGGGTCCGACTTCCGCCCAGGTCATGATCTCATGGTTCCGGTTCCAGCCCCGCATCGGGCACTGTGCTGACAGTTCAGAGCCTGGAGCCTGCTTCGGATTCTGTGTCTCCCTCTCTCTCTCTGCCCCTTCCCTACTCACACTCTGTCTCTCAAAAATAAATAAACATTGAAACAATATTAAAAAAAAAAGATAAGGAAACCTCAAAAAGAATGGTTAAGTAACTTAAGGTCACACACTGAACATCAGCCTCTGGTAAAGACACGGAGGGGATTTTTTTCCTCGTCCCTGCACACTATGGGACACTGGGCCTGAGGGTGGGAGAAATATCCTCATTTCCCCTGATTGCTTCTTCCAGATGATTGTTCCTCTTCCTCCAAAGCTCTGAGCTCTGGTGCACGTGTTGTCACACTAGATTAAATATTCCCCTTTGTCTCATCAACTGTAGTCCCTGGGGGTCTTGAAGAGTTTTGTACCCTGCCACTCTTTGCAAATTCATGGTAATATCAAAACCCATGTGAGTAATCTTGCCAACAGACTGTCGGCACCTCAGCTGCCTCTCGTTGGTGATCTTGTCCTTCCACCCTACCTGCACCAGAGGCCAGCTCGCTGCTGTCCAAAGCTGCTTCCTCTCCTTCCTGAACAGACTGTGTTTGCCCTCTTCCTTCAGAGTTGGGTGTGGTATCATAACTGAGTTCTGCACAAAGGAATAGGGAAACCGCCCGTGTAGCTCTCTGCTTTCTCCCTCTCATTATCTGCCAGCCAGATGGAGAAGATCCAAAGGAGAATTCTGAGGGCCTAGAACAGCACTGTCCAGCAGAAATGTAATGTGGGCCACATATGTGATTTTAAACTTTCTGGTAGCTGCTTTTCTTTTCTTTTTTTTTTTCTTTCTTTTTTTTTTTAGGAAAAAAGAAACAAACTAGTAATTCCTTTTTAATACAAAGCTAATATTGTTAATTATTAAGATAAAGTAGCATAAAATTACACTAACAGGTTTTCCAAATATAAGGGGATGAAAAGTAAGGTAAATTACATAAAGGTTATAATTTAAGGTAGAATTGAAGGTCAGATAGAATTATTCAGTTCAGTAGTTCAGACACTTAATAAGCACCCCCGGATGCAGGTACCATACTACACATTGGGAAAGGCAAGATCAACAAGACACAGCTCCTGTTCCCAAACAACTCATGGTCTAGTAGAAGGAAGAGAAAGCAGAGTTGATACACATGTGATGTAGAAAGAAATCTAGAGGACTTGCAGACTTCACGTCTTTTTTTTTTTTTAGTTTATTTATTTTCGTGAGAGAGAGAGAGCGGGCACTGGGGAAGGGCAGAGAGAGAGGGAGGGCAGACAGAGGATCCGAGGCGGGCTCTGCCCTGACACCAGCGAGATGCCCCCACACTGGCCTCGAACGCACGAACCATGAGATCATGACCTAAGCCAAAGTCAGATGCTTAACTGACTGAACCACCTGGGTGCCCCTGGTAGCTGCTTTTAAAAAACTCAGTAAGAAACCTGTGAAATTAATTTTAATAATACATTATATTTAACCCAATACATCAAAAATATTATTTCAACATGTAATAATGTAAAAAGTATTAATAAGGTGCAGTTGACCCATGAACAACATGAAGCTATAAGGGTGCTGACCCCCCGTGTAGTTGAAAATCTGAACATAACTTTTGTCTCTCCCAAAACTTAACTACCAAAACTTAACTTGACTGGAAGCCTTACCAGTAACATAGATAGTTGATTAACACATATTTTCCATGTTATATGTATTATCCATTCTTTCAATAAAGTAAGCTAGTGTAAGAATGTTATTTAGAAAATCTTAAGGAGGGGCGCCTGGCTAGCTCAATTGGTTGAGTGACTGACTCTTGATTTCGGCTCAGATCATGATCTCATGGTTCATGAATTCAAGCACCATGTAGGGCTCTGTGCTGAAAACTCAGAGCCTACTTGGGATTCTCTCTTTCCTTCTCTTTCTGCTCCTCCCCTGCATACATGCATGGATATGCATTTTCTCTCTCTCTCTCTCTCTCTCTCTCTCTCTCTCTCTCTCTCTCAAAAATAAATAAGTAAACATTTTTTAAAAAATTTAATGCTTATTTTTTTTTGAGACAGAGAGAGAGGAGCAGAGAGAGAGCAAGACAGGATCCGAAGTAGGCTCTGTGCTGACATCAGACAGCCCAATGCGGGACTTGAACTCATGAACCATGAGATCAGGGAGACCTGAGCCAAAGTCGGAGGCTTAACCAACTGAACCACTCAGACACACCAACATTTTTAAAAAATAAAATTATAAAGAGAAACTACATTTATAATACTGTACAGTAAAAAATTCATGTATAAGTGAGCCCACACAGTTCAAATTGGTGTTGTTCAAGGGTCAACTGTATTTTATATTCTTTTTTTACACTAAGGCTCTGAAATCTAATGTGTGATTTATACTTTTAGTACATATCAATTCAGAAGCTAAGTTTTCATCAAAAATACTTGATCTCTATACACTAGTCCCTCTTTATCTGTGGTTTTGCCTTCCATGGTTTTAGGTACCCAAGGTCAATCAGGCTGGGAAGCAAATAGTCCTGCTTCTGAGGAATCATTAGGTCAAGAGTGGACTGATGCTACACCACAATGTCTATATCATTTGCCTTGCTTCATCTCATCAGATAGGCATTTTATCATCTCACATCATCACAAGAAGAAGGGCAAATACAACACAGTAAGATATTTTGAGATAGAGATATCACATTCGTATAACTTTTATTACAGTACTATATTGTTATAATTCTTCTATTTTATTGTTAGTTCTTGTTTCAATCTCTTACTGTGCCTAATTTAGAAATTAGGCTCAGTCAGTGAAGCATCTGACTTCAGCTCAGGTCATAATCTCCTGGTTCGTGAGTTCAAGCTCTGTGTCAGGCTCTGTGCTGACAGCTCAGAGCCTGCAGCTTGCTTCAGAGTCTGTGTCTCCCTCTCTCTCTGCCCCTCCCCCACTGGCACTCTGTCTCTCTCTCTCTCTCTCTCTCTCTCTCTCAAAAATAAACATTAAAAAACTTTTAATGGTTTTAATTGAAGTATAATTAACACAGTGTTATATTAGTTTCTGGTGTAAATATAGCGATTCAACAATTCTAGACATTACTCAGCGTTCATCATGATGTGGATCCTTTTTTTAAAATTTTATATTTTAGAGAGAGAGAGAGAGAGAAAGAATCTCAATTAGGCTCTACACTCTGCACAGAGCCCAACACCAGGCTAGATCCCACAACCCTGGGATCATGACCTGAGTCAAAATCAAGAGTCGATGCTCAAGTGACTGAGCCACCCAGGTGCCTCACAATAAGTGTATTCTTAATCCTCTTTACCTATTTCACCCATCTCACCTCACTTTAAGTTAATGACCAAATACTTCAATTGGGTGTTTAGTAATGTCCTCCAACATTTCCTTGTTAGACTGCTGTTTCCAATTTTTCTTCTCTTCAGTCCTCCACTTCTCCTGTGTCTCCTCTTTATCACCTTCTGACTCCTACCTGTTTCCAAGGAGAAAATAGCAGCAATCAAAAGAGTAGTTCCATGCACTTCTACCATACCAACCAACCTATGCCCTGGGATCTCATCCCCTCTTTTATTTTTTTAAATAAATGCTATGCCCAACGTGGAGCCTAAACTCACAACCCAGAGATCAAGAGTCACATGCTCTACCAACTGAGCCAGCCAGGTGCCCCAGGGGGATTTGCTTTAAATCAAAACTATAGGGACTAGAATAATTATATCACTAGATCTCATATTCTCTATTTTCTTATTTATAAAATGAATGTAACTTGGAAGTTTCTACTAGTCTTGCCAAATTATCAAGCTAACACATTCAATCTAATTTGGATACTGTCCATTAATTAGGCAGATGTGTGTGTTTATGTGTGTGCAGAAAGGACCACTTGGGGCTCAGTATCAAGTATTTCATTCTATGGTTTGGTATAATCAACACACTTCCTTATAATTCCACTAAATTAGGAGGAAGCCTAAGGAAAGAGCAAAACCTAAAAATCAACCAGCTGTTTCATTAAAGAGTCTTTGCTTTCCTTAGAAGTGGAGGTCATCCAGGAGTGCCTGGTAACTCAATCAGTTAAGTGTGTCTGACTCTTGATCTCAGCTCAGGGCTTGATCTTAGGGCTGTGAGTTCAAGCCCCATGTTGGGCTCTGCACTGGACCTGAAGACTACTTAAAAAAAAAGAAAAGAAAAGAAATGGAGGTCATCCAGCCTTTAGGGTGTGAAGTGGATTCCTCTGTAGACCCCAGAGAAGATGGAAGCTTACCAGGCTACCCTTTAGCTAGCATGGTAGTTTGTGCATGAGTAGAAGCAGTTGTGCTCCCACATCCTCTAAGGAGACTTGAGATGTTCTTCATTAGATATTTAATATAACACAAAGATATAAAGAATAATACAACAAATGCTCAGATATCTACCAACCCTTATTAGTGAAGTCCCTTGTGTCCCACTCCCAATGAACAAAGTATATAGAACTTTCTTCCAATGATCTGAGAACACAGTTAAATAAAACCAAATTAACAAAGAAAGAATTCAGGGGCACCTGGCTGGTTCAGTCAGTTGAGTGCCTGACTCTTGATTTCTGCTCAGGTCATGATCCCCAGGTCATGGGATTGAGCCCTGCATCAGGCTATACGCTGAGTGTGGAGTCTGCTTAAGATTTTCTCTCTCTCTGTCTCTGCCCCCCCCCCAAAAAAACAAAAACAAAAGCAAAAACAAAACAAGGAAAGGATTCAATGTACCATATATCCATAAATATTAACTGGATAGGAAAGGACATCAGAACTTTGCAGGGATGTTTACAAGAGAAGGTTAAGGTGAGTTGTGATGGCAGGGGTACAAATACTTGGCGTACTGTCATGCGGAAGAATAAGTGGACTTGTGCACCATTCCAGTGTCTAAGCCCAACTTGACGTAGGGCTAGTTGTTGGATACAGTCCAATCCCAGCATGCTTGCCCTAACACACAGGCAACCTCCAAACTGGCTTATTTCTTCAGCCTCCAGTTCATTTGACTCATTTTCTATTTGGGGTCTAAAAGCTGGCTCTCAAACCTGACCCTTGGTCTAACCTCTGGTCTGGCTCTCTTTTTCTTTTTCATGATTGCATTTCTCCTCTTAGAATGCTACCTCTACCCCTCTGGGTCAATACCCTGCCAGGTTTGCCAGGACTCACCAAGAGAACCTCGACTCGGAAGAGAAACTGGGGCCAGAGAATTCAAATTGCAGGCAGGTAGGTTTCAGCTCCACGAAGTGAAAGAGGCTCCCTCGGAAAGCAGGGGCCCTGTCACTGGGCATGTGCAAGAAGTGGCTGAAGGGCCACCTCTCTGAATAGAGCAGAGATAACTCCTGCACCATGAGGGGGTTGAAGGCCATCACCTCAAAACTCTCCCAAGGGCCAAAGAACTGACACTACAAGGTGGTCTAGGACCAGTCAACAATATGAGTCTTTATGTTGATGTACATTTTGTATTTCAGAGAATAGTGATGGTATTCCAGATTTAACCATTTTGAGCCTTTTTCTTCAGCTGTAAAAATCAGGAAAATAAAACTACATCACAGTATTGTGAGAATTAAGAGATGTTTGTTTTGTGAATTGTAAAGCACTTGAAAATGTAAATGTAAACTGTTGACAGTGATTACCTTCTGGGAGTGGCCTTGAAGAATGATGTGAGTCGCATGAGCATGCATTACTTTTGCAATGAAAAAATATTTGAAAATATTACATATAGCATAGACTGATTCTGCAATTACATATGAATCCATAGATATATTTCAGTCTTTTTCCCCTTCAGGAGGACACTTAAGTATCATGTTATCGTATGAGTTAACAACATCCCATGCTATTAAACATTCTTTGATAACATTTCTATAAAGATGAAAAGAGATTTATTTAACTGATTCCTTATTGTGGCTGTGTGGGTTGTCTGGAGTTTTTCTGTATTATACACAATACTAGGATGAATATTCTTGTGTCTGTTTCTTTTCTTTTCTTTTTCTTTTTTTAAGCTTATTTGTTTCTAGAGAGAGAGAGACAGAGCACAAGAGTGGGGGAGGGGCAGAAAGAGAGGGAGAGAGAATCCTAAGCAGGCTCTGCACTGTAAGCACAGAGCCTGATGTGGAGCTTGAATCCATGAACTGTGAGATCATGACCTGAGCTGAAGTCCAGAGCCAGACGTTTAACTGATTGAGCCACCCAGGCACCCCTTCTCGTGTCTATTTCTGATTATTCCCTTAGGATGGCTTCCTAGAAGTAGAATTGCTAGGTCAAAGGGAAAGCATATTTTCCAGGCTTCTGATTCTTCGCCACTGTGGGGAAGTTCACTCAGGCACCTCTTAGCATAAGCTGGAGAGGGAATCCTCCCTCCACTTCACCTGGGCCCACTTTCTCTGAGCCAGGTTGATGGAGCAAGCTGATAGCCCAGATAGCCCAGCCAGCTTCTTGCATAGTCTGCAACTAGCATGAGCTCCTTTGCTACTTGTCTTACTGTCCTTCCCCTCACTCCCAACCCTGCCAAATTATCTGAAACCTGGCTATGGATCCAAGCCCTGCATGGAAGCAGAAACCCAGATAATGGGAAGCCCAGCCACTTCTCCTTTGCCTTCTGCTGGTGCAGAAGTAGAACCCCTTCTCTGCTTGAGGTTTTTAAGAGCCTGGGCCCAGCCTTACCAGCAATACCAACAAGATCAGCATTTTCTCCCCTGCTTCCCTCCAAGACCTGGAGGAAATGAATAAGAATTCTTTTCATGCTTTTAAGTATTTTGTTGTCGTTGTTGCTCTTGTTATCAGAAGTCAAATCTAAAGCAGAAAGGAAGGGAGGCCTCCGGAAAGTCTCTGACCTCCTATTTCTTTAATAGCTCATGGTTTCTAACTTGTACTGTAATGTTCTCACATTTCCAAGCTAAATAGTGGATGAAGTGGTAGGGGTGAGGTAGTGTGTTGGGGAGAAAGTGTCACTTCTGAACAGAAGAGAGAAGGAATACACCTGTGGATTAGTGAAAAAGACCACTGGACTCAATACACTAGGGGTCTTCAAAATACCATTATTCATCATAGCCCCCAAATGGAGGAATCCCCATACCTACTTGTAGTAGAAGTGATAAGTAAATTATATTTTATTATATACATATGTATATATGTGTATATATATGTATATGTGTATATATAATATGTATATATGTGTATGTGCATATGCGTATAGATGTATGTATATATACATGTATATATATATGTGCATGTGTACATGTATATATATGAAATAAGAGAAATCCGAAATAAACCATAGCAGCTGGATGGTATGTATGTTTTTTCATGTAACAGAATACTATACAGCAATGAAATGGGACAAACTGCTTTCACACAGAACATGGGTGGCTCTCAAAAACATAATGTTGGGTGAAAGAAGCCTGACACAGAAGAATACATATTGTATGACCCCATTTATATAAAGTTCAACAATAGGCAAGATGTAACTACAGTGTTTAGGGATACCTACTGGGCTGTGCATTATTAAGAAAAGTAAGGAAGTGATTTCTATGAAAGAGTAGTGGTTAATTCTGGCAAGACAGAGTAGGAGGTGCGTTTAGAAAAGGGTATGAGGGGGCCTCTGAGTGCTGGTGATAAGCTATTTCTTGACCTGGGGGTAGTTACACGTGTTTTCAGCTTATATAATAATTCTTTAAGCTTTCATTCTTATGTTTCGTGGATTGTTAGGTATGTGTTAAAGAACAAAATTCAGCTGAGTGTATTTGAAGATCTAATTGGCTTTATTAAGTGATTCATGAATCAGGCTGCACCCCAGCTAGCAAATAGAGGGGAGCTTCAAAGGGTTGGACAAAATAGAAGGTTTTTATAGGAAGGAGGGTGGGGCAAGGAAGTTATTAGCAAAAAAAACAGAAAGAATCGTTTCTGGAAAGTTCAGTTTCCCTTGGGGTGGAGGGGACACAGGGTCTTATGCAGATTACCTCATTTCTATTTTGGGGGGGGCGGTGGGGAAGACCCATGTGCTGATTACCTCATTGGTGCTGACCAGAAAATTCCTAACTCGTTAAGTCTACTTTTCTGGGGGAGGTTGAAAGTGCAATTTGGTTAAGTATTAAATCCTGGTTTGGTGACTTGGTCTAGCATAAGTGACTCCATCTTGGGGCTGTGGTTTTCTTTTTAACAGTGTGTTGTTTTTCACAGATGAAAAATTGTGCCCACGTATTTTTGTGTCTGTGTGTATTTACAAAGACTGAGGTCAGTGTTTTCTGGAGCCAATCATAGTTGATGCAAACATTCTGTGTCTGCGGTGTATGATCTGTGATGTAGATTGAGGACCCCTCTGTGCACATTGTGAGACCACTCTGGTGGAGGACGAGCAAGACTGTGTGATTGGGCAGAGAAACAAGGAGACCAAGACAACTACTGAGTCACAGAGGTGTTTATACACATATCTATTTAACCTTCTCAAAGATTGGGGCAGTGGGAATCACAAAAGAATCATTTCAGTTTAAAAGGTAGAGGATAAACTATTACAAAGAAATTGGTTGAAGTCAGATAGCCTGGGGTCAAAATCTGCTCAAGCTTTGGGGAGAAATAAATGAGCTAATTTGTAAAGTGTCTGACACTTGTACATAATAAATGGTAGAAATATTATTCTCATTTAACTCAAGAAGATGCAGAGCCTGGGTTGGGTTGGACTCCCCCAGCCAGCAAGGGGGAGGATCACAGATTCGAACCTGGGCATTTCCCTCTTGAGCCCTTGGTACCCCCACCAGCCTCATCATAATACAAGTATTCTGTAGGAGCTCAGGAGTGGGAGCGGTTACATGGGGTAGGAGCAAAGGCATGTCACAGAGCATGGCATTGAAGCTGACTGTTATCGAAGAAGCACAGACCAGCCTAGGAGTATAAAAATTCATAGAATCACAGGGGAATGGTGGGGGAATGACTGAGTCACTCAACTTAGCTAAATGTCAGGTTCCAGGAATTAAAGCAAGAAGAGTTGCCCCACGTATTCAAAGTGTTATTCCAGGGACTGAAAGCAAGTTTATTTGAAAGTTCTTTACAAACTGTTCAGCATCATGCAAATGTAAGATTGTATATGTGTGTGTGTGTGTGTGTGTGTGTGTGTGTGTCCCAGGAAAATTTAAAACTTGGCTGGGCCCTGGCTGGCTCACATGCCCTGGTGGAGCATGTGACTCTTGATCTCAGGGTTGTGAGTTTGAGCCCCACGTTGGGTGTACAGATTACTTAAAAATTAAAAAGAATTTTTTTTTAATTAAAATAAAACTTGGCTTATGTCTATGGGTAAAAGAGGAAATCATGACCTTACCTTTTGACCTACGGAGACCACTCCCAAGCCTGAGACATAGGAGAATAAAGGGAAATTCCTGGGAATACTAACCTAGAAGATATTAGGACATCCAATTAAGCCTAGGAGATTAGATATATATCTATAAAATATATATTATATGTATAAGTAAAACGTTAGGCCAAACTTTGGTGATTACAGTTTATTGTTAATAAGTATGGAATTGTTGCCACAAACTCTAGGATGTCCATAATATGCTTATAGCAAATATAAATTTAAAGAGGCAAAAATGAGCCCATTTTCTGGGAAAATTCTATGAACAAAAGCCTAAGTTTCATTAGAAAAATCACTCATGGGGCGCCTGGGTGGTGCAGTCGGTTAAGCGTCCGACTTCAGCCAGGTCATGATCTCGCGGTCCGTGAGTTCGAGCCCCGCATCAGGCTCTGGGCTGACGGCTCAGAGCCTGGAGCCTGTTTCCGATTCTGTGTCTCCCTCTCTCTCTGCCCCTCCCCCGTTCATGCTCTGTCTCTCTCTGTCCCAAAAATAAATAAACGTTGAAAAAAAAATTAAAAAAAAAGAAAAATCACTCACATCCTCCTGGCACTTTGTGATCCTCTGAAAATATTTTTTTTTAATTAACTTGTTCTATTTTTTATTTTTTTTAAATTTACATCCAAATTAGTTAGCATATAGTGCAACAATGATTTCAGGAGTAGATTCCCTAGTGCCCTTAATCATTTAGCCCATCCCCCCTCCCACAACGCCTCCAGCAACCCAGTTTGTTCTCCATATTCATGAGTCTCTTCTCTTTTGTCCCCCTCCCTGTTTTTATATTATTTTTGTTTCCCTTCCCTTCTGTTTTGTCTCCTAAAGCCCTCATATGAGTGAAGTCATATGATTTTTGTCTTTCTTTGACTGACTCATCTCACTTAGGATAATACCCTCCAGTTCCACCCACGTAGTTGCAAATGGCAAGATTTCATTCTTTTTGATTGCCGAGTAATACTCCATTGTGTGTGTGTGTGTGTATATATATATATATATACCACATCTTCTTTATCCATTCATCCATTGATGGACATTTGGGCTCTTTCCATACTTTGGCTATTGTTGATAGTGCTGCTATAAACATGGGGATGCATGTGTCCCTTTGAAACAGCACATCTGTATCCCGTGGATAAATGCCTAGTAGTGCAATTGCTGGGTCATAGGGTACTTCTATTTTTAGTTTTTTGAGGAACCTCCATACTGTTTTCCAGAGTGGCTGCACCAGCTTGCATTCCCAGTGATCCTCTGAAAATATTAACAACTAACCCTTGCTCTGTGCTTACCCTGTGCCAGACACTTTTATAAGTACTTTATAATTTCTTACTATTAAGTTAATAACTAATTATAGAGACACTGTTAATCATCATAACAATCCTGTGAGATATGCTACTTTTCTCAGCTCCATTTTACAGATGGGGAGACCTTAGATAACATGGCCAAAGTCACAAGCTACTAAGAGATGGGATTTGAACCCAGGTTGGTCTAATTCTAGAGTCCACATGTGTGTGAGGGAAATTACCCATTTCCCTCTGCTGTCTTTCAGCCTGGTTAAATTATATATGATGGTGACCATTTACAAGAAGAGACTCTTGATTATTTATCTGTTTGAAATTCAGCCTAGAATCTGCACTTCTCGAAGTCAAACTCTCATCACCTACTTTGAATTCATTGCAGCCTATGGAATGCTTATGAGGGTCACCTGTGTCTCTGAAAGGCGTTTCTGAATGTTTATTCACTTGTTCAAAGTTTTGAGAGTTTTAAAACATACAAAAATAGCTGACCCCAGTTTAGCAACTTTGAGAAATCCTAATGAAACCACCAAAGAGAAAGCAAATGGGCAAGGATGGAATGAAGCCCTGCGAAGAGGTCAAGATTGAGAGAAAAAGTGAAGAAAGGGAACCTGGGAACGATTCAGAGCCTTCCAGCTGTGGGCCTGACCTGGCAAAAGGATCAAGGAGCTGTAATCCTGTGACAGGCACGAATCTCTGTGATTTGCGATGCTGCAAATGGCACTGTGAACACTGACAGACATGGCAATGTTTTGTGAATAACCATTAAGTTCTGCCAGAACAGCCCATCAGGACACACAGGTAGGTAAAGACAATTTAGCTGGTTTGTCTGAGATTCATTCATTCTTGCTTGCTTGCTTTCTTGCTTTCTTCCTTTTCTTTCTTTCTTCCTTTCTTGCTTTCTTTTTTCTTGCTTTCTTTCTTTCTTGCTTGCTTTCTTTTCTTTCTTGCTTGCTTTTCTTTCTTTCTTCCTTTTTTTTCTTTCTTGCTTGCTTTCTTTTTCTTTCTTTCTTTCTTTTTCTTTCCTTTCTTTCTTTATTCTTCTTTCTTTCTTTTCTTTCTTTCTTGCTTTTTTCTTTTTTTCTTTCTTTTTCTTTCTTTCTTTCTTGCTTTCTTATCTTTCTTGCTTGCTTTTCTTTCTTCCTTTCTTTTTTTTCTTTCTTGCTTGCTTTCTTTTTCTTTCTTTCTTTCTTTTTTCTTTCTTTTTTCTTTCTTTCTTTCCTTCTTTATTCTTTCTTTCTTTTCTTTCTTTCTTTCTCTTTTTCTTTCTTCCTTCCTTCCTTCCTTCCTTCCTTTTTTCTTTTTTTTCTTTCTTGCTTTCTTTCTTGCTTGCTTTCTTTCTTTTTAATGTTTTTTATTTATTTTTGAGAGAATGTGAGTCAGGGAGGGTAAGAAAGCAGGGTGCAGAGGATCTGAAGTGGGCTCTATGCTGACAGCAGAGAGCCCCATGTGAGGCTTGAACTCATGAAATGCAAAATCATGACCTGCGCCAAAGTTGGACACTCAACCGACTGTACCATCTAGGTGCTCCTGTCCAAGATACTTTCTGTCATGCTTTGTTAAATTGCCTTCCGAGCTTCATCCATAAGTGGGTGAATATGCAACTAACCTGTGGCAAGTGAGCGTGTGGCTGGCTCTGCAGATACCCCAGGGCAGGTCAAGGGTGTCCAGGCTCTCTGTCCCCCAGCTCACAGCCCCAGACACCACTGAACCTGTCAGCTCCTTCCTGCCACAGACAATTAAGATGCACCCTACCTCAAGTGGGTTGTGAGGCTGCCAGGCTTTGGCACTGGGGACAGGAGATTAACCCAAAGTGAGGTTTTTCCTCAAGCAGGAAAAAAAAAAAAAAAAAAAAAAAAAAAGGCAATTGATAGAACTAAGGAAATGAGCTGAGAAAAAGCCAAACAAAGAATAGTGGTTGGATGATTCATGAGGTGGGGTACTCCTCTCTGGCAAAAAAATAAATAAATAAATAAATAAGATTGTAATCTGCTGGTAACTGTCTTGTTCTTTAATGACTATGTTCTCTTTCAAAATTCTAAGTGTAGGTTAGGGCTGGAAAGGGGGGGGGGAGTTGAAATGAAGGACTTTTATTTTTTTATTAAAAAAATTTTTTTAACATTTATGTATTTTTTTTTTTTTTTTGAGAGAGAGAGAGGGAACATGAGTGGGGCAGGGGCAGAGAGAAGGAGACACAGAATCTGAAACAGGCTTCAGGCTCTGAGCTGTCAGCCCAGAGCTCGACGTGGGGCTCGAACCCACCAACCGTGAAATCATGACCTGAGCCAAAGTTGGACGCCTAACTGACTGAGCCACCCAGGGGCCCCTGAAAGACTTTTATTATAAGCAGGTCCCTTTCGTCCACCTTCCGTTCCTGTTAGGGTTGGAGACATGCCCTGCAACTGAGTCACGGCTTCCACTGTCCAGGCAGTTACAATTCGTTAAGTTTGCTGCCTCAGACGCAAGAAGGAAAGAGCTTTTAAAATTCAGCCTCTGTTTGCTCCAGAGAGACCTGGGGATTATTTGCAGGTTACATTACTTCCCAGCCCAGTAACTTTTCCCTCATTGCTATTGTGAGTGCTTTCATTGTTTTAAGCAAATAATAGTCCAGGTGCAGCCAGACCTTTTTTCTTCTGACAGGAAGACCCCAGGAAGAGCTATCAATTAGTAACTGTTCACAACATACAATTGGTAGGTGTTTGACATTTCCAGTGCTACTGAGGAGCTAAAATTTGGACATCCAACTCTGACCAGATTAAGGAAAAGGAAATCATAAACCTTGTCCTCTCGGTCTATAGTAGTTTCTATCATTGAGAAAAAAAAGAAGTTTACAAAAATGAAGTTTGTTTAAAAAAAAAAAATGCTTCCCTTATGAGGAGGTGAGCAGTACCAGGCATGAGGGTCAGTGGAGGCATATGAGAGCAGGGACAAGATTCCAGTCACACATGTGCACTTGGACAACTGGGTGGGGACCAGCCTGGCCTGAAAGGAACTATAGATTAAATTTCCTTCCATGATCAAACATAAGAGATGTGCTGACAATCTATGGTTAAATTTTGGTTTTGGACAGTGTTTACCTCGATGTGAACCTGGGGTCCTCAAAGTATTTGTTGTGTGGCCTTTGTCTAGTTACTTCGCCTCTTAGTGCCCCCTTAACTTAAATGTAAAATGGGGCTGGGGAAGGATCAAATGATTAATTCATGCAAAGCACAGAGTAAATGCTCAACAGATGTTAGCTATTATTGTCATCAGGGCTACACTATCACAATAGCTCTTCTGTAGCCCAGAAATTCCAGAAAGTTTTTAATTAGCTGTGCAATCTTGGGGCTGAGTTTTCGTATCTGTAAAATGAGGGAGTTGTCTAGATGAGGTCCAAACTGACCTTAAAAGCCTAGAATTACATTCTTTACATTTTCCTAATGGAAATATTGAGGCATACAAGTAGTACTTGTCCTTGACACAAGGCAACCCAGCAAAGACAGTCAGGCTGAGGAGGTAGCTGGCTACCAATCTCTGGTGGTGCTAGTCTTCTATTACCTTGTCAGAAGATCACAACCCAGGGCTCATGGGAGTGCAACCTGGTATAACCTTTCTGGAGGTCAGACTGGCAATATTTATCAAAAGCCTTAAAAGTATACTTCAGAATTCCACTTCTAGAATTCATACTAGGACAATGATAAATAATAATTAAGGATGTTGCAAGATAGCCACAGGATGCTCATTACAGGGTTATTTATAATCAGGAAAAACTGGAAAAAAAATCATAATGAAAAAGGAGGATTGGATAGATAAATTATGGTGTATCCATGTAATGAAATGCAGTTTTAAATATGATTAACAAGAATTTTTTTGACAGGGTAAGATGCTTACAATATATTGTTAAATTAAAAAACGGATTATCACACAATATATATGCTATGACCCCAGATTGTTAAAAATCACCAATATAGATATAGATAGATTAGATAGAATAATCCACCAAAAATGCACCAAATGAACCAAATATGTTACCAGTTCACTAAATATATCTGCCAAAATACAAACAGTGCTTACCTCAAAATAGTGATTGATATTTTCCTTTTTAAAAAAATGTTTATTCATTTATTGGGGGGTGGGGGAAAAGAATGTGAGAGAGAGTGCATGTCAGCAGGGGAGGGGCAGAGAGATGGAGAGAACCCCAAGCAGACTCCTTGCTGTCATCGCAGAGCCCGACTCGGGGCTCCATCCCAGGAACCATGAGATCATAACCTGAGCCAAAATCAAAAGTCAGACACTTAACTGACGAAGCCACCCAGGAGCCCCTTTTCTTCTCCCGTCTTTCTTTTCTTTTCTTTTCTTTCTTTCTTTCTTTCTTTCTTTCTTTCTTTCTTTCTTTCTTTCCTTTTCCTTTCTTTCTTTCTTTCCCAGTTTTATAGAATGAATATGTGCTTTTTTCTGAACTGTTTATTTTGGAAAAACTAAAACATAAAAAGAGAAAGAATTGTGTTAGCCACCTCACCCTGACCCCCACTGCAGCCATGTACCCATCAACTTCAACAATTATTAGCTCATGACCAATTTTGTTACACCGTGTATTACTTTCTAATAGGAAAAAAACTACTTAGATTTTTTTCCAAGACTGTATAAGAGGAACTATTGTTCATTTCACTCCAAATACAGGCCAAATAATAAGAAAATTGGTTCAAGATCCATAGTGGTCCAGAGCATTGCATTTTTACTCATATCAGGAGCAAGTAAGTGCAATTCTGCACAGACCTAGGCCAGATCTTCATCAGGCAAACATTTTAGTCAAGACTAGCTTCTGGTGCAAGCGACAGAAACCCACCTCTAACAAGTGAATGTGGGAAGCAGCTGGGTCTTGTGACCCCACTGGAGGGCAGGCAGACATAAAGGTGGTTGATGGATGCAGAACATCCCTGGGGCCTTGGGCTCACTACTCTCATGCCTCTGACCTGAGTCCCAGGCATGTCAGCTCACAGCCTCTCAGTAAGGGAGGGTCGGGGTTCTGTGGGTTCTCAGTCATACAATGTGGGGAGGTCTCTGTCTGATGGGACTTGGTTCAAGTCATTTCCCTGTGTCCAAGAGGACCACACTGAGATATTTTAGAGGTTCTGACAATAATAATAACAGCAGGAACTTATAAACATATAGCATCTGCTCTATGCCAGGTACTGTCTAAATGGTGTGTGTGTGTGTGTGTGTGTGTGTGTGTGTAATTTAAGCCTCATAACAACCTTAAGAGGTAGGTGCTATTACTGGTATCATTACTTTTCAAGATGGGGAAATTAAGGCCAAAAACACCCAAGTAACTTGCCCAAGTTCATACAAGTAGTGAGTAACAGAACCAGGATTGAAACCTAAGTAGCATGGCCCTAAGGTCTGTACAATTAATCACTCTGTGGTTTCATTGCTTGAGAGTCTGAGCACCAAAAATATTGTTCCTCTTACCATATGTAATCCAAATCCAAATCACATTAGATTCTGGATTAGGGTAAGAAAATGTTAAACAATTAATTTTTTCCTATGACTACTCTGATATTTGCTATGACACGCTTTTCTCATGGTTTCAGTGCTGGTGCCTAAGTAACACTGTCACTTGGATAACCAGCTCCAGAGTTTGAGAAGGGATTCATGGTAAGCAGGCAGTGCACAAAGTGCACCTTTACTAGCCAAAGGTGTGTTGGTTGCCTCCTGCCTCCAGTCCACTTTGGGGACTCCTACTTTTGGGGCTCTGAGAGCAGCTGTAGACTTTACAGCTCATTTCTGCAAAGGCTGACATGTATCCCTCTGGCTTCCCTTCCCTCTTTTATTCTTTAAATGCATTTTAGCAAGTAATCAGAAACTCAACTGTCAGTACAAATCTAAACTCTAAAGAGGCTATCATCTTAAGAAGTCTGAAAGAAGGAGGGTCAGCTCAGTGATGTCATCAAGAACCCATGTCCTCCCATCTTGCCACTCTGCCTCCTCGTGTTTAGCTCTTATTTTCAAGCTCATACACTACAGTCTCAAGATGGCCACCCAGCACAAGGCATCATTTCCCTTTTACAACACAACAAACGTTTAAAAAGGCAGGGGCCAAAATGGCTTTCTTTCACATGGTTCACTTATTTAGGCCAAAAAATCTAACATCTAACAACATCCGAACAAGTATCTGTTTACTTCTCATTGGCCAGGGTGATGTCACATGATTGTGCCTAGACCAATTACTGGCAAAAAGATGTTGAGTTTAGACCAATCATAATTCATCCTCTAGGTAAGGGCATGTAGTTCCCTGGAAATATTTGGCATCTGTGTGCAAGGAAGAAGGAGAGACAGCTGTTGGGTAGCCTGCCATAAAACCCCTTCCTCATTCCTCTCATGTCCTTCCTCTAAAGAGGCCTAAAAAGTAGAAGGCCTGGGGCAGGGTCAAGGTCAAGGTTGGGGAACAGCAGACATGGTCTACTCATTAGTGAAATTCATAGTTTTTCTTTCACAGAATAATCAACCTCTATGTTTTCCTAACTCTCTTAAGGCCTCAGAAAATTCTTTAATTCCAAGGCTGTGAAAACTATGTTATACCCTGTATTAGTTTCCTATGGTCACTGTAACAAATTACCACAAACTTCATGACTTAATACAAATTTATTCTCCTATAGCTCTTGAGGCCAGAAATTCCAAACCTAAAAGTTTCACTGGGCTGAAATTTAAGGTGTTGACTGTGGGCTGGTTCCTTCTCAGGGATCTGGGAAGAATCCATTTTATTGCTTTATTTAGTCTCTAGTGACTTCCTTTATTCCTTGCCTTGTGGCCCTTTTCTTTTTCTTCAACATGCGTAACTCTACCAATGGCATATTTCCCTAAACAGCCTTCTTTGACCAGCTCCTCCTGTATCCCTCTTAGAAGGAGGGTTGTTATTATTAATGAAGGATTATTTCCCCATCTGAAAGTCCTTAAATTAATCATATCTGCAAAGTACCTTTTGCCATACAATATTTACAGGAATTAGGACATGAATATCTCTGGGGTGCATTATTTAGCTTATGACACATCCCAATTCCTGATCCTCAAAGCTGTTGGAAGGGTGAACTTCGGGGCAGGAAGGAATCCCAGAGTCTTTTCAGTGATGTTCAGCAGCCCAGAAGCTCATAACTGCAGGTTTGGGGTCTACGGCTTAGGTTTGTGGCAGGTGCTTGGGGTGGGGTTTATGCCTGAAGGACAGAATTTCCATCAGATGGAAGTCCTCCTCAGGAGCCTGTGGGGGACACTTGTAACTCTGTTTTATACTTTTGCAGCTAAATGAATCATGTTTGCTTTAAGTCAGTGCATGTGGAAGAGGTGGCAGATGCCATTAATGTAAAGTAACTTTAATCAAATAAATCACATGCCAACATTAGCTTCATCACATTTTTAATGAACCTGCACTGTGGAGTGATGATTCAGGCGATTGGGACCTTATGTAAAATTTCTGTAGTGAGTTCACAGACCACTCAGTCTGTTTCCCCCTCTCTGTATTTCTTTCTTTTTTTGTTCCGGCTCTGGTCCTTGCCCCCGGCTTTCGCGTTCTCTCACTCTCGTCTTTTACATAGCTTCGTATCCAGCTTTTCCTGGCCTTTCTTCCCCTTTCTGTCTGGTGAGTGTCCTCCATGGGCAGCCATGTGTGGCTGGTTGGCTTCTCCCCTACAACCTTGCCCACCTCCTAAAAATGGAACCAGACCTGCCAGATTCTGGGCAGACTCCCATCTGACCAAGCACAGTTAACTTCAGGGGCAAGTCAGTGAAGTGCTGGTAAATACTTAAAAACCCATTCTCCAGAAAAAGCAAACCCTGAGTTGTAGGATTTGCTGATTTTTGTGTTGCAGGTATATCCACCACGGCCTAATTCAAGCTACGAAGGTGAGGGCACCCTGAAAATGGAGTCGGTAGGAGGTGTGCACGATCCACTCCAGCACAGCACGGGGCCAAGTGCAGGTATGTCCTCATGACACAAGATTTCAGTTGTCTACCTTCTCCCAAGCAGGGAAGGACTGGGCACACGCTCCCTCTGCAATTTCTTCCAAAGGAAACTTTTCACACACATTCTCCCCAAGTTAGTCTTCTGCATGGGCGTATAACCGAAAGTAAACTTTGAGTTCGAACTGCATTTTGCTCTTGGTCTTCTCCACTGTTCCTTGTTACTTGGGTGAAGTAATGCTGGCTTACAGTCACCTTTACTGGCAAGATGGTCACCGTGCGTGGAAGGTGACAAGCGACTGGCTCCTTCGCTGTGTCTCTAGTGTTACACACAAGAAATTTCTCGACTTAATGTAATATCTGAGACTAATTAGCTGAGCTTCCTAGAGAGAAAGCTCTCTCTAGAGCAGGAGAGAAAGGGGGGTGGTGGTGGGAGAGGGTGAGCCAACAGAGTATATAATTTAAATTCCCAGAGAATCCAGACTTCATTTAACGGTTTCTACCTTCATCTTAAACACCTCTTCCAAAATCAAGCGGATGGATGTATTTCACTTCCTTTCTGCGACCCTATACATGATGGGGTAGGGCACAGTGAGTGACAAAATGACCCGAGTGGACTGTGAGAGGGTGAGGCAAGATGACTGGACAGCCCACACACTGCATGTCAGACCTAAGCGACACGATGGGTTAAACACTGAATGATCCGTCACTAGATCAAACACCGAACTATGAAATGTTGCCAACGGAGACATATAAAGTAATAAAAACAGTGAAAATTCCACATGTCTGGGCGAAGTTCTGCCCTGCAGTGTCTGCTGTTCTGTTTTATGGGCCTAGCCCGGAACACAACCAAGCAAAGGCGAGGGCCGGAGGGCACAGCGCTCCCCAGGAAGCAGGGCGCGAACAAGGGCATCCGAATGTTTGTTTGGTTGAGCTGCTATTTCGCCATTGTCTGCCTTATTACCAGTTATAACATGTGCCCGAGCTGCCTTCGCCCCTTCATTCCACTGGCATTTGTTAAAAAAACATTCACTGAGATCCAGTCTGGATGTGTCTTTTTGCCTGCCTGTAACTTTCCACTTTAAGGGAGCTGTAACAAGGAGTTTACAAGTCCTAATTTCACAGGTTTTTAAGAACAAGGATTTTAAAGCATACACCTGGGATAAATTCTTGTAAGGAGAAAAGGAAGAGGGTAAACTGAATTCTGGTTCTTAAATCCCTTTGGGCATTACGCTTCTTGGTCCTTGACATCAACTAAAGAGAAACAGGAAGAATTATTGATCCATATTGGCTAACAGAGATGTCTAGCCAAAGGGAGAAATATTCAGGATCGGCATGGTCTGTCTTGGGTTCGATTCCTTTCTCCTACCACATGGCCCAATACATGGTAAACCCTGAATTAATATTTGTGGAATGAATGAATGTACATGATTATTTTCGAGGAGACAAAGAAATAAAGAAGTGTAGTTTCAAAAGGATCTTTCTAGGGGTGCCTGGGTGGCTCAGTCAGGCTTCCGACTTCGGCTCAGGTCATGATCTCACAGTTTGTGAGTTCGAGCAGGTCGGGCTCTGTGCTGGCAGTTCAGAGCCTGGAACCTGCTTCAGATTCTGTATCTCCTTCTCTCTCTGTCCCTCCCTTACTCGCACTGTGTGTGTCTCTCTCTCTCTCAAAAATAAATAAACATTAAAAAAAAAAAAAAGGATCTTTCTTCTAAGTGTCTACACCCAAGCCATTAACCCACAGGACCAGAGGTAGGGTGAGTGGAAGGAACACAAGGCCCAAGGTGCGTGACTCAGGCATTCACTCTCAGTTTTGTGCACGTTTCCACGCTGTGCTTGTGTGCACTGGAGACTGAGAAATCCTTAAATATCATGCCCTGGGTGCCTTGCTCACCTCACTCTAGTCCCAGCAGTGCTACTCCATCTAGGGCCTACAAAATACTTCTTAGAAATTATTTCTTCCTTGGGTTTAGTCCACTAAGTCTGCTCGGAGCCCCCCCTCCCCCAGGTGACATTTCAGGGAAAAGGGACAGGGGCAGTTCCAACCTGGGAAACCAGTGACCTCACAGCCAAGAATAGTCAGGTAGACCTGGGTTTACTCAGCACCTAACTGTGTATTTGGAGAAGCCCATTAACCTCTGGAGCTTTCTTTTCTTCATCAATAAAATTCAGAAAATACTTCACAGGATGATAGCGAGCATGGGGAGTCATACACAAAAAGTGCCAAGTACAGTGCCCAGCACATAGTAGGTGCTCAGTAAATGGAAGCTTTGGTTGCATTTTTATTATTGGCAGCAGGGGTGGTGAGGCTGGCAATGCTGCCCAGCCGACTCCTTGAGTAGGAGACAGCACACATGTGGACCCGAAAGAAGAAATTTGCAGGAGCTGTACTGGAAGATAGAATTGACAGATTCAGGCAACCCAGGTGGAGCTCTGCCTGTGCCAGGTGCTGTGCTAGTTTTCCCGCGTTTTCTCTAATCTTGACCACAGGGTATTCTTCATTGATTATCTATACTCACGCATAACAGATAACTTTTTAGTGTAAGTATGTCCAATACAGCATTTGGGACATAATTATACCAGAAAAAAATCAATTTGTTGTTTTCTGCCATTTAAATCTAACTGGACATCCTGCATTTGAACTGGCAAACCTTCAAGGGGAGTTGTTAGTACAGGGACTTTAAAATGGAGCCTGCCTCGGGGTGTGTCTCTGGAATGTTTGTTTGCATCGATGGCCTCAGGGGCTCAGCACACTTTGCCCTAGCAGGTGAACTGATGAAGCTCTCCTTGGTTCTTCTGGCTCCCGGCTTTCTCCCTTCTGCTTCTCTTTCCCCAGCAGCTTCTCCCGCGGCATGCAGGAAGCATGGGCATGGCAGGAATGTATGAGACAACTGGCAGTGCAGATGGGAGAGGCAGGGTGAGGAGACTTGGTTTAAAAATATGTAATAGTCAGCTGGCCCCAGGCACCTCAACCAAACTGTTGGGAAAATGCTAGCTGCTTTCTGGGCTTGCCACCACATCCCCTAGCCCTCTGTTCGGGGGCTCTTCTTTCTGCTGTGTGTTTCATAAGAGAACAAAAAGAGAAAGGGGTCTTGCTCAGAACTTTGGTTAACGGAAGCAGAATGTCAAAAATAGGCTTTAGGGTGCTTTAGGTTCTTTGATGGTATTGTGACATTCCGGGTCGTGTCAATGGATAATCTTAAGGGAAAAAAAAAGGTAAAATTGGGACTGTCATAGCGAAATAAAAATGAACACATGTTAAACATTTTTATTTAACTCATTCATGAGAAAACTGGGGTTACAACCAGTTGAAAAAAGTAATAAAAACCATAAACCTATATGCAGCAAAGGAATGTTGAAAAGAATGAGCAAATTAACATAAAACTGGTTTAGGGGGTACTGATACTGGACTGAGTTGTATCTCTCAAAATTTGTATGTTAAAGTCCTAACCCCCAGGTACCTGGGACTGTGGCTGTATTTGGAGGTAGGGTCTTTAAAGAGATGATTAAATTAAAGAAGGTCACTGGGATGGGCCCTAATCCAATATGACTGGTGTCCTTATAGGAAGAAATTAAGACACAGAGATACACAGAAGGAAGATCATGGCAGACAGGAGAAGGTAGTCATCTAGAAGTCAAGGAGAGAGGCTTAAAGGAAATCAACCCCACTCACACCGTCATCTTGGACTTGGAGCCTCCAGAACTTTGAGATAATAAGTTTCTGTTGTTTAAACCGCCTAGTCTGCAATCCTTTGGTATCATAGCCCTGACTGACTAATGCAGTGGGGGAGGGTCATTTGCGTGTCTATACGCATTTGCATTCCCATTAATTATCTACAGTTTATAGAATTGTAAAATAGCTCCTTCAGAATCAGATAACCTAGTCAGTTTAATAACAAGATAATTTTTGACTAGGAACAGTAAATTACTACTTGTGGGTCAAATGTAGTATTACCACCTGTTTTTTGTAAATAAAACTTTACTGGCACCCAGCCATACTCAGTCCTTCACACATCAGCTATGGCTGTTTTCCCATTACAAAGGCAGAGGTAAGTAGTTGCCTTCTGCAAAGTCTAAGAAATAAGAAAGATTTTTTCTGGTCTTTTACAGAAAAAGTTTGCATATGCTCCTCTAGGCAATGCATTCGTTTTCCACTGAAGCACAAATACTCCCCTACAATTGGAGTGCCCTTCAAGGTCATCCAGTCCAGGGGTTCCCAGCATTTGAGATCTCACAGGTCAGTAAAATTTCATAAAAATTTTGAGGGAGGGTCAGAGGTCTCCAGTCTTACTTTTGTCAAATATCAACTGCTTCCTAAGAAGATATTTTGAAGTGAATCCTGCATGAGAAACTTTGTTGCCTTGTACTTGCTTTTCTTTCTCTGGGGTTTGGTAAAACTTTCACCACAGACCACCACAGCTCATACTCTGGATTGCGGAACAAATAATCAGGCCCCAGCCTTAGGCACCAAATGCTGGCTCTGTCCAGGGATATTCTGCTGGTTTAGACTGGACATCCTAGCCTTACTCCCAGGACCCAGGCTAATACCCTTTGGCCAGAAAGGGGTTCTCAGGGACTGATTATTGCCAGAGCCAGCCTGGACATGCCCCACATACCCAGGTCTAACTGTGATGGGCCCTGCCTTGCTTTAAATAATATACGGTTTCCTGATTTTTAAAATAAATACATGTTCAGTGCAGAAAACTTGAGAAAAAGCAGAAAGAACAAAATTCACCTCTACCCAGAGAGATATAAAAGTTTACTGACACACAGAGGGAACAAAAATACTTTCTGATCTGAAAATCCTAAAGGGAGAAAACCAAGCATCTCTCCCCAAACCAAAATGGAGCCTGGCACATGGCAGGTAGCAATATTTATTTATTTATTTATTTATTTTTATTAAAAAAAAATTTTTTTTTCAACGTTTTATTTATTTTTGGGACAGAGAGAGACAGAGCATGAACGGGGGAGGGGCAGAGAGAGAGGGAGACACAGAATCAGAAACAGGCTCCAGGCTCTGAGCCATCAGCCCAGAGCCCGATGCGGGGCTCGAACTCATGGACCGCGAGATCGTGACCTGGCTGAAGTCGGACGCTTAACCGACTGCGCCACCCAGGCGCCCCAATATTTATTGAAAGAATAACTAAACCTACATGACTGCAATTCTTTTTCCTAGACAATCCAGGAAAACTCAGTCTTTGAAAAATGTTTTGATAATCAAAATGGCTAATGGCTAATCTGATAAGTCTTCCAGGCAACCTCCTCCCCCTCAAAAATTCTTGTATCTGATTTTTTCCTTATATCATTAAAAAAAATTGTAAGACTTAAAAGTGCCCGGAACAAACTGTTTAAGAATCAAGGATTATGTATTTTCACTAGTTTTCGTGCCCAGACAATTTATATAAATTAAGTCTTATTATTAAACTGCCCTAATGATATACACAATATAATAAACTTTAAAAATCGATCTGATAGACTCAGGATTTCAAGACCTGCAATTCCTAAGAAGCCCAATTTGTTGAATTTTCAATCCATGCTTTGTCACCTAAATGAAACATCTTAAATTTGATATTCTAAATAAACACTTGGGAACATTTTTTAATTCTTTGTGGCTTGAAGTCTTAAACTCAATAATTCATCACTGTTTTCTATGAAAACCTCATCCATACCTTCTGCTTTGAGGGCAGCTCTACGCCCCTTTAAGCAGTTTATCCATCTACTTTAGACCCATCTCCTCCTGTAGGAAACAAACATTCCAAATAATCCCTGACAAACTGGAAGAATAAAAATGACTTCTCTCTGGTCCTTCTTTGCATATTTCACTCATATGTGTTTGTTTCCCCTGATACTTCATTATGTTTATGAAACTTTTATATAAAAATGTAAGCTCATTTTAACTTTTGGAAAATAAGCAAGCATCATCCCCTTTCAAAAATCACTTTCTTCCTTTGATGAGACATCAGGTTTCGTCTTCCTTAAGTCTATACCTGAATCCCACCCATGACCTGCACAGATCACTTTGCAACTCTGACGTGGCCCAGGTGGGTCCTGCACCTGGCATGTGGTAAGGATGGGGCCTGGGATGGACTCCAATGTCTCCACTCATTCTAAGTAGGTTTTTCTTTCATTGTGCATAAAAACTTTCCTTTTAAACCGTTCCCCATGACCCAGCTCTCTTCCTTCTCTCACCTCCTTTGGAACTTTTAATCAAGGTAGCCAGGTTTAGTTCTTCGTTCTCTGATCTAGGGTCATTTGACCAGCTGCTACTTACTGACTACAGTCTTCAATTTATTATGCCCCTACTATATGCAGTCATGTGCTATGTGCTACATATACATTATTTCCAGTCTGTGTAACAACGCTGGAAAGCGGTGTGACCTGAGATAAGCTACAGAACATTGATGAGCTTCAGTTTCTCATTTAAAATGTGAATAGTAACACTGACAGGAATATGTGTTCTACACCACACCATATAGCCTCTCTTAGACAGTTGTCTTAATTCTCTGTGGTATCCCCCAAATGCCCAGGATAGGGCTCAGTGTGAACTAGAGCTCAACACATATTTACTTGGTGATTGTTTGAAAACAGCTATCTTATTCAGTTACTTTCCTGACTTAGTTCTAAGTTTATCAAAAGAAGCAGACATTCACATTGAGGAACCAATGCAATATGACATGACTTTTCAATGTCTAATTATAAGGCTAAACCCTAAGACCTCTAGTCTTGGAATGCTCTGGTGAATTGGATTTCTGTTAGTTGTGAATTTGTCTTTTGTTAAAATAGACTTATTCGGAATCTTATCAAATTGTAATCTACTTTCTTGCCTTAGGAAAAAGAATTTGCTGGACACACCTGTATCTGCTTTGATGACTCAGGACTCTGCGGTGTCTCCAGGGCAGGATTTGGAGCATCAAGATCTTGCTGAGGATAGAGAACGAGCAGAAGGGTGAGTGGCAGATGCACTAACCCAGGACTCAAGTCCAAGCCGATTTCTTACTACTCGTTTGGATATGCCTAATGTTGTCTTGCAGTCGAGCATGACTGTTAGCTGGATTCCAGTCAACCAAATATTTTTTGGCCAGTGTTTCTGCAACTCTTGGCTCCCTTACTCAAGGGACAAAATTTTTAAATTGATTTCAGCCAGGTCTCTCACCACCGGGACAAGTGAGATTTTCTTATGCACACATATATCTTTTTTGTTCCTTTTTAAAAATTTCATTTTATTTTTACTCTTTTTGTATTTTATTCTTTTTGTACTCTGTTTGGCTCTAAACCCAACATGAGGCTTGAACTCACAACCCTGAGATCAGGAGTCACATGCTCTATCAAGTGGGGCAGCCAGGCGCCCCTCTTTTTTTTTCTTTAAGTATAATCACCTCAGGTTTATGCTTGGGTCCAAAATATTTTTTTGCACCCTTAGAATTTTCACTTTGGCTGTGCTTTTGAGAAGTGCTAATTCTACAATACAGTGCTGGCTGGGCAGCCACTTGAACCGAGAGCTACAATTTGTTCAAATCAGTTTCCGAGTCGGTATTTCTTCAGGTCTTGAAATAGCCAAGAGATCTACTTCTGGAGGTACGTGTGAAGAACGAAAGTGTACAAGGACAAGAGAATATACAAGATGAATACAGATTATCTTTGGTCTCATCTATATTGCAACTGCCAAAATTACATGTTTTCTGGGTATTTGAAAAGTTGCTGTCAAATGTGTAATTGAAGCTTTGAGCAACCAAAACAAGAGTCCATATATAACAGCATTTAAGCCTACGTGGCCATGGTTCTCAAACTTGCCTCACATCAGAAGCACTTGGGGAGCTTTTGAAAATTTAGATGCCCAGGCTGCACCCCAGATCAAATAAAATCTAGGGCTGAGAGTCAGACATTAGTATTTTTAAAAGATCCCTAGGTGATTCCAAAGTTTAGCAAAGTTTGGGAACCTATGGGATGTGAAAAACTACACATAAGCAATTTGTAGCATGTTCCCTAAAGGACTCGACTTACGGAATACTTTAAATTCACAGGTCTCATGTATGTTTACATTTAAAATACTTCAACACTACAATGGCAAAATATTTCAAAAATATGAATAAGAGACTTTCAGTAAGTTAAAATTTTTTCTGTAATTTAAAATATTGCCCAAACACTACAATCCACTCTTTTTCAGGGGGGAGAAAATCAGGAACATTTATTTCCAGCTTCCAAATCTTTTTTATAAGTACAGAAGCAGAAAAAATACTGAAAGAAGAAGAGAAGAAGGGATATAAACAAAGAAAAACTAAAATGATTATTTACTAAGAATTGCAAATGCTCATTTACTGAGTACACCACAAAGTTCCTATCTCTATTCCTAGGACTTTGTGTCATTTTCAGGGACATGATGCTGGAGGGCTCATGCTTTTAGTTTATCAAAATAAACCTGACTGTTCCTTTTCCCAGCCCTTGGTGAAAACTGAAACTTTACTTGACTCATCTTTATGAAAAAAAGAGAAAGAAGAAAGAGATGGAGGGAGAGAGAGGAGGGAAGGAAGGGTGGGAGGGAGGGAGGGAGGAAGGAAGGCAAAAGAAAAATGTGTCCTAGTGGTGAGCTCACCTGTCCTTTGAACTGTTCTATGGTTGAAATGTCCCTCCTGATTGATCAGTCCTCATTCAACAGATTTTCATGTGTTAGGAACATTCAAGGATTATGTCAGCTGAAATTCCTGCTGCCCATCTGGTAGAGAGAACAACTTATAATAACAAACACACACCAGACTTGGATGAATTACCATCCCCACAACCTGCAAGCCTGTTGGGGTCATTCAATTCTTCAAACAGTCCCGTTTCTATAATTTCTTCCTGCCATGCTATGGGGACAGCACCTGTTGCAAATCTTTGGAAGAACGTCTTATCTTTATCATCAAATTCAATTCCCCGAACCTCAGAGAAATCTTCAATTTCAGCGATGTCTTTGGCATAAACCACGGAAGGGTCTGGCACAAATGGGGGCTCAACTAGGCCAGCTTCCAGGCGAGCAAAATTGATGGTTTTGAAGAAAGGGTGTTGCCTGGGATCATCAGACTTCTCTCTGTAAAGAAAGGAGATGGTCAGACTGAGTCACACTAACAAACCAAAACAGGAAATATTCTAACAATACAAAATGTGCAGCATTCTTTTCCTGTAATACATTTCATTTTAATTGCAAAGACAATATAACGACATAAAGAATAATTAAAAAAAATAATGACTTCAAAAATCACCTTACACAGACAGTAGCATTTTCATTGTTTGCGGATAAACCTTCACATGTAGATCTAATTTTTAGAGTCAAGCAGTTGACATGACTTTTATCCTTAGTGTTTTGTGGAAATACAAGCAAAATTCAGTGAGGCCAGAATCTGCTTGCCTGCAACTTTATAGTCATTGCATTTTGCTCTGCCCTTCAGGGTCAGACAGAACAAGGGAAGCATGTCTCTTCCCACCACATTCTAAAAGACAGCACCCATATCTCCCCACTCTTCATATGACATGGTGTCTAGGAGCTCCACCTACCTCCCCCCACTGCCACGGTATTTTTAAAGACTTAAAAAAATGCATTAGGGGGCGCCTGGGTGGCTCAGTTGGTTGAGTGTCTGACTTCGGCTCAGGTCATGATCTCACAGCTTGTGAGTTCGAGACCCATGTTGGGCTCTGTGCTGACAGCTCGGAACATGGAGCCTGCTTCAGATTCTGTGTCTCCCTCTCTCTGTCCCTAACTCACTCACATTCTGTCTCTGTCAAAAATAAATAAACATAAAAAAAATTTTTTTTAATGCATTAGTAATTATTAGTGTTAATGAGCATACCTTCAGTGCCCAAGACTATGGTTATTTGTTATCAAACCCTTGTCTAGAAATTATTCCAGCATTTACCTTAGAATAAGGGAGAAAAATATACGTTCCCAATTGTGTAAACTCTTATATTAGTTATCTATTGCTGTGTAACAAGCTACCCTAACATTTAGTGACTTAAAACAACAAACATTTATTATCTCACAATATTTGTGGGTCAAGAATCTATAAATGGTTTCACTAGGTGCCTCTTTCATGAGGTTACAGTAAAGCTGTTCAGGGCTGTGGTCTCATCTGAAGGTTTGAGTGGAGTTGAGGGAGAAAATCTGCTTCTAAGCTCACTCACGTGGTTATTGGTGAGCCTCCATTCCTCACCATGTGAGCCACTGCACAAGGCTACTTTATAACTTTGCACCTGGATTTCCCCAGGGTAAATGATCAAAGAGGAAGGGGGGAGGGAGGGAGGAAGGGAGGGGGGGGGAAGGGAAGGAGAGGAGGAGGAGAGAGAGAGAGAGAGAAAGGGAAAGCAAGCCCAAGATTAAAAAAGCACAGTCTTTTAATACCTTATCTTGGAAATGACATCTCATTATTTCTGCTATATTTTTAGAAGCAAACCAATAAGTCCAGCCCATGCTTAAGGGTACACAGGACTGTGGATAATAGAAGGGGGATCTTTGGGAACCATACGAGGGGCAGCCTACCACACATTTCTTTTGGTCCCCCTTAAGTCTAAATTTTAAAGAAATAAAAAGAGGGCTGTATTGTGGCATCAGATTCAAATGATTTTTTCCTTTTTTTTTTTTTTTTGTTTATTTATTTATTTGAGACAGAGACAGCATGAATGAGGGAGGGGCAGAGAAAGAGGGAAAAAGGGAGAATCCCAAGCAGGCTCTGCACTGCCAGTGCAGAGCCCAACACAGGGTTTGAACTCAGAAGCCATGAGATCATGACCTAAGCCAAAACCAAGAGTCAGATGCTTAACCAGCTGAGCCACCCAGGCACCCCTTCCTTTTTCTTTTATGTGAACAGATATACTGCTCTAAGAAATATCTTCTCTTACGGGAAAGTCGATTTCTGTCATAAATCAACCTTATTAAAAATTAATCACGTTCATAGTTTTCCCTTTACTTTTATTCCAGTTATCAAAGAGCTTTCAGGAAAAGGACTGAGGACTTCTCCCATATACCCCCTTCACAGACTCCCTACAATGTCAGATAATTACTGCAGCAGACTCTATCCAATAGGTTCTAAACACAATAATGACATTACTAATAACGGCAGGGAGAATAACTAGCATCTATCCAGAGCCTACTCTCAACTAACACAAAGTGAAGCACTGTTATCACAGTCAACCATCACAACAATGCCTGTCTGTCTTTTAACTGCATTTTTAACCTCTTTTACCCTCTTCAGTTGCTTCTGCATTCATAAATAGCTGTGCCTCTGAAAAAGCCAAAAGACATAGGTGAGTTTTTCAAAGGAAAATTGTAATCGAATATTATTGTGAAAAAGAGAAATTCAGTTGGAGGCGTCTGATGTCTAGCCATTCTCTGGGTTGTTTTCTGTGGTTCAGGCCTAGCACCGTCCAGAAAGGTGGGTGCAGGGCTCCTTGGACTTGTCTCATTATGCACCAGGTGAAAAACAGGTATGGAGAACTGCATCAGGAGATACTGCAGGTGTCTCTCTTTTTCTCAAAGCCACCAAGTCTCCCTCAACTGAAAGGAAGGAAAATGTGGGCTTGCCATCTCCTAGAACTCACTGACCGGTGTCTGTCTGTGTGGCTTCCATCCTGTAGAGTCACAGTCTTGAGGGAGGGTTACTGAGATCATTTGAAGCTTCGAAGACGGATTTTTCTCTGAAGTTAGGTTTACGAGGTATAATTCACATAGCAACATTCACCATTTTAAGGTATCAGATTTTGGTGTGGGGAGGGTATCACGTAGATTTTAGATGTGGCAGAACAAGGATAGAGCTAGAATTCCATCCAAGTAGATCAGGAATGAACCCCAAGTCTCGGAGTCTCAACGAAAACGAGAGTTGGAATGGGACCAGGTGCCCTGAGGAAGGAGCTCACACCACCTTGATGACCATCAGCAGGCATGAACACACTGTCCCACAGGTCAAGAGTCCTCCTCAAACTCACTCAGAGCAGTTTTAACTTGGATAAACAGAGTGCCCAGGGGCTCAGTAACCTTGAGAAACTTGTCAAGCCGGTCTTGACATCAGGATGAACAGTTCTCAAGTAATATCTCAAGCAACAGGCCCAAATGGCCTTGGCTTGTCCGGCAGGGATGGCTGACTGCAGCCCTTTTGCAACTAGTGACAAAGGACAAAAGCAACAATAGCCCCCGAAAGGTTTTATGTCCTCCGTCACCCCAACTAGATGCCCCTGGGGGGCAGGGTCCATGCTTTATGCCCTTTTCCACTAAATGTCTGTGGTGCTGATGCTGACAATAAAGACCAGGCTTTGTAACCCCTATTCCTTTCACTCGGTGTCTGGGACACTGCAAAGCTGATCACTTTACTTTTTGCACTGGTGTCTCTTATGTCAGTTCTGTAATTAGAAATAGCATGAATATTATTTTACTCTTGAATCTTTCCCTGGCAGCTTCGTGCAGAGATCTTTTTTGCCCACCATTATGCAGTGCACTTTGGACAAATAGGAGAGGCTACTGATTGAGGTGGCATCTTTTGTAACAGCCAAACGGGCCACGGGAGGAAAGGAGATTCTCCTGCTTGTTGGGGTAGATTTCATTTCACAGCATTTACAGGTGCTCTTGTGTTCCTGAACCCCACATCGAGATTACAATGGATTTTCTTGTAACAGTCAATGAAGCAAAGATACCACCTGACCATACACTGTGGGGTTTGGTCTGCCAAGAACAGTATGTATGGGTATGAAATTATGTGTTGGAGAAGCACTTAAGTCAGAGGCTTGCACGGTTATTTGATCTTGTTCTGCTGCACTAACTGATCAGAATAAAACCTGCAAAATGTTTAAATGGGCTTTAGCTTTTATTTTATTGGAAAACACGATAAATCCTCTCAAGAGCCCTTGAGAGATGCTCAGAAAAGCTTTCAACTTTTCTGCAAAATTAATTCACAGACCTATGAAGACAAAGGGAAGATCCTTTCAGTGGCATCTAAAGAAGGAAAGGGTTTTTTAAATTTATTTCAAATGTTCGTGAATGCAACAGGGAGGGGCCACGTGACCCGTCTTCTGTGTGACATGCTGTGTAGGCATTTGCTCGGCCCTGAAGGACATCACTAAATCAATCAAGCATTATCTCATTTGAATTTTTAAAAAAATACAGAGTTGAAATGAAAATGTTGGAAGGTTTTGTCTTTCACTGAACAGCTGGTTTTTATATGCCTTTTCTCTAATGTTGTAAACAGTTTTATTCAAAACAGTCACAACAACAGATGCTTTATTAAAAGGTTTTGCTTGATGGAGCAGCTTCAGGCAATGAGCCAGGGCTTTAAGGTGGCATTTTCCTGAAGAAGTTTGTCAACATTTCATTTTATATACCCACAGCGTGTTTATAGATTTTCAATCAATCCTGGCAAGCGGTGGTGTTCCCTTCAGGGAAGTCATCTAGAGAGACTGTTTGCTTTCCTTGCTGCCTCGGCCGCTGTTAGTGTGCCCGCTCATCCTCCCTGTGCTTGAGAACCCGCGTGTAGACATGGTCAGTGGTCACCATTTCTGTGTCTCCTCTCCTTCCTGGGCACATGGAAGACAACACTAGACAGACCCTTTGACCTTGGGCAGGGCCAAGACTCATTCTGGGCAAACGGAAGTGTGTGTGAAGTGCTGTGCAAGTGGGTCACTTCCTGACTGAGGCGGTACAAAGTTCCCCAGGTTCTCCGTGCTCTCTCCTCTTGCTACGTCAACTGGAAGCCATGAGTTCCAATGGAGCTGTCAGATGGAAGTAGCCTGGATCTCTGAGTCACTGCTCAGTAGGGAGACACCTGGAATGCTGCTGGACCCATAAGGGACTTTGTGTGAATGAGAAAAATTCCATTAGTTTTAAGCTGCAGAGACTTTGGGATTTGCTTGTTATCATGACGTGGCCTATTCTGACCACGGTAATACAACATTGGAATCTACACAGGAAAATCAGCTCCATGTTTTACTTCACATAAATGCAGGATTTCCACCAAATTTCAAAATACGTGTTTGTTAGTGTGGTGTCTGTCATGCTTTGGAAGTTATTACAAATGGATTTTGTTTTGCTATTTAAAAAAATCAGGTCGGGGCACCTGGGTGGCTCAGTCAGTTAAGTGTCCAACTCTTGATTTTGGCTCAGGTCCAGGCTTGTGGGTTCAGGCCCTGCATTGGGCTCTCTGCTGTCAGCTTGAAGCCCACTTTGGATCCTTGGTCCCCCTGTCTCTCTCTGCACCTTCCCCACCAGCATGCATGTGTGCTCTCTCTCTCTCTCTCTCTCTCTCTCTCTCTCTCTCTCTCAAAAGTAAATAAACATTGAAAAAAAATTTTTAATTAAAAAAATTACGTGGCAGAATATTCGGGGTGCCTGGGTGGCTCAGTTAAGTGTCCTACTCTTGATCTCTTGATTTTGGCTCAGGTCATGATCTTCAGGTCATGAGATCAAGCTCTGCCTCAGGCTCCATGCTCAGTGGGGAGCCCTCTTGGATTCTTTCTCACCCTCTCTCTCTGCCCCTCTGCTCAAGCACTCGTGTGCTGTCTCGCAAAATAAATAAATATTAAAAATATATAGTAAATATAAATAATGTTTTTAATATATATTTATATACATTATATATTTCATATATGTTATATTATATTCTATGTTCTATTATATATTATATATTTCATATATAATATATATATGAAAACAAGATATATATACATATCTTGGAGATTGTTCCATATCAAGTGCTTATAGTGTTTGAAAGTATCAGAAATACTTAACCATATGACATGCAAATAATAATAGGAAAATAATAATAAAACTTAACCTCAAGGCCTCAGCACTAATCCAAAGTACGTTCTAAATCCCCATGGACAATGCTGACACTGCTAATCACCTCTGTTATATGGTAGTTTACCTGCTTCCCAAACGTTGTTCTGGTTTCTTAGCCAAGAAGAGTCTGCAAATATCTTTTGCTTCCTCCGTGAAGTTATCATGTTGGAATCTGACCTCTTCTTGCAGGGTTCTTTGCTTTAAATCCTCTTTACTGACTTTTTCCTTGTAATCTTTGAATGGTGTTCGTCCAGCAACCATTTCATAAATACTGCATCCCATTGCAAACCAGTCCACAGGATAGGAATAACTCACTTTTTCCACTAGGATTTCAGGAGCCATATAACCATTGGTTCCAGCCTGTAATACCCCAAACAAGAAACAAAACAAAAATACTAATGTGAGTGTAACAAACACTGCTGATTGCCTATCCAATACCCATTCTCCTTTTCTTTCTTTGTTAAGGGAATCTTAACTTATTTGGGGTGGCAATATGTCTAACCTATTCTAGTCCCTGCTTTTCCAGCATCGTCTAGTGCAGTTGGGGCAGGCCATGTGATCCATTTTGGCAAATGAGACATAAAGAGGATTTAACTGCAGTGCATTATAAAAGGGACAAATGAGGCTGTCCTTGAAGTGGGACACTTCATCATTAAGTTGAAAAGTTCAATTAGATGTCTTTATGATTCCCCTAAGCTCGGCCTCTGTATTTTATTCACAGGTAATAGAAAATTAGATGCATGGTATTTTTTTTTTAAAGTTCACTTATTTATTTTGAGAGAGAGAGGAAGAGAGGATACGGGCATGCACATGTGAGTGGGGAGGGGCAGAGAGAGGCAGAGGGAGAGAGAGAACCCCCAGCAAGCTCTACACTGTCAGAGCAGAGCCATTCAGTGTGGGCCTCGAATTCACGAACCATGAGCCAAAATCACCAGTTGGTTACTTAACGGACAGCCACCCAGGCACACCTAGATGCATGGTTTTTAAAGGTTGAGCACTTTAGGTTGCTAAAGGTTTTTAAAGGTTGCTAATATTGAATGTTCATGTGTTATCCGGTCTGTGATTCTTATTCTATTTGCTACATACTGATATTAATCTCACACATCTCTGCCTGTCTGAATTGAAAATTAGCAGAGTCATTTTAATCTAGAAAATTCCACATATGAAATTTCATCTAACATGCATGAGTATATTTTGTAGGCACCCTTCTAATGGAAATACATGCCAAATGACCACTGGATTTAAAAAAGTATTTTTTAAATACATATTTTTGTTACAGCAAAATGCATATAACATAAAAGTTGTCACCTTAATAATTTTTAAATGTACAGTTCAAGAGTATTAAGTACATTCACCTTGTTGTACAACCATGATCACTATCTATCTCCAGAATTCTTTTCACCTTGCAAAACTGAAACTCTATACCCATTAAATAACTCCCCATTGCCCCCACTCCCCAGGCCCTGGCAACCACCATTCTACTTTCTGTCTCTATTAATCTGCCTACTCTAGGTCCCTCATATATGTGGAATCAAGCAGTTATTGTCCTTTTGTGAATGTGTGATTTTAATAATTAATTCAATATTTAATGAATACCTATAACATACCTCATTATAAACCATGTATATATGTGTGTAAGTATGTGTGTATATACACATGGTTTATAATATGCATATACACACACACACAAACACATTATGATTTCATAAAAACTAAGTTGTTTTTGGTTAAAGTACAATGCATAACTTCTTCAGCAATTAAAAATTCAAAGTACACCCTAAAATGACAATATGCTCCCATTAGTACATAAAAATGATAATATAAATTATTGGCAGAGTTGTGAAAAACAGATGTGCTGTGTAAATTGACCCAGACTTTTAGGAGAGCAGTAAGATATAGATAGTCATAGACAATAATATGTACCAACTGTTCCTTTTCTTCAACCAGTTTACTTACCTTTGGAGTATGTATCTCAAAGAAATGACTCAGAAGAAGGAAAAAGAAATCTATGCTGAGATGTTCACAGCTCCATTATTCATAATGGTCACAAGCTGGAAATTTCCAAATGCCCATCAATAAAGACAACAGACTAAAGTCTACTGTTAATACCAAGAAGTTTAAATATATACTGGGTTTCACACACCAATTACAAATATGCATTCCAGTACACCAAAAAAGTTAGAACGTGTTTTTAGTTGTTTATTTGGTGATTTTTTTTCTGTCTAATTGCTTAAGTATATGTTTTTTACATGCACAGTATATATATTGCATTAGGAATATTAAATTTCACAGGTAATTTCTACGTGGATAACAACAATGAAAAATATATATGACCCAAGCACTAATGAGAAGTAATTGGCCGGTTCTGGAAGTGACTGGGGTCTGACGGGCTGGGCATGAGTCAGCACGGCACTGCTGTTTTCATAGAAGCTGATATATAATTTGGGTGACCATATGTTCCGGTTTGCCCGGTACAGTCCCAGTTTACATCTGTTGCCCTGGCATCTTGTCTAGTTTTGCATTTGTCCAGACAAAAGGTCCTGTAGGCTCCTCTAAGGCCCAGGATATAGTCTCACTCATCTCTGTATCCAAACTAGGTACTTACTGCAGGGCCTCATCTGGGCATGCCCAACAAAATGTTTGTTAAGTAAACAATAGCAACGATGGTAACTGGATGTTTTCCATTCACTATCCAACCAATATTTATTGAGTCATGCCCTCCAGTGAGTTCTAGAGATACCAACACATATAATACCCGGCCTTTGCCCTTCAGGATTTACAGGCTGGTAGAGACAGGTCGAAAGGTCAACTCAATAAAGTAGGGTAAATGCCATAATGGGAGTATAAAACAAGCACAGAGAGGCCAGAAGGTGTGTGTGTGTGTGTGTGTGTGTGTGTGTATGTGTGTGTTGGGGATACTTCACTGAAGGGTGATAGCTGAGCTGAACCATGAGGGAAGAATCTGTCACACACAGAAAGCTAGCTAGCTAATAAGCATATGTGAGATATGAAGCCAGGAATAATGTGGGGAGCTTTAAGAAATTTGACATTTCTGGAATACAGGATCTGTGGGATGCAATGGTGGGAGGGGAGACCAGAGAGAGAGATGAGGATGAGATTGAGAAACACTGTATGCCAAAATAGCAAAAACTCATTCCCAGTCTCCCTTTTCCCTTCTATCCCTCTACTAGAGAGGCCAGAAGGCTAAGCACTCCATCTCCCAGCTTCCTTTGTACCTAGGGTGACCTTGTGCAAGGTCAAGGTGCTAAGGGTTGGGGAAGAGGGGGAATGAGCTTGCTTAGAAATACATAAAAGAGGGGCACCTGGGTGGCACAGTCAGTTGAGAATCCAACTCTTGATTTTGGCTCGGGTCAAGGTCTCAGGGTTGGGCTCCACACTGGGCATGGAGCCTGCTTGGCATTCTCTCTCTCCCTCTCTGGCTGCCCCTCCCCTGCTCATATGCTCTGTCTTGCTCTCGCTCTCGCTCTCTCAGAATAAACACATAAACATTTAAAAAAATATATAAAAGATGTAAGACAGATTAATAGATCAATAGAGGGATGGATAAATGGATAGACATGTGACAAAGTGAATCTAATAAAATATTGATGACATACAATGGAACATTGGCCTTAAAAGGAATGAAGTACTGATATATGCTACAACATGGATGAATCATGAAGACATTATGCCAAGTTAAAGAAGCCAAACACAAATGGCCACATATTGTATGTCTCCATGTGTATATAATGTCCAAAATAGGCAATTCCATGCAGCCAAGAAATGCATTAGTGGTTGCTTACGGTTGGGTGGGGGGTGGGGGGTGGCAGTGGAAGTGATGCTAAAGGGTAGGGGATTTCTTTCTGGGGTGAAGAAAAATTTCTAAAACTGTGATAATGCTTGCATGGCTCTATGAATATACTAAAACCCACTGACGTGTGTACTTTAAAATTTTTTTTTTCAACGTTTATTTATTTTTGGGACAGAGAGAGACAGAGCATGAACGGGGGAGGGGCAGAGAGAGGGAGACACAGAATCGGAAACAGGCTCCAGGCTCTGAGCCATCAGCCCAGAGCCTGACGCGGGGCTCGAACTCCGGGACCGCGAGATCGTGACCTGGCTGAAGTCGGACGCTTAACCGACTGCGCCACCCAGGCGCCCCCAACGTGTGTACTTTAAATGGGTCAGTTTTATGGCAGTTAAATTATATCTCAATAAAGCTGTTCCAAATGTCTACAGTAAAGGCTAGATAATGGGTATACAGGTTCTTGATGTGGAATTCTTTCCTACATGTTTGAAAGTTTTTATAAGAACATAGAGGGGAAAAAGGAGTGAAGGAAGGGGATGCAATGCCAGGCATTACTGGGTGGCTGCCGGTTCACCAGGCACAAGAGAATCTTCTGGAAGGGTTATAAAGAGGAACTGCAGGAGAGAGGGAAGGAGGGGGAATCCATCTGCCCAGCTCCCTCCCATCTCCTACTTCCACGAATCATGGATTCCCCAAATCTAACTGGTCTGTATTTCCAGATATGTCATCCAGACCTTTAGCAGCTGCCTAGAAACCAGGATTCACGTCGCACAGTATGATATTTCCTCCAATTCTAAAAGTAGAGGAGCAACTGGGCCTACAAGTGGAGCCAGGAGGGTGCTGTCCTAAACAGAGAGAAGAGACAGAGAGGGACTGTGAGAAGGTGTGTGAGGTTTGTGGGCCAGTATACAAACCTGATGAAATTTCTCAATGATGTACTTTGGTGGGGGGATTTTTCCATCTGTGATGCTGGTTACTGGTTGGCTGCTTAATCCAGAAACTAATGGCTGTCAGAATCTGGAAACTTTCTCATATTATTTCTTTGATCATTTTCTCCCTTCCATTTTCTTTCCTCTCTTGTTCTTTTTGGAAATCCTCGATGAATCCCCTATGTTTCTTATCTTTTGCTTTTATTTTCCATCTGTCTTTCCTTTCTTTCTTTTTCTTTCTTTCTTTCTTTCTTTCTTTCTTTCTTTCTTTCTTTCTTTCTTTCTTTTTCTTTCTCCCTCCCTTCTTCCTTCCCTTCCTCCTTTCTTTCTTTTCTTTTCTCTTCTTTTCCTTCTTTCTTTCCAGGACATTCCCTCTATTTTTTTCTCCAATTCTTCTTCTTTTTTAAAGTATTTTATTATGGGAAATTTCAAGCATACACAAAAGAGAGATGAGAATAATAAATCCAGTATAGGCTACACTCAGCTTTGACAATTATCAACAAATGGTCAATCTTGTTTCATCTCTTATCCCTGACCCACTCCTACTGCCCCAGACTATCCTCGACATCATATCACTTGTATTTCACTATGAATCTCTAAAAGATAAGGCCACTTAAAAAACAAACAATGCCAAAGCACTACAATACCATTATCTCATTTTAAAAATAGCAACAATTCTTTATCATTATCAAAATCTGGACATGCTTACACTTCTCCACTTGTCCTGTAAACCTGTCCTATAAATAGTTTGTTATACAAATAAGGTTAATACAGTGTAATTGCTTGGTATGTCTCATAAATTTTTGTGAATATATAAATACCTCATCTCTCTGCCTCCCAGTCCTCTGAAAGTTTTTGTTAGAAAAAGTGGCTAAACTATAGAGTATCCCAGGTGAGATTTTGCTGATAGCATCCCTGTGGTATCATTTAACATGTTCCTCTATCCTTAGTGTTTCCTATAAATTAATAGCTAGATCTAGAGGCTTAATCCTTCTACTGAAATTTCATTTCTGCAAATGTTTTTTATTAACATACAATTAACATAGAAAAATGTGCACAGATAGTAGATGTTCAGTTAAATAAATTTTGATAATTGAATATACCCATATAAGCACCACCCAAACAAGATATAGAATACTTTTATCCACCCAGAAAGTTCTCTTGTGTCTCTTTCTAGTCCATTCTCCTCCCTACTTTGCAGGCAACCACCTTCTGATTTCTGTCACCATAGATTAGTTTTGTCTGTTCTTGGATTTCATGTAAATGGAATTGTATGGTAGGTATTCTTTCGTGTCTGATTTTTCTTTTTTGACGTAATGTTTTGAGATTTATCCATGTTGTTCTGCAAACTTATTCATGATTTTTTTTTTATTTCCAAATGTCCTTTTCTTCTCTGAATGTTTCTTGTTTTCTAGCATTTGTTCTTGTTTCATGGATGCAGTATTTCCTCTTAAATCTCATATGATATTAATTATAAATAAAAAAATGTTCTATTCATTGCATTGTTTCTGCTCTCTATAAGCTTCTTTCTTCTGTTGGTTTTTGCATAGTCTTTCATTTTGGAAGGTTCTTTCAAATAATAAATGATCTTTGACTATTCATGTTTAAAGCTGACAAGCAGCTTGTCAAATGATGGGCTTCACCATAGGGTGATCCTGCCAAGCCATTTCAATGGGGACCCACCTGTGAGTATCCACAGACCTTTTGTGTTAGCATGCTCAGTTTCCCCAGACAGAGATGCTCCAATACCCCATCTGAAAGGGGTCAGCCTGCTTGCTCTCATTCTGAGAGCTAAGGTGTGGAGGGGATGGAGGGTCTCCCTGTACAAAGTATTTCACTCTCTACAACTCTCAGCTGAGCTATATGTTCCTGGGTCCAGCTTCTCTCTGGTTCAGTCTCTTCTGCTGGGGTTGGAGAGGCATGATGAAAGATTACAAACGACATCCAAGTGCAGTTTAGATGGTGGTGATTGGTAAATTCTACTTAGCAATACTGATTGTGAGCTTGCTGTGTGTGTGGCCCCCTTCCAATTAGCAGATTTCAGAGGTGAGTGACTGAAAGGATTAAAATAGCTAATCAGGACACCAGATAAACATCGGTTACTCAGTAGAAAGTATAGGGTGAAAGGAGAGAACATGCCTTGTCCTAAAACAAAGGATGTAAGACACAGGCTGGGGAGAAAATTGGAAATAATGTACAATACTTACTACGTGCTTATTACATGCTAAATATTTTCTCAAGTGCTTTACGTGAATTTCTCGTTTCACCTCTATGATAAACCTATGAGACAGAAACTATTTTATCTCCCATTTTACAGATTAGAAAACAGAACCACAGAGGGTTTAAATCTGACCTGGGGTCATCCACCCAGGATTCACACACAGGTCTGCACTCTGAACCACGACATTGCACTGCCTCTATGGAAGTAGGTGAGCTGGCTTTTTCAAACTCTTCCAAGTTCCCTTCAGATTTCTCTGCTCCCCTTAGAGTCCTCTCATTCCCTCTCTCTATCTATCAAGGACCAAGCCCTCATCTTGGTCCATTCTTGCTTAAGCTGCTTCCCTTCCCCTTTCCCCAACAAGCTCTTCATCCTTTGCCTGTATCTCTGCTCATCAGGCTTGGCTGGGCTGCTCCACACAAGCAACCTCTGCTAGGAGGTGGGGACCAGACCCTGAGCCATCCTCCAGGACCATCTTGCTCCCTCCCCAGGGAAGTAAGTGAAGAGTCGGCCCACCATCCTCACAGCACTACAGCCTCTTGGTATAATGGAAGGAGCACAGGACAGCATGCAGGGCAGCTTGAGATGCATTCCAAATAGTTTTCAGGACTATCTTTACCTCTTGGCCCTAAAGACAGAAAATGTCAGTGATGGAATTTTGAAGGGCACCACCTCCTTGAGGAGTGGAGGTATTTCACAGAGAAGAATGGAATTAGAGGCACACGCCAGACTCTGAGCACCCAAATTCCATCGCAGCCTCCAGCTGAAAAAATTAATTGCCTGCCCTTTATGCCATTTGTCTTCTGCATGTGAACTGCCTCCTCAGAGTGGGGTGGGAGGAGAGAATTAGCCAAGCAGCATGGGGCAGGGTCCAACCATGCTGACCTCTCACAGCTTAGTTTAACTCCTGCAGTTACAAAGGGCCCCCGCACATCAGTCTCTGTCATCAAAACAGTCGCTTTCAGTCCATGTGACCAGAACTGCCATTGCCAGGGCTATAGGGATCACCCAAGTGTCAGCAGCAACAAAACACTTAGTGGAGGTTTTGTGTATGTTTTTTGTTTTGTTTCCTCCCCCCCCCCTTTTTTTTTCTTTTGGTTTTACAATGCCTTTTGATGGACCTACATAGTCAAGACCTGGTCAGGCAAAACAAGGTATCCCCAGCATGGCAGGGCATCAAGCATCACACCGCACAGGGTTTAGGAAGCCAGTAATGATGCCTCCTTTATACTCCACCCTCCCCCCCCCCAGGGGGCAGCAAGAAGTGCATCTACTACAGTCAACACATGTGTACTGCTTAGGCCCATCAGGACCTCCTGACACCTACAGGTGTTGAAAGTTGGAGGGAGGTGCACACGCTAGTCTCAGATCAGGATCAGAGTCAGCCTGTCAGGACCTGTGCAGATGCCCCTTACATTACTCTTGCTGTTGGATGCTGGCTTCCACTGGCCCTGTAGCTGTCCTCACTCTTACCCTTGGGCCCATGGGAGCTGAGTGGCAGGGCCAGGCTGGGCAGTCCCAATGTGGCTCTGGACAGCAGTGGACTGTGACCCTGGCAGAGCTGAGAACAGGGAGGGGACTTTCAATGGGACTGAGAGGGCACAGTTCACAACTTAATAGTTCTGTGTATCCATAAAAAAAGGGTGTGTGTGCAAGTATGCCTGTGTACGTGCAGGTCCTTCAAGGTCAAAGTCACCAGTAAACCTCCAGCTCCCACTGAATCTGAAAAGTTGGCAAGCTTAAATTCCATCCTCAGAAGAAATGCCAGCGTCGTGCCCCTGGTGTGACCAGACCAGACTGGAGTTGATGACCGGGTGGGGAGAAATATGCAGAAAAGGAAGCTCTCTGGGTTTGTCGGTGGTGGCCCAGCAAACTGACCAGCAGAGAAAGAAACTGCCCGGGATGCTTCTTCCAACCCCCCCAACCCCAGCTCATCACAAACCAGATCCACTCGACAGCACAATCCAAACAGAAGAGGGAATCAGAATGTACATCTTTTGTTTGCCGTGGCAGGAGAACTGTTGAGCAGAGGAAAAAAACAAGCTGAGCTTAGCGCTATCAGCTGTTTCCTGGGGCTCTCTCCTTCCTTCCTCCGAGGGGGGCCCGGCCGCTTTGTTCTCGTTCCCAGCTGCTCCTCTGCGCCTTTAAGCGGTGGCCTTTGCAGACCTCAGAGGAATGCGGCCTGAGACCCCAGGGGATTCAGCTCCGAGGCTCTGCCTGCGTGCTCAGCCCCAGGCTGCAGCCTCCAGAGTGCCTGCTCTTGCACCTGGTCTGCTTTCTGCTGGCCACTTCCTAGGTGGGCAGCAGGAGCCTCACCAGAGGTGGCTTCCTGCTTTTTGTGACAGCCGAGGGAGGACACCTATTTCAGAGAGCCCCTGCAGGCGATCCAAAAGCGAGGTTTCTGCAATAATGCTTTCCACAGCTGTACAGCCTGGTGTCATTCTGCTGTGGTTCGGATTCCAGCTCTCTCACTTACTGGTCACCCCCTGCCTCACAGCTCTTACTTCATAGGACTGTGATGAGGATTAAAGCGTTAAGACCTACTGAATACCTCCCAAAAGCCTGGCACAGAGCAGAGCCTTAACAGGTGTTAGAGACCACAGTCACCAAGCCTGGGTTCCGGTTGTCTCAGGCAGGACAGCTACCCAAGAAGAAAGACTCCAAAACCTCTGAGACTACATCAGATTGAAATTCAGGGCCTGGCACACGGGCAGAGATCGATAGTCGCGATTCTTCCACTGGAGTGTGTTCTTCGGTGGCTCCACGTTCCCTAGTGGATCTCTCCGGCAGAGGGCTGAGGCCCATTTTCCATGGTGTCTCTAAGATGCTCAGAATGAAACCACAAGTGAGTACCATGTGACTGTGAGGAAGCAAGGCAACTACGTGCCTGATGGGCTCAGTCTACAGGGGAGCTTCGTGCCCCCGCCCCACTGCACCTGCTGCGGCCCCATAGTCCTGCTGGCTCTCTGTGCCTCTCAGAGAACAAAGCACAGGTGCAGAGGTCACCTGAGAAGCCCAGTGCCAACAGGTGAGGCAGAAACAATGCAACAGAAGGAATTGTGACTGAGGGGTCTGGTATTTGGCTTCTGGTAGGATAATCAGAACAATCATTTCTTGAGTACCTACTAAAGGTTTACCCTTTGCTAGGCTTTTATCTACCTTGTTTCTTAATCTTATCATTAAGCTTAAGAGGCAGACAGCCTGGGATCAAGTGCAGGGCTAAGCCAGCCTAAGTGGCATGTCTGTGCCAATTAGAAGAAGGCACCCTGCACAGCTTGGGTTGGCCCTCAGTCCTCAGCATCCCTATGGCCGAGTGCCCCACGTGAGGGGTCAGTCTGTGCACCGCAGCCACGGTAAGTGTCAGAACCAGGACTGACACACATACCCCTTCCATCTGGTTGACGCTGAGGATCATATTTCATCAGCTGCACCTGATCTGAATGGATCCTCTGGGCTGCCAACACGTGTCCACATCAACTTCCATGATGCAACTTTTTGGTTCCCCGCATGACAGTCCCCTCCTGCCGCCCCTGCAGACCTCCTGGCTCTCCTTCCTCACTTCCACAACTCACTGGACAATGTGTCTCCAGCGTCATCCAGTTCCCAGGTCCTCCTATTTACTGCCATCCCAACTCTCTCTTCCTGAGTGTCCTTCCAAGCCTGCTTTGTCATTTTCCTGCCTGAAAGCTTTCAATGGCTCCCCAGCACCCTAGGCCCTGAGTTCAAATGCCCTTGCCTGACTCCTCCAGCCCCCGAGGGCCTGACATCTGCTATACTCTCCAGTTGTACTCTCTGCACCCTTCCCACCCAGTGACTCCACACTCTGGGCAGCTGCAGAGTCGTTCTGTGCCTGAGCCCCGGGGCCTCTTGTTCAGGCCTTTAGCTCGGCAGGATTTTTCAACTGTGACAGCACAGACATTGTGGGCCAGATCATTCTTTGTGGTGAGGGCTGCGCTGTGCACTATAGGATGTTTAGCAGCATCCTTGGCCTCTACCCACCAGATGCCAGTAGCACTTCCCCCATCACAACAACCAAAATGCCTGTAGGGGTTGCCAAAAGTCCCCTGGGGGCCAGAATTGCCCTCAGTTGAGGACTCCTTTGCCCAGCCTTTACCCTTCCTCCTCACCTGCCTAGCTTGCTTGCCTTTAAGTCTCAACTCAGTTGTCATCACCTCCCGGAAGCCCTTCCCGACACCACAATCCAATGTCAGGCACCCGACTTGGACAACTTTGTTCACATGTTTTCTCACTGCCCTTTTACTTGTCAGTCTCCTCCCTGTCCTGGGGCTTTAGGAAGGCAAGCATTTGTGTGCCTGGTTCGCTATACTCAGGGTCCAAGTCTGTACCTGTGATACAACCTTACTTATAAATCACCCCTGACACCCCTCTTTCCCTTACACCCTTTCCAAATCACTGAGGCCTATTCATTCTGAAATCTCTTCCCAATTCATCCATTGTGCTCTGGCTCCACCAGAGCTGCTCTGTGATCTGAGCTGCTACCTTCTCTCATCTGGATTACAAATGACCATAATCCACCTGAATCCCCTCTGGTCGGTTCTTACTTCAGACTAATTTTCTTTTCTTTTCTTTTCTTTCCCTTTCTTTCTTTCTTTCTTAAATGTTTACTTTTGAGAAAGAGAGTTGAGTGGGGGAGGGGCACATAGACGAGAGAGCAAGAATCCAAAGTAGGCAGCACGCTGTCAGCACAGAGCCCCACCTGGGGCTCGAACTCACAAACTATGAGATCATGACCTGAGCCAAAGTCAGACGCTTACCACCCAGGTGCCCCCAGACTAATTTTTTCAAAACAGAAATCTAAGTATTTTGTTCCCTTGATTAAATCCTTTCATAGACTTACTGATACTTTTTTTTTTTTTAAGTAGGCTTCACACCCAGCATGGAGCCCAACGTGGGGCTTGAACTCAGGACTCTGAGATCAAGCCCTGAGCTGAGATCAAGCCCTGAGCTGAGATCAAGAGATACACAACCACTCAACTGACCGAACCACCCAGGTACCTCCTTTCTGATACTCTTAAGCAAAAAACTGGAGTCCTTAACATGGCCTGTAATGCCAGGTTTGGTGTGGCCCTTGACACCTCTCCGGCTTCATTTGAACCACATTTCCTCTTGCTTTGTCCTTTTCCTTTCTTGGCTTCCTTTTATTTCCCAAAAAGCAACAGGTCCCTTGCACTGGCGATCCGACCTGGAGTGGAGACCATGGTACTTTGGCCAGATCCCCTCTTCAGGTGTGGCTTCCACTCCTCCTGGGATCAAGGCCAGCCTTTAATGCCGTCCTGTGCCCAGCAGCAGCCCAGTGCTAGGGTTAAAAGTTGTACAGAGACTGTCTTGACCCATTATTGAATCTTTATCTTGTAAATTAAGTCCAATGAGACAATGAAGCATGTGTCTGCGGCGTGCAGCCTGGCTCACACACAGTCCTGTCTCCTGCCACATTTCTGCCTCCCAGTCGTGGGCTCCTGGTTGTCTCCTCCACTGTCTCTGCTCAGCAACTGTTGTGAGTCCCTGCCCCTGTGGAGGCCTGGACTCAGGTGCAGCATTGGGTTCAGGGTTGGGGTCAGGCACATGCTTCCTCAGGCCCAGCTAGTGGGTGGGGCCCTGAGGTCTAGGAGGGTCTTCCCTCACTCCTATCTCTCCAAGCCTGAGGGAATGTGACACTGAATAGCAAATAAAAAACCACCACAACTTGTTGAAAGATTGATCATGGAAGACTGGAGAAAGCTTTTTGCTGATATTTGAACGAGGGTCCTCCATTAGCAATTTGCAAGAAGCTTGGAACTTATATGGCCAACCCTGGCTGGGAGCATTGACTGCTGATGGCTCACAGCTGCACCTCACCCTGGGAACTGCCCTCCACCCCAGGCAACTGCCTAGCCCCAAGCTGCCCCCTGTAGCAGCAGGCCAAGGTCACTGACTGGCCCTTTAAGGGATCCCTAAAAGGTACGGCCTCTGAAGGGCCATCCCAACTCAAGCGTTGTTGAAGGATTGACTGAGGTCTTAGTTCCTTCCACTTCATTGTGGGTCAGCTTCTCCCTCTGCCAAGTCCTGCCTTCTTCATGCATACATCTCCTGAGAATGCACCTTAATAAGTCTTCCACATGGAAATGGGTCTGAGTCTGTTTCCAGGAAACCCAGCCCAAGACACTCTCCTAGGACTTTGCTGTGTGAATACCTATCTGTCCCTCTGATACCAGGTTACGTTGTATTTCCCTTATGGTTAACTCTCTGCCTCTCATGTGTTAAGTCAAATCCTCCTTGGAGATGCCCATGTACCACATCTTCACAGCATTTGTCATAATTGAAATTTTACATTCCTGTGAGTAATTATTAAGTTCTATCTTCCCCACTAGACTAAGTTCCATGAGGGCAGGAAATCATGTCCATTTTTTGCTCATCATTCTATCTCTTAGGTTTAGCACAGTCCTGGTGTGTGGGAAATGCTGGTACATATATGTTGAATGAAGGAGTGAGTGAATGAATGACTGCCTTTTGAATGAAGGGATGTTAAAAATAATTCTAAGACTATAACAAATATTTCTGAATGCCTTTCAACAGTGGTAAATACTTTGAAAATGGATTTGAAGTTCTGGTAGTGATCAAAAATTACTAGGAATTAATTTAGTTAATGATAGTGGTTGTAATTTTGGTGGAGACCAATGTGTGACCAAGAAATCACCAGAATTCCTCTCCTGTAAGGCTCTTACACTGTTTCTCAGAAGTAAATTCTCAAAGAGAAAAAATTTTGGAGCAGGGTCATAATGATTGTGAGGTATGTAGGTGTTAATTTTTTTTAACGTTTATTTATTTGTGAGAGAGCGCAAGCAGGTGAGGGGCAGAGAGAGGGGAACAGAGGATCCAAAGCAGGCTCTGTGCTGACAGCAGTGAGCTGGATGTGGGCTTCGAACTCTCAAACCGTGAGATCATGACCTGAGCTGAAGTCAGACGCTCCACCGACTGAGCCACCCAGACACCCCTGTGGGTGTTAATTTTGATGAAACACATTCTGAGATCTTTTAAAACTCCCTTATTCAGGGGCACCTGGGTGGCTCAGTCAGTTAAGCATTTGACTTTGGCTCAGGCCATGATCTCGCAGCTCATGGGTTTGAGCCCTGCGTCGGGCTCTGAGCTGACAGCTCAGAGCCTGAAGCCTGCTTTGGATTCTGTGTTACTGTTCCTCCCCTGCTCGTGCTCTCTCTCTCTCTCTTTCTCTCTCTCAAAAGTAAATAAGCATAAAATTTTTTTTAAATCACTTATTCAGTGTGTCTCTAGCATTGTATTTGGGACAAAAGAGACTTCAAAATAAATATAATGCCCAACCTCTGTCACCCATGATCCCCCTGAATATGAGGAGTTGGTCAGAAATGTCAGAGCAGGACAAGGTAACCAAATGTGTCAAAAGGTTTTGGTCACTGTTCTAATTTCATTCCCATTCCTGACAAAACAGCAAGTCTTAAAGACTCATGTTCCATAAAATCTGAAGGCCACTGTTCTCCACGTAGAATTCAGAAACTGAAAGTCTCTCTGCATGAGTCCCACTGCCCAATTTTCCTATTATATCTTCCTGAAGTCTCTAAAAAAGTGATATGAATTAGTTTTATTGTATGCATGTAGATGTCAGCTGAGAACAGGCAGGAGTGCTTATCACATTTATTAAAAATGCACACAGACAGTGGCTGGGACCATGTTTAGTTATATTGTGCCTATGTGTGGGAGGCTGGCTCTGAGACATTAGTCACATCATTCCCTGTGTAGGTGGGGGTGTTCCTTTTTGAAGTCTTCACTCTGGGAGTTCAAGTAGATTTGTGGTTGGTATCCACATCAGACCAGGCTGAGGAAGATATGCTAATGTCATCACATGTACTTATTCTGAGGTTTACTGAGAGAAAGCCTTTCATAGTATTAAAAACCATAGGCTCTATGTCCTGCCCTCTGTGTGAATTTAACGGAGTAGAAACAAAACTGTAAGTGCCCATGGGCGCCTGAGTGGCTCAGTCGGTTAAGCATTCAATTCTTGATTTTGGCTCAGATTTTGATCTCACTGTTGTGAAACCGAGCCTGAGTCAGGCTCTGTGCTGAGAATGGAGCCTGCTTAAGATTCTCTCTCTCCCTCTTCCTCGGCCCCTCTCCCCAACTCACGTGTGTACACAACATGCATGTGCATGCTGTCTCAAAATCAAAACCAAAACCAAAACCAAAATCTGTAAGTGCCCTCGAATCTGATGTACCCAGATTCATGTCACATATCAGCAATGTGACTTTGAGTGGGTAACTTAACCTCTCTGAATCTCAATTTCTCCATCTGTAAAATGGAGCTATTAATATTCCTACCTCACAGAATCTTCTGTGAGGGTCCCATCATCCCTTGATTAAGGGGTCAGAAGTCTTTCAAACTTTTCAAACCACGGAGGTAACAGCAGTTATTAGGGGCATCTACTGCTTTTTGCCTAGCTGACATCCATTTCTCATTCTTTTCCATCCTGATTTTCCTTTGGAGAACACATTCTCATGTTTAGATATGACAGACCTTCTCCCCGGCTCCTGGGAATAGCAGTGATTGCATCCTGGCCAGTAGAATTGGTTGTGCTTGGACATGTGACCTAAGTTGTCCATTGAGAGTCTTCACTGGGAAATGTGAAGGAATTTTTCTTAAAGAAGTGTTTTCTGTCCATGGGGTTGCTCAGTTGGTAGGGTATGTATGAAGATGGCCTCTATGGGGGGATCACCCGAGTGAGAGTGAGGCTAACGTGAAGGACAGCAGTGTGGGGAAACAGAGGGAGAGATCCCCAGGGACACTGCTCAGGCACCTGGATCAGGCCAGTCTTCTGAGCTTCTTAGTTATGAAAACTATTAATTTCACTTCTTAAGTAACTTCACTTTGTTCCATAAGAACCCTGACTGATAGTCCCATGAATCATAGTAACTATTCCATACGTTAATGTTTTGAATTTCCAAGTCTTTTCCTCCAAATAATTCAAAGACTTATCTCACAGACTCATAAAACTTGGGAGACGAAGGAGGCCCTTAGGCCTGCCTAAAATGGCAGACAGTAACTCAGTGACACAGCTGGGACAGGGATCCAGGTTTTATGCCTCCCAAGCCAGCACTCTTAAACATCCCTGCCTCTCCCGGTGTGTCTGCCTTGGCCTTTCTCACACCTGAGTGGAGACACCTGTGTGTTTCTTCCCTGGGGTGTCTCCCTCTGTTACCACATTTTAGGAGTGGTTCTGTGCTCACCTCATCCCGTCCACTGATGACAACCACATTTTAAGAGAAGTCAGTCCAGATATGGGTCGTGATGGAGCCCAGGTGAGAGGCCAGGGGCTGCTGAACTCTGGGCATATGACTACTCAGAGCCCAAAGCCTTTCCTCAACCTTCATTACCTCCTGTGTAGATCCTTCTAGTTGCTGCTTGTGGGGACCCAAACCCAGTCTCTTCTTCCTTTAATTCATCTTACATAGTGTCCAAAGCATCTTCCTAAAGGGTCACTCTGGTCATGCCACTTTCTTGTTGAAAAACCTTCAATGGCTCCCTATTGCCTATACAGCAATGTCCAAAGTGCTTTACCTAGCGTCCCCCAATAGCCTTAAAGGGACTGCGCCCTTCCAAGGATGCCTAGCTCCTACCTAGGGAAGAGTTACCCACTTGGAAGAATCAAGTCCAGAGTTTCAAATTCTGTTACAGCCTCACGTTCTATTATGATAGATGGTACACATTCTGAGCCCTATTAGAAAGGACAACATTGTCCTTCTAACAATGTCCAGCACCTTGCTAATATTCTTTATTCATTTTGATGCTATCATACAAAAATCTTTCCCCCAGTTACCTTCCTTTATTAGTTCATAGTTCAGGTCAGAAGTCTGGGCACAGCATGGCAAGGTTCTTTGATTATGATCTTACAAGACCAAAGTCAAGATGTCTGCTAGACTGTCTTCTTATCTGGTGCTCAGGATTCTCTTCCAAATTCAGACGGTTATGGAGCATGGAAAGGACCAAAATCTCAGAGATGTCGATCTCATCATCCTGCAGCTGTGGAATTAATGCCAGCACCACTAATCTCCACACTACTTGTTACATAAGGAAAATAAAGCCCTGTCTTGTTTAATTCACTGCTATTTGGGTTTTCTATGGTATGCTGCCGAGATCAACCTTAACTGATACAGCTCCCATGACTATGCCACTCCTAGCCCTCAACCTGCTTATTTAACCTCTTCAAGGCTCCTCTTCCACATCCCCTACACGTTCATGTTCCTCAGCTTCTATCCTTGCTCCTCTCCTCTTGGATGCTGCCCAAGTCACGATGACTCCAAATCCCAATATCTAGCCCAGACCTTTCTCCACAGTACCAGACCTATAGGTCTAAATGCCCAGGGAACATCTGGACCTGCCTGTCACATATACAACACAATCACCGCTGAACTTGCCAGCTTTCCAACAGTTTTACTCCTCTATGCAGTCATTGGAGCTAGAGACCCTCCCTCTTCCTTGCCTCCATACCCAGCTGGTCCTAATGTCCCAGCAGGTCTCTTTCCAATGGTGCCAATCTATTCCCACGTCTTCAATCCTACTGTCTTCAATCCCTCCTAACTAGGTCCTCTACCTTCCATCTACAATCCAAGTTAGTCTTCTAAAAATGTGAATCTACTCACGTCATTCCCCTTGTTAAAACCCTTTAAGGGCTCCTCAACCCCCAAAAGAAAGTATTCCAATGACTTTGTATGATCTGAGCCCTACACATCTTGTCAAAATCCCTTATGTTACAGCCACATAAAATCACCTGCACTTTCCCAAACTTGCCATGATTTTTCTCACTTCCTTGGCTGATTGTCCTCGCTGCCTTGTAAGCTGGAAACTGTACAAAAACAAAGTTTCAAGTGAATGTTTAAGAACCTGACTTGGGCCCTTGTCTCCCACCTTTGTGCACAGAAACTCAAAGGTAAAGACCTGTCACAATCCCAGAGATTTTGTATTGTTTACTTAACATAATTGCTTAATTAATCAAAGAATTAATACCCTTTTAATCAAAGAATTCTCTGCAGGCCACTTTGAAACAAACTGATCAAAATAAACTAGTTGCCTTTGTTCTCTGCTACAAATTTTCATTCAGAATTTCATCTGTATCCAAAGTAAAACATTCCCCCATCCACACTCAACGGGAAAGGAGATATTTACTTTAATGTGCTAAGTGTTAGGGGTTTCTTCTTTTTTCTTATCCTATTAAAATTTACCTCCTAGGTTCCTGGAATTTTAGGACCCAGCCCCTAAAATTTTCCAGAGGAGGAAACCGAGGCTTTATGGACTCAGGAATGTAGCACCAGGGAGGTGGTTATTGGTGGAACATACTACATGCCGACTATGCATTCAGCTCTTTCCATCTCACCATGAAAACACAGACCATTTCCAACTCAAAAAGAAAGCTCCCTGTGCCTGCCAGGAAAGGAGAGCAAAGTAACCCCCAAATAACCAGTTAAGCTAATCCTCTTACATCACTCCACTTAAGGCAAGATGACAACATAAGGGCTTTAGGGAGAAGGAAATTAGAAGAATTATGTCCAACACTCCGTTTGCCCTGGGAATAGATCAGCCCTCTCCCCTTCTCTCCGACTCTGTACCCCACCCTTGGGACCAAGGGAGAGCCACTCACCCTCTGTGTGACAGGCTTGTCATCCTGGATCTGCACGGCCAGCCCTAGGTCAGACAGCCTGCAGTTGCCGAGGTCATCCAGAAGCACATTCTCCGGCTTCATGTCCCGGTAGACAATACCGAGTGAGTGGAGGTGCAGCACTCCACAGGTCATCTGGGCCGAGTAGAAGACCACCCTGCTCATGTCCAGGCCCCGTGTACCCACACTGTAGATGTGGAACTTGAGGTCTCCCCCATTCATCAGGCTCATGACCAGGCAGAGATGGGACTTGGTTTCAAAGGCATAGGCCAGAGAGACGATGAAAGGACTGCTGACCTTTTCCAAGATTTCCTTTTCTGAAAGAGCCATTTTCTCACCATTTTTCTTCTTCAGCCGCTTCTTGTCCAGTTTCTTACAGGCATACATCTTACCAGTGTTTCTCACCTGGACAGCACATACCTTAGAGAGAGAAAGAAAGGGAGAGGATGAGGTAGAAGTAAGAAGCACTAGTGGGAGAAGACAGCAAGGTTGATACAGGGGGTGAAAGGGCAGAAATCGGGTGAGGTGAAAAGATGGCAGGCTTCGGAGAAAAGAGAAGCCAAAAGCAATAGGGGTTCTTCAAGAAAGAGCTAGGACCACAGTGAGGTACTCTGCACCCTCCACCCATTAGGGGGGGGCATAATGAAAAAGAAAGGGAAAATAGCAAGTGTTAGCAAGGATGTGGAAAAACTGGAACCTTTGTGCATTGCTGGTGGGAACATAAAACGTGGAAGATTTTGGTGGTTCCCCAAAAAGTTAAACATAGAATTGCCACATGACCCCGCCATTCCACTCCTGGGCATATACACAAGAGAGATGAAAACAGGTATTAAAATACATGTACATGAACGTTCACAGCAGCACTGTTCACAGTAGCCAAAAGGCATAAAAACCCAAGTGCCCAACAACAGATGAGTGGGTAAGTGACATGTAGTCTACCCACACAATAGAATAGAAGAAAGTACTAATATATCTGCAACATTAGTGACCTTCCAAAACACTATACTCGGTGAAAGAAGCCAGATTCTAAAGGTCACATATTGTGTGATTCCATTTAGATGAAACCTCAGGGTAGGCAAATCCATGGAGACAGAGAGCAGACCAGTGGTCGCCAGGGACTGTGGGGAGGGGACTGGGGAGTAACTGTTAATGGGTACAAGGGTGATGAAAATGTCTTGGAACTACACAGAGGTGATGGTTACACAACACTATGATGCATGTATTCAATGCCACTGAAATGGCTACTGGTTAATTTTATGTTACGTGAATTTTACGTCAAAAAATGTTTTTCTAGTTAGAAAGATAAAGAGCTGATCATGGCAGTGGTATAAAATTGATTCTCAACTTTACTTCAAGATGAATGTTTTCTCAGATACCTGAAGTTTTCTCAAATCAAGTCCATTACCACAATTAAGGGAAATGGAGAGCTCCCGTGGTCGTGTGCTGCTATCATTCTCGTGTCTGGGGGGCACTTCAGTGTGCTCCTGGCGTAGACCCCATCATAAAGATTCTTGGCCAACTCCACATTTTGTTTGTCTTTCCCAACCCACTCTCATTTTATTTCACATGGTGGCCAGAAAAAAGATGTGGGAGCCAGCTAGGAATTCTCCACAGGCGGCACTGAAATCAGTTCTAAGTAGGTCCTCTTGAGGTTTTTTTGTTGTTGTTGTTAACGCAAAACCAAATCCTTTTATGCTGTGTACTTCACCTTCCAGCCCAGCCATTCTGAGACACTTACCTCCCCAAAACCACCTTTCCCCAGAACTCGGAACTCATCGAAGTACTTGTCCGACACCGGTTGCATCTCAAAGACCTTCCACTGCAGAAACTTGTCATAGAAGGGGCTGGCCAGGAAATCCCGGAAGGGCTGGTCCTGCAAGAAGGCCATGACCTCAGCCTTGGCCTGTGCCACCAGGGCTATCTGATCTTCCTCGGTGGTGGCTGCTTGGCACTTGGTGGCCAGAGCTGGGCTGAGGAAGGGATGTGGGTGCCCTGGAGCAGAAGCAGCCACACAAGTGGCCACTAGCCCCTGCAGCATGCTGCCCTTGACAGGACCCTCCTCAGCCAGCTCCCAACTCTGCACCTCCTCAAGGAAGGCCACGGCCTCTTGGTATGGGGGCACTGTGGCTAGGAAGTCCCGGAAGAGGCGGCGGCCAATGGGCTGCTGCTCGCACAGGTTGTTGAAGTCCTGGGGCAGGGACTGGCGGAGCTGGGTGCAGGACTGTGGCCCGGGCAGCACCAGACTCCGGCGTCGCCTCTGCAGCTCCTTGCTGTCTCCATCCAAGGTCTTCCGGGCCTGCAGGTAGGCTGTGTTGGCAATCAGGTTGTCCAGGCCCCCCATGTCGACCATGGCTGAGCACAAGGTGTGCTCCCAGGAAAAGAAAAGGAAGGATGGACAGCTGCGGTGGGGACTCAGTACGTCTGGGGGCCAGCTGGATGGTTTCCCTTGCAGGGTTCAGTAGCTTCCAGAGGATTTACAGGGAGTCTTCTAGTCCACGGGTAGCACTGGCGGAGGGTACAGAAAGAGGTTTCTCTTGTAAGAAGCTTTGCTGGCTATGTATAGCCGGCCAGAGAAGGGCACATCACAGGTCATGCTCCCATCCACCAAGAAGAAAGCAGCCAGAAACACCTGTGAAGGCCACTTGTTCATCGTGGGGACATACATACCTGCTTCCTGAATACACAGTTATCACTTTCCAAAGGAAAGGAGTCATTATAAGGTGGTATACTATTTGTTGCCGACAGCATTATTTTATTAAACTCCTTCTAATTTTACACATTTCCTTCCAGGCTCAAGCTAGGTAAACTCCCAGGAAATGCCAGGTCAGTCAGGTAGAGGAACTGTGAGGGGTAGGGGAGGTTTTCTTCCGTGTCTAGCAGCCCAACACAGAGCAGGTTACAGAAGGGGATGCTCTGAACTTTGAGTCCTGAGACATGTTCCCAGAGGCCCTCGGGGACTCATGTTGCGGCCCTCAGAGTGGACCGTGGCTTTCCCACAGTCAGTTGCACCCCGAACAGTCCGCAGAGATCATCCAGTTACGGCTTTCCTAGTTCCCAGGAGTCTGAGACTTAAAGTACTGGGTTAAAAAAAAAGGCGGGGGGTCATCTTGGCCCAAAACATCCCATGAAGTGACATAAGCAGAAAAAGAACACCACTTCACCACATGTGGTTGCAACTGTTCCAAGGGCACAATCTAATGAGTGGAATCCGAACGTGAACGAGCCTCTTCTGTGTTGAGACCCAGAGCAGCGCAGTTTCAGGCGTGGCCCCTCGACATCTTTGCCAATACTCCCTCGCGAAGCCAGGAAGCTTCCCTCCACGGAGATCGCTCAGAGCCGCCCCAGACCACGACCTCACAAAGAACAGAAATTGGTTTAGACAGAGATCAGGCTAAGAACCTCTGCTCCAAAAATAACACTTGTGTCCTACAGGGAAAGAGTACTCAGGCTTTTTCTTCACAAAGCAAGGCTAAGGCAGCTTAAAAACAAAGTCATTCAGTATTATGCCAGAGTGTTTAAAAGGGAAAGAGAGCGAGAGCGAGAGCGAGATCGGAGCGAGAGAGACAGGAGGGGGGTGGGGGGGAGGGGGGAAGCTGGTCAATCTTTTCCAAACAAACAACTTCTAGCACACACTCTGTCCAAACATCATCATGACCACCTCGGTCGGCCTGTCGGAGCCTGCCCTCCGTTCCCCAGAGCAGATACACGCTTGGCCTCATGCTACCAAGAATTATGTAATGAACTCATGGGTGCACTTTGGCTTTCACTGCTGCACTGTAAACCATCACCCCTATGGTAGAGACAGGCAATCTGCGCCAGTGACCACGCTCAGAAATGTTGGTACTTTTTTTTGTTCTTGATATGTCATCCTGGGTCCACATTTCTGAGTAGTGAAAAACCGGTCTGAGAATGTCTCTTAAGGAGGAAATGCCTTTTCCTGTGGTTCATATGAATACAATGGCAATGGAACAGGGCAGAACTTTGAGAAAATGGTAGAATTGTCATCACATCGGTATTTAACCTTATCGCTGAAAAAAGAATGCTTTTCAGTGATGAACATATATGTTATGAATGGCTTGATTCCACTTGGACTAATACCTTCCTTTATCTCTAGTAATCACTACGCCCAGCTCTGTCTAATAGAAATATGTGAAGGCACACATGGAACTTGAGATTTCCTAATAGCCACAGTTATAAAAGGAAAAAGAAACAAGTGAAATTAACTTTAATAATATATTTTATTTCGCCCACTATATACAAAATATTATCATTTCAACATATAATTGATGAGTTGCTAATGAGATATTTTACATCCTTTTTTAAAATTATATTTTTATTGCTGTTGCAAATGTTTCCTTTTGCCATTTTTAAATGTTTATTTCTGTGAGAGAGAGAGAGAGAGAGAGAGAGAGACATTGATAGCATTAGCAGAAGAGGCACAGAGAGAGAGGGAGACAGAGGATCTGAAGCGGGCCCCGTGCTAACAGCAGAGAGCCAGATCAGATGCAGGGCTCAAACTTGTGAACCATGAGATCATGACCTGAGTGGAAATCGGACCCTCAACTGACTAAGCCACCCAGGTCCCCTACATACTTTTTTATGTCCTGAGTTTTCAGAATATGTTTGTATGTGACACTTACCACACATATCAATTCAAACCACCTACATTTCAAATGCTCAGCAGATACAAGTGGCCAGTGGCTACCCTATTGGACAGCAGAGAGTTAACCCTTCTTTACCTAGTTTTGTCATGAAGAGGAATTGTTCTTATGTTCGTTTGTTTTCTAATCAGTAATCCCATAGGCCATCTGGGTAAAACAAACAAACAAACAAACAAACAAAACACCTCCCTTATTAACTGAAAATTATCTAATTGATGAGAACAGAATGTAGATAATAGTTGAACACAGAGTTTAGAAGCTATAAAATGACTGCATGTTGCCTACTGGCAATTTAAAACAGAGTGTCATTATTTTTAAGTTTTACTTACCTGAAAAAAAAAAAAAAAGATGTCTGTTTAAGACAACACTTTATGTGATTACTAACAATTAGGGTCCAGGGCTTTTCCCAACTTGATGAAATGGTAATTGGAGATCCAATTAAATAACAGCATTGTATCCTTAGCTTTAGAAGCCGAGCTAAGCGCTGCGCACATTCAGGACACCCTATGCCAAGGGGGAAAAGTACCAGAAAACTTGGATTGGAGATGTGGCCCAGCGGTTACAAGCACTAACTCCGAGACTGCTTGGGAGAGCTGAATCTCACTCCAGGAAGTCTTGGCTGTGTGAATCTTTAGCAAGTTACTTAACTTCTCTGAGCTTCAGTCTCATTATCTGAAAACAGAAATAAAGTGCTGATTCTTGAGTAGCTTCTTATGAGAATTAAATGCCAAACAGTGCCTGGCACAATGAAGTGATCAAAAGTACTAGCTTTTAAGTGATGACTATGAATCATCAAAACTTAATCAAAAAGTATGCTTTTGGTGTGTGTGGGGGGGAGGGGGTGACTCTTGATCTCGGGGTTGTGAGTCTAAGTCTCAAGGTGGGTGTGAGATTACTTAAAAATAAAATCTTAAAAAATAGTAATAATAAAAAGAATACAATTATGCTTTTCTGATATTCAGATTGGAGGTAGGAGAGACCTAAGCAATGTGGAAGAAGGTGGGTTTCTGTGTGCAATGCTCACATAGCATAGAGCGGCCAATTCAGGGTTTCACGTGACCCTGGAAAGCTGTGGAGTCTGGTGCAGCTAGAAGACAGAGAGACCAGATTCATTCAGTGACTAATGTTCTAATAAATAATAATAAACTAATGTAACTAAATGATTTACTGCATTCTTTCATAAAAACAGAAACTAAACTCTGTCATATGAAAAAAAGAGATCTTTCATTTTGAAAGAAAAATAAACTTTTATCATTGGGAAAACAATGAAAATATTTTACTACCTTTTATGATTAATTTTGTAACCTAGAGAAAAGGAAAAGCATGTTCTTTACTCACATCTTCCATTACATTTGGCATCATGTGGTTTCAAGCATTATTTTCTGATATAGATATTCTTAAATTTTAAAATTCTGTGATATAATACACTTGAAACTCAAAGAATATAAAACATTGGGTTAAATTAGTAATATGGTATGCTTGGTTTGCTTCCCTAAGGATTTTTAATATTGAAAATATATCTGTGGATAAAGAAAATAGCAAAGCAAAGTTTCTAGTAAGAACATGACACTCCCTTACAATCCACAGTTCTCTGCACGGCCCAATAGCATATGTATTTGAGGATCAAGAATTATGGAATAGGGGCGCCTGGGCTCCTCAGTCAGTTGGTATCTGACTCTTGATTTTGGCTCAGGTCATGATTGTGGAATCATGGGATGATGGGATCTGGACTCCACACTGAGGTTGGAGCCTGCTTGGGATTCTGATTCTCTCTCTCTCTCTCTCTCTCTCTCTCCCTTTGCTCCTCCTCTGTTCTCTCTCCAAAAAATAAAAGAATATGGGGTGCCTGGGTAGCTCAGTTGGTTGAGTGACTGACTTTGGCTCAGGTCATGATCTCACAGTTTGTGAGTTCAAGCCTCGCATCGGGCTCTGTGCTCACAGCCTGGAGCCTGCTTCGGATTCTGTGTCTCCCCCTCTCTCTGCCCCTCCCCTGCTCATGCTCTGTGTGTGTCTCTCTCTCTCTCAATAATAAATAAACGTTTAAAAAAATTAAAAATAAATTTAAAATAAAAGAATAAAATAATCTAAAAAAATTATGAAATAATGTAACTTGATATGATGTGTCTCATAAACAAGATATTTTGTACATTAAATGTAAGTTCTGAGACAGACTAATAGATTAGCATTCGGATACCCAAAGAAGCCAGGTTATTCTTCAACTTCTGAATTAAATCCTTCCATAATAAAGATTTTGCTTTTTTCTTTTAGTAGAAGCCCTCTACTGGAAGGAAAAGCAAAAGGGTCTTTATCCTTCCAACAAGAGCTGACTACGCTTTATATTTTAATAATTTGAAAAAGTCAAGGATATCTTATCAGTTAAAATTTGTTGAATACTAAACAGAGAAGAGAGGGAAAGGAGCTAGATAAATTGTAGACTACTGTTTCAATGTGGTCACAGAATTTTCTCACAAAACAATTAGTTTTCAACCATTTTGTCTTTTCTGTTGAAATTCTGAACAGTAAGATCAATGGGTGGTCTTGCTAGATTTTCTTCAACAGAGTTCTAGAGACAACTGAGGTTTTCTTAGTGAAATTAGAAAGAAGTGATACACAGGTAATTTTAGAGGACTAAGTATAAAAGTCATACAGGAGATAAAAATCATCATTTTATCACACCATATTTAGAGACCTTTTTGTTACGGAAAATCTCAAACATACATAAAAGTACAGAGAATAGTAAAATGAACTTCCACATACTCATCAGCCAACTTTATTATCGGTATTATTAGCACTTTGCCAGTTTCCTTTCACTTTCATCTAACACTCTCTTGTTTTGTTTGTTCTTTTTTTTTTTTTAACAATTTAACTTTTTTAAAGCAGTTTTTGATTCAGAGCAGAATTGAGAGGAAAGGACAGATTTTCCACTTGCTCCCTGCCCCCATCCATGCATAGCTTCCCCCCACTATCAACATCGTCCTTCCCTCCTGAGTGCTACATTTGTTACAATTAATGAATGTATACTGGCATATCATCATTACCCAAAGGAAAGTGGGGAGTGCATTTCCAGAAGTGGGAGCAGCCCATTCAATGCCAAAGACCAGTGGAGGGTCCTGAATAAGGGAGAAGATACGTGGCAGCAAATGAGGCCACAGGAACAGCCAGGAGTCAAACCATCCTTTTAAGGATGTAGTCTCGGTCTTAAGAACAATGGGAGGCCATCAGAGTATTTAGCCATATAACATAGTTACATTTGTGTTTTCAGAAAGATCCCCCTGCCTGCTGTGTGGTGAAGAGACTGGGAACAGGGAGTTGGGGGAGACACCATAGGCAGCCCAGTGAATAATGATGATGGCAGCAGAGATGGAAGGAAGCAGAAAGAATCGCAACCTATGCAGAAGGCACAACGGACAGGAGATGGTGAGATGCAGGGTGAAGAAGAGGAAGGGGTGACTCCAGGGCTCCAGCTTGAGGGAACTAGACAGATGGCAATGCCATTCACCCAGATACAGAAAACCTTGAAGGGGGAGTGGTTTGAGTTCAGTTTGGGACATGCAGGCTTGGGGTGCCAATGAGACAGCCACATGGAGATGCCAGGTGGCACTGTAGTGGGCACTGTGTGCAGTAGTAAAGAAAATAGACAAAAATCCCTGTCTTTAGAGAGGTTACATTTTAGCAAGTGAGACTGTTAATAAGTAAAATATACCATATATTTAATTACAAATGACCCCAAGACTTTGTAACCTAAAATAATGAATTCTGTGCTTTGGTTGGGCAGCTCTCTGCTGGTCTGATTCCTGTGGTTGCATTCAACTGGGGGGTGGGCAGATGGCTGAGCTCAGCTGGGAGGCCACTGGGGGTTTTCAGCTGAGGACGGCTACAATTAGATGGACACTTTAGCAAGATGGCAGACTAAAGGGGAAAGGGGGAATACAGAAAAATCAGTTTGGAGGCTAAGGCAGTGACCCTGGTGAGACATCAGTGGAGGTAACGGTTAAGAGGCTTTGCTTCTGCAGTAAATGTGGGGTGTAGCAGTAAGAAAAAGGACAAGGTTGACTCCAAGGTTTCGGTCCTAAGTAAGTGGAAGGATGAAGAGCCCACAGACTTAGCTGAAAATCCTCTGGAGGAGCAGGTAGTGGGGAAGATCAAGAACTTAGTCTTGTACTGTTACATTTGAATTGTCCATGAAACGTCTAAATGGGAATTTTGAGTAGCTGCTGGATCTGTGGGTCTACAGCCTGGAGGAAAGCTTGGGCTGGAGGTATTCACTGGAGTCATCCAGTATATGAAAGGCATATTAAGGCCGTGGGACTGGATATAACACCCTGGGGGTGAAAGCAGAGAGGTCTGAGATCAGAGCCGAGAGGTCAGAGAGGTGAGAAGGCCAGAGGGGTAGAAGAAAAGCCAACAGAGGATGGTACCCTAGAAACCAAGTGAGGAAATAGTGTTAAGGAAGAGAGTGATCAATTGTGGCAGGTGCTGCTGATAGGTCAAGCCGGGCAAGTACGGAAAACTGACTTCGAAAGTTTTATTTACTGGTTTCTTTTTTTTTTTTTAATTTTTTTTTTCAACGTTTATTTATTTTTTGGGACAGAGAGAGACAGAGCATGAACGGGCGAGGGGCAGAGAGAGAGGGAGACACAGAATCGGAAACAGGTTCCAGGCTCTGAGCCATCAGCCCAGAGCCCGACGCGGGGCTCGAACTCACGGACCGCGAGATCGTGACCTGGCTGAAGTCGGACGCTTAACCGACTGCGCCACCCAGGCGCCCCATACTGGTTTCTTTGTGACACTGGAAAGGAACATAAAATGGGGTGGAAAGTGCTATAAAAGTTGGTATTTATATGAGACTAATACTATGTGTAAAGGAGAAAAAGAAAGCCTAGTGGTATCTTCAGTGGGGGGCACAGCAGCATTTATTCTTTGGGCAGATAAAATAATTCTATTTGAGAGCTTTATATTTCTCTTAACTCAGAATTTTCCAAGGTCTAGTTTTTAACTGCAAACTTAACTTTGAGATATTTCTGCGGGTTGTCATGATCAAGGATATTTTAAGTCACTCCTATGTTGTGCTGCATATTCTGGGGATGAGTGGGTTGGCAGGGAGAGACAGTTAATGTATTCTTGCTTAACTGGTTAAATATGCTATTTTGGGGCGTCTAGGTGGCTTCAGTCGGTTAAGCTTCCAACTTTGGCTCAGGTCACAATCTCATGGTTCATAAGTTTGAGCCCCGTGTCGGGCCCTGTGCCAACAGCTCAGAGCCTGGAGCCTGGTTTCCATTCTGTGTCATCCTCTCTCTCTGCAACTCCCCTGCTCATGCTCTGTTTCTCTCTGTCTCTCAAAAAATAAATAAATGTTAAAAAAATTTTTTTAAATATGCTATTTTAATAAAATATTGAAACCCAAAAAAGATTTAGCAATTTGGAGGTCATTAGGGAGCTGGACAAGAGCAGTTTCAATGGTGTGGTATGATGAAACCCTTATTAGTCAGTTCAAGAGAGAATAGAAGGAGGTAAATTGGAGGCAGCCAGTATAAGCTACTCCTCTGAGGAATTTAGCTCAAGGGTATGATCACTGGAGTGAATGGCCAACATAAGGTGGAAAGACAAGATCGCTGGAGGAGAGGACGTCAGGGGATTGAGAAATCAGGTATTAGAAGCACTGCCCATGTGAATATTGAAATCACCAAGAATTACCCAAAGGGTAAGGCAATGGAGAAACTGACAGAGAGCCAAGCTAGCATCTTCAAAGAACAAAGGAGAGTAACTGGGGTCACAGGAAGACTGTGGTGAGTGGTGTTCTAATGACATGAGAGTCAAAGCTGGGTGTTTTTAGGGAGAGAAGTAGCAACAGAGAAATGGAAACAGCTTCAGTAATATGAAGGAGAAGAAAGGTTGCAGAAGCAGTGCCTCAGGGGAGAGACAGGTTTTAGTGATAATAAGAAAGTGAAAGATGAAACCAAGAGCTGGTTCTTTGAGAAGATAAGCAAAAATAGGTAAGCCTTTTAGCCAGACTCATCAAGAAAAAAAGAGAGAAGACCCATATAAATAAAACCAGAAATTAAAGAGAACAACTGACAACAGAGAAATACAAAGGATTATAAGAGACTACTATGAGAAATTATATGCCTAACATTAGACAATAAGAAGAGAAATTTCTAGGAACATACAATCTTTCAAAACTGAATCAGGAATAAAGAGAAAATCTGAACAGACCAACCACTAGTAACAACATTCAATCAGTAACCAAAAAATTGACCAACAAACAAAAGTCAAAGACCAGATGGATTCACAGGTGAATTCTACCAAATACTAAGAGTCTATGCTTTCCTCCTTAAACTATTCCAAAAAATACAAAAAGAAGGAAAGCTCCCAAATACATTCTAATGAGACCAGCATTACCTTGATACCAGAACTAGACAAACATTAAAAAAATAAAAGAAAAGAAAATTATAAGCCGATATCCCTGATGAACACAGATGCAAAAATCCTCAACAAAATAGTAGCAAACCTCATTCAACAATACATTGAAAGGATCATTCACACCATCAAGTGGGGTTTATTCCAGAGATGCAAGTACAATTCAACATTCACAAATCAATCAATATGATACACCAAATTAATAAAATGGAAGGATAAAAATCATATGATAATCTCAATAGATGCAGAAAAGCATTGTCAAAATTCAATATCCCTTCGTGATAAAAATTCTCAAAATCTGTTTAGAGGGAGCAAACCTTAACATAATAAGGGCCATATAAGAAACACACTGCTAACATCAAGAGCTTTTCCTTTAAGATCAGGAACAAGACAAGAATGTAGACTCTCCCTATTTTTACTCAGTGTAATATTGGAGGTCCTAGCCAAAGCAATCAGACAAAGAAAAAAAAGGGGGGCATGAAAGGCATCCATATCGGTAAGGAAGAAGTTAAACTGTCACTATTTGCAGATAACATGATACTATATATAGAAAACTCTCAAGATGCCACCAAACAACTATGAGAACTCATAAATGAATTCAGTAAAGTTGCAGGTCACAACATTCTGTGTCACAACACAGAAATTGGTTGTATTTCTACACACTAATAATGAAGTAGCAGAGAGAGAAATTAAGAAAATACTACCATGTACAACTGAACCAAAAAGAATGAAATATCCAGAAATAAACTTAACCAAGGTAGTGAAAGACCTTCACTCTGAAAACTATAAAACACTGATGAAAGAAACTGAAGACAACACAAAAAAATGGAAAGATGTTCCATGTTTATGGACTGGTAGAATTAATATTGCTAAAATGCCCATACTATGCAAAGCAACCTACAGATTCAGTGCAATCCCTATCAAAATACTAAAAGCATTTTTTCCCCAAAAGCATTGTTCAAAGAACTAGAACAAATAACAGCAAAACCTTCATGGAAATACAAAAGACCCTAAATAGCTAAAGCAATCTTGAAAAGAAGAACAAAGCTGGGGTGCCTGGGTAGCTCAGTTGGTTAAGCTCCTGACTGGCTCAGGTCATGATCTCGCAGTTTGTGAGTTTGAGCTTCGTGAATTTGAGCCCTGCATCCAGTTCTGTGCGGACAGCTCAGAGTCTGGAGTCTGTGTCTCCCTCTCTCTCTGCCCCTCCCCCACTCACATTCTGTCTTTCTCTCTCTCTCTCTCTCTCTCTCTCTCTCTCTCAAAAATAAACAAACATAAAAAAAATAAAAGAAAAAATCTGGAGATATCATACGCCCCGATTTCAAGGAATACTACAAAACTGAAATAATTAAAATACTATGGTGCTGGCATAAAAATAGACACATAGATCAATGGAACAGAATAGAGAGTCCAGAAATGAACCCATGATTATATGGTCAATTAATCTTTGACAAAGGATTCTTTGGGATAAAATAATTCAAGTTACTCCTTTTAATATCTGTAGACTTAATAGTGATGTCATGTTGCTCATTCCTAAAGTTGGTAATTTGTGTCTATACTCTATTTTTCTTAATCAGTGTTGCTAAAGTTTATCAATTTTAATGACCTTCTTAAAGAAATGGCATTTGGGGGCGCCCGGGTGGCTCAGTCAGTTGAGTGTCCGACTTCAGCTCAGGTCATGATCTCTTGGTCTGTGAGTTCAAGCCCCGCGTCTGGCTCTGTGCTGAAAGCTCAGAGCCTGGAGCCTGCTTCGGATTCGGTGTCTCCCTCTCTCTCCCCCTCCCCCACTCATGCTCTGTCTCTCTCTGTCAAAAATAAATAAACATTAAAAAAATTAAAAAAAAGAAAAGAAAAGATAGTCTCTTCAATAAATGGCATTGGGAAAACTGGACAGCTATATGCCAAAGAATGAAACTGGAGCATTTTCTTACACCATCCACAAAAGTAAATTCAAGATGGGTTACAGACCCAAATGTGAGACCTGAAATCATAAAACTCCTAGAAAAAAACATAGGCAGTAATTTCTTTGACATCAGTCATAGCAACATTTTTCTAGATATGTCTCCTCAGGCAAAGGAAACAAAAGCAAAAATGAACTATTAGGACTACATACACCATAAAAAGATTTTGCACAGCAATGAAAGCCATCAACAAAACAAAAAGGCAACCTACTGAATGGAAGAGGGTATTTGCAAATGACATATCCACTAAGGGGTAAATACCTAAAATGTATAAACTTACACAACTCAACACCAACAAATAATCTGATTAATAAGTGGGCAGAAAAACAGAAAAGACATTTTCCCAAAGAAGACACACAGATGGCAAACAGACACATGAAAAGATGCTCAACATAACTAATCATCAGGGAAATGCAAATAAAAAATGATATATAAGCAATGAGATAAGATATCACCTTACACCTATCAGAATGGCTAGAATAGAAAGAGAAGAAATAAGTTGTGGTGAGGATGTGGAAGAAAAAGGATCCCCCATGCACTGTTGGTGGGAATATAAATTGGAGCAGCTACTGTGGAAAACAGTTTGGAGGGTCCTCAAAAAATTTAAAATAGAATTACCCTATGATGAATAGAATTCCACTAGTGGGTATTTGCCCAAAGACAATGAAAATACTAATTAAAAAAGATATAGGCACTCCCGAGGCGCCTGGGTGGTTCAGTTGGTTAAGCATCCAACTCTTGATTTAGGCTCAGGTCATGATCTCAGGGCTGTGAATAGAGGCCTGGGTTGGAATCTGCACTGGGCATGGAGCCTGCTTAAGATTCTCTCTCCCCCTCCCTCTGCCCCTCCTCACTCTCTCTCTTACAAAAAAAAAAAAAAAAAAAAAAAAAAAAAGAAAAGATATATGCACCCTTATGTTTATAGCAGCATTATTTACAATAGCCAAGATAGGGAAGCAACCCAAGTGTCCACTGACAGATGAATGGATAAAGAAGCTGTGGTGTATATATACAGTAGCATATTACTTATCCGTAAAGAGGAATGAGATCTTGCCATTTGTGACAACATGGATGGACCTAGAGGGTATTATGCGAAGTAAGTCAGACAGAGAAAGACAAATACTATGTGACTGCACCTGCATGTAAAATCTAAAAAATAAAATGAACGAATAAACATGCAAGCAAAAGGCAGAAACAGACTCATATAAATACACAGAACAAACTGATGATGGCGTAACTACCAGAGAGCACAGAAGAAGTTTCAGAAGTTGAGGAGGAGTGGGAGAGGAAGGAATAAAAGGGGATATAAAAAACTACTTGGGGTTCGGGGCACCTGGGAGGCTCAGTTGGTTACGCGTCCAACTTCAGCTCAGGTCATGATCTCACAGACCATGAGTTCAATCAAGCCCCGCATCAGGCTCTGTGCCGACAGCTCAGAGCCTGGAACCTGCTTCGGATTCTGTGCCTCCCTCTCTTTCTGCCCCTTCCTTACTTGCACTCTGTCTCTGTCTCTCAAAAATAAACATTAAAAATTTTTTTTTTTTAAATCCAAACAACCCAACTACTTGGGGTTAGATTTGAGAGAATGTGAGTTGACCTGGGAAGTCTGGGTTTTTTGTGTTTTCTGACCTAACTGGAACGACTCAGTGGTGCTGGCCAGCCTCTGAGTGTTGGGGCAGGGAGAGGTGCTGGGCTGGTGTGGGCCTGCAGCATGCTGGAGCTGAGACCACTGGTCCCACTTGACCACTGAATTGTGGGAGGTCTTATGTAGAATACTTGGGTCCCCGCCCACCTAGTCTATGTGTGTGGATCTGGCAAAGGGGTGATCTGAGCTGAGCTGGGAGCATCTGGGGCATTTTTGTGGTTAGATGCAGGTTTGAAGGCGTCAGGTGAAGACTGCACCAGAACCAAGAGTAACTCCTTTTACTTTGCATCCACCTTGGGACCCAGCAGCAGGGCTGCAGTGGAGCAGGAAAGACTCTAGCCCTCCTAAGCTTTATCAAGGGGTCTATGTATATTCACTCATAAGACCTCAGATCCAGGCCATCTGTCCGACAGAAACAGCACTACAACCTCAGAGCCATTAAGCGCTTTTTAAAGCAGAAAGTATGGGAATGACCCTAGTCCAGATCTTGTACCCTTAAGTTCTAAGCCCATTGTCAGAAAAGTTCTGAGTCCGTGTTGTTCAGTGAGGTGTTCAGAGTTCAGTGAGGAATTTCAGGCTACGCTAAAATTTCCATCTTATGACTGAGGGCAGCTCTAAGATTTTGTGCACTTAAAACCCCGAAAAATGTTTTAGAAGGGAGCTGGGATGAATAAAACATTTTCCCTTTTAAAAAAATCACCTCTTCCATTACTTATTTCTTCTGCATTTTGATAAACTTCTTGAAAATGAAACACTTCTAATGAACTCCAAGGAGCTTTCTCAAATTACCTCCACAGGGGACCAGAACAAGATCAGAAACACAATTATTTTGATTTGAGTGCTTTCTTGAAGAGTTGAACAATAAGACAAATGGAACAACCATTAATGCATTTTCTTGTATTTTCCACTTAGTAGCAAATATAAAAGGGTGTTGGTTGTGGTCTTAAATAATAATATCCACCACTCTTTTTTTAAAAAATTCAGTTTTATTTTACAGAATAAAATATACAGATCTTAAATGTGTAGTTTTATGAGTTTTGACAAATGTATACACTCATATAACCACACCCAAGTCAATATATGCAACATTTCCATCACCGCTGAAAGCTTTCTTGTGCCCTTTCCCAGTCAATGCCCCCAACAAGAGGCAAGCTATTCGGAGTTCTGTAGATTAATTTTGCCTGTCCTTGAACTTCATATAAACAGAATCATACAGTTAAGTACTCTTTTGTGTCTGGATTCTTTTGCTCCACATAGTATTTTGAGGCTCATTCATGTTGTTGCACGGATCAGTAGTTTGTTCCTTTTTTTTTTTTTTTTTTTCTTTACTGCTGAGTAGCATTCCATTCTATGAATGTACCACTATGCTGGTGATGGACATCTGGGTCGTTTCCCACTTGGGCTGTTGTAAATACAAAAAATGCAGCTTTGAATATTCATCTATGTCTTTTTGTGCACATAAGTTTTCATTGCTCTTGGGAAAATACTTAGAAGCAAAACTGCTAAGTCATAGAGTGGATGTATATTTAACATTTTCGATACTGCTTTCCTCTTCGGCTGCTCCGTTCTTCTTTCCCGCCAGCAACGTAGGAGAGTTCCAGGTCCTCTACATCTTTACTGAGACTTGGTGTTAACAGTCTCTGTAACCTGAGCTATTCTAGGGGTATGTAGAGGTGTTCTGTGTAATTTTAACTTGCATCTCTGAAGAGAAATGTTACGATCGTTTTCATGTTTTAACTGCCTTTTTGTATGTCTTTTGTGAAATATCTTTTCAATTCTTTTGCCCATTATCCAGCTCCTTAATTAAACTTTGTTGAGAATGTGGCCTAATCAGGCAATATTCTGTTGACTGCTCATGTTCTTTAATAGAGAAGCTATATGCTGTATGGACAATGAGGCAGCAATGGCAGAAATAAACTGGTTAAGAGCATTAGACTTGGATCTTTCCGGTTTAAATTTCGTAGGACAACCGTAGAAGCAACCATTTAATTTGTAAAAGGCTCCATGTGCTATTTCAGTTCAGTTTTAGAACACAAATAACAATTACTCTTTAACCTCAGCATAAAATTAGGGTTGGGGGAAATATCTAAAAGTAGTGTCACAGCCTAGGTAACATAATATTTTTTCCATATGGCATTATATTTTGAAACATAATTTTACTCAAGGACTATCCAAATTTGTGTCACGATGAACATATGCTAAAGGCTCACTTAAAAGTTTTGTTTTAGGGGCACCTGGGTGTCTCAGTCGGTTAAGCGTCCGACTTCGGCTCAGGTCATGATCTCACGGTCTGTGAGTTCGAGCCCCGTGTCAGGGTCTGTGCTGACAGCTCAGAGCCTGAAGCCATTTCAGATTCTGTGTCTCCCTCTCTCTCTGCCTCTCCCCTGTTCATGCTCTGTCTCTCTCTGTCTCAAAAATAAACGTTAAAAAAAAAAAGTTTTGTTTTACAAGTCAGCAAATTAAAAAATACAGCCATAAAGATGTCATTTCAGGGATAAAATGACCTCTAAGATCCTTTCCAATTCTAAGAGTTTATGACAAAGAAGTATGCATAACAGCAACTCTCAAAGTATTAACAATAATGAAGTTAGTCATTAATACTAATGGTGGACAATAATATAGGTTGATTAGGGGCACCTTGGTGGCTCAGTTGGTTAAGCGTCCGACTTCAGTTCAGGTCATGACCTCACAGCTTGTGGGTTTGAGCCCCACGTCAGGCTTTGTGCTGACAGCTCAGAGCCTGGAGCTGCTTCAGATTCTGTGTCTCCCTCTCTCTGCCCCTTGCCCTTGCTCTCTCCCTCAAAAATAAATAAACATTAAAAAATTTTTAAAGTAATATAGGCTGATTAATTCAATAACTATTCACAATCACTATTCCCTTTTTGTTCCTCTACTGTGAAAGCTGGAAAGTCAAATACTTCACCTCCTATTATTATTATTATTGCTTCTGGAAGTGGCTCTGGGACATAATTCAGGCAACTGAGGAACAGACTAAAGACACCAGTGAGGGCACCTCATCCCAAGTAAAAGTATCTTCCCAAGTTTCTTTTTCTGGCTAAAGAAAACAACAACAATATCCTTTTGCCCCTTATTTTTCCCTAAGAACGTGAATATAAGACTAGAAAATACAGTAGCCATCTTGGGACTATGAAGAAGAGGTATGAGAATGAGGCTTCATGCCAAAGACGTTGAGAGCAGAAAGAAGAGAGCCTGGCTCCCAAGGGTAACACTCGTCACTTACTAGCCCTAATCTTCCCACCCCTAGACTTTTTGTTATGAGAGACAATAAACCACTATCTGTTTAAGACAGTGTAGTCGGGTGTTCTGGTATTGCCAGACAAATGTACTGTCGGCCGATTCACTAGTGTTTAAAAGAAGATCTCACTCTTCAATACAGAGAACAAACTGAGGGCTGCTGGAAGGGAGGTGGGTGGGGGGATGGGCTAACTGGGCAAGGGGCATTAAGGAGCGCACTTGTTGGGATGAGCACTGGGTGTTGTATGTAAGCGATGAATCATGGGAATCTACCCCCAAAACCAAGAGCATACTGTACACACTGCATGTTAGCCAACTTGACAATAAATTATATATAAAAAAATAAATTTTGTTTAGGTAACATTCAATGCGATACTGGTTTCAGGAGTAGAAATCCATGATTCATCACTTACTGTATATAATTATTTTTATATGTTGTTGGATTCAATTTGCACATTTTTTATAATTTGTGTCTATGTTTATCATAGATAATGATCTGTAGTTTACTTATGATGGTTTTATCTGGCTCTCTTTTCTGGGTAATAACAGGTCTCATAAAATGAATTGGTCAATGATTTGGGCAATTTCTCAGTTCTTTCTCTGTTTTGGAAGTATTTGTAAAGGACTGGTATTTTTTAAATTTTTTAATTAAATATTTCATAAATTTAAGGATAAAAAAAATTAAATGAATTAACATATGTAAAGCTCTTAGAAGATATTTTGGTACCTAGTAAGTGTTATACAAGTTTTAATATTACTACTGACTGTATTTCAGCAAGTTTTTAATAGGGAATTCTGATTTCTCAAAAATATTAAAACGTATATAAATTACTGTTAATCAGGGTTTCTCAACCTCAATGGTATTGACATTTTAGACTCAATGATTCTTGTTGGGGGGGGGGGGGCTGTCCCATGAATTTTAGGATGTTTAGCAGCATCCATATTCCCTATGCAATAGATCCCAGCACGCCTATCAGTTGTGAAAACCATAAATGTCTCCAGACATTGCCAAATGTCTCCTGGAGGGCAAAACCATTACCTGGCTGAGAACCACTGCTATAAATCTATCAAGGCTACAAAAGGAACTACATAAATTTATAGTTTAAAATATTAAGTAATTTTGAAGGGCAACTGGGTGGTTCAGTCGGCAAAGCATCCAACTTCGGCTCAGGTCATGATCTCCTGGACCGTGGGTCTGAGCCCCACGTCGGGCTTTGTGCTGACAGCTCAGAGCCTGGAGCCTGCTTTGGATTCTGTGTCTCCTTCTCTTTCCGCCCCTCCCCTACTTGTTCTCTCTCTCTCAAAAAAAAAAAACATTAAAAATTTTTTTAAAAATATTAAGTAATTTTGAAAATATAAGAAATGCTTACAAAATGTAAAGAATAGGAAACTATGCCAACAATCCTTTTTTGAACTGAGGTGTTTCAATATAATTTTGGACCTTTTATACTTGGGTTCATTTTTTCCCATTAAGTGTAGTGGCCAGTTAAAAATGTGTGATTCTCTTAGGCTTATGCTCAACACTATAGTTTCCAAAGATAATCGTTGAAAGGGAAGGTAGAAGATCACTTAAATTCGACATAATGGAGGCCCCCAGGATTCTTAAATTCTGATAGAACAGGCCTTATAAACAGATGATCTATACCAGCAGTGTCCAACAGAACTTGCTTTCTTGTTGGAAATATTTTATTCTGGGATATCCAATATGGAAGCTATCATATACATGTGACTACTGAGCATCTGAAATGTGGCTGATGTGACTCAGGGACTGAATTTTAAATTTGAAGTAATTAAAATTTAAATATCTACATGTGGCTAGAGGCTACATTGTTGGATAGCACAGACACATACCCTTCAAGAAATTATCTTAACTGTTGTTTTCCTTCCTTAGGAATGTCTTTTGTCTATGGCAGGCACCCTTTTCTCCTTGCCCTATAAAGAAGGTTACAACCAGGCAAATATGAGTGGATGTAAAGGACAGGTATGAAGGATGTAAAGGATGTAAAGGACAGGTATGAAGGTAGGTATGCAAAGACGTGGGAGCAATGTGAACAACTTACTTCAAGGGGACACCCCTTCTCTCCCCAGAAATGCTATGGAGCACAGACATAGCACATCTTGTTAAATAAAATAGAAATGGGTTTTCATAATCCACACAATAGATGGTCCTTCTAATCATTATATTGTATACCCTGCAAGTGAATGTGGTTTGTCCCTTCTACTTCTCAGGCATTATGCATCTCTTAGAAGGTTCATTACATTACACTTTACAAATCTGTTGAAGGGGCACCTGGGTGGCTTAGTTGGTTAAGTGTCTGACTTCAGCTCAGGTTATGACCTCACAGTTTGTGGGTTTGAGTCTCCCATCAGGTTCTGTGCTGACAGCTTTGAGCCTGGAGCCTGCTTCAGATTCTGTGTCTCCCTCTGTCTCTGCTCCTCCCCCTCCCCCACTCACGCTCTGTCTCTCTCTCTCTCTCTCTCTCTCAGGAATAAACATCAAAAAAAAAATTTTTTAAACCCACAAATCTGTTGTAAATCTAATATTCCCTAACAGGCCCTGCAGTCTCGGAAGATAGGAAACTTATTTATATTTAAATTCTTTCTACCATGAAGGCAAAGCCTCATATATAGGAGGGAAGGAGTAAATCACAAATCTCTAATATAAGTATGTTATAAATACATAATTTCTATAAAGGTTTAGAAAAAGCAGAGCAGGGGTTAGTATAGCAGACATAATTTATAAGGAAGGTCTAAGAATCACCACTAAAGAGTTAGATGACAATTGTATTACATCAGCCACACAAAACCTGTTCTTTACTATGTATTTTTCAGATTTATAAAGTCACATCCCAGGTGATCTGGCAAGAATTCTGATTATTTTGTTACATACAATTTGGTACAAATAATGTAGTTGGACTTTTTATAGAAGTCCCAATACATTTAGTTGATAGGTAGCTAGCTCTTTAAAGGCTAGGATAAAATACAAATGGCATAGAACATTTCATCTGCACTGAAATAGTTCCAAAAGCTTTTAACTGAGATTTTCATCTGGGTAGTTTTTTCCAACTCTCCCCCCTGCCTGGTTTATACACACATACTTCTTGGAAAATCATTGTGGGACAGCCCACTGTTGCTGATGGGAATGTGCTTCTCAGATGTGTTGGGGTGGTTTTTAAAAAGTTGAAAACCCCTCTCCTAAAAACTCATGTTGGCAATTCTGCACAGGTTGTGGGTGCACACAAACATTCTAATTCCTACAAGAATCATCATTGAAAACAAGATAATTTTTTCAAGGCCATCCTCTAGGCACAGATCAGCAGTGACAACAGTGAACTATAATAATGGCTAACAGTTACTGATTGCCTGCTATGGTTCAGATACTGTTCTGGGCGGTTACCATGTATTATTTCATTTAATCTTCATAGCAACTGAATGAAGTATATAATATTGCTGTTCCCATTTTAGTTGAGCAGATAGGGACAGAGAAGTTAAGAATCTGGTGCAGTATCACACAGGTAGTAAACGATAGAGTCAAGATTCCAGGCCAGGCTGAGTGGCTCCAAAATTGCAATCCTTCTACTATTCCACACCACAGCTACACTTGCTCAGGGAAAGCTTGCTTGCAGCCAAGTTAGGAAAAGCAGGTCCTTTCCTGATCACTGACTCAGGTTTACTGAGTGCATGGACAAGAGAAGGCAGCAAGTTGATTATAACACTTACTACTCTGAAAGACTATGAAGATGAAAATTGAGGGTTTAAAAAAAGGTACATTTTCTAAGCTATATGGGTATCTGGCAAAATCAAGTGGTCAAAAAATGCACCCCATATGCTTATCAACAAGTCAATAAAATATTCCTAGTGAGATGGAAAACCTAAAATTAAAGTGAGAGCTCAATATTTACAAACCTTTTTTTTTTCTTTCCTTTTTTGAGAAAGAAAGAGAGAGCATGAGCGGGGGAGAGGGGTAAAGGGAGAAGGAGAGAATCCCAAGCAGGCGCCATGTCCAGCACAGAGCCTGCCTGGAGGCTCACCTCAACCGTGAGATCATGACCTGAGCCAGTATCAATCAAGAGTTGGCTGCTCAACTGACTGAGCCACCCAGGCACCCCATACAACCTCTTTCTTTTAAAAAAAAATTTTTTTTAATGTTTATCTATTTTTTAGAGAGAAAGACAGACAGACAAAATGGGGGAGGGGTAGGAAGAGAGAGTAAGACACAGAATCCAAAGCAGCCTCCAGGCTCTGAGCTGTCGGCACAGAGCCAACATGGGGCTCGAACCCAGCCCAGGAGATCATGACCTGAGCCGAAGTCAGACGCTTAAATGACTGAGCCACTCAGGTGCCCCTCTTTCTTTTTTTTTTAAATGTTTATTTTATTTTTGAGAGAGAACATGAGGGAGGGACACAGAGAGAGGGGGACAGAGGATCCAAAGTGAGCTCTGTGCTGACAGCAGAGAGCCTGATGCAGGGCTTGAACTCATGAACTGTGAGATCATGACCTGAGCCAAAGTCAGACACTTAACCAACTGAGCCACTCAGGCATCCTACAAAACCTTTTCTTATTATAGAATCTGGAAATCATGTTGACCCCATGATTAGAAATAAATGTGACAGGCAGGTCATTAAAGGCCTCATTACAACCCTTCACAAAAACTCACAGTGAGACCAGTAACCTATGTTTACAACAATTAACTTTTTCTTACAAAATGTTTATTGAGAACAGTTAAGAAGAGTGCTCTACCCCGTAACTAAAAATACATTATTTTTTAAGTGCCACTTCTATTAAAGGAGCTTCCAAAATTGACTAAAACGAAGTCACAGTAGCGCTTAACTATTCTCAGAGTTTTACATGTGTGCTAATTCATGTAGTCTTCAATTCTCGAAACAATCTAGTGAGGGAGATATTATTGTTATTTACATTGTATAGGAGAAAACTAAGTAACTTTCTCAAGGTCAAACAAGCGGAGGCGCTGGGATTCAAATTCAGGTATCCTGGCTCTAGGGTCCACTCTCAGCCATTAAGTGGAGAGTCAAAATGCAGAGAAGATATTTTTCCTGTCAGACATTATTTTGTTGAACAAAACCTAACCGTGGCAGAAATGGAAATGACATAAAATGGCTGAAGAGGAACTCTTCTACAAATATTTGTCATGTGTTTTGTTATATCAAATGTTCAATATAAAATATATTTAAATTTTATATTTAAAAATATTTGAAATACATTTATACTTTAATTCCAATCTTCCTTATATTCAAACCAGCAGTATTTTTCCTCTAAATATATATGTTTTTAACTGGGCTTACTAAATTAACCATGGAAAATTTCTAACTTTCTTTTCAGAGAATTATCCTGAAAAGTTAGCTCTTGGCAATAACTTTAAAAAGCAGAAAAACAGGGGCACCTGAGTGGCTCAGTCTGTTTGAGCATCTGACTCTTGATTTTGGCTCAGGTCATGATCCCAGGGTCGTGGGATTGAGCCTTGCGTGTCAGGCTCCACGCTGAGCATGAAGCCTGCTTAAAGAATCTCTCTCTCTCCTTCTGCCTCCTCCCTGCTTGCATGTTCTCTCTCTCTCTCTCTCTGAAAGATAAAAAAAAAAAAAAAAAAGTGCTTCCCTGTTAAAAATTCTGCAGAAAACATTTTTAAAAAGTTACATTTATTATCAGATGTCTACTAAACTTCTAAAGGAACATTTAAGCTTTTTTTTTTCTCTGACCCTAAAGACTTCTACATTAGCTTCAGTTAAGTAAAACAATTTTGAGCTTATTCCTTATGCCTAGAAGACTGCCAAGTGAATATTCAATAACTACGTCATTGAAATTTCCAACCATGCAACTAACATGTAAATCAAAAGACTGTACACTAAGTGTGATCTACCATTTGAGGGGGTAGTTCTTACTATCAATGAAAATGCTCCCATGTTACTAAATCACAACAGTCTACCTTACTGCGGTCTATATATGGTGATCACACACACACACATCCATACGTGGATCAGCCTGCTTCTTCATGTTTCCTGGTGTAATTAAACCCAAGTATATACATACTGAAACGCAAATGAATTAGAATATACTTTCCTTTTACTTGTATTTTATAATTCAGTTATTTTATATTTATATATTACAATTATTATATATACTTTAATTATGTGTTAGTTATGAATTTCAGGATAGTAATGGGGACACAGTTTATAAAAAGGAATGGGTTTGAGAGGGTAAGATTTACTGATTTAGATGTTACTTGTGATATAAGAATGCGCCTTGCATTGATGGAAAATTAAATAGGTGAAGATGACCAACATGTTTCCATTATACTAGCAAAAGAAAATTCAGTATTGTTTAATCCAATGGAAAGAAAAGGCTGTTCAATGTCTAACTTTTGCTTTAGAACTCATAATTAAATGTCACAGTGTGTCTTTCTGATGAAACAATATGTGCTAAACTTTCAGATGGCTATGCAGATGAGCTGATATCATCCCAGGATGGGTAGGATCAGTGCTGCTCTGTCCCGGCCCCTCCTCCTCTTCCATCCTCAGATGGCGATGCGGAGTAGAAACAGAGCTTTGTTCGGCAGTGGGCCTGTGGTTTTGCTGTGTGGAAAATCTACTTATGACTCCATCCTTCACACTGCATTTACGTTCTGTCATACTGACTAAAATAACTAGACATTCTTACTGATTTTCTCTTCAGTGCAAAGCCAAATATTTGGTTCACATTTTATGGATATATCCTTTTAAAAATGTCAAACAAAAGCTGCTAAAATAGCTCACTGTACAATGACAAGCATTCAAGTGGTCAAACATATTTGTGTATTGTAATTAACTTTTTATCTCATTATTTAATATGCATGTACTACACAATCAGGATTATGAAAGCAAAAGAAGATTCATTTCTAATGGATACACATATCTTTCAATAGACTTTACAAAATGAACCATATAAGCAAGTTATTAAATATGACCTGGAAAAGCATCTTCAATAGCAGAACTTGCAAAAGGACACACACACACATCAAACTAAAAAGCCTAAGTATAACTCAAAAGAAAAATTATCTGAAACTGCTGTCATTAATTTACAAAAAAGAAAAATGATCTGGATAAACTACAAAGATGGGAGCCAATACTCTTTCCAACTACTTCTCTAAGCTGAAACATGGTGCCCCTATTGATTCTTCTTCAACTGAAAATCCCTGAAAAGGGGCACCTGAGAGGCTCGGTCGATTAAGCAACCGACTTTGGCTCAAGTCATGATCTTGCAGTCCATGAGTTCGAGCCCCGCGGGCATCAGGCTCTGTACTGACAGCTTGGAGCCCGGAGCCCGCTTTGGATTCTGTGTCTCCCCCTCTCTCTGCCCTTAACCCACTCACATTGTGTCTCTGTCTCTCTCAAAAATAGACATTAAAAAGATTAAAAAAAAAAAGGAAAGAAAGAAAATCCCTGAAAAAATAAGCATATATAGAATGTGCTGTGATACATGGTTTGGGGCAGAAGTAGTGAAGTAACTACATCTAAGCAGGGTGACTTTCCCACTTGTCTCATTCTTCCTAGTCTGCACTTACATATTGCCCCTCAACTCTGTGGTTTCAGCAGGTGTTCACTGAAGACACACATTCACCATATGTAAACTTACATAAACCTCTTCAAAGTCTTGGCTGGACTATACTTATAGCTCTAGTCACAGTTTTCTGTAAGATATGATTATGTTAATCGTATGGTTAAGTTTAGGAAAACTTGATAGTATTATACTTAATATTAGAGGATAAAAAGGTGCTTTATTTACCCCCATATGGTAATTAATTTTCTCAGTAAACTGTGAAAAAATGCATACTAAAGCAAGTTTCCAGAGAAATCAGATTAGTATGAAATATGAAAACCAATATGAAAGCCTATGAATTCTAGTTTTTAAATTATATTTTAACATTCTTTTATGTATCTGCATCACTTAGATATAAGAAGATTCAGATTGACAAACTGAAGAAGTGAATGATAAAGATTTATTTTTCAAAATTCATAGCTTGTGGCCTTTATTATGGAATAATTCAAAATAAACTTGTGGTCCATAAACTGTTACCAGATAACCTCCATTAATGTGAATGAGTTTGATAAAATTTAAGTATTTTCTCACACTTCACATTTCCAGGTAATAAACTTTAAATTTTATTACTACCAAATAAGAGTATATGAATATTTTTTCAAATTAAAGCATTCACTTGACATATTAGCTTATTAACATGAAGCTTAAAGTTGTACATAAAATTGTAATAATGATGGGGAGCCTGGGTGGCTTAGTCGGTTGGGCGTTTGATTTCGGCTCAGGTCATGATCTCACGGCTTGTGAGTTCGAGACCCGCGTCAGGCTCTGTGCTGACAGCTCAAAGCCTGGAGTCTCTTCAGATTCTGTGTCTTTCTCTCTCTCTCTCTGCCCCTCCCCTGCTCACACTCTGTCTCTGTCTCTCAAAAATAAATAAGCATTAAAAAAAAATTAAAAAATTGTAATAATGACAATTCAAATGAAGTAAACAGAATAAACCATTTATTAAAACACTGTGTAATAAAATAAACTTTTTGACCCAGTGCTACAGTGGTAAACATTTTCCCCTCATTAACATTCCACCTAAAACAGTTAAATTACAACATAATCTGACCAGAACAAATACTTCTGTTCTTTACCATTCAATGCTTGGACAGTGAAGTGAGTGCAGATTTAGGTTTTCTTGATGAACCAAAGATAGAGGATAATAGCCTAAAAGACAACCACAATTCCATACGCCTGAAGATTAAATTTTATTTACCCTGTTCACTGGTCCAAACTTAAAATTTTCATTATATCACACAAAGACTTCATGAATCACCCCCTCCCAGCCAAAAATAAATATGAGGAACAAATTAAGGATAAGAGTTGGGTTTTAAACTGCACTTTATTTGTTTCTGTAACATTGTCTTTTTTTTTTTTTTTAAACTGATCAACTATAAGCATGCAACAAGTTCTCTTCTGAATGGAACTACTTCCACAACCCCCGGGATACCAATAAGCAAATTATAAAGTCATTAAATTTGTAGCTCTCTCCTCCTTTAAAGCACTTCTAAGCAGTGTGTGGGATACATACCACAGAGGTAGGAAAGACCATCTTTAATAAATTATCTTCTTAATTGTAGAGAATTTCTGAAAATAAAACAAAATGCTAAGCCATGCCTTTGATGAGTACCAAAGGACCACAGAGCCATCTCCTCCTATTTGAAGAATTAATTCCCTGGAGTGTTCTGGCCTTTGTAGGGCACTTGATAACAAGATCCACCAGGGCTCCAAACAAATGCACTAAGAAAGCCTCCACTCTCATTTGCCGATTCTTTGGACCACCCAATCCTGCTGGCAGAGAGGGCAGCGATTGTTCTGTTTCACCCACAGGGACATGCAGCAGTTGTGGAAGGAATGATTACATTCTCCCCAGACCACTGAAAGGAAAAAAAAAAAAAAAGAATATTTGACATTACATATTTTAATTTAAATTATCCAACTCAAAATTACAGGTTATTTTATATTATGAAGAATAATCATGATTCATAATCTTGAATAAAGATGGCTAATTAGTCAACATTTTTTCTATCTATAAAGAAATAACAACTTACCTGTGTAAACCACACTTAAGAAGTGAGATGAGACGCTGTGACTGGGGGACTTTTTCATCATTGTTTAGAGTCTGTGAGTGATGTGGTGGCCCCCAGCCCCTACACAGCTCCACATGCTGTCTTCCTGAAGTTAGGAGATTAAAGAACTTGAGCCTTCCTTAGATCCCAGACCTTCTCAGTCAAAGACTGACCTTGGAGACCTTTTGATCTTTATTTTATTGAAAAATATCCTCCTGATTTTTATTTACCAACATGAGTTTTCAGTTCATAGTAGTCTGTTACAAATAGATGACATACTTCTAAACATTATCAGCTGTACATCTACTCAGTTATTTTCTAGAAGTGCTGATGTCATCCATAAGCAGTGCAATTCCTCACGTGAGAAACACATGAACTTTTCAAAGTGGCTGGCTAGAAACAGAGGACTTTCTGTGATCAAAGAAAGGTGCCCTAAACCTCACAATTCTCAAGTTAAATATTTCTTAAACCAAGGGCAATCTCCCATAATCTGAAATGCAATCTCAAATGTGGGCTTTATTTGTCCCTTGCTTGACCTATATGATAACAGAACAATGAAAGAACATGGAAAAAAGAAAAAAATAACCACCTTCTTAGGAAAACTGTCTACAGGGAGTAGGAAGCAAAAGGAAATCACTGTAAGTGTTTCAGGAGAAGAAACAGGATTTGATAAATACTGAATAATCATTATTAAAAAGCTATATATAAACCAAGCAAACACAAAGTACAAAGTTAACCTTTCATTTTCAGAAAAGCTTTTATATATAGCAATCTAGAAGTGATGACTTCAAGAACTAGGACATAAAAACCTTTGAACTGCTTAAAATATTTATCGTAAAACAACTTTTGTAGTCCCAGGCTATTAGCAAAATTCAACAGATTTCCATATACAAACTATACTGCAAAAGAGAGCACTTAGAATTTTTTCTATGTTGGCTGAAAAGTTAAATACTGAATAATAACAGTACTGAAAACTTCAATGCTTTATTAGAATAAAACCCTACCAAATCTGACCTATAACACAGTTAAAATTTAAATGACATTTTGGTAATCCCTTACAATTTTCTTAACAGAAAAGAATTATTTCTTTGTTGATTATCAAATATTTACTATGGCCATGTCTGGAATATATAATCAATTCTTCTTAATTACAGGCAATAAAAGAACTTGCAGATTAATTCCATTAAGGCCTTTTGAGAACTAACACATTTTACATTAATAATAGATCACTGCTTTACAGTTTATTTTTATGTATTGATAAAGTCAATCTTAATCACAAATTCAAACATCCCCACTGAGAGAAAACCTTCAGTTGAAAAAGCAAGAGAATGAAATTACAACATACCAACACAATCCTCTTGTTTGTTTTCAGCTTGACATCTAAGACAGGCATCTAAAAGTAAACAAATAGCAATTCTCATTCTGATGTTCAGAATGCAATTTCTAAAACCCAGACACTTCAAAGTCAAATAAAAGCCCAAAGGGTTAGAGATGGAGATAAAAGATTCAAACTATTTCTCTCTCATCTAAACATAACTGTTTAAAGATGAATAAAGTGCAAGGCACTCTACTCATTTACTTATGACCAGGAGCAATTTCACATGGGTTACCGACCCTCTATTTTCACCAGCTCTGATAAAAAGGTGTCCCCGAGGTGGATTCAACCACCAGAGAAAACTATGCCATACTTCATTATATTAGAAGTTCCTATAAGCTCACTGGGCATGCTCACATAGATCAACCTTGGGGGTAGCTTATTTAAGACACCTTTTAAACGTAAGCCATGCATATAAATTGGTATTTGCCTGTACACACATACAGAAACTCTAGAAGAATAATCAAGTAACTGATAATAAAGTCTACCTAAGAGAAGATGGAATGGGAAGGAGTCTTCATTGTATAGTTTCTTAAAATTCTGAATTTTGTGACTGTATGATCTATATAAAAATTAAATTAAAATTAATTTTTAAAGAACCTCTTAAATACTAGATTCTCTCTTTTTTTTTTTTTTTTTAAGAAAATGCTCCTTCTACAAATATGTCTGAGTCCAAAGCATTTATCCAACAATGGCAATGTATTTTAATAATTTACTTGGGAGTGCATTTTAGGAATGGGAACCTAAAGGGTATATTAGTTTTCAAAATTTAATCTATTCTACTATTTGCTTGATGAAGGAGGTACTATAGGATATTTTAGGGACCAATGAAATGGATTCATTCACTAGCTGGAAGAGGAGTCCAAGATGGGTAAAAGGAAGTTCAAACCAACAACAACAACAAAATAGTTTTTAACATAAATTAGAGAAAAAGAATTCTGTAAAAATAGATACACGGTGGAGCTGAAGCCTGGTCCTTTTCTTAACACTGGATTATGCTCAGGCATTTGTTTGCTCCTCTCTGCATGCTCTTACCCTAAAAAAACACACCACCCTGGCCACTTCGGTGTGGACTGAAAACAACCACTGCCTCCTGAGGCTTTCTTCAATCCCACAATTACTGAGTATCTGCTCTGTATATGGAGTTATGCACTGGGGACACCAAAATGACCAAGTCTGGGTCCCTGGTCTCACCAGGAAATGGGGAGGTAGGCAGGCAAACAACTAAATATCATAAGGATCATGATATAAGGGTGAAGACACAGCTCTGGTTCTGTATAATCACAGAATTACAGTCTGTGTACCCAACTACCTCTTTCACAAATTAGGAAAACAAGACTCCAGAAGGTATGTCAAATGTCCAAGTTAACATAAATAGCCATGAAGGGTTACTCTGGCTCTTTAGAACGCAGCAGTACTAGCAAACCTATTTTCCTCTTCTTCAACACTTGCTCACTGTGCCGTCTGCTCCTTTCAGAATGAAGGAAACCAGAGAGTGTTAACCGCATCAGAATGGGCTGACAGGCAAATCTTGGGTCAAGAAGTCGTAACAAATCATTTAGGTGTATGAGAGGAATTTGACAAATTAAGGAATTAAGTGGCCTCTTTTGCAGAATCTAGGAATCTCGGGATTATGACTGACATTTGATTTAGACTCATTATCAAAACCCAACCTAAATCTATAAAAAGTCCTAAAGTTTTAGATAAAAGAAAAAAATTCTTTTCACGATATTCCTAAAATCTAAAACAAAACATTTCTAAGGAGTACAATAACAGTAACTCCTTTTAGAATGATGCTAACTAGGGTTAGCTTGGGAAGTCTGAAAAACAAACTTCCTTCTGCTGTTACCTGACCACTAAATGGATTTTAACACCTCATAAAGAAAATACAAAGGTCTAGTCCAGAACACTTTGCTGAACTCAAAGTACAGCTGTTGCAAATCTGCAAAATTAATCCACAGTAGCAGAACACTTGCTATAATTAGAAAGCTAATGTGAATGTGAAACATTTATAGCCCATATTTTGACTTACTCCAAATATCCCAGTAAAGTTTATGTGTTGCAAAGATGTCAACCACTACTCTGAATTCTGCATTTCTACCTACAGATCTAACATTTTTCTTTGGGTAGAAATATAAAACACACTTTTCAGGAACATTCTTCGTTTTGAACTAAAGGATATTTAGGGGGTAAAATTTTTAGCACAGCTTGTCTTGCAAAAGAAGAAAAGATTAAGTTGCCTGGATAAGTTAACAACGCCACCCAAACTGGAAATTATGATTCTAGTTCTTAAGTAAGGGGTGGGGTAAGGGGGCTGTATTGCAGGCCAATAAGCTAGGTACTTTTAAGACCTAATATGCAAAACAAGTGGATCATGTCTGAAATCAAGTTCTTTCAAAAGTAAAAAGTAAAAAAAATCTGAATCCCTTTGCTGTAAATCCTCTTTGAAGCAAGTCCTCATGAATAAAAAACAAGTGTGTACTAAAGAGTGTAAATTGAAAAAATCTCTTGATTCTGGTAGGTTTAAATTTCATCCCTTGAGAGAGAAATTCTGTTTATTTTCTCCAATTCTGTCATTTTTCAGAGCAAGCCACAAAGTTTTCAAGCTATACAACCTCAGTTTTCACCTACCCCCAAGAAACAAAATTAAGATTCTCTCTCAGTAGTTTTAAATGCTCTGTTTAAAAATATAACTGGCATTTAGAATAGCATCTCTTTTTCAAGGTGGTCTGAGATCTTAAAAAAGACAGGATGTAAAATATAAAAGGATGAAGCTGTTCTGAAAGGTTTCGCGTGGCCCAGTAGTTTTATTCGAAATATCACAGAAAGAAGTTAAGACTTATTTGTACAACAGGGCTCTCCACAAAGGCCTGACTCAGAGCAGGGCAGGATCTTCAGAAAATGGCATCCTTTGATAGGAGGGGCCAGAAAAAGTTTTATGTTTCTGAATAAAGGGCTTACATTCTTCAACTCCCATGAACCTTAAAAATATTCGTGAACCACACTGTATCCCCCTTCAAGACAAGCGAGTGCCATCTGACCCATCCTGAAACATCCAGAGTTAAAAGCCCGCAGAATAGCAGTCGCTAATTCGGAAATGGCAATGGCTAGGAACATTTTCTTCCTTTCGCCTCTCAAGAGCGAACTGAGGGTGTCGTTTCTGTGGAAGATGACTCCAGAGCATCACTTTGGTGCGTGACCACAACCATTAAAGTGCCCTACTTATTCAGGGCCTTTACCCTGACCCCTTTGCGGTTTGCTTTTAGACATGGAGCTGGCCAAACAAACCGAAGTGGCTTCTCCCAGCGGCCAACAAATCATCCAGTTTTATTTCCTTGGCCACACCCATCACTACCAGAAATTACCTTAATTCCTCCGCTCACTGCCCGTTTCTATCCCTAGAATACCAGGTCCGGGCGCTGGGCGCCTGCTGAGCCCCAGGCGACGGCAGCACCAGCCCTCGGGCCAGCAGCAGCACCGGTGGCTCCCGGCATCCCCGCCCCCACTCCTCTGGACTGGGGTCTCTCCCAGCCTTCGCCCGTCCTCCACGCCCAGAATCGGCCCGCGGAGGCCGTAGTTCGGCCCCGGCCTCGCGTGCAGCGCTTACCCATCACCTGGACCCTGCAGATAGCGCACGTATCGCACTCCACGTCCCAGCTCCACATGGCCACCGCGTTCCACTTCTTGAGAGAGAACATTTTGTCGCCTCCTGACTTGGAGCCTGCGCTCCCGGAGTGAGAGGACAGGGCGCAGGGTTCCTCGCCGTCTTCCACGTCGGCCATGGCGGCGGCGCGGAGCCGACAGCGGAGACGTTAAGTCGGGGTAGGCGGGCGGCTATGGCGGCTCTGTGGGGCCGCCCGGCGGGCCCACAGCGCCGCCTGCAGGCCGCGGGCCACCGCAGTGCCTACGACAAGGACCGCCCGGATTGGCTGGCGCGGCCCAGTGACGTCACATGACGCTAGCGCTCTGGCGCATTTCTCCCTGCACTTCGGCTCGCTGGGGCAACCCCGAGGGTTGAGGGCCTCCAGGGAGTTTCCGTTGTGAACCCCGGGCGGTGTGCTGTTGAGTGTTGCTCTCCCGTGCTCCGGAGCACACTGTGCAGGCATCAGATGCCTTGCTGTGTGACTTCGTGAAACTTACCACTCTCACAAATTATCTTGTTAATGTAACCATTTGTCTCGTTCCCCACCCCCCCCCCCACCCCACCCCCGCCCCACGACTGGTAAACTCTTTCAGAGCTGAGACCAGGCCTTTAACACCACCTTCTTCTTGGTATCTAGGAAACGTCTGGCCTCAGAAGTTCTGAGAAACCTGGTTCAGTGGTTCTCAAACTTTTTGGCTCAGGACCCCGTTATACTTAAAAATTATTAGGACCTTAAAGAGACTTTATGTAAGATGCATATATTTGCTTTTTAATAAATTTTAATTGAGTGAAAAGAGAGAAATCGCTCCGAATACTGTCATGCAAATAGTTTTGACCTATTGGTCCCCTGGAAGAATGCCAAGAACCCTGGCATCCAGGCTCCGAAAACCTCTGATCTAGTTTGACCTCCTCCTTTTAATAAGGTCCAGAAAAGTAATTTAAGGAGTACACTGCTGTTAGTGAAGCTGACAGTTATGAAACGTGGGTTCTTCTACTTTTAGCCCGGGGTCATGTTCTTCCGTTTTCTCAAGCAAAGCAGACAACATCTTCATTTAAAAGATAAGAACGCTGAGGTAGTGAACGCCTGAGGAGATGCCTGATCACCACCACCACCTAGTGGTGGACACCTGTTACCAAAGGTTTGGAATTCAGAACATCCGATCTCCTCTTAATGGGCCTCTCAACATCTCTTGGTCTCCTGATACTGGGCCTTGTGCCTGGATAGGAGCTAACCAAACTCAAGGAGTTTGGCAGAGGATACAAGGATGCATAAATATGTAAAAATGGAAATATGGACACAGGGTCACATTTGACTAGATGCTATGTGTGCTGCTTGTTGAGTGGAATGTGAAGTGCTGTGAAGGACAGAGATAATGCTGAGGACTGATGCTGTCAGGAAAAGCCTCATGGAAGAGGTCAAGTTTGAACTGGGGGGAGATGGGAGGCCCTCCAGACCAGGAAATGAGTGAAGAAAGCACTCCTCTCCCAAGCTGTCAGCCAGAGCAGAGCAGTAGAAGTGGTGGCAGATGTTAATCTGACCACACTAACTTTATGAGCCAGATAAAAATGCTTGTAAACAAACCCAGATGAACCATACAAAACACATGTTCTGTTCAGTTAAACGACCACACATCAGACTAGAGACGGCTCTAAATGCAGACATCTAACAAAGGAGGAAGGCCGGTACTAGACAAGGATAAAATGCACTCTGCTGTTGGGAACGGGGTGGTTTGAAAGAAAAAGGAGAGACATGCAGTTGAAATGCTGAAAACTCAAGGACACTCTTTTTTCCCTACACTTTAACATCTCTTCAACCGGACAGAACTTCCCCTACCTGCTCCAGCTGGATTGTTCTCTGTACTGAGGAAAAACGTACTCATCTTTGTGTCTTCACTCACTGCTCTTTGCCAACATATATTCATATAATATTTCTGGGAAATCACAGCACTTACTGTACTCTTTTGTCACCAGGTCACACAGCAACCAAAAACGGCTATTACTGATGTTTATCAAACAATTTAAGTGTTTGTTTTTTAAAAGTTTATGTATTTTGAGAGAGAGAGTGCACAAGCAGGGCAGGGCAGAGAGAGAGAGAGAGAGAGAGGGAGAGAGAGAATCCCAAGCAGGTTCTTCACCGTCAGTGCAGAGCCCCCATGGGATTCTCTCTCTCCCTCTCTCTCTGCCCCTCCCCTGCTTGCACGTGTGCATGCTCATGCTCTCTCTCTCTCTCTCAAATAGACATTAAAAAAATGAAAAAAATTTAAATCGACAGCTCATAAATGATAAAAATGTTAAAATAGTAAAATGATCTACAATGAAAAAAAGCAAGTACTGTTAATAGACTCTCCAGAAATTCCTATACATGTACAAACAGATACATAATACAACTCATTTAAAAAATTTTAATTGCGATAAAATGCACACAATGAAGTTTATCACTATTTTGTGTAGAATTCCATAGTATTAGGTACATTTACATTGTCGAAGTTTACATTTACATTTACAAAGTCCAGAACTTTTTCATCTTCCAAAATGGCAACTATATTCATCAAACAATTTTCTATCTGCCCTTCTTCTCTCAGGAACCAGCATTTTACCTGATTTCTGAGTTTGATTATCCAAGGCATCTCATATAAGTGGAATCGTACAGTATTTATCTTTTTGTGACTGGTTTATTTCATTTAGCACAATGTCTTCAAGTTTCATCCATGTTGTAGCATGTTTCAGAATTTCCTTTCTATTTATTTATTTTTTTAAGTTTATTTATTTTTGAGAGAGAGACAGAGCACGATCAGGGGAGGGGCAGAGAGAGAGAGTGAGACGCAAAATCTGAAGCAGGCTCCAGGCTCTGGGCTGTCAGCACAGAGCCCGACTCGGGGCTCAAAGTCATGAACGGTGAGATCATAACCTGAGCCAAAGTCGGATGCTTAATTGACTGAGCCACCCAGGCGCCCCAATTTCCTTCCTTTTTAATGTTTAGTAATATTCTATTGTGTGGACAGGCCACATTTTGCTGATCCATTCATCCATCAATAGACATTTGAGTTACTTGCACATTTTGACTATTGTGAATAATGCCACTGTGAACATGAGTGTACAAATAGCTCTTCATAACCCTGCTTTCAATTCTTTTGGGTATATACCCAGAAGTGGGATTGTTGGTACATATTACATATTACAACATTTTTCATATGAGGTTTTTTTTGCACATATTATTCTCTAGCCTGCTCTTTTTGTGTAGTATGAGAGGACACTTTCCATATAAGCACTTCCATATGCACAGTATTCTTGATGGTTGCACAGTATGGGCCCATTTCTCTGAGGATTTCTCTGAGAATCCTTTGAGAGACATTTAGCTGTTTCCAACGTATAATAAGCAGTGCTGCAGTGCACATCATTTTAAATATTTTCTAACTCATCTGTGAGAGTATGTATGTAAAATAAATTTCTAGAAGTAGAATGCCTAGGCCAAAAGCTATGTGTTTTTAATTTTGATAGACGTTGTCAAAAGACTTCTAAAGAGGTAAAATCTAAAGATTTTACACCCCGACCCAGTGGATGTCTGTGGCAGATTTCAAAAAGGTCTTTTTTTTTTTTTTTTTTTAAGCAGGAACAATTTCTCTGGAGGCCTCACACACTGGATGTGTCAGTTCTGAAGATCTGTTATTTCAACTCTTACACTCTATTATTGTTTACTTTTAACGGATGAGAATCTTGTCTTCCTAGCTAGATGCTAAGATATTTAAGGGTGGACGTAATTTACTCTACCCATCCTCAACTCCACAGATAGTTCGGTTCCGCAGACTTGCCAGAACTTGTTACATTTGTATATAATATGAATGACAGTCTTGCCTTTTAAAAAATAACTTTAATTAAATTTTTTAAGTAGGCTTTACACAGAGCCCAGTGCCCAACACAGTGCCCAACACAGAGTGCCCAACACAGAGCCTGAACTCACAACTCTGAGATCAAGACCTGAGCTGAGATCAAGAGTCAGACAGCTAATTGACTGAGCCACCCAGGTGCCCCTATTTAATTTAATTTAATTTAATTTAATTTAATTTAATTTAATTTAATTTAATTTAATTTTAAACAGGCTCCACACCCAACGTGGGGCTTGAACTCATGATCGTGAGATCAAGAGTCTCATGCCTTCCCAATTGAGCTAGTCAGGCACCCCGACAGTCTTGTTTGTTGTGATTTTTTTTTTAACTTCAAAAATGAAGAGGTCTTTTCTTGTGTAGCTGTTCCAAGTGAAATAACTGGAAACATTCAATTCTAACATCAACAATAATAGTAGCCACTAATATTTATATTTGAGCATGCACTATGAAACAAGTATTGTCCCAAAATGCTTGACATGTGTCATCTCATGAGACAGGTGCTACTCTTTTTTTTTTTTTTAATTTTTTTTTTCAACGTTTATTTATTTTGGGGACAGAGAGAGACAGAGCATGAACGGGGGAGGGGCAGAGAGAGAGGGAGACACAGAATCGGAAACAGGCTCCAGGCTCCGAGCCATCAGCCCAGAGCCCGACGCGGGGCTCGAACTCACGGACCGCGAGATCGTGACCTGGCTGAAGTCGGACGCTTAACCGACTGCGCCACCCTGTATCTTGCATCAGGGAAAACTGAGGCTCAGCGAGGCCCACTGACTTGGCTAATGTCATACACCTGGAAAGCAGCAGTTTTCCAGAAAATTTCAGTCCATTTCATTCCCCAGTCCATGTTTTTCATCCCTGAACCATATTGTCATACATATGACTTTTAACCTAATCCAATTTATCATCCATACATCGGTCAACCGTACCTCTTGCCTTTCCCATGGAGCAGATATCTTCATGGGGCAGGGGGATAAAGTGATTAGAAGTTTCCTCATTTGGGGAAGATCCCCATTTTGGGAGATGCTGTCTTTCAGAAAGTGGTTATTACTTCCAAATATTCCTATTGTTCCCAACTATAGATATACTTATGGAAGTAGTTTCTTTCTTTCTTTCTTTCTTAAAGATCACGACTTCCTTTAAATTATAAATTTCACATGCACATAAGAAGCCCCAGAGAAGAATCCTACCTATTTTTACTAAGGCCAACTTGTGAAACCCACATTTTCGAAAATGACAAGCATAATAGGATTAACACTACTTTGAACTTTCATAAAATAGTCATCAAAATTTAGAACTTGAAAGAGGCACGGTTCCAGTGAAAACTATTATTATTGAACAAGCAATATCTTTCTAGGCTATGAAGATAGATAGCACCCATAAAAAGATATGGCATCCACATTCAGTTTTTAGCCTGTGAAATAATGAACAAGAATCAAAAATTAAAAAAAAAAAAAAGGAAGTTCAACTTCATACAATAAAGAGCAAACATATGTAAATCATTACCCCCTAATAGATCCCACATGCTTCATAAATAGTTTGAGTAAATTCACCATTTCAAATCCACAATAAGCTAACAGGAACCAGGATTCGGGTGGGAAGTGGGAAAGTTGAAAACAGGAGGCAAGATTTGCACTAACATTTGAGGGAACTATGTTGTTCCTTTACTACTTGTCCTTTGTCCAATCATCATCCATCACAAGGATACTGTTACCCAGAACCAAAATTCTCATGATTTTATCAAGTGCAAAATCTGCTGAAGATGGCATCTACCCGTTTAGTGCCCAGGAATCCATACAGCACTCCCTGGTGGCTGAAATTCACAGACACAGACATCCGAGAGCATACCTTTTTCTTCTTTTTACAGGTGATACTAGATTTCTTGCTATTTTTCCAAATAGATCTGAAGGTTTCTGAAGAGATTTGAGGAGTGACTGTAATTTTTAAGACTGGACATTTACCTGATGGGGGAAAGAACATAATAGTAAATGCGTAAGATATTTCACAACTCCATTTAATGGAGTAAGTCTGGGGCTTCTGAGAGGGGCATTCTCCCACATTCTTATTAACTGGGCAATATTCCTTTCACTTAATACCTTTTCCCTATATCTATATCTATATAGTTGTTTCTGTATTTATTTATTTATTTATTTATTTTTCAACATTTATTTATTTTTGGGACAGAGAGAGACAGAGCATGAACGGGGGAGGGGCAGAGAGAGAGGGAGACACAGAATCGGAAACAGGCTCCAGGCTCTGAGCCATCAGCCCAGAGCCCGACGCGGGGCTCGAACTCGCGGACCGCAAGATCGTGACCTGGCTGAAGTCGGACGCTTAACCGACTGCGCCACCCAGGCGCCCCGTTTCTGTATTTATTTTGAGAGGGAGAGAGAGAATCCCAAGCAGGCACCACACCCTGTGGGGAGTCTGATGCCCGACGTGGGGCTTGATCTCACAAGGTCATGATCTGAGCCAAAATCAACAGTTGGAGGCTCAACGGACTGAGCCACCCAGACACCCCTCCCTCTTAATGTGAGTGATCCATAACAATTTATTTCTGTAATAACTTCTTACCCTAGTCCTTTCTTTTCCATTCCTACTGTCATATGTTTACCTGGATAATTCCAGTGGCCTTCTAACTGGTCTTCCTAGCCTCAGACTTTCCCAGCCCCAAATCCATTCTGGGCTCTACTTCCAGATTAATCATCTGAAAGTGAAATTCTAATCTTGTCTTTCATTGCCTCTAATACTTTATTGGCTCATCATCTTTTTTTTTTTTTTTTTTTTTTTTTTTTTTTTTTTTGAGGGGGAGAGATTGAGCATGAGCAGGGAAGGGACAGAGAGAGAATCCTAAGCAGGCTCTGCACTGTGAGTGCAGAGCGAGATATGGGGCTCGAATTGCGAGATCACGACCTGAGCAGAAATCAAGAGTCACCACTTAACCGACTGACCTACACACGCTCCCCTGGCCCTTCATCTTTAGTGGACCTCTCTTGGTTTTTCTTGTCCAGCTTGCATTTTAGCTTCTTTCTGGAACAGAATCTCAAATTTACTTTGGGGTTCCACTCCCCTGTGCTCTCAGGCTAGACAGGCACATAACCCAAATCTGATCAATTAGTGGATTTATTCTCCCTGGCACAGTGATGTGTTAACAGCTATGCATGTGACTCATGATGGTCCAATGAAATCAGGAGAAAGGCTCTTTCTTAGATTAAACTGGCACAATGTAAACTAGCTAGTGCTACCCAACTTGCCACTGTGCGGGAAGAACCTGCTTGAGAATATACTCAACACAGAAGCAGAACTTCCAGGAGATGAAGGTAGGTAGTGTTACTTGAGCCCCTGAATCCACCTGGACCTGTAGCTAGAACCACCCATGGGCTTTTAGTTATATGGGTCAACAATTTGTGTGTGTGTGTGTGTGTGTGTGTGTACTTAAATCAGTTTGAGTTGGTCTTGTATCACTTGAGACCAAGATTTCTCACTGATTTTCCTATAAAGACCTGCGATATTGTGATTAGAAGAAATATATATATTTGGTCACTCATATTTCTCATATATATTTGGTCTTTGTCCGTGGTTCTTGGCTCCCAAACCCTTGGAATTTCCTGAGCAATAAGAGCAATGGGAGCATCTTTTCTTATAAGCTTTGGTCTCTTAGGCGTATGTGGGGAATGGGTGAAATAGGTGACGGGGGTTAAAAAGTACACATCATGATGAGCACTGAGTAATGTAGAGAATTGTTCAATCACTATATGGTACACCTGAAACTAATATAACACTTATGTTAGCCACACTGGAATTCATTTAAAAAAGAAGATTTGAAAAATAAATCATTTGGTCCCTTGTTCTCAGTTCCTGAAAACACCTTAGAGCCACAAAGGGGAAATGGGTGCCTTATAATTCATAACAAGCCCCTTTCCACCACACTGGAGTTTAAGATAATGAGGTGATTTTTGGATAGCACCTAAGGATGGGGCTGGTTGCCAAGGGAAACCAACCATAAATAGAGGGTTAAAACCTTCAGTCCTACCCCCTGATTTCCAGGGAGGGGAAAGGGGCTAGAGGCTGAATCAATCACCAGTGGTCAAGGATTTAATCAATCATGCCTATGTATGAAACCTCCATAAAAACCCAAAGGACAGGATTCAAAGAGCTTCCAGGTTGGGAAACCAGAATGCTTCTGTGTGCCACCATGCTGGGCCCCAAACTCCATGAGGACAGAGCTCCTTTGTTTGAGACCTCACCCTCTAAATATCTCTTCATCTGGCTATTGATTTAATATCCTTGTAATAAACCAGTAATCCAGTAAATAAACTGGTTTCCTGAGTCCTATTAGCTGTTCTAGCAAATTAATAAAACTCAAGGAGGGGGTCATGAGAACCTCAGATTTACAGCCTGTCAGTCAGAAGCACAGTAACAACTTGGACTTGTGATTGGTGTCTAAAATGGTGGTGGAGGGGAGGGGATAGTCTCGTATGACAGAGCCCTTAACCTGTGGAATCTAATGCTATCTCCAGATAGGTAGGGTCAGAATTGAGTTGAATTGTAGGACACCCCGCTCACATTTGGCAGTTGTTTCGTGGCCAGGGGAAAGACCTACGCCCACACATCAAAACTGGAGTCAGAATAATAAGACTCAAATACCTAGTATGCCATTCCGAGAGCCTGTGTCAGCCCATCCTTCTTTTATTTCCCATGGCACTTGCCCTTCTCCCCCTTCCTGTTTCTCATCTAGCCAAATGTCCAGGTCCTGTTTGCATCACAGGTGCCTCAAGCTGTAGTTTGTGGAGGCCAGGATACACCAGGAAGAGGCTAGAAGCAGACAGGTAAGTAAGACGTATGGTTGAGAGGAAAATTATGAACCTTAAAAATAGTACTGAATGTCACCTCCAGAGGGTCAGTTGAGGTTGAAACATGAAAATGGTTGTAAGGTTGTGAGAACAAATCAGGCTGGGCACAGTAAGAGGTAGTGGAGGGCAAGGTGGATGAATATGGCTAAGGGACCAGGAGGTATAAGACAATACAGTTTGTAATTTCAAGGCTTGGAAAGGACCAGAAACCATGTCGCTGGGGGCTTGAGTGGTACATATGTGCCTGGAAGAGAAGCAAAGTCAGTGTCCTATTTGGATGTTTTCCTCTGGTGAGCAGTGCTTATTGATGCTTGGTGTGCTGGGGTCATTCCATCCTACATACAGGTCGTCACAAAAAATCAGGTGGGGTCGCAGGGAAAGTTGCTCTGGAACCTCAGGGTGGGGCTGGGCCATAACAAAATCTAGGGCAAGAAGTCTCCAGGAGCGTGCCTAGATTGAGAGGTTGAGCAGTAGCCCTTCATGTTTCCTGGGTCTGATTTTGGCCCAGTGTCTTCCATGTTTCCTTGTAGAGCAGCAGGTTATATAGACATAAGTCTGCTAGGTGACGTGAGGGGCCATGCCAAATGTCTAATATAGACCTTGGTGTCTCACTTGGGCCACTCCAGAGGGGTCACTGGCTGCAAAGGCCTCTTTGACCACGTCTAGGGTAGAAAGGACCATTGGACCTATTTATTGCAATCTAAAAGAGCTTAAGGCAAATACTTCTAGTTCCCTGCCTAATATCTTTTCTGACCTTATTTTCTTTTTTTCTTTCTTTCTTTCTTTCTTTCTTTCTTTCTTTCTTTCTTTCTTTCTTTTTTTCTCTTTCTTCCTTCTTTCTTTCTTTCTTTCTTTCTTTCTTTCTTTCTTTCTTTCTTTCTTTCTTTCTTTCTTATTTTCTTTATCTATTTTGAGAGAGAAAAAGGGAGAGAGGATGTGAGCAGGGGAGGGGTAGAGAGAGGGGAAGAGAGAATCCCAAGCAGGCTCTGTGCTGTCAGTGCAAGCCTGATGTGGGGCTTGAACCCACAAATGGTGAGATCATGGCCTGAGCCTAAACCAAGAGTCAGGCGCTTAAATGACTGAGCCACGTAGGCGCCTCTGACCTTATTTTCTAACAGAGCTCACATTTTTCTTATGGCAGCAATGTTCCCAGTTAAAAATTAGGGACGAGCATGTGACATGCTTCTGGCCAACTGCAAATAAGCAAAAGTTGCTGAGGATTTCTGAGATTCCCTCATACAGGTACCAGCACTATCTCCTTGTCCCTTTCTTCTTCTTCTGGTCTGGAATGGAGATGGGAGGCTTTCAGTGAAGCAGCCACCTTAAAACTATGAGGATAAAAACCACCTGCTAAGGCAGATGGTGGAGAAAGAGAAAGGAATGATGTTGGGGCACATCTGTACCTGCTCAGTCTTCCTCTACTTGATTAAGCCACTATAGCTGGTTCTGTTCCATGTAGCCAAACATCATCTCTCACTGATGCAGAATTTAACAGCAAATAGGTATAAATCATCGTCATGGAGAAAAACAAAACTCAGAGTTATTAAAAAAAAAAAAAAAAAAGGCAAGCACAAATGTAGAGGAGGACAGAGCTTCAATAGGAAAACAAGGTCTAAAGTCTTGATCACTGTGAAGCTGAGGGAGCAGTGTGGGATGCATGGCTCATCTGTGAGTAGTGCCAGGGGCTGCAAACCACTTAAAATGGGGCCAGGAGTATGGCAGGCGGGGCCAGCTTAAGGCCTCAGAGCATTCATGTGGCAGCCAAACTCACAAAAGACTGTCATGTTCCCTGAACACCACACTTTTGGTCATCCTTTTCGCTTTTCTTTACAAAACTCTAGCCATACGGCAATGCTCTATAGCGTGTGAGGCCTTCAGTTCCTTAGTGGAAGCTGAGGTGATTTCAGATAGTATTAGATATTGACATGGAATTATATAACAATGAATCACATGGTAGAAAGCTATGCACTTGGGGCGCCTGGGTGGCTCAGTCAGGTAAGCGTCCAACTTCAGCTCAGGTCATGATTTCGCAGTTCGTGGGTTTGAGCCCCATGTTGGGCTCTGTGCTGACAGCTTGGAGCCTGGAGCCTGCTTCGGATTCTGTGTCTCCCTCTCTCTCTCTCTCCCCCTCCCCCAGTCTCTCTTTCTCTCTGTCTCTCAAAAATAAACATTGAAAAAGATTTTTTTAAAAAGCTATGCACTTTTCAATTCTCTAAAAATGTAATCAAAGTAATGCATACATATAGCTAAAAAATCAAACAGGGCTAAAAAGTTCATACTGAAAAACAACAGACCCTTTCCCTTCCCTCAGGCTTCTTCTCCAAAGAAAACCACTTTTAACTCATTCAGCTGTTGTTTTTTTTCTTTTGTATTATTATTTTTTTTTTGGTTTCACGTTTTTACTTAAATTCTAGTTAGTTAACATATACAGTAATATTGATTTCAAGAGCAGAATCTGGTGATTTATCACTTACACATAACACCCAGTGTTCATCACAAGCGCCCTCCTTGATACTCATTCATTCAGCTGTTTTTCATGAGATTTGCTGCCTTACTCCAAAGAAAGTGCTTTTTATATTATATGATATTTCCATTAAACATTTTATGTATTGACTGTTATCCCATCTTCTCACCAAACCTCTCAACAGTTCTATTTCAAAATTTTTAGTTAAATCAACACTTGTTGTATTGACTGGTATGGTCATATATATTTCGTTCACAGTATTTTTCTTACTCATAAAACTTTTAAGATTTTATTTTTAGGTAATCTTTACACCCAATGTGGGGCTTGAACAATCTGAGATCAAGAATCACATGATCTACTGACTGAGCCAGTCAGGTGCCCCAATTATATAACTTTCTTCTGAGTTAATAGTGTTAATTTTTCATTTGCACAGTTTCCTGTGTACCAATTCTAAATATTTTCCCCAATTTCTTTTATTTTTCATACACCCATTAGTATTTCTTGCAAAATACTTAAGTATTTCCAAAGTTCGATTCATTTTTTACCACAGTATTCCTCCTTTCCAAAGTCTTCTATTTTTCTGTCCATTTGGACTAGTTCTGACGTTCAACCATCATCTGGGATTCTGTTTTCTTTTCTTTTTTTTTTTTTCTTTTAAGTTTATTTATCTTAAGAGAGAGCTCAGGGGAGGGGCACAGAGATAGAAAGGGAGGTAGGGGAGAGGAAAAAGAGAGAGAGAGAGAGAGAGAGAGAGAGAGAGAGAGAATCCCAAGCAGGCTCTTTAGCGTGGAGCCATTAGCGTGGAGCCCGATGAGGGCTCAATCTCACAAACCAAATGGTGAGATCATGACCTGAGCCAAAATCAAGAGTCACTTAACCAATTGGACCAGTCAGGTGCCCCTGGGACTCTCTTTTCTACTTTTCTGTATTGGTTCTCCTGATTTCTGGATTCTGGATTCTTCATCCTTGTGGTTTATTCTCATTTTGCTCAAATGTGTTCTCTGGGAGCTTCCTAGGAAACAGAGGAGGCAAAGAGTTTGAGTTCTTGTGTACTGAAAACTACTTTATCCTCATACTTGGTTAGAAGTTGGGAATGTATAAAGTTCTCATAGAGTTTTCATGGCAGTGCCTCATTGTTTCTAGCTTCTGGTTAGAAGTCTGAGTTCATGCTGATTCTCAGTCCTTTGTACGGAATATACAGTATTTATCTGTAATTGTTAGACTTTGCCCTTTATTCCTAGTGTTCTAAATGCCATGGTGATATAGCTTTTATCATTCACTGTGCAGGGCACTCAATGGGCTCTTTCAATATACAGATTTATGTCTGTTAGTTCTGGGAAAGTTCTTGATTTATTTGATAATTATTTGATAATGCCCTCTCCCCACTTTTCTCTGTTCACTCTTTCTGAACTATGAGTTAAATATTGGTGTTCACAGACTGATCCCCTCTAATATATTCTAATTTTTCATCTTCCTATTTTTGTTCTACTTTTTAAAGCCTTGTTTGAATTCATCTTTCAACATTCATTTTGAAATTTTTATTTTGGCTATCATTTTTACTTGACAAGAACTTTTTCTTATTTTCTGATTATTCTTTTTTCATAGCATCCTGTTCTTGTTTCACAGATGCATTATGCCTGTTTCACTGGGAGGAGTCATAACTAATTTCTTAATTTTCTGTATTGTCTCTTTATCTTCAGAGTTCCCTTTTTTCTCTCAGGCTTGGTTTCCTATATCAAACTATTGCCTCAAGTATCTGGAGATGTTCGGATTTCTGTTCACAGTGAAGCATGAGGCATCCAAAGGCTTATGGGAAGCTCCTCTGTAGGAGCAGGGCTTGCTTACCTGCTGGGCTTCTTTGAATGATGAGGGCATGGCCAGGTGTCAGCACCTGTTTTTCCTTTCTCTGGGCCTATCCAGTTTTCAAAGAATACCCCAGTCTTCTACATGGCTTTTGGCCTCCGGAAGCAGGGCAGACAAAGAAGGCTGCAGTAATGGTAAAGGCTGTGTCCCAAGTGTTGAGTGTGTAGAATTTTCCCTAATCCTCCTCTTTTCAGCTTCTTACTTCACTCTCATTCTCTGCCATGCTGGGTGTGCTAGGTCTGCTAAAGGGCTATTTAATTTTTCTAGGGAAAAATCCCTAACTGGTCTTCCTTTTTCTGTCCTCACCTCTCCTCCAATGTATTTTCAACATAGAGCTAGAGTAATCCTGCTGAGATGTGGGTCAGATCAGGTCACTCCTCTCAAAATTCTCAAATGCCTTCCCATTCTCAATAGAGTTAAAAACTAAAGTTATCATAATTGCCTAGAAGGCCCCTTGCCCTCCATGCTTACTTCTTGGAATTTTTTTTTTTGTCCTATGACTCTCCCATTACCTCTCACTCCACTCCACCCATGTTGGCTTCCATACTGGTTTTAGAACACACCAGGTAGCCTCCTGCCATAAGCCTTTGCACTCGCTGTTCGGCTTACCTGGAATTCTCGTTCCCCAGATACACATGGCTTGCTCCCTCACACCTGGCCTTCACTCAAATGTTTCTTCTTCGTACAGCCTTCTCTGGCTATCCTAACTAAAACTCCCAACCCCTGACACATATGCTTTATCTCCTTTTCTTGCTTTATTTTTCCCTTAAGTATGATCCCTATCTGATATCCGATATACAATAATGTGTATTTTACTTCTTTTGATAGTTGGTTTACTGTCATTCACTAGGAAGTAAGATCCATGAAAGCAGGAATTCACTGCTTAACTCAAACAAGGCCTGGCATTTGTGGGTTGTCCCAATCAGATGGAGTAGCCATCAAATGTGGGGCACTCCGATTGGGTGGAGGCCAGGGGCACAGGCGATAAAAGAGTTCACCCAAGGCAGAACAAAAGAGATAAAAGTTTACTGAATACATTGTAAGGAAGCAGTAGGCAAGACAGCAAAGGAGACACTGTAACGAAGCACGGGTGAGGAGCCACAGTTACAGAGCACAGTGAGGAGGTAGGAAATGTATGGAATTTTCCCTTTTTGATAATTTTAGGAACTGTGCCCACTGGTAATTGGTTAGTTAGGGCCTATGGTTATTTAGAGGTGGGTCGCTTCGTGAGCCTGTTTGCATTCAGCTCAGTGGTCACCGTGGGCCCTTTGGCCTTGCTCTACAGCATTAATAAATTCATGTTGAAATAAATAAATAAATCAGTAAGAATGAATAAGTGAAACGATCCTTAAGTATTCTGGTTTTGTTTTTTTTTTTAATTAGTCAAAAAGCAACCCTATAAGATGTAGACAGTTCAACCCTCTGCTTTTTTTTTTTTTTTTTTTTTTTTTTGTAACAAGTGAGGTTGCTGATGTTTCTGAGGAAGCTTTCATTGTGTGTGTTCCATCATTAAAGGTAGTTCAATAAGAATTCCTTGGTAGGCAAATAAATTACTTTAGGCTATTAATTTGGATCTCATGAAAGAAGTAGAATTAGAAATTAGCTTGTTAACTTGCAAATGATAAGAACACAAAAGCAATCAAAAGAAGAACATTAGTTCTATAATCAGTGATATCACTCATTGCTTTTAATGTTTAAAAGGATACCATTAAGGCTAAATGGCAAGAGATTTCCCTGTAGAATCCAATCAGCTAACCCTGTTTTGAGGAGTCTTTCTAACAATCTGAGGTGCTCCGTGGAAACAAGTTATAATTATTTTGGTTCAAAATGTGGATGTATTAAAGCTACTCATGATATATACTACTATATTTGGGAAATTAATACTTCCTTGAACTGTAAGTTGTTTTTAAATGCTTTTTAAATGAGAATCTGTATTTTCAGGTGGGTATTTCATAATTGTCTTCCCTACTTATGCAAATTGAACTATTTACTAAGCAAGCACAATGTTTTGCAGTTCCAAATAAGTACTCAATGAGAATCATTTTCCGTCAAATCATCTGAGACTGCCCATCATTAGCACTTAACTACAATAAAGATCAGAACACTGCCTGTGGTATTTTATAATATCTTTTGCCACAGGGTATAGTAAGTTACTCCCATACTAAGGAAAACCAAATGAAATCATTAACCTGCTTTCAGTTTATTAAGCTCAAATTAAAGTTAAATTTAAATTATTTTTAATAATTCCATTGAATTTGAATTCAATTCAAATGGACTAGGAAGATGTTTTGTTTCTCCAAAATAAAGGGATAATTTAAAAATCTTGGAATCATTTGGGGCGCCTGGGTGGCTCGGTCGGTTAAGCGTCCGACTTCGGCTCAGGTCACGATCTCACGGTCCGTGAGTTCGAGCCCCACGTCGGGCTCTGTGCTAACAGCTCAGAGCCTGGAGCCTGTTTCAGATTCTGTGTCTCCCTCTCTCTCTGCTCCTCCCCTGTTCATGCTCTGTCTCTCTCTGTCTCAAAAATAAATAAACGTTAAAAAAAAAATTTAAAAATCTTGGAATCATTTGATTGGCTTGTGAAGAAATGGCAATGCAGTAGTTTTAATCTTTTATTTTTATTTTTGAGAGAGAGACAGAGAGTGTGAGCAGGGGAGGGGCAGAGAGAGAGAGAGAGGGAGACATAGAATCCGAAGCAGGCTCCAGGCTCTAAGCTGTCAGCACAGAGCCTGACGCGGGGCCTCAAACTCATGAATTGTGAGATCATGACCTGAGCCAAAGTCAGACACTTAATCTACTGAGCCACTCAGGCACCCTGATGGTTTTAGTTTTAAAGTGGTGATTACTTCACTATTGGTGAAGTAATAGTGTAATTCTTGTAAAACTGCCACTGTTAAAAAAAAAATGCAACCTAAAACTATGCCATGTCTCTAAGATCATTTTATTGAAGAGATGACAAAGACCAATACTTCTACTACTTAATTCTCTCCACATAACCTGCCAGATAATGCACCAAGATTTCTCCCCCACCCTTTTTAAAAATTTTTATTTAAGAGGGAGAGAGAGAAAGAGAGAATCTTAAGCAGGCTCTGAGTGGAGCCTTACACGGGGCTCCATCAAAAGACCCCGGGATCATGACCTGAGCCAAATCAAGAGTTGGACACTCAACTGACTGAGCCACCCATGTACATCTCTTTCCCCCTTTTAAACACTGAATTTGGATGTTCAAATATGTTTATATGTCTTTCATAGAACTTTATTTAAAATGGCGTTACTTCGGGGCACCTGGGTGGCGCAGTCGGTTAAGCGTCCGACTTCAGCCAGGTCATGATCTTGCGGTCCGTGAGTTCGAGCCCCGCGTCGGGCTCTGGGCTGACGGCTCAGAGCCTGGAGCCTGTTTCCGATTCTGTGTCTCCCTCTCTCTCTGCCCCTCCCCCGTTCATGCTCTGTCTCTCTCTGTCCCAAAAATAAATAAATGTTGAAAAAAAAAATTAAAAAAAAAAATGGCGTTACTTCATCCCTCTGTCAGCTGTTAAGTATGGCTATCGTTAATTCTGGTCATGCATATTAATGAAAGGAAGAGGGCAGCGTTGGCCAATGTGTAATAAATAACTCATTCCATATGTGAGTCTCTCATTTTCAAAGGATTACACGGTCATAAACCACCCTTACTGCTCTCCCGATGCCAATCAAATTGAAGCCATCTTTGATGGTCCAGAAAGCACATCAGAATCTTATGAGAGATGTCACCTGAGTTTTCCAATTGCTATCTGGAGGAATATCTGCAGGTGGGTTGGGAAGGAGAATAGAGAATAGGACAGAGTCCCTCAGAGAATAAGTGAGACTGAGAGAAGAGAGGGAAAAGAAAGAGCAACTGAGAAAATTTCACTCTAATGACAATCGTTACAGTAGCCCCATCCCCCACCCCCTTATCTGGGCTTTCTCTTTCCACAGTTTCAGTCATCGGCAGTCAGGAAGCAGATGGGTTTCCTTCTGAGGAGTCATCAGAAGGTCAGTAGGAGCTTAATGCCTGTCATTCTCCTCACTTCACCTCCTCACGTAGGCTTTGTTATTTCACATCATTACAAGGGTGACTCCAGTACAGTAAGATATTGTGAGAGAGAGGCAAGCCATTTTCACATAGTATGTATTTATTTATTTATAGAGCATGAGCGGGAGAGAGAGGAAGTGGGGGAGAGAGAATCTTTTTTTTTTTTTAAGTTTATTTATTTTTTGAGAGAGAGAGAGAGAGAGCACAAGCAGGGGAGGGGCAGAGACAGAAAGAGAGAGAAAGGGAGTCACAGAATCTGAAGCAGGCTCCAGGCTCTGAGCTGTTCGCACAGAGCCTGATGTAGGGCTCGAACCCATAAACTCTGAGATCATGACCTGAGCTGAAGTCGGACACTTAACCGACTGAGCCACCCAGGCACCCCAAGAGAGAGAATCTTAAGCAGTCTCCACACTCAGCATGGAGTCCAACGCCTCAATCCCATGACTCTGGGAGCATGACCTCAGCCAAAATCAAGAGTTGGACGCTCAACCGACTAAGCCACCGAGGCACCCCCACATAGCTTTAATTAGAGTATACTATCATAAGCATTCTATTTTACTATCAGTTATTATTGTTAATCTCTTTCTGTGCTTAATTTATAAATTAAACTGTCATAGGTATGTATTCATAGGAAAAAACCTAGTACATACAGGGTTTGATCCTATCTGCAGTTTCAGGCATCCACTGGGGATCTTAGAACATGTCCCCCACGCATAAGGGGAGACTACTGTACTTAGGTCAAAGATGACATATGACATCCTAGAAGTTCTTGAACTCTGTGCAAATCACTGGGCAAATTGGTACAAGGGTAGGCGGTTTATGATAGTGCTCTTGGTTATCACTTAGCTCAGACCAGTTATTTAATGAAAAAAGTAGAGCAAGCTGTGAGTAGAATAGCATTTAGGAGTGAATGGATGTGGACAAGTGGAGAGGAACACAAACTGAAAACACTCTACCTGTCTTTCTGGCTCTTAATGCTTCAAGTATGTCAGTAGCAGCCATTTCTCCCAGGACATTGTTTCCAAGGTCAATTTCCCTTAAGTGAGCAGAGTATTTGATCAGGCTGGACAAAGAAAATGACAAATCAAAATGGCAATGTTACTCAAAGAAACTCAATCCACTTATTATGGAGTATGATCTTTCTTCTTAGGTCCTCAATACTCTCCTTGACCCCACTTCCAAAGATGATGCACTGACCCAATTTGAAAACTGAAGATATCCTGAATTCAGGCTTTTCCAATTTAATCTCTCTAGATTGGATGGCCCCCTTCAGCAAGTTGGTAGGATAAAGACTTAGTTGCCTTCAATATTCCATTCATTTATTTATTCATAAGATGTGGGGGTTGTGCAGGGTTTCCCAGTCTTTTAGATTTTGCACACCAGTAAAATGTCAAAAACTTGGGAGGGAATGGTTTGGCAACTTTTAGTATGTCAAATAAATAGCAATTCTCACCTTGTCAATAAATAAAAGAACAAATATTTTTACATGAAATTAGGAAGGGCATAGTCTCAAAATAAAGGATTGCATTTAAAATTGAGTAAGTTTTTGAGGGTTGATCGGGGGGGGAGGGCGGGGAGGGTGGGTGATGGGTATTGAGGAGGGCACCTTTTGGGATGAGCACTGGGTGTTGTATGGAAACCAATTTGACAATAAATTTCATATATTAAAAAATAAATAAATAAATAAAATTGAGTAAGTTTAGCTTTATGAAAAATGAACACACCATCTGTCTTTTTTTTTTTTTTCTAATCTCTTTGAGGATTATTGAAAATTCCTTCATGCCCTAGCACTGGCCTGACAACTGGTCTTGGGGAATCTCTGGCATGATGAATGGACATGAAATCTGGGTGAAGGCCTGGGTTCCTGGTTAGCTTATACCTCCTGTCAACCATGTAGTCATGGGCAGGTCATGCGTCCTCTCTCACCTTTCTCATCTGTAAAACTGGCCTCCAAATTGGCTGTTCTGCCTATTTCATAAGGTTGTGGTGAAAACAGAATGAAGCAGTTCCTGTGAAAATATCTTGCAAAATTCAGTATCAATGATGCTATCATACTGAGTACAGGCTTATTAAATGCATATTATGTCTAACATTGCAGGGATTAAACGAATTTAACTCATGGCCTCTGCTCTGAAAGAAATTATCATCTGACTTCCAATAAAACAATTTTGAGTCCTTACCACACACTGAGGATATGAAATTTTAGTTAGGATCAGTAGTGAATACAAGGTCATTCTCTTGCTCCCTGTACACATTTTCTATTGATTCAGCAGCCAGAATTCAAGGGTGGGGCTGAGTGGTTCCGCCAGACTCTCCCTCTCAAAGGTCTTGCTCTCCTAAATAGCCTGTCTAATCAGGACTTGCCTGGCTTTGGCTTCCTGAACTGCCTGCCTATATCCAATTCCTTCAGGTAAGATGGGTGAGAACAGGGATGCTTCAGAAGGAAGCAGGAAGAGAATGAAGAATGTTGAAGACAAACATCACAAGTCGACAATTTTACATCTAACTCTGATTCCAGAGGCCAAGGATTTAATCACTATGCTATTCAGCCTCGCATGAATTACGGTCCTTTATACATCACATGTGATGAGGGCCACCCACATGCTTAAGCACTTGCGCCCAGCACAAATGGGCCTTCCAAGGGTAGGAGTGGAGCTGAAATCTGCCAAGCTTTGCTGGTCAAGTCCTGGGCCCTGGAGCATAGACCTAGAAAGGTTAACTCCTCCCACTCATTGGCCAGAGGTGGTACGTTTTTTAACTCATCTGCCCAGAGAGGCTCTTTTTCTAATTTGTATAAAGGTACTTGCTGGAGCCCTAGGCACTATATTTAGCACCTTCCATGATCTAATTTAACCCTATAAGAATCTCTTGAGTTAGACACTATTATTATCCCCATTTTTACAAAAGAGGAAACTGAGTTACAGAGAAATTATGATAAAAACGTAGATAGGTTAAAAGTAAGAGGACAGAGAGAGGTATATCATATTAACATTAATCCAAAGAAAGCTGAAGTGACTATATTAATATTCATCAAAGTAGATTTCAGAAAAGGGAATATTATCAGAGACAAGAGAAAAATATTACTAGGGACTCCATGATAATATGGGCCAATTCTTCAAGTGACTTAATCTTAAATATTTTGCACCTAACAAAAGATCTTAAAAATATATAAAACAAAACTGATTAAACTGCAAAGAGGTATGAACAAAGTCACAATTCTCCTCTCAACAATTGATAGAACAAGTAAACAGAAAATTTGTAAAGATACAGAAAACCATAACAATGCTGCCAACCAACTAAACTTCATTGACATTTATTCACATTCCATCCAAAAACAGCAGAATACACATTCTTTTCAAGTAAACATGGAACATTTACCAAGACAGATCATAATCTGGGCCATAAAACAAGTATGTTCTCCAATCACAGCAGAATTTAATAAGAAATCAACCAGAGAAAAATATTTGAAACATTTACAAATATGTGGAAACTAGGCCGACAGGTCAAAGAAATCAAAAGGAAAATTAGAAAATAGTTTGAATTGAATGACAATAAAAATACGTATCAAAATTTGCAGGATACAATTAAAAAGTCCTTGGTATTAATATAACCATTTACATTAGAAAAACAAAAAGTTTAAAATCAATAACTTAAGCTTCTACTTTAATAAATTAGAAAGAAAAGCACATATTAAAGCCAAGGTAAACAGAATAAAGGAAATAATAAAAATAAGAATATAATGCAATGAAATTGGAAAAAACTAAAACATTAGAGGAAACCAAAAGTGAGTTCTTTGAAAAGATAAATAAAATAGATAAAATTCTAATCACATTTATTGGGGGAAAAAAAACAAATTATCAATGTCAGGCACAAAAGAGGATACATCACTGCAGATCCTCCAGACAGGAAAAGGATGAAAAGGAAATATTATGAATAACTTTAAGGCAATAAATTTGAAAACTTAGCCAAAATGAACAAATTGCTTGAAAGACATAAACTACCGAAGCTTAACACCTTCCTCCCCAAATAACCAGAATAGCCTTCTATCTACTAACGAAATTGAATTTGTAGTTAAAATCTTCTCATAAAGAAAACTCCAGGTCCAGATGTCTTCACTGGTGAATTTCATCAAATATTTAAAGATAAAATAATGCTGATTCTACACAAATTCTTTCATAAAATAAAAAAGGAGGGAACACTTCCTAACTCATTCTGTAAGGCCAAAATCACCTTGATCCCAAACCAGACGAAAACATTACAAGAAAAGTAGAGACCAATAGTCCTCATGAACACTGATGTGAAAACTCTTACCAAAATGTTAGCAATATACAAAAGGATAAACCATCAGCAATACAGTAAATCTAACAATATATTAAAAGGGTAATAAAATGAAGTTTATTAATATAATTATTATAAAAATAGCAGCAAAGTTATCCAAGTGGGAAATTCCTAACTTTCCTAAATAAAGAAGTAAAGCATATTAGAAAAAGAATCTTTAGGAGCGCCTGGGAGGCTCAGTCGGTTGGGAGTCCAACTTCGGCTCAGGACATGATCTCACAGCTCATGAGTTTGAGCCCCGTGTCAGGCTCTGTGCTGACAGCTTGGAGCCTGGAGCCTGCTTCAGATTCTATGTCTCCCTCTCTCTCTGCCCCTCCCCCATTTGTGCTCTCTCTCTCTCTCTCTCTCTCTCTCTCAAAAATAAATAAACATTAAAAAAAAAAAAAAAGAATCTTTTTCTGGTAAAATAATGGCCATCAATCAAGACCTCAAGTTTCCAACCTTGGCATGTTCTGTTGCCCTTGATTACCCTAAGGTGCTGTAAGTACTAATATCCTGACATGGTATAACCTGGAGTCTTCTACTGGGCAATCTTTCCTATTGTGCTGCAAATGCTGACTTGTGGCTTGGCCCACTGGGTATTTGGATTCAGGAGAGCTGGACAGAGAGATGTCCAGGGTTGTCAGCATAAACATGGCAAGAAAATATTCTGTTTTCCAGGAGCTTTTGAGAAATGCTCTTTCTGCCTAAGTAGTTTGGGACAACTTTGTAATCAAAAACAAAAAAGTGCTCACACTTGAGTAGTCTGCCTTTCTTCCTCAGGTCACATAGCTGACTTTAGGGGAAAAAAATCTAGAGGTCATAACTCCTGCCTTTCCTCTGTTGCCAACTTCATAAAATGGGGCTTCTAGTGAGGTCTTTGGGACCACTTTGTGGGCTCACATACAACTGTCTGCCATTTTTATGATTTCAGGATTTTCCTTAAGATCACAAACCAAGACCAAGGTGGGTCCCTGCTTTCCTCTCAGAGCTAAAAACCCTCACTTAGCACTATTAATAAACTGCAATTAAATTGTTGTCCCTACAATTTAACTAAAGCACCGAGTTTTAGAAGGTGAACAAATAAAACCTCTTAATTTTCTACTCACCATGTTAAAATTTGAGTGAATTCCAACAAGCCATTTTCTCCTTCTTTTCCTTTTCCATCTATGCCATTATCTGCCAAATACAATTTCACTAACCAAGGACCAGTCGAATCTTTAATTTTTTTGATTCCTATAAGAAAATAATAGTATTTTGTTATTTTTAGATAATAGCTCCCCCACTTACCACCAGATACGTTGATTTTATTTTTTTTTTTTAATTTTTTTTTCAACGTTTATTTATTTTTTTGGGGACAGAGAGAGACAGAGCATGAAAGGGGGAGGGGCAGAGAGAGAGGGAGACACAGAATCGGAAACAGGCTCCAGGCTCTGAGCCATCAGCCCAGAGCCCGACACGGGGCTCGAACTCACGGACCGCGAGATCGTGACCTGGCTGAAGTCGGACGCTTAACCGACTGCGCCACCCAGGCGCCCCGATTTTATTTTTAAGATTATACTTATTTGACTTATGTGAGTAGATTTATTTTGGAATATAGTCAAGGAAATAGATGTAATTTAAGAAATCCTTTAAAAAAGTACTCAGTACATCCTTTATTCTTTATAATAGCAAGCCCCAAATTGCTCTGTATGAAAGGAAATCTCACTTAAGATTTAACTTGTTGCCTTTACTTTGGCTAAAGAGGAAAATCAATGTTTCTAGAAATTTCCTAGTAGAAGATAAGCAAGTTGTTCACTGATCCTAGGGAAGTGATAGTCCTTACCCAGGGATTCAGAATATGCAAAGTTGTCACATTTTTTTAACTCTAGGAGAACAAATGTGAGGTAGAAAGAACCATCTTGCCTTTGTAGACTTCATGACTGAGGTCAGTGGTCCTGGAATCTAATTTACCCCCATTGGTCCATTCAGCTTTTATGAAGTTCAGTGTCACTCAGTGCTATGGAATGGCATCATGTACACATTTAATTTATAACCCATTCAAGTTTAGGAGTTTGGCAAAGAGAAAGACAGGAAGAGGATGGAGAAGAATAAATAGCCATGGACATGCCAGCTAATTCACTCAGTAAGTGTGAGATGGGAAATCTGAGTCTCTGGTCCCAAAACCAGATTGCCTCCAAGTGTTTGAAATTATATGCTTTGTGTACAATATAACCCCCTAAACACTAGCCAACTACTTCATCTGGGGCTTAGCTAACAATGACCTGTTCCAAAGTTGGCAAGAAACTGCACGGGACTTGGGAATAATATACCTCTATACATTTATTGTGTGGGCAGTTTATTTATTTTTTAACATGAAATTTATTGTCAAATTGGTTTCTATACAACACCCAGTGCTCATCCCAACAAGTTCCCTCCTCAACACCCATCACCCACCTTCCCCTCCCTCCCACCCCCCATCAACCCTCAGTTATTCTCAGTTTTTAAGAATCTCTTATGGTTTGGCTCTCTCCCTCTATAATTTTTTTTCCTTCCCCTCCCCCATAGTCTTCTGTTAAGTTTCTCAGGATCCACGTAAGAGTGAAAACATATGATATCTGTCTTTCTCTGTATGACTTCACTTAGCACAACACTTTCCAGTTCCATCCACCCTGCTACAAAAGGCCATATTTCATTCTTTCTCATTGCCACGTAGTATTCCATTGTGTATATAAACCACAATTTCCTTATCCATTCATCAGTTGATGGACATTTAGGCTCTTTCCATAATTTGGCTATTGTTGAAAGTGCTGCTATAAACACTGGGGTACAGTTTAAAGGATTGTAAAGAATCATTTAGCTATACACTGATTTTGCCTAATATGCTGACTTGAGAACCTAATCCCAAGGGCTAGACAGGACTCATCTGTACTTGAATTCATTCAACATTCAACACATTTTCTTAAAAGAGTATGTTCTTTGTTTAAAATTTTATTTATTTATTTTGAGAGAGAGAAAGAGAAAGAGAGCAAGGGGGGAAGGGTAGAGAGAGGGGGAGAGAGAGGGAGAGAGTGAGAGAGAGAGAGAGAGAGAGAGAGAGAGAGAATCCTAAGCAGGCTCTGTACTGTCATCACAGAGCCCGACGTGGGGATCAAACTCAAGGACTGTGAGATCATGACCTGAGCCGAAGTCAGATGCCCATCCCAGGCGCCCCTTCAACAGATATTTTTGAGCTCTACCAGATGTCAGGCACTGTCCTAGGTGCTGGGAATCCAACAGGGAACAGAAGAGACAAACTCCCTGCCATCTGAAGCTGACATGAAGCGATCGCTATCTAGTGTGTAGGAAGAACAAGGAAGAGAGAAGAGTCACTGATAACCAAGTATAAGTTTTCAATTCATGAAAGAGAATGACTTTTTAGGGCAAGGTGATATAGCTGGACTTTTTGTTATTTTCCTTCAAAACACAGTTGGGGGGATGAAAACTAGCCCATCATTTAGTTTCATTGGGGGTAAGCCTAACTTGTCCAAATGTATTTGTTCTTACATCCAAGGCATGGGAATGATGGCAAATGACAGCTGTTGTAAATAATTTAACAGTGCTAATATATTAGGACGGTATCTGACACACTGTGGGTGTTTAATAACCATTGAACAAATGAATGAATCAATGAATAATAGAGTATAGAGTGTAATCATACTGTGGAAACTTTTATCTCACTGTTTATTGTTTTTCCAAGTACAAGGGAGCTAATAATGCCTTGAGACCATTTATGAACACGAATAGGATATGACTTTTCTACTTATAAAATCTCTTCACAAACATAGTGCCTTTGAAAAGTTAAGTTTACTGCTCAGAATAATTAATGACGTGGATACTGATCACATGTGGCACTCGTTTCTTATTGTCCCCTTTTTGCCAGAAAGCAGTGGTGATGAAACATGAGGCCAGTGGAGCTAAGGCCAAAGGCCAAATTCCTGTGCAGTTGCTGAGCACTAGAGCACTACAAGGAAAGAAACAGTTTTTGCGAGTCTACCCCTGCCACCCCACCGACTTAGCCAGCACGGCACAAATGTATGCAATTGGAGAGGAAGGGGGCTTCCGGGTCTGTGACTGGCCTGGTACAACTTGCATCCCCAGGGGAAAAGCAATCCAAATTCTCCTCCAACTGGTGGAAAGCAAGGTCGCAATGTCATCTCTGCTCATGAAAAATAACCAATTTGGAAAGTGCTGGTCCAAACCATTCTGCAGAATTTAGGGAGTCACAGTGCCCTGTCAGAGGGTAGGAAGACTGATATTGCTTAGCACAGGGATTTCCTCCTTTGGGCCTTTATCCAAAATTTAAGCAGAACCAAATACTTTTCTCTGAATACTAAACAAATTCCTCAGAGTAAAGAAAGGTGAGTACATACTCAGCCCCTGGTAATACTTGATCCACCCCAGCTGTATTCATCCCAACCTATTTTCCCCTAATCTTAACATTTCTTTAAAACAAAAACAAGTTCACAGACAATGACTATTTTAATTTACACTCCTCTGTCTCCGAGAACTTAGTGGCGGCACAGCAGTGCCAATTGTGACTAAGAGGCAGGAGGGTGTAGAGAAAGCAGAATCCCTGGGTTTAAAACCTCTCTCTAAAAAACTCTGTGGGACTCCCCAGAAAGCCACTTACCTTCTCTGAACCCAAGTTTCCTCGCTGCTCTAACAGAGATAATACTCATTTCCTAGATGGACTGGGAGGATCGACTGGGAAGCATGGTGAAGTAATGGTTGTAGAGGTACTTAGTACACAACAAATGTTACTGCCTGTCTTCTGAGTTTCATTTCTGGAAACTGTAAGTCATTGAAACGCTGGAATGAGAGCGGCCCTGCTGGAAAACCTCCTTGTGGAAGGTATCTCCCCTTCTGCCACCGCCTCCCTGAGGATCAGATACATACTTCTTATAATTGCACACCTCCTCTGGAAGCCTCTCCACAGATCCGTCTGGACTCACCCAACCTTGTGCTTCATCCCATTTTCTCTGTGGTTAATTGCCAAGCTCCCCCAACTGTCTCTGACTGCAGAATCTTTCACCCTCATTGAACTGGCTATCTGGTCCTTTCAGATTTCCCTCCTAAATATACCTGGACCATCTTTCTGTCACTGCACTCTGCACTTTTGCTCCTCATGTCTGAACTATCGTGATAGCCTCCAAACTGGTCTCCCTTCACCCGCATGTCCCTTTTTCCAAAACACATGCTGCAATGCTGCCCAAGGTTCTTTTCAAAAATCCAATTCTCATCATGTCACTGCCTTGCTTCAGAGGAATCATGGCTCTAACTCTGCACACAGCAGAAACCCCAACTCAACTGCATTCATGGCTCTTTGGCCACGTGGGTCCTCTGGCCTTTTCAGCTACACCTCCAGCCACTCTCTCAGTGACCACTATGCAGTGAACATCACACTTCCCATACACTGAACACTCTGTGCACTTTCACCCCCTGAGCCTTTTCTCATGTGGTTCCCTTTGCCTAGAATGCCCTCTCTTTCACAGTTGATAAACCTCTTTTCAGTCTTTCTGGAAAGAACTCTATTTCCTATGTGGGCCAGTACTCAAAGGTCAAGTGTAAAAAATTTTCATGGAACCAGAAGTTCCCCCAGAGAGGTTCCTCATTTTTTCCCCTCACTCTCTGGTGTCTCCTGGGATCACCAGGACAGCTGTGCATTGCATATTCTCTTGGACATCACACATTCTATTTTGCTTAAGAACTACTCAAATGTTCATTTAAAGATGCCAGGTCTGAGCAGGACCTTCTTCTTAATAAGGCTGATTAAAAAAAAACAAACAAAACTTGCTCAAAATAGTTTCCTTCCATCAACAAGGAATATGTGTGATTTCCTATGTAATTACCAGAGATTTATAAACCAGAACATTGACTGCAGGACTTAAGGAGGCAAAGTGTAATTAGTGTTGGGTGATTCATACCTTGGACCTTGGAACATGTCCACAAAGGTTTCCATTGTTTGCCTATCACTCCAGGATAAAATCCCAAGTAAAATAATTTCAGGATATTAATCAGTAACTTCTGGATCTGGAACCAATAAAACTGTTTTGAAGATTACATCTTGTCTTTTAAACTTGATGCTTGCATTCCTTAATGCCAAAGTATTCCTATGGACCACGGCTATGTTATAAACAATGCCTTCTTTGGGGAAGTGAATTTGGCACTTGGGTGGCATTGGTACTGTAGCAAAGGTCTGATCAATCTCAAGCTTGTAGACTGACCATTTTATGGTTGGATTTTGCTCTCAGTACATGTCTAAGTCATGTACTGGCCCTCCTAGTCCTAAATCCTTGACAATTAAGACACCTAGAAACTACAGTGTGGGGTTTGGGCTAGGAAACAGAGCAGGCCCAGGTGACAGGGCACGCCTGAGTCCTTGCTGAGTCTTTTAGCAACTTTTGGGGCCTTGAGGTGACATGGCAGGACCTGCTGAATGGGGCTCAGGGACGCTATCTTATCTGCAGAAGACTATTCCTGATGACCATTCAGTGACCTCCCATCTTTTGCCATATTCTGGCTCTTTATGGACCTAACAGGCTTGTGATTAGGCATAGGCCAGAACAGATATCACTCACTTGAGTGTTAATCACCCTTCAGACCCAGGGTTCCCAATTCCCACAGACTCCTGGTACAGAGCCATGGGGCTCAGACATAGGCCAGACTGGGTGTGGAAGAGACAGAGAAGCTGGAGCAGAAACAAGCCTGGGCCCTGTTTGTTCTGTGGTCTCCAAGGCAGAGAAGAGGCATCTAGGAGTCTCACTCTGCCTCCTGATTTTCTTCACTGAGCAAAATAAATCAAGAGTAGGTGATCTGATTTTCTTTTAATTCTAAAGCAGTGGATCTCAAAGTGGGCTAACAGCATCAGCAACACTTGGGAACTTGATAGAAATGTAAGCTCTCCAGCCTTACCTCTGCCTACAGATTCGGTGCTTTGTGGGGCAGGGCCCCACAATCTTTGTTTTAATGAGCCTACTGGGTGCCTCTGATGCTGCTTGAGCTTGAGAACCACTGATCTAATGAATCTTCATGTTCAGTGCTGCTTTGAGGCAGGACTGGCTTAGATGAACAGATGTCTAAATTCTGCAGGCACAGAATTGGAATATTTTTCCTCTTCTATCAACCTACAACTGGCTGCTAAATGTAAAATCGTCAGGTTCTTGTAATTCACGTTTCAGGAGGAATAATAAAGGGTGTCAGGCTTCTGAATGGAGGTTTTGATTCATACAGTATTGTGAGTTCAACTTTCCAAGCAACAGGCCAAAGCCTCCTGTCCACAAAGGGGCAAGCATACAAATAGTTTGGCTGTTTCCAATTGGGACCAAATGGAAACCATCTGGACTCCACCCTTAAGAGGTTAATATAAATCAGCTCCATCTGACTCTTTATTTTGATGCAGGTAGAACTCTTCTACCAAAGACAAAACTCACCCCCAACCAAATACCTTATGACTGAAAGTAATTATCCAATGTGGGAAGCTATTTTTTCACTTGCTTTGTGAACTCTGGAAAATGGTCTGCTCTGACAAGAAGCTATAAAATAAATATGTATTAAACACAGGATTTTTTTTTTTTCTATTCATTTGAGGCACAGAATCCCTTGAGAGCCAAAAGACTTTAATGGCTCCCACTGTCTACTGGATCAAGTCCCAACTCTGGGCCTGACATGCAAAGTCTTCCTTAATGTGACCTAGTGTTTTTGACAGGTCCATCCACCCACATCCTCTTGTTCCAGCTAAACTTGTAGGCTTTTGGGCTTGCACCGTTAAGCCTCTCTCCTCTCTCAAATCCTTCTTCCTGTAAGTCCTTTCTTTCTACATGTCAACTTCTAACTCCTCCTCAGTTTCACCCCTGGGGAACAATGCCCTTCTCTGAACCCAGTGTCCATCCCTGGGTTCTCTGAGTTCATTGGGTTCTCTAAACCCAGTGTCCATGTTTGGCCCCTGAAAGATGCTGCCTTGTGTGGCTATTTGTTTTCCTAGATGTGTATCCTGTTTATAAACTACATTCTGAACCCCCCCTGTTATGAACTGAGTTGTGTTCCCTCCCCAAATTCCTATGTTGAAGTCCTAAGTCCCAGCTCCTCAGAATGTGATCTTTTTTGGATGTAAGGTCGTGGCAGATGTAATTAGTTAAGATGAGGTCAGACTGGAGTAGAGTTGGCCCCTAATCCAGTATGACTGATGTCCTTATAAAAAGGAAATCTTGGACACAGACGCACACAGGGAGAATGTGTGGGGAACATGAAGGCCAAGGTCGGGGTGATGCATCTATAAGCCAAGGAACACTAGATTGCCAACAAACCACCAGTAGCTAGGAGACAGGCATGGAACAGATTCCCCCTCAGAACATCTAGAAGGAACCAGCCCTGCCGACATCTTGATCTTAACTTCCAGGCTCCAGAACTGTGAGACAATATATTTCTGTTGTTTAAGGTCAAAAGAGGCAAGCCTGATATTTTTGTGCCAGGTTTTAGCAGCTGAAAGGTATTATTGTGACATGGGCCTCAACAAAGCTATTATTTAAAAGCTGTAGGATGAACAGTTGTATTGCTCTCTTTTTGACCTTTCTCTCAAACTATCTACCTTCTTGAGGGTTACACATTTCCAGGCCTACATTAGGGTGGGGGGTTGGGGGGCTTGGGTCGGGGTGGTGGCACACAGGAGGTGTCATTCACGAAGGCCTTACATTCAGACTCTGCTGTCATTGCCTATTGAGGTTATGCATGCATTCTCTTTGTTTTTATACGTATTAGAAGAGCTAGCTTGTTAAACATAAAGACTTTAAGTATTATGAAATTTTTTAACCTTCTTTGCTTAAAAAATTTTTTTTTTTATTTTTTTTTTTATTTTTATTTTTATTTTTTTTATATTATTTTTTTTCTGAAATTTATTGACAAATTGGTTTCCATACAACACCCAGTGCTCATCCCAAAAGGTGCCCTCCTCAATACCCATCACCCACCCTCTCCTCCCTCCCACCCCCCATCAACCCTCAGTTTGTTCTCAGTTTTTAACAGTCTCTTATGCTTTGGCTCTCTCCCATTCTAACCTCTTTTTTTTTTTTTTTTTTTTTTCCTTCCCCTCCCCCATGGGTTCCTAAAGTTTCTCAGGATCCACATAAGAGTGAGACCATATGGTATCTGTCTTTCTCTGTATGGCTTATTTCACTTAGCATCACACTCTCCAGTTCCATCCACGTTGCTACAAAAGGCCATATTTCATTTTTTCTCATTGCCATGTAATATTCCATTGTGTATATAAACCACAATTTCTTTATCCATTCATCAGTTGATGGACATTTAGGCTCTTTCCATAATTTGGCTATTGTTGAGAGTGCTGCTATGAACATTGGGGTACAAGTGGCCCTATGCATCAGTGCTCCTGTATCCCTTGGATAAATTCCTAGCAGTGCTATTGCTGGGTCATAGGGTAGGTCTATTTTTAATTTTCTGAGGAACCTCCACACTGCTTTCCAGAGCGGCTGCACCAATTTGCATTCCCACCAACAGTGCAAGAGGGTTCCCGTTTCTCCACATCCTCTCCAGCATCTATAGTCTCCTGATTTGTTCATTTTGGCCACTCTGACTGGCGTGAGGTGATACCTGAGTGTGGTTTTGATTTGTATTTCCCTGATAAGGAGCGACATTGAACATCTTTTCATGTGCCTGTTGGCCATCCGGATGTCTTCTTTAGAGAAGTGTCTATTCATGTTTTCTGCCCATTTCTTCACTGGGTTATTTGTTTTTCGGGTGTGGAGTTTGGTGAGCTCTTTATAGATTTTGGATACTAGCCCTTTGTCCGATATGTCATTTGCGAATATCTTTTCCCATTCCGTTGGTTGCCTTTTAGTTTTGTTGGTTGTTTCCTTTGCTGTGCAGAAGCTTTTTATCTTCATAAGGTCCCAGTAATTCACTTTTGCTTTTAATTCCCTTGCCTTTGGGGATGTGTCGAGTAAGAGATTGCTACGGCTGAGGTCAGAGAGGTCTTTTCCTGCTTTCTCCTCTAAGGTTTTGATGGTTTCCTGTCTCACATTTAGGTCCTTTATCCATTTTGAGTTTATTTTTGTGAATGGTGTGAGAAAGTGGTCTAGTTTCAACCTTCTGCACGTTGCTGTCCAGTTCTCCCAGCACCATTTGTTAAAGAGGCTGTCTTTTTTCCATTGGATGTTCTTTCCTGCTTTGTCAAAGATGAGTTGGCCATACGTTTGTGGGTCTAGTTCTGGGGTTTCTATTCTATTCCATTGGTCTATGTGTCTGTTTTGGTGCCAATACCATGCTGTCTTGATGATGACAGCTTTGTAGTAGAGGTTAAAGTCTGGGATTGTGATGCCTCCTGCTTTGGTCTTCTTCTTCAAAATTCCTTTGGCTATTCGGGGCCTTTTGTGGTTCCATATGAATTTTAGGATTGCTTGTTCTAGTTTCGAGAAGAATGCTGGTGCAATTTTGATTGGGATTGCATTGAATGTGTAGATAGCTTTGGGTAGTATTGACATTTTGACAATATTTATTTTTCCAATCCATGAGCAGGGAATGTCTTTCCATTTCTTTAAATCTTCTTCAATTTCCTTCATAAGCTTTCTATAATTTTCAGCATACAGATCCTTTACATCTTTGGTTAGATTTATTCCTAGGTATTTTATGCTTCTTGGTGCAATTGTGAATGGGATCAGTTTCTTTATTTGTCTTTCTGTTGCTTCATTGTTAGTGTATAAGAATGCAACTGATTTCTGTACATTGATTTTGTATCCTGCAACTTTGCTGAATTCCTGTATCAGTTCTAGCAGACTTTTGGTGGAGTCTATCGGATTTTCCATGTATAATATCATGTCATCTGCAAAAAGCGAAAGCTTGACTTCATCTTTGCCAATTTTGATGCCTTTGATTTCCTTTTGTTGTCTGATTGCTGATGCTAGAACTTCCAGCACTATGTTAAACAGCAGCGGTGAGAGTGGGCATCCTTGTCGTGTTCCTGATCTCAGGGAAAAAGCTCTCAGTTTTTCCCCGTTGAGGATGATGTTAGCTGTGGGCTTTTCATAAATGGCTTTTATGATCTTTAAGTATGTTCCTTCTATCCCGACTTTCTCAAGGGTTTTTATTAAGAAAGGGTGCTGGATTTTGTCGAAGGCCTTTTCTGCATCGATTGACAGGATCATATGGTTCTTCTCTCTTTTTTTGTTAATGTGATGTATCACGTTGATTGATTTGCGAATGTTGAACCAGCCCTGCATCCCAGGAATGAATCCCACTTGATCATGGTGAATAATTCTTTTTATATGCCGTTGAATTCGATTTGCTAGTATCTTATTGAGAATTTTTGCATCCATATTCATCAGGGATATTGGCCTGTAGTTCTCTTTTTTGACTGGGTCTCTGTCTGGTTTAGGAATCAAAGTAATACTGGCTTCATAGAATGAGTCTGGAAGTTTTCCTTCCCTTTCTATTTCTTGGAATAGCTTGAGAAGGATAGGTATTATCTCTGCTTTAAACGTCTGGTAGAACTCCCCTGGGAAGCCATCTGGTCCTGGACTCTTCTTTGTTGGGAGATTTTTGATAACCGATTCAATTTCTTCGCTGGTTATGGGTCTGTTCAAGCTTTCTATTTCCTCCTGATTGAGTTTTGGAAGCGTGTGGGTGTTCAGGAATTCGTCCATTTCTTCCAGGTTGTCCAATTTGTTGGCATATAAGTTTTCATAGTATTCCCTGATAATTGTTTGTATCTCTGAGGGATTGGTTGTAATAATTCCATTTTCATTCATGATTTTATCTATTTGGGTCATCTCCCTTTTCTTTTTGAGAAGCCTGGCTAGAGGTTTGTCAATTTTGTTTATTTTTTCAAAAAACCAACTCTTGGTTTCGTTGATCTGCTCTACAGTTTTTTTAGTTTCTATATTGTTTATTTCTGCTCTGATCTTTATTATTTCTCTTCTTCTGCTGGGCTTAGGCTGCCTTTGCTGTTCTGCTTCTAGTTCCTTTAGGTGTGCTGTTAGATTTTGTATTTGGGATTTTTCTTGTTTCTTGAGATAGGCCTGGATTGCAATGTATTTTCCTCTCAGGACTGCCTTTGCTGCGTCCCAAAGCGTTTGGATTGTTGTATTTTCATTTTCGTTTGTTTCCATATATTTTTTAATTTCTTCTCTAATTGCCTGGTTGACCCACTCATTCGTTAGTAGGGTGTTCTTTAACCTCCATGCTTTTGGAGGTTTTCCAGACTTTTTCCTGTGGTTGATTTCAAGCTTCATGGCATTGTGGTCTGAAAGTAAGCATGGTATAATTTCAATTCTTGTAAACTTATGAAGGGCTGTTTTGTGACCCAGTATATGATCTATCTTGGAGAATGTTCCATGTGCACTCGAGAAGAAAGTATATTCTGTTGCTTTGGGATGCAGAGTTCTAAATATATCTGTCAAGTCCATCTCATCCAATGTCTCATTCAGGGCCCTTGTTTCTTTATTGACCGTGTGTCTAGATGATCTATCCATTTCTGTAAGTGGAGTGTTAAAGTCCCCTGCAATTACCACATTCTTATCAATAAGGTTGCTTATGTTTATGAGTAATTGTTTTATATATTTGGGGGCTCCGGTATTCGGTGCATAGACATTTATAATTGTTAGCTCTTCCTGATGGATAGACCCTGTAACTATTATATAATGTCCTTCTTCATCTCTTGTTACAGCCTTTAATTTAAAGTCTAGTTTGTCTGATATAAGTATGGCTACTCCAGCTTTCTTTTGGCTTCCAGTCGCATGATAAATAGTTCTCCATCCCCTCACTCTCAATCTAAAGGTGTCCTCAGGTCTAAAATGAGTCTCTTGTAGACAGCAAATAGATGGGTCTTGTTTTTTTATCCATTCTGATACCCTATGTCTTTTGGTTGGCGCATTTAATCCATTTACATTCAGTGTTATTATAGAAAGATACGGGTTTAGAGTCATTGTGATGTCTGTATGTTTTATGCTTATAGTGATGTCTCTGGGACTTTGTCTCACAGGGTCCCCCTTAGGATCTCTTGTAGGGCTGGTTTAGTGGTGACAAATTCCTTCAGTTTTTGTTTGTTTGGGAAGACCTTTATCTCTCCTTCTATTCTAAATGACAGACTTGCTGGATAAAGGATTCTTGGCTGCATATTTTTTCTGTCTAGCACCCTGAAAATCTCTTGCCAGTTCTTTCTGGCCTGCCAAGTTTCAAAAGAGAGATCAGTCACGAGTCTTATAGGTCTCCCTTTATATGTGAGGGCACGTTTACCCCTTGCTGCATTCAGAATTTTCTCTTTATCCTTGTATTTTGCCAGTTTCACTATGATATGTCGTGCAGAAGATCGATTCAAGTTCCGTCTGAAGGGAGTTCTCTGTGCCTCTTGGATTTCAATGCCTTTTTCCTTCCCCAGTTCAGGGAAGTTCTCAGCTATGATTTCTTCAAGTACCCCTTCAGCACCTTTCCCTCTCTCTTCCTCCTCTGGGATACCAATTATGCGTATATTATTTCTTTTTAGTGTATCACTTAATTCTCTAATTTTCCCCTCATACTCCTGGATTTTTTTATCTCTCTTTTTCTCAGCTTCCTCTTTTTCCATAACTTTATCTTCTAGTTCACCTATTCTCTCCTCTGCCTCTTCAAGTCGAGCTGTGGTGGTTTCCATTTTGTTATGCATTTCGTTTAAAGCGTTTTTCAGCTCCTCGTGACTGTTCCTTAGTCCCTTGATCTCTGTAGCAAGAGATTCTCTGCTGTCCTGTATACTGTTTTCAAGCCCAGCGATTAATTTTATGACTATTATTCTAAATTCACTTTCTGTTATATTATTTAAATCCTTTTTGATCAGCTCATTAGCTGTTGTTATTTCCTGGAGATTCTTCTGAGGGGAGTTCTTCCGCTTGGTCATTTTGGATAGTCCCTGGCGTGGTGAGGACCTGCAGGGCACTTCCCCTGTGCTGTGGTGTATACCTGGAGTTGGTGGGCGGGGCCGCAGTCAGACCTGATGTCTGCCCCCAGCCCACCGCTGGGGCCACAGTCAGACTGGTGTGTGCCTTCTCTTCCCCTCTCCTAGGGGCGGGATTCACTGTGGGGTGGTGTGGCTCGTCTGGGCTACTTGCACCCTGCCAGGCTTGTGATGCTGGGGATCTGGCGTATTAGCTGGGGTGGGTAGGCAAGGTGCTCGGGGGCCGGAGGGGCAGGCTTAGATCGCTTCTCCTTAGGTGATCCACTTCAGGAGGGGCCCTGTGGCAGCGGGAGGGAGTCAGATCCGCTGCCGAAGGTTTGGCTCCGCAGAAGCGCAGAGTTGGGTGTTTGCGCGGAGCGAGCAAGTTCCCTGGCAGGAACCGGTTCCCTTTGGGATTTCGGCTGGGGGATGGGCGGGGGAAATGGCGCTGGCGAGCGCCTTTGTTCCCCACCAAACTGAGCTCTGTTGTCAGGGGGCTCAGCAGCTCTCCCTCCCTTTGTCCTCCAGCCTTCCCGCTTTCCGAGCAGAGCTGTTAATTTCTGACCTCCCAGACGCTAAGTCGCGCTTGCTGTCGGAACACAGTCCGCCCGGCCCCTCCGCTTTTGCAAGCCCGACTCGGGGGCTCTGCTTGGCCGGCGAGCCGCCCCTCCGCCCCGGCTCCCTCCCGCCAGTCCGTGGAGCGCGCACCGCCTCGCCGCCCTTCCTACCCTCTTCCGTGGGCCTCTCGTCTGCGTTTGGCTCCAGCGACTCTGTTCTGCTAATCCTCTGGCGGTTTTCTGGGTTATTTAGGCAGGTGTAGATGGAATCTAAGTGATCAGCAGGACGTGCGGTGAGCCCAGCGTCCTCCTAAGCCGCCATCTTGCCGCAACTCTCCAAAAAAATTTTTTTTTTTTTAATCAGGAAGTCTCAACAAATAGAAGTGGTCAGAACCTCTCTCCAGCCTTGAGAAGTCTTGAAGTTCCCATACAGATTTTGACCTTTGGGTCTGGGTGCAATGTCAAGTTAACTGCACAGCGTGATACACAGATTCAGTCTTTGTCCTCATTACCACTTTCTGCTAGGTCTATATGGAGAGTTAGAACTAGTGACCCAGCAGTCCTCTGCCTTCAGATGTCATCTGGCCCAGTGTAAGGACTGTCCTCTGTAGGGCCACCTGCCTTGGAGACCAATGATCATCCTCATCCCAAAAGGAATGCTCAAAAATCAACTCCTCCGAAAGGATTTTTGATTGAAAATATCCCCAAATGGTAAATAAATGTCTAAAACAAGTGATAACCTAGAATGGCTCTTATTATTATTCTTTTTTTTTCTTTTAGTAGGCTTTTCAAAATATACTAGTACTACCCAGTGGAAAGACTGTATTTATACAAGATGACAGAGACAGATCTAATAAATTTTCTCACTTTTCACTTTAATTTGGCTTTTTAGATCCTAAGAATTTGTATTTATCTAATTAAGAGAGATTTCACAGAGGAGACACAGGATAATTTAAAAAATAGGAAAAAGACCACAAAAACGGATTAAAATTGAGAAAGAAAAAGGCACAAGGCAACGAGTTACATCACAAAGGCCTGTCACCTTCCACACACTAATTGTATGAAAAAAATATATATATAGTGGACTAACACAAAACAACATGAGTTTAGGTTAGCCTCCACAAAGAGTTTCCCACAGACTGTGCTCATGACACCTCTAGTGATCATCTAGTGCTTATCTTTACTTTTTTTAATGTCTATTTATTTTTGAGAGAGAGAGTATGTGTGAGCAGGGGAGGGGCAGACAGAGGTGGAGAGAAGATCTGAACCAGATTATGTGCTGACAGCAGAGAGCCCTATGTGGGGTTCGAACCCACCAAGAGGCCATGACCTGAGCTGAAGTTGGATGCTTAACCAATTGAGCCACCAAGGTGCCCCTTGTGCTGTGTCTTTATAACCTCAAAATGCTAAAGCTGGAGTGGAATTTAGGAAGCTGTGAGCGCAAATTCTTTGGTTTGCAGAATAGGATGCTGAGATACAGGCACCAGGGCAAGCGCTGGGCACAGAACCCATGTTCCCTAATCCTGAGCTTTGAACCTTTAATGCTTGGAGAGCTTCTCACTTTGTTCAGTCCTGCTCAGAGGTTATGGGGTTGGTGATTTCTTAAAATTCCCTCTAAATGACTCCGTTTCTGATGCTAAGCAATGAGGGTAGAAGAGAAGTCTCCAAGCTGAATCAACCAGGTCCCACTAGCTGTTTACTGCAGATACTGCCCAACGAGCCCACGCCCCCTAATGGATGCTGGCTTGCTGAATGTGCCGAAGAAATCCCTCTGGTGGACAAGGCCAAGCTGTTCTGTGTTTGGTTTCCGTGAAACCACAAGACACGGAGTCTTCTTTCTCTCCAAGTGAGTTTTTCCGTTTGGGGTAATTACTGTAGTAGCAGGACTGCACAGCCCGGGAAAGGAGGAAGCGATTTACAGATGCAGGAAGAGGGAAGGAGAGTTGAAGCAAGAACCGAGTACCTTTTTTTCTCCTCTCCTTCCCTGAAGCAGTTTTCCCTGTTTCAGCACCAGATGGCTTTGTAATCCGGTTCGAAGTTGAACTTGCCCTCTGTTTGGCTGCATGGAAAAGAAAAGGATGGAGAAAAAAGCCTGTTCAGAATTGTATGAATGGGGCTTTACACACTTTGCTATTAATTATTTCCTTCATTTTATGTACACTTTGAGCAGAGATATTCTCGTGAGAGGATTATCCGGCCTATTGTCAAATCCCACTCATTTCAGTTCAGTTCTTTCTTTCTCGTGTTTCTTTCCTCAAAATCTCGAGGAGAGCATGCAACCAAGTAGGGCCCCAAGTATCATCCTAAAAGGCCTCTTGGGGGCACCTGGGTGGCGCAGTTGGTTGGGCGTCCGACTTCAGCCAGGTCACGATCTCGCGGCCCGTGAGTTCGAGCCCCGCGTCGGGCTCTGTGCTGATGGCTCAGAGCCTGGAGCCTGTTTCAGATTCTGTGTCTCCCTCTCTCTCTGCCCCTCCCCCGTTCATGCTCTGTCTCTCTCTGTCCCAAAAATAAATAAAAAACGTTGAAAAAAAAAATTAAAAAAAAAAAAAAGGCCTCTTGTACATTCTCCACGTTCCACAGCTGCCCTCTATAAAAGTGGCTCCAAACATCTGAGATTAGTAAGAATGTAGCAGAGAGGAGCACATTTTGGGCGTATTTTTTAAAATATTAGTATATTATCACTCTAGAGTCATTCTAGTCCCTTCCTTTCCTTTCTCTTGCACCCCACATCCCAAGCATCAGGAAATGGGAGAGATGTGGAACATGATCTCCTCTGCCACTGCCCTGGTCTCACTTGGGTAGACCCCTCTCACTTCCCACCCTCACTGCTCCCTGGATGAGGACAGCTTTCCAACAGGCCTCCCCGCCCCCCCCAGCCCCACCCGGTCCATTTGCTATACAGATTGAGAGGTCTTTCTCAAACCTAAGTCCTAAGTAAGTCCTAACTCCTCTGCTCCCTTGTCACTAACAAGGCCCGTGATCCCTTGTCCCTGTCATCACCCAGGTACCCTTCTGCTCCCTGTGCACAGGCCTCTTGGAGACTTGGCGCAGGCTGTTCCCTCTGCCTGGCACGCTCTCCCCACCGGCAGGCTCACGCCCTTACGTCCTGGTCTGTACACAAATGCTGTCTTTTCAAGGAGGACTACATTCAACCATCTATTTAAAATCACACCCCAACCATCGTCCTTCCCCAGACTCCCAAACTTGCTAATCTTGCTCGACACTTTTTTAAAGCTTACTTATTTTTTTAATTTTTAAGTAACCTCTACACTCAACATGGGGCATGAATTCATGACCCTGAGATTAACAGTCACATGCTCTTCGAACTGAGCAGCCAGGCTCCCTTTGACATTTTCTTTTTTCCATAGCAATGACCACCTTCTAACAAACTAGAGCATGTGTATATTTATTATGCCTTTTAAAGACTATCTGACTTCCCCACCCCATACATACACAGCGCATGTACACACCCATGCACACACACGCACACACACACGCACACTGCATTCCAGCCCCCTCCTCGGGGGCAAGGACCTTTGTTTTCTACCCTATGTATCCCAAGCACCAGAAAGAGTACTTGGTGTATGTTAGGAGAGACAGAAATGCACACATGCGAACACACACATGATGAAGGAAGCAACATCATTACTAAGATTGCATTTTACACATTATAACAATTAAGAAGAACTTGTCATTGGCTCATGAGGCGTTCCTGCCTCTCTGTCAGCGACGGAGAGCCATTGTGCCTGACCCTGGTGGGCAGAAGCAGTGACTGGGAGGCCTGGGAGCAGCTCACAGAACAAGAGAGAAAACCAAGCATTTGGGCCTTAAAACACAGTGGCCTCAAAACATTTTTGCTTCCCTTACATCCCACAGGAATATTGAAAGGCGATGTACTATCTTTACAGTTTTAGGTTGGTTGTCTAAACTCACTCATCATAAGTTTTAAAGTATCAAGGCATGAGATTTCTAGGATATAGCAAATGCTGGCCTTTAAAAATAAAATCTGTTACACCACTCTCTTAAGTGTATCCGGTGGAATCTAAATTCCCAGCAATTTGGTATCTATCATCATCCATTAAGAAATCCCAAACAACCCAAAATGTGAGCAGATTCTTCTTCAGTGGTTGAAAATTTTACATCATTCCCTTTTACTCTTGTGTTTAAAAATTTTTTTTTTAATGTTTTTATTCATTTTTGAGAGAGAGAACATGAGCAGGGGAGGGTCAGAGAGAGAAGAGGACAGAAGATCTGAAGCAGGCTTTGCGCTGACAGCAGTGAGCCCGATGCAGGGCTCGAACTCACAAACCACAAGATCAGGCAGGACGTGAGCTGAAGTTGGATGCTCAACTGACTGAGCCATACAGGTGCTCCTCTTATGTTTTCACTCGTATTTTCATTCTACTTACTCTGCTGAATTTTGTATTTGCAAGTCTTTTCGATTTCATCCTGTTATACTTCTCTGTAATAAAAATACTACATTTACGGGTATTTAAAATTTTTAAATATCTTGGGATTATAAAACTCTGAGGCATTAAAAATGTATTCTGCAGTTATTAATCAATTTTAGAAGTATAAAACTGATTAGTATAATATATACATTTTATACATTTTGATAAATCCTAATACAGAAATAAAATTTTATTGAATGCCTCTCTTATGAGATGGATGCTGTTTTATTTGCTTTTATAATTAATTCATGTATTCATTAAAGAATATTACTGCTAACATGAGGCAGACTTCAGCATCAGTGCTATTTCTATTTTTCATTGTTATAGTTCTGATACTGAGAAATCTTACATATATGGGGATAAAATAGGGTTGCCAGATTTAACCTCTTTTGTCCCCCCAAACATATAGGATACTCAGTTGAATTGTTATTTTTTTGATAATCTTTTTCATGTTTATTTATTTATTCTGAGAGAGCAAGACAGAGACAAAGCACTAGCAGGGGAGGGACAGAGAGAGAGACGGAGAGAGAATATCAAGCAGGCTCCATGCAATCAGCACAGAACCCAACACGGGGCTCGATCTCACAAACTGCAAGATCATGATCTGAGCTGAAATCAAGAGCTGGATGTTTAACCAACTGAGCCACCCAGGCACCCCTGCCCCCCCCCCACACACAATTGAATTTTAAATTTCAGGTAAACAACAAATAATTATTCTAGTTAAGTATATCCCAAACATTGCATGGGATATACTTATTAAAAATTACATGTTTTCCATCTAAAATTCAAATTTAATTGGGTAATCCTAGAAGGAGTTTTATCACAGCAGTATTATTCAGTTCTTTGAACTCCTGTATGATAGGCTAAATATCACACAGTGGTTGATCAAAATAAAAAATATTTGTGATGATCTGTCAATTGATAGCTTGATTAAATCCTCCTTCAATTTTGTTAAAACCAAAAATCGGAAGCCACGTGGGATCTAAAAACTGGCATGTCACTGACTACAGTCATTCACTTTCTCAACACTTCCACTAATATTTTGAATTGTCTCTGCTTTTGGTACATACCCTAGGGAAAATAATGTCTGCTAAGATACTGGATGTGAGAGAAGTGTGCCTTTCTCTCGCAAAGTAGAAAGATTGTGACAAAGTATATTAACCACAAGTACTGGATCCTTATGAAAGTTCAGAATCTGGACATTTCTTTCAAACAATCCACACCTCCCAAACACACCTACTGCGGTTTTCGTGTACCCTCTCTCTGTCTTAGTGCATTTGGTCTACTATAACAAAATACTGTGGACTGGGTGACTTATAAACAACAAACATTTATTCCTCACACCTCCAGAGGCTGGGAAGTCCAAGATCCAGGCACTGACAGATTTGGCGTCTGGCGAGAGCCGGCTTCCTGGTTCATAGATGGCTGTCTTCTCGTTGTAACTTCACAGGGCAGAAGAGGCGAGGGAGCTCTCTGCACTCTTTTTTTTTTTTTTTTTAATTTTTATTCTTTTTTTTTTATTTTTTAGAGAGAGAGAAAGCACAAGTTGGGGAGAGGGGCAGAGAGAGGGAAAGAGAGAATCTTAAGCAGGCTCCACGCTCAGCACAAAGTCTGATGTGGAGCTTGCTTCCAAGACCCTAGGATAATGACCTGAGCTTAAATCAAGAGTCGGATGCTCAACCGACTGAGCCACCCAGACGCCCGTAGGCTCTCTTTTATACGGGCGCTAATCCCATTCATGAGGGTTTCAACCTCATGGTCTAATCACCTTCTAAAGGCCCCACCTCCTAAACCATCACCTCAAGGATTAGGACTTCAACATATGAATGTGGGGGGCACATAACATCAGTCTATAGCACCCTTGTTTCCAGACAAGAGCTGTAAAGGACAGGGACCAGGGCAGTCCCAGGGATCTGGCAGGATGTGCTACCACAGAGATTGTTGTGGGGGGTGGTATGCCAGGTTCCTCTGCTCAAGAATCAGGTTTTTGGTGTGGCAGGGCTTGGTTTCAATACCCATCTGTGGCCAGGAGAGAGCTGGTAATATTCTTTAATTTTTTTTTTTTTTTTTTTTTTTTTTTGCCTCCTATGCCTCTTTTTTCATTTATGACTATCGTGCTGGCAAAGAAGTGAAATCAAGATGGGAAAACCAAATTTGTCTGAGCAAAGGTCTAACGATCCAGCTTTGAAATAGAAGGTACTTTTACTCTGTGCTGGTGCATATGTTATTGCTATGGACTGAATATTTGTGTTCCCCAAATATTCATATGTTGATCCCCCAGTGTGGCTGTATTTAGAGATGGGGCCTCTAAGGAAGTAATTAAGGTTAAGTGAGGTCACACGGGTGGGACTCTGATCAGACAGCATTAGTGTTTTCACTAGAGGAACACCAGAGAGCTCTGTCTCTCCCTCTGTCTGCTTGCACACACCTAAGGACAGCCATGTGAAGACACAGCAAGAGGGTGGCCTTCGGCAAGCCAGGAAAGGAGCTCTTACCAGGATCAGAATCAGCTAGCACTTTGATCTGGGACTCCGAGCTTCCAGAATTGTGCAAATTAAACAAAAAAAAATTTGTTTAAGCCACGCAGCCTGTGCTATTTTGTTACAGCAGCCAGTGCAGGGCAGTCTAATACAGTTACCCAAAGAATGCAGAATAGCTAAAAGGTACCAGTTTACCTGCCTAAAAATCAAGGTTCTAGTGAATGAATAATGAAAGGAACTTCAAAGAGGTTCTGCGTGCTGACCGCTGACTGCAGGCCTGGCCCAGCTGGAGCAGTTTCCACCCTGTCCCAGGTTGCTGTGAAGAATGACAGGGCGGGCACTCTCTCAGGTCAGCTCTGACCCTGGCTTGTTTGGTCTCTGGGAAAAGAAATCCAGAACCTTTAAAATCAAGCCTTAATGCCCCTTTGATCAGAAACCACTTAGAACAACCATAAAAGGAAATCTCCACATTTTCCCCTTTCCACATTCTTGTTATTTTTTGCCTTTCCAATCCCACACCTCATACCTGTCCCTGCCTGCTACATGCCAATCCCAATCCCAATATTTCCAATTATTTTTCTTAAAAAGCACAGATTCACTTGGTTATCTAGGCCTGAAGTTATAATAGAAGACTTCATAAATAGGACTGTGGCCTTTTACAGGATTGGTGGTAAAAATCGCAGAGGGAAAGTAATACTTGGATAACAAACACTGTTTTCCAGGTCCCTTCTATATATTTATTGGGTTGACTGAATTATCAAATTCAACAAATAACCTATATAATTCTGATATCATGAAAGTTCCTAAATGGAGGATAACTATTGTATTTACAAATCTCCCACAGTTACAAGTTCTTTGCACTCACTTCCACAAAGTGGCCTTTACTTCAGCTCTCTTTATTTTTATTTTTTATCAAAAAAATTTTTTTAATTTTTTTAAATTTATTTATTCTTAAAACAATGCGAGAGAGAGAGTGCAAGCAGCAGAGGGGCAGACAGAGGGAGACACAGAATCTAAAGCAGGCTCCAGGCTCTGAGCTGTCAGCACAGAGCCCGAGGCAGGCCTTGAACTCACGAACCGTGAGATCATGACCTGAGCTAAAGTTGGACGCTTAACCAATTGAACCACTCAGGCGCCCTTATTTTTTTTAAAGCTTGTTTATTTATCTTGAGAGAGAGTTCAGGAGAGGCAGAAAGAATCCCAAACAGGCCCTGCACTGTCAGCACAGAGCCCGACGCGGGGCTCAATCTCACAAACTGTGAGATCATGACCTGAGCCAAAGCCAAGAATCGGATGTTTAACTAACTAAGCCACGCAGGTGCCCAGTTCCTTTTTTTTTTTTTTAATAGCACAAGTCAGTGAATACTTTTTTTTACTGAGATAAAATTAACATCTAACATTATATTAGCTTCAGGTGTACAACATAATGACCCGATATTTGTATACATCGTAAAACATTCACCACAGTAAGGTAGTTGTCCATCACCACACAGAGTCACAAATTTTGTTTCTTGTGATGAGAATTTAAGATCTACTCTCTTCACGGGGCGCCTGGGTGGCTCAGTCGGTTGAGCGTCTGACTTTGGCTCAGGTCACGATATCACGGCTCATGAGTTCGAGCCCCACATCGGGCTCTGTGCTGACAGCCTGGCCTGGAGTCTGCTTCAGATTCTGTGTCTCCTTCTCTTGCTGTGCCCCTCTCTCATTCATGCTCTGCCTCTCCTTCTCTCAAGAATAAATAAAACATTAAAAAAACATTTTTAATAAAAAAAAAGATCTACTCTCTTCACAACTTTCAAATATACAATACAGTGTTATTAACTATTGTCCCCATGCCGGACATTGGCCTTGAGCTTTTCATCTTCATTTTTTTAGGCAAGTAAAGTGACTATGTTCACCAACATGCCTCAAGTTTACTCTCCTGGGAAAAGGTTGTTGTTGCTATAATAATGAGGATGGTAATGATGATAATTAATATCCCTTAAGTACTTACTATGTGCAAGGCATCATGTCAAATTAACTGCCTTACATTATACCACTTATTCCTCATTAAACACTATGAGGTGGTTATCATTATGTTTATTTTGTAGCTGAAAAAGCTAAAGTTAGATCAATTTGATAATTTGCCCAAACTAATGCACAGCTGGGGTAGGATCTGAACCCAGACCTGACTTTAAGGCTGTGCTATTAGCCACTTGGTATAGTTTCTGTTACCAATGACTAAAGGTAGTCAGCTTTATTATTTAAAAAAAATTTTTTTTAACGTTTATTTACTTTTGAGACAGAGAGAAACAGAGCATGAACAGGGGAGGGGCAGAGAGAGAGGGAGACACAGAATCTGAAGCAGGCTCCAGGCTCTGAGCTGTCAGCACAGAGCCTGACGCGGGGCTCGAACCCGCGGACCGTGAGATCAGGACCTGAGCCGAAGTTGGACGCTCAACCGACCAAGCCACCCAGGTGCCCCAAAGGTAGTCAGCTTTAAAACATGTCATAAATATGCATATTAGGGATCTATTAAGGGAGTAAGCAGCTGTTGTTCCTGTCTGTCCGGCATCTGTCCTTATCTGTTTACTTCTTTGGGGGACTGTCACTTCCCACCCCCCCACCCCCTCTGTGAATGGTGTGATTCTTGTTTGGCTGCTGTTCCTGTGCTCCACCCCTCCCCCAACGGGGTGTGTGGTCAGTCCCGGCCAGTTACGGTTTATCATGACCTGGGCTGTAGGGACTGGTCCAGGAGGTATGTATGTGGCCAGTGCGAGTCCTCCTGTGGGATCTAACCCACAGTCACTGGAAGACAGAGGGTCACACTTTCTGGCTGATTATAAGTCATGATGCTATAGCCCTGGGACAGCTGGTAGACATGTCAACAAGCCAGATGCAGAAGAAGGCTGGCTGCACCGGGGGAGAAGGCCAACCCTCGGAAGGGAAGTAGAGTAGAGAGCAGCAAACTCAGGGTCTCCTGATGACATGGTCTGAGCCCCTGAACTCGGCTATCTCTGAAGGTAGCTATGAACATCTAGTTATGTGAGCCAATAAACCCCTATTTACCTTTAATTCCGTTTGGGTTGCTTTCCCTTTTAACTGAAAGAGTTCTGATTAACATGCTGTACAAGTGCCCACCGCTGCTATAATGAACGACCATAAACTTAGTGGCTTCTAACAATAGGAGTGTATTACCTTACAGTTCTGGAGGTCAGAAGTCCAAAATGGGTCTCACAGTCAAGGTGTTGGGGGACTTCGTGACTTTTGATGGCTTTGGGGAAGAACCTGTTGCCCTGTTCCTTCCAGATCCTAGAGGCCACCTACATTTCCTGGCTGCTGGCCCTTTCCTCATATCACTCCAACCTTTCCTTCCATGGCTCCTCCTCTCTGGTTCTGACCCTCCTGCCACCCTCTTGCAAAGATCCCCTGATTACACCGGACCCACCCATATGATCCAGTGTAAGCCCCCATCTCAAGGTCCTCAACTTTATTATATCTGCACAGTCCCTTTCGCCATGTGAGGTTAACACCAACACAGGTTCTGAGGACAAAGACATTGTTGGGGGTCCGTTATTCTACTCTCATGCATACTCAGGAAGAAGAATTTCCACTGACCACTGGAAAGGTCCCTTTTTAAAAAATGCTTATTTTTGAGAGAGAGCGCGCGAACAAGCGAGGAGGGGCAGAGAGAGAGAGAGGGAGACACAGAATCCGAACCAGGCTCCAGGCTCTGAGCTGTCAGCGCAGAGCCCGACATGGGGCTTGAACTCACGAACCATGAGATCATGCCCTGAGCCAAAGGTGGACACTTAACCGACTGAGTCATCCCAGGCACCCAAGGAAAGGTCACTTTAATCACAAAGCAGTTTCCTTCTTTAGGTGGTCCCAAAGAGTGTTGAGTGAAGTCCCCCAGCACTTACCCTGCAGCTGCTGAGGGGAGTTCCTGGTGTCTGGCTGGTCTTTCCCCTGCATCTCTGCGTACTCTGCTATGGGTCTGAGGAGAGCCAGGGCTCCAGAACACTGTAAGTAATTGCCATCAAGGTGCAGCTCACTGGGGAAGAGGTGAAATACACTGTTCACCTGATATTATTTTCACTTCCTCAAATTTGGATTTGAGGTCTTACCTCATAATAGACCTGGTTACAAAATAATAAATAATCATAATAGATAGCAGACCACATCGTCAAAAATAGACCTAATGACCATGTCATCGGGCCAAAGATATGCGTTTAGCATGTTACCCTTGATTCTTAAATGTAACTAAAGGATCTTTCTCTTGCAGTTAAGAAAAAGAAAACAAAAGTAACTAGACAGTAGAAAAAGATGACTAAAAACATCATGAAAACTCAGGGGAATTCATGGGTTCGTAGACTCTGTAAACAAGCTGATTCTACAACTCAAGACAGAACAGAGCCAGAAGCAGGAGGGGAGCAGGGGACGCGTCTCACCAAATGGAGCTCTGGCATATGATGGAGCCCAGCTGCGGCCCGTTTTGTGGCCCCAGACCACAGTAGCGCAGACTGAGGACTTGAAGCCTTTGGTTGTTCTCCAGGCCTGAGAAAATACTCTCAATTTCTTCATTTCCAAATCTAGAAAGAAATGGGAACAAATAGTGACTTTTAAAACCTATGTCACCTGTTGGATTATTCATTTTAAGGCACTCCCTGAACCCCCAAGGCAGATCAGATTTTGTCAACCCCCACTTTGGGCTTCCACAGCCGGGGTGGCTACGGGGGTGGGCTGGGTGACTGATGGGGGCAGCCTGCATGTGGAGGAAGGGGGACCCAGAGTTTGACTCGTGGGCAAAGGGAGCAGAGCATGGTTTGAAATACCCAAAGGAGCAGATGGAGAGCAAGCTCTGGCTCCTGAAGACAGGAGAGATTGCCCAGCTGACAGGAGTGGAGGGGTCTGAGAAGACTCCAGCAGCAGGAGGCTGTGTAAGAAGGGAGCCTTTTAAAGTACGTCCAGAGCAGGAGCGCCTGGGTGGTCCGTCAGTTAAGCGTCCGACTTTGGCTCAGGTCAAGATTTCATGGTTTGTAGGTTCAAGCCCCGTGACGGGCGCTGTGCTGACAGCTCAGAGCCTGGAGCCTGCTTTGGATTCTGTGTCCCCCTCTCTCTGTGTGCCCCCCTGCTTGTGCTCTCTCTCTCTCTCAAAAATAAACATTAAAAAATTAAAAAAAAAAAAGTATGTCCAGAGCAGGTTCAGGAAAGTTCAACCTCTTGCCCCTCCTTCCTGGCCTCATGCTGCTCCTCGCCTTGTGCCACCCAGTCCTTGGAGTTTGCAGAGAGAAGGCACAAGCATCATGCCAGGGAATTTGGAATGTCAAGGGATGACCTTTCCAATAAGGTGAGTCGTATTAACAGAAACAACTTCTTAAATTTACTAGTTTATCCAATAAGTAATTACGGTGGGCGACTACCGTGGTGGGTGTGGGGGTGTAGCTGTGTATGAGAAAGAAGGACATCCTGCCTGGTGGACTTCACAGCCTCAGGGAAAATAGGAGGAAAGAACTCCAGTCCCTCAGTAACCTGCCATTTCACCAGTGGTGATTCCCAACCACCCAACACTGACAACTCCAGGCGTCTTGGCAATAGCAGGATTTCAACTATTAAAATATGGTGTTAACATATTAAACAACAATTAAAATATGGTGTTTTCTAAAGAGGAGGATTCCCTCTTTCTTCCTTCTCTCTCCCCACCAATGGAGGAGCTGGAGTCTAGAGAGGTCTCAGCAGCGGGGCTGGGTGTGTCTAGTGCAGTGCAGGAAGCTGGGAGACTCCCAAGTTGGTCTTCAGTCACTGCAGGGTGTCCTGAGGACACTGGCTTTCTGCTGTCCTGTGTTAGGAGACCCTGACTCAGGCTCCTCCAAGCTTTTCAGAAACATGGAGAACCTCCAGAGATAGTCCTTCTCCTCAGCTTTTGCTGGAGACTTGTCCACTGTCACCACCAGGGCCCTAATAAGACCCTAGTTCTTTAAAGGGGCCTTTGTGTCGCTGTGGTCCCATTTGTCAGGCACGAATCATCTCTTTCACTTCACAGCCCACTGGCCTTCTGAGTACAGGACCCTACCTGGCTCCAGAAGAAGAGTCACAGAATCAAAGACTTGGGAAGTGGACGAGATCACCTCATAGGTCAGAGAGGTTGCAGGACCTACCCCGCATCACACAAGCAGCTTAAAATTATTTACGGATGGCAAACTATAGACCCCCCAGCAATCTAGTATCACGGATCAGAAGTGGGCTCCGATTCAGCCAGCCAGATTCACATCTAGGCTCTATCCCTAAGAGGTGAATGCCTGGAACAAGCCAATTAATCCCCTGAGTCTTTGCTCATCTATAGTCAAGGGATAGAAATGATAAACATCTGTCATATATCATACGTCCATATGTAACGGTATATATCTATTGTCGGGAGAATAAATGAGATAATCCATGTGCTGCACTTGGCACACAGCGCTCAATAAAAATTAGCTGGTATTATCATTATTATTATTGCTCCCTGACTCTCTCCTGACAGCCTGGTGCCATAGCCCTCGAAAGACTTCCTCTTTCTTCCCTAGCACCACACCTCTCCTCCCACCTCCTCTGCTGGTGAATAATGACTTGTCCCTTAGGGAATCATGGTTTCCCTTATCCAAACCACGACTAAAATTTATACAAACCCGGCACCTCGGTGGCTCAGTGGGTTGGGCATCTGATTCTCGATTTTGGCTTAGGTGTGATCCCAGGGTCATGGGATTGAGACCTATGTAGGGCTCCATACTGAGCATGGAGTGTGCTTGAGATTCTCTCTCTCTCTCTCTCTCTCTCTCTCTCTCTCTCTCTCTCTCTCCCTCTCCCTCTGTCCCTCTGCCCCATGCACATGTGCTCTCTTTCTCTGTAAAAAATAATAAAAAAAAATTTATACGGACATCCTTTGTGATCTACCTTCCATTATACATAATCAAGAGCATATCTCCTCTCTTCCACTATACAGAGGACTTCCTTGGACAGTGGCATTGCTTTATATATATTTGTATCTTCTTTAGCACTGAGCACAGTGTCTTGCAAAAACAGGCCATCAATAAATATTTGTTAAAAGAATAAATGAATAAGAAGGAAGGGCAGGAGGGAGGGAGGGAGGGAGGAAGGAAGAATCCTTTTGAGAACCCTGACATTTACTCAGAAACATTAGTTCTAAGAAGATTTTTGAGTTGTGATGACCTGATGAGCCACAAGGAACCAGGACTCTGAGCTCCTTACCTTTGCCTCCCTCAGCAGTCAGAGCCCTGAAGGAACTCTGCCTTCCAAACTCACCTGCAGTAATCCAGGACAAGAGAATGCAAATAGCTGCATGGCAGAGCCCTGCCCAGTCTCTGCAGAGACCACAGATCCATCCTGCAGTCAATGAGTTCCAGGGTGGTAAATGGGCAGGTGGCGCGCCCCTTCAATTCCAGAAGTGAAGCCTAAGAACGTGAGGTGAGAAAGGGCTTACACAATGAAGACAAATACGCTCTGTGTTTTAATGTTTCTTAAAAGTTGATTACGTTAATTACCCCAACATTTTTGCCTTTAACACAACTTTCCAATGTCCAAGGAGAAAGTGACCTGAAGATAAAATAATTTCCCTTTAAAAGGAAGACTCTAGGGGCGTCTGGGTGGCTCAATTGGTTAAGTGTCCGACTTTGGCTCAGGTCATGATCTTGCGGTCCGTGAGTTCAAGCCTCGCGTAGGGCTCTGTGCTGGCAGCTCGGAGCCTAGGGCCTGCTTCGGATTCTATGTCTCCCTCTCTCTCTGCCTCCCCCTCACTCACGCTCTCTCTCTCTCTCTCTGTCTCTCAAAAATGAATATATGTAGGGGCGCCTGGGTGGCGCAGTCGGTTGAGCGTCCGACTTCAGCCAGGTCACGATCTCGCGGTCCGTGAGTTCGAGCCCCGCGTCAGGCTCTGGGCTGATGGCTCGGAGCCTGGAGCCTGTTTCCGATTCTGTGTCTCCCTCTCTCTCTGCCCCTCCCCCGTTCATGCTCTGTCTCTCTTTGTCCCCCCCAAAAAATAAATAAACGTTGAAAAAAAAATTAAAAAAAAAAAAATGAATATATGTTAAAAAAATTTTTTTAAAGGCACACTATGAAGAATTAAATGGGAAATGCTGCTCTGTGATGAGATATACTGCAGCATATCTTTTTAGATGCTGTGGGCTGAATTGCGTCATTCCGCTCATTCATATGCCGAAGTCTTACCCCCGAGTACCTCAGAATGTGACTGCATTTGGAAAAAGGGTCTTCAAGGAGGTATGAATTTAAAATGAGGTCATTAGGGTGGGCTCTTACTCAATATGACTGACTTTCTTATAAGGAAAGGATATTTAGACACAGGCACGTATAGAGAGGGAGGCAACATGAAAACACAGGGAAAAAGTGGCCATTTACAGGCCAAGGAGTGAGGCCTTCAAAGACGCCAACCCTGCTGACACCCTGAGCTCAGACTTCTAAGCCTTCATAACTGTGAGAAAAGAAATTTCTGTTGTTTAACCCTTGCAATCTGTGGTACTTTGTTATGGCAGCCCCAGCAGACTAATACAGATGTTGATACTCTAACCAACAAATTTATTTTCCTATGGTTGTATGATAGGGAGATAGGATAAAATAGGCAGAGAAGGAAAGGTTAGGACCTGAGGTCCCTGGGTGGGGTAAAAACACATATTTTGGAACAATGCTGGGAGTATCTGACCACAGCAAACTCACTCAGGCATAAAGTTCCTCTTAAGAATGTAACAAACACCACCTACTGCCCTTCAGGTTCCCCTCAGGAATTGGACAATCAAAATACCTAACGAAACTAAATAAACCATAAAATTTATGTTATCTGAGGGACAGTAAGACCGCTCTGACTCCTCGCACAATGGAATGAAGCCAATCTGGAATGGACAGCCCAGCACCTAGAGCTATCCAGCCAGGTATGGGTGGAACCTGACAAGGAACAAGGGGGAAGGGGAGGGGGCATTGACCAAAACCTTAAAAAACAAAGACCCTTGCCTATAGTTGGGGGTATTTATTTTCAAATGCTCCCTCTCTGCAAAAAGAGCTTTCCTACTATTCTTACTTTCTGATCTTATACTTTTGCCTGCTGCTCATTTTACTCTGTGTCCCCTTCTTCGTTCCTCAAAGCGACAAGGAATCCTGGGTATTGAGGTAAAAAAAAATCCTGTAACAGTTGTATTTTTTTTAGTAAAGAACTATCACTATGCCAATCTTCTTACAATTAGGCAAAATTATAATAAATTATCTCCTAAACAAGTGATAGCCATTATTACAGATATTAAGATTTATTTTTTTTAATGTTTGTTTATTTTTGAGAGAGAGAGACAGAGAGAGAGACAGAGAGAGAGGGACTGTGAGCAGGGGAGGGGCAGAGAGAGAGGAAACACAGAATCAGAAGCAGGCTCTAGGCTCTGAGCTGTCAGCACAGAGCCCGACGTCGGGCTTGAGCTCATGAACCTTGAGATCATGACCTGAGATGAAGTCGGATGCCCAGCTGACCGAGACACCCAGGTGTCCCCAGATATTAGCATTTAGAGGTCTACTCAGAACTAGACTGTGTAAATTCAGCAATGAGGTGCTTTTCATGGTGAAGCCACAGGACCGGGGGCAACACATGAACATTTGGAACCATCTCAAGTTCTCTCGGTCTCCTGAATGGAGAGATCTATGGGAAGGCCATTCCTTGTGGTAACAGGATTCCAGTGACAATTAAATCCCTACCTAACTGGAGAAGGTATTTAAAGCTATAAATCACAAAGGCCACCTTTTAGCAATTAGAATCACCACAACTTAAGGATTTCTTCAGTTCAGCATTTAAACCTAAAAGAGGCTTTGGTGGGGTTTGGAGGATTTAGGGTTTCTTGAGGTAATGACATGTTGGTCAGAGATAACATTCCAAATTTATATGTCAGTTGAGAATATAAAAGCCCTTGCAGCCTTAACTATAGAGAGCTGGTGCTTGAGGCCTCTATAATGAGAAAACACCTAGTTTAAGTGCTGGATTGGATTTCTCAAGCTGTGTTTCTGACCAAGGAGGCAATGTGGCATGTCACTGCCTATGGTAACACTGGTCTGTGCAAAATAGGCTCTTGACCACGTCCTAAAGATCTTGGCCAGTGGTTTACAGTGTCACTCCCTGGGGCACCAGTACTGCTGTGGGCAAGACCACAGCCATCTACCACAGAATTCCTCAGCAGCCTCCAGGTGACCAAGAGGGTTACATTTTAAAGAACTGTTAAGGATCACCTTTTTTTTTTAACGATCACTTTTAATATGCATGGATGGACAGCATTCTATTCCTGCTTAAATGGACTGACCCTTTTAATAAAAACAACTAAAAATTCTGGTTCTGTATTTAAGATTACTTTTTAAAATTTATTTTTAATTGTGGTCAAATACACAATAAAATTTACCATCTTAGGGGCACATGGGTGGCTCAGTCGGTTAAGTAGCCGACTTTGGCTCAGATCATGACCTAGTAAGTTCATGGATTCAAGCTCCACTTCTGCCATTGCGAAGCCTACTCAGGATCCTCTGTCCCCCTCTCTTTCTGCACCTCTCCCACTCCCGTTCTCTCTCTCAAAAATAAACATTTAAAAAATTTACCATCTTAACCATTTTTTTAACGTTAATTTATTTTTGAGAGAGATTGAGAGCACAAGCTGGGGAAGGACCCAATATGGAACTTGAACTTATGAGCCAAAGTCCTGCTCATGACCCGAGCCAAAGTCAGATGCTTAACCGACTGAACCACCCAGATGCCCCCATCTTAACCATTTTTAAGCGTCCAGTTCAATGGCATTGAGTATATTCACATTGTTGTGCAACCCTCAACACCATTCACCTCCAGAAGTTTTTTCATCTCGTAAAACTGAAACTCTATACCCATTAAAAAATAACTTCCATTCTCCCCTCCTCCAAACCTCCGGCAACTGCCATTTTATTTTGTGTCTCTACGAGTTTGACTACTCTGGGTACTTCATACAGGGGAAGGATATAATATTTGTCCTTTTGTGACTGACTTCTCTTACTTAGCATAAGTTCTTCGAGGTTCAGGCACGTTGTAGCATGGGTCAGAATTTCCTTCCTTTGTAAGGCTGCATAATATTCCATTGTATGTATCCACCACAGTTTGTTCTCCATTCAATGGACATTCTCTCTCTGCCAATGGACATTTGGGTTGCTTCCACCTTTGACTATTGTGAATAATGCAACCATGAAGATGAGCATACAGATATCTCTTTGAGGTCCTGCTTCCAATTCTTTTGGGTATATCTCCAGAAGTGGAATTGTTGAATCATATGGTAATTCTATTTTTAATTTTTTTAAGGAACCTCCATCCCATTTCCCATAGTGGCTGCACCAATGCACATTCCTGCCAATAGTGTACAAATTTTCCAATTTCTCCACATCCTGTCAAATCATTCTATTCTGCTTTTTTTGATAGATGCCATACTATTTGGCCTGAGGTAGTATCTCAATGTAGTTTTGACTTGCATTTCTCCAAAGATTAGTGATGGTGAACATTTTTTGTGTGCTTATTGTTTGTTTGTATACCTTCTTTGGAGAAAGTGTACTCAAGTCTTTTGCCCATTTTTAAATCAGTTGTTTGTTTTTTGTTGTGGTTGAATTGTAGGAGTTCTTTATACATCCAGAATACTAACCCCTTATCAAATACATGATTTGCAATTATTTTTCCTTATTTTGCGGGTTGCCTTTTCACTTCACTGTGTCCTTTGATGCACGGAAGTTGAAAATTTTTTTGTCCAAATCATTTAGTTTTGTTGCCTATGCTTTTAGTGTCATATATAAGAAATGACTGCCAAGTCCAACATTATGAAGCTTTTCTTCTATGCTTTCTTCTCAGAGTTTTAAAAATATCTTTTTAAAATGTGTCAATTGGCAGGTTAGTGAGGAATACCCAAAGGTCGGTGCATGAGAGAAAATGGGAACCTAGGGAGATTTGCAGGGCACTGAAGCCAGCTTTCCGTTTGAGAGCATCAGTGAAGCAGCAGAGTCAAGTTTTGCTTTTCATGGATCAGGTAGTCCAGGGGACAAGAGATAAAGCCCAAGGCCACTGGAGGTGAGGAGTCTGAGAGGAAATGCTGCATAAAGGTATGGCCCCAAACATAAAGTGAGCTACTGCACTACGTCCTTAGACTAAGGATGAACTAGAAAGAAACCTAACTCTTCTTTCTCCAGGGAAAACTGCCTCTCAAACTGTGCCTGACTACACAGAAAAAAATATACCCACTATGAACTCACAAGCTAGTCTTAACACAGGTATTTGCACACTGAACTGATACCACCTGGATGGTTCAGAGACCTCAGATCAAGAATGTATTAATTTGGGGCACCTGAGTGGCTCAGTGGGTTAAAGCATCTGAAGTCGGCTCAGGTCATGATCTCAAGGTTCGTGAGTTCGAGCCCTGTCAGATCAGAGCCTGCTTGGGATTCCCTCTCTCTCTCTGTCCTTCCCCCCGCCATCAAAAAATAAATAACTTAAAAAAAATTAGTAATTTAGTATAGCCCTGAGATGCTATCACCCTGAGTGTGTGGCAGAAGCAAATGCAAACCCTCTCGGAGAATTCTATCTTCAAATCAGAGCTCAAGGAATTGCCTCAACTCTTTCCCCAGGAAATAGGAGTTTCTAGTACAAAAGAAATCACAAAAACACATAAAGAAATGTCCCATGAGTAGGAGCCAGTAGAAGCCAGTCAGCAGTATCAGACTGCAAAATAATTCAGATTATTGAAACTATTAGACACAGATGAGAAGTTTAACACATTCAATGACATAAAACAAGGCATTTTCCAATAGTCAAGAAACTAGAAAAATGGGCACTAATGTCCTCTCCCAATTTCTACCTCCTTTCTCCTCCCTAAAAGTAATTTTATAATAGTTAAACATTATAGTTTTACCTGTTTTTAAACTTTATAAAATGCAACATATAGCATGTATTCTTTTGTGTCTTTCTTCACTTGTACATTAGGCTTATGAGAGTCACCCTATTTTGTTTTTGCATAGCTGTAGTTGATGTATTTTCATTGCTATACAGTTTCCTACTATATGAATATACCATAATTTCTTTTTATTTTTTGCACTTTTACATAAGTTTGAAATGCTTCATTAAAAATATGTTGTTTTGGGGGCATCTAGGTGGCTCAGTCAACTAAGTGTCCAACATCAGCTCAGGTCATAATCTCGCGGTTTGTGGGTTTGAGTCCTGTGTCAGGCTCTGCACTGACAGCTCAGAGCATGGAGCCTGTTTTGGATTCTGTGTCTCCCTCTCTCTGACCTTCCCCCACTTGCTTGCATTCCCTCTCTCTCTCTCTCAAAAATAAACATTAAAATATTTATTAAAAAAATACACATTGTTTTGGGGCACCTGGGTGGTTCAGTTGGTTAAGCATCCCACTCTTGATTTAGGCTCAGGTCATGATCTCATGGGTTTGTGATATCAAGCCCCACATCAGACTCTGTGCTGACAGCGTGGAGCCTGCTTGGGATTCTCTCCCTCTCTCTCTGCCCCTCTCCTACTTGTGTTCTCTCTCTCTCAAAAAAAATAAATATACTTTTAAAAAATACATGTTTTTTTAAAGAAAAGCTTGTAGGGGCACCTGGGTGGCTCAGTCAGTTAAATGTCCGACATTGGCTCAGGTCATGATCTCATGGTCCGTGAGTTCAAGCCCCGCGTCGGGCTCTGTACTGACAGCTCAGAGCCTGGAGCCTGCTTCAGATTCTGTGTCTCCCTCTCTCTGACCCTCCCCCATTCATTCTCTGTCTTTCTCTGTCTCAAAAATAAATAAACATTAAAATAAATTTTTAAAGAAAAGCTTATAGCATATCAGTCAATAACCAAATGAACTATAGCTGGAATACAGATATATTATGTTTATATTCAATTTTAAGTTTAATTGAAGGAATATTTTTAAAACGCATGACTCACCAGTCTGGCAATCTCTGGTTACTCAGCTGAAGGCCCCAGATACAGATCTCTTTCCCCAGCAGGTAACACTCATCTCGAATTGTCATGAGCAAAGGTTCCAAGGAAATTGGCAGGATGCTTGGTGGGGAGTCATCAGGTCTTACAAGCATAAACTGGAGTGTCAGAAAAAAATTACAGGTGGGAATCATAAAGATATGTCCATGCATCTGAATATGTAGAAAAAGAATACTGTCATTAGACAACATTAGAACATTTAAAATAGTAATTAACCTTGGATCACATGTGCATTGGGGTGGTAATTCAACAAAAACTTATGGAGTTCCTGCCATATGCAAAGCCCCGTGAAAAATCTCACAGGGCAGTGATTTTTCCAATAGGTTACTACCCATTATTGGGTTAGGAAATAAATTGAGTAGGCTGTAACCAGCTTTTTTTCTTTCTTGAATGAATGAAATAGAAGAGAAATTATCTGAGTGTATCCTATGTAGTAAAGAATAAACATCTCATGAGACTTTTATTTTAGTGATGCTCAAAATCAAAATGGAGACCCAACCAAAGCAACCCACCCGACATAAACAGCCCCTGTAGTCTTATGATTCACTCCAGTACTTAATATTGGGTCATGATGTTAACTGTATTTCTTCTTCTTCTTTTTTTTAATGTTTATTTATTTTTGAGAGGGGGGGTAGGGGCAGAAAGAGAGAGGGAGGCACAGAATCTGAAGCAGGCTCCAGGCTCTGTGCTGTCAATGCAGAGCCCAAATCAGGGCTCAAACTCACGAACCACAAGATCATGACCTGAGCCAAAGTCAGACACTTAATTGACTGCACTACCCAGGCATCCCAAAGTTAATTGTATTTCTGACAGTGATTGTAATTTAAAATGTTTAGAAAACATTGCTGAAGGGACTATAAATTTGAACAAGGCTTATAATTAACTCTTATGATTAAGTAGTGGAGCTTAATGATAAGAAGTATAGAATACAAATAAAGTAGTAATTATTTTACCATAAAACGATGGCTCTGAGAAGCTCCTGAATTTGGGATGAGCAGGGAAGTGTGTGGGGGAGTCCAGAGAAGCAATGCGAAGGAAGGAATTAGAAAGACCTGGGGAGAGGGGCAATGATGACAAAAATGGTGCTTTTGAGCTGGGCTTTCCAGATGTAGAGTGGGAGGGGCAGGTTGGCTATTCCAGATGTAAAGCGGTATGAGAAAAGGCAGGCCTGCTGCAGGACTGGGATGAGTAGATTTGGAGGAAGGAGGAGGAAGGCAGAAGTACTGAACATAGCCTGGGTACCGGAGGCAGGCTTTGGACTTCATTCAGGCAGGAAGCAGAGGGGATGACACCACCAGTTTGGGCTGGAGAGTTCTGAGGACCCATGTTCCTAAGGAGTAAACCTTAGTCAGTTCCTTTCAGAGAAGAGTAAGAAGGGGAGGCCACACACTCACTTTCCTGAGAATCTGTTCGTTGTTGATGCTGGTTTTCAAGTCCTGTTTGATGGCTGGACACACAGATGTCTGAGTCTGTGCACAATGCTTCTGATAGGTCTTCAGGAACTTTTGAAGAATTGGAACGATGGGCAGGGGTGTTCCTTTAGTTTTTTGTTTTCCTTCTTTCTCTCTTGGCATTGTCTTACAGGGTTAGATTCCATATGGATTCTGAAAATTGTAACTTGCCCTGAAACCCAATACATACAAGTCTTTTTAAGGAGCAGATCACACCTCCCCCACTAAAAATTGGCAAATATTGCTGCACACCCTTCTCTGAAAATTTTCAAGTGCCTCATGTATCTTAAAATGGGAGTCGAAAATCAACATAGAGACAGTTGAGCAGAATTGTTCAATTTCCAATCTCTATATTCATGGATTCATGTTCTTTCTTCTAGATTCTTTAAAATGGGGGCAGAACCCATGGAACTCAGTTATAAAGGAATGCAATTAATAATGGTGAGCACTAAATATTACAAAAGACATACTGATTTTAAAATGGCATAGTTCTCTTTATAGACATACTTCCTGGAGGCAGCATATCCATAGTGGTTAAGAACATGGGCTTTGAAGGGGAACAAGACCAGGATCTTAGTTTTGTCTCTACCCCTTGACTCACTGGCTTTAGGTACTCTATGAAGCTTTTTCAAGCCCTATTTCCCCATCCGTAAAATGGATTATGGTTGTCACAAGGATTGAGTAAGGTAAATTTATAAAGCACTTAGCATAGGGAGGCCTGGGTGGCTCAGTGGGTTAAGCGGTCGACTTCAGCTCAGATCATGATCTCATTGTTCCTGGGTTTGAGCCCCATGTCTGGCTCTGTGCTGACAGCTCAGAGCCTGGAGCCTGATTTGGATTCTGTGTTTTCCTCTCTCTCTGCCTCTCTCTCTTCCTCTCTCTCAAAAATAAGTAAACACTGGGGCACCTGGGTAGCTCAGTCAGTTGAGTGTCAGACTTCGACTCAGGTCATGATCTCATGGTTCATGAGTTCAAGCCCTGCGTCGGGCTCTGTGCTGACAGCTCAGAGCCTGGAGCCTGCTTCCGAGTCTGTGCCTCCCTCTCTCTCTGCCCCTCCCCCCCGCTCATGCTCTGTATCTCTCTCTCTTCCAAAAGTAAATAAACGTTAAAAAAATTTTTTTAATAAACATTTAAAAAAATAAATAAAGCACTTAGCACAATGCCTGGTATGCAGTGAAAGTGCTCAATAGGCTTTATTGTTACTATTGAGGTTCTTATTATTTTGTTGGGCACAGGAAACCACCCAATCAGTATTGATTTGTCCTTTCAATTATTCAGCCTTGAAAGGTCCCTCCACGTGACAATGCCACCAGCTAGACTCAAGGACCTGACTTTCACTGCCCGCCAACCTGTACTCACCAACGTTTGCCTCATATTTTTCCTTAAGCCCTTCTTTCCAGCTTGCCTCTTAACTCAGGCGAATGAAACCAGAAACCACCCCTCAGGGCATGGCAACTGCCCTGGCAACGCCTCCCACTGCCGCAGCCCACCCAGACTGAGCTAAACCCCCAGCTCGATGTGCAGATGGGCCACAGAGTGACCTCTGGGATGATAAGCAATTACCTTTCCCTCATTTTAATACTAAAATTTCCCCCCAGAGAAAGAGCCTCAGCCTCATTTACATAACATGCGATGTATGTATAGGCATGTTGCCTTCAGGTGTATGTGTGACCTTATGCCCACCTCTACATACCATGACAAGGCCTCCCCGACTAAATAGTCATCCTAACCCTAAACAAAAGGAACTCATTCACCCTATCCCTGGGAGTCACACTTTGGAAGCTATGTCCTGTGATCTCCTTATGTGCTGCAAATAAAGTTTACTTTGTGCGGCAGCTCCACCTGGTGTATCTGGGACTCCCCAAGGATCCAACTCACATTGGTTCGGTTACAATAACTTAAGGTAACAGCTGCAACTCTGAACTGCATTCATAGAGACAAAGGTTTATGGGAATTATTAGAGACTTCCCATTTGGGAAAGTTTACAGATAGAGACTATCCAAAAATGTGTGTATTATGTTACATTAAAAGGGGTGCTCCTTTTGAAGCCTGGGAAGGGAAAGAAGTGACTCGCGCTGGCTGGGAACAAGGACTGGGCCTGTTGGCTCCCCAAACTGTTTTTGGTAAGCATCTGGAGAGGGCAGCCCAGGCTTTGTTGCAGGAGGAGCCAGTTTGAATCCTGTGTCTGTCAATTATTAGTAGAGTGATTGGGGGTATCAACTTCACTTCCCCGAACCCCATTTTTTCCATCTGTAAAAATGGTGGGAAAATAAACTCTTTGGTATTTTTAAGGGTTTAATGCAAATTAAATGTAAAGTTTTCTCTTCAGTAACATGGGGATGCTGCTGATGATAAAGAACTCTTATGAGGAATAGGGGCGCCTGGGTGGCTCAGTCAGTTGAGTGTCTGACTTTGGCTCAGGTCATGATCTCATGGGTTCTTGGGTTCAAGCCCACAGAGGGCTCTACGCTGTCAACACAGAGCCCGCTTCGGATCCTCTGTTCCCCTCTTTCTCTGCCCTTCCTTGCTTGCGCTCTGTCTCTCAAAAACAAATAAAAATAAACATCAAAAAAAAATCTTAAAAGAAAAGAAAGAATTATTATGAGGAATAAGGAATTCGTACATGATGGATGCTCAGAACAGAGCCTGGCACATGCTGAATTCTCAGGCAGGAAACCTGAGGCAAAGCGAGGGAAGTGATTTGCTTAAGGGCAAACACTAGTAAATGGCGCAGCGGGGATTCAAATTCAGGCAGCCTGGTTCCAGAGCCCAAATTCTTTTATTTATGTATTTACTTATTTATTTATTAATTTATTTTTTTAACGTTTATTTATTTTTGAGACAGAGAGAGACAGAGCATGAACAGGGGAGGGTCAGCGAGAAGGAGACACAGAATCCGCAACAGGCTCCAGGCTCTGAGCTGTCAGCACAGAGCCTGATGTGGGGCTCGAACTCATGGACGGCGAGATCATGACCTGAGCTGAAGTCGGCTACTCAACCGACTGAGCCACCCAGGCGCCCCATCCAGAGCCCAAATTCTTAACCACTGTAACATACCACCTAAAAGGTACTGCTACAGACAGGGTTTTTGTCTCCCTCTCCCCAAATTCATATGTTGAAGTCCTACCCCTAGTGTGATGGTGTATGAAGAGGGGGCCTTTGGGAGATGATACAGGCCAGACGAGGTCATGAAGGCAGGACTCCCACGATGGGATTAGTGCCGGTATGAGAAGAGACACCAAAGAGTTTACTTTCTCTCCCTTGAAACGGCTGCCACCTACAAGCCAAGAAAAGGCTTCAAAATGAAACCTGCCTTAATGGACCTTGATCTTGGATTTCCCAGCCTCCAGAAGTGTAAGAAATAGATATCTGTCGTGTAGGCCACCGGTCTATCGTACTTTGTTAAGGCAGCCAAGCTAAGATTGGTACTGGAGAGTATCACTTACTGTTGACAATATGAGGTATTTCTCCCCAGCCTTCGCTGGGTATTTACAGGAGCACAAGCTTCACAGAGAACATGCTATGAATACTCCAGCAAGGCCCTCTGAAATCTTGAGTTTTTCTCTTACTATTTTATCACGAGCATTTCTTTGTCATTTCCATAGACAGTATTGTGGGGCCCAAGTTAGCAAGTACCTGGGTGCTCAAGGCCCGCCTTGACTGGCTGACTCCTAACGAATATTTACTGGAGGCCGAAGGGTAGGCGCCCCACCCGGTGCTAATCGTGACTCTGGGAGCTGGGGGCGTGGGGTGAGGGTTTGGGGGGAGACAGTAGGGGTAGGAGCGCCCACCCTTCCCGAGATAGAAGGAGAGAAGAGTGAGTCTGCGCTAGCCCAGGTTCCCCCCCCCACCACGAGTCCCAGGAGATAACGAGCAGCAGGGGGTGGGGGGAGGGGCGAGGAGGGGCTGCTTTTCGCCCCCTCCTCCAGGGCTCCCGCTGCACGCCCCAGTTCCGTACCCCCCGGACCGAATACCGGCCCCCCACGCCGCCACCCCGCCGCCGGCCCGCGCCCCGCACTCACCCGGGCGCCGGGTTCCCGAGTCCCTCTCCGGCCGGCTTCCCGCGTGCGCCCCGCGCCATGGAGACGGCCGCCGGTGGGCGCGGCGCGGGGCGGGGGCTGGAGGGGGCGGCTCGCGAGGGGGCGGGGGGAAAGCTCCCTCCAGGGTTCGTGGGTGTGGGGTCTGGGCTCGGGCGTGGAGAGCTCCTAGTGTCCTCGCTGCGGGTCGAGGTCTACACAGCCAGTAGCGCTACGAGGGACGAGGTCTAGGAGGAGACAGAAGTTGGGGACCCGTGTGTGCCTGGCCGTCGGCAGGGCCTGGGGCGGGGCAGAGGTCGCCAAAGGTAGCTGCGTCCCACCCCAAGGCTGCACGCGGACACCCGCGAGGGGACTCTCCCACCCGCAGCCCGCTTTCCTTTTGGAGCGGTTTCCCCTCCCCAGGCCCACGAGGAAGGGGGCGCCAGGATAAAGGAGGCAGCTCAGGGCTGGGCTGTGACAGAGGTTTTTGGGGGGGGGGGGGGATGGGGGGAGATATTGAAGAGGCAAAGGGAAAGCAGTTGCAGTTAGGGAGTGGATGGGGGAGGAAAAAGGATTTTAAGAAATCTGGCTGTGGGTAGTGGCTTTGGGGCTTGTAAATACAAGGGCAGAGTAAGGGCCCCCAAAGATCTACATGTTCTAGTCTTGGGAACCAGTAAATTTCTTACCTTACATAGCAAAAGCGAATTTGCAGATTGATTAAAGTTACAGACCTTGAGATAGGACTGTTACCTTTGATGGGGGGGGGGGGGAGGGGGCAGGGAGGAGGTGGTCAAGGAATCTAATCACCTGAGTCTGAGAACACATGGCCCAGAAAACTTCTCCCCTGTGGTCAGAGACATGCAATGAGAAGGACTCCAGTGGCTGTTGTTGGCTTTAAAGATGCTGGAAGGGGGATGCAAACCAAAGAATTTCCGCAGCCTCTGGAAGCTAAATAGCTGAGGGGCGCCTGGGTGGCTCAGTTGGTTGGGCGTCCAATTTCAGCTCAGGTCATGATCTCACAGTTTGTGAGTTCAAGCCCCGCATCCGGCTCCGTGCTGATAGCTGGAGCCTGCTTCGGATTCTGTCTCGCTTTCTCCCTGCCCCTCCCCTGCTCACACTCTGTCTCTCTCAAAAATAAAATAAACATTAAAAAAAAATTTCTAGAAGCTGAATAGCTGTGGAAATGGATTCTCTCCAAATTTCCACAAAGGAACCCAGCCCTGCTGATCCCTGATTTGAGTTCCGGGAGACCCATGTGGGATTTCTGATTTCCAGAACAAATAATAAATTACCTATCTATCTCTTAGGATATAAAATAGGCTCTTAATGAATGTTTAATGGAAGAATGAATTAAAAAAGAAAGTGGATTAAACTAATTCACAGTAAACTGCAAATGGAAAATAGTCCTTTCTCCTCCACGGCTAGTTGTAGTTCTAAGTGTGTACTTTAAACTCAAATGGCTGGGGGCGCCTGGGTGGCTCAGTCGGTTAAGCATCCGACTTCGGCTCAGGTCATGATCTCACGATCCGTGAGTTCGAGCCCTGCGTCAGGCTCTGTGCTGACAGCTCAGAGCCTGGAGCCTGCCTGTAATGGTAGACATGTGTGGCACAAAGTGAGGAGAAAGAGGTACAGAATGATAAGGAGGGATCCTACCTTTGGACAGACTGACTTTCCAGTGAGTGTGTCCCCATGAGTCCGGTGCTGCTGGGTTAATTCTACTTTGTGCATACTCCATCTCCCCGTCCTTCTCCACCTCCCACCCCCTCCTCCTCCATCACTGGGCCCTAGTCCAGTCTTTCTAGGACACAGCTAGAGAGGGGCAGTGAAGGAGGACAAGCACAAAGTGGGGGGAAAGAGTACACTTACAGGTCACTGACTGGGATTCAAAGCACATGCTTAAGGAGCAGAGAATGATGAGGAAGGCCATGGCCCAGAAGACAGGGACGGAGTAAGGGTCAGAAACCAGATGGCTCATCACATATGAGTTGAGGATTCCTCCTTACGCACAGTGGGAAGATTCCTAAAGAAAATGGAACATTAGGATGAAGTTCAGTTGCAAGTGACAGAAACCCATTAACACTGGTTGAAACAGTATAGAAGTTCATTCCCCTTTCATGAAGCTCATGGATAAGCAGCCCAGGGCTGCTACAGAAGCTTCAAGACCATGAGGAACCCAAGCTCCTTTTACGTTATTACTCTGCTATTCTCAGCGTGTGAGTTCCACCTCATGGCCCTAAATGGTTTCTGAGCCCCAGCCATTTTGTCCACAATTCAGACAGATTTCAGAGAAGTGGACACAGAAGTACACATTCTCTCCCTATAAGGACATTTCCCAGAAACTGCATGGGACACCTTTGCTTAGGTTCCACTGGCCAGACTTATGGACATGATCGTATCTAGCTGCAAAAAAAGGATGGAAAATATCGTCTTTATTCCAGGCAGACATGTGTCCAGCTAAAAATGGGAGCTTCTGTTACTTCCAGAAAAGGGGGAAGGTGGATACTGGGAGATAACAATCTGGGCCAGCTGCCAGGGTCACAGGGAGAACTGGGCATTGGGTGAGATAGACACCAGTTTGCAAGTACTATATGCGTTCCTCATACCGTAAGCATTTGTAAATCGGGCAGCCTGGAACTCATTTCACAGTTGTTATTATTTGAAGTGTGACTCACTCACATGGGCTGAATACTGGAGAGGTTAAACGTGTGGTTTAGGCTCCTGCAAAGCCGGCCAAGTTGCCGACAGCCTTCCTACTATCTGTTCTCTATTTCTACCTTGCTGATGTAACTCAATGTTAGCATGGGCGCAAGCAAACCAGGCTAGAAAAACCACCTTCCCCAGTCTTTCTTGCATGTGGGGTAATCATGTGACATAACACTGGAGGATGACAGGAGCAGAAGCTTTTTTTTTTTTTTTTTTTTGAAAGCTCTTTAAAATCGCAGGTGGCATGCGATGTTGTCTTTGTTTCTTCTGTTTGTTCCGGGTTGGAGTACCCTCCTTGTGCTGAAGGTGAAGTTGCTGTCTCGTACATAATCAATGATTCATCAAATACAGGTCTGGATGGCTGAGAAGACGGATGAAAGGAGTCTGGGTCTGAGCCCCGTGGAGCAGCTGACCCTGTCTGGGCTGCCCTCTCTGTATTTTCTCTGTATTAGGGTAGAAAAGACTACCCTAATTTATTTAAGGGAAAGTTACTCAGATTTCTGTTGCCCACTGTAGAACAGAGGTTTCTAGAAACAAGAATTTCTGGACAGCTTTAGAAAATATGCAGACATGCAATTCCAAAATATAGAAAGTATGTGGTGAATAGGCTTTACCCTTTTATTGCGATTGTATTTTGTTTTGTGTTTTTAGATTTGTATTGTTGACCCCTCTCTGAAGCACAGTAACTGCTGCGAAGAGAACAGGGACTCTAGAGACAAGAAATAAAGACACAGTCTCTTCGGGTTTTTGAGAGGAACATGAAGTTTTGAATTGAAAACGTGACAACCAGCCCTGCTGGCAGCCAGATGGTGGTTTCCTAACTGCAGCTCAGCCGTGCTCACGCAAGCCCCCCGCCCTCCAACAAGTTTAGAACAAGACTGACGTGGCCATTCTCCAAACACAAAAGTGAGGAAATGACCCCCTCTTCTGATGAGTCTGATCCGGTGACTGCTGCTCCTTCGCCAATTGCAGGAATGCTGGTGCTTGCGCCTCCCAGATAAGATCCGATATCCAATTATCAAATTGCTCTGTTCTTTTTTTTCTTAATGTTTATTTATTTTTGAGAGACAGAGCACGGGCGGGGGAGGGGCCGAGAGCAAGGGAGACACAGAATCCGAAACAGGCTCCAGGCTCTAACCTGTCAGCACAGAGCCCTATGCGGGGCTCGAGCTCACGAACTGTGAGATCATGACTGGAGCCGAAGTTGGACACTTAACCAACCAAGTCACCCAGGCCCCCCCAATTGCTCTGTCGTTGACAGCATGCAATCTAGGACTGTCCCCCACTTTCCTCGTGCCTCCCAGGTGTCACCCAGCACACCGCCGATCCTGTAAGAAGTCCCTCACAGCTCCCTCCCAAGTCTCTGGGGCTTTCTCTCCTGTCTCAAGCCCATGAACCCAACATTTTTTTTTTCTTTTACTGCAGGTGAGCTCCTAGTAATCTTTGGTGAACATCCTTTAGCAGAACACCGAAAAGCTAAAGCTTTAAGCCCCTCCCGTCTCTAGTGGTTCACATAGAGGTTCAAGTGCAAGGAGCTAGCTACCTGCAGGCTGTAGCACCAAGAGAGTTGGAACTGTTGCTAGTTCATTCACCTTGGCCTCCAATAACTCCACCTGTGTTTCTGTTTCATCCAGCACGGACTGGCGGGTTAGGGGAAGGAATGTGGACCCTGAGAAGGCAGCCACCACCTTCCCCAGCTTATTACAGTTCCAGGAAAGCTTCCCTCTTCTGCTTGCTCTTTCCGTAGCCATCATTCAGGCCTGACTGGGTCCCTAGGGAAAAAAGAGGCAACCTCTTCGGTGAAGAAATAGTGAGACCCTTGTGTTAGGGGAGGGGGGGAGTTTCTTCTAAGGTATGTTTAGCGGGTCGAGGAGTTTTTCCTGAGGTTGTGCCCATCCGAAATATATTAACACTAGATGTAGGAGAGTCAGTGAGAACTGGCCTTGCAACCGTTTGCACGTGTTTCTGGAACACCTGCGTCTGGAAAAAAAAAAAAAATCCCACATGAGGACCATGACTAAAAGGGGTGAGGAATGTTTTCCAATGAGAGTCTCAGGACAGTCAGGAGTAGGACACTTGAACACAAGCTTCAGATAGTTTTCCAATGAGGTGCATGGGGTGATGCTATAAAACTGAGTCTTCAGGGGCACCTGGGTGGCTCAGTCAGTTAAGCGTCTGACTTAAGCTCAGGTCATGATCTCACAGTCTGTGAGTTCGAGCTCCGCATCAGGCTCAGTGCTGACAGCTCAGAGCCTGAAGCCTACTTCAGATTCTGTGTCTCCCTTTCTCTCTGCCCCTCCCCCTTTCATGCTCTGTCTCTCTCTGTCTCAAAAATAAATGGACATTAAAAAAAATTTAAAAACAAAAAACAAAACAAAACAAAAAAACTGACTCTTCAGTGTGGGCTGTCCCAGTGCTTCTCAACCCTGGATACACATTAGAATCAGCTGGGAGGTTTCAAAGAATACCTGTGCCCAGCATCCTTCCCCAGACCAATTACATCAGAATCTTTGGGCTGGGGCTGGGGAATTGTGTTTGCTCCCCAAGTGATGCTACCATGCAGCCAGGGGGGAAAGGCACTGGTGTGTGGAAGGATACATCAGGATGCACATCAGAAGTCAACTCTCCCCTTCCTCAAGCAAGCTGTTCAACCACTCTAAATCAATGTTCCTCACTTGCAACATGAGCAAGGTGGATCTGTTTCTGAAACTTAAAATTTTTTTTAATGTTTCTGTAGTTTTTTTTGAGACAGAGAGACAGAGCAGGAATGGGGGGAGGGTCAGAGAGAAAGGGAAACACAGAATCCGAAGCAGGCTCCAGGCTGTGAGCTGTTAGCCCAGAGCCCGACGCGGGGCTTGAACTCACAAACCGTGAGATCGTGACCTGAGCCGAAGTTGGATGCTTCACTGACTGAGCCCCCCAGGTGCCCCTATGGGTTTCTGAAACGTTAATGTGCACACAAATTGCAACGGGGATCTTGTCAGCACGAGATTCGGGTGCAGTAGGTCTACAGTGGAATCTGAAATTCTGCATTTCTAAGAAGTTTCTGGATAATGCCGACGTGGCTGGTCCATGGACCACACTTTGAATATTAAGTTGTGGGTTAGTGGTTCTCAAAGTGTGGTTCCCAGACCAGCCGCATCAGCATTACCTGGGAAATTGTTAGAAAAGCAAAATCTTGGAATGTGTCACAGACCTAATGAATCAGAAACTCTGGGGTGGGACCCAGCCCTCTGTTTTAACAAGCTAAGTGATCCTGATGCATGCTCAAGTTTGAGGACCATTGCCCTGTGGACACCAAAATTTCTTCCGGCTCTGGGATTCTCTGGTGCCCAGGCTTTCTGACTGCTGCAGAAACTGCTGGCAAGTCCTCAATACCCTCAGACTGGAAATCTATCAACATTAGAGATGACCTGGGGGCAGGGGGGCGGGGGACCGCTACCACATGCCCCTTTCCAGTGGTTCCATCTCTTTGATTTTTCCACCATTTAAAAGTGCATAGAAAAAAAAAGTGTATAGAATAGCTACTATCAAGAGAACAGAAAATAAGTGTTATGAGGTTGTAAAGAAATTGGAATAGTTGTACAGTCATTTGTGTGTGTGTGTGTGTGTGTGTGAGAATGTAAAGTGGTTCAGCCCCGGTGGAAAACAGGATGGTGGTTACTCAAAAAATTAAAAATAGAATTATCATATGATTCAGCAATTTCACTTTGGTTATACATATATACATATACACATATACATATATATATATATATATATTTTTTTTTTGAGACAGATCAAGTGCAAGGAGGGGAGGGGCAGAGAGGGAGAGAGAATCCCAAGCAGGTTCCACGCTCAGCGCAGAGCCTGACCTGGGGCTCAATCTCAGGACCGTGAGACCCTGACCTGAGCCAAAATCAAGAGTTGGATGCTTAACCGACAGCCACCCAGGTGTCCCTTGGGTATATATTAAAAACAATTGAAAATAGGACCTTAAAGAGGTTATTTGTATACTTATGTTCATAGCACCATTATTCACAGCAGCCAAAAGATGGAAATAATCTAAGTGTGCACCGAGGGATGAATGGATAGACAAGATATTGTATATACATACAATGGAATATTATTCAACCTTAAAAAGGAAGGAGATTCTGACACATGCTAGAATATGGATGAACCTTGAGCAAGTTAGGCTAAGTGAAGTATGCCAATCACAAATGACAAGTACTGGATGATTCCACTTACATGAGGTACATAGAGCAGCCAAACGTATAGAGACAGAAAGAAATGGTGGTTGCCAGGTGCTCACGAGGGGAAATAGGGACTTTCTGTCTAAAGTGTACTGAGTTTTAGTTTTGCAAGATGAAAAGAGTTGTAGAGATGGACTCTGGATGGTGTTGATGGTTGAACAACAGTGTGAATGTACTTCATGTCACTGAACTTCACCCTTAAAAATTAATATGATAAAGTATATGTTTTGTGTGTTTTATCACAGTTTGAAAAACATAGAGACTATCCTTAGTTCATGGACTGTGCTAGAATAGGTGGTGGGCCACATTGGCCTATGGGCCATAGTTCACTGACCCCTGTCCTATAGGGCTGGATCAGCATCCAGTCCTCCCTAATTCAGAAATGGCCAAAAATTCCATGTGGCAAGATAAAAATGAACCAATGCTGACCCCAAGGAAGGGGTTAGGTGGATAATCTTTGTTTCATAGCGAGTGAAAGAAAAATGTGCTATTTTATCAAAAAGTAGAAACAAACTTTGGCAAGGGCTCTGCCAGCATCAACGTGGAGAAATACTTTGGAGCTTTCCTCTAAACCCTGTTGCTTTCCTTCTTGAGGGTGAGAGAGTTGATTTTGCTGAGCCATTCCCTGTCATGATCTGGGGTCTGAATAACCTGTCTCTAGTCATAAAAGCGTCTCTGCCCTTTCTGGTTCTCCCTATTATTTTTGGAGGCAAGTATAATTTACCAGGTGCTCCCTTGGTTCCTTGATAAATAGCACTGTTTTCTATTTAAAAAAAAAACAAAAAACAACTCATTGTAGGGTCGCCTGGGTGGCTCAGTCGGTTGAGCATCTGACTTCAGCTCAGGTCATGATCTCATTGTTCTTGGGTTCAAGCCCCACATCGGGCTCTGTGCTGACAGCTCAGAGCCTGGAGCCTGCTTCAGATTCTTTGTCTCCCTCTCTTTCTGCCCCTCCCTTGCTCATGCTCTCTCTCTCTCTCTTAAAAATAAATGAAGGTTAAAAAATTAAAAAAAAAAAAAGGCTCATTGTAAACCATTTGTAGAGGAATGGAAGAACCAGTGATTATAATACATCAGCTGCTTGAACTATTATATGGCTATTACTTATTATTTTTAATTATTTATTATTTTTTTTAAAAGAATTTGTGTATTGGGGCGGAGGGGCAGAGAGAGAGGAGAGAGAGAATCCCAAGCAGGCTCCACACTGTCAGTGCAGAGCCCGATCTCACGAGCTCTGACATGATGACCTGAGCCGAAATCAAGAATTGGATGCTTAACCGCCTGAGCCACCCAGGCGCCCCTAGTGGTCCATTGAAGAAGGAATAAGAATCTATGTATTAACTGGAAAATACTGCTTTGGTGGTCTGAGGAGGAAAAAACAAAACAGTGACAGATGGATACAGTGACTTCAGATATGCTCAATATTTGCACGCATGGCTGAGCTGGAAGGGAACTTCAGGAAAGTTAAAATGGCCATGCAATTATTTGATGGGATGTGGTAGGATTTGGGACTATGAAAAGGACAACTGTTCCACACCCAGAATGTTCTCTGTTCAAATCCTGGCTCTCCTACTCCTTAGCTTTGTCATTTGGTGTACATAACTCACCTACTCTGGGCCTCAACTTCCCATTCTTCATTTGTAGATTAAAATGGGAGATTAAGGGGCACCTGGATGACTCAGTCTGTTAAGCATCCGACTATTGATTTTGGCGCAGGTCATGATTTTGGCGCAGGTCATGAGATCAAGTCCTGTATCGGGCTCTGCACTGAGAATGGACCCTGCTTGAGATTCTCTCTGTCTCCATTTGCCCCTCTCCCCAGCTTGCACACTCTCTCTAAAATAAATAAAATTTAAAACTTTTTTTTAATAAAAAAAATAAAATGAGAGATTAAGTATGTGGCACTGGATAGGCCTAATAAGCAGTAGGAATTATCCTTACAGGAGAAGAATTTTAAAAGTATTGTTACAAAGTGGTTATAATAATTTTAAAGACTTAAAAATACTCTAGTTAATAGGACATGTTTATTGTAGAAAGTTTGAGAAGTACTTAAAATTACAAAATGGGGTGCCTGGGCAGCTGAGTCAGTTGAGCGTCCAACTCTTGATTTCAGCTCAGGTCGTGATCTGACCTGATGGTTCGTGGGATCGAGCCCTGCATTGGCTCTGTGCTGAGAGTGTAGAGCCTGCTTAGGATTCTCTCTCTCTCTCTTTCTCTCCCTCTCTGCCACTCCCTCACCATGCTCTCTCTCTCTCTCAAAATAAATAAATAAACATTTAAAAATTATAAAATTCACTTCTTTTTAAAAAATATTTATTTTGAGAGAGAGCACACTTGTGTGGGCGGGGCAGGGAGAGAGGGGGAAAGAGGGGGAGAGAGAGAGAGAGAGAGAGAGAGAGAGAGAGAGAATCTCAAGCAGGCTCTGAGCAGTCAGTGCAGAGCCCAACACAGGGCTCAATCCTATGAAGCATGAGCTCATGACCTGAGCCGAAATCAAATTAGAAAGACGCTCAACCGACTGAGCCACCCAGGCACCCCCCAAATAAAATTCACTTCTTTTTTTTTTTTTTTCAACGTTTATTTATTTTTGGGACAGAGAGAGACAGAGCATGAACGGGGGAGGGGCAGAGAGAGAGGGAGACACAGAATCGGAAACAGGCTCCAGGCTCTGAGCCATCAGCCCAGAGCCCGACGCGGGGCTCGAACTCACGGACCGCGAGATCGTGACCTGGCTGAAGTCGGACGCTTAACCGACTGCGCCACCCAGGCGCCCCTAAAATTCACTTCTGATCAGACCAGCCAGAGATGGTCATATTGAATATCTCAGAGTGCAGTGCTACGGACCTGTTCAAACCCTGGACCTGGCGGCCACTCCTGAGGGACTTAGTCTCCCTTGGACTTTGTTTCCTGCTCTGTAAAGCGGGTTCAATAACATCTCCTCATAAGGTTGTACGAGCATTAAATCAGGTGAATGTTTGTAAAATACTCAGCCTGGCAGATAACAGATGCTCATGATGGTCATTGATATCATGGTCGCTATGAAAGAGACACTTCATACTTACGAACACACACACCATTTGCCCTGGAATACCCCTCATCTCTCTGTTGGTGTCAACAGCTCACCACAAAAACCTGCATGTTTCCAACTCAGCCAGGAAGAGTAAGGACTCTAGCAGAAACGTGACCAGTTTCAATTTCATTGATGTATTACTGACATACGATCAAGTCTACCGTTTGGTTAAGTTTTGACTTACGAAAAATCACTCAGGAAACCATCTCTGCAGTCAAGAGACAGCATATCTAGCACCTGCATCCCCTTGTGCCCTTGTAACCCCTCCTGCCAGCTTCCCTCCCCAGAGATAACCACTGATCTGCCCTCGGTCACTACAGATTATTTTGTGCTTCCTATACTTTTATACAAATAAATCACGCAGCTCGTATTCTTTTTGCCCGGCTGATTTTACGCAGGACAGTGACTTTGAGATTCACTCCCACTCTTTTGTGTAGTTCATCTCTTTATATGGCTAAGCGGGAGCATTCTGTTGTTTGGATAAACTATGGTTTGTTTATCCATTCACCTGTTAACAGACATTGGGTTGTTTCCATATTTTGGCTGTTACAAGTAAAGCTGCTATGAGCCTTCCTTGCAAGTTTGTGTGTGGATATATGTTTTTGTTTCTTTCAATACAACTAAAAAAAAACCAACAACAGTATTCTCTCTAAATGCTGGTTGTGTCCAGCCTTTTTCTGAAGAACATAGAGTCAGGGGATACACCTTGCTTTTGGGTCAGACTCTTGGATTAGGTTTTTAACAGGGCTGTTCTTCTTTGGGCTCTATTGTCACAGGATACAAAGCACGCCTTATCCCCTTACATTTAGTGCAGGAGCCATGGAGCTCGGTAGGATTTTTAGGCAGAACGTTTATGGGGACCGCTGTAAGGACCTACGCTTAAGTACCCCTCCCAAGGGCCGGTATCCAAGAGATCAAAGGCCTAAGTCTGCCACTGCATCTGGCTTCTTAGCTCCTCCACAAGGCAGAGAAACAGGGGGAAACTGAGGCACAGATGAGGCAATTTAATTAGAGATTGTTGGGCCAGGTGCCCTCTGCTAAGGACTGCCTTTCCCTTCCCACTGGTCTGACCTAACGTTTTATTGAGAAGCCAGATGCCTGAAAGCCAGATGTCACCTAAAAACAAAGAATGACACATTGAGGTCTTCTTAATTAAAAGGGAAGGTCTACATTATTTACCAATTAATTCCTCGCTCCTCCTCAGGGGCAGTGCTTTAGCCCCAGGGTTCTATAATCCTGAACGAAATATTTCCAGCGTCACGATGCTCATCCAAAAATAAATAAATATCCACACCCCCACAGATGTTTCCTTATTTGTTGAAGGAAAAAGAAGATAAACACAGTTATTGTGACTCACAATATTTGGGTAAAAGGCACCACAGTAGAGCCTTCCTAAGTACTCCCAAGGATAATATTTGGGGAACTTTCATTTTTTATCTTAGATGGCTCTGCACCACTTTGATGCAGCTTCAGGCTTTCCCCCAGTGTTAACACCTAGGGTAAGTCAGAAGGGCTTTGGGGGGTGACCCGGCCTGGTGCTTCCAGGAATCTCCTGCTCCCCCTGGACATGGAGGCTGGTCTCCCCTCTTCCGCGGTGTCAGGGAGAACAACCACCAACACCCTCGCAGACCTGCTCACCAGTGGCTAAAACAGGTACTCTCCAACTTGAGTGACTGTGAGAATCCCCCGCAGGGCACACTGACCAGATGGCTGCCCCCCCCCCCCCACCGCCATCCCCCCTCAGAACTGTGACGCGGTCAGGGGCCTAAGCATTTGTATTTCTGTCAAGTTCCCAGGTGCTGCTGCTGCTCCTGAGATCTCACTTTGAGAAGCACTAGTCTAATACTTCTCTTTCTCCCCAAAATGTTAATTCACAGCTGGGGAACTGACTTGTAGCAGCCTGAGAGGAGATCCTCCCCCAGGGGTGTGGGTTACGTTGGGAGGCATAAGAAAGGCCACTTTACTGGTTCCCAGGCCTGGAGAAAGGGGAATTGTCTCAGGGGTGAGTCTGCCTGGCCCCTGACAACTTTCTGGAAGGTACCCGGATTTGGTCACTCTGTGGAGACGACTCTGGAGAGGTTTATTCTGGATTCTCCGTGGCTGTCTGAAGTTCAGGGTGTCTGAGCCTAGACGGAGAAGGGACGGAGCCAGAGAGAGGAGGGAGCCTGAGGCCTGAACCTGGGACCCCAGTCCATCTTGGCTGCCTGAGAGGGTGTCCACAGGGCTGGAGGAAGGCAGCCCTTGGGAACAAGTGTCATGTTGGGGGAGCCCAGTGAACCTGAGACCTGGGCCTGGAAGGGGGCAAGCAGTCTGTGAGGCAGCCACCACCCTCAGTAGCTGAGCAGACAAGAGTGTGGGGAAACGAAGGTGGAGGTGGGAAGTCCCAGCTTGAGGGCAGAGGTGACTCAGGCCGCATCCCAGCACAATGCCCTGTGGCTGGGCCTAGGGAATGAGGCATTGTGCAGCTCCCAGGGTACTCACAGGGCTGACCTAGGGGCCCCAGGCCCTGGTGCTGCCACCTTGGCTCTCCTGTTTCTCTGAGTTCTGGCCCAGGCCCCTGGCCACGGACATCTAATAGGCCTTCCTTACTGTGACTGTCCTCCACATTGCCCTCATTCCCCCCCTCCTCCTTCCCCCCCCCACCCCCGACTCTGGGCCCTTTTGGACCTCAGACGAACACACTCCTGGACTGTCTGGTGTCAGACCTCCCCGGGGGTCTACCCTTGCCACTTCCGGTTTCTCTCTCCAGCTTTCCAATTCTTGGTCCTTGATGATCTCTCTGGGCCCCTCCCCTTTGGAGGCTGGTCAGTGAGCCTGGCTGCACCCTGCGACTTGGTTCCTTATTCTGGGTAGGAGCTGGGACTTGCCAGCACTGACACAATCACCAGCCTGCTTTCAAGCTCTTTTAAGCCTTTCCCTGGCTTCCACCTGCTGGTCTGACAAGTGGAACAGTTCTGGGGCCATACCCTCCTTGGGACAGTCTCTTGGCCTCTCTAAGCAGCAGCAGTTTCTCCCTTGATGTCAGGACGGTTACGAGGATTATGGGAGAGTGCTCATAAAATGCGGATCAATGCCCCCCATCCTCGTCCCCACTTCTAGAAGTGTGATCCACTTTGAGCCCCTTGTCTAGCACCAGAGTCTAGCCCTCCAGCTGGCAATCTGGAGCTCCGGCTATATGCTGGGGTGGGGGTGGGGTAGTGTGCACCGAGGCAGGGCCAGGTGAGGCTAGAGGGTGGCCTGGGCTCTCTGCCCCTGGGCCATGAAAGTTCAGGTGGCATGGAAATTTGAAAAAGTGTAGAAGTGTAGAAGGCCTCTGAAAAGATAATTCTTAGAATGTGAAACGATTCAGAGAGTGTCCCTGGACTGGAAGGAACGGAGGGGGCCATTCTCCTACTCTGAAGTGGGACTAATTCTGGTGTACCCCACACAGGTAATCCTTTCTGTTAAAGGGATTTAAAGGGGCCCTCAGCCAATCTGGTGCCTCACGATGCACCCATTCCTTATCCATTATGTTCCAAAGGGGAGAGGGCAGAAAGCAAGAGTAGGTGGCCCCTTGACCGACTCAGATTTAGGGACCTCAAGAAGAGTAACCACCCCTACAGGTGCCATTCTTAACTATTAGCCACACACTTTTGGCCCCACAGAGCCCCAGGAGGAAAGTGGTGGCCTTTGTCTCCAATGTATAGAGGTAGTGTAGACAGGTGTCTGCGGGGGACTCCACTCAAGGGGACACGATGGTAGGGAATGGAGCCAGGACCCCTGAGATACGTCCACACAGCCTGGATTCCCCATGTTCCTCCATCTGAGGAGGCACTGACAGAGGCGAAGGCCTTACAGAGGCTTGGCCAGGAGGAAGGGAGCTGGGGTAGAGGCCCTGCTGGTGGGAGGGAGGAGGGGCTGGTGGGCAGGAGAAGGCTCAGAGGGAGGACGGGCCCAGCCTGGCCTGCTTGGTGTCTTGAGCCATCTGCAGGCTAAGGTCTTTCCTGACGCTTGAAGATAAGTTCCTTAAAAGCAAAGTGTTAAGACCCTGCTGGTTATAGTTCACAGGACACCTCCCTGGTGGGCACCTTCTGTGTTCTATCCTTCTGAACCCTTCACCCCAAGCGCTGGCTGAGGGAAGAGCACTTCTTCCCGTGGGACTGTCCTCTGCGTCTGGAAAAAGTCGGGTTGTTAGATAAAACACAGAAATCTGCCTGGAGCATCCTTACTTGTAAACCTATTTGCTGTTTCTTTGAAATCCAAAATTACTTGGGTGTTCTATATTTTCTTCTTTTAATTTTTCTTGGTACACATCTCTTTATTGGAAAACTCTGGTAGGTGCTAGGGATTCCTTAGATTCTGCTTCCTGGGCCTGGAGCTGGATGTACTGCAAGGCTCTGTGCCCGGAGCCAGCTGCAGTGGGTGAAGATGCAGAAGCCCATGCCCAAGGTGGACATCAACAATCAACACCACCATGAGCCGGGTCAAGGTCATCAGCATCAGTGAGCTGGGGAGGCTTCCTGGAGTCAGAGGCCTGACTCATCTCACAGGACAAGGCAATCTGTCTTCTGTCACCTGGTTGGAAGCCTCCTCAGGGACCCTCCCAGAGGCTATTAGGGCTCTTCCACGGGCAAGCAGGAGGCCAGGCAGGTAACTCACAACAGTCACACGTACTGCTTAAGGAAGCATCTTCCAGAAGTTCCCACCGGTTTGCATCCCTGTGGAAGGAACAGGCCTCCTTGATAGCATCAGATGGTACTTTTGGGTCCTGGACCAGCATCCAGTAGTGAACAGAGGCGTCATTAGGAGCCATCAGTAAAGCTGAAAGCCTGGAAGGAGAGCTTCGATCTCTAGGGGACTTCTCAGGGCAGGAAGTGGGAACAGTGTCCTTGCCATCTGCCAGGCATCCACGATGCCTGATGAGACTGCAGTGTAGATCCTGGTGGGGGTTGGTCACACACTTGTCCACCCATAGCTGTAAGGGCTGATGGGAGCTGCCAACCACGGCACATTCCACATGGAGCTCAGAGCCTGGGAAAACAGTGCTGATGTTGTTGGGGTCTGGAGCCTTCAGCACGACCCTATCCTGGGTTGTAAGAAGGTATGGAGCAGGCTGAAATCTCAAGCTGATATCCAGTCGTCCATCCCCAGCCAGGGAGCCAGTCACCAAGGGGGCCGGAGGAAAGAGGAGGGCTTCTGGGAGCTGACTCGACTGGGGAAGGTAGCAACGGGGGTGGGGGGGGGGGGCTGCTTGGAGTGTCTAGGTGGAGGTGCGTAGATGAACATCAGTAAAGAATCCCACTGTCTTCTCTGACATCCTGCAGTTGCAGACACCCCCAGAGCAAGAGAGAACTCACTATACCAGTGCCTTGATCCTGTCTCACCGGCTATATTTATTTTCTAAATCTGGCAACCCTCCCCCACCCGGGGCATCCACACTGGAAGCCACGCTGCGGTGGCGATCTCTAGAGCCCTTCCTGCCCCAGTTCAGGATTGTTTTGGAAGCAAGTGAGTGGCTTTAAGAGGTGGAATCCGGGGGGGGGGGGGGGGGGGGGGCAGAGGGCTGGTGGGAGGACAGAGGAAGAACCTGAGGGGCAGGCAGGGACTGCAGGGGAGTTTTTTGACTCAGCACAGGAAGAAATTTCGTGCTAGCAAGGGGCCGCTGTGTCAGCCGGTGCGCCTTCCCGTGTGGTTCTGCCCACCAGGGCCTGGCCCAGGGGTCTGACCTCTCTGCTTCAGGGAGCCCTCTGGATATCTGTTCCCCAGGCCTAGCAGCTGCCCGCCTCTCTTCCATGGGTGTGTGGAGGTCTCTCTTGTTGCTGAAGCCCCATGGGTGGGAGGCCGGCACAGGTTCCGGTAGCCCAGTAAAGGCCAGTCCAACCAGCACAGAGCCCTGTAGCCACCTTTACTCTGCTGAGGATGGAGGTCTGAGGAAAGGAGGGTTTCTCTGTGGCTCTTTGAGGTCCCTGCACAGGGGAGGCCCCTCCCCCAAGTCCATTCTGTCTCCTTACAATGATGAGTGAAGGGTTCTAGTGCAGAGAAGACTAAGGGACACACTCTTCCCCTATCCCCCACCCCATGGGGCTGGTTGAATTGGAATTGCAGGAAACTGCAAGAAAATTGGGTCTGAGTTTGAGAAAACACCGCTTGAACTGTTACCGGAAACTGGAATCTCCATCCCACCCCTGCCCCCACACATTTGCTAGGATGGCTGAGAAACAAGTTAACTGAATTTTGGCACTTTCACTTACTGCTGGGTAGAATTTAAGACATGCGGGGTATAAGACTATTTCCATACTACATTTTTGTCGTCTGTTTGTAATGGTTTTCATAGATTTCTCAATATGGAGATAAAAGACTTTCAAACAGTGGTTAATTTAAGCATTTCCACCTCTTAAACTGAGCAAGTCTTTTTTCTTTCCATAAGCATTTAAATAAAATATTAATGTCAAATTAAAATGTTAAAGCGAAAATTTCCAAATACAATAGGGCAGTTAATTGTGAAAGTCAGACAGTGAATGATTTGCTTCATTTTCTCGCCATGTATGGTTTTGGAATTCAGCACTTTTAGTTATTTTCTTTTAAACCACCACCACCAAGTGCCAACTGAGTTCCAAAATGATGATTACACCATTACTGGCTGCGGGTTTTAATTTCCTCCATGTTCCTCAGAAATAAAGTGTGGAGTATGCTGAAAACTATAGAAAGCTCATGAAGGAAATTGAAGAAGATATAAAGAAATGGAAAAACATTCTGTGCTCATGGATTGGAAGAATAAATATTGTCAAAATGTCAATACTACCCAAAGCTATCTACACATTCAATGCAATCCCAATCAAAATTGCACCAGCATTCTTCTCGAAACTAGAACAAGCAATCCTAAAATTCATATGGAACCACAAAAGGCCCCGAATAGCCCAAGTAATTTTGAAGAAGACCAAAGCAGGAGGCATCACAATCCCAGACTTTAACCTCTACTACAAAGCTGTCATCATCAAGACAGCATGGTATTGGCACAAAAACAGACACATAGACCAATGGAATAGAATAGACTCCAGAACTGGACCTACAAAAGTATGGCCAACTAATCTTTGACAAAGCAGGAAAGAATATCCAATGGAAAAAAGACAGTCTCTTTAACAAATGGTGCTGGGAGAACTGGACAGCAACGTGCAGAAGATTGAAACTAGACCACTTTCTCACACCATTCACAAAAATAAACTCAACATGGATAAAGGACCTGAATGTGAGACAGGAAACCATCAAAACCCTAGAGGAGAAAGCAGGAAAAGACCTCTCTGACCTCAGCCGTGGCAATTTCTTACTTGACACATCCCCAAAGGCAAGGGAATTAAAAGCAAAAATGAACTACTGGGATAAAAAGCTTCTGCACAGCAAAGGAAACAACCAAAAAAACTAAAAGGCAACCAACGGAATGGGAAAAGATATTTGCAGATGACATATCGGACAAAGGACTAGTATCCAAAATCTATAAAGAGCTCACCAAACTCCACACCCGAAAAACAAATAATCCAGTGAAGAAATGGGCAGAAAACAGGAATCGACACTTCTCTAAAGAAGACATCCGGATGGCCAACAGGCACATGAAAAGATGCTCAACGTCGCTCCTCATCAGGGAAATACAAATCAAAACCACACTCAGATATCACCTCATGTCAGTCAGAGTGGCCAAAATGAACAAATCAGGAGACTATAGATGCTGGAGAGGATGTGGAGAAACGGGAACCCTCTTGCACAGTTGGTGGGAATGCAAACTAGTGCAGCCACTCTGGAAAACAGTGTGGAGGTTCCTCAAAAAATTAAAAATAGACCTATCCTATGATCCAGCAATAGCACTGCTAGGAATTTACCCAAGGGATACAGGAGTACTGATGCAGAGGGGCACTTGTACCCCAACGTTTATAGCAGCACTCTCAACAATAGCCAAATTATGGAAAGAGCCTAAATGTCCATCAACTGATGAGTGGATAAAGAAATTGTGGTTTATATACACAATGGAGTGGCAATGAGAAAGAATGAACTATGGCCCTTTGTAGCAACATGGATGGAACTGGAGAGTGTGATGCTAAGTGAAATAAGCCATACAGAGAAAGACAGATACCATATGGTTTCACTCTTATGTGGATCCTGAGAAACTTAACAGAAACCCATGGGGGAGGGGAAGAAAAAAAAAAAAAAGAGGTTAGAGTGGAAGAGAGCCAAAGCATAAGAGACTCTTAAAAACTGAGAACAAACTGAGGGCTGATGGGGGGTGGGAGGGAGGGGAGGGTGGGTGATGGGTATTGAGGAGGGCACCTTTTGGGATGAGCACTGGGTGTTGTATGGAAACCAATATGACAATAAACTTCATATATTGAAAAAAAAAAGTGTGGAGTAGGGTGGGGTAGGGGGCAGGGGGCGGGGCTTGCTCTAAGAAGTAAAGCCAGTGGGGGTGGGGGAAGGGGGGGAGGGGGAGAATGCCTGAATCTGTGCCTCATCTTCTTTAGTCACTAGAAGGGCTGATTATCATCCAAAATGTTGTCCTCTGTGACATTAAAATGCGAGGGTCAGTCCCTTCTCCTCCTTGTTTGAATCCAAATAAATCACCTTGGCAAGTCAGTGCCAGCTTTGCTCTTTTAAGGCCGCTTTTTGTCTAAAAATTGTTAAAAGACAAACTGCAGCATATGAAACATGTTAAGAGTTTATTTGAGCAAAATCAATTCCAATCAGACAGCACCAAACCGGAAGTAGCTAGGAGCTCTCTTCCTACAGAAGCCTGGGGAGTGACACAGAGAAGGTGCGGAAGTTAGGAAAAGGAATGATTGGTTGGCTACGGCTTAAAGCCTAGTGGCTGTTTGGGACTGCTTTCCTTAGGTTTTGATTTTGTAACTCTGAGGCATTTATAGGCTTAGATTTTGGTTTGATTACAAAGGCAGCCATGACATCTAAAGCCACCTCCATCTAATGGCCTCTTTAATTAATTTAACACTTTGGCAGAATGAGTGCTGGGCTCTTTTCCTACACCAGGAAGCTTGTAAATCAGTGTTTTATTTATACATCAGTGACTTCATTAACAATCAGGACTCTATTAAAGGATGACAGGAAGACGATTATAATGCAGTCTATAGGGTCTGTCCCTGCTGCTAAATTGGTCCTCAGTCATGGAGCCTTGGGGAAATGCCAGTCACATTCTGTCAGGAAAGATCTGAAGGAATTGAATCATCTAGTGAAACTGTTGGGGAGGGGCCAGTGGGAAGGCCCTTGGGGGTTGTCTGGGTACTGAAATTGTAGAAGAATCCTCAGGTCACTCTGGTCCTGTCTCTAGCTTGACCATGAGCAACTTGAAGGCATCATCTTAGGGCTCCTGAGTTTAGCAGAGTGCTTAGTGCATATCAAGGGCCGGGCACTTTGTTCTTGAAAATAAAAACTTAGGAAATGTACATGTAGAGGGGAACCAAAACCTAAAGAGGTTGTCTGACCAAGACCATAAAGGTAGTTTCCAGTTGAGTCGTGATTTTCAACCAAGGCATTGGTGCTCCATCATTAGTCCCAGTGTGTCATTCATTCACGGAATATGCATTAAGTCTCCTCAGTTAAGGGCGAGGAGCTGTGGGGTTACAATAAAGTCCCTCTTTACCCTCAGAATCATTTATAGTCTACTGAGGAAGATATGATAAATGTATAAGACTAGATATGATATATGCTGGTACTTATTGATTTAAATGAATCTTTTCTAGGAATCATTACCATGGATATCATATGCTTTATCTAAGTACAAACCTGTATCTCAGTAAATAAACCTTCCTTTCTTCCAGTTGATTAGACTCCCTCCTTTCCCCCATAGTCCATCTGGCTACAAATCCTATGGATTCTGCTTCAACTATACCCGGACTTTAATCATTCCTCATACACTCCATGCTATCACCCCGAGGACCCAGCTGCCATGATCCCTCACCGGATCAGTGTATCAGCTGACTGGGTCTCCTACTTCCTCCTGTGCCTTCCTTGAGACCTCTCTCAACTAGGCTCAAAACCCCCCAGGACCTGGCTCCTACCATTCCCCTCATTCTTTGTGCTCTGGCCACACTAACGTCCTTGCTGTCTTTGAGCACACCATGCATTCTATTTCTTCTGCCTGTGAGGATCTTTTTCCAGACATCCTTGGGACTGCCTTTCCTCACCTCTTCGTTGAAATACCTCCTTCCTAGTGAAGCCTGCCCTGACTACCCAGTTTCAAAGGGTATGCCTGCACCTTCCAGTCCCATGTGTGGCACTCCCTGTGTCCTTTCCTGGCTTTGTTCTGGAATACTTACTACCATCCAATATTTGTAACTTCATTAGTCGTCCTTCTCTCCGTGGAGTATAAGCTCCAAGGAAGCAGTGATGTGGCAGTATCCTCACTCCTCACACATATTTTGATGTAGAATTTAGGACTGAGCCTCAGGCTCAGGATTTGGAATTTAGCCCACATTCCAGTGTTTCCCAAACTTTAAAACCATGCCCCACATTAACACAAATATCTCAAGTTCCATACTGACAAGGGCCTCCAAGTGAGAAGTACGGTCCCACCTTTCCATCAGTATCAGGAATGATCAGTAATGTTGAGCTTTTTTGGTAGTGTGAATTATAAAACTAGATGTGTGTTTATATTTTCAAGTGTAAAATTTTAACAATGACAATGCCTTTTCGAACTATGTGCCTTCCTTCCCCTGAGCCCTCTCCTCTGTCTCCTCTGAGAGATTCCCATTATGCTTCTCTAGGGGTCATTGATAACCCATCCTGCATTGAGAATCCATCTAAAATGAAGGGTGCTTCTTTAACAGGCAGTGTGGCTTTCTCAGTTCTCAGATAAGGAATATGCTACATTTGGAAAACAATGTTGTTCACTACAGCCAAAAGAACTCTTCCTTGAGGAGCAAAAACTTGATATGTCTAAGGACTAAACACCATGTCAAAAAGTAGATCAACACAAAGAAAGCACAAAGGTGGTATAAAACAAAGCAGATTTGAAATACAAAGCAGAAAACAAATCTTGATAGGACTTAAACAGGTTATACCATTTCGGCTGTTAACACAAAATACAGGCATAAGCTTAAAATATGGTGCAAATGAGGTCACCAAGCAAAGAAGTCAAATGGCAAAATGACAGGACTTTTGGCCACCAAAGACCAAACCTCAGGTAAGTCAGGTAAGTATGCCTATGAGGAATCAAGACCAAAAATCTCTGAAGAGTGGTTAGTTGATTTTGAAGCATGTCATGTGTAGCAAGAAAGGCTGTTCTCTGAAGGCCACGGACATGGGAGTAGTGCTATCGGCAATCAGAACCCAGAAGTGCTAGCCACGCCTTTGTATTCTGGTGTACACATGAAGGGGCCCTACTTGACCTCTATTTACAGGTATTTCCTCTTTTGGAATCCTGAAATTTGGAAAGGGAAAAGTAGGACAGCCTTTCTCGTCAAAGAACTAGTTGTTCATATCACAGACTATAACTTGAAGTCACTGATGTTTCTGACAAGTTCTAATACATGAGCTAGTATGAGCAGGATTCTGGTATTTCAATAAAAATAGGATCCCTAGGTATTTGGAACCTTGCTTGTTCCTCTTTATTAACCTCAAACTCTTCTGGAGTCGCAGGGGCTAAATTTTACAGAGGTTCATTTAGAAATGAAAAGAGGGCTGCTGCAGCACTAATGGGGAAACACCCTAGCTGCTCTCGTTGTGGGCACAAGCTACCCACTAACCCGGTCTTTGGTGCTGTTACTTTATATTTTCTAGAGAATTCAGCATGGCACAACATGGTCAAATCCTAACATCCAGACGGACCGCACTAAAGGTCAAACTATAGGGCAGGCCAATGTGTAGGACCTGAGTAACCAGAAGAGCTCTGATGCCAACATTTTGAGAAAAGTAGAACACAGGATACTTTAAAAAGTCTAGGGGCACCTGAGTGGCTCAGTTGGTTAAGTGTCCAACTTCGGCTCAGGTCATGATCTCACAGCCCATGAGTTTGAGCCCCAGGCTCAGAGCCTGGAGCCTCTTTTGGATTCTGTGTCTCCCTCTCTCTGCCCCTCCCCCACTCGTGCTGTCTTTTCCTCAGAAATAAACATTAAAAAAAAGTTTTTTGTTTTTTTTTTAAAGTCTAACATAGGCTGAAAAAATCAGCTCTAAATAACTTACCTAGACAGGAGGGGAATATATTCCTGTATACCAGACGTGCCTGGCTATCGGGAATGAAGGAATCCTGCATGGTGCCTCCACTCTGTAGGTCCTCAAAACAAGTCTGTTGAATGAATAAGCAAATTAAGGACCATAGTGCATCAAAAATCAGCCTAGTTAAGTGCAAGAAAAGAATCTGAGCTCTTTCCAGATTGCTTTATTCTTTTTTGTTCCTGAGGAGTTCTCAAATTTGCTATTCCCTTACTAACAGGTAAGGTATAATAATTTTAAACAAGCAGAATTCTGAAACCAGTAAGAAAGTGAGGTCTCACAAAGAATAGACAGGCTTCTTGTAATTTATTTGAGTTATTTCCAAGCGACAGTTACAAAAGTTTTTAATTTTTATTAATACTCTTGATAAGAAAATAAAATTTAAATAAAAATACATTCTCAACAATACAACATGGTTACACAAATTCACTACATTAAGTTTTGATAACTTATATTTTCAAACTGGACACTGTAAAAACCAATATTTACTAGCAACATATTAATTTCCAAGTTAATAAAAATGGAAGCCAATAACACCAGTCATGACAGGTAATTTAACTCTAGAATGAGTCCTGTATTTTTCACATACTGTAAGGACACCTAAAAGGCTTTGTAGCATTGTCATTACAGGATGTACCGTTAGAACAAATTAAAGGTGCTTTTACTAAAAAAAAAAAAAAAAAAAAAAAAAAGCAAAAAGAAAGAAAGAAAAAGAAAAAAGTCTGTTCTCTAAAACCTGGCACTAATGAGTCTATGAATGAAATCAGGCTTCAGAAACAAACAAAAGCCACATCATTCATCACTTTTCTTTTATGATAAGGGAAAACCTAGTTTTGACACTTAGCCATTACCCGTGATATTAAAACATACTTCTTTGGCAAATAAAATCATTCAACTTGATACATTAATATTCCTGGGAGTAAAAAACTTTGCTATTGCCATCATCTTACTAAATGACTATTAAAAAAACCAAACTAAAAAAACCCCAGAACAAACAATAACAACAGATCGCCAAAATCGCAACTGATGAAAATGGCTAAACTAAGAACCAGAACTGGCATTTATGGCAAGGGTTTTTCCAAATCATCCTTTTCTGTCCTTCTAGGCGTTTTCAGGTTTTTAGGGTGAAGTGAGCTGCCATGTAGTTTTCAAGTGTGGAAAAGGCAGAGAAAGCACATCACATAGCAGAAACCAAAGTACTCCTAAGTAACAACAGAGGGATGAGGCCCTTGGAAGCAAGTACCTAGGTTATCCTAAGATCCTACTGACATGGTCTTTTATTTCAGAAGACTTTTAAAGAAAATTAATTTAATTTCACATTACTTCTGTTTAGGCTGTGCCAAACCGGTTAATTCCAGTCAAACAGGGTGTTTAAAAGTGTCCTGTGAAAAAAATAACTATATGATTGAACTCTTCCCTTCAAATTCAGAGTCATGTATTCACACACAGCCTTGGTCCCTTTGATAATGCCATAATCTTTAAAAACCACCATAATAGGGGATTTGATATCAGAAATATTAAAAAAATATTTCTTTTGCCTTGAAGAACTAGCAGAGGGCTAAAACAGCCACTGGAGAGTAACAAGTGGTAATTGGCAATGCTCACATGTCCTTTTCAGGTAGACATCTCAGAGACTCTTAAAAGGACATTTCAATCTGAATGAAATTCAACAATGAGAAATTTATTAAATGGTTAAATTCTTTCACATTGATAAATCAGTGTAATTTATGGAATATACAAGCTCATAAAATTTAAAGGAATCTTTCAAATTTGTCTTTAAAATGGGCCAGGAATAAACCTACCATAATGGAGACTAGGACTGATTCTTAAATAAAACCAAATGATTTTAACAAGTCATTTAGAGAAATACATTGGTCAGTTATAATCATTTATGGAATGACTTTGATTGTGTGCCAATGGTCTTTAAAAAAAATTCCCTAGTAATAATATAATTTAAAAACAACTACTCACCAATAACGTAACTGGCAAAGTATATCCTGAAGTTTAGCTTATGCTCAGGAAAACAAAAAAAGCACTACTAGCTAGACTTACATTGATAAGTCACAGTTTTAAACAGAAATATGTAAATACTCCAAGGTTCAAGGTACCACATTTAGAAAATGATTTAAATTTAAAAAGACAGAATAAGAGTACCATGGTTTTTAATACTGATGAAGCAATTTGTATCCCTCTTAACTTCAAGGAAGCAACTTGCTTCGAATGCTTATATACAATTATGGTTTTTAGGATAAAAGTAAATCATTATGGAAAAACAGAATTAAAACAGTTGCTTGCCCACACTCCTTTTGGCTAGCAGGCAATAAGAAAACAGCAATGAAATATAAACATTTTCAGGAAAGCACTATTTCTAGACTTAAACACTGATCATTCAACTGATCATAAAGATTAGATACCACAGAGTATCTAAAGTATAATCTGGGGCAGCCCAGATTATTAAAGTGCGCCGAGTGACTGTTCTCGAGTTAGCTCCCAACCTCACACTAGGAGGAGGGTGTCCTGGTGGTGGCCCTTATGATAATAATGCGGAGTAACGGGTGAAGTCAAGGGATTTTCCTACCACCGTCTTTCACCATTTCCTGTCTCTTCTTTTTCAGAAGAGACGTCCTTACAAGTCATATTAACTCGAACTCTCAAATCAAGAAAATGAGTACCTGATATTTAAAACAACAACAAAAATTTAGTGATCTCATTGTATTTCATCTGCCATCACTCATCCCAAATGTAAACAAGATGCACAAAACAGTATATGTTCTCTGATTCCTCCTGTCTGGGTTCTGTTTACATCTTTAAATAGGCAAAAGGATCCACCAACCTTCAAGGATGCTCTGGCAGTTTTCTAAAGTCCCTAATTAATCTGTAATGACTAACAGACAAAAGGAAAAATCTCTCTTTTTTTTCTTTTTTGAAGAGGGAGGGTCTAGATGAACTAAATGGAAAGCTCTGAATTGTCATGGATTGGGATTCTCTAGTAAAACACAACATTGGCAGTATAGAGCAGGCACTAATGGTAGTGAAAGTCCACAGAACATGGAGTGTTACAAGAAGAGATGGTTTCTTGCTATGGAGGAGTTCTTTTGTTACAAAGCTTCTTTAGGAAGATTCTTTCTATTAAAAACAAGTTGCAGACGCATGGCTTTTGACACGTAAGATATGAAGGGAATCTTGAATTTCAAATTCTCTAGTAATGCATCAATACCAGGATTCCCAGTTACTTTCAATTATTAAATATTAAATACAACGTGAATGCAGGTGACACTGAAGCCAATGTTCATTCTTAAATACTAAGAACAAAATACATGATGAATTGAAAAACTCCAACAAAAACAGTATTTTCCAGTTCTTCTGAATCAATTGGTCACACTCTAAGATGTTTTTCCTACAATTGGATTTTCCCTAAAAAATAAAAGAAAACCATTTTTCAAAAGTCAGAAAATATAACACTTTAAAAAGTGACAAATTATCTCATAGTATCCATTAAGTATAATTTTCCCCTGATAATCTCTCACGTCAAGGCTTATTTCATTAATTCAACAAGTATTTACTGATCACCTTTTAAATGTAAGGCACTATTCTAGAAGCTATGGATACAGTAGTGAACAAAATAGACAAAACCCTGCTCTCACACAGCTTACTTTCTGGCATAGGGAAAATAAAACAAACAAGGGATACATTTAGTACAAGAGAGACTGGCATTTTTTAATAGAGGAAAAAAAAAAGCTGGGAAAAGATACAGTGTGTGTGTGGGAGGGGATAGGTACTATTTAAGAAGGGTGGTCAAGCATTGGCTAGGACCTCAGATGGAAATTTCCAGGGACTCCAAGAAAACTTGTTTTAGCACTGTTGGAAGAGAGCCAATTACACTAACATAGAAAAGACAGGATTCAGTTAAGCGTCTGACTATTGATCTTGGTTCAGGTCTTGATCTCAGGGTTGTGAGTTCAAGCCCCTCATCATTGGGGGCATGGAGCCTACTTAAAAAAACAAACAAACAAAAAAAGGATGTGGATGGTTACGATAACCTTTCTAACATACTGAGCCTTCTATCCAGGGAGAACAAAAACATTGACATCTGTCAAACTGTTTTTATTGTTCATAAATCAAAGATGTAATTAATAATCACATTATTAAAAAAAATTATTTTGAGAAAGAAAGAATGTGTGCAGGGGAGAGGCAGAGGGAGGGAGCGAAGAAGGGAGGGAGAGAGAGGGCGAGAGAGGGAGAGAGAGAGAGGGAGGGAGAGAGAGAGAGGGAGGGAGAGGGAGAGAGGAAGGGAGGAAGGGAGGGAGGGAGGGAGGGAGGAAGAGGGAGAGGGAGAGAGGGAGAGGGAGAGGGAGAGGGAGAGGGAGAGGGAGAGGGAGAGGGAGAGAGAGAGAGAGAGAGAGAGAGAGCGCGCGCACGCGCGAATGCGAATGAATGAATCCCAAGCAGGCCCTGCACTTTCAGCATGGAGACCAATGCAGGCCTTGATCTCATAAACTGTGAGATTATGACCTGAGCTGAAATCATCAGATGCTTAACTGACTAAGCCAGCCAGGTGCCCCAATAATCATGTAATTTTTAAAGAATACTTCAAATGGTGGCACAAGGATTCAAAGCTCCCTCACTAATCAGCTGTATGAACCTGGGCAAAGCACTTAACTTCCCTGACCCTCAATGTCTCTAGCTATGAAATGGGAATATAACCATGGCTGATGCGAGGATGAGTGGGAGAGTGCACAGTGTGGCAAATACTCATTTGCTGGTCTAAGAACCATCCTCTCCTCTTCACCTCTGTGTGAACATGACTCTGATTCTAAGTGCTGGTACTGTGCAGACCTGTGTCCCAGGGAAAGTGGTGGGGGTAACTTTAGATAAGGTTCTTTCTTCTTTGTGAGAAGGAAACAGGTCTTTCTGCCTCTGGATATTATATAAAAATAGTGAACTACTGCAACTCATCTGTGACCAAAAGAGGACAAGCTTGAGGAGGACGGAAACCATCCTGCTGAGGATGGGTTGGTGGCTGGATAGCCCTTGATGACAGTGCTGAGTTGCTGAACTAACCAGTCATGGAAGTCAGGACTTTATTTGTGAGGTAGAAACATGTCCTTTTGGTTAAGCCACATCAATGGGGATTCTAAAAACAATCTAAGTGATACGATATAAAATATAAAACTCTGTATACATAATATACAGCGCTCAGCAGTGGACTAAGTTTCTAATAAAATGTTAGTTGTTGCTGTTGTTATCCATGGTAATATCCACCTACATCTGAGATGAGTCCAAAGAATCAACTATAAAATACTTCTAGCATTTTCACAGCTGTTTTTTTTTTAGTACTTAGTATGTATAAGGCACTGTCAGAGATATTAAGAGGAATAGTAAAAAAAAACCAAAAACTACTAAGTATTCAATTTAATGGAATAATTAATTTTAACATTAAAAGTGGTGATAAAGTACAGCACCAACACAAAGAAACAATACCAGAATTACAAAGACAAAGATCACTGTGTGAGTGGACAGGGGAACTTAACACACAAGAGAAAGGTTCTGAGCTGGGTCCTGAAAGATGAAGGTAGGTGGGAGGCCTGCACGTCAGTTGTACATACCTAGTAGTAGTTGGAATCTCAGACAATGTTTATTTATTTATTTTTTTAATATGAAATTTGTCAAATTGGTTTCCCTACAACACCCAGTGCTCATCCCAACAGGCGCCCTCCTCAGTGCCCATCCCCCACTTTCCCCTCTGCCCCACCCCCCATCAACCCTCAGTTTAGTCTCAGTTTTCAAGAGTCTCTTACGGTCAAACAATGTTTAAAAATGTGTTTAGAGTATCTTAAAAATACTTACTTGCTCCCATATTTTGCACTAGTTGATCTTTTCTTCCTATACTTTTCATGAGGTTCATCTAGCTTCTCTATGATGCTTTTTATTTGCTTAATTGTCTTAAAGGTTGTTACAGAATCCTCAATTACAAAGTTAGAATAATCATCAGGCTCTTTCTGTGGTCCTTGATAGACTGCTATAGTTCCACAAGCCTCTACAAGGAGCAGTAAAATCTCTGATCAGAAAACTAAATTCCACAAATGTAATTTTTAGAATACATAAGAACTTTTCAAGTTTTTCAAGCTGGGAAGATTTCCCACTGGAAATGCACAGATAACCCAGATACTTTCATTTTATTAATTACGAACAACACATATATGCAAAAACAGTACTTTCATGCGTATCTATGAAAAACGCCCACTTGAGAGTTTATAAATGTTCATATAAGTAATATTTTGGTAAAGCTAGGGGTATTTTCAATTTTAAGACAATGCCAAAGCAATTATATCAGTAACTGGTAATGAAGGATCATGGGTTATATAAAAATATTTTAATTGTACATTACCTTCCATTTTCTGCAGCTTAAGTAAACTGAGGGTAAAAAGGGAATAAATTCTTTCTGTTTCTCTGTCTTCATCAATATCTATTTGGATGTCTGCAGGGACACCTCTATGGTAAAAAATGAAATTAAAGACATTGAAAATTTTCACTTTGTTAACATGCTGAAAACTTTTGGTGGCTTGAGACTAGAAAACAGAACCACAGAACTTCGCAGAAGGAACCTCAGCAATCTAGTCTCATCTGATAATCTAATAAAATGGGGCCATGAGAGCTTTGGTCATTATGCAACTCTAATCCAAATCCAATCTAAAGAGAAATCATTTTCATAACACCTATGCTTCATCACAAAAGCAATATATTACTTCTTAAGTCGACACAGCTACCTACGATGGCTGTTCCATGCAATCAGAAAGAGAATGCTAAGTCCTTCCTTGCTCAGGCTTGTGTATCTATTTTAAAATTGCCCATCCTGACCCCAAGTTTTTGACCTGGGCCAAACACTGGAGAAAATTTTCACTACCCCAAGAAGTGTATCCATGAGCACTCCCCAAATCTCCCTCCTTCTAGCCCGTCACAACCACTAAATTATTTTCTGTGTCTATAAATTTACCTACTCTGGATACACTATACAAATGCATCATATAGTATATGGCCTGTGTCTGGCTTCTTTCACTTAGCATGTTTTCAAGGTCCATCCATGTTGAAGCATGTATCAGTACTTCCTTCTACTTTATGGCAGAATTTTTCTTTCTGTCCATATACCACACTTGAAACATTGCTTTTTTTAATGAGAAAGAAACTTACGCAGTACATGGCTTGCAGCCCAGAGCGTTTTCACTGGTCTCCAGACAGCAGAGCCAGTTTCCATTGAGATACGCAGAGGGATGATAAAAACTGAGCCTGTTCTGATTGCATCGGCTGACCCTGCAGAGTACGTCTATCCATTCATTAGCTTCTACACAATTATTTGCCTGGACATAGAGCGGTTTCTCCATATGTATTACTTGGAACATCTTCATAAGCAATTAAGATAAAAAGTTAGTAACAGAGTCTAAAAACCAACACAGTACAAACAGAAAAAGTATGTAAAAGAAATATAGTTTGCTTGGCTAGATAACTGCTATTCAGGTAGCTTATGAATTGTTATTTTCTTTTTTTTATTTATAATTTTTTTAAATTTTTTTTTCAACGTTTATTTATTTTTGGGACAGAGAGAGACAGAGCATGAACGGGAGAGGGGCAGAGAGAGAGGGAGACACAGAATCGGAAACAGGCTCCAGGCTCTGAGCCATCAGCCCAGAGCCTGACGCGGGGCTCGAACTCCGGGACCGCGAGATCGTGACCTGGCTGAAGTCGGACGCTTAACTGACTGCGCCACCCAGGCGCCCCTATAATTTTTTTTTTAACATTCATTTATTTTTGAGAGAGACAGTGTGAGCAGGGCAGGGGCAGAGAGAGACAGAGAGAGACAGAGAGAGAAAGAGAGACAGACAGACAGACAGACAGACACAGAATCTGAAGCAGGCTCTAGGCTCTGAGCTCTCAGCATAGAGCCCAATGAGGGGTCGAACTCACGAGCCACGAGATCATGACCTGAGCAGAAGGCAGACACTTAACTGACTGAGCCACCCAGACACCCCATGAATTGTTACTTTTCAAGTAAGTTAGTTCCAAGGACAATCTGAGTTACGTGGTACTAAGTAGTACCACAGAATATAATTTTTAGAAGCCACACATGCCCAAAGAATGAACTCTATCATATAAACACTAATAAAGGGAGGGAAATGCAGATGGAGGAAAAAGTATGAGTAAGGGCAAAGCAGTGGGGAAATACAGAGAAACAGGAAATCATCCTGACTGGTTTGAGTACACAGTATATACTGAGTGGTTGTAGGAGATAAGATTGCACAGATTGGTTGGGACTATATTATTAAAGACTTGAATGTCAAAAAAAAAAAAAAAAGACTTGAATGTCAAGTTGAGAGGTCAGATTAGGCACGTACTGAGAAAGTACCTTTAATAGGCTAGACAGACTATATAAGGCATATATAAGGCATCAACAATAATGGACAATTTATTTATTTAAAAATATTTTTTATTTGGGGCGCCTGGGTGGCTCAGTCGGTTGTGTCCAACTCTTGATTTTGGTTTAGGTAGTGATCTCAGAGTTCGTGAGTTCGAGCCCTGCATCAGGCTCTGCACTTTCAGTGCAGAGTCTGCTTGAGATCCTCTCTCTTCCTCTCTTTTGGCCCCTCACTTGCTTGTACTCTCTCTAAAAGATAAACTTTAAAAAATGTTTTTTATTTGAATACAATGGACACATTATGTTCCATTAGTTTCAGGAGCAATAATGGACAATTTTAAGACACAGTTCTAGCCAGCAATTATAAAATACTAATGATTAATGGCAAAAATAAAAACAATCTCTTAAAAATTTTCAACCAATACATTTAAAACTTTAAAAATAATATTTATGTAACTTACATTTTTCTTGTTGAAAGAGCTCTCTTCCAGTTTTTCTACAGCAAGAATGTTTTTCACTGGAATTGTATAAATTGCATCTTTGCCTAAATTATTAAAAAAAGTAGAACAAGATTAAAATAATTTCCATCAGAATTATGTGAGAGGTTAAATCTGTGAAGTTTAAGCTCATCCTCGTCATAGCAGGAATATAATCTGAAGGTTTCTGAATGATACACATTTAAGTATTCTTTGTTTTATGGAACAGATGAATTTTGCTTGTTTTCTATAAAGTGACTTCCTCTTTACTTTTTTCAATATAAAGTTTTAAAAATTTTTACGGAAAAATGTGGGAAGAAATTTGATCTCAATGTAGAAAATTGAAATGTTACTATCTTTTGAAACAATTATATGGGGGCTGAAAAAATATTATACTCAGCAGTAGAGGCCTGCTCAAAACTTGCCCAGACATGGAATTTTCTTTCAGGGAGTTCTCACATAGGGAGTGACTCAGACTGTTCCTCAGTAGATTTTTCTGTTTTAATAGTGTAATATTTAAGGGGTTGACCCTGAAAACTATGATTGAAATTGAAAAACTGTTCATTACTATCATATACTGGCTGGTCAGATGACTAGAACTACCAAATTTACTCTAAGAGATATAGGGAACAAGAGTACAGTTTTTATTTGGAAGAGTGAATCCTTCACCTAATTTAAGAATTTGGAAATCTGAGTTTGCTAAAGGAGTTCCATTATAACATATCATGATGATACGATGTATTTTCGATTTATAATTTACCAGAATAGACACTATCTCATATATTTATAGAAACTATAAGCAAATATAGTTATGACTTTTCCTGGCCATTCTGTAATGTTGTTCTTAGTAAAATCAAAGCTTTGCTTTTATTCTCACAGAGTTTAATGACATATGTATTTAAGTGCTGGAGGTTAAGACCTTTACACTGTGTACTGGTCCATGGATTAATGTACAGCTTTCTTTTTTTTTTTTTTTTTCAACATTTATTTATTTTTGGGACAGAGAGAGACAGAGCATGAATGGGGGAGGGGCAGAGAGAGAGGGAGACACAGAATCGGAAACAGGCTCCAGGCTCTGAGCCATCAGCCCAGAGCCTGACGCGGGGCTCGAACTCACGGACCGCGAGATCGTGACCTGGCTGAAGTCGGACGCTTAACCGACTGCGCCACCCAGGCGCCCCTAATGTACAGCTTTCTAATCAAAGACAGTTATTTGGTTAATAAAGGTTAACCTAAAATATGTGCAGAGAGGTTAACCTAAAATATTTGTTAAGCCTGGTTGCTGGTGTAAAATCTAAAATTTGTGTAATTCAAGCAGATGTGATGTAACATTTTTTTAAAAAGATAAAGTTACTTAATTCAACTATCATACATTTAATGCCTACTATATACCAGACACTGTTCTAACCACTTTGGATACAGTAGTAAACAGAATATCTAAGACCCCTAATGAAGTCTGCGCTTAGGTCTAGAAAGACTGGTAGAAGACAAATATTAGGTCGAGATAAATGTTACAATGAAAATAAACTGAGGTGATATACTAGAAAACAATTGGGAAGTGACTTTAAATTGGGTAGTTAAGGAAAACTTTTCTCAGAAAACATTTAAATTCAACAAATACAAATCATAAGTGCAAGAGAAAATAAGAAAAGACTATCAGCAGTTTCCTGGAAGCAGACAAGATCAAATTTATGGCAGCGGGGGGGGGGGGGGGGGAGAGGGGGGAGGGAAGAGTAAACTGAAGGAAGCCACAGCCTGAACCAGATGAAGGAAAAGACATCTGCAAAAGTAGTAGTTAGAAGAGAGCTTCAAGCCAGAGTCAAGGGACGCAGACAGCTGGGGACTGGAGACACAAGGATGGACGGACACACACACACACACACACACACACACACACACACTCAGACATACATGGAGATGATTAATAGGTAAGCTGCATCTGGGAGAGCTCCCCCTCCCTCAGACTGTACTAAGCAGCAGTCAACAGGGGTGCATGTTCCAGGCTCTAGCAGTAATGATGCCTACTGGGGCTGTAACCACAATACTATGTCACAGGTAGTCGCTGACCCTCAGAGGGAAGGAGAGCATCCACACCAGGAGACAAGCACCCGCAGCCTTGCCCCTTGGCAGCTTGTCCTGTACTTCCCTCACAATCATTGGCAGGAGGCTACTGAACACTCAAGCAGATGAAAAGACTGTAAAAACATAAAGATGAGGAAATCACCAAAAAGATCACCAAACAATGAGGAAAATCAGCACCCTGAAGGAGACACACAGACGCAACAAAGAGGATAACATTTAAGGAAATGAAGGGTATAATGAATTTCCTTTGGGTACTGATCTACATGGGGTAGCACCATAGAAATTCCAGATAATTTTATATTTTTGCAGGAAGTTTCTATCTTTAGATTTATTTTATACATAAAGCATTCACACACCCTGGAATTAATTGCTGGATTTGTTCATTTCTGGGCAAATTATAACAGCATTTGTAGAGAAAACACATTGCTCCCAGGCACACATACTATCATGATGTCGTTAGAGTTAACTTCATAGTTAGCAATATTAACTGAAATGAATTGCAAGTTGAATTAGTAAAAGAGGAGATTTCACTGAGGGCTCTCCAAAAATACAGTACAAAAGAACAAAGACACAAAAAATTAAAAGAAGAGCCATGATGGACAGATTTAGAAGTTTCAATACCTGATAAGATTCCAGAAGCAGAACAGAAAGAGTGTTCCGGAGAAAATTACCAATGGAAATGTCCCAGAGATAAAAATAGCAATCTTCATACTGAAAGGACCCAAGTGCTGAGCAGGATGGAAAGAAAAAGACCATTACCTCATACTAGGGAGTCAAATATTAGAACTTGAAGACTAAAGAAAGTCCTAAAAGTTTCTAGGGAGAAGAATCAAGACAGAACCAGATTGATATCAAAATTCTCACCAGCAAAAATGTAAACTAGGAAACCATTAAGTAGTATCTTCAAAGTTCTGAGGGAAAATTTTAAATCCAGTCTCACTATCATTGAAGAGTAAGGGTAAAATACATTGTTTAATACTCAAAGACCCAGAACAATTATCAGCCATAAGCCTATTGAAATAATTCTTTGAGGAAGCACTCCTGCAAAATAAAAAATAAATGCAGGAAAAGGCAAATATGTTATGCAAGAAATATTGCTGGGCAAAGAAATCAGCAAAACTGTTAAGCATGGATAGAAAATCATTAAAATGTAACATACAAAGTTAAAAGAAAAATGAGAACCTAGTATTACATTTTGGATGACTTCACTAGGGAGTCATTAGCTTTCCCATTAGTTTGGGAAAATAATGAATTGAAAGCATCCTACGGTTCTTTTCCTGAGTGGGGACTTTGATTAACTGTAGACCTTAAGATAAACATGGAAGTTTAAATTTGTCTGTTAACAACTGCAGAGTTGAAATATGATGCCCAAATTCTCTCATGAGACAGAGTGTACGAGCACACAATCAAGAACGTGCGTGGGCCTGATTATTACAATAAAAAGGCAGGAAAAGGAAAATAAACCCAATAAACAGAAAAGCCTAGTAAACAGAAAGCACAAAACAAAGCAGTAATCATAATAATCGTAATAAATGTTAGTGCATTAAGTTTCCCTATTAGATGAATGAAACGCGGTTTCAGTTAAAATCTCCATTATTTCTACCAAAAAGAGTTACCATATGACTCATCAATTCCATCTCTACGTATACACACACCCAAGAGAATAAAAAACATATGTCCATACAAATGTTCACAGCAGAATTGCTCATAATAGTAAAAAATTGGGAACAATCTAAATGTCCAACTTATTAATGGATAAACAAGATTTGGCTTATATCCATACAATGGATTTAGTCATAAAAGGAACAAAGCACTGACTCAGCCTATATCATTGATGAGCTTAAAAACCATTATGCTAAGTGAAAAAAGTCAGTCACAAAAGGTTATATATTTTATGAGTCCATTTATATGAAATCCCCAGCACAGGCAAATCCATAGACACAGAAAGTAAACAGATAGTTGTTAGGAGCTGGGAGAAGGGAGGAATGACGAGTGACTTCTAATGGGCATAGAGTTTCCTTCTGGGGTGATGAAAAAGCCCCAGAATTAGTGATCTTACAACTTTGTGAATATGACAAAAAAAGCTTGCTGAGATTTGGAGTAGCACTGTGTTAAAATCAAGATGAACTGGAGAGGTAAATTTGAGAAGTGACTTCTTAAAAAATACTGAATCTTCCAGTTCACAAACATGATGTAGGTCTCCTTTATGTCTTCTTTATTTTATCTCAGTAATGTTCTATTGTTTTCAGTGCATAGGTCTTGTACTTCTTAGGTTAAATTTATTGCTAAATATTTTTTTGGGGAGGGGAGGAGGGGAGCTGCTACTGTAAATGGTATTTTTTTAATTAAGTTTTATTTATTCATTTTGAGAGAGGCAGAGCAGCAAGCGAGGGAAGTGCAGAGAAAGAAGGAGAGAGAGAATTCTAAGCAGGTTCCATGATGTTAGCACACAACCTGATGTAGGGCTCGAACTCATGACCTGAGCCAAAACCAAGAGTCCAACGCTTAACCAATTGAGCCACCCAGATGCCCCTGTAAATGGTATTTTAAAGATTTCATTTTCTAGCAGTTTCCTTCTGGTTTGTAGAAATACAATTGGTTTATATATATATGAATCTTGTATCTCAAGGCCACCACTTATTGGTTCAAGTATTTGTTTTGAAGATTCCTTAGAATACCTATGTATGCCTTTTATTTTAATGTTTATTTCTTTTTTGAGAGACAGAGACAGAGAGACAGAGTGCGAGCGGAGGGGGAAGAGAGAGTGGGAGACACAGAATCTGAATTAGGCTCCAGGCTCTGAGCTGTCAGCACAAAGTCTGACATGGGGCTCGAACCCACAAACCAAACTGTGAGATCATGACCTGAGCCAAAGTTGGATGCTTAACCGACTGAAACACCCACCCACCCACCCCATTTTCTCCTTTAAAAATTTTTTTAAAACATTTTTGAGAGAGAGAGAGAGAGAGAGAGCGCGCGTGCGTGCAAGCATGAGCACACCAGTGGGGGAGGGGCAGAGAGAGGGAGACAGAATCCTAAGCATGCTCTACATTGTCAGCCTGACATGGGGCTCAAACTCATTAACTGTGAGATCATGACCTGAGCCAAAATCAAGAGCTGGACATTTAACTGAGTGAGCCACTCAGGTGTCCCTGCCTTCTTTCCCTTCCTTTTTTTTTTTGGCCTTATTACATTACAATCTCATTGTGTTGTACAATCTTATTACAGCACAATGTTGAATAGAATTGAGAAAAGTAGATAATCTTTGCTTTGCTCCTGATATTGAATATGATGTTACATTTATTGTAATTATTGATAAGGCTGTGTTTAAGCTATCATTTTGCTATTTTTTGTTTCATTTTGTTTTCTACCTACTCCATCTGATTTTTGCTCCATTGTTCTTCCTCTCCTGCCATATTTGCTTATTTACTTTTTGGGTAAGGGAGAAGGGGTGGGCTATACTTTTTTTAAAAAAGGTTTTTGTTCTAGAGATTATAACATACAGCCTTAATTCATTACAGTCTACTTAAAATTATGTTGTCATTTCACATAAAATACAAAATCCTTGCAATAATTTAGTCTATCCGTTCCCTTTCTGCTACTCCTGTCCTATATCAAGATTTGTTATAAACTGCGTAATTTAGTGTTATAAATTTTGCATTAAACAATTGCTTTTTATTTATTTTGAGAGAGAGCATGAGTGGGTGGGGAAAGGGGCAGAGAAAAAGGGGAGAGAGCATCCCAAACACGCTCCATGGGGCTTGATCTCATGAACCACGAGATCATGATCTGAGCCAAAATTAAGAGTCAGACACTTAACCGACTGAGCCACCTAGGTGTCCATAAACAGTTGTTTTTTAAAGAAATTGAGAAAAGAGAAAAGACATTCTTACATTTACCTACATACTTACCATTTCCAGTGCTCTTCATTTCTTCCTGCACATCTAAGTTTCCATGCGGTGTTATTTCGCTTCAGCCTGAAAATTTTCCTTTAGCATTCCTACAATACAAAGCTGTTTGCAATGGAGTCTCCTGGCTTTCATCTACCCTAAAGGATATTTTCATTTTTAAAGGAAATTTTCGGGGCACCTGAGTGGCTCAGTTGGTTAAGCGTCCGACTTCAGCTCAGGTCATGATCTCACGGTTTGAGTATGAGCCCCACATGGGCTGCCTGCTGTCAGCAAAGAGCCTGCTTTGGAGTCTCTGTCCCCACTTCTCTCTGCCCCTCCCCTGCTCGTGTGCACTCTCTCTCAAAAACAAATAAACATTTAAAAAAAATAAAGGAAATTTTCACTAGGATTCTAGGTTGAGAGGTTTTTTTTCTCCAGCACTTTAAAGAGGTTATTATTCCATTGTCTTTTGCCTTTAGTTGCTTCCTATGAGAAGTTAGCTGTCAACTGTACTGTTGTTCTCCTGCATGCACTCTGTCTTCTGTTCTGCTTTTGAGATTTTCTATATATCTCTGGTTTAATTACTATATAGGCCTAAGTGTGATTTTCTTTATATTTATCAGGTTTGGAGTTCAGGGAGATTCTTAGATCTGTAAAATAAATTTTTTCACCAAATTCAGGAAAATTTAGGCCATTATTTCTTCAAATATTTTTTCTGCTCTACTCTTTCTCTACTCTCCTGACATTAATCATGCATTTACTAGACTGCCAAATACTATTCCAAAAGCCACTGAGGTTCTACTGGTTTTTTTCGCTTCCAGACTTTTTTCCCTGTGTTCCTAGATTGGATAATTTCTACTAATCTATCTTCAAGTTTCCTGAACCTTTCTTCTTCAATATTTCAGTTGAAATATTTCACTTCTAGATTTCCATCTGATTCCTTTTAAGTTGCTATTGTTTTCTTTTACTGAAATCCCTCATTTCTTTACTCTTAACTGTCTTACATTGTCCTTGAGGTACTTATAATACCTTTAAAGTTCATGTCTGTAATTCCAACACATAAACCACATAGGGGACTTCTTAGTTTAATGTTTGTTCATTTTTTGAGAGAGACAGAGGGGGGGGGCAGGGCAGAGAGAGAGGGAGACATAGACTCTGAATCTGAAGCAGGCTCTAGGCTCGGAGCTGTCAACACAGCCTGATGTGGGGCTCAAACTCACGAGGTCGTGACTGGAGCTGAGGTTGGATGCTTAACCGACTGAGCTAGCCAGGCATCCCAGAGGGGTCTACTTATAATGATTCCTTTTTCTCTTAGCTATGTGTCCTATTTTACTGTTTCTTCTCAAACTTGTTAACGTTTCATTGTATACTGGACATTATGAATGACACATTGTAGATAAGGTGGATTCAGTTACCTTCCCTTGTACAGTTGCATTGGTTGATTGCTCTGAGGCTTGGTTTTATATTTTATTCTGAATCTTAGGACACAGTCTTCACTGCTGAGCCACTGCCCTTTTGATATTTCAATGAAAACCTCAGTGTGTTTAAGCCCATCTAAAATCCAAACTGTTTCTCCTGAGGAAAGAAACTGAAATCTGTTCATATTTTTAAATCTTTCCTGTTACTGCTTTGCAGTAACTTCTTTGAAGTTCCCCAATGCAGAAGCAGTTGAAGAGTCAGGCAAGGATTTCAGGGGAGTTCATATACAGAGTGGAAGGCTCATCCTTTTTTTTTTTTTTTTTTTTTTTTTTCTCCTCAATTTCCAGCTCCTCTGGCAGTCCTGAACTGTATCTTTCGATACCTCAAGCCAACAAAACTGTGGCTTTCTGCTTGAATTTCAGCCATCTCCCATTGCACTGGCCAGGAGTGCTTTCAGAGAGAAAAGCCATATAATCATATATTCCATCATGGCTCCCAGTTTTTGAGGGTCAAATCCTTCAGAGAGTTGTTTTATATATTCTTCCAAGTTTATATCTGTTATCTATGAAAGAAGGAGTCTAAGACTGACATACTTCATTTTATTGTGTGCTTCTTTATTGTGCTTCACAGATACTGTGTTTTTTATACATTGAAGGTCCGTGGCAACCCTGCATCAAGCAAGCCCATTGGTACCATTTTTCCAACAGCATCTGTTCTCCTCGTGTCTGTGTCACATTCTGGTAATTCTCACAGTATGTCAAACCTTGCCATTATTATTGTATTTGTTATGGTGATAAGTGATCTTTGATGTTACTACTGTAATTCTCCTGGGGTGCCACAAACTATGCCCACATAAGACAACAAACTTAATTGATAAATGTTATGTGCGTTCTGACTATTCCACCAACCAGCCATTCTCCTATCTCTCTCCCTCTCCTTGGGCCTCCCTATTCCCTAAGACCTAACAATACTGAAATTAGACCAATGAATAACTCTACAATGGCCTCTAAGTGTTCAGGTGAAAGGAACAGTTGTACGTCTCACTTTAAATCAAAAGCTGGAAATTATTAAGCTTAGTGAGGAAGGAATGTTGAAAGCCAAGACAGGCTCAAAGCTAGGTCTCTTGTGCCAAACAGCCAAGTTGTGAATGCAACAGAAAAGCTCTTGAAGGAAATATAAAAAGTGTCACTGCAGTGAACACATGAATGATAAGAAACTGCAACAGCCTTACTGATGATATGGAGACAGTTTTAGTGGCCGGGATAGATGATCAGACCAGCCACAACATTCCTTTAAGCAAAAGTCGAATCCAGAGCCAGGCCCTAACTCTTTCCAATTCTATGAAGGCTATCAGAAGTGAGGAAGCTCCACAAGAAAAGTTTGCAGCTAGCAGAAAAAGAAGGAAAGAAGCCATTTCCATAACACAAAAGTACAAAGCGAAGCAACAAGTGCTGATGTAGAAGCTGCAGCAAGTTACTTAGAAGATCTAGCTAAGGTAATTAATAAAGGTAACTACACTAAACAAAATTTTCAATGTAGACAAAACAGTCTTATAGTGGAAGAAAATGCCATCTAGGACTTTCATATCTAGAGAGAAGTCAATGCCTGGCTTCGAAGCTTCACAAGACAGGTTCACTCTCTTGTTAGGAGCTAATGTAGCTGACTTTAAGTTGAAGCCAATGCTCATTTACCATTCCAAAAATCTTGGGGCCCTTAAAAATTATGCTAAATCTACTCTGCCTATGCTCTATAAATGGAACAACAAAGCCAGGATGACAGCACATCTGTTTACCACATGGTTTACTAAATATTTTAAGCCCACTGTTGAGACTTACCGCTCAGAAAAAAAACATTCCTTTCAAAATATTAATGCTCACTACAAGGTACCTGATCACCCAAATACTCTGATGAGGATGTACAATGAGACTAATGTTTCATGGCTGCTAACACAACATCCATTCTGCAGCCCTGGAATCAAAGAGTAATTTTGACTTTAAAGTCTTGACATTTAAGAAATACATAGCTATTAAGAAATACATAGTGGTTCCTCTGATGGATCTGGGCAACGTAAGTTGAAAACCTTCTGGAAAGGATTTACCATTCTAGATGCTATTAAGGATATTCACAGTTCATGCCAAGAGGTCAAAATATCAACATTAACAAGAGTTTCGAAGAAACAAGTTGATTCCAGTCCTCACTGGTAACACTGAGGGGGTTCAATACTTCAGTGGAGGAAGCAACTGCAGATGTGTTGGAAAGAGCAAGAGAATTAGAAGCAGAGCCTAAAGATTATGACTGACCTCCTGTAATTTCATGATAAAACTTTAAATTCCATGATAAAACTTTAATGGATGAGAAGTTTCTTGTTATGGAGCAAAGAAAGCTGTTTCCTGAAATGGAATCTATTCCTGTGAAGATGCCATGAAGACTGCTGAAATGACAACAAAGGATTTAGAATATTACATAAACCTTAATTGATAAAGCAGAGGCAGAGTTTGAGAAGGCTGACTCCAATTTTGAAAGAAGTTCTACTGTGGGCAAAGTGCTATCAAACAGCATCACATGCAACAGAGAAATCATTCATGAAGAGTCAAGTGATGTGGTAAACTTTATAGTTGTCTTATTTTACGAAACTGCCACAGCCACCCCAGCCTTCAGCAACTTTAAGCCTGATCAAGTCAGCAGCCAAACACTGAGGCAAGATCCTCTACCAGCAAAAAGATTACGACTGGCTGAAAGCTCAGAAGATTGTTAGCATTTTCTAGCAACGAAAACTTTTTTGGTCAATTTTATTTTTAACTTTTTTCTTCCAAATTTGAAAATTCTAGTTGGTTAACATACAGTGTGATATTGGTTTCAGGAGTAGAATTTAGTGATTCATCACTTACATGTAACACCCAGTGCTAAACACAACTGGTGTCCTCCTTAATATACATCACCCATTCAGCCATACCCCACCCACCTCCCTCCATCAACCCTCAGTTTGTTCTTTATATTAAGAATCTCTTATGGTTTGCTCCCCTCTCTCTCTTTTTTAATCCCCTTCCCAGATGTTCATCTGTTTTGTTTCCTAAATTCCATATATGAGTGAAATCATATGGTACTTGTCTTTCTCTGACTTATTTTGTTTAGCATAATAAACCCAGGCTCCATACACATCGTTGCAAATCCAAGATTTCATTCTTAGCAATGAGGTAATTCTTCCTTCCTTCCTTCCTTCCTTCCTTCCTTCCTTCCTTCCTTCCTTCCTTCGTTGCAAATCCAAGATTTCATTCTTAGCAATGAGGTAATCCTTCCTTCCTTCCTTCCTTCCTTCCTTCCTTCCTTCCTTCCTTCGTTGCAAATCCAAGATTTCATTCTTAGCAATGAGGTAATTCTTCCTTCCTTCCTTCCTTCCTTCCTTCCTTCCTTCCTTCCTTCCTTCCTTCCTTCCTTCCTTCCTTTCCTATCTATCTATCTATCTATCTATCTATCTATCTATCTGTGTTACTGTCAAGTTGGCTGACATATAGTATATACAGTGTGCTCTTGGTTTGGGGGGGTAGATTCCTGTGATTTATCGCTTACATACAATACCCAGTGCTCATCCCAACAAGTGCCCTCCTCAATGCCCATCACCCATTTTCCCCTTTCCCCCACACTTCCTCATCAACCTTCAGCTTGTTTCTGTATTTAAGAGTCTCTAATGGTTTGCCTCCCTCCCTCTCTGTAACTATTTTTTCCCCTTTCCTTCTCCCATGGTCTTCTGTTAAGTCTCTCAAGTTCCACATATGAGTGATAACATACGCTGTCTTTCTCTGACTGACTTATTTCACTTAGCATAATACCCTCCAGTTCCATCCACATTGCTGCAAATGGCAGGATTTCATTCTTTCTCATTGTCAAGTAATATTCCATTGTATATATAATAGCACTATGAGGAATTTATCTGAAGGATACAGGAGTGTTGATTCCTAGAGGCACATGTACCCCAATGTTTGTAGCAGTGCTTTCAACAATAGCCAAATTATGGAAAGAGCCTAAATGCCCATCAACTGATAAATGGATAAAGCAATGAAGTATTTTTAAATTAAGGTATGTACATTGTTTAGAAATAATGCTATTGCACACTTAATAGACCACAGTAGAGTGTAAAGATAACATTTATACACAATGGGAAGCCAAAAAACTCATTTGACTCACTTAATTGTGAACTAGCTTTATTGTTGTGGTCTAGAACCAAACCCACAATATCTCTGAGGTATGGCTGTACAAGTTTCTTCACTATTGAGAACTCATGTGTCTATTTTCTAAAAAGGCAACTTCATCAGTGTAGTTGTACAAGCCCAAATCCTTGGAGTTATCCTTGACTTGCCTTTCTCTCACTCTTGATAACTCATTCTTTAGCAAAACATCTGAGTACTATCATTCAAAAAGATCCAGAATGTGATCCATTTTTATCACCTCCATTGCTACCAACTGGTCCAAGCCATTATCTCTGTTCCCCTCAATTACTGCAATACCCTTTTTTTTTTTTAATGTTTACTTATTTTTGAGAGAGAGAAAGAGTGTGAGTAAGGGAGGGGCAAAGAAAGAGAGGAAAGACAATCCCAAGCAGGCTCCACACTGTCAGCACAGAGCCTGACATGGGACATGATATAACGAAGCATGAGATCATGACCTGAGCCAAAGTCAAGAGTTGGATGCTTAAGTGACTGAGCCACTGAGTTGCCCCCTAGCCTCTTAACTAGTCTCCTTCCCCTTTCATTCTGTTCTCCATATGGCATAATGATTACTCCTATTAAAACATAAGTCTAATAATGTAATTCCTCTCCTTAAAGCTCTCTAATGCCTTTCCATCTTTGAATCAGAGTAAAAGTTTTAGAATGGCTCACAAAGCCCTAACATATTTAGCTTCTCCATGACCTCTTTGTTCTAAGTTCCTATGATTACCCCTTTATGTTTTCTTTCCCCACTAACCAGAAGAGCTTTCTCTTATCTCTTGAATACTCTAGGCATGCTCCTGTTTCAGGGCCTCTGTACTGGCTGCTGTTAACTACACATCACTATTAACCCAGATTTCCACCTGATTTACTCTCTTATCATCTTTAGGTCTTTGCTCAAAATGTCATTTTCTTAGCGAAGCCCTCACTGGTTAGACTTTTTAATACTGCAACTCTCCTCATAAGCCTATCATCCTCTATTCTCTTTACCTGCTTTATTTTTGTCTATCTCATTTATAATTATCCAATATAATACATGTTTTTTTTATTTATCACTTTTAAGCTATGAAAATCCATAAGGGCAAACATTATGGTATGCTTTATTCACTACTGTTTTCTCCAGAGCCAAGGATCTGGCACACAGTAGGCACTCAATAAAATATTTATTGAATGAATGTATGACTGCAACAATGAAGTGTTCATTAGCTATCAAAGAAAAAATACTGCAGAACCCTGAGTGTAAAAATATGAACAGGTGAAAACCAAGTCAACCTAAATGTATTACTGAGATTTATGTTTAAAACACCACGTATGGGCGCCTGGGTGGTTCAGTTGGTTAAGCGTCTGACTTTGGCTCAGGTCATGATCTTGTGGTTCGTGAGTTTGAGCCCTGCATCAGGCTCTCTGCTGTTAGAACGAACCCTGCTTTGAATTCTCTGCCTCCCTCCCTTTCTGCACCTCCCCCACTCACTCTCTCAAAAATAAATACACATTAAAAAAAAAACCACCATCTAGATAGATGATATATGAACTGGAACATTTGATATCACATGGAAGTTGTGTAGGCTGTATGTATCTGTGTATATCAGGTCTCCAAGAGTGGACAATATCTAATCAAGTTTGGAGAACACAAGATGGAATTTCAGAGATGAATTTGCTAATAATCTATTATTAGTATTCTTGGTGGAAATTTAGAAACCAAGAGCAGTGGTTCTTAACGTAATTCAGATGGTAAGACATGGCATTCTTCGAAGAACACCATTTATTAAAAACATTTACTCCATGTATTAATGAAGATAATAAAAATGTGGTCCCCTGACAGAGGCTCTTAAAGACTAGAGGAAGAGACAGACAAAAGTAAGGACCACACAGTGTGACAGGTGTTACTCCTAAGGTGATTAAAAAAGCACAATAAGGGAAAAGCTCAACTGAAGTGCCTAGAAGCTTATAAATGACTTCCATAAAGAGCACATACTGGATCTGAGGCTTAAAAGACAACAAATCACACAGGTAAAGAAGGAAAGATGGGAACTTCTAGGAAGAGCACATGCAAAAGCACAAAGGTAAAAGAGCACAAGTTAAAGCAACTGCAGCAGCCAGTCTGGTGAAGCGCAGCTGAATGGCTGGATGAAAAAGGAAGAGACCGGAAGGTCAAGAACTCATTTGATTTCAGTATACAGCTAGAAAAACTTCTACTTATAGAAGATGACTATACTGCAACATAGCATATAAAACCAGATCACAAGCACACGTGCATAAAAAACTGTCAATATAATCATGACTGATTGCTGAGTGCCATACAGTCTCATTAATCTAGTTGTAATGAAGATAAGTTGTATACTATCTCTTGTTAGCATTTATGTAAACAGGTATCAAAAACTTAGTAACTTACTTAGGAAAAATCCTTAAAATTGAGAAAATTCTATTCATTCCTTTTCCAGTAAATTGGGAAAAGACTACTGTTTGATTCTAAATGGCAGAAATATTTGATTCAGAATACTAGTGTCCATATTACAGAAAATTTGGGAGGCATTCTTTCACACACTAAAGTCATATAACAAGTAGAACTAGCAGTCTTGGCTATTCAGAAACAGCAAAGAAATAGAAAGGTAAGCAAAACATTTGCTGAACAACCAGAGAAATCCAAAGCCCATGCATTTTCTTCAGAGAGCAAAGTCCTGAAGTCTTCCATCAAAGCCTTTTAATTTTAAGCATAATTTTAACAAACACAGTACCTGTTTTCTCAAAGTATATGTGTAGTAAAAAATGGAGCTGAGTGATGGAGGTGGGAGTGTGATGTTACGTTATGGTTCACTGACAGCATAAGAGATTTAAGGTAACAGCCTAAATATAAAAGGGATAGAGAAAAACCATATAAAGCAAACACAGGAACACAAAAAAGCACAGCAGTCCAAGGCATTTTAGCTGGGGAGTAAACAGCTGCACACACTCATAAGCGGCCCTGAAAACATCACTAAATCAAAGCACTACATAATAATTAATATTATCAATGGCAGCCGCAACTCATCTAGAAAATGTTCACTTACGTTCAATGAATTCTTTTTTAGAAGGCAAGGAAGCATGTAATACATTTTGGAAAAATCCATCAAAATAGTTAAAACAAAAAGAATGGATGCTTAAAACTGTACGCTTTGGTAAATAATCTTTAAACTTCATGTAAGAGAGCTTATTCCTCCAAAGTCATTCCAATAGGTTAAATTTCTTAGGGCCTGAAAACAATGTAATTTCTATGTGTCTATTTTATACCTACGGCAGCCTAATCATTCTATAGAATTTTGGCCTCATAGGATCACTAGCTAGAGCAGAGGTTCTTAAGAACCGTAGATGAACTCTGGATCTACAGACTCATTGAAATTATATGCAAAATTCTATGTCCAGTTTGTATGTGTATTTTTCTGGAGGAAAGAGGCCAAAGCTATCACCGGATTCTTAAAGGGCTAAACCCAAAAAAGACTTTAGAATACTAGTTTAGATTAGAAAATACTTTAAATGAGGAAAAAATAGCTAATTTATTCATGGAGAACAACTAACTTACCTTAAATTTTATTTCAATGTACTAACATAATTAGATTATGACAGCTATTTTTTACAAAGCTGCTATGTACGTGAGAACATTTACTTAGTATTCAACATAAGCTGTAACTTCTAAAACATTCAAAACATATTTAGCTTAAAAAATGGTCTGCAAGGCTAAGGATGTAACGTGTTGCTCTTTATGCCATAACAAATTATGACTGACTATTGATATGCCATAACAAATTATATGGGTGACAAATAAAAATGCCTTTGGTTTCTTCTACCTTACTAATACAATTAGTCATATGTAGTCATTCTGGTTGAGCCATAATAAGGAATTATGAAACAAGTTTTCTTATCACTTTACTCTTTAAGAATCTCCACAGAACCATTCTACTTAACTGAATCTACATTCTCTTGAAAGTACCCTATGGCTGTTGTTTGTTTTACCATTTCAGAATTTATAGCGGAAGCTCTCTGAACAGATCTTTACCTAACAGAGCTAATGGATTAACAGAGACTCTCCATGTCCTTGTGAAACATTAACGAATGATGCTCATGGGATGCTGAATGCTTGTGGTTGCTAGGTTACTATCTATTAAGCCTGTACTCTGTTTCCACTGGTTAGGCTGTTTTGTTTGCCAACCCTGTTGGGTTTGTTTTCAAACCTGTTTAAGCCATTTTTCCATGTTCTAATTATAATTTACTTAAATATATGTAAAGTGACAAAATAAGTGCCCCTTACTAAGAGGTTTATTGTTTATTTGAAAATCTGGTGAGTGCTTTGAAAAACACCAAAAAAGGAGACCCACACCTGTATAAGCAAAGCTGATTTACATGGGGGTGAGACACCTGTAAAAGATTAGGGGTGACTATCATGAAATCTAATAAAATTCTGTACTTGGATTACTTTTCAAGTATTTAAATTTGGAAAAACTTTGGAGACATCAACCAGGAAACCGATACATTATAGGTATATTTGCAAAATAAAGACAAAGGGAAATCTAATCTATAGATCCATATTCAAAGAAAAGATCTTGGTTCTCTACCAGAAGATCTGGCAAACAAATATGTAAATATTTAAGATATGTATGCACATTTTTGTCTGTTTTAAAATGATTCTTCCTTTAACTGGCCTTTTTGGTTAAGTAAATTTCTTTGTATCCTGATCACCTTGAATAAATGGGTTTATGGAATATGGTCCATGATTTAGATATTAAGTTCTTCTTGCTATGATACCAGCAGGAGCTAATGGCCTTCTGTGGATCATGTTTGACTCCAAGGGAATGAACTTAAAAGGTGGAGGTTTTAAGCACTGTGTCAGTCCACTGAAGGACAAACTTTGCTTCTCTGAATCCCTCAGAGATAGATTTCTTTATCCAAATAGCCCATTTGTGCTTTCTCAGGAAGTCAGTCACTAAAATTTCCATTTTGAAGTTAGCTTGGCCAAAAGACTAGAACGAATGTGGTAACTGTACAGGAATCACAATCTGTGGTATGACTGTGGAAAAACTCTGGCTGATGTTATCCAGCAAACCACTGAAATACTCTCATTTATTAAGTATTGATTCTTACCAATTTGGCTCTGAGAGTTAAAGAAATTTCCAAGTTCTAGATGAATCCTGGGATTTACCAGGGATTTTTTTAATTTTTTTTTAGACAACAGAGCATATGTGAGGAAAAAAATGGAATTTACATGGTGTCATTTGTCAAATATTTACTATATCGTTAGTGTGTGTGCATCACTGCGAGAAACTATCAACTACAGTAATAAAGTGAAAAGGTTCACTGGAGTTACATTAAACAATAAAGAAATCTTCACCGAGGACCAGGAAAAGACCCCACAATAAAGCATAAACACAACTACCTGGCTGTTTGTGGTAGGTGAGCTCTCTGCTTGTTAAGCAGAACCACCGTTTCTTGAAATTCTTTTTCCCAATCCGAGTTCTTCCCTGAGCTCTTTTATACATCTCACTGCCAAAACAACAGATGTAAAAATTTAGCTACAAATATTAAAGTAGTTCATCCAAAACAAAGAATTGTTCTTTGATTTTAAATGACATGAAAGGCTGAGTAAGATTGTATTACATATACAAAAATGTCTTTGTCATCCATAACTTTTGCATTTATTTTGGCCATGCTAAGGGAATAAAGTTTTTAACTAATTTAATATTTATAACTGTGCTATTCAGACCTAAAAGGGCCAAACTTACCTGAAGTTTCCCTTTAACTTCCGATGGTAACACTACTTCAAGACTGAAGTTTTCAAAGTACTACTCTAATACCTGTAATTTCATTCTATTTGAAAAACTACTCGAGGAATGTATGGACAAGGAATCATGCCCATTTGGCATGAGGTTCATATGCTACTGTAACTTACCTGATGGATGTTACTTAGGCAGTTCTAAGATGGAACAAAACCCGGATTTCCTCACTTCCAGACTCCTGCTTTTTGTACTTACGTAACGTCTATACTGACACATGACTTTAATCTCTAAATTCATTAAATTACCCTTCTTTCAGGTGCACAGGCTCACTCGTACCACTGGACTCTTTAGTTTCAGTTGATGAAATTTCATCCAAGAACTAAACAGGGAAATGGGCAAAAATTATACTTTGTGATAACATACATCAAAAATTCAGTTGTCTTAAATATCACTAATAATATTGTAAAGTTCTTTACTGAGGAATACATATAATTATAACTTCTAAAACAAAACACATATTTAATTGTACAGGAAATCCTAAGTTACACATTGGCTACGTATTTTAAAAAGTTTATTCTCAAGTTACTTAAAACTCAGAATACATTTCTCTGTAAAAATAGCTCAATCTACGATCCCTAAACTATGACTCTGAAATCTATAAAGTGTGAATAAAAAGAGTTGTTTTTGTTTTGTTTTTGATTTACAGAAAACTCATTTGAGGGTACAACTTAACTTGAACTAGCAAAGGCTATTAATAGTCTGTATTTATCCTACTTAGTGTGAATATTCACACACTGTACTATATAGTATGTTTGATTATGGGGTGCTACCCCGGGCCACACTAGGGTGTAATATAATACACAGTATATACCTATTATCTTTTAAAATTCTGAAATATTTCTGGTCCCAAAGATTTTAGATATAGGATCGTGAACCTATATTTTAAGTCAGGGATAACCAAATTATGGTTCAGTGGGCCACATTCAACCTGCAGCCTGTTTTTGTAAGGCCTATGAGTTAAGAACAGTTTTTATATTTTTAAAGGGCTGGAAAAACAAAAACAAAAATAAAAGCAGAGAAGAATATTTACTCTTTTATAGAAAAGACTTTGCTAACTTCTATTACATATAACTGACTTTAGCCTGGAGAGATAGTACTCCATAATTATGACTGAAGTGTAACTGGGTTCTCTGGAATAACCTGGAAATCTAATCTCCATTTATAAACTTCCTAGGGGGAATGTGAGAACACGGTGGCTCAAGAACATTGGAGTACCCATCTCTAGCAATGGCAGGCCACCCCTGTGAAGAGCAGTTAGCTTCATGATTATGCTACCCTGACTGGTCAAGAGCTTCCTGGCATGCGGCTGTCTCTTCATGGAAAAAAGAAATTAGTATTTCAAGGAACAATCCTTGTTCTTAGAGAGGAATCCTATCTTGCCCCATAAATGAACTACCTACTTGTTTAGTCCTTGCTTTTTCCTTTATATTTTTCTACGTTGTCTCACGTGGGACAAAAAAACAAAACAAAACAAAACAAAACTTACATTCCAATAGGGATAACACTGAGGTACAAATGCCTAATCTAAAGTAGAATTGTGGGCAGTCATATTTTCTTAAGACTGGCTATAGACTGCCCACCAGAAGCCACACTTACAATTTTTTCTAATGTTTACTTCTAGCATGTAAGAAGGAAATCTTGGTAAGTAAAGGAACAAGAACAGTTTCTTTTGCATTATATGTGGTGATACAGAACAAGTACACAAGGGAACTAAAGAAGTGTCCTATCCTATCTTCAGTTCTCAAAGAGGGACTGTTGACTAACGGAGGGTCACAGACTTACTTAAATATTTCATTTCTCAGTATTTGCCTGAAGGCACTGATCTATTTACTTGAAAAATACTTATTATTTACTTATGACAATTATTACATCTAGTATTTGTTATATTTATACGGAGCTATGAGGTAAATACAATTATATCAAGTGAAAGAAAACACAATAATTAAGATGGACTACAGGCAGGGTGAATATAGGTATTTGCTCAGGGCCATCCCTGTCTACAGCTGTGATCCCAACATTATCCACAGTGTTCATTTTCACTCTTTAAAGTGTCAAGGTTTGCACACTAAATTATATGGTCACTCTGTTTATAGAACTATCCAGGTTACCCTTGCTAAACTCTGTGGGAATAGTACACCAATACAAAATGAGAAACTGGGCTTCAGAGGCTTCTACAATTTCTAGCAATGCATATATCCAGACTTAGTAAGTAAATAATGAAGAAAACTTAGATTAGGGCAAAATATCCTATGCTGGTTTAGGAGTCTAGAACCAAATCTGACATAGGAAATGTATTATGGTGATAGTCCAGGAGAATGTGAGTGGGTGACACAGGACAGACAGATCAGGAACAGGCTAAACTCCTGGGACCCTTAACTACTTTCTCCACTGACATTATCAACTCTACACATTCTGATTTTATCAGGGAAAAAAAAAAATCAGCTGCTACGATAACCTAGGTCAAAAAAGTGGGAAAACAACCCTAAAACAAAAGACAGTATATCATAATCTTGCCAACAAAAGTCTGCCTACGCTGTCCCACAGATGTTTCAACAATGTCCTACAAATAAAAGGGCAGTTTTTCCTCTGCCTATTCTTTTGAAAGGCTTTCTCCTCAAAAGCCTTCAGTGATTGCTTAAAAAGACTTTGATTGAACTTGCACAATTCTAGATGAAAAATTCCAACTGGTTTTATTTTTTAAAAAATCATCATTTTCATCTACTGACTCCCTGTAAGAATTCTAAGGACACACACAAAAAAGTGCAAACATACACTTCATCAAAATATACTCCTGGCAGTTAACTGTGAATCAATCATGCTATAGAAATGGAGTGACATCTTTAAAATTTGGCCTAATTTTGATTCATTAAATCAAAATTGTGATAAATAAAATACAGTACTTCCTTCAAGCCAAGTTTAGATTACTTCAAAATAACTTTACAAATTTTAGGGTTTTACAATAATGCTACATTTTATTTAGAATGATTTAGAACTCAAGACTCAAGAAATCTGGGTGCCTGGGTGGCTCAGTTGGTTAAGCATCTGACCCAATTTTGACTCAGGTCATAATCTCACGGTTTGTGAGATCAAGCCCCATGTTGGGCTCTGTGTTGACAGTGCAAAGCCTGCTTGGGATTCTCTCTCTCCCTCTCTCTCTGCCCACCCACCAAAATAAATCAATAAGCTTAAAAAAAAAAAAAGACTCAAGGAATTACAGATCCTTTCAAAACATTCTCAGTTTCTAAGTACAGCAACTTTTGTATGTTATAAACCTCACGTTAGGATATTAAATACTGTAGTCTTCTGTACATTTTAATTTACAGTAACTTGCCTTAAGTTACTACCATAAGCCTACTATATTTTATAAAATGGTTGATAATTCATGCATTTTTTTACTATACATCAAGCATCATACTAAGCCTTTATCCCTAGATCAGAGGTTCTCAATCAGAAGCAATTTTGTCCTTCACAGAACTTTGGCAATGTTTACAGGCATTTTTGACTGTCAAATCTAAAAGCATCCTACCAGCGTCTAATCGGTACAGGCCAAGGATACTGCTAAACAGCCTACAGAGGCACAAGACAGCCCTCATAATCAAGAATTATCTGACCCAATTGTTGATAGTGCTGCTGGTAAGAAACACTAAATCTAGCTATTTGTAATTTGTGTTACTAAGACACTGGCAATAGCAGCTGTTGTTAAACATTTAGGTATTTCCACAGCTAAAAATCCCATAGTTTTTTACGGGAGAAGAAAGGAAGAAAAAGATAGCTTTTCTACATTTGATGTACAATTTAAACATTATTTTTTTAAACTGAGGGTTAACTTCTAGGAATAATATGAAATGCTATTTCCCCGATGCTATTATGATAAGAAATGTTACTATTCCCAGAGTAAAACAATCATACCTTTTTAACTGCTATAATATATCGTTCTTCTTGAAACATTTTGAAAAATTCACACATGAATGTCTCTTTGAAACTTGACTAGGAAAAAAAAACACACAGAATTCATATATGTTAAGTAGAGAACTAAGAATATAATGAACTGTATTTTTAAGCTGAGGATTAAGGCCTAAAAGGAATCAATCATGTATTTCAAGAGAGTTATAGGACTTGGAGGGGGATTTCTTTCAATAGCTATTAGATGATATGGCACTAACAGATCAACAGAGGGTTCTTACATCTGTTCACTAGACTCTCTCCTCCACTTAGATATATTAGTTTAAATGAAACTTCTTTAACAGATGACTAAGACACAGCAGCTATCTAAAAGACAGCTACTGCATCTGTGTATGCGTATTTTAATTTGGAAGGGAATGAGTGAGAGAGAGGGATATGGTATAATAACATTTAAAAGTGTGAATACAGGGGCGCCTGGGTGGCTTAGTCAGTTAAGCGTCTGATTCTTGATTTCAGCTCAGGTCATGATCCCAGGTGTGGAGCCTGCTTAAGAGTGTCTGTCTATCTGTCTGTCTCTCTCTCACCCCCTCCCTCCCTCCACCTCTCCAACTGCTCATGCATGTGCTTGCACTCTCTCTCTCTCTCTCAAACTTGAAAAAAAAAAAAAAAAGCAACAACAGAAGTGTGACCACAAAGCAGAAGATGTAAAGACTTACCTTGCTTTGGACAGACTTCCCCAGCTTCCCAATGTTTGAATGGTTTTTGAGATGAGAGTTAATGTTCTAATTGTCTGTGCATCCTAAAGAATGTAAAAGAGACACAAAACTGTTAAGTTTTTAGGAAATAGAATTTGTGTAAAAGGTAGAATAGAGTGAATAGGCTACGTTGCTTTAAAACAGTGATTCAAAAATGTTGATTCAAATCACTAATGTAGTAAAAATCTAGCTTATGATGGGCACAACTCACCCGTAGTATATATGTTGCTTTGCACAACATGGCAGGTTGGATTACCTAACAAATTGTACTCACTCTTGAAAGGTCAAGCAGGTCTACATTTTCTACATTAGAACTTAAAATGACAGTTTCTAAATTTTCTGTACTCCACCCACCTTCTAATCCTACTCAATAACAGATACAGCTTCTACAATCAATTATTTTCATCATGGAAGCAACGACCTAACTAAACTTAGGAAATGAGAAGTCACCTGGTTCATGTAGGATCTTAGCAGAGGATAACTACTTGGATCTGTTATCCAAGCTATTTTTTAGCCTGTCTACCAGAAAAAAGTAAATATAAGTAAAATTAATTAAACAGTTCCCTGATTAGTCCTTGTCTCCTTCCTTTTTTTTTTAACTGAAGTATAATTTACATATAGTGAAATGACCAGATTTAAAATTTTTTTTTTTCAACGTTTATTTATTTTTGGGACAGAGAGAGACAGAGCATGAACGGGGGAGGGGCAGAGAGAGAGGGAGACACAGAATCGGAAACAGGCTCCAGGCTCTGAGCCATCAGCCCAGGGCCCGACGCGGGGCTCGAACTCACGGACCGCGAGATCGTGACCTGGCTGAAGTCGGACGCTTAACCGACTGCGCCACCCAGGCGCCCCTGAAATGACCAGATTTTAAATGTACATAACCTAATGAGTTTCCACCAAACCATGTATCTGCATAACCAATTTCCTTATCACATAGAGAATATCTATTTTGGAGATTCAAATAAACAAGTATCTTCCATCAAAATTTACATACAGAAATGCTCTAGGTTTTTGGTTACATTCCTCAATATTTTAGAATTCCCACATTGGAAATAACAGTGAATGTGAAGGATAAGAGATGACAAAGATGTAAGGCAATCTGGAAAAAATGGAGCATCTGGGATATGATCATTATGATATATTTATGAAACAGTTACACACCTTATAGTTATTCAGAAATATTTCAGCTAGAACATGTAAGATTCCATTATATGTATAAAAGATCCCTAAAATTTTCTGCCTTTGAAGAATATAAGATTCTTAACAATGGCTAATAAACTGAATTTGAACTGAATTTCATCAAGACTTCCCTGTTCAAATTTATTTTTTTTTAAGTTTATTTATTTATTTTGAGAGAGAGAGAGAGAGAGACAGAAAGAGAGAGAGCAAGAGTTGAGGAGGGGCATAGAGAGAGAGAATTCCAAGCAGGCTCCGTACCATCAGAACAGAGCTTGATGTGGGACTCGAATTCAAATCTGTGAGATCATGACCTGAGCCAAAATCAAGAGTCAGATGCTCAACCGAGCCATCCAGGTGTCCCCAAAAATTAGTGTTTTAAAAAAATTATTCAGGGGTGCCTGGGTGGCTCAGTTGGTTGAGCGTCTGACTCTTGATTTTGGCTCAGGTCATGATCCTAGGGTCATGGGACTGAGCCCTGCATCAGGCTCTGTGCTGAGTGTGGAGCCTGCTTGGGATTCTCTTTCTCTCTCCCCACCCCCGGCCCCAACTCACACTCTCTTAAAAAAGAAAAAAAAAGAGTATTCATTCGTGTATATGTATACAAACGTACACGCTTAAATTTGTGTATATCTTTAAGCCACAGGTGTAAAAACTACATTTACCTATTTTTTAATCTTCTGCAATCTGATTTTCTTGTACTCTACTAAAACTGGCTTCTCAAAATTCGAAGAACTTCTAAATGTAAATCCAACAACCTTTAACTGGTTCCCCTCCCCAACCACTCTGTAACTTTCAATACTGGTCTTGACAATTCCATCACCCTGAGGTCCCTGGGATTACTCCTTGCTCTCAACTTCTGTAGTATGAATTGTCTAAACTACTTACCTTGGTACTAATTAAGTACTAGTTTAGATTATATACCTTATGTATTTGCCCTATTCTCCTAATTAGAACGAAAGTTCTTAAGAAGAGGGGATAAGTTTACATTTAAAAGCAAACTAAATAAAGTTACATGACACAGTATGAACCAGTCCTTCTAGCACACTCATTGGAAAAGTGACCTAAAATACAAAGTTTGTGGTTAGAAGGACTTTATTGCAACATCTGTTACAGAAATATGCAAATCCAAGTCTGAATACAAGGGAGGGTCACAAGCTCAGAGGTAGGAGTTCTGTTTATACCCAGAATGCCGCTGCTAAACTTTTTGTGGCCCAGAATTCTGCACAGCTTTAGTAACAAGGCCGGAGAAAGGACAGTCCTGTGAATGAAAGGACACTGACCCACTCTCTGCTGCAGCTACTCACAGCCTGTTTGTCCTTTGGCAAGAAAGGGTGTGCTGCTGCAACAGCAGCAAGGTTCTACTCAGTTCTCAGAGTTAAATGAGTGGGCAATGTCATGCAACTGTGAACAGGAAGGGTGGCCTTCAAAGCCCAGTTTAACTCTAAAACCCCTGTGCCTTCCCTACCCTGTATTGGTGAAGTTTTCTAAGGGCAGAGAGTGTCTTCCTCATCACCACATCATCAGCGTTGAGCACCAGTGTGTGCTACATTATAGGTGTTAGAACACCTTAAGTGCCCTTACGGCAGGAAAGAACAGGGGTGAGCTCAAAGACTGGGAAGACTGAAGGAGACGACAGCATTCCAGTCTAATTCAGTTCAAATTGAGTGAGATCAAATCCTATTTCATCAGCTGTGTGACCATGGAGAAATTACTCAATTGCAATTTTCTTATCTGTCAATGGGGATGATAATAGAATTGACCTTACAGGGAGGACTAAGTAAGTTAAAACACAAAGTACTCTGAAGAAGGCCTAGTACAAAGCCCTAAGTAAATGTTGGCTATGACTATTACTTGCTACACAAATTAGCAATGAAAGCAATTAGATAAGATTATAAAATAGTTAGAACATAAAGGGTTAAAATCAATCAGCAAAAATATTCTGCATGACAAAGAAACAAACAGCAAAAATAGGAGTTTTAAAATGTTAACACATAGATCTACACAGTACACATTCAGATATAAATAAATAGGATTTCAGAATGTTTTTAAAGTTTTAAATCTCATATATTTATAATATCAGGTGGATAAAAAGTAAAAATGTGGAGATACCAAACAAATTATATTCCAAAGTTTCTACACCTTTCAGAAATAAATCTCTTCAAATTTCTGTGAGATTTAAAAATACCTTTAAGATTAAACTAAACCTGTAACTCATGGAAAACAAACAAACAAACAACCCTACTACTATGGAAATTTACACACACACACACAATAGCAAATATAATGGTAAATATAATGGATCTTCTCTGCAACTATCATCAAGCTTCAACAACTATCCACATTTTATTACTTTTGTATATCTTTTTAATAACAAAAAATAGATTTTTTAGCCTTCTCTGAAAGGCTGAAATGGCTAAGAAAAATGCCAAGTAAATTTAAGTACCAGTTACAAGAAAGCCAAGTGAAACTGGCTTGTTATTTTATCTTTTTTAAAGATAAATAAAAATGGAATAAAGCTTTGAGAAGAACAACACTTACTGGATGATGAGGTCGCAAATGAAAAGTATGAGGTGATACTACGGCTACAGCAAAGAAACGAAGAAATACAAAGCTGCTCACTGCAGAATACTGAACATGAGGGTCATCTGCAGGAAAAAAATGGTGAAATGTCATGCACAAAAACACTGAATTAAAAAACAAAGATGACAAAGTAAAAAATATTGAAAAAAACATAAACTAAATAGGAGATCAATACAATTTGTCTAGTGGGGATTGAGTTGATGAAATGGTAGTAATGATTATGACTAAATTAAAGTAATGATTATGACTAAATTAAACCTCTGGCTAAAAAAATCTGAAAGGAACAATAAAAAATAATTAATAAAATGAAAGGCAAAGCTACCAGGTCTTCAGAAATATTTTACTTTGGAAAATACCTCTTTGCTCATCTGCAAGAAGAGACTCCTGAAATTGCAACAATAAAAGTGGTCTCTAGCACTACCTAGTGGTTATACTGAAACCCTTAAGACTAGGATACATTATTTTCAGTTCTAGGATATTGTTTCAATTTTCCCTCAAAAGTCTTGATAACATCAAAGATGATGCAATAAAAACAACTAAGTGAAAATCTTTCCTCTAAAAAAGGTATCAATATTCCATATAAAAATGAAGATGAACTGAAGACCATTTTTGTTTTTTGTCATTTCACCTACAGCTTTTGTTTCAGACTGGAGTCAACACTTAACCTGACAGTGAGATGACAGATGCAAGTGGTGAGGGGGGAGAAGGTCTGTATTTGGTTTAACTCTTGTAAGTCACTCAACAGGTAATCATGGGCAAGTCATTTAATCTGTGCTTCTTTAGTAATTGCTGTACACTCATTGTCTCCTCCCTGACTTTCCACTCACCTTCCTAAGGTAACAGAAGAACAAATGGGAAAATATGAAATGTTTCCTAACAACAAAACTATCACTACTGTAGTCTACTGAGAATATGAAAACATACGAACATTTAAGCCAACAAAAAGAATAGAAGACACATTTGCATTTATAAAAAGCCATAAAATGTGTTTTAGATCATTTCTGTAATCATAATTAAACATACTTTAAGGCCAAGATCAGTGGGTGGTGTAGAGTACAATGACTATTGTATGCTTTGTATTCTTTGGAATAAGCCAGACTCAGGTTGGAGACCCTTCTTTCTGCTGGCCATGTCTTGGACCTTGGGCAAGTTACATAACTTTTCTAAACCTCAGTTTCATTACTTACCTAAGGGGAGCAGTACCTATGAGTGAGTGTGAGTGTGAGAACAGGAGATCACACATACGGTGGTTGTGAGCATGAGAGTAGGAGACAATGCATATGGTAGTGTAGGCATGAGAGTAGGACTGTGTGTGTTCACAAAATAAACACTCATTGTGTTTGTCATGATTTAACTCACTATTTAAAAGTATAATTTCAGTGAGCATCTTGCCATATGTTTAATGTCTCTGCTCCCCTTATTTGTGTTGTAAAAACTAGATTTAGTATACTTACTTGAAGTTGATTATGTCTTTAGTAGAATTAGCAAAGACATCAAGGGCTGAATTTATACACGTTAGTTAGACAATTCAGTCCTACAACTTTACCACTGGGTAAATTTAGTGGAAGGACAGATAACTGTATACACTGTGTGTGCACATACATACACATACACTTGAAAGAACATGGTAAAAATAGCAAATTTTCTTCAGATGGTTACAGAAATACGCTTATACTCTCACACGGCTGGGTAAGACTAATAATTTAAGTAGCTACCTTACCTCCTCTCCCCTCCCCCTATTACAGGCAGATCTGGAAAAACAGCTATAGCAAAGTTATTTACTTATCAGACATGCATAAAAGTAGAATAACTCCAAATATTGACAATCAGAGATAGCAACGTTTCTAAACAAAGCCTTGACATAGCCGCTTTTGCAAAATTAAAGCATGTGTTGATTAACATATGTATCTCAAAATTCTATGTCTATTACAACAGAGATGTTTCTAATGTCTCCAGACATTTCTGTAAAATTGTCCTACCACCAAAACCTTAGCATTCGCAAACTGTCAAATCCAGTCACAGTTGTATTGAACTAAAAATTCTCATTATTTAAATGCACACAAGTGACAAAAGTAGCTGGTACAAATTACAAAGGTGTTTTTGTTTATTACATTTAACAATCTCGTAAGTAGCTAGTATAAATGTTTATTATGTTACAGTTCTAAATGTTTGCCTTTCTTAAAAATAATGGTGATTTTTTATTTGTTCTTTGTATAAAGTTGTCATTATATTGAAATAAAACAATTTGTTTTGAGACTGTAAGGAAATTAAAGTAGATGTTTCATTAAAAAGCTGTATTTATTTTGAAAAGACTGTACCTATAAACCTTAAACATTGTACATAAGCCAAATCCACAGTAAATCTACACAAAAATATCCAATACAGAAAAAGAAATGGCATGTTTTAGTAAAACAAGGCACTTACTAGGAAATCGCTGAGTAGCCATTTGCCTTAGGGAATAAAAGGTATCACACATTACAGTGGGGCAGCTCATACTTGATTTTACAATGGTACTGAATAACTTGTCTACATAGTAGCGCAGATTCTCCTGTAGGATTTAACAAGGGAAACATCAGGATTTTAACCTTTACACATTTTCCACAGCCTTTACGGAAAACAATGCAGTGAAAATGAGATTTGGCAGCTACTATCTAGTATTCTAAAGTTCTGCTTCCCTTCTCTAAACTCACTTAAAGGACAATTTACATCCTGACTTCATTTAACAAATGAGATGGAGACTAGCTAAATATAACTGGTGAATGTATGGAAGAAACTTCACAAGAAGCAACAGAGAATAAAATGATCTGAAGAGAAATCAGGGAAATAACTCAGATATGCAGGCACATGGACACTGTGGCAATTTTATCTACTGCAGAGAAAACTTGTGACTCTCACATCATTGTTTTCCCAGAGACAACGAAAATGCTGATTGACCAAGTCATTGTGCCACTTAGCCTGATCAGTCTGACCCCAAAGGAATGGCTAGAATGGAGGCTGCAACCGGATACAGCCTTACTCCACTACTGTTCCCAGAGCCAAAGAGAAGATAATCAAGAACAAAAATAAAGTGAATCCTAATGAGGAAATAACAATATTCTAAAAACGAGACATGGGAAATGCTGCTAATGGTATGAGCATTAAGTAAAGAATAAGAAGCACTACATCCTTCCAGAGAGCATTATGGAAGATCACATAAGGGAGAAGGCCCATTTTAATGTAGTCATAAAGATAACAAGGACTTACCTTATTGTTTTCTACATTATCTCCCTCTTTCAATTTAATAGGATCAATTTCACAGGATTTTGAGGATTCACATATCTGGAAAATCGATTAATTTTTCATTTAATTGCTCTTTTCCAAATAATTTTGCAGAGTGAAAAGAACTATTCTTTTTCTGATAATACAATTGTAAAAAGTTAAAATTATAACAAAGTTTATAACCCCCATCCAGAGATAATGTGTACAATACTCCGAAAGAACTGTTAAAACGTATTTCTCATGTATCTGAAACTAGCTAAAAACAGAAATCCAGTAACAACAACCATTATGTAGATTATATTCAATGTGCCCTTCAAGTAAAAATCCACTGATGGAAAGGTAAATCATTTATCCTGCTTCTGAAGTGTTCACCCTTATTCTTTCAGTAATACATGAATGGGTGTATCATTCCTGTCACTAGGTTACTTCATAAAGGGGACACTATTTCACAAGGCCACACAGACTATTATTATCAGAGGTATATTCGGTACCTCATCTAGAATAGGTTTTAATGTTACTTTCAGGTAGTGCCCTCCCACTATTTTCATCATCTCATCCAGACATCGGGTAGCCAAGGAATTTCCTCTAAAAATTGTATTTGCATCTCTGAAATACAAACAGAAATAAGGTGAAACCAAGTGCAGTAAACAAAGGCTAGGAAACCAATAATATGAGATATGTGACTCTGGTTATACATACAATTTTAGTAATTTTTATCATCCATTTAAAAGCTTGTTGCCATTAGGATTTTCAAACTTACCCAAACTACTCACTAAAAATATTAAGTTAAAAAAAAAAAAAGGCAAACTATATTTATGAACTATAAAAGTGGAGTATGTGTGTGTGTGTGTAAGACAGTACTATGACAGGAAGGGGAAGTGACCTGACTGCTTTTCATAATGTCATACCTGTGTATATAAGGGCGATACATAACGGGTGAAGGGAAAAAATAACCCTGGAATTTTATTTGTGACATGTGAATCATTACAGGCAGCAGCAAAGATTAGTAACAGGAAATTTCAGTACTGAATAAAAAAAAAAAATCCTTCATTAACTGTCAATGTTGCTGTTGGTGGATGCCATTTGCTAACTTGAACTGCCTTTTATTTCTTGCTAAGCAGTTCCTTTCAGACTCCTATCCAGTGAGGGTGGTCAATACAAAAGAACTCAAATTACAAAAACAATTTGGCAAACTCGGATCCAATTTTAACAAACATAATTAACATTTGAATATAACTCTTACTGTGTATCCTTCAAGTCTAATTCAGCCACTGCAGTGGCAAAAGGAACAAGTTTATCGTGATGCAGCAGCAGTCGGACAAGGGGTAAAACAGCGTCATTTTTATCTCGACAAATTTCACCCAAAATGTAAGCAGCTGAGGCAGATATCGGCTAGAATATAGAAAGGCAGAAAACAAGCACAAAATCAAGGAAATATGACTAAATGTTCAATCACTAGCCTGTAAAAGCAACTCAAGCATATTCATTGACTATTACTGTTGCATAGAATATTTAATTTTTTAAACTTTTCTCAGAGATGAAATTTTAAGCACTTACTGGAATCACAGTACTGTGGTTCAGATAAATGTATATACTGACTATTTTAATAAAACTTGATACTGTGAAATCTTTTCCTAATTACTTACAGAATTACTTTAGCCTTTTCATATTAAATTATACACTTAAGATTTTTAAAGTACCTGAACATCTGGTGACTTTAGCAGCAAAGTTTTCAAAGGACCATAGTACTCTGAAGGAAGTACGTAGTCTTCTGTATAACATATATTTAATCTAAGAGACCCCAGATCATCAGTTTTAGATGACTTGTTTCCATTGTCTCTTGGTTGTAGCAAGTACCTAAAGTAAAAACACAATCAATTCCATGAGATGAGAATGAGCATCTAAGTCAGTGAGGTAAACAAACAGCTAAGCTATAAAAAGCTTAAACCAAAAAAGTGAACTTAGTACTTAAGTTCACTTAAGGTTAGGACACTTTATAAGTAGTCAACTACCAATCTTCAGGGGTTTAATACTGGTTGTATATTGAAATGGAAGGCTTTATATAGATTTTTATCTGGGAAACAAAAAGTACAGGTAATATAAAAATTAAGATCTCAAAAGCACCGAATGAGTTTGATTAGTTTGCAGATTTAGGAAAAGATGATAAAAAGTAAAACATTTAAAATCCAAAGCATAATCAAAAATAACAACTGAATTTAAGAAATACACATTTAGCTGAAATAACAAGAAGGCATAAATGATCTTGTTTTAAAGTAAATCTTATAGGGGCACCTGGGTGGCTCAGTCAGTTGAGTGTCCGACTTCGGCTCAGGTCATGATCTCACGGATTGTGAGTTCGAGCCCCGCATCGGACTCTGCTGACAGCTCAGAGCCTGGAGCCTACTTCTGATTGTCTCCCTCTCTCTCTGCCCCTCCGACTCGCTCTCCCTCTCTCGCTCTCAAAAAACAAAACAAAACAAAACCCCACACACAAAGTAAATCTTACATATGTAAAAATTTGAACTTATTTTTTATATTATTAAAGGAGTAACAGTGTAACTACACTGAAAATATTTTTATCTGCAGAAATCAGATTTACATGATTTTTTTTCAGGTAAGTAGAAGGCAAAAAATATATATGTAAATATATATGCAAAAACAGAGACAGCTTTAAAGTTTTCCAAGGAAAGAGAACTATTTAGAAATCAAGAGAAATAGAGCACCTGGGTGGGCTTAGTCAGTTAAGCATCTGACTCCTGGTTGGAGCTCAGGTCATGATCTCATGGTTCGTGGGTTCGAGCCCCATGTCAGGCTCCATGCTGATAGTGTGGAGCCTGCTTGGATTTGTCTCTCTCCCTCTCTCTGACCCTCTCCTGCTCACATTCTCTCTCTCTCAAAATAAATAAATAAACTTAAAAAAAAAAAAAAGGAATCAAGAGAAGTTTGTAGGACCAAAATCATAAAACTATTAGTTATTTTTAAAGACTTTTTATCATGGAAATTTCAAAATACATACAAAAGTAAAGAAGGTAACATATACTGAACCTCCCATGTACCCATCAGCTGGCTTTAGTTATATCACCAATTCAAGGCTATTCTTGTTTCGGCCATACCTCTCTCTACTCCTCCCTATCCCATTCCTGTCTCATTTTAAAACAATTTCTAGGCATCTTATAATTTTATTTATATTTCAATATATATCACTATACATAACTTTAAAAAACCATCATTATATAGTAAGTGTTCAAACTCTCCTAACCTTTATATAAACAGTTTTCTACAGTTTGTTCAAATCCAAGGTCCATAGACTGTAACTGGTTGACACTTAAGTTTAATCTATAGATTCCCTCTACCCCCTAAGAAATTGGGTAGTTAGAATTTTCCACATTTGGGATTATGCTAAATCTAACTCCATCTCCATGATGTCACTAACATGTTCTTTGTCCTCTCTGTACTTCCTGTATAATGGCAGTTAGATCTAGAGGCTTGGTTAGATTCAGATTTGATATTCTGGCAAGAACATTTCACTGATTGTATAGTGTTGTATAGTTCTACCAAAAGGCACTAACGTCTGCTGCTCCTTTTGTGATGTTAGCAGTCATTAATGAGCGCTGCCTAGAGTCAGACTGCAAAATGATAGTTTTAGAATTCTATCATTCCTCCTTTGCTTACTACCTGGAATGCTTTTTATAAAGGTCTGTCAGTAATTTTGATATTTACTTTTGGTGATATTTAGATATTTATCATGTATGGCCTTCCCATAGTTAGATACACTAACTTGTTTAAAAACAGAAGGTAGCAAGGGTTTAATAGAATATTCATTAGTTCTGAGAAAGATATAATTAAAGACATAAATGGGAACCAGAGAACCAAGCAAGCAAAATTTATAAGATGAGGGGATGATAATAAAGGGAGAAGAAATTATACAGAAATTATATCACTACCCACAAAAGAGGAATCTCTATCTGAAAAGACCAGCCTTTAGAATTTCTACTCTCCCATTCGAGAAATAATGACTTAAAGATTTGTCTGAGAAAATAACTGCAAATAAGCCTGTTAGCAAAAGTGACCCAGAAGTACCTCTACGGAAAAGTCTAGTTGGTTGATCACCCAACATTTTGACAAGGGCATTACTTTGGTCAATTTCCACAATCCAGTATATGTTTTGTAGACCTGTAAATTCAGATACCTTGCTTTATTTAAATTTAACTTGAACTCCAATGATGAGCACAGAGACTGACATATTCAAAGCAGAAAGCCAATTTCTAAGTTTAAGAAAAGAAATACAAAAGTCAAGCAGCAAAAATACCTGTACTTTTTATTGCAACCAATATATTTTCTTATGCAAATGTTCATTCACAAAAGTAGGGAGAAGACTGATAATATTAATAATGAATACCCTCCACTCACCTCATTTATCACTTGTCTTCAACAATTATCACCATCTCCCATCTGCAACTAATATACTTTTTTATATCTGTTAATACAATTTTTAGTCAATTTGACTAACCCATTTTTTACCTTTCGGTAAGCTATTTGGAAAGCCATGTTATCAGAAGGTACTATGATGAGTACAGGGATACAACAGAGAGATTGAAATAGTCTTAATATCTCAGCTAAGACAGTAGTTTTGCTAAGGAAATAGTAATACTTCTAGAACAGAATCTCCATCCCCCTTGACTGTACTTAAATGGGCAGTACCTACCCATGTTTGCCTCTTTGAAATCCTTTCTTATTGTTCTAAAATTCCCCTTCTATTTTAACTAGTGTTTTTCATGTGTAGTAGAAAAAAATTACCTGTGCTACACTTACAACTTGGTTCTGCCTCCCTAAGATTGTATCTACCCATCTTAAATCTTAAACAATGTCCCCATATTCAGTCTCTTTTATATGTTGAATCACTGAGAGGAAAATTACTGTACCAATTTTACAGTCATAAAAAGGTTTTGCACATGTTAATTCTCTGACATGGAGGGGACTGGTGAATTGAGATTGAACCAGACTGCCTCTAAGGTTCTCTTTATAACATTCCAAACAATGGAATACTGGTGTGAAAACAAAGGATGCAGACAGAAACTCTGTAAGTACTGCTGTGGAGGAATGGTGACGACAACAGCAATCACTGTAATGAAGACAGCATGAGCTACACCCACGGCCACAGCACTCATAGCTTGCTTCATTTATGAGGATGAGGGCATTTCATCCCCTAACGACTCTGGGAGGCAGGTACTATTTGTACAATCCCCTTTATAGCCAGAGAAAGCAAAGCCAAGGTGGTGGAATAACTTGCCCAAGTTATGACAGAGGTGGGATTTGAACCAAGGCAATACATTTCCAGAGTCCATACTCTTCACCACTACCAGGGGTCTACGAATATTTACTGACGTTCTACTAAACTGCTAGGTGAGGAAAGCAAGGTGCAGAGCAGGATACAGTATGTAGCCATTTGTGTAAAGAAGGGGACAAAGGATATATATGTATGGGGTTGTATTTCATAAAATATTTCCAGAAACTCAAAACCGTGACTGCCTCGAAAATGTGGAAATGATTAGCTGAGGGACAGGCACAAGGCACAGATTTTTACCTTTTGAACTGTGAAGCACGTGAGTAATTACTGATTCAAAAAAAATCAAGTAAAATTCTATTATCTACAAGGTTAAAGTTGAAACTAGCTACTATCAACACTAACAAGCTACTCACATCTGACAGAAGTTTCAGAATAAAGAACACACATCATCACCAAGGAACTGAAAGGTCAAGATATGAATGGGGAATGATTGAATCATGCTGTAATTTGAAAATAGAACTAAACTGGAACCATTACAATCAGTTTTCAAGAAAAACTACAATAGACAAATACTAACTGGAAATTATGTGAAAAAGGAAAGCAATTTGATACTTTTCAAATGATAGGATTACATTATTGGTAATTATTCTCTTTCCTACTACCAAGATTAGAAAGAATATGCCTGAAATCCTAAAGGTAAATAAAGCTTTTCCTGTGTTTTCATGCAGTTACCATCAATCCCACAAGGGGATGCCAGAGCTCTACCAATGACAAAGGAGCCTAAGAGTTTAATTTCTAATTTAAAAAGAAATGGCATTCACATTTTTATATTTCCTTATATCTGTGGAAGTATAAATGAATTGGCAGATGTTTCTATTTCACGCTATATAAATTTTAGCACTTACACTTGCGGCAGGTAACTTAAAAATATTTTAAAATACTATTGGCAAAAAAAAAAAAATCTATTGGAATAAAACTAATTTCTGTTAGTGTTCTTTACAACCTGCCAAAGTAGTTGGACAAAGTTTTGCCAAACTTAGAGGGCCTGTCTGGAAACAGTCTTACTTAAAATACAGGCTGGGTAGCACATTTCAAGTCCACTTTGAGAGGTCCTGGGCAGCATAACAACTCACTTTTTATTTTGTACCAAGTAAGCATACCATAAAATTTTAAAGACTTGACAAACTGAGTGTAGACATTTTCATTTTAAAATGCATGCTACTTTATGGAAGGTGAAAGAAGACATGGGATGTGGGGTGGGTGATGTGACAGGCCTCAAACGCTATTCGTCAATTTTCAAAGTGAGTAAGTTTAACCACCCCCCCCAACACCACTGTGGATACATTTTAGAAATTATACAAAATGCCACCAGAAAGACTCACAAATCTTAGATATGTATTAGCAAGAGGCAAAAATAAAGTAAAAATTTTAAGAGTCTAAAAATCCATCTATAAGGGATAACTGCTTGAGGACAACAGAGTTCAAAGGGAAGAATGTCTGACGGTCAATATGGAGAGGCAGGCTCTTTTAAACACAAATGAGACTGATGCCAACAGTAACAAACACCTAACCACTCAGTTTCAACTCCTCTTCAGGCACTGAAACGCAGTTCTAAACAGTGAGCCTTAGAGGCAAATGAGAAAGGCCTGCTCTCTTATGCTCAGTAGAAACCCAAGTCTAGCATGAGGGTTACTGGCCAACCTACTGGAAGAGGGCAGGAACAGGCATGTTTGTAAGTACTGTAGACAGAAAAAAATGACAGTTTCACATCGATTCTCCTAAGGAAGCTAACATCAGTTTAATGTGTGAACATGAAGTTCCATCTACCATCAGTTTAATGTCACTGTAACAGACATAATAAAAATAATACTGTAACCATGGTTGAGCCACCAGAGCATCTGAAAAAAGCGTTCACTGAATCAGCTTAACATCTGGACCCTAGACATCTAGAAAATATGGGGCGCCTGGGTGGCGCCGTCGGTTAAGCGTCCGACTTCAGCCAGGTCACGATCTCACGGTCCGTGAGTTCGAGCCCCACATCGGGCTCTGGGCTGATGGCTCAGAGCCTGGAGCCTGTTTCCAATTCTGTGTCTCCCTCTCTCTCTGCCCCTCCCCCGTTCATGCTCTGTCTCTCTCTGTCCCAAAAATAAATAAACGTTGAAAAAAAAAAAATTTTTTTAAAAAAAAATTAAAAAAAAAAAAAAGAAAATAATAGCAGGGCCATCAATAGTGCATTTCAGTGGGGTGCGGTAAAGGAAAATCACTGGTAAGATCCCATAAACAGCTGATTCTCTACCATAAACCCTTTCCTTTCAAACATCCACAGTTCCCACGACCATTAATAAAGCTTCTGTACTGCAAATGCTGATCTGTGACCAAGCATCATCTCACGTGGGCAACTCTCATGTTTTAAATGATTTCCAGTTTCTCCTTAGAGTTAAGATTTAGTTTTTGAACAGAACAATATTCCTAGACAATTCAGTTCTTGTATCTGAGTATTAGAAGTCAAGCCATAAAGCCATCAATGTACTTCTATTTCCGCAAAAATAAATAACCAAATCAATTAAAGTTAATGACTCCTGGCTTATTCCACTACAAATTTAAAAATATGCTTATTGTAAGCATTTATTTGCATATACAGTGTATTAAAGGTGATGACCTACTATGGAGTTCACTAGAATGTGTCTTCTTACCAGGCTTGATGAGAGGAATCATTTCTTAACACATTCACAGGAACCTTAATCTCCCCTAGGAAAATATCCTGGACCAGGTTTCCATTGTTCCACAAGTCGATCCTGAAAATTTTAAACTGGCTTTATTTTTTGCAAACAATGTTTAAGAGAATGCACACCACCAGGTAGCTTCAAATTACTTTGGTTGTATTATAGCATTAATTTTACATGCTTTAAGAGTAAGAGATGTTAGCGTTGTCATATACCTCACTATCTAAACTAAGAAAACAAAATATTGCAGTAGCTTTTATTGATAAGCACAGAAAGTAAACCACTTTAAATGGTCTAAAAGAAAGCACTTATGTTTCTTAGTTTCAAAGTCTAGGCTTCATTTTAACTTGTGGCAGGGGGAACTAGAGTTACTTTGTTGAATTTGAGAAAAGAAACCAACACAAGACTATAGTTTCTTTCTCAACTGGAACCAGTTAATATGAAAAGATAGGTGATTTAGAAAAATACATTACCTGATCATTCCAAACATGTGTCTAATGCACCCTTTACCACACTGTTAACACCACACCTAAACATGCACTTATCAAACTTTCCCCTCCCAAACAGCATATACTTAAGACCTAAATAACACAAACTTCAAACACATGCACCTGTTGAATTATCTTACAAGACTTCTTACCTCACTGAAATTTCTGTTAGACAGCAGATATGTTAAGAAGAATAAAAAAATTATTTCTAAATTGGCTAATATATAATTACTTTTCTATATACTCTTTGCATCCATTATGCTATGATTTAGAATTTTAAAGAACAATTATATTTGTGAAAATTAAAAATATAATAAACTAGGTGAAAACTAGGTCATCTTTGGTTTTAAATAAATACACCTTGACTATTTCTGCAAAGCAATCAGATTTTGAGAAGATAATATGAATTTAAATTAGAGTTTCATCAACCAACTTGCTAAAGAGAATTCTATTAAGCTTGGTTCGCCTTTTTCAATTAAATTTAGGATTTTCTTCTGGCACCAAAAAAAGCAATTCTGTAAAACTCCAAGACATATACCTAATTTCTAGCTTTTCGATGTCCTCCTCTTCTACCTGGAATTGGGACTTTCTGGTATAACTACTGGATCTTGTTACCTGCAAACAAAATATTTTAGTTGATAATAAAGTTTGAAAATTTCTTCCTACATGAACTTCAAAAACTATCATCCCTAAAATGTTCAATTTTATTTATTATAAACAGAGGAAAATGCATAGGTAATAGTTTACCCAAAAGCTAAAGACAAAACCAGCTATGGAAGTAGCAGGGAAGTGAGAATGAGACAGTATAAAAATATCAAAAGCAATCTTTCCTCCAAGCCCCCCCTTATCCACTCAATATACAGCAACATTAGGTTCTCTGGCTCACATGCAATCTGTTGGTGACTCAAAGAGCAAAACTGTTCTATTTTGGTGAAGCTGCGCATACCAAGAGGTGTTTGAAGACTGTCCCACATTTCTCAAGATACCAACTCTATCCTTACGCTTCCATCTCACATTTTTACTGAAAATATCAAGGCCACTGGCAGGCACTTCTTCAGCTACTGTCCACCTGAACAGGTCCGTTCTCATGCAGGTCTTTCTACTTGATAAGTTTTTTCATTGCTTCTGAACAACAGATGAGATGAGCCTCCTCTTTTCTAAGACTTCTCCACCCACACACGATATACAGTAAGCATTCGATCTATTTTAATTACAGCTTTCTTCGCCAGCTTATTCACCTCACTTAAGTCTAAGAAAAATTCTCCACTTAAATTACGGTCTTCCTATCTCCTTCCTTTCACAGACCAGTATCTCAAAACTGCAATCCACCCTTACAGAGCTGCCACTTCCTCACACCCACTCACTACAGTAACTCCTTATAATCTGGCTTCCTCACAGCTCACCCTCCCTAAACCCCTCTTTTGATCACCAAGTCTGATGGTGAATTCGTAGCTCTCATCTTCCTTGACCCCTCTACCTGAACACCTGAGTACAACTGTGCGTCCTTTCCCAGAAACACGCTTTTATTTGAGTTTACCCAGGCACTCCCCTGGCAACCTCCTGATCTCTTTGCTTCTTCCTGTGGGACCTCTTCTTCCTCAGAACCTATAAATGTGGGTTTTCTCCAAGGTTTTATCTTTTATTTTGCTCTAAGAGCTGCAAAGTGTTATACAGTCTACAAGGCGCTTTCACATCCATTATCTTCTTTGTTCATCAGAATGTCCTGCTCTGAAGCAGGATTTATCTGAAGCTAGATTTATTATCCTCATCTTGAAAATGAGGAAGCTAAAGGGACCAATTAAGAGACATGCTCAAGGCTGAATACCTAGTAAGTGGCAGAACTGAGCCTCCTTGCTCTTCTCCTTTATTGTATATCTCTATTCTCTTGGTCTCCTTGACTCTCTGCAAGCAAATCTTGAATCTTTATCTACAGTCATCACCCATCTTAAATTTCAGTCATGAACTGCCTACTGGAGGGTTTTCACGTCGGACCTCATGTTCGTTATGTCTCAAACCAAACCACTTATGCTTTCCTTAACTTTTTTTCCTCTTATTTCAGATTTGAAACCATTAGGACATTTGACTGCTCCCTTTGTTTTTTCTTCTATAACCCATTTGTTATCTTGCCCTTTGCAGTTTCTTTCTCATCTGTCCCTTCCTTTGTTTTTCCTTATTACCCTCTTGGATCAGACTCCCATTGTCCTTTTTTTTTTTTTTTAATTGTTTTTTATTTAACAACTTAATGATAACAATTTCTTGATCTCTGTTCTCAGACATATGACCCACATATCATGGTTAATTCTTCCCAAAACACTGCATTACTCCTATCATTTCCAGGCTCAAAACATTTTCAATGGCTACTATGTAAGCACCTCCGTCAGGTACTCAAGGCCTTTCACAGTTGGTCCTACTCTAGCTTTTAAGTTTTGTTCCAATTATTCTCTTTCAGAACGCTCCAGTTAAATCACTACTTGCTATTCTGTGGACTAACTTTCTGCTTTTCTCTATGTCTCTGCTCAAAATGTTCTAATACTCCTCTGCTCTGACTTAACTGGAGCAGAACTTACCTGACCTCTTCAATATCTACTGCATTTTACTGCTCTGTGTAGGCATGCTTGTGTGTGCTTTGTGTCTCTTACTTTAGCTCGAGGACAGAGATTGAATCTTTATGATCAACTCAACAACGGGGCCTTTTGAATGAATGTTCTAGGCCTCACAGGTTTGTCTGGATGGAGCAAGCAAGTTAGACCTTGCCTTTCCAAGGGCCATCTGCTTGCTGCAAGCTGCCCCATGTTTTCTGCAGGCTAGCTGTAATAGTCATTGATAAATGTAGAACCACCAAAGTCCTTAGCCAGGAAATGGAAAAGTGTCACACTGGTAGATTTTTTTTTTGTTTTTCTTTCTCCCTTCCCCCCAACCCCACAATTCATCTTATTTCAATTCTGGCGTTTTCTTTAACCTGTGTTTCTTTATTAAAGTACAGTCATCAGGAATGGCAACATGTGCCCTCACCCCACGTTGAAATATTAAGAAAACATTAAGAAAACACACACACAAAAGAGGAAAAAGCACACAATGTAACTTTTTTCCAAATCTTCCCCACATGTTAATCTCATTTGCAACATGTTGTATGGTTGGAACATGATCTTTTAGAAATCAGAGGTTGACTTTTTTTTCCCGATAGTTTTCAAATGATATGAAAAATGATTTAACAAATGCTCCACAGTAAAGAACTCCAAAGCACTGTATTTTGGGGCAACTTCAAGGCAGCTGAAGATCTCTATGAAAATAAGCATGTGTCCATAGAGGGAACTAGCTAAAAAGAACTTAATAATAAGGACTTAATCATATAGCACTTTATGGTTTCAAAGCATTCTCACATGTAGGCCTCCTAAAAATTCTATCAGGTAGGGTGGCTGGTGTTTTCTCTCACAAAATTATCCTTTCACAAGATAAATTTGAATTTCAGATTTAGTGATTTATTCCAAGTCAACTGTGACTAGAACTCCGACCAAGTGATATCATACTTACTTTACTACTGATTTTCATACAGTGCTCTGCACAAGAGTCTGGTGCCCACTGTGTGTCAGGTGGGGGCTGGATAAGATAGGGAGGGTGTTTGGAGGAGGGTGTGATATTGAGGATGACTAGGGAGTAGGTGTGGCCCTAGTCCTCCTGTCCCCAGATCAGTCACAGCTCTACCTTTATTTGTTTTATATATTGGGCCTCCATCATATTACATCATGATTCTACTGCTTTCGGAATAGAAAGGCTTAGTTGTATTAGTTGATTAAATGATTACTATGGCTATAGTTTAAAAAAAAGAAGTAAGCCAGCATTCAATATTAAATATTCAATGTTAACATTTATATAAAACAAAAAGTTACCTCAAAATAAAAGATTTCATTAAACTGCGGATTGCTTGTTTTCTTCTTTACTTTTGTCTTCTTTTGGTCATTCCTGTTCCAATGTGGTAGAGTTTTACCTTGTAGAACTTAATAGTACACAATTATAAAACATGCTATTTCCAACCAGGGAGCCTGACCTCCATTTAGCTGTTAAGATGACTCAGGGAAAACTATACTTTTAAATATTACTTGGAGAAAAATTTTGAGGTATCTTTAAAGACTCAAAGAATATACAAGTTTGTATATCCAGATATGACAAGATTGTATTATTCTTTCTATGGCTATACTAGACTGACTGACAAGTTTACTTTATAGAAGAAACTTAGAATGGTAGAAGGAAGACAATGAGATTCAGACTACCTTTATGCTGAAAAGTACTCAAGAAACACAAAAAGCATACTAAACTCAGTTTACTTCTTGGGGCTCAGCTACAAAGTGGCTTTTTAGAAAACCTTTTATTTGAAAAAATTAGAGAAGTTTGAAAAGAAATGTACAGAGAAGTCCTATGCAGTCTTTCCCTAGCCTCTCCCAATGTTAACATCTTATACAACAATAGTACAATATCAATACCAATAATTACTTTTAAAACCAAATTCATATGCCAGTTTCCATTTGTATGTTGCTAAATGATTATACTAAAGAATGTGTCTTCAGCTACAGATTATGAGCAAAAACAAAAAACAGCTCTACTAGGTTAAACATTTTTAGCATACACACACAAAATTCAGTCCCTCTGATAGCATGCATGTTAAAGGATTGAGTATCTGCTTTCAAATTTAAAACCATCTATAGCAATAATAGCACGCTGTTGTTTAAGCACCCAGTAAGTACTAGGCAAGGTGCTAGGTACTTTATAGACATATATATATATATATATATATATAAATACATTTCTTAAAGTGACTTAATGGGTGACTTCTTAAAAAATAAAAATACCTATTTGTACATCTGAAACTAATATAACATTGTATGTTAACTACACTGGAATTATGAAAAAAATAAAAATAAATAAATAAAAAGAATACCTAGAGAGCCTGAAGGTGGGGGGAAGGGGTATGTGTCTGTGTATGTATGTATATGTTTGGTGTGGAGGGAATATTTTGCTGTTTCCTGATTAAACCTTCAAGTTGTAGGCAAATTTCAGTCTAGTCAGGCTCTGAAAGAAATCATAATGAAGTTATAAAATATACAAAGTGCTATAGGTTTTTCCATAAATTATCGTAAATAATTTAAATCAATGATATGGTGCACTTTACCATGTTCTGGTACTTCAGCAGTCTGTCTACAGCTTGGAATTCTTTCTGTAGAGCACAGATGCCATGAGTAGAAAAGGCATTTTTAGTTCTGAACCACTTTCCAGACAGAAATATGGAAACTGTCTTGCTATTCTGGGCTAGCATTTCTTGAAACAGAATTTTACCTGCATAAAATCTAAGATATTTGAAGGTAGGAAGGCCAATGATGAATGAAGAAGGCCACGTTTATGTTTTAAGGTCTATTTTAACTACTATAAAACTCATGTTGTTCCCCACAGTCTAAGAGTCTAGCAGATCCGAAATGGCAACCATTTTCTTTCTATAAAAACAGGACTTGGTTGTTTGCAAGTGTATAACAGAACTCACTACAGAGCTTTCTTTCAAAGCATTCATTACTTTGTGTCATAAATATCTATTTAGGATTTATTCTTAGAACCTTAATTTTGTAATTCTTAAGTCAACTTTTAAAACTTAAAAATCTAATAATAATTCACTCTCCTATTCTGAATTCTGAACTCCAGGTTACGAACAGAAGCCAACCACTGATCATTTCAGTGTAATGAAGCACCTACTGTCAAAGAAGGAAATCATTTGTTAAGTCCATATACATACTGAATCTTCAGATTCAGAGATGTTTACATTTCTGTATAAAAATCAGTGTACTTATGGAAAATAAAGGCATGTTTGAAAACTGTTTAGAGGTAAAAAAATAAAATCTAATAATAATTCAATAAGCATTACCTACCAATGACGTGAATGTAGCTACAAAGTATTATGCTAAGTGAAATAAGTCAGTGAGAGAAAGACAAATACCATAATGATTTCACTCACATGTGGAATTTAAGAAACAAAACAAAAGAGCAAAGGGGAAAAAAAGAGACAGAGGCAAACCAAGAAACAGATTTGTTAACTATAGAGAACATACTGATGGTTACCAGAGGGGAGGTAGGGGGGCAGCTGGGGATTAAGGAGTGCACTTATGATGAGCATATACAAATATGTTGTATGGAAGTGTCGAATCACTATACTGTACACCTGAAACTAATAACACACTGTATGTTAACTAATTGGAACTTAAATAAAAGCTGGGGAAAAAAAAAAAAACACATTACCTAGAAGGGCCCACTAGAGAAACTGTTGCATAAGGGTCACAGCTTTGTCCATTTATGAGAGGCAACCCGTGACATGACACGATGCTAAGAAAGAATAAAAGAAAATTAATAGTATATTTAAGTTAAACAACATAAAGCATTATCTTTAAATACAAATCAATATATTCAAAGGGTTAAAGCTTTTCCACAGGTCTGCAGATGTATGTCTATATACCACCTACCTCAAATACATCTATTGTGCACTTATTCACTTATGCTACATTTCTCAACTAGGACTTAAAACCAGAACGCCATAATCAGTACTGAGACTACCAAATAATATTTAGCATAAATCCCCTGGCTAAGTATCCAGCAAGGTACATTTTGTGGTTTGATAATATACTAACACTGCTGTGGCTTCTCAACAGGAAAAGAATGTGTTGTGAACCTTAAAGGAGAAACTACAAACCAAGCTAGATCTATGGCATCACATCCTCTGTTGAAGCATGAATGAGAAACAAGGAAATGACTGTGGTTTCCCCTTCAAATCTGATTCATAAATAGAGGGCAAGTCTCCCACAATTCTGTAGTCTTTTATTCTGATTCTCAGTAACACAGCTCCTGTATCATTCTATAGAAAATGTTTTAGACCTTAAAACCCAACATCTTCTAATCCCCTCCATGGATAAAGTCACTGGTATTTACAGAGGCCATAGAATCTAACCTAATGGTCTGCTCAATTTCCTCGCTAAATATTATTGAGTCCACAAATTTAGTTTAGTATCTAAGGGTTTGCATTCCTTAATGCCTAAGACAAACTCATGAGAGTTGCTGAAAGCATTCTTTGTAGAAAGATGTGGGCTACTGAGCAACATCCTTATTTCTCTCCACAACCCACAGATCATATATGTGGGTGAAGTGCATATGGTGTGCTGAGTCAAGAAGAAATGATAATGACTCATTCGATTAAATTGGGTATAAAAAAATCAAAATTTAAAAATTCCCAACTAACCAAAGAAAGCACAGACCGAGATAATAATTCTGGGTATTAATGTTAGACTTAGGACAGTCAAATTTTCCAACTATGTTCTGTTTGAAACTGACAATCCTCAGGCCAACCGCAGGCTAATCCTCAAAATGATACCTGATTTTTATGTAGCATTTGCACTTTATCCACTATTTTCACAAAATGTATCTAACTCCCACAACTGCCTTTGAGAAAAAACACCTTAAAGAAGAAAGTAAGGCTCAAAAAGATTATGTAAGAAATTAACAAAATAAGGCTGAAGAGGTACTACAACTTGTACAAAGTGGGCCAAGACTTAATTTCTACTTTCTTAACTGCTTCCCAAGTCCAGCATCTTTCTATGTTCCCTACTGCACCTTAATATATTGATTGTATTACTCTCTTCGTAATACCACATGTATCTCATGTAAACACTAATTATGAGAAATCTTAATTATAGAAAAGTCACTATAATTTTATGAGGTAGAAAAAAACTGAGAAAAATAGTACATTATACACAGGCTTCTATAAGAATACTTCACAAAACAAAACAATGATGCCCATTAATCCGGAAGTATGAATTTATAAAAACCATCAGAAGTGGTCTTTTAAATGTAAGACACTTTTAAAATTGTTTTCTGAGGGGCACCTGGGTGGCTCAGTTGGTTAAGCGTGCGACTTCAGCTCAGGTCGTGATCTCGCGGTCCTTAAGTTCAAGCCCCGCGTCGGGCTCTGTGCAGACAGCTCAGAGCCTGGAGCTTGTTTCAGATTCTGTATCTCCCTCTCTCTGACCCTCCCCCGTTCATGCTCTGTCTCTTTCTGTCTCAAAAATAAATAAACGTTAAAAAAAAAAAAAAGCATTAAAATTGTTTTCTGACAAACAGAAGTAATATTATTAAGTACAAATTATTTTATTTGCTACATATGTTATGAAATATTTTTACAACTATTCTAATCGGTAAATCAAACAGTCTCCTATCATAAACATGAAGGAGTGAAAACAAATGCTGAAAATGAGCTTAGTATACTGAATTATCTTACATTTTGTTACTTTTTTTTTTAAGTTTATTTTTTTGAGACAGAGAGAGCAAACAAGCAGGGGAGGGGCAGAGAGAAGGGGAGAGAGAGAATCCCAAGCAGGCTTCATACAGTGCAGAGCACCGTGCAAGGCTTGAACCCACAAACCATGAGACCATGACCTAAGCCAAAATCAAGAGCCAGACGCTTAATTGAGCCACCCAGGCGCCCCTTACATTGTTTATATATGACATTTGATATTAATGCATTTTCTAGAAATTGCAAAGGAAAATATATTTAGTCCAAACTTGTTTAAATACAGAATGACCTGGATCTTTCCCTTGAGGCTCTTTTTTTTTTTTTAAACTAAAAGACAAATGCTAATGTCTACATACAGCCAAGATGGAGGAACAGAGAATGGAATAACTGGGGAAAAAAAAAAAAAAAGAACAAAATCAGCAGTGCAGGACAGTCACCTCTGAGGGGAAAAGAAATGAAATGAGTCCCCAACTGTTCCTAAGAAGAAGAGGGAGAGTGGTCAGCTGGGGAAGACCAAAGTAACTAGAGTTCCCAGACAGAATACTGGAAGAAAGAAAGCTACAACAAAACAAAGAAACTTCCAGAGAGCTGTATGAATCCCCCTGGGGTGTTCAGATGAGTGCTGATAAGCATATGCCTGTGAGGAAACTACCTGAAGATGGGGAAAGAATCATTTGATTAGATTCGAGGGAATAATTCCTGAAGCCCACAAATGGCTAGCATGAGGCCCCACCAGCCATAGTATGAAACTCGGTAATTCACAGATGCTGTATCATTACTGGGAAAATATAATTCCTAGATTAAAGGTTGTATTTACTCCATCTAACAAGGCTTAAAAGCAAACCTCAAAGGAATCATATTGTTTCCAAGTAACTTGACTAGGTCTTCAAGCACACTGATAGAAATAATATCCAGAAACTTCAAAATGTCTACAATCCAACATAAAATAACTAGGAACACAAACAATCAAGAAAACATGTGCCATGAGAGGAGAAGTAAATGAAATAGAGACTTAAAAAACAATAGGACACATCAATGAAACTAGGAGATAGTTCTTCAAAAAGATCAATAAAATTGATAAACCTTTAGCCAGACTCATAAAAAAAAAACTCCACAGAAATACAAAGGATTATAAAAGAATATTATGAAAAACTATATGTTAACATGCCAACAAACTGTACAACCTAGAAGAAATGGATAAATTCCTAGAAACATATAACATCCCAAAACTGAATCAGGAAGAAATAGAAAATTTGAACAGAATGGTTACCAGCAAGGAAATTGAATCAGGAATAAAAAAAACTCCTCCCAAAACAAAAAAACAGGATCAGAGGGCATCACAAGTGAATTCTACCAAACATTTAAAGAAGAGTTAATAATACCTATTCTTCTCTATTCCAAAAACAACAAATTCATTCTATGAGGCCAGCATTACCCTGATACCAAAACCAGATAAAGACACTACAAAAAAGAGAACTACAGGTCAGTATGTCTGATGAACACATAAAATCTGCAAAAATCCTCGACAAAATATTAGCAAACTGAATCCACCAATACATTAAAAAAATCATTCACCATGATCAAGTGGGATTTATTCCTGGGATGCAAGGGTAGTTCAACATTTGCAAATCAATCAATGTAGTACAACATATCAACAAGAGAAAGAATAAAAACCATTTGATCAGGGGCGCCTGGGTGGCTTAGTTGGTAAAGTGTCCAACTTCAGTTCAGGTCATGATCTCATGCTTCATGGGTTCAGGTCCTGCCCACATCTGGCTTCGTGTGGAACCTGCTTGGGATTCTCTCTCTCTGCCTTTCCTCCTCTCATGTGTGCTTTCTCTCAAAAATGAACATTAAAAAAAAAAAAAAAAAAAAAAAAAAACAGAGGCTCTGATTAAAAGAATGGGAAAAATATATACTAATACTAATCAAAAGAAAGCTGATTGATTCTCTGGATAATAACAACCCAAAAGTCCATCAGTAGGGGTCTGGTTGAATAACTGATAGTAAATCTATATGTTAGAATACTATGTAGTTGTCAAAAAGAGTAAGATAAATCTCTACTCTCTAATTACTTTGATATAGAGGGTAGGGGGTTGGGAATTAATGTGATACTTCTCCAAACACACTTTATAGAAGTTCTGACTTTAGAAACAAAAAATCTTTTACATTTCATAAGTAAAATTAAACTTAAGCAATTCTTAAAAGGAAAAAATTATGAGAAACCACTAAAAAAGAAAGAATTATTTCAATAGACTGGAACATAGTATTTGACTCTGTATCCTTAGAACAAAGAGTACAGTAAGATCTCTTAAACTTCATTCAGCAACCTCACTGCCAGCAGTAATATTGGCATTATTATTTTGAATCTATTTTCTATATTATATAAGATAATGACAATAACTGTTAGTGTTGTCAGGGATTAAGATTTTCAATATAATAAAGTCAAAGTTAGATTAAAAATCTTGTAATATTAAATTTAAATTAGAAACATAAAAGAAGGAAGGAAAGAAAGAAAAGAGAGAGAACAAAGGCGAAAGAAGGAAAGAAAGAAAGAAAGAAAGAAAGAAAGAAAGAGAAAGAGAGGAAGACTGCCATCCAGAGAGGCTATATTAATATCAGACAAAGCAGATTTCACAACAAAGAATAGTCCCAGGGATAAAGATCGTCATTTAACAACCCTAAATGTTAAGCTCCTAGCATCAAAGTTGCAAAAGCAGCAAAAACTGACAGAATTACAGGGAGAAACAGTTGGAGATAGCAACATCCCCTCTCAGTAACTGATAACCAACATGACATAATTAACATTTACTAAAAAAAATTCTACCCATGCAAAGCAGAAAACATATTAATTTCAAATGCATATGGAACATATACCAAGATTAAACAATACTTTGTGGACAAAAACAAGTCTTGGAAAATTTGTAAGTATTCAGATCATACAAAATTTGTTGACAACAGCAGAATTAAATTAGAAGTCAACAGCAAAAAGATATCTGGAAAATCCTCAAACACCTGGGAACAAAATAACTCACAAATAATCCGTGGGTTGAAGAATAAACAAAAGAAAAATTCTACAGCATTCTGACCTGCATTAAAATGAAACCTCAGCACATCAAAATTTGAAAGGTGCAGTTAAAACAGTACTCAGAAGAAAATGGATAGCACTAAACACCAACATTAGGAAAGAAGAAAGATTTTCAACCACTGTCTTCAGCCTCCATCACAAGAAACTTAGAAAACAAAAACAAATTAAACCTAAAGTAAACAAAAAATACAGTGGGAATCAAAATAGAAAACAAAAAATATACAAAAGTAAATGAACTCAAAAGCCATTTCTTTTTTTTTTATTTTTAAAAAATCTTTTATTTATTTTTGAGAGAGAGAGAGAGAAAGTGTGAGCAGGAGAGGGGCAGAGAGAAAGGGAGATACAGAATCTGAAGCAGACTCTAGGCTGTGAGCTGTCAGCACAGAGCCCGACACAGGGCTCGGACTCATGAACTGTGAGATCGTGACCTGAGCCGAAGTCAGATTCTTAACCAACTATACCACCCAGACACCCCCAAAAGCCATTTCTTTCTTTAAAAAAAAATTTTAATGTTTATTTATTTTTGATAGAGAGAGAGAGAGATACAGAGCATGAGCAGGGGAGGGGCAGAGAGAGAGGGAGACACAGAATCAGAAGCAGGCTCCAGGCTCCGAGGTGTCAGCACAGAGCCCGACACGGGGTTTGAACTCACAGAAGTCAGACGCTCAACTGACTGAGCCACCCAGGCGCCCCCAAAAGCCATTTCTTTAAGAAGGTCATTAAAATTGATAAACTTTAGCTACACTGATTAACAAAAATAGAGTACAGACACAAATTACCAACTTTAGGAATGAGCAACATGACATCACTATTAAGTCTACAGATATTAAAAGAGTAACTTGAATTACTTTATACCAAAGAATTGAACAACTCAGATTAAACGGTCAAATTTCTTGAAAGATACAAATTACCAAAGATCACTTTTAAAAAATCTGAATAGTGGGGCGCCTGGGTAGCTCAGGTGGTTAAATATAGCACCTGACACTTGATTTCTTCGGCTCAGGTCACGAACTCACGGTCCTGAGATCCAGCCTATGTTGGGCTCCATGTGGGCGTGGAGCCTGTTTAATATTCTCTCTCTCCCTTTGCCCCTCCCCATCTCATGTTCCCAGTCTCTCAAAAAAAAAGGGGGGAGGGGGCTATGTACCTATTTAAAAAACTAAATTTCTTGTTAAGAAGCTTCCCACCAAAAAATTTAAAAAAACCAAAACACTTCAGGCCCAGATGGCTTCACTGGTGAATTCTTATAATATTCATGTAAAAAAGAAATTATATCAATTGTATACAAACCACCAGAAAATTGAAAAAGAGAGATTACTTTCTGATTCATTCAATGAGGTCATTATTCTGATTCCAAAAACCAGACAAAGCCACTACAAGAAAACTATAGAGCAAAGTTCTTCATAAATGTAAATGCAAAAAACCTTAACAAAATTTTAGCACATCAAAGTTAACTATATATAACAATGATAATATAACATGACCAAGTGGAGGTTGGTTTAACTTCAAAAATCAATCCACAAAATTTACCATATTAACACATGAAATCAGAAAAAGCAGATCATTTGAAACATTCTCAGCAAACTAGGAACAGAGGGGAATTTTCTCAACCTGAGAAATGACAGCTAACATCATACTTAATGGTAAAAACAAAAACAAAAACAAAAAACTGAATGCCTTCCCCTTAAGATAAGAAATAAGACAAAGATATTTGCTCTCACATCTTCTATTCAACATCCTACTAAAATGATCAGGCAAGAAACAGAAATAAGCAACTGTCTATTCATAGATAACACAACTGTCCATGTACAAAATCCTACAGAATCTATAAACAAGCTAGTAGAACAAATCAGTGAATATAACAAGGTTGAAGAATACAAGTGTTTTTTTAAATTACTATGTACTAGCAACAAACATCCTCCTATTCATCTTGTTTCTTCTTTCTTTTTCTCTTTCTCCTAAAGTTCTTTTTCTCAGCCTGTCTCTATAAAATAAAAATCACTGCCTGGACTTCATGTCACCCAGTACCTATCTAATTTTTCTGTTTGTCTTTCCAAATTTCTTGACTTCCCTTTCACTCCTCATCCTACTGAAATCTAGTTTTTTCTACATTCATCATTCTATGGAAACTCTCCTCATTAAAGTCCCCTGAGTGTTAAGTGCTATCTCTATTTTTCAGCGCTCTTCTTACTGGATTTCTTGGCTGCGTGAAACACTTCTGACCACTCCTTCCCTCCTTCAAGACCTCTTCTCTCTTGGTTACATTTGTCTTCATCCTCCTAATTTTCCTCATATCACCTATCTGTCTCCCTCCTATTTACATAACCTCCCTGTAGGCTGTTGTTGTTGCTGTTATTGTTAATCACATCCATTCCTATGGCCACAACTACCATCAGCCTTACATTTCTATGAGATCTCACCAGAGAGTTTAAGATTTTTATATTGAAATGCCTGATGGAAATCCCTACCGAGATGTTCAAGAGCAGCTAAAACTCAACTCATTACCATCTCTTATTAAAGAAGTTCCTCCTTCAGAATTTTCTCTTTTGTTGTAAATACCACCACCCACCTAGTAACACCATCTAGAAATCTAGGAGCCACATTTAGATTCTTCTTTGTCCTCACTTTCTATATATAATCAGTAAGTTTTAGTGATGCGACTCTTTAAACGTTTCTTCGTTTGTCCTCTTTTCTCATTTTTGTAACTACTATTCTGAATCTATAATCTCTTACTCGGATCACCCTAACACCCTTCAAATTTATCTCTCAGTTTCTGTACTTACCACTGTCACAAATCTCATCTTTCTAAAATGCAAATTCCAGCCTACTTCACTGGTATCTGACCAGTCTCTTGAATCAAGCTTCATATGCTAGCAACATGAAACCGCTTTTAATTATTCTCCCTCCCTCTTACCATGTTTCTTCCTCCATACTTCTGCCTATATTGTTCTTTCCTTCTGGAAAACAAATCTCACTTTTTCTAGGCTAGCTACTTTCTATTCATCCTTTAAGAAGACAAATGTTTCTTTCTTTCTTTGTTTAGTTGTTTCAAAGGTACTTAGTGCCTATTAGTGCCAGGCACTAATCACTGGGGTGATGAGGTGAATAAGACAAACAACATCCTTGCTCTCATGGAGCTGACAGTCTACTTGAAATAAGAGATAACAAGCAATAAAGCAAAAAACAATAGCAAGTGCTATGAAGGAAAAAGAATAGGGTGTCTTATTTTAAAGTGATGCTTAAGCTGAAACTTAAAGGATGAGAAAACCAGCTAGAAGCAGGATAGGCATTCCAGGCAAAAAGGAGAGCAGATGCTGATCTCTGAACAGGAAGAATATGTCACATTTGAGGAACTGAGACAAGGCCAGTGAATATATGAACAAGAGGAAGCAAGCCACAAGATGAAATCCAAGAGGCAGGCAGGGTCGGAACATGCTGCACCATGTGGGCCAAGTCAAGGGGCTTGGATCTTATTCTAAATGCAAGGGGAATCACTAAGTGTTTGAGCAGGAGAATGACATGATCTAATTTATGTCCTAAAAGATTACTCTGGGCTGCTACGAAGAGAATGGACTGCAGAGCAGAAGGCCAGCTAAGAAACTACTACAATAGTCAAGGTAATAAAATGTTGCTGGTTTGAAGTAAGGACATGTCAGCAGATGATAAAAACTAGAAAATTCAAGAAATATTTCATATAATCAATAAGAAGTGGATCCAACGTGTGGAGGGAGAGAGGAGAAAAGACTTTAAATGATTCCCAGGTGTCTGGCTAGGGTAAAAGGTGGATGGTGGTTCCAACTGCTAAGGCTATGGGAAGGAGCTATACAGATATGATAGTCAATGCTTCAGTTTTCAGGTGATAAATCTGCAATGTTGTGAGACATCAAAGTGGAGTTGCCAAAAAGGCAGGTGAACATCTGAGAGTGGAGCTCAGAAAAAAGACATGAGTTAAATGCATAAGGTATAGACAATTTTTTAACTTACTTTGAAATGATTTCTGACTTTCAAAAAATTGCAAAATAATATATACAGTTTCTGTATACCCATCACCCTGTATTAACATTTTGTGTAACCAGAGTAAAACTACAGAAAGAGAGAAATAACACGGAAACAATGTTAGTTAATAATTATATTAACTAATCTTACAGACTTTACTCAAATTTTGTCAATGTCCTTTTTCTGGTCCAGGATGCAATACAGAATCTCACATTGCATTTAGCTGTCCTGTCTTCTTAGTTTCTTCCATCCTAAAACAGCTCCTTAGTTTTAACTCTTTGCCCCTTGATCCTGTCAGTACTAGCCAGTTCTTTTGTACAATATTCCTTAATTTGAATTTGATGTTTCCCGGTGATTAGATTGAGGTTATCTATCTTGGTGTCCTTCTCAATGCAGCATACCAGGTACCCAGATGTTTATTACCAGTGACACTAACTTCGGTCACACAGTTAAATTGGTATCTATCAGACATCTTATGGTGGAGATTCTTTGAGACTATACAAGTATGCTGTTTGTCATCATGTTTACACCCACTTATTTAGCATCCATACATGCGGATTTTCTATTTCCATCATTTGTCCTACATTAATTAGTGAGAATTCTACTATAAGAAAAAGTAGTCCTTTCTCCCCAGTGTGTTTATTTATTTATATAGCAGCATTGGCTCATGGATATTTTATTCTAGGCTTAAATACATTGGCTTAAAACATTGTTTTTTAATTTTTAATATTTATTTTTTGAGAGAGACAGAGTGTGAGCAGAGGCGGGGAAGAAAAAGAGGGAGACACAGAATCCGAAACAGGCTCCAGGCTCTGAGCTGTCAGCACAGAGCCTGATGCGGGGCTCGAACCCACAAACCATGAGATTATAACTGGAGCCAAAGTTGGATGCTTAACTGACTGAGCCACTCAGGTGTCCCTAAAAAAATATTTTTAATGTTTATTTGTTTTGAAAAAGAGAGAGACAGAGCACAAGCAGGGCAGGGGCAGAGAGAGAGGGAGGGAGACTCAGAATCCGAAGCAGACTCAAGGCTCTGAGCTGTCAGCAGAGAGCCCAACAAGGGGTTCGAACCCACGAACTGTAAGATCAAAACTTAAGCTGAAGTCAGACATTCAACTGACTGAGCCACCCAGGCATCCCTATACTATAGGTTTTGATCTGTAATTATTATTATTATTTGATTTGATGCTCAAATTGTCCCAGTTTGGTTACGTGGAGCTCCTTCAAGTTGGCTTCAATGTCCTTTCTACATGCCTTCATTATTTATTTGTAGAACTTTCTTACTTTCTGACTCCACATATGCTCTGAGATCATCTTGTATTTTCCCTGCTCAAGTCCTGAAATCAGCCAATACTTTATTTTTATTTATTTATTTATTTATTTATTTTTGTGAAATTAATTGACAAATTGGTTTCCATACAACACCCAGTGCTCATCCCAAAAGGTGCCCTCCTCAATACCCATCAAGCCAATACTTTAAAAAAAAGAATCAGGTTCTCTTTATTGGAGCAGCTCTGAAATAACAGATAACACTAATACTAATACTAGAGCCATTAGCCACATGTGGCTATTTAAATTTAAGTTAATTAAAATTGGACAAAATTAAAAATTCAATTATTGAGCTCCACTAGCCATATTTTAAATTTTTAATAGCCACATATGACCAGTAGCTACCATATTGTACACTTAAGTTATAAACCATTTTCATCCTCATTAAAAGATCTATTGGACCATACTGATTGGAGAATGATATTTAGATGCTCAGTATGTTCATTGTTGCTGGGATGACACTGCTTCCAGGTCTTCTGCATGAATAGAGCTAATATACATACACACTCACACAAACAACCCTGTAGCTATAAGACAATTTCACTCTGAGAATTCTGCCTTCAAAGGAGAACAGAGAAATGGGGATGGCAGCTAGGGGAGGAGGGTGGAGATAAGGTCTGGGGAGGCATGCCTTTTTAGGATAGGAGATCCTAGAACATGTTTTACATTTTGAGGAGAACAATCTAAAAGAGAAGGTAAAGCTGATGAAACAGAAGAAGGAATAAGTGAAGGAGCAAAGTCCTTGAGTAGGGGAAACAGATGGAAATTCAGAGACCACCCCCAACAAGAGAAGGGCACCTCCTCTACTAGAACATAAAGACAAAACGATGGATGCCAATACAGGTTTGCAGATTTAGATTCAGGAAAATATGACCAATTTACAGATTGTAATGATGGAGAATCTCACAGGTGTTATTAGAGAAGCAGAGTAAAACTCCAGGGCAGTTACAAATACCCATGCAGGGTTTATGATCATGAATTTAAAGTAAAATCAGTCTTTTTTTATTTTCTCCAGCAATAATATTCAGGTGCAAACTGAACACAGAGAGACTAAGTTCATTTATACTAGGATTGTTCCAGATAAATAAGAAGGATGAATAAAAGAGCAAGGAAGTTGTTGGAAAAGTGCAAGAAAAAATGATTACAGTGATAGATCATGGAAAACAACCTAGAAGGAAGTGAAAAAATAAAAATGGGTAAGAACATGGTAAAGATCAATGGGTAGAAGTCTTACTGAAATTTCAGAAATGTTGTAGTGAGGAGCTTCCAGGTCTGGAAGATAATAGTAACTGCTAGGATATGAACCTTTCCACACATTACCCCCCAACTGTAAATTCAGCAAGTAGCACAAAGAAAACAACACATAATACTATGCTTTCAGTGGTACTAAAAACCAGAATACCACAAACCTCTAAAAGTTGAGAAATCAACAATAAATTCTGCAAAGTTGCTATTGGAGCTCTGGTGTTGCAGGCCAAGGAGTATGGACTGTGGAGGTTCAAGTGAAAGAGAAGAGAAAGAAGAAAAGAATACAGACCATCATGTGCCCATACAAAGACCTACTTGTTAACATTTATAGCAGCTTTCTCTATAATCACCTCAAACTGGAAACAATTCAAATATCTACCAAGTGATGAATAGAGAAACAAATTCAATACAATGGAATACTACCCATGAAGTAGCTTTAAAAACAATTTTTTTTTAATCTTTATTTATTTTTGAGAGAGGGACAGAGTGTGAGCAGGGGAGTAGCAGAGAGAGAGGGAGACACACAATCCGAAGCAGGCTCCAGGCCCCGAGCTGTCAGCACAGAGCCTGATGCAGGGCTTGAACCCACAAACCGCGAGATCATGACCTGAGCCGAAGTCAGATGCTCAACTGATTGAGCCACCCAGGCGCCCCGTGAAGTAGCTTTAAATGAGAAAAAACAACCAGCAGATGACAACACAGAGATAACATCGATGTTGGAGTTATCTGACAAAAATGTGAAAGCAGCCATCCTAAAAATGATTCAATGAGCAAGTACCTCTGAAATATGAAAAGTTTCAGCAAAAAAATAGAAAGTCATTAAAGAAAGAAAAGATATAAAGAAGAATCAAAAGAAAATTTTAATACTTAAAACCAAAAGAAGCTTGACAGATGGGCTTAACAGTAGAATGGAGGGGACGGAGGAAATAATCAGTGAGCTTAAAGACAGAACAGCAGAAACTACTCAATATGAACAAGGGAGAGAAAATAGACTGGGGGAGGGGAAGTGGGGGTGGGAAAAGCAGAACCTCAGGGACCTGTGGGACTATAATAGAAGATCTAACATTTATGCCATTGAAATCTCAAGAGGAGAGGAGAAAGATAGCAAGGCTGATGGAGTATTACAAGAAATAATGGCCAATAATTTCCCAATTTGGCAAAGGATGCAAACATACAGATTCAAGAAGCTGACTGAACATACCAAACAGGATAAACTCAGAGAAATCTATGTCAAAATACCTCATAGTGAAACCGAAACACATAGAAAACTAAAGGCAAAATCTTCAAAGTAACCAGGGAGAAAAAGTGCATTACCTGCACAGGAAATAGAATTACAGTGAATTCAAAAAACCACAGAGGCCAGAAGCAAGTGATATATTTTTCACGTGCTGAAAAAAAAGAGCTATCAACCAAGAATTCTATATCCATTGAGAATATCCTTCAGGCAAAAAGAAAAAAATCAAGACATTCTCAGATAAAGGAAAACTAAGACAATGTATCATTTATAGACCTACCCTAAAAGAACAGTAAAAGGAGATTCTCTAAACAATAAGACAGAGATAAAAGAAGGAATCCTAAAACAACAGGAAAGAAAAAAGAATATGGAAACAGCAAAAATATGGGCAAATACAACAAACTTAGACTTCCCCTCTCTAATTTTTCTAAATTGTGTTAGATGGCTGAAGCAAAAATTGTAATACTGATGTGGTTCTTTCTTAATGTTTTCAGGGGAAACATTAAGTAATTATACTATAGAATGGTGGAGGGTAAAGGGATTTAAAAGAAGGTAAGGTTTCTACACTTTATTCTAACCAGTAAAACAGCAATACCAGTAGACTACAATAAGTTATACATGTATAATGTAATCCTAAAGCAACCACTAAAAAACTACACAAAGAGATAGAAAAACAGTACAGGTAAATCAAAATGGAATTCTAAAAAATGTTCAAGGAACTCAAAGGAAAAAGAAAACAGTAAAAGAAAAGAGAAAAACCAAAAAGTGGCAGATTTAAGCTTAACATATCAGTAATTACATTAAAAGTAAATGCTATAAATTCATTAAAGAAAAGACTGGCAGAGTGGGTTTTAAAAAGTGACACCCAACTATATTCTATCTATAAGAAACTACACAAAATTGGATGGATCCGATTGAAAAAGCCAATCTCAAAAGGTTATATATGATAAGACTCCATTTACATAACATTCTTGAAATGACAAAAATATAGATATGGAGACAGATTAGAGGTTGCCAAAGGTTACAAATGTTAGTGGGGGAAGGAATGGGTGTGAGTATAACAGGGTAGCATAAGGAAGATATTTATTGTGACAGAAAGATTATGTATCTTGATTGTGGCAGTTACCACAAATCTACACATACGATAAAAGATATACAACATACTGTACAGTATACAATGTCAATTTTCCAGTTTTTACATTGTATTATAGTTATAGAAGATGTAATTATTGAGAAATACTGAGCAAAGGGTACACAGGACCTCTCCATACTTTGTAATTTCTTATAAATCTATGATTATCTCAAAAGCAAGAAGTTAAAAAAAAAATCAAACTGCCACAGTTCAAATCCAGGCTCTACCACTCCCTGTACAAACTTGGGCTCATTTAACCAATCTGTGTATTGTTTTAGCACCTGTAAAATAAGGACAAGAGTATCTACCAAGTTATAATAATAAATAAATAATACCTAAAAAAAAGATTGAACTCCTGATATATGCAACAACGTGGATGAATCTCAAAAGCATTATGCTAAATGAAAGAGGCTAGTCACAAAAGCCTACATATTATATGAATCTGTTCATATGACATTTTGGAAAAGGCAAAACTATAGGGACTAAAATCAGATCATGGTTGCCTGGAACTGAGCATAAGGAGAGGGGACTGAACACATCTCTGAGTAATGCGTTTTGTTAGAGTTTCGACTTTTGAAGTTGTGCTAATATTCTACATACTAAAAAAATAGAAGTAAACAACAAGAATGGGGGCAAAATCCCATTAACCTGAATGCAAACAAACCAAACCAAATGAAACCAAACCAACTATTTCAAATGTTATAACATAACCAAAGTGAGCAGGGGAGGGAGTGGTGGAAACGGACTACTCCACATACTTGCACTATATGCTTCTCAGTCTAGGGGGAAAAATACCGCAAACAAATCTTGAGCTGTTTTTAGTAAGTAAATCCAAACTGAGGAACATTAAAAAAACAAAAACAAAAGGACTTCAAAAATCTCAATACCATGAAAGATAAAGAAAAGCTAAAAACGATTACTGGCTGAGGAGATTAAAGAGACATGTAAACTAAATGTAATACATGATCTTGGACTGGATCCTTTTTTGGAGAAGAAAAAAATACCTTAAAGGGCGTTATCGGGACAGCTGACAAAAGCAAAATATAATAACTGTAGATTAAAGTACTGGAATATAAAAAGCATACATTATACTTTTTTAAAATTTTTTTTAAATGTTTTTATTTATTTTTGAGACAAAGAGAGACAGAGCATGAGCAGGGGAGGGGAAGAGAGAGAGGAAGACACAGAATCTGAAGCAGGTTCCAGGCTCCGAGCTGTCAGCACAGAGCCAGCCCAATGTGGGGCTCGAACTCACAGACTGTGAGATCATGACCTTAGCTGAAGTCCAACACTCAACCAACTGAGCCACCTGGGCGCCCCATACATTATATTTTTATTGTAACAATGTTGAGCTTCCTGAGTTTGATAATTGTATTACGGTTATTTAAGAGAATATACTTACTCTTAGGATGATACACTGATATATTAAGGATCATGATAATATGCAACCTTCCTTAAAAGAGTTCTACGGGTACCTGGGTGGTTCAGTCGGTTGAACCTCCAACTCTTGATGGCAGCTCAGGTCATGATCTCACAGTTCATGGGATCAGGCCCCATGTTGGGCTCCATGCTGATAGTGCAGAACCTGTTTGGGATTCTCTCTCCCTCTCTCTCTGCCCCTCCCCTGCTTGCACTCTCTCTCTCTCTCAAAATAAACTTAAAAAAAAAAAAAAGAGTTCTAAAAAAAGTAATATTATATATTTAATAAACATAAATCAATAAAGAGAGACAGAGAGGAGGAGAGAGGGAGGGGAAAATGCCTCAAAGGGGCTGGGGTGTTCATAATAAGGAGAATAAATTATAGTCTAGAGAGAAACACTCACCCCACTGTAAGGTAAGTGGGTATGGTAGAAAACAGCATCTAATTGAGAAGGCAGTAAAGGAAACAGTAACTCAGGGGATATTCAGATTATTAGTTAATACAAAGAGAAAAAGAAGTCAGGGATATCCAGTAGTTTGTTGATAACACAGAGGAAAAGTATGGGTGGAAGAGAAAAGAGAGAATTAGGCTTGAACAGATTTCCAGAGCAGTTAGAAGATTAGACTCTGAACCTCAGAAAATGACTTGAGGGCAAAACAGGAATTTTTAAGTAGGTGAGAATCAATACATTCTCAAGGTAGCCATTTAGTTTTAGTCCCAGGGTTCCTAATGCTCAGCTCTGTGGTATCAGTCTCTTCTCTAGAGGCCCTCTAATAGGAAGCCTTTCCAATTCTCTTCTGCCAGGTAGTTAGACACGTTTATCCATGATCCTGTAACAGCCCCTTGCCTAACTCTATCATTTAACCCACATTCAATAAATAAGGCTGAATGAATTAATGACTTATCATAACCAGAGTAGACTAGACATAAGAAAACAAACTGGAAATCAACTTAATAAAGGAACAACACAGCAGAGTTTCATTTTTCAAAAAAGTTTCTGAAGTATATAAAATAAGGTGTGGGCTTAAGGTTCAAAGAATACAAAATGGAGAATTATTTCCAGTTGATTTTGGTAAAAGAAATATGCTTACTGTACAACAAGCTGCTGGCACACAGTTCCATTCTCTGTTATCAGTTCATTCAGTTTTAATTCAAGGTGAACTTTACCCTATAATGAGAAAAAAAAAATTGGCAAACTGAGTAGTCTATTTTGCTGACAAATTATTAAAGGTATGCACTTTTTCAAATGGTACCTAAAATATTTAGTTATTCACTAACTAAATTTGTGATCCCTAGCACATGGCTTTGCCCATATTAAGTACTCGTTAAATGACTAATAACCAACAACGTAGATCTAGTCAAATGCTTATATCAGACACGGCATTCAAATCTAAGAATGTAATCCCAGTTCAAAAAGTATTTATGAATCTCAATTACCATAGATTTTTTAAAAAAGGTAGCATTTATGTTTTAGGAAACTTTGAAATGAAACCAAATTATAAAACATAAGAATGCTTTTTCCAGAAAATCTAAACCATCAATAAGGATAGAGGCAGTATCATTATACGTCAAGAGAAATCATACAATTCTGAAAAATAAAACTAAGAGCTAGTAAGACTCAAGTTGTCAACACTTCTCTGAAAATTAAAGACTTATGGAATATCTACTATATTTTAGTAGTCACTCACTGTAGGGCTGGGTAGGAATCAATAGATATATAAGACAACAATCACTGCTTATAAGAAGCTCGCAATCTAGTGGGAAGACAATAAACAAAAGATAATATAGGACCAAGAGCCCTAATGAAAAAAATGGGATACCGAAAATAAATGAGTACTTTCTTAATTAGCTGTTAATAAATGGGAGTTGTAAAAATCCAGTACTACATATAAATTTAAAGCAAACTCAACTTCTCATGAAATGAAGGCTTAGGGACAATACAATCTGGAGCTTGATATTTTCATGCTGCCACCAGTGATGAGCAATTCTAAACTGGTTATGAGCAATTCTGAAGTGGTTAAGAATCAGTCTTGGATTACCTCCACCCAGCTGACATGACAAATTCTCACAGTAGAGATTTCAGGGGTGTGATGTCTAGGGGCTGATGACGTAAGTAATTTCATCAGAGATAGGAAAGTTCATTATCAAGTCACTGTTCCTCTTTGGAATAACCCCTTTCAGACATTCTTTCACAGTAATCTAACCTGAATCGGCCTCACTATCTTATGAGGGTTTGCTCCCTAAGAGTGAATCTGAGGTGCATTAACTACAAAGCTCAGGGTTAGATGCGTAGTGAGGAGCAACAACACTGACTGGCAGATCTCAACACAAAAGTCTGCATGAGAAAGCTAAGTTCTAAAGAAACAAAAGCATTAGCAGTAGTAAAATTGGAAGTTAGGAGGAACTGGAATTAAACTAAGCCAATTTCCCACTAAAAATTCAGGCACAACTATCGATAAATTCACATAAAATTTATAAAATTGGTCATTAATTCTACTTTAATATTCACAACGCCTACTACTAGACAGTGACCCAGAAGAGGTTCATGATATGTAGTAATTTTTAATATTACTCAACTCGAATTTTGAATCATCTTTGCTGTCAGGCCAGCATACGTGTATCACTTACTAAGTGAGCCTAGCCAACTGCATCAACATTTGCAGCTCAAAGCAATTTTACTATTTTAACATGTATGCATTTAATGGTAGAAACTGTATGCTAACAAGGCACTCCCAACAGTCTCTCAGGAAATATCTAGGATCTATCCTAGTTCTAAAACAACTGAAACTATCAAAATAACAGTAGGAAAAAAAAAGTACCATAGTTCCATTCACAACTAAAAATCATAGCACTGCATCAAGTAAAGCCTAGAAATAAAAAATGTATATATTTAATGGGACTCTACTAGGAATCATTATCATTCAGTCAGAGCCTACCTAATACGTTCATTATTCCTACTGGCTGTTGAAGAGACCATTCCTTTGGTATTAGTCAGCAATAACATAGTTGTGTATTTAACCTGGTCAAGAAAAGACTGGGGACAGAATAGGTAACCACAAGACATATACTGTCAGGGTGGAACACTAAAATTAAAAAGCATTATGAATTAGGGGCATCAGGGTGGCTCAGTTGGTTGGACATCTGACTCTTGATTTGGCTCAGGTCATGATCTTGTGGTTTGGGGTCGAGCTCTGTGCTGACAGCAGAAACCCTACTTGGGATATTCTCTCTCTCTCTCTCTCTCTCTCTCTCTCTCTGTCTCAGGGTCAAGCCTTGCGTACGGCTCTGCACAGATAACAGGGAGCCTGCTTGGGATTCTCCCTCTCTTCTTCTCTCTCTCAAAATAAAGAAATAAACTTAAAAAAAAAGCCTTATAAGTTAAATCAAGGAAATTATCATTTCTAAACTATGAAACACTACCTCATTGTATACTTTAACATGAAAGTATGTACATGATACTTAGCAAAAGAAACAAGTTAGAAAATAGGGTGTATAATGTTAATTTGGAAAAATGAAACATACTATATGTATTGCTATATGAATTTACTACAAGTCATCTACTAAAACACTGATAGAAGTTATCTTTGGTTGGTAGGATTTCAGATTTTTTTGCTCATCTAGATTTTAAAAATTTCTACTACCAAAGAGTCCTGTTTTTTAGGAAAAATAAAGTTTTAAAAAAATTACTTGAAACTACTTTTCAGTATTAGAAACCCAAATCTATGAACATCTTAGAGAAAATATTTAGTACTCCTTAATACATTCATACAAAAGTTTGGTTTTATTTACATCTGTCATCATTTTATAGATTTGGATTATAGCAAAACAAGTTAGGTATTTTTTGTTTTGTTTTGTTTTTGGAGAGGGTAGTTTTGGGTTCAGCAAAACATTTCCTAGTCTCCTCTGAAGCCAGGTGATAGTGGCTAAGGACAGCCATATGATACAATTTTGGCCAATAATATATAAGTAGAAGTTGCTGGTGGGGCATCTGAAGAAGCTTGTTGAATGGGACTCCCTAACTGCAGCAGTGGCTTGAGAGGCTGAAGAACTTAAACAAGGCAGTCTACAGTCTCATGGTGCTGGGCATATAAAAACTGGAGCCCAAGGCCCAATAAGGTAGAGTGCCACTGGCAAATACACAGGCTTTCTGTTGGAACCTCTGAAGGACTATGCCTAAAGAGTAAGAGTGAACAATACTGACCAGCCTGTACAAAGACCAAAACTGGGGTGCCTGGGTGGCTCAGTCGGTTACGAGTCTGACTCTTGATTTCGGCTCAGGGCACGATCTCACAGTTAGTGAGATCAAGCCCCATGTCAGATTTTGTGCTGATAGCAAAGAGCCTGCTTAGGATTCTCTCTGCCCCTCCCCAGCTTGTGTATGCATGCACACTCATTCTCTCTTTCCCAAAATAAATAAATGTTAAAAAAAAAGAAAGAAAAGAAAAACAAAACAAAACAAAAACAAAGACCAAAACCTACCCTAGAATCAGTCAAACCCCTAACCTCTAGACATGCCAAAAGTAAAAAACTAAATCTTTGGGGCGCCTGGGTGGCTCGGTCGGTTAAGCATCCGACTTCGGCTCAGGCCATGATCTCACGGTCTGTGAGTTTGAGTGCTGACAGCTCAGAGCCTGGAGCCTGTTTCAGATTCTGTGTCTCCCTCTCTCTCTGCTCCTCCCCTGTTCATGCTCTGTCTCTCTCTGTCTCAAAAATAAATAAACTTAAAAAAAATAATAATAAAAAAAAAACTTTATAAAAAAAAACTAAATCTTCTCTGAAGGAAAAAAAAATCATCATCCACAGCTTCAAGTTATATCTAAACTATTTCATATTTTTCAATGTTCAGCATTCCAACAAAACTTATGAAGCATGCCAGAAGACATACACCAAAAACAAAAACAAAAATAAAAACCAACAAAAAGCAGTCAATTTAGAGGAGATGCAAATGTTGGAGTTAACTGACAGAGGTCAAAATAACTGCTTAACGGGGCGCCTGGGTGGCTCAGTCGGTTGAGCATCCGGCTTTAGCTCAGGTCATGATCTCTCGGTTTGTGAGTTCGAGCCCTGCGTTGGACTCTGTGCTGACAGCTCAGAGCCTGGAGCCTGCTTCAGATTCTGTGTCTCCCTCTCTCTGCCCCTCCCCTGCAAACGGTCTTTCTCCATCTTTCAATAATAAATAAATGTTAAAAAAATTTTTTTAAAAAATAGCTGCTTAAAATATTTACTAAGGTAGACAACAAAATGAAAAAGCCAACAAAACACTGAAAACTATAAAGTGTATCAAATGAAAAATTTAGAATTAGGCAATAAAATAACCACAATGATGTATTCAACAGCAAATTAACCACAGCTGAAATGAGAACTGGTAAGATGGGAGATAAATTAGTCAGTGGAAAATATCCACAGTGAAGCACAGAGAGGGGGAAAACATAAGAGACACAGGAAAACATAGGAAAATGGTCTATTATTCATGTAACTGGAGTCCCAGAAGAGGAGACAGATAAAATAGGGAAGGAGAGAAAAAAAAGATAAAGAAATAATTGCCTGGAATTTTCCAAAACTAAAGAAAGACATCAAGGCAGAGATCTAAGAGCCCCTATGAACACCCATAGGATAAACATAAAACCATATGAAGGCAGAGCATAGTAAAACTGCTAAAAGCAGATCAAAAGAAAATCCTAAAAGCAACTAGAGAAAACAGAGACGTTAGCCACAATGAACCAACTACAAGACCCTGATAAGAAACTATGTTTGATGATAAATATGCAATGTGATTTGGTCCATTACTGCTTTCTTATTACCCAATCTCCTAAGGGAGGTTCAATGACAAAATAGTATACTTTTCATATATGTCAGAAAATATTGGGAAGATTAGATAACTGCCAAGGTATTTTCTATGTTTTATTTAAAGTAAACCAAATAAGGGGTGCTTAGGTGGTTCAGCCAGTTAAATGTCTGATTTTGGCTCAGGTCATGATCTCCCAGTTCGTGAGTTAAAGCCCTGCATCAGGCTTTGTGCTGACAGCTCTGAGCCTGGAGCCTGCTTCAGATTCTCTGTCTCCCTCTCTCTCTGTACCTCCCCAGCTCGTGCTCTGCTTCTCTCTCTCTCTCAAAAATAAATAAACATTAAAAAAATAAAGTAAACCAAATTCTTGGGAGCTATTCTATATATATCTTGTAGCAATGATTACGTTAAGTTGATATATGCGATTATATCACATTAATTTGTACTAGGAAGCATATTTAGGAACTTATATTACTCTAGGATTATATGAAAGTTGAATATTTTATATTAAATATAGATAACTTTATTTCAATCACTTTTACAAAAGTTCACACAAAAATCTGTATTTTTGTAGAAGATATCATGAGAATTTCTGCATAGAGGTTCAGAAACTCAGGTGAATTACAAGTATTTGGGCAAAACCCAATGCACATACTTAAAAACTTCTTCAGTCTAGATTTTTTTTTTTAGTTTTTATCACAAAATACTACATTATAACAACCATTCCACATAAAAGAACTCAGTATATATTTTTTTTTTTAATTTTTTTTTTCAACGTTTATTTATTTTTGGGACAGAGAGAGACAGAGCATGAACAGGGGAGGGGCAGAGAGAGAGGGAGACACAGGATCAGAAACAGGCTCCAGGCTCTGAGCCATCAGCCCTGAGCCTGACGCGGGGCTCGAACTCACGGAACGCGAGATGGTGACCTGGCTGAAGTCGGACGCTCAACCGACTGCGCCACCCAGGCGCCCCGAACTCAGTATATTTTAACTGGTGGGAAGTTTTCTTCATATGGGCGGTGGGAGGGGAAATCCCAACTTCTTGTTATCTGACAGATATTTTCATATATAGTAAATCATTTTGGACACAATTAGCTGTCAGATAAAAAACAAAATAAAGGTTTTACTTAATCTCTCTTATTTATGGGTAGATTTGTTCTTCTCCTTAAAGAAGTATTTACTGGGGCGCCTGGGTGGCTTGGTCGGTTAAGCGTCTGACTTTGGCTCAGGTCATATCTCACGGTCCGTGAGTTCGAGCCCCGCGCCAGGCTCTGTGCTGACAGCTCAGAGCCTGGACCCTTCTTCAGATTCTGTGTCTCCCTCTCTCTCTGCCCCTCCCCTGTTCATGCTCTGTCTCTCTCTGTCTCAAAAAAAATAAATAAATAAACGTTAAAAAAAAAATTTAAAAAAAAGAAGTATTTATTACAATCTAGAATGGCTCCTGTTATTTCACATTTACAATTTTACAGATGAAGTTTTTACAAAATTAACCTGTAACAATGAATTATACCTTTATGTTCACTGTGTTTTAATCAGGCATGTAAAAAAACCCAGATGTACGTACTATTAGGTATGATCATCGCATCTATTATTTGTAATACTTGTTTAAAGTGTAGGGCAGAGGCCATATTAAAAAAAAAAAAAAACCATGAAACAATCAATAGCTTATGGCATGATCCAGAAATTCAAGATAAGCTTGTTGGTAAAGACTTATTAACTAAGTCATTACATCAAAAAGACACGATTGACAGTGCATCTGGATTTACTGCTTGTACAAGTTGTATGAGACAAACACCCTTAATTAATGAGAGTACCAACTTCTCCAGATAACAGATATGGTTTAATCAGTCTTATGTAAAGGCATACTCTTTATCACAGCACCTAAGAACTAAAGAAAGGAAAAATACCTCAAGTTTGTTGTGAATTCTAGGACTATATAGCTAAGAGCATGGCTGCTGATCACTGAAGCCAAAAAGAGGATTTATAGAAAGAGGCACCCACAGAATCCATATTAACTTTACTTATGTGGAAAAGAGTAGGAGAAAGAACACTAAGTTTAGTAGGATGATAACCACAACCAGAAACTGAGGAAGAGAATGCTTCAAAAACAAAGAGTGGTCCACTGTATCAAAGCTGCTGGAAGATCATGTAAGAGAGGGACTGAAAAATGTCCACCAGACTTATTGATACAACGTCATGGAAAACATTATGGAGAGTCTTTTGTGTTCTCCCTCTGCCCATTGTGGGGTATGAAGGCAGATAAGAGAGGGTTAGGAAGAGAATGGTTCAAATGGAGGGAGAAACTGCAAAACAAAAACAAAAAAGAAACAGAAAAAAAAGTGGAGAAAAATACATTCATGAAATATTAATATCTCAAATGTCTGAAAACTGAAAATAATTCTCATTAAAAAATTTTTTTTAACATTTATTCATTTTTGAGACAGACAGAATGTGAGTGCGTGAGGGGCAGAGAGAGAGGGAGACAGAGAATCTGAAGCAGACTCCAGGCTCTGAGCTGTCAGCACAGACTCCAAGATCATTACCTGAGCCGAAGTCAGACATTCAACCAAATGAGCCACCCAGGCACCCTGAAAATAACTTTCATTTTTAATGGCAATAATAAAGCATCCGGGAAACAATCCAAAATAACAGGTTAGTGTTCTTTGTAATTTTCAACTGTTACTACTGGGATCTTTTCATTTGAAGGCTAAATTACATTTCTGCATATTACTTCCCTACAACTTCAAAACTGAAGGGAATCCTATACAATGAAGTTCTCATTTCACAGATGAAGATTCTCAGACAACAACAGGTTAGCAACTGTTTTGGGTACAAATGCCAATTAGTGGTAGAGCTGGGAAAACAAACATCTTCCCCTTTGAGGGAGAGATGCCAATAATTTCTTCCACCCAAACCCTTTCTTAGGGGAGATGCCTACCCAAAGTCCCAAAATAGACTGCTTTACAGTAACTTTGCCCCAATCATACCAATTAGAATGCAGTGGACATATGACCCAAGTTGGGCCAAATGGTCTAAATTGTGGCAGAGAACTAAATCAGATCTTAGAAGGTGAGGGGTTGTAGGGTCACGTAAACTCAGGCTGATGTGGGCATTTTTTTAGCTGTCAGGAAGAGATTAGAGAGAAACAGAAGTGAGAAACATGTAATCTCATCAGATATACAAAATGAATACAAGGGAATCTCATCATTAAATAGTGGGTTTTGTTCCTTTCATTTTGCAAAGTGAATAGTATTAAAATAAGAGTACAAGATAGGAAATATTAACTATTCATTTTACAAAATAAGAGGGAAGGAAAAAACACTAAACAGTGAGCACTTATACTCAACGAGCATAGTGAGCATACGAATAAGAAAATATGAATCAGTGGATTCAGTTCCCAAGTGCCCCTTGCACTATCTACTGCTGCACTGAGTGAAAGTCCACAGTTTAAAGGTACAATACAGGGGCGCCTGGGTGGTTTGGTCAGTTAAGTGTCCAACTCTTGATTTGGGCTCAGCCGTTCATGGGATTGAGTCCACGATGGGCTCTACACTGACAAAACAGAGCCTGCTTGGGATCCTCTCTCTCCCACCCTCTCTCTACTCCTCCCCCACTCACGTTCATACACTCTCTCAAAATAACTAAACGTTAAGGGGCGCCTGGGTGGCGCAGTCGGTTGAGCATCCGACTTCAGCCAGGTCACGATCTCGCGGTCCGTGAGTTCGAGCCCCACGTCAGGCTCTGGGCTGATGGCTCGGAGCCTGGAGCCTGTTTCTGATTCTGTGTCTCCCTCTCTCTCTGCCCCTCCCCCGTTCATGCTCTGTCTCTCTCTGTCCCAAAAATAAATAAAAAACGTTGAAAAAAAATTAAAAAAAAATAACTAAACGTTAAAAAAAGATACAATACAAATTTTTCATTCACCATGGTCCCGAATGCAAGCCAACTATTTTATGTAGTAGTCAACCAAAAACAAACTACCCAATATTTTAGTGCACTTTATGAGAAGTTAAAATCTTTTCAAAAATAATTTTGACTATGTAAACTGTATCTAGATTATTATTGTAAGAACCTGATCTCCACTTAAAAGGCAGCTCCTCTTAAGTAAATGCCTGACAACTTCCAGCTCTCACTGGCCATACCAAAGTTCCTGTAATTATACTCTAAGAAGTTCCCTAGGAACTTTCAAATACCCCTCCCTTTTTCTTTAAGCTAATCTGAGTAGGCTTCTGTTCCTTATACTCAGATGTTCTCTCCTAATAACCTGCTGAAGGCTTTTAATGCCCAACAGTACAAATAGTGAAAAGCAAGAAAGCTTTTTTAGAATCAGACAAGATCTCTATTGGAACCATGGTTCCATCACCTAATAGTTCTATGACTTTGGAGATGTCATTTAACCTCTATGAATCCATTTTCTATATTTGTACAATGGAGTTATTAAGGCTACCTACATCTCATAATGCTTTTCTGAAGATTAAATGAGAAAATGTATATTAAGTACTTAGTACTGTGCTTGGGATACACCATCTAATCACTAACAGTAACTACTAGGCGGAATCCCTACTGAACCCATTCCTTCTCGGTATGGCTCCATCAACTGCTCTTATTTCCATGGTATTTTGTAAAATTCCACAAAATTTATGCAAGTGAACAAATCTATTAACAAAGTAGGATCTGTATGAAACGTAGGCTACTCTTCTATCTTTTCTAGGCTCACAAAGTTAATTTAGTATTCCTGTATCTAATTGGGGCCAAACAACAGTATTTCCAATAGTACCATATGAACCTGAAAGGTGTTCTACATCCTCCCAGCCACTAATGTACTCTTCTTTCTAAAATGTGTTTAAAATTTTGGGGCGCCTAGGTGGCTCAGTTGGTTGAGCGTCTGACTTTGGCTCAGGTCATGATCTTACAGTTTGTGGGTTCGAGCCCTGCATCAGGCTCTGTGCTGAGAGCCTGCTCAGAGCCTGCAGCCTGCCTCAGATTCTGTGCCTCCTCTCTCTCTGCCCCTCTGCGGCTCATGCTCTGTCTCCCTCCGTCTCTCAAAAATAAATGTCAAAAAAAAAATCTGAAGTGTGTTTAAAATTTTTTAAAAATGTTTATTCATTTTTGAGAGATACAGAGCATGAGAAGGGGAGGGACAGAGAGAGAGGGAGACACAGAATCTGAAGAAGGGTCCAGGCTCTGAGCTGTCAGCATAATGCCTGATGCAGGGCTCTAACTCACGTACCATGAGATCACGACCTGAGCTGAAGTTGGACACTCAACTGACCGAGCCACCCAGGTGCCCCTAAAGTGTATTTTAAAGGGACCTTACTAATTATCATTTAAGCAAAAAACTTGTAAAGGTTAATAACTCATGGTCATGAAAATCATTCATAACAAATAAAAAATGTTGACATTATCTCTAACAATGAAATGCTATTTCCAGGATTTTATGATTCAGAGATGAGTTTTACCCACTCAACTGAATTAAATCCTGTTATCTAATACTAATCTCTAATACCATCTCCAAGAATTACATATTCCAGAGAGATTTCTACTTTTTGAGAGTTGGGGGACTTAGATCTTTTAGCAAACTTATACTGGCCATAAGAATGAATTTTAATAAATTACATCTTTAATATAAAACTCAAATTTCATTTTATACCAAATTATCAAAGCCTTTTCTTGTCTCACCTTTTGTTAAAACTATTAAAAAGGAAAAGCTTTAATAGTTTTAAATTAAAAACTTTAAGACTTTCATATCTGCCTTTTGGTAAAGGTGTATTATGAAAATGGCCACCTGAGTGACTGATGGTAAACAGGTATTTTATATTTGTGTAGCAATTAACAGTTTTTAAAACACTGTTAAAAATATTTCACCTAATTCTCACAACCATAGGCATCAACATGGCAACTTTTATTTCGATTTTATAGAAATAAAATTCAAGGTCAGTAAAGCAACCACATATGAAAATTAGGATCTAAATTTTCTGACTTCTTGTGCAAAAGCCTTTCCATTTTGTCACACTGTCTTCCACCTGTGTGGTATACAATAGTGGCTAACTGGAATCTGAATAACAGTTCCTGCCAAATAGAATGAAAAGAACATTAAAATGAGGTAGAGTGAATAAAATAGGAAAAGTTTCAATTATATTTTGTACTTAAGAAGGGGTTTTATATACAAATACTTAAGTTTTTGAGAATTTAATCAAAGAGAATGCTTGAGAGGTTATGAGGAAATAGAGACACAGGCACTTTATTTGCAAATATCTGTGGGTGCACGTAAAGCACTTTTTCTTGTCTTAAACTTCTGTTTGAGTCACAGCGGCAAATTATAACTTCTTTTGGAGAGGAAGAATTCTGCTTGCAGTATGTCCTCGGGAAATGGTTTCACAATCCTTACCATATTTTATAAATAAACAGGGTTACAAAAAAAGGATTCCCTTCAGATAGAAATAACAATTTCTAAGAGAAACTCAGACTTTTCAGAAAGAAATAGAAAGTTAAGCTACTTGGCTAAACATGTATTTTTACTCACATATAGAATCTGTAAGAACTCTTATTCTGGCAAGAGGAAAGAAGAGCTTTAAAAAGGTAATAATACCCTTCCAAATAAAAAGGGTGAACAACAGGAAGGGCGGGTGTGGGAATGAAAGGCTCTGCAAGGTGGGCTCAGGCATGGTTTGAATGAATATTTTCCCAAGACTAGACTAGTTTATTAAGAGAATAAACAACATCCTGGCCAAAACAGATAAAATCACAGACTTCTGGGATTCTCTTCAAAGTAAGAATTAACGTAGCTTTTCTCTTAAAAAAAATTTCCCAACCAAAAAAATTAATAATTTGCCATTGCGACTCGAACAAAAGAACTAAAACAGGAAAAAATGTCCCCTTAACATAACTTCCCCAAACTTTCTCTCTTTCTCTCTCTCTCTCTCTCTCTCTCTCTCTCTCTCTCTCACACACACACACACACACACACGCGCATTATTCTTGAATTCAAGGCAAGGCATTTCTTTCCAGCTATATATTACCTAAAGGTCTATAATATTTGGTCCCAGAATTTAAAATAATGTGTAATAGCGCTGTCTGTATAAACTAGAATAGTTTGTTTTCCACACACTTTCTGCATGCTGACAATCTCTTATACCACTTAAGCCTTAGTAATTACCTGAACCTCTGAATTGGAGTCAACAGGCTGTAGTAAAAACCAAGTTTCTTTGCCACTGTGGTTACATAAGTCTTCTTTTTTGATGGCTACTTTTCCTATAGGAAATAATGTAAGAGAAACATATTTTGTATAATCATTAGCACTGCTAAAAAAAATCATTAGCACTATTATATGTAATACTTTTAGAAAATATTTTAAAATAATTTGTACCTACTGATATTAAAAAATCCACTTTTTTTTTCTCATTAAACTTTTGCTTTAATGGTTCTAAAATTCTATTACAGATTTTTGGTCAAGTTGTTTTCTATATACTAAAGAATGAAAAAGTGCCTCAGTTCCCCCTGCCCCTTGGCAGACCCTTTTCTGGGTCATTTTGAATCAGGGGATTAGACAAAAATTCAGTTGTATTTACATGCAAATGAATTTTTTAGTACTTACTCAATAGATTCACGTTTTTACCCAAAGTTCATTCCATGTAAAAAGCAATGTACAATGACAGCGTAAACTAATCCTCCCAAACCTTTAACACTATGAATAAACCGTATGTTCTATCTAGACAGACATATTTGCATTTAATAAGAGTTCACAAGTTCCAATTAAGAGAAAAAGATGAATACCATATATCACTAACAATTTTAAAAACGGACTTGAAAATTACAGATTAAGACAATAATTTTCTTTAAAATCTGCTTTTATCAAAACATTATAAACACTGCTTATGTTGCTTCAATGCATACCAAAAAATAATAACAATGATAAATAATAATAATAATCAGGGCAGTTCCCTAAAGAGTTTCTACCTCTTAGAGAAAGATACGGTACAATGAACAAAGTTGTAGGAGAGAAAGAAACAGAAATGTTCTTATTATAATGAAGTATTTGCCATGTTGGTACAAAGCATTTCCTTCCTCAATTCAAGTTTTAAGAAGCAGACCCAGTTTTGCATACAACTGACAATTTATTCCAAGACTCTACACAAAAGTTTCAACACAGAATATATACTAAAGTCAAAGTTCACTTTCTTTCATCAGGTAAGAATTTCACTTTAAGTGTCCTAATTACACTTCGTGCCCTTTCTCTTCTGATCTATCTTGGTCTTGTAGTTCCACATTTGAAAACTTTTAGAAAACAGTAAAAAGTTTTCTATCAGGATTTATCAGTTGTTCTGTATCAAGTGGTAAGGAAAGGTATGACAAGAAAAAAAAAACACAAAAAAACTTTCTTTAAAAATCTGGAATTAGGTAGTGGTGATGGTTGCACAAATCTGTGAATATACTAAAAACCACTGCAGGGGTGCGTGGTGGCTCAGTCAGTTAAGCGCTTGACTTTGACTCAGGTCATGATCTCACGGTTCATGAGCTCAAGTCCCGCATCAGGCTCTGCACTATTAGTGCAGAGCCTGCTTGGGATTTTCTCCCTCCTCTCTCTCTGCCCCTCCTCCCCTGTTCATGCTTTCTCTCTCTCAAAATAAATAAACATACATACATACATACATACAATAGTTAGATGATGGATGAATAAATAAATAAATAAATAAATAGGATGAAGTCTAATGTAAAGGCCAAAATCTTCTTGTGAATATATGGAATTTATAATTATTCAAATCTTGAGGAAATAGCACCAGGAAAATAATATATTTCAGTGCTTTTTTTGGTTAAGTTTAAGACACAAAATGATGGGAAAACAAATTCTTCCACTACTGGATATATTGATTAAAAGCCAAGTACAGAATTTAGGCACTCAAATATTCTTTACACTGTTGAAGAAGTTTAGGTTAAGAGAGAAATTACACAAATCTCTTGATATGTTTCACCTATGGGTTATAGCAAATTCCTGGCAAATCAATATAATACCAAGAATGGCTTAAGATACAGAATTATGACAAAGTATTAAGTAGTGCATGTCACAAATGATTATGATTATCAAAAGTCTATCGAGAGGCTCCATTTACCAATGAATCTACTCCAGATATGAACATTAAGGCAATGTATAACAGTTTGATACACACACACACACACACACACAGACACGTACACACAGAAATAGATCTATATATCCTGTAGCTGAAGCTCTTACATTTTGAAAACAACTCATTTCCCCCTTTAAGAATCTTGGTATAGGGGCGCCTGGGTGGCGCAGTCGGTTAAGCGTCTGACTTCAGCCAGGCCACGATCTCGCGGTCAGTGAGTTCGAGCCCCGCGTCAGGCTCTGGGCTGATGGCTCAGAGCCTGGAGCCTGTTTCCAATTCTGTGTCTCCCTCTCTCTCTGCCCCTCCCCCGTTCATGCTCTGTCTCTCTCTGTCCCAAAAATAAACGTTGAAAAAAAAAAATTAAAAAAAAAAAAAAAAAGAATCTTGGTATCTATGCACCATTTATGTCTGCTTTCCAGAAAAATGCAGATATTATCTGGTATGTAATTTTAAGAGAGTTTACTCACCATCCAGTAACTCGCTGAGAGATTCCTGGTTAAGGCCTGATAAGACAGTTTCTAGGATTTTTAGTTTTATACATAATTTATGCATATGTACACAAAATATACATGTGTGTATATATTTTCATATTTACAAGTATCACCAAAGCAAGCCCCCAACTTGAAAATAAGGTTTTTGAAAAAGTTTATTTTGAAGTTTACTGGCTTAACTGATTCATTTACTCATTCAACAAATAATCACAATACCACTGTGCTTTAAAAGGTGATATGACTTCCAGACTCTGCTAACCAAAATCTATTTAATTAGTAATGCTTCTAAAAACTAGAGAGTAGGAACTCTACTCAGATCGCTGAGTATCCATCTTTATCACATGCGTCTTCCCAAATGAGAATTCTCTTAGTTCACAGGTAAAAATTCCCAGAAGCAAGTATCTTCTTCCTTCTACTGCATATCTTGTGCATCCCTGGCACTCACTGCCATGAAAGAGTTGAATGATTCTGGTCTTCTGAGAGAGAAGCCCTTCTCTGATTAGTTGTAAAAATTCTGTGCCTCTAATGGTCCCAAAGATTATCTCAAGTTTAGTGTTCACCATTTTGAGCAAAGTTAACTCATCACTTTAGTAGCCATGAAATCACCAACCTCAAAAAAACAAACAAAAAACCTCCCAGGAACAAACTACTCAACAAATTATTTAAAGATACTATTTCATTTCCCCACTGTCCTGACAAACTCATAGACAGAAAAAGCTCAGACCAAACACACACACACACACACACACACACACACACACACACGCACACACGCACACACACACCCCAGATGCTGTATTAGTTCCTTAAAATAAGACAAGGAGAGGAAACACAAAAAGAAATGAAGGAACTGTGGGCACAGAAACTATCTTTGTTGGTCTCAAAGTAAAAAAAAAAAAAAACTATTCTCAGCTTTCCAGCACCACTTCTAAACAGCATTTTCTTGCCATCTGTAAAAACTGTGTTATATTTGGGCCCCATTTTTAGATACAACATATTCTTAGAAATTTCATCCTCATACAGATCACCAACTGGCAAATCTTGATAGCCCTGTTCCTACATGGACGCTAGTAGAAATGGATGAAAAGAGCAGATATAAGTAGTGACAACTGTGACTGTCTATACAGGATGAAAATGGATCAGAAAACTGAACAAATTCTGGCACACAGTCAACAACAGCGATTCAATCACAAAACTTTAATGCCCTAGTGTATAGAGTTTAGGGTACATTTTGTTCTCCATGGTAGACTGGTATATTAATGGTCCCCAAAAATCATTCTTCCTTGGTCTATGCCATCGTGTGGTCTTCTCCAGCACAGACTCTGGTTTGGCCATGTCACTTGCTTTTGCCAAATGGGACATCAGCAAATGTGATGCAAGTAGAATCTTACTAAACACCTGTGCAGTAGGGCTTACCCTCTTAAAACCCCAAAACCATATGGAAAGGAAGGCCCAGATAACAGCCAGCACCAGCCACCAGACATATGAGTCAGGCCATTTAGTCCAGTCAATCTTCTGGATAAGTGCACATTAGTGATCCCAGTTGAGACCAATGAAATAACCACCAGTTGAGCTCAACCCAAATTAACAACCCTGAGGATCATGACCAAATATATAGTTGATGTATTTAGCCACCAAGTATTGGAATGGTTTGTTATGTACCAACAGATAAGTGATACAGACCCTATGCAAACAGATATGAAAGTGTCATCTTAGGCAATTTTGACTTCAGAGCTAAATGCCAGCAGAAATTACAAATTGAAAAGTTGGAAAAGACCTTAGCAATCTTAAACTCAGACTTATTTTACAGATACGCCAGGCCTAAGAAGGTAAAGTGATGTGTTTAAGATCACACAGCCAGGAAGTGACAGAGTCATGAATGAATTCAGGTTTCTGATAGCCTAGTGAAATTCTCTTATACTGTTCTGAAACAAGGCGAAAGAAAAAAAAACTTGCCTAGGTCAGATAACCACAGTTTAGTTTTTCAGCCTAGATGCCCCTCAAAGTAAAACACCCAGAAAATACACACTATAAGATAAAATATATGTTTTATTTTTCTATTAGAATTCTCACTGGAAATGGAAATACATTCTTACATAAAACTTTTATCTTTTTTCTCTCCTAAGAGAGGACACTATACCTTACGTCAATATATCACAAAGTAAAATAAAACGTTAACTTTGCAACTTCCTATCTTTTTATAGTAAAGTTCCTAGGTCTCAAGTTTTTAATTCACAATCAAATTTTTGTACTAACTACATGGCATACGAAGACGACTAACATAAAATATTTTGCCCCATGTTGATAACAGTTATTACTTCTGGGAAGGAGACTGGGAGGGAGTCAGTGGTCAAAATGAATTAGGATTATCTGCAGTACTACAATTTGAAATTTTTTTATAAAAAGACAAAAATTCATGTATTACTTACACAATTAAAAAACAAACAAGCTCTTAAAACTGTACTTGGCTAGTGCACATTCTCAGAAATTCTTAAGTTTCAAAGATGGGTCTTTCAACTTTAGCTCAAATTTCATTTGAAAATACTATAGTACTGTTTAATCTACAACTTAGCAACTAAGAATTATAAAATAATTAAACTCAATTTTCAATGGCTGAAATTTAAAAAACAAACAAACAAACAAAAACAACCCCAGGATGCCTGGATGGCACAGTGGGGTAAGACTCTTGATTTCCGCTCGGGTCAAGATTCCAGAGTTGAGCCCCCAAGTTAGGCCCTGCGCTGAGCATGTAACCTACTTAAGATTTTCTACCTCCCCTTGTGCTCCCTCTGTCTCCCCAGTGCTTAAAAAAAAAAAAAAAAAAAAAAAAAAAGGCAACGATTGAACTTTATGAGTTAGTGACAAAAGAAAATATGTTGAACTACAAAAATGTAAAGATTCATAAATGAAAACCATTTTCCAACTTTAACAGCTACATACATGATGCTGAGTTTACTTTAATAATAATTCCTATGTGTAAAAGGAAAAAAACTGCCACTAAATGCAAAAATTTTGTCTTAATAAAAATAAAATTATTTGAAAAAAAAGTTCTCACACCAAGTTATGGGTTTCTGATACTGTTACACAAAGAAGTGATATTTATGTAAATTTTTTTTGTTTAAAAGTGCAATTGACTTTTACTTTAAAAACAAAAAAACTTAGGGGCGCCTGGGTGGCGCAGTCGGTTAAGCGTCCGACTTCAGCCAGGTCACCATCTCGCAGTCCGTGAGTTCGAGCCCCGCGTCGGGCTCTGGGCTGATGGCTCAGAGCCTGGAGCCTGTTTCCGATTCTGTGTCTCCCTCTCTCTCTGCCCCTCCCCCGTTCATGCTCTGTCTCTCTCTGTCCCAAAAATAAATAAACGTTGAAAAAAAAAAATTAAAAAAAAAAAAAAACAAAAAAACTTAGCATGGGGAACTTTTGGAAATCGTAATTATAAACCTCAACTAAAGGCCTTTCAATGAAATAATGTATGATGACTATAGTATTATATGCAAACAATGAAAATTACAAAATTTTCTTAAAAAGACATGATAGAGAGACATTCTCTCTCAAGGGTCGCTCATAACCACCAAGAGCCTTTATCTAATCCTTACCCTACTCTGCCTCTCTCTAGTTGTTGACATTAAAAGATCTCCTGGCCTTCTGAGATGTGAATCTCTCCTATCTCTGTTCCTACATCCTTGATAAATTTTATCAATCTTCATTGAAGCCTCATTTTCCCTGAGTTTTCCTTATCTGCTCCCAGGGCAATTTCATTGGTTCCTGCAGAGTCTTCAAGTATCACTTAATGCTAATGACTCTCAAATTCACATCTCAAGCCCTTCTCTCTAAGCTTCAGATCTGTATTTCCAACAGTCAACTAAAGTGTCCACCAAGATGTTTCCCAGGTAATACAAGTTTAACTTGTTTGAAATCAAAGTCATCCTTTCCTCTTCCCATCCTGCTGTGTTCTTTATCTCAGTTAATGATGGCCATAGAAACAATACCATTTTTAACTTTCCTTTCTCACAATCCTGCATCCCCTTATAGCCCCTAAACCCTACTTGAAGCTTCTTCAGTGAAGTACATGCACTCATTCACATTCCCACTGCCACTGCCCTTTGCATCTCATTTGATTATAGCCTCCCTGACTCTAATTTCTCTACTCTAAAACCATAAACTACAGATCACATATGTACAGTGTGTGTATATATACTTTAAAAGAACATATATACATATATATACATTTACATATGTAATCTATAGACACTGAGTTTGTATTTTGGAAGTTACTGCTGTAGGCCATAAAAAGTTGTTAAACTACAAAAGTATTCATGTATACATAGTCATATATAATTTTTAAAATGTTTTTCTTTTTTTTTTTTTTTTTAAGTTTTCTCATTCTTAAAAGGTTCAACATTACTGTCTATAGGATGAAGTCCAAACCTCTAAGCATGGTTTTTAGGGTCCATCACAACTTGGTCCCAATTTATATTCCCAGTTTCACTTCTACCACCCTCTTCCTAAGTAATTTATATATTCCAGTAGATACACCACAAACATGATTTGTTTTTTCTCCTCTAATTCTGCGAATCCCTATAATCTGGCAATTTCTTACTTTTCCTACTTAGGTAGTCTGTTAATCCTCCACCAAACAAGATTACCTGTTGTCTGTGTTCTCAAGTACTTTGTTCATATCTCTAGCCCAGATCCAATTACAATAAATTAGAATTAGAGTACAAGTGTGCCTCTCTGATAGCCTGGGAATAACCTGAGTTGTCTTCTTTGTATGACACACAGAAGTGTTTGTAAATGTTGGTTTCACTGAATTGAGGATGGGACCTCAGGGGTCTGCTAGAAAGAAAAGAATCTGCATATACATAAAGAACTCAGAAGAAGAAAGACAACTAGGATAATACAAAGTCATTAAACTCAAACTGTATTTTCTCTGGCTTTCAACAAGGTGAAAAAGCAATCAAAAAGAGTCAAATATGGGGCGCCTGGGTGGCGCAGTCGGTTAAGCGTCCGACTTCAGCCAGGTCACGATCTCGAGGTGAGTTCGAGCCCCGCATCAGGCTCTGGGCTGATGGCTCAGGGCCTGGAGCCTGTTTCCGATTCTGTGTCTCCCTCTCTCTCTGCCCCTCCCCCGTTCATGCTCTGTCTCTCTCTGTCCCAAAAATAAATAAACGTTGAAAAAAAAAAAATTAAAAAAAAAGAGTCAAATATGACAAAGAGGCAGATAAGGATTCAACACTATGAAAATGCCTTTTGTGACAAAGAGAAAGTATTTGTTATGTGTACAGCTGACAAAAGTTAACATATTTAACAAATAAGTACGCATAAAAGTAAACAAATCCATCCAAATGAAAAATGGGCATGACAATGAAAAACTAGTTTATAGAAGAAAAATATAAGACTAATAAACATACAAAAAATTCAACAAATTCATTGATAATCAAAAAAATACAAGTCAAAAAATACTATTTTTCACCTATCAAATTGGGAGAAACTTTTTTCAATGCCAATATCCAAGAATATCCATGATATGGTGAAATGATTATGCCCAGGCCATATTTGGGGGAATTTAAATTACCATAGTATTTCTGGGGGCCAATGTAAAAAACACAGAGAGAAGAAATTTTTAAAATATTCATATCTTGGGGCACCTGGGTGGCTCAGTCAGTTAACCATCCAACTCTTAATTTTGGTTCAGGTGGGATCAAGCCCAGCATCAGACTCTGTACTGACAGTGTGGAGCCTACTTAGGATTCTCTCTCTCCTTCTCTCCCTGCACCCACACCCCCCCCCCACCAGCTTATGCCTTTGCCTGTGCATGTGCATGCACTCTCTAAGTAAATGAATAAACTTTTAAAAATAAATAAATAAAAATATTCATATCCTTTAACCCAGTATTTTCACTTCTAGGAATTTATTCTAAGAAAAAGAGACATACTAAGATGTATGCAAGAAGGATGTTCATACCAACACCATTTTTTTTTTAAGTCTATTTATTTATTTTGAGAGAGTAAGAGAGCACAAGCAGGGGAGGGGCAGGGAGAGAGGAAGAGAGAGAGAATCTGAAGCAGGCTCTGCACTGTCAGCACAGAATCAGATGCAGGGCTCGAACTCACAAATCTTGAGATCGTGACCCGAGCTGAAATCAAGAGTCGGATGTTCAACCAACTGAGCCACCCAGGTGCCCCAGGAGCTCATAGCAACACCATTTAGAGAATCAACAATCTGAAAACATAAGTGTTCACCAACAAAGAGGTGGTTAAAACAGTGTATTTCTTTACAGAGGATATTTAACAAATAATTTTTAAAAACACTTAATGACAAGGGAAAAGGATCATTAGATGAAAAAAGGAAAAAACTGAATAGTGCAATGTAATAATATAAATACAGAAAATAAAGGGAAGAAATATACAAATTATTAACTAGTTATTCCTGTGCACAGCCACTACTGATCACTAAGAACATGTAATAGCTTTAGAATTAAAAATATATATACTGTTTTTAAAGGTTATTTGATTTCCTCTAAAAGGATTCTAGCAAACTTCAAAAAAGGTTTGTCAGGAAAATATAGGAGCCAGATTACAAAGATTTAAAAACAAAGTAGCAGTAAGCAGAAGGATACAAACCATTTGTTAAGAAGTTCAACAGCAAAAGCGGAAACACATTAGATGGTAGTTAAGAGAGGACAAAGTCAAATAAATCATTTAAAAAAGTCAAATTAACCATTTAAACTGTAGAAGACTTGAGCATATTTCCAATCAGAAAGGAGAAACGGAAATGACGAAATTCACAATACTAAAAAGCAAGAGGATAATACATGCAAATTACAGACCTCTACCTGTTATTAAAATACAGACAATGGTACAAAGACCATGAATCTGACACATACATGTCCATTTAGCTTTGTTCTACTTCATGCCCACAGAGCATACCCCAGCCTTAGACAATTATTTAAGAAATAGAGTTCATGGTCACCAATAGAGCCAGAGAGAAAACATACGTCTACATTAAAGCAAATTATTACTTCTATTAAAAAAGCTTCAAAAATAAATGTTCTTTGGGAGATCAAATACTGCAATCTTTGTATAAAAACATTCTTTGAACCATTCAGCAAATACTTACCAAGCTTTTACTAAATGTAAGGCACTCTGTGAGTGATGGTCTCTACCTTCATAAATACCCTATTAGACAAGATACTAAACAAAAAACTGATGAACAAGTGTAATGAATACTAACGAAAATGGCCCTACAGGTACTTTGGAAACATGACACCATGATTAGGGGGAGATCAGTCACGACACCTCCAAAGCATTACCTAAGCTGAGCATACAAATTAAAAGTAAGATTCACAAACAAACATGAAGAGTAAAGGATTAGAAATACTGAACATGTATTATTTTGTTGTTTTCAATGCTTTATATTTAGAGAAAGAATTAACAGAAACACCAACACTGTGATTAAAGATAATTATGAACAGTACATACCTATACGAAGGTCTCTTTGTAAAACATTCTTATCATAAACATAGAAAGACAAATACTGGAAAGTTCTTGGAATCTCAAAGTAAAATTCTTCACTGAAAAATGGGCTAGAGAGAAAGGGGAAAAAGCTCATTAAATTTAAATTTGACAGTGTCCTCAAACAGTATTTTCAATAAAATAAATTACAGACTAAAACATCATAGGGAAAAGCTTCAAAAGCCCAAAATTATTCTCTATGCTAAGTTCCAACTAAACCTTATACAAACCAAACTGAACTCTGGGAGGACCTCAATTGCTAGGCTGAGCTCTGAACAGCTTTTCAGAAGTCCTATGGACAGAAGACCCAATTATTGCCTAGGGTCATGTCCACCTCAAGTGGACACAATGAGCTGAGGAGAGTGTCCTTCACAACATCATCATCTCAGAAATATTTATAGCTTTATTAATCACAATTGACAACACAAAAGGATAATGTTTTGAAAAGTATTATTTTAAAATATACTTAAGAAATTACAATGGGTTATTTTGAATCAACTTAAGTTATACATTACATATAATGAAATCCAATTTAAAGTACAGAGGTTAATGATTTGACAAATTTATAAACCTGTGTCATCTCCATCCCAGTCAACACGTAGTAACACTTCTGTCTCCCAGAAGGTTTCTGTATACTCCTCTGCAGTTATCCCACCACACCTGACACAGGCAAACCAGTCATCTGATTTCTATTATACAGATCTGTCAAAGAATCCCATATAAATAGAATTAAATAGTATGTACTCTTGTGTCTAGCTTCTCTCACTCAGCTTAACAACTGAGATTTTTCCATTTTGCTCATGTGTTTTAATTGCTGCATAATATTCCCTTCATGAATATTCCACAATCTATTCTCCCAGTCATGTCATGCAAGTTGTTTCTAATTTGGGCTGTTAAAAAGAAAGCTGCTATAACATTTTTATAGAAGGTTTTTTCTGAACATATGCTTTCAATTATTTTGGGTAGACAGCTAAAAGAGTGGAATTGTTAAGTTAAAAGGTAGATGAATTTTTAATTTATAAGAAACTGCTGTCAAACTGTTTTCCAACACCTGTGTCCCAAACAAAAGTGTACCGCTTACACTTTTACCAGCAATGCAGGAGGGCTCAAGTTATTTCATTGTCAAATTTGCTACTGAAAGTCTTTTTAAAATTAGCTATTCTAGTGAATGTGATATGATAAATTTTTACACCTGTGAAATTTCTACCCCAGTCAAGATACAGAACATTTCTATCTCCCCAGACAGTTCCCTTGCGCAATCACCTCCTCCATACTGTCACAAAAACCAGGGATCTGATTTCGATCATGACACATTTGTTCAAGAATCTATAGTGACAGAAATGGTCTTAAACTGCATTTCCCTGATGGCTAATGATGCTGAATATTTTTCATGTGCTTGTTGGCCATTTGTATATATTCTTTTGGGAAATATCTATTCATGTTTTCTCCACATATTTTAAATGGGCTATCTGTCTTATTGGTTTTGTTTTCATTTTTAAGTAAGTTCTAGATACAAGTCCTTTGTCAGAATATTTTCTCCCAGCTGTGGATGGCCATTTCATTTTCTTGACAATGTCTGTTGAAGAGCAGAAGGCTCTGATTTTGATGAAATCCGGTTTCTCAATTTTCTTCTTTTATGACTAGTGATTTCTACATCCTAAGTTAAGAATTCTTTGCCTATCCCCAAGTTGCTAAGATTTTCTCCTATGAAACCACTTATTTTTTTAATGTTTATTTAAACTTTTAAAAAATGTTTTTATTTATTTTTGAGAGACCGAGACAGAGCATGAGTATGGCAGGGGCAGAGAGAGAGGGACACACATAATCTGAAGCAGGCCCCAGGCTCTGAGCTGTCAGCACAGAGTCCGATGCGGTGCTCAAACTCATGGACCATGAGATCATGACCTGAGCCAAAGTCAGACACTTAACTGACTGAGCCACCCAGGCGCCCAATGTTTATTTATTTTTGAGAGAGACAGTACCAGCAGGGGAGGGGCAGAAAGAGAGGGAGACACAGAATCTGAAGCAGGCTCCAGGCTCTGAACTGCCAGCAAAGAGCCTGATGCGGGATTCGAACCCACAAACTGAGAGATCATGACCTGAGCTGAAGTCAGACACTTAACTGACTGACTCACCCAGGTGCCCCCAAACAACTCATTTTTATAAGTTTATTTTAAGAATGTTATTTTGATGTTTAAATTCTTCTATAAAGACATGAATCTCTGAAATGTTAGTAAATATCTTTGTCAAGATCACTTCTTTCCTAAGAATGTTTAAAGAAATAAAGGATTCTTTGAAAATGTCACCAAAAAATGCAATCTCTTTAGGATGTCACAACTTAAAAAAAGAAACTGAAATACAAAGGAAAATACTCTTACAGAAGTTATTTCTGACCTTGTCCAGAAAACAGCTGACTCAGCTTTTTAGTTGTTTATAACGCCTGGTTAACTTTTGCCAATATGTTTTCCACTTCAAATGTAATAAACTTTTACAAGTTGGTCTATCAAAATAACTGGAGTCCTCTAATTAATCTCAACATAAAAACTGATACAAAAACAACTATTAGGCAAAGACATGACATGTTTAGGTATTTTCTCCTTTGCATCATTTTATAAACAATTATAAAATTGAGGATTTCCTTTATATGTCACATGCACGCACTCAAATGTTATTTTTAAAATACATTATAAAACCAAGTAAGAATACCACAGAACTATCCACTAAACCATCTGTTATCACTATATCACCACAATTGCAGCAAGTTAATCCCCACATCTGGGTGCCCACATCTTTAATTAATTAACTAATCAATCTATCTGAAGAAAACTTCAATGAGATTGGTAAGCAGCAATGACCAGACTTACACAGGTTTTAAAACAACACTCTATTGCTATCATTGACGTATGATCATGCATATGACTCTTAAGGAAATTCCTGGGATGGGAAAGAAAAGCACTAGGCACAAGCAGTATTGCTATTTCTCAGTTTGTTTATACCATTCGCTCTTCAAAAGGATTTGAGGTAGAAATGTGGGAGCTATAGATTTCATATAGGACTCTTCCTTACCCATTATGAAAACCTGTATCCAGGCTGCCTATAAAAACTGTACTATCCAGGACCCATAAGATCTAAATGGTATCTACTGACTTATCAAAATAAGGGGAACAAACACTGACATGAAAGCCAGGGGGGCAAAGCTTTATATTACAGATTCTTTCACCTTATTCCACAAGGAAAATGCTAGGGGGCACCTAGAATCCAAGAAGCACCTAATCTAACATGTGAAATAACCTAAGGTAACCACTGTTAGTCTTAAAATACCTTCCAAGTTGCTATGCATCTAGAAAAATAATTTAAGATGGATAAAAATAATTGGTTTCATCATCTTTCCACAACACAAATATCTACAAAGGCAAGAGTTAAAAAAAAAAAAAAAAGTAAGCTAATTTTAGTCACTAATTTACAAAGCTACATATTTGAAACTACCACAAGTATTCAATTTATGGACAATTACTAGCTCTGTATATCACTGATTTTTGTGCGATATGGAATCAGTGTACATTGAGTAACAAACTAAGAGTTGTAACAGTTTCAGGTTCCAATCTCCAGTTTGCTTCCAACTTCCTATATTATACACACAAATTATTCAGCCTTTTGGTGACTCGGTTTCATCATGCATAACATATAAATAACAAAATTCTAATACAACAGGGACAGATGATTTATGACTAAAGACATGAAGTATATTACTTTAAATTTTGGGGGGTTACTGAAGTACTTTCAGCTTTACACAATCCTTTCCTATGAAGAACACTAGAGACATTCAAAATTATAACCACGGACAATAAAGATAAAAGGGGAAAAGTCTCAGAGAAAAAAGGGCAAGTTTAAAGAAAATAGATTATGAAAAAGAACACCAAAAAATAGATTTCCTAGGGGTGCCTGGGTGGCTCAGTCAGTTAAGCATCTGACTCTTGGTTTGAGGATCTCACAGTTGGTGAGTTCGAGCCCTGCCTTTGGGCTCTGCTCTGACACTGCAGAGCCTGCTTGGGAATTCTCTCTCTCCCTCTGTCTCTATCCCTCTCTTGCTCATGCTCTCTCTCAAAGTAAACTCTTAAAACCAGATTCCCCAAAAAGTTTACAGGAGTCATGACACTTAGTAATTCATTCATCACACGTTCATTCCAACAACTCCCCATGCCTTTATTTTGACTCTTATCTCTGTCCAAGACTGCGCCCTGTCAGCACAGCTCTGTGCTAGAATTATGCCCACAAATGCTATTACAGGGCAGAGGTGGCACACTCTAATTTTATGAATTAGAATTTATTATGATACTCTCAAAGTGCTATTACACTTTCCAAAAATGAGAAATTTACGTAAGAATCCATTCCCTGACAATGACTTATACAACTCTCAGAAGTAATTTATTCTCAAGAGAAATAAAATAATGAGGTACTCTGAGAAAAGTTCAAATAAATAGGCACAATTTAGCCTAGAGAACAAACTGAGGTGTACTGATAGTTGTTTTCAAAAACTTGAAAGATGTCATGTCAAAGACAGATTAAGGTGTTTTCCAGAAATCCAAGGGAGGATTAGGAACAATTAAAAGGAAGATATATTTTGAAGCAATGAAAAGCCACATGAAAGCCAGCACTGCATCTATCTTGTTCTCATGAATATAGGAATAAACAGCACCCAGCCAGCTCTTGGCATACAGTAGGTTCTCCTTTTGATAGACATTATTTCACTAAATGTAAGAGTTTCCTAAGGATCAGAATAGTTCTAAGAATAGTCTGCTTAAAAGCAATGAACTCCTTGGTCACTGGAACAAACATTATTAAGCAAATGTCAGATGACCTCTTATCAACGATAATTGTCAGAAGGAACAAACCATAAGGCAGTTGATTAGTCCAGCTCAAAAAACATTAAAGCTCCCTCAAACTCTGAGATTCTGTAATTCTAAAAACAAATCCAGGGGCGCCTGGCGGCGCAGTCGGCTAATCACCCAACTTCGGTTCAGGTCTTGATCTCATGGTTCATGAGTTCAAGGCCTGCATTGAGCTCTGTGCTAACAACTCAGAACCTGGAGCCTGCTTTGGATTCTGTGTCTCCCTCTCTTTCTGCCCCTGCCCTGTTTCACTCTGTCTCTGTCTCTCTCTCAAAAATAAATAATAAACATTAAAAAAAATTTTAATAATAAAAATAAAAATAAAAAATCCAGAATGTAAAAGAAAAGTTTCAGGGGCGTCTGGGTGGCTCAGTCGGTTAAGCGTCTGACTTCAGCTCAGGTCACGATCTCACGTTCTGTGAGTTCGAGCCCCGCGTCAGGCTCTGGGCTGATGGCTCAGAGCCTGGAGCCTGCTTCCGGTTCTGTGTCTCCCTCTCTCTCTGCCCCTCCCCCGTTCATGCTCTGTCTCTCTCTGTCTCAAAAATAAACAAACGTTAAAAAAAATTTTTTTTTTTTTTTAAAAAAAGAAAAGTTTCAGATAAACAAAGTATTCTTGATGATTACAGTCTGGAAAAAGTATAAAATTTATTTATTAATATATATCATATGAAAGATAATTTATGAATTTTTTTACAAACCTTAAAGACTTTTCAACAACTTGGGTACGATAAACTTCTTCCTGGTCCAAATTTATGGTGCAGAAACAATCTCTCATTTTGTTGGGTCCAAGATATGGCAATAAATTTTTTGCTTCACCTGTTGGCACAAAAATTAAAATTGGTGTTAAATACCACCAGCTGCTTCATGCTAAGCCTTATAAAGGATGAATTCAATTCAAAAGAATATTCCAGAGGTAGCACAAAAAAACTCCTGATTATAGAAAGAAGCTGATCAATTTGGGCTAAAGGCATCCAGTGATGGGGCACCTAAGCGGCTCAGTCAGTTAAGCACTGGACTTTGGCTCAGGTCATGATCTCACGGTTCATGACTTCGAGTCCCACATCAGGATCTCTGCTGTCAGCAGGGAGTCCACTTGGGATCCTCTGTTTCCCCCTCTCTGCCAGTCCCCTGCTCAAGCACACATGCTCTCTCTCAACAATTAATAAACGTTGGGAAAAAAAAAAAAAAGGTATCCAGTGAGACTGAAAAGAGGAGCTGGGTGTAAAGGGGAGTATGAGGTCATATTACATCATGGTGTCCCTGCTCGCGGAAAAGGGCAACTCCCCCACTTGTCCTCTCCATTCCAATCACCAGTGCCACTTCAAAGACTTGACTCCACAATTAATCCCTCTTTCCTGTATCATCAATTCTCCTCTCTAGTGGATCATTCCCATCAGAACGAAAACAAGCTTTAGTATTTCCCAATTTTAAAAGAGCACAAAAAGAAAAAAAATCTCCTGTGATTCCACATCCTTTCTTGTGGTATCATTCCATTTCTAGACTCTCTTTCATAGCAAATCTTCTCAAAAGCAATCATCTCTCGTCACTGTTTCTAATTTCTCACTTTCCATCCATTCTTCAACCCTCTCCCCAGTCAGCCAACTTCTAACTCCATGATGACACACAGCAACTGTTCTAGCTAGGGTTATCAATGCTTTCCATGTTGCCAAATCCAGTGGTCATTTCTCTGCCCTCATCATACCTGATCTGGTGGCACTATTTCATAATAGTGAACACTAACATCCCTCCTTAAAATGTCCTTTTCTTGGCTTCTCCAACACAATTATTTCTGGCTTTCCTCCTACATCCCTGGCCCTCTGTTGACTTCTTTCCCTCCTCACCTCTAAATGTTGCAATGCTTCAGGACTCAGATCTGGACCACCTTCTCTTCTTTGCCTGTGCAAACCCCTTCAAGTATGGTGTTAATGCAGTTGCTTCCTAGGTCTGCATTTCTAGGCCTGATCTCTCCTCCTCAACACTGGATGTGAATATCCAACTGCCTCCTTGGATATCCAGTAGGCATCTCGGATTTAACAAGTCCCCGACAAACCATCTGACTTCCTCCCCTAAAACATGCTCTTCCTACAGTCTACCACCATCTTACTCTCTTTTTCTCACCATCCTCCCCAAACCTCCCCCACATCCAACCCACCAGTAAATCCAGCAAACCTCCAAAACACATCTCAAATCCAACCAGTTCTCCTTGCCCTCGCTGGTATTCCCCTACAATCCACTTTCCACCAGTGTGATCATCTGAACATATTCTTCAGGTCGGTCACTCCCCTGCTCCAATACCATTCCATTTCACTTAGAATACAATCTGACTTCTAAATTCCCATTCTCATGATCCACACAGCCCTACCATTCTCTCCTCTCTGACCTCTTTTCTTCCCACTCTCTTCAGTGTTCACCCTTTTTTCATTCACCAACCATGCCAAACTTGGTCACGTGGAGGGCCTCTGCCTGGAATGCTCTAACTCTACAGCTTCCCATGGCTGGCTCTGCTTTTCCTTCAGGTTTCAGCTTAAATTCTCCTCAGAGAAACCTTCCCCAACTATTCTGTCTCCAGTAGATAACCCTGCTACCATAGCCTACTTCTGTTTTCTTGAAAGCATTTATAACTATCTGAAACTGCTAATTTTTACATGTTTATTTTCTGGTTCTCTCATTCTTGAGGCCTGAGAACTTGTTGATCCCCAAAATCTAAAATAGTGACTGTCATACAGTAGATATTTGAGAAATACTTGAAGGAATACTAAAGGAAGCCAGGAAGTCTAATTTTGAAGTTCTTTTGAGATACTCATGGTCCAAAAGCACACACAAAAGTGTGCACTGAAATCAGACACCAGTGTACTAAATTCAGAAAGCAAGGTAGTTGGCTTAAGGGAAACAGCACTGCCCTAAGAATTATGAAATCAATGCTCCTGTTTTACCCCTGCTACTATGTATCTAAATGGCTTCACACAAATCACTAAAGCACAGCCTTCTTGATGGAAATTTGGGCTAGATAAACTCAAGTCTCTTTCTGCTTATCATTTTAAAACTAAACGCCACTTAAACCAATATATTTTAGCATAGTCTATCAGAAACTTAAGAAGCACCTATGAAAAATTCAATAAACAATTTTTTTATTACAATGAGAAAATCAATGAAAAGGCACCAGTAAGATACTCATTAAGCTTGTCATTGAGCCAACAAAACTAAAAGGCAACTGACAGAATGGGAAAAGATAGGACATAGCGGACAAAGGGCTAGTATCCAAAATCTATAAAGAACACACCAAACTCCACACCCGAAAAACAAATAATCCAGTGAAGAAATGGGCAGAAAACATGAATAGACACTTCTCTAAAGAAGACATCCAGATGGCCAAGAGGCACATGAAAAGATGCTCAACGTCGCTCCTCATCAGGGAAATACAAATCAAAACCACACTCAGATACCACCTCACGCCAGTCAGTGTGGCTAAAATGAACAAATCAGGAGACTATAGATGCTGGCGAGGATGTGGAGAAACGGGAACCCTCTTGCACTGTTGGTGGGAATGCAAACTGGTGCAGCCACTCTGGAAAACAGTGTGGAGGTTCCTCAAAAAATTAAAAATAGACCTACCCTATGACCCAGCAGTAGCACTGCTAGGAATTTACCCAAGGGATACAGGAGTGCTGATGCATAGGGGCACTTGTACCCCAATGTTTAGAGCAGCACTTTCAACAATTGTCAAATTATGGAAAGAGCCTAAATGTCCATCAAATGATGAATGGAAAAAGAAGTTGTGGTTTATATACACAATGGAATACTACTTGGCAATGAGAAAGAATGAAATATGGCCTTTTGTAGCAACGTGGATGGAACTGGAGAGTGTTATGCCAAGTGAAATAAGTCATACAGAGAAGCATTTTCACTCTTACATGGATCCTGACAAACTTAACACAAGACCATGGGGGAGCGGGAGGGGCAAAAATGTTACAGAGAGGGAAGGAGGCAAATCATAAGAGACTCTTAAAAACTTAGAATAAACTGAGGGTTGATGGGGATGGGAGGGAGGGGAAGGTGGGTGATGGGCACTGAGGAGGGCACCTGTTGGGATGAGCACAGGCTGTTGTATAGAAACCAATTTGACAATAAATTTCATATTAAAAAAAAAAAGCTTGTCATTGAGAGCTTAAAAGAAATTAAGTTACTACTTAGAGTAAATATACTTATATTCATCTCAACTCAGAATCAGGAATCTTTTAAATGATTCCAAAATTGCCTAATATGGGTTGGCCTTTACAAATAAACCAGTTTCCTAACAGGAAAAAATTATATGTTTTAATTTGTATCCATCCAGTCTCTTCCTGAAGCTAGATGTCGCTTCTCTTATCCAATCTCATCCATCTTGCCGAGCTCTCTCTACCCCATTCCCTCTCATTCCACAACACTGCCTATCAATTCTGATTGAAGCAGGTTGATTACTCTCAACCTTCTTCTCCTTTTTTTTTATTTTTATTTTTTAATTTATTTTTGAGAGAGAGAGACAGAGACAGAGCGCAAGCAGGGCAGGGGCAGAGAGACAGAGGGAGACACAGAATCTGAAACAGTCTCCAGGTTCTGTGCTGACGACACGGGGCTCAAACTTGGCAACAGCTAGATTATGACCTGAGCCTAAGTCAGACACTCAACCAACCAAGCCACCCAGGCGCGCCTCTTCTCCTTTAAGTCTTTTCTTCTTTGATGTCTCCTCTCTCTATAAATCCAGAAGGTATTTTCTTTTTAAACCCCAAATCCAAGTAGGTCACCAAAGGGCCTGGAATGTAAACAACTTTTAGAATTAAATCATAATAAATATGATCTATATCTAATGAGGGAATTTGGAACACTGAATCACTGCTCTTGAATATGTTCCCGTTTCATTCACATAAGTGCAGTTTGAGAACTATTTTGTGAATGTACATCTATTCCACTACCTGCCTTTTCAAGGGGGAGATAATAGCAATTACTTTGTGTACAGAATCCAATGAATGGTATCAGTTATCTACTAAGAATAAGTAAAAGCTTAAGGTCTATGTAATATATGAAACACACTCAACGTTGCTTCCTGTAAAAGCGATTATCATAATCTGTATTTGTTGAATATCTGTCACTAACTTGTATTCAAATAAACTACACTGAAGGTGAATTCTTCTGATCAATGCCCAGCTCATTAATCAATCATACAAGTATGTTGATAGATTCAGCTATCAAGACTTTAATTCCAAACTATATTGACACTCAAAAAAAAAAACACATCAAAATAATTAACTGCTACTCTATAAAAAAAATAATCAAAAGTAAAGTAACTAACAGTTTGAGAACAAAAATATTCTACCCATGATATCTCTAAGCAGAAAAATTATTTTAATGGTACACACTTTATATCAAGCTACACAGAGACAAAAGTGAGGAACTTTGAAAGACTGTACTTGTCTTGTGTGTGATATTTGTATAGGACCTCCCCTATGTTCTAATTATGGTATATAAGTAAGAAGGAAGAGAGGTAGGGAGAAAGAGAGAGGAAGGACAGAAGGACAGAAGGAGGGAAACACAACTATTGCTCTTTGAAAACTTATCCTATAACCTCTACTCCAATCCTTTCCGTCCGACTCACAGCTTGAACCTGCAATTGCCTTCTGATCCTATTTCTTTATTAGAACCCTAGGGGGTGCCTGGGTGGTTCAGTCGGTTAAGCGTCTGACTTCAGCTCAGGTCATGATCTCACGGTCCGTGAGTTCGAGCCCCGTGTCGGGCTCTGTGCTGACAGCTCGGAGCCTGGAGCCTGCTTCCGATTCTGTGTCTCCCTCTCTCTCTGACCCTCCCCCATCCATGCTCTTTCTCTTTCTGTCTCAAAAATAAATAAACATTACAAAAAAATTAAAAAAAAAAAAGAACCCTCAAGGACAGTAATATTAAGTGCCACCAAATCAAATGATTGCTTGTTAGTTTCCAACTTATTTGACCATGCTTCAGCATTTGGTAACGCCAAACTTCCCTCAGTTTAGATAACTCATTCCAACAGTTTTGTTATGCCCTCTTTGAGACTTTCCATCCACTATCAACATTTTCAATATGAAGAAACTTTTGGCATCCACAGACCACTGAATCCATAGGTGGAGCACAAATTTTAGGTATTTTTTTAATATGTCATTATAAAATAATGAAAATATACTGAAAAACAAATACTTATGTTTCTCAAGATTATTTGATGGTATTATTTGTAATCTTTCTCAATTTATCTATATAGCCCATTTGATAATGGCTAGCCTTAAGGAGAATCGGGGTTTGTATCTGTGGTAGATATGGTGATCAGTGGTCATCACCCATTTCAACATCCTTTGGTATAGGACTTCCTGTACTGCAGATACTAGAAAGCTAGAAAGTACATTCCCCAACCTTTCTTACAGTTAGGGTTGTGGATAGGATTTAAATTCCACCTATCAGTTGCACTCGCTAGAAATCTGGAGAGCAGAAGAGAAGGTAGGTTATATTTAGGCTGCTACTATGAAGTACGGTCACGGACACGTCCAAGTTTTGTGCAGCAGCGTTTCCTGAAGTCCTTGTATCCAGTCACAGGTTTCATAGGTATCAAGAAGGGCACAAGGCATCCATTCCGTCATACAGGTTGTGGCCGGTGTGGCTTGGCTCTGGAGCCAGCTGCAGTGACAACAGCTTACTAATGAAGATGGCTGCTTGGTGAAGGCTCTTTCCTAATAGTGGCAGGTTCCTAATCACAGCAGAAGTGGTAAGGTTCTCAGACAAGCAGCTAAAAGTTACAGTTTCCTAATTCTGTAGGTACCTTTGTGACCCTACAAGAGGTAGTAACTCCCTTGGTAGCCTAGCTGCAATGTGACTTTAGAATTTCATTCGTGAAAGTTCAACGTAGAGTCTGTTTCTTCAGTCAGAACTTCCAACAATTCTGTAAACCACTTAAAATAAGGGTAGTTAAGTGCCCAACTTCAAACCAGGTTATATCTCACAGTTTGTGAGTTCGAGTCCCTCGTTGGGCTCTGCACAAACAGTGTGGAGCCTGCTTAGGATTCTTTCCCTCTCTCTCTGCCCCTCCCCGACTTGCACACTCTCTAAATAAATAAATAAATAAATAAATAATCTTCATTAAATCTCTTTCTGCTTAAACTAGCTGGAGTTGATTCTGTAACTTAATCCCGACTGGTTTGTTTTCTTGCCCTATATTTCTAACAAATTAAAAAATCCCATCTCACATTACTGGTCATCAGAGTATGGTAAATCTTTCAGCTACATGTGGCTACCTGGATCACACATGGACTCAAAAATTATAAAGCAATACCTCACCAAAAACTACTTTCATTGTTCCATTAGATAGTGAATTGAGTACCATAGCACACTCAAAAAGTGAATGCTTCAACTTGGGAAATGTAGACAAACGGATCTTTTTTTTTTTTTTAATAAGTTAAATTTTGCTTTGTTTTGTATTAATTTAAATCCAAGTTGGTTAACATATAGTGTAATAATGACTTCAGGAGTAGAATTCAGTGATTCATCACTTACATACAACACCCAATGCTCATGACAAGTGCCCTCCCTAATGCCCATCACCCCTTTAGCGTATACCCCACCCAACACCCCTCCGGCAACCCTCAGTTTGTTCTCTGTATTTAAGAGTCTCTTATGGTTTGCCTCCCTCACTGTTTTTATCTTATTTTTCCTTCCGTTCCCCTATATTCATCTGTTTTCTTTCTTAAATACCACATATGACTGAAATCATGTTTTTGTCTTTCTCTGACTGACCCATTTCCCTTAGCATAATATACTCTAGTTCCATCTACACTGTTGCAAATGGCAAGATTTCATTCTTTCTGATTACTATGTAATATTCCATTGTATATTACACATACACACACACACACACACCTTCTTTACCCATACGTCAGTCAATGGACATTTGGGCTCTTTCCAAATTTGGCTATTGTGGAGGCAAATGGATCTTAATTCTCTTATTGCTGTAACTGCCTTTCAAAAATTTCTTCATTTCCTACTGCAGTATGTGGATGTCATTTTTTAAATATGCTCAGTAATACAGTACCATGTTCATGAATTTGGGAGTGCCAAATTCTCAATACTGAAACCATGTAGACCATTTTGGGTACCTCCAGCTCATCCTTAAATTTACACATCGGATCTTGACCCTAAAGAAATAAGATTAAAGTATTCAAGACATTCAATATATTGCTAAGATATGACACTTGAGCAAGACAACTGAAAAAATGGAGATGCGTTTTACTTGCATCTGAATGAAAAAAGAAATGTTTTTAGGTTATCCCTCATTTTTTTTTTTTTTTAAATTTTTTTTTTTTTTCAACGTTTATTTATTTTTGGGACAGAGAGAGACAGAGCATGAACGGGGGAGGGGCAGAGAGAGAGGGAGACACAGAATCGGAAACAGGCTCCAGGCTCTGAGCCATCAGCCCAGAGCCTGACGCGGGGCTCGAACTCACGGACCGCGAGATCGTGACCTGGCTGAAGTCGGACGCTTAACCGACTGCGCCACCCAGGCGCCCCTGTTATCCCTCATTTTAAAAGTGCTATGCATGCCAGGATGCAGGATGCTGCAATATGCAAAGGCACATATTTGTCATACAAAGATAGCTGTATTGGCCCTACAGCAAACAGTACAGATCTGGTTATATGTACAAAGATCACCATTTCCTTCAACAATGAATCAAGATCAGGAAGTGTATTTTTTTTTTAATGTTTATTTTGAGAGAGAGAGAGAGAGAGAGCACACAAGAGTGGGGAAGGGGCAGAGAGAGAAAGAGAGAGAGAATCTCAAGTAGGCTCTGAACTGTCAGCGCATGGCCCAACACAGGGGTCCATCCCACGACCGGGAGATCATGACCCAAGCTGAAATCAAGAGTCCGATGCTTAACTGACAGCCATCCTGGCACCCCAAGAAGTATATTATTGACAAAACAACTGTTCCTCTATTAAGAAAGAAAGCTGGCCTTCAAGCACAACATCTTTTCTTCTGTAACATCATTTCTTGTTGAATTCATAACTGATAATCTAATCCTCCACTGGGCATTTCTTCTCCCTCACAGATGTACTGCAAGTATGCCAAGAAATGAACCTTCACAATACACATCAGTGGTTTTGTCCAACCATAAAATGAAATAGCCTGTTGCCCATTCATGTGATAGTCATGGTCTCTCTGCATCACACATATCTTGCAACATCATATATATGTTAAATAAAATGCTGAGTTTAGCTTAGATCTCCATCCTTCACACAGTTGCCTTTTTAATATACAAAGTATTCCCCTTTCTCAAAAGTCTTCAATGATTCCACACTACCTGCCACTGCCCTTCTTGCAGGATAAAAATCTAAAATTCCTTTGGCATAAAGACCCTTCATGGTGTACCACTGTCTACTACATGTTTGGCCTCATCTACTTACTGTTATGCTCCAACAGTACTCTACTTTCGGTTCCTGGAACACACAGTGTTCTCTCATGCCTTTATCTGCAATGCTATTTTCATTATATGGAATGCTCATACCTGTTTTTTTTTTTTTTCCTCCAAAAAGCTCTGCTTAAAGGTACCTCTGTTTGTAAATTCTTCCCTCAATTTCTACCTAGTCATGTCACTCTTTCCTCTATTTCCTATTGCATCTTATATGTATTTCAACTACAATGATCATATTGTATTGCACTTGTTGCACTTCATTCAACAAATAAAATTTACCTACAACATGCCAGGCACTTTTTTAAATGCAGGAAATAGAACAAAGAATAAAAGTAGGTCTCTGCCCACACGGAACTATTGTACAATCTAAACAGGGGAGACAAACATCATTAACTCTTAAGTAAGTATATAATATTTATTGCCATAAAAGAAAACAAAGTAGGGTAAGAGACTTAGGGAATGCCAGGCCCAAAAGATAAAGAGAGAGAGAGCAATGTTACTTTATATAGGGATCAAGGAAGGCCTTTCTATTAGGACATTGGTTTTTTTAATGTTTATTTATTTTTGAGAAAGACAGCAAGCACAAGTGGGAGGGGGCAAAGAGAGAGGGACAGAGAGAGAGGGAGACAGAGGATCTGAAGCAGGCTTTGCACTCTCAGTACACAGCCTGATACAGGGCCCAAACTCACCAACCATGAAATCATGACCTGAGCCAAAGTTGGACGCTAAACCAACTGAGCCACCCAGGTGCCCCTCTATTAAGATATCTGAACAGATACCTGCATGACGTCAATGAGGGAATGAGTCATGCAGATAGATATCTGGGGAAAGAGATGGATAGGCAGAAAGAATAAAATATGCCAAGGCCCTAGAAAGGACAGTTTGCACATTGAAGAAATAGCAAGGATGCAAGTATGGCTCTAAAACAATAAGCAAAGTGGGAAGAGGGAGGAAATGGTAAGAGATGAGGTAGAGGTGAGGAAGCAGATTAAATAGGGTCTTGTAGGCCATGGAAAGTCTGGAGTTTTTCCTGAGTGACATGGGAAGCTACTGAAAGATCTAAGCAGAAGAATGGCATGATTTAACTTCTGTTTGAGAAGAATCACTGCAGAGGGAAAAGGGTGGAAGCAAGAAAGTAGAGAGAAGGCTACTGTAGTGATCTTGATTAGAGATAATCTAGACCAGGGGAGCAAACGTGGCATGCAGAGAAGTGGTCAACTGGGCATGTATTTTGAAGATTAAGCCAACAGGATTTTTTATATTTTGGATGTGGGTATAAGAGAGGAAAAGGGGTTAAGGAAGACCTCTTAAGAGTTTCAGCCTGAACAGCTGGGTGAACAGAGATGCCACTTCCAGAAGGAGGAGCCTCTTATTAGAAGAGGGATATCAAGAGTTTTTCCTGGGCATATTAAATCTGAGATGCCTATTACACATCAAAGTGCAAATGTCAAGAGGACAGAAAAGTCCTGGCTAGAGTAAAACTTGAGAATTATCAGCAAGTACATAATAATTATAAAACCACAAGACTATACAAGATCACAAGGAGATTAAATATGGATAGGAAAGAAAGGAGATTTGAAGACTGAGCCTTAAAGCCTTCCAACCATTTTTAGTAGAGATGAGAAGGAACCAGCAAAGGAGACTACTATGTATCTTTCCACCAAACTACAAACTTAAGGGAAGGCACCAATTCTTAGTACGATGCTTAGCTTATAATAGATAATCAAATATCTACTGAATAAGTATGAGTGTGTGTGTGTGTGTATGTGTGTGTTTACAATTTACCATGGGCAAAAAGGAGGTTTTGCTATCACATCACAAATTATAAAATTGCATTTATCTTTTTTCCAGTTGATACAAGTTGATCTATGTCAATTGCTCTAAAAGTTAAAAAAAAAAAGTTTCCTGTATACAGTTAACAAAAGCACTAAATACAAGAATCTTTACAGTGTTAACACAGAGATATCACATTGAAAACAAACCAATCCTGAAATTCACACACTCAAATATTTACTGAGTATGTGTAACTAAGATGCTAGAGATACAACAGTGAGAAAAATAGATAAAACTGTCATTGAGCTAACACAAATGGACAAACAATAAATAAGTAAGTAAAGAGGATGTGTTATGTAATAACTGTTAAGGAGGAATGAGCACCACGCAAATGGTGGCGGGGGGGGGGGGGCAGGGTGGAAGGTTCCACTGAGAAGGTAACTTCTGCATAAATACCTGAAGGAAGCGGGAGACAAGTAAATATTTTGTAGGGAAAAAAAAAAAAAAAGAACGGTGCTTTTAGTCAATGGCAAAAAGTAAACAGTTTAAACCAAGAAGATAAATACCACTGGGAATCAAAACTGATAACTTAGATTAACAAAAATAAAAAGATGGCCAACTCTCTGTGTACAAATTCATTGGTTCTACACAAAGGTCACCAGATAGTAATCAGATCCTACCATACAAATTCTACTTAGGACTAGAATTCCAAATACCAAGCTGGCAGGTAGAGATTCTGCTGTATATGCTTCTAGACACGTACTGAGTTTGCACATATGTGCTTATGCGTATGTTGGAGGGGGCTGTGTGCATGCATTTATACCTGTAGGTCTGTATGTATTTGTGTGTCCTAGAGGAGGACACTACTGGGATTAGTAAGAAAAAAAGCCAAATATTTATCTAATTGGATGCTCCAAGACAGTGCTAAATATTTTCTCAAATATCTCATTTAATGTTTACAACAACCTTCAGAGGTAAGCATTACTGTTCCCTTTTATAAATTAAAAAACAAAAACAAAAAACATTCAGCTACATGGCTGGAAAGGTGATTTGACAAACCAAATTCCAAAGCCTAGTCTTTCCTTTTCACTCTTAGTATCTTCCTGAACACAGCAGTGCTGAGAGGAATAGAGAAAGCTGTTCCTTTCTGAAATTACCCTCAGGTACCAACAGATCCAAGCCTAGTTCAAGGGATTACAAAGAACAAACACAGATCCCAGTGGGATTAATCCCTAAAACAAACTACAAAGGGCCAGGGTCCTAAACCAGATGATCCTAAAATAAAGATTATTTAGGGTGGAAGGAAAACTAAATCATAATAGTAACTACCATTTACTGAATAAATTAATACATTACACATACACATTACACATAGCAGATGTTTTTTAAGGGCCTTCATATAAATTACCTCACAATCTTCACAGTAACTTCTTATGAGTGATTTTTTTTTTTTTTCAAAATACAGATATTGGGGGTGGAGGGAAAACATTCCAGGAGTAAGGCACAATGTAAACAAGTTCCGAAGGGGGGGAACAGGAGCAGCACCTTCAAGGAGGCAATGAATAGCACAAACTTGCTAAAGCATAAAGGGAGATGAAAGTAGAATAAGCAGAGATAAGATTGTAAAGAAAAGGTCGAATCAACAGAACCTGAAATGCCAAGCTAAAAAGTTTTAACTTTCTTCAGTAGGCAACAAGGATCACTAAAGGTTTCTGTGTGGTCAGATTTTATGCTTCAGGAAAATTACTCTGACAGTTAGAGGGCCTAAACTAAGGTACTGAAAGAGCTAATGGGAGGAAAAGAAAACTGGAAGAAATACTACAGAGATGTAATTCACAGAACTTGGCCTGAGTAACTCAGGATATGATGTTCTAATAAGAAGAGCAAGCTGAACAGAGCATTAGAACTTTAGATGGGGAAAAGAAAAAAATATGCAAACTTTATCATGTACATTCACAACAACAAAAAAAGTGAAGAATGGACATTTACACAACCTCACTGTTGACAAATTTAGTGTAAAATTAAAATGCGTTATGCCATTTAATTATATGCAATAAGATAATCCTACATGTTAACATATCATAAGGTCTTTCAAATTTTCTTATAAGGTCCAATTTTAGTTTCTGCAATAAAATAAAAGGTACACATAAACTGTTCATCAACAAAACCATGAAAATATACTTTACCAAATACCACTATTGTTTATGTTATAGCCCAGTTAACCGCACATTGTGCCAGGCAACACCCCAAGTCATCCAATCTTTTCACAACCTCTTTGCAAGCCTGGCAAAACTATAATTTCCAATTTATATTAGAGGAAACTGAGGCTAGGAGAGATTAGGTGATTACAAGAAAAGCAGCAGAAAACAACGCTTTCAACATGCTACTTTACCATTTATTATTCATCCGGTTTCTGCACATCTAATAAATACTTCATATACAACAAATAAGTCTTACATAAGAAGAACTGCCATAATCACACATGACCTTTCAAAGAGTCTCTTATTCATCCTCTACAAAGTATGTCAGATTGCCCTAGGTGTATGATAACAAAAAGTGGGGGAGGTGCCTAAAAACTGCCGAGAAAAGTTATGTAGCTGCAATTTCCCTCCTTACTTGTCACCTTGAAAGCACCGCTGGAAAGTTATACACTTATGATATTATTCAAGCACAGGTTGAGAAATGATACCAACAGACAATGGTGACTGCTGGATTACTAAGTAGGGTCAGGTTTTTCAACGCATAAGTTAACATTATCAAAAAACTGGATTGTCAAGCAGTTTTTCTCACTCCCAGTAAATGATAAATTATCTTTAAAATATAGAACCTTAGGGGCACCTAGGTGGCTCAGTGGGTTAAGCATCCGACTTCAGCTCAGGTCATGATTCCACAGTTGGTTGAGTTTGACCCCCGCGTCAGGCTCTATGCTGACAGCTCAGAGCCTGGAGCCTGCTTCAGATTCTGTGTCTCCCCTCTCTCTGACCCTCCCCCACTCACACTCTGTCTCTGTCTCTCTCAAGAATAAACATTAAAAAAAATTTTTTTTAAATATAGAACCTTAGATTCTATGAACTCATTTAACTGATAATCCTAAAAAACCAACAGACTCCATAATTCCTAACAGGTTTCTGTTCTGCTTAAGAATAGGCACTATAATATTAACATGGAACTTGGAAGGTTAAAGAAATCAGGAATAATAGTTTCACTAACACTGCACTCCTTTTCCATTATGAAAATAAGGTACTGTGTAATCATCAATGTGCCTCTGAGCAAGCCCTTGAGTGAGCAAAGGACTCCAGGAATCCAGCATAGTTTATAGAGGGTTAGCCTAGACTCTGTGAGCAAAGAACTGTTTTGTGGCTATAAAACACCAACAATATGTAAGTAAAATCTTGAGAAGGCGTAAAGTCAAAGTTAAAGCATAAACTCCAGGGCAGCTCCTCAAAAATGTTCTAGTAGGTAAGATGTAACTCCTCAGTGGGAAAGTCTAAAGAATATAATTAGGGGCCTCTTGTTTTACACAAGTCATATGCATGATAATTATCATACAGTTATCTATATTACTATCATATTAATCACCTCTCACTGAAGCTTAGTCCAGAACAAGAAGTTAGGAAACTACTGTACATAAAAAGGCAAGTTTCGCAAGGTACTGCCAGGAAGCGTCCACGGGTTCTACAGATACGTCACCAAGCTGCGGGCAGGATCTTCCTGTGGTTTGTCTTGCCCACTTCAGGTTTCACTTTTGAACGTGTGCTGATCCCTAAGCTCCCTGTAGCCCCTTTCTCAAGCAAACCAAACCATGAAGCGCATATGGTAGGAATCTCTCCTAGGATAGGCCAATCTGCATGAAGTTGAGCAAGTCTCCTAATGGTAGCTATTACTGGTAACGGCATCCTGGGGACCAAAATGGGACTCATTGTGATCTAGTACTTTTCAAAAAAAAAAAAAAGATATAAATAAGCTGCACCTACAAATGTATACGTACAAGTATGTGCATGTGTGTGCGTGTGTGTTTGTTCTAGGAGAACCATTTACAAGCAGAGACAAAAGCACAACATAAGCATTGTGAGGCAGACAGAAGAGTAACATTTTTTTTTTTTTTGGTAAATCCCCTAAACAGTATTAAAAATACATTTTTATAGCATTCCAACATTCTAATTTTATTGAATATCCATCACATTAGACCATAACCAATTTAGGGATAATTATCAACTTCTTGACAACAGAAATATACTCATCAGTTCTTTCCAATATACCATCTGACAGGCAAATTGGTAGACATAAATGGACAGCAACTTTGGTAACTTACAGACTTGAAAACCTGGCTCTGCCTCTTTAAACTCTAAGCATATATAACCGTTTTGTCAGCATGCAATCTTTTTCATGAATTTGGATTAAATGAAATAATTTGCAAGTATACTTACATAGTACCTGGAAAAGAGTAAATATATTAAAAAAACATTAGTTCACTTTCCCCTACCCACTAAGAAAATTGTATACAAAATTGTTCAAATTCAAAACTAAGAGGTTCTGCACCACTCACACAAATACTGTAATATTTTAAAGGATGAAAATTATTCTTTTTATCTCACTCCTCTAAAACAAAACAGAATTTTTTTAAAAGTCAACTTTTTTAACACAGTTGGAGAAAACAAGCAAAGTATATGGTAATTCACTATACTGCTCCTGCAAATTTTTGTTTGAAATTATATAAAAATTAAAAGTTACCAAAAAACTTGACAGAAAAGTAGACTTTACTTGTAAGTGCACTCAAAATGTTACCAAGCTTAACATTTGGCTACCCTTAATTTTGTAGATAGGATAGTCTTCAACAGTAGGGCAAGAAAGGCTCTAGCAGCTGAGGACTAATACTGTATCAAATTTTTATACAAAGTCATTTTTCATAACACAGATAATACATAATACATAAAATTTTATGTAGAAAATTAAACCACTGTAAGTAAAGCTAATCCCCTTTGGCCACCACTGATACAACCAATGTTGTACATCCTTGCAAACCTCTTTCTGTACATTTTCCCAGGTACACTAGAAAAAACATATCACTCTAACAACTTGCTTTTTTCACTCAACAATACATCTTAAAGTTTTTTCCTTTCATACTCTAGATACACCTCATTCTTTTTAGCTGCTATAGAATATATATATTAACATTTTATTTAGCCATTTTCCTACAATGGACACTTAAGTTGTCTCTAGTTGTTTTGTTTTACCAACATGGCAACATGAAACACCTTTGTATATGCCCCTTTTGCAAATGTCCAAGTGTTTCTGTAGGGTAGATATGCAGTAGAAATACACAGGAAATATACATTTAGATTTTTAACAGATATTGCCAAAATACTCTCCAACATTACTTCATCCATTTAAATTCACAGCAACAGTGAGGAAAGTTATCTATTTCCCTAAACCCCCACCAAATACTGAAATTAACAAGCTTTTGTTTTCACAAACTGATAGCTTTTAAAAATTTGCATTCCCCTGATTAACTATTGTTAAATCTTACCAGTATTTTCTTATGTTTACTGGCCTTTTTCTAAATCTCTTTCTATAAAATGTCTATTCATATCTTTTATTTTTCTAATGCCCTTTTCCTGTTTAAAATCCGTATGAACTTTTTATATATTCTGGACACTAACAAAAAGAGAGGCAGTAGAGCAGAGCAGGACAGGAGCAACAGGATGGACTCTAGAGCCAGCCTGCCCAGTTTGAATGACAGCTCCACCACTCACTGGTCTGATCTGGGTTAAGTTACTCAGTTTATTCTATGCCTCAGTTTCCTCATCTGTAAAATGTAGATAATGAATGTTACAGAGTTACCATATGGACTAATTATTTGATATGCTTAAAGGGCTTTAAAATAGTACCTGACACAAAGTAAGTCTTAGATAAGTATTTTCTTTTTGTCTGTAGGATTTCCTGCAAATATTTTCTCCCAGTCTATTCTTTGTCTCTTAATTCTTGTTTATAAATCTTTACTTACTTTTTCCCAAAAAATTATTTTTCCATCTCTCTTCTTGTATCAGAAATTATATAAGTACATGAAACCAACAACTGACTGCCCTCACTGGATCTCACAATCAACTTCTCAAGAATAAATGCAGGGGCGCCTGGGTGGCGCAGTCGGTTAAGCGTCCGACTTCAGCCAGGTCACGATCTCGCGGTCCGTGAGTTCGAGCCCCGCGTCAGGCTCTGGGCTGATGGCTCAGAGCCTGGAGCCCGCTTCCGATTCTGTGTCTCCCTGTCTCTCTGCCCCTCCCCCGTTCATGCTCTGTCTCTCTCTGTCCCAAAAATAAATAAACGTTGGAAAAAAAAAAAAATTTTAAAAAAGAATAAATGCAGGCATCAGCCAGAACATCTAAATTTTTAAACATCTTTCCCTTACTGCACAAAGCATTTCCACAAATCAGTAAGAAGACTGATAATCCAGTAGAAAAAAAGGACAAGCAAAATAAACAAGTTCACCAAAAAAGGGAAATAAAAATGGCTCTCAATGGGGCACCTGGGTGGCTCAGTTGGTTAAGTGTCCAACTCCTGATTTCGGCTCAGGTCATAATCTCTGCGTCGTGAGATTGAGCCCTGCATCACTGAGTTCTGCACTGGGCATGGAGCCTGCTTAACATTCTCTCTCTCAGGGTGCCTGGATGGCTCAGTCGGTTAAACTTCGGACTTAGTTCAGGTCAAGATCTCGTGGTTCATGAGTTCAAGCCCTGCGTGAGGCTCTGTGCTGACAGCTCAGAGCTTGGAGCCTGCTTCAGATTCTGTGTCTCCCTCTCTCTGCCCCTCCCCTGCTCATGCTCTCTCTCTCTCTCTCTCTCTAAGAATAAACACTTAAAAACATTTTTAAAAAATTCTCTCTCTCCTGTTTGCACGCTCTCTCTTAAAAAAGGGGTGCACCTGGGTGGCTCAGTCAGTTCAGCATCTATCTCTTGGTTTCAACTCAGGTCATGATCCCAGGGTTGTGGGATCAAGCCCCACATCCGTACTGGGCATGGAGCCTGCTTAAGATTCTCTCTCTCACCCTCTCTCTCTCCTTCTGCCCCTCTCCCCCTGCTCGTGCGTGCTTGCTCTTTCTCTAAAAAAAATTTTTTAAGACTCTTAAAAATATGAAGAGATCCTCAACCTCATTTAGAAGTGCAAATTAAAACTACAAATCAGATGTTCCTTTCCATCTTAAGAGACCAGTAAAGATCAAGAAGTTTTAAAATATACTCTATGTGACTAAAGAAATAGGCATTCATTCATTGCTAGTGGGAGCATAAATTGCTGTAGTTACTATGGAAAGCAATATGGCATTGTCTTTCCAAATAAAAATGCATATACCAATTCATTCATTCATTTTTTTTTATATTTTTGAGTGGGAGCGGCAGAGAGAGAGAGAGGGAGACGAAGGATCTAAAACAGGCTCTGTGCTAACAGCAGAAAGTTTGATGCAGGGCTTGAACTCATAACCCATAACATCATGACCTGAGCTGAAGCCAGAGGTTTAACCGACTGAGTCAGGTGTCCCCCAGTTCATCAATGTAACATCTAGGAATTTATCCCACAGACACAAGTACTCATATTTAACATGACAGAACTACAGGGGCACCTGGGTGGCTCAGTTAGTTAAGCATCTGACTTCGGCTCAGGTGGTGATCTCACAGTCCATGGGTTCGAGCCCCACATAGGGCTCTGTGCTGAAAGCTCGGAGCCTGGCCCCTGCTTTGGATTCTGTGTCTCCCTCTCTCTCTGCCCCTACCCTGCTCACACCTCTGTCTCTCTCTCTCTCATAAAGTATATAAACATTACAAATTAAAAACACACACACACAAAATTACATAACTAAGTGATTTACTGCAGTACTCTTTGTAATAGCAAAGATTGGAAACAACCTACACGTCCATCAATAGGGGACTGGTATACCCAGATGATGCCATATCATGCAGCTGTTAAATAAAAGAGGCAGCTCCCCATTCTTATGGATATGACAGATCTCCAAGCTACTACTGGCAAGTGTAAGAAATAAAAAAGCAAGATGCAGACAATGTATATATTTTGCTACAATTTGTATGTTAATGAGGTTAATATTCATATATTTATGTTTGTAAATACTTAATCTCTGTAAGCTGCACAAGAAACTGGTAATGCTTGCTTCTGAAGAGGGAATGGCTAGGGGCAACAGAAGTAAGGAAACTTCCTTTTCACTGGATACTCCTTTGTACCTTTTCAGTTTTGTACCAGGTATGTGTATTATCTAATCAAGCAAATAAATGCATCTTTTTAAAGAAATAATCAAACAAATTAAAACCTCCCCGTGATCACACCAAACTTTCTATTGGTACCCTTTAAACAGTCATGCACAGGAGGTTGCTAACATTCAGGTAGTTTGTGGCTAGTCTGTTCAACTGGCAGAAGGAGAGGTTCACCGTCCCAGCGATCCATTATCACTCCCTAGGGAACATTTCAAACTCAGAAATGTCCCAGTACCACCCCAGAAATTCTGATTCAGTAGGCATGGAGTAGAGCCTGAGCATCAGAATTTAAGTTCACGGGTGACACTGATGGGCAGTCAGGACTGAAACCAGTTGAGTTACAACATGACACAAATAGGTAAACATCCAGGCTCAATCTCCATCTAGGTCACAAGCATAGTTTCACCACTAATCCTAATCACTTCACAAAGTTCTCAGGAAGCAACAGATGAGAGTGTGTAGATGCCACAGTGAAAATGTATTACTACTTCTGGATATATTACTAGATACGCAGTGTAGTCCTCATCTATTAAATGGAGTACATTCACAACATTCATACTAATGATGAATTCATTCCACCTACCATTTCAGAAAGAACTTTGATAGTAATGGACTAGTGCCGAAAAGGCATAGGCATTAACTGTGTTAACACCTGGAGTATGTGAGTGTCAAGTTCTTCGTTTGTAAAATGAGGGGACACAATATGTTCCCTACATTCCAGCTCTAAGCTTCTATAGTTCTCTAAGAATACAGGCATCTAAAAACAACCATTGTTTTAGTATAGACTGTAGGATAAACTAGTAAGGGCTTTTTCATCCCATTCACAGCCTAGGCTCAATCCACACACTAGGGGGCTAATGCCCTAATGGACATTCAGATATTACATACTGCTAAATAAGTTAGTAGTCACAGAAAAACTTTTTATTTATTTATTTATGTATTATTATTATTATTATTTTAGAGAGAGAGAGCAAGTTTGCACAAGGTGGGGGGAGGGTGGAGAGGGAGAGAATCTTAAGCAGGCTCTGTGCTCAGCATGGATCCCATGACCCTGGGATCACAGCACCCCAAGATAGTTTGAACCTTTTTTTAAAAATTTTGTTTTAAATGTGTATTTATTTTTGAAAGAGAGCGTGAGCAGGGGAGGGGCAGAGAGAGAGGGGGGACAGAGGATCCAAACCAGGCTCTGCAGAGGGCTAGAACTCACAAACCATGAAGGGGAGCCTAGATGGCTCAGTTGGCTAAGGGTCCCACCTCGGCCCAGGTCATGATGTCATGGTTTGTGAGTTCAAGCCCCACGTCGGGCTCAGTCCTGACAGCTCAAAGCCTGGAGCCTGCTTTGGATTCTGTGTCCCCCACTCTCTCTGTCCCTCGCCTACTCACGCTCTGTCTCTCTCTCAAAAAAAAAACAAAAAAAAAAACCAACTCACGAACCGAGATCATGACCTAAGCCGAAGTCTGACACTCAACCGACTGGGCCACCCAGGCACCCCAAGACTGTTTGAATCTTTAAAAACAAGTTTTTTCAGGGTGCCTGGGTGGCCCAGTCGGTTGAGTGTCCCACTCTTGATTTCGGCTCAGGTCATGATCCCAAGGTTATGGATTGAGACCCACCAAAAATTGAATTTTTACTACCAAAATTTCAAACCTTCCATGGCTAATAAACAAATTTATTGTATAAAGTATGATTATGAGACTTTTCTTTTCCAGGCTCAGGGCCAATTAGTAAAAATACTGTGCTGAACATGGAGCCTGCTTAAGTTTCTCTCTCTCCCTTCCTTCTGCCAATCTCTCTCCTCGATTTGTGCACTCTATCTCTCTAAAAAAAAATTTTTTTAAAGATTCAAATAATCGTATCCATTAAATCTTAGACAAATGTCTCAAACAGTGCATCTTATGCAAAACAGGTATATGAAAAACACTTAAATATTAAAATAAAAGTATCTGATGTAGTGTCTTAAAGCAAATGGTTCAATTTAAAAAGCAACAAAGATTAGTGCTAGAAGGGATTTTAAAGATCACATCCAAACCTCTCATTTTACAAGTGAAAAAATAAGGAGTTGGCAAAGTTAAAGAATTTGCCCAGTCATTCTGTCATTAGTGATATTCTTAGAGCCAAGCTCACAATAACAAATTTGTCAATTACTGTTCATTGATGTTTGCATGTATATTGGTATAATGTTATAAAGCATATTATTTTAGCTAGTGATTTTTGATGACTGAAATAACATACAAAACCAAAGACATATCATAAAAAATTCTTAATGTAAAGTGTCTTAGTTTACGTTAATTGATGACTACACAACAAAACTGTTAGCAGCTCTCAAAACAGCATATAGAACTTCACAAAACATGTAATTTGATATTATTGTCAAATAATTTCATAAAGCACATTAAAAAGGGAACAGGATTGGTATCTAAGATAAAAGGATAAAATGATACTTTTATTTCAGCTATATTAGTTCCAGTCTCTTAGAGGCTATTCAAAGAGTTCTAAGTTAAAAAACAAAAAAAACAAAAAAACACAACAACAAAAACTCTATGAACTCATTGAGGTTTACCTCCTGTCTTTCTCACAGCAAACGATTAGCAGACTGCTCTGTGAACTTTTACAAAGAACCCTTTTCTCTCATTTCTATCTATCTGAAAGATGGATTCTTCCTCGATCCTAAATAACTCATCATCTCATTTCAAATTTTTGACAATGATGAATGCATAGTATGAACAAATCTTTTAGTAATCTTTCCCTCTATTAATTTACTAAATAACATCTTATTTGAAATATCTGATAATAATACATTCTTAGCATGAATAAACTCTTTTTAATCTCTCCCTCTTAATTCTATTGCATGATCAATAAAATACCTTACTACCAAAAAATTTAAACCTTCCACAACAAATAAAAATATTTACTATATAAAATATGATTATGACATTTTTCTTTTCCAGGCTCGGGGCCAATTAGTAACAATATTCATGGAGTACAGTCAAGTAACAATATTCAAATCTCCTAATAATCAGCACTCAGAGCATTTAGAAAAATTTAATCCTTTTCCTAATGAGGCAACTTTGGCATCAGTTCAAACATAAGCTCAGTTGGCACTGTGATTTTGAAAGGGATGAACTTCCTGTCACAGACCCATGTAGTTTTCATTTAACAATACTATCATCTCCTAGTTTATGTGTAAAATTTACAGAACAGTTTCACATCTAGTATCTCAAATCCTCCTCAGGACAGCGTGGTGAGAAGTAGGGCATTTTCTAAAGGCCTATTATGCTGACAGTGGGATAGTTTAAAAAAATAAAGAATGAATTCTATACTGGAAGAGCTCACAGTCTGCTCGCGGTCTAATGGGGAAACAAACAATTTCTACAAAATGTGCTAGAATAAGAAAATGGACAAGGAATTACAATTCCCAACCAGTACAGGGGCCCAACACCTTGTCTCCAGGGATGGGGGTGGTGGTGCCCCAAACAAGGCTTTGGTTAGGAGATCACATGGACCAGGGTTTTGAAGGATGTGTAGAAGTTCCCTGACATAAATATGGGGTGGAGGAAAAGAGAAAAACACTTCTAGGCAGAACAACATGTATAAAATGGCTAGTGATGAAGCATCACTCCCATTTTAAAGATGAGGAAGATAAGCTCAAAGGTAAGTGAGCTGCCTAAAGTCACATTAGTAATAATCAATGTGTGAAACAGAATACAGTACATGTCCGCTGAGTTTAATCAGCTTTGTACAGAAAATGCTACATGTCGACAAGAATATTAGATAAAGACTAATTTTTATCTGTTTACTCCTTCCCAAAAGATGGTCCAGGGCTGACAGAGCTCCTGAGAGGAGAGAGGAAATGACTGGAGAAGATTTATTTAGCCCTCTAATCAATCTTGTGAGATAGGTGTTTTTATTATACCCATTATACACGCAAGAATATAAAGGCACAAAAAGGTTAACAAAAGTTAGAAATTAGGATTCAAATTAAAGCTAACCCGGACAAGCCTCTAAACTAAAGCACTTAACCAGATCCCACAGATCCTACTTTGCCAAAGAGTCCTACATCACTCTTCATCTGGAGACACCAGGGAGACCAACTGAGCTCTGGGACTTGTCATGATTCCGCAGATCTGGCACTATATTGCACATCTCAATATTCACACAAATCATCAGATTCGGTTCTCTTTTATCAATCTGGTATCCCTAGAACAGGTAAACCCACGATCGAGGTGGCATGGGTTCTTTCATTAACATTTTTACATTCTGATTTTATAACCTGATTTAATTGGATGAGAACTTAACAAAAAGTATAGCCAAAAAGGAAGACATCATGAAATAATAGCAAGAAACCTGAAAGTATAAAGAAGAAAGCTCCTTGGGGTGCCTGGGTGGCTCAGTTGGTTGGGCATCTGACTTCGGCTCAGGTCATAATCTCGCTGTTTGTGGGTTTGAGCCCCACATTGGGCTCCATGCTGACGGCTGGGAGCCTGGAGCCTACTTTGGCTTCTGTCTGTCTGTCTGTCTGTCTCTCTCTCTCTCTGCCCCTCCCCTGCTCATGCTCTCTCTCTCTCTCAAAAATAAATAAACATTAAAAAAAATTAAAAAAAAAAAAAAAGAAGAAGAAGAAGAAGAAAAGAAGAAAGCTCCAGGGGCACCTGGGTGGCTCAGTTGGTTAAGCATCGGACTCTTGATTTTGGCTCAGATCAAGATCTCATGGTTTGTGGGACTGGGCCCTGAGGTGGGCTCCATGTTGACAACCCAGAGCTTTCTTGGGATTCTCTCTCTCCCTCGATCTCTGCCCCTCCCCCACTCACTCATTTTCTTTCTCTCAAAAAAATAAACTTTATAAAAAATAAACTTTAAAAAAAACCACAAAAGGTATAAAATAAATAAATTAAATATTAAGAAGAAAGATCCAATCCCCCTCTTTGGCTTGTGTGTAGGGTAGTTTGTTTTGTTTTGTTTGGGGGGGGAGGGGATGCAATGCAAAAGTGCTTCAGATACTAAGCATACCTGCCACTCACTGCATGCCAGTTCATACAAAGGACGGAGTCTGGACTACCTTAATTTCCTTTATCAAGGGTTCATATGACAGCTCCGGGACTTCCAACAATCATGCCTACCTGTTGAATATTAAAGAAGTTGACCATTTGGAACTGCTATGGCTTCCTAGAGCACTAAAATGACTTCAGGGTATTGGGGATCAGCACATAAAACAAAATTCAATTAGCAACACTGGATTTGCTAATGTCAGTTGATTGAAACTGACCACAAAATGGGTTTCCAATCCCTGGATCTGGTTATTTCACCTTGTGAAGGATATGGAAAAATTAACAAATATTAGAATAAAACCCTTAAATGAAACTGTAGACTATTACCTCCAGAACTTTAAAGATATAGAATTCAGGGTGCCTGGGTGGCATAGTTGGTTAAGCACGTGACTCTTGATTTCGGCTCAGGTCATGGTCTCACAATTCATGAGATTGAGCCCTGCGTCCACCTCTGCACTGACAGAGCAGTGCCTGCTTGGGATTCTCTCTCCCTCTCTCTCTGCCCCTCCCTCTCTGTCTCTCTCAAAATAAATAACAATAGGGGCGCCTGGGTGGCGCAGTCGGTTGAGCGTCCGACTTCAGCCAGGTCACGATCTCACGGTCCGTGAGTTCGAGCCCCGCGTCGGGCTCTGGGCTGATGGCTCAGAGCCTGGAGCCTGTTTCTGATTCTGTGTTTCCCTCTCTCTCTGCCCCTCCCCCGTTCATGCTCTGTCTCTCTCTGTCCCAAAAATAAATAAACATTGAAAAAAAAAAATTAAAAAAAAAAAATAAATAACAATAAACAAAAAAAAAAAAGAAAAAGAAAGAAAGAAAAGAAAATATATAAACCATTTCATCCTCACTTTTTTGCTGGTAGGATTTGGGGTTGAAGAGTCCTACCTAGGTCTAGGAAAAAGGATGTTCCTTTCAGGCTCACTTTGAGCCCTATAGAGCTCTAACTCTCCAGATCTGAGGCTCTCAAACAGCAATCTAGAATCTGGCAGCAAATCTCCAGTCTACTGGGCACTATCAGGCTTTCCTCTGAGGTCTCCCAGGATGGTGAAAAGGAAAAGGTGACATGGTTACCTACACCCCCAAGCTTCATTGTCAGATGTACCACCATCCCATCCCTGTGACTTTACCACCTGCTAATGATTCCTCTAGCCCCCCAGCCCCCACGCTGTAAAACCCACATGTCAGTTTCAGGAAAACAGAAAACAGCATCTCTTCACAGGGTTGTGAAGGTCAACCAACTCTGGACTATACTGGCCTTTAAAAGAACGGCAAAAAAAAAAATAAGAGAGGGAGGTGGGGAGAAGCTTCATGTATACGTATCCTAATACATTTTTTCTAAAAAGCAGACACTCAGTGACCTGAGCTATACACCAAGCAATTCCAAAAGTAAGAAACTGACTGAGGTAACAGTTACAATATTTCCATTATGGTTAAAGTGGTAATGTCACTCCCAGCTGACCAATCTTCAAATCTGGGTAGTGGGGTTGCTCTAAGCCACAGAAACAAAGTTGTAATTTTGTATTTGTAGGTCCAAGTTTCACTCACAATGATATCTCCTACTGTGATAGTTTTGCTGTGGAGCAGGTGAAAGTGCAGAGCAGATAAGTCCTTCTGGAAACAGCCCAACCCTAACTCTGAATTCCAAGAAGTGTATATGTAGTTCCATGGCATAACCTGCAACTATGTAAATCAGTGAGGCTCCAATGGACAGTGCCTAGCATCAAGTGACACTGAAATGTAAAACTGGTAAAGTTTGGAAAATTATATCAAGGGGGGAACTCTGGCCCGTTTACAGTTTTCCCAAATGTTAAAAAATTAGATGTATGTGAATATTGAGTATAAGACTTAATCTGAATTTTGAACAGAATTTATACCCTAGAAAGTAATTTTAATATCGAGAACATAGATATAGACAAGATCTATTTCTCTGATGTCATTTTCTAGGTTTTAAGAACTGTACTCAAGATCTCAAATTACCCATGACCACTTCTGGGAAAAGATGAGAAAAGTTAATATGTCTGCCTCGGAGATTTAATAAAATACCAGTACTTGAAAAGAGGAGCAACTTGAAAAAAGGGGGAGAATCCAAGCTCAATTATTAATATCACTATCCAGGAAGAGGAAAATTTTACATCTCGTGCAACAAAGAGTATTGTTAGCCATTTTATTCAAATTCGATTTTCTTCTTACAAAGTAAAAAGTACTCCTCAGAACCAAGGGTTATTTACATGAAAGATGAAGCACGTTTCCAATCTGAGAATACTGAACAACGAAAATAAAGCTGATTTTTGACAAAAGCAAAAATAAGTTTTACTGACAGATCTCACAAATAGCAAAAAAAAAAAAAAAAAAAAAGGGGGGGGTGGACGTTTCCTCTGAATAAACTACTGTGAAAAAATTGGCAATCGACGCCTGAGTCACTTTTAAAAAATAAATGTCCAAATGGCTGAATTCAAATGGTCTACAGCAACGCTTAGAGCTTGTGAGCAAAAATTTTGTATTAAGCCAACCAGTGTGGCTCGCTCACAAAAGTAACAATTAAATGCATGAGAAGGAAAGGAATTAAGTGGGTTAAGTGCGGGCTGGATGACTGTTTTGAGACCTGCTCACAGGAAGCCACTACATCCTGTCTTAAGTCCCTGTCAGTCACGCTGTCTCTCGATCCAAGTCCCCGCCGCAGCGAGGTGGGGCTAGTACAGGTGTCCGGCCCGAGCCCCTCCCGGCGCGCTCATTCGCGAACACCCCGCGCGGCGGCCACCCGAGTCCCAGGGCGGCCTGTCTCCTGAAGCTCAGGGCGCCTTTTTCAACCTCGCAAAAGCTCCAGAGCCCAGGAAGCAGGCAGCCCCCTCCCCTCGGGCCAGCCCCACTTCCCCGCCCTCCTTCTCCTCCTCCTCCTCGTCCCCGTCCTCCTCCTCCTCCGGCCGCGCCTCCCGTAATTACCGCTGGGCTCCCACCTCGGGGCCGCTCCCCGGCGCCCGCACCGCCCGGAGGCCTGCGTCCCTGGGCGGCCGGAAACTCCTCACGCCCCCGGCCCACGCCCCCGGCTGGGGCGTCCCCGCGTCCAGGCCGCGCCCCAAAGCCGAGCCCCTCACGCCGGCGCCGCGCCGGACGCCCCCCTCCTTGCAAATTCTCGGCTCTCCAGTCCCTCCCGACCCGGGCAGCCCCAGCCCACGCCGCCCCGTCGAGGCTACGCCTCCCCCAACACACCCCCCTTCCAGCCTCACCCGTGCCGGCCCTCCCCACGCGCCTCGGCCGGCCCCGGCGCGGGCCCCGGCCCCCGCCCGCCCAGGTCCCCTCTCCGCCCCGCGATCCCAGCGCGGCTCGGCGCCGCCACCCCCCGCGCGCCCGCCGCCCCCTCAGCCCCACGGCGGCTCCCGCCGCCGGCGGGTGGGTCCCCTCAGCCCTGCCCCCGCTTACAGATCTTGCCCCGCAGGCTCTGCAGCACTCGGACCTCGCGACTGTCCTCGTCCCCGGCCTCGGGCTCAGCCGTCCCACTCGTCGCCGGCGCCTCGGAAGAAGCCGCCGCAGCAGCAGGCGCCGCCGCCGCCATGGTGCCGCCCGGCCCGTGCCGCAGCCCCACCGCCTGCGTAGCCCGCGAGGCGGAGCCCAACGGCGGCCTAGGCTTGGGCGAGCCGCGCGCCTGGCCCCGCCCCCGGGCCTCGGCCTGGCTCGCCCCGCCCCGCCGCTGCCCCGCCCCCGCCCCACCCGGTTCCCGCGGTCGCTGTCTGCGCTCCCCCCTACGGTTGCCCCGAGCCCGGGCCGCTCGGGCGCGGACCCAACTCCTGGCTTGGCTTGCCGGCTCTTTGCCCCATAAAAGCCCAGGCGCCGGACAAGTGTGGCTCCTAGCTGTGGCTCTGAGCAGCTTTGAAACCCCGCTGAGAGACGACCCCGGCCCTCTCGAGATCCCCAAATCCTCCTGGGAATTAGGCTCCCTACCACGAGCGGGCTTCCACCGCTGCTACAGCTCAGGGGAACTCCCCGTGGAAAGAGAACAGAAAGGAATTTGATGGTTGGGAGGACCTCAAAACTACCTTATTCAAGAAGAGCCAAGAGGTGTATTCCCCCAGTAACATCCACACTCCCCCTTACCCACAAGCCACACCACCACACACATAAATCTTTGCTTTTAAGTAAAAACACTGCCCTGCAAAAGCTGATTAAAAAAAAAAAAAAAAAAAAAAAAAAAAAGACCAGAGCCCCCAATTGCAAAATGAGAGCGGCGCCTGAGATCCTCCCATAGAAAAATTCTGAAGCTTTTACCACCACTTTTTGTGTTTTGGAAACACCCAAGTAGGGTCAGGTCCCATCCCTTCCCTCCCCCCCCCCCCCCATGAATGGGCTGGCTAAAACGTTGATTGACATAGGACATTAGTAAATCTTTGACTAGTTGTTAGCTTTATTTCAAGGGAACTCTTTACAGTGAGTAAACTGCATGAATAATACCCCGGTATGAGATCAGGAAGATGATTTCCTGGTCTTGAGGTTGTTAACTGCACTGCCCTAGGAAGAAAGAAACTGTGACTTAATAGGGCAGGTTCCTTAATAGTTCCTTTCTAGGGCAACAATAGGAATCATTCAGTCTGTCAACAAATATTTTTTGAGGGTCAGACATAATGATAGCCTCGGGGAGTCCCAGCCCTCCAACAGTTCAGTCTGGGAGACACAGAAAAGGGCTGAGGCGCTGGAGAAAAGAACTAAGATGAGGAAACTGGAGGGTCAGGGAAGGCCTTCCTGGGAAATGCACTGAGGGGTGAACTGGAGATGGGGGAGGAGAGGCACAAATGTGCCAAGGGGGTAGAAGTCACTTGTGCAAAGGCTGGACAGCCAGGACCTTTAGTATGCATCTGTCGCTGAGGAGTGATGCTGCTGGTTCCACATGTGTGTTGTGGGTGATCGCTCAGTGATTTTTACGCTCGTTGGAGAAAGTGAACCTACCGCCTCTTCTTTGGATGTTTTGCTGTCCTGTCAAACGATAAGTCCAAAACTTAATTCCCTAGCTTCCTTTTCAAACGGGCTGTTGTCTGGGCTAGAAACTTTGACCGCTTTTTAAATCCCTTGTCCCCATAGTGTTTTCAGCCGCCACATCCTTCTGATTCTGCCAATATATACATCTCTTCTCTCTCTTCTTTCCTTTCCATTCCCTGTCGTTGTACTAGTTAAATCCATCCTCACTTGAGTAGTGTCAACATGTTATGGGCCTTTTGTTTTTGTTTTGCTTTGTTTTGTTTTTAAAAAGGCATGAATGAGCTTCTGAGGCAGACAGACTTGGGTTGGAGCCTAGTTCTACCACTTTTACCTGTGAGACATTGAGCAAATGACTCAACCTTTCTGGGCCTGGGAATGCTCTACTTACTCTTCCTTCTTCAAAGCGTTACTGTCAGGATTAAATAATTATTAAGAGTATGTGTGTGAAGCATCTAGTGGAATTCTGGGCACGTGGTAGGATTAACTCAGTAAATGTTGCCTCATGCTCTTGACTGGAACTCTTCTAATAGGTATTCCATCTTTTTCGTCCCTCCTACACATACCACTTAAATTAATCTTCCTAAAGCAAAAATTGGAGTTCATCACTTCGTCTGCTCAAAAAACCCTCACTGGCTTCATTCATCCCTTCAGCCAGCCAGCAAGCTACGCCACAGTTGTGAAGGGTGCTATAAACAGCTAGAAAATAAAGTTGAAATTTCTCAGGCAGTGGTTCAGGGGTGAGGTTGGACCCAGCCTGTCTACCTCCCCTAACTCCTTATATCTCTCTGGCCACACTGAGTCACTTTTCCCACCAGTCTTAGGACTGACCTTCCTCCGGCCTTTCCAAATGCTGCCTCATTCATCTGTCTCTGTCATAGACAGAGGTTCTTGGTCGTTTTCTGCATAGTAGTATATATCTGTGTACTTGTTTATCTCTTCTTCTAGAATTGTTGCTAACCCCCTTAATAAATATCTGTTGAATGAATGGAGTGAATCATATTAGTTCACTTACTTTCTCCACCCTGCAGACTTTAAGTTTTCCTGTTTTGAAAATTCTGTTTTCTATTTATTTTTCATTATCATACCTGTCCAAATGATTAAAATAGGATGGGAAACTCTAATAGGAGTCTAGAAAGCTAGTGTTTAAAGGTTTGTTCCTTTCTTTAAAATATCAATATCTGAAAAAAGTAAACTAAAATCTCCATATCTGTACCAGATTCTCCTCATTTCCCTTCTTTTTCACTAGTTTAACTCCAAGTCCATAACTCTATTATTAAGTTGTTACTAAAGGTATGAAAAACAATTTTACATGAAGTGAAACTCCACTTTTTTCCTCCAGTCTTCCTGTTGCAAATTTCAGAATTATCATACTGTTTCACTAAAACCCAGAATCTCCATTTTTCCTCCATCTGAAATCATTCGTAATTATTCTAATTCTGAATAAATATTTGAGGAGGTTAACATTCTTTTACTGATACTGGCCTGCTCTGCAGAAATCTTTAGCAGAGTTAGTGTTTCCTTCTTTTTTTTTTTAACCACTTTTTTTTTAATGTTTATCATTTATTTTTTGAGAGAGAGAAAAAGACAGAGTGTGAGCAGGGGAGGGGTAGAGAGAGAGAGGCAGACACAGAATCCAAAGCAGGCTTCAGGCTCTGAGCTGTCAGTGCAGAGCCGCATGCCGGGCTCGAACCCACAAACTGTGAGATGGTGACCCGAGTTGATCGGATAGGGGTCGGCTTGCCTGACTGGGCCACCCTGGTGCCCCAGTGTTTCCTTAATGTAAAACATTCAGGAAATAAAGTTTTGTAAAGATTAATAAGATTTAGTCACAGTAAATTACAAGAAGGCCGTCCCATCTCCCTCCCTTTATTGCCCTTACATTGTGTTTTAAATTCATCTAGAGTTCCTCTCATTTCTTCATGATGTTTTGTAACTGGAACAATATTGCATCATATACAAACTTGCACTTCACTTCCTTCCTCAAATTATTAATGAATGTGTTTAAAGGCTGTCACTCCTGTCTCTACCCCCTCCATTCTGATGAGCAACCATTCACTGCTATGTCTTTTCCTATTTCTTCACCAGCTTTTAACCCATTCAGTCATTTTCACCCACAAATTGGCTTGCTTCATGGTGGCTGAGGTAGGAAAACTCCATTGCTTCTTAATAAGAATATGTCCCGGAACTAGAAACTAATTTCAGAACTTGTCAGTTACACAGCACTGGTTTGAATCAGTGCCCACCAATCTATCACATGACATTATGAGGGGTATCTCCTGGTCCTGAGTTATTAATCATCTTCTTTCTGGCCAGTCGGGGAAGAAACATGTGCTTGCTTTGAAATATTTAAATGTAGATCATTCTTATCAGTCTGTACACTCATGAGGCATAACTGTTTCCGGTGGACTGGTGGGAAGGCAAGTTCTTTTGATCATTCATGATTTGATTTCCTCACTCCTCTCGTTAAGAGTGCTGTTTGTATATTAAGCATTATGCACTCAGTTGCACTGTACCAGCAGCCTCTAAACCCAATAAGCACTTAAAAAAAAATAAAATAAAGTTGGACAAGTGGAAGGTGAGGGGAAAGGTTAGATATTCAGGATCTTTTGCAAAATATTCAAAATATACCTTTAACATTTTACCTTAAAACCAAACAGGGCTATAACAAGGGTATGTCCGAAAATATGGACAAGTCTTTGTCCTAAAGCCTCCAGCTCCTGCATTAAAAATATTTTCACATTTGCTCAGTTCCTAGGGGACACTGAAGGCCTGAATTTTGGAGCATGGGATACCCTATGCCTTTAGGCCAGTCTGACTTCAGACTCTCAGCTTCCCTCCTTTTGAACTTGGTGGCATATCCACTTCACCTCCACTGCACTTCTCCTGTCAATTTTGACTGATTAATCAGTAGGTCTGAGAAGAACATTGGAAAAGTTGGGCAATCATGTACTTGTTTCATTTGCTACTCTGTACGTGCTTGAGAAATTTCTATATTTGTGTAGGCAGATTTGTCGTTTCACTGTGGACCCTGGAGACATGTTCCACAGGGTTGGTAAGAATCAAGCTAGAGGACCTGAGGTCATGGCTCAGTTGATTTTCATACCCTGAAGATGTAGTTACAGACTCTCATGACCAAGAACTCTCTCTCTCTCTCACCTGGCTGGCATATAGTGGTCAATGAGGCAGGTTGGGACTGAACACCCATCTGGCTGTACTCATGGCAGGTTGGAGATTGATGTCACTTTTCAGTCCCCTCCCCAGTGCCATCAGAGCCCACTGGGGTGGTGGTTGGGTAAATGATGCTTTTGTGTTCTAAACTCTGAGGAAGAAGAAAGGAAATTAGAAGGAACTAGAAAGGAGCTGGCTCCAGAGCTGGTCCAAAGCCCCTTCTTGAAGCAAAGCTCAGGGTGGGAAAACATCAATGAAGACGGAAACACAACAATGCAAGCCCAAGGGGACTTCTCTGAAAAGTATCTCCACCCTCAGACAAAACCCAGGAACTAAGAGTGCCAGACTCTTCGTGTGGGTTGATATTGTTTATGGTTGGTTTTGTTGTTGTTATTCCTATTTTATAGATTCTTATTTTCTGATCTCAGAAAGGTTAAAAGACTTCTGCAGGTCAGCCAGCTAGTAAATAGGATATCTGGGATTTGAACTGATTCAGTCTAATCCAAAAGTCCTGTAAGACTTTTCTGTCCTCTTTCTGCTACAGGTCAGAGTGGGAGATGATAAAACTAGCCCACAGAACGGGTCTCCCAGACTCTTGCAGATCCTGCAAGGGGGTCTGATCTCTCATATTAGGATGTGAGAAGGCACCTACAGTACTGTCCCACCAGGGAAGTAAGAAGGGAGAGGTGAACCCTGCACGAGAAAGAAATGGGCCTTAAAGGGGACTGGCTGGGGAAAGTTTTCAGCTCTTGGAAGGGAGTGGTCCAAAGACCCTCGCTCACTTCCTGAAGGGAGGATAGTCTAGGAACAAGAAGTACAAGGGATGATAAGTTGCTAAGGCAGGAGCCCTGAGGCTGGAACAGAAGGGCATCATACCTGCAGACAGCAGGGGAAGGATGCTCCCTCCAGGAGGGCCCTGGGTCCAGGGGACTCTCATCCCGATGAGCTCATGAAGGCTCAGAAGTTTGACGATGGACTGTTTCTGGGGAAAGAAGAGTGATGGCTGAGCTAGTATATGTCTCCCAGGCAGGCAGGTGAGGCCTACAAAGGCACCAGGGAGAGAGAGTGAAGGTTAGATGGCCTGAACTGAGGAGGCAAATTTGCTAAGAGCTTATGCTCCAGGAATGGAGGGGGAATGCTAACCCTTATTCAATAAAAAATACACTGAATTCTGGGGTGCCTGGATGGCTCAGTCGGTTAAGTGTCTGACTCTTGGTTTCGGCTCAGGTCATGATCTCACAGTTTGTGAGATCAAGCCCCAAATCTGGCTCTGTGCTGATAGCGTGGGGTCTGCTTAGGATTCTCTCTCTCTCCTCTCTTTCTCTGCCCTTCCCCTGCTCTCTCTCACTCAAAATAAATAAATAAACTTAAAAAAATACACTGAATTCCAATAATCCCATGGACCTACACCTAATTTTTAAAGTCCAAAAATGTATTCTTTCATTTTTTTAAAGTTTTATTTATTTAAGTGATCTCTACTCCCAACATAGGGCTTGAACTCCTGACCCCGAGATCAAGAGTCACACGCTCCTCTGACTGAGCCAGCCAGGCAACCCCTAAAATGTATTCTTTTAAAAAACTTTTTTAAAAATGTAATTTTAGGCTACATATACCCTTTACCCAAGTCTCCAAATGTTAACATTTAAAAATATTTTGCTTTGCTATCCTCTCTCTTTGAGAAGATAATTGAGAATTGCGAATACATGGGCCCTTTACTCCTAAATACTTTAGTGTGTATTTCCCCCAAACAAAAGTTCTTTATAGGAACTAGTGCATTTATCAAACTTAGGAAATTAACATTGAAGCAATATGTTAGCTACTCTATATCCTTTATGCAAATTTCACCAATTGTCCTAGTAATGATCTTTATTGCATTCAGTATCCATGCCTTTACTCTCCTTTAAGCTGGGACAATTCTTCAGTTTCTCCTAGTCTTTCACAAGCTTATTATTCTTGAGCAGAGCAGGCCAGTTACATTGCAGAATTTTCCCCAATTTGTATTATGTATTTTGGGCAGGAATAACTACATAAGCAATGCTCAGTTCTTCTCGGTACATCTTTATCTGGAAGCTCATATGACCACCTATCCCATTACTGGTGATAATTCATTTTGATTCCTTGGTTAGCCTGGTATCTGCCAGATTTGCCCCTGTAAAGTCACCGTGTTCCCATAGAATTAATAAGCATCTTGTGAGGTGATACTTGAGATTTTGTAAAAGTGAACTTGCTTTTCTCCCTGCCTGTGTTCCTCCCTCCATATTCTACCTGGATGAATTGCAACCTCACATATGCCCAAGCCAGAAACTGGGGAGTCATTACTCTTTCCTCTTCCTTGTATTTCATGTTCAAGAACTAAATCCTGTAGGTTCTGCCCCTTTGATGTCTTTCAAAGTGATCTTCTTCATTTCCACTGCCACTCTTAGCCTCTCATCATCTTTCCCTTGACTTGCTGAAAGACACCTAAGTAGGCTGTCTACTTCCTGTCTGTTCCTCTCCCCACCACTCCCCGCGTTGCCACCAGAGTTGTGTTTCAAGAATGCAAATCAGCATTTTCTTACCTAAAAACCTTTAATGAAGAAGTTGCAAAGTGGAGGTTTTCTGGCACTGATGGGGACCACATGACATGTATGCTACAATTCTGTGGGCAGCCTGAGCTGCCATAACAAAATACCAAAGACTGGGTGGCTTCAACAACAGAAAATTATTTTCTCACAGTTTTGGAGGCTAGAAGTCCAAGATCAAGGTTCTGGTCGATTCAGTTTCTGGTCAGAGCTCTCTTCCTGGCTTTCAGATGGTTATTCTTGCTATGTCCTCACATGGCCTTTCTTTGATGTGTTCACATGGAGAGAGAGATGAACTCTCTGGTATTTCTTCTTTTTTTTTAATGTTTTTTCATTTTTTTTTCTAAATTTTATATTTGAGAAAGAGACAGAGACAGAGCATGAGCAGGAGAGGGGCAGAGAGACAGAATTTGAGGCAGGCTCCAGGCTCCCAGTTGTCAGCACAGAGCCCGAAACGGGGCTCCAACTTACAAGCTGTGATCTGAGCCAAAGTCGGATGCTTAACTGAGCCACCCAGGTGACCCTCTGGTATTTCTTCTTATAAAGACACTATAATGATCAGAGCCCCTCTCTTATGATCTCATTTAACCTTAATCATTTCCTTCAAGGTCCTGTCTTTAAGTATAGCCACGTTGGGGGTTTAGGGCTTCAACATAAGAATGAGAGGGACGCAGGGGCTCCTGGGTGGCTCAGTTGGTTAAGTGTCCAACACCAGCTCAGGTCATGATCTCACGGTTCGTGAGTTCATGCCCTGCATTGGGCTCTGTGCGGACAGCTGGAGCCTGGAGCCTGGAGCCTGGAACCTGCTTCAGATTCTGTGTCTCCCTCTCTCTCTGCCCCTCCCCCGCTCACGCTCTGTCTCTCTCTGCCTCTCTCTCTCTCAAAAAATGAATAAACATTAAAAAAAAAGTGGGTGCCTGGGTGGCTCCATCTGTTAAGCATCCAACTTCAGCTCAGGTCATGATCTCAGTTTGTGGGTTTGAGCCCATGTGGGCCTCTGTGCTGACAGCTGGAACCTGGAACCTACTTTGGATTCTGTGTCTCCCTCTCTCTCTGCCCATCCACCCCCCACCCCCGCTCTCTCTCACACACACACACACACACACACTCTCTCTCTCTCTCTCTCTCTCTTTCTCTCTCAAAAATAAATAACTTAAAAAAAAAAGAATGGGAGGGGCACATTCAGTCCATAATAAGCTCCCATACCTCCCTTTCTCATCCCCATGGCACATACTGCCAATCGATCACAGCACTCTTTCCTACTGAACTTGAATGAACTTCAGAACATTGTGTCCATCTTTCTCGAGGTCAAAGTCTCTCTGGAAACTAGGATGCATACATTTGACACAGTTTCCCCCAGGGAGTTACAGCCATAAGAGACTTAAATTCAGAGGAGAGAATAATTGTTGTTCTTGGATGAAAAAACAGTTCCAACTTGACTCTTTGACTCTCCAAGAGATTCTTAGTTACCTAGTACCTTTTTTTTTTTTTTTTAGTTTCTTTCTTTATTTTGAGAGAGAGAGAGCGCAAGCATGAGTAGGGGAGGGGCGGAGAGACAGAGAATCCCAAGCAGGCTCCACACTGTCAGTGCAGAGACCAATGTGGGGCTGGGACGCAAGAACCCGTGAGATCATGACCTGCACTGAAATAGAGTCAGACGCTTAACCGACTGAGCCACCCAGACGCTTAACCGACTGAGTCAGACGCTTAACTGACTCAGGTAACTGAGTCCCCAGTTACTCAGTACCTTTAATGCATTTCTTTCCTGCTTAAACTAGCTAGGATGCATTCTGTCACAGATGCAACAGATACATTCCTACACTTTATGTGCTGATATGCTTAGCTCTGTGTAGTTTCCTAAATGTGCCAGGTGGTTCAATGCAGATCTGCTGTGATCCAACTTCTCCCTTTGTCTAAGGTTCCCTCCCCACTCTCTCCTCCATCATACCAATTAGGAGGCTTTGGGCTGCAAGTAACATAAAAACTGTCAGAAAATGGCTTAAACAACGACAGTTTATTTTGTCAATAAAAAAGAAGTCTTTATGGGTCTTAAAAATTAAACACAGAATTACTACACGATCCAGCAATTCTCTGTCTGGATATATACCCAAAAGAAATGAAAGCAGGGTCCTGAAGAGATTAGTATGCACATGTTCATAGCAGCATTATTCACAACAGTCAACACGTGGAACAAACCTGTGTCTATTACAGATAAGTGGATAAGCAAAATATGGTATATCCATATAATGGAATATTATTCAGCCTTACAAAGGAAGGTAATTCTGACACATGATACATTATAGTTGAATTCTGAGGATATGCTAAGGGAAATAAGCCACAAAATGACAAATATCATATGATTCCACTGCTATGATGTGCCCAGAGAGTCTAAGATTGTCACAGACTGGACAATATTTTATTTGTCTTTGACTCATTAGTGCACAATAAAACACAGAAGAACATAGAAGGCACTTACTAAATGTTTGATGAATGATGAATGAATGCATGAATGAACGAATGAATGAGCAAATGAATGAGAGATGGCCTGTTCAGAGAAGCTGCTAATAAATGAGCTCAGAATGCTGAATCTAAAACCCACAAGGGAAACCAGAGTAGACCACATAACCATACTGGGCTGAGCCTGGGCTTTGTAGAAAGCTTAGGTGCAGAGAAAAGGCAACATCTCAGAAGTCAGATGAGGAAGGAGAAGGGGAAGGAGGCAGGGTGAGGGGTTTGCAATCCTCCCCCTGGGCTGGGGCTGTGTGCGTAACAAGCAGCTGATTTGGGGCAGAGATAGCCAGGAGAGCAGAAGTTCATAGGTCGGGAACTGGTCTACTAGTGGGCTAGATTGAAACATTTTCAATTTTTTGTAAGTTGTAGGAGCAACAAAACTTTGATTTCAAAGTTGCAAGTTGTTTTCATTTTTGCTATTATGATCTAACTTCCAGGCAGCCACATCAGCCTGCAGGTGCACATGAAATCCTATTAACATCACTAACTCAAAAGTTCTTGGTCTTGCCTCCATCTTCCACTTGCCCAAATAATTTAAACTCTCCCCAATTACTTATTTCCAAGAGTGTCCAAGGGATGTTAGACTTACCATTGGTAGAATGGGGGTTTCTGGGTTTGTTAGGTCTTTCCTTTCCTGCTCTAGCTTCCCTTTGTCACTGTGTCTGCCCAGGAAGTAGCTTGAGGGACTTTCGCCACTTTATGGTGCCTGCTGTGAAAATGTCAAGGCCCAAGCCCAGAACATTGTCCTTCAGAGCTCACAAAATGCTTCTAGCGGTCAGCAAATCTGGTAAGAATGGCCACCTCTCCAGCTAGGCCCCTAAGTAGCACTGCTTGGGCTCAGAATCTCTCATAAAATCAACTCTTAGCCCTAGTCCTCATCTCTTTCCTTTGGGCCTCCAACTAGTCTAAGATGCCAGGTTGGAAACAGGAGAGTTTTATGTTATAGTTAACTCAACAGATATTCCCCACCTCCTTCTCCTTTGCAGCCTCCACTATTGAGGTCAATAAAGCTAAATATTGCTTTTCTGGTCCCTGGCAGCCAGGGTTGGTTATATGACTCAATGAGACATGAGAGGGAGTCTTCTTTGTGCTTCCAGAATAGGTTTGCTTTTCTTGTTGGGAGAATAGATGAGTCTGTTGCCACACCTTCTCCCTGTGCGCACCCCCCCCCCCCTCCACTGCCTTCTTCTTTCATTGAACATGGATACAATGCCTGGAAATGCAACAGCTGTCTTGTGACTATGGCCGAAAGAACAAGTGAATTCTTGTCCCTGAAATATTTGAGCCTCTGCAACGAGCTTTGAATTTCATTCCTCCAGGCTTCTGGTGAGAGAAAAAAAAATAGATGCCTATTTGTTTAAGGTACCATTTGTCAGTCAGTGAAGCCAAAAGCATGATCCTAGCTGTTACAAATTTGACTTTTGCACATCATGTGCTGACACTATGAAACCATCTCTTATAATCCAAGTTGTTCATTCATAAATCACCTGATGCACACTGCTCATCACTTGGTGGCTGTGCATGCCATTTGCTGCTACTGGAGGAAGGAGTCAGGTCTCCACCAAACTGGGGGGTATCTAAAGGCAGTTATTTAGGTGGCATTTTTGCTAGGATCAGGCCTGGTGGCAATCTCCCTCTGGCACTGTGTCCTGTCTCTGACTTCTTGACATGGCCCTACAGAAAAATGTAGAGGTTAAGGACAACCCAGCCCTGTATTCTAGCCCTCACAGTGTGGACCCCAATGAAAGGACAGATGCCTGAATTAACCTCCCAAGGTCAAGGGTGTTGGTAGTCTTCTCCTAGGTCACTGCTTTCCATTTAAAATTAAAACAATTTTTTAACGTTTATTCAATTTTGAGAGACAGAGAGAGACAGATCATGAGTGGGGAAGGGGCAGAGAGAGGCAGACACAGAATCCGAAGCAGGCTCCAGGCTCTGAGTTGTCAGCACAGAGCCCGACGCAGGGCTCGAACTCACAAACTGCAAGATCATGACTGGAGCCGAAGTCAGTCGCTCAACTGACTGAGCCACCCAAGTGACCCCCCCCACCCCATCTTCAATTTAAAATAGAGTGAGATTGGGGGCGCCTGGGTGGCTTATTCGGTTAAGCCTCCAACTTGGGCTCAGGTCATGATCTCACGGTTCGTGGGTTCGAGCCCCGCGTCAGGCTCTGTGCTGACAGCTCAGAGCCTGGAGCCTGCTTTGGATTCTGTGTCTCCCTCTCTCTCTCTGCCCCTAACCCACTCGCATTCTGTCTCTGTCTCTCTCAAAAATAAATAAACATCAAAAAAAAAAAAAAATAGAGGTCAGGAATGTCATGAGAGAATAAAGTCCTCTCCCCTTAAAACATTTAAAAGTAATATTTTTGTTGTTGCAAACTGTATTTTATGTAATTTTGAAGACTTTGGCATTTATTTCATAAAACTGAATTCCAGGGAAAAGACATGGATATTCAGCCACAAAAGAAATAGGAAGTTTGATAAGCTGGTGACCTATTTGAAATAATTGAGTCAATATGGCCACTAAAATGGAAGCCTCTAGTTTGCTGTGTTGTTGCTTTAAGCCACATGAGGTCATCCTTATGAGGACACTCTAGGGCTATCTGTGCAGATATGGAGGAAAGGCTGATGGAGAGGGGCCAGGAAGAGTGGAATCAAAATCCAAAGGCATTTACTACTGCATTTGAATGGAGGGCGAGATGTGCCACTATCGCTTAGCACCCTTACCCCAAATAATCCTTGTTAGTAGATGTCTTATCTGCAGCCACACCAAACAAATACTTTAGTGAAATTGCTGGGGGAAGAGGGGGGTGGCTCTGAGGATCTTCTAGTAGTGATCAAAAGACAGAGAGAAGCAATAGTTGCTCATACTGATCACACCTGAAATGTAATAGCTATTTTGTCTGGTGTGCTAGTTTGGTGTATATTTACATTAAGAGTAGAAATATATGTTAAGGCTTTTTGTGAATTTTCTGGAAACCTCCAAATGTTCAACTTAATTTTTCCATGGAGTCTGGAATTCTACAATAGGAACTCTCCTAACTTAAAGGTTTTTAGGAACCCAAAATCTATGATTTGCATAATAGTACTGTATGTATTTAGTGTGTTTAAGAATTAATATCACAGGGGCACCTGACTGGCTTAGTTGGTCAAGTGTGTGACTCTTGATCTGGGAGTCGAGTTCGAGTCCCACATTGGGTGTAGAGATTACGAAAAAAAAATAAACTTAAAAAAATTAATATTGCCAAGCTTGATGAAATGTTTAAAATGAAAAAAGCTAGGGCACCTGGGTGGCTCAGTCAGTTAAGCGTCCGACTTCAGCTCAGGTCATGATCTCATGGCCTGTGAGTTCGAGCCCTGTGTTGGGCTCTGTGCTGACAGCTCAGAGGCTGAAGCCTGCTTCGGATTCTGTGTCTCCCTCTCTCTCTGTCCCTTCCGTGCTCACACCTCTCTCTCTCTCTCTCCCCCAAAGTAAATAAACATTAAAAAAATAATAAATAATAATAAAATGAAAAAAAGCTGTCTTTCATGTAGTGTTTGGGAAGAGAAGATATAAGGAGACAACAGCTCCTCCCTCCATTTTTCTATACCAGGTCTTCTCAACTATGGCACTATTGACATTTTGGCTGGGATAATTCTCTGCTCTTGGGGACTGTCCTGTACGTTGTAGGATGTTTAGCAACATTTCTGGCCAACAGCATCTCCCAGTTGTGATAACCAAAAATGTCTCCAGACATTGCTGAGTGGCCTCTAGGAGGCATGATCACCTCCCATTGAGAATCCGTGCTGTATATGAATACATCTTCAGTAAAATGGCAGGTGTCTGTGTTTGTAAACCTGCCAAAAACTGCGATCCATGTGGTTCAGACCCTGAGTAGGTAGGGTTCAAAAAAGCAAAGTCTTGTAAGAATTCTACTTTAAAAAAATTTATTTGTTTATTTTGGGGGGGGCAGAGAGGCAGAGAGAGGGCTAGAGAGAGAATCCCAAGCAGCTCCACACTATCAGCGCAGTGCCCAACATGGGGCTCGATCTCACAATCCATGAGATCATGACCTGAGCTGAAATCAAGAGTCAGACGCTTAACCGACTGAGTCACCCAGGTGCCCCAGGAATTCCACTTTTAAATCTCAAGGAATATGAATGGGATCCAAGTATGTAATCCACAGCATCTTTCACCAAAATACTTTTCCTCTTCTCTAATATTCAACCATTCCATTCTTCACTCTCGTTCCCCACCAATAGTGTGCTCTCCCATCCACCCACTCTCTCCCTTCTTCTCCCTCTCCTACATGATGCATCTGAACACATTCATGCCCCCTGCTCTCCGTGGCCTCTTTCTCCTTGCAACCTACCTGTGTGGCTTATACCACTTCCATCCCTCTCCCCTCCCCCTGGTTGTGTGGTGGAATTCCCAAAGATCTGGTCTGGACCCTGCAAGCTCTTCTCCACAGTTGGGTGTGGGTGGATGGGAGGAACTGAGCAGCTAAGCGGCACCACATTTAGCAACGGGGAGGAGGACGGGAAGAGCTGGCGACACTCCTGAGTGTGAAGGGTTGCAGATTTTTTCAACCTCCTCACAAATGCGCAAGAGAAGATGCAGCATTTTCATGTCTCTAAAATAGTTTTTGTCTTCCTGATGAGCCTCTAACCACCGAAGGGAGAGAAAAGTATTCCGGCACACAATTTAAACAGACATTTTAGGTAAATGGTCCTCCTTAGGTAAATGCATCCTCCTTTTCTGTCTCTTCGAGATGGTGGAGTTGTGGCTAGCAGACCCTGCAGGGACAGAGAAAAGATAGGATCCTCAGGTCCATGCAGAATCTTGTGCATCTTTGTTGATTTCTGCTGTGGGTGGGTGGTCTGGACGCTTCCTGGGTTGTATCCAATCCATCTCTGGAAGTTCTGTGAGCTCTGCTGAGGCTGTAACTACAGTACCTAAGGCCTCGTCCCTCCTGCCTTGGAAGGCCTGCTTCTGCTCCCTGATGACTCAGTCTCTGCTCTGGCTGCTGCTGCAGACCCCACATCCTCCATCTGGCTCTTGCCTAGGGTGTCCACCCCCAGTCTTACTGCTGATTCACCTTTTCCTTGGCCTATGCTTGGAGGCCTGCTGGCTCTTGATTCAGCTACTTTCCAGGCCTCTTCTCTGGAGCAGATGGGAACTCCTTGGTCCAATTTATTCCATACTGGTCCTGGAGGCAGCCCAGGAAATCACATTTTGCTTCTCTCCCAGCAGAATGATGCTATGCTGTTGAGGAAGCCATTCTCGGGGTGATGCCAATCACCTGCAACGTCAGGCCCTCTCAGAGTCCCAAAGATGAAGTCTTTGGAAACCCCTAACCTTTCCCCCACCCACCTCACAAACCTCCTTGCTTTGGGTGGAACCAAGACAAGGGAGATTAGGCTCACCTCTGAGGGCTACGCTACCTTACTTCCCCTTCTTTCTTAGATAGTCCACCAGAACTGATAGGGTAGGCATTCCTCCTCCTCTTCCTCTTTACTCCAGGACTTCCCTTCGTAAGAACTCTATGATCAAGTTGGCTTTTGATATGTTAACAAGACAGAGAAGAGAATCTAGACTATCTTTTCTCCTTTACAAAGCCTAGTTTTAAGATAATCTGGCTGAAAAATTCAAAAATCTCATTTGGAAACAGACACTTAACTTTTGCTTTCTCTGTTTCTCTTTTTCTTTCTATTCCTCCTATAACAATCCTAAGCTTCCCTGAACAACTGGAAACCGCTGGAGGTATGGGGGTGGAGAGAGGTCAGCATAAGGAAATATACAAGAAAACAGCATCTTCGTCTATTTCAAAACTATATTATCACCATTATATACGTTGATAATTTTTCATGCCACATGTTATGTTCTAATGTGGTTGTTCCATTGAGGCCTGCAAGGCTGAGACCGCAGCCCTGTGGGTAGACCACATCTGTCCAGTGAATGGCCGGAAGAAGACGTAGGTCCTCAGACAGGAAACCAGACTCTGAGGGCAAATCTTAACAGAGAGAGGAGAAAGGGCTCTTTGCTATCCTTGAACTCACAGGAGCCTCAGGACTAGGACAGTTCTCCTATTTTCTCTCAATGGGGTCAGGCCAGGACTTGCAAAGGGAGACTTCTTTGTAGGGCTGAGCTTCTCTGACTCTACAATTCACAAGTTTGCTGTGCTAACATGTTTTTTTGTTGTTTTTGTTTTTGTTTTTGTTTTTTGTTTTTTGTTTTTTGTGCTAACATGGTTTTAATGGGAGGGCCAACATAGGGCTATCAACTTTTTATTCTGCAAAGCGAAATGTTAGAAACAAGCCACTGTTTATATCATCAATGTTCATTTTTTTTTTTAAAGGACCTTTAACACCTAAAAAGTTGGTGATTTTGTTTTAAGGAAGGCATCATTTATTGACAAGAGAAAAAGTCACTTCAGATGCCTGGAATGGCAGGGGGGGGAAAGGCATTGAACAGAAGCAGGAAAGGGAGATAGGCAATGTCTCGTCCGGGGTGGACTTATACTTCTTTGGCTACAGGATTTGCACAGGGACAACTGGGGAGCAAGACGGAAAGAAAGTTACAGCATGTCATGGAGAACCTGAGTGACAGAGAGTGAGAAACTAGAATGTCAGCTTTGAGAGAGCTAGAGTTTCTGACTGTGTCATGAGAAGGGAATTGCCAGGAAGAAAACCATATTTGGGAGATTGAAGTTAAAGGTTTTGTGCAGCCTCTGATGAAATTACTGCATTTTGAGAGAGCGAGAAGAAGGAAAGGCATTTTGAAGAGAAAGGATGGAACCCATCCCAGGCTTTGGCTGAAGTGTAACATTTCATGGGAGATGAACGAAGCACTTTCCCTCTATTGGTTATTTTGTCTGTTGGATACCACGGCCGGGCTGATTTTAAAGAGTGCCACAGATACTCCTGATAACTTAACAGATCTGCACAGGATAGATTTTAACATTTTAGACAATTCCCTTCTTATGGGGGGGGGGGGAGGGAGAGAGAGAGAGAGAGAGAGAGAGAGAGAATGAGTGAGGGAGGGGCAGATAGAGAGGGAAACAGAATCTGAAGCAGGCTCTGTGGCACAGAGCCTGATGTGGGGCTCAAACCCACGAACCATGAGATCATGACCTAAGCCAAAATTGGACGCTTAACCAACTGAAGCCACCCAGGCACCCTGCCCCCCGATTTTTGCATTTTTAAATTTGACTTCATTTCATCAGCTAAACTTACTATTTTCTTACCTTTTCTCTATTAAATACTAGCTTTGTTTAATGCCATTGTCTACACTTCAGATAAGAGAATCTTCTACATTAAACTGTAGTCCAATATCTGTTGCACAAGCGTTGTCAGGGAATGGAACAATTAATAAAATTACCTTGTGTGCTCTGCATGAGTCACTTGCAGACACGGACATTTGTGATAGAAATACAGTCTATAGTGATGGTGTGGTGATTTCATCAATAAAAGATTATAGAAAAGAAACTTCAGGAACCTGAAGTTCCTTAGTCATTATTGTAAACATCTGTTATTACGCTGGAAAAGAAAGCATGAACATGATAGCTAACAGAATCCTGGCCAAAGATGTTACTAATTATGCTTCATAGGGACACATATATTTTTTAAGGCTATATGTCAAACACATATGCACCCCTTGGCCTATTCGTCCATTTTAGGAGAAATTCTTATTGACTTCATATTGTTGAGTTCCCTCATCTCTTGTCAGTGGTTTTATTGTGCCAGTGTTAAAACGGGGTTGTTGGCTTGCTTATCTCTACTTCTGGACAGATTTCCAAACTCTTAAAAAAAATTTTTTTTTAACATTTATTTTTGAGAGACAGAGAGAGACAGAGCATTTCACTCTTTAATTCATTTGAAATTAATTTTACCATATGGTTGGAACCAAACTTTACATATTTCCCCCCAACAGGCAAGAATCTCAACACCATTTGTTTAATAGGCCATTTACTTTTCATTGGTTTGTATTCCTTCTTTTATTATAAACTACACAATCCTATATGTAATTACAATTTTATGACTTTCATTTCTGTTCCCTTAATCGGCCTGTCAATTACTGTGCCAATACCACACATACTTGACCACAATATCTATTTAATAACTTTTAATATCTAAGTCTTCCTCATTGCTAATTGCCTTTGGAATTTTTCTCATCTTTTCTTGTTTGCTTTTTCTTCCAGATGAACTATTAGAATCATCTGCCATTTCTCAAAATGCAATAGAATAGAATTTTGATTTTCCCCTTACATCTTATTCAACAAGTATGTACGTATGTATGTATTTTTAAAAAGATTTTATTTTTTTAAGTAATCTCTACACCCAATGTGGGTCTTAGACTTACAACCCCAAGATAAAGAGTCACATGCTCTACTGACTGAGCCAGCCAGGCACCCCTCAACAAGTATTTATTAATTGATATAAAGGAACTCATCAATGTTGACCAAATAATAACGGCAGTAACATTTGTAAGTCTATATTTCCTTATATTTGCAAAGTGCTTTAAATGTACTAGGGGCGCCTGGGTGGCTCACTGGGTTAAGTGTCTGACTTTTGATTTTGGCTCAGGTCATGATCTCACTGTCCTGAGATAGAGCCCAGCATCGGGCTCCCATGCTGAGCTTAAGATTCTCTCTCTCCTTTTCCCTCTGCCTCTCCCCCACATGTCCTCTCTCTCCCTCTCTCTCTCTATCTCTCTCAAAAAAAACCCAAAACCATATTGTTCATCAAGAAGTTTCAGAATACTTGAAAACAAGATAATTAAGGCAGGTGTAAAGAGGGGGGAAAAATCTCTTCAATGTAAACCCAGAGGGGAATAGGCTGGTTGACTATAAATAGGATTCAGAAAATCAGAAAATTGAAAGTTATATAAGAGGTCAAGGCAGAAATTGGGGAAAAGGATACATGGGCTTAGACAGTCACATACTCTAAAAGGAGACTCAGAGTATTAACAGGTACTGGGTTAACATCTCAGTGGAGGGCATTCTGGGTTCTGGGTTCATGTTCCATGGATCTGAGATAGCAGCTCTGCAACTGGGTTGGATAAACTGTCTTTGTGGAAGATAGGGAAAAAAGTTTGGGTGTGATAAAGTAAATCAACCATACTATTAAATGCTAGAGTTAAATATAAGTTGCATAATCATCATTATAATTTATATTTGTTGTTTATTCTATTGGATAAATTAAGAGATTTTAATTAAAAACTAAGATAATGTAATTAAATTTGTAAACAGAGTTTTAATGTTAAGTGAATTTGATTTCCTACATCAATAAGTTTATTTATTTTTGAGAGAGAGAGAGAAAGCATGAGAGAATGCAAATGGGGGAGGGGCAGAGAGTGAGGGGGAGACCGATGATCCAAAGCAGGCTCCATACCATCAGCACAGAGCCTGATGCAGGGCTCAAACTCATGAACCGTGAGATCATAACCTGAGCTGAAGTTGGACAGTCAATGACTGAGCCACCCAGGTGCCCGAACATCAATAAGTTTCATTTCATGTATTTATTACTTTTTGACGGATTTAGCAAGATTTTTTTTCTAGTTAATATAGTTTTAAAAGTTTTTAAAGTTTTATTTTAATTCCAGCTGGTTAATGTACAGTGTTATATCTCAGGCGTGTAATATAGTGATTCAACACTTCCATACAGCACCCGGTGCTCATCACAACAAGGGCACTCTTTAGTCCCCATCGCCTATTTCACCCATCCCCCACCCACCTCCCCTCTGGTAACCATCAGTTTGTTCTCTATAGTTAACAGTCTGTTTCTTGGTTTGCCTCTCTCTCTTTTTTTTTTTTCCTCCCTTTGCCTATTTGTTTTGTTTCTTAATTTCCACATATGAATGAAATCATATGGTATTTGTCTTTCTCTGACCTATTTGGCTTAGCATTATACTCTCTAGCTCCAGCTATGTCACTGCAAATGGCAAGATTTCATTCTTTTAAAAAAGTTTATTTTAGGGGCGCCTGGGTGGCGCAGTCGGTTAAGCGTCCGACTTCAGCCAGGTCACGATCTCGCGGTCCCTGAGTTCGAGCCCCGCGTCGGGCTCTGGGCTGATGGCTCAGAGCCTGGAGCCTGTTTCCGAATCTGTGTCTCCCTCTCTCTCTGCCCCTTGCCTGTTCATGCTCTGTCTCTCTCTGTCCCCAAAATAAATAAACGTTGAAAAAAAAAATTTTTTTTTTAAAAAGTTTATTTTAGAGAGAGAGTGAGAAGGGGAGAGGGGCAGAAGAAGAGAGAGAATCTTTAGCAGTCTCCATTCTCAGCACAGAGTCTGACAAGGGGCTTGATCCCATGACCCTGGGATCATGCCCTGAGCCAAAATTAAGGTTTGGATGCTCGATCAAGTGAGCCACCCAGGCGCCCCAACATGTCATTCTTTTTTATGGCTGGATAATATTCCATTACATATATCCAGTCATCCATTGATGGACACTTGGAATGCCTCCATATCTTGGCTATTATAAATAATGCTGCTATAAACACAGGGGTGCATGTATCCCTTTGAATTAGTGTTTTTTGGGGCACCTGAGTGACTCAGTCAGTTAAGAGTCTGACACTTGATCTCGGCTCAGGTCATGACCTCACAATTCGTGAGATCCAGCCAAGCGTTGGGCTCTGGGCTGATAGCATGGATCCTGCTTGGAATTCTCTGTCTCTCTCTTTCCCTCTCTCTGTTTCTTCCCCCCTCTCTTTCAAAAAATAAATAAACATTTGAATTAGTGTTTTGTATTCTTTGGGTAAATACCCAGTAGTGCGACTGTATAAGGCAGTTCTATTTCTAACTTTTTGAGGAAACTCCATACTGTTTTCCAGAATGGCTGCACCAGTTTGCATTCCTACCAACAGTACACTAGTGTTCCTTTTTCTCCACATCCTCAACCAACACTTGTTGTTTCTTGTGTTATTGATTTTTGCCATTCTGACAGGTGTGAGGTGATATCTCATTGTATGTGATTTGTATTTCCCTGATGGTAAGTAATAACGGACATCTTTTCATGTGTCCATTAGCCATCTGGATGTCTTCTTTGGAGAAATGTCTGTTCATGTCTTCTGCCCACTTTCTAATTGGATTATTTGTTTTTGGGGTGTTGACTTGTATAAGTTCTTTGTATATTGTGGATACTAACCCTTTATTTGATATGTCATTTGCAAATATCTTCTCCCATTCTGTGGGCTGCATTCTAGTTTTGCTGATTGGTTGGATTTAGCAAGATTTTGTTTGTTAAGTTTATAACTGTTTTATGAGGTAACTGAAACGCCTGAGAGGATTTGACACTAAATTTGTAAATGTTGTCTTAGGGGTGCCTGGGTGGCTCAGTCAGTTAAGCAGAAGGACTCTGGATTTTGGCTCAGGTCAGGATCTCATGGTTCATGGGTTCAAGCCCCATGTCGGGCCCTGTGCTGACAGTGCAGAGCTTGCTTGGAATTCTCTCTCTCCCTCCCTCTCTCTGCCCCTCCCCTGCTCACATTCGTTCTCTCTCAAAACAAATTAAAAAACTTAAAAAAAATTTTTTTTAATTCTTGTAAGAAAAATTTGTAAATGTAGTAAATGCTTAAGGGTATTTAGCTAGGTCAATTAAAAACATTTTTTAATGCTATTTTTGAGAGAGAGACAGAGTCAGAGAGTGAGCAGGGGAGGGGCAGAGAGAGGAGACACAGAATCTAAAGCAGCTCCGGGCTCTGAGCCGTCAGCACAGAGCCCGACTCAGGGCTCAGACCCGCGAACCGTGAGATCATGATCTGAGCCAAAGTCGGACACTCAACCGACTGAGCCACCCAGGTGCCCCAGGTCAATTTATAGAAATAGTTATTGTTGGGGGCGCCTGGGTGGGTCAGTCGGTTAAGCGTCCGACTTTGGCTCAGGTTGTGATCTCGAGGTCTGTGAATTCAAGCCCCACGTCGGGCTCTGTGCTGACAGCTCAGAGCCTGGAGCCTGCTTCCGATTCTGTGTCTCCCTCTCTCTCTGACCCTCCCCCTGTTCATGCTCTGTCTCTCTCTGTCTCAAAAATAAATAAACGTTAAAAAAAAAAAAAGAAATAGTTATTGTTAGGAGAATATCACCTCTCTCAAGGGTGAGAGAAAATAATTATTTTTTATACTTTCGAATGTATGTATTTATGAATAAAACAACTCTGTTTACAAGTGACTTTAAGCTTATTTTTCTAACTTAAATGAACTAAATATTGATTCAGACGCATGTCAACCTGTGTATTTCTTCCTGTGCTCCAAAATCTACTTTGCACCTTAAAAACTCAATTGTAGTAAGATACCCAACTCATCTAGGTTTTCTGGAAACTACTTTGGTTTTAAAACTGGGAATCGTGGCAAACGGGGGCAGGGGGTCACTGTTCTTGGCAGACAATCCTCTGACCTTCACAACAGCCCTGGGGCAACCCGATGTGAAACCTGTGTGCAGGGTTATTATTCCCATTAACAGAGGCAGCAACTGGGCTCAGAGAAGTTAGCATGGTTTGGCCAAGGCCATAGTTTGGTTTACAATTTATCCACCTTTCTCACGTCCTTTTTCTACTTAATGTGATTGGTTGATTTACTTCTGAGGTCTTTCCTTCCTCTCCAGTGGAGAACTTAGTTTCTTCCTTCTAGAATAAATGAGTTTTATTTTCACCTGGAGGAGTCATGGTCTAGGATTAACTTCAGCAGTAACCCCTAGAAATTCTTTTGTAGAGACATTCAGGGAGGTTGCCTTAGTCTTTGTAAGATGGGTAGAAACAAAGGTTACGAAGCTGTTCAGTGCATGGATTACGGGGCATTTTAAAAATAATTTTGTTTGTTGATTATTTAAAATATGTTACTACTTATAATTAGCTTTTTAAAAAGTTTTTATTTATTTATTTAGAGAGACAGAAATAGGATGAGTGGGGGAGGGCCAGGGAGAGAAGGGGAGAAGGAGAATCCCGAGCAGGCTCCCCACTGTCAGCATAGAGCCCAAACTGTGAGATCGTGACCTGAGTTGAAACTAAGAGCCAGATGCTTAACCAGCTAGGCCACCCAGGCACCCCAGTACTTCATTCTTTCATATGGATGAATAATATTCTGCAGTGTGGCTATACCACATTTTATTTATCTTTTCATCCGTTGATGGGCATTTGGATTGTTTATACTTTTTTGGCTATTACGAATCATGCTGACGTGAACACTGGCGTACAAGTCTGTGTGTGGATATATACTTTCGTTTCTCTTGAGTATTTACTTAGGAGTGGAATTGCTGGGTCCTCTACTAACTCTATATTCAATATTTTGAGGAACTTCCAGACTGTTTCCAAAAAGGTTGCACCACTTTACATTCCCACTAGCAATGCATAAGGGTTCCAATTTCTCTACATGATCCCTAAATCTTGTTATTACCTGTTTTGTTGTTGTTGTTGTTTTGTTTTTTCGATTATAGCCATCTAGTGGGTGTGAGGTGGTATCTCATTGCGGTTTTGATCTGCATTTCCCTGATGATTAGTGGTGTGGAGCATCTTTTCATATGCTTATTAGCCATTTGTATATTTTCTTTGGAAAAATGTCTGTGTAGATCATTGGTCCATTTAAAAAATGGGTTATGTATCTTTTTATAATTGAGTCGTAATTGCACTTTATATATTCTAGATATGTCCTTTACCAGATATATGATTTTAAAATATTTTCTACCATTCTTAGGGTTCTCTTTGCATTTTCTTGATGATATCCTTTGAATCACCGAAGTTTTTAATTTTGACAATGTCCAACTGACCTATTTTTTTTTCTTTTGCTGCTTTTGCCTTTGGTGTCATATTTAAAGTATAATTCACTTTTAAAAGTTATCATGATATGAAAATAGTATTCATTATGTGATAAGAATGAATACATGCTTTTTGTGTATATATATTTGATATAATATATTATATATTTTATATTGTAAAAATATTTTATAATTTTATACTTTTACATAATACATATATTTTGTACATGTACTAAATAATTTCAATATCTTGAATTTATATATACATACTCATTGACTAGAAATCCAGAAAACAAGGTGTGACCTTAGCAGACCATTGAAGAAGAGAGGAACTTTCTTTTTTCCATTTAGCTAGGTTACTATTTATTATTAAAGAGTACAGTTAGGGAAAGCCAAATGGAAGAGATGCTTAGGGCAAGAAATGGGGAAAAGGACATGAAGCTTGCGTGCCCTCCTTGGGCACGTGCCACTTTCCCTGCATATCCACGTTTGCCAACCTGGAAGCTCTCCAAGTTCTGTGCTTTTGGGTGTGTTTGTTTGCTCGTTGGTTTGCTAGAGAGGCATCTTCTATCTGGGGAAATTGCTAAAGAAGTTGGAGGAGGAGGGATGGGATCAAGGGGATGGATTTTATCCATGTGAATGGCAACACTGTTGTAACAAGAACAGGAAATTTGAGAAAACTTTTGTGAGCGTCTGCGATCTGAAAACAGTTTTCACCTGGAAAAGGGTTAGGCCCAGGAAGCACCACGAAGAGGTTTTCTAGAATTAAGGAGGAGAAATTCATAGCTTTACTCACAAGTACCATCAGATTTGGTGAGTTCTTTAAAACCAGAATTGGTGGAAATTTGTTTTTCTTAGGACTGGACACTAGATGTCTCAGTTACCTTGAGTCTGCAATGAGAAACGAGAAATTTATAAAAAAGGTTGGCACAGGGGCTCTTGGGTGGCTCAGTCGGTTAAGCGGCCGACTTCGGCTCGGGTCATGATCTCACGGTCTGTGAGTTCGAGCCCTGTGTCGGGGTCTGTGCTGACAGCTCAGAGCCCGGAGCCTGTTTCAGATTCTGTGTCTCCCTCTCTCTGACCCTCCCCCATTCATGCTCTGTCTCTCTCTGTCTCAAAAATAAATAAACGTTAAAAAAAAAAGGTTGGCACAGGAACTGTGCTATTTAATCTTGTATATGATGTAGCTTTTTATCTGGGGTATTGGAATTTCATTTCAATTAAACTTTTTTTTTGAAACCTGGCTACAGATAGTTGTTACCTTTGAAATTCTTAACTAAGAACTCATTAAAATATCGGTAATGTACTGTAATTTCCTGGATGAGGAAATGAAATGAAAGATATTTAAAGATCTGTTGAGAGACTTAGATGAAAGTGGAATTGGAAATCAGGGTAGAACCAGAAATTACCAGCTCCCTACATCGTCCTCTAGAAAGCAGTTATTTCCACTGAGTAATGTACAAGATCTTTGTTAATAGAAAAAAAGAAAATGCTCTAGATGAGACAGATATATTTAACAGACGTATGAATGATGTGGAGAGAGAAGCACTGGATTAGGAGCCCAAAGATGTGATTTTTTAAGAGTTAAATCACTGCTTTTATGTTCCAAGATGCCATTCAAATTCCCTCCATCTGGGCCTTGTTTTCCTCCAGCCTCTAGAGAGTTCAACATTCTTTTCCTGGAGGAAGAACTCAAGAACCAATGGAATTCTCATGGCCAATATACAACTTACTATTGTTTTTGGGAATGACAAGGGTCAAGAAAGGCATATCCATTAAACTATAAAACGTTTGTCTATGTGTCCCTGAAATTATCTTCAGTGCCTCTAATGGTACACATTTCCTGCTCTTGGGGGAAGTGGGCTCCAATTATTGCAGGCAAATGTGGAGACAAGGAGAAAGGATGAGGGTAGCAAAACGCTGAAGAAGGTAGAAAAGAGGCCAAGAGAGCCCATGAGAATGATTATGATCCAGCATACATCAGTTCTTTCACTCAGTCGGTCCCAGGCACTCCTCCCAAACCTGGGAGGGAGGGAAAAGAGTGCCACCATGTGGACTCAGCGTGATCCCTGGGAGTGAACTGATCACAACAGGTACAACTCACTCTCTGGCCCTCTGGCCCTGCCATTTCTCTCCTGCTCATTCACATATGCTAATCCTGATCTCCCTCTCTGACACACACACACACACACACACACACACACACTACATCCAGGGTAGCCTTGGTCCTGCCCGCATAACTGCAGAGAGAGGGTGGGAATAAAAGGCTAATTGTTAGTACATGAGCCTCTTAGGTGACATTTTTGCTACTTCCTGGGAAATCACCCCTTGCCCTCGGTCTCTGGCCCTCCCAGGGTCATTGCCCACCCCCACATGCCTCCCTCACAGAGTCATTTATCCAGGCTCATGTGGGTGTGCTCTTGAGGTGGAGCTAGCAAGGGAAGCTGAAGGGTACTCAGTCCTGGTCCCAGACTGCTGAGTTTCACTAAGAAGGAACAAGTGATGGCTGTTCTGCCAGGCCACACAATGAGCCGCTTTCTCCGAGAGCCATGACCTTTACCCAGGAAGAGGCCGACACACTTATCAAGTCTCTACATTTGCTGGAGAGAATCTGTGGTAAACAGAGCAAGAAGGCCTTCATTGTCACCGATAGCCTGTAGAAGCTACTAGAGCTTTATATGCAGGGCCCTTGGTTGCCTGGTCAATGACTATCATCAAATTTTACTGTGGAAATGGATTATTTAAAGTTAAAAAATAATTTATTTAGTTGAATTTGGATTGGTCTGGATGATCGCCAGTGACTGCCAATGTGTCCATGCCATAGAAAACATGCTGGTTGCTCCCTCATAATTTTTGTCTTCACTTCCCATGCTCAAAGAACCCTGATTTTGTACAGTTATTTGGTGACCATGAGTCAATCCCAGAGGCTAACCCTTATTGCAGCCATGCTTTTCTTCCTTGCCAGCGATTGGTCTAAATTGTGGACTGCTGAGGGCCTTTGAGGCAGGGAGAAAGTGCCGCCATGCTGCCCTTTCGTCTTGCTTTTGGACTTGTGTGAGGGTCTGCTTCTCTGGCCATCTTCTGAGGGTAGGTACCATATGCAGAGCTGACAGATGTGAATAAAGGCCCAAGTCCTTACTGATACAACTGAGATTTAGAGATGCCTACTTGGGGACATCTTGCTAAGCTGGCTTTTCTATGGATTGCTGTCCAAAGCATCTTAAATGATACACATGCTTTCCCCCTACCTGATTTAACATTATCAGGCATAACACAAACCCTTCAGCCAACAATTTATAAACACTCTGCTTTCCTCATGGCTTAAAGCAGTATGCTGGACTCCAGAGGGTTTCTAAGCAGTTTGTGCAGTTATACTACAGTGGAACTGGAAATTGATTTGAACAATAAGCATCTGGCTGGATGGCCAGGGAATCTTCCTCTTTCCTGTCAAGACAACAGCCCAATTTCCTCAGAACCAGCTTTCTTCTTTGTTTAGTTCTTTTTCTCTCCCTGAAGGATTTGGAATTGAGACCCAACCACCCACTCATTGATCCATCCATCCATCCACCCCTCCAGTAAAGTATCTATTAAACCCTCTCCACGTGCTCATTTACCAGCGCATGCTGAGGACACAATGATGACTGTGGCCGTGCTGTGGGCCATGGACCAGCCATGACCAGCCATGGGTCAGAGGCAGTCCTGAGGAAACTCAGCCTAAAAAGATTTATCCGCGGCCAACCACGCAGAGCCACTGCATCAGGCGTGGGGTAAAAGGCACACTGCAACAGGGATCTAGGTGCCACTGCATGGAAACATCCAGAATGGGGTCACTGGCTTGGAGGAAATCTCTGGGGATTGCTGCCTCACTAACAGTCGCTTGACAGATGAGGACACAGACCCAAAGGGAACAGATCATTTGTTCTACATATGAAAATCCATCAAGCTGTACACTTAAGATTTGTGCACTGTGCTGCGGGCATGTTTAACTTCAGTTAAAAAACCCAAAAAGGATCAAAAGCAGAAATGATTCCTAGATACACTTTTTTTTTTAATTGAATGTTTATTTATTTTTGAGAGAGAGGGAGACACAGAATCCGAAGCAGGCTCCAGGCTCTGAGCTGTCAGCACAGAGCCCGACGTGGGGCTCGAACTCATGAGCCGTGAGATCATGACCCGAGCCGAAGTCAGATGCTCAACCGACTGAGCCCCTAGATATACTTTTTTAAAGTTTACTGATTTAAGTAATCTCTACACCCAAGGTGGGGCTCAAACTCACCACCCAGAGTCGCAACTTCTACCAGTTGAGCCAGCCAGGCGCACCCCCCCACACCCTATTTTTTGGCCTCACTTAAGGAAGGGAATAAAGGCAGAACTTTGAATAAAGAAAGGGGAAAGCAGTGATACTTTACACATCTAAATTAGTGATTATGGGAATGATCCAATTTCTCATCTCTCTCCTGCTAGAAGCTCTTCTACATCTAAAGTCGAAGTTTTAGGGGCACCTGGGAGGCTCAGTCAGTTGAGCTCAGGTCATGATCTCGTGGTTCGTGGGCTCAAGCCCCGTGTCGGGCTCTGTGCTGGCAGCTGAGGGCCTGGAGCCTGCTTTGGATTTTATGTCTCCCTCTCTCTGCCTCTGTCTCTCTCTCTCTCTGAAAAAAACAAACAAACAAACAAACATTAGAAAAACGTTTAAAGTTGAAGTTTTAACTTCAATGTCAATGAGATGCTTGTAAATGTGTATTGTTTTCTGTAGGTGATATGCAGTGGGAATGCTGGTACCCCCGTGTGGATCTTAAGAGTTCAGATTCACGCCTTGAAGTTGTTGGCTCCCACTCTGGAGCCAGGAATGGTCAGAAAGATTCAGAATAGTCCAGATGTTTGTGAGGGAGCAAGCTTCAAGGGACTCCTGAAGCGGGAGCAGCTTGCTCTGGCCAGTTGGGTTTATCTCGGATCAACCTCAACACAAAGAACCCTAAGGGTATCAGACGGCAGAAGTGGCTCCAAGAACACTTACCTCATCTCTTCCACCCCAGGGGGCACGGGAGTGTAGTTCTAATCGGCACAAAGGGAGTTTGTTGGCACACGGAAAACCTAGGAGTAAAATTAACTTCAGGTATGGCTGCGTTCAGGGCTCAAACAATGTTATCAGCACCCAATTTCCCTCCACTTGAGGTTCTTACACCGTATCAGTTATAAATTCAGGAGCTTCAAGGTGGCCCCACAAAGCTCAGCTGCCAAGAAGAATCCAGTATCTCCGGACTCTATCTTTTCAGCTCCAAGTCTCGCCGGGGGTAGAAACACACCTTCTCTCCTACAACTTTCCAGGGAATCTTAAGTCTCATTGGCTCTGGGTGAGTCACATGCACACTGCTGAGCCAATCGCTGTGACTGTGGAAAATGCAATTGATTGACTTAGGCCTAGGTCACATGCTTCTTCCTCAGACCTCTTCCCAGGCTAGTGGGTGGCTTCCTTCCTCTCACTGGGGATTCCTGCTGCCACTGTACCCCTGTACCTCCTTCTGGTTTTTCAGGACCATCACACATCTGTGGGCCAGTGGCTGTGAGGTGCAATTCCATGGCTGCTGGGGTGGAGAACAGGCCATACGATATATCTTAATGGCTTGAGAAGTTAATATTCTCACTTGGCCTCTGAGGCTGGCAGCATCTTAGCCCCTGCCAGTATATAAGGTGGGTGCTGTCATATGGCAGGTCAATAGTTTGTTTTTTTGTGTGTTTTTGGCCCTACTATTCTCTCCCCCATCCTATAGATGCAGTTTCTTCCCCTCCACCCTTAATGGACAGATGACCACTCGTAGCATCTCGTGGCACTACAGAATGCTGGCAAGTAGGTCTGATGTATGCAGCTAGTCCAAGGCTAGCTATAGGCCCATCGGCGGCTCCTAAATGCCCCTCATTCTTTGCAGGCAGTCAACAGGTGCCTTCTCTTTTCACCCCTCTCACTGGGTTGTCTGACTCCATGCCATACCACAGCACCCATCCCTGCATTACAGGGGTCTTTGCATATTACCTCAGGCCACTGTGTGTGTGTTTACCTGTGTGTGTGGTGGGGTCGCTTCCTAGTAATTCAGGCAAGAGGCAGATATAACTGGTTTATGGGATGGGCTACACCTGGTCAAGTGCAAACCAAGGTTGAAGCAGAACCCGATGTTCTGTGTTTCAAGTTATTGCCCATCTTATCCTGAGTATTAACTTAATGTTAAACTAAAAACTCTTAGGCTTGGGATATGAAAGGGTAGGTACTACCTAGAAAAACTGTTGATAGCATGCACACACTTTTGTTATGGCAACACTGACAGTTACTTCCTTCAATATGCAAAGCAGGGAGCAAGTGAATGGACAGGAGCTGGAAGAAGAGTGGGCACAACCTTACCGGGATTGGCCTCCTGCCTGGGCTGCTGCTAAATCGCAAGCTGGAGCGTCAGTGACCTCTGCTGGCAAGATTTTTTCCTCGGCTCTGCAGAAAGGATGGAGTCCCCTCCACGGTTCGCGTGTCTGGTTCAATGTTCTTGAGAGAGAAACCATGAGATTTATGCCTATGGGGGGTAGGGCAGACTGGGCTTTCATGCTAAACTTTTCCTGGGGGTTGGAGGCTACAGCAGGCAGCAATCTAGGCACAGATCCTACCCCAGCCTCCATCAGCCCTCTGTCAAACGCTGACAGCTTGTTTACGTTACTTGCTTTCCAAATATAAACATGCTTTCTTTTTTAAATAAATATGCTTTCAAAAAGAACGCATTCAAAAACAAGTTTCGCATAAACAGGTTTATAAACTGTCTTAAGAACATGTTTGCAAATTGGCAAAGGAAGGTGGAAACAACTGTCAAAACAAGGTCACTTTTTAATGTGTAGTATGTGTCGGGGTGGGGGGTGTGGGGGTGGGTTGAGACATCCTTTCCCAGCACCTTCCCAAATCGCACACCTCGCCACGTGCCACCTCATGCACAAAAACATGTGAAACGCTGTTGTGGGACAAGGCCTGAGCCTGCCTCTAAGCCAGGCAGACCTTTTTACAACTGTCCAGGTACGTCCGTAATCGGAGACTTGGGGCTGGAAAGCTGGATGGTGAAGTCGAAGCCATCATGACAGGTCTCGAGGGTCATGCTGATACAGTCACTGACTAAGCAGCTCTTGCCCCTGCAGGACCTTGTGGTGGGCACTTGACCTCTCCTAGCCCACCCTCCCTTCTCTGAAGGTTGTGTTTCCGGTTAGGATCGGGCCTCTGCAGCTATCTTCTGACAGGGCTCTGTCCCTTTAACCAGAGCTAATTGGGTCCAGACTAAACTGACCAAAGGGAACCAATTTCTTCAACGGGGGTTGGGGGAGGGCAGGAATCAGATTTCTTTTCCAGAATTGGCAATTAGTGCACAGGGACGGCAGTCAGTCTCTGACGGACGCTTTGTGAGGTCCCGTGGGCCTGGCCAGCACCTTGCACTGCGGGCAGGGAGACACAGAGAAGGCTGGGAGCGCAGAGAGAACGAATTAAGGTGGCACGAAGGGGGCTCAGAGATGAGGTGGAGGGCTTCCTGGTTCCAACTTTCATCCATCCATCTTAGGTTCTTCCCTTGTTTCCTTCCCACATCCCATTTTTGCCTAAACAACAAAAGACCCTGAAGACAGAGGCACTTCTGTTTAGTTTGCATTGAATACAGAGCAAAATGTTCTGAAGACTTACTCTTGAGAGCTCGGAATTTGAATTATGTTGATTCAAGCTACCAGGAGACTCAGAAGGGATTGGAGCTTCTGTTCACTGGATTTTCTAGATGAGTTAAGCAGAAAACTCTCTTCCTGTTTGTTTCCATCTTTGTTATAAAAGTTGGTCTAAAATGCGCGAATAAAGAAAAGATTGGAAACAAATGTAGGACACTTATTAGAGAGAGTACAGAGTATGATGTAGGCATAACAAGAAGAAGACAGACCCCCCGTGTCCCCCGAAAGGCTCTCCGTGATATTGGAGATTATTGGATATTATTATTGTTAAATAAATTAAGTACCGAATGCTATGTGTAGCGTTCTCACATTTGTGTAAAAAAGGAAGGAAACAAAAATATATAAGTTCGTAAGTTCGTATAATATATATAGCTAATATATAAAATATACATATATGCTTGGATATGCATAGGATGTCTGTGGAGGACAACCCAAGATCTAGAACAGTGCATGCCTCCTGGGAGAAACCTTGGGGCAGAATGTGAGGGTAACTTATTTTTCTCTGTGTCCCCTTTCACTGTATTTGAAAAAAATCTTTTTTTCTTTTACCATGTACCAGCTCATTAAATACGTACATAATGAATAAACACCTACCAACACATTAGCCTGCTTTCCCCTTTTATTAAGCAGAGAGCAGTCATTTCTGTTAACCAAGGGAATTCCTGGGCTCACCTATTCTGATGTGTTTGCATTCATCAGTGAAAGTCATTGAATGATCAAACATAAGCGGTGAGGAGTGAAGGCTGGGTGTTCCTCGGGCAGCACGAGTGAGGCGGGGAGTGGAACAGACAGGGGTGTAGTTGCAGAGGAAACAATATCCCAGCTTGAGGATCTGCTAGTAAACTGAGTTCTCATTTCCTATGTAGATTCTCATCACTGTGAGTGGTGAAGTCCTTGGGCGCGGGCCTTTCTGCCTCTATTAAATGGTGAAAACAATACTTTCTTTCCCGGTTCTTGCTCAGATGGAAGCATTTGGCACAAGTCCCTTGCTCAGTTAGTTTTAGCCAAACACAGTGTGTTCTGTGGTCATTTTGATGGACTTTTCTTCAGCATGTCCCAGAAGTAGGGGCATAAAACCTCTATTAGTAGAGATTACGATGATGTTGGATGTTCTGGGTTTGAATTCAGACTCTGCTGGTTAGAGGAATTCAGACCCTGCTGTTTATTATTAGATGTGTCTCGGGGCCCCTGGGTGGCTCAGTCGGTTAAGCGTCCGACTTCAGCTCAGGTCACGATCTCGTGGTCCGTGAGTTCGAGCCCCGCGTCGGGCTCTGGGCTGATGGCTCAGAGCCTGGAGCCTGCTTCCGATTCTGTGTCTCCCTCTCTCTCTGCCCCTCTCCCGTTCATACTCTGTCTCTCTCTGTCTCAAAAATAAATAAACTTAAAAAAAAATTAGATGTGTGTCTGCTCTCTTTGAAGATTTTGCGGGGAGTGGGGACTTGATTCCCTTCAGCATAGGCATCTTTGCCGTCAGTTGGAGAGAACCAGTCTGAGACTGAAGCCAGTAGAGAGGAAAGTAGAGCAGAGAGAAATGGGAGAGATAGGAGAGACAGAGAGAAAGAGAGAGAGAGAGGAAAGAGACAGTACCATTTTTCTTAAGCCCTCACATCCTGCTTTGCTTAAAGCCAACTATTCTGTCCGTGGCAGCTGAGAGGGTCGTGGCTCAGTTTCCTTGCCCTTGTGCTGAGAAGTAGAAATCCAGTATACTAGAACAAGGTTATGTGTTGCCCACCTACCAGCCACCCCCAACCTGATCGATATGGTCTGAAGGTGGGGCTGAGAAGCGAGGGAGAGGTGATTTCTAAAGGAAATTCAGGTGCTTTCACCATCAGACTAGAAGAGGACTCAGCAGGAAACCCCAGAGATGTCTACCAGGAAAACCCAGAGCTGTCCACCACACTTAGCAGGACAGATGGGGGCTTAGTTCTACTTCTGTTGTGGCTGCTGATGCCCCTTCCCGTTCTGAAGAAACTCTTCCCCGTTAGGGTGACCAGTCATCCTGGGTTTTCCAAGACTGACCTGGTTTAAGCACTGAAAAGCCCCGCCTCTCGGGAAAACCCTCCTTCCTGGACACACAGTGATGGTCGGTCACCCTGGAATGGAGAATCAGCACCCTTAGCAGAGGACTCATGTTTGGCATTGCTGTGCTGATGCTGGAAACACAGCTAAATCAGGAAGCTCTGGACTCTGCCTGGAGGAGCGTGCCGTCTGAGGGAATTGAAAGGTGGAAAGGTGGAATTGAAAAAGGATTTTGCCAGAGAGCTGTGGGGCCGGACTGAGGCAAAGGCAAGCCGAGGTCTGAGGGTTGGTCTCACAAAACACCTTAAGGAAGAAGCTTTCTTTAGAAGGGACTTTTGACCTAGACATTGAGAAATGATCATGTCTGTGGGTGGGGGCGGAGTGGCGTGAGAATGGACCTTTCAATATTGCTAGGAACTTGTACTCAGACACAGTGTGATGAAAAGCCAGATACTCTGGGGAGTGGTGACAGCCCCCCAAAGTTCAACAAGGTCAAAGGCAAGAGCACAGATGGAAGCCTATGCAGTGGACTCTCGAACAATGCAGGGACTGGGGACCTGACCTGTGTATAACCTTTGACTCCCGAGAAACTTAACCACTAAGAGCCTAGTGTTGACCAGAAGCCTCACTGATAATATAAACAGTCGATTATGTATATGTTGTAGATGTATTACATACTGTATTCTTATAATAAAGTAAGCTAGAAAAATCTTATTAAGAAGACCATAGGAAAGAGAAAATACATTTATAGCACTGTACTGTATTTATAAAAAGAATCTGCATATAAGTGGATTCACACAGTTCAAACTCGTGTTGGTTGAGGGTCAATGGTAGTATATCATGTATCTAAATTTGAAGGTTATAAGTCAGGTGAGTAAGCTCTTAATTAAATATGCTCTATTCTCTTCCTTCGGTAAACATACCTTCCTAATAATCTGGGAGGCCAGGTTTGGATTTAGAGGACCCAGTCTGTGGTGTTCCTGACTGGGGTGAGACAGCATGAGAAAGGCTGGGCCCAGGGTGTCCTTGTATTTCTTCTTACTCTCCGCCCTGCTCCTTCCCACACTGCCGGGGCTTTGGGCACATACACATGTGATCTTGAAACTTCATCACAAACTCCGTCCACATCCCTTGCAAACACCTGCTCCTTGCCTGTCCCTGGGGTCTAGGGGAGTGACCCTGGCAGGGAAGAGATCCGAGCAGGCCCTGCAAGTGGGCAGAGAATTCTCAGGTCCTGAGCACTCTGGGTGGGTACCTCATTGTTGGTCCTGCATGCAGACTCTGCCTGGAGGGAGGGGGGACCTCCGGAGGAGGGCCAGGGTGGGGCCTTCCTGCTTAGGTGTAAGGATGCCACTGAATGGTGAGGAGTTCCCAGTGGCTGGAATGTGGCCACAGTCCACATGAGCACTAGCAGAGGAGGCTGGTTCCCATTATGATGACAAAAATCGTGGCCCTGGGTTTCTCTTCAGGAAGAGAAACATCAGAAATGAAGGGGTCTGACCTGGGAAATGGCTTGCTGCTCTTCCCACTATAACCACATTTACACAGATATTGGGCATGTTCCAGTTAAGGTGTGGGATGTGGCCTTTTAGCCCCGTAAAACTGAGAAGCTAGAAATGAACAGCACGTAAGCTACACAGTATCTCAGCTGGCCAGATTTCGGGAGAGAAACTGGCCAAGCATCAGAGCTGAGTCAGCTTCTCTCTGGCAGTAGCCTATTGCTTATGTGAAGTAAATTTTTGAATTAGAGATGGCAATTTCTTTTAGATGGCCTTCCTAATGGAAGATGTTCTTCCATCAGAGGGTCCGCAATGTATAAAAGTTAAGTGATGACCTAGATTTTCAGAGCATTATACATTAGACATTATACAACGGGGGGCACAGAAGGGGCATGAAGATCCTTTCGGGGGCCAGTCTATATCTCAGATTCGCATTTCTTGGTCCAGTCATAGGCTCCCCCCATATTTTACCCTTTGGAGTAGCTGACTAAAAGTTTCAGATTTTGATTAGTTATAAGAAAAACAAACAAACAAACAATACACCCCTCCCCCACTCCTCGCTATACTTCTATTCTTTCCTGATTGGGTAGAGGCAAGCAAAAGTATGAAGTCTCCCGTTTGCTTTGGGCCACGCAAGACCCCATTTTCACCCCCAACATGAAAAGAGCCTTGTTTAGATAGTCCTTGAAATTTGACTCAATTTGTACCCTCCTCATTTATTTCCATTGAAAGTATTTTCAGAATTTCTTCCGCTCTCCCAAATCCTTGACAGCTAATCCCAGGAACTCTCCGGTTCTACTACAAATAATGCTGTGCTCCTACCCACCACAGCTTTGTGGTGAGAGGAGGTCTGTGCTCTTGGGCTTCAGTGCCCTTTGCCTCTATTAACCGGCTCTGGAACTCACCTGCCGGGGAACTCTGCTTCTCCACATACCAGCTGTATGACCTTGGGTAAGATAACTTCTCTGTGCTTGGTTTTCTCATTGGGGATTAGCTCTTGTAGAATAGCTTGTCCCTAAAGATGCCTGCCATCAATCCCTTCCCTCGTTGTATGTGCCTACTACTCCCCCATTGAGAAGTATAGTCCATCCCTCCACCCTTGAATCCAAGCTGGGCTGGGACTGCTCGGATGCCCAGGGTGGTCAAGACTTTAGACGATGCCACCATCTGACTATACCTGCACGAGGGGCCCGCTCAGCTGATCCCAGTCAAACCACAGGACCATATGATCCGAGAACACTGTATATGGCTGTTTTAAGCCACTAAGTTTTGTGGCACTGTACAGCAAAAGATAACCACATTAAACGTTGATGGGGATAATATCAACGTCTATCTCACAGGATTGATTATGAGGATTAAATAAATTAACATTAATTAGATGCTTAGAAGAGTGCCTGGTCATACAGGAGTACACCTTGGAAATATTGTGGGTTTGACTCTAGACCACCACAATAAAATGAGTATCATGAAAAAACAAGTCAATTGAATTTTTTGGTTTTCTAATACGTGTAAAAGTATGTTTATACTATACTATAGTCCATTAATTGTGCAATAGCATTACATTTAAAAAACCGATATACAGGGGCACCAGGGTGGCTCAGTTGGTTAAGCGTCTGACTCTTGATCTTAGCTCAGGTCTTGATCTCAGGGTTGCGAGTTCAAGCCCCACATTTGGCTCCATGCTGGGTTTCGTGAAGCCTACTTAAAAAAAAAAAAAACCAACAAAAACCCCAAAACAGTGTCATGCCTTCATTAAAAAAAAATACTTCCTTGCTAAAAAAATGTTAAGCCTCATCCGAGCTTTCAGTGAGTTGTAAACACTGACCACAGATCCCCATAACAAATATAATAATGAAAAAGCTTGAAATATTGCAATTACCAAAATGTAACACAGAGACACCAACAGACTTGCTCAATGCTGGGTTGCCACAAACCTTTAATGTGTTAAAAAAAAAAAAAACCCAAAAATGCAGTAAGTGCAAATCACGGTGAAGTGATGCGCAGTGAAATGAGGTCTGCCTACACGAACTGCCACAGAAGAACACATTGACCAAAAAACAAAAAACGACAACAAAAGAAAGATGTAGGACTTGGGGTATTCGAGTCTCAAGCTAATAAACACTCATTTTGAAGAAAGCACAGCAGTTGTCATTGGCCCAGTTCCCCACCTTCCAAAAAATCTCTCAGTCGATGTGGAGTCAGCTGGGGGTGGTGAGAACCATGTCCTGAAAACTGACAGGTGTTGGCCCTGTGTCTCTGGGCCCCTTGGCTTCTCTATGCTCTGTGCCCACAGCTCTCAGATGAAGACAATAATCACTGGCAACACAACAGGATGATGGTGAGAGACAAATATGAAAGTAGTTGTAAAAGAGCCTTCAGGCCTCCTCCATTTGTGTGTGTCTTATCAGACACTGAGGTCTGTACTTCCTTATATTAAACCCAGGCTTTCTAGTTCTTGGCTACAACTGAGTCTCTCACCAATACCCTCAACTTTCTTGCCTCCTCATCCTTTGTTTCACCCCACGTGGTGGAATCCTGGTCTCCAAGCGTCAGGTTCCACTTACAGCTCCTTTTCTCTCTCCTCTCTCCTTCCTAGCTCAGCTTCTGGAAACAAGAACCCTTGCTGACTCTCTTGTCTCTGCTCCTGCATCTGCCCCCCCAGTTTCCACCTGTACCACCACACTGAAACTACTCAGCAGGCTCATACCAGCTCTCATGAGCCAACTGGATGTCTCTCTTCTCAACTCCGCATTCAGTGACATCATGTTGGCAGCTTAAAATCATCCGTGGCAGGAGTGTTTTACATGACAGACATTGGCAAGTACTATAAATCCGGCTTTCCTGCTCTCCAAGGTGATGGTTAACTGTTTTACCAGTATATCGCTTCCAGTGACCTTCTAGTTGCTAAGTGCAAAAGGGCACTTTCCAGATTTTCTTTACTCGGCTTTATCTTTAGCCGAGTTGACACAACTGATGATTCTCTCCTTTCTGAGAGGTTCTTTAGCTCTGGCTGCCTAGATGCCACTCCTCCAATTTTCCTCCTACTTCTCTGTTCCCTTCTCTGTGCCAGCCTCTTACAGACTTTTATTTACTCATCAAATATCAATCACCAATGGGGCGCCTGGGTGGCTCAGTCGGTTAAGCGTCCGACTTCGGCTCAGGTCATGATCTCCCAGCTTGTGAGTTGGAGCCCCCCCATCGGGCCCTGTGCTGACAGCTCAGAGCCTGGAGCCTGTTTCGGATTCTGTGTCTCCCTCTCTCTCTGCCCCTCCCCTGTTCATGCTCTCTGTCTCAAAAGAGTGAATAAGCGTTAAAAAAAATTAAAAAAAAATCACCAAATATTAGTGTTTTCCAGGATTCGGTCTTCTTTTGCTATACAAGCTTCATAGGAGACATCTTACATTCCCATAGTGTCAACAAATAGGAAAACAAAAGGTTATCCTTGACCCCTCCCCAGCCCTCACTTCTCCATATCCATCCAGTATCAAGTTCTGCTGATTTTGTCTCCTAAATAGCACTCATTCTCTCCTCTTTTCTCTCATCTTCACTGTCAATACATAACCCACGCCACCATCATCTCCGGTCTGGACCACTGCAACAGATTCCTGCATGCTCTACTTCTGGCCATTATTGTCCTCTGTGTCATTCCCCACAGTTCAGCTTCGGTGACATTTCACAATACAAAGCTGATTTAAAAAATTCTTCTTGTCCCAACAATCCAATGGCTCTCTGCTGCTCTTAGTGTAAGATCCCAATCCTTAGCATGACCTGGGGGTACTGCAGGGTATGGCTTTCAGCCTCCAGTCTCCTCTCAGACCCACCTCTCTAGCACTCTGGCCACCATTGGCTTCCAATGCACTGTGTTCCCCCTAGAAACAGACTTTTGTACATGCTATTCCCTCTACCCGGAAAGTCTTTTTCTTTTTCTTTCTTTCTTTCTTTCTTTCTTTCTTTCTTTCTTTCTTTCTTTCTTTCTTTTTCTTTCCTTCCTTCCTCCCTCCCTCCCTCCCTCCCTTCTTTCTTTCTTTCTTTCTTTCTTTCTTTCTTTCTTTCTTTCTTTTCTTCCTTCCTTCCTTCCTCCCTCCCTCCCTCCCTTCCTTCCTTTCTTTTTCTTTCTTTCTTAAGTTTATTTACTTATTTTGAGAAGAGCAAGAGAGAGAACAAGCAGGGCAGAGGCAGACAGAGAGGAAACGAAAGAGCATCTCAAGCAGGCTTTGCACCGACAGCATGGAGCTGGATGTGGGGCTCGATCTCATCAACCGTGAGACTATGACCTGAGCTGAAATCAAGAGTTAGACACTTAACCCACTGAGCCACTCAGGCGCTCCTCTCCTCTTTCAACTTTATTCCTTTTTCAGATCTCATTCAAAAGGTACTTCCTCAAGGACGACTTCCCTCGAACTTCCAGACTAGCTTAGGCCCCCTGTTAAACGTCCTCATGGCACCTCTTCTTCACATTACTTACTGAAATTGTAATTGGTTAGCTTTTTGTGTTCCCCATTAGATCATAAGCTACAGGGACAATTTGTTTTTTCAGTTTTTGTATTCCCAGCACCTAGCTCAAATATGTTTTGAATGAATGAAACACAACTTTCAGCTTCATACCCAAAGCCAGTCCCCCTTCCGAACTTCTGGTCCACATAAGCTAGTGGTCTACAGGTGACTCCACTCTTCTAATGACTCAGACCCAAAACCTGGGAGTCATCTTTGACCTCTCTGTTTTTCTCACCTCCTGGGACCTAAACCACTCATAAATCCTATCAGATCTACCTTCAAAGTACATCCAGTATCTCAGACAGTATGTACCTCCTGATGGAAGAACATAACTCAACTTAGGAAGCTGTCTTGTTAATTCCCAGGCTGTGACAAACTCTTCAGGACAAACAACATAATTTCTTCAAAAATATATTGCAAGGGAAGAAAAAATAGTTTCTTCACTGCATTGCAGTGAGAGTCATTGGTTACTTACATTTTTTTAAAGTAGGCTCCACACCCAGTGTGGAGCCCAGTGCATGGCTTGAACTCACAACCCCAACATCAACACCTGAGCTGAAATCAACAGTTGGACGCTTACACTGTTGGTGGGAATGCAAACTGGTACAGCCACTCTGGAAAACACTATGGAAAATAGTTTAAAAAAAAAAACAAAAAACCCTAAGAAAAGAACTACCCTACGATCCAGAAATTGCACTACTAGGAATTTATCTAAAGGATACAAACGTGCTGATTCGAAGGGGCATATGTACCCCAATGTTTATAGCAACGCTACCAACAATAGCCAAATTATGGAAAGAGCCCAAATGTCCATCAACTGATGAATGGATAAAGAAGATAAAGTATATACATACAATAGAGTACTACTCAGTGACGAAAAAGAATGAAATCTTGCCCTTTGCAACAATGTGGATGGAACTAGAGTGTATTATGCTAAGCAAAATAAGTCAGAGAAAGACAGCCATACGGTTTTAGTCTTATGTGGAAATTGAGAAACTCAACAGATAATCATAGGGGAAGGGAAGGAAAAATAAGATAAAAACAGAGAGGGAGGCAAACCTTAAGAGACTCTTCAATATGGAGAACAAACTGAGGGTTGCTGGAGGGGAGGTGGGTGGGGGTATGGGTTAATGGGTGACAGACATTAAGGAGGGAATTGTTGGGAGGAGCACTGGGTTCTACTCCTCCTGAAGCCAAGGCTACACTGTATATTAAACTGACTTGAATTTAAATTGAAAACAATTTTTTTAATGTTTATTTTTGAGACAGAGACAGAGACAGAGACAGAGACAGAGAGACAGAGTGTGAATGGGGAGGGGCAGAAAGGGAGGGAGACACAGAAACTGAAGCAGGCTCCAGGCTCTGAGCTGTCAGCACAGAGCCCTTAAGGGGCTTGAACTCACAGACCGTGAGATCATGATCTGAGCGGAAGTCAGAAGCTCAACCAACCGAGCCACCCAGGCGCCCCAGAAATAATAATAAAAAAAAGAATAAAGTCACTCACAAACAACAACAAAAAAGAGTTGGACACTTAACTGACTGAACCACACAGGCGCTCCAGAGACCTTCTTCACTGACCTGCAGTCTCTTCCCTATACTGCAGTGACAGTCATCCTTCAAACACATTAGATCATTTCCTTTTTGTTGAAGCCCTCACACGGCCTCTCGCTTGGACCTTCTGGAACCGCTCTCTGCCCTTCCCTCCTAGCACTCAGCTGCTCATCTGCTCCCCCATCATCTATCTGTGTCAGAAATACAAAATCTCTGGCAAGGCACACGAGGCCCTGGTGATGTGTCCTCTGTGTACCTCTCCTGGCTCACCACCCGAACCCGAGGCCTGCGGAACCACATGCACTCACCCATGCTCCTGTGTTTTAGCCACTCCTACCTGGACCTGCCTGCACTGGGAAGCCCAGGCTCGGTCAGGCCCAGCTCAGTGCCCTCTCTCTCAGAACCCAACATAATCCAATCTGGTTCTGAGCAACTAGGGACTCAGGGTTTCGTTTTGTAATCGTGCCTTGCCTCATCAGTCTCCTTCCCCGGTCTCTGGCTCCTCAAAGGCACAGGCTGCCTCTTGTAACTCTACAGCCCTGGCCTGGACACAACACCTGAGACCCCAAATTAAACATATTTTGAATAAATGAATTAAAATTCTCCATAAATTAGCACTGTTCCAGCTTTTAAATCTCTGTATACCTAAGTTTCCTATAACAAGAATAACATCCTGACCCCTATGTGACATAGAAGTCATAGTTTTTAAAATTGGGGAAAAAAGTGCTCTTCACTTCTCAGCAAAACATTCTAAGTAACTAGAATTGAGGTCTTAGACATCAAGAATGAAATCATAATTTACAAAACCTTAAGAAATGTAATCATACTTCTGCTATAACCAGTTCTTCCAGGAGTTGTCTAAACTTGGGAGAATTTCATTTTAAAATCTGCACCCCAAGCCAACTCACCTGCTCACTGATGACCTTCCTTGGAGAATCAGCATCAAGGGGAGTATACAGGGGAGGAGGAGTGGGGACAAGGCAAGGGGTTCCTCTCTCCAGAAGGGAGACTGATAGCCGGCCAGGATTTGGGGAGGAGGAAGGTGAAGAGTTCTCAGATATGGAGGAAATTGCCTCTGCAAAGAGCAACCGAGGGGAGACAGAGGGCGTGGGACCCCGTCAACCCGGGGGGGGGGGGGGGGGGGGGGGGGGGGGGGGGTGGGGGGTGGGTAATGAGAAAAGAGGAAGGTGAGAAACAGGAGTAAAAGAACCCAAAGTGATTAATACAATATGCGCAAGTAGGATTGCCTTGCAGGATTTGTTTTGATGTTTTAATCGAGCTACTTTCTCAATTATTAAAAATTTGTTCAATATTTAATCTGTTTTGCTAGATACGTGAAGTTAGTTTCAGCAGGCAGCAGTTATCAAATTTTTGATTTGGATTTGGTTTGGATTATCCTTCAAATACAAAACTGATGCTTACTGGCCAGACATTAGTAGGACTGGAAATTTGCGTTATTTTCCCTGTGTTGGTGATGGATTATGTTGCCTGAGCCACTGGCACTCCCTTTCACACTAGCTACTGTGACTAACTGCATGCATCTGAAGATAATTAAAGTTAGGAATATAGTCTGTGATGAGGGGACATTTTTTATGTGAAAAATTACTAGCTTAAAACAGTATTAAATATTTTACTCCATATTCTTTTTAATACCTTTTTAAAAATGTTTGTTTTTGAGAGAGAGAGAGAGAGAGAGAGGAAGAGAGAGAGGGAGCAGGGGAGGGGCAGAGAGAGAGAGAGAGGGAGACACAGCATCTGAAGCAGGCTCCAGGCTCTGAGCTGACAGCAGAGAGCCTGATACGGGCCTTGAACTCACGAACTGTGAGATCATGACCCGAGCCGAAGTCAGACATTTAACTGACTGAGCCACCCAGGCGCCCCGATTTTACTCTATATTCTTGAAAAGAAAAAGTGTACAGATTTAAAAAATGATTTTATAAGGCAATATCCCAACATACAAGAGAAGGCAAATGCCCAGAGTGTAGAGGCATCAGAAATAAAGCAGCGGTGGTGTCAGGGAAAGCTGAGACCAGTACGGCCTCCTGAAGGCCATCACTGTAACAGCTATCATCATAAAGCTGCATTCATTTGTCATGCCTCTTTGCCTCACTGCCCGTTCAGTTTACATTAAGTATTTCTCTCTAAGGTGTTGAGAAGAAACAAAAACATGGGCTTTGAAGTCAGGGAGATCTGGCTTGGAGTCCTGGTTCTGTCTGGTTGTGGGATCTTCTCAAAGTCACTACAAAATGTAGATAATGAAGTCTACTTCCCATGGTTGCTGGGAAAGACCTGAATGAAACAGCCCATGGGAAGAACCTTGCCAGATTCCTGGTACTAAGTGTAATTTGTTTCCCGAGGAGGAGTAGAGTAGACAGAACACTTTCAACGCTCTCTGATTTATCACAAGGTCAGGCCTAGCCAAGGCATTAAATGATAAGAAGACTTCAATCTCTCTTATTTCTGCTTTTTTTTTTAATGCATATTCCATTTGAGTCCTAAGCATGTAAGTAGGTATCATGGAACGTAAACAAGTAAGGAAACAGAAATATATTAAATGAATAATATGTGAAACAATGCTGTGACTCACAAAGAGGAAATAGCCGCTTGACTGCACAAAAGAATTAACATTAAAACATTTAAGAGACTTAACATAGAATAAGCTATTGTAATCAAGCAAAACCAAATTTATAGTCATTATTTCTAAAAATAAAATTAGGCTTTTCCAACCCTTAACATCTGCATTTAATAATATCTTCTAACCAAAATACAGATGCTAAAACAGCAAATTACAATATATCTTGTACAGCATACAGTATGTTCACTGTTTACACCTACTTTAATTCTAGTTGGTCGTTATGTACTCAATGCATAAACATCACTCATGATAAAGTTTTCACAATTAACAAAAATGTGACAAGGCTGTCTTAAAACGGCTCTGCTATAAATTGTATAGAATATACAGAATTACAAAGTCAAGTATTTTTTTTATCAAAATATACACCCCTCCCTGAAACTAACACAAGCTATCAACATTTTAAACGAATAATACAATTATAGAAAATATTTGCAAAATTATTTTTTCATGTATAAATATTCTGCCATATTTACTTTGGTCTAGAATTATCAGCATACAAGTCCACTTAAAAAATTTCCACATGTAAGGGCTAGGAGACATCACTACATGTAATAATTTTATATTTGGAGTTACCTCAAATCAAAATGACTGAAATACACAGTAATTCTCTTTGATTAATAATCCCAATTGAGATAAAATAAATTAGTAGATCACCGAATTACCTATTCAATATTCTAATTATCAATTCAGAAATGATTTTCATAAGCCCTTTGTGACCATCTCTTTTAACAAAACCCAAATGAGTAGTGCAGGTATACATATATACAACGTATAAAGTAAGGATGAATTGCTTGCATTTCCCCATTTTCCTCTATTACATAATACTGTATGTAAGTAAGTGAAAGTAGATCAACAAAAGATAAATGCAGATGCAATATTGGGGTTACTTAACAGCAAAATACTACTGTATAAAAAGGTCAGCTTTGATCGTGTCCTTCTCTGGGTGTTTAAATGCTTTCTCGCCCACCCAAATCCGTATTAAGTCTTCTTCATGGAGACATCACAATACTTGAAGAGAGAAACTGGAGTCCTTTGAACTACTTCTTCATTATGGTGACTCTGCAACCTTGAATAACCTTGGGCTTCCATCTATCAAATCCCATGAACATGAATAGCTGTAGGTCACCCTTAAACCAGGTTCCAGGTTCTGCTCACACTGGTGGATCAAAGGGTAGGAATGTTTTCTCTCTCCCTCCTATTCTGGCAGTTTATAACCTAAGAATGAGGAGTTCCAGCTTCCCAGAACCTAGTCCACACGATGGAACATCCTACAGGGCAATTAGACTTGGAGGGCAATGGTGATGGTGTGGGGCAGCATAAAAGAACATGAAACAACTTAAGTGGGTTTTTAGCAAGGGAGCCAGGTGTCTGCAAACATGAAGACAAGGCATCTGGCTTTGGGGATATGTTTCTGAGTCATATAAGTAAGTGATGGAATCGTATTACTCCACAGTCTATCTCTCCTCCAACCTCCCCCAAAACAAAGCTACTGTTTGAGGCAAGGAAGGTCATCGCTTCCTCTTGCCCACTCAAGTCATTAATGGGTGAGGTGGGAGGTGTCTTTCTGATGCCCTTTTGTTTTATATTAGTATATACTTGTGGGCTGCATAATCTCCAAGAAGGCTAATAATCACTGGGATTAGGCTTTCTGTCATTTTCAAGTGCCTGGGAATTCACCACCATATGCATGCTTTGCACTAAATTTCCTGGACACTCCTTCAGTGGAATGGGATGTGTCAGGTTTTAACTTAAACCCTGGAGACTGATTAAGTTTGTCTGAAATAGACCTCTACATCCATGGCCTTGTGATGGATGGAAGACTGCAGGGAGTTTCAGAAGAATTTGACCCTTCTTTATTTTCTGAAGTGAGGCCACTGCAAAGTAATATACAGCACAGGTGATCAGAGAAAAATTCTGGGAGGGCTCTCCCCCATAGATAAGGCATGACCTATTTTTTCTGTGACTGGAGTAGACCAGTTCTAGTAATAGCTCAGCCAGAATTTCAAGGGAACAGCATTCCATCTAAAAGCATACAACGTGCTCTTAAATCATATCAAGATGCTTTCTACTGATTTTTCCATTAGTCCTCATTATTTGCAGATCTATTGCTCGTCATTATAATTCTCTACAGGGGACATGGATAGTTAAAAGTCATAGTGATTTATATATGTATTTTACAAGGCTTGTGTTGCAGAAAAGTAGTTCTAGATAATGTATGAATGTCCTACTTAAGTTACTCAATTTCACACATATTTTCAGCTATAATATTAAATATTTCTTATATATCCACTAATTTAAACAATTTTTAATAGCGCAGAAGCTGGATGGGAAAAATGACTGTCATAGCTTGTTTACCTTCTAACATATTTATGAAGATGATGTTTTCATGATATCCGACCCTCGTTTTCTCCAGTGACTAAAGACAGCTCAGCAGCCAGTTCCTATTAGCACTTACTAGAAAGTTCTAAATTAGGCTAACATTAGACTCTTTTTTTTTCCACTGGCAGAAATACCACAGCTAAGAACTTCATAAACTTCCACAAGATACTTGGGATACTGGAGGATTCAGCTATTTCATTTTTGTGCACTTTGCATGAAGTTAATGCTAAAACCCAAAGTAGATATTAGGATCCTTTTTCTGGAATTTTCACAAATGAGATTTTCTTTTTTACATTTCACTCCTTCATGACTGTTGTGTGAACAAAACAAAACTAAACTTAAAAAAAAAACACACCAGAAGAAACAGCTAAAAACACCCCAAAACAACAAACCCACCAACTTATAGTTTTGAAGATTTTTCTAAGTATCGCCACTCAAAGGACATTTTCAACAATGGTTTGCACATTATCCTTTTGGTCATTGTCTTCTGAATCATTGACATGTGGGTTCTCCAGAGGATTTGAGTTCTCATGGCACATGTCACCTTCGACTTTCTCCCGCTGACTTGGGCTCTTGAATAAGTGTTTCTTCTGGTGCATTCCAAGGGCAGCAGCTGTTTTGCAAATTTTGGGGCACTGGAAGCAGGCATAGCCCTTCCCATCATGCTCCCAAATGTGCCTCTGCTCATGATTCCTTTTTGTGGAAAGGTACAAAAAACTCTGAAAGCAGAACTGACAGTGGTAACGCTTTTCGCCGGTGTGGATTCTTTCGTGGATTTTGAGCGTCTCGTTCAACGTGAATGCCTTGCTGCAGTACTGACAGATGAACTCCTTCACGCCCAGGTGGATGCGTTCATGTTTCTGTAAGTTTCCCTGCACCGAGAAGCACCGCCCGCAGGTCTTGCACTGGTACGGCTTCTCTCCGGTGTGACACCGCATGTGCATCTTGAGCGTGGAAGGGCTCTGGAACTGCTTGGCACAGAACTCGCAGGCGTAAGGCCTCGCAGTGAGATGCCGGTGGGGCCTTCCTTGATTGCCGGCCCCCGAGGCTTTGTCTCCATCGCAGAGTTCGCACTGCAGCTTGGGCATCTCTTTATTTTCTTCTTCCTCAAAGGCCTTCTCCTGAGGAGCTTTCCCCACAGCGCAGTCCAGTTCTGCTGGGTATTTACACTTATTGCTTGGGCTCCTGTGTTCATGTTCTTTCTTCCAGTTGACCTTCCTCATTTTCCTCAACTGTCTGGATTTCTTTTTGGGTTTGTAGTTGTAGTAAGGACGCCAAGGTTTGTCAGTGGAATCCTGGTCGCTGGCGTCATCGAACATCTCGTTCATTTCCACACACTCGGACTGGCAGAGCCCGAGTGGGCTGTCTCTGTTGGCTTCCGGGTCACTCTCTTGTGGCAAGGTCTCCTCCTGCACTTGATACTTGGGTCTTCTCCCTCTTTTATAGAACAACTTAGATCCTAGGATGTGCCTTTTCACGATGGCTTCGTTTCCGATTTTCACCGTTATCTGGCAAAGGGGCGCCACGTTGCTGTTGGTGGAGGTTCCTGGCAGAGCAGGCTTTGCAATGTAGGTTTCAATTTTACTGGTTTCTTTCATACTTGCGGTTTTGCTCAATGACCCTCCAGGATCAGCGACGTATTTGGACTCCTCTGCTATCTCCCCCTTGTTACACGGCACGATCTTCTTTTTCTCCTTAATGCTTTTGGGTCTGCTGACGACCCTGCCCGCTTTGTCAGGCTCGAGTTTGCTGTCGTCTTTCAGGGGCTGACTGCCTGCTGGGTCCGAAGGGGCTCTGTGGCTGCTGCTGGTCATGGCGGCAACGGCGTTGCTGTGCATTATCACTGATGAGAACTGGCTACTATGCACAATGACCGAGGGTGCTGAGCCACTGTAGCTGATCACAGAGGCTGCGTTCTCACTGCCACCACTCAAAGACGAAACAGGCACGTCCCCTGCTGGGAGGTCAGAGCTGACAGCATTCTCAGTGGAAGAAACCGACACCTCGGTAGAATAAAAGTTATTGTCGAGATCGACTTTCAGTGCTTCCTCTCCCCACTTGGTCCCCTCTGCGCTCTGTACGTTGGCAGAAGCGGGCATGTCCTGGCGTGCAGATGTTTCCAAGGGGACGGCTGGACTGCTGGTGAGGGTGTTGACACGGTCTTGGAAATTCAGTGTCGGTAACTCAGAGCTGTGTGGATTCTGAATGACATAGGGACCAGATGCTGACGCATTCATCTGACTGCTTTCTCGAGCATTTTCATAGGAAGAATTTCGGTAGCTCTTATAAGGAGCCCTCTTGCATTTCATAGGCAGTAGCCTGTAAAGTTTATATGGATACACACTAGGCTTCAAGCCTCCATTTGCTGTTTTTTTACTGATGGAAAGTCTGTGATCTATGGCATGGAAAGACTTCTGATGGTTTTTGAGAATATAGTAGGTCATGAAAGTTTCAAGGCAGAAAATGCACTGATAGCGCCTCTCCCCTGTATGCCAAATTTCATGTCTTGTCCTGTACTCAGCCAATGCAAATACTTTGTTGCAGTAATGACAGGGATATGTTCTTCTCCACGAGTGAACATTTGCGTGTCTTCGGAGGCTGGATAAAGTCACGTAACTACGTTTGCATACAACACAGCTGTAGAGCATCTGCCCATTAACAAATTTAACCATGTGGTCCGTTTCTGGCAAGGTACTTCCGGTACTGGAAAACTCACCAATCCTGTTTTCAGAGAGCAACGGTTCTGGACCTGTGAACGAACTTCCATTCTGTCCGATGGTTGGATAGTTTTCTAAAAAGCGTTGGTTTCCTCCGGGAACAGGCATGTGGCTGGACCTCATACAAATCTGCTCGTGCCGATCCAGTCTGTTCAGGGTGCTGAACTGCTTGTTGCAGTACTTGCACACTAACGGCTCCTGGGTTGGCTTGTGGAGCTGCATGTGGGCACTGAGCAAAGTGCTACTGTCAAAGGACTTGGAACAACAGCTGCAGTTGTACACGAGAGGTGGGACCTCTGCCGTCGGCGGCCCCGGGACGTCAGAGGATTTATTTTCATCTTCCTTGGAAAAACGGAGATCTCCTTGGTTGTTGGGAGATTTTGAACGAGGAAGAACGGCAGGTAGCTCTGGACTTCTTTCCTGATTAACCTCTGAGCTGGTTGCTGGAGGGGGTGGTCTATTTTCTGCAGCTGAATCGGAAGCCTGGGGTATGGAGACTGTCTTTGGCTTTCGGCACGTTTTCGGTTTTGCTGCTAGAGCTTCACAGGTTTCTTTACCTGTTTTACCAGGCGAACTGCTGTCGTGTTCACGTACGGGCTGACTTCTGTATGCCTCGGCCACGGAGGAAACGGCATACGAGTGCTCCGCCAGCGTGCGGACGGGCTCTGCCTCGTGGCACACGTCAGTCCTCTCCAGGCAGAGGCTGGTGGTTCTCATGGAGTCGGAGACCTTTTTGAAACTTGCTCTCAAGTCCAGTGGAGAGAACATGTTATTACTATTTTCTGTTTCAATGATGGAAAATGCATTTGTGATCCTTGGCCCATTGGTGATGGCAGGTTCTTCGTGCCTTTTTTCATTTTTTTCTTCTTTAACCACTCCTTTTTCAGTAATGCAGAATACATAGGGACCAGGGGAATTTGAGAAGTTGCGATCAGTAAGGTCTTCCAAGAAGGATATTCCCAGCTTTTTCCCTGCAGCTGCAAGATCCGTGACTGTTTCCTGTCTCTTGACGACAACTGTGGAGCTGTAGATATAATTAAGGATCTCTGTAAACACTTCAGCTTTGAGATCATCCAGTTCCAGGACATGGCTGGAAATACAGATTGTATGGCTCCAAAAGATATTTTTGAAATAAAGGCTTGAAGCAGCCAGGACATTGCTGTGGGCTTTAAATTTGGTGTCTTCCACAATAATAGTGACATCGCATAAAATGCCCCGAATGCGCTGCTCATTTAAGATGGAGAGCACTGTGTCACTGTGCAAGTCGTCCTTGAGGTCCCTGGAAAGGGACATGACTGTCATCTGAAACAAGAGGAGAGAAATGGTCAGAGACCCTTCCAAAACTAGTTTCTTTCTTTCCTTCTTTTTTAAAGTAAGCTCTATGCCCAGCGTGGGGCTCAAACTCACAACCCCGAGTTCAAGAATCATATGCTCTACCAACTGAGCCAGCCAGGCGCCCCAACAAGTAGTTTCTTTATTTCTAGACAATTTTCAATGTTTTTGAAAAACTTTTTTTTTGTACGAAAATACAGGTTTTTATCTCATTTGCTGTTACTTGCAAGACTTGGAGTCAACATTAGAAGCTAAATCTTGATCTCGCCCCAGCCTGTTTCTCATACCATTGCTAATAGTTGTTATAGTTGGAAATCCTCCCAGAACTCTTTCTCCAAAGCCGTAGCTATATATACACGTCCAAATTTGGGAGGAGGAGGGTTCCCCCCCCCCCGCCCAAATGTGAAGGGTCTCATCATCATTCAAGACTGCTGCATTGAACTCCTACAGCTGGGCAATGCCATGGTCCTGCCACAAACGTCCTATTTTCATAGATAACCCTGAGGACCCGATCCAAACATCATTTATGAAGCAGGAAGATGATTTTTTTTTTTTAAAAGCTTTCCCTAAGTAAGCAGTACCTGTATACAGAGGTACTGCCCGCTCAGAGAAGAAGAACTGGAGAAGCCATTCTAATTTGTGGCTCTGAAAGGTCTCTCAATGGAAACCCTCAGTCTGCATGACCCAGTCTGACCACCAGGGGTTCCCCGCCTCTCTGCGTTACTGGCCATATCTCATACTTTCTCTAATTTCCCTTTTTATTACAGCCAAAGCAGATTAGGGTTTTCAAAAAGGGGTCGGTGACGTACTGAAGGCACACGAAAAAGAAACAATGCACAAAACCAAGAAAGCATGCCTCTGAGTCTAGTCTCATTGTGGTTTGGATTTGAAGGTATCTCTTTAAGATCCTGATTTCAATTCCTTCAGACATATACCCATAAGTGAGATTGCTGGATCACATGGTAGTTCTATTTTTAATTTCTTGAGGAATCTCCATACTGTTTTCCATAGTAGCTGTACCAATTTACATTCCCACCAACAGTGCACAAGGACTCCCTTTTGTCCAACCCTTTATCAACATTTGTTCTCTCTTATCTTTTTGATGGTAGCCATTCTGACAGGTGTGAGCTGATATTTCATTGTGGTTTTGACTTGCATTTCCCTGGTGGTTAGTGATGTTGAGCACTTTTTCATGTGTCTGTTTGTCATCTTTATGCCTTCTTTGGAAAAATGTCTATTCAGGTTCTCTGCCCTTTTGTTAATCGGATTATTTGTGGGTTTTGGTGTTGAGTTGTATAAATTATATGTTATGGATATTAACCCCTTATCAGATATATCATTTGAAAATATCTTCTCCCATTTGGCAGGTTGCCTTTTTGTTTTGTTGATGGTTTCCTTTACTGTGCAAAAGGCTTTGATTTTAGTGTAGTCCAACAGTTGATTTTTTGCTTTTATTTCCCTTCCCTCAGGAGACATATCTAGAAAAATGATTCTATGGCCAATGTCAAAGAAATTACTGCCTGTGCTCTCTTCAAGGGTTTTTATGGTTGCAGGTCTCACATTGAGGTCTTTCATCCATTTTGAGTTTATTTTTGTACATGGTGTAAGAAAATGGTCCAGGTTCATTCTTCTGCATGTGGCTGTCCAGTTGTCCCAGCACCAGTAATTCCACTACTGGGTATTTACCCCAAGAAAATAAAAACACGAATTTGAAAAGATATATGCAACCCTATGTTTATTTCAGCATTATTTACAATAGCCAAGATATGTAAGCAACCTGTGTCTGCTGACAGATTAATGGATAAAGTAGATGTGGTACACACACACACACACACACACACACACACACACACAGGAATATTACTCAGTCAAAAACATGCATGTTGCCATATGTAACAACATGGATGGATCTAGAAAGTATAATGCTAAGTGAGATAAGTTAGAGAAAAACAAATACCATATGATCTCACTCATATGTGGAATTTAAGAAATAAAACAAGTGAGGGGCACCTACGTGGCTCAGTTGGTTAAGCATCCGACTCTTGGTTTCAGCTCAAGTCATGGTCTCACAGTTCATGAGTTTGAGACCCGTGTTGGGCTCTGCGCTGGCAGCACAGAGCCTGCTTGGGATTCTCTCTCCCTCTCTCTGCCCCTCCCGCATTCATGCTGTTTCTGTCTCTCTCAATATAAATAAATAAACTTAAAAAAATAATAAAACAAGTGAACAAAGGGGGAAAAAGACAAAAAAAACCAGACTTTTAAGTACAGAGAGCAAACTGGTGGTTACCAGAGGGCAGGTGGGTGGGAGGATATATGAAACGGATAAAGGGGATCAAATGTGATGCACAGTGAGCAATGTATACAATTGTTGAATTGAAACTAATATAACACTGTATGTTAATTGTATTTCATTAAAAAAAATACTGAGTCTAGTCACAGGTTCCTAAATTGGCACAATTTAAAGGCACAGTGGCTCTTGTTCTGGTTCAAGGATCTTATCTCTGTTCTTCCCGGGACCTAGTTCTTGGTATTTTCTCTATATATTTTAAACCATAAGCCTGGAATGGCCAAAGCCTACCAAATAATATTCTAGTAAGAGATAGTATATTATATAAGAAATACATAGTATGTTAGTATGTAGGGATCTAAATTAAATTCAAACGTCACCTTACTCTGTGTCATGTATTCTGTTCTGTTTCATTAAAAAATTTTTTTTTCAACGTTTTTATTTTATTTTTGGGACAGAGAGAGACAGAGCATGAACGGGGGAGGGGCAGAGAGAGAGGGAGACACAGAATTGGAAACAGGCTCCAGGCTCCGAGCCATCAGCCCAGAGCCTGACGCGGGGCTCGAACTCCCGGACCGCGAGATCGTGACCTGGCTGAAGTCGGACGCTTAACCAACTGCGCCACCCAGGCGCCCCTGTTCTGTTTCATTTTAAAAATGCTAATAGCAACTCACTCAACTAATTTCACTATACACTAACAGATCGCTCCTGCAGTTAAAACCAAAAAAACCCCTCTAGTCTAAAGGTCATACTAACGAGCTGTTCATCCAGCCTATCTCTCTCTCTTTTTTAAAATTTATTTTGAGAGTGAGACAGAGAGAGAGAGAGAGAGAGAGAGAGCGAGAGAGAGAGAGAGAGAGAGAGAGCAAGTGAAGGAGGAGCAGAGAGAGAGAGAGAGAGAGAGAGAATGAGAACCCCAAGCAGGCTCCACACTGTCAGCACAGAGCCAGATGTAGGGCTTGATCTCATGAACTGAACCATGAGATCGTGACCTGAGCTGAAATCAAAAGTTGAATGCTTAACCGACTGAGCCAACCAGGCAAGCGCCCCCAGCCTCTCTAGTGGCAGTGTCTTCCTAGCACTGAAGTACAACATTTAACTCACAGCATTCATTCAGCTGTGGAGAGACCAGATGGCCAAATGAAGAATTTCTTTTTAGCCTTTTCTGAAGCTGTTATAAGTTGTGCCCATTATGTTATTTAGTGTCCTTTATACTTTAGGATCCATTTGATTCATTCTTTGATCTTATCCAGCCACAGGAAAAAGTGCATTAATACTAATAAATGCTTCTATTTCCAAGACAAGGAAGCTTAGAACTAACTTTTATCATCAACTGTTGTAGCCATTGTTAGCTTGGATTTCTGGTGTGACTAGTGTCTCATTTCTTCATTTAATATTAGTTCTTTTCTACTTGTGTACTGTGCCTTTAATTGTAACCGTCCATGAATCTTTTTTAGAAATGTGAGGGATTAAGTCTATAAATAGAAATGGAATTAAATGAAATGGAACCTACGGCTTCCTCTATGCCCCTGAAGGAGAGGGGGTCACCCCTGAACAGGTGGCAGGAGTCCGTTCTTCATTGGTTACAGATCAATGACATGTTTTGCTGATGCTTCTTTTGCCTTCCATGAGTTCTCTGCTCTGGGCCCCTGGAGGATCCACTTTCTCTCCTGCCTCATTTATTCACATCCTGTTTGGCTTTTCTGAAGCCCATACGTTATTTCAATTCTTTATCCAGCCTGACTGGATAGTCTCAGATCTGGCAAAACACATACTATATGATTTTAAAAGGTGGTTTCCCTCTCAGTTTAGTTCCATGCTGACATCTGTTTTGTCCTTCAACCTCAAAACTACTGCTTCTTCCAAAACATTCCAATTCACAGCACTCTTAAACTCCCACTAGGCCCTACCTCCACTTGGGGAATACAGTATTTCACATCAAGCCAAGGAACACTCCAGGATGTTAGATGATAAGCACCCCCTCACTTCTGTAGGATTCTCTGATTCTTCTCTTAGGTTGTTCAATTAGGATGGTTAGTAAAAGGCCAAATGTTAACATTTAATAATATCTTTTTTTAACGTTTGTTTTTGAGAGAGAGAGAGAGTGCAAGCAGGGGAGGGGCAGAGAGACAGGGGGACAGAGGATCCGAAGCAGGCTCTGCACTGACAGCAGAGAACCTGATGTGAGGCATGAACCATGAGATCATGATCTGAGCCAGTGAGATACACAACCGACTGAGCTACCCAGGAGCCCCCACATTTAATAATATCTTAATCATACTCACAGTTAGAATAATGCATCTAATAGAGAGTATCATTATATAGGTCATTAACACACTGTTGTAACTATGTAATATCCACGTACGACACTATTCAAAAGGGGGATGATCTACCACGGTGTGGCAGAAATCCTTTTATAATCAGAGTAACTATGCAGCACTTCAATCTACGTTCTTGGCACACACATAAAAACTTCATTCTTGTGTCACTCTTCCCCAGCACATGTGTTAATGTCTAACGTGGCTAGACACAGTACTCAGAGCTGGAAATACTGAGGAATAGGAGACAAGTCTCTTTCCTCAAGGAGCTCAGAGTCTAGGGGGAGAAAGAGAAGTGTCAACTAATAATTGCAATCCATGATAGTAGGCTTTATACTAAAGGTATATACAAAGTGTTAAAGGATGAAGGGCCAACTTGTTATTTACAGGGGCCCTGGAAAGCTTGGCATCAATCAATCAATAAAACAGGAGTGTGGGGGGCGCCTGAGTGGCACAGTTGGTTAAGCGTCCGACTTCAGCCAGGTCACGATCTCGCGGTCCGTGAGTTCGAGCCCCGAGTCAGGCTCTGGGCTTATGGCTCAGAGCCTGGAGCTTGGTTCCGATTCTGTGTTTCCCTCTCTCTCTGCGCCTCTCCCGTTCATGCTCTGTCTCTCTCTGTCCCAAAAATAAATAAACGTTGAAAAAAAAAATTAAAAAAAAAAAAACAGGAGTGTGGGATCAGGGAAATACAAATCAAAACCACACTCAGATATCATCTCACGCCAGTCAGAGTGGCCAAAATGAACAAATCAGGAGACTATAGATGCTGGAGAGGATGTGGAGAAACGGGAACCCTCTTGCACTGTTGGTGGGAAGGCAAACTGGTGTAGCCACTCTGGGAAACAGTGTGGAGGTTCCTCAAAAAATTAAAAATAGACCTACCCTATGACCCAGCAATAGCACTGCTAGGAATTTACCCAGGGGATACAGGAGTACTGATGCACAGGGGCACTTGTACCCCAATGTTTATAGCAGCACTCTCAACAATAGCCAAATTATGGAAAGAGCCTAAATGTCCATTAACTGATGAATGGATAAAGAAATTGTGGTTTATATACACAATGGAGTACTATGTGGCAATGAGAAAGAATGAAATATGACCCTTTGTAGCAACATGGATGGAACTGGACAGTGTTATGCTAAGTGAAATAAGCCATACAGAGAAAGACAGATACCATATGGTTTCACTCTTATGTGGATCCTGAGAAACTTAACAGAAACCCATGGGGGAGGGGAAGGAAAAAAAAAAAAGAGGTTAGAGTGGGAGAGAGCCAAAGCATAAGAGACTCTTAAAAACTGAGAACAAACTGAGGGTTGATGGGGGGTGGGAGGGAGGGTGATGGGTATTGAGGAGGGCACCTTTTGGGATGAGCACTGGGTGTTGTATGGAAATCAATTTGACAATAAACTTCACATATTGAAAAAATAAAATAAAATAAAAAACAAACAAACAAACAACAAAACAGGAGAGTGGGAAAGGCATTCTAAGCAGAAGGAACACCACAGGCAAAACAAACAAAAAATGATGAAAGGGTATATGCACTCAGAGACTGATGAGTGGGTCTGTGTGATGGCGGGAGAACGTGTGCACCTGGTCTGTCCCCAGGATCCCCAGCAGTGCCAGACATGTGGCAGGCCTCAACACCTTTCTGTTGAATGACATGGGCTAGGAAAGGAAGGGTCATAAAGACTCTAAAGTACTCCTCATGGTAAATTTTATATTCTAGGTTAAGAGGGAACCACTGAAAGTCATAATCTATTCCACATTTGGCCTGGAAAAAAAACAAACCCCACTCACTCAGGCTGCCATGTGCTGAAACAATCAGAGGGGAGGTGCAAGCTGACTGCAGGAGACCAGGTGGATAGGCCATCCATGGTCCAGCTGAGAAGCAGCCCATCCATCCAGACAGAGTGAGAGGCGGGGGCAAGCAGACAGCCCTACCACCAGCTAAGGAAGGGAGTGGGGGTTGGTATCTGGACTTAGAATAGATTTTCATTCCCTCCACCAACATTTATGGAACAACTGTTAAGTACATGGTATCAGACTAAATGTTATAGGAAGACAAGAGTTCATTCCACATTTGAACAGATGTTTCCTGAATACCTACTATATGCTTTGGGACAGTAGGTCCCAAACCTGGCTATGCATCACAGTCACCTGGGAAGCTTTAAAATAGTATAAATTGATAGATTTTCCCCTCCCCTGCTCCCACAGAAATTCTGGTTTAGAACAGCTGGGGAAAGACCCTGGAATCCAATGTATTTTTTAAAAATATTTTTCATGTTTATTTATTTTTGAGAGAGACAGAGAGAGAGAGGGAGGCAGGAGTACGGAGAGAGGGAGACACAGAATCCTAAGTAGGCTCCAGGCTCTGAGCTGTCAGCACAGAGCCCGATGCAGGGCTCAAACCCATGAACTGTGGGATCAGGGCCGGAGCCGAAGTTGGGCACCCAACTGACTGAACCACCCAGGCACCTCTGTATGTTTTGTATTTGTACTGATTTAGTGAATAAGGAAAACATTAATATGATACCAAATTCAAAAGACACAACACATAAACTTGATGAGTCTCTTTCCCACCTTGTCTCAGAGACTCTTCAAGTAGTTTTCATCAACCAGCTAGAACCAGGCCCAGTGGGCTGACACTAAAACCCTGTGCCATAAAATATATACAAATTCTGCCTTCAAAGCTTTGTGGTGTAGCAAGGGGTATAAGATGTGCTTATGAAACGCTGCATAACAAAGACACACAAGTGTGTGGAATCACACAAGCAGGCAGGTTGGAAGAAGGCAGTGGCATTCTGGGGAGGAGCTTGGGAATGGGGGGTGAGGGAAGGCACAGCCCTGGAGGAGAAAGTGCCATGTAGTGGATCTTGAGGGTAGAATTTAGTTCTGCAGATCTAAACAAAGGGAAGGGAACCTCACTCAGAAAGAGGCACAGAGTTTCATGCCCTCAAAAAGCTTATAATCCAAGAGTCAGTGTAACAGTTCAAAGAATCTAAATCTGCAAATGCAAATTGAAAAAGCAGTGAAAGTTGTTGAAGGTGGACCTTAAAGTCTTTAAGACTTTAGAACCCTCTAGAACCTCCTTTTTGATTTTACCTCCCACCTAAACCACTTCCCACCACAGTCACGGGGTCATCTCAGATGGTGCCAAAGCTAAAAGCCATATCCTACGTGTTCAAAGGGCAATAAAGAAATCAGTTCAAAGTCTGTAGACCCACAGACCCACAGTAGGCCACAGGCAAATCTGGTCCCCACAGGTTTTTCTGACCAATCTGGTTTTTGGAACCACGTTTTTGAAAAACTGGGCTGACGATGAAAAGAGTAAGATTTAACATAAAAACCAATATACCTTTTTTGAACAACAGGAAGAGTGGGCAAAACGGTTGTTGTCCGCCTGGCAAGAAGGACTGGGTGCCTCATAGCTGTGTCCCCTCATCACAGCCACCTGCACTCACACACTGCCTGCCCATGCTCTTACTGCCAAGTGACTTCTCTCTGTAACCTGACCAGCCTGGCCCCGTTAGCTGGTTTCCTTTGTTGTGACTGATAAGAACATAAAGGGAAATAACATTAGACCCACAGATCTTATCATACATACTTACTTTAAAGATCCCCCCAAAATTAAAATTCAGACTTATAAATGAGTTTTTGTGTGTTTGGGGTGGAGGGGGTAGTCATCCTCAGCAAAAACAGTATTCTCTGACCTAAAAAAGTTAACTGACCTCCTGTACTATATTTCTTTATAGAGAGTAACTTAACACTGAAGCCTTAGGAATTCCTGCCAATGGAAAGGCCACAAAAGACCTCAGAAAAAGAAATGTAGGATGGAAAGAAGATGAGATTTAATTTACATGTAACTTTTTAAAATGTTTTCTAAACAGCAAGCTTCATGCAATACATTCACTTCTCTCAGTAGTATTACTGAGATGGGATAGACAAGCATGAAAAAGGCTAACAATAAATGTTATACATGCAAAAATTTTGGTGGGCCTACCTACTTTTCTTTTTTTTTTTTTAATTAAATTAAATTAAATTTTACATACTTTTTAAATATTTATTTTTGAGGGAGAGAGAGAGAGCAACCGGGATAGGGACAGTGAAGGAGACACAGAATCCGAAGCAGGCTCCAGGCTCTGAGCTGTCAGCACAGAGCCAGATGTGGGGCTCAAACTCATGAACCACAAGATCATGACCTGAGCCAAAGTTGGATGCTTAACTGACTGAGCCACCCAGGCGCCCCTAATTTTTTATTTTAGAGAGACAGCGCCCAAGAGTGGGGGAGAGGGGCAGAGGGAAAGAGAGTGAGAATCTTAAGTAGGCTCTGTGCTTAGCCCAGAGTCTGATGTGGGGCTTGATCCCACAACCCTGGGATCATGACCTGAGCTGAAATCAAGAGTCGACGTTCAACTGACTGAACTGCCCACATAAACTAATTTGTAATTAGATAATTAAGTGACTTTATAAATATATGAGCATATGCTATATAAAATACTTACACAGTCATATTTATCTATAAAAACACACATATAGACATCTATATGTATGTATACAACATAAGTATGTGATATACACATATATCTATATGTGTACATACATATATACATGGACATTTGAAAGACAAAAGGGGTGCAGCTAATAACTATGCTAGAGAAACAGGTATACATTGGGACTGCACTTGAGGAAATAAGGATGAATATTCATCCTTTATTCATTTATACATATATTCATATATATACATGTGTATATATATGTATGTATATGTCTACATATAAAAATAAAACATAAACCTCTACGTAAACATAAAATTCTGTATTATAGTACAAGTACATATGTGTATGTTTACAGAAAGTATGATAAACATACTTTAAAATTATACTTTATATAAATGCCATGGGGAAATTCTAGTTCATTCACATATTTAGAATCTTCTGATCCTTTCGTCTCCTGCCATATTTCAACCTTATCTAATACATACACATACATATAATGGACACTTAAATAAGATACTTTTGAAGATTAAATTACCACTTCTTCACCAGCTTTTTATTTATTTATTTATTCATTCATTCATTCATTCATTCATTTATTTATTTATTTTTAATTGTTTTTTTTTTTTTTAAACATTTATTTATTTTTGAGACAGAGAGAGACAGAGCATGAATGGGGTAGGGTCAGAGAGAGAGGGAGACACAGAATCTCAAACAGGCTCCAGACTCTGAGCTGTCAGCACAGAGCCCGACGCGGGGCTCGAACTCACGGACAGCGAGATCATGACCTGAGCCAAAGTCGGCCGCTCAACCGACTGAGCCACCCAGGCGCCCACTTCACCAGCTTTTAGAATGAACTATATTTAAAACAATAAAATAAATCTATGCTCATGGTAAAATATTCAAACAGTGCAGAAGTGTATTAAAGTACAAAGCAGAAGGCCTGTTCTCTGTCCTAGCCTCCCCTCCCCCACATCGATGCACCTACGGCACCCACGGAATGCATCCTCCCTAGATGGATACCTTTTTTCTAACTTTGGAAGATCTGCACACTACATCTGTATAAAAGCTCTAGGAGAAAAATTATTTCCTCTTGAGTTTCTTCTACCCTAGCCTCTAGCTCCTCTGCCTGGCAATTCCTTAAACTTACACATCTCAGGTGACAGCCCACCTGGGCACCCTTCGACCTCTGGCTCCCACCTTTATGAAACGTGAAGTGTTACGCATTTGTTCATGTTTCTATCCTTCCCTATTTGCTCCTCGAGTGCAAGGTCAATCTAACTCATCTTTGTTCTCGTGACACCTGTAGGGTACAGTACGTTGTCGACGATGGTGACAATAAGCAAGAGGAGCTGGCTCTTCAGACCCTGAGCAGCAAACAGCTTAAATTACACCCTGTATTTAGAAAAGTTCCTGATTTAAAGCTTTCAAAATTAGAACCAAATGAACCCAAATTCTACTCTGTAGACAGCAAAAGTAACTAGGAAAATAAAGATTAATTCCTGTCCATTTTCTTCCTAGTTTCCTCCTAATGTGGCTGTTGGCTCCAAGTGTTTCATGGACCTGGAGTCTCCCAAGACCCTTTCAGCAGGTTCATGAGGTCAAAACTATTTTCATAATAACATAAAGATGTCATCTGCCTCCTCCCCCTCCCCCAGCCATGCTAATATGTGCATTAATGGTACAAAAGCAATGATGGGCAAAAGAGCCAAAAGTGTAGCAAGCATCAAGCCAGTAACACCCAGATAAGAAAATAAAAGTTATTAATTTTATTAAATCTTGACTATTGAATATACATTTTTTTTTTTACTATTTTGTGTGATAAAATGGGAGGTACACACAAAACACTTCCAGTGCACTGAAAAACCAATGTCTGCCTTGAGCAGAGTTGTGAGCTGAACTAGCCAACTTTTTTTTCATGGAACACCATTTTTACATTAAAAAACGACTGACAGACAAACTATGGTTATTCAGATGTGGATATCTGGGCAAACATTTTCTTGAAAATGAAGTAAGTGGGACTGTCACTTCAAGGAAGTAGCCATTTTGTTCCCAGTAATAAAATTTGACTTTCAGATGAAAATCGCAATTCTGGAAAATTTGGTATTTAACACAAACTTTGGCATTCACTGCCATGAGCTCTACATTTCTCAATACATAATGATTTTTCAACGTTTTTTTTTTTTTTAATTTATTTTTGGGACAGAGAGAGACAGAGCATGAACGGGGGAGGGGCAGAGAGAGAGGGAGACACAGAATCGGAAACAGGCTCCAGGCTCTGAGCCATCAGCCCAGAGCCTGACGCGGGGCTCGAACCCACGGACCGTGAGATCGTGACCTAGCTGAAGTCGGACGCTCAACCGACTGCGCCACCCAGGCGCCCCAACATAATGATTTTTCTACAGAGGTTGGTGATGATGTTAATGAATGTGACTTTTGTATATCGTGCAATGAATTTGGAAGACAGGCATAGCTCAGTGAACTAACATTTGCCAAATATTGTAACAAAAAACCACGCACATACAGGCAAAAAGGTGTAAGATCAGTAGATTTAACTGTGACAACATATGGAAAGTCATTGCTTTGGTTCAAGTTCCATGTCACAGCTAACCTTTAAAAAAACCAACTACCTGTCAAGTTTTGGTGTATTATCAAGGAATATCCACAATTAAATGAAAAGCTATTAGAAAACATCTCCCACTTCCAACGACCTATTTGTATGAGGCTAGATTTTCTTCACATACTTCAACTACAACATACTTGCCATTGAATTCAGAAGCAGATATGAAAATCTGACTGCCTTTCTATCAAGCTAAACATTATATGTTTGCAAAAATGTAAGATAATTCCACTCTCATTACATTTTTTTGCCTTAGAAAAATTTATTTTTTAAAATGTTATTAAAAATGTTATTTAATCATGACTGTTTATCACAGCTATTTTTCATGAATCGTGATTATTATTTTTTAAATGTTTGTTTATTTTGAGAGAGAGACAGAGACAGCATGAGCAGGGGAGGGACAGAGAGAGGGGTGAGTGACAATTCTGAGCCCTGATGCTGGCCTCAGTCCCATGACTGTGAGATCATGACCTGAACTGAAATCAAGAGCTGGATGCTTAACTGACTGAGCCACCCAGGTGTCCCGAGTTAATTGTTGTTGTTGTTGTTGTTGTTTTTAATCTCCTTTTAAATATTGAATATGGCAAATATTGATAGATATTTAACTCAGATAAACAAAAGCTCTTTGGGTCTTCAATGATTTCTAAGAGTGTAAGGAGGTCTTAGGACCAAAACATTTGAGAAATGCTACTCTAACCTGTAAGAAGATGTTCAAAATGGGGGCGCCTGGGTGGCGCAGTCGGTTAAGCGACCGACTTCAGCCAGGTCACTATCTCGCGGCCCGTGAGTTCGAGCCCCGCGTCGGGCTCTGGGCTGATGGCTCAGAGCCTGGAGCCTGCTTCCGATTCTGTGTCTCCCTCTCTCTCTGCCCCTCCCCTGTTCATGCTCTGTCTCTCTCTGTCCCCCCAAAAATAAATAAATGTTGAAAAAAAAAATTAAAAAAAAAAAAAAGATGTTCAAAATGATTGTTAAGTTCTCTAAAAATTATTTTACTCAATAAGAGAAATCAGATATAGGCTTAAAAGAACGAGAGACAAAGTGAATGAGAATGTGGTAAAATACAAGCAGAAATCCCCAGGAGAAGGAGATTGAGGTATACAGAAACACAGACTGACATACCCACAGTCACAGAGACACACATTCTATAGCTGTCATGAATTTCCCAAGCTTGAAGTCATTACTAAAACCTCTGGAGTCTGAGCATGGCTGAAAAACCAGGGGACCAAACAGGCCTTCCGCACTATAGGTGCTCAGGTGACAACTGTTCCTTGATTTGCAGGACTGTGGCCCATCTTATGTTTGCACAATCTAGCACTGCTCGCATTCTTGCCTTCCAAATCTCAAAGGTTAGCCTGCTCACAGAATTTTGTGTGCCCATAACAATTCTAACCATTCATCTATTGAGTTAGCCCCCACCCCATTAGATTCTGGAGACTGCTTTTAGGCACTGGTTCATTCATTCTACAACTGAACTTTAAAAAAGGGGAAGAGTACCTGGGTGGCTCAGTTGGCTGAGTGTCTGACTTTGGCTCAGGTCATGCCCCATATTGGGCTGTCTGCTGTCAGCACAGAGCCCACTTTGGATCCTCTGTCCCCCCTCTCTCTCTCTGTCCCTCCCTTGCTCACACTTTCTCTCTCAAAAATACACATTAACAATTTTTTTTAAAAAGGGAAACAATCCTTAGCAATGATCTGACCAACTAATACTATTTCCAGTTTATTATATTTTTAAATGTCTTTTTATGTTGAGAGAGAGACAGAGTGCGTGCACAAGTGAGCACAAGTGGGGGAGAAGCAGAGAGAGAGGGAAACAGAATCTGAAGCAGGCTCCAGGCTGTGAGATGTCAGCACGGAGCCAGACATGGGGCTCAAACCCACGAACTGTGAGAGCATGACCTGAGCTGAAATCAGATGCTTAACTGACTGAGCCACCCAGGCGCCCCTCCAGCTTAATTAAATCTTCCCTCCTCAATTAGTCAAGACAACTTTACTGAAATATGCAGAAATCAAAAAACATAAAATGAGAGTTTCCATATAGATTTTAACTCTCATGGTACAAAAAAATCTTGGAAAACCTCTTCATTAATCAATAACATATCTATTATTAGCACTTTACAGGGCTTGTTAATAAAATTTGGTGTACTTTTATTAGTAAATCTTTAAGACATGACAAAGAGTGAAGCAATGCAACGTCGAGTAAGGCTACTCTCCGGGGCCAGACTGAGGCCTATTTTTCTAAATCTTCTGATCGGAGGAGAAGGCCCAAGGCCCTCCTGCAGCCGCTGGCCACCACCCAATTCCTAACGTACAGAACAACAAAACTGAATCAACAGAGCAACTTTTGCTTCTCTCTACTGCACAGCTCCTTCTATAAAAAGAAACTTAGAAATAAAACCCAACTAAAAAAAGAACACACTGTATTAGGATACTGACCTGGAATTCTGCAAAAGTCAAATGCACAGTCCATTTTGGGGCAGTGTGGGGCCCATATTGAAGAGAAAACTACCGCACGGGTCTGCTAGTCCCTGCAGAGAGTGTTCCGACAAAGGACACAGCTTCAGTGAGTCCAGTCCACCACCCCACACACATCCCTGCAGTACGTTTTCTCACAGTCCTGTTGGGTGACTACGTCACACCCTCACATGACAAGGTGTTTAGAAACACACGCATCGGATCTCAAAAACAGATTACAAAACAGAAGCCCTTTATAGAGTTCGGCTATGTCTAGGAAAAGGAAAATCCTCTTGATTTCTCTTCTAAACGCAGTCCAAAAGGGGTAGAGAAGAGCTGCATTTATCAGACTTTAACGCACTTAAACTATCAGATTCAAGAAAGCATGGTAAGGTGAGGAAAGTTTGCTTTTTCAACTGAAATTCAGGCCGTTCGAAAGGCTAACACCAGGAAGCTTCCAGGGTGTATTCAACAGAGAAAGGCTGGCTTGAACAACCTCACCTGAATATATTCTTTTGAAAAGGTAAACATCTGGTCTCTAGACTTGTAGTTGCGTGCATATGGATTGTAAGAACGAGCATTATCAGATTCATGAATGATGCAATGTGCTCAGTTAAATATTTCAAGTTGCTTGTTTGGAAAGATGAAAGGGGGAAAAGGTCCTTGGCTTCTTTTTTCCTTTTTGAAACACAACAGTATTTCAGGGTAGTCCATGTACCTTGGGTTCATCTCAGGATCATGCATGCCCAGATATCTGCTTGCTTAGAGAGTGTACCTCTAAGCCCTCTGGTGCTGTGTTTGTTCCCGATCTCAACCAAATTCCACTGACACTCAGCGTCCCTAATGCAGGAGGCATTTTATTTTATTTTTAAATTTTTTTTTCAACATTTATTTATTTTTGGGACAGAGAGAGACAGAGCATGAACGGGGGAGGGGCAGAGAGAGAGGGAGACACAGAATCAGAAACAGGCTCCAGGCTCTGAGCCATCAGCCCAGAGCCTGACGCGGGGCTCGAACTCGCAGACCGCGAGATCATGACCTGGCTGAAGTCGGACGCTTAAGCTTAACCGACTGCGCCACCCAGGCGCCCCGCAGGAGGCATTTTAAATATGAATGCTGCAGGAACCAAGTTACCAAAAAGACCAGAACAGGGTTCCTGTCCTCTGGGACTTCTCATTTCCAGGTGAGCTTATCATAAAGAATTGGTCTCAAAAAACCAAATACCAATATTTTGGAAGCCTGAAGGGCCGACTGATTTAATGGCCCTATTCCTCTCAGGTGACTTCTTCCTCTTGGGAAGGACACAAGGAAGAACTGTCAGAAATTTTTGGCTACTGAACAACAATGACCCTCCAGCTGGTCACAAGAACTAAGATGGACTGAACACTAACTGCTGCTTTGGTGTTAAACCATCTAAACCCAGCTCCCCTGGCACCCTCCCTCTCCCCTCCCACCCCCCCCTCCCTCTGTCCCCCAGGTTTCTCAGGACTACTGAATGACAAAGAATCCCAGTTTACACTGGTTCTTTCTGGAGGAGCCAGAAACTGGGCAGGAAGGGGCGAGCACACAACACACACACACAGCATGAAGAGCAGCACTCGGCACACGGTGGGGTTGGTTCAGTGAGTGTGGGCTGGAATCAGCTTGAGAACTGACCATGTCCTGCTCAGCTGGTGGTTTGGAGAGGACTGCTTATGCAGTCCATGCTTCACACAGTACACGGGATGGTCTTTCATAAACACAAATGAGATTAAGTCCACCCCTGCTTAAAACCCTTTGGCGGTGTTCTCCAGACATCAGCACAAAATCCAGAAGCTTCACTGTGGCCTGCAAGGCCCGGTATCGTCCACAGGTCCCGGCTGCTCTCTCCGGACCTGCCTGCTCCCCTCCACCCCACTCTCTGTGCTCACTACATAGGCCTCCTTTTGCTTACTCCACCTGCCAGGTCTCTTCCAGCCCCAAGGGCCTTTAAACACACTGATCCCAGTCCTGCCCAGGGCTGGCTCACTCTCGTGCTTCAGGCCCAGCTCAAGTGTCATCCGGGGGGATCACCCAAGTCTCTGTCTGATTCTGCTTTCACTTGCCCTCATAATGCCCGGTTTTCCTTCATACCACCTACCTCATCCTGCAATTATCACATGCGTTTGCCTGCTTGTGCATTGTCTGCTCTGCCCACCAGAAGGTAAGCTCTGGGACAGAAAGGACCTTGTGAGTCCTGTTCACTGCTATGTCTACAGGATGCAGCACGTGGTAGGTGCTCAGGAAACATCTGCTGAATGACTACATGAAAATGGCTAGGCATAAAAAACATGAACGAGGCTCCCCTTGATTGAAAGAGCAACCTGCCCCCCTCCCCTGCATTCCCGATGCCCTGTACCCTGCTCTGCTTTTATTTTTTCCACAGTACCCATGACATTCCAATATACTACGCAATTTACCCCTTTACTTCTTACTGTCCATCTGCCTGCTAGAATTGAAGTGCCACAAGGGCAGTAAACTTTGATGTTCTACACTGATGTATTGTAAGCACCTAGAAAAGTGCCTGACACATAGTAGGCCCTCAGTAAATACTCACTTACTGAATAAACAATCCACACTGTAAATAGATACATGTTTCTAAATCAGCATTAGATATGGGTAGGCACCATAAATACTGCCAAATACAATGCCCATCTGTTTAAATTTCCCTAATCAATTTAGAATAAAATTGCTTTTATCTGATGTATTTCAGGTTGTGAAGCACTTCACATACTAATTCTTTTTTTTTTTTTTTCACATTTTATTTATTTTTGAGGCGGATGGGAGGGGCAGAGACAGAGAGGGAGACACAGAATCCGAAGCAGCTCCAGGCTCTGAGCTGTCAGTACAGAGCCCGATGCAGGGCCCGAACCCACAAGCCAAGAGATCATGACCTGAGCTTAAGTCAGACACTTAACTGATTGAGCCACTCAGGCACTCCAAATATTAATTCTTTTAATCCCCTTCAGCATCCCGGGCAGTGGGAAAGTAAAGTGGAGATATTACTATATACTCACAGGGTTAAGTGAATTAACAAACAGAGTTTGTGCTCAGTATGTGGAAGCTGATATTATCGTGCCCACGGTATCGAGTGGAAACTGAGCCCAGATCAGTACCGTGCTTACAGAAGAGCTGTCATTTCTGAGGGCAGCATGGTGCTCAGTCCCCCATGCTCTACTGCCACCTCACATGCGTGTGCACACACAGCAGGAGTGAAGACAGAGCAGCACAAAATTGCCCTGCACCGAGTCCAAACAGCAGGCGTACTGTATGGGATCACTACTGTGGAAGCCCATAGCAGGAAGAGACCCAGGCCAAGATTCAAGAGCTAGAACCACTGGGGGCAGCCAGCCTAGATCACACACCAGGAAGTAACTAAGAGGGGCACCTGGGTGGCTCAGTCGGTTAAGCATCGGACTCCTGGTTTGGGCTTAGGTCTTGATCTCACATTTTGTGAGTTTGAGCCCCACATTAGGCTCTGCATGGACAGTGTGGAGCCTGCTTGAGATTCTCTCCTTCTCTCTCTGCCTCTCCTGTGCACTCTTTCTCTCAAAATAAATAAACTTAAAAAAAAAAAAAGTAACAAAGAAATGCTGCCTGTCATGAAGCAGAATGTGTCAAGAGTGGTAGCCAAGAAGGGCAGCTGAGGATCGGAGTTAAGGCAAGCAGACCCCCTGCCATGGGCAGCAGTCACCAGGCCAACCTGAGCATTGCTACACATAATGGGCCTCGGCCTGGGACTCTGCATGCTGGCCGGGCAAACAGTGGTGCTGCAGTAGGCATTCTCTAGGTGCCACCTGAACACATAACACAGTAAGTCATGGTGCCTGCCCCACAGCCCAGAATTTGCTAAACACTCAACACCACGTTGGCCATTAAGTGTGGCCAACTTAAAATCTTAGTATTAAAAGAAGTTGCTTTCTAAAAGTCTATTCAGTCCAATTCAGTCCAAGGACTCAGGAGACAAAGACCAAGGATTTGCACAGCCAGGATTTGTTACTCTGAAGTGTATGTATGTATAAGGAAAATGAATTTTCATTTGCTTCCCCTCGCCAATGAGTATTTAGATTTATCCGCTCATTAGAGGACTGGGCATGATGCAGTCTCAGGGATCATGAAGCTCATGCTAGAGACCTATCAGTCAGGGTACAGCATGAGAGCAATGAGTATGAAGCGTCAGGGGAGCACCAGCAAAAGAGAATCTCCAGGGGAGGGTCACTTTGGGTGTGAGCTTTCCCCATGACAGACAGAAGAGTCCCTCCACAAACACAGAACTGAGAGGTGGTCAGTGAGGCTCATTGAAACCCTAAATCCAAATTCCAGTATCTTTTTTTTTTAAATTTTTAATGTTTACTTATTTTTTAGAGACAGAGTATGAGTGGGAGAGGGGCAGAGAGACAGGGAGACAGAATCCGAAGCAGGCTCCAGGCTCCGAGCTGTCAGCACAGAGCCCGATGCGGGGCTGGAACCCACAAACCATGAGATCATGACCTGGGCTGAAGTCGGATGCTTAACTCACTGAGCCCCCCAGGTTTCCCAAATTCCAATATCTTTACCAAGGATTATAAAGTCCTCTGCGACTTAACCGCATTTCCTGCCACTCTAACGTGCATCAGCCTTCTTTCTGTTCATTCAATATGCCTAGGAACTTGTCACTTCACGGTCTTGTTTCTGCATCCTAGAATGCCCTTCCAGCCCAGGCAGTAGTCCTCTTTTATCTCTATCCAACAATCCTTTCCCCCTCAATTAGGTTCATCTGTTATCTATTCTCAGCATACTTTTCTTTCATAGCACTCGTTACGACTGTAATTAAACATTGACAAATGTGTGCCTTTACCACAAAAGTATAAATTCTATGAGAGCTAAGACTGTCTACCAGTATCCTTAGCTCCCGGCACTGTACTTGGTACAGAACAGGTGCTAACAAACCTTAATGAATGCAAAAACAAAAAGCACCCAAACATTAAGCTTTCTAAAGCCAACTATACCGGGCACTGTTACCAAGCTTTCTGGATCCAGCATTAGGTCAACAGAAACTGCCCTGCCATTTGTCACCTATGCTAAAAGGGGTGAGTATGTTTATTGAACATAAAAAAAGCCAAGAAGGCTGTTTTGACATGGTATAAGGAAACACACACACACACACACACACACACACACACACACACACCCCAGATCAACACTGCTAGCCTAAACCTGAGCCGGATAAGACAAGCCAGGGCAATCTATCTATTGCCCACAAAGTTGTCACTGCCCAAACAAGTTAAAACACTGAAATGCAGCTTCAAAACACTTAGAAATGGCTTACTATTACTGCTTTGGCTCAAAAAAAGGGAGAAGAGCAACCCTTTATGCCCTGATATGCTTTGTTCTGTTATAGACAACAGGCCCAAAATGGAATTCCTTATGCTAAGCTAAGCCCCATGTCACCAAACTGAAACTTAGTTTTACCTCTTCCAGAAATGGAATCTTAAACCAGTCAATCACGAATCAACTTTTATCAGCATTAAGTACCCTGCTAATAAGGCCCTGCCGTCCGCTATATGGAGAGTAACCTTGCAATAACCAATCTGCCTCTTTGCCTAGTGTAACTTCCGTATTCTGCTCCCATCTGCCTATAAAATCTCTTGCCTTGCATAGCGCTTTGGCGCTCCTTTTTTTTATCTGCTAGATAGGATGCTGCTCAATTCACAAATTATGGAATAAAGTCAATAAAATCTTTAAAATTTACTCAGATGAATTTTGTTCTTAAATAGTTTAAACTCCAGGGATTTGGCTTTTGTCTCTTGAGTGCTTAGGCTAAGCTGGAAACAAACTTTTAAAATAACTTAAAAAAATACTAAAACTTCAAAGTGGCTAACATGTGGGTGTAGTATAAAAAAGTTACTGAGCTATGTTGTGCACATGCACTGGCCCATGACTTCTAACTATGCTGTTGTCCCCTGCTCTTTCGAGAGCCCCTCTGGGCAGCCTTCCTCAGGGCTGGTGTAGTGTCACATTGACATCCCACCACAAGTGCATCAACGTCCCCAACGAGACCTGCTCATCTGACAGGAGGAAATTCACCTCCTATACCAGCCACACGCTGTGCCCTCAGCACCTGACAGGCACATCCATGTGCCCAGTACTGTTCTACACACTGTGTACACACCATCCTGATTAAGTTCACAGCAACCTGATTTTGCAAATGAGAAAACTGAGGATTCTGAGAGGCTGTGTCACTTGACTGAGGTCATTTCACTAGTGAGCGGCACAGCTGGGATTCAGACTCAGCAGTAGAACTCAAAGACTAGACTCTCCATTTCAGGCTCAGAAGCACCAAGAAATAAAGAATAAGTTCTTGGTACCAAAGGCTCCTAGGCTCATGACCACAGCCTACTTACCCGTGTGTGAGTGCCTGGCAAACTTTCAACTGGACTTGAGCAGGGCTGCCAAATGCAGGGGGACAGGCCATGCCCTGTGATATGCTGTCAAGAAGGGGAGGCTGAGAGCCAGCTCACGCTCTGCTTGGCCAGGCAGGTACACTGGGGAGGGCTGGATCCTCCTGCCATACGGACGGGGCTGTTTCTTTAAAATGCATAAAGATACCATATGGACCACCAGGTGGCTCTGGGGTGAACATTTTGGGGAAATTCAGAATTTTCCATAACATTCTATTTTTGTGTTCCTAAAAAAAAAAAAGTAAACTTCAAAGTAATATATGGCACTCATAAATATTATTATTTTTTAAAATATTTTATTTTTATGGGGCACCTGGGTGACTCAGTCGGTTAAGCGTCCAACTCTTGATCTCAGCTCAGGTGTTGATCTCAGGATCATGAGTTCAAGCCCTGTGTTGGGCTCCACGCTGGGCATGAGGCCTACTTAAAAAAAGATTTTAAGTAACCTCTACATCCAATGTGGGTCTCGAACTTACAACCCCGAGATCAAGAGTTGCATGCTCTACCAACTGACCCTGTCAGGTGCCCCACAATTGTTATTTTTTTGATCCACTTCTATTTCAAGGTAATATTTATCAAATGCTTACCACTCACCAGTAACTGAGTGCAACACAGGGGCTACCATAAGAAGTGGGTATTGAAAGGGTGAGTGAGGAGATCAGAGCTCCTGAACCAGGAGAACTGAGAGACCCCAAAGCCCTGTATCAATCCATTCATGAAACAAGGCTCTCCCTAAGGATAATTCAGGATGAGGGAGATCACGTCCAATCTGGGATAGTGGCAGAGAGCTTGAACTTTGGTGGCAGGTGGACCTGGCTCCGTCACATTCTGGCTGCGACCTTGGGCACACTTCTTAAGCTCTTTGCGCCTCAGCCTCTTCATCTGCAAAATAGAGCTAAAAATAGAATCTATCAGGGCGCCTGGGTGGCCCAGTTGGTTAAGTGTCCGACTTCGGCTCAGGTCATGATCTCACAGTTCATGGGTTCAAGCCCTGCGTCAGGCTCTGTGCTGACAGCTCAGGGCCTGGAGCCTGCTTTGGACTCTGTGTCTCCCTCTCTCTGTGGCCCTCCTTGGCTCATGCTCTGTCTCTCCTTCAAAAATAAAAAAATTTTTTTTTAAATAGAATCTATCAGGGTTAACATGAGGATTAAATGATAATACCTAGAAAGTGCTTTGTGTAGTGTCTGGAACAAAATCAAGCTTGCTAACCATGAGCTGTTATTAATATTACTATTACCAATTAATAATTAGTTGCAAATGTCAGTAGGAACAAATATTGCAAGCCTTGGCCCCAGGCCCCAAATATAAGGAATGTGAAATTCCTCAATGGCAGGGACATATGTTCTATTTCACTGTGTGCCCAGAGGTCCCCATCACCCCTCACAGTACTTAATACCCCAGAGGGGCTCATCAACTAATCATTCTTCCCTAATGCAGACAGCAGTTACATCTGAGCCTTAGCTCAGATGTGGGCATTTAGTTACAAGTACCATCTTAAATTCTATTCTTTCTTTAGTTGCATCTTTTGTTAGCATTCTTCTCAGCACGTGGAAAAAAAGTATTACAAATTTAAATTAAAAAAATCATTCAAGTTAGCTATTTATTAGCAATTCTGGTAAAAAGCTTAATAGGAAGGAGACCAGAATGTTTAATGTTTAAGACAAATACCTAAATCACTTACAAATTTCCATGATGTGTCCTTGTCCCCTTAAGTCAGATCACTCGAATTGCGCTCTACAAGGCAAAGTTAGGGTGTTGTCTGTCAGCTTACTCGGTGATGAGGCTGCTCTGGAGAGCAACATTCTTTCACCTCTGTTCTGCTGCTCCACCTCTACCTGTAGACAGACTCCTAGCAGACCACGTTTGCTCCTTTCCTCTCATACCATGGGACTTTTGCAAGGCCATGTCCTGGGACCTCCTTCTTACTTTAAACTAGGAACCTAGTAACTTGTCAGTTTGGTATGACTTATTTTAGAGAGCATTTTGATTTTCTGATTTTAGAATTTTTTTAGTTTATGTCTCAGTTTAATGGATTCATTAGATTGTGGTTTGTTCATTAAAAAAATTTTTTTTAATTTGGGTTCAGTCTGGGGTTTAACATGTTTATGTGCTTATTTGGATCTGGTTCAAGCTTCCACTGAAACCCTGGAGGAAAAATTTTTGACAACTGTCAGATGTAGTCAGTAATTGCAAACTCTCCTTCTCCTGTTCCACTGGGCTGTCTTTTCTCTGTTTGTATAGTTACATCTTTATCCTTAGAGGTTAAAGCAGGGTCTCTGCTTATACACTCCAGGGTTTAAATTCCAGTTCTGCTGCTTACTAGCTGTATGAACTTGGACAAGTCAATTAACACCTCCAGACCTGTTTTTTTTTTAATCTACAAAATGGATATGATAGGGCAACTTACACATAAAGTGCATTTCATTCTATTGCTCTTTTCACTCTAATTTTCTATGAAAATTCCAGAAATCAATACCTACAACTCTTTTCTTTAGCCCATCTCATTTTGATAATAACAACCAATTTAATGCTTGCTGCTTGAAAGGTTGGAATCAGGGGTTTCTCTGAAGCTGAAGTGGAAAGATGAATGGCCTAGAGAGTTTCAGGCTTCAAGGGCTTCCAGTGAGCCTGAGCAAAAGACTAGTTCTGACAGGCTGGGCAGTCGGGAGCCAGGCTGACCCCAGAAGAAAAGGAGTTAGCTACAAAACAGTCATGGAAGGTAAATGCAAAAACAAATATTTAGCAAAATAAGGGACTATGTGGGTAATAACAGTAACAGTTCCTGTATCAAAGTCTTGTGAGAATATGTTAATGTAGGTACAGTAATGTAACTGATAGAACCAATGCCTACTTTTAAAGAAAAAGTACATGCATCATGATGTTTATGATAAATAAAATCAATAACTGTATTAACAAATAGAAAATTAGTGACTCTATTGTTTTTGGTGGGGGGGGGGGTTCTATATGCCCATTGAAGATATCACCCACCACAACCCTACTGTGAAGAATAAGCAGAGAAGAGGCCAGTGGCTTCTTTGGGTCCACACATTGCTCTTCCCACTGTGGGTAAAGATGCTGAGCAAGAGTGCCCTCAGACTATCATCTTAGCCCCAGATTAGATCATTACTCAGTTTTTTAACACACAGAAATGGCAAAAACATCCACATGGCCAGCCCCACCAGTGTTAGCAGACGGAGGGAAGGCAAAGCATTTTACAACCTGAGGGCTCTATTCTCTTCACAGCTCCCTTCTGTTCCATCCTCACCTCACTGGGAAGGGGGCCTTTAAGCACAATAAAGAAGTCATGCCCAGAGTGGCAATCAATACCAGCAAGGAAGAGAGGAAGCAGGGCAGAGGGTGCTCTGTACCAGAAGGGGTGGGGCCGGATGCAGGATACGGGGAAGGGAGACCATGGAGGAAAGAGCCTGGGGCTCGCTCCCAAGGAGGTCTCTGCGCTGAGGAGCTTCCTAGTAATCACAACTCCTGGGAAGGTCTGGCTACTGTCACTGAGCCTGCCCACGCTGCTCTTCCAGGTGTCACGGGCTTAATAACAGGGTTATGGTCATAAAAGTAAATTTCCTAAGGCAGTTCCTAGCTCCGAGATTAGACAGCCCCTGTTACAAACATGATCCTTTAGACAGAGTTTTGCCTTGGCAGCAGCCTTTTCCGGGTTGTGTTCTGAGGTTCTTTTACATTTGATGACCACAGCCCATCTCCAGTCCAGAGCGCTGTGTCCACAAGATGGTGCTGAGTCCACACAGAGAAACGCTCAGTGTCCTGGGTAGCTGGTAATTCTGTCCCCTCAGTCTTTCTCTCAATGGGCAGATGAGTATGCATTGCTCCAAAAGAAATAGACATTGAGTGTTTTAGGTAACAAAGAGAGCCGGCTTCTTAATGGAGTTTGCACTCTAACTTGTTCTCAATTTGCCACAAATGGCTTCTAGGGAGTCTTCAGATAAAGGGTGGGTACTGCCCTGCCCAGTGCAGGAATTTCCTCCTTGGAGGGGCAGTCCTCACCAGGAGCAAAGAAGGGGCCCTCAATGGTGGCCTCTGCCCTACGAGAGCTCTTTGAAGGTTTATTTAGCATGTCCCCCCTTCCTGGGCTAAACATTTCAAATTCCTCTACTAGTCCACTGTGAAGAGGGTTTAATAGACAAAGAACATTGGATTTGGTCCAATCCTCTCATTTTGGATGCAAGTAAATTGAGGCATGGAAAAGTCTAAGATCTCATGGTGTGACCAAAACTGGTTTCTGGACTTCCGATTCCATGTGCTTCATTATATCACACTCAAATGGCAGATACTAGGACCTGCTTACTAATAGCAGGACCACAGAAAGGACCTGACCTCCCTAAAACCACACACGGTGTTAGGAGGATTCAGTGAGAGTACCTGAGCACTCAGCAAGGGCAAATAGGGAGCAAATAATTGATTTTATTTAGGATACACACGTGCTTCTTTTTTTCTGGCATGAAGTTCTCCTTTCTTCCCTTGTTTTCTTCTTCTTTCTCAGCTTCCAAACTTCCAAGGCTGAGTTTTTTAACCGAAGCTCAAACACACCCATTTATTCTGATTAAATTTAATCATGTTCATTTTGTTCATCATCTCCAGTGTGCTGGGATATTTTAGAATGTAAATTCTAACTTAAAATGGATCTACTAATGTTTTAAAAACATGTTACACAGATTAATCCTCCTGAAACTTACAGGTAAGTTTAGGATGGTGATGTCTGTGACAAAAAAAGGCAGGGCTGTTTTCTATGCTCACCTCTAGAGTGGCAGAATGTGGTCATTCTTCTAACCTCTCCCCCCACCGCCCATCATGTTTCAGGACTGGGACTTGGAAAATATTTTTCAACCTATCAGGATAAAACAGATAAAGCCTTGATTTCATTTTTGGTGAGGAAGCAGGCTGAATCTACACTATGAGGAAGTGGCCCTGTGAAGAACATCTCCGTCTGTGTTAATGCGTTAATATGTTTGGAATCAAGACACTGAGACCTCAGGATAAGTGAGCTCTAGTGCTGAGATCCAGAAAACTTCTGAGCTGCAGAAAAGAAACCTTTTACTTAAAAGAACCAGCTCCCTGGAGTTGATCTGTGATCCCTGGGCTGGTCCTTGGTTACAGGTGAACCAATGTAAAACCCTGACCAGTTACATTCTCTCAGCTCTGTTGTTTCAGTAAGCGGAAGACTCTAATTTTCTAACCACTCTTCCTCATTCCCACATCCTCCCTAACTAGTTCGTGCCATTTGGTTTTCTGGGGCTCACAACCCAGCCTCCTGGTACCCTGCCCCACCAGGAAATCAGACAACCTGCAACTAACTGCCTTGGTGCCCATATTCACTGACCCAGCAGGACACCACCTTCTCCATCCTGGCACTTTTCTAAAGGCCAATCTTCTGGACCCAAATGCAGAACAAGGACAAGAACACTCAGCTTTACTCCTGCTTAGCCTTAGGCCATTTACAAATCACTTTCATACGTACCATTTCATTTTCTTTCTCACAATACCACTCTGGGCTGTGAAATACTATTTCCATTTCAAAGATGAAGACACCGAGGCTCAGAAAAATTAAGCCAAATCCTAACACCACATATCATGTAATTGGCAAAGTTGGGTTTTTGACCCTGATCTTGTGACTGTGGGTCACAAACTCCTTCTAGCATACTTAAAAGGAAGACTGTATTTATGTGATTCCAAATGCTATTAATAAATATGAATCACCATCTCATCTTTTGAGTATTATGTTTAATGGCTGTGTTTTTGTGTGTGTGTGCCAAATTCAGTGTCAAATGTGAATATGCCATTCGAAAGATTATATATCAATAGCCATTTGACCAACAGATCCAGTTTTTCCTGACCGGCCTACAAACCATTAACACTGCCAACCAGGTGACCATGTCTGCATTCCACTTTGTATTCTCTGCCATCTTGCATTACGTGATGGCACAACATTTTGTTTAATTCGTTCTGTAAAACGGGAATGATACCTGAGATGATTATTGGGTCAGTTAAAGGAAGTAACGACTACAGAGAACCTAGCTAGGAAGTGTTCAATTAATGGTATTACATACTACTACTTCTACTTCTACTAAAACTTCATTACGGTCATTAAAACCAAGTAGACCTTTGTTTTCTTAACAGGTGTCTGAGGAGGTGTAAGGCAGCATGGGCTCAATAATTCAGAGAAGCAGAAACACTATTTCAACCCCTTAGCTTTGTTTAATCCTTTATTTCTTCCCTCATTCAGCAACCGCCTGGAGCCCACAGTCTAATGAAGAGACAGGCATGCACACAAACAGCTCCTCCGTGATGATCACACTCGAGTGAGTGTGCCCAGGACTCCGAAGGAGGCAGGCTTAAACAGTTGGGGGAAGGAGAGTCAGGGAAAGAGAGGTGGAATGGAGTCCTGAAAGATACAGGGCATTTCTTTGGAATCGAAAAGAGAAAAAGGCATTCTATCTCCAGGCAGAGGTCTGAGCAGAGGCAAGGAGGCATGAGATAGAATGATACATTTGGGGAATGGCAAAGAGGTGGGGAATGGCTGCCACACAGGGTGTGGACAGGGCCTGATGGAGACAGAGAGGGACAGACTGGCAGGGACCCAGGTGTCAAGAGTTCTGAATGTTACCAAGACTTTGGATTTTATCCTCCAGCCTAGCATATTGGAGTCACCCACGGGAACTGGATAAAAAACCAACAAGCAGGCTCCAACTCGAGATTCTGGTTTGTTTGGTCTTGGGTGAATACTGACTACTGAGATTTTTTAAATTTATTTATTTTCAGAGAGACAGAGAGCGAGCGAGTGGGGGGTGGTCAGAGAGAGGGAGGAAATCCCAAGCAGTCTCCATACTGTCAGCGCAGAGCCCACATGGGGCTCAAACTCACGAACTGTGAGATCGTGACCTGAGCCATAATCAAGAGCCAGGTGCTTAAGTGACTGAGCCACCTAGGCGCCTCTCCAGATGATTCTAATGTGCAGCCTGGACAATCGTGAATCATTTAAAAGATTTTAAGTGAGAATCATTTGACAAATTTGCAGGCAGATCATTCTGGAAACCATTTGGTAAGAAGGATGTCTGCAGGGAGTGTAGAAAGAAGGCAAAGGTCGGGGCGCCTGGGTGGCTCAGTTGGTTGGGCTGCTGACTTCGGCTCAGGTCACGATCTCACAGTTCGTGAGTTCGAACCCCGCGTCGGGCTCTGTGCTGACAGCTAGGAGCCTGGAGCCTGTTTCAGATTCTGTGTCTCCCTCTCTCTGACCCTCCCCCGTTCATGCTCTGTCTCTCTCTGTCTCAAAAATAAATAAACGTGAAAAAAAAATTAAAAAAAAAAAAAAGAAAGAAGGCAAAGGGAAGGTGGGGAAGAGGAGAGAAAGATCTGAAAGCTATTTGGATGGAAGAATCAACTCACCGGAAATGAGAGGAAAGAGAGAGGGAAGGGTTTACACCCCGATACCATTGCCTCGATGTGCCACTGGCAGGTAGGGAACCTGATCAAAGAGCTGGTTTGGGAGGAGGATAATAAAGTCTGTGCTCCCTGAGGAGCCTGCGGAATACGCAGGTGATGCTCTCAGTCAACAGGCTTCCAAAACAGACTCTGCTGCTGAAAGCCGGCCTGAAGACTCAGATGTGCAGTGCACTGGCAGGCATGGAGGAGGTGGTCGCAGACATGAGCAGGGATATTGCCCAAGGAAAGTAAAGTGGATGAACAGAAGGAGCCTGAGGAATACCACTCCTGAGGGGTAATGGATGTATCAGGATCACCTGGAGGCCCTCATCAAAACTTTAGTTTCTTAGTGCCACTACAGACTGACAGAATCAGAACGGTCAGGGGGTAAAGCCCCAGAGAGTCATTTTTCACAAGTTCCCAGGCATTTCTGAATCAAGACTAGGACTGGACACTGCATCAGTTTCCTAATAATGCTGTTAACAAGTTACCACCAACTCAGTGACTTACAACGACAGAAATTTCTTCTCTCACAGTTCTGGAGGCTGGAGTTTGCACTGAAGGTATCAGCAGGGCCGCGTTCTTTCTGAAGACGCTAGGGGACAATCCTTCCTTGCCTTTCCCAGCTTCTGATGGCTCTAGGCGTTCTCTGGCTTGTGGCTGTGTCACTCTAATCTCTGCCTATGTCTTCACATGGACTTTTCTTTATGGGTTGCTCCTCTGTGTGTTTCTTAGAAGGCCAGTTGTCATTGGATTTAGGGCCCACCCCACAATCCAGAATGAACTCATCTCAACATCTCAACATCTGCAACCTACATCTGCAAAGACCCTTTTTCCAAATAAGGTCGTATGCACAGCATCGGGATACGAACACCTCTTCTGGCGGCCACCATTCAACCTACTACTGACCCCATGGCAAAAACCCATCTGGATAAATGGGAGAGGGGATTGAGATCCAGAACTCCAAGCTAAGTTCCCTGACAGTAGCAGGAAGAAGAGGAAGAAAGAGGTAGAGAGAGAACTATTTCAGGGACTAAAATCAGCAGCTACACTTCGAAGTCTTACGCCGCCCAAGGGACCCTGGGCTGCTAAGAGTGCAGCGCACAAGGCCATCTGAAAGTACTATGCAGACTGGAAAAAATCACCACAATCATAAATTAACAAATGCTAGACCATGGTTCCCTCAAAATACAAGTGAAAGCTTTGAAGGGCTGAAAAGACTTTTCATTAATTCACTTTCTAGACTAAATTAATTTGATATGAAGTTAGGCTTCATTATCTCAGATACTGTGGCCACTTTGTCCTCACCACTCTAGTAGCTTTCAGTCCAGACAAGTCACCGAGGCAGCACAGGATTGCTTACTTCCATCTTTCCAAATGTTTCCTTAGGAGCAGGCAAAACTCTCAGTCACCAACATTAAAGAAGGTTCAGTTACACCTTCCTTCTCATGCCTCCCAGGGTCCCCGCACCTTTACTGAGACCACATCCCTCCTCATTTTTACACTGATACATGTTCCACCACTAAAGTCCTACACCATAATTGTTTGTGTCGGTTCCCTGACACGCAAAGGTTTTCTGGTCTCTTAACATAGGAATTTCCTTTCTTGGCAACATGGTTTGCCTGGCCAGAAGGTCAGTGGGGCGTGGGGCAGGTGGAAAGGAACCACATGCTAGGCTGAGGTTAAAGTCATGGCTCAGGAACACTAGCCTTCAGAATCAGATTCCTGGTGTGGTCAAAACCACCCCATCATACATCCTTACAGTATAATGCAACAGGTACATCCCCAAGATGTCCCTACCCTCTAAGACTATCCGAAAGCATCTTCTAGCTAGCACACCCACAAGGACCAATCTCTACGCAAGTCTGTCTCTGCTTTACCACAGCATCTAGAGCAGTGTTCCCCAAACATTCATGTGCATGAGTCAGCTGGGCATCTTGTCAAGTGCATTTTCAGGCACTGTGGGTCACATGTATGTGGTCCATCTTCATTTATGTCAGGGTGGAGATGGCTGAGGTGTACAACTGGATTTCAGGTTTAAGGAAACTAAGTTCATTTACCTGCTGGTGAAATTATAATAGTTATAATGGTGATGCCAATGATGCCAATGACAGGAAGAGCTAATATTTACTGAGCACTTTCTACATGCTAGGCCCTGTGCTAAGTGCTTTACAGACATTATGATTCACTCTGCATCGAGAGAGCTAAGGAAAACAGGAGTGGTTAAAAGATATTTATAAAAAAGGCAAGGCATTTTAAATTCCAGGATGTGCAGAAGGTCAATCAAGTGTCAACAGAGAGAGGCCAATTCTCACACTGTCCCGGTCTGGGACTAGCTAGGCAGTAGCTAAATGCTTGATATTTCAGAAAGCATCTTTGGGCTAAGCAAGTCAATGCTAGAGACTATTTCATGAAATGCCTGCTGTCCCTCACTGTCACCCCATGGCCTGATGCCAGCCAGGTTAGCCTCTGCAGTCTTGGCTTCATTCAGCCGCCTCGGGAGGAACATGCCTGAACAGGGAGTGGCTGCTTTTGGTGGGTTCTTCCTGTTCTATCCTGGGATGGGCACAGTGAGCACTGGGCAGCTTAATCAAGGCTGCTATGTCTGATGCCTCTCAAGATGTCCCCCAGATGTCCTTGGACATACATGTTGTGTTTTGCTGCTGATTCTACTGACAAATAGCTTTGCCAGTATGAGACCAGGCACCGTTAATATTCAAAGTGGTTCCCTTATTTGCTGTGACATGGAGAAGGTTCAATGGCCATGACCTTTCCTTGGGATGGGTCTTAAAGAACTTCAGTCCCAATGCTCTGCAAGAAAAGACTGGGCAGGCTGCCACTGAGGAAACCCAGGTTGGTGGCCTGAGTCCGATAGTGTGGCTCTATAATTGGCAGGCAAGCAGTCCGGAGGCTGAATTCAGCCTGTCGATATGTTTCATTTGGCCCTCCAGTACTTAAAAAAATTTTCAAGCCTCCGGTTTGCCCCAATTTCACTATTCTATCTTCTTACACCCAGCCTACATTGAACGTTCATATTATCTTCTTGCCCCCGTATGTATCTGAACTTTAGACCCTAATCTATAATAACCTAAGTAGAAATCACTTAAAAGTTTTATTCTGCCTATAACGTTTCCATCTCTGCACTGTGATTCAATGCCCTCCTAAAAATTATATGGTGAGGTATCAGTATCCAAGCTTCCAAAACTACTGAAGTATTCCATCTTAATGAACGATAGGTGGTGAGAAGCCTTAACATGGAGTGTATTTGGGTCACACAATATTTCTTCAGGATCCCTCCAGTTTGTTCATGCCCAAGTGGAAAGTTTCTTAATATATGAATCCTAGGGGGCAGAGTGGCAGATATCAAACTCTTCACTTTGCTTCAAAAGTCACGTCAACCACAAGGTCAACTCTACCTCCTCAAAATCAGATTCATACTCCTGGAGGCACCCTGCTTTCCTTTCCAAAAGAGCTTCCATATTCATCGTTAGCAGATGATATAGTGAGGGAAGGGAAGCAATAATTGCTGAGAATGCACAGGCTTTTACCAGTAGTTCCTTCCTGGGTCAGAGTATTCTGAATGACACCGTGCTTCACCACTGTATCACACAAATAACAATTCCAAAAGCTAGACACAGAAATGCAGCCTGGACAACCTGGCAGTCTGGGCTTCAAACAGTGGGATCCACATAATAACGCGTATCTACCAAGATCACAAGTGGCTCCAGGGAATTTTTGCGAAGTGCTCAACAGAACAATGGTGATCAACCCAAGGAAGCAAATTCTGCTCCAGAGACCCTGGGCGTAGGGGTGGGGGTGCAGAGCTGATCCTTTTGGCCTCTGACACCAGTGGGGACCTCCTGGAGAAAAGCTGCTGAGCCTCTTCCCTGTTCCGCCACGCTTGCTCCCCACTGTCAACACAGTCCACAGTCCACAGCCATGTTCCCCCCTGGTGAAATGTCAATGCACAGGGATCGTTTTCATGGACCCGAGCTCTCACATATTTGAATCCATGTACGTACTTTCCTTGCACACACGTTTCCTCCTCCTGTGTTTTCCTTGACTTCTCTTCCACCTCCCATTTTCCAGTCTGAAGCCACCACTGGAAACACTGCAATCTCTGGAGCGAGGCCAGGCATGGCAGCATAGATCCCCGAGGTGGCACAGGATTGTGAAACAGTCACCTCCTCCCTGGGTCCACGAGATACAGGTGACTGGGAGAGCTGTCAAGCAAGCCTGTCTGTAGGTCTGGCGTACAACTGGAGGCACAAGAGCTTCTGTACCGTGAAAATGCTACAAAAACTCTGGCTGGTCACACAAACGGACACACAGCGGCTGAGACAAAAGAAATTGCCTTGGGAAAACTGGTGGGTGGAAAAGGCAGGAGGAGGAAGGAATATCAAAGGGACTGAGAGTTCCAGTGAGGTTTTGCCAATCTCACACAGAAAGAAACTAACTCGAAACTGAATGAAGGTTTCTGGCGGTAGTCAGGTATCAAAATAGTTCCCTCCCCCCTTGCTCACCTGTTTGACTGAAAGTATCTGGGGGGAAACAGAGAGCAGTTACAGCGATAAATAAGCTGTCTACACTAAAAAAAATAGTAAAATCCTCCAAACAAACCCAAACCTGCTGCAGATAAAAACCCACAATAGGCTGTTTAAAAAACTATGCTTTTGAATATACTGATCTAAAAAAATCTGAAGAACAGGCTGTTCTGCAGAACAGCTCGAGTTTCTGCTTGTGCTTTCATTTTAGAAAACAAAATGCTCATAGACTCCACAGTGGGAGGGGCTTCACACAGGGATTCAAACTCACAGAAAATGGCCACCGGGTTCGGAAACCTGAACACAACAAACAGGACACTCGGGGGACCTTCTGGGAATATACGGCACTTAACTTTCACGACAGTAATTGTCTAGAGACAGATATAACCTTTTTTTCCCCCGATCAGTAACATAAATCATGGCCTCCAAAGGATTTGTTTGTGGAACGCCACAATGACTAATCACCCGACTTTTTTTTATCCTCCCTAAGCAAGGGAACCTCATGGGGCGAAGAAATAGGTCATTTTTAATGTAAGGTAGCTACTAGGATTAGAGGTAAGACTCCTACTTAAACTTCATTAAAAAAAAAAAAAAAGTCCTCAAAAAGGATTTCCTAAAATAGAAAGACGCGCAAATCATCTTATCAGAAACTCATAACAATAAATAGAAAAGAAAGTCTTAAAATAGATGATGATTCAAATGTGGCAAAAAGCTCTTGAGTGATTTCCTGAAAATGTCAAAACCAAAACCAAATATCAAGAATATTAAATACACAACAAAACAGGGTAAGAGACTCACTCTGTAGCGTATACTCGTTTAAGAAAAGATGTGTTTCCTGGGTAATTAACGGTGCTTCGGTGCAAAAAGTCAACTTACAGTGTATAGTGGCTACAGAAACTCCAGAATTGCTAGACCTTGACAGGAAAAATTTCAAAGGTCACGTTCTTTTTTTAACCCTATTTACAGCACTCAGGGTAGGCCAGTTCTCTAACGTCTGAGTAAAACCCCATTCAGGGCTTCATTTCTTTGCCACCTCACTGCTGTTTCCATCTATCCGAGTGCCTTCTGCTGACTCAAGGTGGTCCTCCCATTAAAGCAAAGGTGGAAGTCACATCAGTCCAAGGTAAGGGCAGAACACAGGGCAGAAAATATGGTTCTGCAGCGGGCACCCAGGAAGCAGGTATGACTCTGGCTGCTGTGAGACAGTCCTAACTGCTTCCACCCATGAGTATAAAGACAGCACTGGGACCTTGAGAAGACTTGCTCTTTGAGCTCATGTCAGGGACTACAAGACCAGAATAAACAGGTATAGGCAGGGACAGACCAGAATGCTGAGGAGATTTTTAAAAAAGGAAATCCTGGGGGCATCTGGGTGGCTCAGTCGGTCAAGCGTCCGACTTCGGCCCAGGTCATAATCTCATGGCTTGTGAGTTCAAGCCTCCAATTGGGCTCTGGGCTGACAGCTCAGAGCCTGGAGCCTGCTTCAGTTTGTGTGTGTGTGTGTGTTTGTGTGTGTGTGTGTGTGTGTGTCTGCCCTTCCCCTGCCTCCCATGCTCTGTCTCTCTCTGTCTCAAAAATAAACAATAAAAAAATTTTTTTTAATTAAAAAAAAAGGAAGTCCTCACTTTGGTCTAGAAGTGAATCAATGTTCTATCAGAGTTAATCAGAAATCTCTATGCCTACGTGAAAATGCATACAAGTTTGGGTCTCTTGCCTGGCAAGATAAGAAATTCCGCTTTGTCTTTACTGAATTGGTGGTCTTATTATCTAATTGTAAACAACACTACAAATAATCAGAAGTTGTTCTAACACATGAACAGGAAAAATAACACAGACAAAACGGGGCCTAGAAACAATATCCAACTCACGAAGCAGGAAGTGACAGCTCCCATCTATCTCACCTTACACAAAGCCTGCCTTCATGGATTGCTGAAATAACCTCAGGATGCTCCTCTAGGATTTAAATAGCCACTGGTTTCTCATGAAAACGCAGCATAGGATAAACACACGTATAAAAGCGGCCAGCAAAAGGAGTCAGCAAAACACAGGCATTGAAATGGCCAGTGCAAGCTGGGTCTTCCTCTTCATATTACTTCAGAAAATATTTAATTCCTATCAAAATTAAATTATTTTATAGCGTAGTAATTTACACTGGAGTAAGAGAGAAAAAAACGCTTTAAAAAAGGAAACCAGGGGCACCTGGGTGGCTCAGTTGGTTAAGTGGCCAACTCTTGATCTCAGCTCAGGGTCATGAGTTCAAGCCTTGTGTTGGGCTTCACACTGGGCATAAAAACTACATAAAAAAAAAAAAAGGAAACCACCTTCTGCCTCTCCCAGTTTAAAAAGAAAATTTCTCGACTACTTTAACTGACAAGAGTCCACTGGTCAACAGGATGGAAGTTTTGCGTCATGGTGTCCTACTGTGTACTAGAAGCCCAACAGGCATTATGGTCCGCTCTCCAACAGAACAGGTTCAGCCTCTCTTTACGCTTTGCTTGCTCATTGCCATCTTCTGCTCTCCTTATAACCTGCCTTAAGACAGGACCCACCTGTTTCTGCAGAGAACATACTGGACTGGGCACTGGTCACTGGGTTCTGTTCCCAGCTTGCTACTAGCTGTGTGATCTTGAGTTAAGTCCTAGCACTTCCCTGGACTCCTATTTCTTTATCTAGAATGTGAGGAGGTTGGGCTATTTCATTTCTGAGGTTCTTTCTAGCGAAGAAATTTGAAAACCATGATTCCCTACCTCCTATTTTATCATCTCTTGATTGATTCCTAGCCAGGCTCTGTCTTTTTGTAAGAATCTTAATTTTCTCCCAAACAATCTCCCACCCTTAAATTCATACACTTGCCTCAAAAGTGTAGAGGGTAAAAGCAGAACCCAAACTCTGGCTGGTACTAGTCTGTCTATGAGGACAGTCAGATGGAACTCTGAAATCAGGATCCCTGGAAGACCTTAAACACAGAGTTAACTCTTGCCTCCCCTTTCTACCCGCTTGTCCCAGCACCTCTGTTTTTCTGCTGGAGAGGGAACAGAATTACTGCATCTTAGAGCTAGAAGGAACCTCAATAATCACTGAGCCAAACCTTCTATGGTTACAGATGTGGAAACCAAGCCAGCAAAGCTCTACAACTTTCCTTCCCAAGGTGACTCAGTGGGTCACGGGGACAAGTCCTAGGCCTCCTGGTTGGTCTGGTCTCTCACACCATGGTGTTTTTTGTCTCCCCCAACCTCCCTATGCAGGGCTCTGGGCTCCTTCCCTCTCCCCACCTTAGGCTTCAGGGCCTCAGAGGATAATCAACAAACACTTGCTGAACACCTCTGGGCAATCCCCCTAGGAACTGTTCTAAACGTTCAACTGGCACAGTGACTCTGGGAACATTCAGCCCTGCACAGGGACAGTAACAGCTATAAAAAGACACAAATTGATGGATCTTATCAGTGTAGAAATCCACTGGTGTTTTCACTTTAAAAAGAAAGCTTGCAGCAGCACATGGATAGTAGATAAGGATAGGTGAGGGAGACAGGGGTGAGGGAGACAGGGGTGAGGGAGACAGGGAGGTTGCCACAAGTGTGGGGTCCTAATCTGACACCTGGCACATAGGTAATATTTATTGAACAATTTCAAGTTTGCATGTTAGCTTTGCTCCACTTGCTTCTTGTAAAAAATTCTGAGGTTACAATAATATCAAGGACAAGGGTCTCTAAGTCTTCGACCTAAAATCAGAAACACGGATCTATTTCATACTCTCTGTATATGGCTGGGGAAACAACTGGGTGTTCCCTACCCCTGAGAGAGGATGGACTTTGGAATCAAACCTCAGGGTGTGAAAATCTCATCAGCTTCCCTACTGAGCTTCTTTGCCCCAATTTCCATCATGCCAGGTTATTCTGAGGTTCTAATACAATGGCTAAAATACTGCACATAAGGTATAGAATTCACTTCGTGAAAACTGCTCTGTCTTCTCCCCTTGGGCACGATGAGAACAGACAGAGAAACTCTAGGAAGGCTCCAGGCCACTGGCATCCTCCGAAAGCAAACCATCAACAGAATGCCAACAGCATTATAAAAGGATAATTTTAATAAACATATTCCAGTTATCTGATTTTTAAATTATGTGCAAGGAGCACAAAGAACAACTCAATATGAACAAATCGAATATGTTTTATATTCTCTATACATAGCTTAAACATCAATATACATATGTCTCGATCCTTTCTTGTGAATAAGCAAAGAAAACAACTAGGAGGAAATATAGGATCAGTTATTTTTTCATAGATTAAGTGACGTTGGGATAGACGAGCGATGTGAACTAGCCTAAAAATTATATGATTCCAAGATGCAGACAGGCAGAGAAATGTAATCAAATGGCAGAGATGTTTATCAACCCTAGAAAAATACATTAAGATACATCTTACTGCCACCACTAAATATGTTATTTATTTGCCACCACACTTAAAGTTACATTGCTTTTGCAAACTCTGGGCACAGGGACAGGGTGTCACCACTGACTCCATAGGAAGAGAAGCTGACTCGGAGGCATGTCACCCCGTGCTGCTGTGGATGTGCTGTGCTGCAGACAGAGACAGTGGGGTGCAAATGCTAGCATCCCTTGACTATCTGGCACTCATTTGTTTTTATCTTATTACAAATACAATCCATAAACATTAATATACAAATATAAAACACTGGAAAATAAACATATCTCTGATAGAAAATGGATTTGAAACTGGTATATCAAGTCTCAGGTCTCTCCCTTCATCTGCTTCCTAGAAACTGGCATTTGTTAATCCTCATCTTGCACTGCCTGTTTAAAATGAAGATCTCTGTGGGGCGCCTGGGTGGCTCATTCGGTTAACTGTCCAACTTCAGCTCATGTCATGATCTCACAGTTAGTGAGTTCGAGCCCTGCATCGGGTTCTGGGCTGACAGCTCAGAGCCTGGAGCCTGCTTCGGATTCTGCGTCTCCCTCTCTCTCTGCCCCTCCCCTGCTCATGTTCTTCTGTCTTTCTCTCTCTCGCTCTCTCTCTCAAAAATAAATAATAAACGTTAAAAAAATAAATAAAAATAAAATGAAGATTCCTAGACCCTCCCCCAAATCTAAATAATCAGAATCTCTGAGTCAGGGGCCTGGGAACCCACATTTTAATTCCCCAGGTGGAATCGTACCCATTAAGTTGCTAGTCACTTGAATTATCACAGGATAGATTAGCTACAGTGGGAGGAATGCTCTTTCTGTGATAAAATCAACACATTAAAATGAGTCATAAGGATAAGGCTTTATGTATAGATGCATATTACACAGACATTTACATACCTATACAAGGCTGTAAGAGTAAAGGAATCAACACTTATTAACTGCCTGCTATGGTACGATCCTGACCAAATTATATATTACTCAGTCTTCAAATAATCTTATTTGAGTTATAGATGGAAAAAGTTAGGCTTCAAGACATAACTTTTCTGAAGTCACAAGCCTGGAAAATGGCCCGGTGAGGTTGTGAAACTAGATTTATCTGACCCCAGTCTTCTCATTCCATTGTATTAAGCTCATATGCCCATGAAAACACACACACATACACCACATACATACTCTTTCTCACTCTTTGTCTCTCATACACATACATCATACAATACCCTTTTAGTAAAAGGCAAAAGAATTAAATTACTTTTAGAAAACCTCTTGTATCAACAGAAATGGGAGTTTTTGAAGAATTTATTCTGTCGACGGTTATTCTTTGGTCTGCCTGCTCACAACAGAATAAAGTGTATGACTACTATCAAAACCAAATTTAACAGCTGGAATTTTAGTAATCAGAAGTGTGTTTTGGGCCTTGCTGGGGTCAAATTTAATAGTGATTCTTGATTTGTGCAAGGTACCAACTCTTAGAAATGAAACCATTTAATATTCATTCTGCAAGTCATATCATCTCACAAAGGAGATCACAAACATGATCTATCCCTTGTCAATCCAGTGGCCATCCTGAGGCCAGCCCCCACCCCCCAGCATCTGGTACTTCCGTTCTTCCTCCACCGGGAACCCCCTTCTGCTGGCTGCTGGAGTCCTGCTCTCTTGCCAGACTCATCCTCTAGGTCCTCCCTTCATCCTTCTTTCTTTTCTCAACCCTTGCCTCCCTATATTCTCTCTCTAGAAAATCTCTCCTCCCACCTTTTCTTGTATCTTAATGACTCCCAAGCTAGCCCAGGCCCTCCTCTGAAGCACAAAGGCCCTATCTGTCAGGGGGATGTGACCGCTTCAAACTCAGCCCCTCTCAAATGCAGCCCCTTCCCACCTCTGAAGTTTCCCTCGTGGGCAGCACTGCCTAGGAAATCTCAGGGGCGGCTTTAGCTATTCGTTCTCTACTGCCAGATTATGTCAATTCTCTCCTTTGCATCTGTCCCTTTCCCATTTCACTGCTATCGCCCATTTTAGGTCTTCCCCTCTCCCGCTCTCACCTTTCCTTGGTGGACTGTGGAAGCTTTCTCACTGGTCTTCAAGGCTCCGGTTTCTGCCCTGCCTTTCCTCCTGATTGATCTCCCCATGAGCTACCCACAAGAACATGCCCCTGATGCATAGCTGTTCAAATATATTCAGTAACTCCTACTGGCTAATACATTCGTATTTCCCAGTCTGACATTAAAGACTGTACTGTTTGGCACTGAATGTTCTCAGTTTTATTTCCCACCGGATGGATGCCTCTATAGGCCAGTTCTAACTCGGCTTGATTCACTACCTTTCCCTGAACATGCTCCATGATCTCTTCTCCCCGTCTCTTTGATGGAAACTCCGCTTCCTTCAAGGACTTGCTTAAATGCCTGTTCTCAACAAAGAGTCCCTTGACTCCTAGGAGAAAAAGAGACCTCTTCCTTTTCAAATTACCAAACTATATCTTTTGGCATTTACCACACAGTTATTTCTGCATATTTTACTTCCTCACCTACATCACAGGGCCTGAGAGGGAAGGGATCAAATCTGTTGAATCTGTTTTCTCTAGCACGGTGACGCACTCATGTGAGCACTCAATAAATATTTGCTGCGTAACATTTATAGAACTCCTAAAAGTTTACAAAGCACATTCACATTCAACATCTCATTTGTTCTATTTGGAGTTAAGTTTATTACAAGGAGCAGTCAAGACTTACAACTGATTTCTGTTGCTTGATGCGATTACTGGAGCTATCTCTAACTCTACTCTATAAATTAAAGTAGCTCTTACATTGCTTTACTTTTGAACACTCACAGTCCTGGGTAGCCTAAAGAGGGGAGGGGCGCCTGGGTGGCTCGGTTGGTTAAGCGTCTGACTTCGGCTCAGGTCATGATCTCACGGTCCCTGAGTTCGAGCCCCGCATCGGGCTCTGTGCTGACCGCTCAGAGCCTGGAGCCTGTTTCAGATTCTGTGTCTCCCTCTCTTTCTGCCCCTCCCCTGTTCATGCTCTGTCTCTCTCTGTCTCAAAAATAAATAAACATTAAAAAAAAATTAAAAAAAAAAAAGCTAAAGGGGAGAATTTCAAGTCAAAGAAAGCCCCCTTGCCAAACTGCTTTCCTCTATGTCTACTGGTTAAGTGCACAGATAAAAGACTTCTACAAGCAGGTGACAGTAACGGCAGAATCAAAATTTTAAAGAGAAGAAATTCCTTTCTTAAGATTTCAAGATTTTTAAAAAGACCTATATATCCTTTAGGAGTCAATCTCGAACATTCTTGGAGCTGATATTCCAGCATGTTAACAATAACAAATCTCCAACAGTTGGACAAATAATTCCTTGCTAAAAGATTGAACATGACTAATACCATGATTTTAAAAATATAGCAGTATGTTTGGTCTTGAATAGCCACGTGCCTTGTGGGAGCTCAAGAAACATTTGTTGAATGAACAAATCAATGAATTAATCTGGAGAAGACCTTATTATCGTTTATAAGTTGAAAGTATACGTTTATTTATTTTTATTCTTTAAGTAGGCTTCATGCATTGAGCAGAGCCCAGTGCGGGGCTTGAACTCATGACTGTGAGCTCAAGACCTGAGCTGAGATCACGAGTCAGATGCTCAACTGGCTGAGCCACCCAGATGCCCCAAAAGTATAAGTTTTAATAGTTGGATGGAAGTTTATGTTAAATTTGAAAAAAATGAAAAACTGCATTGAGAGGCAAGAACTGTGATATGTCAGCTACTCAGGTTTCTTCCTATCACAGATCCCACTATGACTGCTGGAGAAGCAGGGGTGAACATCAGGTACTATCTGACTGCCTCTTTGGAGTTTAGGTTGCAAGCTCCTCATGGGCAAGCACTTTGCCTTGAACTCTGTGGTCCTAGCAACGTGTTCTGCATTCAGAAATGTACACCACAAATGTAGCATGAGATACGAAGCCCTCCGTGACCTGTCTGCATTTTCACACTTTAATCCTTCACACCTGTTCTTTTTTACCTTGTAGGGGTATTGTGAGGAGTAAGTAAGAAAAAAAGAGAGAGAGAGAGAGAGCACTCTGCTGGGTTGTCGGTTCTTGCCAACACACGCTGCAAGTGTCCTGGAGGTGGGCGCTTCACATCTGTGCTCTCAGTGCCTAGCGTGGTGCTCACCCTGCAGCCTGGAGCTGGCCGCATGACCGAGCAGCTGAGATCCAAGGTGCAGTCCTGCCTCTGCTCCAGCCCACTGGGTCACCCTGAAGAGTCATTTAAACTCTCTGGGCCGCAATGATGTCTGCGGGCCCTTCCGGTCTGGAGAAGCTAGAGATCTACGAAGAGATTTACAGAAACTCCCACAACAGTCACTGGCAGAACTGGAACAAGACACCAGTCGTCCTGAAGCCTCGTTTCACTTAGTTCCCCCTGCATCACAGGGGCCTCACGCGTCATGTCTCCTTAATAACAGTTCACTGAAGTGTCATCATTTTGCAATCCCCAAATCTATTGGATCGCTGGCACAAATCATATGCCCCTTGGGAGGCCTTCAGTCCCTCAGAAAAACCGTTTCTTATTTCATACACACTAAGGAGAGATGCAAATTCGGTTACCTCAGTCAGAACACACCAGCACTAACAGTTTCTTGTGCTTTGGAAGAAATCACTTGGAAATTCTTGGTTCTGAGTCCTCCATCTCCTCCACATCAAGACCTAAAAAAAAAAAAAAAAAAAAAAAAAAAAAAAAAAGGAAAGAAAGAAAGAAAAGAAAAGAAAAGAAAAGAAAAGAAAAGAAAAAGAAAAAGAAAGAGAAAGAGAAAAAGAAAAAGAAAAAGTACAACGTCCCATGACTGGCTGCCAGGATTTGATGTTTCAACAACAGTAAGTATCATTAGCATGTGTATTGAGCACCTACTGTAAGTTAAGCACCGAGCAAAATGACTGCCATACATGACCTCATAAAGTCTTCATAATACCCCTTGATGTAGGAGACATCCCCCATTTTACGGCTACACAAAAAGAAGCTCCGAGAGGTCACAGAATCTATTCAAGGTCACACAGGTAGTTTATGTTAGGCCTGAGATGTAAACCCAGGTTCATTTGATTCCAAAGCCTGGGTTATTAACCTGTAAATAAGGGTTTTAAAAACTTTTGACAGTGACTCACCGTTTTAAAAAATTATATTATATAAACAAACCCCAAAGTCTCAAAACAACACTTACTATACGCATTGCACTCTGATATTTGCCGTCCAATTCTTTTCCATATTGGATTATGTGTTTTATATCTTTAAAAAAATTCCTGCGGTAACGCACTAACCTGATTCCACAATCTTCTAATGGGTCCCTACTCTTGTTGGAAAAACACTACACTTACATATAGTACTTCACCAGAAGTTTCTCTGAAACAACGGACTAAATCCTCCTATGTTTCTTTTTAACCATGCCAACCTGACTGGAGGAGTTGAGCTTCGTAATTAGGAGAAAAGTCTTTAACCTTTAAAATATGTATAAGACACCATAACATATATCATTTATAATGGATCCTTAAAAGGAATATTCAATTAGGGCCAAAGTCCAGAATGCAATTAGTCACTTACCTACAGAAGAGAAGGACTTATAGAGTGGAATCGCGGACAGACTGAAATCTCGGGTGATTTATTATATACTCTGCAAAGAAGCAGCTTACCGCGGGCGGTTGTGTTGTACCAACAGAACAGACCTAACTACTTGCAGAAGTAAGAGGCTGAGATTGCAAACCCCTGGGGGCAGGGCCCTGCCTTTGCACGTCCCATTCAATTTCAGGGGCTTGGTGCTGAACCAAGAAAATCATCAGATTCCCTTTCGGTCAGGACTGGGGTCCCAGTCGCAGCCCGGGGGAGGGGAGCTGCGACTGTCAGCGCAGTTCCTGAGCCTGCTGGACCTGAGCCCATAACGTCCCCGGCCCTTGGGTGCGCATCCCCCCCCCCCCCCCCCCCGCCCTCTAGCACAGCCGCGCAGTTGGGCCACTAGATGCGGCGCCACCTGCCCCGCTCTGCAGTTGACCCCCTTCCCTCGCTGGGGCGCAGGCCCCCGGGTCAGGGCACCTGCGGACGCTCGGTCTCTGCAGCTGCTCGGTTTTCCAGCGTTTGCAGAGCTCACGGCTCTGCGTCACCCTCTGCCAGCCAGGTTTCGGGGCTCCCTCCTGGGCAGAGGAGGGGTCAGGCCGGCCGCGCCCGGGGCCCCGCGTCCGCAGGCCGTACCTCGCCCACCCAGCCACGCACACAGACCCTGCGAGTGGCACTTACAGGGCTCGACTGCTCCGGCGCGAGCGCGTTTCCCTGGGGGTCCATGGCTCTTCCGGACCCGCGAGTCCGGCCGCTGCGCCACACAGCACCGCCCAGAAAATGGACGCCGGCGGCTCGGCTCTGCCGGCCCGGCCCGCCCCCGGCGCGGGGTAGCGGACGCGACCTGGCTGGAAGAGGTCGGCCCGACCCTCAGCCCGCGGGCCGGGGCGCCCGGAGAACCGCCGCGCGGAGGACGAGGCCTCGGGAGGGTGGCGGCGGGACAGGGGAGCGGCGGACGCACGACGGCCCCGCGAGGCCCAGACCCTACCTGGTGCGACGACGGGGTGGGGGCTGGGGGTGGGGAACTACGACGGCCCCAGACTCCACCAGGGAGGCAGCGGCCTCCACCTCCTTCCCAAGGGAGAACACAGCTAGGAACCCGGCCCAAGGACAACCCCGTTAAGGGGGCCAAGGGCCACTGAGCCTATCAGAACAAGGCCTGGGGCCACAGAAGGGCCCCTGGGTTCCAGATCGAGGTCCCAGACGGCATCCAAACCCTGCGCGTTGCAGAGAGGCAGGATTCAGAGAAAGTCGAGCGCAGTTTTATTGTAATCAAATTCTCAGAAAGAGGGTGTCACCTGTGCTTTCCCATGGCTGTCAGGAGAGGCCTAGATAGATTTTTCCCAACGTAGTGTAAAAAAGCATTTCACGGAAAAGAGCCAGTCCTCTTCCTCGAATAAAGGGCACTGACTGTCTGCTAGGATCTTTCTTCCAAGATTCGGGGACTGCTCCTGAGAAAGTATTTACCGAGGCCTGCCACAAGCTTGCCTTGTGGAGCTATCAGCCTGGATGGAGCAGTAATGCGCAGATTTTGTTGGCTTGATTTTGTAACAAAACTCATCCACGTTCCCCACGCTTTGGTAGTATGAGTCTTACTTTAAATTTTTCTCTAGCAAAGATTTCCTGCAAGGTTACAAGTTAAAAGGATCAAAAGCCTGTTATGTGGGACCCAAGGAATTTAACAAAAATCCCCTACCCTGGACAAGCAGAGCAAGACTAACTCCATTTTGTGCTACACCCACCATCTCATGTATAACCCCCACATGACCTACTTATTGCTTAAGACACTCCCCCACCCTAGTCAAGCCGCTGAGCACATCCTTACTGGAAACCGGCTCATATAGGAATGCAGAACCCCTAACCGTCAAAGAATGTAAACCCCGCCTTTTACCCGCCAAACTTGCGCGCCAATTCTTAAACCCACCTTTTCCCCGCCAAACTTGCGTGCTAATTCTGACCAGAGTGATAGGCTACTTCAAACAGTTACTATAGGGTAAATTGTAATTCAATTGGCCACCTGCGTGTGGACTGACATGACTATGCAACTTTCTGTGTGTGTGTGTTACAATCTCATTGGCCACTGGCCCCTGTAAAAGTGCTACGCCTCTTAACCTAGGGGCCCAAGTCCCTGCTCTGCTTTGTCGGGTATACTTGGGCCCAAGCTCGAGCTTGCAAATAAACCCTCGTACGTTTGCATCGGTATCGGCTCCTTGGTGGTCTCTCGGATTCGAAATCGGGGGCCTTACAGTTACCCTGTTTTCAGCTTGGAATACAGTGTTTGCAGTTCTGCATCTCCATTCCTGCCTATATTTGAAGAACCGGATCATGGTGAAGAATAAAGGAGATTGCAATATTAAATACACAGCCAGCAGAACATTTTATGTAATCAAGGAAAATATATTGACTTGAAGTCAAGTTAAAGACTCGTGTAATTTAAAAATAAAGGCAGGGTTTTGAAGGCGGGCAGTTTGGGCAACATGCACACACATGTACATGAGCAGTTCCCGACCTTCCCAAAGCCAAGTACCCTCTAGCCTTTCTCTGTAGGCCACATGTTTAGAGAGATCTATTCCACTAAATTGCGTTTATTAACTAATGATTCATCTTCCCACTTGAAAAAACAACAACCCTGCAATGTTTTTGTGTAAGTAACCACCGATCAGAGCTTCTACAAAACTTGAGCCAATCCACTGTTAATGGTGGATTCCAACCGAAAGAAACTTGTGGTCTGATTGCAAGTTTATGTGTTTCCATTGAGGCTTTTGGAAACTGAAAATCATTTGGTGACCACCCCGCCCCCCCAAGAAAATTGAGGCATGTGAATTAAGAACCACGGGTTGGAAAGTGCCGGTGTGAGCCATGACTGTCTGTGCTTTCTTAAGATTGGGAGATGGGAAGTGGTAGAACAAGGCAATTTGGCTTTTGGATTCTGCCTGACCAGGTGTGAAGCCCACCTTTGTCACTTAGAAAGCCACTCACTGTGTGGCTTTTAGGCAAATTACTTAACCTCCCTGAGCCTCAGCTTCCTCATCCATAGAATGAGGCTACTTTTAAGATTACACTTACCTAATAGGGCTTTTAAATAATTAAATGGTATAATACCTGTGAAGTATCTACAATACTGTTGGGCGCACAGTAAGCGATTTTTAAGTGTAAACTGTTGTGGATGCTAGCGCTGAAATGGGATAATACCTGTGAAGTATCTACAATACTGTTGGGCGCACAGTAAGCGATTTTTAAGTGTAAACTGTTGTGGATGCTAGCGTTGGAAGGGCAATTATTTCAGAGCTCTACGTTCCTACCATCCAAGCAGTAAGAATCATAGCTACATATGTACAGCAACCTTCACACCCTAGAAATTTTCCATGGGCAAGCTGCCAGGGTCACATGGCGAGTGACATAAAGGCATTTAAACACAGGTCTGACTCCACAGTCCACTTTCTGTTCTGCTAACATGTTCCAGGTGGTACCTTGATCAGACACTGTCAACAGCTTGTTAAGGGTGAAATCGGCTCTGGCTTTCCTAAGAGGCTTAGCAAGTGAATGGCTCCTTACATCCACTTGGGAATTCACAAACAGTGGCATTTCTCTCTCATTAGAGCCAAATGTTTCTCCAGAAGCAAGGAGATTTCCCCAAATTGTTATTAATAACTAAAATATCATGGCAACAGTTTTGAACACCACAGCTGAAAACTTACATAATCAGCCTGTCCTTCAAAATTTTCCACCCTTCCTCATAACCAGTCTCAGATTCTCTCTCTTAATCATTCTTTTGAGTAAGGGGAACTATCTGGAAATTTCCAGGAACATCCCAACTTGTTATGATTTTATTCTTTTCTCTGAAGCTTTTATTCTTTTCTCTAAGTTCTCTTCCCCAAACAACTAAACGTGATTTGTTTTTCTATATCTTTATACTTTTCAGTTCAATAATTTGCAAATCCGAAAAAAAAAAGTTCTAAGACTTTCAAGATCCTCTCCTCTTAAATGTCTACCAGTTCTTCAACATCTCCAAACCATGGCTGCCGGTCCTTTTCCAGTGGCTTTTTCTAGGAGGCTTTCCTCGTTTTCTACCTCATTTCCTTTAATCACCACATGATTTCTGCTATGCTACAACTACATGCTTGCATTTTCTGATTTAGGACTGTTGACCAATGCAACATTTACTGCCCCCTTCTCTCTCTCTCTCTCTCTCTCTCTCTCTCTCTCTCTCTCTCTTTCTCTCTTTCTCCCTTTTTTAAGGTTTCAATATTATCATAATGTATAAAAAGACTCAAATTTGTCTCTTTTTAAACCCATTTCCTTCCTTAGTTTCCCGCCATGGGTTAGGAATCTATAACTCATTCTTTTTCCCATATTTGCAGCACTTTGTTAATCTGCTGTTTTACGTTTCTTCTCTCTTTCCCGAATCCTGGCACTCACCAAATTTCTATCACTTGGCCTCCCTTTATGTAGCTGCTTATCTTTTTCCTTTAAGCATCTTAAAAAGTCCGTGTTTGAATCGTCTTCTCTAATCTCTACCACATTCCTAAAAAGGCCTCTTGTGATGGTGCGTTGAGAAGTCTACCAAAGCCCCTGAAGAGGCAGTGTTTAGAACAGGGGCTCTAAGGCTCCTGGGAGCCAGGCAGAAGTAATATGAACTGGGGCCTGCAGAATTAATTCATATCCCACCTAAGTGGGAAATAAGCGTGGTTACTACCCAGCCCCAGATCAATTGTTGCCACGTGGGAAGGCCAGATCTGCAGAATTTCCCAATGAAGCCAAAAATCAGGACTTTTATATGAAAACCTATGAAATGTTGACTACTTAAACAAACAAACAAACAAACAAACAAACAAACAAAGGAATCTGAATCTGATCAAGTCTCCAGCTGTAACTATCAATTTACAGGAAATTTCTGCAACAGAAGAACATGGAAAACAGCACCGATGAATGTAGTCATCAGATTTTAGACTGTAGACAACCCTACAGGTCAAATAGTATTTTTTCAACAATTTTTTTATAGCAATAGCAAGCATGAAAGAAAGCAGGAAGGAAATCAATAAATTAAATGGAATTTAAGGGAATATCAATTGTACTGTAAGGACCTTATTTGGAATTGTGCTTTGAATAAGTAAATTATTTTTTTTAACGACATAATTGGACAAATTAGGCCATATTAGGAGAAATGCTATGATATTTCATGTTATTAAAGAATTATTATTTGTTGGCAATGATAATGATACTGCGGTTCTTTTTCTTAATAAGTCACATTTTTAAATGTATTCTTTTAGTAACTTACATTTTAAAAACTTTTTATTTATAAATATTTCAAAGTTATAGAACAATTTCAAGAACAGTACAAAAAACCTCCTATATACACCCTACTCATATCTTCCTACCTACCTACCTAATTTTCTCCTGAACCATTTGTAAGTTGCAGACATTACTCTCTTTTGCCCATACATACTTCAACATTTATTGGCTAAGCAAAAGGGCTTTCTCTGAGTATCCTTGTCTTTTAGAGAATCATACTAAAATACTTAGAGATAAAATGATGTGATGTCTGGGATTTGCTTCAAAATAATACAGGAGAGGATTACATAAAACGAAGTTTGCCAGCCATTGAGAATTGTAGAAGCTGGGTTTCATGTAGAACATGGGGTTTCATTAAGCTGGCCCTTCCATTAAGGTTCAAGATTTTCATAATAAAGTTTTAAAAGATTATGTAAAGAAAGGCCTTAAAGTGACATGATATTAAGTGACTGCGAAGAAGATACAAAGTTGTCTACAAAATATTATCTCAAGTATTAAAAAAAAATCACCATGCATAGATAAAAGATTGAAAGAATACATGCCAAAATGTCAACATTTCAAATTATTTCACAGTAGGTATATATTACTTTTATACTTAGAACTACATAAATATAATGAGAAGAATTTATGATTAGAAGCAATTAAAAAACTGGAAAATGGAAATACTGTAACTGGTTCAATTAAAATTGTTAACAAATAAAACACACGTGTGGACTGGACTGGCCAAAGGGCCCCCAATTTGCATTGAAAATTACATGAAATTCAACACTGAAAGTGTGTCCACAAGTGAAGTTTTATCAGGACATAGCCACCGTCATTCATTTCTATATCTAATGCAGGGCAGTGCACATTTTATTACTGTTATACTTAATATTATATATTATTAAATTTTGTCAAAAAAAAAAAAAAGCTTATAGAGGGGCACCTGGGTGGCTCAGTTGATTAAGCATCCAACCTCGGCTCAGGTCATGATCTCACGGTTTGTGAGTTTGAGCCCCTCAACAGGCTCTGTGCTGACAGCTCAGAGCCTGGAGCCTGCTTGGGATTCTGTGTCTCATTCTCTCTCTGCCCCTCCCCCATTCACACTCTGTTTCTCTCTGTCTCCCAAAAATAAATAAACGTAAAAAAATTTTTTTAAAAAAGCTCATTTGCTTTCTCTGTTGTTATATAAATACCTATGTGGTATCCCCAATTGTGCCTCAATCCACAAAACCTAAAATATTTACTATCTGTGCTTTAGGACTGGGCTTCCCTGTGACCTAAAAGAAGCGTATTGTAGAAACTGCACTGGACCAGGAGTCAAGCATGGCCTCTTAACTCTCCAAGTGACCTGGAGAAGTCACAACGTCTCTGGGCCACAGTTCTCTCAGTGACAAAAAAAAATGTGTCTAAGGTCCACACAGCAACTGAAGTCTGTGATTCACATTCCTGTAAGAGCTAAGCAAGAAGTACAGGGATGATGACCGCACTTAGTGGTGGCACACCAGCTGGTGTGGTCCTCCTACAGAGCAAGGGACTCCGTGAGAGTAACCACTGGCACTCAGATCAGGGTCTGGATAAACTGGTGAAGAACAAGGAAGGACAGGCTTTGGGGCGGGCGGGGGGGGGGGCTCCAAAAACAGAGCAGTATGCCTGTTATGAGCAATACGACTTCGGGAGAGAGTTCCTAATATCTGTAGCTTAAATCAGGTATTTTGGATCTATCTCTTATCTGGGCTTTGTAGAAGATCACAACGCAGTGAGAAGTCTGCTTATTTCGTTTAAAATTCAATCCAGATCTAGCAGAGCAATGGGGGTGAGGGGGTGGGGGGCTCTCTGACATTCTCAGATGGAGAATAGAAGCCTTGGGATGGAGACTTCATAAAAATTCTGGGATAAATTACCCTTAAGGATGTCAGTCTGTAGGCTCTTTGTACTAACCAACATGGGACAATTAAGCCGCAAGGGCAACATCACCATGGAAGCCAGACAGAACATCATGGTGCCAGTCCCTATACCGCAAGCCTGCAGCCTGCATTTTAGACTTCTTTTTCTAGTTGCACCCCCTCTCCGCTCTTTGGCCCTTGGACCCTGCAACCCCAGCTTCAGTGTAGGCAAAGCAGCATCTCCTTTTGTTTACCTGCGGCGTCCTGACTGCTCCCTTTGTCTCCTCCTATTTTCTCTGCCCCCACCAGTCCCTCTGCAGCCCTCTCAGTCTGCAGTCCCCTCTATCGCCCCATTTCGCCTCCTAAATGACCACCCCATTCTCTTCCACATCATTTCCGCAATAGCCTGCAGTTTCTAGAGAATCCTTCAGTGATGTAGCCCCTCTCTTTCCCTACTAAAGCTTCCCCTCTTCCCTTCCACAGCTCAAGAAACAAGAGAAAAGGGGGAAAAAATTACAAGGGCACTGCCCTTCTGGGATTTAACCACATTCTCAGCTGGTGGCTTTTGTTTTCTCGTCTCACTGGCTTGTAAGGCCCTCGGGGCAGGCACTCCGCACGTCATGCTCCGCGCTGGGGAAGATGGGCAGGACTGTTAGGCCTTAATTAGAGCAAGGCCTCAGTCAGGGTAGAACATTTTAGCAGGAAAAAGGAAAAAGGAATTTCAAAATATCCACTTGGCAGCAATGACCACAGGGGAAGGAAGAGGTTTATTGTTTTATATAAGGAAAATCATGAAAGCTCTCACAGCTTTTCATGAACACAGAAATAATATTTACACTGGCAATTTAAAAACAAAACAGAACCAGAAAACAAACTCCCTCTGCAGGCCAAGTGTAGTGAGTGTAGACCCAAGTGCTAGTCTTGAACCCTGAGCAGGAAGCTGCAGAAGCAAGGAAAGCATTAAGGGAAAGGATGCAAAATGAGTTACAAGATCAAAAGAACACTTTTCTGGTCAATGAGACATTGAGGCCATAGCAGAGCCACACCGAGATCACCTAACAGAGACATGAGCTTTGGCAACTGGTCTTTGATATACCCGTCAAGCCTTTTTGCAGGACAGACAGCAGGGAGACCCCCACTGTCAGACAGGGAAGGTAAAAAGGCAGAAGCATCTTGCCTGCATCACAAATTCAAATTTTTGCATTCAAGGGCCTCTCAACTTAACATCTGCTCATGAATGCAAAAGAGTGGCAGCCGTTGTTGAAGTCACCTGGCAAATGTAGGCAGACCAGCTTGGAGCAGGGCAGCCAGACATACGGTGGCTTATTAGGAGCCAAGACATCTTGGGAAGGTGATGAGGATGAGATACAGAGTCCCAGGAAGAAGCCCCCCTGCCATCAGCTGAAATGCCCCCAAACTGAAGGCTGGCCTCCAAGGTAACGGTATAAAAAGCCACTAAGAGAACAGCATGTCATTCATTTCTTTCTGGAACAGACAGGACACACAATTGTGCCTGTCCATACAATGCGCTAGCCTTGTGTAGGAACCTGGGTGCAAGTTTCCTGGGATATTTCATGTCACATTCCATTCTGCCTGGGTTGGAGCGGTGTCTCTCACACAGTACATGCTCAACAAGTGATGCTCGAGGAAGTGAAGCCCACTCCCGCACTCATGGGCAAGACTCTACCACAAAGGTTTAGAACAGTCTTCAGGCAGTGGAAAGTTTCACGAGCCAGTCAAAACCAAACAAAGTGTAAGGAGTCAGCCAGGCCACCTCTAACTTGTGATAAGCAAAACCCACTAGGGATGCTCAGTCAGTTGAACGTCTGACTGTTGATTTCCTGGTCTGGTCATGATCTCATTGTCATGAGTTTGAGCCCCGAGTCAGGCTTGCACTGACAGTGCAGAGCCTGCTTGGGATTCTGTCTCCCTCTCTCTTTGTCCCTCCCTGCTTGCTCTCTGTCTCTCTCTCAAAATAAATAAAAATAAAAACTTAAAAAAAAAACCCACTATATTGTAAATCAATCTTAGAAGATGCCTCTGACACATTCTGAAGGCTTCATAGGGTCTTATGGTTTCTAACTTATACAGCAAAGCTATCCCTTTGTTCTCAGAGCTTCATCAGCAGACCAACCTAAAAGGCATAAAAGAGTCGAGGTTTTTAAAAAGAATTTCTTTAGTATTACTTGCTCGAATAGAGAAACACCACGCCAAGGAGTGAGGTCCTTATAAAGCCATTGTTGGGCAAAGTGACCTGTAGAACTGAAGTGTTTTAGGCACTAGAGCACAAAGACAATTTATTGGCGGTATGGGACTGATCCTTCCACCATGTGCTTTTGAAAAAGTGAAAGGAAACGACTGTCTCAATGTTTTGCCATGCATTTTCTTTCCGGAGTTCTTACAAAAAACAAAGCTCTGAGAATCCTTTCTGCTGGGGATTTTTGGGGTGAGCGCTAAATCTATGCCAGCCTTTCATCACTACCACGGCACCTTGTTAGGTGGTTTCAGGTTGGGACTGGGTCACAGGTAGTGACTTCGCTGGCACTGCATCCTGGGAATTTGACTAAGACCAGCCACCTACCTACATAAGAGGAAGCTGACCTATGTAAGGCCGAACCTACAAAGTCGTCAGACCTGGCTGTTAGAGCAGCAGCTCCACAAAGAAAGGAGTTTGCAGTCTGAGTATGAGTCTCCTCCTCTGCCTCATAATGGTACCCTTAGAACGTCATCTGGCTGGGTCCATTTCACCCTGCAGGCAGGTCTCAGACTACATGCCACCTCTTCAGGAAGCCTTTTCCTGGCCAATCATTCAAAAGTGGCTCTCTTCCTCCCAAGATATCATTCTTGCTCTCTTTTTTTTTTAAGTTTGTTTCTTTATTTTGAGAAAGAGAGAGGGGGGGGGGAGAGTGTGTGTGTGTGTGTGTAAGCCGGGGAGGGGCAGAGAGAGAGGGAAAGACAGAATCCCAAGCAGGTGCCCTGCTGTCAGCACAGAGCCCAAAATGGGGCTCAATCCCATGAACTGTGAGATCGTGGCCTGAGCCAAAATCAAGAGTCAGACACTTAACCAACTGAGCCACCCAGGAGTCCTTCACTCTTGCTTTTTAAATTTCTATTTTTCTCCTTTGTGCTTGTCTACTTTAATTGTTTACATATTTATTTTTGAGCTCCCCACCCCCACCATTCCTCTCCATTGGAGGCAGGTCCATAAGAAGCAGCCCCTGATGTCTTGTCCATTACTATATTTCCAGCCTTTGGAAAATGCCTGGCTTGTAGTAGGTGCTCAATAAATTTGTCGAATGTTTCACTACCAACAAAGCTGTTAAGAACAGCATTTCCCCTGGAAGGGAGCCGTTAGAATGAATGACATGGTTGTAGGAACTCAAAGGCTTCAGCAGGATTTAGTATTAAAGATATAAGTGCTAGATCTTTTTTCTTGATCCTCCTTCCCCTACCAACCAGCTCTAAAACAGGGTCTGGCTACCAGTCTTTTTACGGGGGGATCCACAGAACTGGTTGAGGTAGATCAAGCTCACTCTAGTAGCAAGAGATGCAACCGTGGTCGTCTCACTGAGTTAAGGCTTGGAAAAACATTTCCTATTCTCCAAAGAAAAAGAGTAGAGAACTGGAGACTATAAATCATTCAGGTAGAAAACCACAGATTTGCTCATTTTGTTTTGGTGAGAACAAAGGCAGTTGTTTGCACATTCTTCTTGTCGCACCTGCTCTGGCCTGCCCGGTATAAACACCTTAGCCAAAAGTGTAAATGGGTTAAGCACAGCCTTTTAGGCAATGAGAGGGCGTAAATGCCATCTCTGCAATCATCAGGAAGTGTTTTTGGCTAGACTAGGAGATCCAATAATAATTGTAAATGGGTAAGTTTAGAAAAGCTTTGTGCCTTGTAAATATTTCTGTGAAATATGAAGGCAAAGCATTAAGGCGAAACACAACAAAGTAATAAATAATAATTATTCTTCCATTCGCTGGTCTATTTATTAGAATGACAATGGTACAATATACTTCCCAACAGTCTTACTTGGGTTTCAACCTGCTTGAAATGTGTTTAAAATTCTTTTCGGCAAGACCAAGAGCACCATAAATGAATAATGCCACAAAAAATCATTAGGTATGAAAATCTACAAGATGACGCAACCACGCTTGAGTTAACAATAAAAGGACCAACATTTTATAAAGAAGAAATACACTGTTGAATCTATCAGGCATTCATTTTTATGGTAAAACAATTCCATTGCATCCATCTAACCTTGAGATTAAGATTCAAATAGGTTCAAAATGATTAATTTGTACCGGCCTATCAAAATGGAAGACGTCGTAGTTGTAATCTTTCTGAATAGCAATAGTGTTTTAATTACAAATGCCTGGCTCATTATTTGCTCGAGAGCGAATGACAATTAGCTTGATTCTACTGCAACTGTTAATGCTCCTGGTACTAAAATAAATAGGCAATACTGAATCAGGTGTCCTACATTTCCCTTCATTTTATGATCTTCTGATTGATGCTATATTCAAAATGTACTTAGTCATTTTAAGTCACAGGCAAGAAGGAAAATGGCTCCCGAACAGCCAAAAAAAAAAAAAAAAAGGTATTGCAGGAAGGATATTTCATGGCAAGCCCAAAGAACGAAATCACTATGAGGTGAATCATGTTCTAATATCATTGAGCCAGAGAAAGACTCCAAGCAAAATATTCAAGTTGGCCTCAAAACAACACAACAACAACAGCAGCAACAAACCTTTAGCCCATTAGAGGTTTGGTTTTACAGACAGTGCTTTGGAATATCGGGCAAACTGCTAGAATAAAGCAGCTATTTACACAGAGGGTTCTGAGTCTCAATGTTCTTCACATTGGAGTAAACCTCAGAGAGGTTTCAGGTTTGCCAGTATCTTCCTATTAATACATCTATAAAGACGTTTCCACAAAGGCTCGATGTGCACTTATCATTGGGGGGGTGGGCTTGGGTCTCGGTCCCTCTCTACCCAGAGCTCTGAGGTTACCGATGGAGGGATCGGGGAAAACAAGGGCATAAGCATTTTCTGATTCTCAGAATTTCTGAGATGCCTTTTGTTTCAGGGGCGCTGGTGAACCAGTGATAATGAAACTACACCTTTGTACACAAACCTTGACCAGCATTCTGGAGCACGTTACAAAGAAAAACCTTAATTTTTGAAAGTACTGAGCACAAAGGAGGGGAAAAAAAAGCTCTCCCTGTGCAAGCTTTCTCTATATGTGTAGAAATATGGCTTAATTTTTAAGGCTTGAAGACCGCATTTAAAAACGTCTAAAACCAGTGCAGACTCTATATGGGAGGAAAAAAGAACTGTACAGTTTTCATTAACCATTTGTTTCTTTTTTTAAGACATTCTTTTGCATATCAGTTATTGCATTTTTAAATAAGATTTGGTTACCAAGGAAACAGGTTCTGGCCCAGTGTTAAGTTGAAACTAAAATATATTTCGGAAGTTAAGCTCAAAGGAAAGAGCCCATGAAATTATTTTGAAAAGTGGCAGAATTTGGTACTTACAGAACCATAGCTGTATGGTCTGCAATGAACCATTCTAGGGACTCTTTTTCTTTCAGTGAAGCTCTCTTTCTTCTAACAGGGCCATCTATATTTAATATCCACCACCCCCCTTTAAAAATTGTAACTCCTCATCTCTCCAAATAATAGATAAACCAATAGTATATTTGTTCCTGTATATTATCTAAAATGGATTTTGGAAGCATGTAAGTTTTTATTTTCATCTTTCATATAACACGTTTAAAGACCGCTTCTTAAAATTTAAATATTTTAAATGTTTCTTATTAAGCTTGTTTGCGCTCTTTAAAATTATCTCAAGAAAACCATTTATTTTTAGTTTCAAGCTAAAATGGAGCTGAATCAACAGACTTTTCAAAAAATTCTTTTGTTGTCTAATGGCGCCACACCTATCATATATATATAATTTTTTAAAAAGGAATCAGCTCACTTTTATAGCAGAATCATTTTGTAAGTTTAGCAAAGCTATACATTGATATAGTATCTGAATAGGAAAGCCTATCCAATTTAATACCCTCCCTCCAAAAAATTACAGCTGTCTTATTTAATTTTCATTATGAAAGTCATATTTTAATCCCTCTAATATTCTTGCTGCATGGCTTAAAAAAATCTATAAAACATGCAAATTTCGACCTACCTGTGTGTATCACTTAATGCAGTGCTAGCATGACAAGACACTCAGCCATTTTTATGTAAAGCGATGGAGACCAACTGATTTCTCCGTCTTCTTGCTCACAAGTTTTAGATGCAATTGTCACACACACAAAAAAATCATACGCAGAACAGCTTGAATGTACTGTGATCACGAGAACTGAATTTATCAACAGGAAAATAGGATTGAAAAAAGAAGTTTCTCTTCCAAGGTTTCTCTGAGGCTGCAACCAAGGAGGTGATGTGCTGAATTCTTTTCCCCTTCCTCCTCTGAGAGTTCAAAGCCCGGAGCTGACCACTGCAAAGGCCACTGTCACATTTGCTGAAAATCAAACCACTGATACCAGCACTGAAAATACAAATTTGAGAACCAACTTGTGTGCACACCATGGAGTGCACACGAGTTAAAAATAGATTCCACCTTGCCTCCTACCTGCATAATAAATATGTAAGTTTCAAGTGTTTAATTTGATATTCACATTAATTAACAATACAACATACATTATTTAAAAGACAGCAAAGGCAAGAAGAAAGGAGAGACACCATCTGGTAGCAGAGTTTTGTTGTTGTTGTTTTTGTTTTTAGGGGTTTTTTTTTTTTGGCTTTGTTAAAAAAAAAAAAAAGGTAAAATCCTATTTTGAACGTGATGAAAAGCAAACATCCAGAGGCAAATGAATCGGAACTGAAAGGTGATGTTGAAATATCTAAGGCTGTAATGAGGCAAAAACAAGTCTTCGCTACCAGATGATATGGCATACCGAGCATTTACATACTCACATCTGAAATACTAGGCAACGTGTAATGAATTCTATACACAGCATGCACACACAGCAAAAGCACGGCTAATCCTGCCTGCCATCTTAGGCTCGCAGAAGCAAGATACGCACTGCATGCAGACACGAGCACTGGGGAAGGAGGAGGCAGGGGACAGCTCACCTTAAATGCAGTATCTGATTAATGTTGTAAGTGACATTGCATATCAGCCTCAGAGTCTTGGTTCAACTGGGTAGGAGGGAACAAAGAAAAATGTCATCAACTGGTGATGCAAGATGAGCCCAATCACTAAACACTGTTTAGCAAACTCCAAATTCTGCAACCAGACAGTAGAAGGCATTTCGTACACTTAAGCAGAGCTGCTGCACAATGCATGTGTCCTTTTGCTTCTGAGAATCAAACAATCCTTTTGCTAATGAAGAAAATAAGCCGGAATGAATACTGTCATATCTTCTTCTTGAAGAAAGCTTTCAATACAGTATGTATCTGGTTTGGGGTGCATTTGATAGACTATTAATTTCATAGAATTGCTAACAACAACAACAAAAATGCAAAACTATTAAGCTATTGTGAAGTAAAAAAATAATATTATACAGGGTATAGCATTTCTAGATTATTTTTCAAATCCTAAACGGTGCCGGCAGGCTTACAGAAGAATGCATGATCGGGCTGTCTGTATCGGTGCTATAACCTCTAACCACAAGCCGTGTAAATGTATCCTGCTGAATGTATCTGCAGTACAGAGCGGCAGATACCTCCTCCGTTGGAATTGTATTAAAATGTGAATGAATTTGCTTAAACTTAGAAGCAAATAAAATCAGCACAGAAAAATAAATTGATGCTGAATTCCTTTGGATGTACGGTATAGCTGATCATCATGAACGATAAAAGCCATCCTTAGGATACTGACCTAAATAATGTTAAGACCTGCACCAGCGTACTTACCGCATTTGCTCAGAACATAGAACACGCAAAATGATTTTTGTCCTCCCTCCCTCTCCAGAAGCTAAACTGTAAAGTAACGAGGCATTGGCAGGGATATCCAAAGGCTATATGTGTATATATTGTACATGCTGTCAGAGAAGAAATGGTGTTGTGCTGAGATGTGATGTTTCTTTGTTTTACTTTGAGGCTTATCTTAGCTATGCTTGCACGATGACATTGACATCATGGAGGTCAGGGCTGACACTGGGGTGCCATCCGTTTTATGAGTGAAATGTTTTCCGAAAATTAAATCTCATCTACTCAAACACCAAATTTCATGTCTTCTTCAATACCACCTCCCTACCCCCGCTGTTCAAGATTGATGGGATCTAGTTTGGCTGTGTGTAATAAATTGGAATTGCCTTCTGTAGAGACTCCAATACATAATTGTAGGAATTAATTTTTTAAACAAAAAACCTTTAAGAATTCTTATGCATCCCCTTTCAATCCTTTCTATCAACACACACACACACACACACACACACACACACACACACAATTGAAGCTCAAATTGCAGTGAAACGTTTAACATGTGGAACAAAAATGTGGAAAGAGCTGCTTATTCAGGATTTTGAAGAAATGCCTAATAAGCAAATACTGTTTAGCTACAAAACCAGTGTCACCATGTCCCCAAAGAGAGGAAAACAGCATAGCTTGCTAGAAAAATTTCCTCCAGAAACTGCCGGCAGGTAAAAAACAGAAAAGCATTTCTTTTACCATGCTGTATAAAACAAGAAGTCTTTTATTTTTAAGAAAATAGAACAGATTCTTTTCCACTTTCTTCGGCTACAAAGAAACCATACCCACCCCCACCCTTAGATCCTGGACATAAGCCAACATTTTTATAAAATGCTATGAGCCTTCTTTTGAATATATATTTACGTTTTTCTTCTTATCCCTCCAAAATTCTTTGTCTTGTGTCACTGAATATACTAATGCTAATTAATTTTAACACGTGCAAAAATGAATTCATATTTTCTGGGGTTTCTAGTTTCCTAGCGCCTCGATCTTCTATAAGGACTGGCTAAAAATAGTCAGGTTAGCAAAATATTCAAGTACCCCAGAATTTTTTTAAAGGAGGAATTGTATTCAAGCATCTTAACTTAGGTGCTAGGTTTCACAACTGGATCTTTTGTTTCTAGCTTTCATTCTATCTCGTTTCCCAGAACCCAAGTGATTTTCAGCTCAATGTGTGGAAAGCACCCAGCCCATCTCTATCCCATACACTTTAAAGTCTCCGAGCTGGGCCGTCCAGATGGTCGCTCATACCTGAACCACACCGAATCCTCTTCTCTTTGGAGCACATCTCTCCCCCACAACTACTCCAGAAATAAACGTGGCTCTGACAGAAACAGTAGCTCCTGGTCTAACACCAGTGGTGGAGCCATCTTCCCCACCCCCACAACAATGCTCTATGAGCTCTGGTTAGCATTGACAGCGACAGAAAATTAGAATGGAGTGTCCTTAGGCTAATTCCTCCTTTACCATGGGGGTCAAGAATTAGAGAGACTCTCAGGCTGAGTTACAAGGTACCAATTTAATACACGGTCATCTAGAAAGCAGGGTCCTCACGGTGGGGTCAGAAGAGGTAGAAGTGAACACCTAGACATTTGGTGCTGTTAGCGTCTGTTCAGCTGTTCCCTAGTAATAACATCAGAAAGCTAGACAATCATGTTAAAATACTCACAAATTATTATCGTGTAGGCTAGATATACACCACATGGAATCAACTGTGACCACATAGAACTAAGTCGCTGCCTCCTCTGCCTGGGATAATAAATGACAGTGACAAGGACAGTATTCCGCATCATGCTCCCATGAGATGAGCGAATAGTGTTATGTCCTCACAGGGGCAGGGTGGTGAATGTGGTCAGGTCCCCTACTGATACTCTTAAACCTGATGCCAGGGCAAGCGGTTTCCAAACCTCCCAGTGGGTTCCCTGTCCGCCCTCTGTCAAAATGAGCCTAAAAGCCACATACTGGTTTATTCTGTGATATTCTAAATATGCGCAATGAGCAAACTTGGCCCGTTTACCAAACCTGCTTGGGTTAAACAAATCTGAATTGTAGTTAAAAGCATTCAGATTGATGAGCTTGTTTAGGCAGACCTTCTCGACTAGTAAATCCTGTTTTGCACTTAAAAAAAAAAACAACAAAAAACCAAAACCACGCTCATGCCTGAATTACTTAGGCTTTGTCATGATTACAAGTGGCAAGGGTATGTGTTCACTTATGATTTTTAGAAATAGCATGCTCCTCATCAACATCCTCGGGGCACATACACAAATATTAATTTAAAAGACAAATCCCTGTGGGGCGCCTGGGTGACTCAGTCAGTTAAGCGTCTGACTTTGGCTCAGGCCATGATCTCACGGTTCATGGGTTCAAGCCCCGTGTCGGGCTCTGTGCTGACAGCTCGGAGCTCGGAGCCTGGAGTCTGCTTCAGATTCTAGGTCTCCCTCTCTCTCTGCCCCTCCCCCGCTCATGCTCTGTCTCTCTCTCTCTCTCTCTCTCTCTCAAAAATAAAATAAACATTAATAAATAAATAAATAAATGACAAATCCCTTTTCCGTGATAAAAATTTTAACCTGTTTCTGCCACTCTGAGGAGTTAAGTATAAGGAGCCCTAAACAGCCTGGCAGGAACAGGACAGAGATGGACAGAGACAGCAGTGAGGGGTGTGCCTTTCACTTTGATTAACGTTCTTCCTTGCCCACAGTCTCGTTGCTCTGCAGTCTTAGCTCATTTTATTTTCAGTCCTGTGGGTTAAAGTTAAATTGCATGGCTTATGCAAAGTACATAATTCAAGTATGAACAAAGCTTGACTCTGTATATTTAAAAAAAAAAAAAAAAAAAAAGGAAAGTCAGGGCACTGAGTCCCAGAGGAAACCTTGGTTTATAAACATTTGGATTGGTTTGCACTATGTTACTACATTCACTGCATTAAAAATTACAGCTGGTTTTCATTTACACCTAATGTGGACATTCAAAGTTCTGGGTAAATTTGTTACCAGGTTAGGCCATTCTAAATCTAAATTTTTGCAAACGAAATGTTCAGCAAATTCAACATTTTTGTTTAAATTCCTAGCATTAAAAAGTTTAAAAGTTTTATGAGGTTATTACATCGGTCTATAATGTATTTAGTCCTGGAAACAACATGGTGACTTAATTTATCAAGGACTAAAAGTGGCTTTGGATGATATTTTTACTTAAAATTTTTTGAAAGTCTGGTGCTATTTTGAACATCTATATCTTGCCTACGGAGCTGGGCAGGAACTTCTGTTTCCTATCTTAATCAGAGCTAAGTCTATAATAGCTACCATTTATTGAGAACCTACTACATACTCAATATTTGGCTATATTATATTATTTACTTCTAACCAAAAGGCTTCAAGGTATTAGTTATTATCAACTTTGGCTGAGGACCTAATTGGGATTTCTAGTCACATGGGAAATAGCAGAGTTAGGATTCAAATCTAAGTCTGACCAATTCCAGAGTCTAGGTCTTTCCACCAATCTTCAGAGGATAAAACCTCCTCCATCCACATTCTGTCCTGATGTAGGAAACTTCTTCCTGTCAGAATCCTGGTAGATGGAATCCCCACTCTCTGAAGCCAGGACTAATTCTGTTTATAAGAACCAGCCTTAATTTCCCAGGCCCTGGGAACTGTGGCTACCTAGGATGCCATCAACTGGAGACAGCCTGGACCAGCAGGTGGAAAAGAAAATAAAAGGAGGAATTCATTAGACCAGGTTGAAAAGTTAAGAGTAGAGAGCAGATTAACAATTTTGGTCAGTGATGTGTCGTAATTTGGAAATGCTTTATGAGACAAAGTAAGTGGGAAAGCTCACATTTCCATCTGAGCAAAAGCCTTCACTAGGTGTCTTCTCATGTTACAGATGAGGAAACTGAGGCTGAGAGGAATCTAGTCACTTGCCCAAGATCACACATTTAATAAGTTAGCCCATTTGTTATATTAAAAAGTATATCTTGTTTCCTTTTGTACCTAATAGATTCAGCATGTGTGAGTAAATTTGTTATCAGGTTGTTAGAGTGTTCTAATCTAAATTTTCAGTTAAAGAAAATCAGTGTAGCAATCAAGACTGACCAGGTTCCCACTTACGAATAGTATTTTTGTCCTGAACAAATAAACTAAATTGGTATCATGAGTTCCTTCCTCAACATATATTGAAAACGGATTTTTCAAAAGTCTAACTTTTGAGTAAGAGGTTTTCCTCAACCATGGTTAGTGTTTCAAATGCATGATTTTAGTGATTAACTCTCTCTGTTAGCATCTGTACATTTTGCTCTAAGATCCCTTCCGGCTCCGAAGTTTGTAATTCTAAAAAATCTAGCCCAGCTTGCTTTCCAGGTCGGTCTAGGCCAAGAGCTAGACTCCAAGTCTCCTGCCTCCTGGTTATGTGGCCAGCTGACTATCTTGCTCGTTGGCAGTAATTTTATATGCCAACCAGATGGCTCTCAAAGGGGGCTTTCTAATCAGCTCCACTCTGCCTGGGAATATGAGAGGAGGATTATGTTGCTTGGTGCTCATGAGGCAGTAGAATGAATGGTTGAGTAGACGGATAGGACTGAGGAATCTGAACTCTGGGAAGCCTCCAATTCTTACACATGAGTTTTCTTACTTCTATCCATTAGGATCTGTGTAAGATGTGGGAACGGAGTACATACTTGATGGCAAAGATGAGGCAGCAAACCATGGGGACCAAACTGAGGTTATCTTCTAGGAAAGACCTGGGGGAGACGGGAAATGTGAACCATGCGGTTTTCAACAGAGAAAAACTGGTGAGTGACTTAGGGTTGGGAGGGAGACTCTGACCGACAACATTCTGCCCCACTTCAATCCAGCTCTCCTGTGGGACTATCCTCCATACTCCTCACCCCTGTTTTGATATCACTACCTCAACGTTAGCAGCAGAATAGTTCCTGCTTTTCTCAGGGCATTTGCAACATGGCACTAAAGGAAAGAACAACAAGGTTTTACTAGATCCTGAATTGGCAAGACACATATTCAGTAAGATGGCTGAGTTTCTTCTTTCTTGAGAGACTGGCAAGTAGGGTGAAGAGGGAGGGTGGGGATGTAAACTAGGGTGGAGGAGGAAGAATTCTCACAGATTGGTAAAAGCCACCCTTTGTGAGAACATAATCCTCTCCTAATATCTTCCCTTCATCCTGGGCAGCAAATACTCCAAGACTCAACCTGGGAACAAAGCCATTTGTCTTGTCTTCTTTCAGATAAAGACATGGCTCAGAAAGGCCATAACCATGCACCTCATCTCACCAGAGCAGCTTTAACAAACCTCAGTGAAACTTCACTTCCTTCAGACTGAAGATAAAGGCAGAATAAGTTTTTGTTGATTGAATTATCTACCTTTAATCACGTCTCTGGCTTGCTTCCTGCAAGATCTGTGTATCTCCCGCGGCACCCAGAGCGTTGTCTGATGCAGTGAAGGGGGCTCATATGGGTATGCTCTTCACTGACCAACACCAACTTGGGAGTTCCCTCTCTGCTCCCATCACTACCAGTGGAATCTTTAGCTTTGTCTCATGAAGCCATTTCCCAAAATAGGGGAACTTGCTCCATGAATTAAGGAATGGACCTAGGGGCTGCAAATATCTATGGAAGTCTTTCAAGTACTTAATCACTTGTTTCCCAAAGGGAGTCACAAGTTGTCTGGCAAGCAGACCACAGGCTTTGTTTAAATCTGTCCCTCCCAGAACAGAAAAAGGGAGACAGAAATAAGAATGGTCTGACAGCAATACCATTGCCTTCAAATTGTGCCTCAACCTTTCCTGGGCCCTCAGCATCAGAACATGGTTCGTAGAACTATAGGATGGGCAAGGCAGTTTGCAAGATGCCATCTCAACCCTCTCTTTGAGGTGGAAAAAAATCACGTTCAAAGAGAGTATTATATCTGAAGACCTTGGCAAACAGGATAAAAGCCCTATTCCTTAATTTCTAGTACTCTGCCCTTTGTAATGCAACATACTGGCTCAATTAAAGTTCCAGGCTTTCATTTAAATAGGTACTTATTGGGGCGCCTGGGTGGCTCAGTCGGTTGAGCGTCCAACTTTGGCTTATCTCATGGTTCAGGGGTTTGGGCCCCGTATTGGGCTCTGTGCAGACAGCTCAGAGCCTGGAGCCTGCTGCGGATTCTGTGTCTTCCTCTCTCTCTGCCTTACCCTGCTTGCACTATGTCTCTCTCTCAAAAAAAAAGCAAACATTAAAAAAATTAAGAAATAAATAAATAGGTACTTATTAAATGGTTATAGGAAAGCAAATTAATGAAGATGCTGGTAAGACAGCTATAACTTATTTCTCAATTCCTCTCACAAGAAAATGTTATAGTATACTTGTTTAATTTTTTTTAAAGCTCAACTAAATATAATTTTAAGCAAAATAGTAAATGTTGGCCAAAATATCACCTGAGACCAAGGGTCACTTCGGAAGTATCAGAGAAGTAGGTTTGATTGCCATTTAAGTCAATCAGATTAAGTTTAGCCAGCTGAAGTAGGCTTTATCCTATTTGGTTTGCAAAAAAGAAATCTCATGAGTTAGCATGAGCAGCTAAAAATAAGTTGCAGGTTTCATTTTCCGTTGTTCAGTATGGTTTTGAAACCAAAAGGTGCAGAGCTAGGAGATTCACCAACGCCTACTGAAAATCAACAATTCAAACTGACACCTTTCTAGCACACTGCCCTGAACTATGGGCCAAAGCCAGGCCCAAGAAAGGTGCACCTATGTCCCTCTCACGATGGTCCCTGGAGATGAATCTCCATAATAACACATGGCAGGAAGTTGGGGGCTGAGGCTCATCCTAGGGGACAGTAGCTTATGTCTGAGTGTATTGTCATATCTGGACAGGATGCCACATAATCCATCCCATGTGCTCAGCTTCAATCTTAGGTGATGCTGGGGACCCCTCAGCAAAGCAAGGGAGTAAATAATGCTAGCATTTCATTAAGATGGGGACCTGAAGGTAGTGAGCTCAGCAAGTACCCCTTGACCTAAATGCCCATGGCCTTGTGCAATTCCATTCTGTAAACCCAAGCAGCTCATGAGAAGTTTAATTTCAAAACTGCCTTTCCAGGGCCAAATCTGGCAAAAAGGTGTTTGACAGAGGCATACATCTTCAAAGGGAAGACAGCCATCTCACGCTGTAGCATTCAGCTGTGGCACAAGGCTCAGAGAGAGCAGTGTAGCTATAAGAAAGCCCTCCGCTGAATGAGATTGAAAGGGGGCAAAGAAGGGTTAATCTCCTTCCATTAGAGGAGGGCCCATTTGGTGAAGGTGAAGAGAATAATCTGTATGAAGAGCAGAGAAGACAAAGAGCCATTCCAGAAAAGAAATCACCGTGCAGGGGCAAGAAGGGTGATTTGTCCTAGATTTTCATCGTGAGACCATTTCTTAGATCTCTGAGTCTTTACCTCGCTTTGAAGTTACAAGTCTCAGGGAGGGGAAAGGGGGCATATTCACACTCTCTCTGCTGGAATACTTGAGCTTTATTCCATCTGAGATGGGCTGTCTCTGAAAAGCAGAGGGCGAGGCCTTAGAAGGCTATCCGTAAATCAGAAAGTGGCAAAATAAACAATAGGAGTTGTTCGTAAAAGAGAGGCCAGTGGCTGAATCCCCCTTTTCTGGGGTGGGGAACACCCTCCCCCCACCTTTTTTTAGCTTCAAAAGAGTTTTTAGAAATTGCTTTTAACAACATTTTTGGAAATAGATTAAGAATCACAAAACATGGAAAAAATAGAGTAACTAAATAACTTCATCTGGCTTCCCCCAGTGATAATATCATCCACTAGCCTAGCACACTGTTTAAACCAAGAAGCTGACATTGGTAAAATACTATTGACTCAGGCAAGGACCTTATTTGGATTTCACCAGTTTTTGTATGGGTGTGTGTGTGTGTGTGTGTGTGTGTGTATGTGTGCATGTGTGTTTCTATGAAATTTTATCACATGTTATTGATTGGAATAGCCATCATCACAACCAAGATACAGAACTATTCCATCACCACAAAAAAAAACCTCCCCCCCCAAAAAAAACAACCAGTGCTAACCTTCTTAGAATCACACTTTCTTAGGTCATTAAGTCATTTACACTTTCTTTCAACCTCTGGCACTGATCTATTCTCAATCACTACAATTTTGTCTCTTTGAGTTTGTTATAAATGGAGTCATATAGTATATAACCCTTTGAGATTGGCATTCTTTCACCCAGCATAATGCCCTTAGATCCATTTAAGTTGTATGTAAAGAGTGTGTGCATTTCCATTGCTGAATAGTTTTCCATGGTATGGATGTACCACGGTTTTGTTACCCATTTTCCCCTTGAAGGACGTCTGGCTGGTTTCCTGTTTTAAGCTATTAGAAATAAAACTGCCATGAATATTGGTATACAGTCTTTTGTGCTAGCATAAGTTTTCATTTCTCTTGTATAAACACTCAGGAGTGGGACTGTATGATATATGTATGTTTAACTTTATTAGAAACTGTTTTCCGGAGTGGCCATTTATGGTCCGACCAGAGGTGCAAAGCCATCCAATTTCTTCACCTCCTTGTCAATTTTTGGGAACATCAGAATTTGTTATTTTAGGCATTCTGATAGACGTGTAGGGATTATTTCTGCTGGTCTGGTCAAGATGGCAGTCAATTGGGGGTGTCTTCAGAGCTTGGGTGCGTTGCCTTCTGATATCTCTCACTGTTCCAGATTTCATAATACTTGTCTACATAGCAGTTTGAGCTGTCTGGCATTTCAGTGATGGAAAATGGGGCTCTTGATATGTGGTGAGTCTTTAGGTTTGACCAGTTGCTCCTGACTACAATAGTAGGACATCACACTCTGGGGGATGCTGGGCTTCTTTGAGGCAGTACATCTTGGCCCAACAGGTAGACTTGATACCAATGACACTCTCCCAAGAGGTGATATGAAAGCCACCATATGGCAGCCGTGGAGCAGAGACAGAATTTGCTTGGGCCGGGGTCGTCCAGCCGCTTTGGCCAGAGACTGTGTGAATGCTTTTTATTCTTAAAGTCAGCTACTCATTAGCAAGGTGTGTGGGGAGTAGACATGGAGTCAGCACAGACAGGGAAGAATGGGATCACCAGCAGCACTTGTCAGATCACAGACCCCACTGAACACTTTTTGCCCTTGGACTTCCTACTCTGTTGATAATCTCAGATTTGCCAGCAGCATGTGGGCACCTTGTCTGGATGTCACAGAACTCCAACATCTACCTCCTGGGGGTTAGATCTAGAGGTACTGCTGTCACCACCACATGGACCTTCTTGGCCAAGGGATCCAGGTCTTGCCAGTAATTAGAACTCTATCTAAGCATCAGAAGGTGCTTCAGCCAAAGAAGTTGTAAAGGATGCCAGGGAGATGGGCTTTGCATAGACCCAACATCATAGTGATGACAACTGCTCCAGCCATGTCTGGGAAGTCACCTTCCATCTGTTGTACCCCTGAGTGAAGGGAGGTTGTAGAACTTCCCGGAATCCATACCCATCATCTACGAGTTTGGACCAGAAGGCCAAGAATGAGAAGAGCAGTGATGCTATGTGGGAACAGCCAAGAGACCATGAAGACCCTTCACAGAAGCAGTAAAGCTTAGTGATCAGAGGCAAACTCCCTGGTGCCTCTGCGTTCTGGCTCTTGCACTTCACCTGGTGCAGTCACAGGCAGAAGATGTGGACTTGGCTGTGGAGGAACCTAAATAGTGATTTATAGAACCTAAACATGAACTAGGGACCATCTGGAACTGAGCTGTTTGTGGAGGCTGAGCATGAAAGCAAATGATATGATGGTGACTCCCCCAGAAGCTGGGGTGGTACAATGAGAAAGGTCGGCCATATGCCATCAGGTGACCAATAGGCATGGTCTGATGGGCTTGAGCAGGGTTATGCAGCAGGATGGATGCTCACACCTCCTTAGAAGGTGGTAAAAAAATTTTTTTAATTTGGTTGTTGTTTGTTTACTATGTTTTCTGCTCTAACAGAGAATTTCCCAGATTTCCCAATTTCAGGAGCCTCTTCTCTGACCCACTGCCCCTCCTTCAGCCAGGTGCTACTACTCACCTGCTGTCAGAAGGCAGCCCGGTGCACAGCACCTCTCAGATTTAAAAAGGCAGGCACATGGGGCGCCTGGGTGGCGCAGTCAGTTAAGCATCCGACTTCAGCCAGGTCACGATCTCGCGGTCCATGAGTTCGAGCCCCGCGTCAGGCTCTGGGCTGATGGCTCAGAGCCTGGAGCCTGTTTCTGATTCTGTGTCTCCCTCTCTCTCTGCCCTTCCCCCGTTCATGCTCTGTCTCTCTCTGTCCCCAAAAAAATAAACGTTGAAAATAAATAAATAAATAAATAAATAAATAAATATAAATAAATAAAAAGGCAGGCACAGCTATGGACAGGTACCTCCCCAGACAGTGAAGTTATGTGATGGGACTCCATCCTTGAGAATGAGTCACACAGCTCCCCTCTAGCTCTGGCTTTGTCTTCTTTTGCAGTTAAGATCTGACTACAATATGAGTCTCTGCTCTTTTGCATTCTGACTCTGGACCCGGCCTCCTCTTCTGCTCTTGTGCGTGCCTCTGCGTGGCTGCCCATGTCCTCTTCGGTCCAGGTTCGGTGTTACCACTTCAGGGCTTAGGGCACACAGTGGCCGGGTCTCATTAGGTGACCAAGGTGGGCCCTTGGGCCCCTCACAGGGTCTGGGCTGCCCATACCGGTCCTGAGATATGGCCCTGCCTATAAGAAGGCAGATCAAAGTTTCCTGGTTGAGGCAGAGTCTCTCACATGAGGTGTCTATCTTCTCACTGGGGCCTTGTCTCTGCTACCCTGAGGTTGGGGAGATCTAGGCCCTGCTTCTACCCAAGTCCTTGTTTTACTGCTGCCACTGAATCTCTGGCTAACCCCCTGGAAGTAAATCATTCTGGGTCTCAGTTATCTCATATTTACAGTAAGGTTTCCCGATTCTCTAGTTGAAAATCTTTCAACTATACCATACCACAATTAAGAAAAAACCTAAACTTCAGAGGCCAAAAAAGGACACTTTAAGTTAAATTCTGGTTTAGATATACTATCTCAAGGCTCTCTGTTTTCTAATAAGTGTTTGCTGAAATGAATGTTTATTGAATTGAATGCAGCATATCAAGAGGCTTTAACGTGTATAAGGATTAGGAGGGTGTATTGAAAAGCATATTCCTAGGCCCTGTCCTTAGACCTTCTGATGCCACTTGGGCCTAGGAGCATGCATTTTAACATGAGAAACTGAAGGGGACTTAGGTTTTGAAATAGACACTGGTGACTTTCTGGAGGCTAATTTACTGATGTGCATTAGGAAATTTAGAAACAGGTCATTTGACCTACTGATTCAATTCTAGGAATTTTCCCTAAGATGTCCACAAAAATTCATCCACAAGAATGTTTACAGATTGATAATAGCAGAGCATTACAGCCAATCAAAATGCCCATCAAAGGGGCGACTGGGTGACTCAGTCGGTTAAGCATCGGACTTCGGCTCAGGTCATGATCTCCCAGTTCCATTTGTGGGCTTGAGTCCCGCATCTGGCTCTGTGCTGACAACTCAGAGCCTGGAGCCTGCTTCAGATTCTGTGTCTCCCTCTCTCTCTGCCCCTCCTCCATTCAGGCTCTGTCTCTCTCTCTCAAAAATAAGCATTTAAGGGGCGCCTGGGTGGCGCAGTCGGTTAAGCGTCTGACTTCAGCCAGGTCACAATCTCGCGGTCCGTGAGTTCGAGCCCCGCGTCGGGCTCTGGGCTGATGGCTCGGAGCCTGGAGCCTGTTTCCGATTCTGTGTCTCCCTCTCTCTCTGCCCCTCGCCCGTTCATGCTCTGTCTCTCTCTGTCCCAAAAATAAATAAACGTTGAAAAAAAAAATTAAAAAAAAAATAATAATAGGCATTTTAAAAAAATGCCCATCAAAAAACCCAAAAAGGATAAATTAAGACATTATCAATGCAAGGGAAACACAGACGTTAAAAATCAAAATTTCAGGGTTATGTGGGTGGCTCAGTCGGTTGAGTGTCCAACTTTGGCTCAGGTCACAATCTCACGGTTTGTGAGTTCAAGCCCCACTTTGGGCTAGCTGCTGACAGCTTGTCAGCAAAGAGCCTGTCAGGAAACACTGCCTCAGATCCTCTGTCTCCCTCTGTCTGCCTCTCCCTCGCTTGTGCTCCCGCTCTCTCTCTCTCTCAAAAATAACTAACTAACTAACATAACATAACATAACATAACATAACATAACATAACATAAAAAAAAATCAAATTTTCACAGGCCATTTAGTGACTTGGGGAAATACTTACAACATAATGGAAGTGAGGTAAGAAAAAACATAAAATACCATGTCAAATAATTTCTATATGTGAAAAACTGGAAAGAAATACATCAAAATGGTAATACAGAATTGTTGCTTGTTTGTTGTATTCCTGGAAGCTGTTGTTTTCTCCTTGATATTTTTCTGTATTTTCTATTTTTTGTATAGTAACTAGTTATGACTCTTTTTATCTGAAAAACAATGATAAGTATTTTAAAAGAAACAAAAAGGAATTCACCTCATGTAGGGTGAAAACGGAGGGAAGAGACTCCTCTTAGGAGTCCAGCCCAACCATGGCCTGGCTGCCGTAGAAGGACTCAGACTCTGGCTGGTGTCTGGGGTAAATTTCAAGCTACATTCTCTTTTGTGAAGCACCTTGGAATAGTTGATGCCAAGGAATTTGGATCAATGAGAAAATCCTTTCACTAGATACTGCTTTCCCCGCTACATTCCAAGATAACAGATGACAGGATCTGGGACATGGAGGGGAGTTCACAGTTTAAATGATACCTTCTTTACTGCTCTTGGGTTGAACTCATGCTTGTTGACTCTGTATAATCCCCCGCCCCATTAACACCAAACAGACAGACTGCACTCAGGTTTAAGAGCTTTGGGACAGGCGATGGACTCCATTCTCATTTGGGAGACACCACCCGACGTCAGTGCTTCTGTGGAGTGGTTTCAAAGCCTCCTGTGGTCAATGCACTGGGAGCCCCCTAAAATGCCAGGAAACACCATTTTTGTTTTTGTTTTTTTGGGTTTTTTTTTGGCAGAGAGATAGCTCAAATCCATCCTGTCTCACAGATTTCAGTGACCCCTCCCCCCCCCCCCCCCCCCCCCCCCCCCCCCCCCCGGGTCAAACCTCTCTCTGAGTAACATTACAAGCCTCTTGGTTAGGCTTCTGGCCTATAGTCAAACCTTTCCGAATGACCTTGAAAATTTTATCCCACATGCTGTGGCTAGCTAGTGAGTGGTGCTAAGGATCTCAGATGAAAGTCAATTGAGAAAGACCAAAAAATGTTAAATGATGATACTTACAATATTAATACCAACAGTAAAAGTCAAAACACCAATGCTAACCATTATTATAATTATTTTCATCAGTATCTTGACTCGCTATACATTGTTCTAAGTTGCCCAAACCATTTTCCCCCCCAAACCATTTCACATATATTACTTTATTTATTCTGACAGAATCTCAGTTTTACATCCTTTAAAAATACCATTTTGGAGGCGGGAGGAAGCTTTCAAGTTCTGATGAAAAGCAGAGGCTTCTTGAGTTAAAAACAAAACCGTGAAGTCTTCAAGTGTGGTGTTTTCCAACTTCGTTCTTGACAAGAAATCGGGGGATTTCAGCATGAGCAATTACAAAGCCCTATTACCATGAATTCTTAGCTTTGGTGAATATGACGTGGCCTTATTGCAAAATCCTCTAAGTGGAGTAAAAGAACATTCATAAATGCCGACCCAGTGTAAGAAGAGGGCTTGCATTTCTGTGCTATGAAAACTATAAAACCTCTGGGATTAAAAATAACCAACTGAGGGGCACCTGGGTGGCTCAGTTGGATGTCTGACTTCCACTCGGGTCATGATCTCACGGATCGAGCTCCACCACATCCGCCTCTCTACTATCGGCACAAAGCCCACTTCGGATCCTCTGTCCCCCCCACCCCCCTGCCCCTTCCCCCTCTCGCACAGGCACATGCTCTCTCTCTGCCAAAAATAAACATTTAAAAATAAATAAATAGGGGCACCTGGGTGGCTCAGTCAGTTAAGCATCCCACTTCAACTCAGGTCATGATCTCACGGTTTCGTTCCTGAGTTCAAACCCCGCGTCAGGCTCTGTGCCGACAGCTCAGAGCCTGGAGCCTGCTTCATTTCTGTGTCTCCCTCTCTCCCTGCCCCTCCCCCACTCACACTCTGTCTCTCTCAAAAATATATAAGCATTAAAAATTTAAAAAATAAAACAAAAATAAAGTTAAAAAATAAAAATAATAAAAATAATCAACTGGTCTAGACACTATCTATGTCAGCCTGCTGTGCACATCCATGCCTGCTTATCACAGATTAATTGGTCCGGGCTAAGCTCTTTAGGTGACCTAAGCTCTGAAAAGACTATGGTGCCCCAAATTTTAATTATACCCCTCACGTGGAATAAACAGTTTTTTAAATAAGAAAATATAAAATTAAAGAAAAGTCTAATTTTTCCCATAATGTCTACTTTGACACTTTTTTGAAAATGTTGAAGATCAAAATATTTACCAAGTGTATACCTTGTCACCCCTGCCGTGTTGCTGTGTTTGTGAGGTCACTCAACGTGCTGTAACAACACTGTGGAGGGGTCACGCTGACAGTACTGAAATTCTGATATGGCGATTACACACCCCTCCCTTTCATGCTATCAATACAGGTAGACAGGAGTAATCAGGAGATTGACCCCAGCCCACCCCCTCCACACACACTCATATGTCACTTCCTACGTACTTAGTGCTCTGAGAAGTCACTACCACATGGCGGTTGAAATTTATCAACTGGGACTGCTGAGCCTCCCAAGTAAATGGACCCTGACATCTTTCCTTCTTGAATGGCCTTCGGCCTTGCCCTTCCTGGCTGACTCCATTAGACAGGGGCTTCCAGTAACAGATCATCCCCACCTGGCTCTAGCTTTTGAAACCTAGCATTTGTTCTCAACTTACTCCTTTGGCTGCACCCTTCTAAGCAGGCCCATTCAACTTGGTCTTATCTTTAGCTTCCTCCACCAGCCCAGCCAGCTTTCAGTTCAGTAGATACTTCCAGGACAAAGCCAAGGCACAGCAAATGAACTCTGAGAGACTGAAGCATTTTTGCAACAATTCAACTTACTCTACTCCACTTCTCCTTAGACCATTCCTGATGTGAGAGCACTGGGCAGCGGCAGAGGTGAGGCAGCAGTGATAGGAGAATAGGCCAGGCACCAGTTTCCATGAGAGCCCTAGAGGCTGTGTCAAACTGGCCAGTAGCTGCCTTCCCACACAATGGACAATGTGTGCTCTTCAGGGTGTGGGTGTGGGCCTCAGAAATGTCAAGTCCAGGGGCAAAATACAATCAGAAACCAGGGTATCTAGCCAGATATTGACAACAGAACTACAGAACTATCTCAGACAAAGACTCAGGCAAAGTCCATTTTTAGTATATGCTCTGCTGAAGCAAGCATGTGAAGTCCGTTTTTATTGGAGGTCTTTATGCTGCCCTTGGGGCATCATAAGGTACCCACCATATGGTTTCTGATATTTACCAGCAGGGGAATTCTGCACTAAGACCAGCAATGGTGAAAAGGCTACATAAAACATAAAATTAGCTCAGAGTTCCCTAAACAGGGATTATACCCTTACCACTCATTATTTCAGTACATGTTTTGAAACTTTCCCTGAAAAGAAAAAACTAGAATTATGTATCAAATCCTTAGGGTTGCACTAATCTCTCCAGCCTGAGCCTTTTGAATCTATTTTTAAATGTTTCTCTAATAACTTGGTTTGAAGATCTCATTTCAGTCAGGGATCCTACCCCTTACCCCGATCACACACCTAAGATTAAAACACTTGCCAAGATCTGGAGTAGATCAGGCAGGATAGCTTCCCAAAGTTCCCAGAAGCAGACAGAACCATGAGCTAAAGAAACCACGAGATTTCCAACAGACTACTGGGGCTAAAAGTTGGGGGAACAGAATTCTGTTGGACAATTCCAACTAGCATGACTAGACCCAGAAGCAGGAAACAATGCCAGAATGATCCTAGACCAAGAGGACCCTGGAGGGGAAAATAAGGGAAAGAAAGTCCTTCCTCATGTACTGGTCACTGGCAGCATGGTAGTGCTCATAGAAAGGCTCAGGGTTGGAAAGAACAGAGGCATCTTGAAAAATCTCACCCACTGCTTCTTGCCCATATGGCTAGATTTTACCTAAGAGAGTCAGTCAGGGAATACTAAATATCTGATCATTTTTTGCTTCTCCCACTAATTCATTCTGGTATCTTATCCTTGAGCATCTCAAAGCTCTTTATTATGCTGTGCCAGAGAGGACAACCTCTTATCCAGAAACTCTCTAGACCATTGCTGGGAAGTGGCTGCCTCCCTGGGAACTACATTTCCCAGATCCCTTTGCAGTTAGCCATGGTCATGTGACTGAGTTTTAGTCAACCAAATGTGAATAGAAGTGTTGTACATCCCTTCTAGGCATGGCCGGTGAAAACCTCCCCTCTGCTCTTATTCACACTCTTCTTCTCTTTCACTGGGGAGTGGAGACAGTCCTGATGGCCTTGAAAATCACATGCTGCAGAAGGTGGAGCCTCTTTCCATCTGTATCTCTGAATGCATGTGTGAAAGAGAGTTGCCCCACTATACTGTCACGTGAGCAAGAAATAAACTTCTGTTGTGTTTGAGCCATTATACATTTTTCAGTCTACTATAGCAATTGGCATATCCTAACACTTACATGTCCTTTTTGATGTAGTTGTTTTTGTGTGTGTGCGGAAGTTCCCATGCCTTCTCCCCTTTCCTTAAATTTTACTATAAACCAAGAGAACAGAATTAGTGAATTTAAATTTAAGCAGCCATTAGGGACAAATGACACTCACCAAATTAGTGGTCACAGCATTCAGATCTTACAGCCAGAAGAACAGTAATTTAGCAGAATCTCACATCGACAACCTGATGCATTAAATTAAAACAAAAAGTAAACGTAAGATGTACAAAATGAATATATTAGAATTACAAAACAAAACAAATATAGGGTTACTTCCCAAGAGTGTTGTCAGACTACAAAGGAATTTGCCACTGTTTTCCAGTGAATGACAAGCTTTTCCGCTGCCTTTAAAATAAGATTTATTTTTTTAATACATCCCCCTCTAATCATTATAAAACAGAATTTATAAAGAACAATTCTACTCTGCTAAGTAAGCTATTCAAAGACTAAATGCTGACTCAGGGGATGACACTGGAGGCTAGGAGCACTGGGTATGATTTCTATGCCTATGTGCTCTGCAGTTCTTATGTACACATTTAAACTTCTCTCTCAGGAACTTAACTTTCTTGGTTAGGAACTTCCAGAGCTTGTAAAATTATAGGCTATGCAAAGACTTTAGTTTTTTAGGTGACATTAAAACAGATATCAGAGATACACTAGATCTGTCTTTGTGTTTAGTATCATTCCAGATGCAATAGCCCAAGCAGGAATTAAAATAAGCACTCTATAAACATGGTGATGAAACAATGGAGGTGCGCGCACCAAAACAATCAGAAGCAACCAGAAACACGCTCTGTGAAGGCGGCAGGTTGTGGATGTTTTCTTATGAGACCTGCCATCTTTTACCAGGTTAAGTGCAAAACTACAAGTGGACGACATAGGGGACGTATTTGCCTAGAACAGGCTTTCTTTTTATGTCTGATTACTCGGTTTAAGATTCAGGAAGCAAAGAGTTCAGAACTCTGAACAAACATTCTTGCAGTCCAAAACAGAGCACCAGGGCTCCGGGAGGAGGAAGAGGAGACAAAACAAGAAGGTTGACCCGGGAAGGCACGACTTGAGCCATTTCCCCCAGGGTTTCAGCCTATGTGTATGTATACATATACATATATATATATATTTTTTTTTTTTTTTTGAGAGGAAATGCATTCTTGTCTGGTCCTGTGAAAAGAGAGAGATCAGATAAAATCGCTTTGGTGCTATATTTGGAGGGTCTCCCAAATGTAGTCCCCACCACCTCCCTCTGGGCTGGGGCCTGCCAAGCCGCAGGTGTCAGGAAACAAGATGGCGCCACACAGTGTAGGGTGCTGAGTGAGAGGGGCAGGGGTGGGCCTTCACTTACTCGGAGATGCTGGCTCCTCTGAAACCCAAACGCTGCCAACTCCCTGGGCTCAGGAGTTAAAACCGCTTTCTTGCTCTGGGTTCTTCACTTCTTGTTGAGATCAGCTCCACATATTTTTCTGATGATGTCACCCATTCTGACTTCCTACATTTTGAAAGTTGATCTACAAGCAAAACCTTCCATAAGGCTAAAAAAAAAAAAAGAAAAAGAAGAAGAAAAGAAAGGTGTGTTGTGAGGAGATGGAGAGGAGGAGGAGAGAGGCAGTTGCCTCCTTATTTTGAGATTTGCTGCAGCTGCGAGTGCCACTCCCCAGCCAGTTTCCTGGCTGCAGAGGGAGGCCAGTGGCCGGGCGTGGGTGACGTCAGGGCCAGGCCTGAGTCATCGCCAGCGGCCTGGCTGCCCTGCCACTCGGAAGGGGACAAAAGGAACCTTTGATGTCCAGAGGCCCTCCTCTCGGCACACTCGCCTGTACAGAGCAGCAAGCCAGGAGAACATTCCTGCTGTCTCTCCACCCCCAGCCGCCCTTCCTACTTCCGGAACAGTCCCAGGCAGATTCAAGAAGGCCTCCCCCAAGGGACGTCACCCTCCTGCATGGCAGAGGCATGGCCACGCTCTGTCAAAGAGAGAAGCAGAAGAGGGCGTTTCTCTGGGGATTTCTTACCTCTCCCTCTGGCATTCCCCCTTTTCCTTGTGGTGCTGCCTTAACCAGGGAGTCGAGACGGTATTAAAAGACATGTATGTGAAGAGATGGAAGGTGCTCTTGTCACATTCCCTAGACACTATCTGGTGGTCAGTGCCTTTATGCCATGGCCCTGGACCTCAGCTCCTTGCCTCTGAGTGCCAGTGTGAGCCTGCACCTCCTGGATTTAAGAGAGGACCATTCTTTAAAAGGGTTTTTATATCCCAGTGCTGGCATGGGACTCAGTAAATATATGGTGAATGAATGAATTTTGATACATTTAGATGATAATTCTTTTTAAAATTTTTGAGAGAGAGAGAGAGCACGTGCACATGTATGAACGGGGAGGGGACAGGGAGAGGGAGAGCAGGGGAGAGAATCCCAAGCAGCCTCCATGCTGTCAGCATGGAGCCTGACGCGGGGCTTGATCTCATGAACCATGAGACTGTGACCTGAGCCGAAATTAAGAGTCGGATACTTAACTGAATGAGCCATCCAGGTGCCCCTAGATGATAATTTTAGAATAAAATAGTAGAAAACATATACTGAATACTTGCACTGAATGTTCAAGCCTCTGTGCTAAGTGCTTTACAAAGATGATTTCATTTATTGTTATCATCATGACGAAGCTATAAGGTTAGGTACTATTATTCTTCCCTATTCTATTGATGGGAAAATGATGCTCAGAGAGATTAAGAGACTTCTCTAAAGTCTCACACTAGTTAATGGCAGAGCCTGGATCATCTGGTCTCAAATCCTGTGTTCTGAATCACCATGCTGAGTGGCTGAAGTGAATGTGTGAACAATGACCAAAGGCAGCCTGTTCAGGTGAGCAAAGGGTAATGATGAGGCTTGAAATCATTCCACAAGGAAGTAGTGGAATTAGGGATGGTCTGTCTAGGGAAGTAGGCCTCATGTCCTCTCAATGGGTCAACACAAGGTCTGGGATAGCCAGAGTGGTCAGGAAGGCAGGTTCATTGTCAGGTCCCAGTGGGGGTAAGAAGCTAGGATGGGGAGACAAAGTCAGGGACGTCTGGCGGCGTGTGGTGGATGCAGGGTGTGGGAGAACCGTGGACTGGGTATCTCAGAGGGGCTGAGGCCAAGTATTGTCTTTGTTGCCTCCTGGACTCATGGGGATACGTGGAGGGTCAGTGCAGCTAAAGGCACTGCTTGTCTGGGACAGGCAAGAAGACTAGAGCGAAGAAAAACAAGATAGCTCTCAAAGACTCCAAGGCCTAGAGAAGGAGTTAGAACAAAGGCATGTTTCAAGTACAAGGCGGGGCTGGAGGTGACAGGGACAGAGCTGGACCTGACAGGGGCAGTGACTGCCCTTAGCACTGCTCTACCAGGAATCAGCTGCCTTTCTGAGACAGAGTGCGAGTCCTATCAGTGGCTGTGCTCAAGCCAAGGTGAGGTGGGTTGGCCAGAGGAGAACATCTGCTTATGGGGGTATCTGGGCCCAGGATAAAGATGACCTTGGAGGTACCTTCTCCTTCTGGGCTTTATGATTGTGGTTTGTACTTTTCCATGGTTCTCCTAGAGTAAATGTCGCATTCCAAGAGGAAGACAAATGCCAGGAATTTCCAGCCCCTTGCAGAAGTAGGGAGGGAGATGTCAGTGGCCTCCTCAATAATGCCACTCCATGCCTTTCCCCCCCACTGTGGTTATGAGACCCCTCTCCCTGGCTCAGGAGACCGATGCCTCTGGTAGCTGGGGACATCGTGTTGCCACCTTGTTCCTGGGAGTTCTGCCAGTTGCCACTCTGAGGAATTACACTTGTGCTGTGGGTTCTGACTCCCCAGGGAGGTGGAATTAGCAAAGGTGAATTTTGGAAGAGAGGAAGCCACATGCTTTTAATTAAGGGAGCAGCAACAACTGATCAGGGTCATTGTCAACGTCCACGCAGAGCCTGACCTTGGGCTGAGGAGAGCACTTTAAGTTCCAGGCATTTTTGGCAGAAGGCTTGGGTTTTTGTTTTTTTTTTTTCCCCTTGGTTGTCTGTAGAAAATGCCTTTTGGGCATCTCCCCACTCTGCTTCCCCAAAGGCTTGGTGGCCTTGCTTGCTTCACATACACAGGTGTTTATTTCTCTAATAAGACAAAGAGAGGCTTATTATTTTTTCATTCTACCTTGCGGGGCCAGGATAATGTGAAGACAAAAGGAAAAAAAGGGGAAATGATGAGTAAGCTTCAGTGAGATACAAAGCCTGGCACTGTGTGTTCTGGGATTGATCCTAATAGGATAAAATCAGAATTGGGCAAAACATCTACTGGGGGACCCAGAGAAGTAAGTACAGTGACACCCCCTAACCTCTACGCCATCTAGAGAATCGTTTGTTACAACAAATGCAGTTATATACTGGTAATCAAAAAATACATCAGTAAAACCTTTACAGGTTCAAGAAATTCCTCAAAGACTTTTCTATACTTGCTGCCTCCAATTTTTTTCATCTCATGCACTTTTTAAAAACACAATTTATTAAGATATAATTTACATACCATAAGGTTAACCCACTTAAAGTGTACAAGTCAATGGATTTTAGTATATTTACAGAATTGTGTGGCCTGTAATCTAATTTTAGAAGCTTTTTTATCACCCCAGAAAGAAACTACATGCCCATTAGTAGTCACTCTCACTCATGCCACCGCTCACCCCCCTGTCCTAGGCAAACATTAACCTTCTCTCTGTCTCTATAGATTTGCATCTTCCGGACATTTCATATAAATGGGATCATATAGTATGTGGTCTTTTGTGTCTGGCTTCTTTCACTTAGCATAATATTTTCACAGTTCATCCATGTTGTAGAATATATCCGTACTTCATTCCCCTTTTTCAGTTTGTTTGTTTGTTTATTTATTTTAACTTTTTTTTAGTAAGCTCTAGGCCTAGCATGGGGCTGGGAGCCATGACCCCAAGATCAAGGGCTGCATGTTCCACCAACCGAGCCAGCCAGGCACCCCTGTACTTCATTCCTTTTTAGGCCCAAATAATATCCCATTGTGTGGATGTGCCACATTTTGTTCATCCATACATCAGATGATGGACATTTGGGTTGTTTCCATTTTTTACTGTTGTGAATAATGTTGCCATGAATATTCCAGTACAAGCTTTTGTGTGGACGTATGTTTTCATGTCTCTTGGGTGGATACCAAGGAGTAGAAGTGCTGGGCTGGGTTGTAAGGTTGACTCGATGTTTGACATTTTAGTACATGGGCTGCGAAGCGAGCATCCTGTTTAACATCTTGAGGAGCTGCCAGACTGTTTTCCAAAGTGCGCCATTTTACATTCCCACCAGCCATGTGTGAGAGTTCTGATTTCGGCGCATCCTCACAACACAATTCTTGCCTATCTTTTTGATTCTAGCCATCCCAGTGGTTTTGATGTGGTATCTCATTGTGCTTGTGATTTACATCCCCCTAATGACTAATGATGTTGAGCATCTTTTCATGGGCTTACTGGTCATTTGCATGTCTTCTCTGGAGAACTGTTTGTTCAAATCCTTTGTCCATTTTTAAATTGGATTAGTTGTCTTTATACATTCTGGATACAAATCCCGTATCAGAAATACGCTTTATAAATATTATCGCCCTGTCTGTGGGTTGTCATTTCACTTTATTTATGATACTCTTCAAAGGAGAAAGGTTTTTAATATTGATGAATTCCCTTTATGAATCTTCTGTTACATCACTTGTGCTTTTCGGTGTCAAACCTGAGAAACCACTGTCCAATCCAAGGTCATAAAGATTTATACCCAAGTTTTCTTCTAACATAGTTTTATTTTATTTAAAAAAATTTTTAATGTTTATTTATTTTTGAGAGAGAGAATCAGAGCATGAGCAGGAGAAGGGCAGAGAAAGAGGGAGACGCAGGCTCCAGGCTCCAAGCTATCAGCACAGAGCCTGACATGGGGCTCAAACTCACGAGCCTTGAGATCATGACCTGAGCCGAAGTCGGATGCCCAACTGGCTGAGCCACCCAGATGCCCCAGTATTATTTTATTTTAAAAAATGTTTATTTACTTATTTTGAGGGGGAAAGGGGAGGGGCAGAGAGAGAATCCTAAGCAGGCTCTACGCTCAGTGTGGGGCTCAGTCTCACAAATGTGAGATCATGACCTGAGCCGAAATCAATATTTGGACGTTTAACTGAGCCACCCAGGCACCCCTAATAGATTAATAGTTATAGTTCTCACATGTAGGTCTATGATCCACTTTATATAGTATAAGGTAGGGATCCAAAGTCATTCTTTTCCTGTGGATATCCAGAATCATTTGTTGAAAAATTATTTTCACAATAACTCTAAACATCTAAAACTGTTCTAAAATACAAAGTTTATTTTATTTTACTTTATTTTATTTATTTATAAATTTTATTTATTTACTTATTTTTGAGAGAGAGAGAGAGAGAGGGAAAGAGCATAAGTGGGGGAGGGACAGAGAGAGAGGGAGGCACAGAATCCGAAGCAGGCTCCAGGCTCTGAGCTGTCAGCACAGAGCCTGTTGCAGGGCTCAAATTGATGAACTGTGAGATCGTAACATGAGCCAAAGTTGAACACTTAACTGACTGAGCCACCTAGGTGCCCTCAAAGCTTATTTTAAAAAATAGTCCATTCTTTCCCACATTTAATTGTCTCGGCCCCTTTGTCAAAAATCAACTGACTATAAATATTTGCTAATTCTGGACTCTTAATTCTATTCCATGGATCTGTCTGTTCTTATGCCAGCACCACACTGTTTTGATTACTATAGCTTCATAATAAATACGAAATCAGAGAGGATGAGTCCAACTTTGTGCTTTTTCAAGACTGTTTTGGGGGTGCCTGGGTGGCTCAGTCGGTTAAGCGTCCGACTTTGGCTCAGGTCATGATCTCGCGGTCTGTGGGTTCGAGCCCCGCGTCAGGCTCTGTGCTGACAGCTCAGAGCCTGGAGCCTGTTTCAGATTCTATGTCTCCCTCTTCCTCTGACCCTCCCCTGTTCATGCTCTCTCTCTCAAAAATAAATAAATGTTATAAACAAAAATTAAGAAAAAAAAGACTGTTTTGGCCAGTCTGGATCCCTTGCATTTCTATTTGATTTCTAGGATTATCTTCTCAATTTCTAGAAAAAATCCAGTTGGGTTTTTTTTTAATTGTTTTTTAAACGTTTATTTATTATTGAGAGACAGAGAGACACAGAGTGTGAAGAGGGGAGGGGTAGAGAGAGAGGGAGACACAAAATCGGAAGCAGGCTCCAGGCTCTGAGCTATCAGCACAGAGCCCAATGCGGGGCTCAAACTCACCAACTATGAGATCATGACCTGAGCCAAAGTCGGTCACTTAACCAACTGAGCCACCCGGGCGCCCCTATTCCAGCTGGGATTTTGACAGAGACTGTGTTCTACCTGTAGATCGGTTTAGGGAGTATCCCCATTTTAACAATATTAAGTCTTCTGATCCGTGAAACTGGGAAGCCTTTCCATATATTTAGATCTTTAATTTCTCTCAACAATGTTTTACCATTTTGGCGTACAAGTCTTATATTCCTTTCATTAAATCCTATCCTAATTATTTTATTCTTAATTGATATTATTTATATTAGAAATAATCTTTGTTCATGGACTTGTTAAGAGCTTTGGAGGTTGACAGACCTAAGTTTCAGTACTGGCTCCACTATTTCTTAGTTATATGACTTTAAGGTTACTTAGCCTGTATCAGCCTCCTTTATTTTTTTAATCTGGAAAAAAAGAAAATAATAATACCACCTGCTGGGTTTGTTATGAAAATTAAATAAGATAATGCTTATGTGACCCTCTTGAGACCATAACCCACATGGGCCAGTCTCAGGGTGATGTTACAATCTAAGAAACCCAGTCCGGTCACCAAAAAATAATTTCAAATTAACTCATATTCAATACTTGCATTTCTCAAGCACCATATAGAGCCCCCTGCAAGCCTTCTTAACATCCTTTTCCCCGTCTTATCCAAACTCCTTATACCCAAAAGCTTTGGCCTTGCCTTCTTTCTCCCAAGCTCCCTAGCAAGTTTTTCTCCCCCCCCTAACCAATGCTGCTCTAATTCTTCTATTTCTGTCCTGTTCTTCTGATAGGTAAGGGGAAGAAAGTGGACAGGCAAAGCCAGAATTCTTTTTAGCGTTCAGGACAAAAAGAAAACCAGGGAACTCTCAAACTTTGTTTGTATCACCATTCACATAAAGTGCTCAGTGCAACATCTGATAAGGGCTCAATAAATGTTGGGTTTTAATTTTTATTATGGTGTTGGTTATATTATACCTATCTATACGTCATGTTAATGGAGCGGGGTTTAGATCATGACCTCTGAGAATCCAGCTGGGAGGCTACTGCTCAGTGGCCCATCCTCATTCATTTAGATGAATTCGGGATTATTGCTTTCATTTCCTCTTCCTGAACCATTCCCCAAAGAATCAGCTCCTAGAAAATTGTAAAAGAATTCATCCTCGAGGCTCCCTGAGTAATGTTTGGTGGTCGTATCTCCTGTTTCTTCCCCAGCCTAGGACCAGGACTCCATCCTCCAGAAAAACTTCTAGGACAGTGTTTTTAAAACTGCAGGTCAGTACCCACTATTTATTGGGTCAGAACCAGCGTGAGTTTCAAGTGACAAAATAAAACAGAAGAATTCAAGTACATTACAAGACTTTTGTTTTGGTTTTATAATATGGGTGCGAGCTGGGTCTCTCTGTGAAACATATTTGTCACTGTGGTTCAGGATTTTTAAAGTCTGAGAAACAAGTGTTGGAGTAGATCTTTCACTTTCATTAAGGTGTTCAAGCAACACCTAAGAGCATAAAGTGGTCTGGCCATTTGGATGGGGATCAAAACCTTAAGTCCCAGGGATGAAGTTCCATCAGCAGTGAAGGATTTGGGGGCATTAAGGCCTTTTTCTATAATTTATAAGAGTTGGTGGAGGATTATTGCTGTTGCCTTTGCGGACCTCCTCCACCCATCCCCCATGCACCCCTCCCCCCCATGCTCACTCTTAGTCACCATCTCCTTTTGCCCTCATAATACCTGAAAATCCACACCCTGAACTTGTAAGGGGCTTTCTATTCCTCAATGCTCTTTCACATACACCACCTCATTTGATTTTCACAAGTATTCCATGGAATTGACAGGTCAGATCCAAACCCTTGCTTGACCATATAATTCCATGTGTGACCTTAATCTCTCGGCTTATCTCCTTAGCTGCTATATCTAACCAGAAAGGTTAAGAGACTTGGCCAATGTCTCATAGCCTGGAAGTGGCAGGACCAGGAAGAGAACTCAGTCTTTGACCTCCTATCCTGGTTGTCCCATGGGCTCTCTTCATGGAGACACAAAACTTCTTTTTAGTAATATTATTCATCTGACTGCTTTATGAAGAATGTTTAAAGAAGCAAAGAACACTTCACTCTCTTCCACCATATCTCAAAACACCGACTTTTATGGCACAAACCACAAGGCAAACAGCTCTACATGCCTTGTGGGTAAAGGTTATAGCTCTCAACATCAAAGACTATTTATTAAAGGCTGGGCCCTCCAAATCAGAGACAACAAAGTCCACAAGTAGAGGAAAACAAGGTTCCCCAAGGTCTCTTCTGTCCTTTGTGTTGCAGAGTGTCCCCTCTAGTGGCTCTGGAGGAAAACAGCTTCTGGAAAACATTCATAGATTCCATATTGGTGAAATCAGACAGTGTTAGATCTTTAAGGGAACTTGGTTCAAGGTGTCCCATCAGTAATGAGAAATTGAAAACTAGAGCAGTGGTTCTCACTCTGGGCTGATTCTGCCCCCAGGGAATGTCTGGCAACTTGTGTAGACATTTCTGGCTGTCATTTGACTGGGGATGGGTGGTGCTACTATCATGGGTAGGTAGAATCCAGGGATACTGCTAAACATCCTATACTACACGGGACAACCCCTCACAACTGAGGAAGTGGCCTCGATGCCCCCAAGTCCTTCACTACTGATGGAATTTCATCCCTGGGACTTAAGGTTTCTATCCTCATCCAAATAGAAAGACCACCTGCAGGTGTGTTACTATTATGCTCTTACGAGTTATTTCAACATCTTAATTATCTGGTCCCAAATGTCAATAGTGCTGAGGTGGATTAATGATATGTGATCTACCCAAGGATCTGAAGCTTCCCCTCCCCAAAGCTTTACTGAGATGTCACCGACATATAACTAAAGACTTGCAGCTTTATTCACAGCTTTTGATGGCTTGGGCTATGTACTCTCTTTCTTTTGATTTCTTTTGGAATGGTTTTCTTAGAATTGTGAAAAATTCAAAAGTAATATATGCTCATAATTAAAAGCAATATAATAAAAGACTTATAAGACTTTCTATTACTCCTTCCCATAATCAATGTCAACAGCCTTGGTGGTTTATTAGGTGGAGTTGTATTAATATCCAGGTTTAGATCATTTTTAACTTATAAAAATGGTCATTTCCTATGGTTATACTTGAGATATTCATCCACTTCTCCATGTGCACACCAAGACAAGCAACCAATCCACACACAGGGGTTTCTTTGGACTTTGCCTGTTATATAAACGTTGAATTAACACACATTACTTTACAACTTACTTTTTTTATCTAATAAATTGTGAATATCCCTTCAGGTCCAAAATAAGAATCTCCTATATGTTTATAGAAGTTCAGAATGATCAGTACTGTGGACTCCAAGGAGCTAATATAGCCTATGAGGGACATTCAATAACCCTGAATCATGCAGTGTGTGTCTTTAGTATCTCTGACACTTGACATTTCACTTTTTTTGTAGATCGCTGGGCTCAGGATTAGAATCTTTGATAGGCCATGCTATCTAACTAGGAATGAGTAACATCCTTTTGTTGTCTTTGATTTCATATTACAGATTTTTCAAGGCATAGTAAGTAATCCTGGTTTTCTGTTGACTGTGGTACTATAAAACTTCATTTTATAACAAATATACATGTACTGATTGATTTTATGTCAACTTGACTGGATCATGGGGTGCCTGGTTATTTGGCTAAACATTATTTCTGGGTGTGTCGGTGAGAATGTTTCTGAGTGGGATTAGCATTTGAATCTATAGATTGAGTGAAGCAGATGGCCCTCTGCCACGTGGGTGAGCATCATACAATCTGTTGAGGGCTTAGAACAAAACGGCGGAGGCAGGGAGAATTTGGTCTCACTCCGCCTGATGACCTGGGTCACCGGTATTCTCCTGCCCTGAGACTGAGACTTACACCATGGTCTCTCCTGCTTCTCAGAACTATACCACAGGCTTTACTGGGTCTACAGCTTGCAGATGATACAGCATGTGACTGTGTAGCCTCCATAATCATGTAAGCCAATTCCTCATAATAAATATTCTGTGTATATGTATCCTATTATGTATATATGCACATATATGTATACTATTAATGCATATATAATGTAAATATGAATCCTATTAATTCTGTTTCTCTGTAGAATCCTGGAGCCAAGTCAAATAAAAATATTTTAATGATGTAAGACTGATTTAAGTTTGGGGAAGAGTGCTCGAACTCATTTGTGGTATGGCCAACCATGTTGCTCAATCATTCCCTTCTGATGGACAAAGGGTTTTTTCCCCAGGTATTTGTTTCTTTTGTCAAAAGAGATATTGCAATAAATATCTTTTCATAATTTTAGTTCTATGAAATAAATTGTCCAAAGTGAAATTATTGTTTCGGTTTTTTGCGTATTTAAAGTAGTAATAGATATTTTCAGATAATTTTCAAAAAAGCTGAAGCAAGTCATACTTCAACCGTTAATATCTGAGACTAAACATTCTCCCACATCTTTGCCATCACTGAATAGTAATCACTTTTTTTTTTTTTTACATTTTACCATTCTGATGGGTAAAAATTGGTATTTCACTTTTGCCTTTTATTTTTTGGAAGAGCAGTAGAGTATATTATATGTCATGTCATTTATTTTTTTGTTTAAGTCTTATTTAAATTCAAGTTAGTTAACATACAGTGTAGTATTAGACTCAGGTGTACAATTTAGTGATTCAACACTTACATACATCACCCGGTGCTCATCACATCACTTTTACTTTAATTTGCATTTCCCTGACTCTAAGAATAGGGGCTAAGAGCATAAATGAGTGAATTTTATGGTGTGTGAATTATATCCCAATAAAACCATCATTGAAAAGCTAATTATAAGTTGTAACGTATTTTATTTTACTATGTTTTTTAAGTTTATTTGTTTATTTTGAGAGAGAGAGAGAGAGAGAGAGAGAGAGACACCAAGTGGGAGAGAGACAGACAGAGACGGAAAGAGAGAGAGAGAGTCCCAAGCAGGCTCTACATCACCAGTGGAGAGTCCAACATAGGGCTCCAACTCACAAACCATGAGATCATGACCTGAGCCAAAATCAAGAATTGGACACTTAACTGTCTGAGCCACCCAGGTGTCCCAATATTAATATATTTTAAATAATCAGCAAAATAATTTTTAAAATGCACAGTAATCCATGCACTGAACATCTTCATAACCTTTGTTTCTACCCATCTTACAAAGACTAAGGCAACCTCCCTGAATGTCTCTACAAAAGAATTTCTAGGGGTTACTGCTGAAGTTAACCCTAGACCATGGCTCCTCCAGTGAAAATAAAACTGATTTCTAGAAAGAAAAAACCAAGTTCTCCACTGGGGAGGGAGGAAAGACCTCAGAAATAAATCAACCAATCACATTAAGTAGAAAAAGGACGTGAGAAAGATGGATAAATTATAAACCAAACTATGGCCTTGGCCAAAACATGTTAACATGTCTGAGCCCAGCTGCTGCTTCTGTTAATGGGAATAAAAACCCTGCATGCAGATTTCACACCAGGTTGCCACATGGCTGTTGTGAAGGTCAGAGGATTGTCTGCCAATAACGGTAACCTCCTGCCCCAGTTTGCTAAGCTTCCCAGGATGTGGGACTTCCAGTTTTAAAACTAAAGTAGTCCCTAAAAACCTAGATGAGTTGGGTATTTTACTACCAATTGAGGTTTAAAAAAAAATTTTTTTTTAATGTTTATTTGTTTTTGAGAGAGAGAGGCACAGAGCACAAGCAGGGGAGGGGCAGAGAGAGAGGGAGACAACACAATCCAAAGCAGGCTCCAGGCTCCGACCTGTCAGCACACAGCCAACGTGGGGCTTGAACCCGTGATCCGTGAGATCATACTCTGAGCCAAAGTCAGATGCTTAACTGACTAAGCCACCCAGGCACCCCTCTACCAATTGAGTTTTTAAGGTCCAAAGTAGAATTTGGAGCACAGAAAGAAATATATATGTTAACATGTGTCTGAATCAATATTCAATTAAGTTTAAGTTAAAAAAATGTAAGCTTAGGGGCGCCTGAATAGTTCAGTCACTTAAGTGTCCAATTCTTGATTTTAGTTCAGGTAATGATCTCCTGGTTGTGATATTAAGCCCTGTGTCCAGCTCTGTGCTAGGTGTGGGGCCTGCTTAAGAGTCTCTCTCCCTTTGCCCTTCCCCTGCTTGCGCCCCCTCACACACATCCTCTCTCTCACTCTTTCAAGAAAAAAACCCCCATAAACTTAAAATCACCTGTAAACATAGTTGTTTTATTCATAAACATAGATGTTCAAAAGTATAAAAATAAGAATAATTATTTTCTCTTATCTTTGAACTCATGTTCCATTCACTTATCAATTTAAAAGATTATATTCCCCTAACAAGTAACTATTTATATAAATTGACCTAACTAAGTATTCATAAACATTTAAAACAACATTTACAAATTTCATGTCAAATCCTCTGAGGAATTTCAGTTACCAAAAGAGAAAAAACAGTTACAAATTTAATGAACAAAATCTTGCTAAATCCAAGCAATCAACAAAACTAAAAGGCCAAGTGTTAGTAACAAAATATATAAAGAACAACTCAACACCCCAGAAACACTCAAATTAATTTTTAAAATTTTTTTAAAGATTTTATTTTTAAGTAACCTCTACACCCAATGTGGGGCTCAAATTCAAAACCCCAAGACCAAGAGCTGCATGCTCTACCAACTGAGCCAGACAGGCGTCCCAACAAATAATGCAGTCTAAAAACGGGCAGAAGACATGAACAGACATTTTTCCAAAGAAGACATCCAGATGGTCTACAGATACATTAAAAGATATTCATCATCACTTACCATCAGGGAAATGCAAATCAAAACTGCAATGAGATATCACCTCTTACCTGTCAGAATGGCTAAAAGCAACAACACAAGAAACAACAGGCGTTTGGCAAGGATGTGGAGAAAAAGGAATCCTTGTGCACTGTTGTGGGGAATGCAAACTGGCAGAGCCACTCTGGACAACAGTATGGAGGTTCCTTAAAAAGTCAAAGGTAGAACTACCCTATCTATCATCCAGCAATTGCCCTTCTGGGTATTTACCGAAAGAATACAAAAACACTAGTTCAAAGGGATACACGCACCCCTGTGTTTATAGCACCATTATTTACAATAGCCAAGGTATGGAAGCAGCCGAAGTGCCCGTCAACTGAGGAATGGATAAAGAAGATGTGAAATATATATACAATGGAATATTATTCATCCACCAAAAAGAATGAAATCTTGCCATTTGCAATGACATGGATGGAACTAGAGTGTATTATGCTAAATGAAATAGGTCAATCAGAGAAAGACAAATACCATATGATTCCACTCATATGTGGAATTTAAGAGACAAAACAAATGAACAAAGGGGAAAAAAGAGAAAGGGACAAATCAAGAAACTTAACTCTTAATCAAGACTCTTAACTATAAAGGACAAACTGATGGTTACCAGAGGGGAGGTGGGTGTGGGGATGTGTGAAATAGGTGATGAGGACTAAGAGGTGCACTTGTCATGGGTGATAAGAACCAAGTGATGTATGAAGTGTTGAATCACTACATTGTATACCTGAAACTAATATAACATTGTATGTTAACTAACTAGAATTAAAATAAAAACTTAAAAATTAGAAAAAAACCATGCATACACACAAAGATACTATGTCCCTGTTGTTTAAGCCATTTATAGTTTAGTGTTTTCTTACTTGCAGCCAAAAACCTTGCTTATTGAGCATGCATAAGACCCCATAACAGGTACGCACAATTATGGACTCCTAATGGCACTCCCTGGCCTCACAGCCTCCTTCTACCATTCTGCATCAAGAACATTCTTTCTAAAGAGCTACTTTGATTAGAGAATTCTACTGCTCTAGCCATTAGTGGTAATATTATGCCAAACACAAGAAGCTAGTCACAAAAGACCACATATTATATGATTCTATTTAAATGAAATGTCTAGAGCTGGGAAATCTATAAAGATAAAAAATAGATTAGTGGTTTCTTAGGCTTGGGATGAGGATGGAGGGTTAGGGGGTAACAGATAAAGGGTACATGTTCCTTTTTAAAAAAATTTTTTAATGTTTATTTATTCTTGAGAGAGAGAGAGAGAGAGAGAGAGAGAGAGAGAGAGAGAGAGAATGCACATACGTTAGTGGGGGAAGGGCAGACAGAGAGGGAGACACAATCCAAAGCAGACTCCAGGCCCTGAGCTGTCAGCACAGAGACTCTTGTGGGGCTCAAACTCACGAACCGCAAGATCATGACCTGAGCTGAAGTCGGACGCTTAACCGATTGAGCCACCCAAGCATCCCAAGGGTACACATCTCTTTTTGAGGTGATGAATGTGTTCTAAAATTGACTGTGGTGATGGTAGCACATATTTGTGAATGTACCCAAAACCACTGAATTGTACACTTTAAATAGGTGAGTTGTATGTTTGTGATCTCAGTAAAGCTGTTAAAAAAATAAAGCCTTCGGTGGTGATCCATTATTTAAAAAATAAAGCACAAATTTGTTACCTTGGCATTCAAGGTTTCTATCCTCCAGCCTCAAACTATCATCTAATTTAATCCCTGGCTACTTCTCTATATAGCAGACAATTGGATAGCTCATGAGTGCAGAAACACAACCTGTGGTTCTCTGCTTCTCTACCCTTGCTCCTATGTTACCTTGGCCTAGAATGACCTCTTCGACCATCTTGGTCTCTCAAAATCTAACTTGCCTAATTCAAGTCCCAATTCGAATGTTCTCCTTAATATTTCCAGGCAAAAACGTTGCTTGCACCTCTGAATTCATAGAATTCAATGTATCTTCTGTGGTGTTTGCCTTGTCCTCTTTTATGGGCTTGTGTTTACACAATCCCATTGACTATACTAGCCCCAGTTTCCAAATCAAAAGTTGGATGGTAATCATGTGTCTATATGAAAGAATATTGCAAATATGAACCACTTTAGAAACTTTGGATATGGTTGTCATAACAGCTTTCCCACTAGAGCAAATGGTCTTTGTTGGATACAGACTGGTGTTATGTGTCCTTTACTCTTTCGTAGAGTTTTTGCCACTGTCTCTTAGATGAAAGAACTTAGCCTCCCCTTTTCTCTAGGATGCATGGAAATGCAGTTAGGTGGTTTTAATGAATGGTCTTACCCCTGCATTGTATGCCAAATAAATAAAAGCTACACTGATGATACAAACATTTTTAAAGGCAATGAAAGTACCATAAGAAAATAAAAGAGAAGATTTTTATAATCTGGTGATAGAGGAGACAGTCCTAAATAAATCACAAAATCCAAGATTCCATCAAGAAAATCAACAATGAATTTCTCTACCTAAAAACCCAAGCCTTCTGTATGGCAAAAGATACCATAAACGATGTTAAAGGACAGATAACAAAGATTTTAAGAAGATATATATTTTTAAGCTTATTTATTTATTTATTTATTTATTTATTTTTGGGACAGAGAGAGACAGAGCATGAACGGGGGAGGGGCAGAAAGAGAGGGAGACACAGAATCGGAAACAGGCTCCAGGCTCTGAGCCATCAGCCCAGAGCCTGACGCAAGGCTCGAACTCCCGGACCGCGAGATCGTGACCTGGCTGAAGTCGGACGCTTAACCGACTGCGCCACCCAGGCGCCCCGCTTATTTATTTATTTTAAGAGAGAAGGAGAGAATGCATGTGGATGCGTATGCAAGTAGGCAAGAGGCAGAGAGAGAGAGTGGGAGAGAGAGAGAGAATCCCAAGCAGGTTCCACACTGTTAGCCCAGTCTGCAAGATCATGACCTGAGCTGAAATCAAGAGTCGGACATTTAACTGACTGAGCCATCCAGGCACCCCAAGAAAAGATTTTTAAGAGATATAATAGTTAAAGGATGAGTATCGGCACTAACTGAACAAACAACACATTAGAAAAAGGCCAAAGAGGGGCGCCTGGGTGGCGCAGTCGGTTAAGCGTCCGACTTCAGCCAGGTCACGATCTCACGGTCCGTGAGTTCGAGCCCCGCGTCGGGCTCTGGGCTGATGGCTCAGAGCCTGGAGCCTGTTTCCGATCTTGTCTCCCTCTCTCTCTGCCCCTCCCCTGTTCATGCTCTGTCTCTCTCTGTCCCAAAAATAAATAAACGTTGAAAAAAAAAATTAAAAAAAAAAAAAAAAAAAGAAAAAGGCCAAAGAATATGAACAAGTAATATGTAGAGAAAAGGTAGAAATGACAGCATATAAAAGATGTTCAACATCACTAGCATCAGGGAAATGGAGAACAATACAGTGAAGATCATTTGCCTCTCAGATGGGCCAACATGGAAAAGACTGAGACTATCCATAATTGTCAAGTGTATGGGGAAAAGATCAAACATAAATAGTAGTGTTGCACATACACACAATTTTGAAAGAGCAATTCAGTAGGATCTAATTATTTTCTGCCATGAACAGTTATTACACTCATAATTCCCAAGTGAATTTGTAAAAAGCCATTCTTTTTTGAAAAAAATTTCTTAATGTTTATTTATTTTTGAGAGAGAGCCAGAGCACAAGTGGGGTAGGGGCAGAGAAAGGGAGACACAGAATCTGAAGCAGGCTCCAGGCTCTGAGTGCACCGCAGGGCTTGAACTCATGAACCCATGAACCATGAGATCATGACTTGAGCCGAAGTCGGATGCTTATCCAACTGAGCTACCCAGGCGCCCCTGTAAAAAGCCATTCCTGTGTAATGAGGGGGAGTCTCAAAATCTTTCTTTTCCAGTTCCCCTCATTCTAAGAGGCTTACAGGAGAACACTTTTAAAGATAATTTTTGGGTTGCTTTCAATACTAAATAAGGAAGTCTGGCAGTGCTAATCATCTTGAAACTTCAACTCTTTAAGTGAGAATTTATTTTTAAAATTCTCCACATTTGCCTGGACTGATATTAGATATTAGCCCTGTTACCTGGTTACTTCTTAACATGGCGCAAGACCACTGCCTATATGGGTGGAGGCGGTGGGGGGGGGGGGGGGCGGGGAGGGAAGGAGGGGTTACTTTGTCCTGATCTCCCTTCCCTGGCTTCTCCTGATCAGCGTTCAGTTCAGGTGTGTACATGCTTTTTGTTTTCCTGCTGTTCGCTTGAGCTTTACCATAAGGTTGGGTCTTGGTATAAAGTTTTATCCATCGTTACAGTCATCTAAATACCCAGACTTTTCCTAGGCTTGGCATATTCCCTTATCCCACTGTCCCTCCTAAGTGGGGCCATAAGAGCCCTATGATACCTCTGTACGAGTTAGGAAAATGTGTCCCCTCGGGTGCAGCCCCCACGTCAGGCCGCACCGCTCTGTGAGTGGAGCGCAGGTGGTCTTCAGTCCTGCTAGCCCCATCGGCCCCTGCACTGGCCGCCCTGCTCCTCACACCGGTCCTAGTCTAACTGCCGCACAGGAAGTGTTTGCAAATTGCCGTTTCCTCATTTCAAATGGTCACAGGACACAGTGGCACCTGCTGCAGTTAATGCTGCAGGCACGTGGCTCAGGTTTCTTTCCCTGGCTTGTCCTCCTAAGCTGCCCTTTGAGATTTCATCAAGTGTCCAAATCTCCTTTGTTAATGCTTTTAGCCAGCCCACCCCCACCTCCACCACACAAATCCTACAGGCTCAAGTGTTCACCCAGGAAACAGAGTGACGGAGAAGTTAACTGGTGTCTTATCCTTTTTACTGCTGTGGCCTTATCAGCAAAAAAGAACGATAAGGTAATTTTCTTCTTGGCCTTGAGTTTTAAGTTCTGGGCTTCCTGTCCTCAGGGGAAAAGAAACAGCCCTTTGTGCTTCACAGTCTAAAATAGAGAAGTTTCTAGGCTCCAGGATAAAGACTTTTCACTCAGATCTTTGTTTACAAGCCAGACTTAGGAATTACTCAGGATTAAAGGAGGAAAGTGTGGCCCAGCTCCACTGGTGGTTCCCCAAGAGGGGGAAGTGTGTGCGTGCGTGTGTGTGTGTGTGTGTGTGTGTGCACGTGCATGCATATGTGTGTGCATGTTCACGTGTAGAGGTAGTCAGTGCAGGTTTCCAGGGTGGCAGGGGTCTCTGACCCAACACCCCTGCAGGAACTCAGGTGGGAGCCTACTTGAAAGCCTACGGACGTTGGACACTAAACACTCCTGCTTTGAGAGCCTGGGTGTGGGCCTCCATGGATAACCTGTAGTCACTGGAGAGAGACCCAGCACCAAGAAGTTTCTCCATGGTCCTCTCAGCATCATCCCTGACTAGCACGTGGGGTAGGAGAAGGAACAGTGGAAACCAAAGCCCTCACCATGGTCTACCTACCAGGACATCTCCACCTCCCTGGGCCTAGGAAAGCCTTGGGGACAGAAACAGGGAGACTCAGTGATTATGATATTGGGCTCTTCCCCAGCTGGAGAGAGTGAAGACCTTGAAGCCAAGTTTAATTGGATTTTAGAGAAATACAGAAACGTGGCATTCCTTGCAGCTGAATATTATGCAGCTATTTCTTCTATGTATAATCTATGGAAATCCCCCCCGGGAAGACAACGGCTCCTGCTTCCTCAACTCCTTCCTTTCACCATAATTTTCACCTCTTAGAAATTCTCTCTTGTCTAAACACTATGTACAGCTTAGCTCATAATATGCATATATTAATTTAGTGGAAACAGGAGTTCTTACGATCTTCCCAAGTGCTCTACTCCCCATTAAAAAAAAAAAAAAAGACAGAAACAGGATCTTTAAGAAGAATCATGAAAATGAGGCCTGGAATTGGGACCCACCAGGCTAGATCTGGATCTTGATTACTCTAGAAATTCTCTTGTGTCCCCAGAAGAATCAATTGGGGAACCACCGGGTAAACAGCAAGTAGACAAATGGATTTACTTCCTTTGACTCAGAGTTACAAAATAACACCTAGTGTGCAAAAAGGCAATGTGTTTGGCACTCTGGAAATACAGGGAAGTAAAAGACATGGGCCCTTCCAGGAGGAAGGCACCAGCTCACTGGGGAGATAAGACTACAGGCCATGAAGTAAAGGATGAGCTGGGTAGAGAGGGCATGGGGAGCTCAGAGAGACAGGAGGACTGGATGAATCAAGAAAGTCTCCCTGGAGAAGGGACACTAGGAGGAAACCTTGCCATCCAATTTCCTGATTTTAGCTGGCTGGAGAAGAAAGGTGGAAGGGAAGGAAAAGAAGGTTCCAGAGCCTTGACAAAGGGACAGAGGTAGGAATAGTCAATGCCTGATTGTGAGGTCAATGATGCATGCTGGGGGTATTGGGGTATACATGGAGTTACATCCGGCAAGTGGGGCCAGTTTGTGGATGGTTTTCAGTGCTGGGAAGAGGAGTTCAGGCATGAGGCAGTTGGGTTTCCAGCACAGAAATTACATTATGAGAGCAGGGCTTAAGGAGGATTAGTAGACAGCTCCCATGGGAGATACCAAGAATTAGAGATTATTTGGGTTAGTGATGATTTCTTTGTAATAATGCTTACGGTATTAAAACAAAAAGTTGACTTTGAGATGCAAGTATTGGGTGTTGTGCATAACGCTTCTGAAGGGTTTACACCTTGATACTACTTAATCCACACTATTAGTGAGAGAGTGAAGGGATTATTGATTTATGAAATCAACAATCGGGAGGGTCTGGGTTGAAGAAGTTTGGGAACTAGCATGAGACTAGAGGCCCAAGTGCTGACTTCATAAGGTGGTTATGAGAAACTGCAGAAGTTGGCTGAGGACCACGGTCTGCAAGAGCACACTTGCAGGAGGAATGACGGGAGGGTCCCTGGAGACAGATGCTGGAGCCCAGGAGAGCTGGCAAAAAACTGTCCCAGATGATGGTGAGTAACATGACACTTGGGAGCAACCTCACTGCACTCACCGTCTGACCTTGCCATGTTCACGCACTCATTCACTTGTTCACTCAAACTCTCTCATTCATTCAAGTATTTGTATCTGCTAAGGCGCTATGGAAGGTGCAGACTTCAACAATGCATGAGATGATCTCTCTACTTCAGCGGGAGAGAAAAACATGCACACGAATAATGGCAGTTCAGAGCTGTTGTTCTCTCCTTCCCCCCCCCCCTCCTGAACACCCCTCCTCTCTGGGAAACTAAAATATCTGTTGTATTGGTAGCTGATTGGCTCTCAATTTTCCTTGATGAGTTCCAATGTCAACTTTTGTTTTCTGTTTAATAACAACGGTGAAGACATTTAACAAGAAGTTTCTATAATTCCTTAACTTTCCCTTCTTCCTAAGGGGTGTGAATTGGAGGACATTTCTTTGGTTTATCTGAGCTGAGGTAAGGGATTCAAATGGAACAGGCTGGAGAAGGGGGATCACCCTTAGGGGAAAGGGGTTTAGGCTTTCTGAAAGAGGGAAGATTTGGGTTGGGTTGAGGTGTGAGAGATTGCTTTAGAGGGAATGAGAGGGGGAATGAGGCAGGAAGAACAGAGACAGAGAGATTGGTGGGGGTAGGAAGAGAGAGAGGGTCTGAGCAGCACTTATGTGCAGAGGGATTTGGGAGAAAGAGACTATTGCCTATTTGGAGGAAGTTTTCTGTGTGTTATGCAATGAAACTCCTTGACCATGGCCTGAACTAGGATACTTCTGAAGGCTTTTGGGTGAGGGTGCAGGTGTTAGTAGTGCAAACTGGTGCTAAGACTGAAGGCAGCTTAGTTTTATTTGGGGGTGTTCCTGCTACCTTCAATTTTGCAGTCAGGCTTCCTCAGGCTTCTTTGTCTGTGCATATTTGATATCTGAGCTCAATGGCCTGTGAACCTGTAATGATTATAGATAGGACTTTTATGGCTGCGGCACGGCCTTAAGTTCTTCTCTACTCCCTCCACCCACATACACTGTCGATTCCACGGTTTTCTTGGCTGCTCCTTTGGCCCAGTCTAGCTAGCCCTCCCTTGACGGAATGCTTCTTCCATTCTTGCCTCCTTCCGCATCTCCCTTTAAACTTGAAGCTCTTCCACTGGCTGTCTCCTCATCTATAATCTTTACTTTAAACATACTCTGAATTCTAGGATTCTACGAAATTTAGATTCTGAGAATTCAAATTATCACCTGGTTCATTCACAGTCTGTACTCACCCCAAGGACAGAAATACATATATGTGTATCCCTGAAAGGAGGCAAGGTGCTGGGACTATACTTCCTCAAGATAACCACACAGCTCCGCCCCTCATTTCATTTAGGTCTTGCATAGAAGAGCAACACTCCTGCCTGCTCCCTAGCTCCTTTCCCTGCTTTATTTTTATTTATCACCTGATATATTATATATTTATTTATTAAATCGCTGAATATCTGTCCTAGAATGTAAGCTGTATGAGGGCAAGAACCTTGCCTGCATCTCCAGGCCTGAAACTGTGCCTTGCATAAATATGCATTTGGTAAATGCTTCTGTGGAAGTTTTTAGATTTTACAAATGTATTTCTTAATTTCCAGAGGCTATTCATACTTCTCCGATTATTCCTCTTTCACTGCATCCTGTTCTCTTATGATGCAGTATCTTCCCAAATACCTCTGAGAATACTAACTGGAGGTTTCTTTCTTCCCCTCTGTTTCCTATCTTTACTCTTTCCTCTGGTCATTCTTGTGTTTACTTGTATCCATCTTTCACGTTGTGACCTTTCTGCAAATATCTGGTCATCCTTGGTTCTCTTTACTTCACAATGAGGTAGTAAGATGTTACTTGGTACTTTTTGTTTTTTGAATCCGCACGGGGCTTACTGAGGCTTCACCTTGTGGTGATCTAGCTTTGCCAGTTAGTTGCTGTGACATCTAAGGCAAGTTATCTCACCACTCTGTGCTTCAGTTTCTTCCTAGAGTTGATGTGAACATTAAATAAATTGATACATAGTGTAGGCATGACAGTGCTATGTAACCATTTGCTACCTGTATTACTTTTACTGTGATTACTTGGCAGAAACCCAGCTATTTGCTAGGGAACACCTAAATACCAACATGTCAGGGGGCTTATCCACGTGCCCATTAAATTCTGTAGAGAAAAGAATAGGGTTGTTGTTTCCTACGGGCAGTGGGGTGAGATGGGGGGAGAGCCTACCTGCTGCCATGTGGGGAGAGAGACCAGCTGCTCCTTTGTGCCACTTTACCCATCACTCCCCTTTCAGTCCATCACTCACTCAGCTGATGTTTATGAGTTGTCTAGTGCCCCAAATTCTGCTTTGCAAAAGATTTCCTTCTCGATTCTATGCTCCTCTAACCTTCCACTCATGCAGTATGAGTTTAGCTTCCTCTGTTCTCTTTCTTCAGCCACCACTCTTCCATCCACTGTTACCCTCCAGAAAAATCTTTGAAATCTGGTATCTACTGAGAGTCCCTCTGCCATTACTGGGTATCTATCATTTTTTAAATACCCAATTTTCATTTTAGTGGGGTCTTGGTGACAATAAAACCAAGCACGCTTAATCTGCCATCTTTAAATCAGACACTGCTAAACTCTCTTGACAGGTACAGTACCAGGCTCCATGTTTGAAATCCTGGCTCTTCTGTGTTTTGTTTTTATTTAATTAATTAATTTATTTATTTTGAGAGAAAGGGAGTGCAAGCAGGGGAGGGGCAGAGAGAGGGGGAATCTCAAGTAAGCTCCACACTGTCAGCACAAAGCCCAGCGTGGGGCTTGAATTCATGAAACTGTAAGATAATGACATGAGCTGAAACCAAGAGTCAGACACTTAACCCAATGAGCCACCCAGGTGCCCCTGAACTTCTGGCTCTTTTAATATACTTTTCTTGTACTTATGGGGTCCTTTAAGCCTGGGCAAGATGAGGAAGGAAGGGAAGAAAGGAAGTGGTAGCCAAAGTGACTTGATTTAGTTGAGGTCCCTTAGAAAACTGTCTACTAATGCATTCCTCTCCTGGAATGATCCAGTTGATCTGAATTTGCAGTCGGCAGGAGAGAGAGTTTTAGGCAAAGTTTCAGGAAAGATATTACAAGTAATAATAAAAATAAATCACTTAAAGAGTGAGATATAGGGGCGCCTGGGTGGCGCAGTCGGTTAAGCGTCCGACTTCAGCCAGGTCACGATCTCGCGGCCCGTGAGTTCGAGCCCCGCGTCATGCTCTGGGCTGATGGCTCAGAGCCTGGAGCCTGTTTCCGATTCTGTGTCTCCCTCTCTCTCTGCCCCTCGCCCGTTCATGCTGTGTCTCTCTCTGTCCCAAAAATAAATAAATGTTGAAAAAAAAAATTAAAAAAAAAAAAAAGAGTGAGATATAAATTACTTCTAAGTTCCAAAGTTATTATGAGCATTTCTTTTACTGTAACTACCACCAGATCATTCCTTCATGATGCTGTTGCTGGAAGTCAGTATGTATATTAGCTCAAGAAGATTTTGGGCCATTTCTCAAAATGCACCAGTAATGCTACTATGAATAACATAATAATGGCATATGATTCACTATTTTCATGGCATTTATCATATGAAGATAATGGGTAAAATTAGGTCACTGCTTTGAAGCTCAAGTTGGTGGAATTCACAATCATTTGTGAAATCTAAGCATTTAGAAAAGCAGTAATAACTTCAACAGATCATGAACTATCCTTCAAACAAACAATTACAGAAATAATAGATTGGTAACCACAACCCTAATTTAAAAAATTGCTAACAGCTAATCCATGTGAAAGGAAAATGTATTTTAACCATGACATATGTTATTAGTTAGGGTCTAGCCAGAACAACAGAAACCACTATACGGATTTCTAACAGAGGAAGCTTAATGCAGAGAATTGCTTATACAACTTGATGGATGACCTGAGAAGTTTAGGTTAGTGGCAGTGGAAAGTCAGTCACAACCCTGAGGCCAGAGGGACAATCAGAGGGATGGTATTGCCGGAGCCCAGGGGCTACGATCACCAACAGTAGCTGGAGCCGCAGCAGGCCCTTCAGTAGGGGCTGGAGCCTTGCAACTGCTGCTGTCAGAGATACTACCCAAGGGCAGGAGGTTTAGGGAAAAACAACCTGGCCGTTCCCTTCAGTCCTCTCCAGTGCTTCTCATTGGCTGAGCCCAGCTGGAACCCAAGTGACAGGGCGACCTGTCAGGGAAACCTGTCTGCAGTGGTCGGCTCCCTGAGACACAGGGCAGAGCAGGTGAGGGTGAGCCATGAGTCTGAAAGCAAATGCGTGCACGACCTATACGACAACATGTACAGAGTATTATAGACCATACGGACACTCCTTAGGTTAAGTACAAGATGAGCACCGGTGTCTCATGTATGTAAGTATAACACTGCAGTTACGTCTGTACTCAGGTTAAATTGGAACCATAATCTTAGCCAGAGTTGAGCAGGAATATCTTAATGGATTAAAGTCAGTTTCAAAAGAGCCATAAACGATTGCAAATATTGCTGTCAATTAAATGATGTTTTGGGGGCACCTGACTGGCTCAGTCGGTAGAGCATGTGACTCTTGGTCTTGGGGTTATGAGTTCGAGCCCCACCTTGGGTAGAGAGATTACTTTAAAAAACAAAAAGGAAGGCTAATAGACACTTCTTGTTTTTTAAATCAGGAAACACATCAATCACCAACCTTTGGACATGCAAACCGTTTCCCTCCTCTCATTTTATGTCTAATACTAACCAGGAGTGTGTGGTCTGAGATGCAGGGCTACAACTCGCGTGATGGCATGAACGATGTGCAATCCACCCACGCAGAACTCACAAGTTGTGTGGTTTTTTTTAAACCAGGGACACCTAAGTTTAAGATTCTTGGGTAAATTTCATGAGCCTACCAAAGAATAAAGTTCTGAAACATAGGCTTTACAAATAATGAAAGACAGTTCTTTGATTCTTCCTTCATAAAAGCTAGTAGTGAAAGTGCTGCACTGGCTGTTTTCCCACACTAATTTCCTCCTGGCAGATGGCAGAATAAAACATTCACAGTAGACAGTGCCTTCTTTCAGAGACTCCAATCCACAGGGTATGTGGAAGAGAAGAAGAAGGCTTGAGTCTTGGTCTCTTTCCGATGTGAGCATTAAGCTATAAAGACAACTCAGAGGGTTTGAGACATGCCTTTGGTGTGTACCTTCTAGAAAGTCTGATGCCCGGCTCTGTCGATGGGGCTGGGCTGAGTGTGGCTGGACCCTGAATCATTTCCCATTTACCCTGAGTCCCAACGTCTCTCCCTAACCTTCCTTTGCTCCCTTGGCCAGATTGTAAGCCAAGAGGAAATAAAAACATTAAGGAGCTCTAGACTCGGCTGTCTTTTCCATTCTTACCTTTTGTTGCAATGGAAGAATAGCTTGGATGAACAAAAGGGCACCGCACAATTCTAAATAATTATAATAAAAATGGGTAGAAGGGACAAGAAGAGAAAGAGTAGAATAAATTAAAGGGGGAGGAGCTAATGAAGGCACTTCCCCAGTTAATGGAAGCATTTATTCAATGCTGTTCCCCTCACCCCTGCCCTAGCCTCAAGCTTATTCACAAAGAATATCTTCTGGTAACTGGTTATCAGTGCTGGCTAATCACTGGGGGTATTAAAATAGTTGGGACCCCCGGGCCAGCTAAACCAGATTCTCTAGGGTGAGACCCAGGTGACAGCATTTTTAAGATCCCTGTGATTCCAGTGTGCAGCCAGGATGGAGAACCTTGGGGATGTTCCCCACCTTGGGCGTAACATGGCCAGAGGTGAACGGTAGGAATTCTGGAGATGAGTGGTAAAAATCACAGTTGGGGGGCAGCTGGGTGGCTCAGTCGGTTGAGTGCCCCACTCTTGATTTTGGATTAGGCCAAGATCTCATGGTTCTTGAGTTTGAGCCCCGCATAGGGCTCTGCACTGACAAGCAAGGAACCTGCTTGAGATTCTGTCTCTCCCTCTCTCTTCTGCCCCTGGTCCACTCACACTCTCTCTCTCTCAAAATAAATATATAAAATAAAATAAAGAAAAGAAAAGAAAAGAAAAGAAAAGAAAAGAAAAGAAAAGAAAAGAAAAGAAAAGAAAAGGAAAGGAAAAGAAAAGAAAAATGAAATCACAGTCTCTATTTAGAGCAGTGGCTCCCAGTTGGGGGCTGTTCTAGGAAATTTCTTCCCACAAAGCAGCTCAGTAATCCAGAAACTGCCATCCCCAGCCCCTGCTGAGGACTGACATTGCCTTCTACTCACATGCTCTGAGCAGAAGTTCCCAGCGGGGGTGATCTTGTCTCCTGGGTGGCCTTTGGGAACTCCATGGGGGTGTTTTCAGATGCCACAGTGATGAATAGTTTAGGGCTTGGACAGAAACTAAGCTGTTAGGATGGGTGAGGGGGGGTGGGGAAGAAAAGTAACACTGGAAACCTCTGGTGTGTTAGGCACTCTGATGGGTCCTTATGAGAGGTGCGAGCCCCCACCTTCCCACCTCTCCACCCCCAACACACACATGTGCACACCCCCATCCACGCACAACAGCCTTATACAGCTTTTCTGAGTTTAGGGAGAAGAAATGTGCCAGCTAAGAGGTGGAACCCAGGGACGAGATGGGAGAATACTCTCCTTGCATAATAGGGCCAAAATAATTAGCTCACACACCACAGGGTCAAAGTTCAGTCAACAGAAGCATTATGAATCTCAAATGCAGACAGATGGGGTCGGGAAAAGAAAAACTTATTCTCACAGCATAATGTCTGCTTGGCTTTAGATACTGTGGGATGGAAAGAGCGGCATCCTGAGCAGAACTCCACCGTTCTTTAAAGTTCATATCCCTGTGTGCCCCATGGGGCAGAGTTCACTTTCCCCAGCACTATGAGCTGTGCACCTGTCCAGGCCCATGTGTTCATCTGCAAGGGCAACCCTTGCAGATTCTACACTTGTGTCCCTAAGGACTGACCTTTACCAGCCCTGACCATCCCTCCCAAACCCTTTTTTGTTGTGGTGGTTGTTAATGTTCTGTCATCCCAGAAGCATTGCACCTCCTTTTCCCATAGAAACCACCAGAGCTTCTTCCTGGGCCAGACACCTATCCAGAATGGGTGCCTCATCTTTTCAACCCACCCAAACACAGTCTTACCCAGCTTCCTTCTTTTGCAAAAGTCCTTGGTAGCACATCTAGGGGAAGTTGCTAACTCTTCACAATATAAAGTCAAGTCTAGATCCCTTGATGACAAAAAGTGTCTAGAAATACACCACTGTGAGTATTTATGCCCATTCCCCAGCCTCACCTCCTATAATCTGGATAGTATGCCCATTTCTCAACCACAGCTATTTTTGGGGGGGTCACCAGGGCTCTCCTAACTGCCTACTCTAGTGGCCTCTTCTCAGGTTTTGTTTATTTAATAATTTTTTAGATTTCTGAAGTTTTCCAGTGGACAGAAAACTAGAATAGCATAATGAACACACATACCCATTTCTTAGATTTAACCCTAACATTTTGCCATAATTGTTTCCTTTTATTTTGCTGAATTATATCATAAATTACAGACCTTCTGACATTTCACCCTGAAATAATTCAGTACGCACTTCTAAAATATAAGAACTTTTCCCCACACACCTCTAGGATCATATCACCCCTAATAAAATAAACAATAGTTCTAGAAAAACGTTTTCCACATTTCAATTTCCTCACCTGTTCTAGATATGTCTTAAAGGCTAGCATGTTCAGACGAAGCAGCGATCGTGAATGTCCGTTGCATGTGGTGGTTGTGTCTTGCTTTTTACCAGTGACCTCCCTATAGCATTTGCCTCCATTAAGCTGTTCCTTCTTGGAGGTCCACACTTGGTTTTCCTAATGTCAACTCTCTCGTCATCGACTACTCCTGACCATCTGTTTTCACCCTTCCTTTGTCGCTGTATTTTCAGTATTGGTGCTTCACAGAACTCTGTCCTTGGCTGTCCATTCTCACCTTAAACTTATTTCCCAGGTAATTTTCCTGAACAATATTCCATTGTGTGGGTATACCACGTTTTGTTTATTTACTTATCAGTTTATGGACTTGGGGTTGTTTCTATTTTTGGGCTATTATGAATAATGCTGCTGTGAATACCATTTGTATATAATCATTTGTATTTATACACAAGTTTTTGTGTGGACAAATGTTTAATTTGTCTTGGAAATACATCTGGGCATGAGATTGCTGGGTCATATGGTAGTCTTATGTTTAACACTTTGGGAAACTGCCAAATGTTTTCCAAAGTGCCTTTACTGTTTTACAATCCCACTAGCAATATATAAGGTTTCCAATTTCTCCACATCCTTGTCAACACTTGTTACTGTCTGTCTTTTTTATTACAGCCATTCTAGAGGGTGTAAAGTGATTATCTCATTGTGGGTTTTTTTTTTTAATGTTTATTTATTTTTGAGAGAGAGAGACACAGCGTGTGGGTGGGGTAGGGGCAGAGAGAGAGGGAGACACAGAGTCCAAAGCAGGCTCCAGGCTCTGAGCTGGCAGCACAGAGTCCGATGTGGGGCTCGAACCCACGAACCGCGATATCATGAACTGAGCCAAAGTCAGATGCCTAACTGACTGAGCCATCCAGGTGCCCCTCATTGTGGTTGTGATTTGTATTTCCCTAACAGTTAGTGATGTGAATATCTTTTAATGGGCTTATTGGCCACTTGTACATTTTCTTTCTTTTTTTAATATTTATTTATTTTTGAGAGAGAGTGAGAAAGCATGAGTGGGGGAGGGAGGGTCAACAAGAGAGAGGGGGACAGAGGATCTGAAGCAGACTCCTTGCAGATTGCAGCATTGTGCCTGATGTGGGGCCCAACCTCAGGAACTGAGAGATCATGACCTGAGCTGAAGTGGGACGCTTAACCGACTGAGCCACCCAGGCATCCCATTTTCTTTGGAAAAATGTCTATTCAGATTTTTTGCCAATTTTTAAATTGGGTTATTTGTCTTTTTATTATTGAGTTGTAGGAGTTTTTATACATTCTAGATACAAATCCCTTAGCAGAGATACGATTTGTGAACATTCTGCAGGTCTTCCTAGGATGCTTTTTAAAAAAATCTCATGGGAGTGGAGCGCGTACATATGTTTCTTGAGGTTTAGGACACGGCTTGGGCTCCAGCACAGTGGGTATTCAATAAATATTTACTGAATCCAGTTGAATTCCTTATAGGTCTTTTTAGCAAAGTCTTTGACTCTCTATTTTACTCTCCACTCAATTTTACCTTTCTTTCTTAGAGTGTAAGAAAATACAAATAAAACTGAAAAATATACACAATTTGGGCTGGATACATGCGTTTAAAAAAATCTAAAATGTAAGTGGTTTTTAAACAACAGATTTTGGGGTGCCCGGGTGGCTCAGTCGGTTGAGCGTCCGACTTCGGCTCAGGTCATGATCTCGCAGTTTGTGAGTTTGAGCCCCGCGTTGGGCTCTGTGCTGACAGCTTGGAGCCTGGAGCCTGCTTCGGATTCTGTGTTTCTTCCTCTCTCTGCCTCTCCCCTGCTCATGCTCTGTCTCTCTCTGTCTCTCAATAATAAAACAACAACAACAACAACAACAACAACAAAAAATGGTAAACAACAGATTTTAACAAATCACTTAATCTCTCCATTTCCTCAGCTGCCAATTGGAGAGGAGTTTGGGGGTTCGTGTGTGATCATCTCTATGCTTGCTCCTACTCTACCCACTGAATAAGTTTGATAATAACAAGTTAAGACCATTCCTGGTGGCATTCTGGGCTCAGAGGAAGTCACCTGGAATAATCACCATGTCTGTCTTGCTCTCTGCTACATTCCAAGTATGGAGCACTGTGACACACACAGCAGGTAATAAATTGAGTGAATAGGTCCCCAGTAAGCCCGTACCTCTTCAAATACATTGGTGAGTCCCACATCTGTATCTCTGGCCTGAACTCTTTTCCTTTTCCTGATGGTCCCTTTGCTGATTCAACACTTCCATCTGCAGGGTCAACAGGCATGATCACAATCATAATGTGTCAAAAACAGAATTCATGATTCTCCACTCTTCCCCAAACTTGTTTCCCTGGCTCCCCACCCCACACTGGGCTTTCTAATTTCAGTAAGTGGTACCACCTCCAAAGCCGTGCTCAGGCAGAGCCCTAGGAGTCATTCTTAACTGCTCTTCTTCTTCCTCAAAAGTTATCCAATTTGTCAAAAAGCCTTATCAGTTCTAGCTTCAAAACATACCCCAAATCCGATCCCTTCTTACCCTCTCCACAGCTTACCACTCTGACCCGAGCCGCTATCTTTTCTTCCCTGGATTCCTACAGCAGCCTCCTACCTGATGTCCCTGAATCTACTCTACCCCACTACACTGTTTTCTTCGCACAAGAGCCAGGATGATTCTCTAATACCTTAAGCCAGTTCATACCAATCTCCTGTTCAAAACTCTCTCAAGACCTACCATACTCAGAGTCAATCCAAAGTCCTACCAATGGCCTAGAAAGCTCAGGTGATCAGGGCCTGGCGTCCTCTCTGATCTTACCTCCTCTTTCTCTCTCTGCCTTGCTGGCCACCTTATGCTCCTTGAACATGCCTAGCATGCTTGACCTCAGGACCTTTGCACATATTGCTCTTTGCCTGCAACACTGCTTCACTTGAAGTTTCAGCATGGCTTACTCTCTTGCTTCATTCAGATCTCTGCTTGAATATCTCCACCTCAGGGAGGCCTTACCCAACAGTCTTTCTAAAGAAGCCCTTTGAGGGGTACCTGGGTGGCTCAGCTAGTTAAGCATCCGACTTCAGCTTGGGTCATGATCTCGTGGTTTGTGAGTTCTGTGCTGACAGCTCAGAGCCTGGAGTCTGCTTTGCATTCTGTGTCTCCCTCTCTCTCTGCGCCTCCCCACTTGCTCTCTCTCTCTCTCTCTCTCTCTCTCTCTCTCTCTCTGTGTGTGTGTGTCTCTCTCAAAAATAAACATTACAGAATATTTTTTTAAAAAAATAAAGAAGCCCCTTTGCAACATACTGTCCCCTTATTCTGTTTTATGTTCATTCATGGTATTTAACATTCCCTAGATTACAGTATGTATTTGTTTACTTCTTCTTTCCCCCACTAGAATGCAAGCCCTATGAGGGAAGAGATCTCACCTTTGTTTATTACTGCATTCCTAGTGCTGGGTACCATTTCTAGCACATTAGAAACACTCAGGAGATGTTGCTGGATGAATAAATAAGCTAATGATATCATCATTTGTCATCTGAGAGCAAGCCCTGGGTTTGTGTCTTGGCTGTGCCACTTACTCACTGAACAGCCTTGGGCAAATCATCTAATCTCTCCAGGCCTCAGTTTCCTCATCTATGAAAATGAGCTAGTAATCCCTACTGTGTAGGACTGCTGTGAGGTTTAGAGATAAGGGATGACAGCGCCTGACATTAGGTGCTCACTTCACAGACTTGTAATTAACATCCTTCTTCACGCATTACTTGGTTAAGGGACAGAGGCGATCACCAAACTGGCTCCCTTAGAACTAGAGATTAATGATGGAAAATGGCACACTAGAGGCTAAGGAAGAAAATGAATCCATTTCAGTGCCGAAGACTCAGAAAGCTGGGTTGATACACCAGCCAGAAGAGCTGGGCTTCCAGATACTACTTCCAAATTCAAGTCAAGGCACTGCTTTGTTCTGTGGACAACAGCGGGGTTGGAGGCGATGATTCAAAATGACCTCAGCTTTTGTCTCATCTGGTCCTGTGACCAGACCGCAGGCAACGCCTCATCCAGGGTAGTAATTTCCTTTGCAGCTTTCTGCTAAGAGGCTCTTCGACATGGTAAAATACCGTGCAGCTGCTGCACAGGATGAGGCATTGCTACGTGTTCTGACATGCAAAGACCTTCCACACGTGTTGCCGAGTGAAAACCTCCAGCTGCAGGTGAAATACACAGTAGAATATACATGAACAGCAACACTCCGCTATACGTGTGTACAGGTTTCTAGGCGAGTATGTAAGCACATAGAGAGAGGTCTGCAAGGGTGGAAACCATATTGGTCATGCTCGTTTCCTCCTAGAGGTGGGGAGGTGACTAAAACTAGAAATGGGTGTCAGGGGAGACCAGCTTTATCTAGAATCTATTTTTACAAAGAGAACGTACTACTTCTGTAATTGAAAATTAATTTTTTTAAACTGCCCAAACACGATGATGCTAAAACACCACATTTAAGTAAAATGAAGTAATTTACTTTCCCCTAACTAGCAGTTCTCAAATGGAGCAGTCACCCTCAGTGGGTGTGCTTGGTGGCGTTTTTTTTTTGGTTGTCAAAAGACTCCAACGCTATTGGCATTTCGTCCCCTGGGGATGGCGGATTTAACTGCCTGAGTGTGTGAGAAAGTCCCACAGCACAAAATAGTATGCCAGCCCAAATGCCAAAAGGAGTCCTAGTGAGGAACACTACCCAGAAGCTAGGGTTGGTTGCAATTATGAATTCATCTGTGACCTGCCACTCCCCTCCCCCATTAAGAATTTTCTGTCTTTGCTTTGGGCTACTGAGATGCCTTGCCCATGTTCCATCGATATATAAGACAGTACATTTTATCATCAATGGTCAAGAGAAGTAAATTGAAAAGCATGGGAAGCACAAGTGGCTTGGGTTTTATGCCTCCCATCTGGAGCATGGGGATATTTCTGAGAATCAGGGTTGTCCAGGCACCAGCCACCTTGTACTCTGTACTAAGTCTTTAAGACAAATGTCCCAGGGATGCCTGGGTGCTCAGTCAGTTGAGCACCTGACTCCTGATTTCAGCTCAGGTGATGATCTTGTGATATATGGATTTGAGCCTCAAGTTAGACAGCACGGAGCCTTCTTGGGATTCTCTCTCTTTCTCTCTCTTTGTATCTCCCCTGCTCTCTCTATCTCAAAAATAAATAAACATTAAAAAAAATTTTTTTTTAAGAAAGACAAATGTCCCCTTGGCCAGCAGCTGGGCAAGGGCTGAGAACCTTTCAGGACAAGTTGGGAAGGTCCCTTTTCTCATAGTTCTCACACAGGACGGTCTGCCTTCAGACCCCTCTGCCTATGAGAAGCAGCTTCCAGCCTAACATAATGATGGAAAAGTGATGATAGACAAAAGAGAAAGAATGTGTTATATTCCCCCTTCAATTCCATACCTAGGACACTGTTGTGGTGTGTGCATTCAACAAGTATTTATGGAGCAACTACTATGTGTCAAGCACTGTACGAGGTGCGGGGTGTACAGAGAATGAGACTGTGGTGAAAACTTAATAAATAAACAGATCAGGGGCACCCGGGTGACCTAGTCAGTTGTGCGTCCGACTCTTGGTTTCGGCTCAGGTCATGATCTCACAATTCATGAGTTCCAGCCCCATTAGGCTCCATGCTGACAGTGTGGAGCCTGCTTGGGATTCTGTCTCTTCTCTCTGCCTCTCCCCTGCTCTGTCTCTCTCAAAATAAATAATAAAATAAATAAATAAATAAATAAACAAACAAACAAACAAATAAACAGATCCACATAAGTCAGATCATTTTAAATAGCATGAGAGATGTGGTCACTAGCAATTGGAGGGGGTCAATAATATGATAGAACTCAGCAGAGACCTGTCCCCTGGAGGCAGGCTGAGCCCTGGGGAGGAGGAGGGGGATGGTGCTGGGGGGGCCACTGTGGAAGGCGTGTACCTGTGAAGCTGTTCCTGTCTCTTCCAGCCCAGCCGGGGCTGTGCCCTCTGGGACAGCAGGTATGGTCCAGGTCCTGTGGGTTGTCTGTGCTCCTGGGCAGATAAAATTATCGTGAGTAACATTCATGCTGCTTCGTATTTTGCTTTCCAGCTGTCTCCACCCAAGATTTCGCTTGCATCTGAGGAAGCTGATTTCATGTGCTTCAGAGGTATGCTGGCAGATAACCGGCATGGGCTCTCAAAGGCACTGTTACTTAAAAACACAGGCATGGCACTCACTTTGTGTCAGGCACTGCTCAAAACACTCTGCAAATGTTAAATCATTTTGTCCTTACAAGAAACCTACATGCCAAGTGTTGAGGAGTATTACTATCCTCCATTCACACACAAGGATGTGGGACTGCTCCTCCAATCACAGCCCTTCCCCGTCACATGCAGTGTAGCAGTAACGTTAGCATTGGGGGAGGACTAGGCATCAGCAGCCATGGTGTCAGAAATGCAGATTCCTGCCCTGCCCTCGAGCTACTGAATCAGAATCTGTTTCTTCAGGTCACTCTTATGGATCGCCAAGTTCAAAACCACTGATCCAGTCCATGTTTTCATTTTTTGGGAGATGATCTGGAGGATGAGCCTTCCATGGTTAGCTAATCCTTCAAACTCCAACAAGTGTTTGTTTTATGCACCCTTTTTCCTCCTTAGTTAAGGTTCATTTCTCAGGTAGGAGAACCAAGCATAGGAGGGTTAGAGTCGGCCCGTAAGCAAACAACTAAACAACATGAAAGCAGGACACTACGTACAAAGGGCTGGGTTCGGGGGTGCCTGGGTTCGGGGGTGCAGAGATGCCACAAACTATAAAACACTGTCCCAGCCTGAAAGAGTGCTTTATCCCCCTGTGGAGAAATGATATATAAATACCAGATGGACAGACAAACAGGGGTACTATACTTTTACAGTGACATTGTATCCCACAAACAACTAGTCATCTATTTAACTATATATCCCTGAAAGAAAAGTGGGAGGAAGGCAGGGAGGGAGGGAGGGAGGGAGGGAGAAGGAAGGAAGGAAGGAAGGAAGGAAGGAAGGAAGGAAGGAAGGAAGGAAAATGGGGGAGGAGCGGGGAAGAAAGGAACAGGGTAGGGAGATTTAACGTTGTGGGGTATTCCCTCCACACTCCTCTGATGAGATGCCTCAGAGGGAGCCTACATTTCCCTGGGGTCCTCAGCTACCATGGGCCTCTGTGGCATATAGCTGCCTCTAGCTGAGAATGGATCTAACATTTAAAAATTTTTCATAAAACATAGCCCCTGAATGCGAGCCAACCATACTGCCTGGTTGTCAGCCAAAAAAACACGGCCTGCTGTGATGCTAGAAGAAAAATTGGCTGTGTGGGGCTTAGTGAGAGATGTATGTGTCCCATATTTATTGGGTGATTTAAAGGATTTTCAAGAGACATTTTGGTTAAATATGTTTTCATCTTACGTGCTGATTTCAGACACGATCCTTTACTTCAGATGTAACTGCACTGTGCACGAAGGCCTCAAAATTTCTGACTTCCTCTGTTGCCAAGGCTGAGAAACTGGCCAAGCAGACCCCATCCTACGTTGTAAAGTCCACAGTAAGGAGAAGAGATGAGGCTGCAGCCTCCAGAGGAATAAGAGCATTACAATTGTTGCCGGGAGCTGTCAGTGCATCATCACCAGGCTTGCGCTGCAGACGCGTGTGTTCCACCCCCCTGCAAAGTACAGGGCTGGGTGTCTCTGTGTCAGTGAGTGTGCACTAGGCAAGCGATCACTGCAACACCAGTCACACCTTTCTTGTCCTGGGGAGCCTAGGCTCCCATACTCTGCCTCCTGTAGCCAGCCTGCACTGTTAGTGCTTCTTTTTTTTTTTTTTAATTTTTTTAACATTTTATTTATTTTTGAGACAGAGAAAGACAAAGCATGAATGGGGGAGGGTCAGAGAGAGGGAGACACAGAATCTGAAACAGGCTCCAGGCTCTGAGCTGTCAGCACAGAGCCCGACGCAGGGCTCGAACTCACGGACCGTGAGATCATGACCTGAGCCGAAGTTGGCCGCTTAACCGACTGAGCCACCCAGGTGCCCCACTGTTAGTGCTTCTTGACCTCACAGTGACTCCCCTCCCCACCACACACGCACTGATTGAGTAGGGAATGGACCACTTAGCATGGGCTGGACCCAGATCCGAGGGGTGGCCAGTCTGAGGTCAGATGGTAGCAGTCTCTGGTGCCACAAGGTCCTGTAGATTCAGGGCCGGTAGCCATCTTGACCACACAGAGGTAGACAACAGAGACAGGCAAGAGAAACAGGGAGGGGGCGCCTGAAAGAGCAAGCAAGCAGGTGAACAATTTTCCCCCTCAGGTTTCCTGGGCCTGGCTGCACCTGACGCACTGTCCTAGGTGTCCTTTGCCTATGCCCTGACACCACCTCATCCCCTTTCTATTGAGCTGGTAGGCCTTGGTGCTGTCTTTTGCATACAGACAAAGCTTTACTGACTGGGCTTTCCACTGTCTTCTGTGGGCTTCAAAGACCTGCACAGAGGAGACAGGTCTTCTAACCACTGTGCAGCTTCAATCACTTGTGATCTTTTGTGACCCAAAATGCAAACTTCTAGAATTCACATGGTTTTGGCAAGTTCATTTGTCTACTAAATCCCTTTCTGTAGGACAGTAATTTTTTTCTTGGCACTGTATAAAATGCCCACTCTTTGGGGCATTTTGGGGCAGTTGGGCGGCTCAGTCAGTTGAGCATCCAACTCTTGATTTCGGCTCAGGTCATGATCCCAGGGTCATGGGATCGAACCCCGTGTCAGGCTCTATGCCGAGTCTTTCCCTCTCCCTCTGCCCTCTCCGCTGCCCACACACACTCTCTCTCTAAAAAATAAAAAAATAAAATAAATAAATGCCCACTCTTTGGATCAAATTCTTCCTTTCCTGATGGTCTCCTCAGTACTACTGGCACTCCTTTCAAAGGCGAGCATGAATTTTCCCTACTGTTGACCACATTAGGCATGGACATTAACAACGAGTCCAATGGTTTTCAGATTTTTAGCACTGAATTTTTTACTTTTTCAAATTAATGCTACTTGAAGCAATACAGAAAAGACATAACCCCAGCCAACTCTGGATTTCTTCTCCCTGCACCCCTCCCCCAACTCTCAGCTGTAGGCTCCTATCAAACCCAAGCGTTCTGGGAACAAACACTTGGTGCACTGCTCAGGGCGGCAGATTGTTTCATCCTTATCTTGGGCAAACATCAAGGATCACCCACTGCATATTCGGGATACACCACACAGTCCATCCCAAGCTCTGGAAATGCTCTGGAAATACAGTGAAGTGAAAGACACATCCCCAACACAAAGGAAAAGCTGGGCAGATAAGACGCTAACGGCCATCACACAGAACGTATGCCAAGTACAAGGGTGTCACAAGCACGGTCAGGACGATGGGCTCAGAGGCTGGAGGAGCGGCCAGGGCTAGAGCAGCTGGGGCAGGGCCCCACAGAGCAGCAGGAGGGGCTCCAGCAGGATTTCAACAGACTTACAGGAGAAGAGAAAGTAAAATCTGAGGGGTGGGGGTGGCGGGGTGCATCCAGATGAGAGGACAAGCACAAACAAGGGTGGAAGTGTCTGTGATGGACTCAGGAAATGGTTAGCTGATGAATTTGGTGGGATGACAGGGCGTTGCAAATGGGAAAATGGGAAGGGGCCAGAATCTGAATAACAGGCTAGGAAAAATCAACTCATTTTGGAGACCATCAAGAGCCCTGAATGATTCGATTTAGAATTTAGAAAAACAATGGAAAAAAGCAAAACAAGATAAGAGCAGAAATCAGACGTCAAGCTTCTTGGATGCGGAATCAGACATGGGTCTGCAGGAAAGACAAAGGGCCAGCAAAGGGAAACGCTGATGACACATTTCCCCACTGCTGATCCTCTCCCCAAAAGGGTCAGAAGGCTTTGAGACTGGTGAAGGCAAGCTGTATCATCTTCCACTTATTCATCAGGCATCGAGAAGCCCGTGACTCCTTTGAAGTCATCTAGGCGAGGATTCTGGGGCTCCTGACTCACAGGCCTTCCCAGAAAAATCCTCTCCAGCAAGAGCAAGTGATCATAAGACACTGGCTCAGGGGCTGGTGAGAGCAGTCTCCAACTAGCTCAGAGCTTCTCAGGCCTTTCTCCTCCTGTCCAAATCCAGGGAATGGAAAAACTCAAACTCACCCCTGGTCTCAGCCTCATCTTATCACAACACGCTTACCAAAAGAATGCAGAGAAGAACGGCCTTACAGTGAAACCCCTCCAGAATCATTACCAGCAACACACACCATGCACAGGCACACACAGCCATTCTTGGAGAAGGTGTGAACATCAGAGCTGAACCGGGTAAACGTGAGCGCTGAATGTGGTCTGCCCCGAAGGAAGGCCCAATGCTACAAACTTCCGAGGGGAAGGTGGTATAAGGTGGTCCCTCACCAGATGCCTATTGATGGTGACACATCTGGGCTGGCCAGGTCTCTCTGTCTCTGCCTGTCTCTGTCTCCTATACAACAAAGAACCCAGAGACGTGGGAAGGGCATGTTACGGGAGGGCAGGAGGGAAACAGGGTGTAAAAAATCTGGGTGTCCCGCACAAGGTCCCTGGACAAGGCGGTGTGTGGCCACCTTCTCACCCAGGTCTTCCAGCTCCAGAGGCTGTGTTCTGCCAACAGCTCCATGGGACAGATGAGAATGACATCATCAGAAAAGGGGACAAAGAGAGAAGAGGACGGCCACGGCGCATTCCCTGTCAGGAGAGGAAGGCTTTCCGGGAGGTTGTGTTGGACTTGCCAGCACCTCCGCTCTATTCCCAGAGGTATGTCCCTGAGGCTTTGGGGACTGAGCGGGAGGGGGCACCTGTGGTGGCCTTACAGTCAGGACAACGTGTCAGCCGCAGTTCAGCCAGTGACTCAGCACTGACGGGAAGGCCAGACCTCCCTGAGGTCACCAGCTGCAGTCAACCCTGGACACGTCCACCTCCCGGCACGTCCCCACACATAAGGGACTCCAACTAACTTCCCAGTGACTGCTCCCTCACCATGAAACAGTCTACCTCCCCTTCATTGATTTCTTTTTTTTTTTTAAGTTTATTTTGAGAGAGAGCGGGGGTGGGGGGGTGGGGAGAGAGAGGAAGAGAGAGGGAAGGAGAATTCCCAGCAAGCCCCACACTGTCAGCGAGGAGCCCGACGTGGGCTCGAACCCACAAACTGAGATCATGACCTGAGCCAAAACCAAGAGCTGGACGCTTAACTGACTGATCCACCCAGGTGCCCCTCCTTCAGTGATTTTCTAGTCCAACTAGCGTTCTAAAATTTATAAATATAACGTGTACCTGATTTTAAAAAATTCAAACAGTACCAAAGGCTTTCCAGTAAAAAGAAAAGCAACAGAAATTTAAGTATAATTTTCTAGTTCTTGACCCATCGGTGTAAAGCAGCTTTGTGTGACTCCCATTTTTGTAAACAAGGAAACTGACCCACTTTGTGTGTCCTTCCACTTCTACTCTCTGATTCCCAATCCCTAATGCCCGGCACCCTTACTATCACTGTTACATGGCACCGAGGTTTACAACTTTTATGTTTTGTTCTAGAAATATAACTGTTGGTGCTTCATCTAGAGCTTGGTTCTTTTTTTTTTTTTAACGTTTATTTTTTATTTTGACAGAGAGAGCATGAGCAGGGGAGGAACAGAGAGAGAGGGAAGCACAGAATCTGAAGCACGCTCCAAGCTCTGAGCTGTCAGCACAGAGCCCGACACGGGGCTCGAACTCACAAACCGTGAGATCGTGACCTGAGCCGAAGTTGGATGCTGAACCGACTGAGCCACCCAGGTACCCCTAGAGCTTAGTTCTTAAAATTAAAAATGAACCGCCAGCATTTATAATATACTGATTGTGTAATTATTATTGTCTCCAGAGGCAAGTGAGGACCCTCAGAGAAGAAGAGCAGATGAGTCACTACACTTGTGCTGCTCAAAGTAAAATGAAATTAACTAAGTTGGAAGGAGGACTTGGGGAAGGATGGAGTGATATTAAAGTTCTTTCTCCTCAGCATGTTGAAGGCATTTCTGGGGCTCTTCTATTTGGGTTGGCTTGAAGGAGGAGAGGAACAAAACCGTTGGTCTTCATTCTTGTATTCATCTGTACTTTTTGAACACCAATTATGTGTTAGATACTATGCTAAGCACTTAAGATGCATATAAAAGCATTTCCCACCTTCAAAGAGTTCCAAGGGAGAGCCAGGAAAATCAAAGACAAAACAACTAGAAGCTCCAAGGCAGGGTTTTTAAAATTCTGTTTTGTTCACTGCTGTAGTTTTAGAATTTAGACAAGCCAATTACTGAATGAATGACTGAATGTAATGCCTGAGTTATACGCAGCGGAGGTGGTGTGGGTTGGGGAAAGGGGTTGGGACTGGGAGGGGAACCCAGAACACGAAGGAGGAGCCCTGGAGGGTGCCGTGGGCTTGAAGGCTCAGAGAACATTTCCAAAGAGAGTTTGGGTTGACTAGTGAAGTAGGAGGAGGACATGGGAAGAAATCAGGAGAAGGGATCCCCAGTAGTATCATAGGAGCAGGAGGTGAGTTTGGGAAGTGGCAGATGAGGTGAAATGACAGGAGGAGGCAATCTGTGAAGACTTGTATGCAGGGCTGATGGCCTGGCCTTTATTCCAGGGTGCTAGGGAACCGTGGAGGGTTGTTGGCAGGGTGGTAGTGTGGTCAGCTCTGTGGGCAGGGGCAGGGGTGGATGGGGCTGGAGATGGGAGTTCAGCTAGGGAATAAGCTGTCTCTGGGAGGAGGCATAATGAGAAGCTGGACTGAAGCTCTGAGGTTGGAGAGAAGGCCTCAGCTCTGAGAAAAATTCAGGAGGTAGAATCTGGACAATTTGGTAACTAAGGGGCTTCGTGGGATAGCTCGCACAGGGTGAGTTCCTGATCTGAGTGGCTGACAGGGTGGTGGCATCATTCACAAAGAGAAGGATTAAAAGAGGGGTGGGTGGGTGGCTCAGTCAGTTAAGCATCCAACTCCAGCTCAGGTCATGATCTCACAGTTTGTGAGTTTGAGCCCTGCGTTGGGCTCTGTGCTGACAGCTCAGAGCCTGGAGCCTGCTTCAGATTCTGTCTCCCTCTCTCTCTGCCCCTCCCTGGCTCATGCTCTCTCTCTCTCTCAAAAATAAATAAACATTAAAGATTAAAAGAAAAACAATGGGTTCAGCAAGTTCTCAGGAGCACTACGTACTGCTGCATGTTGTGCATGTGGGACACCTAAGTGGGGACATCTTTGGACAGGTAGATCCATTTACACATCAGAGAATTATTGGCAAATGAATGATATATAAAGCCAAGAATGCAGAAATGTAGGATAATAGGTACATGAGTGTATAAGAGAAATACCAACTTTAAGGATGGACAGATACAAAGAAGTCCATGAAGGAGACCAGGAAGAGCTGAACCAAGGGGATGGGTATCACTCTCTCAGTGCAGGGGTATGGGTGAATGAATGAATGAATGAATGAATGAATGTGTATCTTAAATTATTTATCCCTGCCTTTCCTTCTGGATTCCCCTCTTGAAGTACCTTCAAGCACTAGACTGTACAACAAGAACGTGTCCCCATTATCTTAGGGCAAGAACCACCAGAAGTTTTCCCTAAGATATTTAGGAAATATTGAGAGTCATGAAGACTCTCAGTAGTTTTCCAAAGAGTGGTTTCTCTGTAAGTTAGCTTTTTTTTTTTTAAATAAACTTTTAATTTTAGTTTTAGGTTTAGAGGAAATTTGAGAAGATGGAAGAGAGAATTCTCATATACCCAACACCCAAGTCTCCCCTATTGGTAATGCCTTACGTTAGTATGGTGCGTTTGTCATAACCAGTGAATCAAAACGGTTACAACATTTTTAACTAAAGTCCATACTCAGATTTCCTTGGTTTTTCAATAATGTCCTTTTTTGGTTGTTGTTCTAGGAAAGCATCCAGGGTAACACATTACACTTAGTTGTAATGTCTCCTTAGGCTCCCCTGGGCTGTGAGAGCTTCTTATATTTTTCTTGTTTGTGAAGACTTGGGCAGTTTTGAGGAATACTGATCAATTATTTATAGCATTTCCTACCACTGGGGTTTGTCTGATGTTTTTCTCGTGATTAAACTGGGATTATAAGTTTTGGGGAGGAAGACCATAGAGGTAAAGTGCTATTTTCATTCATATCCTATCAAGGTACGTACTGGACATGGGCTAGCCAGGTTAAAGTCATGCTTGTCAGTTTTCTCCTCTGTTGAGTTTTCTCCTCGCCTCCCTTCCGTACTGTACTCTTTGGAAGGAAGTCAACGTGTATATCCCACAGTTAAGGGATGGAGAATTATGGTCCTCCTCCTCGAAGGAGCAGGTAGTTAACTTTAAAAATTCTCATGCTGTCTTTTCATTTGAAGGAAGTTTCTCTCCAGCTTCCTTTTCTGTCTTCCAGATACTCTTTTAAGAACACACAGGGCTGCCAAACAATGGAGCCTGACTTCAAAGGATCTTTTATGGGACTCAACATTTCTAAATGTATCTAAATACATGCAATCTCAATATACCACATGACCAGAATTTTAAAATGCAAGCAGTGGCTCCCCTCCAGATAGGCACTGGTTTACTACTGCTTCAGGCATGATGACTCCCTTTGAAGCAAGCCCGGAACGGTGTCTGATACGGGGCCCACCCCTTGTCCACCCTGCTGGTATTGTGGATGAGGCTGGTCTAACTTAAAAGTCAGGAATAAGTGAAAACCCCCCAATAAGAGGAAGATTCAGAAAGGAAGTACTGGAAAATATTGATGATGTTCATTGTACTGGACACATAAATAATGTCCTACCATGTTATAATAACAGCACTCTCTTCTATAAACCAAGAGTATCATGGCAAAGACACACAACATAATCAGAGATCACATCCCTACAAAAAAGTAAGGGAAAGAATTTCACACCAAGGAAAGATGATTATTTAAAGACATAATGAGACTCTATCAATAATAGTCACCATGTGAGTCGGGAAACAGAGCACTTGTATCTTAGCATAATAAATTTTTATAACTTAATAAAAAACTATTGAACTCTGGAAAGATAAGACCCAACCCCACTGTTTTGGTTCCCTCCAGTGGTTGTGTCCTGCTGCCCCCTTGGGGCCTTGCCACAGGGTAAGGAGGAGCAAGGAAGTGACACAAACTGTTTTTCTCTCACTCTCTTTTCCTCCTTATTATTTCCTGGACTTTGAAGTTCAATGCCATGTAAATATTAACTTGCTTCTTACATAAAGCTTCAAAGAACAAACTGTAATCTGAGCATATGATTTACCCTAACATTTTCCCATGAGCTCTAAGGATTCTGATTTCTTCTCTACCAATATGTCTCTATTTCACAGAATTAGTTTGGAAACAGTCTTTAACTTTTCCTTCTTCTTCTCATTATTATTATTATTATTATTATTATTATTATTGTTATTACTATTATTATTAATCATCCTCCTCCTTCTCCTCATCATCATCACATGATGGAAGTATTTTCCAAAGAATGCCTGAGATGATTTTAGGTGGTAACATCCACTAAGTTTCCTTTTAAATATATTTAAGTTAAAAAGCTAATTTGACTTGAGGTGCCTGGCTGGCTTAGTCAGTAGAGTATGCGACTCTTAGTCTTGGGATTGTGAGTTCAAGTCCCATGTTGGGTAAACAGATTACTTAAAAACAAACAAACAAAAAAAACAGCCTAATTTGACTTAAAGAAAAAACATGTCAGTGGTAGTACAACTTGTAAAAGGTAGGGCAAAAATTATCACTGGCTAAAGTTTGGGACTTACTCAACTCTTGAAATAATCAGTTTCAGAGGTGAAATTTATTGCACAGGTAAAAGTGGAATTATATTATTATAACTTTGGGAACAACTCACAGCAATAAGGTCCATGGGTTTTTTGTTTTGTTTTGTTTTGTTTTGTTTTTTGTTTTTGTTTTTTTGTTTCTTGTTTCTGCTAGTCACATTACCAACAGTTTTCTTTTATAATACAATCGTGCCGACCATGATGGTCTAAATCACTCTGACAAACCTTTCAAACCAAATTAGACACCCCATTGACACAATCTTTGCAAAGCTGGTCAAAAGAAAGTCTCTCGGAATTTGTTTTAGAGATGTTTTTGGATTTTCTCCTAGGTTATGTTTTATTTTCCCCAAATTAAAATAATATAAAATAATTATGGCTTTTCCTAACATTGAGAACCTTAACATATGTTACAATTTGACTTACTGAAGAAACAATCCCTTAGTTAAGAGATCTTGATTTTATAAAAATTATGTCTTATTATTCCCTTCTAGCTCCATCATGCTGATGTGTTCTTTTGCAAGGTATGTGTCATCTAGAGTTGGCTTGCTGGACCTGAACTGTGTAGCCAGTATGATCTCAATAAATGAAAGACTGATACTTTTAAAAAACGCTAATTTCCTTAATCTTTTCACCTCCCCCTGCACTGAGATGTTTTTCCTTGACACATAATTAAATGCTTTTGAGCGTTTGCTGAATTACTGTGTGGTTAATCCCTCTCAACAGCAGGAAGCTTAGATATTTGTAAATTTCCTCAGTGCACCGTTTCTGATTAGTTGACCTTTTCTAAATACCAAACCAACCGGTTGCAGTCAGTTCTATCACTCCATGATCAGCCTGCATTTATCCATAGATAAAGTTCTTGTTGGTTTTCATTCGTTTTGAAAATTGGTATAGACAGAACAAATGGCTGTTGCATTAGAGTTTTGAATTTATCTTAAACTGTAATCACTGATGTTATCTTTCTTCATAAGCTCCAAAGAGTACCTTTGTTGTTATTCTGGTTTATACTAATACTTTATCTTTATATATACACCCTTCCTTTTGCAAAGTGACTTAATTTGTTTTATTGATTGTAGGTATCAGTGATAGTGCACTTAATTAGCTTTCAAAACACAACTATGTTATCATCACATTATTTCTGACAAATACATGAACATTCTTTCCAGCCGTGCCCATTCTCCAATCCCTTCTTCTCTCTTTCTCTCCTGCCCTCCTTCTGTTCTTTCCTTCCTGCATCAAACATTTATTGAACATCTACATGTCAGGCACTGTGCTAGATATTGCTAGAGTCAATGGTGGAAAAACTCTTGGTTCCCCAGAAAGATTATTCTATAGGTTTAAAATCATTCCTTCCTGTTTATTCCAAAGATCACTCGGGATGAAAACACACTAATGAAATTCATGGGAAAGAAAGCAAACATGGACTGCTCCTACTGAACTGGAGAAAAAGCATGTTACCCACCTTTAGCTGCTGCAGAATAATCTTTCTTCCTTGTGGGCTCTGGCTATATCAACAATCCTTCTTTTCCCCCCAAGAACTGGCTCTGGAGAGGGCGTTCTTCCTCCTCTAGCACAAATAGCCTTCAGTGGGAATGTTGGGATGGACACCAGTTGAATGAGGCCCAGAGCAGCTGGAGTCCTCCTAGAAAACTTACATGCCCACACTCGTTTGGTGTGGCTGCCTGAGGCCTCTGGTGGAGAGCTCCTGTAGGAAACCACAAATGCACAGGAAATTGGGGAAAATCAGATAAAGGCAAACCTTTAAATGACATATGTACAGAAAGGAAACAGTTAAGAATTAACCCAAATTAATTTAAGGCTATAAGAACAAGTGGTGCAACGGTTTAGTTAATAAGTAGCTTGTCTGCAAAGCTAAGGCATTTGAACCAAAGGACTAAGGGCCTTTAGAGCTGTAAGAGGGCAGGTGGATGGAGAAATGGACCTATCACAGAGTCACAAATTGCTGTGGGAAGTAGGAGCAGGCACTGCACAGTGAACCAATACAGACTCGTACATACAACCACCTACCTGTACATACACCTATTGATCCATTCAGAAAACACTTGTCGAGCCCCACTGTTCTAGGGATAGTATTGAAGATATAGCAGTGCGCATGCCTTCATGGACTCTAACATTCACCAGCATGCAGGAGGTACATTGAACAACAAACTGGAATTTGGGTAGATACTATATAAAGAAAAGGCAATGTTAAAACTTGAGTCTGCTAAGTTTGGCTAGTTTCTTTGGAATAGCAGGGACCAAAGAACTTTCCAGGGGAAAAAGCCGTCACCTACTTCCTTACCCTTTCTCTAATCTCGTTATCTCCCCCTCCTTTCTTTCTTTTAGCTCATCAAGACCATGTCACCATCCACTTCTTTAGGCTCAGGCTCATCTATACTCAGACCTCTAGTCCTGCCCTAATAGGAAACATGAGACCCTTGGCTGTTCTGCACTTGGCTTCTTGAATTTCAGATTTACTTTTTGTTTTTGACCTCTAAAAATTGAATTCAAGTTCCTGGAATTCAAAGACTCAATATTTATCTATATCCTGTGTTTAACTTATACCCATCAATCTATATGATGCACTCAAATCCCTAATCTAGCCATGAAGAATTGGGAATGTGGAGTATGACAACCAGGTCAGTGTGCCTAGGGAGAACAGTCAGTGGACAGAGGTGAGTAAACCCAAAAGTGAGATGGGTTAAACATCTGGAGACCGAATCAGGAGATGTAGTCCACAAGGATCATAGTCTACAGGGGACATGTTGCTTCTAGAAGACTTTTCCAGAACTTATTCATCCTATGTTGTGGTTTAGTGATAAGAATAAGGGGTCTCATTGTAAATAAAACCAGGAAAAAGACCATTTGTAAAATCAAATGAAAAAGGGTATAGGATAGAAGAGTGACTATCCTTAAAAAGACTAGAAAAGGAAAAGCCAAGGAGGAAGTTTTATCATTGTGTCTCCAAAACTGTGCAGATGGGGAGATGACTGACTGGTCTCATTGTCCATTTGGAAGGCAGATCCCATAGAAGAAATATCTGATAGCATAATTTAATTAATAAATTCATTCCCTAGGGTTTTTTGCTTGTTTGTTTTTCTGAGCACATACTGTAGTCCAAATACTACTGAAGATAAATCAGTGATAAGACACAACCTCTTTTCTCTTGGAGCTCATTGTCTAATGGGAAATACAGGCTTATAAACAACTCATGAAAAATACCACAAGTTGGATTTTCTAACACAAGATTCCTTAGGACCTCAGAGCAGGGGCTCCAATACTTCCTAGCAAGGTCAAGGAAAACTCTCCCAAGGAAGTGACCTTTCAGTTGAGTTCTAAAGAACAAGGGTCATTTCAGGTAAGAATTTTTTGTCTCCACTTAGCTCTTCTCCCCCCTCCTTCCCCCCATTTAGCTCTTCTTCATGGGAAAAGATTGTTTAGGACTAATCTACCATGAATATTTCTGGGTTGTTGTTTTTTTTTTTTTTTTTTTTGAAAAATATAGCTCTCATTATTTAAAAAAAATTTTTTTTAATGTTTATTTATTTTTGAGACAGAGAGAGACAGAGCATGAATAGGGGAGGGTCAGAGAGAGAGAGGGAGACACACAATCTGAAACAGGCTCCAGGCTCTGAGCTGTCAACACAGAGCCCGATGCGGGGCTCGAACTCATGGACCGCGAGATCATGACCTGAGCCGAAGTTGGACGCTTAACTGACTGAGCCACCCAGGCGCCCCTATAGCTCTTGTTATTAAGCTAAAATTTCAGTTGATTTTTAGAGCCAGTGTGGAAATAATTTACTTGGACCTGAACTGAAAAAGTTTTTGAATCTACAAAGCCAAGGACTAAATCTTTGAGCAGTTAGAAGACATGCTGAGAGATACAGCCAGACTGGTCAGACAGCCCTACTTTTCCTTACCAATTTATGATTGGTAACTGGCTCCACCTGATGAGGGACAGAAGCAGAAAAATGTGCGCATTTAGCTCAGAAGTCTATCTGTAGACTGCGTAGTTCCAATAAGGATCAAATATGTGCTAGTTGCTACATTCTTAAAGGGTCTCATGATTGCCTGTATATTTCACTGATAGTTAATACCCAACTGAATGATAAGCACCAGAGAAGTCCTACAAAAGTAGCTTTATTAGTAGAAAATCAAATAAAAATTTATGAACTAATACTCCCTGCACATCTCCTCCCCCTTGAGCACTATGCATATAACCACCAGCTGCCCATGGGTCTATTCCCCTGTCTTCCTTAAATAAGTTTACTAAGTTGTACCATACAATGTCTCAAGAATTCTACCTTGACCATTGCACTCAACAACCCCATAACATTTTTGGTGGCCTGTGCAGGGATTATGGAATGAATACAAGAGCTTCTGTGCAACTTGGTAAGTCTCTTTTACTTCTCCAGCCTCTACTTCTTACTTGTTCTTTTCTGGAAATGTCCTGAATAGTATGACCCTTGGGAATGAGTCTTGCTTGAGTGCTTAGGAGAAAACCTCTTGCCCATGGCCACACTATGGAAAGGGATGGACTCCTGCCACCCAGCTAGACATTATTACTTTGGCTGTAATGGTTTTGGTCTCAGAAATCAGACTCTCCTTGGGGTGCCTGGGTGGCTCAGTCGGTTAAGCGGCCAACTTCGGCTCAGGTCATGATCTCGCGGTCTGTGAGTTCGAGCCCCGCGTCGGGCTCTGTGCTGACAGCTCAGAGCCTGGAGCCTATTTCAGATTCTGTGTCTCCCTCTCTCTCTGACCCTCCCCTGTTCATGCTCTATCTTTCTCTGTCTCAAAAATAAATAAACGTTAAAAAAAATTTTTTTTTTAAAGAAATCAGACTCTCCTTATTTTTCCTGTTATTTTGATGCATATATTATCGTCAGGTTTAGGATGGCCACCAATCTCAAAACTCCCGCATAAGGTTTCTACCTATATAACCCAGTGTGATCCCTCGATTAGCATAAAATCCAAGATATGTCTGACCATGTACTTCTCAAAAGGGACCAGTCAGAACTACCCAATGGGGAGCTGGACTGTAAACAGAGATCCTGAGTAAATTGCCTGGATTCGATAGGAACTCCATGCTTTTATTTTTTTCAGGTCTCTCATCTGTCCTTACTCAAGGGCTATTTGACATTCTTGGTCCTGCTCTCAGATTGAAAACACTTCCAGCTGAGATATATGATGCTTAATACATCATGAAAACCCCATCCATTAATACCAGACCTAGAGGCTTACAAAGGTTATTATTGATCGCCAAATATATTGACTTCTTCAAAATGGAGACAGACCCGGTGTCTGTAGCATCTCAGTCCATTCACCAGCACCCACTGTAGTCCAGGATGCAACTGGAAAGCAAAGGGAGGTTGACATCGCTTCTCAGGTAGTACAAAGGTGTCAGAGGTTTAGGAATGAGGGACGCCTCTCAGCACTCTGAACCCCAGATACCTTCAGCAATATTCCTGGTGGGATGCCATTTGGAAGTTGAGGGGGATTTTGGCAATGGTTTTAGTTATGTGGTCTCCTCGTTTTATAGGGATTAACTACGGAATCAACTTCCTCAGTCCCAGGGGATTCCCCTTTGGGCCATCTCATAGCACACTGGAGTCAATTTGGACAACAGGATTTAAAGAAGTGCTTCATCTTTTTTCTACAAAAATGTCTGGCTTGGGGCGCCTGGGTGGCGCAGTCGGTTAAGCGTCCGACTTCAGCCAGGTCACGATCTCGCGGTCTGCGAGTTCGAGCCCCGCGTCACCTCTGGGCTGATGGCTCGGAGCCTGGAGCCTGTTTCCGATTCTGTGTCTCCCTCTCTCTCTGCCCCTCCCCCGTTCATGCTCTGTCTCTCTCTGTCCCAAAAATAAATAAACTTTAAAAAAAAAAATGTCTGGCTTTAGTATTCTTTGGATGATGATGAAAAATGACCCATTAACAGGTCCTTAAGCTTCAATACTATTTATCAATTTGCCTTTTTTTTCAGGCAACAGGGAAAATGAACCAAAATACCCTACATCCAGGTCTTTATGGCACTGAGTCAGGATCTTAATCTAAGAAGACTTGTAGGATGTGTCTGGCAAGATTCCAGGCTCCCCACCTTTAGATATTTCAGACAATGATTGTTTAAAAAGACCACCATAATCAAAGAAACCAACTCGGTCAGACAAACAAGAAAATCAATGAGCAGAAGAAAAAGTGAAAATGAGCCTGTAAGTCCCCTAGTAATTCCCGCTCCACATAAACCTTTGGAGCCTTCTACTCCTAGTTCAGTGGGACATAAACTAGAAACAGAACATCATACTTACCAAACACTCAGACTAAGGAAGGATTGTATCCACTTCAGAAAGTAGCAAAGGAGGAAATTAGCACAATTAAGGTACATGTTCCATTTTCCATGTCAAATCTGGCTCAAATAAAACCAAAGCTAGGATGATACTCAGAGGATCCATCCAAGTTTATAGATGGATTTCACCAGGTGTCTCTAACGTTTGATTTAACCTGGAAGGATATCTATATTATTCTAACACATTGCTGTACCCCAGAAGTAAAGGCCTGGACTTGAACTGGGGCACAAGAATTTGTAGATGAGGGGCACATGGGTGACTCAGTTGGTTAAGCATCCAACTTCTGCTCAGGTCATGATCTTACAGTTCCTGAGTTTGAGCCCCACGTTGGGTTCTCTGCTGTCAGTACAGAGCCTGCTTCCTGATCCTCTGTTCCTCTCTAACTCTGCTGCTCTCCCACTCATGCTCTCTCTCTCTCTCTCAAAAATAAATAAACATAAAAAAAAAAAAAGGAATTTGCAGATGAGTTGGCAACTAGGGGTAGAAACCATTATCCAGCAGGAGGAGAGGTTGTTCCTAATGTTGAGTCTTACTGGAACTACCAAGAGGACAGACCTGGCAGGGAAAGACAAGACTATATGGTCACCTATTTATTGGAGGGAGTGTAAAGAGGATTTTCTACACCTGTCAATTCTGATAAAATTAAGGAAGTGACCAAGGCAAATGCTGAAAATCCAGCCTTATTTCAGGGGTGTTTAATAGAAGCAACTTATAAATACACAGATTTAGACGCAAACACACCAGAAGGGATGGCTATGCTAAATAAGCATTTTATGAGCCAGTCAGCACCATTCACTGTAAACTGGCAAAGATGGCCCTAGGCCCTCAAACTCCAACCCAGTGGCTGCTGGAAGCGGCCACTGGAGTCTTTAAAAACAGAGATATGTCTTTAAAACAGGAGAAGGACCGCAGGGCTAAAATAACAGAGTAGAATGAAGGTTCAAATATTGGCTGCCATTACTGTGGATCCCCAACAACGCCAGGCTAACCAGGGGCAGCAGAAGAAACCGGTCTCAGACAGAAGTTCAGGTAAGACCTCATACTATAGGTGTGGCCAAACTGGACACTGGAGTAAAGAATGTCTGAATAAATGCTCTCTGCGGGGGCCAATCCCACTTGCAAAGCAGAGGGACACTGGAAAAGGGACTGTCTTTATCTCCAGAGAGAGGGGAAGACAGGAACTCATTTCCCAGCCTGAGAGCAACAACCTGAACAGATGGCATTATGGGGCTGAGGCTGGTCTGGCTTGCCTGAACATCAAGGTGGCTAAGCCCTGGATTACCCAGGACGTGGGAGGTAAGTTCACTGATTTTCTTATTGATACGGGAACCACTTACTCTCCCCTTGTTCAGCACTCTTGCCTGACCTGTCTTTCTAAACATAAAATTACCGGAATAGAAGCAGAACCTAAATCATGCTAAGTAACTTTTCCTTTAACTTGTAAATATGAAGACCAATTAATTACCCACTCTTTTCCGGTTCTCCCTTCCTGTCTCACTTCCCTACTGGGAAGGGATTTCATGTTTAATTAAGTTGGGAAGCTAGTTCAAACTAACTGGGTAGGAGGATGGTCTCTTTTCCCTGAGGGCTGAAGAAAAACCAGGCATTCATCCTGGAATTCCCCCTAATGTCTGGGAGCAAGTAGACCCACAAGCATGGAATTGTGACATCCCAGGGAAGGCAATATGGGTCCATGCCATCAAAGTAGGTCTAAAGGATCTTGCTATTATTCCACACAAAAAAACAATATCCTCTTAAGAGAGAAGCTGGAGCTAGACTCCAACCACTTACAGGTAAATTTCTTAAATACGGAATTCTTAAACTTTGTTTATCCCCTTTTAATACTCCCATTTTGCCTGTTAAGAAACTTAATGGTGAGTACAGAATGGTACAAGACCTCAAAGCAATAAACTAAGCAGTAGAGTCCCTATTCACCCTATAGTACCAAACCTTTATACTATTATTGACTCAAATTCTGGGCAATACAGAATGGTTTACAGTGCTTGATTTAAAGGATGCCTTCTTTTGTATCCCCTTAAGAGAAGAGGCCCAGACTCTATTTGCCTTTGAATGGACTCCTTTAGGAGAACAAGCATGGCAGCTTACATGGACAGTCCTTCCATGGGGATTTACAGATAGTCCCCATTTGTTTGGCAAGGCACTCAGTAGAGAATTTAGATATCTTGCATTGCCTCAAGGAACAATATCACAATATGTTGATGAAATTTTAATAGGCAGCCCCACAAAAGGGGCCTTGGGCTATAATTCTATTGTGTACTAAACTTTCTTGGAGAGAGAGGATACTGAGTATCACCTAAAAGGCTGAAATTCTAATTTCTAATTCTAATTTCTAATTTCTAAATTTCTAAACAGAAAGTACAATACTTAGGATATGAATTAACTCCTGGAGATCATTCCCTGTCAATTGAGAGAAAAAGAGCTATAATAGAATTGGGACCTCCTGCCACAAGAAAAAACGACTCCAAACCTTTTTAGGAATGGCTGGATTTTGCCACCTATGGATTCCAGGGTTTGGAGTCTTTGCTAAATCTCAATATAAGGCCACTAGGGGGCCAAATAAGAGCCTTTAAAATGGGACAAAGAACAACAGGGGGCTTTTCAACAACTAAAAACTAAACTATCTTTGGCCAGGCCCTGGCTCTACCAAACTTAGAAAAACCCATTTACCCTATTCATTGTTGAAAAACAGGGCCAAGCCCTAGGAGTACTAACACAAAAACTACGGGCATGAATTGAGACCTGTAGGATGTTTTTCCAAGCCATTGAAAGTACAGCCCAAGGATGGCCAGCATGTCTCTGAGCAGTAGCAGCCACTGCATTGCTAGTAGAAGCATCTAAACTTTCAGTGGGATGGCCATTGACAGTGATGACTTCTTATCACTGTCCTTTAGAAACTAAAGGACATCAGTGAACGACAGGGTGATGACTAAAGATCAAACTATACTTTAGATTCCCCCAGTACTGTTCTCAAACCTGTCAAACCCTAAATCCGGCATTCCTCATGCCTGGACGAGGCCATGCTACTACTCTGCCTGAACATGACTGTAAAGAGGCAATAGAATTAGTCTATTCCAGCTACGTCAGGATCTAAAAGATCAAGCCACAGACAGGTGGTTTATAGACGACAGTAGTTTTACGTAAGAAGGACAAAGTAAAGCTGGGTATGTAATTGTTAGTTTCATGAAAGCTACTGAAGCCAACCTGTTACCAACCAATGCTTCAGCTCAAAAGGCAGAACTGATAGTTCTCATGCAAGCTCTTCAGTTAGCTAAAGGCCTAAGAGTTGGGGCGCTTGGGTGGCTCAGTTGGTTAAGCATCTGACTCTTGGTTTCGGCTCAGGTCAGGATGTCACAGTTCATGTGAGTTGGAGCCCCACATGGTGCTCGCTGCTGTCAGCACAGAGCCTGCTTGGGATTCTGTCTCTCCCTCTCTCTCTCTCTGCCCCTCCCCTACTCATGTACACACTCTCAACAAATAAATAAATAAATAAACATTTTTTAAAAAGGTCTAAGAGTGTGTGTGTGTGTGTGTGTGTGTGTGTGTATGCCTTCCTTGCACTTCATGCATATGGTGCCATCTGGAAGTAAAAGGGATTATTAACTAGTCATAACTCCCCTATTAAATATGGACTTAAATTTGTAACTCTGTTAGAGGCAGTTCATCTCCCTAAAGAAGCTGCTGTAAAGCATCTTAGAGGACATCCAAAGGGAACAAATTTAGAATCTAAAGGAAATAATTTAGACAATTTGGCAGCCCAAGTGACAGCTTGAACTAAACTAGTTCTGAGTCTTAGACCAGTCTCTAATCTCTTAAGCACTGTGGTTTCCATTTATACTATGGAAGGGAACAACAGAACACTTGGGGGAAAATCTACTATAACTGCTGAGGGATGGTATAAGAAGTGATAAAGGAAAAATCTTTGTCCCTAAGGAAAAACAATGCAAATTAGCAACAAGATTGCACCAGGCTACTCATATGGGAAGAGAAGCTTTATGGAATTTCACCAAACCCTTATTTGATGGAATAGGATTAAGAGCCGTTTTATAAAATGCATGTAAGTCTTGTGCAGTGTGTGCCCAAGTTAACCTTGAAGGTGCACTATAACCACCTTCGTTTTTTAACACTTGCCCAAAGATGTGGAAAATACCCTGGGGAAGACTAGCAAATTGATTTTACAGTTGCCACCTTATAAGGGATATAAATATTCATTAGTCTATATAAACACCTTTACTGGATGGATGGAGGTCTTCCCATGTGAGACAGAAAAGGCTACTGAAGTAACAAAGACTTTATTAAGGGAAATCGGTCCCCAGTTTGGGCTCCCTTGATCTCTTCAAGGTGACAATGCCCCATCCTTTACAGCCCAAATAACTCAACAGGTAGCCCAAACCCATAAAATTAAATATTTTTTACATATAGCCTGACATTCTCAATCACCAGGCACAGTTGAAAAGGCCAACCATAATTTTAAAAGATACCTTACTAAGATGAGGATAGAAACACAAGAAAACTGGGTAACTCTTTTACAAATAGGTCTCTTAGGAATAAGAACTACCCCACAGGAAAGATTAGGGTTAAGCCCTTTTGAATTAATATATGGTTGACCCTTACCATTGACTTATCCTCAGTCCCAGACTAAAGTAATGTTACACTTCTCATTAGACACTAGATTAGTCCATAAAACTCTTAACAAACACGCTAATAAAGTACTGCCAAAACCGGACCCTAGGATATTCAAAATTCTTTACAAGTAAACCCCAGAGAACTAGTCTATTTAAAATAGACTGGCAGGCAAACAACTCAGGAGAACAAATTCCTAAATGGAAATGACCTTACAGGGTCATTTTAAGCACTCCGCTGCGGTAAAACTAGAAGGTCACTCAACATAGACTCATATTTCTTGAATTAAACTTATACCCCTTCAACAGAGAGTGACAATGAACTGGTCGATGTGCCCTCATATTCCTGTGAACCAGCAGATCTCAAATTCCTTTTCAACAACGAGATAAGAAAACATGAAGGTCTCTTTTCTTTTACCTGCCATCTACACACCATACCTAAGTGGTAACTCTTTTTTACAGTCGGTATAACATTACGTGGAGCTACAAAACCAGTATTCATGCTGGATTTGTAGCTCACTGCCCGTATCAACCACTTCAGGCCTTCCTTGGTGGGTTTCTACTTTACAAGATACAGATTGGCATTATTTACATCAATACGTAGCTGATATGATACATCACCTGCACACTAGCACATAGAGGGATATTTCTATTACTAGAAAGAATGTTTCTTGCTGGCCTATGATAGATGTTACATGTGACTCTCTAGGCGATAAGATGCCTTTCTCTTACCCTCAAATCTATTAAAATTTTAACTGAATATGCCAACCTACAGGTAGGCTCATAACAACAAATTCCCCAACTACACAGTCCTTCCTGTCGATATCATCCAGGAAGGATGATACCAAATATGGGATGAATCTATGTGGCTTATTACTACAACAGGACAACTAAGCCAGAAGACCATTTATGCTGGAAACAGAAAACACCATACCCTTGATTCATGGCTCAATATACTCACCAAATGGGACGGCTCCCCCAGAAACCTGTGACCATACTGTCACTTTATAGGCAATTGATTGGTTTGCTACTGACTGGACAAAGTGGCCGGGCATCAGATGGCTAACACCTAATGGAACACAACGGTTATATGGGCCAAATATGCAGCCATGGCTTCCACCAGGCTGGAATGGAAGATGTACTATAGATTATGGCTAGATGCATGGCCATAGCACTAAGACTATCACAATTCCAGCTAATCTTCCATATCTAAAACAACAATGGACAGGATCTGTGTTCCATTGGTATGATCATCTGACATCTATTTTTCTTCTATCAGTAGGTTTAGAAAATGTCATATGGCACATGGAGGCCCTTGACAAACACAATTAAGGCCTTAAATGACCCTTAAAATAACATTGCATTATTAAACTCTGAAATAACTCGTGTATAAAGCAGTTCTACAAAATAGAATGGCATTAGATGTCTCAGCAGCACAAGGAGGAACATGTGCCGTTATTAAAGTGGAATGTTGCGGGGCACCTGGGTGGCTCAGTCAGTTGAGCGTCTGAGTCAGCTCAGGTCATGGTCTCGCGGTTTGTGAGTTCGAGCCCCACGCTGGGCTCGGGCTCGGTGCTGACAGCTTGGAGCCTGGAGCCTGCTTCGGATTCTGTGTCTCCCTCTCTCTCTGCCCTTCCCCTGCTTGCGCTCTGTCTCTCTCTCAAAAATAAACATTAAAAAAAAAAATAAAGTGGAATGTTGTATCTACATTCAGGATTATGACAAAAATATAACAAGATTACTTACTGATATGAATAATCAAATTGGTGCTCTTAAAGATCCTACATTGTCGGGGCGCCTGGGTGGCTCAGTCGGTTGAGCGTCCGACTTCAGCTCAGGTCACGATCTCACGGTTCGTGAGTTCGAGCCCCGTGTCGGACTCTGAGCTGATGGCTCAGAGCCTGGAGCCTGCTTCCGATTCTGTGTCTCCCTCTCTCTCTGCCACTCCCCCATTCATGCTCTGTCTCTCTCTGTCTCAAAAAAATCAATAAACATTAAAAAAAAAATTAAAAAAAAAAAAAAGATCCTACATTGTCACTTAATGACTGGTTACATTCCTGGTCAGGAGGTGGACTGTGATCCACACTAAAGGGTCTTCTCATTGCTCTTCTTATTTTCATAATAATAATAATAATAATAATCCTAATGTGTTGTCTCTTTTGCTTGGTTCTCTATTCTTGAGATACCTGCAAGTAGTTCCTGACTCCTTCACCCAGCCGACATATGATCCTTACTACTTGAAATAAATTCATCCTGATGTCCACTCTGGACTCTACAGCAACAGCCTTCCATAATAGTTACTTGCAGGGACAGAGCTAATTTTGGTCCATAGGTTGGGACATCTCTATGATCCCTGTCAGCCTGAAGAAGTCACAGAAGATGAGGGAGGCCTTCACCCTTCAACAACCTTCAAGATTTAAGGACCGAAAATTGGCCAGGGGGGAAATGATGAGGGACAGAAGCAGAGAAATGTTCACTTTTGGCTGATCTACAGCCCGCACAGTTCCAGTAAGGAGCCAACATGTGCTGGCTGCTACGTTCTTAAAGGGCCTCATGACAGTCTGTACATCTCACTCATAGTTAATACCAAACCAAATGATAAGCACTGGAGAAATGTTACAAAAGCGGTTTTAGGAGTAGAAATTCAAAGCAAACATTTATGATCTGACACTCCCTGCACGTCCCCTCCCCCTTGAGCACTAAGTATATAACTACCAGGTTCATACAGCAAAAAAGCGCAGTCCTTTCTGCCCATGGGTCCTGCCTATGTGCTGCTTAAATAAACTAAGTTGCACCACATAACATTTCAAGAATTCTTTCTTGATCCTTGCACTCGATGACCCCGCAACACCCCTGGGAATTTTCAGGCCCTGTAATAGCAGACTCCACATTTCCTGAACAAAAAATAAATATGTGTACGGGAGTGCAGCAACGGGCTTCTTCCATGCTCAAAGGAAGCACTTCTAAACAGTTCCCAGTAATAGTTAACTGGAGGACTTGAAATAATTTTTTATTTTCCCAGACCTGTGAAGGCCCCCGTAATAGTTTTCTAGGGATGGCATAACACAACACAACATAGGCTAGGTTGTCTAATCAACAGAAATTAATTCTCTCACAGTTCTGGAGGATGTTAGATCAAGATCAAGATGTCAGCAAGGGCTGGTGTCCTCTGAGGCCTCTCCGCTTGGTTTGCAGATGGCTGCTTTCTGCCATGTCTTCACATGGCCTTTTCTCTGTGCGTGCAAATCCCTAGTGTGTCTTTTTTGTGTCCTAATTTATTATTCTTATAAGGAGACCAGTCAGACTGGATTAGGGCCCACCTAAAATGGCCTCATTCTAACTTAAATACCTCTTGAAAGGCCCTATCTGCAAATACAGTCACATTCTAAAGTACTGGGTGTTAGGGCTTCAATATGTGCATTTTTAGGGCTGCAAATTCAGCCCTTTACAACCCTGTCCCTTTGCCGATTCTTGCTATCGGGTTGCCCTGTGGTTCACTGTGTGGAAAACAGCATGAACCACAGAAGCAGCCAGGGACCACAGGGCCCTCTATTTGCTAAAAGAACGCTTGCCTCAAACCAAGAGAGAAATGGAAGAGTCTTGGGACTTGCACCCCTTTATGCCTACTTCTTGCATTCTATTACAGAGAGACCCATTGTTGATGCCTTCCCAGGATTTGGGGCATTTCCGAGTTTTAAAAGTGACACAGTAACTTTCTACTTGAAGCAGCTGAAATGCCTATTTTGCATCTGAGGATCACATGGGAAAGATACAAGCCATTCACCATCAGAAGTTTCAGATTAAGGAGTTTTTAAAGATCTCAGGTTGCGTTTAGAAACAAACTACAATGTGAAAACAGAGCCAAGAGGAGCGGAAGTAAAAGAACCTTGCAAGGCACAGTTAGTAGCACTCTGAAAGTCAGTATTTCCTGTTTGCTAACAAACCTCATTCTTCCACAACGGCCTTGCTCAATGATAGCAGGTCTTGTAATGCCAGTGGCTCTAGGTCAATTCACTGAAAGCCAGGTGTTTCTATTTTACCTTCCTAATCCCTGCGGGTCCCCATCAAGTTTCTCCCATTGTGTCTAATCCCCCTTAATCCTCCCACTGCCATTTGTTCTCACTTCCCCCTATCCTTTCAAGTGCCTCTTGGTTCCCCCAAGCCTTTGTCCCTTTCCCTCTCCGCCAACCCCAGTCCTTTCTAATCACTCCCGGTCCTACAGATCCCGCCCTTTACATTCCAGTCCTTTATGCCCTCCCCTTAACGCCCATTCCTCCAGTCCCTCCCACTACGTCTATTCCCGTAGCCCCGCCCGCTCTGCGTCAGCCCCTCCCCACCTCAAAGGGAACGCAGGCGTTTTAAGGCTGGTAAATATAGCCCATTGCCTACTAAAAGTACTGTGCCGATTTACGCTCACGTCAACATCGAATTCGATGAACAGGCTTGATGTCAGAAACATCATCAGCAACCCTATTACTCTTTTTAACTATCTGATAGCATTTTTTGGTGAAAATAAACAGCTTGCTGTTTTATATTGTATTTTTCTCGATTACTAGTAATGTTGGAAATCTTAACATGTGTTGTTTTGGTTAACTATTTCTTGTTCTGTGAATTGCCTGTTCATATTCTTTGTCCACTTTTCAATTGGGTTACCTTTTCCTTATTGACTTATATTTGGATTATTAGTCTTTTATATATTTCACTAATATTTTCTCCTCGATGTCCCTTTTAACTAGGCTGAGCCGGACTGCATATTCCTTAAAATGCCGTTATGCAGATGTAATGGAATACTGACCAACTAAGATTCTGCAGAAATGTTTAAAAGTCGTTAAAAGAATTCCATCCAGTATGAATTCCCGGCGAAGGACAGGCAATGCAGGGAACAAGGGTACACAGGACTGCCTCGCTATAGGCCTCTACCTTCAGAGACGCCCGGGGGTGGGCAGAGAGTCTGTAGCCTCCGCAGACAGGCAAGGCCAGGGCAGGCGGAGGGAGTGCAAAAGATGAGATGGACCGGCAGAAGAACCCGCACACCGCACCTAGAAGCGCGGAAGGACTGTGGCCAGGTCTTTTCCCTCCAAAGTCCGGGTTTCTCTGACTCACGAACGACCTCTGGAGGCAAACACTCTACAAACTTCGCTCCGTTCTACCCATTCAGAAACCTTCTCCACTGCTAGGCTGGTCCGACGTTTTGCTTTCGCAAAAGAGCTCATTTCCGGGGTGGGGACCCCGAGGGCCTTTCTGGGAAATGGAATCTTGGTCAGGAGGATTCTGGGAGTCGTAGTGCCTACTGTTCTCTTTGCGCACGCACATTTCCGTTTTCACTTTGCGGCTGCTGGTTCTGCGCCACGGGGGAGTCGTGTACGCCTGTGCTGCTCTGGCTCTTTGTATCTTGGGGAGGAGTCCCGGGTTAGAACGGACTTGGGACCTCTGTCAGTTACAATTGCAAATTGCATTTAGGCAATTACAGCGGTTTGTGATATCTCTGAGCTGTCAGATGTAGGGGGGCAGCGCCTCATGGCCTGGAGGAAGAAGCTTCGGAGCTAAAACCTTGGGGGTGTGGCTTAGGAACAGGCTGAGGGGCCATGCGTCCAAATTCTGGGGCCTCGAGAGCTCAAGAGTGCCCAACGAGCAGAGCAACGACCTTAAAAGGACCTTTGAGTTAATGAGATGGCGACATCCCCTGACAGTTTAAAGCTGTTCTCCCTTTCAGACAGGGGTGCACTGCGACCCTAATTTCATTTTATTAAGGTCACTGTGGTTGTGGTTGGGAAGGTTTCCCAGGGGAGGGCATTGAAGACCGAGCTGTAGTCTAGGGAGATGTGATAATAACCAATGGTGACAATGGCAGTGTGGACTGAGTGGGTGATAAAGGCTCACGGGGAGGAAGGAGTTGAGGATTCTCAGATTTCTGATGTGGGCTGCTGGCATGTCTGCAGATGATCTCACTTTACGAAATTCTTGCTCCTAACCTGTCTTAACTCCAAAAAACACTGGAGGGGTCCTGGAGTGAGCACACGTGTAAATCTACTCACAAAGCCATTTAGATGCATACTTGGACCCAAAGGACACTCATTCCCATAGCCATACAGCTCTGTCATACCCACCCTTGTGAGCACACTGCTGTGTAAATACACACAGCCATATAGCTACTCATGATGATACACTTACACATACTCCATGCTCCAGACAATGGCCCTGATAAATGTATCCATCTCAGTTCAAAGAGCCTCTCCCAGAGCTGAGGTTGTGCTGTTACCTTGGGCTAAGTGTGGCCTCCAGGCCAAAAGAACACATGTTGATTTCTTTGGGCCTCTCTCTGGGAACTCCACACACAGCTCAGCCATTATCCTTCCTACTACATCCATGTCGATTATGACTCTGGCTCTTCCTGGTTACCTTCCTATCACTGGCTTAATGGGAGGGATAAATGGAGTTTAAATTCAGGTAAGGGGTTTGCTTATCTAAATGTTTGCTGAGGCCTTTTCCAGAGCAGTAGTTCTGAATGTGTCTGCTGGACTCTTTTAAGAATCCAGTGAAAGCTGTGAACACTTTTCCCAGATAAACATAGCTGTGTAACCACGATTTTGAAAACAAAATCAGAACCTATCTTTTGGTCCCTAATTAAGAACTTCACTAGAAGTAAATCAGAGGATCAGTTTCCTGGTTGCCCTTTCTGTAGTTTTGAAGTGGTGCTAAAGGAGATAGAGTAGGGCTCCAAGTCCCCAGAGGATGAAGCATTGGGCCTCATCAAGTCTCAGGCCATGAGGATGGGGCGGTCTCTCTTTCCATCCTTCTGTTACCCTTAGTTATGGTGCCAGGCTGTCAGTCTGCAGGTCCTCTGCTGGGCCATCAGTCTTTCAGCTGGTTAGTGGAAGAGTTAGAGGCAGGCAGTTCAAGCTTATCAGATATTTACTTATCTGGTGTTAGAAGGTCAGTTAAAAAGCCAGTAGGTCAAGTGATTTGTGGTTTAGAAACTTAATCAGCCAACTGGCCAGTCACTTAGTGTTAATTTTTTAGGTGGACAGTAGTCCGTCAGGATTCATCGGTCGAAGGTCGATATAATGATCAATCCATTCATCAGGGAGCCAGTTTTTGAGAATGCTGAACAGCTGGGTCACCAGTGGGACCAAAGGGCAACTGGGGTGAAACCATTTGGATACAGAGTGTGTTTCTACTTGCTACATCGTGAAGACAATATGGTAGCACTACCCCCTCCTTATTTGCGGTTTTGCTTTCCATGGTTTCAGCCCCCAGTCAAATGTGATCCAGAAGCAGATGATCTTCCTTCTAAGTTATCCTCAGATCAGTAGCAGCTTAATGATACATCACTGTGCCTACGTGTTCACCTCACTTCATCTCATCATGTAGGTATTTGATCATCTCACAGCATAATAGAAAGGAGGGTGAGTGCAGTACAATATTTTGAGGGAAGGAGGGAGAGAGAGAGACCACATTCACAGAACTTTTATTACAGCATATTGTTATAATTTTTCTATTTTATTATTAATATTGTCTTACCGTGCTAATTTATAAATTAAATTCTATTATGTGCATGTATGTACAGGAAAAAACATAGTATATGTAGGGTTCAGTATCTGCGGTTTTAGGCATCCACTGGGGGTCCTGGACAAGGACAAGTGTGGGCTACTGTATAGGCAAGTGGAGAGGAGAGGTGACTCCTAGGCCACCAGAGGGAGCTTCAGTTTGCTGGGAAAGAGGAAACGCTATAGAACAAGGGCCAGGCAGAGTTGACACTAGACGGCAGTGTGGTGCCCCTTCCCAACCGTGCCCTGCACACTCCAGAGCTAAACCTCAGGCTTGTGGCAGCCCAGTCTCTGGCCAGCTTGCGGAAAGGCTCCAGAAAGGATTTCTCACCTAGGAAGTGCTTAACCAAGACATGCTTGACTCCCGAGCTAGGAGGAAGCCAGCCAGCTACGACCAGAAGGACTTGCCACTCCTAGGCACCACTGCCAGGAGCACACCAGCCATGGGGGAGGAGGGAGAATGGAGGAGCATCTTACCTGTCTCTCCCAGGGCACAGAGGGTAGCAACTCCCTAAAGGTGAAACACAGAGGGCAGGATCTGTCTTCGGTCAAGGTGCGTGCCACTTCCCGGGCTGCTGCTTCAGCAGCTGCTTCTCTAGGGGCTAAGGAGGGGCTAGACCAATCGACCTAAAGCCGATGACTCAATTCCTTTGCTGGGCTCTGATCAGCTGCTCCTTCTGCGATGGGCAGTAACTCTAACGCCAAAGAGGGAGGTTAGATATAGATAATGAAGGAAACATGGGGAAAGGATGAGCTATGAGCTTAATTTCCCTTTGGGAATAGCTGAGATGTTTACGTAAGGTGTCAAATACGGCATTGGGCACAAAGGCAGGACTCAGAAGATTCGAGTTCTTTTCACCGCCAAAGGGAAGTGCAGGAGCCCAGGTAGTTGTATGCCTAGAGCATGATATTATGGCTCCAGATGGGCTTTCTGGCTTAATGGGCAGGAGCATATCCCGGCTCCAGCTGGTTTCCTTGTGTCAGAGCAGTTAAAAGAAAGAATAACTTCGGGACAATAGTGATTATAGAGGTGTCCTTGTGCCTAGCACTTTATGTACACTCTCACAGGAGGTATCACCCCCAGTTTACAGATGGGGAATCTGTGGTCTCACAGCTTACAATAGGAAGCGATGCAGAACTGGTTTTAAACTCAGCCTGTGTGGTTCCAAAGCTCTTTCCTTTTCTGGGATATCCTACTTCAGACACAAATGGGGAAGCAGAAGAAAGTGAAAGACTGGGAGGTTGCTAGGTCCTGAGGAAGACTGGTTGGGGGCTCCGGACAGGATGGTCCCCTTCAGAGATTCTGCAAACCTGGCATCCCACATGGTGACAATGGCCCTTTTTCTCTCTCCCAGGCATGCAAGAAACGTGTCAACGACGGCAGTCTGTGCACAACCCCTTTGGCCTTGTGAATCACCTTAGGGAGCTTGGATTTTCTCTAGAAGGTAGGGGAGGACCAAGGGGTTTCAACAAGGAGGGGCATGGTTTGATTTGTACAGTCCATGCACCAGAGAGAAATATCGAGTGTGGACTTAGCATGTATTAGTAAACCCTCACACACTCACGTGGGGCCCGTGAGGAATGTTTACTGCAAAGGTGGAGTGATGATGAGCAAGGGCTCAGGAGTCTGCTGCTTTGACTCCCAGGTCTGCCACTTCCCTGCTGGGAGGCCTTGGAGGATGACCTCTCCTCTCAGCTTCTTTCTCCAGGTTAAAAATGGGAGACAAGAAGGATGATCTCAGGGTCACAGGATTGCTATGAGACAGAAACGAGGCTTTGCTTGCAAAGCACAGCACAGTGCCCGGGACCCTGAGGCGTTCAGTGAACACTGACTCCTCCTCACGTCGAACACGTCTCCTGCTGCCTTCCCCATCCTCTCTCGGCCTAACGTCTCTGTACGCCCACTGTTGTGGTGACCGAGTCCATGCAGGCCTTGACCTGACAGCATCTTATGCTCTTGCTTTCTGCCTCAGGGCTTCTCGGACACCAGGGTGCCCAGATGAACCCTCTGCACTCCTGCGGGTCCGACCCAGCAACAGGGGGCAGACAGCCGAGGATGGGAGCAAGGGGTCAACGTCCCTCTGGTCTTCCTCCGGGTGAATGGTTCAGATGCGTCTCAGGTTTGTCAGGAGGTCGCGTGGGCTGGAGCCACCGGTGACCGTGGTGGCTCGGCCCACAGCCCCACTGCAGCTTTCCCTCTTCCCTTTGTCACCTTCCCTGTCCTTCGCTCCTGTCCTCAGGACAACATTCCCTCATAAACACCTACACTTAAGGGTTTTTTGGGTTTTTTTATCCCCCTCAGACTGCTCTCGGAACGCAGGCTAAAACAACCCATGAGAAGATGATCCTACTTTCTTAGAAATGCTGCCTTAGAAAAAAGCGGGAAGAGAAATGGAGGGAGCTGGAATCATGAATGTAACAGAGATCATTCCCTGGACTAACGTTGACTCAGCTGTATGGCAGTTTTCAGGCTTTGCTTATTCACTTGTAGGAGGGTAGTGGAGTAAGGGGGTGGAGGAAGCGGAGCGCCAAGGGAGCTGGAAGAGGTCTGTTGTCTGGGAAAACCCACCCTCCAGTCCCGAATCTGCCACTTCCTACTGACTGTGGGATCCTGGGCAGAGGCCTACCTCTGGGCCCCGGTCTCCTTACCTGTAAAATGGAGATAATAAATGCTTACACAGCCCATGAGACATAATGGCTCTGCCAGTGTCCAGCCTCTGGTATGTGTTCAATAAATGGGAAGTCTTGGTAGAACAGCTCTGTGTAATCAGCTTTGGGCTGTTCAAGATCAAGTTTCTCCTATTGCTGCTTGTGCACTTACTGAACTGCCACACTAAGCCCCTCAAAGGCAGAGATAGAAGAAATTTGTCATCAATAGATATACTATCCCTTTCAAGCAACTGACCCCAGTTTTACTGCCCAGACTAGCAGAGGCCTTAGGCCCTAGGCTTTGCTTGCATTCTGTTGCAGGTCTGTTCCCAGGAGCAGACTCTGAGAGGGATGCATGTGGGAAGTTTACTCGTGAATGTTCTTGGGGCCAATGCTGCGGAGGAAGGGGAGGCAGGAGATGAGGCAGAAGTGGACTGTGATGCAGTCATGAGGCCTCCGTTGATGCCATGGGAAGTGCTGAAACAGGGATGGGATGGCCCCTCAGCGTTGTCACCAGGGTTTTCAATCCCTGCCTTGCCTACTCATTGGATGCGGCTGTCCCAGGAAGGAGACACTGCCAGCTGCTGGGGAAGAGTCATGAAGTGGTCTTCCCAATATCCACTCCCCGTTCTTCCTTATTAAGAGGCACCTGGGGGCGCATGGGTGTCTCACTTGGTTAAGTGTCCGACTCCAGCTCAGGTCACGATCTCATGGTCCATGAGTTCCAGCCCCACGTCAGACTCTGCTGACAGCTTGGAGCTTGGAGCCTGTTTCAGCTTCTGTGTCTCCCTCTCTCTGTGTCCCTCCCCCACTCACGCTCTGTTTCTCTCAAAAAATAAACATTAAAAAAAAAAAAAAAGAGACAGCAATGTGCCCAACAAAAATATTCACTCTCCTAGATTCCTTTGCAATGGAGGTGGGCCAATGGATCCTGTTCCAGCCGGTAAGATGTAAATAGCAGTCTGGGTTTCTGACACTAGGGCCACTGGGGAAAATGAAAGGCTTTATTTGCTTATCCATTGTATTCAGGTTTCTGTGGCACCCAAAGTCCTAAATGGTTTTGAGAGGCACTGTCGTGTCCTGCTTAAGAACATGGTCCTTCGAGTTAAACGGGCCAGAGCTTTGAGTCCTACCTCTGCTGCCTACTGTGTGAAATCTCAGATGGGTCACGCCATCACACTTACCTGTTTCTATAAAGTGGGAATGATGGTACTACCTGACATGTGTCTCATGTAACCCTGGGGTAACCAGCCTGTCGCAGTTTGCCTGGAACGTGCTCAATTTTAGCAATGAAAAGTCCCTCATCCTGGGGAACTCCTTAGTCCCAGGCAAACCGGGACAGTTGGTCTCCCTATTCAAACACACACCCCAAACTACCCTATCTCCTTTACAGATGGAAGACTGGGCCCTCCCTGAAGGCTAGACATTATGTTTGATGCCATCCCTTAATGGCTGAGTATAACATCACTGCAAAGATTAGTTTTATATTATGTGGTTTTTTCATAAGAAAAGCAGCAACCACAGATGGTCAGAGGCACAGTTGGAGTATTTTCCTGATCATTTAAATTTTTAACAGTTGTAACCCCACTATGTTTTAGTACTCATTGATATTCACCAGCAAATATGGTATCTTGTAGGGCTATTGGAAGTGAAATTAGTCTAGGAAAAGACTTTTCCATGATGTGTTACACAGTACAAGCGCTATGAAGTTGACCGGTGTCACACACACTTGGGTTGGAGACTAGGCTTGGCTCTTCTTTTGGAAAAGTGACTTCACCCCCGTACCCCACTCCAGCCTGCTTCCCCATTTGTGTTAGGGGTAATAGGAACTTCTTGAGAGCATTTAGATTGATAAAGAAATGCTTGTGGGGCATTTCTCAAGGAAAGTGTGACCCCAAAATGGTGCCTTTACTGCTCCCAGGTATCCAGAAGCCAGGCCTCAGGCCGCCCCCTGCTGAAGGGCTCCGCAGCTCTGGGAAGAGCCAAATGGACCCTCCAGTGATACCTGCTCCTCACATCAAGGCCAGTCTCAGCTGGCAAGTGGGTTTCAGAGGCCAGGATGGCCTGACCAGACATTCTGAATTTGGCTGGTTCCTCTCAAGCACAAGTATTATTATTCATGAGATGGCTACAGGGCAGGTACCAACATTTAGTTCAGTGGCCTTGAGCAATGGGAGTTAATTGGGGCCCAGGCCAGAACTCTGGCCACTATCAAAGCCAGTACTGCAATGAAAAAACCCTAGCTGTTTTCTGCTCTGTACTTGGGGCTGTGTTTAAACACACCCGGGTACACCCACGCTAGCTTGGGCTGCTAAATCTGTTCAGAAGGCTTCCTGAAGACTCACAGAAATGGAAGCATGCATCCCTGCCTCTCCTGTATCAGTTTTTAGGGGTCCCAGGTAAAGGAATCACTCACATCTTTCAAAAGCCTAATTCTGCTATAGCCTCGAAGATCCTCAAATAGGGTTAACAGCAGTATTAAGTTCTCCAATTGTTTATCAGTGAAATTTGAGAAACACTCTAGTCATGTTAGTATCTGCAGCTGTACTGAAAAAGGGTTAACTGCTCAATTGGGCTACAAAATTAACGTGTACAATCGCTGGCTTCTGCTTGTTCTGTGTACCTCAAAAGCCTGTGGTCTCATTTTAGTACCTTGGTTTTAAGTTTCAATTTCATTCATTTAATATTTTAAAAATATGTCTTTAGGGGAGCCTGGGTGGCTCAGTCGGTTAAGTGTCTGACTTCGGCTCAGGTCATGATCTTGAAGTCTGCGGGTTCAGGCCCTGCATCAGGCTCTGTGCTGACAGCTCAGAGCCTGGAGCCTGCTTCGGATTCTGTGTCTCCCTCTCTCTCTGCCTCTTCCCAGCTCGTGCTCTGTCTCTCTTGCTCTCTCAAAAATAAATAATCATGAAAAAAATTTTTTAAAAAGTCTCATCTATATCATTAAATATTATACAAATATTAGCTAGCTACCTATGTATCATCTATCTCAATGTGGAAATACCTCCAAGACATACTGTTAAAAGAAGTAAATAAGAAATATATTTTAAGGGAAGCAAATCACAGAATATATACAAAGTGATCTTATTTAAAAATTACATATATTTGTACATCTGCATGGAAAATTTCTGGAAGAGTATCTGTCAAACAGCTCACAGTGTTCTCTCTGGAGGTGAGAAAAGAACTTCACTTGAAGCTGCTTTCAGTATAGTTTGATTGTTTTCCAGTGAGCATGTATTAATTTTAATCATAAAAACAAGAAAGCTGAATTTGCACCTACACCTGCCATGAACTAAGCCATTAAGACACTGCCCAGAAACCAAGAACTAAATGCATTAATCTCGGCTCAGTGCTCAGTGTTTGTTTATGGAGAGAGATGTCTCAGTACTTGATGCTGAGGAAGGTATATTAATGATGTACATACCTGATGTCTTGGGAGGCAAAAACCTCTTACCTATGCTTTTAATGTTGACTTTTATCCAAAATGTTTACCTTTATCAAGAGACGTTTCCAACTGATTTTTAAAACATCTTCTGGGGCGCCTGGGTGGCGCAGTCGGTTAAGCGTCCGACTTCAGCCGGGTCACGATCTCGCGGTCCGTGAGTTCGAGCCCCGCGTCGGGCTCTGGGCTGATGGCTCAGAGCCTGGAACCTGTTTCCTATTCTGTGTCTCCCTCTCTCTCTGCCCCTCCCCCGTTCATGCTCTGTCTCTCTCTGTCCCAAAAATAAATAAACATTGAAAAAAAAATAAATAAAACATCTTCTGATTCACTTTTGGTTTTAAATCTTCAAACTGTGTTTAGCAGTCCTAATTCAAATATATCGTGAGTGGAAGCAAAAACCAACTGATTAGGTTTAAATACTCAAGAGACAGCACATGATTTTCAGCAATGAAAGGAGCTGTGTAAATGGATTTCAAACCAGTCCAAGGCCACTAGCTTGGGGTCCTCTGGGCCCCATGCGCAGCCTGCAGCCAGGCCATGGGTCCTGGCCTCTTTTCTCCGCGGGTACTGGAGAGTTGTCTAATTTGCAACATTTTTACTTACAACAACAACAATAATAACAACAACAAAAGGATACATTTCTAAAATACTGGAACTTACTTCAAAAGACCCATAGGTACAAACCATGACTTGTATGTACAAGTATTCTTCAAAAATTTATTTATAGAAATGGACGTATGTATCCAAAGGCAACATTAGACAAAAACAAAAAGTTTGGAATGCCAACGACACAGGAAAGTCTCACCTGCACTTTACATTTCTTCACAAGGAACTAGCACCATTTTAGTTCAGAATCCACAGATTTCATTATAATTGCTTCTAATATATAAAATACCTTATAAAGCTTATTTAACTATCTAGTAACAAAGTTCTTCCAAAAACTTATTTAAAAATCAGTTAGAATTTACCATTTGAAACCGACGAAAATGGTTTAAAAACTGATCTAATTCTAGGGCTGGTCAAGGGAATGGGCCATAACTAGTTTTACTGGAAGAAAGTGCCTGAATTCAGCTTCTGGCTTTCCTTCTAACCACCAAGCAGGTACAGTAAATTGAATATCACATAGGAATAAGAGCACATCTAAAACTGGCCTTAGAAAATATTTTCCCAGACTATAAAAATACTAAATGGAATACAAAAATCTCAGCATATACAGCAAATAGACTACAGCAGACAAATATTTAAAACCTACTTAAAACTATCATCTACCACAATCATCATGAACATCAAGTATTATTCTAACAATTTTTCTATGATTCATTCGGATTTGATATTTACTTCCCCTCAAGTTTTATTGTAACACCAGATATAGACCAAATTCGGTGTGTCTAGTGGAGGTTACTGGAGGCACCACTGAATAATTCTCTGCGTTCAATTGCTTCTTAAAGCGCTGAAAGTGCGAACTGTAGAGGAGCCAGTTTTCTGAGGTCAGGGGTCAGCACACTGCAGCCCATGAACACAGCCACACTCGTCTGGCTATGTGCTGTCTGTGGGTGCTTTCATGTTCCAAGAGCAGAGCTGAACAGTGAGGACTGTATGTGGCCTTTGGGTGCTCAAAGTCTGAAATCTTTACTATCTGGCCCTGTACCGAAAGAATTTGCCGACCCCTATTTCAGATAAATCACTTCAGGAAATGTTTCCTTGAAGTTAGGACAAGGTAAAATTGTCCCAGGTGAAGAAAATGCGGGCTGAGGTTTGCTGGTTCCATCATATAGTACCATGGCGGATCAAAATAATATACATGTGGATCGCCAACTTTGAGTATTGAATTATTATTCTGGCGTTGTAAGCAAAGTCTGGCTCTGAAAAAAGTACCTTCCCTTTCTCTGTGAACTGGCCATTACGTACCAAGTAACTAACTCGTGTACCCAATTATAGCGACGTACTTACTGTTCAACCCAACCATCTACGTGGCTCTAAAACACAATTTCTAGTCTTTATAAATCAATAATCTTAAACCCTTGGCAACAGACAGAACTAGAAGCAGACCCTTCCCATCCCTCTCTATTGGCATAGATTCTATGAGCACTGTGCTGCTCACCTTTTAGAATCCTTCCCTGTGACATGCATCATAATAATTAGTACTAGTACTACTCCCCAGGCCCACAAACATGTCCCTTTTGACAAAGCGGACTAGGTTTTCTAGGGGGCACATGGGCTTGGAAGAATGCTTGTGGTGGTCCTGGCAAAAAGAGGTGTGGAACGTGACATCAACACCATTATAAAGAATCCGGACAGAATGCTCACTGGGCTTTTCTCTGTCTTGCCAGAGCTCAAAGATCAACCTGGCTGCAAACCTTGGGAATCTGGCTTCCATAAGGCCCAAGGCACTGAGAACTGGTGACAGGGTGACATCGTGAGCAGAGTAGAGGGTGAAGACCTCTTCTTTCCTGCCCTCCGCAGCACGCTGCATCCGGGTGACGGTCTGATTGAGGATGGGGTGGGCGCCCAGGAGTGCATAGCCCAGATACAGTTTCTTCTCCCGCCTCTCTCTCTCGTCCTCTATCTGATGTGTCTTGATCACCTTGAAGTGCTCCATGTCAATACAGCCATTTCTGGTGCACGGGAAGCTGACGTTGTGGCAGAAGTGGCAGAGCATGGAGTCTATGGGGTTGGCCGCTCGAAGCTGTTTGGTGGGGACATCCACAATCCTGGCCATGTCCTCGTAGGTCCTCTCCAGCTGGCTGTTTTTCAAACGTAAGAGGTATTGCCGACGCTGTTCCTTTTCCAGATACTGGTTTCTCAGGGGACAATAGCAGTTTCCGGAGCAGAAGAGAGCACTTGGCTGGTGCCTAAAATGAATCTTCTTCCAGTCAAAATCGGGGAGAAAACCATAAAGCAAGGCCAGCCCACTCTGGAGCGTCCGGCTTTTCCCAGTGGTCTCCAAGTAAAGTTGGTCTGTGGACCAGTTATTCGGCAGGAGTTTGTGTTTCTTTAGATAGATGTCCCTCAGCAGCTGGCCATTCTGCAAATGCTGCACGACTCCTGAAACACAGGGACACGAGCTGCCCTCACTACTAGCTCAGCAGAAGGAGTAGCAAAGGGAAGTCAAGTCTGTGGCCAACTCTACAATGCTTTACATCAGTGCCTGAGAATATAACCAAAACCATCCCCCAGCGTGTGGAAGCTCAATCAGCTCGTGAAGGGAGCCCCTTGGGGTTATCATCCATGAAGGGATGGGCAGAGCTGGGGAGCACCAATCCCTCCCTTCTTGCCCAGCCCCTTCCCTGGGAAGGGGCATTGTGACTGGTGGGCCTCAGAAGGCAGGAAATGCCCTGCTGGTAGGTGCCAAGGCTGTAATTGGCATGGGCCTAAGGAGAGCTTTCTCCAACCTGCCCAAGGACACAGCATTCTTTGGTATGCAGTGAGGGCCCATGGGAATCACTCAGGTAAAGAAAAAAAGTTGCTTGCTGGCTCCCTAGTCCCCTCACTGCCGTGGAGTTCTCTCCCTCATTCTCCCTACTCTCCCAAGCGAAGGCTCTCTGCTAACCTTCTAGCGGCATTCCGTCTAATCCTGCCGCAGGGTTACCAGCTCATCAGGGATATATTGTCTGCACGGATATGGAATGATTGCTCAGATACCGGATAGAATACTTGAAAAAAAGCAAAGTGCAGAACAGTACATTTATTATAGCCCTTTTAAATAAAAATGAGGGAAAAGTAAGAATGTATATTTGTAGTTTTGCATAAACTACAGAATGTGTCTGTGTTTTGCATAAAGAACCTTTGGAAGGACATGCAAGAAACTAATACCAATGGTTACCCAGGGATGACAGGGGCACAGAAATGGAATAAATGGAACATAGGAACAAAAATTTTAAACTTACCTGTTAACTAAAAGTTTAACAAGTTTTATTTTTGAACCACCACAGTATGGTAACACATTATCTTGAAAAAAAAAAAAAAAAAAAAAAGAAAAGCCTTATCTTCAAACAGAAAACAATCTGCAAGCTCACCCTCCAAGCAGTAGGATGTAGGGGTGATGGAATCTCAGCAATAGATATGAATTCTCGGAGAGGGTAAGCCACATGCAGGCCCCATGACCAGTTCATGACCAATGTCACTTATTCAGATGCCCAAATGATATGAAAACCTGAGACAACTCAAGGCTGAGGTGCGTGAGACAGAGGGAACTGCTTTGGCCCGGGAAGGGGAACAGCTCAGGAAAGTATCACGAAGGGTGTCTGGGTCCCGTTCTGAAGGAAGAATATCGAGGGAATTCCTTCAGAGATCGGCGCTGACACAGGTCTTAGGCATTTATTTCCAAAATGATTTGCATAAAGAGGCAAACCGTGAGTGACAAAGATTAAGAATCTGTGTCTGGCCCCAATTCACCTCTGGGTCTACCTATGCCTGGGCTACATACATCAAGGCTGAGTGCTTCCCACATGCCAGATCTTTCTCCTTTCATCCTCACAAAAACCTGATAAAGAAGGCATATTATTATCATACCCAATTTCCTTATTTTACAGCTGAAGAAACCGAGCTGTTAAGCGGCAGAGTTGGAACTCAAGACCCCCAATATCCCCGCAGGCCCAACCTCACCCTCCTAGTCCCTGCTCACAGTGCCTTCTCCCTGCATTTTCATGCAGAAATACTATGTTCTAGCCATTTAGGGTCTCCTATCCTCTCCCAACATATATCTCTTCATGGCTTTGTTCATGCCCTTCCCCTTGCTCTGCCTAGAGAAATCCTCATCCAGTCTCTACCTCCAATACTGCCTTCTCTGTAGTCTTCCTTCCTCCTCCTCCAGGTCAGATCAAGAATTCCTTCCTGGGACACCTGGATGGCTCAGTTGGTTGAGCGTCTGACACTTGGTTTCGGTTCAGGTCATGATCTCACGGTTCGTGAGTTTGAGCCCCGCATCCGGCTCTGTGCTAACAGTACAGAGCCTGCTTGGGATTCTCTCTCTCCCTCTCTTTCTGCCCCTCCCATGCTCTATCTTTCAAAATAAATAAGCTTAAAAAAAATTCCTTCCTGTTCCAATTTGTCACTGGATCTCCAGGGCTTGAGCTGTAATCACTGAGCCTAGCGTAGGCTGGCACCGTGCTAGGCATTTTACACACGCTAATCTCGCTCACCGCCTCACCGGCCCTGTCGGGCGGACGTCAATGGTCCCGTTTCACAGGCCTGTGCACTCTACAGCCCTGGATCTACTCTGTAGGACTGTGCAGCTTGCAGCAGCATGGTGAGCTGCCTTCTTGCGCGCTGTCCCATGGCAGCTGCCGGTTCCTTTAGGACAAGCCGGGGAGCATCTACTCATCCAGCCACTCCTCTCTCCTACACTCAGCAGCTGCCAAAGCGTCTTGAATAGAGTAGGCACTAATGATCAATCTTATATAGTTACTGTGGGGGTGCCAAAAGTGTTTCAGTTATAAATGGTTATTCTAACATCCATATATTTTTAACGAAATTTAGAATAGAAGATGAAAGTGAGCATTAAAAAAGAGAATAAGGGAACAGGAACAAACAGTACTGAGAAAATGATTTCTAGAGTAATGTTGATTTAGAAAACGATGTAGATAATAGACCAATTGAGAAGAGAGGTCAGAATGAACAATTGTCTCTAAGTGTGTAAGGGCCACCTCCCCCAACCTCTTTTCAGGGAACAGCCCCTGGATCTAGTGGCTGGGCCCCTACTGCTCAATGCCTAGTCACCCTGACCTCCTAGCCAGCTGATGGGCACTGACCCTGAAGTACCCCATCAGACACACACACACACTCTCTCTCTCTCTCTCAAGAATTTGGACTTGGGGCACTCAGTAGTTGGGTGCACATCTGACTCTTGATTTTGGGTCAGGTCATGATCCCAGGGTTGTGGGAATGAGCCCTGTGTCTGGCTCCATGCTGAGTATGGAACCTGCTAGAGATTCTCTTTCTCTCCCTTCTACCCCTCTCCCCTGCTCGTGCTTTCTCTCTAAAATTAAAAAAAAAAAAAAAAAAAAAGAGGACACCCATGAGGGAAAAAAAGAATTTGGACTTGCAGTTCATCTCTGGGTGTGGCTAAGACTGTCACTCTGTGGACAGACAGAGCAAAACCACAGAAGCTGGGACAGACAGCTTTTTTTATTCCTGGTTCCAGTCTCTGGAGGCCTGGTCATATTCTTGCCCTTAAATCTAAGTCTGTGAATCACCCTGAATCCTTACAATAAATATACCTCTTTAGCTTGAGTTGGTTTCTGTTGCTTGCAACCAGAGAGTGTGACCAATGGTTCTCAGCAAGCATGGCTCTGGTCTCAGGGAGCGTTTGGGGGTTGAGTTGTCACAATAATGTGGGGAAGAACATTCTTGATACTTAGTGGGTGGGGGCCACGGAGCTAGACAGTCTCCACAAGGAACTGTTCTCTGTCCCACCTAACTTTTGTGTACCACAAAATATTCCCACACATGAAAAAACCTGTTAAAATACTTTAGCCTACAACCTGTTTCTTTGTGTCATAAATATAAAACCGTTTTTACATACCATTAACATCCACTGATTTTTTCCAGATATGTAGTATAAATTAAGGGACGTCTGATCTTACTTTGATCAGAACTTGCCAAAAAAATCATGTCCCAAAACATGGTTTTAGAGTCCCCGGTGTAATATCCCTTAGTCAGACTGCATTTACAACTGTCACAGTTGTCACAGTTGTCCGAATAACCGACTGTGTCATTCTATTTGCTAGTGTGGGTGTGCTCAAGCTTTTATATTGAGACATAAAATTATATAACAAATTCATTTCCTTTTGTTTCTTCTTTATATTAGAGTTAGGGTATCTGATATAATTGCCCTTCTTTAAAATAGGTCATATTATATTTGAATTTCACTTCAGGATGGTTAAAGGAGCACCACAAAATACCTGTTAACAAAAAGAGGTGCTTGGTCTGATAGGATGAGAACTCCTGTTTTAAACTACTACAGGCCTGGGGTGCCTGGGATTCTCTCTCTCCCTCTCTCTCTGCCCCTCCCACACCTGAGCACACACTCTCTCTCAAATAAATAAACTTTAAAAAATATGTGACAAATCCACAGGGCCAACCATAGGACAGAGACCTTCCTTCCATCAAAGCTGAGGTCCTACAGTACTGGTGGGACAAGGCAACAACATGGCCGGTAGGTTCTCCCGATTCTTCCAAAAAGACTGGTGACCATGCAAAAGGTCCTTTGAGATCCCAGACTGAAGTAGGAAGAAACCAGAACCTATTGGGAGATTCCCAGTTCCTTCTCTTCTCAACAGAGGTGACCCCACAGTTAACTCACCAACCTAACATGACAGTGAACTGGCTGTGTAGTGGTATGAACAGGGCTACAGAGAGAAAGGTGGGTTTCTGTGACGAACACTCTCAGCCAGACAAACTCCATGCTCACTGGGGATCTGCCATATGTGTTTGTTCCTGAGATCTCTCCCATCCAAACTTAATCAGGTTATTTTCTTTGAAGTATCGAAGGACATGGGATTGGTTACAGAAATTATGGCCCAGCAAGAGTGGGATAATAGGCAGACATCAGAAATGATGCTGTTAAAAAATAATACAAAAACAGAGAGATGAATCATAAGAGACTCTTGAATACAGAGAACAAACTGTGGGTTGCCGGAGGGGTCTTGGGTCGGGGGATGGGCTTGGGCAAGGGGCATTAAGGAGGACACTTGCTGGAATGAGCACTGGGTGTTATAAGTAGGTGATGAATCACTAAATTCTATTCCTGAAATCATTATTACACCATATGTTAACTAACGTGGATTTAAATTAAAAAAAAAAAAAAAGAAATGATGTTGTTGACAAATATTTGTTGACAGGGAAAGACTATCACAACGTACCGTTAAACGAAAAGCTGAGTTACAAAACACTGTGCTTAGTAAGCTACCGCTGTGTGTGCGTAAGCATGCACATAAACGAAAGAAAACAGGATACTAATTTCTTCAGTGGACTAGGGTTATGGGTACTTTACGTTTTTCTTCCTTTTGCTTGCTGTCTTTCCTAACTTCTCTTCCATTGACTATACTGCTTTTGCAATATAAAAAGGGTTATTTTTAATTTTTAGAAATCGTGTGTGTAGAGACGTTGGTGGATTCAGAGCTGCTTGAGGTACTAGCCCTTATACACTCCCGTGAGCCCACAGAGCCTAGCCCAGGCGCATCTGCTCCGATGTACGCCAAATGGAGGAGCACACAGGAGAAGGAATGAGCAAATGGCCGCTGTGCATACCTGTCTGCGTGAGCTCGCCCATCTCACACAGTGCGTGATTGGGGTAAAGCGGCAGGGAGTGCAGGGGGCTTTCGAAAGAGGCTCCGGATCCTTTTGACATGTGACTAACGAAAGCTTCCAGTTTAGGGTGATACGGTTTCCTAAAGAGACAACACAGAGAATTAGTGGTCACCGTGCTCCAAAACGGTCCACAAGGGTTTCAACCCCAGTCAGCAAAATCTCAGGCGTGGCATGCCCTGCTCACCCACTGTCATAGGTACTGGCTTAATCGCTTCTAAATTCCAGTACCATTATTACGTGACCACTGACGTTCCACAAGGCCAGCCTGAGCCCCTAACCTCTGCTGAAGCAGCCATCATTCCCAGCACTATGGGTGTCACCTTTGCCCTCCACCACCCAGATCCCCAACCTGCGCCCCTCCCGTCTCCCTCCCCAGGCGGCTACAGAATCCCACCGGGTAGTCATGTCCAGGCTGGGAACCCTTCTTGACTTCTCCCTCCCCTGTTCCCACACATGCCATCTGCCACCCAATCCTGCAGACGTGTCCTCCTGGGGCTTCTCTACCCCCCTTCTCCTGCATCCCTGCAGCCACGACCTGGAGCTTTTGTCCATATGGCACGGGCTCCTCTTTGGTCTACTTTAGCCTAATCTTGCTCGTCTAATCTTGCCTTTTTCACAGCCGGGGATCGACCTAAAGGCAAGGCCGACCGTCCCTGCTCTTGTTCACTGCCATCTTCCCATGGAAGCGGTGTGTGGCCCATCTGCCTGTTCCAACCCTACCTCACTTGAGGTTCAGGGCTCTCCACCCTCTCCATTCTAATGCTGGGCTCTGGTCACACGCAACCAACTGCCTTCTGTACCCCCAACATATCTTGTTCTTTCATGCTTCCAACACTTTCCACATGCTGCCCCTTCCTCCTAGCAAACCTACCTCAACCTGCCCCTCAGTAATCCTTAACTGACCTGGGGGAAAATCTCCTTTGAAGAAAATTAACTGATTAAGGTAACCAAGATCGCCATAGTTCTCTACAGTTCACATTGCATTTTGCACATACAGTATTTCATTTCATGGGAGGGTGCTTATGAAGAGCTAAAAAACATCTTTTTTTTTGTAATATCTGACATCATTTATATTTTTGCCATGAAGTACATGGGTAAATCAAGATTTATCTTTCTAACGGGTGATATACAATTTCCCTGAATAATGAAATGACCTGTGAATGTATATCCATTCTCCAGCTGAACAGAAGTGAACAGATAAGACTAGTTCCCAGCTAAGCTAAAGCAGTATGAAAAGGAAGCAAGGATAAATTGTCCCGATGGCAGACCTCTCTTGTCTGAAAGCCCAGTTAACTTTGACAATGCTTTTAAAGTAACTACTAAAATGCTTCTATTATCTTTCAAAAACATAACGCTAAAAAAAAGTCCATCTTTAAAAAAATGTTTTAAAATTAGAGAATGCTGGGGCGCCTGGGTGGCTCAGTCTGTAAGGCTTCCGACTCTTGGGTTTTGGCTTAGGTCACGATGTCATGGTCCTAAGATGGAGCCCCCAGTTGGGCTCTGTACTGGGTCTGGAGCCTGCTTGCGATTCTCTCTCTCCCTCTTTCTGCCCCTCTTCCGTGTGTGTGTGTGTGTGTGTGTGTGTGTGTGTGTGTGTGCGCATGTGTTCTCTGTAAACAAACAAACAAACTTTAAAATTAGAGAATGCTAATCCTAATACAGTCTAATTATCCTGGATTGCTGCAGGGTATTGTGTCTTTTCATAAACACAGAGGGTATGTTGTTCCTCCTGAGGCTAAAACAGATAAACATTTGCAAACTGGGGAATAAGGTTTCCAGACTGACAATGAGGCTGCCAATATGAATCCACACAAACAAAGGCTATCCGTCAACAGGAGTCAAATGTTCTGTTCCAAGTCATTATTATGGGCTGGTGATTTTTGAGGATCTGAGAAGGCTTTGCTGCCAATTTCAGGAATGAAATTTCACTATGGGCAGTGTTTGCAGAGCTGGTGCAAGTTTTCAGGGCATCTGACTACTTAATGGTATGTTAATATCTAACTATACATATGAAAACTTGTTTTGGGTCTGGAAAGACAGGTGATTCATGGAAGAAAAACTTCATATACAGAAGAGATGGCAGATGGATGGATCTTTTTAACAGGAAGAGGACCAGGTAACCTGAGTCCCAGGCCTGTCCTGGATCTGAGTGACCAGGTCCTATCTGCCAAGGCCATGGCTCCACCCCTGCAGCCAAGAGGGTACCTAGTACATGGCAGATACTCCAAAACACGTGTGAATGAATTCAACTGGGAAGTGCCCCAACCTTAGATGCTTTATGAAAAGTATAAGCCTCCCATAATCTGTAGCAATGAATATGGCAAGTTCCTACAGTGGTTTATTAAAATATTCAGATTTCAATGGAAGTACTATGAGTGAAACTGCTAATTGTGCTAATTGTGATTCTCTTTGAGCAAACTATAGGTAGGCTCCTCTGAATCGTCTTCCCAACTAGGCCTCAACCTTTGGACTTCCATGTTCTTTTTGGACTTATGTCCCTCTTTGCATCATTCAGTTTTAGAAAACATCCTGCTAAGTCAATGTAGCCAGAGTCTCCTGCTCCTGATATCTGATCAAATTCCTCATCTCCCAGGTGATATCTGCTCACCCTGGTCTGCCTTCAGCAATCTCCTCACCCCTGAGGTTTCTCTTTAGTCATTTTCCATCCACTGACCCCCACCCTGATCCTTGGCTGTAAGTTTCCACTGCCCATGTTGTATTTGGATTTGAGCCCAGTTCTTTTTTTTTTTTTTTTTTAAATCTTTTTTAATGTTTACTTATTTTTGAGAGAGACAGAGACAGAGTGTGAACAGGGGAGGGGCAGAGAGAGGGATACACAGAATCCGAAACAGGCTCCAGGCTCTGAGCTATCAGCCCAGAGCCCGACGCGGGGCTCAAACTCACAAGCCATGAGATCGTGATCTGAGCCGAAGTCAGATGCTGAACCGACTGAGCCGCCCAGGCGCCCCAGTGCCCAGTTCTATGCTAAGGTCTCTGCTCTCCTACTGCATTAGTTCCTGGATAAAATCTGTTTTTGCTACTACTACTGTCTGGTTCTGCTTTTTCTTTTAACAGTTGTACACTAAAATCTGTTCTCCTCTTCTTGGGAACTTGGTTAGATCCCATGTCTGAGGCCCTGGTGGTTAGGTAGAGCCACATGGTATTCTTCACCAATGGAATGGAAGGATGTATCCCACTTCTGGGTTTAGGTTTTCAGATCATGGGGTGCCCCTTCACACTCTTTTCCTTCCCACGGGCCACTATTTAGACATGGCAGCAGTCCTAGTTCAATCATGTAGACATCCCTAGGGCACGATGGGGGCAATGACCTGGAAGGAACCTGGGGCCCTAAATGACCAAGTGGAGTCCTGTCCTATGACCTGGATCACTCATCTCAGACCTTCACAGAAGGAAAAGATAAACCTCTTTGTTATTTGAGGCAATGTATTCTTCAGTCTCTTTGTTACAAAAGGCTAGCCTTACTCTGACTAACATAGAAATGATGATATTTGTGACGATGAATTTTTCTTCGGGAAAAACTCATGTCATTGTAGCCTCATTGGAAATCAGCTTTCATATTGAAAACTGGAAGAATTAAAAGAGTTACTATCTTAAGGCTTCAAACTGTTCACGTCCAGAATAGTTGTTTACATTTTTATATGCATTATTCACTTCTCTCTATGCCACAAAGCTCGAGACAGAACCCTGAGGCTAATCTACACACCCATGGGAAAATTTATTGTGCTTTAGCTATAATCTGAGTAATTTCTGAGTCCTGCACAGAACAGTAAGACAAACAGAGAACAGGTTTAATACCAGTGATACTGTTATCAGAAAACAATTCAAGAACGTTTACGTGGCTAGAAACTGGAGTGAGTTCATACTACAGATTTTCACGATTTATGCAAAGGAACTTATATTATTAATGAAATGAAATTCTACAAGGATAAACTCAATATACTTTTCTCAGTCTGCCTTTCTGGAACTTTGTGCATTAACTGACTTGATTACTCACCCCTCACCCTTTCCTAAAACTCTCTCCTTTCTTAGCTCTCCTAACATCACTACTGTGTTTGCAGTCACCACCTCCTCCCGGGATCCTCCTTTCTCTCTGTGCTATGTTATAGGTTGGTGTTTCCCAGGACTGTTTTTGGCTTTCCCTCACTCCATAGGCTCTGTGATACCAGTCAAGCTCACGGCTTCAGCTGCCATCAACATGTGAACTCTCAAATGAACCTCTACCTTCCAGCAAGACAATGCCCCTGAGTCCACACCTACACACCTTCTAGAAATTATCACTTGGATGCCTGATGACAGCTCAAACTTAGCACTGAGACCTGTCCTCATAACTTACCTCCTACTCCTCTTTCTTCTGCATTTTCTATTCCAGAGAGGGGCACCACCACGAGCCAGACACCCCATCAGAAATCTGGGCACCATCCTCTCTCTGTCTCACCCCCAGCCAACCTGTCACTAAGTCCTACCGACCCCACCTGGTGCCCTTCTCTCAGATCCAAGACTTCTCTCCAACTCTGCTGCCACTCCCTGAGTTTCAGCCTCTATCATTTATTCATTCAACAAATACTTAATCATGCTCCTCCCATGTGCCAGGCACTGTCTTGGGCACTTGGGATGTGGCGGCATTGAACACTGCCCTCAGGGAGCTTAGGAGCCTGGAGAAACAGACAACATACAATGAACACTAGAAAGAGAGAGAGTGTGTGTGTTTACATGTGCGTGCATGTATGCATGCATGCACATTAGAAGGTAACAGATGCTATGAAGCATTGATGCGTTGAGCAGGGAAAAAGGGGACCCAGGAGACTTGGGTGGAAGAAGTGCATTGTAATTGTAAGTGAAGTCTTCTGAGTGGTCTTACTGAGAAGGTGACATTTAAGCAAAGGCTTGTGGGAGGTGGGGGAACTGGCCAGCCATAAAGCCACTGGGGAACAGCTATCTGCAGAGAGGACACCGTCAGTGGGAAGGAGAGCTCGGGACAGTGTGGCTGAGGCTGAGTGAGGGTGAGGAGAGCCACAGCGGAGGGCAAAGCAGGGCAAGGGGATGAGGAAGAGCACAAGAGGCCTTGTAGGTCATTTTAAGGACTTCGGCTCGGACTCTGCGGGAAATCTTTCTTTTGGATCGCTGTCCCCACAGGAACGTAAACATCACTGCCGGCGTCTAATCCATCCTCCACATCATGGCAGCCAGAGATCTTCATAATTTCATCCCTCCATTTCTCAGCTCCCTCACTGCCTTCGTGCCTGATGTCCATAATCCTTAGCTGGGCATTCAAAGTGTCAGATAACCTAGTCCTTCGCCACCTCTCCACTCCAGCCTGTGGGCCGAGCTGTCCACCTCCCCCCACCTTTGCACAGGTTTCACCGCCCCAGGTATCATTTATCATCAGCTGCCACCTGACTTGTTCCTGCGCACCCTTGAGGTCCCTTTCTCTTGGTGGCCTTCCCTGACCTGGCATCCCACCTCTCCCTCTGCCACAAGTTGGGTCAGGCTGCCCTCTTGTGGTTTGTGCCCCTAAATATGGTTCCAAAACTACTTCTGCTTCTACTTTTTCGCCTTTGTCTCTAATACCTTTGCCGTTGCTGCCACCATTCGTGCTGGCCACCATTCCCCGAGGGCTCACCATGTGCTAGGCATCAGATCTGTCTCTCAGAGGGGAGTGGGGCCCCTGGGGCAGGAGCAGCCTCTCTTCCATGAATCTTTAGAAGCCCGCTCCCCCATTAGTCTTCCAGTCCAGCCACATACTGGTCTTACTGTTCTCCTACATGTGCAGCCCCTCCAGCCTCAGGCTCTTTGCACTTGCTGTTCTGTCTTTCTGGAACACCATTCCCCCAGATCTGCACAGGGCTGGCTCCTTCATCTTATTTAGGTGCCTGCCCACATGTCACCTCCTGTTACATGACATAGTACCTGACACATAATACATGTTTTAAAATAAAATGTAATGGGGCACCTGGGTGGCTCCATCCGTTAAGCATCTGACCCTTGGTTTCAGCTCAGGTCACGATCTCACGGTTTTGGGGATCGAGTCCCAGGTCGGGCTCTGCACTGACAGCATGCAACCTGCTTGGGATTCTCTCTCCCCCTCTTTCTCTGCTCCTCCCCTGCATGCACTCTCTCTGTCTCTCAAAATAAATAAATACAATTAAAAAAAATAATAAAATAACGTGTTGAATACTGGTTGAATTGAATATTCTTTTCTTCCTTGAATGTAGAAAACAGTATCTGATTCATATTCTTCAATGCAGAAGAAAAGCATTTAATACACATGGCACATGTATGGCTAATAACCTTAGTGCTGGCTAAATCTTGTCCTGTGAGGGTTACAACAGCACCTTTGTCATGAGGCACAGGGCATTCGTGAAGAGGCAGCTTCCACTACAAAGACTCGGGAGAGCCATGGAATGTGTCACCGTGAAGGGAAACACGGGGCCGCTCCCTTGCACCGACATTGGCACGGATTACTCAGCTCACTGCAAGACTGCCTGCTGGCCCTGATAAACCCTGTCACTAGACTGAAGTAGCAGGCACAGTCCAGGATCCACCGCCTTTAAGATGCCATGAAAGTTAGTGATTCTTGAAGCTGAACTAGCACCTGGGAAGGCACAGGCACAGCTGGTGACCCAGACCCCACAGTCTTAGGGGATTCAGAGGCTCAAAGTGGGTCCCTGTCACTGGGAGTCCTGCTCACTCTTACTCTAAGTGGGTATTTATAATTTTTTTAAATATTGTATTTATTTTTTGAGAGACAGAGAGAGAGAGAGAAAGAAAGAGAGAAAGAGAGAGAGAGAGAGAAGGAAAGAGTGTGAACGGGGGAGGGGCAGAGAGAGAGGAGGACAGACGATCCAAAGTGGACCCTGTGCTGATAAGCTGATAGCAGCCAGCCCGATGCGAGGCTCGAACTCACGAACCGTGAGATCATGACCTGAGCCAGTCGGACGCTCAACTGACAGAGCCACCCAGGCTCCCCAAGTGGGTATTTATAATGACAAGTCAACTTCATGTTTTTAAAAGTAGAATTAATGAAATGACATTATTTAATTAAACATGCATACTCCACCCTCTTTCCACAAAAGACTTAAAGCAGCTCTTAAAGATACAGAATGTTCAATAAAAGTAGGCCAAAAGATCAAGGCCAGAGAAAATGAGGGCAGAAGCAGCCAGGGCAGCTGGTCCCCAGAATAGCGTCTCTCAAATGGGAGCTCCAGAAATGGCCTTGTCAGAGGACCCTGTCCTGGCTGTGACAGAATGAGGGACCTTCGGACCTGGCCTGGCCTCATGACCATGACCACTCAGAGTGGGAAAGAGGCCGGGCCCCAGAAGGCCTGCAGGCTGCTGCAGTAAATAAAACATCATCGTTTGTAAACCTCTCAGTATGACCAGCTCAGTGCTTAGTCCGTCCCCTTAGTCAGACTTCATGAGGATGTAATAAGGGATGGACTATTGTCCCCATGTGCCAGGACAGAATACTGAGGCTCACAGAGGTGAAGTGATTTTCCCTACAACCAAAAAGGTCACAAAGTCCTCAGAGGATTCCAGGGCAGAGGCTGAAATCAATTGAGGCACTTGATTAGCAATTATGACTTGTGATTCTCACCAAGGTCCTGAATTCACTCAGCAACCAACCTAGTCCAACACCTACTTTATGCCAGGCTCAGACTGGGCACCAATGATACAGGAAGGAGCAAGACCCAATGCCCTTAAGGAGCCAGTGATGTGGGAAGGGCACAGATAATCATGCCGGAAGACAGGCTGCGAAGCATGTAGGTGCAAAGGGGAGGCCCTGCCCACTGCCAGGGGGCTATGCCCAATGGGCACCTTCTCCAGGAACAGCGAGGGTAGCCTCCAGAGCCTTGAGGTATTCAGGGACCCTGCAGCACTAGATGACTGGTCTGGGGACAGACTCCTGGTCTAAGCCAAGCCACTGAAATTCTCACATCTGGGAATGTGAAGCCCAGACAGAAAAAGAGGAGCAGAAGCCGGGAGTCATCAGGGCAGAAGCGTGGAACTGTCCACAAAGTCCCTGAGGCTGCCCTGAGGTTGCCCAACTCAGAGGTCTTTTCCTGTCCATTCCTGGGCAGTTCAAAGGGCAGATATCCAAAGTCTGTGCCAGTGGAGAAAAGCCCCTTCTCTGAGCTGTCCTCCCTGCACCTCACCCTATTCCTCCAGCCAATCCCCCAATCCAGAAACCAAAGGGTTAACACCCGGCACAGCAAGTGGCCTCTACCCTTGCCCTAGGCCTAAGGCCAGTTTAGGTCTGGTCATTAAATATTTTGCTTTGAGACCCTTCCTGTACATCCCTCTTCTCAGTTTGAGTGAGGCAGTGGCAGTGCCCAATACAACCAGAAACCCGTCCTCACACACCAGGAGAGGTTTCACAGAGGAGGCAGCTTCTCAGGGGAGCTCCTGAGGAGCTGTAGGAGTGGGTCACACAGGGACGGTGCAAGCAAGCTAAACAGCAGGTACACAGGCTTGCAGGGGTGGGGGGCCGGCAAAAGGTGGGTTGAGCAGTACAGAAGACCCCAGGGGAAGGGTTGGCACAGAAGGCTAGAGACTGGGGGAAGAAAGCCAGTGACTGCATGGCCTTCTGACAGGGGCCAGCCTCAACCCTGGGGCTCTACCAACTCACGGGACACTGGGACATGCATCCATGCTTGCTAAACACACAACAGACGACACAAGCGCCCAGGCTGTGAGCTTTGTGACCTCCAGCAGGAAAGGAGAAAGTGCATGGAAGCCTATAGTCATATTTCATATTTCATATTTCATGATGTGTTTACATCGAATGGTTCACTCCCTCTTCCCCATGATCTTGGACAGTGAGAAGCCTAGAGGCACAAAGAGTTAACCTGAAACCCCTGGCTCCACACCGCCATCCACTAGAAAGAACAGGCCTGGCTGCAGACAGGCAACCCATGGTTCTGCCAGAGCAGCCCTGCCCGAGGCAGGCTGGCACCCAGAAGCATTCCATCCAAATAACGTCTTCCCCACTGGGCACTGCCCTCGATCTCCTCTGCTCGTTCAGTAAATCTCAAGCCATGTGGTGTGCCCCCAGACACATTTGCAGAGGCCCGGCTCGTCATTTCATTAAAAAAAAATTTTTTTAATGTTTTATTTATTTATTTTTGAGAGAGAGAGAGAGAGAGAGAGAGAGAGAGAGAGAGAGAGAGAGAAAGCAGGTGAAGGGCAGGGGGGGGGGGTGGTGTACAGAAGACCCGAAGCAGGATCCGTGCTGACAGCAGTAAGCCAAATGTGGGGTTCGAACTCATGAGCCATGAGATTATGACCTGAGCTGAAGTCGGACACGCAACTGACTGAGCCGCCCAGGTGCCTCTCATCATTTCATTTTAGAGCTCTGCCATTTTCTTTTTTTTAACATTTAAACATTTTTTAAAAATGTTTTATTTACTTTGGAGAGACAGAAAGACCGAGCATGAGTGGGGGAGGGCAGGGAAACAGAGAGAGGGAGACACAGAATCCAAAGCAGGCTCCAGGCTCTGAGCTGTCAGCATAGAGCCCGATGCGGGGCTCGAACTCAGGATCTGTGAGATTGTGACCTGAGCCGAAGTCAGATGCTTAACTGACTGAGCCACCCAGGCGCTCCTAGAGCTGTGCTATTTTTATACTCAAAATTTCCACTCTCTGTTGAATTATTTTTTACCCTAAGGGTTCTCAATCACGAACGTGCTGTCTCTATTCCCACGAACAATTAAAAGGTTGAAGTATATCTTACATTTATATGGCTCTGCAGCTGGTAATGCACATTCCCCTCTGTTATTTCACTTCATTCCTCACCCAGACCCTGCACGGTCAGCACGGTCATTCTCAATGCAGAGACGGGAGGGGGAGGCTCAGAGACTAAGGGACTTACCTGCTGCCCCCAAAGAGAACAGCTGAGCCTGAGAACATCCAGCCCAGTGTTCACTGCACTGTGTCCCAGCTTTTCCTCAAACTGAAGAGCACAGGTGAGGAGAGCAGACCTCACACAGGCCTGGACCCAAATCTCAACTTATCTGCTGTGTGTGGCCTTACACAGGTGTCCTTGCTTCTCTGGGCCTCCTCCTTCGCAACTCTGAAATGGCAATTAACACTCAGGACTGTTCTAAAGATCAGGCTCCCGGCGGATGGTCTGTGCTCAGCGAGTGTAGGTTACTCCTGGCCTGTGTCATTCTCCAGTCAGCACTGTGACTGAGACAGAGGGAACAGATTCTTGAAAATCACTTTTAGAAAAAGTGCAATTTACCTGTTAGCCAGCAGAGTGCAGTCAATTTCTGGTCGCTTCGTTTTGGGAATGACATACAGCGGGTACCTGTCCCCGTGTCGAATGAACACATGCACGGAGACCAGCTTAAAATGATGCGGGGCGTGACCTGTGGGAGAGGAGCATGTGTCCTGGTTAACGCGCAGGAAGTGTGGATCCTTTCCACTCTGCAGAAGTGGGGAGGGATGACCATGGTAAGAGGGTGCCATGCTGGGGGGTGGGGGTGGCTCATAAGGCAGGTGGAGGAACATGACAGGGCTGGTTATACATGTCTCAGACCTCCAGAAGTAACGGGGAGCCTCTGGGGGTGTGGCTGGGGGCTGGAGACCAGTGAAATGGGGGCATGTCGATTCGTGGGGCCTCCCTCACATCCACAGACTAGGGGGAGGCCCGCAGAAGTACTGGAAACGATGACTTCTGCTTTAAACCTCCACGAAACAAATCAGGGCACAAACTGAGAAAAATATTCAACATCATTCTTTGATACACTTTCAACAAAGCAAAACTCAACACAGAAATCACAGTTTCCTGCACGTTTTCTACAATACACCTACAGAGCATCCAGCATCCTGTGGATTTCCTAAGCCCTGAGAGAGCTTACTGGAAAAGAGGGGAGGGGGGGGGTGATGCCCTAGAGCCCGCCAAGCCCACCTTTCCATCTCTGGTGTCTCACCAAAAACCATGATGGCAAACATTTGCAGAGGGCTTATCCTGAGCCACGTGCTGTTCACAACAGTTACTTCAGGCCTCAGGCAGCCCTGTGAGTAGGTACTGCCGGTTACCCCCATTCAGCAGAGGAGGAAGCTAACTTGGGAACACATTCAAGGGCACGACCTAGTGGCAACCGCAGGATTTGAGTCCAGGCCGCCTGGCTCCGTACCGTGGCGCTATGCTGCTTGAAGAACTAGTTCCCAGAGGGGTGCTGGGTACCAAGTTAGGCGGCACAGGCAGGCCTACCTTCCATGCTGCGCTCAGCCACACTGGGGATGTTGCAGTACAAAAGAGCTTCGTAAACGGGGTCCATCACGGGAGGCTCGGTCACTGGGTCAGGCATGATTCTCTTTCGACTCTTGCTACTCACTCCATTCTTAGCTGTGGAGACCGGGGTCAGGTGGACTGCAAGGAAGGCAAGGCAGGTCATGGCATGTGCAGTCACAGGAGGGACCAGGCCGGCTGGAGGGGCCCAGGGTGTGGCTAGATTCTCACTGAGCGACTATTCTCTCCCACAGCATTAGGGTGGATTTTAGTCCAGCAAGAAGTCATCTTCTCTTTCTTAATGTCATTATCTTTTTCTGACCAATAATTACCTGTGCAACCACGGGTGGGCCACCCCAGAGAAAGGGGCCTCACTCACGGTGGTAAAGGAAGAACTTCATGCAAACTGATTGCTTCATTCCTAACACCCTCTGAATTCTAGGAAATACCAGGGAGGAAAACCATCACCTATGGAGTGCCAAGTGCTAGATGTGTTATCTGACAGATCTCATTGATATCACCTGCTTTGCACTTCGGGGTTCCCAAGAGCCTGATCCAGACATCACTCATTAATCCTCACAAGTCCACTTTATAGAGAAGAGAGCCTAGAGCCCAGGGGGAAACTGAGGCAGCTGCCCAAGGCGTATGTGGTGGATGGAACCGCATCTCAAACTCACTCCTCTGCCTCCAGGCCAGGTTCTCCCTACCAGTCTTCTGTAGATCATACGTGGGTCCTGCAGTCTGTCCAGCTAGCATCCCCCTTTCTGTTGATGAACTGCTCCTTCCTCTCCTGGTTGTGGCTGAACTGTCAATCACAGTGTCTCTGACCCTTGGCTGGGGTGGACGTGTGACTGAGTCAACGAGGACAGTGATGGGGCAATTCGTCTCCTTTTCCTTGGCAGAGGTGCTGTGTAAACACTAGAAGAGGGTCTCTTTTGTATGATGATCTCTAAGAATGGAAACCTGGGCCTGCCCAGCCACCTATCCATCTCAGACAGCCTCTGCTTGCTGTAGAAGCTAATGATACTAAGTACAGACAAGCAGACCAACAAATGCAGAGACTGAGAGAGAGAGAGAGAGAGAGGAGAGGGAGGAAGGGAGGGAGACCTGAGGATATCCATCCTTTGAGACCCTGGGTGATGTGGGTGAAGGCAGAACCTCTCTTAGAGGTCCCAGTTATATATACATCTTACATAACCCTTCTTGCTTAAGCTATTTTGAGTTGGGTTTTCGATACTTTCAATCAAATGAGTCCTGATTAATAGACTTTTATGAATTACTTATAAGCGGATTAAGTCCATCTTCTGGGTCAATGGTCTCCAACCTTTCCATGTATGGGGAACCTCTCTGCAGCATCACAGATTTTCTGGAACTCTCTATACAATGATAGTGGCATTTTTAGCATCCACCCACTGAGAAAATGCACAGAAATAGGTGTGCCCATGCACCATTTCTAAAAGGTTTATTAATCACCATAATATACATACATACATTTGAACAATAGCTAAAACAGGACCCAATCACCAATCTAAATCCATTTAAATTCCCTAATTTACTCTACAAATTCTTTTTCTTTTTAATATTTATTTATTTTTGAGAGAGAGAGAGAGAGAGGGAAGGGGGGGAGAAGGGAGAGGGGGAGGGAGAGGGGCAGAAAGAGGAAGAGACACAGAATCTGAGGCAGGCTCCAGGCTTTGAGCTGTCAGCACAGAGCCTGATGTGGGGCTCAAACTCATGAACTCATGAACTGCAAGATCATGAGCTGAGCTGAAGTCGGATGCGTAAAGGACTGAGCCACCCAGGAGCCCCTACAAATTCTTCTAAATAAATACTTTACATTTCCCTTTGGCAAACCGATGTTATAAACAAAAGGAAAGGAACATATATGCAACATGCCTAACAGACAAATTATTAATATCCAAAATGCATATGAGCTCCTGCAACCATAAAATCAGCAAGGGATACAAGCGGGCCAAGTACAGAAAAATAAATACCAATGGCAATAAGCATATGAAAAGATGTTCAACATTATTCATACTTAAATACAAAATAAAACAACAGGATGTGACACCCTGCCAACAGACTAGAATATCACGTTTTAATAATCCTGTCAGTACCCGCACGGGTGTGAAACTGCCTTCCACATGCTGCAGGTGGCAATGGAAACTGGAACCTTTGGAAGAATTTGGCAGCATTCACCAGAATGTTCTATGTGCTTTATCCCTGATCCCATTATTCTACATCTTGGAAGCTACTCAACAGAGGTATCAATTTGAATCACAAACAGGTATGGCCATGGAAATTCACCACAGTGCTGTTTGTAATAACAAAAAAGGGAAATCAACTAAATATCCATCATGAGCAGAACAGAATGCTGCATCCATATTGGGGAATATTCTGCCATGACTAAACCGAATGGAAAAAAATCAAAGGTAAATGAAGTGAAGTGAATAAACCAAGTCACTAAATAAGAAAAAAAAAAAAACTATAAATGTATGAATCTACAAGCATATTATGTAAGTGCATAAAAAATGTCTATAAGGACATCCTGACAACGCAGCAGTGGTTTCTTCTGGGGAACAGGGGTATGGGGTGTGAAGAAGTATTTTTACTTGTTTTTCCATAAATTTCCATATTGTTTTATGTATTTCGCACATACATACTTACAGTAAGCATATGTTATACATATCCGATATGTATAGACATATATGTATCCTGCTATAATGTCTTGATATACTATTAGCAGAATAGTATCAGTATAGTTATTAGCATATTTTCATTCATTACTTGTATTACTTGTACTAAAACAACAATCACAGAGCTACGGAGTTGGCTCTTCCCCAATTCAAAATTAGCTCTTTGGTCCTACAGCAACGTTCTTCCCCACACCCGGAAGGGGCCAGAACTGCTAACACACAGCTCGGGTGTCTGGAGGTAATTTACTCTGAAGGAATTTGTGCCAGAGCAAGCGAATGAGAAAAGTATATGTCTGAGGGCAGCATCTTAATGACCCAGCAATTCTGGCCGTGCAACAGCCCTCAATCCTTAACTCTGATCTTTTACGGAACGGTGCCAGATTCTGGCTTCTTAACCCTGCCTGTGGGCACACTCCCTTGGAGTCTGGGTCAGAGACAGGTGAAGCTAAGGAAACATGATGGTAGAAGTGACACAGAGACTGGGGGCCATTGGTCCCTGGGCATCCCAGAGTCCCCACAGTTTGCTACTTTATCTGTAAGCACATGGGGTAAGGCCTATGGGGGCTACCACTTGGGAACTGCTATATACTGAATGTCTGTGTCCCCTTAAAACTTGCATGTTGAAATCCTAACCCGCAGTGTGATGATATCTAGAGGTGAGGCCTCTGGGAGATGATTAGGTCAAATGGGATTAGCATCCTTATAAATGAGACCCCAAAGAGTAATAACCCCGACCCTGCCCCTCTACCGTATGAGATTGCAGAGAAAAGATGCCTTCTAAGAGGCGGGTCTTGACAGACGCCGAATCTGCTGGTGCTTTGGTCTTGGACTTCCCAGTTTCCAGAACTGAAAGTAATACATTTCTGTTGTTTAAAAGCTACCCCGTTTGTGGTATTTTTACTAAGCAGCCCATGGAATAAGAAGGAACCATAGTAGCTGGGTTCAAATGACCCATTCATAACCCCGGGAAGCAGTGGTTTGAAAGACTGGGTAAAAATCACAGACCTTCCATCCAGAAAGACTGTATCTGCTGCTTCTTCCTCTGACATCTGGGCCTGTCAACCTCACTCACTAGCTTCTGATAGCACCCTGTGCTGTTTACACCTTCCTGAATCATCAGAATGCAGGGCCAGGCCACATGGGGCCCTTTGACGGGTCCTCCACACACTAGACATGTTGGGGAGGTTCTGATGCACAGAAGCCTGGGGTGACACATCCCCCCCAGATCCACCCTCCTGCATACTCGCCCCTAACTTGGTTCTCACTGTCCTGAACTGCTCAGAGCTGTCCCCACTACCACAGGTGTTTCTCAACCACACTCCCCCCTTTACATCTAATTACCCTCATCTCACCGCTGCTCCCCAAATCTGGCCAACTCCATAATGATCCCAGGGTCACCCCTCCAGGAATCCCACCCCGACATCCCTCTTCCATGGGCCCATCTGGTTCTTGCTGCCATCTTGGCTCACACCACAGTACCCATAAGCAGGGCTGTCCACAGTTTGTCAACCTGCCACCCCAAACATCTTGAGGGTTAGAGCTATGTCTTTTTCCCGTTTATAATACTGCCCATCAGACCAGCACAGGGCAGGCCCTCCATAAATGGCTTGCTGAGCTGGAGGACTGCTCTGAGCCAGGGACTGTGCTCTCTGCTTTTGACGAAGTGTCTCACTGGGCAGAGAAAAGAGATATAAGGGCCCAGGGTCAGGATCAGATCATTACTTACCAGCACATGACCCTAGGCTGTAAGCCCCTGTCTGGCCTTGGGCCTCAGGCCACTTAAGTTACTTTGACAACTTCAGTGATCCACAGGATCAGCAGGTAGTCTCACAGATGTCTGCTGCCAGCTCATTACCTGGGAGTCACTCTGACTTCCATACGGACAGGCTAGTGTCCTTCCTTGAGGGCACCAAGCCAATGCCCACGGTCTCTAGCTAATCTCCCCATATCAGGGCTCTGGCCCAGGGCAGAGAATAAAAATCTACCTGTACACTTGGCCTTTTCCCACAAGGTCTGGCCTTAACCCCCTGTATGCAAGCCCTTTACAGGTGCTTCAAATCTGACTTGACTGAGTACTGTGCCTCCCCTCCGCACCTGTGTTCCTGAGCCAGCTCACCTCCTGTCCCTCCCTTCTGTGGAGTGGCACCTCCCCCCATGCCAACCCTGTGGCCTGATAGGGGACTGTCATGCTGCTCCTCCAGGGCTCCGCCCTTGCCAAGCTGACTGGGGTCCAGGGATAGGGACCTGAGTCTAGCCAACTGTGCCAATAAGGGCCCTTTCCAGGAAAGAAAGGCTTCCTCACATGATAGAAGCAGTTTCACAAGGACTCAGGTGGCCTCCTGCCATCCCTACCCTAGGCCCTGGGCTGCAAGATGTCCCCTACTGTCCCTGTGCTTGTGTCATTTATTTGTCAGCTCTTCCTCTTGTTACACGGGCACCTGGAAGGTCCAAAGCCCAGGTGTCACGGACCCAGAGGCGTCCGCGTGGACCGAAGCACAGCAGGGCTGAAGTGCTGGCTCACCTCTCCACCAGTGGCTCAGCTGCCTGAGTTACACAACGGACTGTAGTGGCAGAGAACCTCATCGGGCCAAAAGAGTGGCCCCTCCATCTCCTTTTTACCCTCCTAGCTCCAGGGCCTGCCTCACCATCAGCCCTGGGCTGGTCATCTCCCTAGGGGACTGCAGTCACCTCTTTCGTGGGGCTCCTCCTTCCCAGGGCCACTGAAGTCTGTCCTCAGTCACCCTTGCTGCCCATGGTTCTGACTACAGACAGGTGGTATGGGACTGGGGGCCACCGAGTCACAAACCTGGGTTCAAGTCCCAATTTTGTTACTTCCTAGCTGCATGACTTTGGGCAAACGTTCCTGCCTCACTATGTTTTATTCCCCTCACCTGTAAAATGAAGATAATGGCATCCCTACCACAGTGGTGGCATGGATGACCGAAGACCTCGCCTGTGGAACACCATATAGTGCCTGCAGTCTGGTAAGGGATAAGAAGTGTTATTTGCAAGTCTGGCCCCTTGAAATGATTATTCTGGCTACTTCCAGGCTCTTAAAAGGTGCTCTCTTTAACTTGGGATCTGGAAGCGATACAGACTCTCTGTGTCCACACCTTTCACAGAAGCACAATGAACCAGTCTCCCTTCTCCTCTCGACTACTCAATTTTAGGAGCTTTTCTGACTCCTTTAAATACATTCAGCATATCCAAGATGACACCTTTTTTTTTTTTTTTAAAGTAAGCTCCATGCCCAAAGTGAGGCTCAAACTCACGACCCCAACATCATGAATCGCATGCTCTACCAACTGAGCCAGCCATATGCCCCCAAGATGGTACCTTCTTACAAGCTAAAATACCCCTGGTCCTTGTACTCCCCAATCATCCAAAGGCTCTTGAATTCTCTCTCCTTCACTGGCCTGCCAGAAAATAATGATTTGCTCCACAGGCAATTTCCACAATTCCCTCAGTGCTCCCCAATCCACTAAATTGTCCTAAAGGCCCATTGTGCCTCTACCCAGCACTGAATATATAAATATCTATATGTCATTCACAAATATAAGACAGAACCACAACCAAAGACCAGTTCGGTTATCTGCCTTTGGCCATTTACTTTTAAAGGCAGGAGTAGAAATCAAGCAAGGTGAAAATCAAGTCCACATTTACTTTGAGAGACTGGATTTTACATGGACAAGATTGATCAAATAGCTGAAATCTGTCCTTTCCGACCTATCCAGTTTGGGCTGCAATATAACCAATCTTTCCTGTTCTCCTCATTCTTAACCATTCTTCATTCCTCATTCTTGTTGGCTCATGGTGAACCACCGTTAGGTAGGAATCTAGTAAGTGCTTTTGTCCCAGTGATAAGCCTGGTCCCATTCAGGGAGCCAGTAAACCACAGCAGGTGTAGCTCATGGGGTTGGGACTCACATCAGATCAGGCTGGAGGTATTGCCATAGACTGTTCCCAAGCTCTTAATTCCTCCTTGCCTGACCTCCCTCTGACATGGGTAACTGAACCCTAAGTCCACGGACTGCCAGAGCACAAGGACTGGGTTCCCCCTACGGCCCGAGCGTGAGCCCAGCTATGGTCTCTCAGAGGGGCCAGGAAACCTCACTCTCCTCTGAGGCAACTGATAACTGGCTTGGCCCAAACAGAGTCCTTTGGATGAGATGACAGAAGCACAAAGGATGCCAAATCATGACAGAAACTAGAAATCGGAGAGTCATCCAAGGACAGGCTCCCAGAAAGAACTGTGAAAATAACTATCAGCCACTCTTAACCATCTCTCAGCCTGAATCCCCTCTGCCTCACCTTTGAGAATCTGATAAAAGCTACTGCTCCTCTACCCTGAGAAAGGACTGTATACACGAGCTTCCGAATCCGGCAGTTCACAGGGTTCAAAGGACCCCTGAAATGAGACAATGTGGACATCTGCAGACTCAGGCTAACAACCCTAGGTGCCTGGAAACAGGTTTCTGATTTCAACACCCTTGACAGGAGATTTTTCTTTTTTCAAAATGCAAAAGGAGCTGTACAACTGACATAAACATGTGTTCATCCTAAAATAGCCATTCAACACTAAGGTATAAAAAGAAGTGAAAATCACCCATAATCTTATCACCTAGAACAACCCACAGTCTACATTTTAGCACATATGTGTGGCTGGATGTCCTGCCAGAGGTTAAATCCATGCTTCTATCCCTGCTCTGGTGTGAGTCACTAAGGCCCAAGGACATTGTTTCCTCTTCCCCTCGAGAGGAACAAGTAAGTTTTCTGTCTCAAAGGTCTACCTTTAGAGGGAAACTAAACCCCAATGAGGCCAACAAACCAGCTGCGCAGAAAGGCGGCTGGTCGTCTGTCTGTGGGAAGGGTCACTAGGAAGAGATGGCCAGGGGTGAGGGAGAGCTTTGGGGAAGCCCCCCTCACTGAGAGACAATGCTGAGGGAGGGACCTGTGCCCTCAGGTACCTGGAGTGACCAGCCAGCCCTTCCTCTGCTGGATACCTGGGGCTGGGAAGAGGCAGAACTCTGGCTGGGTTCCAGATTCTCCAAGAGGCAGACCCCTGGGCAGTGGGGTCCAGCCCCTCAGATGATACAGGAAAGACAGGAAGGGAGGCGGTGGGGGGTGGGGGGGCGCAAGACGTGATGCTGCAGCCCAAGCCAGACATATCAGAGAGGGGCCACACATCATGGCCGACTCCCTGTCCCTCCCACCCGGGGTGGGGGGCAGCCTGGCTCTGCCAGGCGGGTGAGGCACTGTGTGTGGACAGTGAGACCGTCAGAGAGTTCTTCCTGGGTGCAGCCTGACTTCACCCTCACATGCCAGATTCAGATTCTGCTGTCAAGACTTCATTCCTGTTAGTTTCTTAAACCACCCATCCTCCCCTTCCCCTGGGGCAGAGCTGCTGTCAAGATCACAGGGCTCCACCTCTGATTATGACTTATCTCATGCCACTGTGGACTTTCTTGAGTTTTGGGGGTTTTTAATGTCATCAGCTTGGGGCAGGTGCCCTGTTGCCAAGGCAACAGGGAGTGGGGCCCAAGTTCATCAGTGCAGTTGGAGTAAACTCCACCTGGGCAAACTTGCACTGTGTCCTTGGCTCCCCTCCATCCAGCGGTTACTCCAATGTAAACACCTGCAGCTTTCCTCTCCTATTTTGTTCCTCTCCTCACACAGTCCTGGCATATGCAGATATGCTCCGAAGTTCACTGGCTACTTTGGCTAACGTTTTCTAGTTTTACTGACTACCCCTGATAATCTCCTCTTCTCTAAAATGAGATTCCCTTCCTTGTGGGTGAAAAAATTCTGTAGGTAAGTGTCAAAATTAAGTGTGCCAAATCCACTTTCGTCACATGTCTTATGCGATGAACATGTTCACGTTGTAGTTACACTGGAGGAGGGGTGAGAGTATCCCATAGCAGGCCCTTCCATGAGCTAAAAATAGACATATTTAATGTGTGTGGGGCATTTCCAGAGTGGGGGCGTTGTTTCTTTCTTTCCCCTTCCTCCCTCCCTCCCTCCCTCTTTCATTTCTTCCTCCCTTCCTTCTCTCCTTCCTTCCTAGTTTCTGATCTTAGAGAATTTCTCTTAAAAATAATTAGGCAAGAGGCGCCTGGGTGGCTCAGTCAGTTAAGAGTCCGACTCAAATCATGATCTCGCAGTTCAGTTTGAGCCCCACGTAGGGCTCTGTGCTGAAAGCATGGAGCCTGCTTGGGATTCTCTCTCTCCCTCTCTGCCCCTCCCCTGCTTGCTCTCTCTCTCAAAATAAATAAGTAAACTTAAAAAAATTTTTAAAAAAGGATAATTAGGTGAGAGGATGCAAATGTGCATTCCAAGATGTTTATGAAAGCATTGCTTATAACAGACACAGGGGGAAGGCAGCAGAAGTGTCCAATGGTAAATACTCCCGCAGCCATTACACCATGATTACATATACACCCATCTGTAATCACTTGGAAGGTTGTCCATAATATGTTAACTAAAAGTACATATGGTATTTTATATGGGAATACATGTGTGTGTCAATTCAACAGTATTGACAGGACGGGAAACTCATTCTATGTGGTAGTTGGATATGAATCATTCAGAGAAAAAACAAAATTAAACCTCTCAGAAATCAAACAGAAAATAAGTCTCCAAGAAAAGGATTGAAATTTTAAAAATACTACATGTAAAACTTTAGTGATAATGTCGAGATTGGGATATTATGAACAGAACTTAGGATAAAAATGCAAACCCTCATATTTAACTCCTCATTCTTTTTGACTCCAATTCACCAAAATAAAATCCTAGGAGGAACCTTACTGTGGCTTTTAAAATAGAGTACATAGTACCTAAGGCCCTTGGCATCCTCAAATCTTTGTCATGAAAACACTAAAATCTTCATGAATCCCCACTTCACACACACCACTGGGGCACACACTTTCCTCCATAAAATGGACTCAGGATGAAGGGCAGGGAACCACAAGGCCCCCAGTCGGCTGGCAGGGCCAGGCCTGCTCAGCAGCCAGGAGCTCACTCCCAGCTATTATTATCCAAATTTGTGCCTCAGCAAAATCCCTACCCCCATCTACCCCAGACCTTCAAGGGTGCGTGCAAAAAAGCGGGAGCTGTGAATGTCAACAGTCAACTACAAAGAGCAGGCTGAGGCCTGGGTGTGAACAATCAAGGCGAATGTCACAATATCCAGGCACCTGTCGGGGGCTCCTCACTCTGCTCCTCAGAGGCAATTTTCTTTTAATTTACACACGGTTCCAGCAAACTTGGTTATTCCATTTCCCAGAGGACGATCGATCCAAAGTAGCATATAAAAGGGGAGGGGGTGTGAGGACTGCAGGCTGTGGGAAAATGGTGGCCCTGCTGGAAGAGAGCTAGCTGGGAAACTACTGAAGACACACGTACACACCACCACTCATACTACGCACACGCAAATGACTCACACACTAAGCTGGTTCGGCTGGGGTGCCTACTGTGTGTGCGCGCACACACACGTGATTAAGCTGAGGCTCCTCATCTGCCCACCTGTTTCCCTTGGCTTTGGAAACCCACCTCTCTGCTGCCATTCTTTTTTTGTTTTTGTTTTTAATTTTTTTAATGTGTATATATTTTTTTGACAGAGAGAGAGAGAGAGAGAAAGCACAAGCAAACATGAGTGGGGGAGGGGCAGAGAGAGAGAGAGAGAGAGAGGGAGACACAGACTCTGAAGCAGGCTCCAGGCTCTGAGCTGTCAGCACAGAGCCAGACACGGGGCTCGAACTCACAAATCGCGAGATCGTGACCCGAGCTGAAGTTGGATGCTCAACCGACTGAGCCACCCAAGCGCCCCATCTGCTGCCATTCTGTCTCCTTCACGGCTTCCCTTCCTCTGTCTGCCCAGATTTCATCTTTGCCCTGTCCTCTCTTTCCTCTACCTGTGTGACAGGGCACAAACTCCAAGGTGACAGGGCTTAGCAAGTGGAGACTGTGGAGAAAGGAAGAGCTTGCACACTCCCATGGGGAGCGGCCACTACCTCGCTGCTTGTTCCAGCTACTCTCGCTGCAAGGGACCATGGGTCTCAGCTTGCTGGAAAGTTTTTTTTTTTTTTTTTTTTTTTTAAAGAGGGGCTGGAAGTTTAGGTGAAACTGCCTAAGTTCTAAAACATTCATAAATAAAAGCAAAAATGTGAAAACATTGGTTGGGCCAAACAAAACTGTCAGTCTGGAGTGGCTTCTACATGCCCCCAGGAGACCTGGTCTCTCCAAGTCATGGCTTCAGGAACAGTGAACACAGAGTGCCCCAGCAGGGGGTCTGGACAGAGTCTCTCTTAGGCTCAGATCCTGAAATCCACTTTCCAGCAGTACGTAGTACCCAGCCTGCCTTTGGGGACCTCCAATGACCTCCATGCACCTCAGAGACACCCCCCAACTACCCGTCCTGCTCTGTGACCAGCTTGTCCACTTGTCTGGGCCTTATTCAGTCCCACGGAGTCATTGGCTCCACGTGGTTACCTCCCAGGCCATGTTGTGGGCAGGCCATGTCATGGGCTGGGCCTTGAGACTCTGGCACACTTAACCCAGGGGGAGATGAGATGTTTACGTGAATGAACGCATGAATGGATTAGTGAATAAGGCATTCACCGAACTACCCCAGGCAGACTCCCGTGTGTCCTGATGGGGTCTTCCCTCTTCTCCCATCACCGTGACCCACTCTACCAACCCATCACCTGCCGTTTTGGCTTTGCTTCTTCTTCCCTGGGCCAACACCTTCAGGGTGCCACCCTCAGACTTTTATGGAGGCAAAATGGCCTGAGTTGCCTCCCGGCTTCGTGCTTCCATCAGCCTCCAAACAGGGAGTGTCCAAAATTTGTGCTCACTAGACTCACCCAGGGAACTTGTCAAAAATGTAGATTTCTGGGTCCCATTCCTGCCAAAATTTGGATTCTGGAGGAAGGGCACAAAATGTGCTCTTTTTTTGTTTTTGGAATATGTACTCTTTACAAGTCCCCAGGGCCAGTCTGCTCAAGGTGCTCAGGAGCCCACACTTGGCAAACACTATCCCAGACTGTGGTCCTTCCAAGACAGAAGTCTGCTGGTGTGTTCCCTCCTTCAGTGGCTTCCCACAGCCTTCAGGACGTCACGTGGGGATGCAGGTGGCCCCAGCCTTTGTCCACGTTAATAGCTACACACAGGTGATTAAACTGGTCCTGCTCTCTCACTGCCTTTGCACACCATCTCCATCTGCAGGAATGCTCTTCTCACCTTCCTCCACGGCCAACGTCTACTCATCCCTCAAGGAGGTCACCTCTGCAGGGGAGTCTTCCCTGAACTCCCAGTCTAAATTAGCTTCTCGTCCTCTATCCTCCCATATCACCCTGCCATAAATGATCTCTAATCCATTTTATTTAACAAACATACATACACCAATCACTATGCGCCAGCCACTGTTCTAGGCGTTTTATAAACATGACCTCACTTAATCCTTTACTAACGCTATGAAATAGGAACCATCATTATCCCTATTCTACAGATGAGGAAACTGAGGTATGGAGAGGGTAAATGATATGGCTGAGATCACCTAGCTGGTAAGTGGCAGGACAGGGATTTGATCCAGGCAGTCTAACTCTTTAGCCATGTTCTTACCCCCTCTCACCTTACATGCTATCGCCTCTTACCTGTGTTAGCACAATGCAATCTGTATTCCAAGTGTCTGTCATGATTCTCTTCCAGTAGACAAATGGCCTCTGTGGCCTTTGAGGGATTAAGCTACTGGCCCAGGATCTAACCCGTGGTGGAAACTCAAGGAACATTTGCTGAAGGACAAAGTTATACATACTCATGGCACTGGATCAACCAAAAAAGGTAAAATTCATGAAACTTCGAAGCTTTAAGAGACCTTAATCAGGCCCAATGACCTAATATTCTCCTCTTTGCAGAGCAAGGCCCCAGAATTTGCACACTATGCTTTCCACCTCTGTATGACACTGACCTTTAGGCTCTTCCACCTTCTGCCTAACTGGAATGTGTCCCCATGGTCACCTGGGCCAACAGAGAACAGGTATGACTCCTGCAGAAAATGTTCTTCAGATATTGAAGACAGCCCTGGCTTTCACGACTGCAGGTAACTTTCCCTCTTCTGCCTGGGGATCTGAACCTCTAATCCATCTTCGGAATTTCCTTCAGAATCTGCTCTGGTCAACTGGGGCTCTGCCCAGGAAAATTGCCCCCAGATATAGGTGCCATGTGCCCAGTGTAGACTGGTTGCTATCTCGGCTAATGAAGTCTAATCAAACCCAAATAAATGTAAGATATATTTCAAAAGCCTCCTCCCTGACAAGTGGTTGAAGGGTCACAAGGCTCGGCAGCCTGTGGGACACCAAGAGCCCTGGTTTCTGAAGATGGTATGTGGTAACGGGACTCCGTGCTATTGCTTAAAAGGTTTACACTGACTATGCTTCCATAAGCCAAGGGTTTCCCTGCAAGGTGTCTGTTCTCACACCAGCATTGCAAAGCAGCAATTAATTCCATTTTACAGAAGAAACACAGGCTCTGAGAAGTCGAACTTGCCCAAGGGCACACGGCTGGTAGGTGTCAGAGCAGCATTCAAATCCAAGGCTGTCATTCCAGAGGCTGCGCACTCCTGTCACACTGCCATCTTGGGAATGCTGGGTGGAACTTGGTGAAATGAGCATAAAATAAGAATTAAAGAAAGGCTGAACCGAAGCAAGAAAATGGACGGTTACAAAAGAGCACAAAGAGCAGAAACATAACTAATCTAACTAATCTAATCTAACATAACATAACTAATGATTAGAAAATACTAATCATTCACAAGTCTTCACGTCCTGGCCCTCTTGCCCAGTTGCACTAACGGAGTGCCTTAATTTGAGAAGTAATTTTTCCACTTGTAAACATTTTAACCAGAACTAAAGATAGGCATGCCTTCCTTGTTCCCTTCTACAATTCAAACATCAGGAATTTCAGAATTTCCCTATTTCCAAATTCAAAAACATCAAGGACTTGGAAATACAAAATGAATGATTTTCACTAGAGGCTGTTAGCATTAACGCCATTTAAAAGAAACATATTTTGAGAAACTATGAACTGTGTCTTAACCTTTTTTATATCCTTTCCATACCACCTCCACCCCGACACTGTAGAAAAACGCCCAACACACATAAGCACTTAATAAACATACCCGAGTTCACAGACCCACTTTCTGCACCAAGAGGAAGAAATGCTTATTTAAACAACATGATTTTTAAATTGTAACCCGGGTCATAACTTTCCCATATTCAAAACACCAGAAAAAGAAAACTATCAACAAGACAAAATACATGATCATTGCAGAAAGCAAATAAAACTATACTGTTCACTTAACGCATGAGAAAAACTATGTTATGTTTGACTGCCTCAAAAATATTACCTAAAATAGTTACGTGTGCTAATTTGGCATTCAAATATTAGTCAAAAGAAATGATGAAAAAAAGTCCATATAATTTAGGCTAGGAATGAACACACAAGCGTTAGTCAAACATATACCTTCGTATTATCAATTAGTGCCATTCCTCACACCATAATAACCAGCAACCCGCGACACAATTAAATAAAGCAATTAAACTCCATTTCTACAGAAATGGGTAAATTCCAAAGTTACAGTTTACCTAGAAGTAGAACAGCAGTAAGAACATCCATATCTTAATATCTTCCCGAACTCCGATGTAGCCAAGAATAAAGAGCTCAAACCCAGGCAGCCTAATTTACTCTGCAAAATTTTCCTTAAAAAAAGTATGGCTGAAAATTGGCTCTCCTAAAACAGAAGGTACTTTCAGAAGAGTTATATAAGCAAAACACACTGGCCAATTCAGTGACGTGGAAACCACCTCATGCAAAAGAAACGCAGCAAACACAAGTAACCCACATTCATGTCTCGGGACCTGTCAGCTTCTCAGAATAAAACTCAAGGTTGATTGTACCCTCCTACCTCTCCAACCAAAGGAGGGAAAAATTTTTCATGACGAGTTATGAACAATTAAACTGCCGAGGGTCCTAGCACATGTCTTTTTAGAAAGGATTCGTATTTTATGGTTCATTAACCATCTGGAGTATCTTTAAACTTCCTATGCCCACCCTCTCTTGACCTCGTTTCCTATCCTGGAAGGATAAAAGGAGTATTTTTAATAGTCTTTTGTATTAGAGATAGCCTGTCACATGTACCGGACGTGTGCATGGAGTATGTCACATGGAGGTGTGTCAGGGAAACCTGCTCAAAGCCTCCTCACTTCAAACCACTTATTCCAAGTGCCAAGTCTGTCCCACGTTCCCCAGTGCACTCAGAACAACCCACTTGCTGAACCACCTGCTCTTCTTTCCATCATTCAAGCGGCAACAGAAACGCCACCTCCTCACAGAGCCGTCCTAGGCAGTGATGGGTGCCAACCACTTGTCTCCCACCCATCAGGGTGAGCTGGTATAATGGAGGGAAGGCAGGTGACAGCAAAAAAAAAAAAAAAAAAAAAAAAAAAAAATTGCCAGCATCTTACATTGTCAGCTTCAAGTACACAGCACCAGAAGGAGAGGGAATTAGGATCAGCCTGCTTTTTGGAGCAGGTGTAGCTCATTCATTCGTTTAATAAACAGTCATGAAACACCTACTGTGTCATTGGCAGTGCAATTCCTAGGGTATAGGGGGAAACAGGACATGGTCCCTGCTCTCAGAGAACACAGAGTTTTATATATATATATTTTAAATTTTATTTTTCAGAGAGAGAACACGCACAGGTTATGAACAAGCAAAAAAAAAAAAAAAAAAAAAAAAAGCACATGCACAAGCAGGGATGGGGTGGAGAGAAAGGGAGACAGAATTCCAAGCAGGCTCTGAGCTGTCAGTGCAGAGCCCAACTCAGACCTCGAACTCACACACCATGGGATCATGACCTGAGCTGAAACCAAGAGTCAGACACTTAACCGACTGAGCCACCCAGGTGCCCCTGAACAGACAGTCTTGTTGAAGGAAGAGACACAAGAACTGAGCATTAGAATACTACATGGTTAATGTAAGGAGGGGAACAGGTTTAGGGCATCCTGGATGTGCATCAAAGAAGCACCAGACCAAGTTAGGGGTGAGGGGGTTATGGAAGGTTTCTAGAGGAGAAAAGGACTGAATGAACCATGTGGAGAAAAGGATGGGAGGGAGGTGAGGAGGATGGCACTCCAGACAGAGGGGCTGATGGGATCTGGGCACAGAGAACAGAGTAAACATGTAGAGAATGCCAAGTAACTCAGCACTGCTACAGCACAGAGATCAAGGGCGGGGGGGGGGGGGGGGGGGGGGGGGGGGGGGGGGCGGCGCCGGGTGGAGGTGGAGCCTAGAGGGCAAAGAGCCTCCCAGACACCACTGGCCACAGCTGAGGGGTTCCAACCAAGGACGTGCCAGGGCTGGATCTCTGTTAGAGGATGGCCACTCTTGGGGAGCAGTGGGGTGCACAGATTTAGGGCCCAGCCTGAGCACAGGCTCCCCGTGAAGGACAAAGTGTTGGGCGGTGAGGTCCGTGGACTGACTTCATCGGCCCTGCTCTTCCTCACCACACAAGACTTCCCATGCATGGTCCTTGCTGCCCCAGGAAACAGAGTTTGGTACCTAATTCCCCCACCCTCCCCAACAACGGCAGCCCCACAGTTCACCGAACATAAAACAGACACCTGATGCTCAAAGAACCAACCAGCAGCCAAATATCCCTTCTCAAGCCGGGCAACTCAGTGTCTCTACCTTGGGAATCCAAGGCAGAATAACTGGGCAATTTAGTAATCTGTGCAAAAGCCAAAAACGTATCATGAGGCCTAGTGAGCACTCTAGTTCCTTATGGCCAAAAAAGACACTCAGGACAATGCTCTGCAGTTTGGGATTTGTACTCACAACCATTCACCATCAGTACCAACAATAAAAAGACTCAGTTGTTTTAAACTGCATTGTTCATTTGAAAAACAAAGGCTTTGGGGCCTACTTGTTTGCTCCCCACAAGGGCCCTCTATTTCAGAATGAAGCCCCCTCCCCTACCACGACCCAGTGACACCAGGCGATACTCACAGAACTGCAGGCTGAGGCTCACAAAGGCCAGCAGGGCAGCCAGGGCCAGCAGCAGCAAGAAGCGATTGCGGAAAAGCATTATTATTCGTTCTATTTTCCTTTCATGGTTTCACCTCCAATCGGGAACACATCCTGTGAATAAAACAGAGGCAATAAACATGTGTTCTGAGGTGGAAAACCAAGTTTGTCAACTGAAAATAATCCAATTAGCCCAGTCCTCCAGAGGGAAGCGGGAATCCTAGTCGGAGAACAATAGCCCACTGTTGGTTACGTCTTTGCCCCCAAGTAAGAGCAGCCAAGAATGATCCCTTCACATTAAGAGGAGGAAACCAATTCGTGAACGCTTCGTTGATCTGACATCAAAAGAAAATGAGATACTTTCCAGCATGACCTTTCCAAAGAAAAAGGTAAGGAAATTTATCGAGCACTTACAGTGTGCCAGACAGACAAGTGTTTACTGACCAGCACGTACTCACCCAATGCTGACAACCAACTTCTACATCTTCAACCTTTTTTGGTGAATATTGGGCTAATATGATTCTGGTCTTTTTAAAATTTTAATCCTTAACCTGAATGCCAGTCACTGTCACACGTCCCGCAGTAATGCCTTTGGGGATGGCTGGAGTGTCCCAGAGGACTCGTCCCTACACTCATAGCTCCATCTGCTAATCAAAGGCCTCTTCGCATCTGGACCGGTGACCCTATTTCAGCGGCGTCCACTGGTCTTCCCACAGCCCCATTCCACCCATGCTTATTTCCTCTAACCATGTCAGAGCAGTGCAAAAGGACGTTAAAAAAATGGAGAATGATGGGCACTGGTGAGAAAAGTGAATGCTGGCTCTAGGTGGCAACCTGTCAGTCTTAGACATCCAGTTTATCTCCTGATTGTCTCTGGGGTTCCAGATAGAACTTGAAAACAACACTCTCCTCAGAAAAGATTCAACGTGGTACAGTAAGAGGACAACAAAAATTTCAAACCTTCTCTTAGTGGAGGCATCTTTTCCTCTTTCGGATACAATCTCCTTCAGAGCCCCAAGAGACGCAACCAGACAAAACTCATTTACTGATGTGGGGAGGGTTGCATACCTTTGCGAATAACATAAACTAAAAGCTATTGAATTGTGCACTCTGGGTGAACTGGATGGTATGTGAATTTTATCTCATCTTACCTATTTTTTTTTTAAAGTGTATTGGTAGGGAATGAAGTATGATCCAGAGTGCTGGAGTCCCTTATCTCCCAGCCCCTAACCCCAGCAAGGGCCCTGCAGGGGATTTTGGGAACCACTCCTTTAAAGACATTTGTCAGACTTTCTACAAAAAGAGAACATTTGCTAAAAGACTAACAAAAATACACTTGCACCTCACAAGTGAGCCTGTACTATGGCAACCAGCATCTCTGTTAACAAACAGGTCCCAACCTTAGACCTTCAAATAAGCACTGCTTCTGTCCCTTTAGTCACCACCCCTAACCAAGGGCCAGTGCCTAGCGTCCCAAAATGACCTGCAACGCCTCCTGGGGACACCCCCTCCCTGCCTTGGAGGGGACTCATTAGACTCACAAGTTTAGCATCATGGCTAAAACAGCATACTACCCTGGCTGATCCCACCCCAGATTTAATGTATTTGGGACCCCAAATAAATGTTCTCTGTTTCCAAAATTCAAACTCCTCATAAACTCTACCTGAGAGGGTCTGAAAAGACACGCGTGGATCTGAAAGCAGCTCAGCAGAATCTGTGCTTGGTGAGGGGCAATGACTTCTGCACTGAACCCCCAAGGAGGGTGAGGTCACAGTAGGAGACAGAACCTGGGTCCATTGGACTACAGCACTACAGGTATTCCTTTCTGTGGCAACAAGGAGGGTGAATCCTTGATGCTGATAAACCCCAATCCCAGAAACAAAGTGTTAAGCCTGGGTGGCTCTGGGCCACCTTGACCTCGGGGGGTGTCTTTGGTAATGCCCAGCTGATTGTTCAACAGTAAACCTCCCCATAGGAAAACAACCTAAGGAAAATCGGAGTCAAGGTTTCTGCCCTCCACCCTGGATAGCCTCTACTGCCTGGCCCAGCTCCCCAGGGGATGAGCATGGAAGGCCACAACATTCACCTACAAACACTGGCCACAGCGTTTTCAAAACATACCCCATGTGGGCAGAATAACAATGCTCCCTCAGCCACCCTTGCAACCTAGGTATGAGCTCCTTGGCAGCCTTCTAACTTTGCTCTGCTTCCCCAGAGACCAGGAACTTCTTTAAAAAAAAAAAAATTATTTTTAAAAGAGAGAGCACGTGAGGGGGCAGGGGCAGAGAGAGAGGTGGACAGAGGATCTGAAGCAGGCTCCGCACTGGCAGCAGTGAGCCCGACATGGGGCTCGAACTCACAAACCTTGAGATCATGACCTGAGCCGAAGTCAGATGCTTAACGGACTGAGCCATCCAGGCGCCCTGGAACGAGGAACTTCTAACTGCTCACAACCATCATTCCCTAGGTTTCCATTCACAGAGCACAATGTGAACCAGCCACCATGTGGGGCCCTTGACATGACCTCCTTTACTCTCTGCAGGGCAGATGTGTGTGCTTCTAATACGCAAGCAGAAAACCAAATCAAGAGCACACGTTATTAAATCATGGCGACAAGATACAAACAAGATCTCTGTGCCTCTACAGTTTGTTTTTACTTGTTGTAGTGTCTCCCAATAGGTCTGCACACTGATTCTAGCTGCAAGCTGTGGATCAACCAGAACAAGTTGACTCTTGGCATGTGCTGGCTTCTTAGATACTTGAAAACAGCTGGCAGCTCCTTGTTAAACAGCCTGTGGGTTTCAAAGCCCTCTCCTTACCTCAGTCATTCCTGATTCAATTTATTCCACTTTATCAATGACCTTCTTATAAGGTGATCCTTCTGATTGGGGAAGGTGAGTGCGGTGTGTGGGTGGAGATTAGACCACAAAATGAGGAGGAAGTTCAGGGCAAATGTCCCCTGTGGGGTATCTCTGTACCCCTGACAATAAATACGCTGGAGCTTTTCTTTATGCCCTCCTCCCCCTTCTGTTACCATGACACCTTCTGAGGCCACCATCTTTTCCTGTACATGAACATCTTCCAGTGTTCCTGCCTGGGAGATGGCCTTTGGGGTGTTTCTGAGCTCTACTGTTAAGAGGGCTCTACGGTCCTTGCTGCCTAAAAATGTTCTTTATATCTTCTTAAGTTTGTTTGTTTGTTGGGGGGGGGTGCGGTGCAGAGAGAGAGAGAGAATCCCAAGCAGGCTCTGTGCTAACAGTGCAGAGCCTGATGCAGGGCGTGAACCCATGAACTGTGAGATCATAACCTGAGCTGAAATCAAGAGTCAGATGCCCAACCGACTGAGCCACTGAGGTCACCCTAAAGATGTTCTTTCTTGTGCACCCCACCAGCAGCATGGTGCTGAAAGACAGCCACAGCCCTGGGGAGTCAGACACACCTGGGCCAGAACACTCATCTTAGTGACATAGGCCAGTTCTTTAACCTCTCTAGGACTCAGTTTCCTCATCTGTGACTCAGGACTAATTCCCTCAGGAAAGACTACGCACAATCCTCGGTATGTGACAGACATTCAAAGGACAATGGTTGTTATTAGCATTACTACCTCATCTTTCTCTCAGTTCACTTTGCCACTTCTTCCCTCCTCCTAGGTAACAGGAATAGTTCCCTCACTTGTTTCGTTGGTTCCTCCACGTACTCGAGTACTCAACGTTCACCCGTTCGTGTCCACATCCCTCCTTCTGTAGCTCCGGCTCAAATGCTGACTTGGGCCTCTCTCTCACTCTGAGCCTGGGAAACAACCTTGCTGCTCTGGGAAATCACCCACCTCTGACTTCTGAGCCTGGGGGTACGTCTTGCTTCAGTACCTCAGAGACCAGACCTGCCACTTGGTTGCTCTGCATTTGGGTATGGGAGGCGAGGGTCTTTCTTCTTGTGCTGGGCCAGGTCTGGCCCTTCAACTACTTGCTGCTTCCAAGCCTCTCAGTGGATTTCCTACCACACTTTCTGGCAGGTGAGGCCACCAGTACTCCGCCTACGGTTTTACCTGACACTGCCTTTTTTACATGAGGATGAACCACAATACTGTTCAGAGCTGTCTTCTGGTGGGCCTTAGGTGGAAACAACCACTACTCAAGGAGTTAAATCTCAGGCTTAGAGCACGGTGGATTTGTAGTAGTGATAGTCCCCAATTTGTTCATGCTTTTCTGTATCCACGGCCTGTGTCGTTTCCTCCCACATGGACTCTAGGCTTGGACAAGGTATTCACTTCAGCCACTGGAGACAACAGTAACAGCTATAAGAAGAGGCTTGAGAAGTACTTATGCATTGGGGCCTGTCCTCCTTTGCTGCTTCTGGAACACTGTGGCCACCATGGAAAGACACCCGGCTACCAGTTGTCTTCCTGGAGGCCGTTAGAGACCACATGGAACCAAAGCAAGGGGTCCCCGCTGAGGTTCTCTTGAAACAACCAGCCTGCCCATCACCACACATGTGAGCAAGGCCAGCCTGGCCATGCCACCAGCAGATGGATACGAAGAAAGTCAGCACAGACTAAAGACTGCATGGCCAACCCACGGATCAAAAGCAAATTTAATGGTTGCTGTTTGAAGCCACTCCGTTTTGGGACTTGATACAAAACGAAAGCTAATTGATACGACAAAGAAGAAATGCCTTGCGTCTTTCCTAGGGATTTCTAAGCCAGGCTCTAGAGCTCCACATCGTCATCTGCAGGAAGCACACGCAAAGCTCCACTTGCCTACACTCCTCAATATGCTGCGTGCTTTTTCAGAAAGGTCTATATTTAGTTCCAGATTTAAAATACTGAGGATGTGTCGCGTTAACCAGATGGCAGGGATTGTGTAACTGCCTGACTGCTTCTAGTTTTTAGGCTACTGACATTCTCTACATATCTGTAGCTTTTCCATTTGATGACACGGGCCTCAATCTGGGAACACCCATGCTTTCCCCCCGAACGCTCTCAGGATTTCTGCACCCTCCCCCTCTGACTCTCCTATGGCACCACCACCAAATGCAAATGCCAGGGATGTGGTCAGAGTCTCATTACTTCCACTTGGGCTGGGGACAGGCCTGGTGTGATCACCGCCCCGGGGGGTTGTGCACACAGACTGGAGGGAAGGGGTGGCAACATCCAGCCCCAGGAAGAACACATGCCTTCTTCTGGGGCTCATTTTCCTAGAAAACTTGGAGAGGAAGGTCATGCTTTGTTCTCAATTTTTTTTATTAGATTTTTAAATATATTTATTTTTGAGAGAGAGAGAGAGAGAGAGAGAGAGAGAGAGCAAGCAGAGGAGGGGCAGAGAGAGAGGGAGACCCAGAATCTGAAATGAGCTCCAGGCCCTGAGCTGTCAGCACAGAGCCCCACGTGGGTAGAAGACCATGACCTGAGCTGATGTTCGGACGCTTAACTAAGTCACCCAGGCACCCCTTTCTTCATTTTTTAAAATGGTTAAATAAACATGGTATCTAAAATTCACATGGATTTGAAGACAAATGTGTTTGCAGCTAGAGCTAGGACCCCAATGTGTATGTGTGTGTGTGTGTGTGTGTGTGTACCCACGTGCAGGTGCCATGTGGGCCCCCGGGCGCATGGTTCAGAGAAAAGTTGCCTTTAGGGAGGACACTTCCTCAGTTGAGAGGAGTCATGATGCAGAAGCAAAAAGGAGGCTCCACTGACCTGCAGATCTGGGTCAATTCCCTGCTCTGCCGCTTACCTTCTGTGTGTCTCTTTGGCAACTAACTTCGTTTCTCCGAGTCGAGGATCCCGATGTTCATAAGATTGGGAATAAGAGTAAGAGCGGGAAGGCAGTGAGGAGCAAACATACACACAGCAGCAGCAGTAGGCACATGCTGTGTTTGACTGCCCAGCTTTGGAGGAATCCTTGCATCATTATCTAAACACAAAGACTTGCCTTTTCCCCTGAGCTGCTGTTTCTGCCCCGTGCTGTGGTTCCTCTTCCAAATCCTGGCCACTGGCCACTGGCCACTTCCCTACTCACCAGCCCCAGCCATCAGAGCAGTCAGCCACGTTTGCAGCCCCGTTCCTGACTCCTCCACCATGACGAGCCTTCCCTCAGCTGACTCATCTGTGGTGTCCCCCCGCCCCCCGCCACAGGTTTTCCAGCCTGGAACATCTATGTCAGCTTCTGTTGGGCCCCATCCTAAGAAGACGAGGATTACCAGCCAATGGGCTCTGTCTCTGTGGCCTGAGCTCTGGCCCATTCTCCAGAGAACCCATTCTCTTTTCCATCTGCAGGGAGGAGGCTCACACAGCCGCTCAGGAAGTCACACAATCCGTGGTTCCCTCCAGGCGTGTTCCTGCGTATTCCTTCCATGGGGGCTGTGTGCGCACACTCCTGGGGTATACTGTGACTCCCCCAGACACTCCATCAGACTTGTCCAAGTCATGCCAAGTGAAAGCCAGGTCTCTGGGTCCATGGCAGAAACCCCACCGCCTGCTCACTCACAGCCCAGAAAATAAAGTGCATGGGAAGATTCACTGCTACAGCAGCAGGATGAGATGCTGGCTCATGACCTACTTCAGCACGGCATCCACACCTCCTTGTCCTCAGACATCCTCAAGTCCCACCCCCTACCTTCCAAGGAAAAGACACTCTAGACTCAATATGGCATGGTGACCAAATCCAACTCCTATAAATACTTTTGTAGAAACAACTGTTTTATGTTTCATATAAGTTACATAGTCATCAGATGTCTACTGGGCACAGCCTTATTCCCTGCGCTAAAACCACATGGTAAAAATATCTTAAATCCATAAACAGAATTATTACTCTGAATTCCTGATGAAACAGCAAAAAATAAAACAAACAGAAAACCCAGCCAACTTTAATTTAACTTTACAACAGATCTGAATGGTGAAAGAAAATATTTTAGAATATAATTTTGAAAAAAGGACCAGTCAATAGGCACTTCTCATTATATTGTGGTAAATACTGTTTCTGAATTTAAAAGTAAAAAGGAACATGTCAAAGACATTTTTACAAACTACCATTCTACCACCAGAGATTTCCAAAAACCCAAACCCTGGCCTGCTTTTCTACCTCGTAAGAGTGAGAAATGCCACATCTAGTGACTCTGGTCTCAGGGTTCCCTTCAAAGTGTACAGAATTCACGGTTTTAAACATGACCACAACTGCTTGAAAGAAAAATGTGTATTCAATTATCTCTTATTTGCGTAGTTAAAATACCATTACCAGGAATAGAAAGATGTTATTAAAGAAAATGCTTTAGATGTATTCTATACTTTGTTTTTTTGGTCTTAATCACTTTGGCCCAAGTAAATATGGTATTATAATTAAAAAAAAAATCAAACCCCAAGGCTATAATTGTGAACTAAATATGAACCAAGCAAAGGTAAAAGCTACATCTTAATAGTCCTCTCTACCCCATGTCACCTCAAAGTAGAGTTTCATTGCAAAATCAAAGATGCTTGACTAAGAATAAACCAACCTTAAAGTCTCATAAATAACAGATTTTAGAACCTCCTGGAAACCCCAGGCAGCAGGACAGGCACCAAGGAAGCTGTGGGCTCCTAGCAGCTATGCACATTCTGTTATTCAAATTCCAGCATCCAGAATGCATGCTCAGTTCTAGGGGCTGAAGCCAATTCATTCACCCAATTAGTCGACTCAAAACAACATTATTTCTCAAGAGCCAATATGTGTCAGGCATCATCCACAGTGCTGTGGACACAGGACACAGGATACAGGACACAGTACTGTCATCCTGAAGCTCACAGCTAAAAGGTCCAGAAGTATATATGGAAAAATGATACAAGATCTAGGAACTGCTTTAAAATATTCAGGGTGGGAGCAGGTTGAGGAGGACTTAATACAAGATTGGCAACATGCTGACAACTCTTGGAGCTGGGTAAGGGATTCTTGAGGATGTACTATATGATCCTCTCTGCTTTTGTGTATGTTTGAAATTAAAAGTTAAAAAAAAAAGAAAGGAAGGAAGCTCACAGACTGGTCAGTGGACCAATGAGTAAAAAGACCATTACACCATATGAACCCGGTGCCATCAGGGGGAAGTGGGAGTGGGGAGAGGAGGAGAACCACGTAGACCTAAAGGGAGCGGATGGGATTTCTGGAAGAGGCTCAGCTAGAGCTCAGTCTTTTTTTTTTTAATTTTCTTAAAATGTTTATTTATTCTTGAGAGAAAAAGAGAGAGAGAGAGAGAGAGAGAGAGAGAGAGAGAGAGAGAGAGAGAGAGAGGGAGGGAGAGAAAGGGGGAGAGAGGGAGAGAAAGGGGGAGAGAGAGAGAGCGTGCACACACAGGGTGAGGCGGAGCGGGGTGGGGGGAGCAGAGAGAGAGGGAGACACAGAATCTGAAGCAGGTTCCAGGCTCCGAGCTGTCAGCACAGAGCCGAACGTGGGGCCCGAACTCACGAACCATGAGATCATGACCTAAGCTGAAGTCGGATGCTGAGCTGACTGAGCCACCCAGGCGCCCCTAGGGCTCAGTCTTGAAGAGCAGATTGGAGCTGGTGTGTTTATTATAATTGCATTTGAGGAAAACAGAATGAACCAAAGAAAAAGCACTAAGTAAAACTGTACTGGCTGCTGGGGGGCAACAGGAAGGTTTGCACTGTTTGTACTGAGTGTCAAGAGCCAGAGAAGGGAGGTGGGTTAGTCCAGGCACCACCCAACAGCTGCACCTTGAGTGAGGCTGCTGTGCCCAAGGAAATCTGGCTGCCCAGAGGCCCCATGGGGCCAGGCCAGGGAGTCCTCACCTCTGGCTGGCACCCACAGGCAGGTGGGCTGCAAGGGTCTCACTCCCCCTACCCAGACCAGCCTAACTGATGACCCCAAGGAGTCCCACCATCAAGACAATACATGCACTGAGGCCCATTCCCTCTCTGGAACTCCCTTTGGGCACAAAGCCACTAATTTCCAGGCCGGAGCAGGAGGACATGATCCCAGAATCCATGCCACTAATCAGTGCCAGCTTAAAGGACAGGCCAATTTCACGGACCGCTCTCACTTTCTAGGGCCAGGTTCTGTGCCTTCCTGGCACCGGCCTCCTTTGGGAATACAGGACAGGAGCAGGCCACAGGCTCAGCTCGACTCACAGAGGCAAACACCTTAAAGGAGGCCTGTTAGGCAAGTGGTGTGCCTCATACTGCACTCTGACCCAAAGCTGACCCTCCTGGGGCTCATCTCTTACCAGGTACTCTCCTCCTAAAGAACAGCCTGTCTTTTACCCTGGGGTAGTGAGAGATCATGCCCAGATGTGACGCACGTGGCAACAGCCATCCCCTGGCTATGGGGTAACGGTGGGGACGCCAATCAATGCTGCAGATCAATCCCAAGCCTGGCCCCGATGAAGGGCAGCATCAGGCCCAAGCCTCTTTAACCCTACTTGCAGGGTTCACTATGATCTGGTCACACCCCACAAATCCCACCTCATGTCCCAGCCCTTCCCACAACACGTAGTTAAGCATGGGGGGTCAGAGATCGGTTGGCTAGGTCTAGAGCCTTTCTCACACCCTTACTGAGCCACAGTTTCCCCATCTATGAAATGGAAACAACCATAGGCTCCAGCTCACAGGTTGTGTCAGGGCTAACAAGGTTAACAGGTGTAAGGGACCTAGCACAGTACCTGGTTCCTAATAAGTGCTCAATAAGTTAGCAGTGACTTCTTGCATGGTTTCAATACCTGCCACCCACATATGAAGTACTCACTCTGCTTCCACTTTGTCTCTGCCCCAGCTCTAAAACTAGAATGCCTGCAGACTATGCCATAGAAGGTCAGAGCTTGAAGAGGTTTTAAACATCACTGATTCAAGTCCCTTGGTTGACCAGAAGAGAGGCCAGGTCAGGACCGGCATATGGCTCCAGGCTGCTTAGGGAGACTGGACCTGTGACACAAGTCCTTACTTCACAGAGAGTGACACCCAGCGCTTTGTCCTCATGACGCTCTCCCTCTCCACTGTAGAGGACACACTATGTGGCAGACACTTCTAACTGTTCTCAGGTGTCTATTTGCTCTTTTTTCTTACTAATGGAATCCTCTACGTTTTAGCTGGATACATGGCCATTCAGCTGGGGATACTATTTCCCAGAATCCCTGGCAACTAGCTGTTGTCATATGATCAACTTGGCCAATGACTTATGCTTACAAGTATTATGTGCAATTCTGGGTCAAAAGAAGGCTATCAGGCCTATCTCATTCTGACGTTCCTTCTTCCACCATTTCCCATGCTCTGAATCCCTGGTGTGGTGGTAAGCCAGCTTTCTTGATTCGCATGGAGATAACATCCTAGTGGATAACACAGAAGAACCCTGGATGACCTCACTGGGCAGGCTACCCATTTCCCTGACTGCCTGTCAGCCCAAACTGCTTTGGGAGAGAATAAATAATCTCACAACCTTCTAAAATCACTGTTGTTTCACCTCTGTTAAAGCAGCCAAGCCAATATCCTAACTAGAACTTGCCACCAGCACTAAATGACATTGGTCTTCTTGGGGGCTCCTTCTGTAGGTAATGATGAACACGCACATACATATTCATAACAAACTGCATTAGACAGAAAAATCTCATCACATATTTAAGAATGTCACTCTTACATGATCTCACGGTTTGTGGGTTTGAGCCCCACATTGGGCTCTATGCTGGCCGCATGGAGCCTCCTTAGAATTCTCTCTCTCCCTCTCTCTTTCTGCCCCTTCCCTGCTCTTTCTCTTTCTCTCTCAAAATAAATAAATAAACTTTAAGAATGTCACTCTTAGATATGATATAAATGAATCATGGTTATGATAACCTTTGTTCAAGTTTTATTTTTTATTTTATCTTAAATTATTTATGCATCTTTGGGGGCACCTGGGTAACTCAGCTGGTTAAGTGTCATACTCCTGATTTCAGCTCAGGTCATGCTCTCACAGTTTGAGAGATTGAGTCCCATGTCGGGCTCTGCACTGACAGTGCAAAGCCTACTTGGGATTCTCCCTCTCCCTTTCTCTCTGCCCCTCCCTCGCTTGCTCTCTCTCTCTCTCTCAAGATAAATAAATAAACTTAAAAAAAAAACTAAAAAAAACTACTTATGCATCTTTGAAGATGGCTTGGCTGCAGGTCTAAGAAAAAAATGCTAGCTAATGCAAAGGGACTCATCCATATTCTCACATAATGGAACATAGTTGAGGAATGGCAGCTCCAAGGTTAGTTAATTCAGCGACCCCAAAAGCATCATCAGGAAGCCAGAACCTGTCCCTGTCTGGACTCTCTGCCATCCTCTGTCTTTGTCCTGTCCCTAGGATGACTTCCTCCAGGGGTTTTGAGATGGTGGCCACACTCGCAGCCATCACCACCACACTTGGCAATCTGAAGAGGCAGAAGGGACAATCTTGCACGTTTCTACTAGAAGCAAGGAAAGCTTTCCCAGAAACCCCCCAGTGGATTTCTCCTAATGTCTCATTGAAGAATAGTGTCAGGAGCCCATGCACAAACCCATCACGGGCTCCAGCAATGGGCCACAGCAAGTAAGTGAAAACACCTGGGATTCACCTCCTGCTAGAGGCCCACAGAGGAAGGGAGAGGGTGGAGGCAGGCACAGAATCACAGTTCTGTTAGGAACGAGGGAGCAAGGGGTGGTCTGCAAAAACCCACCGTTGGAGAAGATTTGACAATACACACAATTACTCTAAAAAATAATGACAGTACTGGCACTTTTCAGATCTAGCAATCAAAGCACATACAGTCATAATTAGATGTTTAAGAAACATCAGCGCTGGCTTGCTCAGGTGCAATTCGGCAGTGACACATGGCAGAGCGGCATCCCTCAGCCTGCTGACTGTGGTGCCTGTTCCAGCATCAAGACCTTTTATTCCCTATTTTACATGTGTTCAAATATACAACATGAATTATCTACCTACCATTTCTTCCCAGAAAGGCTTTGAGGCAGATAATCTGCAGAGTTAGTGTTTTTAATCCCTGAAATATTAAAGGCTTCCGCCCCCCACCCCTTCCACCATTTCTGAACTACATGTTCCTGCCACTCTCTCCTTAGAGGTTTTTTTCCAGCTCTAAAAGGATAAACTTGTCAAGGTGCCTGATCATTTCTCGGGACCAGAACAGATTGAAATAACTAATTCATCAAGCCAGGATTTTCAATCTTATGTACTCCCCAGTGATCTCTTTCTGACATTGTAGGAGAAGCCTGTGTTCCATCCAACTTCACTGCTTTGCTCCTCCTCAAGTTGCAGAAGTAGCGACATCTGAAATTGGCATATTCTCACTTTAGAATGTCAAGAGCAACTATAAGTACCTCAACAAAAAAAGGGAGAACATGCAGTTGGCATGATTTACTCATCACAAAGCCATGTTAAAAATACAGCTAGCTGATTCTTTTTTATTTTGCAAGCAAACTGTGTCAATTAAAAGTTTGTTAAAATGTCAAGGAAAGCACAGAACATTAAATAGGCAAGGCTGAAAAACTAGAAATACAAGCCTACAATGAAGGTTTGCGTGGTGAAAGCCAAATTTCACAGGCAGAAAATAAAAAGAGCTTACAAGGGCCTGAGAATCACAGCTGTGCAACGTGAATCAGGCACACCTGGAAATGGAGGTTGCCAAGGCCACTTCTGCTTTCTGAAAGCTGTGTTGTCTGGGTTAACAATACTACACAGAAACAGGATTTTGTTCTGGACAGACACGTGAATGAGAGCACTGATGCATGCCACAGATCAAGGGGTTTTGCCCAAGGAGGGCTTTTTTCAGGCTAGAAGCACGCTTACCGACAGAGCTTTGACTAAACCCTGGGCTCACTGCCGGCTCATTCCGTGACTTGATCACGATGAGGCATGGAATGCCAGGTCCCTCGTAGACAATCACTGCCATTGCCGAGGGCAGGAACTCCATGCCCTTGAAATATGTTTTAGAAAACTGCTGACAGTCCAGAGGGGGTTTGGCAGCATCAGTATCAGTACAGAATGAGCCCTCCTGCTCAAGGAGGGGGTCAAGTGTGGGCAGCCACCTGCTGGCAATGCTGTGTGTGGGCGGGAGGGGGGCTGATGTGGGTGACCTCTAGGAGCCCTTCATGTACCTGAGACCCAAGGATTCTCTGGTCCATATCCCAAAATAAGCTCTCAACCTTTTTTAGGGAGCTCCTTTGCACTTACAAACTCTACAATAACAGAGCTAAGAACACTGTCACACAGAATCACAGGCATTTAGCTCGGGAAGAAAGCTGAATTGCTATCTGGTCCAAGCTCCCTTCCAATGGAGTAGAGACTAACGCTGTTATAAGCTCCAAAACTTTGATTTGGCTTAGGTTAAAGCTGTAATTAAACATAAACCTCAAAGTCAATGGTACTCATCATACACAATAGTGAAAAGCTGAGAGCTTTTCCTCTAAGATCAGGAACAAGAAAAGGACACCCACTCTCACACTTTTATTCAACATAGTACTGGAAGTCCTTCACAGAGCAATTAGGTAAGAAAATGAAATAAAAGACGTCCAAATTAGAATGCAAGAAATAATACTGTGTCTATTTGCAGGATATAAAACAACCTAAAGAGTCCACCAAAAAGCTGTCAGAGCTAAGAAACGAATTCAGTAAAGTTGCAGGACACAAAATCAATATACAAAAATTAGTTGCATTTCTATACACTAACAACAAATTCTCAGAGAGAGAAATTAAGAAAACAACCCTGTTTATAATTGCATCAAAAAGAATAAAATACCTAGGAATAAATTTAACTAGCAAGATGAAAGACCTGTATACTGCAAACTAAGACACTGATGGAAAAATCTAAAGAAGACACAAATAAATGGAAAGATGTTCTGTGATGATCAGCTGAATGAATACTGTTAAAATAGCTATACTATTCAAAGCAATTTACAGAGTCAAAGTTCCAATAGCATTTTTCACAAAAATAGGAAAGACAATCCTAAAATTTGTATGTAACCACAAAAAACAAACAAAACAACCAAATAAACAAAGCACTCTTGAGAAAGAAGAACAAAGCTGGAAGGATCACACTTCCTGACATTAAACTATATCAAAAACTACAGCAATCAAAACAGTATGGTATTAGCATAAAAACAGACACAGAGACCAATGGAACAGAACACAGATACCAGAAATAAACCCATGCATATATAGTTCATTAACTTATGACAAAGGAACCAAGAATATACAATGGAGAAAGGGCAGTGTCTTCAATAAATGGTGTTGGAAAAACTGGACAGCCACATGGAAAAGAAGGCAATGGAACCCCTATCTTATACTATCCACAAAAATCAAGTCAAAATGGATTAAATACTTAAATGTAAGACCTGAAACCATAAAACTCCTAGAAGAAAACACAGGGGGTAAGCTCCTTGACACCAGTCTTGGCAATAACTTTTTGGATTTGACACTAAAAGCAAAGACAACAAAAGCAAAAATAACCAAGTGGGACTACATCAAACTAAAAAGCTTCTGCAGAGCGGAAGAAATAGTCAACAAAATGAAAAGGCAACCTATGGAATGGGAGAAAATATTTGCTAATCATGTATCAGATAAAGGATCAATATCCAAAATATATAAAGAACTCATACAACTTGATAGCAAAAAAAAAATTCAATTAAACAAATGTGCAGAGGAATTTAATGAACATTTCTCCAAGGAAGATGTACAAATGGCCAACAGGTACATGAAAAGATGCTCAACATTACTAATCTACAGAGAAATACAAAATACAATTCAAAACCACAATGAGATATCACTTTGCACCTGTTGGAATGGCTATTACCAAAACAATGGCTATTTTACAAGAGATACTAAGTGCTGGCAAGGATGTGGAGAAAAGGGATCTATTGTGCACCATTGGTGGGAATGTAAATTGGCACAGCCACTGGAGAAAAATGTACAGAGGTCTCTCCAAAAATTAAAAATAGAACTACCATATGATCTAGCAATCCCACTTCTGGGTATATACCTGAAGGAACCAAATCAGCATCTTGAAGAGATATCTGTACCCCATGTTCATAGCAGCATTTTTTACAATAGCTAAGACATGGCAACAACTTAAGTGTCCACTGACAGATAAAGAAAATGTGCAATATATATATATATATATATATATATATATATATATATATATATATATATAATGGAGTATTATTCAGTCATTAAAAAAAGAAGGAAATCCTATCATATGCAACAACATGGCTGGACCTTAAAAGCATTATGTTTTCACTTATATGTGAAATCTAAAAAAAAAACCAAACTCATAGAAACAGAACAGTTTGGTGGTTATCAGAGGCAGGGGATGGGGTAGGGGAAATAGGTAAAGGTGGACAAAAGGTCCAAATTCCTGATTACAAGATATATAAGTCCTGGGGATGTAATGGATAGCATGGTGACTATAGTTAACAATATTCTATTGTATACCTGAAAGTTGCTGAAAGAGTAAATCTTTTTTCTTGTTTTTTTTTCATTTTTATTTATTTGAGAGAGAGAGAGAGAGAGAGAGAGAGAGAGAGAGCAAGTTTGCACAAGTGAGGAAGAGGCACAGAGGGAGAGGGAGAGAGAATCTTAAACAGACTCCATGCTCAGTGGGGAGCCCCATGTGGGGTTCAATCCCACGACCCTGAGATCATGGCTTAAGCCGAAATCAAGAGTCAGATGCTCAAATGACTAAGCCACCTAGGTACCCCAGAAAGAGTAAATCTTTAAAGTTCTTATCAAAAGAAAAAAAACCTATAAATAGTTGAGGAGATGGATGTTAATCAAACTTGTGGTGATCATTTCACATACATATATACATATATCAAATCATTATGTTGTACACCTTAATACGATGTTATATGTCAACCATATCTCAATACAACTGGAAAGGAAAGAAGATAGGATATGACTTGATACTGAATAAACAGAAATGTGCAGTATTAAAGAAAAAAATAAAGTAATCCAAAGAAAAGAGGAAAAAACACTTAGGAACAACATATTATAGAAGGCGGGGATTCTGCTAGAATTTTGGGTCCCCAAATTTCTGGGTAGAGCAGAGGTCCCACCACTTTCATGAACCCCCATCCTTAATACCGCCATCTTGGAGCCAAACTGGACTGTTTTTATAAAGGAAAAATAATCTATTGTGTTAAGCCACTGAACTTTGGGAATTTGTTACAGTAGCTTAACAATAATACTTACCTGTATATATAGGCTTTTGAATAAGATTAAACCAATATACATAAAACACCGTAATGATGTGGGAAACAAAGGCAGAAGGAAATGGCAGATAAAATTAAATTTCCTTATAACCTGCAGCCCACTGACAAATACTTGAGGCTGGCAGAGTATGACATTTCTCCAGGAAAACTTCCTACTGTCTTCATGTTAATGCTTTGCTAGGGGGAAAAACAACCTTCGCTTGACAAGAGCTAGGCCTCCAGTATCCATGAATCTTCTTTACCATATCAAAGTCCCTTTGGAAACTTCCTTTAACTTTACCACCCCAGTCTCTCTTCACAGTCCTGGGGCAGCTCTTCCTGCCCACAGGTCCCATCCCCATGCTTTAATAAAATCACCTTTTTGAGCCAAAGACATCTTAATACTTCTTTCTTGGCCATATGCTCCGGACCCTACCGCCACTCCAAAACCCTATCAATAACAGCTCAATAATGGTTAATTCCTTTCCATTTTTGGTCTGCTACCATCTGAAAATATACCAATAAAATCTTTTTTTTTTTTTTCTTTCTCAAAGCAAGAGTTTTCTAGGAATTTTTAAATGTGCAGGTTGGAAAAAGAAAAAAAAAATTAATGTGTAGGTTGGGGTTAGCCCCATAAACTTGTCATCAAGCAACATTTTCGGGAGAGACCTGGTCATTTACATCTTAAAACCACTCTGTCATCTGGAATATGGTACTTACCTTGAAACCTAACTTGAAGCTGAGACAAGTAGAGGTCTTGAAACAAAGATGTCATTTGGAGGATGGTAGGTCCTTTCAAGTTTTCCAGAGCAGGCCATACTTACCTGTAAATCACTAGGGGTTCTATAAAATAAATAAACAAACAAACAAATAAATAAATAAATAAATAAAAAGATAGATAGATAGATAGATAGATAGATAAATCAATGGTATTTAATGAGAACCATGGGGGAGGCAGCTGCTCACACAAGTGTTTTTGAGAATGCAGGGCACTGCAGTGGCCATGACTTCTGTTTACATATCAGTTTCCACAAACATAAGCTAAATGAACCAATACTTATTCTGTATTATCATCATTAAATTAAGTTTCTAAATTGAGTTTCTGAGTATGTCTACTAAAGAGAGCAAAGACCTATCCTGTAACATTTAGAGATTTGTTTTAATAGTCATCTTCCAAGGTTTGCTGTTTTATTACTTGGGCACTATTGATTGTTAACTGTTGCACTATTCGTTGGGTGTTACAGGACATCATAATGGTAGTTATGTTTGCTGTAAACTCTGTTCAGCTGACAGTGGTGTGAACTCTGTTGGCTACGGAAGATTGGCTCTGCCCACCTACCTTATGATAACTGACCACAGACTGCCATATCATTGGTGTTATTATAACTTGTTTAATCAGGATGGAGATCTATGCTTCCTTTTCTGAAACTAGGAACATACTGAAAGTCCTTTGTAATAAATAATTCTAACATTAACTTAAAGACATAATGCAAAATCTTGTCTTCCCAGAGGTCTGTCTTCTTTTCACTTAAGTATAATTTACGTATAGCATTATATTAGTTTCAGACGCACAACATAATGATTTGATATTTGTATGTTTTGCAAAATGATCACCACAATAAGCCTAGTTAACATTCCTCACCATAGTTAATATTCATCACCATACATAGTTCAATTTTGTTCTTATACGAGAACTTTTAAGATCTACTCTTAGCAACTTTCAAATACACCATATAGTATTACTAACTATAGTCACCATGCTGTACATTATGTCTCCATGACTTAATTATTTTATAACTGGTATTTTGTACCTTTGGACGTCCTTCACCCATTTTGTCCATCCCCACCCCCACCTGGCAACCATTAATCTATTGTCTATATCTATGACCTCATTTTTTTTTTAAGATTCCGCGTGTAAGTGAGATCATAGGACTGTCTTCTATAATCCTCTTGGAAGGTGGTCAACAAAACTCTGGCCATTTATCAGTTTCCCATAATGCTCTTAGGATGCTGATCAAACCCTGCCCAAGGCCTACAAGGCTCACTGTCAGTCTCGGCTCACGGGTACGACTACCAGTCATCCTGGCCATCTCTGAGCCCCACAAAACAGCCTTGCTCCTTGGGGACTTGGTGCCTGTGTCCATGCATGTCCTCTGATGACCCAATTAGGAGGTGGGTCAGCTGGGTAGATGCTTGGGGTTCGAGTCCACAAAAGGCACCAACCGCCCCCCACCCCATCTCCCACCAAGAAAGGGGATGAAGAAAACTCTCCTTTCTGGAGCTATTTGGGGCAGGGGAAGAAGGTGGGACCCCCAAGGGGCATGCTGGAGCCAGGATGCAGGCCATAAGACTGCCTTCTCTGGAGGACGCTGGTGAGCTGAGGCAGGTGGGTAGGTTTAAAGCCAAGGATAAGAAGCTAGGAGGAGCAGAAGGTGAGGGTGTGGGGGTTCTGGAGCACATCTACAAGTTTTCTGTCACATCTCCCATCAAGAGGGAGTTCTAGCTCCCCTGATTAGGCTTCAGGACTACCTTAGTGAATAGAATGGGACAGAAATGATGCTGTGTGACCTCTAAGACCAGGTCAGGAAAGTCCATGAGATTCTATCTGGCTTGCTCTCTCTTGGACCATTTGCTTTAGAGGCCTGAAGCGACCATGTGAGAGGCCACCCGGAGACAGGGACACCCAGGCAGCCACTGAGGCTTCCCAGCCCAGGCATCAGACATGTGAGTCAGGGAATATCTAGATGATTCTAGACCACCCATTGCCTGCATAACTGTGAGAGATCCATGTGAGGAACACAAGCTGGCCCTGTCCACCTCCAGACCATGAGGATAACAGTGAAGTGATGGCTGTTTTAAGTCACCAAATTTGGGGATGATTTCTTACGCAGCAGTAGTGATGAGGCCAGAGACTTTGTCTTGCTCCCTACTCTTCTGTCCTCAGTACCAAAAACAGTACCTGGCCCAGGTAATCAATCGATGTCTGCTGGATGGCTGAATGAATGGACAGATGAATGTGCAGAGGAGAGGCTCACTACAGTCACCGGCAATCCATCCTTTCTGCCTTCCCCCAGGCAGCAGGCTGCTATCTCTCCTCTGCCCCTCCACCTTTCCCACATAGCTAACTCACCATCAGCCTTCGGACCCCAGCTCAAAGATCATTTTCTCAGGGAAGCTGCCCTTGAACTCCCCTGTCTAGATCAGGGTCCTGTCTGACACTCTCAAGTCATTCTGTATCTCTCCTTCAGGACACTCTCCGGGACTATTAGTACATAATCGAACAACTACACTGAAAAGCTGGCTGGCTGTCTCCTGTGACTCACTACAAACCATCGTACGGCAGCAATAGGGTCTGTCTGTTCACAAGCGTGCCTCTGGTGGACAAAGCCTAGCACAGACCTGGCTGACTGTGTGTCAGAACATTTCTGGAGACTGGTAACATATACAGCTCAGCTGTTTTGACTCACAATACTTCTGACACCAAACGTCGTTGTTTTTTTTTTTTTTCCCCACACCAACCAATTCTCCAACTCTGTGGACACCAGCTGGGTGTCCTACAATTCAATTCTGACACCGACTACCCCAAATTAGTGTCGGACTCCACAGGTTGAAGGACTCAGTTCCAAAGACTGCCCCCACTTCAGATGCCAGTTACAAGCACCAGGTCCCCAAATTACCCACTTTTGTCTAATCTAGTTACAAAGTCAGAGGTGGGGCCTCTCACAACCCCTCCCCCTTTCAGGTTCAATAATTTGCTACAACAGCTCACAAAACTGGAGAACATTTTACTTGCTGTCACCATAGATTTATTATATAAAGGATACAACTCAGGAACAGCCAAATGGAAGGAATGCACAGGGCAAGGTGTGGGGCCAGGGCACAGGGCTTCCATGCTCTCTCCAGGCATGCTGCCCTCCTAGCACACGGATGTGCTGCCAACCCGGAAGCTCTCTAAATCCCCGCTGTTGAGAGGTTTTTATAGAGGTCTCCTTTCATCTATGACGGACTAAATCATAGGCCATTGGTGGGGCTTAAAGTCCAAACCTCTAATGGTGCTTTGGCCTTTCAGGCAACCAGCTCCCATCCAGAAGCTTATCTAACCCCCTCTCCTGACCCCCCGACCAGCAGTCATTAGCACCTAGAAGATACTCTTAGCACTCTGGAGATTCCATGTTCCAGGAGCTGTGTGCCCTGAACTGGGGGGCAAAGACCAAATGTTTATTTTTTATGATACCATCCTGCTATTAGATGGTGCTCATTTTTATTGTTCTCAATAATACTGAGCTAGAATTGGCCTCTAACTACTAGGCTACCCTCCATCAGGCTGTCCAAAGCCACTCACACCCTGGTCATTCACACCACACAGACCCCTGGGAACAGGTCTGAGTGTCTTCTTCAGGTTTACACACAGCTGTCGGGGGAAGAGCCGGAATCTGAAGCCAACTCTTCAGACTTGACAGTTCAACACGATGTCCCTCACAACACCCTGCCTCCCGGATGTTTCCGCCGATGTGAGATGCTCTGGGAGCATCATAATCTCCTTATCCAAAACAACAACAACAACAACAACAACAACAACAACAACAACAAACAAAGGTGTGCACTTTTAATGGAGCACACGAAACAGGTGAAGCTTCTTAATATTTAACAGATAGTATTCAATGTCCCTATAAAACAAGAGCTCATGGTGATATTTACTTTAGGCACCTCCCTGCCAAATACCTAAGGGATGAGCCCCTGAGCAAACATCTAATTCAGATTTTAATTTGCTTCATTTCCTGGGCAGATCCCACAATCCCCCACAGAAGGTGCTCCTTCTGCTTTCCCTTCTTTTCTATTACATGTCATTCCCCAGGCTGTTGGAGATTAAGGACTTAAATAAACTAAGATAAAGAACATTCCAGGTCATCTGCACCGTTCAGTGAAATAGCACCCCTGAACAAGTGAGCTTTTGAAGACCATGCAATGACCCAGAAAATGTGAACATTTTAATGTGACTTAATGTGAAAAACTAAAAAAGGATACAGAGCCATGCCCTGCACGACCCATTTTTTTTTTAATGTGTGTATGTATATGCTTGGAAAAGCTGGATGGAAAGAAATACAAATTTAAAAATGACATCGTATGTCTCACCCTTCAGATTGGCAAAAAAATAAAAAGATCATCCGTCTCTAGTGGATGTTAGTCCCAATATGGGGGGGGGGGAGGGATACATTCTTTCACACACTGTTGGTAAGAGGGTTAAGTGGAACAGTATTTGTGAAGAAGAACTGTGGTCTCATTAAAACAGTAAACACACATACCTTTTGCCCCAGGAATTTGTATTCTGGGTATCTAATCCCCAAAAATGCTTATTCATGTGTATAAAGCAGCAATAAGAATAAATATAAAAATTTGAAAACTGAAATGTACCCCAGAGGGAAATGGTTGGAAAATTACAGTTTGTTCATATAATGGAACAGGATTTAGCCTTTAAAAAGAAAGAGGGGGGCACCTGACAGGCTCAGTTGGTAGAGCATGTGACTCTTGATCTTGGGGTTGTGAATTTGAGCACCACGTTGGGTACAGAGATTACTTAAAAATAAAATCTTTTAAAAAAAGAAGGGAAGGGAGGGGAAAGGAGAAAGAGGTGGGCTTAGGTGTGGATGTGGACAAACCTCCAGATTCTGCCAAGTGAAAAATGAATGAGAGAGAGTGTGCAAGTGGCAGTGATGTGGAAATGGTGGGGTTCGGAGTGAATGGTTAAGAAAGAATTCTTGAATCCTCTTCGGTGCAAACAGGAGGTTTTAGTAAAGCATGGGGATAGGGCCTATGGGTAAGAAGAGCTGCACTGGGATTAAGAGAGGGCTAGGGATAGCATAAGTCTAAGGAATTTTGGAAGCAAGGTTTCCAGGACCTTGAGAGGCTAGCTGTTAGGAAAAGGTCCTTTACTACTATCTAGTAAAACCCTAGTCATGAGACCCTTTAGATGCATATCAGTGGGCCATGTGCTTGGAGGATGACTGCTAACTTGTATCTTGGGGAGCAGAGATAAAGGAAGTTTCCAAGGAAATTTTTATATGTTAACGTAGACTTACAGGATCCTGGAGGTGAGGCCACTGTTAAGCTAAGGTTGCCTTTTGCCCTTAGCAAAGTGTCATCATCGAGGGGGTTGAGCTCCTACAGGAAGGTCACTCTGCCCGTGTCAAGGACTTGTCAATGGGCTCTAAACTGTAAAGAAATTTAATTTTCTTCTTTTGCCTTTGTTCTCTATTTCAGCAGCATAATAGATACAGTGCTTATCTATTGTATAGGTGTCTCTGAAGGTAAAACAAACATTTGCACAACTCAACATATACCAGGAAATTTTAAGAAAACATGTAAACTTACAGAATAAGGTCTGGAAGGAGACAGTCCCCAAGTTAATAGTGGTTATCTCTACTGTGGACTTTTCAATATTTACTCACATATTTAATGCTTTGTTTTTACAGTGTGTTATGGTACAAATAACAAACGGTTAGTAATGACAGAAAATGTTATGTTAAGTCAAAAGAGCAAGCTATGATACAGCATATACAGTTTGAGCTCAATTATGTTATAAAGAAGATACATTACAAAACTGGACTGAGTCATCTGAAACAGGGCTGTGAGACTTTTTACTGTTATACTCTTTAGTGCTATTTTTTTAAATCAATAAAAGTGATAATTCTTAAAGAAACCCTGGAAAGAGAAAATAGACCCTTAATGTTAGGAGTGGTTATGGCTGGGACTACAGTAATTTTACTCTGCTTTGAAACAAACTGCAAGGGGGAAAGACTGGTTTACAACTCTTTTTTTTTTTTTTTTTTTTAAATTTTTTTTTTCAACGTTTATTTATTTTTGGGACAGAGAGAGACAGAGCATGAACGGGGGAGGGCCAGAGAGAGAGGGAGACACAGAATCGGAAACAGGCTCCAGGCTCTGAGCCATCAGCCCAGAGCCCGACGCGGGGCTCGAACTCCCGGACTGCGAGATCGTGACCTGGCTGAAGTCGGACGCTTAACCGACTGCGCCACCCAGGCGCCCCTGGTTTACAACTCTTGAAGCAGGTGGTAGCATCCTGGAAGACTTCTTTTCTCATTTATAGTCTTGCATTTTCCAAATTTTCTTAAACATTTATGACTTTTAAAATCAGGAAAAAAAAGCTGTATAATTTATTTAAATTAACAATTTTTTAAATGTTTATTTATTTCTCAGAGGGAGGGAGAGAGAGAAAGAGAGAAACAGAGAGTTAGAGTGGGGGCAGGGCAGAGAGGGAGGGAGAAACAGAATCCGAAACAGGCTCCAGGCTCTGAGCTGTCAGCACACAGGCCAATGCGGGGCTTGAACTTGTGAGATGTGAGATTATGACCTGAACCGAAGCTAGATGCCCAACCAACTGAGCCACCCAGGCGCCCCTATTTAAATTATTTTTTAAACAATGTTAGTTAAGCAAGAAGTCACAAGGCAGGTACCTAAGCTATTGAGAGACCAGTGGTTTTGAAAGAGTACCTCCTTTCAAAACTAATGCAACATGAAACCTGATGTGTAAGAAAGATAAAATCATAGTTTACTGGGAGGGGTCTGGCGCCCCATTCAGCAGAAGCCGCATCATACCCAAAGAAACCAGGGCTCCAGGAACTCCATTAGGAAATGCACTATATAAACAGACTGAGGCTACAGGGGTTAGGGAAGGGGACATGTGCTAAATGGTCAAATGGGGCTTTAAGGAAGAGACAGAAACTGCTAAAGCTACAGGGCAGGTAGGATGTTAGTGGGCATGCCTGATGTGAGCAGGCATTTCAAGGAGGATAAATAATGTATCCAGTGGTACACATGCAGAGGCAGAATCCACCCCTCCCTACACTGTTGACTGATGACAGTCAGGTTTTATGCAGTCACTCATCAGTGAACAGGGTGGAGAATGAGTGGGGCCCGACTAGGCTGCTGTAGGAGGAGGGAGCCACAGAAGGTTCCTGAACACACGCCTGACAGGATGAAGGCGGCAACATAGAAACATCACTCAGAAGCTCACAGATACACTCCTGTGTATACATCTCACCCTTGAGTTTACAGCAAGGCACTGGCAGCCAAGAATGCAGACAACCTTGCCGGCTTTGACATTTGGGGGCTTGCGGCTCGTCACCATACAAATGCTAGCTTCTGCCAAGCTTGTGCTGCATTTGGGCAGAGTATCAGCCAGACAGGCTGCAGGCCTTCCTCCAGGGCTATCCTGGAAGGAGCCCACATTCCAAGGGCAATGGGGCTGGGACCCCAAGTCACAGCTCATGGTGCCTCCCTGGGACTGAGAGCCGGGCCTTTTACTCCACCGCTTACCAGCTGCAGTACCTCAGGCAAGTTACTTAACCTCTCTGAGCTGGTTTCCTCACCTGTAAATGGTGATTCGATTATTCATTCAACAAATATTTACTGAGTCTCTGCAATACGCCAAGCACAGTTATAGAAGCTGGGGATCAGCAGTGACCAAAGTAGTCCAAAATCCCTTCCCTCACAGAGCTTACATTCTAGCGGAATATAAAATCACCCACTTTCTGGGGTTGTGGAAGGGACTGCACTTAGGGTACTAAGGATTCCGTACCTAAGTCTAGTGTATGTACGGGTTTTCCCCGCACATCACCAAGCAGTTCTCTGACCCTAGCTGGGTGTCCTACAACTCAACTCAATTCTGACCCTACCTACCTGGAGATAGCGTCAGAGTCCACAGGTTAAGGGCTCAGCTTCCCCCCACCCCTCACCACTTCAGAGGCTGATGGCAAACCCAGGTTGTCCCTTGTGCTTCTGACTGGAGGTCTGTCTCCCTCTTTGGTTCAATTAATTTGCTAGAGTGGCTCACAGAACCCAGAGACACATTTTACTTACTAGATCACTGGTTTACTATAAAAGGACAGAATTCAGGAATAGTCTGTTGGAAGAGGTGCACAGGGAAAAATATGCATGTGGGAAAGGTCACCTAGTTTTCATGCTCTCTCCCAAGGTGCCAGTCTCCCGCACCCCCAAGTGCTCGCCCTGGAAACTCTTCAAACCCATCCTTTTGTGTTTTTATGGAGGCTTCATTACATAGGCATGACTGATTAAATCGTTGGCCATTGACAACTGATTTGACCTCCGACCCCTCTCCCCTCCCTGGAGGTCTGGGGATGGGACTGAAAGTTCCAACCTTCTAATCACAGGCTGGTTCTCCTGGCAACCAGTCCCCATCCTTAGTTACCTGGGGGCTTTCAAAAACCATTACTTCATTAACATAACAAAAGACACCTTCTTGGGTCCCAGCACAGTTTAGGGGGTCTGCGCCAGAAACAAGGATGAACGAACATATATTTCTTATTATAAATCACATCACAGGTAGTAACGATCCTCCTTTTCTCATTTTATTACTATATATATATTCCCTACAGCCTTTAGCACCAAGAAGGCACCCAGTAGACACCATGGGGCTGGTGGTTTCCTTCTAAGGACTGAGATTTCCCTACCTGGAAACACAATGCCATACATTCAGCCCTGGGCTTAAACTAGCACAAAAGTTCCTCTCTGCACCCCACTCCCTAGCACCGTCAATTCCACCATAACGAACAGGGCTGGGTAGAGAGAAAGAAGGAAACCACCCTGGGGCCATTCGTCACAATGAAGGCAGCTGACAGCCCGGCTGAACCCTGGCACAGCCCCCATTTCCTCGGGGGAATTGAGCAGACCTGCCTGCTGGTGACAACAGTTCCTTTCTCAGGAGGTGCTCACATAGTCCTCGCCTGGAGGGACACCCTCATGGACCGTGGAGCAGTACCCAATGGGCCCGTAGAGGTGACCCGGCCTCTCCCAACAGGCCAGCCCACAACAAGGGCAAACCTCACTTAGATTTCAGTGTGTTCACAGGGTGGGTAACAGACACGGCTAGGCCATATTCTGAGCCAAGTAGCCAGAAGCATTGGCAGGAGTTGAAAGGAGAGGGAAAAAAATCGTAAACCAACTTGAGGACCTCATCCTTGGGGCTCCGAGAAAGCACTCCGTCAAAAATCCAGCTGGCGTATATACCTTGATATGTAATGACAGTTTCGACTTTCCTCACCGACTACACGCTGGTGTTCTGGTGCCAGCCTCTATTTTCATGGCCTGAGTAATGCCCGGGCAAAGGACCAGAAATGAATCGGAAACAGAGGGACGGGGCAGGAGAGGCGAACAGCACAATCAGTGGGCCTACATCCTGCTCAGCCTGCAACAGCAAACCCTTCAGGGCAGCGGCTGGGACAGCAGCCAAGCCCACCTCGGATTCCCGCCCACCCTCCCCTACAGCCTCATTCCCTCTTCCAGCCCAGACCCTGAGCTCCCTTGGGGCTGCGAGCTTATCTGCCTCGTTTACCGCTCTCTGTTAAACAAGCAAATGACCACAGTGCGGGACCCGAACTCTGGCGCACTGGACTTACCGTTCTCCCCCAACCAGCACATGCCCCTTCTCGTAATTCAGTGTCTGTGCCCACTCGCTTGGCCCAAGTGCCTTCTTGACCTGGTTAACTCCTACTCATCCTTAAATGCGGCACAAAAGGCAGCTCCTCCTAGAAGCTTTCCCTGACCCCAATGCTAGGTGAGGCCCCCCAGTATTGGGCGACCACAGCCCTCCCATCATATGCGTCAACACACAGGCTCAGGTCAGCTTCCCCACTACTGCTTGCAGGGCTGGGCGAACACAGAGCTGAGGAAGCAGCAGGTGGCTCAGTAGGTGTGTGTGGGAAGAAAGGAAGGGAGGGAGTAAAGAAGGGCACCAAGAAAGATACTGTGGATGGAGAAACACGTGTCACAGAAACCCACCACAAACGGAACAGGAACAAAACACTTTAACTCAGTAGGTAAGTGGGTCATTTATTAATGTTTACAGAGAAAAACTAGCAGGAAGTGGCTGGGAAAAGATTTCTCAAATCATTTGAGTGGGAAGCAGGGGTCACTCTGTGCTGCATCCCTTGCTCCCTTCCGGATGTGGGTGGGCTAGGCTGGGGGCTGAAGAGGAAGAGAAACTTTGGAAGGCTAGGTGAGTGGGGGCACTTGAAAGGCTCACTGGCAAGAAGGTCTCAAAGGCTCAGAGCTCCTCTGGCCTAGGGGTGCTGAATCCCATTTCCAGTGGGGGTAATCTTCAACTGCCGAGGGGGATCAATTATGACTCATTCCCTTAAAGCTGTTAAGAACAGGCCTGGGGTCAAGAAACAGGGATAATGAGGACCTTCTATTGTTCTGGTCCACTTCCGAAAGGTAGGAACAGAAGCAGGGATTTAAGACAGATGATCTGGAAATGAAGACTATTTTGGGAGGTAGCCTTCTTAGCACACTATTTCCTTCTAGGACAGACACCCCTAGTTGTCCGTCAATATTCATGCCTTCTTCCTTGCTAAGAGAATTCTGATTTGGGCGGGGGTGGGAGGGACCGTGTGGCAGAGACTGCCAGCTAATCATAAAACCCAACTCCTCTTCTTCCTAGGCACTGGACCACATTCCCCAGCCTCTCTTCCAGGAGGTGTGGCCATGTGTCTGAGCCCCTGCCAATGGAATATCACTGGAATTAATTCACCACCTCCAAGCTTGGCCCATAAAATTCTCCCACACACCATCCTCCAGGCTCCCTCCTCTTCTGATTGATGTAAACAAGCATGGCAGAATTAAGAGCCTGGGTCCCTTAATCACCTGTTGGAAGAGAACTCCCCACTAATTAGGAACAGCCATTTTGGATTTTGTTGTCAGCAAAAAGTAAATGTCTACCATATTTGAGTCTTTAAGCATATTTGGGTTATTTGTTTAGCAGTGAGCCCACCCAACTATTCTTGGCAACAGTGTGCCCTGCTAAATAGTCACATGGCCCTTTAAACTGGGACTGGTCATGTGACACGTGAAATGTCAGGGGAAGTCTGCTCAGTGTTCTGGGGAAAACGTCTGCTTTCCTGATCAAAGGTACCAGTGTGGCTGGCGCCTCCTTCCTGCCGCAGTCATCTCACCATCATGAAGGACAGGCCAAGAAAATAACAGAAATGTCAGTCCAGACAGACATCAGCTGTTGAAACTGATGCTAGCAACCACCTACATTTGGACATCTTGTTACATGAAAGAAAGAAACCACTATATGCTTAAACCACTAAAGTAGGACTTTCTGTTACTTGCAGCTAAAAGCAAACCTGATTGATTTGCAACCAGCCAATCATTCATTCACCCAACCTTTACTGAGGCATATTCCATGCGAGTCCTTGTGCTCAGGGCTGAAGAATCAGAGAGATGTGCTGGATGTGAGCCCCGGCCTCCAGGAGCTCCCCGTCAAGCTGAGGAGACAGGCCCGTGCAAAGACAATCGGCACGCAGTGTCCCAGGGGAGTGTGAGCATTGAGTGGTGGGTAGGCACTGGGGCAAAGCGTCCCCAACTCCCTTTCTGGCATTCAGCACACAGAGAAAACACTCCTTGAGCTAAAAAGCCAGTAAAAAAGAACCTGTTCTGTTCAGCCAAGCCAACTGCAATTACTTACTGTACGTTGAGTTGTTAAACACCATCAATTAATGCAGCTGTTCCAAGATAATCAGCAGTCATTAGAGCAAGATGCACCAATAAAAAATCATATGCTACTAACATGGAAATTAGATGAACCAAGAACGAGGCAGACGTACCTGCAACTTCCTGCCTGACATTAGCATCTCCTGAAATATGCCTTTCTCAAAGACAACAGTTATTTTTCAACTTGAAGATGGAGCCAACAACAAGAAAAAAAATCAACTGTCAGTGCGATGACCTTCAACCATAAATATCCAAGCTCTGGTTTTCAGGTCTAGGTTTCCATTAGGAACTGTGATGGAGATAGACAAACTGGTGACAAAAGATCACCCCATCTGGGAAATCGTGAGGCAACCAAGACCAGAAAAGTTAGAGCACCCGGGGAACCACATGGAAACTAAAGACAGGTTCCCCTCTGCTTAACTCAGTTCTGCCTGCATACAAATAAATGGCTTTTAAAAGTGAAAGACATTTTTTGTCATTTCTTTATTTTCCAAGCATGGGGCAAGTATTTAAAAAAAAAAATGACAAAATCTCCCTGACTTCAAATTCCAGTAGTTCAAAAACAAATAAAAGCAGGCTCCTCACTAAGAGAGCTATTAGGTTTCCAGTCTGACAGGCGACACATTAACACGAAGTGCTCCAGTGTGAAGCCAAGGCTGTAGCAATCACATTCACACAAGGCAGAGGCGCTCAAGTTCCTGAGGAAGCGATCATGGGCTCTCCAGTCTGCAGTCCATGGCTAGAGGCCTGCGCCAGGCCGTGATGGCAGGCGCTAGCTAGCTGGGCAGGCTTCCACGTGGGAGTTTCTTTGTAGGACACACAGAGCAAGTGAGGACTTCCATTCTCCAGAACCAGTTATTAAATCCAAGCCTATCAATACAGTCCCCCAGAGATCTTCATGTCCAGAAGGTTCTGACTATGGCAGATACAGGAAGCATGATGGTCTGGCCTTCTGCCTCAGTGCAAATCCCCCAGCCACCCTTAAGCAGCCGTGCTATTGCTCACTCAGAATTGGGTCTCTCACAGTACTGGGGGGGGGCCTTTAGGGCTGCTGAAACACCAGTCTGAACCAGTGGTCAGGGCAGTATGCTGTCCACCAGGACCAAGAGCAGTGCCGGCAAAGCAGGTGAGTAAATACTGAGTTTACAGTCTCTTATCACACTTCCCACTAACAACCTGAGGCCAAGAGTGATAGTTAAAACATTAACAACCAGCATGTGCTTGTGAATCGAGGGCATATCTTAAACAGCAGGCAAGGCAACATCACACCTGAGTGTACCCGATCAAGATAATAAGCTCCACCCCCTGCCATGGTCAACCCTTCATAGGCCTGCCCTAGGCCCTCATGATCATAATAGGTGGCAAAAAGGCAGGTGAGCGTCTGGGAAATGTCTGCACTACCATTCAGGTCCTTCACTGTGAACTTAAGCATCAAGTCCTCTGTTCTACTGGGACAGGCTATGTGTGTCTTGTCCATTCTCCTATATCCATCAACTTGGTGAGGTTGGTTGGCACCAAAAACATATTTTTAAGGAATGAGTGAATGGTAATAACAGCTACCATTTTTTTACTTTTAAAAAATGTATTTATTTTTAAATGTTTATTTCTCTTTTTTCGGAAGGGGTGGGGGGGAGAAGACAGATGATCCCAAGCGGGCTTTGCCCTGACACCACAGAGCCTAATGCGAGGCTCAAACTCACAAACCAGAAGATCATGACCTGAGCCTAAGTTTAACGCTTAACCGACTGAGCCACCCAAGTGCCCCAACAGCTAACATTTTTAAAGCATATCATGTGCTAGGCACCGTTCCAAGTCCTCGTCATGTACGAACTCATTTTAGCCTCACAATAATAGCATCTCAATTTTTATCATCATCTCAATTTTACAAATGAAGAAACTGAGGCACAGAGTAGTTAAGTAACTTGTCCAAGTGTACAAGACTAGTAATGACAGATCCAGAATTCCAAGCCAGAATGGCTTCAGAGTCTATACTCTTCACTACTGTACTATGCTGAATACACAGGTCTTCAGGTACTCTAGTACTGGGAAGTCATCAGCAGAGAACCTCTTACGTCCACAAACCCTGAGAAATCCTTCCAGGAGGTTTCTGGTGGTGCTGATCACATGCTGGTTGTGTCTGTTTGACCTGCAGAACATTTTAAAGAAAGCCAATACCCACTTTTACCCCTAAGCAGGAGACTACCTGTAATTTTCAAATAACTATGTAGTCACATTTGGTCATCAAGCAACTGTAGCAGGAATACCTAAGTTTACATAATATTTCTCTTCTCAAGAGTTCTACATTCTAGGAGAAGCCTTTTGAAACACCCTGTTGTCCCGTTTCCTCATCTCTAAGATCCCAGACTTGCTGGAAGGACTTAAGATCACAGGCTCAGTTGCCTATTTATATGGTAAGGTACTGGGGCACCTGGGTGGCTCAGTCAGTTGAGCATCTGACTTCGGCTCAGGTCATGATCTTGAGGTTCGGGAGTTCGAGCCCCACATCGGGCTCTGTGCTGACAGCTCAGAGGGTGGAGCCTGCTTCAGATTCTGTGCCCCACCCCCGCTTGTGTTCTGTCTCCCTTTCAAAAATGAATAAACATTAAAAAAATTTTTTATATGGTAAGGTACTGCATAAGCATAATAATGTATGATCATAATATTAAATATTTAAATATTTCAACAAAATGACTGACTAAAGTTTCTATACTTATCTATACTCATTAAAATTCTATACTTGCTTATACTTCTATAGAAATTCCTATTTATACCTCTGCACATTTTAGTAACAATGTTTAAAATTTAACAGTTTATTTCTGTAAGACTGTGTCCCTCCTTTATTATTTTTGAGTTTCCAGACATTTCTACCATAATAACGTTCTTCCACCTTAATCCAACTGCTTCTTTCATTTTAGAAGCATAAAGAGTTAACAAGGCAGTAACATGTTTTATTCTAACTTCAGATTCTCCCATATTAGATGACAAAATTAGCAAGCAAGAGCTTCATTTTATGTTATAGTTTATTTTATAGTTTAAAAGCTCAAGATGATATGGCTGTATCTCTGAAGGCCTAAAGTTTGGTACGGGATCCAAGAATGATGTAGTTCTAGGAAAGTAAGCTATGGTTTTGTTAGTGGGAAAGACACCGGTCTCCTTCTAATTGAGTGGTAGGACAAATAGTATTCAAACTATTTGTAAATTTGGTGTAAATTATGACTCTAACCACAAACAAGCAGAGAGGAGGGGAAGGGGGTGTCAAAACCAGGTGCAATAATTTTCATCTTAGTTTGTTTTTTAAAGCTCTGGTTTCCATGCTATTGATTACAGCTCTCTCTGAGGAAGTCGGTTACACACAGAGGCCCAGAGTGGTAAGCACATGACAAAAGGATGCCCCATAATAGAGAAACATCAATGTATAAGTTGGGGAGGCAAGTGGGCAAACATAAACAGAATTTTAAAGTTCCTAGTTGCTACTACTAGATGTTTGAGTCACCCCAATTCTCTTCTACCCCAGGGTAACAACAGCACAGAGGCAGCTCCCGGAGGTTTGCAGTACAGAAGGATGAGACTGGGCAAGGAGAGGAGGAGGGAGGGACAAAGGAAGGGAGGGCAGGGGCATGGATGACCCAGCCCAGAGCACACACTGAAGGCTACCCCTGGCTGCAGGAACTACTCCTCAAGGCCCCTCCAAGTTTTTCAATGCCTTTTCAATCACTTATCTACATCCATGCTCCTGGGACTGCTCCTCTCTTCATTACTGATTGAACTGTAACCTTCCAGAAGCCCGGGGTTTCCCTAACCAAGGCCCAAGAACCTTCACAGCAGCCTTCTGGGGGTGGAGGCTAGCAGGCTGGAGTCTGTGGTCCAGTTAAATAATCCTGACCCTCCTGCCTTTGGAACTCAGAGCAGACTCCACAATTCATTCACCGTTCACAGGTGCCTCCTCGTGCATGGCTGCCTTCCAGGATCTGCAGGTTGGTGTTGGGGGGCAGCTTCAGCAGGCCCTGTTCCATCTGCCAGGCTGCCCAGCAGGTTCAAGAAGGGTGCCCTGGGGGTGGCTCAGTCAGTTGAGGGGCCATCTTTGGCTCAGGTCATGATCTTGAAGTTCATGAGTTTGAGCCCCACACTGGGCTCACTGCAGTCAGTGCCAAAGCTGTCAGTGCAGAGCTTGCTTGGGATCCTCTGTTCCCAGCCACCCCCCGCCCTTCCCTGCACACGCACATGCTCTCTCAAAAATAAAATAAAAACATTTAAAAAAAGGTCCCTGGAAGGCTGCTTCTGTCAAAAGGCCCACCATCCTACCAGAAAGCAGCTGTTGCCTCTTCTTCACCCCTAAGTGCAGCACACGGACTCTGCCAGCTGCTTCTCCTTTGCCACTCTCTTGGGCTCTCTCCCTCAGCATCGCAGGTGTGAGGTGACTCCCCAGGGCCAACCCCAGCTTAACGTCACTCAAGCCATTTCCAAAGGGGCCCAGCGCAACCCTCATTCAAAAACTTAAAATAGCTCTGCACTCTCACTGTGCTAAGTCCAGCTCTCAGCTGTCCTTCAAGGCTTTCTGGAAAGGTGAACAGTGAGCCCAACAAATCGTATTTCAGGCTACTGTGAGCTATTTTTCCTATCTCAGTGACTCTGTTCCTACTGGTAACCCCTATCCCAGAATGTGGGCATATATCCTTATCCACCAACCAAAAGCCCTGTCCCAAGTCAATGCCCTGGGGCTGAAGTCTACCCCTGCTATTTTTCCAGGACCCTGGATATTCTCCCATCCTTCTCCTTACCCACCTTGAGAGTAGGCACCGCCGCCCTCTCTCTCCCTCCCTCCCTGTCTCACTCACAAACTGCAGGCATTAATTAAACCTCCTCTAGAAAACAGATTTTTCATCTTCAGCGGCAGGAATTCTGGGTAGGAGCCAGACTTGGAGACTGAGACAGTCTGGGGAAGAAAGATAAGCCCATGACAACCCTTAACCTGTGGGCAGTGCCGGTTCCCACATCCAAGTAACATTCTGAATGGCAGCCTTGCGGGATTCCTGAAAAAAGGTGGCACGGGGCATTCCCACCCCCTCCGCCTCTGGTCGTATTCTTCAGGGCCGGCCTTTGACAGAGGAAGAAGAGCTGGACTTTGCTGACCTGTCAGTGGGTAACAGCCACCTCCAACAAACAGAAACCCCATCCTAAACCACCAGCCCCAACAGAGCCACAAACCACATGGCCAGAAACCTCTAAGAAGCACTGCTCCCAGCTCTCCACGGGAAAGTTGGGGTGAACAGTACCCACTGGGCTAAAGATGGTGCAATCTGAAGCGGCCGGCAGGGCTCTTCAAGCACTGCTTGGTCTCCCTGAGTGCTCCTTCCCATTATAGACATGGATGAGAGATGCGGCAGGGGGAGCTTCAGTCACAACTCAGGGCCCTACAGGTTAAGCTGCGAGGGCCTCACCCCTCAGCAAACAGCCTTAGCTCCCCAGAGTGCCCATCACCCCCCACCCCAATTCTAGGCTGAGGACAGCTCATTTCCTTCACGGAAATTCTGGAGTCCCCACTGAGGTTAGAGACCCAGCTATCAGAGCCTGACCCATAAACCGAGTGCTCTGCTCCCAAATAAATACAAAAAGGAGTCTGTCTCCAGTGACAGGATGCATTTTTTAAAAAATTGATGAATTTAAGGACAATATTTTGAAAACAGTGCAGCACAATGGAAAAACAAGAGTTATGGACTCAGGCTAGATTCAAGAGGGGGATCCATTTTGTTTACCAGAGAAAACACTGAGTACCTATCACTTAGAGGGTGCCAGGCTGCGTGCTGACAGAGATGGTTCCCCGCTGAAGGTATTCCTGGCTAGTGGGGCATCTGACAGTCAACAACTCACCAATGAACAGCATGATGAGGACTAAGAAGGTGCCCTCAGCAGTTTGTGGGCACTTAGAGGGAGCCTACCGAGCCCCAGTGTGACCTTGGGCTAATTACTCATTAATTCACTCTTCAATGCTGAAAGAATATTGAGCTAATTACTATTCAGGCCAATCAATAGAAAAACAACAACAACAACAACAACAACAACAACTTATGGATACTGCAAGTTTCACAAATGCTCAGAGCCTTAGGCTTCAGAGACCCAGTGACCCATCCTGTCCCTGGTGCCCCACAGCAGCCTCCCAAGCATTAGTGAGGGTGGACTGGCCAGGAGTTAATTCCTGAAAGAGAAGTATCCCCTATATGTCCTTTCTCTGAAATACACAATTAATTTAAAACAAGACTTAAGGAAAGCCAGGAGAAGGGATGCGGGCAGATTCAGGCACTGGCTTTTCAGCCTGTAACCAGTGCATCTCCACCCCTCTCTAGGGAACACGAGGCTTTTCAAACCATCTGCTTTGAACTCTCTTCCCACAGATGTCCAGGCTGAGCACCAACACCTCCAAGGAGAAGGAACTGTTGCCAAGCTCCGTTTGCAGTCACGTCACGTTTGTAAGCCTAGGCTGGGCATGGTCTGCTCTATACTCGGGTTCACCGGGGGCCCTCCGCATCATAGGCAACAAATGTCCCCAAGTTATGAAGCCCTCTTGAGGCCCCCTTGGCCATCCACCCCACGATTCCGCATTTGCACCGATCTAATTTCACACCTCTCCTGATTTTACTTTTTGAAAGCCTACAAAGCATCCTTGCCTTCCCACGAAGGCACTGGCCACTCAGGCGGTGAGAGCCTCGCTCCCCGGGGGGACCCCTTTGCAGCCTCTGAACGCCCAGCGAAGCGGGAAAATATGGCTCCACGTCCTCCTGCACCGCTAATCCTTGACCCATCCACAGGTACAACTTGAAAGACCGCTGCTGCCACAAAGAAAGCAACCTGCTCTAAGCCCATTCCATTTCTGGTGTGTGACAAAGCCGGCTTCTTTATTAGATCGCTCCAGACGAGCGAAAGCAAGGCCGTGGGATCTGGAGCACGCAGCCCCAACCTTAGCACCCAGGCACGCCAGCCCGCGCGCGGAGCCGTCCCTCGGCGGGGCCCCGGGACTCCCGCAGGCGCCGGGCGCAGGCGGCTGCGGGGGTGCCAGCCTCACCCCCGAGAAAGGCCGCGGAGAAGTTGCCGCCGCCTTCTCACCTGGAGACCAGCAGGTTCGAAGCGCCGCGGGAACCGGGATCCTGGGAGGTCCAGCTGGGGCTGGAATTAAGCGCAGGAGCGCGGGCGCCGGGCGGGAGCTGGTTGGAGGGGCGGGGACGCGGTGGAGGAAGGCGGGGCCGGAGGGGCGCGGGGCTGGAGGTGGAGAAGCCCGAGGCAGCGGGTTTGAGGGAGGTGGGGGCGAGGGCTCGGGAAAGGGCGCCGGAATCCTTGGCAGAGTTAGAGGGTTAGAGGGTGCTAAGGCTTGGAGACAGGGGCGACGGGGCGGAGGCCGGGGTGGCCTGGGGGAGAAACAGCGAGTTGGGGGCTGGGGTTTGGGGAAGGAGCGGGAATGGAGGAGGAAGCTCAGTCGGGGGGTTCAGACCCGGTGCTCTGAAGCCCGTCCCAGCCCCTCTCTCCCACCAGAGACTCAGTCCCGTCGTCCCGGCCTGGGCGCGTCCCGAGGATCCCCTCGGGCTCTCAACCCTGGGGCTCCTGTCCGCTTCGAGCCTCCGCGCCGCTCAGCCCAAAAGACAACCAGCCGGGCCCCGGACCATTCCCACTCACCGTCCATGGTCCTGGCCCGGCTCCGGCCCCGGCTCCACCGCTGCGCGCCCAGTTCGGCGCTCGCCGCCTGCTCAGCCCTTTGCGGGGGGAGACGAGGGCTGCGTGCACCGACCTCGGGGCAGCACAGCATGCCGCAGCGCCCCCTGCTGGCCCCGCCCCACGCCGGGCTCGGCCCGCCCCGCGCCGGGCGCCCTCGAGCTCCGCCCCGGAGACGCAGATGCGGGGCGGCCCCGGCGGGGAGAAGCGCGCGAAGGGGTTGCGGAGGGGATGCTGACCCTGGAGGGCCAAAGAGCCCCCAGAGACAGGCCAGTCCACCAAGCTTCCGGCGTGCCTAAGCCACGGTCACGGGCACCGTGAGTGTACTGGGACCGCAGCCACATGCACACAGAGTCGCCGCGCGCCTCACAAAGCCGGACTTGGGATCAGACTACGCGGGCGCACGCCTAGCCCGGGGTACACAGACTCGCCCCGGGTCCTAGTGTGGGTGCTTTTGGGCCTTGTGCCGGGCTAGGCACAGCCCCGATCCCGGTGCTGGGTTGGGCACGCGTGTTTGGGATCCTCCACCGCCGGGTCACTGCTGACGCGTGGACCCAAACCCACGGTTCTCGCCACCATGCCCCCGCCTCGTTCAGCCTTCCTCACGTTTCTCTTCCGGCACCGACCACATCCGGCCCTGTAGGTCAACTCTAGACCTGCGGCTGCTGGGTCTCAGGATGGCCTGCAGGCGTCCCGCAAGGCCTCTCTCTCACCCTCTCCCGACCCCGTGGCTTCCTAGGAGCGAGCTACTTGAAACTGATCTGTAACGCGCTGTTAGCCTCAAGGCATGCGGTTGAACTTGATGTGATAATGCATTCGTGGGGTCATTTCTTCCAATGTTGGCTTCCAGCTGGAGGGAATTTCTACACGATTTCTCTGTGGGTGATGATCTCACCAACTGTGACTGTCAGGCTTTTGGTGTCAATGAACCCTGTGTGCCCTAGCATAACTGGCCTTGAGCAAAATAGACACTGCTGTTTAACTATTTACTTTTGAGATGCACTTTCTGGAGGAGCTCATCACTTCGCCTCTTCTTTCACTCGTGTATTGAGGGCTCCTAAATCCACAGTACACCCAGATATCTTACCCATGTTTCTGCCTGCTCTCTGGTTTTCTGCTTAGAACTTCCTATCTCACATCACCACTTCCTGCACCAAAGTCTTCTGTTCCAAGCTCTCAACCCCATCTACCTGTGTGGTCTCACCTTTCCATTCCCCTAGCCACTTAGGATGCCTTCCTCCCCTGAAGGCATTCTTCTCACCCTAGTCCCATGATGCCCTGCTGTCCTGAGCTCCTTCCTGCCCCGACTGACACAACCCCTCCCAGTCATGAACCTGGGAGCGTGTACTGCTCACCACAAAATCTTTTCACTGTGCCTTCTCACTCTCCTCTGGCTCTCAGCCCACCCGTTCCACCTAACACTTCTTCTTTGGTCTACAGGCTCCTCCTTCTGACTGTCCTCCCATTGATTCCAGGCTCCACCTCTTTGCTGGCCTGCCTCTCTATACCTTACTTGGGTTAGAGCCCTTTCTGCTGTCAATGACAGAAAATGCAATTCTCACTTGCTTAAACAAAGAAAGACTTTGGTCGACTTATGCGAATGAAAAGCCCAGGGCACTTCTGCCTCGTGTCTGGACTTATTTCCAGAGACTAAAGGCTCCAGAGACTCTCCATCAGTCAGCTTTGCTTCTTTCCACAAGGAGACCCCAGCAGCCCGAGGCTCACAACCTCACAGCCGCAAGTCCGGCAGAGAAATAACTTCTTTTTGCCAGCCATACCAACAAGCCCTGGGCCTGACTTCGATCGCCGGGAGTCGGTCACCTGTCCATCCTATTCTCCCAGCCACTGTGGGAAGTTGGTTTCCTCTCTCTTTCAGCTACCTTCTCACCCCCACAGGGAACATGTGGGTGCTTCTGGATGCTTTCTCTGTCACAGGAGGACTAAGGGTGACTCGGGCATCTTCTGGAGCCATTTCCCATTAAATATGTCACACAACCACTTCACTTTGTTACAGCCCTCCTGTGTTGGCACAAGGCATTCTGGGGCAGAGTTCCAAACAGGAAGTGGGCACTGGCTCTCTTCGCTTTCAGCTTTCTTCTCAACCTGCTGGGATTTCTGTTGTACTCTACCCCTTCCTAGGCCAAGACATGGCACAGAGGTGGCTTCGGGCCCCTCAGGGAACTGGGCATCATACTCTTCCCTAGACCCATCCTTTCCAGTCTCTTTGCTCACATTGCCATTTCCCTGAGGGCTTCTATGCTACCTTCCATTCTGGAGGAGGTATCCCCCTCCTCGTCCCTATGGACTTTAGGTTCAGAGTGGTATCCACGCTGCCCTGCTTCTAGGACAATAACACCTCATGGCTGAGCCACAAGGAAGAAGGGTCTATAAGGAAAGAAAAAGAAAAGGCTCCTATGGGGGAAAAAAAATATATATATATATATATATATATGGGGAAGCATCCCAAGACTACTATCCCCATTAAACCTCTTTCCTCTGTGGTTATTAAGGAGATAAGATGTCATCAGCCTGAAGCTGTCAGTGGTCATCTAGCCAGCACCTAGGGAGGCTGTGCCAGAAACTTAGCTGACACAGAGGGAGGCAGAATTGAATGGCAGGTGGCTTTCTGTCATTCCTGAAACCAGGACCTGGATTTGTCAAGTACATTGTTCAATAAATCCCCTACTTCCCCCAAACAAATTAGAATTGGGTTTTTTTCTGTCACTGGCAAGCAAGAGAGTCCTGAGTACTGCAAGCCCATAGCACAGTGCGTGGCACATTGGTTCCTACAAAATAGGAACTGTCACCATCATTATTCATTTGATAGAGGAACAAGTGATACCCATCGATGACCGTAAAACAGAGTAGAAATGAAAACATGCAGTGCCATCAGCTCACAACCTTGGTCTCAGCTTCTTTTCTCAGCCTGTTCCTTTGTCCTTTCCACACACATTTTGGCCTCCAGGGAAACTATCAAAATTCAGTGAAAGCTGAACCCATGCAACCTATAAAAACAGTCCCAGGCTCACCCAAGTTATGAATATTCTGCTAGGCAGCTGCCATTTACTGCCATTTCACACAATCAATCCCTGCCTAGACCAGGAGCAGCTGGGAGCAGGTGCCCATCTTCAATTCAGTTTCAATTCATTAAGCAAAAATTGAACAAATATTTGTCCAGCTTTCTTTGTCTTGCACTGCAGACTTAGAGAAACAATGGGCCACTGCCTCACCCAATGGAACCCTATGACAGGAGGCAGACAAGTTGTGGAGAGCAGAAACCGATGTAACATAATACCAGGGAGTCCTCTAGAGGAGGAGGTAGTGTGGTTTGTTTGCACCAGGTTCCAAGTTCCAAAGGTCTGCTGCCTGCAATCCTGCCTGACAACAGAATTATACATCCACACAAAATATTTCATTTGTGCCCACCATAATATCTAGGTTATAAATACTATTTATAAATTCCACTTATCATGGGTTTTGGTTTTCTGATTATTAAAGGAGTGCCCATTCACTGTAGAAACTTGGAAAAAAATATGCAGTACACAAAAATAAGCATTAAGATAAAAATGATGCATAATATATTTTATTATTACAGTCCAGAATATCAAACTAAGCTATAAAGAGAGAAGATTGCCCCATGCAAGTTTCCACCTCACTGCTGGCAACCCTGGGGCCTCAGGAGATAAATATATTACAGAAGGCTGAAGGTTATTTCAGGGGTTCTTGCAAAAATGTACTCTCCCTATAACACATGCATATTTTGAAAAAATGCAGTGGGAGCCTCTCAGCTTCAGGGTGGTCTGTTCTCTATTATTTATGTATGCATGATTCATTTTACTTACCACCAGCTGCCATCCCTTCTCCCCACCACAGTTTTATTATATAAGCCCCTTCCCCTCCTGAGAGCAACTAGGGAGGGCAAATTCATTTTACCGTCTATCTGGTTAAAATTTAATCAGAGAGGCAAATCGGGAAGAACAGAACACAAATGACCACGTTAAATAAAACTAAGAGATGGCTCTGAACCTGACCTAGAGCCAAAAAAGATCACAAAGAACCGAAGTAATTTGCTGAATCACAGATCTAAATATTCATTTTCATCCTCTAAATTCTGAGCTCAACTAAAAGAGGTTTCTAAGAAAAAAGAGACAGACAAGCACTGGATGAACTCACACGAATTCCATTTAGAAATCCTAAAGGGACAACAAAAGATTCTGGCAATCTATTTCATCTGCCACAGTACCTGGCACATACTTTATGAATATTGGATGGATGGATGAAGGGACCTACAGTCCCTCCCTCTCAGTTAGAAGCCAATCAGAAAGGGGGCAAGAGAAAGTGGGAACCTGGTGGACCTTTCTGCAGTTTCATGGCCTCTTGGGAGACCAGAACTGGGGTTCATGTTCATGAGAGAGGTGGGACCCACTTAACACTCCAGACTTCCAGTTAGGACCCAAAACAGAAAAGAAATAAGCTAGAAAACTTTAAAATGCCAAAAGAAAGTCATTGCCAATGCAGAATTCTGTGCCCAGAGGAAATGGGACAGAGGACAGTCAGCTTGTCCAAAATCAATCGTAGTGAGATAAGGGGAGATCCAGGACTAGAACCTGGGCTTCCTCAACATTTCAGGGCCCTTTTCACTGAACTAAGATGTTTTCTTTCCTATCTCTCTATTTTTTAAACCACTGCATGAAAAGGAAACAAACTCAGTATTATCCAGAGAGGAGCTGAACAAATTTTTTTTCTAGTAAGTTTGAATTTTTTCGGAAATTGCATTCCAAAGCCCATTGGGGTCACCCATACTCACAGTGTACTCAGGTTACTTACATTTTTTAACCCGGGCTCAGATGACCTGGGTTCTGAGATTCTTTGCCTCCAGCCCAGACCTCTGTTGTGCAGCAGACAAGAACATCCAACTGCTTGCTCACAAACTCCATCACGTTAAAACTGAACACTTTGATGTTTAACGTGGTGTTTCCCATCTTAAGGAATTGCACATAACCCACCTTCCCTAGTCTGGAAACCAGAGATTGGGAGAGATCTCAACCCCCACATCTACCTTTCCCAACTCTTGTTAATCATACCCTGTGTAAATATTCCCCCAGTTTGCCCACTTTGGTTCTCCCCATCACCGCCGTTGTCCAAACAAATGATCTACTCTCTATCACAAGAGAGTAGCTTGCATTTTCTAGAATTTTATATAAATGCAATCACACAGAATGCGTCCTTTTTGTTTTGTTGCTGGCTTTTTTCACTCAGCATAATTAGACATTCATCCATTCTGATGTATGTATCAATTTGTTCTTTTTCTTGCTGAATATTATTCCGTTAAAAAAAATTATTCCATTTTAGGGGCACCTGAGTGGCTCAGTCAGTTAAGCGTCTGACTTCAGCTCAGGTCATGATCTCATGATTCGTGAGTTCGAGCCCCCAATTGGGCTCTGTGCTAACAGCTCAGAGCCTGGAGCCTGCTTCCGATTCTGTGTCTTCCTCTCTCTCTCTCTCTCTGCCCCTTCCCCCTCTCAAAAATAAATAAATAAACATTTTTAAAAATCTTTAAAAATAAAAAGGAAGTTATTCCGTTTTAAAGATATACCACAGTTTGCTTATCGGTTCACCTGTTGATGGACATTTGGGTTGTTCCCAGTTTGGGCTATTCCAAATGAGCCTGCCATGGACATTTGTGTACAAGACTTGGTACTTGTCCTAGTGAGCACATGCTTTTGTCGCTTTTAGGTAACTATCTATGAGTGGCATGGCTGGGTTATCGGGTAGGCATATGTTAAATTTTTTTTTAGACTTTATTTTTAAGTAATCTCCACACCCAACGTGGGACTTAAATTTACAACCCCGAGATCAAGAGTCGCATGCTCTACTGACTGAGCCAGTCAGGTGCCCCTATGTTTAACATTTTAAAAAACTGCCAAGTTGTTTTCTAGAGTGAATATATCATTTTACATTCTCTCAGGCAGTGTATGAAAATTCCTGTTGCTCCATATCCTTACACCTGATACATATGGTCAGTACTTTAAATTTTAGCCATGCTGGTGGGTGTGTGGTAGTATCTCATTGTGGTCTAAATGTGCGTATTTCACTACAGTTTAATGATGGTGAGCATCTTTGCATGTGCTTATTTGCCATCTGTATATCTTCCTTGGTGAAGTATCTGTTCAAACCTTTTAACTATTTAATTGGGTTGTCTGTATTATTATTGAGTCGTGAGTGTTCTTTATATATTTTAGACACAAGTCTTTGTCAGACGTCCACTGCGCAAATAATTTCTCCCAGTCTACTGTTTGCATCTTTATTTTCATGACAATTTTTTAAGGTGTTTTTTTTTCCCCCTTTGGAGGGTGGAGAGAGGCAGAGACAGAGAATCCCAAGCAGTCTCCCACTGTCAGTGCAGAGCCCGATGTGGGGCTCAAACTCACAAACTCTGAGATCATGAGTTGAGCTGAAATCCAGAGTTTGACACTTAACCCACTGAGCCACCCAGATGCCCCACAATGTTTTTTGAAGAGCAAAATTTTTAACATTGATGAAGCTTAATTTGTTGATTTTTGACTTCTACAGTTCTTGACTTTTGTGTTCTCTTTAAGAAATCTTTGCCAAACCCAGCAGCAGTAGGATTTTCTTATAACTTCTCCAGAAGTTTTAGCTCTTATATTTAGGTCTATGATCCATTTCAAGTTAATTTTTGTATAGAGTGTGAGGTCAGGGTGGAGGTCCAAGTTTTTGCGTATGATTTCCAATTGTTTTGTCATCATGTGTAGACATCATCCTTTCCCTGTTGATTTGCCTGGGCACCTTTGTTGCAAATCAATTGGTTTATATGTCCTTGTCTCTTCGTGACCCCTCTACTCTGTTCCATTAATCTATATGTCTATCTTTATGGCAATACCACATGGTCTTCATTATAGTGGCTTTATAATAAATCATAATACCAGGTAGCACAAACTTCTGATTTTGTTCTTTTTCAGAATCGTGTTGTTTTAGGTCGTTCACATTTCCACATAAATTTTAGAATCATCTTGTGAATTTCTACAAAACACTTGCTGGGAATTTGATTGGGATTGCAACAAATCTATAGATCACTTTGGGAAAGTTAAAGAACTTAACAATATTAAGTCTTCTGAAATATGTACACCCTATATTTCTATTTGTTTTGGTCTTCTTTACTTTCTCTTACAATGTTTTATTGTTTTCATTGTACAGGTATTACACATTTTTTGAAGTTTATTTATTTATTTTGAGAGAGGTAGAGAAAGAATCCCAAGCAGGCTCTGTGCTGACAGCCCAATGTGGGGATCGAATGCTTGAACTGTGAGATCATGATCTGAGCCAAAATCAAGAGTCGGATGCTTAATCGACTGAGCCACCCAGGCTCCCCCAGGTGTTACACATTTTTAAAAAATTTATCCCCAATGGTTCCATATTTTTGATGCTGTTATAAATGGTGTTGTTTAAAAAATGTCCAAATGTTCATTGGTAGTTGATATAAATACAATTGATTTTTATATATTGCTCTTGTATCCTGCAAACTTGCTAATCTCATTTGTTAGTTCTAACAGCTTTTTGGTAGATCCATTTAAGATTTTCTATGAAGACGATTATGACATGTGTGAATAAAGACAGTTTTTCTTCTTCCTTTCCAACTCTATGCTTTTTAAATCTCTTGTTCTTACTGTACTGGTTTAAACTTCTAGTAAAATGCTAAATAAGAGGAGTGGAAATATTTATGATTTTAAAGGGTTTTTGAGTCTTTCACCATTAAGTATGATGTTAGCTAGGGGCTTTTCATAGTTTCCTTTTTATCAGGGTGAAGATGTTCCCTTCTATTTCTAATTTGCTGAGAGCTGTTGCCAATAATGGATGTTGGATTCTGTCAGATTCTTTTTATCCATCTATTGAGATGACCATACAATTTTTTCTCTCTTCTCTGTTAATATAGTGAATTATACTTTTTTTTTAAAGAGAGAGAAAGGAAAAGTGGGGGAAAGAGACAGGGAGAGAGAGAGAGAGAGAGAGAGAGAGAGAGAGAGAGAGAGAGAATCTCAAGTAGGCTCCACACTTAGCATGGAAACTGATGTGGGGCTCCATACCACAACCCTAGAATCATGACCTGACCCAAAATCAAGAGTCAGATGCTCAACCAACTGAGCCACCCAGGTGCCCCTATACTCATTATTTTTAAATGTTAAACCAACCTTGGGGTCCTGGGATAATATCCACTTGATCACGATACATTATCCTTTTAATACATTGCTGGATTTGATTAGCTAAAATTTTGTTTTAAATGTTTGCATCTGGGGCACCTAGGTGGCTCAGTCAGTTGAGCATTCGACTTTGGCTCAGGTCATGATCTCACAGTTTGAGTTTGAGCCCCACATTGGGCTTGCTGCTGTCAGTGCAGAGCCTGTTTTAGATTCTCTGTCCCCCTCTCTCTCTCTGCCCCTTTCCCTCTCATTCTCTCTCTCTAAAAAATAAATAAATGTTTAAAAATTAAAAAAAATTAAATGTTTGCATCTATGTTCATGAGTGATATTAATAATTTTCTTGTGAAATAATTTTCTGTTTCTGATGTCAGGCCAATGCTGGCTTCATAGAATGAGTTGGGAAGTGTTCATTCCTATTTTGGTTTCTAGAAAATTTTGTGTAAAACAGGTGTTATTCCTTCCTTAAATATTTGGTAGATATCACCATGAAAGGCATGTAGATCTAGAGTTTCCTTTATGGGATTTTTTTTAACCATGAATTTGATTTCATAAGTAGATATGACTGTGCAAAATATCTATTCTTTTCCAGTGAGATTCAGTAGTTTGTGTCTTTGAAGTAATTTGTCAATTTCATCTAAGTTGTCAAAAATATTAGCATAAAGCTATTCACAATATTCCCTTCATATCTTTTTAATATCTGTAGGATCTGTAATGATTTCTCCTCTCTCATTCCTGTTGTTGGTACTTTGTTTCTGTATTTTGTCTGTCTCTTCTCTCTGCTAGAGTTTATCAATATTATTGAGCATTTCAAAAATGATCTTTTGCTTTCATTGGTTTTCTCTTGGTTTTCTGTTTTATTCATTTCTACTCTTACACTTATTATTTACTTTCTTATTTACTTTGCTCCTTTTCCCCCTGATTACTTAAGGTAAAATTTTAGGTCTCTGATTTAAGACTTTCCTTATATTCTAATACAGGCTTTTAGTGGCACAAATTTCCTTTTAATCATTGCTTTAACTGTGTTTCACAAATTCTGATGTGTTGTTTTCATTTATATTCAGTTCAAAATACTTTCTGATTGTTCTTTGAGCCATGGGTTATTTAATAGTCTGTTTCATTTCTGAATATGTGGGGATTTTCCAGCTATATTTCTGTTATTGAATTCTAATTTTACTCCATTGTGGTCAGAGAACCTACTTTGTAGGCTTTGATTCTTAAGAAATTTATTGGGACCTATTTATGGCCCATAATATAGTTTAACTTGATAATGTTCTGGAAAAGAATGTCCCTACTGCTGTTGTTGTGTAGAGTGTCCTATAAATATGAATTAAGTCAAGCTGATTGACTGAATTAAGTCAGCTGATTTCCAATCCTCACTGATTTTCCATTTGTTCTATCACTTATTAAAAAAAATTTTCTTTAATGTTTATTTAGTTTTGAGAGACAGAAAGAGAGATAGAACCCGAGTGAGGAAGGGGCAGAGAGAGAGGGAGACACAGAATCTGAAGCAGGGTCCAGGCTCTGAGCTGTCAGCACAGAGCCCAACACGGGGCTCGAACCCACAAACCGTGAGATCATGACCTGAGCCAAAGTTGGACACTTAACCGACTGAGCCATCCAGGTGCCCCTGTTCTATCACTTATTGAATGAGAGGTTGCATCTACCATAATTACATACTTGTTTCTTTCTCCTTTCACTTCTATTAATTTTTACTTCGTGTATTTTTAAGCTGTTATTAGATGCATACATGTTTTGGATTGTTATGGGTACTTGATAGATTGTCCCTTTATTATGAAAACACTTTCTCTATCCCCTCAAATATTCTTTGATATGAAATCTACTTCATCTGATATTAACACAACCACTCCAGCTTTCTTTTGGTTAGTATGGTACATCCTTTTCTATCCTTTTTCCTTTAATCTATTGATGTCTTTATATTTAAAGTAGGTTTTTGGTAAGCATCATAAAGTTGTATGTTCCTTTTTTATTCAATCTGACATTCTGCCTTCTGTTTGAAGTGTTTAAACTATTTTAATTTAATGAGATTAATAATTTGGTTGGGTTTAATGCTACCATTTTACTATTTGCTTTTTATTTGTACCATTCCATTTTTTGTTTCTTCATCTTGCCAATTGAGTATGGAGCTGCTCCCTCACTGCACAGAGCATCCAACATATTCTCACACATCTTACAGGAAGCAAAACAGTTCTGACTTGTTCCTTCCTCCCCTGCCCCCTTCTCCCTATCCATCATACCTGGCTTCAACACCTTATCCCATTCCTTTGGACCCTTCCTGGGTTGAAAAATTATCCAAAGTAGAAAAGTTGAGTTGCGCCATAGGTTGGGGTGGGAAGCAGGCCTGGGATCACTGGGGTGCTTTCTACTGTCCTGGATTTCCTTTGGAAGAGTGAGAGGCCAGTATAATAGCAGTGTGGAGGGGTTGGCAAAGAATGGAGTGGTTGCAGGAAGGCTTCAATTCTCATTCATTCATTTGTTGAGTGTTAGGGCATGCCCAGCACTGTGTTGAGCACCTCTAAGACAACAGTGGGTCATCACTGCCTGAGCAGGTTCAAAGGCCTGTCTGGTCAAACAAGCAACAGATCACAATGTGATCACTGCAGGTTCACCAAGAAGAAATGTAATCCTATTTCATGTAAGGGATGAAAGTAATGGCTAGAGAGGTCCTGTGGCATGCCCAAGGTAAACCAGCAATTTGGAGTTAGAGTTTATATAAAATTAAGACCCAGGGCAGGTTTTCACCCACTGTCTTAGGCCTCTCATCCATGCAGCCCAACCCTGCACACCAAGAATCCCCTCACAGGTCAGAACTGTCCAATGTGCACATCATGACATCACGGTTCTTCACCGTTTAAGTCCCAGGTCCTTGAGCAGGGTCTGTCCCACCCAGAGCTCAGTCCCACATGGCTCCTTATGCCTGGAGGGGCTGGAACTTGTCACGCAGTGGACACATCAGTCCTTCAGACAGCAATGTCTCTGAATCCCCCAGAGTGCCTTGCATGTGCCTGGCAATCAATAAACGTCTGCTGATCAAGTCTCTGTTAATGAATGGCGACGACTTCATCAGTGAATATTGATGGATTTGAGACTCCTGCTCACTCTGGATGATAAGCCAGGGCTTTTGCCAAAGGAGACATAAAAGGATTCCCAGTAAGCTGGATGTGTTCCAATTCCCTACATGGACAAATCTGTAATCGACTCAGGGGAAGTGGGGCTCTCTCTGTTGTCATGGCGATTCTTAAAAAAAAAACTTCTTTAACAGCATGCCAGACATCAAGACTCTGAAGTAATGGCCCTTTTAAAACAGAATCATATTAATAATATCTACCTTACTGAACAATATATTTCTTTCTTTCTTTTTATTAGATGCATTATTAACTTGGCTAGCAGCAAGACCTCATAAATGCAAAGTAACCATTCAAGGACACCACTTCCAGCTTGTAATGTATAAGGATGCAACTGACCAATTCCAGGGATCCTTGTGGATAAGGAATAAACTCTGTGAATGGTGAGTTTCAGATTATAGATTCTTGAAGGGTCTGGGTTGTGTGTGGGTCACTTCTCTTGGGTGAATCTTCAAAGCCTGGGGCAGCTCATGCAGGCAAGCAGACCAGGCTGGTCACAGAACATCAGAGGGAAGTTGGGAAAAAGATAAGTAAATTTCACAGAAGTTCTACATTGTGCAAGAAATAAATTGCAAGAATCTTGAATCTTACAGCTTTCCTTCCCCAGTGTCAATTTGTACATTGGATTAAAAATATTCAGTGTTTATTGAGCAAGTAATGTGGCAGATAGACTCTAAAATAGTCCCCAATGATCTCCACCTCCTAGTATTCATACCCTTGTATAACCCCCTCACTTTGGACGTGAGCAGGACTTGTGAGTTGCTTTTAACCAATATGGCAAAGGTGACAAGACGATGCTTCTGTGATTATATTACATAACACGTAACTTCTGTTTTGCTAACTGACTCTTTCCCTTGATCACTTTGATGAAGCAAGATGCCATATTGTGAGCTAAGCTGTGGAGAGACCCTCTGGCAAGCAACTGAGGGCAGACTCCAGACAATACCCAGAAAGGAACTGAAACTCTGAGTCCAACAACCCAAAGGAACTGAATCCTCCCAACAACCATATGAGCTTGGAGGTAGATTCTTCCCCAATCAGATCTTCAGATAAGAATCCAACTCCTAGCCAACTCCTTAATTGCAACCTCATGAGAAGTCCCAAAGCAGAGGACTCTGCTAAGCCATGCCTGGATTCTTGATTCACACAAACTCTGAGGTAATAGATGTGTGTTGTTTTAAGCCACTACCTTTGTGTATGCAGCAACAGATAACTAATAAAAACACCTACTGATGTTCTAAGTGCCATGTACACACCAGTGAAAAAGACAGACAATTCTCTGCCTTTGTGGATGTTCCCTCCTAGTTGAGGAGACACATAATAAATAAATTAATAAGTTATTGCCATGAAGAGAAAAAAATCAGGGTGAGGGACTAGAACAGGAGGTGGATGGTATTTTAAACATTTTTTTTAAATTTTTTTTTCAACGTTTATTTATTTTTGGGACAGAGAGACAGAGCATGAACGGGGGAGGGGCAGAGAGAGAGGGAGACACAGAATCGGAAACTGGCTCCAGGCTCTGAGCCATCAGCCCAGAGCCTGACGCGGGGCCGCGAGATCGTGACCTGGCTGAAGTCGGACGCTTAACCGACTGCGCCACCCAGGCGCCCCCATTTTTTTTTTTTAAAAAGTAATCTCTATACCGCATGTGAGGCTTGAACTCACAACCCCGAGATCAAGAGCCACATGCTCCACCAACGGAACCAGCCAGGAGCCCCATGGATGGTATTTTAGATGGGGCTGGTGAAGAAAGTTCTCTGTGCAGAGAAAGCATTTGATCAGAGAACTGAAGAAGTGGGAATATCAGGAGGAAGAGCATGCCAGGCAGAAGGAATGGCAAGTCCCAAGGTCCTGGGGTGGGATCAAGTTTGGCAAGTCGAATCCCTTGGTAGAAGGGTTATTGTAAGATCTGAGCTTAATGGTTGGGATGGTTGGATCACAGGTAGCCCTGCAGGTTGTGGGCAGGGCTTGCTCAAACGTGCCATGTGAGTGGAGGTGCCAGAGCCTTCTGAGCAGGTGAGTGACATGATCTGACATGTAAGAGTCTCTGTGGAAGGTTGATTCTCTTCTAATACATACAACACGAATTGCATGAAGCTACACAGAGCCTGGAGAGTCACAAAGGGCCTCTCATCTATTTTTCTTTGGGGATTCTTCTAGAAACCTTGTAAAGTAGATGGGGTAGGTACAGAAATTCCTCCTCAGTTTTGCATCCCTCTAGTTCAAAATGCTGAACTACGTGGCTGGACATCTGAGTCCTTTTTTCACAATCAGGAACCATTACAATGGAGGCAGAACGAACGGTGAGTCACTCCAGTTATGATTTAGGGACCCATATCATAATGTCAGAAAGGCTTTGAATATTTGCATGGAGATAAAAAATAGTGCTTTTAGATGCACAGTATTTGCAGCAAGGCAAGTGGATGTATAGGAATCCTCCCATCTCCACTTTTTATTTTTTTGAAATTTTAGAGAAGGAAGATCCTGAAAATATTTTTTGTGAATTAATTATATATGGCACATTATTGCCAATCTAAAATGTTTTAGGGGCACCTGGGGGGCTCAGTCAGTTAAGCATCCAACTTTAGCTCAGGTCATGATCTTGCAGTTCATGAGTTCAAGCCTCGTGTCAGGCTCTGTGCTGACAGCTCAGAGCTGGAGCCTGCTTCAGATTCTGTGTCTCTCTCTCTCTTTGCTCCTCCCCCACTCGCTCTTTCTCTCTCTCTCTAAAAAATAAATAAACATTGGGGCGCCTGGGTGGCTCAGTTGGTTGAGCATCCGATGTTGGCTCAGGTCATGATCTCGCAGTTTGTGAGTTCAAGCCGCGCATTGGGCTCTGTGCTGACAGCTCAGAGCCTGGAGCCTGCTTTGGATTCTGTGTCTCCCTCTCTCTGCCCCTTCCCTGCTTATGCTCTGTCTCTCTCTGTCTCTCAAAGATGAATAAATATTTAAAAAAATTTTTTTAAATAAATAAACATTAAAAAAACTTTTTTAAATAAAAAAATATTTTAAATGCCATTAAGATGGTAGTAGTAGTTGTTGTTTTGAGTGATACTCTATTGTGTTTTTGTAAAGGTTACTTAAATATATTAGGAGTTTTATAAATCCACATATATCAATCCCTTGATCTTATTTTCTGGTAAGGTTTGAGTCCACATGTACAATATTTTTGTTAAGTAAACATAAACCTCAGGGTTGAAAGAGAAATCTGTATGATTATCCCTGAAGTTTGAAAGATTAAGTAAAGGACCTCCATATTTTTTCAGAGGAGTCCTGCTGGCTTGGGCCGTGGGAAAGGGGGAGGGCAGCAAACCTAATGATATTGGAAAACCAATATTGACTGAAACCTCACCCTACCCTCCATCCACCCACTATCCATCCATCCATCCATCCATCCTCCCATCCATTCATCCACTAATTCACGCACCCATTCATTTATCTATTTATCCATACATATATTCAACAAATATGTATTGAGTACCCGACAGAGCCAAACATTGTAATAGAAAAGTGGAGATGAGGCAGACTTGGCCACTGTCCTCATCTAGCCTAAACTTTGTTCTCCACACAAAGTTGGATATGATCCCAAAGCACCATCTCCTCCACTACCCTTGAGCTCTCATTTCTGCAGTCACACATCTCACACTGGCTAGGGGATGTCCAGGTAAATGTGGCTCCCCAGCTTGCAGAGGCAGAATCCAAGAGATACCCTCAAAGAACTCTCTGAGACGGATGTGGTCAGAGTAGGTAGTCAGAGATCTCAGAATCTACTCCAAAGTCCTTCTGGGGCTTAATTCCTGGGGAAGCTCTTCAAGGTATCAATACTTATAGCACAAAGCCTTCTGAAACAAATATTCCAATCTGTTGAACAGTATTGCATGCTGGCAGGATTATGTTCTTATTTTCAAAAAATATGTGTTTCTTTCTAGATCTTGGTACTCTGCTCCATCTGCCCTAAAATTTTGATGTGTTCCCTGAGGTTAACTTCTAAGCCTTCTGCTTTACGTACCTCAATGAGCTCATCTACTTCTTTTATCAAGTCTGAATCCAGTCCAACAAGATCTCCTAAGCTCTTGACTTGTGTGTCTATTTTCCTGATAGATTCATATGTCCCAAAGGACATAGAAACTGAGTCTCTCCTAAACCAAATTTTAAGGCAAATACAATAGCAAGGCCTTGGAATTGTAAGATCTGATGAATCTGCAGGGAATGTCTCTTGGGATAGGCAGAGTAGCACAGAGAGACTACAGCTAATTCAGGGGCATGAACCCACCTCAAGAATCATGCAGCAGAGAAAACCTGGGGTTCAGAGAGAAACTAGGTTACTGTCCAAAAAAAGGAGAGACCCTGGATAAAGAGGTTCGGGGGAGTCCTGCCACCAGAGAGGAACCTCAGCCCTGGAGTAAGAGATTGTTTTAGGACATTCTGGTTCAGGGCTCACAGTTCCTAAGCAGCTGAAGGACTAATACTTTACCATCTTAGCACATTGACACATTCAGAACTTTCCTGACTCCAGATTAGGGTCTCAGTGCTGTGAATACATCTCCTTCTTGGAGAAGGGGGTACATCAATCTCCTATGAGTATGGTTAGCATAAGCCAAACATTGGCAGACATCATTCTGAGTGGCCTGTGAGGCCTCAGCCCAAGCCTGCATTCTCCCAGTTCTGGTAGCCCAGGGAGGCATCCTCCATTTTGTGTGGCATTAATGACATCTAGGGGTGCCTGGGTAGCTCAGTCAGTTGAGCATCTGACTCTTGATTTTGGCTCAGGTCATGATCTCATGGTTCATGAAATCAAGCCCCATGTCAGGCTCTGTGCTGACAGTGTGGAGCCTGCTTGGGATTTTCTCCTCTCTCTGTCTCTCTGCCCCCTCTCACAATAAATAAATAAACTATTTTCAGACCACAGTGCTATGAAACTCGAAATCAACCACAAGAAAAAATTTGGAAAGGAAGGTAACAAATACTTGGAGACTGAAGAACATCCTACTAAAGAATGAATGGGCTAACCAAGCAGTTAAAGATGAAATTAAAAAGTATATGGAAGTCAATGAAAATGATAACACCACAACCCAAAACCTCTGGGACGCAGCAAAGGCGGTCATAAGAGGAAAGTATATAGCAATCCAGGCCTTCCTAAAGAAGGAAGAATGGCCTCAGATACACAAACTAACCTTACGCCTTAAAGAGCTGGAAAAAGAACAGCAAATAAAACCCCAAACCAGCAGAAGACAGGAAATGATCAAGATTAGAGCAGAAATTAATGCTATCAAAACCAAAAAAACAGTAAAACAGATCAATGAAACCAGAAGTTGGTTCTTTGAAAGAATTAACAAAATTGATAAACCACTAGCCAGTTTGCTCAAAAAGAAAAGGGAAAGGACCCAAATAAATATAATCAAGAATGAAAGCGGAGAGATAACAACCAACACAGCAGAAATAAAAACAATAAGAGAATATTATGAGCAATTATATGCCAATAAAATGGGTAATCTGGAAGAAATGGACAAATTCCTAGAAACATATACACTACCAAAACTGAAACAGGAAGAAATAGAAAATTTGAACAGACCCAGAACCAGTAAGGAAATTGAATCAGTAATCAAAAATCTCCCAAAAAACAAGAGTCCAGGGCCAGATGGCTTTCCACAGGAATTCTACCAAACATTTAAGGAAGAGTTAACACCTATTCTCTTGAAGCTGTTCCAAAAAATAGGAATGGAAGGAAAACTTCTAAACTCTTTCTATGAGGCCAGCATTACCTGGATTCCAAACCCAGACAGAGACCCCACTACAAAGGAGTACTATAGACCAATTTCCCTGATGAACATGGATGCAAAAATCCCCAACAAGATATTAGCCAGCTGGCTCCAACAATACATTAAAAAAATTATTCGCCACAACCAAGTGGGATTTATACCTGGGATGCAGGGCTGGCTCAGTATCCACAAAACAATTAACGTGACTCACCACATCAATAAAAGAAAGGACAAGAACCATATGATCCTCTCAATAGATGCAGAGAAAGAATTTAACAAAATACAGCATCCTTTCTTGATAAAAACCCTCAAGAAAGTAGGGATAGAAGGGTCATACATCGAGATCATAAAAGCCATATATGAATGACCCAATGCTAATATCATCCTCAACACGGAAAAGCTGAGAGCTTTCCCCCTAAGGTCAGGAACGAGACAAGGATGTCCACTCTCACCACTGTTATTCAACATAGTATTGGAAGTCTTTGCCTCTGCAATCAGACAACACAAAGAAATAAAAGGCATCCAAATTGTCCAGGAGGAGGTCAAACTTTCACTCTTTGCCGATGACATGATACTCTAACGGAAAACCCAAAAGATTCCACCAAAAAACTGCTAGAACTGATTAATGAATTCAGCAAAGCTGCAGGATATAAAATCAATGCACAGAAATTGGTTTCATTCCTATACACCAACAATGAAGTGACAGAGAAATCAGGGAATCGATCCCATTTACAATTGCACCAAAAACCATAAAATACTTAGGAATAAATCTAACCAAAGAGGTGAAAAATCTATACACTGAAAACTATAGAAAGCTTATGAAAGAAATTGAAGAAGACACAAAAAAATGGAAAAAGATTCCAGGCTCCTGCATAGGGAGAACACATATTGTTAAAATGTCGATACTACCCAAAGCAATCTACATATTCAATGCAATCCCTATCAGAATAACACTATCATTCTTCACAGAGCTAGAACAAATAATCCTAAAATTTTTATGGAACCACAAAAGACCCCGAATAGCCAAAGCAATCTTGAAAAAGAAAACCAAAGCAGGAGACATCACAATCCCAGACTTCAAGCTATACTACAAAGCTGTAATCATCAAGACAGTATGGTACCGGCACAAGAACAGACACTCAGATCAATGGAACAGAATAGAGAACCCAGAAATGGACCCACAAACCTATGGCCAACTAATCTTTGACAGAGCAGGAAAGAATATCCAATGGAATAAAGACCGTCTCTTCAGCAAGTGGTGCTGGGAAAACTGGACAGCGACAAGCAAAAGAATGAACCTGGACAACTTTCTTATACCATACACAAAAGTAAACTCAAAACGGACAAAAGACCTCAATGTAAGACAGGAAGCCATCAAAATCCTGGCAAAAAGCAGGCAAAAACCTCTTTGATCTTGGCCACAGCAACTTCTTACTCAATACGTCTCCGGAGGCAAGGGAAACAAAAGCAAAAATGAACTACTGGGACCTCATAAAAATAAAAAGCTTCTGCACAGCCAAGAAAACAACCAGCAAAACTAAAAGGCAACTGACAAAATAGGAGAAGACATTTGCAAACGACATATTAGATAAAGGGTGAGTCTCCAAAAATCTATAAAGAACTTATCAAATTCAACACCAAAAAACCCAAATAATCCAGTGAAGAAATGGGCAAAAGACATGAATAGACATTTCTCCAGAGAAGACATCCAGATGGCCAACTGACACATGAAAAAATGCTCAACATCATCCATCATCAGGGAAATACAAATCCAAACCACCATGAGATCCCACCTTACACCTGTCAGAATGGCTAACATTAACAACTCAGACAACAACAGATGTTGGCAAGGATGCAGAGAAAGAGGATCTCTTTGGCATTGTTGGTGGCAATGCAAGCTGGTGCAGCCACTCTGGAAAACAGTAGGGAGGTTCCTTAAAAAACTAAAAATAGAACTACCCTATGACCCAGAAATTGCACTACTAGGCATTTATCCAAGGGATACAGGTGTACTGTTTCGAAGGGACACATGCACCCCAATGTTTATAGCAGCACCATCCACAATAGCCAAAGTATGGAAAGAGCCCAAATGTTCATTGATGGATGAATGGATAAAGAAGAGGTGGTATACACACACACATGCACACACACACACACACACACACACACACATACACGCAATGGAGTATTACTTGGCAATCAAAAAGAATGAAATCTTGCCATTTGCAACTACGTGGATGGAACTGGAGGGTATTACCCTAAGTGAGATGAGTCAGTCAAAGAAAGACAAAAATCATATGACTTCACTCATATGAGGACTTTAAGATACAAAACGGGTGAACATAGGGAAGGGAAGCAAAAATAATATAAAAACAGGAAAGGGGACAAAACATAAGAGACTCATAAATATGGAGAACAAACTGAGGGTTGCTGGAGGAGTTGTGGGAGGGGGGATGGGCTAAGTGGGTAAGGGGCACTAAGGAATCTACTCCTGAAATCATTGTTGCACTATATGCTAACTAATTTGGATGTAAATTTTTAAAAAATGAAATTAAAAAAAATAACTTAAAAAATAACATCCCGCTGATCCATATCTGCACCAGTTGAGCACCACAAACCTTCTTGCTGTGATTTCCAGGAAATTTTGTTCTGGTATTTCCCTTATTTCTTCGCTAACACCAGACAGTTTGCTCTTAGGAGCCATCACTCCTGTAGCTAAGGCTCTCATTCCATTTAAATGCAGTCTACAGATCGGTATAAGCTGATTCAATTTTGGAAAACTGTCTGGAATATTTACTAAAGATGAACACCCACTCCATGATCCAGAAATTCCATTTCTAGGCATATACTCAAGTGAAATGAACATACATCTGACAAAAGACACATATATGATTGTTCATCACAACCTTTTCCATGGTAGCCCCAAACTAAAAGAAAACAATAATTGTGCATCAATAGAAGAATGAATTAAAAAAAAAAACCCACAAGCCTGTGGATGGCCAGGCAATGGCATACCACACAGCAGTAAAGAGGAATAAAGTATGGATATATGCAGCAATGGGGATGAATCTCACAGACACATATTGAATTAAAGAAGTCAGGCACAAAAGGCTACCTGCTGTATCGTTTTGTTCATATGAACTTGAACAGGCAGAACTAACAGTGATAGAGATCACAACAGAGGTGGAGATATTGACTAAGAAGGGGCACAAAGGGACCTCCTGGGGGCTGGGTATATAATTTATCACGATCTGGGTGGTGGCTACATGAATATATTAATATGTAAAAATTCATTTGCTCAACTTTGAAAAGTAACATGCTGTTTTGCAATTTATTACAAGACAGGAATATTGACAAAGAAAAAAAATAGGAATTTTTTTTTTTCATTTAAGGAATGCAGTTAGTCTTGATCAGGGAAAGCAAGATCCAGGGAGAACAAGTGCATTTAATGTCTCACCTAGATTCTAATTGAGCTACATTTTTTAAGGGACCCGATAGTAAATATCTTAGGCTTTCTGGGCTGTATCATATCTGTACCATTTCTGCCCTCGTAGCATGAAAGCAGTTACAGATAATACATTACATACATACAATACACTACATAAATGAATGGGCTGGTTGTGTTTTAATAAAACCTCATTTACAAAAAACAGGTGGCAAGTCACATTTAGCCTGCTGGACTGTAATTTGTCAACCCCTGACCTAATCCATTGGTGGCGACTTCCCCAGGAAAGCGATGTTGAGGGTTTGGAGGCCCCTTCAGGGTCCCCCATGGAAGGGGACGACCCTTCCATGTAACGACCCCTAGCTATGTCTGCCTTAAGAGAGGGACCGCGCAGCCAGGCAGTTACATGGCAGTGAGGAGTACCCTGTCCCTCAAAATGAGCCCTTGCTTGCTCTTGTTTCATGGGGAAAAGAAACCCTTTGTCCTTAACCCTCTTACCAAAGACCTCCTGCACCATCTGCCTTCACCGTTTGGCCCCCAGGACACTGCTCCCCTGCAGAAACCCTCAATGCCGTTGATGCATTCTCCTTTGTGCCTGATACCCCAGGCCTCCCTATTCTCCATGCCCTTACTAAGCCGCCACCCCCCTGCCCCCTGCCCCCCACCCCTGCCGCAAGAAATCCCCCACTCCCTTGGGGGTTCTGCCATATAACCATGCAGCCCTCTTCCCCTGCTGGGGGCTGACTTACCCTGCCAGGCACCTCCCTCTCACTGCCTTCCTCCTCACCCGGGGTACTCCAGTGCCTACACGGATGACCTGTCAGGTGCCCTAGCCTCTCGGATCCTAGACAGCCATGTTTCCCAGAATCTTCACCCCTCTTCTCCCTGAGCCACTGGTTCCCATGACTATACTCCAGACCTCTCCATCACAGAGCCACGGGCCCCTGACCATGAGCATCTTAAGTCCACATGTTGCCCAGGGTACACACAGTCCCTGTCCCTCTGGCTCTCCTCAGTGAGATCTGGAAGACTTTGATGTGACTTGAGCTTCTCCCTGTCAACCCCTCCAGGCTCCACCGCTCTTCAGGCCAAGCTTTCTACCTCTTGTGGTAACTTCAAACTCTCTGCCCCTCTGTCGAGCTGTCCTATCCATCCCCCAAGGTCCCCAGTTCCTAAGAAACCCAATTGTCTGCCCCTTTGTGCCACTTCCACGTGGCCTAGAGCTGTTGGTCTCAGGCTGGGAGAATATAACCTCGTGACTTCAACTCAGCTGGGTCCTCAATGCCACCAGGAGTTCTTTCCCCAAGGTGCCACAGCAGCTCTTTGCAAATGCCTCCACGGGCTCCAGCCCGGCCCCACTCACACTCTCAGCAGGTGACTTTGCCCCCGCTTCTCAGAGGGGGCTCTTTCAGCATCCTGCCAGAACCTCCTCAGGAGTCCAAGGGAGATCCAGATCCCAGGGGGTTCCCTCACCACTCAGACAAAGCATTTGCAGGTATGGCAGATTTTACCGATCATTTTGGAGACCAGTGGAATTTACAGCACAGAAACGCAAACAGCCTAAAACCAAACATTAGAATTTCCTGTTCTTAAAAATTCCCTCAGCTGCTTTCGCCAGTTGGACCCCACCTCTTCCTTGCCCCGTTTGTCTTTATTCACAGTCCAGCAACCACAACCCCCACACCTTCTGGTTCAAAGCAATGTAGCCCATTCTTGCCTCTGCACCTAGATTGTCCCAGGCCTCCCTTTACATCCATTGATATAGTCAGCAAAACAATGGGCACCTCCCAGGAGCCTCTAAAGTCTCCATTAACCTCTTATCCACCAGTCTCTGCCAGGAAGAGGGGAGTAGAGAAATCACTTTCCTCTCTGACCCTCTGATCTGAGAGTGTGGTGGTGGGAAAGGAATCACAGTCAGCTTTTCTCTGTAACATCTGTGTCCTGTGTCTCCCTGCCCAGGTCTGTCCTCTTGCCCCTGCCCCCCAGTCCCCAGTGGAGAGGTGCCCTCCTTCCTAGAAGCAAGTCACTTGAGTCTGGAATTCTGCGGGCAAGACAGGAGGGGAGAATTCCAGACTTCAACTTTTCTCCTCTTCTCCAGGTTTTATTTAACTGTTTTCTCCACTGGCTTCTTCCCATCTACATTTATTATTATTTTTTAAATGTTTATTTATTTTTTTTGAGAGATATGGGGGCTGGGGAAGAAAGAGGGGGAGGATCCCCGTGCTGTCAGCACAGAGCCTGATGTGGGGCTCTATCTCACAAACCGTGAGATCGTGATCTGTGCGGAAATCAAGAGCCTGACGCTTAACCCACTGAGCCATCCAGGTGCCCCATTTTCCCATCTGCATTTAAATACTCCTAATTCTCTTTCAGTCCTTTGGGGAAGGAAAAACCTCCTCTTTCAATCTCTTCTTCCATCTCCAACCGCTGCCCTACCTTTCTCCTCTTGTTCTCCTCCGGGATCTGGAGAAGTCATCCCTGCTCATGGTGGAGGCATTCTCTGTTCCGACTCTTCCAGCTGGCTTCCTCCGATGCCACCCACCCTGAGACCTGCTCCGTTTCCAGCTCGGGTGACCTCTCTGGAGTGAAATCCTGCAGCTGCTCGGAAACCCGTGCTTCTATAGGTCTGCGTTGCTTTTCAAGCTGTGAACATGCCCTTCCTCTCCCGCCCCAGCTCCTCTGGCTCGCTAGCTCTGCGAAGTTTCCTCCCGGTTGGGCTCCAGCTCTTCCTCCCTCAGGCTCTCCTGCAGGCTCCTCGGAAGGTCCCTGAAGTGGTAGTTCTGCAGGACTGACATCAGGCACCTTGTCACTCTGTGTACTCTCCTGAGTAAGGCTGCAGTGAATAACCATCTTTTCATAAGCCACACCTCTCCCTGGAAAGTTCTGGGCAGTCTATCCTCCCCCCTTTTAGGTAGTAACAGATCCCTGGTATTTAGCTGGGTACATGGCTGTTCACAATAAGGAAGGTATCTCCCAGGTTCTCTTGGAAGTGGTTGTGGCCATGTAACTTGGTTCTGGCCAGTAGATGTGAACAGATGATGGAGAAATTCTGAGAAGGCTACTTAAAAGAGACTCGCTTAACTCACATCCAGTCTTCCTTTTCCCCCTTCTTCCTCTCCACTAGCTGGAAGGAGATGTAATGACTAACTCCACTGCCACCTTGGATCTTGAGGCAATTGTAACGATGGTACTCACGTGCAGTGGAGCCAAAAGATGGGGGCGGTCTGGGTGCTGGAGAGCTTGCTAGAACCTCAACACCTGCCCGGAGTGTCCACCTGGACTTCTTTTGGGGGAAGAAAAACATAAAACAGAACATGGCTGTGGGTTTAAGCCCCTGTCGAATCCGTTGTGTCTGAGAGCTGAAACGAACCCTGATATGTCTCTTTTTTTTTAATGTTTTATTTATTTTTGAGAGAGAGAGAGCATGAGCAGGGGTGGGGCAGAGAGAGAGAGAGAGAGGGAGACACAGTATCTGAAGCAGGGTCCAGGCTCTGAGCTGTCAGCACAGAGCCCAACACGGGGCTCGAACCCACAAACCATGAGATCATGACCTGAGCCAAAGTTGGACACTTAACCGACTGAGCCATCCAGGTGCCCCTGTTCTATCACTTATTGAATGAGAGGTTGCATCTACCATAATTACATGCTTGTTTCTTTCTCCTTTCACTTCTATTAATTTTTACTTCGTGTATTTTTAAGCTGTTATTAGATGCATACATGTTTTGGATTGTTATGGGTACTTGATAGATTGTCCCTTTATTATTATGAAAACACTTTCTCTATCCCTTCAAATATTCTTTGATATGAAATCTACTTCATCTGATATTAACACAACCACTCCAGCTTTCTTTTGGTTAGTATGGTACATCCTTTCCTATCCTTTTTCCTTTAATCTATTGATGTCTTTATATTTAAAGTAGTTTTTTGGTAAAGAAGTTTTTTCCTGCAAAGGAATGGGCCTGGGATTTGCCCTGGGTCTGTCTGACTCCAAATCCCTGCTCTTTCTCCTCACCAGTACCCCTAAGCCTGGAGACATATCTCCAACACTTGCTGAGCTGTTAAAAATTCTGATTCTAGGACCAAACCCCAGAGATTCTGCCTGAGCCGTTCTGGGCTGGAGCTGGGGAATTTGGTTTCTCACAAGCGCCCCTGGTCTCCGGGTAATTCTGATGCTCAGTGGGTGTAGGATTGGCCCTACATCGTCTGGCCGCCTCTGGCTGATAGGAGCTGCCGCTTCTCCTAATACGGCAGGGAGGATGGGCCGCTTGATAAGCTCTGAGGAGGCAGCTGCAGCCTGAGGAGGGCTCTGGCTGAGTATGAAACAATCCTACCCAGCAGTAGGGCCAGCAGAGCCTGCTGAAAAGTGCTGGTCCCACCTAATACCGGTTTCAGGGATTGTTGCTTTGAATTCTTTGTGCATTCGACCAATCTAATTGTTCTTGCCATTCACCTTGCACGGAGATGTCAAGTTTGTACGCAGCATCTGCCTTACGTCAGTCTGTCTTTGAATATTTTTGTGGGCTCCTCCCATTCCAGAGGGTCCAGGTGAAGCTCCTGGCCCTAGAGTGGTCTAGTCTGACTTCCTGCTCCTGCTTCTCTCTGGCTGGTCTCTTTCACCAAGCCCCTGGACCCTTTGCTCACACCTCTCCTTTCTCCCCTTCCCTGGTCTAGAACCACCAGCCCATCCCTGAGCCCTTCCTCATTCTCCAGATCCTACCCTAACTAAATATCCTCTCCTCCAGGGAGCCCTCCTTGACTGGCCTGGCCCCACTAGAAAATTTGCTGTTGTTCATGACTTCTGCTCTGCTGTGTCCTGTGACCTTCACATATCTGCATCCTAAGGACACAAGCATAGGTTGCTTCTCAAAGTCATCCACTGGCTCTTGAATGTCCACTTGACTCCACATCTACACTCCTGGGTCGTGGCCTACGTCCCACATCGTCCTAACAATTCCCTTTGCCCTTTCCTCCATGCCTTCGAAACTGACCTGCTTTATGACCCTTTATTCTTTTACAAAACCAATGATCCAGCTTGTAAGAATCTAATCGTGCAATTTAATTTTTCATTTTATTGAGAGGGGCTAAATTTCCATGGATCATTGTTTCTGGCTAGGTGTTTTACCCCAATTATCTTATTTATCACAAAAACTCTTTGAGGTAGGTGCATTACTCATTTTACCAATGTGGAGACTAACATTCAGGGAAGTTAAGACATATGCTCAAGATCGCGAAGTGGGTGTTGGCGCAGGGGAGTGAGGTCCAACTCCTAGAATCCCTTTCTTGTTCTGCAGTGTTAACAACAGTCACTAGATGGCGTAGCGAGACAGCGGCGAGCCGGGCTACTCTGGATGGAATATTGGCTGGAAGCTGAGCCTGTGGTGCCCATTTTTACCACCAGGGGACAGGCGGGGGAAAGAAATGACACCTAAGGCCACACAGGAGGCGGCAGAACCCTGAATGGCTAGGGAACCCCGTTGCCTTGGGGCTGGGGAAGGCCACAGCTGTTCACTGATTATTTTTTAATTTAAATCCAAGTTAGTTAACATATACGTAATAATGGTTTCAGGGGTAGAATTTAGTGATTCATCACTTATTTATAACACCCAGTGCTCATCCCAACAAGTGCCCTCCTTAATGCCCATCACCACGATTATTTTAGTTACGCTACACAATACAAGCTACAAAATGTGTTCTTGGACTCTTCCTTACATATACTGGAGCACTAAGCAGGACGTTAATCTTTTTTTCTTTTTTTAAATGTTTATTTATTTTTGAGAGAGGGAAAGACAGAGCATGAGCAGAGGAAGGCCAGAGAGAGAGGGAGACACAGAATCCGAAGCAGGCTCCAGGTTCTGAGCTGTCAGCACAGAGCCCGACGCGGGGCTTGAACTCACGAACCGTGAGATCATGACCTGAGCTGAAGTCGGGCGCCCAACCGACTGAGCTACCCAGGCACCCCTAATCTTTTTTGTTAGTTAACTTGAGGTCCTCAGCACGATTGATAGAATGAACAGAATCCCCTCTCTGCAACTACCTGGCTTGACCAACAAAGAGAATCACCACTAATTACCTCATGTGTGCAGATGCTTTACATGCTTTATCTCATTTTACTGTTCCATCTTTGAGAGGTTCTGAGAAGGGAAGTGACTTGCCAAGTTTGCAAGGTTGCAATCCCAATCAAACCGACTTCAAAGTTTCTTAGCCTCTCTGAGCCTCAGCAGCCTTGTCTGCTACATGGACATAATTATAACAATACCTATGCCAGTGTTGAATACGATCATGCATGCACATAAAGTGGCACAGTGCGAACACTAAAGTGGTAAATTAAAGACGCCAGGTACCTGAGGTCTGTCACATGGTGATATCTAAAATAGGTCCCCAAGCACAGTCTCCCTTTGCAGCACTGACGGCATTATAAGCTTGGGTGGCAGGTATTTTACACAGAAAAAACTGAGGCCCAGAAAGGGGAAGAGACTTACATGACCTCTTTGAACTGGCTGGTGCTTATTATTAATTTTCATTGATTCACATACTTGACAAACATTTATTGAATACCTACTGTGTATTAGGCCTCTGTCAGGCACAGAAAAACAGAGGTGACTCAGATATTTTCCCCATCTTTCAGATGTGCAGAGTTGAGGGAAAGGATGATTGCCCCAATCAGGACTGTGCTGTCATTCCCCACTGCCTTCTGTGATGTCACCTCACCCATATATCCACTCCTGGACCCTCCTACCAATCCCCCCATTCATCCACTTATCCATCCATCCATCCATCCATCCAGCTACCAACCTATCCACCCACCTCTCAACCCACATATTCGTCCCCTCATCCATCCACCCACCATCATCCAGCCATGGATGGATCCATCCTCCAGCCATCCATCCACCCACTTACCTGTACATCCATCTAAGCAGTTGTTTAGACGATCTTTCCTCTGGGTGAAGTCCCTCCTTAGTGCCCCACAGTCATGTGTGTTCCCTCTATCCCATCACCTATCACTCTGGTTGTAGTGTTCTCTTCTCTTACCTATATTCCCTTCTAAACAGTGAGCTTTCTGAGAACAGGAGAGTGGAGTGGTAGAAACACTCAGCAAATACTTGTTGAATAAAGCAGTGGCACCCAAAGTGAGAGCTGGGTACCTCAGGATTTGTGCAAGACAATCCACTGGCATGGAGGAGGACAGTTTTAGAACTTCCATTTTCATTTAAGTTTTAATTAAATAAGGGGTGCCTTGGTGGCTCAGCTGGTTAAGCAACCGACTCTGGGTTTCAGTTCAGGTCATGATCTCACAGTTCGTGGGTTTGAACCCCGCGTGGGGCTCCATACTGACAGGTGAGAGCCCGCCTTGGATTCTCTCTCCCCTCTCTCTCTGCCCCTCCCCTGCTTGCGCACATGCGTGTGCTCTCTCAAAATAAATAAGTAAACTTAAAAATGTTTTAATTAAATAATAAGAACATAATTAGTTATCTCTAGATTGCTAATGACACAGCTGATGTGTTGGACGGTCCTGCATTGCTCCTGGCACCTGAGGCCGCCTGAGAGCAGGTCAAATGGACTCCTGAGGGCCCCGCCCTCCTTTGCTGGCTTTCAAGCAATTGCAAATATGGTACTTCCACTATAGTATGTCACTGATGCTCATTTTAGAAAAGTGAGATTTTCAAATATCAGAGTCTTTGTGTCACTTCGTAACAAGATGTCAAGTGACTAGAATTTTTGAATGAGTTGGTGGTTAAATATGTGTTTTTTTAATGTTTATTTATTTTTGAAGGAGAGAGAGACAGAGCGTGAGTGGGGGAGGGTCAGAGAGAGAGGGAGACACAGAATCCGAAGCCGGCTCCAGGCTCTGAGCTGTCAGCACAGAGCCCGACACGGGGCTCGAACCCACAAACCGCGAGATCATGACCTGAGCCGAAGTCGGATGCTCAACCAACTGAGCCACCCAGGAGCCCCGGTGGTTAAATATGTTTAATAGCATACCCTGAATTTAATATTAAATGGCAAAACTGGGTATTACATTTAGAAAAATGAGGGGCTAAAACACAAGGGGGTAACACAAGGAAGAACACACAGGATCTAGGACACAGGGGATTCCATAGCACGGCAGGGTGGAAGGAGGTCCAGAATGGCTGATAGGCAGCAGGACCAGAAAGCAGTCAGTTCAGATGAAGCTGATGGCTGAATGATTCAGAGGAAAATGACTTGTTAGCAGGCCTGATGTGCCAGTTGAAGTACTTCTGAATTGCTTGTTAAATAGCGGCTGACACGAGCCACCCTTCTTCCACCGCCCGGTCTCTTACTGGGTCCCCTGGACCTCACCGTGGTCTAGGTGCTGAGGAGTTCATGCTCAGCACAGCAGAAGGCTCCCAGTACCTACCCTGTGCTTTGATGGCTCACACTTTGTCCATTGATTGCTCTCTGCTATGAATCATCCCCATATATTGAATTAAATCAAGTTGGTTTGCGATTAAATATTTTTAGTATAATTCTCTGCTTGTTAGAATGTCTGATGTGATGGAAAGTTTGAAAGAAAACTAGGGTATGATGTAGGCAAATAGGACGAAGAAATGAAAGGCAAATAGAAAAGAAACTCCTGAACAAACAAAAAACTTATAAGAAAGACAGTGTGCTTATAGTCTGTTACCGTAATTGGCTGAGCCACCATCAATATTTGCCTAGTAATAATTATGTAAACACTGTTTCCTGATTTTCAATTTTTAGATTCAGCCTGTAAACAAAGAACAGAAACCTTATTTGTAGTTGTGTAATAGCACGTCAGTCTTGAAAACATAAAGCAAAGCTGACCAGGGGTGCCTGGGTGCCACCATCAGTTGAAAGTCTGACTCTTGATTTTTGCCCAGGTCATGATCTCACAGCGTCCATGAGATTGCGCCCGGCGTCGGGCTCTGTGCTGACAGCATGGAGCCTGCTTGGGATTCTCTCTCTCTGCCCCTCCCCAGCTTGTGCATATACACTCTCCCTCTCTCAAAACAGATAAATAAACTTTGAAGGAAAGCAAAAAGTAAAGCTGACCAGGGTTGATAGGAAGGAATAAAGCGAGAAATCAGTGTCTTCATTTGACCTATGGAGAGTCAAAATATACTGTGGAAGGCTGATGGGCCTAAGAGCAGACATATAAAGGTAGTATTTACACGCACAAAGGCGTTCAAATGAGGAATGCCTCGGATTATTTAACCTCGGGTGAATCAGGAAGCTAACAGATAATGTCGAAAATTGTTAAGTCTAGGGGTGCCTGGGTGGCTCAGTTGGTTAAGCGTCAGAATTAGGCTCAGGTCATGATCTCGTGGTCTGTGAGTTCGAGCCCTGGGTCGGGCTTTGTGCTGACAGCTTGGAGCCTGGAGCCTGCTTCGGATTCTGTGTCTCCCTCTCTCTCTGCCCCTCCCCTACTTGCTCTCTCTCTCTCTCTCAAAAATGAACAAACATTAAAAAATATTAAAATTGATAAGTCTAGAAAGCATGTTAAAGTCATATTGTCTCAAAGAGGCTTGGAAAGATGGCCGAGTAGGAGGACTCTAGACTCACCTTGTCCCATGTTTAAAACAAGATATCACTCACATCTGAGTAAGTAAACTGGAGAGCAAACGGGAGAGGACTCTGGCAGAACAAAGTCCACAAGTCAACGCAGAGAAGAAAATCCTATTGTCTTGAGATAAGGAACGAACCCCCAGCAAAAGTACCTGGAAAGGTTCAGAATGGCCCCACTGGAAGCTGGTGGCGAGGGTGGCTGGGCCTCCCTTTCCAAGCTTTTCCGTGCTCCTTGACATTTTATCAACTATGTGCATCTGCTAAAAACTTAAAACCAGCAAAAGGAGCCTTTTCATGATTAAAGTGCATGAGGTGGGGAACTATTTAAAAGCAGTCCCTTCAGTAGTGGCTCTTGAAATTTAAAACGTATTGACAGACACGCTTTGCTTAGAAATCTGTTGTAATTCAGACTCTCTAAAAAACCTGTCCTCTCTCCCCTGTTGGATCTTATCAGGTGAGGTCTGAGAGGGGTGACCAGGCGGAGTCCCAAAGCTAGAAGGTGGCCGCCGAGGTCAGAAGGGGATTGAGAACGCTTCCCTGGATGGCAGATGTGTGCTGTCTGTGGGGGGCAGGGCAGGAGCCAGACGGCATCCCGGACAGTGGGAGCCCAGCAATCCAGGGGTCCCACAGGTCCTGCACAGCCCTAGCTGGGAGGTAGGGTGGGGGAACCCAGGGGGAGGGTCATTCTTGCTCAGTGAACAGGAACCCAGAGCTACTTGCCTGCTGGACCAGCTGTCCCCAGCCCTGGGCCCTTCCACGGTCTCAGCATTCCTCCCTGAGGACAGATGGAGGTAGCAGTTGGCAGGCAGACACAATGTAGCACAAAGACTGTCATCTGTAGGGGGAGGGCCGATCCCCCCGGAAGGGAAGCCCGATCCTTTTCTCCTCCCCTGTGCCCCAATCTGAAGAGCTGAGGATACTGGTCTGCAGGGCCCCCTCTTGCCCCCTCTACTACTCCCCTTTCTGCCCACCCCAAACCCCACACAGGTCCCCAGATTCCTCCCACCTTCGGCAGGGTCCCCCATTCCAAAATAACACACCACTACTCCTCAGGCAAACCCCAGCCCTCAAGGTCCTGCTCCGTCCTGACCTAGAGACTTGCTACTCAAAGTGTGGTCCTTGGGCCAGCAGCACAGGCATCACCAGGGAGCTTACTGGAAATGCAGAATCGTGGGTTCCCCTCCAGACTTCCCGAAACAGATTCTGCATTGTTAAGAAAGCTCCCAAGTGATTCACATGCACATTAACATCGAGAAGCAGGGAGTTAGAATACACCATCTGTTAAATCAACTGACCCTATTACTACTAGGTGACATTTTAAAATCCTCCCTGTGATCCAGGCTATGTGCTAAGGCTTCACATGTCTTGTCTTATTCAACTTTCACACAACTTGACAAAGTAGGGACCCTACTGAACCCATTTTACAGATGAAGAGGCTAAAGTTCAGAGAGATCAAGCAACTTGCCTAAGATCACTGGGGGCTGGGGGGTGGGGGGCGGCGCCTGGGTGGCTCAGTCCACTAAGCGTCTGACTCTTGGTTTTGGCTCAGGTCATGATCTCACAGTTCGTGAGTTTGAGCCCCACATCGGGGACTGACAGTGAGGAGCCTGCTTTGGATTCTCTCTCTCCCACCGCCCTCTCTCTCTGCCCCTCCCCCATTCTCTCTCTCTCTCTCCCTCAAAATAAACACATAAACTTAAAAATTTTGTTTTAAGATTACTGGACCCGACCTGGGATTTGAACTCAGGCAATCTGACTCCAGAAAACTCTTAGGTCTCAAGACTGAGGTTAACAATTAAGCTATCCATCTGGGGAGGGTTTTTGCTTATTCTAAAAGGTCTTAGAAAAATATTCAAGCAGGAGAAGCTGTCCAGGAGTTAGGAAGAGCTGAGGACAGGGTGAGAGGGGACTTAGATTCAAGAACCACTGTTTAAGAGGGTGACTTTGAGCAAGTCACTTAGCCTCATGTGTGGAATGAGAATGACAGTTTCTGCCATGAGAGGTTGGTTGATTATTCAATGAGAAGGTATGCAAATCCTTTTACAAACAGTGAGCCTCAGACATTATTTGTTCCTCCTGTTCGGCACCAGTACCAGATGCTGGGATGCAGAAACCGGGAGATGACACTCTGCCCTCTGAGAGTGCAGAGCCCTGGTTGGGGGGGGGGGGGGGGGTGGAGGCGGGACTGATACATCTCGGTTGATTTACAACAATACAGCATGTCTGTTGCTCCAGGGAAGCATGGGGGGCTATGGGAGCCAGAGGAGAGCCGTGCCATCCCCTCTGTGCAAAACGAACCGCTTCCCCAGAGGAGGCAACCTCTGCTTTGAGTTCTGAAGGATCTGGGCTTGGTGGAGAAGAGTAATCTAGAGGAAGGGAGGGGCATGCTGTCTGGGTCGAATGGCAGTTAGCACAGGACACCATCTAGCAGCCAGAGGGCAAGGGGCCCGGGGAAGGCAGTCCCTGCAACACAGAGCAGGGCAGGCGAAGGCCAGGGCATAGGTCAGAGAGCACATGGGCAGTTTACCTGCCCCTCCCAGACAGATTGCTCCAGCCTTCCCCCACCGCCTGCTTCCTCTGCCTTATTGTTTCTTTCAGCTTCCAGGGTCTTTTTGACTACGGCTTTTACTTTTGTCACTGACACACAGTTGCTCTTGCTCTCCCTGCTGCTGGGTTTGGAGACCCAGTTTTGGGGCCAGCACATCAGACCCCCACAATTCTGCTTCCCAGCTTCCTCCTCAGATCTGACTCAGGTCTTGGGAACATGGTACGCCTCCTATTTGCCACTAGCATACATACTGGTTTTGTGCCTCTTTATAGCCCTGTGCCGGGGGTCACAGATAAGCAAGCAGAGTGCTGACCGGGCTTCAGCCCCACTCACCCCTCAGCTGGAGGTCTTTGTTCAGTGCTCAACTTGCACAACCATACATGGTGATCCTGATGGTTGAGAACCTGCACTGTTCTCTGCTCAGCCTAGGGGTACCTTTAGGGCAAAGACACTATCATACTCATCTCTGACACCCCAGTGCCCAGGAACAGGGTCTGCTACTCAACAGGATGAATGGATGGCCTCACACTCATGTTCTCCAGCTCAACTGCCAGGGTTAGGGAAAAGGAATCAGGAGTTGCACTGCATAGCCTGCATGGTAGGGCGAGGCTAAACTTGTTTTGGCCTCTAGCTCTCTTCTACTTGGGCTCAGAGCCACTTGACTATGCCATTTCTGCCCTCCGATGGGACCCAGTGTTGCCAAAGTACCTGAGGCCAGAGGTGGGAGTGGAGCCTTCCAGGTCCTTCTACCCAAAGGAAGATCTGCTCCCCATAGCCAAGGAGGGATAAGGGACAGGCATGACCACTGGGGACTTCTAGCTGGCGTGGGGAGCAGGGGAGATATTAGATCCATCACGAGAACAAATAATGAATAATTCAAACCTGCGGATCATTTCAGGGCCAGACCCTGTGTTCAAGCTTCCCAGACTCCATCAGCGAGCGTGTCCACTGAGTTCCCTGCTGGGGCCCCTGGGAGTCTGGGTGAGCCTCAGCCGCTTACGAGCTCGAGGGCTCTTTGAAATTACCTGTTTCATCTTAAAAATTCATGAGAATTTTGACTCTACTTCTGGGCTTGTTTTAATGTAACATCGCATGTGAAATTACTTTCTGTGAGTAAAATAGAAGCTGCAGAGAGATGCCTGAGTTTCCCTGTGACTTTGCTTTCTGTCGGTACAGTCTCAGTGAGAAGACATCTGTTCTGTTGGTTTTCCTGCCCTGCCTCCATCCCTTTCTGGTGCCAGTGACTCGGTTTCCCCTTGAGGGAACCATCCCCCTATTCTCCCTCCACAGTGCCCTCTGTCACAGGGGTGGACCTGTAAGTTAGGTGACATTCCTCTGAGCATGGTGATTGCGTCAGGAGTGAACACGTGGCCAGAGGTGAGCCAATGAGTATCACCCTGGGGAGGTCGGCTGCTGCTGTAGGGACAGAGAAGGCCTATTTCAGCTGGGATGGCTCAATTGCTGGGAGACAGCCTGGAAGCTTTGAGGCCACCTAGTCAAGCTGCCTGGGAATGAGCCAACCCAAAGGAAAGCAGAGCTGAAACATGGAAAGAGGCAAAGTCCCAATGGGCCATGTAAGTCCCTGGATCTAGCTGCACCCGAAGCCAGGTAATTTTTTGGTTAAACTGGTTTGCATGAGGCTTCTTTCACGTGTAACTAAAAGCATTCTGACTCATTCAACTGGTGGAGATGTGCTCCAGTTTGGAGGCCAGGCCTATTGGAAAGAATTTCAGAGCTTTGGCATGGGAGCCAGAAGACTGGATTTGGGTCCTAGCTTTCCCACAAACTTGCTATGTGATTTTAAGGGTTGAATTAGGTCATCTCCAGGGGTTCTTCCAACTCTAAGATCCTCTGCCTAAAAATCTTGTAGAAATTTAATGAAAGGCAAATTTACCATAGACTCAGGGTGGGATTCGTGGGCTGCAAATCTGGAGATTCTGACTCTGTGTCTGGGTGGGGCTCACAAGTCTGTATTTTTAATGCAATGTCCAGGTGGTTTTGATACAACGCCAGGTTTGGAAACCACTCAGATTCTTGAATTCTTTTTCCTGAGGCAGCCATTGAAAGATCTGTCCCACAAGGATTTATGGAGCACCTACTATGTGCCAGTGGCACCTTCTTTTGACAATGGCCTTCTTGTTGGGCGGGGAGGGTGACCTCGGGCCTCGTGCCGGACTTTCTGTAAAATCCCAAGGCTGGCTCTGAGAAGGAACATACATTACTGGCAACACACTTCCTCCAGTCATTCAATTGCTTCATAAATAGCATTTAAAACTTTTATTGATGAATAAGCCATTCACTGTCCAGTTGGTTCGTTTATAAACAGCAAGTAGGTGAACGTATGCATTTATGTGGCTGTTGCTGTTGACGTCTCATTTAAAAACTTAACAAGACCATGCCATGGCAACCGTAACTCCCACATTACTAGAATTCAAATGGCTTATTATCAAGATAAACATTTATTATATTAAGGTATGCTATATTAGTGTCATATTTTATACATGGTTACTTGTAGCATGGTTCAGCTCGGGGCCAACACCATATTGAATTATTTAAAGCCATTTCTCCCCGGGTTATTAAAAAGTTCAGTAAAATATATATTAGTGTATAAAACTTTAATGCATCATTCACATTGCAGTGTTTGCAAGCTCTTGGCCTTTAGAAGAGGAAAGCCAGGGAAACCAAGCTCCAAACAGACTGTGTCTTTGAGATGGTGCTCACCATGCAAACAAACACAGCCTGCGCTTTGTCTCAGCGAGGCCTTTCAACCACGCCAGGCCCTCTCATGCAACTTACAGGTGAGAAGAGCAGAATAAGGTGACAGCCACCGATAATGGGTCTGGGAGGCCTTTGGGTCCCTAACTGCAGTGACTTTGACCCTGTTGACTTAAATACAGAGAGGGTGCCCACCAATTCTCTCTGCTCTGTATGACCCCTAGGAATCCCTGGATCACTCAGGTGGGCAATGAATAAGATGTTACCCACGCTGTCGTTTACGCATTTCATGAGTGTTCATTTCATCTTCCCTGCACCACACTTTCCCTGGGAGGAGGATGTGGCACTGGGGTGCATGGTTTGAAAAAGCTCAGTCAAGGCAGAGAAATCCTGCTGTTGTCCTGTCCAAGGTGGGGCCTGCCATTGGCAATGCCCCCTCCTAATGGCCCAGATCCCCCATATCAGGGCAGCTGACCAATGTCTAGTCACCCCAAGGTTGGACCGCGTGACTGTCAGCTTGAGCAAGTGCCTGCATTCCTCTGAGCCTCAACTTCCCCAATAAATGCTTGAGACTGCGAGCATAAGACACATGACAGAAACTAGGTTCTCCCCAAATGTTCATTCCCAATCCCTGAATGTTGGTTTTCTTTTCCTGAGATCTGGGTCATTAAAAAATTTTTTTCTTAATGTTTATTTTTAAGAGAGAGAGAGAGAGAGAGAGAGAGAGACGGAGAGAGAGGGAGACACAGAATCTGAAATGGGCTCCAGTCTCTGAGCTGTCAGCACAGAGCCCAACATGGGGCCCGAACCCACGAACCGTGAGATCATGACCTGAGCCGAAGTCAGACGCCCAACTGACTGAGCCACCCAGGCGCCCCAAGTTTTTCACCTTCAGCTAAGATGTTAGCTATAGGTTTTTCATAAATGTTCTTTAATAAGTTGAAAAAGTTCCATCTAGAATTGCTATTTGCTGTGAGTTTTGTCTGGAGTGGATGTTAAATTTTGTCAAATGTTTTTCCACCTATAATGAGATGATTATATGGTTTTTCTTTTTTAGTTTATTAATATGGTTAACTGTATCGATCAGTTGACACATATTAAACCAGCCTTGCATTCCTGGGACAAACTCACCAGTGATATATTATCCATTTTTAATTATTTTTGAATTTGATTTACTAACATTTTGTTTAAAATTTTTGCATTCATTTTGTGAGGGGTATAGTTTGTACCTTTTTTTTTTTCCTCATAATGTCTTTTCTCTGGTTTTAGTGTCAGGATAATACTGACCTCATAGAATGAGCTGGAAAGGATTCCCTCTTTTTCAATTTTCTAGAAAAGTTTGTGTAGAATTGGTATTATTTATTTCTTTAATGTTTCATAAAATTTATCAGTGAATTCATCCATGCCTGGATTCTTCCCTGTGGGTAAAAAAGCAAGCCAAACTTTAAACATTATACTGCCTACCAGAAGTGTGTGTGTGTGTGTGTGTGTGTGTGTTTAAGGGGAGTTCATGTTCCATCTGTTCTTTGCTCCATTTTTCTTCTTTTTCTGCTTTCTTTTGGATGACTTGAGTATTGTTTATGCTTCATTTTATCTCCTTTTTTTTTTGACTTATAAACTATAGCCTTTTATTTTGTTATGTTAGTGGTTGCTTTAAGGCTTATACATTTTTAACTTATGCTGTACCTCCAAGTGATATTTTACTACTTATATTGTATAAGAATCTTATAATCCTATGCTCTCACTTTACTCATTCTAGTCTTTGTGTTTTGTTGCCATATATTTTATTTATACACATATTATAAACCCCACAAACCATTGTGTTTTGTTGTTATTGTTGTTGTTGGTTGGATAATTATCTTTTAATAAGATTTAAATAAGAAAAAATCTTACATATTTACCCTCTTAGTTACCATTTCCAGTTTTCTTCACAAAGTTACAGATCTGCATATCTGAATTAGGATTGCATATTTTCATACTGACCATCTGTTAGCAAATCCCATTTCTATCTTTCATTCTTTCCATTGTTTGTTACTTTGCAAGCATTGAACATCTTGAGGCTCTTTCCATCTGTGATGTGTCATGTCCCTCTCTGATTTCTATAAGATCACCATTTTATTCAAATATGCTTTGGAATGTTTTAGAAAGATAGCACATTCTACCCTCTGTATGAAAGAGAATGTGCCAGAAGCCTGCTGATAAGATGAATAAATGGAGTTTAACAATTGGGCACAAATGAATTGACATTTGAACAGAAGTTCAAGGGGATCATGGATGTTAGGGAAACTTCTCTTTTCTAAAGAGACCACTCCCATATTTCTGCAGGTCAGAGAAAAATCATAAACCTTGAGAAAACTGTGGAGAGATATTTGGAGCCTAGTTCCTAACAAGATAGTAATATGAACACAGAATACTGCCCCTTCGGTGATCTGCTCTTAGTAGACGCTCAGTAAATATCCACATGCTTCTCTTTTTTAAATTTTTTAAAATGTTTATTTAATTTTGAGAGAGGGAGAGACAGAGCGCAAGCCAGGGGGTGGGGGAGGGCAAAGAGAGAGGGAGACACAGAATACGAAGTAGGCCCTGGGCTCTGAGCTATCAGCACAGAGCCTGATGTGGGGCTCGAACTCATGAACTGCAAGACCATAACCTGAGCTGAAGTTGGACACTTAACTGACTGAACCACCCAGGTGCCCCGCCACATGTTTGTTTAATAGAGGAATAAATAATTACTATTGGTCCTCACACCTTTGAGTTAATGTGTTCTTCCTCCCAGAAATTTCAGTGTTTTACATCTTATTGGATTTTAGGGGATTGTACACTTTGTCCCCAAGAGGGGGATGTCATTCTTTCCGGCCACCTAGTGCCTTTGAACTGAGTTTAGGAGATCCTCCACTGTGTGGGTCAGGGCTTCCTGGCTACAAGAGCTAGGGGAGGTCTCTTTCCCAGCTTCCTTTGAAGTGAGGGACCAGCTTGATCCCCACTCTGCCAGTCAGATGCTCCATGGCAAAGTGGAATCTGAAGTTCATGGTGTAAAGAAACAGGCCCCCATGCAATCCACTCAGCCAAGGTGGCAGCAATGGGGGGCTCAGTGTCATTGTTCCCAATAGGGCCCCCACAGTGCCTGTGCCTGTTCCCCAGTGTGAGTCCATCTGACCATGAAGCCACCTTGCTTGGTTTTCTGGTTCCCCTGGAAATTCTGTGAGCTATTTTTTTTTTTTTTTTTGAGAGAGAGAGAGAGAGGGAGAGTGAGAGAGAGGGACCTGGGGAAGGGCAGAGAGAGGGAGACACAGAATCCGAAGCAGGCTCCAGGCTCTGAGCTGTCAACATAGAGCCCAACATAGGGCTTGAACCCATTAGCCGTGAGATCATGACTCGAGCCAAAGTCAGACGCTCAACTGACTGAGCCACCCAGGTGCCCCTGTGAGCTATTCATGTTCTCTAAGTTTTGCTCCTCTCTGTGTGATCCATGGACAAGCAACAAAGGCATCACCTGAGAACTTATTAAAAATGCAGACTCTTGGGCCCTACCCCAGACCTACTGAGTCCGAATGTGTATTTTAACAAGATCCCAGTGCCTGATCTTGCACTGAAGTAATGAAGCTCCAACAGATTTCTCAACGATCCATAGAAGTTCTTCATCATGTGTGATTGAGAATCTGCTGATGGGGCACATCTCTATGCCCCAATGTACTGATCCGTATATTGGGAAGGTTGAATCAATGATTTCTGAGGCCTCTTCCCAAACTGTCATCCTGTGGTTCTTTGAGTTTTAGAACCCTTCTCCCCACCCCTCAAGGGGCTGACTCTTCAGGTTTGGAGCTGCCAATCCATTTACCTAAATCTTATCTTGTTATGTCCCGTTAGCTACAGAATTAAGCACAGGCTATTTAGCGTGCCTTGAAGATAGTGTCACCATGCATTCTGATTTCCCCGCACAGTTGTGGTTTATTCCCATTATTCCTATTTGCTCTCAAGAGCGTCTTGGGTGGATCTAAGGCTAGGCAAAGAATTCTTAGACTTGACACCAAAAGCATGATCCACAATAGGATAAAAACACAAGTTCCGGAGTGAGAGAAATCTTTGCAAATGACGTATCTAGCCAAGGACTGGTATTTGGAATGTATAAAGACCCTCAAAACTTAACAGTTAAAAAACCCACCACAATCCCGTTGAAAGTGAGCAAAAGACATACACAGATATTTTACTGAGGCAGATATGTAATTGGCAAACAAACACATGAGAAGGCGTTCAACATTATTAGCCATTAGGGAAGTACAAGTTGAAAGCACAATAAAATAGCACTGCATACCTACCAGAGTGGCTAAAATAAAAATGAGGGACAATACCACTGTCGAGGATTCGGAGAAAAGGGAACTCTCGTGCACTGTTAGTGGCATTGTAAGATGGCTCAGTCGCTATGGAGAACGGTAGGAGGTTCCTCAAAAAATTAAAAATAGAAATACCATACAACCCAGTAAACCCATTTCTCGGTAATTATTCAAAGGAAATGAAAACAGGTTATCAAAGAGATATCTGCACTCCCATGTTAATTGTAGCATTATTCACAATAGCCACAATTTGGAAACAACATCCATTAATGGATGAATGGATAAAGAAGATGTGGTCTGTATATACAATTGGAATACTATGCGACCATGAGGAAAAGAGAAATCCTGCCATTTGCAACAAGATGAATGGACCTCGAGGATACTGAGCTAAGTGAGATAAGTCAGACAGAAAAGACAAATACCGCATGATATGACTTATATGTGGAATCTAAAAAAAACTTGGAAAAGCAGAGAACGGAACGGTGATTACCAGGGGCTGCGATGGAGGGATTGGGGACGTATTGTTTACGGGTACATGCAGCTAGAAGACAAATAAGTTCTGGAGCTCTAAGACACAGAATAGTGATTACAGGCAACAAAACCATATCATAAACATTAAATTTGCTAACAGACAAGATCTTAATTGTTCCCACTACTGGAAGAAATGATAATGATGTGACCTGATAGAGTCGTTAGCTAACACTACATGGCAATCATATGACACTATAAATGTGTCAAATCAATGTGTTTTACACATTAGACTTACATGATGCTGTATGTCAATTCTTTATCAATAATAAAAAAAATAAGGACAACACCACATGTTGGTGAGGGCGTAGGACTAGATCGCTCATTTGCTGTTGGGAATGTAAAATAAAACACAGTTCCTCGAACTCTGGAAAACAGTTTCGGCAGTTTCTCAAAACACTAGACATGCAACTTCCATAAGATTTGGTAGTTGCATTCCTAGGTGTATATTCCAGAGAAATAAAGACTCATTTTCACATAAAAACCTTTAAACTAATATTTATGGCAGCTGTGGTCATAATAGTCAAAACCTGGAAATAATCCAGATGTTCATCAACAGGTGAGTGGGTAAATAAAGATGGAATACTACTCAGCAATAAAAAAGGGTGAACTGTCACAGAGCCCAGGTGGCTCAGTCGGCTAAGCATCTGACTCTTGATTTTGACTCAGGTCATGATCTCATGGTTCATGAGATTGAGCCCCATGTTGGACTCTGTGCTGACAGTGTGGAGCCTGCTTGGGAGTCTCTCTCTTTCTGCCCATCCCCTGCTTGCATGCTCTCTCTCTCTCTCTCAAAATAAATAAGAACTAAAAAAAAAAGTTTTTTTAAAAAACGGTGAATGGCCGATCCATGTGACAACCTGGATGAATCTCCAGAGAATGATGCTAAACGCAAAAAGCCAATTGCAAAGGTTACACACTGTATGACTCCACTTATATAACATTCTCAAAATGATACAATTATAGAAATAGACAACAGATGAATGGTTGGCAGAGGTTAAAGAGACAGTATGTGGAAAGCAATCAGATGTAGCTACAAAAGGGAAGTATTGGGGGTCCTTGTGGTGATGGGAACGGTCTGAGCTTCACTGTATCAAGGTCAATATCCTGTATGTGATGTTGTATGATGGTTGTGTAAAAATTACCACTGGGGAAAACTGTGTAAAGGGTACACAGGACCTGCCTGTGTTATTTCTTACAACTGCATATAAATCTATAATTACTTCAAAATAAAAAAAGTTAATTTTTAAGAAGTGTCCTAATTGAAAGCATCGTGTCATCAGATAGGGCCCACTGCGACCTGACCTTTGTTTTATATCTCTAACTTCATATCCTGAAACTTCCAACTTGCACTTTCACCCACACCGAACTTCTTGTATTTCCCAGCGTCCCCGACCAGACCCCACCTGCTTCTAGAGCTCTCTTCTGCACCACCATCCCCCCCACCACTGTGGCCCCGCTGGGAGCATGGATGCCTTTCAGACCCTGCTTCCACACAGATCCTGCCACCATTCAGGGGTTGGAATTTTTAGAATGGGGCTGGCCTGAGACATGTGCATGTCTCAGAGAGGCTGGTACACAGGGACCCCTTGGATAGTTTAACAACATTTGTTCCACACGTAGCAGGTGGATGCAATCTATGGGTATTTTTAATTTCCCCTCCAGCGTGCTGGGTGCCTCTACAAAAGCAGGACCGCGGTACATTTGGTCAAGTGTGGACATCTGAGTTCCCGGTATCATGTGTTCAATTTATCCCATTGGTATCTTAGCATGGATATAGAGTGATATCCCTATAGACTGGCACCCAGGGCCGCTTCCATGTGGTTTTGCTGGCTGTAGTGGTTTTGTGAAGGTCAGGAATGTCCTTCAATCGCGCACGGTTACCCTACACTTTTCATTCCCCAAGGAACACGCCAGCCTTTGTGAATTGTGAGTTCCTCCAGCCTTTCTTGAACCTGTCTCCATCTCCAGCCTGTGCCATCTGTCAAAGTGACAGGCTGCCTTTGGGGAAACAGGATGTCCTACTCTGTGTTTTAAAGTTCCCTCGGGTGTCTAGACTTTGTCCTAAGATCCAAGTTCTATTCTTCATCTTCTCCATGACTTCACACACGCTTCATGAGTTTTTAAGGATGAAGAGGCGCTTTTTTTTGTCTCTGTCACTTAAAAATCGCCTTGCTGTGTGTTGTGGCCCCAGGATGCTATTTCACTTGCTGAAGAGGGGACCCTTCTTTTTGTGTGTATGTGCTGGACACACAGCATTTAACTTTAATTGCTCGCCCTTGGGGTTGTGGTTCCATGTTTCAGGCTTCTTTCCCCTCTGATTTCAAAACTTTATTCACTACAACCACTGAAATCGGTTTGCATTTGCTCCACAACACTCAAGAGTAAGAAGCATCACATTACTTCTCCTCTCCTGATCAAGTTCAATCTGCATCTCAGCCCCTACTTACCAGGGCAGTGAGATGCCCAACATCACCCATTGTTGGGGACACTCTCTCTTCCCCGGGGTCACCCAAGGAGCCAGTGGAACTTGCACAGTCCTGGAAACGTGAGGAAGCATCTCTGGTCTTCAGGCCATCACGGCCACCGCTGAGATTCTCATGGTCTATGTTGCCCATTTATAATGGATGGTGTTCCAGGGCGCCTGGATGGCTCAGTTGGTTAAACGTCCAACTGTGGCTCAGGTCATGATCTCATGGTTTAGGGGTTTGAGCCCGTGTCAGGGTCTGTGCTGACAGCTCAGAGCCTGGAGCCTGCTTTGATCCTGTCTTTCTCTCTCTCTCTTTGTTCCTCCCCTGCTCATGTGCTATCTCTGTCTCTCAAAAAATAAACAACATTAAAAAACAAACAAACAATGGGTGGTGTTCCTTCCTCCTCCAGCTTGGGCACAGCGTTTGTTCGCTGTTGTTCCCCAGAGTCATACCCCTGAGGGCCCAGTACCCAGCATCTGTGTGCCATCCCTCAGAGGCCCTGCTGTGAACGTGAGGTGTCATTCTCACCTTGCACGGACTCACCTTCCTCCCCTCCATCCCCGCAAGTCACCCAAAGCCTCAAGCTCTAGCCTCCATTCCTTTCCATCAGGCAGAACCAAGCTTAACCCCTCAGTGAGGAGGGGCCATCTTCTAGGTTTTAGATGTAGCAGTCACTGTAGGTACACTGCCCCTAACCCCAGAGCTCACCTTTCTGGGGAAGCCAACAGCACCTTCCTGCAGGCCCCCAACACTCTGCCCGGGGACTTCTCCAGCTGCTTGGCACAGGGGTGTGCCTGGCCCAGGGTGCGGGCCAGAAGTACCCAGAAGCTAATGTCCCGGGAACAACTTCAACCAGTGATGAATAGCACCTGATGGGTAAATACACCGGCTCTGGGCCCCTGGGTGAGACAGTGCATGTCTGTGTTCCCCACAATCTCCCACAGGTCTAAGTAGGATGAGCCCAGGTGCCCCAAGTGGTAACCCATTCGTTAACATACCCACTTTGGCTCCCTTTCCCTCTGCTCCCCGACATGTGACTCCTGGGATCATCTCCCAGATTATGTGCAAATCTTCGTCTTGGGGTCTGCTTCTGGGGACTCCAAACTAAAATTCCTGGCAGCTTCTGTTCTGGGCTCTAAAACCCAAAATCTATCAATACCTCCAGAGGCGAAGGAGTCTAGACCCTGTCTGCCCTTATCTGTTATGAGAGGCAAGAGAAGAGAGAAAAATGACCTTTTCCTCCGTGGGAGAGTTTCCTGCCACAAAAAGAATATGAGAAATGAACACTCCGATACATTTTCCTGCCATAGAGCAATCACACACTGAACACCTACTGCATGTCCAGCCTGATCAGGGCCACGGAGTTGGGGTGATGAAGGAGAAAAATAAGAAGGTGTTGGGGCACCCGGGTGGCTCAGTCAGTTAAGCGACCGACTTCAGCTCAGGTCATGATCTCACGGTTCGTGGGTTCGAGCCCCGCGTGGGGCTCTGTGCTGACAGCTTGGAGCCTGGAACCTGCTTCGGATTCTGTGTCTCCCTCTCTCTCAGCCCCTCCCCCGCTCAAGCTCTGTATCTGTCTCTGTCTCTCTCTGTCTCAAAAATAAATAAACATTAAAAACTTTATTTTAAAAAGGTGAAAAACTTGATACTTACGCCCTTAAGATCAGGAACAAAACAAGAATGTCTGTTCTCACCGCTTCTATTCAACTTTGTACCTTGAAATTTACAAAAGACACTGGAACTAATGAGTGAGTGCACCAATGTTGCAGGACACAAGATCTATATACAAAAATCCATTGTATTTCTATACACTAGGTACCAGTGATCTGAAGTAGAAATTGTTTTTAAACATTACAACATAGCAACAAATATTAAATACTGAGAGGGTGAATCTCACAAAAGATATGCAAGACTTATCCACTGAAAGTATCAAACACTTTCGGGGCGCCTGGGTGGCGCAGTCGGTTAAGCGGCCGACTTCAGCCAGGTCACGATCTCGCGGTCCGGGAGTTCGAGCCCCGCGTCGGGCTCTGGGCTGATGGCTCAGAGCCTGGAGCCTGTTTCTGATTCTGTGTCTCCCTCTCTCTCTGCCCCTCCCCCATTCATGCTCTGTCTCTCTCTGTCCCAAAAATAAATAAACGTTGAAAGTATCAAACACTTTTGAGAGAAATTAAAGAAGACCTAAATAAATGGACAGATATATGTTTTTCATGAGCTGGAAGACTCAGTATTATTAAGATGTCATTTCTTCCTAAATTGATCTATAGATTCAATGCGATCCTATTGAAATCCAAGCAAATTTTCTTGTGGAGAAATGAACAAGTTAATTCTAAAACTTATATGGAGGGGCACCTGGGTGGCTCGGTTGGTTAAGCGTCCGACTTCGGCTCAGGTCATGATCTCACGGTCCGTGAGTTCGAGCCCCGCGTCGGGCTCTGTGCTGACCGCTCAGAGCCTGGAGCCTGTTTCACATTCTGTGTCTCCCTCTCTCTCTGCCCCTCGCCTGTTCATGCTCTATCTCTGTCTCAAAAATAAATAAACGTTAAAAAAATAAATAAAACGTTTTATTTTATTAAAAAAATAAAAAAAATAAAACTTATATGGAACTACAAAAAACCTAGGATAGCCAAAATGAATTTCATAAAGAACAAAGTTGGAGAACTAATACTGATTCCAATATTTATTATAAAACTATAGTAGTCAAGACAGTAGAGTATTGGCACCAAGATAGACAAACAGATCAATGGAACAGAATACAGAGTCCAGAAAAATACCGCACATTTATGAACTGCACTTTTACAAAGATGCAAAGGCAATTGGGTGGAGAAAGGATAATGTTTACAACAAATAGTGCTGAAACATTTGGATATCTATATGCAATAGCATGACTTTGATCAATGCCTTACCCAATATACAAAAATTAACTCAAAGTGGATCAAAACCTAAATGTAAAATCTAAAACTATACAACTTCTAGAAGAAAAACATAGAATAAAACCTTTGTAAGTGTGGGTAAAGATTTTTAAATAAGACACCAAAAGCACAGACTATAAATGAAGAAATTAATGATTTGGACTTCTTTGAAGTGAAAAAAATTCTGCTCTTAAAAGACACTGCGAAGGGAATGAAAAAACAAGCCACACACTGGGAGAAAATAAAGGATGCATCTGATAAAGAATGTGCATTCAGAATGTGTGAAGAACTCTCAAATTTTAATAATGAAAACCAAGCAAGCCAATTAAAAATGTAAAAATGATTTGAACTGATATTTCGGCAAAGAAGATACATGGATGGTAAATAAGCATATGAAAAGAAGCTCAAGATCATTAGTGATCTGCTAATTAAAACCCTAGTGAGATAACACTGCACACCTAACATTGTAAAGGCTGATCATATCAAATGTTGGCGATCATGTGAAGGAACTGGAACTCACACACTGGGAATGTAAAATGTCCCAACCAACTTAGAAAACAATGTGTCAGTTTTTTAAAAAGTGAAACATACACCTACCATATGATCCAATCTTCCACTCCTATGTATTTACCCAAGAGAAATGAGCATATGCCCACATATAAATGTTTGTGGCAGCTTTATTTGTAATTGCCCCAATCCAGAAGCAACCCAAATGTCCATCAATGGATAAACAAGCTGTGGTGTATTTACCCAGCGGAATGCTACTCAGCGGGAAAAAGGAATGGACTGTTGCTGCACATAAAAGCATGGATGCATCTTAAAAAAGGGGGGAGGGGGCGCCTGGGTGGGTCAGTCGGTTAAGAGTCCAACTTCAGCTCAGGTCATGATCTCACGGTTGTGGGTTCGAGCCCTGCATCGGGCTCTCTGCTGACAGCTCAGAGCCTGGAGCCTGTTTCAGGTTCTGTGTCTCCCTCTCTCTCTGCCCCTCCCCCACTTGCACTCTGTCTCCCTCTGTCTCAAAAATAAGTAAACAAACAACAACAAAAAAGAAGTATGGATGCATCTTAAAATAATTATGCTGAATGAAAGAATCCAGATAAAAAAGAGCAGATAAAAACCAAATATATCTGAATGATCAAAAAAGAAAACTGCAAACTTTTAAACCCCAAGCTTAGACTCCAGTTAGTGAAGGACACATGGATGGTAGAAAATTATTAGTGACCCGGAGTGCAAATCAGGAAATGTCACTTGCATTTTCAAAGGTGGATGAGAAATGGCAAGTGGCTTTCAGCAGTCAGAATCTCCCTGTTAATTCATGTGATCAGATGTAAATGTCCATCCATCCAAATCAATTCACCTGCAGAGAATCTGTTCTTTTTTTTTTTATTATGGTAGATGATTTCAAACAATAAGAGTAGACTACACTGTATAATAAACTCTCGTGTTCTCATTACTCAGCTTCAACAGTTTTCAACTCATTGCCTGTTTTGTCTCATCTATATATCCCTGTAACTCCAGCCCCAGCATCATGCGATTCCATCTGGAACTATTTGTTTGTATTTCTACCAAAAAAGATTATTTTCAGTCTCTGTTTTAAATTTCTAAGAATTCAGAACCAGTCCTGGCAACTTCATCTGAAAATCTTGGAGGAGTTTGGGAGGAATGCAGGACTGCCCACACATTGATAAAGGAGAAGCGATTTCAAGACATTTTTCTTAAGGAGAGGAAAAAGGCTGGTCTTCTCTATTTACAAAAAAAAAAAAAAAAAAAAGGTGGATTTTTCTGTAGCTAGTGGGCAGTGATATCCTATTAAGCTCTATGTGACAGTCCCAGGGGCTGTTAGGTAACATGACTATTATCCAGGAAAGAAATGTGCATTTTTAGATGGAAACGTGCAACCTCTCCCCTGTGTGCGTTTGGGCTCATAAGGGCATCCACACTTGCTTCTATAGGAGACCACTAGGTATGGGAGATCCCTGAACAGATGTTGCGCTCCTGGGAGTGCTTCTAGGACCTCAGCTCTCTGAAAATGTTTTCACGAGACAATGGGATTCTTTGTTCTTTAAAACCTTCAAATCTCTCAGCAACTGCCTTCTCCTCCTGCTCCTCCTCCTCCTCTTCCTTCTCTCCCTTCTTCCTTCTTCCTCTTTCTCTTCCTCCTCTCCCTCCTTCTTCACCTTCTCTTTCTTTCTCTCCTTCCCTTTTCCTCTTTCTCCTTCCCCCTCCTCCTTCTTCCCTTCTTCCTCTTCTCCTTCCTCCTCCTCCTTTTTCTTCTCAGATGCGATAACCATACAAGTTGATGTCAAGGGAAATATTGCATTGAATCCGAAGCATTTTTCAATGAGAAGGAAGTTGCTTTGGGGGCATGAAGCTCCTTCTCTCCTTTTTTTTTTTTTTTTTAATTTAGGTATCCTATATATAAACAAAGTACATGAATCTTACGTAGATAGTTTGGTGAATTTTTACGTATGTATATATTTGTGTAACCATCACCTAGGTGAAAATGTGGAAGTTTTCCAGGACCCCAGCAAGCTCTCTCATGCTTATCCCCAAGATAGGGGGCATGCCCCTATCCCCTCCTTTGGATATCTGTATGACGGTAACACTAATCTGACTTGTACAATCAGAGGTACGTTTGCCTGTTCTTGAACTCACCTAAATGAAGTCATGTATTTTTTAATGTTTATTTATTTATTTTAAGAGAATGAGAGAGAGAGAGACAGAGGAAGAGAGAAAGAGAATCCCAAGCAGGCTTTGTGTTGTCAATGCAGAGCCCGAGGCAGGGCTCGAACTCATGTGAGATCATGACCTGAGCTGCAAATCAAGGGTTAGATGCTCAGCTGACTGAGCCACCCAGGTACCCCTGAAATTATGTATTCTTTTGTGTCTAGCTTCTTTCATTCATCATTGTCACAAGATCCACTCAGGTCATATGTAGCAATAGTCCTTTTTTTTTTTTTTTTTTTACTAAAAATCATTATATGCATACTATTCCACTGTATGAATATGATGCAATTTATTTTTCTCTTCCGGTGATGAACATTTGGCTTTTTTCCAATTTGGGCCTGTTAAGAATAGCCATGATGCACCCAGTTCTGTGTGTTACAACCAGCTTCTTCCAGACCGTGCCTTGCCTTTCCATTCTCTTAAGCTGTCCCGTGATGAAGAAGGGTTCTTAATTTTCATCAAGTGTGATATATTTATCATTTCCTTTATAGCTACTGCATTCTGTGCTTCTAAGAAAGCCTTGCTTGCTTTCTCTAGAAAACATATGTTGTTGTTTTACTTCCGTGTTTATGCCTCTAATCACTTTCAATGTAAATTTTTGTCTGTGATGCGAGGCAGGGGTGATGATTCATGGTTTTTCCATTATGGATAGCTGAGTGACCCAGTACCACTTTTTTTTTTTTTTACATTTATTTTTATTTTTGAGGGGGGGAGGGGCAGAGAGGGAGAGGGACAGAGGATCCAAATCTGGCTTTGCGCTGACAGCAGAGAGCTTGATGTGGGGCTTGAACCCATGAACTGTAAGATCATGACCTGAGCGAAAGTCAAGCACTGAACCGGCTGAGGCACCTAGGCGTCCTGACCCAGCACCACTTATTGAAAAAGCCCATCTTTCCCTCACTGAAATTCAGTGACACAATCATTGACCAGGCAAGTGTGGGTCTGTTTCTGAACTCTAGTCTAGTCATTGAACTCTTTGTTCATCCTAATGCCACTGACAAGCCATTTTAATTTACCTTTATAGCAACTCTCAGTATCTGATAACATAAGTCCTCCTACTCTGCTTTTCTTTTTTCAGATCACTACAGCTGTGTTAGGCCCTTTGCATTTCCAAATGAAGTTAGAATCAGCTTGTCAATTTCTACAACAAACTCAGAATTTTTATTGCTATTGCATTGGCTCTATAGATCATTTTGGGAAGAATAACATATGAACAATATTGAATCTTCTGATTGACATGGTATATCTCTCCATTTATTTAGGGCTTCTTCAATGTCTCTTGAAAATGTTTTGTAGTTTTCCATGTAGAGGCCCTGCATACCTTTCATTAGATTTTCCTATTTTTAAATTAACAATTCAGGAAACAACAGATGTTGGCAAGGATGTGGAGAAACAGGAACCCTCTTGCACTGTTGGTGGGAATGCATGTTGGTGGGAAAACAGTATGGAGGTTCCTCAAAAAATTAAAAATAGAACTACCCTATGACACATAAATTAACTATTAGGTATTTATCCAATACAAAAATGCTGATTTGAAGGGGCACATGTACTCAACGTTTATAGCAGTTCTATCAATAATAGCCAAATTATGGAAAGAGCCCAAATTTCCATTGACAGATGAATGGGTAAAGAAAATGTGGTGTGTATATATATATATGTACACACACACACACACACACATATACATATATGTATATATATATACGCATATACGTATACATGTATACATGTATATACATATATACATGTATACATATATATGTGTATGTGTGTGTACACACACAATGGAGTATTACTCGGCAATGAAAAAGAATGAAATCTTGCCATTTGCAATGATGTGGATGGAACTGGAGGGTATTATGCTAAGAGAAATAAGTCAGTCAGAGAAAGACAAATACCATAAGATTTCACTGATATGTGGAATTTGAGAAACACAACAGATGAATATAGGAGAAGGGAAAGAAAAATAAGATAAAAACAGAGGGATGCAAACCATAAGGGGCTCTTAAATACAGAGAACAAACTGAGGGTTTCTGGAGGGAGGATGGGAGGGGGTGAGATAAATGGGTGATGGGCATTAAGGAGAGCACTTTTCTGGGTGAGGACTGGAGTTATATGTAAGAGATGAATCACTGGGTTCTACTCCTGAAGTCAAGACTACACTATATGTTAACTAACTTGGAAATAAATTAGGGGCACCTGGGTAGTCAGTTGGTTAAGCATCCAACTTTGGCTCAGGTCATGATCTCATGATTTGTGGATTCAAGCCCCACATTGGGTTCTGTGCTGACAGCTTGGAAGCTGGAGCCTGCTTCAGATTATGTATGTCTGTCTCTCTCTGCCCCTCCCCTGCTCATGCCATCTCTCCCTGTATCTCAAAAATGAATAAACGTTTAAAAAAAAGAAATTTTAAAACATGTAAAAAAAAAACAAATGTAGAAAAAAAGATTTTCCTATTTTTGTACCGTAAGTGGCATTGTTTTAAATTTTATTTTCTAATTTTTGTTAATATGTACACATGCAATTTATTTATTTTGCTTTATATTTTATTTTAGAAAGAGAGAGATCACAAGCAAGGGAGGGGGAGAGGAGAAAGAGAATCTTAAGCAGGCTCCACGCTCAGCACAGAGCCCAATGTGGGGCTCAATCCCACAACTCTGGGATCATGACCTGAGCCAAGATCAAAAGTCAGAGGCTCAACTGACTGAGCTACCCAGGTGCCCCTATACATGCAATTTAAAAAAACATTGACCCTGTATCCACTGATCATTCTAAATTCCCTTATTGATTCTCACAGTTTTCTAAAGATTTGTTTCTATCTATACAGTGATGTCATCTGCAAATAATAATAGTGTTATTTCTTCCTTTCTAACTTTTATACCTTTTAATTTTTCATTCTTGTCTTATTGAACTGCCTAGGATTTCCAATATAATGTTGCACAGAAGTGGTGAAAGTGGGCAACCTTTCTTGTCTGTCATCTCAAGCAGGTGGGGACACTGTCACCGAGCTTGTCACTACTTATTTACTCCCCAAACCCATCAAAGAAGTGGAGGAGGGCATCACTATTTAGGTCATATGTGCCATGTTCCTTAAGGAAGCAAGGTTTGGAAATACCGGGAACCAAAGCGTTCTTATAGCTGGGGCTCACTATTCTCTATTCTTCTACTCAAAACAGTACATCCAGGACCACGCCACTTTCAGTCACTCTGTATTTTCTGTATTTATTGTTGTATGGATATTTTGAGTGATCATGACAAACCTCTCTAGGATATTCTCCACACACCGTGGGCCCCACAGGTCAGGGGGGTGGGTGGGGCTGGAATGAATTAGTCAAGAATTGTGCGCCATTGGGGCAGAAGTGAATGGTCCTTCCACTCCGGTTCTGGAGAGCAGCCAACTCAGCATCACTAAAGGAAGAGAGAGAGTTGGGAAGTACTCCCTGGCTTTGGACTTAATCACATTGGTGACAACTGCCCTTCAAAATCTTCTCTTCCCTGGGAATTCTGGGTGGGCTAGGATAGTTGTCTCTGTTCTCTGATAAGCTTTATCCCCCAGTGTAGACCATGTCTCCACCGAGAAAACTTAATTAGGCACCTCTTCCAGAGAGATTCAACTTGGCTGTGCATTAGAATCACCTAGACAGCTTTACAAACTATCAAAGCCCACAGCCCACTCCCAGAGGTCCTGATTTAATTGGCCTGGGGAGAAGGATCCGGACGCCGGGACTTTTTACAAAGTTCCTCAGAGGATTCTCAAGTGCAGCCACGCTTGCCTAGTCATATCATGCAGCTTATTAAAAGAGTACCCGAGGGGCACCTGGCTGGCCCAGTCGGTTAAGTGTTCGACTTCAGCGCAGGTCATAATCTCACGGTTCATGGGTTTGAGCCCCACATCAGGCCCTGTGCTGACAGCTCAGAGCCTGTGTGTCCCTCTCTCTCTGTCCCTCTTTCTCTGAAAAAGAAATAAACATTTAAAAAAAGAGTACCCAGGGATTCTTTTCCTTGTCCTCTAAGAGTTCATCCTCTAACCAGGGGCATACTGGTTAACCCTGGTATCTGGGCGGAGATCCTGGGTGTCTGTGAGCTCCTTGGACATCGGTGCCCGAGGCTGTGAGGCACTTCAAAGTCAAGTTTAGAACTCACAGACTCCCCTCCCGAAGCCGCCCTTGGTTGAGTGTGCTTGTGTATGTGACTGTGTTATAGCAATAGTCCCGAGAGGTGAACTCAGAAGCCTTGACCCAGATCCAGACAGTTACACCCATGAGGGAGGTTGGCAGTGAGAGGTCCTGATGCTGTGCTGTGGGAAGGGTGGACCTAGGGCTGGATCACAGAACAGAGGCCTCTTCTCAAGAGGCTGTCACTACTCAGCTTTGGCCAACATCACCGTCAAGGAATGTGGGCCTGGTCTCAGCTCATCTCCCTATTTTTTAAGAGACGTCAGAAATCTGGATTTTCTGTTAAATTACTTGATTTTACTGGGTTGGGCTCAATTTTATTTAAACACACACATGAAGTGGGAAGACAAAACACGTCTACAGACTGGAATGGGACTCAGGCCCTCAGAACTAGAGGGAAGAGAAGACCAGCTCCTTGTGTTTTGGACTCATTGTGGACATTCCTCTCCTTGCCAGGGGCCTGGGGAGAGGTGCCACATGGTCTCCTGTCCGTTGGCTGAGGCCCAGCCGTGTCTCCCATTCAGGGGCTGCAGCTGGGAGCCGGGTCCTGGAGAGCGGGCCCGGCTGTCCTGCACAAATCAACCATCAAGTAACCGCGTTCCTTGCTACCTGCTGCCCGTCTGGCTGCCACACAGTGAGGTGATGAAATCTTTGTTTCTTAGTGAAAGATGGCCCCCAAAGAAGCCAGCTGCTGGCAGGAGGGTTTGAAGAGAAAGCAAAGGAAAGAGGATGGCCTTTGTCCAGAAAATGGCAATGTTAGATGGGGTAAAGCTCAGCTCTGTGGGGGGCTGTGCCCCCCATATGCTCTGTTCATAGACAGTTAGAAAGCAGTTAGCGGGACTGTCTCAGCAAGTGCCTCCAACAGAACCAGGTCATGGAGAGAAAGGCCGAACCTCAGAGAACGTGCCAAGGATGAGAGAGAGCTGGGGGCTGGGTTGTGATGAGCACTGGCTCTGGGGAGTGGTCAGAGGCTCCTGGGATGCCTGCACTGGTGTGTGTGTGTGTGTGTGTGTGTGTGTGTGTGTGTGTAGACAGTGCTAATACACTAGGAACCCTGGGGACATGTCACACATCATAGGCAAACTGAACTAGTGCTTGAGGCAGGGTGGCAGCACAGTGGCTCTTGACCTGAGCCCATCTCACCAGGGCCTAGAAGCTCCTGCTTTGAGGATGGGACAGCAGGAAGTTCCCCCACCCAGAGATCCACCTCCCCCACCCCCCACCCCTGCTTTCTGTGTATGGCTCCCTCTCATTTCTTCCCAACTCTGCATCTCTGCACTGGTTTTCCTTCACCATCATCAGTCCTGGGCCCTTTCCGCTCCCCTCCCTGCTCTCTAGCCCTGCCCAGCTCCTTTCTTCCCTCTGACTTCATTCCATGGCTTTGCTTCCTATTACCTGTCTCCGGCTCAGAATGAGAGGTCCAGCAGGGCAGGGCCACATCCCCTCCTTCCTGTTCTGGCAGTGCTGGGCACACTCCAATGTCCAACAATACCTGCAGAATGGCTAAGGGGGTGAAAGGGCCTGAGTTCCTGGAGGCTCATGGCCAGGTCCTTGGCTCTAGCAGGAATTCCTCCTCTCCCCCAGAGACTTTTCTTGCAGGTTCCATGGGCACCCCAGGTACAAGGGGGGCACTTCCACACACATCTCCACCTCGCGGGCCTTTGCTGAGACCACACATCTGGTCCAGGTCTGTGTGGGAACAACAGGCCCAGGCTCTACCACCCCAAGGCTCTCAGCCCACTGGGACAGCCAAGCCAGCGCTTGGGCAAGGGCCCTGGGAGCCGGGAGAGGCATCCTCAAGCCTGGGAGGCGAGGAGCAGACTCTCAGAGCAGGTAGAGGCTGGTAGGTGGTTTTAAGGAGGGCTTCCTGAAGGAGGGTGAATCTAAGCTGATCTTAGAGAAGGTAAAGCAAGGACAGGGAGAGTATTGCTGGGGTAAAGGAAATTACATAAGCAAGGCGTGGGCAAGACAGGTGTCTTTAAGCTGGAAAGTTGGTGCTGAAACTAGGACCCTAAGAGTCAGGAGAGGAAGGATCCTTGTCCACTGGCCACCTGGTCTAGCCACTACAGTGTGTAGAGAAGGAAGTGGTTTACCCAAGGTCACAGCACATTAAGTCACAATGCTGGGACTCAAACCCAGGCCCCCTGACTCCCAAAACTGAGCCCAGCCTCCGCCCTGACATCAGAGCAAGGGAAGAACACTGACCCGGGTGGTAGGCTTAGCCGGTCTGATGCTTTCGGTCCATCCTCACCAAGGTTGTTTTTGCTGAAAAAACAGGTATGAGGAGTGCCTCCTCCTCCAGGAAGCCTTCCCTTCAGGCCCTTATCTTCCTACACCAGCTTTGTGATCTTCCTCTCCCTTTATTAGTCAGTAACATCTGTAAACATCTCCCCTGGAGGGACAGATCTGCCTATGCTCTGGGTCCTCAGAGGTTGGCACCGTGCATGTTGGTGGCCTGTACTGCTGAGTGAATGCTGTGCCCGTCCTGGCCCAGGCCTTGTCTTGAACTGGCTCCTGACCTGCTCGCAGCTCCAAGCCTGTCTCGGCTGCACACTCACCCTTCAGCCGTTTGCACCACTCCTCGATGATGACATGCACATCCAAAGTCACATCCAGTTCCACCTCTGGGTCCAGTTTGAAACTGTTATCCCATAGGGTTCACCCTGCTTGACCCTGTGCTCCTTGCAGAGCCCACCCTTGGACACCCCCACCCCGGCATCGTCCAACCGGTTTTCCCACCGTGGGGACTAGCTTTGTGGGGACCCAGGCCCCAGACACATTCGTTCTTCCGGGGCAGGCCTTTGTAAAGTGACTCGGGTTTGGGCTCAAGTGGGAACGACAAGACGGAAGACGCGAGAAGAGCCTGGAGAGGGGTTCCCACTTCTGCCTTATGAGGGTCTGGGAACACACCAGCCAGGCTGATGAAGGACGCCCTCCCACACCTCCCCACACAGCACTTAGTTAACAGCGGAAGGACTGAACAACACACTTTATTAGAAACGCTCCTCATTCATCAGTCAAATTCACATTAAAGTCGGGGGAGGCGGTGCCGTGTGGGGCTCTGGGATCCCACTGCGGTGACAATTTCCAGTTATAACGGAGTCTGGACAGAGCTCTGGGAGTGCACGAGAGATGCCCAACAAGGGTGGTGGCGGCATCCCCAGGAGAGGACCAGGCTCGGGACCTGCACCCCTATGGGTCCGGGGCCGCCCGTGCAGCCCTAAGCTGATAAATAAACAGCACATCGCACACACGCTTGAAACAGAAACAAACTCGTTCGTGTCTCCTAAAGTGAAAAAATAATTCGCTCAAATAAAGCTTTGTGACGGCTAGGTACATCCGAATGGACGGTTGCCTAGAGTCCCTCGGCACCCCAGGAAGGCTCCCCAGCCTGAGGCCATCATCCACTCGGGTGTCACGATGCCCCCACTTCCCCCATTAGCACCTTTGGACTACGTACTGCCCTCACCACATTCCTCTTTTAAAATGCCACCAGATGTAAGATAATAATAATCAAGGCTACACTCTGTCCCCGGGGTGAGTTAGTCAGACTCAGCTTCCCCGAAGAGAGGTGCCCGGGGTAGCCAGGGAATTGTGGGTCAGCGGTGGGGACAGAGGGCACGTGAAAGGGTAAGTAAACAATGTGCAAAGAGGTAAGCTGGAAGGGGTCTACACACGGCTTTGTCCACTTGCCAATTCTGTCATCAGGCATCCCTGGGTAACAGTCTTTCAAAGGAGCACAAAGTCCCGAGGTGTCAAGAGGGCGTCGGCACCAAGCTGCTTTCGTCCTTCATCATTCGGCTGCACTTTCCTCCCCGAGCTGGCCAGTCTTCCCCGGCCCTGTCTGCACCCGGGCACACCACAGAGAGCCTCCCGCCCAAATGTTTCATTCATTCTCGTGAATAAGGAGACACGCTCTCTGATCAATACCGGGGCTGCTGTGTCTTCTTGGTCGGGGGCAGGATCTCCGCTGGGTGGAGGCTCCGGGCTCCTCATGGCTCCCAAGGAGGCGCCTGACTTAGGAGGGCTGCCTCCAGGGTGGCAAATACTGTTGGCAAGGGACATTTCACTTTCAACGTTGGGAACGCATCCTGGTCCTTTCCAAGAACGGAGTGTCCTGGCGTTCTGGGGCGAGGAGGAGGGCGCCTTCCTGAATGTACTGTGTGACCGTGAAATGACAGGCCCAGGCCCTGCTGTGTGTGGGTCCCCACTGCTGCTCCTCAGCCTCACTGGTACTGCAGATAGTTTTTGAGAGATTGAGGCAGGGGCAGGGAGCCGATGTCCCGTAGGCGCTGGCGGCCCAGGGCCAAGCGGATGGATCTCCGGCACAGGTCCATCAGCGGCAGGGGCTCAGCTGCAACGAGAGGAAAGTGGATTAGTCTTGCCGCTGCCTTCACACACCTGCTCACCCCTGCCTACCATCTGCCCGCCACAGGCGCACCTGCTCCTCTGATCTGGCCTCCAGGGCTGGGACTCCTCCTCCAGGAAGGCTTCTTCAGTTATACTAGCTGGAGGCTTAGAGCAGGGGTTTTCAAACTGTGGGAAGCAACTGATTAAAGAATCCCGAAACCGGGGTGCCTGGGTGGCTCAGTTAGACTAAAGAATCCCGAAACTGGGGTGCCTGGGTGGCTCAGTTGGTTAAGTGTCGGACTTCGGCTCAGGTCATAACCTCACAGCGCATGAGTTCAAGCCCCGCCTCGGGCTCCGTGCTGACAGCTTGAAGCCTGGAGCCTGCTTCAGATCCTGTGTCTCCCTCTCTCTCTGCCCCTCCACCGCTCACTCTCTGTCTCTCTCAAAAATAAGTAAACATTAAAAAAAAAAAAAAAAGAGGGGCGCTTGGGTGGCTCAGTCAGTTAAGCCTCTGACTTCTGTTCAGGTCATGATCTCGGAGTTGGTGAGTTGGAGCCTGGTCGCGGACTCTGTGCTGACAGCTCAGAGCCTGGAGTCTGTTTTGGATTCTGTCTTCTTCTCTCTCTGCCCCTACCCCTCTCACACTCTGTCTCTCCCACTCAAGAATATAAATAAATAAATAAATAAATAAATAAATAAATAAATAAATAAATAGAATTCTGAAATCAATTCATTGGATGGTGACCAGCAATTTAAAAAAATAATTAAAAAAAAAAAAAAACAAAGAAGAAAGACAAGAAAGAGAAAATGGAGAACAATGACCACAGCAAGAGTAAGTATTCCATGAAAGCTGTTTCTCTGATATGCATGTTCCGTGTGTCTCAATGGAAAAAATACTTCTCTCTGCAGGTCCCGATAAAAATGAAAGCCTCTGACCTAGGAGGGGATCTGCAGTGGGCTTCCTCTTAGAAACAGGTTAGGCTTGGGGAGGCTGTTTGAAATTCCACTGAACCCTCAAACTTCTCCTGTAGCACCTTTCGATAATCAGCAGAGGGATGTATTTTCTTCTAATATCCAGTTCTGGGAAAATTCATGAATTAAAATTCATAACCCATAGAACATCTGGATGTGGGACCAAGTTTAATTAGTTTTATTGCACACATATTTATTAAGCTCTTATTCTCTTCCAGGCCCTCTGATTGGACTTAGGTATACAGAGATAACTAAACCAAGGCCAGAGGCAGTCCTGGAAGTAGAGAAAGGCTCAGGGCTGGAGTTTAAGCAGGTGAATACTTGTAACAGAGTGTAATAGATGCAGTGATTCCTAAGTGCACAAGGGGCAGAAACTGGGCAGTTCCTATGGAAGAATTGTTTGAAAGCTTCAAAGAGAGGATTGCTGAAAAGGTTTTGAAGGATGAATAGGAGTTTTATGTCACGTTAGGGAGGGGAGTATTCTAGGCCTAGAGAACAGGCAGAGGCACAGAGGCATAAAACAGGACAGCCTGGAAGGTCTGGAAGGAGAGGAATGGTGCTGGTCAGCTGGGTCAGGAATGAGAGGATGGTGGTAACATGTTGTCTCATATGGCTTGTAAAGGGCTAGTTTCCCCAAGCTGATGGTAACACGTTAGAGGCCTAATGCTGCATCTTTTTTTTTTTTTTAAGGTTTTTGTTTTTGTTTTTGTTTGAGAGAGAGAGAGAGAGTAGGGGAGGGGAGAGAGAGATAGAAAGGAAGACAGAGAGAATCCCAAGCAGGCTCTGCACTGTCAGCACAGAGCCCGGTGTGAGGCTCAAACTCATGACCCCAGCCGAAATCAAGAGTCGAACACTTAACCAACGGAGCCAACCAGGTGCCCCCTGGAGCTGCGTCTGAACGCTTTTTTGGTAACAGAACAAGTGACAGTTTAAAAACATCTATGATGTGCTAAGATGCCATAAAACTGTAAGTAGTGAATACTGACACAAGAGTTGTGATAGGAATAATATAAGGGACGGGAAAGAGGTCAAGAGTGTGTTTTGGAGGAATTTTCATTTACGAGAGCTGCGGAGTTAATATGGAGAGCCATTCGAGTTAAAGTAGGACGTGGCCGGTGCACTGGAAGCCACACACCAGAGTGTTCCCAGCTCTCCTTCACTTGAGACGAGGCTGTGCTGTGTGGCATATCCACGGGGAGTATTGGTGGCTTTAAACATTCTTGCCTCCGTATCCTCTTTTGACCCTCATACGAACACTCATGTTGGCCAGGGAGGCCTGGCCTCCTGTTTTTCAGGCCCAGAGAGCAGATCAGTCACCGTCAGTCACATGGTCACACAGTCACCATGCCTAGACCCACACCCGACGCCTCTCTTGAGGCGTTCCCATAGCTACACCCTGGTACCCAGCTCTCCTTCTCCCTGTCCTCCCATCTGGTTCTGATCCAAGCTTTGCGCTGCTCCCCAAATCATGCCTCTGTGAACACCCCCTCCCAAATCCCAATCCTCCTATCTAGTTATAGTTACTTTAAGTTGTTTATTTATATATTTTTTTATTTGAGTATAGCTGACACTCAATGTCACATTAGTTTCAGGTTAACTGTAGTCACTCTTTACTGAAGACTTATGTGGTCAGGTGCTGTGGGGAGCTGCTCACGTGAATGTATTATCAAACTCATATCACAACAACTTTTTGGGGTAGAAGTTATTATAACTATTATTATTACCCTCATTTTATTGATTTATTTTTTAAGTTTTTTTTTTAGCTTATTTATTTTGAGAAAGACGGAGATAGCATGAGTGGGGGAGGGACCGAGAGAGAGAGAGGAGGGACAGAGGATCCCAAGCAGGCTCTGCAGTGTCAACGCAGAGCCCAATGCCGAGATCAAACTCACAAAACCATGAGATCGTGACCTGAGCTGAAGCCAAGAGTCAGATGCTTAACCAACTGAGCCACCCAGGCACCCCTATCCCTATTTTAAGGAGGAGGAAACTGAAACACAAAGAGGGTAAGTCACTTGCCCAAGGACATATGGCCGGTAAGGGCCCCAGCCAGGAGCCAGTCCCCACTCGTGGCAGAGCCCAGGTGGGCCCCGTGCACCAGGTGTCCTGACCAGAAGTGCACTCTTCCTCCACTTAGACAAACGTGGCAAGGGTTTTCAATTCCATTCCTCATCACAAGCAGCCTGTGAACTTCTTAAAGGACATGAGCCGACTCACCTGTCCTAGGACCTACAGCCCTCAGTCTGCACACAGGGGGATGGCCCGGAAATTGTCTGTTCAATGAACAAATTGATGTTCTGCCTCGGGGCATGTCCTCTATAGATGTTTTAAGCTATTGGAATAAATTGCTCTTACCCAGAAGCATGTCTGCCTTAGCTCCCCCATGCTCCTGTAAATCCCTCCCCCCCAACAGGGCAGGTTTCAATTCAGGTGGGGATTTAATTGTGGTGGGGATTCAGTGAGCTGGAAAGTGTAACGCACTTAGCATGATAACACAGAGTAGGTGTTTAACACGTGCCATTTCTAGCTATCTCCTCCCCACCCGTGCATTTGTTTGGTTGCCCTTGGTGAGGATAAGCTTGGGGAGGGCTGTTAACAAGGTAGGTTTTGGCTCTGAGGGGAGAGGGGCTGGCACTTTGCATCAGGAAAATTCTGAGCTGTTAATGTCTGATAACCATGCCAGAGCTTGAAAGCTTCCTTAAATATTTTAAAGCTCTAGGCACACATCAGGTCCTCAATGCCCAAAATGCTAAGCCTTGTCAAGCAAACCCAATGCCCTGTGTGTTCCCTGCCTAGTTAGGGGCTGAGGAGGAGGAAAGAACTCTGTTTATCCTCATTCCTCTGCGGTCTTTGAAATCAGTCCAGAGCCCAACTCCAAAGGAAGTGAGAAAGGGGGCTGGGGCTGGAGTTCAGGGCACGTCTTTAGCTCTGAATAGGAAATAAAAATCATCTCTGCTAATTTCTGAGCGACCTGTAAACTGAAGGCTGCACAGCAATGCCAGGGTGCACAGAGCAAGGCCTTGCTGCAGCTGTGGAACTTCCAGCACTTAAGGGATGCCCAGTGTTGGCTGGGCCCACCCTCCAACTCCTCTCTCTGACTCCCCTTGGCTTTGGAACCCTTCGGAGAACTGCCAAATGCCGAGGCTTGGAAATGATCAACCAGGTGGGAAGAGAAACACAGAATCTTTCAGCACAGGAGCCATTTTCAGAAATGTTTTCCAACCAAAACAACAACTGGAAAGGAGTCATTGTTCACAAAAGCACCTATGCAAGTGGCCAATAAGTATGTGAAGAAGTGCTCAACTTTATGAATCGCCAGAGAAGTGCAAACTGACACTATAATGTGACTCTGCTGTCTGCCAGCCAGAATGGCCAAAATGAAAACAAGGCAATAGCAAGTGCAGACGAGGATGTGGGACAACTGGAGCTCTCATGACGCTGAGGGCATGTAAGCTGGCACAACTATTTCGGAAAACTAAAGCTGAGCCTGTGGCCTGCAGATTTCCTTCCAGTGTGCACCAGTGTGCTAAATGCAGGTACACGAATGCTCCTAGACGCATTATTGGTTTTTAAAGTTTATTTATTTTGAGACAGAGACAGAGAGCGAGCAGGGGAGGGGCAGAGAGAGAGGCGGAGAGAGAGAAATCCCAAGCAGGCGCCGCACTGTCAGCACAGAGCCTGATGCGAGGATCGAACCCACAAACGGTGAGATAACAACCTGAGACGAAGTCAAGAATCGGACGTTTAACCCACTGAGCCACCCAGATGCCCCAGAAGCAGTATCTGTAAGAGCGCGAATCCGGAAACAATTCTACTGTCCGCCAACAGTGGAATGTAAGCGTAAATTGTGTATCTTCACATAGCACAACCCTAACCAGCCATGAGAAGGAGGAGGACCCACAATTATATGCAAAAACACGGATGAATCACAAACATAATTTGGAGTGAAAGAAAAGTACATTTTGTGTGACTTCACCTATAAAGTTCCCAAAACAAGATGATGACATTAGGGCAGTGGCGATACTGGGCAGGGGGCGATTAGGAGGGGGCAGGAGGAGGGGCGCCTGAGTGGCTCAGTCGGCTAAGCAGCTAGGCAGCTAAGTGTCAGACTTCGGCTGATGTCATGATCTCATGGTTTGTGAGTTTGAGCCCCGTGTCGGGCTCTGTGCTGACAGCTCAGAGCCTGGAATCTGCTTTGGATTCTGTGTCTCCCTCTCTACCTCTCCCTGGCTCACACTCTGTTTCTCTCTCAAAAGTAAATAAATATTTAAAAAAAAAAAAAAGGAGGGACAGGAGGAAGCTGGGGGACAGGTATTGTCCTGCTCTTTGAGTTCTGGTTGTACCCGCGTGTTCAATTTATAGAAACCATCCAGCTTTGTCACCTGAGACTTGCATGCTTTCTGCATATTTATACATCAAAAATGCATTTACATTAAGAAAAATAAAAGGTCACTGACTGAGTGGGGAGTGCCTCCACTCCATGGTTGGGGGGTGTGGACACAAGCCAGACGTCTTCCCAGCGGCCTCAATGGGGCCAAGTGAGGAGAGGAAGCTGGTTCGGAATCCTGTCTCCTGCTCCCACCACCAGTGGGCCAGGCAGTTGGCTCACCTTCTCGGGACCACATTTTTCTCATCTGTAAAGTGGGGACAGCAACACTTCCAGCCACGTGTTGTGACGATAGTATGCCACAGCATGCTCCTTGCCTTCAAGACATTCTCTCTACGGTAGGTCTTATTTCAGGCCATCAGCCCAAGAGGCACCATTAAAAATAGTAGCAATTTACTTATTGTGTTTCTAAAAATGCCTCAGTACCTGGTCCTAATTGACAATGCTCTGCTCTTGATGAAGATTTACTGAAGCTGGGGCTGCATGTCTGGTTCCACGCTAAAAATATCACAAGGCAATCATTTCCAAGGTTCTGTGGTGACCTGAATTCTTCCGTAACTCTCCATCAACCCCTTGTACAACCCCAAGTAAGCCACGGAACTTCTCAGGGACTCTTGTTTTGCTGTCAACGAAGTGGGGAAGTTAGATCATCTGGCTTAGAGAGTCCATATCTGTGATGGAAATGGTGAATGGTGGAGATTTCACACAGGATTGGTGGCTTAAGCAGCTTCCCTGGGCCCCTTGCTCGCAGTGGAAGATGCCAAGATGTGAGTCCTACCCTACATCCATCCCTACGTTGATATTTTGAAAAAAGATCAACAGTTTAAGGTCAGGAGATGAAATTCTTTTGCAACAGCTATAGACAGTGGTCACCAGATAGGGGAAGGTTTGAGCGCCAGCCTCGAAACCTGAACTTCAGTAGACGTGGGTACTGTTTGTTTTTGGGAAAAGAAATGAGAAGACACGCATATGGGCAACCACATACACGCTCTATATGCCTGACACCGTGCTAATCACTCATCCATAGACTATGGTTTTGGTGTCAGAAGACTCAGAGAATTCTCTGCATGCCTCCGGGCCTCCCCTCATGCTGCTCCTTCAGCTGTCAGACCCCCTGCCTGCCTGCCAGAAGCCTGCCTCCTCTATAGGACCCCAACTAGGTGTCACCTCCTCGCCAATGGCGTGGCTTCTCTGCCTTCTGTGTCTATACCTGTCAAGTGTCGCTCCACTTAATTACACAAATGGACAAATATGATGTTACGCATTCACTTCTAAAATATATGGCATCCCTGTACCAACCCCATGGCCCCATCATGCTCTGCAGGGACCTCAGCTCATATCTAGAAAGCATTTGGAATCTGGAGTTTTCTCTTAGCAAGCTTCACTGTTTCCCCAGCAAAAAGTGTTGTGACTGCAGCTGGGACATAAGCAGCGTTTTCTGATGAACTCTGTCCCAACAAGCGTCACTGGCACAGATGGTCCCCACAGCACAGGTGGGGCCCGCGTTTTTCCTCCAGGATAGAGAGCGAGCGAGCCCCTTCACAAGCATGGGAATGCTGCACAACAGAACAGTCCTAAATAATGCATGGCCTTCCTTAGCAACACCGCGGAGCAGGGACGTGGGAAACTTCCAGAGGGGAGAATCCGGAACAAAGTGTGCTAGGAAACACCACCTGAACTGTGTGAGGCTGTGCCTGAGGCGGCAGCCTGGACCCCCGGCTTCTACCTCTCCCACCCATGTCTCTCGAAAGGGCAGAGGAGATGTGCACCTGTGTGCACGTGTGTGTTTAAAGGATCTGACAACAGTACTGGAAAGCAAGACAGGCAGTCAGCAGCCTAGACGTTCGGACAAATTCTGGGAAGACAGGGACAGGACGGTGGAAAGATCAAGCAGAGAACTGGCAGCCCTGTGCACCAGGGGTGGACACGGCTTTCACCAAAGGAGCCCTGGAGAAGACCCAAGTTCCAGCAACAGAGGGCAAGACATGGGCTATCATCAGGGTAATCCCTTGGAGAACTACAAGCTCAGCATCTGGGACAGCTGAAGCCTCGGCTCGCTCTCTGCAGGAGACAGACAGCCTCGGGGAAGCTCCTGGTCAGCGCTGCGGTCAAACAGAGATGCCGAGTGGAGCACGAGCCAGCCCTTCTCCACCGCAGAGGGCATGCTGGCCGGGGGAGACGCTTCCATCTGGATGAACGCGGGTCTGGCCCGCCCAGCTCCCTGACCCAGTCCTCTCCAGAAAGGTGGGTCCAGAAAGACAGCGGTCACCCAAAGACTCCACAGCACTCCCACCGCAGGGGAACTGCACTGCTACGGAGCGAAAAGCAGCTACCCTTCAGATTCTGAAAGAGGACCCTCTGCCCACCCAGTCTGATTGTTACTCAAGGAGGTGCTCCTGCAGAATGAAAACGTGCTCCAAGAAACAGGATGGCACGAGTTTCCAGGAAAAGGAGAGAGGAAATGGAACGTGCATGTGAAGGAAGGTGGAGGGATGGGCATGAAGAGCCGTTAGATCTCCTGCCTGTGGCCGTCGCATCTCTCAAGTGCCATCCTCCCCGTGACGCTCTCTGCCTCCTCACCTCTGGCCCCAAACCTCAGCCAATCTTCCACTGTGCCCTCTGGAACTGCAGCTTTGTACGCAGAAAATGGCACCCCTGACTTCCCCAGGAGCTCCCCCAACCTCCTGCCTGAAGGGCCCATAACATTCTTTCCCAGACTCCACGGCCCCTCGGCCTTCCCTGGGGGCCGTCTGTGCCCGCAGGCCCAGGAGGCGGGCAGACTCCTTGCACATGTGAAGCTCCACACCTGCCATTCACTTGTGAGAATTCCCAGCTCCTCTTTGCACCCCTTGGCTCTGACCCTTGCTTCTTTCATCCACTGACCTCTGGCCCCTTGTTTGTCAGGGTGCTGGCCTGGCCTCCCAGGTCCCCTCTCCGCCCACACCTGCCGCCTCCGCCTCTGACGCAGTCCTCCACAGGCACAACCCTCTCATCACTCAGGCTCCTGGTTCTGGACCATCTCGTGCTTGGGACACTCCCTTCCACCCAGTGCCCACCCCTGGGTCATGCCATGGAGCTCAGCCACATTCCCTAAATGCCCATTTCAGCACCCCAGTCTCTGACCACTGGATCAGCCTCCCCCACTGTGGCCACAGGACCCTCTCCTTTTTCGCTCAACCCATCAGCATTCTTTTCTTTCACCTTCCTCCTCACCCCAGCTGCATGATTCACCATTCCCAGCGACAAAGGATGGGGGGGTGCAGACGGGTGGGATGGGTAGCCACTAAGTGGCCGGGGGCGCAGGGCTGGAGACTGAGAACATACAGGGAGCTAGGAGCCCCTTGAGCTCGGTTCATCTCTGTTCAGGTCCATTTCAGGGCCCCCTCGCCCTGAACCTGCTGCACAGCTGAGTGAAAAGTGACTGAGCAGCTGGCAGCCCTGGGCTGTGGCGGGCCTCGGCCACCAGCTGGCAGGGTGGCTTCGCCTTCCTCCTTAGGGTCTCAGCCTCTATCAGCGTGGCAAGTGGTTTGGCAAGAAGGCTCAGGGTCCCTTCCACAGCTGACACTTGGCAGAACGGAAATCAGATTTAATCCTGGCAGCGGAAGGACTCTGACTGAACCCAATCAAATTAGGCTTCAATGTACATGAAAAAGTGAACGGCAAGGCTTCCGTGAGATAAATGTTAGATGAGCCTTGGAGATTTAGGGCCGTGGCTCTCATGCTAGCACAGGCAAGGTGGGCTTCCTGGGGGAGGTGGTACTGAGCCGTACTCTGCTGTGTTATCAAAGGCAGGGCTGGGTGCTCGGAGGCCGCACTCAGGCTTACCAAGTGAGACTCATGTTAGCCACAGTCTCACATTAGCACTGCCGAAGGAATGAAGACTCTTGGTGACCTGAGTCCTTCATCTGAGGGCCTTCTATCCATGGGTGCTCTCTGCTCTCTTGGCCCGGATCTAGCAGAGCTGGGGTTGCCTGCCCACTCACTCTGCCGCTGTGCCCAGGCCCCGCCAAAGCCAGTGGGTGGATGTCGGCTGCTGCCTTCACCCCACTGTGAGGAAGAATGAATGGCTCCAGGCAGGTGCTGGGGGACTCGGGCCTCTCTGGGGATTTGTGGCCTCAGGCCTGTTGAGCCGCCTCAGCCCCTAAGCGGTTGCAGGCTAAAGAAGCCTCTGTGTGTTTAGGCTGGGGGGGGGGGGGGGGGACTGGGGAGACAGAAAGAAGATCCCGTCACTTGCCCAGCCTCTTGAGAGCCTGGCAGGGGAGTGGGGAGCGGCACTGGAGAGAAATCCTAGCTCAGCTTCCGTCCTCCTACAGGGCCAAGGTCAGTCTCTGTTGACAGCAAACTTGAAATTTCCCTGAATGATGTAAGATCTCTTCGCTGGCCCATCCTGCAGATGGGGAAATCAAAGCATGAGGACATCACTGTTATTATTTTTTTTAATGTTTATTTATTTTTGAGACAGAGAGAGACAGAGCATGAATGGGGGAGGGGCAGAGAGAGGGAGACACAGAATCGGAAGCAGGCTCCAGGCTCCGAGCCATCAGCCCAGAGCCCGACGCGGGGCTCAAACTCACGGACCGTGAGATCGTGACCTGAGCTGAAGTCGGACGCTTAAACCAACTGAGCCACCCAGGCACCCCAGGACATCACTGTTATAATCAAAGTCTTCTTAAGAGGGCTTGGAGGGACACCAGAGTCCCAGTGTCATTTTGTGGACTTTGAGGATAAAGTCTTGTCCCTCTAATGCAACGATGAATCACAGATGCAGGCACTCATCATACTTCTACTTCTAAACTTGCTTTGTAGGACCTGAGCAGGGAGCTGGGCACACAGGGGCTCCCGGGGCTACAGATGGGTCAGGGAGATGAGAATGAATGGTGGCAGCCCAGCTGGGTTTGTGTCTAAGAGCAGGAATTGTAAGGGGGGTTGTGAGAGCCAGGAAGAGGGGCACCTAGCCCAGCCTGGGATTATCCAGGATGGCTTCCTGGAGGACGCTGCAAGTAAGAGAAGTTTCAGAAGATGAATAAGAGCTAGCTTTACTGCTGGGTGAGGATGTTTATTGGCTCCAAAGCCATCTCTCTAAGATGTGTTTAAGGAATCTCGTTTGTGTAAGTAACATTGGGAAAAGTTCACAGTTTTCTCAAATGACACTTTGAGGAAACAAAAACCAGTTGTTGAAGATCTAGTCTGTTAAAAGAAAAAGTCAGCGCCCTCCCTTTACTGGGAGTAGAGGCTGTACCCTCGATCTTAGCCAAGGGTCTATGAGGGTGCCCAGGCGAGTCCCAGGAGTGAATGTACACTGTGAGATGGTGTGTGCCTCACTCTTCAAATGAAGACATTTCCAGAAAGGCCCATCTCCCTTTCCATTCTCATGTCCCTGAATTCTGACTGGAATGATCAGTGGTGGTGTTCCTGAAGCCTGAGGAACATTTCATTTTGGAGGGGAAACTAAAATGACTATCAACCTTAACTCGACAGGTACTTAGCCCCTGCTATTACCTGAGTCGGGGACAGCGTCACACCAGCCTCTACATCAGCCCCAGTCTGGGACCCTCGTGAGCCATCCATGGCCCAGGAGCATCAGCTTCAGCCGGGAGCCTGCTGGGAATGCGGGAGCTCCAGCCTACCCCGAACAGCTGCATCAGGCCCAGCAATTCAAAAGATCCCCAGTGATTCCAACACAAGTCTACAGGCCAACTCCATGGGGCTGCTCCACACACATCCCAACACCCAGCAGAGAACCCACGTATCTCTCCTGGCCCATCTTCCTCACCACTGTGCTTCTCTGGTGGGATCCCTGTCCTAGGGGCCATGTCTCAGGCTCCTAAGCCCTCCTTTGCCCTCCAAATTGGCCCCACCAGCAAGCCCTGCCATGCCCACCCTCTTAACACCTCGTATCCATCCTGACATTCTGTCTTTGCGACCAGGCCTCTGGTCACCTCCTGACCCCACCACGAAAATCAGCCTCCCAAGCGTCCCCCTGCCTTTGCCCTCTCCCCATCTAGTATAGCTTCCTCTCTCTGCTGGGTGAGCCTGTCCCCCAAATATGTTCCCCAGCAGAGGCCTGTGAGTGGTTCTCATCATTATGGTGACTCGCCTGAGGAGTTCATGGGACAACCCCTGTTGGAAATATTCTGCCCTGCGGCCAGACATCGCCGTCTAATTTTCCGTTTGGGAAGTGTGGTTTCCCTACCCCCGACCTGTGATAAATCCCTGACCACCCCGAATTTCCCTAGAATCATTTCCTGTTGGTGGTGTTCTCTTCAACCCTGTAGATGCTGGGCTCCCACAGGTAGGGACTGGCTCCTATCCTTGCTGCCCAGCCCTTAAGGCTCTGCTCTGCACACGGGTGCTTGGTCCCTGGGACCAAGGAGGCAGCTGCGATGAGCCTCATCTTTACAAAGGAAGTGGTAGCCCAGCTCTTCTGGTGCAAGAAACACATTTTTAAAAAGTAGCCCTTTTACATTGCCCTAAGCTGGCTGAAGAACCCTCCAGCAAGGTCCCACCGGCAGACAGAATTAGCAACACATTGCGCCAGTTCCTCGGTCTGGTGGAGGGATGTTCCTGACTCAGCCGAAAAATTTCCCAGAATATCTGGCTGTTTTCAACTTGGGGCTTGCCCTGGGGAGCTGCACGATGGCTGGACACCCTGGCTTTGGATGAGGACAGCCCCCGGCCACGCGGGGAGAGCCTCAGGGAGGTGGGGGGGAGGGCTCTGGCTGTGATACACCCTGCACCACGGATTGTCCTATGTCCCCAGAAGTCTTCCCTGCTACTACAGTCCTGGGAACAGCCTGGTTGCCCCTACAGATGCTGAAAGAAACACATCCAGCATGGGATGACCACATAAGAGAGCACAATGGTCCTTCAGAGACAGTTGGTGCAGGTCCCATCCAGGGCAGTGCTGGGGCCCTCAGGGGTGGGTCCCCCTTTCTCATGGTGTGTCCCCTTCTAAAGGAGAAGAATGAGGGGTGTGGGGGCAGCAGGACTTGCTGACCACGTAGCAAGACTTACTTAAAGCCATAACAATGAATACAGTATGGCATTCGAACAGATAAACTAGAAAAGTTCAAGAACAACTAAAACTAAATAAGCCATTGTTTACACATATGTCTATAAGTGAAAAATCTAGGGGCACCTGGGTGGCTAAGTCGGTTAAGTGTCTGAGTTCAGCTCAGGTCATGATCTCGAGGTCTATGGGTTTGAGCCTCACAGCGGGCTCTGTGCTGACAGCTCAGAGCCTGGAGCCTGCTTCGGATTCTGTGTCTCCCTTTCTCTCTGCCCTTCCCCTACTCATGCTCTGTCTCTCTCCATCTCTCAAAAATGAATAAACGTTTAAAAATAATTTAAAAAGCAGTACGTGAAAAATCTATAAGGAACAATAAACACAAAATTCAGAGAAGTGCAGGTTGGCAGGGATGAACCACGGATGTGCACAGGGGTATCCAACTGCCAATGTTCTAGTCCTTGGGTTGGGGATAGATTCATGGGAACATTAAATTATAAGGAAGTAAATACATAAAGAAGCAAGTTAGAATGAAAGAGGGCTATGCATGGCTCTGATGGCAGTGTATTACAACTAAGGATTGTGTTTAAATCCAATTCTCTGTATCAGAGGTTCAGTCAAGAACAAAAAAAGAGAAAGAGCAAAAGTGAGTGAGACAAGTCATGGACTGGCCTCTATCTGGCCAGAAGCTTGGCCAGAAGACAATTTATAGCTGAATTCGAGCTGATGAGTAATAACGGAGTCACCCTCGCCTGCTGAGAACTTAGAGCTGCTTAGGAAAAGGTGCCGCTGGAAGGAGACACAGCCCAGGCCTGGAGCTGAATTCTGGCTTTAAGCGGCCAGCTGCTTCCTCTGTAGAAGGGGGACGATGCCTGCTTTGTCGGGTGTGGGGGTGTGGGGGCACGAGATGAGGGGCACGGGCTTAGGCCCTGGCGCACCTGGGTGATCAAACGTGACAGCTATTGTTTCAGAACAGTTGGTCCTTTAGAACAAAGTGAAAGCAGCTGGTGTAGACAGCGGGACGGACACCCCGTGCAGGATGCCTCCACGTCAACAACTGCTGGGGAGGCCCAGCAGCTGGTGCGCCACGAAGCCCGCATCCGAATCTAGCTCGGTGAAATCCCAGACTCCAGCCCTCTCCATCAGCCCCTTCTACTTTGGGGACGTTCCTCCAATCTTTTCATCAGAAGCAGAAGCATGAGGAAAGCCATGAGGGTTGATCTATTTTCAAAGTCTATCTTGGTGTTCTTCTGGGCTCTTTGGCTGCATTTTTGGCAATAATAATAGTAAAAATCTAAACAGTCACAGCAAGGATGTACATAGCACTTCTAATGTCTGGAGATGGTCTAAGTCTTACTGTACTTATGGCTCACTATCACCCAATGAGGTAGCCCAGTTACAGACTGAGGAAACTGAGGCACCGAGAGAGGTTAGGTAGCTTACTTAAAGCCAGCTTCAAGTGGTTAAAAGGGACCAGAACTCAGGCAGTGTGGTTTGGGACACACCTTATGTTGGCAGACTCTCCTGGGGAAGTGGGGTGACAGTCACTGAGGAAGAAACCTAGGTCTGCTGATTGTCCCCAGTCTCTGTGCCCCCATGCCCCAAGACTCAGCCTTGCTCCGTGTGTGTGTCAGGGAGGGGTAGCTCTTTCTTTGTGCGTGGAGATCCCTGGATGGACTGGAGATGAGCCCCTGGCCCAACAAAGCCCAGCCATGGCTGGCAGGCAAGTGGTGAGATATGGGGCCAATGAGGGACTCTGCCTAGTCAGGGACAGCTACTAATGCGTGGTCCGGTCCACCTGGTTGCACCTGGGATTTGGTCTGAAGAATTTGGAAAGGAGAAGGAAGCCAGAGAAGACTGACTTCCACTGTCAACCCTTCCTGAATCAGCCCGAGGGCCATGTACCCTGCAACCATCGAGGCTAATGGGGACAGTTGACTCCTGTTTTCTAGCAAATAGCCAAGGTCAGGCAAACTTCCTTCCACTTGGGAAACGTCATCACCCTAGCCTCTTGCTAAACAGCATAAGCCTCAGGGGTTTAATACGAAGGCCTTCTAATGGATTTATGGTGTTTATTTGACCTTTCCAAGTGTGAGCTCAGAAACAGGCCCAGAGGACGATGGTGGAAGCTTGTTTTTCTTAACTTAAGCAAAGCTGATGAGTAAACTGAATTCTTGGATGGAGTATGCCTAGTTTTCTCACCCTGGCTCCCCCCTCCTTTAGCCAGAGGATCCAAGTAGCTCAAGAGGAACCCCATATTTAGGGGATAGCTTGGGAAGAGAAAAAGTGTGTCTACTGAAAAGCGGCAAGTGATGAGGTCTGTAAATAAAAATGTTCCGTGTGTAAAGAGCCATGATACAGCATAATAGCTAGCAAATTTGCAAACTCCTGCTCTATTTCCATTTCTCATTTCAAGGCAAATGGCTCTTGCTTTAGATAACTTTTTAAAAAGTTAATGGTCAGTACATGAATGAAAGCCACTTCTAGTATCACAGATGTGTTTGGATTTTAGACCAGAGGCGGCCAACTCCACTGCCTAGGGGCCAGAGGGGTGGCCTGTGTGAATGGCAGGCGCAGGTATGGGCAGTGGGCATGAGGGTTGGGAGGGGGAGTCCTCCACTAGAGGGCGCACACAAGCTCCAGCCACGGATCCACGCAGGAAGGTGCGTCCGGTGTTATGGATTTCCTGCTCTTTCCAAAACCCCTGACATCCAGATTCTTATGTGACATTTCTGTGTCAAAACATTTCTAGGGCCAGACACAGACCCGGGCTAGTGGTGTCGGTTCACTGCCGAGTGAAGCTCATCCACCACCTTGTCAGAACCTGGTTAACAGTCATCCCACCCTGGGGGGAGGGGCACCCCCATCCTCGTAAACTTCTGGAAGGTCCGATCCAACCACAGAGGCACGAACTCGATGGGATCCAGCAATGTGCTCACTGTTCCTCTATGCTGAGGATGACCCGAGCTATAATATCCACGATGACACATAAGAATCCTGAACTTCACAAAAACCCCATTCTCTCTCTCTCCAGCGTCTCTCACCATGGATTCTGAGTATTCTGATTGGGAAGATCTCACTCACTTGGTCACCAAATGCACCCACTCCTTCTTCGCACTCGGTTTTCCTTGTGTAGACAGACTGGCGAACCAACCAGGTTGGCAAAATGTACAACCTCCTGTAGGGGTTAGGACACCTGGCAGTCCAGGGGCACTGGAGGGATCACCACAGAGTATCAGTAATGATACCACCACCACTATCCCACCAACGGTAATAATGGCTAATATGGAGCTCGCCCAAGTAACAGACACTTGCCCTTTGGTAACTCGTTCAGTCCTCCGCATCCTATGAGGCAGGTACCATGTTTACCCTCGTTGTAGAGACGAGGAACTCAGGAATCGAGAGGTCGTGTGATTCCCAAGGTCACCCAGAAAAGAGGGCAGAGCTGTTGGTCCCAGAATCTGTTCCTCACAAGACACTATCCAACGCCCAGAATACTGATGTAGTTGGTGTAAAATGTCCATATCTATTTTCCCATAAAATCAGACACCTTCTTATTTCTTATTTTACTCCAGACAACGGGTAGCAGATGGAAGAGGTTTAGCAACGAAAATATATTGGTAGAGAAAAATGACAGACAAAATGAATTTTTTTGTTAGTGTGAGTTGGACAAAGGCAGGAAAATATTTTAGTTCCGGTTGTGGCAAAACCAGTTTCTTAAAGGAACACAGATTGAGAATCCCCTTGACCAATCTTGCAAGTTGCCAAGAGAATCGATCTTAAATGAGAAGCTCTTACCACAAAAAAGATAAGGTACTAGGTGATGGGATGGAGGTGTTAGCTTCCCCTGCAGGGGTAATCATTTTGCAATATGAAAGGGTATCAAATCAACACGTTGTACATCTTAAACTTACACGATGTTGTATGTCAATTATATCTCAATAAAGTTGGGGGGGGGGGTGGAGGCTTGTTTCCCAATTATAGTAATAATAATAAAACAGCCGAAGACGGGCAGCCGCTGCCCTCTGCTGGGCCCTGCATCTGGGCCCAGCCCTGCCCCACTAGCTTGAGATGCATCACCTCTCTGGGTTGGCATAGTGGGCCAGACACAGCACCATCATCCCATGTTATTTCGCAGCGAGGAAAACAAGCCGGGAGGCTTAAGCTGCTGGCACAATACTACAGACCTGGCGAGGGGCGGTCAGCGCTGGTGGGTATTCGCTATGCTTTCATCAATTACCCCCTGGAGTCCTATGTTCCCTGAGGATCTGCTGTGTGCAAAGCCAGGTGCTGGGGAATCAGAAATGAATCAGACACCCTCAATTTGGGGAGCACACAGTGTCCTAGGGGTCATGGGGGATAAAGGGTGCTCCCCAGTGCCATGCTCAGGGTGAGTTCACCCCTCAAACACTTCCGCCCTGTTGACTGAAGTCTGGGGACAGCTTCCTTGCAATGAATTATTTATTTATTTATTTATTAAAAAAAAATTTTTTTTCAACGTTTATTTATTTTTGGGACAGAGAGAGACAGAGCATGAACGGGGGAGGGGCAGAGAGAGAGGGAGACACAGAATCAGAAACAGGCTCCAGGCTCTGAGCCATCAGCCCAGAGCCCGACGCGGGGCTCGAACTCCCGGACCGCGAGATCGTGACCTGGCTGAAGTCGGATGCTTAACCGACTGCGCCACCCAGGCACCCCTGAATTTATTTTTTTAATTCAGGTGAGGTGGACCTAACATAAAATTAACTATTTTAAAATAGACAATTCAATGGCATTTAATACATTCACAGTGTTGTAGAGTCATTACTTCAATCCAGTTCCCTTTTTATCCCTTTTTATCACCTTTTTATCACCCTCAGAGGAGATCCTGTACCCATTAAGCAACTAGTTCCCACCATCCCTCCTTCCTCCAGCCTCTGGCAACCACTAATCTGCCTTCTGTCTCTATGAACTTATCTATTTTGGATATCCCACATAAATGGAATCGTACATACGTGGCCTTCTGTATCTGGATTCTTTTATTTAGCAACAATGTCTTCAGGGTTCCTCCATGTTGTAGCATGTATCAGAACTTCATTCCTTTTTATGGCTAAATAATATTCCATTGTGTTGAAATGCCATATTTTGTTTATTCCTCCGCCGACGGACATTTGGGTTGTTTCTACCTCTTTTTTGTCTGTGTCTATGTATATTTGGGTACAAGTATTTGTCTGAACACCTGTTTTCATTTCTCTTGGGTATATAATGAGGAGTGGAATTACTGGGTCATGTGTTGACTCTATGTTTAACTTTTTGAGGAATCACCAAGCTGTTTTCCACAGTGGCCACCTCGTTCTACATTCCCACCAGCAATTTCCCCATATCCTTGTCAACACTTATTTTCAAAAATGTGAATTTAGTTGGACGAGATTCCTGGAGTGAGAGACAGAAGACCACAGTCTCGGCTGTGCCACAGACTCACTATAATACAGTTAATAGTGGCCAGCAGGCACTATTTTAAGAACTTTCCGAAAACTAGCTTCGTTTAATCCCACAACAGCCATCAGTATCTTCCTTTACAGATGAGGAAGATAAGTCACATGGAGGTCATAACCTGCCCGAGATCACTCAGCCAGTGAGTGGGTTCAGGAGGGATCCGAGCCCAGGCAGTGTTAACGAAGGTTCTAACCGCCGCACACAGGGCGTCTCTGGGCTGCGGTTCTCAGCCTGCGTGAGGCAAGAGGGCAGGTCTCTTGGCCAAAGCCACAGGAGCTTTTTGCAAATGAATTTTTATGTAGAACCACAGGTAGAAGGGAAGGTGACCAGAGTGAGGGGTGGGGTCTCAGGTAACACCCTCAAGGTGGGGCCTTGAGGACTTCAAAGGAACAAGGTTTTGGGACTTCTCTGCAAGATCCACGATTCTGGGAAATGAATGTTGACACGAAACCTCAGACTTTTGTCCGATGGCTAGAAAGGGCACATTATTTGATACACCTGACATGTACCAAGCATGTTGTCTCTTTTCTGAGGACCTTCACAAATACCCTAGTTGCTATCAGAGTGAATCATTCCACAAATACACTCGAGAGTGTCTGAGGCCCTAAAGACTTCTATTTACTAGGATAGGCTTTTCAGGAACCAAAGAGACCTGCTGATTTCAGTTAAGTGCAGACTGGAGAATTCCCACTCTTTTCTTGCCTTGGTTTCAGGTCCTGTGGCAATCTCCCACAAGCTGGAGCCTCTTGCCTGTCTTGTCAGTTCAAGCTTGGGATCTAGAATAATCACCAAGTATTGAGCACTTACTACATGCTGGGCCTGGTGCTCAGAATTTTTGACACATCATCTCCCTTAATCCTCACTGCAACCCGTGAAGGATCCATGTGCCTTATCCAAAACCCTGGGGCCAGATAGTTTCAGAATTGAGAGAGTTCCAGAGTTTATTAATTAAGTTGCATATGCCATGTATTGCATAACATCCCTGTGGTCTGGGGCAGCGCCTGTAATCAAATACATTAATATTTCTATAGTGAGACCTATGAATATTCACACTGAGGGAAATAAGGAATGACTATAAATAGGCTCACACCCGTTCCAACGGAGTCTGGCTGCCAAATGAGTTTGCCCCAAACTTAGGAATAAAGTTCTGGTGTTCACAACATAGTCCTGCACCAATATCTCTGTTTTACAGAGAAATGAGGCTCTGAGAGGTTACGTGACCGGCTAATTGGGGTAACGTAGCCGGTGAATACTGGAGATAGAATTTGAGTCAGAAGTCTGTCTTTAGCATTCATGTCTATAGCCTCTTGGCAACATGGGGAAAGGGCAGAGGGGTGCCCGGGTGGCTCCACTGGTTGAGCATCTGACTCTTCACTTTGGCTCAGGTCATGATCCCAGGGTCACGGGATGGAACCATGCGTTGGGCTCCATGATGAGTGTGAGGCCTGCTTAAGATTCTCTCTCTGTCTCCCTCTGCCCCTCTCCCCCATTTCTCTCTCTTTCTCGCTCTGTCTCTCTCAAAATAAAAAATAAAAATAAATTAAAAAAATTTTTTAAGAAAGGAAGACAGCAAAGATTTCTAGGGAAAACAGCTGAATGTTCAAATCTCTGCTCTGCCACTTAGGAGCTGCGGGAGCTGGGAAAATCCCTCACCATTGACCCTGAGCTTCTGTGAGGTCTTTAGGGCTGTTGTCAAATATTCCAGCTTTTACCCTCCAGGCACAGATCAGCTTTCCCTTTCCCTACTCATCTGCAGTCAGGTGTGACCATGCACTTACTTTGGCTAATGAAAGGTCAGTGGGAGTGCTGTGTATCACTTCCAAGTGGAAGTTTTAGCAGCCAGTATGTGCATTGCTGTCTTCTCCTTTCCATTAGGACCATTAGAGGCTGTTCCTTTTTCCCTGGACCTGAAGGACATAAACCTTGCAAAATAGAGCCTCGGGCTGACCAGGGATGGGCAAAAACAAACCTTGGTTGTTTGAAGTCAGTGCAATCCGGGGTTTGTCTATTACAGCAGCAAGACCTGGCCTACCCTGACTGAAACGGGCCCCTTCCCTCAAAAACAAGTGACGTGAAGACTGAATGAGGTGGCACCTGTGAAACTCCAAGACACTGCCTGGCAGTGAACGTTAATTAATTCCTCTTCTGGCCTCAGCCTGAATTCCCCAGCTATAAGGAATGGGGTATAATTGTTATCCTGCTGTGTGTGAATGAGTAAAACTGCTTGTTAATACCATGAGGTATTAACGGAAAGCATTTTGTGGATGTTTACTTGTATATTCAGTCATACATGTCCCTCACCCCACTCTGGCTTTGATGGAGAGGCTGGGGAGAGGTGTGGGGGGGAGGGGGGGTTGGGGACAGAACCTCAGCCCTGAGATAAATGGCCACCCGAGGACTCCAGGTTCCTGATGGAAGGGACAGCTGTGGGCCAAATATCCCCAAAGACAGGACTGCAAAGGGCCCGCTTGTGACAGGAGGAGGTCAGGGGGGCCAGGCAGCCTGCTGACAGCTGCTGAGCACAGAGAAGGCACCATTTCCCTCAGGAGGGGCTTCCAGGAGCCCGCTCAGGCCGACAGATGGAGGGAGTGAGGCTGCGGGGAGGAGATTCTCTGTGATGAAAATGTGCAGTTGCCACGGGACTTGCATTAAGACCCCATTTAGCAACACCGATTAAGGAGCTATAAATAGCACCTGGGCTCTCTCACAGGCCATAAAACACACTTCCCTGCACTGCTCCCAGCCTGAAGCCTGCCCTGCTTAATTGGGGCTCAAAATAAAATACCTGGAAGGCCACTTTTTGATGGAAGGCCCTTGTTGTCATAGTGACCAGTTGCTGGGCTAGGGATGGGCCAGAGGCTTGACACAGGGCTTCTGAGGCAAAGGTGGGGGAGGAGAAAGCTGGGGAGGAGGAAGGGGGGGAAAGGGAATGGGGGGAGGGGAGGGAACACTGACAAGGGTTACTATGGAAGTCTGGAAGCACACATCAAGAGGCTAGTGGAGACATCAGCTTACTCCCCCACTGACTGTAAAAAATGGCAGCCTCACCCATCACCTTTTCCAACTCATAGTCTAATAATGAAGACCATCGAGGCAAGGCAGTGGGCCTGGCTGGCCTTGGGTAGATACGAGAAGCAGAAGACTCGAGTTTGAGTCCTGGCTCAGTCACTGAACACACTGAACAGCTGGGAGACCTTGGGTGGGCTTCCTACTCTTCTGGACCTCTGGTCTTTTCCACCATCAACAAGAGACCGGATGAGAAGGTCTCTTCGTGCACAGCTGGGGCTCTACAGCTGAACTCCCACCACTGTCAAGAAGAATGATGAAGCCCTCTGGGTGCTGAGTCACCTCCAAGATATATGAAACGAAGAAAGCAAGGTGCACATCAGGGCATAAGGGGAATGCTGCTGTCTGCGTATCTGTGAAAAATCCCCTAGAAGAAAACCCAAGAACCTGACAGCAATGGTTGCCTCTGGGGAGGGTAGCTGGGGAAAAGGGTGGGCAGGAAACTTTTCACTGTTACATCTTAATTAAACTTTATGAATGTATTTAATATAAATACATTTTAAATTTAAAAAATATGGGACTTCAAAAGGCCCAGGTTTAATGAATGAACAAATGACCAACTACATCAGTGGGGTCACCCTTACATGACTACTCTCCGCCTCATGTGCTCCTTGAACTTCTTGCAGTGTCCTGCACTTGGCTATGTGTTTTAAAGCCTCTGTGCCTTTGCACATGCTATACCCATCTAGCAACAGCCTTTCCATCTAGCAACCTCTTTAAATCTCAACTCCAATATCCCTCTTCTGTGAGCACTTCCTAGATGCCACAGCTGCCCCAAACACCTGTTATTCTCCCCACTGTACTTCCTAGAGCACTTGATTAATCTTATCTCACTGAATTACCATTATCTGTGCAGCTGCTCCAATAACTAGGAGATTTTTGAGGCCGGGCCCCTATCTGATTTCAGAGTGTATCCCAGGCCCTCACATAGAATGCTGCTCAGTATCTCTCAGGGATCACACACACACACACACACACACACACACACACACACAGCATCCATTCCAGATGATTCCCTGCGGTTTATCTGCTGAAATTTAAGTCTCTACTTTCACACCACCTCCTCCCTTGGCCTCATTTGGGTGTGCTGGGAAAGTTATGTTTTCACATTAGTCTGAGCAAAATACAATTAGGAAGGGATGCCCTGCAGCAAGAAATAACCACAGTGGATGCACCCAGCAACATACACAGCGAGGGGCCTGCCCCACTGCTCTAAAGAGAAAGGATTCTGTGGATTCTTCACGGCAAAGGTTACATCTGGGCCTTCGCCTCAGCTGCCTTCCTGCCTGGATACTCAGGAATCCCATGGAAATGAGGCACCCACAGGAAGGGGCTGCCAGGCAGAGGGCCTTGGCTCTGCAATTTAACTGGTTGAGCGGACTTGGCAAGCCCCTGACTCTCACCGGTCCCCATCCACAGCACGGGGGCTTGGACCAGGGTCCCTAAGGCTCTTCCCATTTGAAATCTCTACCTGGAATTTTAAACATCAGCCCAGGCAGGGCAGCACGGTGAGCAAAATCTACTCTAGACAAATAGATCTCTGAGTGAACACCAGAGACCAGAGGAGGGGACAGAAGGATATCCCAGTAGTTACAGGATGATATCACATGCAAGACACCCTCCCATGGGTAAACCCACAAACCTAAAGAAATACCTCCCTTTTTCCAGGTCTTTAAATTGGAGTCATCACTGAAATGTGTCTTCACCAGGACTGCCCCCTGTGGATGGCAGTGCAGGGAGGACAGAATCCAGCTGCTATTAAATGAAACTCCGGAGACAATGAAGTGAGGTTATCAGAAGGATAGCTTTGATTATCACCCTGATTTATCGAAAGATCGATCATTTACACACTTTCATTCTGTTAACCCTTATGTTAGTTACTAATGGATTTTTGGTGGGTTTGCTTCCAGCATCTTTTCTCTGCTCTTTTAATAAAACATACTCAGATTCCCCTGGGGAATATGTGCATTCCCAAGACCCTGCACCATCCCACCTGCGTGGGTGGAGATTGTGACCAGGGCTCAGCTAATCAGCACATTCCAAGCCAGTGGCCACTGCGATTGGCTAAAGAGTGGGTATGTGACCCAAAGAGGGCCTTAGAATGCATTCCAGGACCTGTGCTAGTCAAGGCTGATACAACAGGCTGGCTCCTGCAAGATAAGGAGGGAATAGGTTGGGATGCCTGGGTGGCTCAGTTGGTTGACCATCCAACCCTTGACTTCAGTTCACATCATGATCTCACAGTTGTGGGACTGAGACCTGCAGTGGGCTGTGCACTGAGCTTGGAGACTGAGATTATCTCTCTTCCCCTGCCCCTCTCCTGCTCGTGCACATAGACACTCTCTCAAAATAAATAAAGATTAAAAAAAAAAAAAGGATGGAACAGGTGGCCCCAGGGGCTTCTTGCAGGCATTTTGGGACTTGAGAAAGAGCCCAACCATGGTGCCTCCAGAAATGTGTGTGCAGAAGAGGCTTAAGAGGTGGGATGGGGCAGGGTCTTGGGAACACCCATATTCCCCAAGGGAATCTGAAGATGTTTTATTAAAAGAGCAGAGAAAAGATGCTGGGAGCAAACCCACCAAAAATCCATTAGTAACTAACATAAGGGTTAATAGAATGAAAGTGTATAATGATCAATCTTTCAATAAATCAGGATGATAATCAAGGCTATCCTTCTGATAACCTCACTTCATTGTGGGATGCCCTGTGGGATGAGAGATCTGGAGACTGGTCTATACTTAAATTGTGCTATTTCATGGAGATTGAGAGTATGAGGACCTCAAGCCCCATGAAGTAGCCCTAAGGCACCACTGCATGCAAAGGAAGAAGAGCTGAGAAATGGAGAGAAAAACTAGACCCTGGCAATAGTGTTTGAACCCTGGATGTAGGTGAGACTGAAGCCCGATTTACCCAAGTACTGGTCAGTGATAAAAGCATGTACATTCCCTTTATTAATATAAGGTAGTTTGGGTCAAGTTTCCTGTTGCTTACAAGAGAATACAACTAATAAACCACCCTGGCTGTGTTAGGCCTTCTCTAACCCTGGACTTGAGTTATGGGACTATGATCAGAGGTTATTTCAGATGGAGGCACTATAGTAGGTCGAAGAGGATCCCTGGTCCAGTGAAGAATGGAAGGAGGTAAGAATGGACATTAAGAGGCCTGGAGTCAGAAAGGATTCCAGAGAGGTAAGAAAACTGTGGCGGGCCATGCCATACACTTGGAGGAGGAAGTCTGCCTTCATGGAGTAGCCTAAGGGCTCTGGAAAGCCCTCCTTGCCCAGTGCCAGTTTTCCGGCTGGTGCGTCAAAATCCACCTGAGCATTTCCCCCTCAAGTTCAGTACTACGTAAGAGACACAGAGAGTCAGGGAATGTACAAGTTAGAAGGGATCTTCAGGGATACCAGTCCATCAGGCACTGAACAATCAAGAATCTGATGCCCAGAGAGCTGAAGTGGCTGACTCAGTGCCCACATGGCCAGTCCAGGGCAGATCACAGGCCAGAACCCCTCAGATGTGGTGTCCTTTCCACTACCCATAGTTGTTGTCTAGTTAAGTCTGCTCTTTTTCAGCTCTCTCTCCTCTGCTATGAGAAAGCTCTGCCACCAGGTGGCGATGCGGAGTTACCGCATGCTTTGTGGCATTGAGGTCAACAGCCATTATGGATTTGCTTTTAAGAAAATGTATCTTTATTCATCTCAAAAGATAATTAGCATACAAAACTATGACTAATTTGAATATAACTTGGAACACAAACCAAAGAATTATAATTGAGGCTACATATATTGTTGCTTCTTTACTAATTACGTGCCTCTTTCTAACCTGGCCAATGTAGTAGAGAGAAGCCAGGCATTGAAGTCAGACTGACTTGGCTTTCAAAAGCAGCTCTGCCATGTAGTAGCTGTATGTCTTTGGCAAGTCATTTCTCCATGAGCTCCACTTATTCATCTGTAACAATGGGTTCACTGCTACTATAAACAGCGCTGTTGCAAAGGAGAATTTCATTGCTACATTCTCAGGAGCTTGTATGTATAGTAGGTTTTCAATAAACCTCAGTTGGAAGAACGTGGTTCCTAATGAAGTGCGTGGCACAGAGTGACAAGTACCCAATGACACTTATTACTAGAGGCAAAAGGGAAGTAGGTCTACCAGTGAATTGCAGGCCATGGTCAGTAAGAAAGGGCGCTTTGTAGGGGATGTAAGAACTCACTGGGAAGCTAGAAATCACAGTGTGTCGGTGGCTGCCCACTCCCTCACGGCGTAAGACTGATGCTTCCCCCCCCCCTTTTTTTTTCTTTAATGTTTATTTATTTTGAGAGAAAGCGTGTGAGTTGGGGAAGGGCAGAGAGAAAGCGAGAGACAGAGAATCCTAAGCAGGCTCCATGCTCATTGTGGAGCCTGACGTGGGGCTAAATCCCATGACCCTGAGGTCATGACCTGAGCTGATATCAAGAGTCTGACACTTAACTGACTGAGCCACCCTGGTGTCCCAAGGCTGATGCTTGGCAACCTCACTGTCCGATGTCCTCTCCTACCAGGTACCTCGGCTCTGAAACCCTTCTAGAAACCTCTATGCCTGGTGGGCAAGTTCTGCAGGAGAATTCCCATTTCCCCTTCTTTGTGACTTCCCCGGCCTCACCTATGCCTAAGGGGCTAAACTGTCCCTAAAAACACAGTGCTATAGAAGATTCTCAGGGAACTGGCTCTCCTCACCTAACTCCATCTTCTGGGCTGACTTTCCAGGCTTAGGGCCTCATTCTCTCCATCCACAAAAAAGCTGCAGCTGACTTGGATGGTGCCCACATCCCCTCCAGAGGTGGGGTCCTGGGAACCGCCCCCACCCCCCACCCCCGGGGCTGACAGGCCTTTCCAGGGGCGCAGAATTCCCTTAACTTCAAACCTCTTCTCAACTCTCACGGAGCAAATTATGTGACGCTTTTATTTTTCCCAGCTTGAATGGGCAGAGCTAGCACCTCATAAAGCGACAGGGAAAATATTTGGCTGGTTTCGTAAACCAGGGCCACAAAGGCTCGCTTGTGAGGGACAGCCCTGCCCATCTGGGCAGTGAGGTCCACAGACACCACTGCCCGCCTGACACCGGCCACCTGTGTGCAGACCATGAGGCCTGGCAGCCTCTCGGCTCTGCCGGGCCGTCTCCTCCCACGCACTTCCCGACCCTGAGCTGCCAAAACCAACCCGGGCCATTGGCACGGCCTAGGGCATTCTCAGGGGCATGCCTGGGAGGCTCTCAAAGAAGCTTCTGTGGACCGGTCAGCGGCAGCCACCGGGAGATGTCTGCCGCGTATCCGGGTCACAGTCTGGCCCCAGCAGGCTCCCCTCAAGGAACCCACCCACACGCTCCCCTTCCGCAGACTCAAGTGCTCCCCACCTCCCCGCCTTTGCTCCTGCCCTTCAGCCTGCCTGGAACACCTCTCCCATCCCCCCCATCAGGCCCATTCCTACTAGGTCCCACCCCTGCACAAGGTCCTCCTTGGTCCATCCCCCTGTAATTCTGCACCCACAGGGACTGTGCCTTTCCACGAGCTGACAGCACTCATTGCCCATGCCCTCATTAGATAATTAATCACACCCTTCCCGGGGTGCCTTTATTATTTAATGCTGGCATGATTTCGCTGACACCTCATTTATTTGAAACAAGGAAAGAGCTTTTTCAACATCAGTGAATTTTTCTGATAAATTATCCTTTTAAGTACCTAAACCTACTTTTAGTTTGATCTCTTTGGGTGGGAATTTTTCTAAAATGCATTATGCCTTCATCTTTAATTTTTTTCCAGTTTTACTGAGATATAATTAACATATAACACTGTACAGGCTTAAGGTGCACCACAATGATTTCATATATGCACATACTGTGAAATGGTATCATGCCCCCATCTAAAACCAGTCACCCTTAACACAATGGAATCCATTTTTTTTTAACGTTTATTTATTTTTGAGACAGAGAGAGAGCATGAACGGGGTGGGTCAGAGAGAGAGGGAGACACAGGCTCTGAAACAGGCTCCAGGCTCTGAGCTGCCAGCACAGAGCCCGACGTGGCGCTCGAACCCACAAACTGCGAGATCGTGACCTGAGCTGAAGGCGGACGCCCAGCCGGCTGAGCCACCCAGGGGCCCCAATGGAATCCATTTCTGAGGATTCCGTTAGAAAAGAAAATGCCACGTTTGGTCCTGGTTCTGCCTGGCTGCTGGGGTGGGGGCTGCACGCCCCTTTGCTGTGCTCGGAGAGCTCCCGCTTGCTGCTGCTCTCCTGAGCGCCCCCATGTGGGTAGGTGGTCCACGCTGTGGGCCCGCGCCTGTGTGCTTTTCTCTGGCCTCACTGCCCACGCTGGCTGCTGCTTCTGTTTGGCGAAGGCAGTGGGAGGCAGATGACCGGCCTGATGTACATGCTAGTAAGGTGTGGATGAACAGAAAATAGTGTCTAAGAAGATTGCTCTAAACTTCAAAACAGAAAGTGGGCTCCTTTCCAGGCCCTGAGTCTTTCCATTCATTCTCTGGGCCGAGGTTGTATAGGGCTTGAGGACGTGAAACAACTGTGCTCTTCCCATGTTGCTGTGCCCTCGGGGTGATGAGTGGGCTCTCTGGTGCTTGACCCAGAGCGGCTCCATAAGAAGACCCAGCTGACTTGCTTTGGGCAATGTGTGACTGGGATGGGGTCACCCCAGGGCACCGTTCTCAGCTCTCACTTTAGAACTAACTGATGGCTTCTTGAAGGGTGGGCTGCGTCATCTCTGCCTCGGAGGGGCCATGGCTCCAGGTCACTGGTGACTGCTGGCTCCAGGGGATGTACATTTGGGATGGGTGAGAATTTCTAAACTTTGCTGGAATGAGTTGTTGTGTCTAATCTCTGGTTCTTGGAAAACAGAGAGGTCAAACGACTTTATGCAGCACACAGGACAGGTATGGCTACTTAGGAGCCATTTCGTTTCTTGTAAGTTACCACAGCTGGTTTGGGCTGTAGTAAATCCTCTTTTAAGGCCTGGGAATAGAGGTGCTGAACAAAGAGTGGGCTGGGCGTGGTGAACTACACAGCCACTACTGTCAAGGACAGTAGGAAGAAAGGGCTTGGGTGGCCCTTAGAGTTGCCGGGTGGAGGTGGAGGTGGAGGTGGAGGTGTGGCTTGGTTCATAGGCAGGTAGCCTGTCTGCCTGAAACGTGGTGAGTTCTGTCAAGCAGTGTTCTCCTCCCCCGCAGTGCTTTCCTTGAGCAGCCACTTCAACCACGAAGCATCTCCAAGGTGCCACTAGGCCACCTGGCTTTGGGCACTGTTAGTGAGTTTGTAATCTCATCACACCCCAAATTACCCTTGCTCGAAAATCTTACATACACAAAGCTTTACTTCCTGCTTTCTCCTTTTAACCTTTGGGAGACCCTGCTGCCTCTCCAGCCTTGTTTCTTGCCATGCTCCATGCATGCCACTTGTTATCTCCATTCCTAAATTATACCAAGCTCCTTCTCACCTCAGGGCCTTTGCACATACTGCTCCTGCTGCCTGGAATACCTTTTTCTTCACTCCCACCCCGCAATAGACATCTTGCTAGTTAATTTCTCCTCTAAGTTTAGAGGTTCCCTAGATTGGCCTTTTCTGACTCCCAAGACAGACCAGAGCTCCCTCATGCCCGCTCCCAGCACTCTCTGCTTCCCCTGTGTGCCACCAGCACCATAGTAACCACAGGACAACTTCTATAATTGGTTGTGACATGTCTCCCTGCTGAGTTCTAAGTTCCAGGACGGGGTCCCTGGCTGCCCTGTTCACTGCCTTATCAGCACCTAGCACAGGGTCTGGCACAGAGTACGTTGTCAGTAAATATTCAATCAATCACTACACCCTCCACTCCAACCCCAGCCAAGCTGAGGCCTCCAGCCCCAGACCCTGAGGCCTCTCATAACTGTGATTTCCTGCTCTTTCTGCCTGGATACACCTTCCTGCTTAAGTAATTCCTGCTCTTTGATGAAGGAAGGAATGAATCAACGAAAGCATGAACCAACGAACAAACTATTAGGATTTCAGTTAATTTATATGGGAGTCATGAGGCCTTCCACTGCATTGGAAAGGCTCTGAACGTGTGGCTGGAGAAGCATTCACGGAGAAAAGGGCCTGGAGTGGGAGTGCTGCCTATAACAAAGCGGAATGAATTGACAAGCATCCCTGAAAATGCTTTTGGGAAATCCTAAAAAGTCTCTGGTGAGCAAGGGCCGGTGAATGGAAATGAATAGTGCAGAACCTATTATGATTAATTTAAGATGAGCACGCATCATTGATGCCTTTCATGTTTAGTGTGCTGTCTGCTGCTTAGCTTAAGGGAGAAGGAAAAATGTTCATAAGGTGGACAGAACTTGGGTGTCCATTATTTGGGGAGTATTATGCAGGTAATGGTAAGAGTTACCTGGCAGTGGTCACTTCTATGTGCCAAAGTCATGCGGGGCAGTTTATATGCATTGTATTATTTATTAATGGTCAGGAGACCTTTGACAGGTGGGATCTATCTCCATTTTCCAGCTGAGAAGACAGAGGCTCAGAGAGGTTGAGGAGCTCAGCCATGATAACAGAGGAGCTGTGGCAGGGTTGGGCTCTATCCCTGGTAGCTGGACTCTGAAGTCTCTGCCCGGCTGCAGAGTGAGGTTCTGGGCAGGTGCCTGCAGGGGAGCATCCCCCAAACTGAAGATGCAGTGTTGCCACGGAAACAAGGTTCCCAGCCTCGCGTCCGGCCGGGTCTGTTTGACCCACTGTTTAGTCAGGTGCTCCCCAGCCTCCCAGCGTGGGCGTCTGCAGTGGGGAGGAAGGGGAGGGTGGGCCACTGCAGTACTCAGGCCAGCCTGCTGAGGGCTGTGGCAGTCTCCAAGGGGATGGCAGTTGGGCTCTAAGTTCCCCCAGCCTTCTCCAAAGGGACTCCTCCACTGCCAGCCTGGAAGGTCTGGAGAGCATGTTTTAAGACCAGTGTCACTCATGTGTGACAACTTCCACCTGTTCGTCTACACTTGCTGAGTTGCTGGTTTCACGAGAAGCCAGGCCTCCGCCTCCCTGAAGTGATGTTTCCTGTGTGGTCCTTGTGTATCTCCAACACTAGCAGGGTAGCTACAGGGCTTGGGCCTGGAAAGCAGAGGCCTCTGACCATTTCACAGGGACTCTGTCGGGTTTATGCAACAAGCATTGCCCAGAGAGCTGCCTGCAAGGGTACCCTTGCCTTCTCTCTCAAGGCTCCAGGCCCACGCCCAGGGCTGCTAAGTCCTGGGATCCAGGATGCTCGCTCTGCAAGCTGTGCCCCTCCTCACCCTTGGCCTCACCTGTTGAAGCCATCGTAGTGCATCTTTCCGAGCACACAGAGGCCTTTGCTTCACGTTGATTGAGCAGATGAGCCTTTCCCCTACGTATTAGTTTGTTCGGTCTGCCCTAAAAAAAGTGCTACAGACTGGGTGGCTTAAGCAACAGAAGTTTATTGTCTCACAGCTCTGGAGGCTGGGAGTTCGAGATCAGGGTGTCTACACAGTGGGAGCCTTTGAGGGCTGGGAGGGAGAATCTGTTCTACCCGTTTTCCCCTAGCTTCTGGTGGTTTGCAGGCCATCTTTGGTGGTTCTCGGCCTGTAGACAAGCACCCTGATCTCTGCCTTCTTGTTCACATGGTGTTCTCCCTGTCTCTGTGTCTGGATCTCCCCTTTTTATAAGGACACCTATCTTATTAAATTAGAGCCCACTGGAGTGACCTCATCTTAACTTACATCTTATTGTATCTTATTTGGAAAAATAAGGTTATATTCTGAGGTTCTGGGGGTTAGGGCTTCAACATACCAGTTTTAGGGGAACATAAGTAAGCCCGTAACACTTTGTTTACTTTACGCAAGGGAAGATGAGGGCTACCAAGGAAGAACAAACCAGCTCAGCGGCTGGTACGTCTGGAGAGCCAGGAGAGAGAGACTGAAACATATATGCAAAAGGCAGCACAGAAGGGCAGAGCCATGAGCCAAAGGACCACGACCCCTGCCACAGACTTGTGGCTTCTGGACAAGGGCAAGCCCAGTCAGGACAATACTTGGCCCATGCCCAATGGTGGTGTAGTTTACAACAGTCTCTGGCAGAGGGGATTCTCAGAAGGTAAACATAGACTCTGCTGGACTTGAGCTCAGGGGACCCCAAGAGGCCAGACCTGGCCTCAGCACTAGCCCATTCTGATGCTACAATCTCTTGTTCTGAACTAAGTCTGAGTTGACAATAAAACATCCTCTTGACAAGACTAACAACCAAGCTCACTTAATATAAATCTCCTCTAAGTAAATGGTTCCCCCAATCTTGAGATTCTACAAGGCACTAGCCAATGTTCAAAGCTTTAACATATACATGTTTAATTAATTAGATAAACTCTTTCTGGAAAATCGGTTGGCACTCAGTGTCAGCAATCTCAAAAACAGTTTATATTTCTTGACCTATTATTACTCCTAACAATCTACCATGCTGAGATAAATAAAGAGAACAGCTGGTATAGGTAAAAGCATTCACTGCAATGTTATTTACAAGAGGGAAAAGTTGGAAACAAATGTATAAAATAGAGGACAGTTAATTAAATTATGATATGATTAAATGGTGACATACTATTTATTTAGTTATTAAAAATTACATTATACCACCAACACCACGACTACTTACCACTGTTCTATAAGTGAAAGAAGAGAAAGAAGGCAAAATTGTCATTTTCTGCAGATGGTTTGCTTGTATACCCAAGAGAACCAAAAGAGAATCTTCGAGAGAAATAAGAAAGCAGTGAAGTAGAAAATTACTGGTCATCAAAAATCAACAGCTTCCCTGCAGGCATATAACAAGTTGGGAAATATAATGGAAGGTAGGATTCCTTTCATAATAACAACAAAAAAGATAAAATATTTAGGGATAAACACAACAAGAAATGTGTAAGGCTTGTAAGAATAAAAATGTAAATCACATTGAAGGACGTAACAGAAAACTTGCCTAAATGGAGAGATATATTTTATGTGTGGACCGCAGTACTCAGTAACTCAAAGATGTCAATTATCCCCTAAAATAATCCATAAATGTAGTATGATCTCAATTAAAATGCCAATGGGGCTTTGGGGGGACCTTACTAAAATGATTAAAGTTTATCTGGAAAAGTAAACACAAAAGAAACAGAAAAATGCAAAAATAAGGAATAACGAGGCAGAAGCAGTCCTACAGCCTATGAAAACAGATTTTTAATCACTGCATTACAGTAATTAAAACCACTTGGCACTGGTGGAGGTCTAGACAGATAGTGAAATGCTGTACTTCTCCAGCAACTGGTGAACCTATCTGCTGCTGGGTGAGAAAACAGTCCTGACGGGGAAGAAAGGTCATGGATGTGATAAGCAGACAGGCCTGGGCTGTCCTCACAGACTGTGTGGCCTTGAACACCTGCGGTACCTGCCCTGAGCCTATTTTTATTTCACATGAGTATGGTAAGGTAAAGGTCATGAATAGGGGGTCAGATGTCACGGGGACTCAGTGAAGAGACACGATGATGGTCAGTAATTTATTATTTGTTATTTTTAAATTATTTTAATGACTGGATTGTTTTAACTATTTTAAGTTGTTGAATTTACCTTTTGGATATTACCACACTGCCACCCAGTCAGAGGCTCACCGGCCTTCTTTCCTGTGGCAACAGCCACATCCCAGTGCCATCTGGTCCTCCCTCCCGAGGGTCCTTGAGCCCATCTCTCCTCCTTTAACAGAGAGGAGGCCAGGCTCTCTCTCCCATGGGAGACAAGCAGAAAGTCAAAGTGGAGGCCTTAGGAGATACTCGTAAGAAAGGATCAAGACTACAAGAAATGTAAGTCTTTGGAGAGAAACGTGGGCAGCCTCAGAAACAGTCTCCATTGCTGGAAAGCCTCTGTTATGGGCCCAGGATGGTATTATTGAAGATCATCGCATCCCCAGGTTGGGAGAGAAGAGGGACAATGGTGGACATGAAGGAATCATCATGGTGGGTCCAAGGGCCAACAAAGGCCCTGGCCTGACTTCAGGGATGGCCTGTGTTAGGACCAAGGGACTTTGGGTCACCCGGGGCTGGGAGCTGATGATAGAGAGCCCCAAATGCAGGCTGAGTGTCCTGGCCTAATTCCAGCTCCAACACAGACTGTCAAGAAGAAAATGGAACAAAAAGAAATGGTATTTGAGGGTGATGAGTCTGGCAGCCATGTATAAAAGGCACCAGGTTGCGGACAGGGGACTCAGAGGCAGGAAGTTCAGCCAGGATTGCTGATGCAGCTGACCTAGAAGGAGCGGGAAGATGCCAGGCCTGCTTAAACCATGCAACGCTCCAGACATAAGGCTCTGGATTACAAACTTTCCAAGATCCTTAAAATATGTTTGAGATCGGGGTAAATTTATTGGTTCATTCATTGGCAAACTTATTGAAAGAAAGCTGCAAAGCTAAAGTTAATACATTTAATTAAATATCTACCCTAGAAAAAGAGCCACTATGTCAAGAAGTCAAGTTCCGGGCAATACAACTGAACTCACCGCTACACCTTCATTATGTTTAACAAAGGATGCTGCGAGGCTTTTTGAAATTAATTTTTTTAAATTCAAGTTAACATACAGTGTAGTACTGGTTTCAGAAGTAGAATCCAGAGGTTCATCATTTGCATATAATAGCCAGTGCTCCTCCCAACACGTGCCCTCCTTCATGCCCATCCCCCCACGCCCTCCCCTCCAGCAACCCTCAGTTTGTTCTCTGTATTTAAGAGTCTCTTAGGGTTTGCCTCCCTCTCTGTTTTTATGTTATTTTTTTTCCCTTTCCCTATGTTCATCTGTTTTATTTCTTAAGTTCCACATATGAGTGGGAAATCATATGATATTCGTCTTTCTCTGACTGACTTATTTCGCTTTAAGGGTGTTGTAAGTTTTAATGTGTTTGTTATGATGTTACCACATATGTAAGAAGCACAAGCTGGAAATGATAGATGATACCCAGTATGGAACTAGAAACCCAAATGATCTGCACACTCTAGGAAATTTGGCATACTGCAGTAAGATGGAACCTATCACGGTTTCCTATAAAGTCCTGCTTTTAAGCCTTGGAAATAAATCCAGCTGGCAGGACAGGGAGAGCTGGCCTGGCAGTGTATTCTGTGAAACAGAGTCATAAGCTCCCTGAGACTGGACAATGTGAGCTGGCTGCTTAGTTAGCTGAGACTAACAGAGGCTGCATCAAAAGCAGTATGAGGTCCAGATGAAAGGAGGGGAGGTCTCGCTATAATGTTTGTTGGAGAGGCCCCGACTATCTACCTCCTTGCTACCTATCTATCACTTGCTGGCTTATGAACTTATTTAGCTCTTTCCCCCTATAGCCCTAGAGGGTCATCACATCCCAGCTTTGGCTCCTCTTCCAGAGGGGGCCTCTACTTCTGCCTTGGGTGTTATTTCTACTCCTTCTATGCTCTTCTTATGGTTTGTCCAAATCCAGGCTCAGACTCCCAGCCCAGACTCAGTCACAGAGGTCTTATGGTTGTACCAGTTTGGAGATCTCCATCCTCTTGGGAGACACCCCCGCGCACAGTGCCAGCTCCCCCCGGCCCAGCCTCTGAAGCAGATGGCACTGGAGCAGATGACCTAAAATGTTCTGGGGGGATGGGGCACAAAGGATCCCTAGCCATCCCTGCGTTCTGGGTCCTAGCTGCTTCCCAGGAAGTTTGGGTGGACAACGGGCCCTCCCCATCGATCCCCCTCATTTATGGAGAAAAGTGAAAATTCCCTCTTCCCTCCTGATGTCTGGGGCCCTGCAGACAACAGAGCCAGATGACACTGGGATTTATATGAGTTTTGACAACATCGAGTCCCAGAGAAGTCGCAGGGGAGCTGGGCAGGGAGCAGGTGGGGGAGCGAGGGATGAATAAGTCTGTTCTGAGCCCCAGGACAGCCTCTTCCATTATGCATTTGTATTCATCCCGTAGCCATGGTGCTCCAGGCAGTGGCCCAAACAATACAGAGAGCACAGCTGTTGAGGAGCTTACGGTCTCAAATTTTCCGCCTCAGAGTAGCCCCGAAATCCCTTCCCGAACATGCCCTCTGCAGTCTCGCCCAGAGCACTCTTCCCCAGGGATAGTGCAGGGCTGCCTCGTCACCCTGACACCCAGCGGCAGGCCCCCCTGCCCCAAGCTACCTGGAAGCGGGCCTGAGAGGAGCCGAGCCCATTCTTCCAATGGGAACATCCACTAGTTATGCCCTGCTGGGGAGCAGGATACATGGGTAGATAGTCCAGACTCTCCTTGACACCTTTTCTCCTAAAGTGCTTCCTTGGTGGTCCCTGGGGCACTTCTAAACCCCCCATGTTCCCTGAGACAGAAAGTGCAGCCACAGAGAAAGCGTGTAGTGTAGGGGACAAGGGAATCGGGGGAAGGAGGGCAGGGGAAGGGACACGTAGGCAGGATGTGTTCTTCAGCCGGCTAGCAGCGAGAGTTGGCCGGAAGGTGGCCTCAGAGCGATCCCACCTGAGGACGGGGCAGCTGGGGAGTTTATACAGCAACCTCCAGACTGTGAAGGAAGGCTCCCAGGGACAATCGGGTGGCACAGCCATCTCTCACAGCGGGAAGTCAGGCCACAGGCATGGAGGGCACCGGCCAGTCTGTGCTCGGGCCCTGGGCGCGATGGGTCCTTGACCAGTCTCAGTCCTAGCCTGTGACAGCTTCCTCCTCAGGGTGCAATAGAGTGATTTCCACCTGAAAGCCTTTTGTGACAGGACTTTTGGGGTAAGCTAAAAAAAAAAAAGGCCAGGGGCAAACGTAATTTCCAATCCGTGTTCTCTTCAGGCCACCTCAAAAATTGCCTGCTCAGGGCACAGAAGTGTGTGGAAGGAACTGCTGTCCAGCCAGCTCTCCCTGAGGGGGATGTGCAGGCCAGGAGCCACCCCATGGGTGAGGCTGGCGGCGTCGCTTGCTCCTTGGGACACCCTGTGGTAGTCAGCACAGATCTGCATAGACCCGGAACACGAATTTGACCACCCACCAGGTTCCAAGCACCTACTCTGTGCAGTGTCATGGGGGAGGGCGGACAATGCTGGGTCAGGTAGAGAGGGCCGAGGCCGGGGGAGTCACAGGAAGAAGATGACGATGGACACAAGCTGCCCTCGGCTGCAGAGGGTGACCACTTGGTGGCCCCAAGCTGCAAGACTGCCACAGATATTGTTCTAGAAATAGAATGAGTACTCCTGGCTACCACTCACTAAAGAGAACCAGGTCAGGCCTAAGTGGCATTTGTTAAAAACTGACTGGGTGCCGGGCAGCTGGCTGACTTTTTCATAGATGTCACCACACCAAAGCCCCCCTGCCATCCCAGAGGGAGGTGCTGCTAGCCCCTATTTCCCAGGAGGGGAAACTGAGGCCCAGAACTTGGCAATGGCTTGCCCAAGGTCACATAGAATGTCTACATGGTGTTAGAGGAGGAGGCCGTCGTGCGGGAGTTCAGCAAGATGTGGCTCTGGCTGCAGATGGCCAAGGGAATAGGCACATGGCTCTTTGTACACGACTGGCAAGGAAGACCCTTGGCTTCCAGTTTGCCTCTCTTGCAGAGGTTGAGCTGCTCGTAAAAATATATATGTGATAAATAGGCATGTGGAAGGAGGGAAGAAGGGAGCCCAGCCGGGCCCTGGCAGCTGGCACACAGCCCTTCTCCAGCAGTGCATGGTGGTAAGGTGGCTCTGGAGATCCGGAAGCTTCCCCAGCTGTGACTAATCCACCGTGGGCCTCACGCCCAGCTTAACCTCTCTGGGCCTCCTCTTGGTCACTTCAGATCAAACGGGCTATGAATTAAATTATACCTCAGTTAGAATAGCAGAAGGAGCATGTTTTTGAAATGAGACAGATCCTGGCTCTGCCACTTATTAGCTGAGTGACCTTGGGCAAATCAAGTGACCTCTCTGAGCCCCAATGACCTCAGCTACAAAGTAGAGAAGAAAGTAACGTCTACTCGGCAGATGTGCTAGGAAGATTTACAATATGAAAAGTGCCTACCACAATATATGGCATTACTACATATTGTATTATTGCTGTTGTCATTATGGCCAGCTGACATTTTTAGGTTCAACTTCCAAGAAGGCTTAATTTCTCCCTACAGACTCTGTTATGAAAAAGAACACCTTCATCTCCCTGCATGACCTCTGCAAATGTTCCCACATCGCCAGGGCTGCCCCACCCTCTGCCTCCTCCTCTCCTCTCTGAGTGGGGATCCTGGCACCTTCCATCTTCCGCTCCAGGCAGGTCAGGCTCAGCCCCACTGCTATCCCAGGCCCAGAGCCCGTCACTGAAATCTTCCCTGCGGGCTGGCAGCCACAGTGTGGCCCACAGACCCCTCTGAGGGCAGAGGGAGGGAGGCAGAGCAGAAGGAGCCAGAGCCCAAGCATCAGACTGGCCTCGAAACAACTGTGTGGTCATGGGCAAGTTGCTTCACCTCCCTGAGCTTCTTAAAATGTGGTAAGCAGCCCCTCTCTGCAGTGGAGCAGAGGTGAAGGAGTCTAGAAGATATCAAGTATACACTGGACACAGGAGGGGCTCCCTTCCGGTGGAAGGAGGCAATGCTGCTTCTCTCTCTCTGCCTTGAGACAGTGCCCAGGCTACGTACCTATCCTTAGCTTCCCTCCCTGCTCTCCCTGGATCAGGGAGCTGAGGGTAGGAGGCCCACTCCAATGCAGTCAGCAAGCGTGGGAGGCCCCTGGTGCAGGACACCGAGCTCCCATGCCAGTTGTTCCTCCAGAGGGCCAGCTCATGGGGCAGGACACCAGCAAAACCAGAGGCTGCCTGAGCCGGGCCTGGCTGCCCTGAGTTCCGGGCAGAATCTGGCTTCCTCCCCACTTCAAGTCTCACTCCTGGTGCACAGGGGCACTCAGAGGTACTGGCTACATCACTGATGGAGGCCTTAATTGTAGCAGATTCTAATCAGTACTTTTTTTTTTTTTTAAGTTTATTTGTTTGCAAAGAGAGAGAGCACAGCAGAGGAGTGGCAGAGAAAGAGGAGAGAGAGGGGATCCCAAGCAGGCTCCATGCTGTCAGCTGAGAGCCCAACACGACACGGGGCTCGAACGTATGAACCATGAGATCATGACGTGAGCCAAAACACTTAACCAACTGACACACCCAGGCGCCCCTCTGATCAGTACTTCTTTTTTTTTTTTTTTTTTTTTAGCGTTTATTTATTTTTGAGACAGAGAGAGACAAAGCATGAACGGGGAAGGGTCAGAGAGAGGGAGACACAGAATCTGAAACAGGCTCCAGGCTCTGAGCTGTCAGCACAGAGCCCGACATGGGGCTCGAACTCATGGACCGCGAGATCATGACCTGGGCCGAAGTTGGCCACTTAACCGACTGAGCCACCCAGGCGCCCCCCTGATCAGTACTTCTTGATAGACCCCCTTGTCCATGGTTGAGAGTAGATGTGGTTATTGAAGAAGGGCTTTGGTTGAATGTGTGTAGGTTGATTTCACTCTTCATTTAGTTTGCTGATAACATTAATGCTAATAATAATCATGTCATCACCTATTTATCAAGCCCTGTTTTGTGCCATTCACTCTATATGTTATTTCTAGTCCGTAAACAATGCTGGGAACCAAGGGGACCCCCCCCCCCCACCTTACAGAAGAGAGAGCTGAAGCTCAAAGAGGTAAAATAACTTGCACCAGGTACCCAGCTGAAGACAAAGGAAGTCGAGATCTGAACGCAGTTCAGCTCGACCCAGGGCCAACCCAGGCCCTCCCCCCCAAACCTCCTATGCCGCTAACTGGGTTCACAGCTTCTTCCAGAGTTAGCTGCTGTGCTGGGAAATGCACTGACCGCTAGGAAAAGCAGTACCCGGGCTGAGCAGGGGTCCTGCAGGTTTTGCTGAATAGAGCTGGTATGTGAATGAGCTTTACCGCCTCATCTGCTTTGAAAAAGGAGGGTGTCTGACAAAAGGGAGTCACCCTGCCCTGTCACCACCTCCACAGGTTTCAGCCTGTGTCCCTGGCCATTTAGCATGAACCTGGGCCACTGGTACCACCAGTGGGGAGCACTGCCATTGGGGCTTGTCCTGAGTAAAGCTGGCATCCACATTCTCACAGGTGAGTAGCACCTGTTCTACTTAATACAGTCATTCGTCAGGCTTAACAGGCTGTGGTGGGAGGATCAGAGAAACAGGGGTTTGGGGGGGGTGGTGTCCACACAAATCCTGGCTCTGTCATAACCTCGTGGAAAGCTGGGCACCTCCCTTAACTTCTGTGAGCCCCAGGTTCCTCACTTGCTACACAAGGATACTTATGATGTGTCTTATAGCTCAGGACACTTTTTTAAAGCTTTTTAAAAAATGTTTATTTCTGAGAGAGAGAGGCACATAGTGCGAGTGGGAATGGGGCAGAGAGACACACACACACACACACACACACACACACACACACACACACACAGAATCCAAGCAGGCTCCAGGCTCTGAGGTGTCAGCACAGAGCCCGAAGTGGGACTCGAACCCATGAACCGTGAGATCATGACCTGAGCTGAAGCTGGACACTGAACCGGCTGAGCCATCCAGGTGCCCCTCTCAGGACAGTTTTGATGGTCAAAAATAACAAAGTTGGGGTACCTGGCTTGCTCAGTCAGTAAAGCATGCAACTCTTGATCTCAGGGTTGTGAGTTCGAGCCCTGCTTTGGGTGCAGAGATGATTTTAAAGAAAAAAAAAAAAATCTTAAAAAAAAACCCAGAAAGTAGATTTGAAAGTTAAAAAGCATTTATAAGTAGGAGGCATTATGCTTATTGAGACCGTCATTACTCATTAATAACAACTATTTGTATCATTAATGACAACTCGGGCCTATGATACTCTTACCTATGGCCTTTATTGTGAAATGTTTAATATATGCCTAACACATGCAGTGTCTCACATGATCTCTATGGCAGCCCTTATGAGATGATTCTGGGTTTGATTCCCATTTTACAGGAGGAGAAACTGAGGCTTGGTTTCTAAGCATCACAGTGCCCAAGGGTTTGGTCTGGGACCTCCTCCCTTTAGTAGCTACGCTCATTCCCCAGCAGACTTCACACTGTCTCATGGCTATAAAAGCCATATTTATGCGGGACTCTCCCCTGCACCCCATATGCAACTCCATACACAGCACCTCCTCTCAAATGTCCTATGGGCATCTTAACCCCCACATGTCCAAGGTAAGGCTCTTGATCACTACCCAACCTACAGTCTTCCTCATCTCAGTTGATGGCACCTCCGCCCTTGCCGTTGCTTGGGCCCCAAACCCGGAGATCATCCTGACTCCTTGACTCTTCTCTTTTTCTCACCCACTCCAGCAAATCCCATTGGAATTTTCAGAATATATCCAGCATTCAGCTACTTCTCATCACCTCTTCTGTTACCTTCCCGATCCAGGCCACTAGCATCTCTAATAGCCTCCTAAGTGGCCTCCATGCTTCTACCCAGACCACCCTACAATCTATTCTCAAGACCACAGTAAAAGCGATCCCACTAAAACCTAAGGCAAATCATGTTGCTCCTCTTCCCAAGAGTCTGTATTGACTCCCCACCACACTCAGAGAAAAAGCCAAAGGTCATACATGACCTGCCCATCCCCGTGCCTGGATCCTCTCTGGCTTCATACCGTGTTCCTGTACCCTTCACAGCACATGTGCCTCAGGGCTTTTGCACTTGCTGTTACTGTCAGCTGGATGGTCCTTCCCAGACACACCCACTGGGCTCACCGCTGCTCTGTTTCAAGTTCTTTACTCAAATGTCTCTATCTCAACAAGGCCTCCTCCAACACACTCTAGCCCCTTCCCTGCTTTACTTTTCTCTGTGGCACTTATCACTAGCTAACATTTTATTCATTTTTACTGCCTGATTTTGTCTGTCTCTACCTACTAAATATAAGCTTCACAAGGACAGAGTTTTTTTTATCCGTTTTGCCTGTGTCATTTGTATCCCCAGTGCCTACTAGTAATTGTCACATAGTAGGTGCTCAGTATGTGCAGAATAAATGAATTTTTAAAAAATGACTTGTCCAGGGTCAAACGGCGGAAGAGCTGGGGTTTTATTTATTTTTTTTTTTATTAAATTTTTTTTTCAACGTTTATTTATTTTTGGGACAGAGAGAGACAGAGCATGAACAAGGGAGGGGCAGAGAGAGAGGGAGACACAGAATCAGAAACAGGCTCCAGGCTCTGAGCCATCAGCCTAGAGCCTGACGCGGGGCTCGAACTCCCGGACCGCGAGATGGTGACCTGGCTGAAGTCGGACGCTTAACCGACTGCGCCACCCAGGCGCCCCAGAGCTGGGGTTTTAAATTCTGGGCTGACCCTAATGTGTATTCCCAATCTGGGGAGTAGGCAAGGAGGCAGGGAGAGACACAGAGAGAGAGAGAGAGGAGAACTGTTCTGTTTACCCCTTGCTTTACAAGCAGTCTGGATGGGGGGCAGGAGCTGAAAAAGGAGTAGGTAGCCAGCGTAACCTCAGACAAGTATTCGTGAATGTTCCCATCACCTCCCCCACCCACACACAATGGGTACACTCATTCGGTCAGCTGCTTCAAAAAAGCAAATAGACCAATTCCAAAGCAGTCTCTAAAGTGACTTTCCCAAGGTCACCCAGCTGATTAGTGACAGAGCTGTCAACACTCACAAATTCTGGAACAATTTCTGTGAAATCCCTGAAAATTGCTTTTTCAAAGATAACTGGCTTTTGACAAAGTCCCCAAAGAATGAGGTAAGGGCTTCTGTCCAAATGCGTCCATCATCTCCTTTGTTCCTGACCCTAAGGCTGCTGGCAGACACAGGCCTGCTTGTGAAAGTCGTGATAAAAGAATCCATTGCAGTCGAGGAAAATGTCAGGCCGAGGCATGAGAAATACCACATCTGCTCCCTGTCCTACCCGCCCCCCCCCCCACTTCCACACCTCAGCCTGCCTCGCTCCTTTGGGCTCTACCCCACTTGGCAAACACCCAGGTTTCAGGACTCAGAGGTCCCTTCCTCTGCAGAGACCTACCTTATCTGCTATCTGTGCCCTCTCGGCGCCCTTTCTCCGCTTTCTGAGGTCTATGGAAACCTGCAGCTCTTACTGGACTGTTCCATTTTTGGTGGGCAAATGGGCTGGACCATGCAGGCCTATCTTTGCAGCTGCAAAGCCCAGCCAGGATCTGGCCTGGGGGAAGCGGACAAGGCTCAGCCAGTGTTTGGACAGTGAATATGGACCTACTGGATGAGGACAAGGATTTGTCACACGCTCCCCTTCCTTGAGGACCAGTAACCTCTAGCTGGGATTGGTCCCGTCCTGGGGGACCTGGCTGTCCACAATAAGCAGGATCAAGGTCGCCAGGAAGGGCTGCTAAGTGCACACACCGGCACCTGAAATCCCACTGCAGTGTTCCACTGAGTCACAAAGGAAGCAAGTTGCAGAATGGTAAGTACGGTCTGGTCCCGTTTGTGCTTTGCGAAAAAGCAAGTGCACACATCAGTATTTAGCTGTGGATACAGATGTGCTAGAAGACGTCTGAGGAGCTCTTCCAGAAATTGGTCACTGTTGGCTTTTCTTGGTTGGGGCTCCCCTGAGATGAGGGGAGCAGGTAGTTTCGGCGGGGGGGGGGGACATGATGTCCGAAAATATGAGGGAAAGGGCAGAGTACAACAGGGAAGGGAGGAAGACAAGAAAGGGTATGGTTTTTGTTTCTTAAAGTTTATTTGAGAGAGACACAGAGAGCACGAGCAGGGGAGGGCCACAGCGAGAAGGAGAGAGAATCCCAAGCAGGTTCCGCAATGACAGCGCAGAGCTCAATGTGGGGCTCGAACTCATGAACCGTGAGATCATGACCTGAGCCAAAACCAAGAGCCAGACACTTAACCAGCTGAACCACCCAGAAGCCCCAAGAAAGAGCATGCTAATGAGCTCACACAGATGGGGGCACCTGGCCTTATTCTCTCAGGTCCCTCTGAGCAACCTCAGTCATGCTTCAAAGCTGTCCTGGGGGCTGGAGGCATTTATCCCCTGGCCCCCCTCCTCACAGTAGTTGACGGGTACCCCCCACGGGTACGTCCAGGTGGTAGCTGCACCCAGCTGAGGGGCCGCTGCAGCTCAGCACAGAGCAGAGCGGACGGAAGCCAGCACAGTGCCAAAGTGACGGGCCCTGGGAACGCCCACCACAGTGGCTCTGAAACCCAGTGGGCTGGGGGGATGAAGCATGGGCACCCCAAGAATCTGCTAGGAAATGGGGATGGATGGAGAGCACTTTTTATATCCCTGTGTGTGTGTTGATTTGTAAGGGGCATTGAGCACAAAGAAACAGGAAATCTACCTCTGCTCCTGCCTAGAAGTAACCTTGGATAGATAACCTGTTTGGAGCGTAGCCTTCTAGCATTAGTTTTTATAGTGTGTACTTACATTAATTTCGTACTTGTGGACTTACATATGTATCACTTTGTGCCCTCTTTGTGTTTCCCGCGTAATACTGGCAACGTCACCTTTTGAAGCTGGTGCTAACAGCCTCTCTAGTCCAGGGCCGGGTCCATTTCCAAGACAGATTGGAAGGAGTTTTGGGTCCTGGTGGAACTCAGAGAGCAGGGAGACCCCAGGAGGCCAGCTCCCCACCTCACGGTGCACAGTGGATTTATCACTCTGACACTGTGGTCCCAAGCTATTAAACACAGTGCTGCCTAAACGGCCAACAGGGCTTTAAATCTCTGCTCCAGGGTCACTTCCATTTTCCTGCTCACTGAGCACAACCAAACTTTTGCGTCCTAAAGAAAAGTCTATTCCTTAAGGTTGTAAACACAGAAGAGTCCCACCATGCCCACTCCTGCCACAGACAAGGCAGCAACTCCTCACCTGCCGCTCCCCGTCCCACTCTGCCTCTCCCCCTGCCCATGGCAGCCTAGGTGGGCAAGGCAGAGAGCAGGGCCCCGACCTTGGTACTCGGCTCTGTGCCCAGGTCCAGCTCTGCTGCTCCCTGGCTGTGCAACCTCAGGCAAGCCATTTCACCTCCTGAGCCTCTGCTTCCTCATCTGGAAAATGGGTACGTCACACTCGCTTCCCGGGACTCTGAGGATCAAACAAGATCATCGGATAAAGCAGCTGTCACAGGTCGGGACATCGTCGGGACCCAGACACGGGGGCTCCACCGGCACATCTTAGGCTTTTCGCCTCCTGCTGGGTCTGTCTCCTGAGTGACCTCCCCCTGTGGCCTGCTCCCACTCCACTCTCCAATCTTGTCTGCACAAAGTCCACAGTGTCTGCCATCCCTCCACGTACTGCGAATCCTCCAAAAATGTGGCTTTCTTGGTGCCCCTCCAGCCCCTCCCTTGGATCCCACTGCCTGCAGCTAGGGTCTAAATGCGGCTGAGAGATCCAGGCCTGCCTCAGCCCAGCCCCACCGCCTTCCATGCCTGTCACCCGGCTGCTGCCGGCCACACTGCCAGCCACATGCGGCAAGCACAGCCCACCTCAGAGGCAGGTCCCAGGAGCTCGTCCTCTGAGCTAGGGTCAAGGTCCTGCGTGCAAATCCGACTACAGCGGCTCAGAAGCCCTGGTCCTCGGTTGTGTATCACCTCAGGGGCAGCTGTTCCTGAAACTCTGGGAGTCCTCCACCCCCAGCCCTTCCCCTCTTAATCCCAGGGCCTGCTCCTCTTGACGTTCCCAAGAGGACAGCGCAGGCTCCGGGTCAGTTCACCCAGGAAGTCAAACCTCAGCTTCATGTCTCAGCAGCTGGGTGACCTTGGGCCAGCCCTTAGGCCTCAGTTGCCCCAGGAGGAACCTTAACAGCAGCCTACATCTATAGTGTTTTTAGGTAAAGGAGCTGTTGACAGAGCCTGGGACAAGGTATCATTATTATAATCTTTACCATAGTTCTGACTCGTCAGGTGTCCTATGTGTCGCTTTAAAGTTATTGTCACTAATCCTCAGGCTGCAAGGGAGGTCATGTTATCCTTATCTCACAAACAAGGAAATGGCGAAGAGGAGCAATTACCCAAAGACGGTGCTTTTTGGAGCTGTAACCTCCTACACGCACACATCATGTGCCAGGCTTTAAGCCCTTCCTGTACATTATCATACGGGTGAGCCTTCCAACAGCTCTGCAAGGTAGGTACTATTATTATTATTATTATTATTATCATCCCCATTTCACATAATGAAACCAAGGCACAGAGAAGTTAAGTAACATATGCAAGGTCACACAGTAACCAGTAGCAGGGTCAGGATTGGAACCCAGGCAGTTGGAGGCCAGAGCCTAGGCTCCCATCTGCCATCCTCGGTGTCTCTTCCCTGCTTTGCCCTCTCTTATTTCATGTGAGTCTCCAAACAGCCTCTCAAGGTAGGTAGTATTAGCCCCATTTCACAGCTAAGCAAAGGGGGCTCTGGCACACGGCAGGTATGAAATTAAACCAGGAGACAATCCATTTCCAGCTGTGAAAATAAAATGGCTCAAAACTTCCCTCAAATTCTTTCTGTATTATTGCATTCTCGAAGTTCTCCTCACTGAGGAATGAGGCTGCAGCTATTTAGTGACATTGTATTTCTTTCTTGTCCTCCTAGTCCATGCTCTCACTGCACAGCCCATTCTGTGCAAATCCCGGTTTAGGGAAGGGCAATGGATGCCTTAAGGAGGTGGTAGATCGGAAACGAAATCAGACTGCAGAACACCAAGAAACCCTTTGCCTTAATTCAGCTCAGCTTTGGGGCTTTGGAGACTGACTGGCCATGCGCTTGGCTCTATTTGCAGGAAGTGCACCAAAACACCATGGGAATCCCTGGGGAGAGGACCTTCTGGCTGTGAACCAACAAGACAAACACGGGAATGCGTGCTAATTGGCTCCATGCCCACAATGAAGGGAGGCATTATTAACTGAGCCGCCTTCTTTCCCACAAAGGCAAGGTAGGGCCTCAGGATCCTTCGCAGAAGAACAGTATTACAGGCAGCACCTACTGACCAGAGCTACCTTTCTCATCTTCCTTGCAGCCGAGAGTGGTATGTGATAACATATTGACCATTGAGCTATAAGCAGAAGCATGGTATGGTATTTCTGAGACATCTTTTTAAAGGAAAGAATGTGCCCTCCTTCACCTCTTCTTTTGTCCTACTGCCCGAAGTGTGTGTGCAAAAGCTGGAGCTCTGGCAGCCATTCTGTACCATATGGTACCTTTGGGAATAGAAGTCACAAGCTGATGAGGTAGAGTAGCAGGCAAAAGGAACCTGGGGCACTGATCACCTCATGGAGGCTCACAATATCCTTGGACTGCCTGCTTCCTGATTTACCTTAAATGAGAGAGAAATGAATCTCTCTTATTGTTTAAGCCTATATTAACGGCAATTTTTGGCCACACACAGCCAGACCTATTTCATCCCAATACACCGCTAGCCCCACTTTATTCCCCAGGTAGACTTCCATCTGCTCTCCAGTTTGTAGGCCCTGAATCTATCAAGCTGCTTCACACCCCATGCCTGCCCCTGCCACATGCTATTCCTCTGTCTGAAACACACTCACCTTCATTTGGCAAACACCAACTCATCCTTCAAAACTCAGCTTCAGTGCTCCTCCCTGGGAAACTGTCCTAGATTCCTAGGTTATAGTACACCCACTTCTAAGTTCTCACAGTGCTCTGGGTCTCCTGCTCCACTGTAGCTCCTAACACCTTGTCCTGTAATAATCTATATCCATAGCTGTCTCTGGGTATACCTGGCGGTAAGGGCAACGTCCAAGCTTCCCAGTGCAAAGGAAGCACAGTAAATGCAGAATGAATGAACAATATATGAGTGAGTGCCTGGGGCTGTCAGACATTCTATGCCATAGAAGTTACAGTAACTGCTGTAGTCAGGGAAGGCTTCCTGGAAGAGGGGTTGAAGATTGCACAGAGCACACCAGCTCTGGGGCTATTGAGCCAGGCTACTCCCTGGCCTGGTGTGGCAAAGCAGGCAGCACAAACCTTCCAGAGATCTTTATATGGCTTTAATGGAATGTCTCCAAGACAGTCCCTAAGTGTCTCTGAGAGGTCATGGCCCCCAGCTAGAGCCTGGATCATGGATTGGGATTGATTGACAGGGCAGCTGCGTAAAGGAGCTCTAAGGCCCTGGGTCAGGCATGGGAGGGGTCGAGCATTGTTGGAAGCTGGGTTACTCCGTGCTGGCGATGTAGGGCCATCTGGTTTGGGTCAGAGGTCTCCAGGGACAGGTTTGATTTATAGGCCACTGCAGTCGCCCAGGCGGCATGGAGAGGAGGGCAAAGAGGGGCCAGGGCAGGGGTGTCGGGGAGGAGGATGGAAGGGCCAGGCAGAAGCTCCCTGGAAGGCTGAGCAAGCACTGTGCTTCTGCTCTGGGCCTTGGAGTGCCTCAGGTTGCATTTAATAGAGCAACATTACAAAAGAAAGATTGAAAAGAACTAAGAAGTCTTTATTGCATGCCCACTATCCACCTGGGAGTATATCACATGCTGTTACTGTTGGGAGAAGAAACAGCCACCTGAGCTCCATCCAGTGATGCCAGGCCTTGGGCACTGTGCTAGGCTTTTCATGCTGGCAGGCTCATTGGCCTCTCTGTCACCCTCCAGCAGAGCCATTATTAGCCACATTTTACAGATGATGGGAACAAAGCAAAAGTGCAGAGTCCCGCGGTTTGGAAGGGCAGAGCTAGGATTCAAGCTCGGGCTTTCTGCCCAATTCAGAGCCTTTCCCCTATGCCCTGAAGGGCCTCCAGAGGTTCTGGAGTTAGTGGAGGGAGAGGTGACAGGGGCCAGAGTCCAGCAAGGAGGAGCCACAGAGAACGACGTCCGAAGATGTGTCACCAGGAAGGTGGTCATGCCTTCATCTTTTCTTGGTTACAAACCCTGCAGGCCCCTACTATCCACCCAGATATGCTCCAATGGTACAGAATGTTGTTACTCCAGACTGAGATCACTAAAGAGGACTTTAAAAATGAAGTTGGTATCTCTCTGACCTGTGAGAAAGGATACCTTTAGGCAGACAGAGAGGTGGGGCTGGCCTCCAGTCAGGGGGCACAGCATAAGCAAAAGTGTGAGGGTGAAATTTGCCTGGTCTCAGGACTGGGGGCCATACTCTTGTTTTTTTAATGTTTATTTATTTTGGGGCCATACTTTTGTGATGGAAGTTCTGATACGCGGGCTCTGCGGAGGGAGGCCACACACAGGGCACATCGCCTTGGGGTGGCCTAGAGAAAGGGGCACAATGAGGGCCCCTGCCCCCCAGGCCTCCCTCCTGACAAGAGGCTGAGAAAATGGGGCCCGAGTGGGGCCGATGCCTGTCCTATGTCTTGTGGCGGACATTTCCTGAATAAGAGGGGCACCATCCAGGGTTCTATTTGGGGTAGGGGGTGGGTGGGTAGCAAGGGGACAACAGAAAAACCACAGAGCACAGTTCCCATGGACTGGGGCACTCCATTCCTCTAGCTCCTTGGATACGTATGGTGTCCCCACTGTCTAGTGAGGACACCTGAGGCTCAGGGGGTGAGGGGGTCCTGTGGCTGGCCTAGGTCACACAGCTCCGCAAAACCTGGCCTTAAACACACATCTAGAGACGTTCAGATCGTCAAGTTGAGGCTAAGCAAGGAAAACAAGGATGCTACAGGGCATATCAGATGGTTTAAAAACTCTGCTACAGCTCATCGTGATCAGAGGAAAGATGCCAGGAGCAAGAAAGGAGGCCTTCAGGACCTCCTGAAAGGGAGCCTTTGAACTTGGAGTCAGACAGATAAGGTTCCAATTCCAGTTCTGGCCCTGCAACCTTTTAGCTTCTAGCAGCCTCAGTTTCCTCATCCATGAAATGGGGATATTAATATGACCCACACAGGGCCAAAAGGATGGGATGCATATATGTGTAAAACACTTGTTTGGGGCTGGGAGATGTTTATCAAATGGTTCTTTGACTTATCTTCATTGCCACTTTTTTTGGGAAGCGTACCAGTTCTGTGGCAGGAAAGGTGGCTCTGGTGGGATTCGAGCTCCCCTCTCTGTGTTCTGCACGCCCATGGTGCAGACTTCATGAAAAGCCAGAGCCAGACCTGAGCAATGAACCTACCCAGGGCTGGTGTGTAGCAGGCAATCCATCATTGACAAGCCGGCCAGAAATGTCACCTCCCAGCTAGGAATGCAGACAAAAAGCTGATTTCTGCATGGGGCGGGGGCCTACATGATGAAACCAGACACCAGGCTGCTTCCTGCCAACAGCATGTGCGAGGTACTGGCAAAGCCCAGCTCTGGCCTTTGACCTCTGCCCTTGATTTGTTTACACACAGTGGGGCTGGGGTCAGAGCCTGAGATGGGCCATGGGTTCAGAAAATGACAACCAGACCTAGCCAGATGTGCCTATGTGTCAGGGACAACGAGAGTGTTCAACAACTCTCAGAGCATGGCTAGGTGTTGGTGAAAGGCCACCGGGTCAGGAGCAAAGAGGACAAGCCAGCATGGCCCCCCACATGGTGGCCACCGGCCCTGTTCCATTCAACTGAGCAAAGGCAAAGTGCCTGAGTATTCGGGGCTAAGGAGACACCGGAAGAACGGGCTGGTCCCCTTCTCCAAAGAGCCTACCATCCAGTTGGAAAGACAGGACAGACACCTCAGGTCCTTAAAATCACAGCTGAAGCCCGTCTGTGATTACAAGTCAACACAAATCGTCAACAGTGCTCTGTGAAGCACTCTCTAACATGATTTGGCCGTACCATTGACAGTGGACTTTCAAGAGCCTGATTTTATTTCATCTCCATCAAAACCTTCATTTCTTCTTCCTCCCCTTTCACTCAAAAGGAAGCGGAGGCTCCGTGGGCTCAGAAACTTGCCCAAGGACACAGACCTGGGGGTGGGTGATGGCTGCTCTCGGATCTTGAACCCAGGTGTCCAGACCTGTTTCTTCCTTGAGGCAGCCGCCACTCCCCAGGGGCTCCTGGCCCCTGCTGTCCCCAGGCCCTCCTCTTTGGCATTCCTTGCATACCTCTGTCACTGGCCCCCTCCTGGCTCTCCTCACCCAGGACCTTTGACATTCTCTAAGGTTCCCTTCCTGGTTGTGCCCAACACTCCCTGGATGGGCATCTGTGCTGAATCTTCTTCCTACACCCACCTTGCTCAAGCCAGGCCCAGGGGAAAGCTGACTCTCCTCTTGGCACTGACCCCAGAATAGTTCCAGAATGGAAACAGAGGCCTGCACCCCTCTATTATGTTCCCCAGTCCTCCCCAGGGGCTTGAAAGCAGCGCTGACCGCGAGAACTTTGTGTGACGATGGAAACGCTCTGCATGTACCCATCCAACATGGTAGCCACCACCGACATGTTGCTATGGAGCACTTGAATGTGGCTGGTGCAAGTAAAGCACTGAATGTTTAACTTAACTTTCATTAATTGAAACTCAAATCCAAGCAGGTGCATGAGGCTAGCGGCTGCTGTACTGGACAGCACAGCAGTGTAAAATATTTGTCATCATGTGCAGATAGTGTCTCAACACTAGATAACAAAACAGGACAATGGAGATGCTTTGAGGTCATCTTGTCCAATCCCCTCCTTCCAGTAGTAGAGAAATAAAGGCACAGAAAGGTGAGGTAACTTGCCCGACGTCACACAGAGCTGATGGCCAAGGTGGAATGGGTTGAACCAGCTTTTTTGGCTCCAAATCTAGCATTTTTTTCCAGGACTTAACTGCTCCTTCTCTTTTCCACCCAACACCAGACTCTAGGTAAATCAAGTTACTTCAGCCTGAAAATGTTTTTTCAACTCACATATCTCAACAATCCATTTTGCCACAACACCTTGAATAACTGAGGGAAGCTGACGGTGTCGTCCAAAATGGAAACAAAGTCCTCCACCTGCCATGTCCCTCCTGGGTGGCTCACCCGGCCTGGAGGTGACAAGCGCCTAAGCCAAAAGACATCTGTCCCATCCCTGGAGCTCCATCATGCCAGGGGACAGAAGGGAAGGCAGAGCCTACCTGCCCAGAACCCACCCAGGTGTCCCCCTTCCCAGGGTGCAGCCAAGGACACGGAGGAGCAGAAGCACAATGAACAGTGGCTGGCCCAGACCTTGGCCACAGTGGTGGCTCCAAGCCCTGGGTCACCCACTCACCACCCAGATAGGGAAGACAACTGTGAACCACAAATCACCAGCCACAGCACCCTCAACAGCCTGGAGGAACAAAAGAACAGTGTGGGGCTAGACCTACCCAGGTCCCCATGGGCTTCCCTGCTCTGGAGAGGCCCCTTCTCTGGGGCCTTCATCTGGACTGCCAGATGGCTCTTAGTAGACCCACGGAGCCCTGTCATGCTCACACACACACACCCCTAGGATCCGCCTCTTGAGCAGTGACAATGTGGAAAAATGAAAGATGGAGTTCAAATCAGCATTCCCACTCACAGTGCGACCTGGGCAAGGCTCCCAAATTTTCTGGGCCTCAATCAACTCCTCTGTAAAAATGGAAATGGCAATACCCACCTCAAACAAAGCTACCCTCACCAAACGTCCAACAGCGTGCCATTTGGTAGAACCAGGAGACATGTCCCAGTGGAAAAGGAACTTTAAATATTGCTTCTTTAAAATAAGGTTGTTTACGACTTTTTAAAAAACAGTGAATCATCTGAGTCTGTAGGATGGGAGGAAATGCCACGGGCTGCAGGCCCCCAAGTCCTGCCTCTGCCAACCCCTATGTCTCCCAGCCCTTGATCTCCCCTGCACCACACCCGGCCTTGCTGGCTGCCCTGTTGGCCACAGACTTGCCGCCTGGTGCCCAGCAACTCACTCTTCCCCAGGTCTTCCCAGGGCTGCCTCCACCTTACCATAGATACCTCCAGGGCCCATCCCCAGCAGCAGCATATGGAGACACCCCTTCCCATCATGGTCCCCTGTTTTGCTCATTTAACCACAATTTTCCATGTCTAGATTTATCACAGCATTTATTTGTTTTTTTCTGTTTCTGCCTTTTCTCCTAAATTGCCATCACAGTACCCCCAGTGCCTGGCACACAGGAGATGTTTTAAAAAATAGTCACTGACTGATAAGCTGAGTGATAAAAAGCCTCTCTTATTGTGACCATGGCTCTCCAGCAGACTGTGGCTCCACGGAGAGTGGAAAGCCCGCCTGCCTCCCCTGCTCACCACTGCAGCCCGGCTCCCGGCCCAGGTCAGCACAGGTCAGGCCCTTCACAAACACTGAGTGAAAGGATAAATCACCTCCTTACACCGCGGGACGGACTGGCCCCCGCAGGACGGCATGTGGTTGAGCAACGCTTATTTACACCAAGATCAAATTACTGGCTGTGGGCAGAGTGCGACTCATTTTAATTTACTATTCCTGGCTAATTGGAAACTTCTTAGGATTCCGTTCCCCGAAGTTTCAACAGGAAGCTTGTAAAGGCTTTTGTGCAGATGCTGTAGGAGGAATGTGCTCTTCCCTGGGCCTTGTCCTCCTCCACCCAAACCTGCAATGGTTTTTCACCCTGCCACGTGGACCCTCGGTTATCTAGTCATTCGTTCAACAGAGGTCACTGAGAAAGCACCATGTGCCAGATGCTGAGGACACGAGGGCAAAGGGGGCGACCTAGTCTCTGTCGACGGGGAGAAAAACAGTGGCTCCGGACGTCACGAGACCGCACCTCGGCCATCCCAAAGGTGCAGAAGTGGCACACACAGGTATGTTCCACCCCCTGGAGCCCTGGCTGAGGGACTGATTCGGGGCAGAACTTCCACACGATGGACCGATCGACCCCGACACCCCTTGGGACACCCCAGGAGGCAACAAGGGGAGTAAAGCAGCCTCTCCAAACTCAGGCACCCAACACTGACACTCGACCCGTTGAGGCAGCAGTGAGGTACATGAGCACACTCCCCGTTCCTGGACCACTCAGTCCTCACACACCCTCACACTCACCCCTTTCCTGAGGCAACTCCAAAGGAGCTGGACTAAACGTCCCACCCTCACTCGGCACCCGGCCTCCACGTGAGTGGCCCTTGGCCATATCTAGGCCCCTCCCCACAGAGGCGGCCACACTTAGGGAGATAAACCGGATCCCACATGCACCTCCTAGCAAGGCCCAGACTCAGGCAGAGATCTGTCATCCACCTCACTAAACACCAGAAGCAAACCCACTCTCACCCTGGGACTCTCTCATGAAATGCATTTTGAGGGAGAAACATCAACAAATAGGGCAAGATCTGGAACACGGCCGTAGCTCCAAATGGATCACCTCAAGCGCTTCTACTTAAATGGCTCCAAAGCCAAGACAGCAATGTCTTTGCTGGCAGCTCCCACCCCTCGCTGCTCCCCAGGGGGGTCGCCAGCCTGGGAGGTGGGCAAGATGAGAGGCACCAGGTGCCTCATCAGATGTGGCCCCAGAGGGTCGTGGCAGGGCCGCCCGTGCCCCCCGGGGCTCCCAGCAGGTAGGTCACAAAGCAGGGCTCACAGCTCTGTGTAGAGAAGCGGCCACCACTAAGGATGAAGAACTGGGGAGAACCAGCCCGGCAGTATTTTCCAAGCTCACGCTGTCTCGGCTTAATTTCATCCCAAGCAAATAAATCATTAAGGAGGCATCGAGTCTTGGAAGATGCGATGAAGAACGGCCCTTAAACGGGACAGGCTTAGCTTGAATTATGGAAGGCCTCAGACAAGCAGCCTTATTAGTGTCTGGGCTGGGCTGTAACTCATGCTAACTGCCCCCTTGCCTTAACCAAGGGACACGACTGGGAGGGTCAGCTGGCTCCCCGACCGCGGCAAACAAATGCTGCTGCCAGCCTGGCAGGCTGTTTGCTCTCCCCAGTCGTTTCAACACCGTCCTGCAAATCTGCTTACTCCGTTCATCGCTACCACCGCACCACCCACTCCGCGTCAGCACCGCTCCCACGGGCACAGGTGGGAATGAACACAGTCCGGATGTCCTGTATTTAGGGGGCTTAAATGCCGTGGCAGTGGGTCTGCCGATGCCAGCTTCAGTAAACTCTTCTGCTAAGGCTCGAGACCACCAGCAAAGCTGAAGGAAGGCTCGCCGTGACCCCGTGCGGCCTGGAGGTTAGAGGTGGGGGTGCTGGGGTTGGCGGCCTGGATTCCCCTGCAAACGGCTGCCTCCAAGCTTGTGCTGTGGGCGGGCTCTCCGTCTCCCTTGGCCTCAGGCTCCTCTTGTGGGAAGCGGGGCAACAGTACCTTCTCATCTGTGGGGATTTGATGAGCGAATGTGCACAGGGCACTTTCTAGCATTTGTATGGGGCTGGGGGGGGGGGGGTCTAAATAAGACGATGTGATGCATGAGCAGCGCCAAGCAGTATGTGGACTTTTGTAGGTGCTCAATAACTGTTTAACAAAGATCCGTTTCTATTTACAGTAATCTTTTCCCAAACAAAGTTGCCCTCATGGAAAATTCACGGATTTACTTGTGTATACCTTGCTGGCAGCTGTGTGAATTGGGGTTCCAGGACAGGTAAACTGGGTCACACGGTGGTTGGGGAGGATGAGAACAAGAGGAAAATGGGGCTGGATGGGAAATGAAGGAACTATGCTGAGGCACAGGTGGACATCGGAAGGCTGGGGAGTGTCGGGGGGCAAGGCACAGGAACCACCCTCACGTCAGCCAGGCAGGAGGGGCAGTGGGCAGAGCCTGGCTCGGTAACACTGGGCTTTGATGAGGGGAGGGGGGCGGGCCTGAGGAACAGGCCAATTCCAACAAAGAGGTCAGCACGGACCAAGGCACAGAGGAATAAGCAGGTTGGCTTGGCTGCAGGATCAGAGTGAGGACGGTGGAAGTAAGGGACAAGCCATTCCTGTGGAAGTCTTATCTTGTGCCCTGCCCTCAACATGCAGCTGCGTGAGCATCACCTAGAGGCTTGTCAGACATGCAGAATCCCGGGCACGGCCCACACCTCTTAAGTCAGAACCTCATTTAACAAGATCTCCAGCTGACCTGAATGCACGTTAAGGTTTGAGAAGCACTGCTGACCACGAGTCTATGGGGTGAGTGCCATCATCAGACCCACTTTACAGATGAGAATACTGAGAAACTGAGAAGTTAGGAAACTTATGCCCAGCTCATCATAAATGAAGGGACCAGTGGGTCTCTGATCTCTGGGCTGAACTCCCTGCTCTATGGTCTGAGAGGGGTAGGGACAGGGTCTCTGACATGTAGGAGGCACTGGGAAGCCATGGAGGGTTTCAACTTTGCTCAAACTGCAAAGGCTGCTTCTAGGAAGGCATCATTCTCCTCTTAAACTCCTATGTCCTCTGTCATCTATGTCAGGGTTTTTCAAGATGGGCTCACAAATTGCATTGGATTCTCACTCTCTTGTTTCCAGCGAGGTGCATTTTCAAGGGGGATTGGCAGTCTGGGTTTTAGGCTAATTAGTTGGTGACCTTGGGCATGTCCTCCCAGCTCTCTGGTCCATTCAGCTCCCACCTGTAAAGTGGGGGTCCGGCACTGGCTGCTGGATGGCATCTGTTCCAGTTATAATGCCTGGGGCCTGCCTTCACTCTCCTGCCAGCTCCCGAAGAGTGGAGACCGGCCACCTACTCCCCCTTCCCTTTCCTCCAAAGGTCCAGCAGGGGCTGGCCCACAGCCGGGCCTACTGACCATCTGTTCTCAGGCAGATGCTGCCCCTCGGGCCCACCACCTCCGCAGCTCACCCCCACTGAATATGCATGTGGGGCACAGCTGGCAAGGGGGTCACTTATTTGGACATCCTTGCTGAACACTCGTTCACCAACCAAGTTGCCACCGGGAACTACAAAATGCTTAAACCAGACACTTAGCTGGAAACCTTTGAAACTGCTCACAAGGAAGGCTAAACACTCCCAGCTCATTTGCGACAAACTCACAGTGGTCTTTGAACCTCAGGTGGCATTTCCACCAAGTATCTTAAAGATAAAAGAGTCAAAAACCTCCCCAAACCAACATACTCCCTTATGTGAAATCCCTCAGATTGCACAATGTGGACCGAAATATTTTTTTTAATGTTTATTTTTGAGAGAAAGAGAGAAAGATCGAGCTCTAGTAGGGGAGGGGCAGAGAGAGAGGAAGACACAGAATCTGAAGCAGGCTCCAGGCTCTGAGCTGTCAGCACAGAGCCCAACACAGGTCTCGAACTCACAAACCATGAGATCACGACCTGAGCCGAAGTCAGACGCTTAACCGACTGAGCCACCCAGGCGCCCCGTGGACCAAAATTCAATAACAATGAGTATTTCCACATTTAATAGCTCTAACAGTAATTTTACCAATCTATGGGAGCTGCAATTGTCATAATCCGCAATTGTGAAACCTACTTTTTCCAGTATCTACTATGTGTCAGGCACTGGCCCACTTACTTTGTATATATCATCCACATGACAACTTGTAGCATGGTATGTTTCTATTACTATTATAGATAAGGAAACTGAGGCTCTGAAGTGAAGTGACTTGCTCAGGGTCACAGCTAATGAGCAGCCCAGTCAGGAGTGAGCCCTAGCTTGTCCCACGAGGCCACACTGACGTCCTCTGAAAGGAAGATGGCAGGCACACATTGTTTGCAGTGCCCCGTGTGTAACTGCCACCCGGCCCATGGTGACACTCTCCTGACTGAGCCTGAGCTCCAGAGCCCCCTTCCTACAGGCAGGACTTTCCTAGAGTGAACCTACCCACCGCTGTTCAAATGCAAAAAACCCCCACTCACAGCAGGCCACGGTGTCTGAGCAAAAGCTTTTTTTCAGCTCAAAGTCTGTTCCTTTTTGTGGAAAACAAAGGGCAGGGGCCACTTTCTGAATGTCAAGATTCTGAATTGAGTTGCTCAGGCCATCGTGCAGCCTTCGCCTGGCCTGAGTGTGGGGACAGATGTGCTGTGCTCCACACACAATGAGAGGCGGGAATGGGTCACTCTAGGGTCAGGCTTCAAGAGGGCGGCCTCTCGTAGCCAGCCTCCCTCTGTTCCAACTAACTGTGACTCAGGTCCCGCTGCAGCAGAGAAAAGAAAAGCTGCGCCGGGTGGTAGGAGGCCAGTATATTCACGTGTACTTACTGAACACCTACTATGTCCTCAGTTCTAAGGGGTGCAACAGCGGGTGGCCGAGAAGGCTGAGATGCAGTCCCTGCCTCCCAGAACCACCACCTTCAGCAGCGGCAGTGGCAACAACAGAAGAGCAAGCCACACTCATTGTGGACCCGCTCTGTGCAGGTAAGGGACCCGGTGACTTACCACACTGACATTCACCCTACGAAAGGACCAGATTATGTGACTCAAATGATCTGAGTCCAGTACTGTCTGAAGCCTCCGTAACAGCAAATTAATGTCATTCTACTATATCTTAAACAAGAAGCCAAATCGTTCACAAGATTCATCAAGTGTCCAGGATGAGTTCAGCACTGGACATGGTCCAATCGGTCATGCAGGGTAAGCGCAGTCATACCCACAGTCCCCTGCAGCACACACACCTAGGAGCCACGTGCTGGACCATGCTTTGTTTCTGCATCATTTCTCATGCAGCAATGATGCAAAGGTACATACAATTATTCCCACTGCACAGATGGGAAAACAATGGCTCGAGGATGTTAATTGGCCAGGAGGCAGAAATGAAACTTAAATCGGAATCAAATGATCATTCTCAAAGATTGGAAACTGCCTTAATGTCAAAAACCAGGGGTCTGAGTTATTAAATTATGAGACAACCATACCAAGAAACTCCATACAGCTGTTAATAAAGAATGAGGCAGCTCTACATTAATCATATTAAATCATCGTCAAGATCTATTAAGGGGGAAGTGAGATGCAGAACAATGTTTACAGCATGATCACACTCATGTAAAAATTCTGTCATAAAATTCTGGAAGGAAACTCGAGAAACCGTTAAGGGAGGTTGCCAGCAGGGAGAGGAGCTGGGGAGCTGATGGGTGTAGGGGAGAGGGGTATTCCATTGTCATGTTTATATTTCAGTTTGCCTTTCAAAAGTAAATGTAGGGGCACCTGGGTTGCTCAGTCAGTTAAGCATCAGGCTCAGGTCATGATCTCATGGTTCATGAGTTTGAGCCCCTCATCGGGCTCTGTGCTGACAGCTCAGAGCCTAGAGCCTCCTTTCAATTCTGTGCCTCCCTCTCCCTCTCTCTCTCTCTCTGCCCCTCCCCTGCTCACCACTCTGTCTGTCTCTCTCAAAAGTGAATAAACATTAAAAAGACAAACATAAGTAAATGCATACATATTTTTTCAACGTTTATTTATTTTTGGGACAGAGAGAGACAGAGCATGAACGGGGGAGGGGCAGAGAGAGAGGGAGACACAGAATCGGAAACAGGCTCCAGGCTCTGAGCCATCAGCCCAGAGCCCGACGCGGGGCTCGAACTCACGGACCGCGAGATCGTGACCTGGCTGAAGTCGGATGCCTAACCGACTGCGCCACCCAGGCGCCCCAAATGCATACATATTTTTAAGTCTCTATGGCTTCCCCACGCATGCCTCCTGGGTCACCGTCCCTCGTCCTAAGGAACTTATTTCATATCTACTTGGGGAAAGAAGGCACACATGTGGAAAAGTAAATGGAGCAGATGAGGGACACTAGGTGCTGAATGAGTACCCAGGGGACAGCCTGGGCTGAGGGCTGGGGGTGAGCTGGGGTCAGGGCACAATGATATGACAGAGGGCGAAGGGGAGACCAGGTCTGTCCCTGCGTCAGGAGCAAAGAGGAGCTGAGTCTCAATGTCAGGGAGACTGGGAGGACCATGTCACCTGGGAGAGACACATGGGAGTTGAGCAGGAAGGTGGTGAGTTCAGTGCAGACTGGAGGATGGCTCTGGCAAGGGGATGGTGTCCTTGTACTCATCTCGGTATAAAACTCTCTCTGGCCTTCATCAATACCAGAAGCCTTGGCTGGCTGCCAGCCTCTTCTGCTGAGCCGCTGCGCCAATAAATACTTGTTGGCAGGTCAATTAAACCATCTAGGAACAACGTCTGGAAATACAGTTTCCCCGGCCCGATGCAGGTGGCCAAGCCCTCTCTGCCAATTAGACCTCAGATCCTATGTTTCCCGTTCTCCCCCACAACCCCCACCCCAGAAAATGAGCCCTGGGCACCGACACCTGCTCTGTGGAATCAGGCCCTACCTGGTGGGCAAAATGGAGTCAGGGATGGTCTAGACAGCAGGAGGCAGAGCACAGGAGTGCCCGGGCCCGGGTTTAAGCACAGCTCTACTGCTGCCTGTCTGTGTGGCCTTGAGCACATTCACTAATTTACCTTTCCAAGAGTTCATTTGCCCATCTACAGAATGGAGATAATAACAGCACAATGCCTCCATGTTTATTGTAGGCACAAAAAAGAGAGGCAGGGGAGAGGGAGAGGGAGAGAAGAATGCCTGGCCCAGAGCACGAAACATGAATGGCATAAACAAACAAACACCTTATAATTGTTATATGACTCTCAAATCAAAGCTGTGTGGCACTCCAAGCCTGCGCGTCTCTGTCTGGGGCTCCTCTCCACTTCCTGTGTCACTTATACTCCACTCACCACCCAAGATCTCCAAGACAGGAGACAAAGCCGTTCTGTCAACCTACTTTCCTGGCCTCCAACATGTGGAAGGAGGAGCCAGGGAGCAGAGGAGCAACTCCGGAAACCATCCTGGAGCAGATTCCAAAGGCCTGGCCCACCTCACAGCAGTTGGGCCAAACCTCACAGCAGTTGGGACATTTTCAGTGACATTCTCCTGTTAGCGACCAAAGCATGCCTGATTCACAGCCACTGCTGGGGCTGTCTTTATGCAGCTAACTTTTTAGAACACCCCGTGGAGCTCTGTGCTGAGCCAAGAGCTTTGAGGGCTAGAGATGAAGGCAGGAGTGAGGAGAGCTACCAGCACAGCATTTCAGAGTCTCACCTAGACCCACCGCTGAAGGAAAAGTCCAGTTGGCTGCGTGGCCACCCAGCCCGGTGGAGCAGCCTTTCCTGTTCCTTCCCTTCTGCCCCCTCTGCAAACGTCTCCACAAGGGGCCCGCTGGGCCACTATGCCTCCCGTTTGAATCCCAGTTCCCCCAGTTTCCAGTTTGGTGACCTTGAACAACATACTCAAGCTCTCTGTGCTTCAATTTCCTCACTTTAAATGAGATAATACAGGCATTGGCTGAATGAGTGGTTACAAGGATTAAATGAGTTAAAATTTGTAAAGTGTTTAGAATAGAGCCCAGCACCACCTAAGAGGGACTTTAGTTTATTGCTGGTGTGCTATTACTGCTGTTATTATTTGGGCCCTGGATCTGATCATCTGGAGACTTGCCCACTTGCCCGGCCTTGGTTCTGTGCTTCATTTGGATGGCAGGGCCCCCGGGGGTCCTGCAGCTCTTTGCAGCAAACTCTGAGAGGCAGAGCCACTTCACTCCATGCCACGGCCAAAGAACACATTTGCAACAGGAAAACGTGCTTCTAGGAACTCCTGCCCCCAGCGAACACATGCTTCCGAGTTAAATGAGGTTAGACCTTTTTAGGTCTTGCTTTCAGAGTCATAAAAATTCAAAAATTGAGAAAAGGATACCCATCAACTTCCTTCCGTCACATTAGAGGAGAAGCTTCTATTGAGGCCACTTTTGTTGTAACCCATAGGTCAACCCCAGGACCTGGCTCCGCTCACCTAGCTAATGAAAGCAGAAGCACCACTTGCCGTGTAACTGCTCTGTGTCGGCGAGCTTTACTACGTCCATTTTACAAAGGAGAACAGTGAGGTTCAGAGCGGTAATCCTTGCGCCCGGCCTTCTGGTGAATGCTAGGGCCACACTAACATAGTCTGTGAGGAGCCCGGGGCACAGCTCTCTCCCTGATGATCTTCCGGGGAAGCAACCCCAGAGAGCAGCCCCGCCTTTCTGCTCCAGAACGTGTCTCTGACTGTGTTCCCCTACATCCCTGTTGGGTCTGAGAATGGGGACTTGACATCATGTCCGCAACCAATGTTGGCACAGAATTCTCACGTACACAACCCCACATTGGGTCATCTTCCCTGCCCAGGGACTCCCTGAGGCCAAACGCCTCCCGGTGCCCAGGATGCCCTTGGTGGACATCAGCCCAGGTCCCAGCTACAGGCATCACACAGTCCCTTCCCAACCAGCCCCTATCAGAGTCCACTGCAGCATGTCCTATGGCCCACTCCGTAGTCAGGGCTTGCCCTAGGCTGACCATGGCCTTTCAAAGCACAGAAAAGTCGAGTTCCCCCCCTTTTTAAAAAAATTTTGAATTTGACTTATTTACTTTGAGAGAGAGACAGAGAGAGTGAGCAGAAGAGGGGCAGAGAGAGAGGAAGAGAGAAAGAATTCCAAGCAGGAGTGTGGAGCCTAATGTGGGGCTTGAACTCATGAACTGTGAAATCGTGACCTGAGCTGAAACCAAGAGTCGAACGCTTAAGCGACTGAGCCAGCCAGGTGCCTCTGCTGAGCTCCTCCTTTTTGCAATCATACCCTGCCCATGATAGAGAACATTACTTCTAGCTGGAGAACAGGCCAGTGTCATAGCAGACAAGCCAATCCTGACATGGAACAACAGATGCTACAGGCCAGCATCACATGACATCCTGGCCTTTGCTTGCCTCCTCGAGGAGCATTCCAGCTTCAGCCAACCTCAAAAATCACCGCCAGTGGGGAGAAGCATGGAACAGTCCACGTTTCAGCCTCACCGAGCTTCTCCAGCCACCTGAAGGATCCAAGCACTCAAAATGCCCCCATCACAACTATCTGTTCCCACCTAGCTCTCCACCAACATTGCACCAAGGAGGATACCAGGGCTTGACTCCTCCTGATCCTAACACTCATGGGGGAGCCACGGTCTATGACCTTGTTAGCATCTCAGCTTTGTGCCTGAAAACCAAGCAACAGATAATAGCTGGGCATCAATACCAGTGAATCAATACCCAAGAGGAAGCCCACCTTGGGGGCCCAATTGCTGGCTCAGGTAGCTCCTGCTGGGTATCAATGTCAGCCTTTAATCCCAGCTACGAGATCTCACAGCAGCTGTGAAAGAGACCTGATCCTGCCCATTTTACTGACAAGCAAAATGAGCTGTAAGGCATTAGAATGACTGAAGACACAAAACCATCGAGCACTGGGGATGCAGTTGGAACTAAGGCATGTCAGACTCCAGAGCTTTGTGCACCAAGTCCACCCTTCTAGTCCCAGGATAAATTCTGGCAAGTAAATTTCCCAATTCTGCTTGAAAAGAGTGTTTGTTGTTGCCATTGGTTTTCTTGGTACTGGGGTTTGCCTGCGCCCCAAGTCTGTGAGGGTTCCAGACATTCTTCACATGGCACTGGGATGATTAAACTAGCCCTTCTCAGCACACACTCAGCTGCTCTGAGATCTAACCAGATAAATCAGAGAAAACAGAACAACACTTTGCCATCAATGGCAATCTCAGTTCAACAACCGTGAAAAGGAAATCTGAGCAAGAATGTCACCTATTACACCAGAGAGCTGAGCACACCAGCCACTTTCTGCTGGCTTGGCACCCTTGAAAACAGTCAACCTAACCTATACTCAAGTAAATATAAATTTTACTTGAGTAAAATCTTGTTCTTGACTTCTTTTCTTGGGTGTTACTCTCAGCGCCTCAACTGAAGGTGGGGGGAGCGTGGAAAAAGAATAAGTTTCAGGGGCTGACAGATGACCTAGGTAGACCCTGGCTCTCTATAGCTCTGCTCCCTGAAATGGGGGCAATTATATCTCTCATTTGAAATGAATAAACTGGAATTCAGGCTTTAAGCACCTGCCTCTGTGAGCTGTGTCAGGGGTGTGGCAGCAAGTCTATTTGGATGAGGAGTGCATAAGCCCACAAGGCTCCGCTCAGCTGGTGGCCATAGATGCCTCTGTCCAGAGGCCACCCTGCCTCCGAATGACTCCCTCCTAAAAACATAACCATTTTTGTTGCCGTGATTTTGAAGCTGCCTGACAGCATGATGGTGCATGTTAAATGACAGGAGGCCTTAGAGCTGCCAGGGATCAACCCCAGCAGCCTGGGGGCTTGCCTACAGCCTGCGAGGGTGTTTTGTTTGACGAAGTGGTGTTTTCAGCAGCTGCCAACTCCTGAAAATTGGGATCTTTCAAACAGATCTAGATTTCTGGGTCCTCTTGGAGAAATTAAGAGATTCTACAACTTTTGGCTCTCATTCCCAGGAGGCAATAATCAGCTAGAGATGATTATTCTTCACCAGGAAGAGCTGGGAATTGAGCGTCCAGTCCCTGCCTTCAGCTGGTGGTCAATACAGGAGAGTCGTTATTATCATCACTTACTACACTTATTATACATATCAACTCAGAGTGTATGGAATTCGTGTGCAGGGACTCTATCTTCCACCGTCCCTCTCCTCCTGCTGTGAGCTGAGGCCTGGCACAGAGGAGACCTCATTTTGCATAACCGTTATACAGACAGCAAGATTCATGATTAGCATCAACACAGGAAGCCCTTATTAGGTGCCAGTCACCGTTCTCAGCGCATCACATACATTATTATGGTATGTGATCGTCACAACAACCCGCCCAAGGTTACTGTCCTTGTGCCACTTTTGCAGGTGGGAAAACTGAGGCACAGCCCAAGATCACCAAGCCAGTAAAGGCGAGTCGACGTCCTCTACACGGCAGGGTTATACCCAGCGACCACGGAAGGTGGGGCCTCGCCTGCTTCCTGCCGCCCTCCCCAACTGGTCCCGCGACAGGCCGCCTCTGAAACCGCCAGGCACCCCCACTCTGTACTTACGGTCAAGGCCGTTGATGTAGCGCATGGTGACTTCGCAGTGGCCCCACACCGCACTCACCACCGGGTACAGCTTCTTGCCCTTGAGGCCGCGGAAGGCCACGCCCAGATACTGGCCGTCCACCACGAAGCTGAGCGTGCCCTCGTCCATGTCCAGCACCACGAGCAGCGAGTCCGGCAGCGCGAAGGCCTCCTCGGGCCCCAGGAAGGCGGGGTAGGCCACTCCCGGCCTGTTCTTGCCGTCGTGGTAGAGGCGGCTGCGGCCCAGGTCCCAGCCCCACGACTCCGCGTCACTGCCCACCAGTGCCGTGTAGCCCACGGAGTGCAGGGGGGCTCGAGCCGTGGCCACCCCCACTACGGCGTGGGTGCCACGCTGCCGCGCCGGCCAGTTGATCTGCCAGGCGTGCAGGCCCCGGGCGTGGCCCACCTTGCCGCGGATGCCGTCGGTGCTCTGGGCCACCGGGTGCCGGTGGAAGGTGAGCCGGTCGTCATCCTTGACGAAGACATTGAGCGAGCGGTCCTCGGGGTTCCACGCGTGCCGCAGCTGCACCGCCGGCCCCGCCGCGGGCATGTCCAACAGCTGGTCCAGCCGCGCCGGCCGCCCCGGCTCCGCTCCCTGTAGCTCCCGCTTGGCCGGCCGCAGCGCCGGCTCTCGCACCTCCACCGACTTGAGGCTCCCCGAGAGCTTCTGGCCCATGGCTCGCTGCCGGGAGGGGGCCGCTGCAGGCCACCGCTACCTCGTGGGAGCTTCCGCTCCCCACAGCCAGGGATGGGCCGCCGGGCTGGGTACCAGGCTTCTGGACCGTACACCTCCACAGCCTCTACCGGGCTGGGGCAGGGGCCCAAGCTCCTGGAAGGAAGCAAAGCGCACGGGTTACAACAGCAGCACCGACAGCCAGTGATGCCCAGGGGCTGCGTGAATAATAACGTGAACATGGACACAGGACAGCCATCTGAGGGTGGGGTGGGGTCTCCATGGGAAGGGGAGTGGGAGGCAGGGGGAATGAGGGAGCTGGGGCCCAGGCTCTGGAGCCAGAAAAAACTGCATCCAAATGCCTGTCTCCAACTCGAAGCTGCGTGGCCTGCAGTTTCCTCATCTGTAAAATGGGGATAAATAGCACCCTCTGGGTGGCGTGGTAATCTGGAGAGACAGTAATACAAAGGGCCAAGCCTGAGACGCTGGGGGCAGGTTTTCCTCTCTGGCTCTATCCTCTGGGAATCCCACAAGCACCCCTTCCCTTCGGATAAGCATGCTTTTTCTTTGGGCACATAAACACCATTAACAACACTGACCCTGGACAACCTCCTCTGAGGCAAGATCCTGGTTTTCAGGGAGGAGGACTCGGCCACCATCTCTAGGAGGCCAGCCAGAGCCCAGAGTGCTTGGGCTGCTTGGACAAGCCCTGGGTGTGGGGAAAGATGGAGAGGTGAGCCCGGCAGCCAGTCCAGGGCAGAGGTATGTGCCCTCGCTTCTCTGGCCTAAGAGCTGCTGGGCTCAGAATGACTTGCCCTGAGACAGACCAAGAGGCAGGCATTTTTCATGCCCTGCTCTGCCTGGCCACAACCTCCCACCCAAACAGTGGCCCACTCCCAGCCACAGTCCAAACGGAGAAGGAAAGAAACTTGCTGCTACACAGCACGGCAAGTATACTATGGATTCCTTTCTAACTCTCCTATTTTATTCTCAACTCTCATTTTCTTTTCCTTCTATTTGCAGACCCCAACTTCAGCACATGCCAACCCTATCCAGAGAGCTCTGGCTAATGTTTAATCTGGGGGAAACCAGAGCACGTAAAAATTTGCAACACTAGACAGCCCGAAGATAGCAGAATACAGTTACTTCTTTTCATATCCCAAATCACCTAAAATAAAGGAGAAAGAGAAAGAGAAATGCAAATTTTATCTTCAGCAAAACCAGAACACATTTGTAACCCGAACCACAACTTATAAGGAAAGACTGCCAAAAACAGTAAAGGACTGCCAAAAGCAGCGAAGATCAAACGGGGGTGAGAAAACACCTACAGAAAACACCTGTGGCTGCAGATCTCGGCTAAAGCTGGCAGAGCCAACCAGTAGCTGGCACTCTCTGATGGGAAAAAACCAATGGTTCCTAAACAGAACAGTGGGAGCAGGGTATGTGGTCTGGCAGTGGGAGCTGCCTCGGACACCCTGAGGACAGAGGAGGGCAGGGATAGCAAGAAAACCACAGGTCTGCCATCGTCACAGGAAGCAGTGTGTTGTTGAGGCAGAGTGGGAGATTGGGGGAAGCCCATAGCTACAGAACTGTGCTGCTGGGTAGAAGCGAGGCCAAAAGAAATCACGGCCTCAGTCCTAGGAACAAAATTACCATGAACCGGGAGCAATCCTGCTCTCCTAAAATACTTCCTGGCACCTCCCCTCTGCATAAATCCCCTGCAAAACGTTCATCTAGAGGAATTAGCACACGACATAGTCAAAGATGCTTACAGGAGAAATAAAGGAGGGAGAGAACAACAACAACAAACGGCAAATCAAGAAAATTCGCCGGAAAAAAGCTGTCACAAAGCATATAAAAATTGTGACTAAATTTGTAAAGTAATTTGGTGATCACTTATTTCAGAAGGGAGACAACTAGCACAGTCTAAAAAAAAAAAAAAAGATAAAATGCATCTTACATAGTTATAAAGGCAACCTCTAGAAGAACTAAAGTGCAAAGCTTCCAAACTGTCAGAAAGAACACAACACAAAAGACCGCACACTGAAAGATTCTGCTGTAAGAAGCAAGAGAAATCATAACACAAAGACATAAAATATGATAGTAAAACTAAGCCTGAAACACTAGCTGTGTCAATGAATGGCCATAGTAAAAAAAAAAAAAAAAAAAAAAAAAAAGTAAGTTGGAAAATAAGACAAAACTCCCAACCATATGCTACATATAAAAGACCTCTCCAGGGGCACCTGGGTGGCTCAGTCGGTTAAGCATCTGACTTCAGCCCAGGTCATGATCTCACAACCTGTGAGTTCGAATCCTGAGTTGGGCTCTGTACTGGCAGCTCGGAGCCTGGAGCCTGCTTCCGATAGATTCTGTGTTTCTGTCTCTCTCTCCCCCTCCCCCACTCATGCTCTCTCTCTCTCAAAAATAAACATTAAAAAAAATTTTTTTTAAAGAGAGGTATCTCCAAAGCAAAGAGAGGCAACAATATTAAAGATCTAACATACCAAATAATAGCACCAAAATTCAGATCAAAAGCTACAGACAATAACAAGGAAGAACAGGCAGATAGATACCCAGCAGAGGCAGGTGACTTTAATGTACCTTTGTAAGCTTTTGACAGATCAGTGAACCAAATTAGCAAAGGACATAAAAAAATAAAAATTGCATAATTAATAAGGCAGGGTTAATTGAAGTATATATCAAAACATTTCCCATTTATCAGGCCACAAGTAAACCTTACGAATAAAGCAGAGATAATACAGAATCTAATAACATAAAAGAAAAACTAAAAATTAATCACAAAAATATGAGACAGAACCCTACCACTTGGATATTTTACAAAACTCTGTTTTTTCTTTTTTTTTTTCTTTTTTTTTTTAATTTTTTTTTTTCAATGTTTATTTATTTTTGGGACAGAGAGAGACAGAGCATGAACGGGGGAGGGGCAGAGAGAGAGGGAGACACAGAATCGGAAACAGGCTCCAGGCTCTGAGCCATCAGCCCAGAGCCCGACGCGGGGCTCAAACTCACGGACCGCGAGACCGTGACCTGGCTGAAGTCAGACGCTTAACCGACTGCGCCACCCAGGCGCCCCAAAACTCTGTTTTTTCTAAAGTTTATTTATTTATTTTGAGAGAGAGAGAGAGAGAGAGAGAGAGAGAACAAGTGAGCATGGGAGCATGAGTGGGGGGAGGGGCAGAGGGAAGGAGAGAGAGGGAATCCCAAGCAGGTTGCATGCTATCAGAGCAGAGCCCAACGTGGGGCTTGAACCCATGAACCATGGGATCATGACCTGAGCCGAAACCAAAAGTCGAAAGCTTAATTGACTGAGCCAGCCAGGTGCCCCTAAAAACTTTCTTCTAAACGACTCAAATCAAAAAAAGAAACCTACAAAGAATTTGCAGAATATATACAGAGTAAGAATAACAAAACACATTCCATATCTTAAAACCTGTGGGATCCTACTACTCAGAGGAAATCACAGCTGGTGTACTTATACTAGAAAGTATAAAAAATGAAAATACATGAATTAAGCATAATAAAATAGAAAAACAATAGAACTAATGTGAGAAGTAATTCTTTGGGAAAAAAGTACCACAAAAACAAAACAAAACAAAACCAATAAAACACAAAAAGTGTCTAAGGCAATCATTTAATCTACCATATTATATTATCTATTATATGGTTATTAATTATTATATCATTATCATGCTGATAGTATGTCATGAAATGATAAAACATGATGTAATGAAATAGTACTTTATGGTCTTCTTCCACAAAACCCATAACCTCAGTCTAATCATGACAAAGATATAGGACAGATTCCAATGGGGGATATCCAACAAAATACCTGACCAATACTCGTCAACACTGTTAAGGGCGTTAAAGACAAGGAACATCTGGGGCATCTGAGTGGCTCAGTTGGTTAAACACCAGACACTTGATTTTGGCTCAGGCCATGATCTCATGGTTTGTGGGTTTGAGCCCCACATTGGGCTCTGCTCTGACAGTGCAGAGGCTGCATGGGATTCTCTCTCTCTCCCTCTCTCTCTCCCTCTCTCTCTGCCCCTCCCCTGCTCTTGTATTTGAGGGCACACACTGGCTCTCTCTCTCTCTCTCAAAAATAAATAAGTAGGGGCGCCTGGGTGGTGCAGTCGGTTAAGCGTCCGACTTCAGCCAGGTCACGATCTCGTGGTCCGTGAGTTCGAGCCCCGCGTCGGGCTCTGGGCTGATGGCTCAGAGCCTGGAGCCTGTTTCTGATTCTGTGTCTCCCTCTCTCTCTGCCCTTCCCCCATTCATGCTCTGTCTCTCTCTGTCCCAAAAATAAAAAAATAAAAAAATAAAAAAATAAAATAAAAATATAAATAAATAAATAAATAAATAAATAAGTAAGTAAATAAGCTTAAAAAAAGGAACAAACTGTCACAGCCAAGGGGAGCCTACCTAAAGAGACATGACAACTAAATTTAATATGGTATCCTGGAACAGAGAAACGATACTAGGAGAAAACTAAGGAAATCTGAATAAAGCATAGTCTTTAGTTAACAAGGTATCAATATTGGTTAATTAGCTGTGATAAATGTACCATACTAATGTAAAATGTTAATAATGGGGAAAACTGGGTGTGAGTATATGGGAACTGTACATATTTTCTATGTAGTTTTCTATAAATCTACAACTATTCTAAAAATTAAAGTCTATTAATTAGAAAACAAATTAATGTCTAAGTTCTAGAAAATTCAAAAAAATGTACAAAACTATAAATCACCACCTATCTCATTAACCAGATGTAAACAGTGTTAGCATTTAGATTATTTCAGTTTATCTTTTTCTTAATTTACTAAATATTAGTGAATTTTCTTTTTAAAAAATGGCATCATGGGCCTTTATTCAGGTCATTTCACCTAAAATTAAATAATTTATATTTTCATATATTGTTAACTGTACTTTAAATGCAGAACTTCAATGACTAAAATAAGGAAACAATAAAACACATAAACCATTTAAGCTAATCATGTAAAGGGTGGGGAGAAGGCACAAATATGAGACATAAGAACTGAAAATGGGGGGGGGGGGCAGCTGGGTGGCTCAGTCAGTTAAGTGTCCAACGTCAGCTCAGGTCATGATCTCATGGTTCGTGGGTTCGAGCCCTACATGAGGCTCTGTGCTGAGAACCTGGAGCCTGCTTCGGATTCTGTGCTCCTTCTCTCTCTGCCCCTCCCCCACTCACACTCTGTCTCTCTCTCTCTCTCGAAAATAAATAAAACATTAAAAATTTATTAAAAAATAAAAAAGAAATGAAAATGGGAAATAACCAAATGGCGTAACAAAAAGCACTCATGAAAAAAGTTAGACTTGCTTACTGTTTTAATATGGGGAAATATTTAAGACACAGATTACAAATATATGACAAATTGCTAAGAGAAGACCAACCCACATACAGAATGTGAAAGATACAACAAATAGTTCACACAAAAAGAAAACCAAATGGCTCCTTTGGAAAGATGTTCCACCAAATGCATAATAAAAGAGAAACAGGTTAGGGGGCACCTGGATGGCTCAGTCGGTTAAGCCTTGGACTCTGGATTTCGGCTCAGCTCATGATCTCACAGTTTGTGGGTTCAAAGCCCTGTGTGGGTCTCTGCACTGACAGCACAGGGCCTGTCTGGGATTGTCTCTCTCCTATCTCTCTGTCCCTCACCTACTCACTCTCTCTCAAAAATAAACAAACATTTAAAAAGAGAGAGAGAAACAAGTTAGAACTGCAATGAAATGCTATTTTATTTATCAGATTAGCAAAGCTCAAAAAGTTGGATTACACCTTCCTGGAGAAGCAGACAGGCTCATATGTTGCTAAAGTGAAGGTAAAATGGTGTGACCTCAGTGGATGACATATTAACACTGTCTATCAGAATTGGAAATGCACATACCTTTGACCTAGCTATTCCACTGCCAGTATTTATTCAGTATTAAATATGCAGAACTATGTACATACGTATAATACATCAGATGCATAAAATACGTATTATATATAATACATATATAATACATGTATATATCAAATATTTTATATAGATGTAATACACTGCAGCATTGTTTGTAATAGCAAAATATTGGGGGGAAAACATAACTAAAGACAGGCTAAATAAATATGGTAAATCCATGTAATGGAATACTATGCAACTGGAGAAAAGAATGTACCGATGATGATGTCAAACAAAGTGCAGAACCTTATGTGAGGTGTGCTGCCATTTCTGTGGAGGGCAGGGGGAGGAGTAAAAGGGAAGAGGTAGGGGAGTGAGGAGGGGGTGGGGGTGTCAAACCCAAAGGGCCCAGACAGAAATGAGGACCCATTGCGTGTACAAGAAAACTGGACACTGTAGTTCAGTGAGCAAGACAACTTGCTTTTTTTCTCTATTCACCTTAGAGCTTCATAGCAACCTTCACTCAGCCCTTGAGCCTCAACCAAATTATGAGAAATAAACAAGATAACGTGTGAGAGGTGCAGGCTGTGTGTGGGGACTCTGTTAATAGAACCGACACTCATCCAGGGCCGTGTCTGTAAGTCTGTACAGTCTGCCCTGATGCAACGGACTGTAAGGGTTGGAATCTGCCTCGAAGGCACCTTATAGTCCCAGCTAACAGACCAGGAAACTAAGGCGCCAAGAGGAAGCAGCCTGACCGCAGCGAATGGCTAAAGGACAGCAGAGCTGTTCCCATCCTGAAGCCAAAGCCCCCATCGCACGCGCTCCTCTATGCTTCCTCCAACACTAACCTTAAGTATCTGCACTCGCTCTGTGCCAAGCGGCATGACAGCCGCTTCCCAGGAACTGTAAGGCATCTGCCCCTTTATTCAAATGAGGAAACAGGCTCAGAGAGGTTCCTAGCAAGCGGCAGGACTGAGAGGGACCCCTGGGCCATGGTAGGACAAGCCCATGCTCTCCCATTTTTCTTCCTGTAATCAGGGCTGTGTGGCCCACACAGGGCAAGTCTAAGGGAAACTGCCTTATCCTTGTGCACAGCCAGGCCCGCTTGAGAGTTGTTGCTGTTGAACAGACACCTTTAAGGTGTTTGAGAGCAACATCGAAACCACATCCCCAGAGGAGACCTGCACTGGGTCCCTGAGGGCAAAGGCTCTCCTTCCCAGCTGCAGTCTCAGGGCCTCAAGGCCTCTGTCCCAACAGTGGCAGGTGGGGATCCCATAGGCTGCCCACGCTGGGGGTGAGGCAAGGCAGACATATAACAGATGGCCCCTTTGCTGCTCCCCCCCAAGGCAGGACCCACGCAGAGTGCTGATGTCCACTAACTAGCGACCGCACATTATAATGAAGGGCAGGGTTTGAATGCCTGGCTGTCCACTGGGCCTTGGGCAAGGACATAACCTCTCTGAGACTCACCTGAGAAGGGCTGCTAACTCTGTGCTAACCTTGCCTGCCTTTGCCAGGATGTCTGGAATGGCCCAGGGCACTCAGGAGGTACCCAGTAAATGGTAAGTGCTCCTTTAAACTGTGTATATTCTCTGACATTGCCATTTTGGGCCCTGAACGCACCCTAAAGACACAACCACGGGTGTGCACTAGGATTCAGCGACGGAGCGAAGGGCAGAGTGGTTCACAGCCACGAAGAATGGAGACCAGCGCAAATGCTCAACAATAGGGGACTATGTGTAAGCTTCTAGCCAGATCCTGGTCTGCAGCGGGGGCCCTATTCTGCCCTCACCTTCCCTGCACCCAGCCAAGACTCACAGCCTCTATAGTCTTCACCCCAGGGAAGTTCTAGCATCTTTGGTTTCCTGCAAGTAGTGAGTGAATAATGAATAAAAGAGGGGCTAAGAAATTTGGTTTTAGTCCCATGGAACCTGTCACGGGCAATGGTCAGGATCAGAATCGAGGGACAGAAGGACCAGCTGGCAACCGGCTAGAGGCCAGAGCTGGGAGAAAGGAAATTAGCAATGCAGAGTCCCAACTCCTAAACCAGGGCCACAGGTCAGTCTTCATGTCTGTGTCCAGGGGGGTGGAGTCCCTAGTCCTTCCTTCCTCATCTTCCCAATCCTGCCTGTGAGCTCCACCTTCTCCAGGAAGCCTGCCCTGATCCACCAGGACTCGAGGGACCTGCCCCGGACCTCTGTCCACCCAGAGCCAGCCTGGTCTCTCTAGTCCTATTGATCTGCTTTTTTTCTACCTTTAGGGGTGTTCCTCTGAGGACAGGAATCTCTCACCTGCACGTCTCTGCTCCCCTCCAAGCACAGACAGAGGCACCATGCTCTAAAGACAGGGTAGAGTACATGTATGCATGTGGAGAGGTGACAGTGACCTTCAGGGAGGTCTCACTTTCTGCTTTTTAGAGGATGTAATCAGGAGATGAGGACATGGGGCCTAGTTCTGCCATTAACACTGTCATCGCCTCTGATCACCTGACTCTTGGCTGTACCTAATCTGCCCCTTTGTTAGGTACTGCTGTGCACGCTTCCTGCCCTAGTTCTCATGTATTCATTCAACAAACACTTGGAGGATAGCTGCCACGTGCCAGGCTCTGTGCTGCTGAGAGCTAGGGATAGAGCAGTGGCCAGGTCAGGCTCAGTCCCTGCCTTCTCTCTTCAGCCAGGAGTGGCTTGTCACATTTCTTGTCTCCACCACAGGACGTGGCACCGGGCCAGGCACACAGGAGATACAACAAAGTCCAACTTCCTGATAGGAATAATAACATCGTCTCTCAACCCAGTAAGCAGAGGGCATACTGAACAATGCTTAATGGTTCCTCTTTCACATTCCCCCCAAACCAAACTTAATTTCTTAGTCTACGCTTGGATGGGATGCTTAATGACATTATCTGGAAGGGTCCGCCCTGGGGCTTCAACGATGACTGAGCAAGAAAACAAAAACCCAAATTGCCACTTGCCCTTCCCAGGACCCTGGTGGGTCTCGCAACCCGACAGAGAAACAAGGAGATGTGAAGTGTGGAGGTTGCATCGCTTAAAGAGCCTCAGCGGTTTGCAAAATGTGACACTCAGCCTTCAGAGGCACGGGACCAGAAATCCCATTCTCAGAGGCCTGGCCAGGCTCACCCAGGCATGGGGTTTGCCACAAGACAGACACTGCAGGAATTGGTAATGACTGGGTGAGCCACCCTCCTCTCAGTGTGGCCTTTGGCTTCAGACTTACGGGGTGGGTATGGATTTCAGTCCTTCTTGTAACCGACAGTGATGCTGCCTCCCTGGGGAGCTGAGGCTACAGGGAAGTATAAAACCAGACCGCGTCCCTCTAGGGAGAGCTCACACCAAAGGGGTCACACCCAGTGACAGGTCTGAATAATGACAAGGACTATAAAAAAAAAAAAAAAACAGTGCAGTTTGATACCATTTGAATTCCTTTAACAGACGGCATACTGCTTTTCAATGTATACTACAGCATTTGTAAAATACAAAACTAATTTAATCATGTCCCTGCTTACAATCTTCTGCAGCAGGACAAAGTGCAGACCCCTAACCCTAACCTCCCAAAGTGCTCCCCTGGCCTCCACACAAACCCCTTCACTGCATCCCTACCAACCTGCCAGAATTTCCCAACAGGCACACGTAAGCCCACACATTCCTGTCCTGACACGCTGCTGCCTTCGTCCCTTCCCTCTCCCTGCACACCCCCACAGGCACACAGGTGGGTAATTCAGCTCGGGAATCAACACTTCTGGGGAGCCTCCTTCCCTGCTCGCAAAGCCCCTATACTTGTCTCCACCAGACTAATCACAGGAGGCCGTGACTCTCCTTAGCTGCCTGCCCACCGCCAGCAAGGAAACAACTCGAGAGCAGGGCTGGGTCCCCTCACTGCAGTCCCAGGGAGTCTCCATGGCTCTGGCTCAGAGCAAGGGCTAGGTGAATGTCTACACAACGCACAAGCCTGAGCAAATGAGTAAAAGAACCTCCACTGAGGCATGAGCTGGAAATACAGAGCTCCGGCAGCTCAGGCAATTCATTTCCATCTTTATTCTTCAGTGTTTGCCTCTCCAATGGTGCCAATGATACCTACCCTAATCTGGTTTGACTGGGATGTTTTTAAGATTCTCTTAATACAAACATTCAGTAGAGGGGCTGTTTCATCACAAGATGCTCATTCAGAGCGAAACCACCAATGATGAATGAACTAAAGAACCTCCAAGGTTTTCTCCACTGACGTCCATGATCTTTCCCCCTCTATACACATGCTTGGAGCTCACGCTACAACTGGCTGGGCAAGTCTTTTCTTCCCCAGAGCTCACAAAGAGAGCCATCTGTCCAGTTCCAGGTGGAACCGTCTCACGCCTGTCTTCCTAGAGTGTGAATCAATGAGGCTTTCCCAAGCCTCTCCTTCTTGTGGGGTTTCCATGGGAATCCTCCCACGCGTGACTGAGCCAGGAGCCCCCAAGGCAGAAGCTCAGGCTGTCAGCCAGCAAGGAGAGCAGAGGATGGGATGAAGGAGGTTGCTGGGCGGAGACCAGGCCAGCGTGCTTCGCAAGGTCATTTGAATGAGACACTCCTCTGAGGCAGCGGAGGCCAGGGGCCCTGATACACATGCAGCCTGGGCAGGCCTGGTCACCCTGCAGCTGCTCCCATACCCAGAGGGCAGCCCCAGGCACATATGGGTTGTTCTGAGGGACAGCTGGCCTCCGTGAGGCGCAGCGTGGCTCGGGCTACAGCAAAGCTGGACCACAGGGGCTGGGGGAGGGTGCTACACTTTGGGACCCTCTCAGGGAAAATTCCATGAGGAAAACACAATAATCTTCAGGTCCAGCACCTCGTTTGTCTCCCAAGCTGAACGTTGCCCATTTGGTTTAACTGGTTGTGGGAAAACACAGGATGCCTGAAAGAAAAGCAAAAGTATTCATGCCTCAGGCTTGATTGAGGAGATCATGATGGGCACCTTCTGGGATTTCTGAAGGTCCTCTGTTAAGCCTGAGGTCTCTGGGAGCATTTTTGAGATACCAGGGAGCAGGCAAGAGAGGAAAAGGGGCTGGTGAGGAATTGGGAAAACAGGAAGGCCAGAGAGGGAAGACAGTGAGACAGAGAGAGACGATGGGGGTAGGGGTGGGGGTGGGGAGGACAGGTGAGAGGGAGTCCCCGACCCCAGGAATCTATGTAATTCAACCTATCTCACAGTATGCAGCCGAGAGAGGAGCCATCTCTGTGGTCTGGCTAACTGGAAGAACTCGGCTCCCTCCTGGACAAAGTAGAGCTCCATGTTCCCCACCAATGACATTTCACAGCACTAAGCCAGGTGGGTGACTTGGGAGCTGCTATGGGCCTCTCCTGTGCACATATAGAGGTACAGAACTCGTGGCAGCTTCCTGCCACCTCCTGGCTCCAGGATGCACCTTGCCTGCTCCATAAACCTGGGGGTACCCCCTAGGTCACATCTTTTGTTTCTGCTCCTCTCTCTCTCCATGTGTCTTCTCTCATTTCCGGCCTCTGCAGATTCTTCCAAACTGGGTATCCAGCCCTGCCTTCTCTCCTCAGCACCACAACCCTCTTGCTGGAAGCCTCTGCCCACCAGATTAGGTGCTCCTTCAAACAGCCTTGGAAAGCCACCTGGTCTCTACCACAAGCCTCGTCTGGGGGCATGCTCACCTTCTTGGGATACCAGACATCTGGGGAGAAGATGACCCAACAGTACATGTCCAGGGCTCAACCTCAGCCTCTTCCCTCTCCAGCATACCAGGTTCCCCTCTGTGCACCCCCATTTCTGCCATGGATTTCCCCCCCATCCCTCTCATTTAATGCCTCCAGCTCTCCCTCAGCTCAGCTGTTGCCTGGATTACTACAATGGTCTCCTAATGGGGCTCCTGGACTCCAGTCTGTGTCCCCTAAGCCCACTTCCACATTGCCAAGGGGTAAATCTGACCAAGCCACCACCCATCTTCTCATTCACCTCTCCACGTGGATTCTCAGGGGAAGCTGCACCCCGTGGCTTGGCACAACAGCCCCCAAGACCTGCTCCTGCTTATTCCTCCCGCACTGCCTCCCAGCGTGGCCTAGCCCAGGGTACCCATGCCAGACTCCCCCAAGCACCACATCTTGTCCATACCTTGGTGTCCTAGGAGCCTTCCCACTTTCACTTGCCTGGCTGATTGCTCCCCCCAGGCAGGCTGGGCATCCTCTCTGCCAGCCCTCCAGCTCTGTGCACCCTCATCTCTGCTGTCTTCTGCAGTGCATGCTGCATTTCTTGCTGGCAAAGCCAGCACCCGACTCTCCTCTACCTCCTGGCAGCAGCCAGCCAGCACCTGGCCCCTTGGGCTAGGTTAGAAAGTACTTGTTGGGTTGAAGAAGGAATATCCATTCCACATCTCCTGTGTATTTTGCATTTTAAGCAACAAACACTTTTTTCAAAATTAAAGTACACATTAAAAAAAAATAATAAACCAAGTACACACTTTAAATGGGGATTCAGTTCTAAATTCAATATGTGAAGCAAAAATCACACAGTCAACAATGCCCTGGAAAGGTCCACAAGGCCCATGATATCTGATTTGGGTTCACCATCCTCTTTCCCAAAGGGTTTAGCAGAGACGACTTTTTCTCACAGCCTCCAAACAGAACCTTATTTCTTGAGCTGAGCAGCAGCAGATAAACTAGTTGACTTATTTAGGAACCATGTTTTATTAAAAATGTGTTGATATTTTACATATATTTTGCTGTTGATCTTCTTTAACCAAATATGTATGGTTATGTCCACAAAAATTAAGTGCACACATTTATGTACTAATTTTTTTAAATGACTATGAGGCAGACGCTTCTGCCTGGTAACTTCACCCCAGGTCCCACCACCCTCCTGATTTTCCACACAGAATGGCCTGTTCTAGCCAGGGAGCTGCCCTGAGACCCTTGGTTCTTATAACAACAGAGAAGGGACCTTTCAAGAGCCTGGCTATGTGACAACAGGCCAGGCAACTCAGAACTAAGTAGCCCCCATTTGGTGAGTTGAACTGGGTCTGTTCACAGAGGGATGAGGAACACTGTAGTGGCCCGGGCCTGGGCCACTTCCTGGGAGAGGAGTGAAGTCCCCCAAGGACAGGCCTGCCCAAGCTAGAAGAAGCCGCCAGTCTTAAGAAAAGCGAAGAGAAAAAGTAGTCTAGGAGGGGGAACAGCTAGTGAAGTCCTTCCACTGTTGCAGCAAAACCAGAAAGGCCGGTAGTGGAGGGCAATGTGGGAAGAAAATGATGGCAAAGGGGAGTAGGGGGCAGTAACCAGACCTGGAAGAACCTGGCAGTGACCAGGCTCTACTGCGTGGCAGCTTGGAGAAGGTTCTAAGAGAGAGAGGACTTTGATTTAAATTTTAAAAGATGTTTCTGATAAATGCTTATGGCTAATATCTGCTGAAGTGAAAAAAATATATATCTTATTGTAGCGTGTTTTTTGTTTGTTTGTTTGTATTTTAGTAGAGATAGAACACAAGCAGGGGAGAGGGGCAGAGAGAGAGAATCTTTATCAGGCTCCATGCTTAGCGTGGAGCTAAACTCAGGGCTCACTCTCACAACCCTGGGATCATGACCAGAGCTGAAATCAAGAATTGGTAGCCCAATCAACTGAGCCTCCCCAGGGCCCCTATCTTACTCACTAAGTAAGTAAGTAAGTGAAAAGAGTGCATGTTTTCACTTGCATTCTTATTGAGGGAGGTAGAGCATCTTGTCACATGTTTAAGTGTCATTTCGCGTGTGTGGACTGTTTATGATCTTTATCCAGTTTTGGTCTTTTGCTTATTGACATGAGGAACATTTTACATATTAAAGAGATGAGCCCTTTGGATAGGAGTAATAATTCTCCCCCTACTTTGACTTTTGACTATTTATGGTGATTTCTTTCCCGTGCAGAGTTTCTTTTCATATCATTGAATTTATCAGTCTTTGAAATAAAATAGAAATGCAAACTGGAGAGATATTTGAGTGGAAAGGCCAGCAAGTTGAATGTTGTTTGCTTCTTGCCAAAGGTGGCTTAAAGTACTTTTATTACTACTTTTTAAGGAAGTTTTAAAAATTGAATCAATGAGAAAGTATGTGTTTCAGAGGAATATGCCCTTGTGTAAAGCTTGCTTTTATCATGCTACTGACACTTTTTGTCTTTCTGCAAACTCCATTAATCTGCAGAGCTTTAAAAACAAATGAAGGTTTTGCAGGATGAGAAGAGGTTCCCCCATCAGCCTGACAGAAGGGGCAGAATATGTCTGGAGGAGAGAGGTGAGAAGGTGGGGAAACAGAGATGGAGAGACTGAGAGAGATTTAGTACATTGATCTCTTCTTATGCTGCGGTGACCGGCCGGGAAGAGGGTGGGCAGATCCTGGATCTTCCTTTTAACAGCGTTTCCCTGAGGCTCAGGCATAACATTTCACGTCTTCCGGATTTAGGCTCATCAGATTGCGGGGAGGGCAGAAGGTGGGTGGAAAGATGGGGGCTCAGATTCCTAGAGAGGAGAGAACTCCTTTCTTCACAACCCCCCACCCCCAACCGCCCCCGGAGGAGGATAGGGCAGAGGAAGAAACTAAACTGGGAGAGATTAGAGTACTTGCCCAAGGTCACACGGAGGGCTGATGGTGGAGGCGGAATTCGAACTCGAGCCTGTCTCCAGAGCCCAGAACTCTCCGCCTCTTGGTGACAGCGGTACAAAACTGCCCTCCCCTCCTTTCCAGTCCGCAATAGTCCACGGTCGGCCATTAGGGAGGCTGGATAGGTCACTTTCTCAGCTTATCCCACCAGAGAGAGGTCCCGGGCTTGGTGTCCCCTCCTGGCTCGGAGCCCGTGGCGCGTCCTGCGCTACCCGAGCAGCCACATTTGCCGCGCTCCAGGCTCTGGCCTCCTCCCGCCTTCCTAGACCCCACCTCCTACCCCTATCCGTGACTCGCAGAGCTCGCGACCCCTTCCCTTCCCTTCCTGAGCATCACCAAGTTTGTCTCCAGGCAAGGCCAGAAACTGGCCCCGAGCAGCGAGCAGCGCTCTCTTACCCCAGCGTCTAGAGTAAACGATAACAACAGACACCACTTCCTCACAGCCTACTGCGTGCCAGGCCCTTAATTTCCACCGCTCCGAATCCCCTGACCCCGGCCAGACCCCCACAATCTATTCAGTCCCCGTTAAATAGACGAGGGAGCTGCTACAGCTCCGGAAAGTTGTGACACGCTTGGGCTCACCCAGCTAATAATAATGTAGCTAGTAGCATTTGCCTGAGTACTTCCTCTGTGCCAGGCACGGGTCTACGGGCGTTACAGGCACCACCTCGTAGATCCTACCAATACTCCTATAAAATACGTACCATGACCATCCCCATCCTACGGATGAGGAAACTGAGGTTTGGCTCCTTGCCCAAGGTCACCCAGCCAGTGAATGACGGATCTTGGACCCAAACCCAGGCAGGGTGACTCGGGGGACAGTTTTTCGTGCTGCCTCCATTACAGAGAAGCGGCAGGCTTCGAACCTACGGCAAGAGGGGCCAGCCCCAAACGCCCCAAAGGCTGAGCGCAAAACCAAACCAGCTGGGACCGCCACAGCCTGCAGAGAGGAATTCCCGGGAACCCGAACAGGACCCGTGCCAGGAGCTCCCGCTGTGGTGAGTGCCTGCCCGCACGAGGTCCGCGCTGCCAGATCTTGGCTCCCGGCTCCAGCGCGCCCAAGGGCGCCCCTTGCCAGAAGCTGGACAATACTCACCATAAAAGAGAGGGCGAGCGCCTGCCGGGAGGAATCGCCAGCGCTGGCAGGTCCTGCACTCCCTGAAGAGGCGTCTGCCGCCGCCGCCGCCGCCCACTCAGGGGCGCCCGAGGAACCTCGAAGATGCCGGCTGGCTCCCCAGGGCCAGGGGCGCGTCCTCACGGCCGGTGCCCAGCAGCAGCGCCCCCTCTGCCCGGCAGGGTGGCCTGGAGTTGGAGCGTTCTTGGGGAAGTTGGCGCTCGGGCGCGGCGGGAGGGCGCGAGAGGTCGGGTGGGAGTGGGGCAGTGCCTTCCTGCGCGGATTCCGGGGACGCGCCAAGGCCCGCGCGCTAGCCGTTCCGAAGCTCCGCGCCTGACCCGGAGGGCGGCGAGTCCCGAGCTCAGGGCTCAGGGCTCAGGGCTCACGGCCCGCGCCTCGGCCGCTGGCCCCTGGCGCGCCCTGCGTCTTCCCCGGCGCCCTGGGCGCACGTCTCGGTAGTTGGAGCTGGGGTCCTGGCCCAGGCTGCGGTGTGCTCATCGCCTTCCCCAGGGGCTGGGCGCCTTTGTGCGCGGGGCGCGCCGGCCGCCGCGGCCAGCTCTGGATGCTGCAGCCGCCGCCGCCTCCCCCTCCTCCTCCTCCTCCGCCGCCGCCCGCTCCCCGCCTTCCCGGCCGGCCCGGAGGCTGCAGCTGAAAGCCGATCCGGCTGAGCTCATCCCTGAAGGCCACTAATCCAATAGCCGCGGAAGGCGCGGCCGCCGGGAACGCCCCTTCCCCCACCATCCCGCGCCCCGGCCCGTCCCAGCTCGGGCCGCTGCCGGCGCCGCCACCTTCCCGAGGCCACCAGCTGGCGGGAGAGGGAAGTGGAGCCCGCGCCCGCGCCCCCGTGCCGAGTCGGCGCGGTCGCCATTCACCCGCCCGCTCACCCGCGCACTCCCTCACTCCCGCACTCATTCATGTGCACGGGTCCTCCCCCATTCATTCAAGCGCGCGGGGAGCTCCAGGGTGGGTGCCCCTGAGAGGGAGGAGACACCCTCGGTCACTCGGCAGCTTTGGTGTCTCTACCCAGCGCACGTGGGAAGTAGCAGCCAGGAAAAGAGGATGGCTTAATAGCCTCTTCCTCAGACACGTGTCCACACTTTATTTTTAAAGAGCAGGCTTCAGCTCGTCTTTAAATCCCAATTTCACACTGCACCTGCTTCGCGGAGCCTTCCCCACCCACCCGAGGCTCAGGGAGATGGGTCTCTCTGCTGTACCGGCCCCTAGAGCTGATGGTGGGCAGCCTCCTCCCCAGCCAGAGCGGAGACCTAAGGCAGAGGGCGTGGCCAGAGCGAAGGCCGAGGGGGTGCTTCCTTAGGGAAATTGAAAGTTCTTGGTCTGGATATCCTCATCTCTGCTCCCGGGGTTGACTTCAGTTCCATTCCACAGTCATTTGGTCTGATCCCCGTTCTCTCTGTGCCAGGCACCAAAGAGCCTAAATGCAACAAGCGCCGGTTCATCAAAAACACAGACAGGTAAAGACCATTCAAACCAGTGAGGGAAATGTTTTGATGGAGGATCTGGAGCTCCTTTCCCGGGCTGGGAAGGGCAGTCTGGGAATGTTTCCTGGTGAAGGTAGTTACAAGAATTAGCTCCTGGAGGCAGACGGACGGGATGATCACCTAGCTAAGTACCCACCCCAGCACAGAGCATGACTGGTTTGTGAGCAGAAGGTGGTTAAGACAAAGCTGGAGGGACAGACAGTGGTTAGGCTGCTTGAGGGTAGCCGACTCACTCCCACAGTGAGTAGACAGCCAGAGCTGTCTTCCTAAAGTCAGTGTCTTGGTACTTTCCCTAAAGTCAGCACTCTCCCTCCCTGGTACCCCATGGCCTACAGGATGCTTTCCCTCTTCTTAGCTGAGGCTAGCTCCTGAGCTCCAGCCTCATTTTTTTTTTAATTTTTTAATGTTTATTTATTTTTGAGAGAGAGAGAGCATGAGTGGAGGAGGGACAGAGAGAGAGGGAGACAGAATCCAAAGCAGGCTCCAGGCTCCGAGCTGTCAGCACACAGCCCAACGTGGGGCTCAAACTGATGGACCCGAGATCATGACCTGACCCAAAACAAGATGCTTAACTGACTGAGCCACCCAGGCACCCACTCCAGTCTTACTTTTATGCAACTTTGCTCTGGGCCACACTGTGCTGAGACCCTCTCAGCAGCTCCAGAAAGTTGAGCTCTCTCTCTCTCTGACACAGGCCTTTGCACACAGTGATCTCTCTGCCTGATAGAGCCTGACCCCAGATAACTCTGATTCACCCTCCAGCTCTCTGTCTGTATGCCAATTGTCTCCAGGGAGTCTTCCTGGCACTTACATTTATTTATGTGTTTATTCACAATATAATACACCCATGATCCCACTATCCAAAGCCAGGCTCCTACAGTTCCCTGTGTGCTCCTTTCCTAGTACATCTTTTTGTCTCTGCAAAAACAAACAAAACAAAAGAAAACCCACTATCTGTATTGATATACATACACATATGCAGGCACTTGAAAAAAGTTATATGTATATGCCTAAACATCATCTTATGTAGTTTTATGTATTTGTTTTTTGAACTTTATTAATGCTATACTCTTGGCCTTGCTCTTTGGACTCAACAGGATTCATCCACACTGATGCATGCACTTGTAGTTCCTTCATTTTCATGGCTTATAATAGTTCTTTGGGTGGACAAACAATGCTAAACCATTCCTGACACTTGTAAAAGATGGTAAGGAAGACTTTGTTCAAGGGTGAGGGGGGCTTCTACAATGGGGTTTTGTTGTAGGGGAGAAAGATTAGGCTCAACTCAATACAAGGACAAGTGCGAATTTATAGCCGAGGAACTGGGTGGGGGTCAGTGGATAGAAAATTAGCACACATCAGGGGTGATGGGGATCCGTGCCACACCAACCCCACAGGGTTCTTGCTGAAGGCAGACTAGGGTGAGAGATGAGGAATTTGTTCAGATACGGAGGGTGGTCAGATACCAGAGTGGGAGATTTTCACTAAACTGACTTAGCAAAATTCATTTTTCTTCCTTCTTTTTCTTCTTCTTTTTAAATGCAGATACTACCTTGATTGCTAAACTGTGTCAGCCCAACTGTATTTAACCATAACTCAGAGTCTGTGAAAAGAGAATCTCAGTTTAGAAGTTTAGCTCTATGCTTGAACAGAGATAGGGCTTTTTTAATCAGATAGATTCTCAGTACCAATAATTTCTACTAGATTCAGAGCATCTTTTTAAAAAAGCTTTTTTTTAAATAACTGGTTTAAGGGACTACGCTACATCTACCACATTCCATTAACACATTTAATTTCTTTTCCGGACTCAATAACATGATTCCTACAGAGCACAATCCAAAGTATTTAATGATGAGCCTTTTCAGGAACTCAGAAATGACCTAAAGTACTATTTAATATTGAGTATCAGTCTATGTGTACTGTATGCACTAAAAATATAAATAATTATTTATTTTAATGACTAAATGTTGAAGTTCATTTAGACAATATGGAAAAATAGATGCTCATACACTGAGAATATGATGGAAGATTTAATGTTAAAAGTAGTAAAATAGAGGAGCTCTTGGGTGGCTCAGTCACTTAGGTATCCAACTCTTGAACTCAAGTCTTGATCTCAGGGGTGTGAGTTCAAGCCCCGTGTTGGGCGTGAAGCCTACTTAGAAAGAAAGAGAAAGAAAGAAAGAAGGAAGAAAGAAAGAAAGAAAGAAAGAAAGAAAGAAAGAAAGAAAGAAAGAAAGAAAGGAGGGAGGGAGGGAGGAAGGAAGGAAGGAAGGAAGGAAGGAAGGAAGGAAGGAAGGAAGAAATAACATAGAACATGAGCACTCTCCTTGTTTATAACCATGGATGGAGATTTACGGGGGTTTTTTTCTCTTTTTTACCCCCTTTAGCATTTCTTCCCCTCCACCCACCCACCTGTGACAACCACCAGTCTATACTCTATAAGCTTGGTTTATTTCTATTTCTATTTCTATTTCTATTTTTTTAGATTTTTATTTATTTTTTTATTTTTTTAGATTCCACATATATAAAAGATAATAGAATATTTGTCTTTCTTTGACTTATTTCACTTAGCATAATACCCTCAATGTCCATCCATGTTGTCATAAATGGCAAAATTTCATTTTTTTATGGCTGAATAATATCCCATTGTGTGTGTGTGTGTGTATGTGTGTGTGTGTGTGTGTGTGTGTGTGTGTGTGTGTATATATTATATATATATACACATATACCAAAAATGTCTTTATCCATTTATTCATCAGTAGACACTTGGGTTGTTTCCATATCTTGACTGTTGTAAATAATGCTGCAGTGAACATGGAGTGCAGATATCTTGAGTTATTGTTTTCATTTCTTCAGATAAATATCCAGAATTGGAATTCCTGAATCATGTGGTAATCCTAGTTTTAATTTTTTGAGGAACCTCCATAATGTTTTCCATACTGGCTACCCCAATTTATATTCCCGCCAACAGTGCACAAGGGTTTTATTTTCTCCACATCCTTGCCAATACTACTATCTTTTCTTTTTTTAAAAATGCTTATTTATTGGGGTGCCTGAGTGGTTCAGTCAGTTAGGTGTCTGACATTGGCTCAGGTCATGATCTTGCTGCTCCTGAGTTCAAGCCCCAGGTCCAGCTCTGTGCTGAAGGCTCAGAGCCTGGATCCTGCTTCAGTTTCTGTCTCCGTCTCTCTGCCCCTTTCCGGCTTGCACTTTGTCTCTGTCTCTCTCTCTCAAATATAAAATTTAAAACAATGTTTATTTATTTCAGAGAGAGAGAGAGCAGGGGAGGGGCAGAGTGGGAGGGAGAGAGAATTCCAAGCAGGCTCCACACGGTCAGTGCAAAGCCTGATATGGGGCTCAAACTCACAAACCATGAGATCATGACCTGGGCTGAAATTAAGAGTTGAACCCTCAACCAACTGAGCCATCCAGGTACCCCTCTTACCTTTTTTGTAATAGACATTCTAACAGGTGTGAGGTGATATTTCATTGTGGTTTTGATTTGCATTTTCCTGATGCTTAGTGGTGTTGAGCACCTTTTCATGTGCCTATTGGCATCTGTTTGTCATCTTTGGAAAAAGGTATATCCAGATCTTCTGTTTCTTTTTTTTTTTTAATTATAAAAATTTTTTATATTTTTATTTTTTAAACTTCTGCTTATTTTTTTAATATGATTGGTTTTTTAAATTTTCTTTCCATTAAATTGAATGAGTTCTTTATACATTTTGGATATTAGCCCCTTAGTAAATACGGGCTTTGCAAATATTTTCTACCATTCTGTAGGCTGTCTTTTCATTTTGTTGATGGTTTCCTTTCCTGTGCAGAAGTTTTTTAGTACGATGCAGTCCCATTTACTTATTTATTTATTTGAGAGCAAGAGATGGGGTGGATGGCAGAGGGAGAGGGAGAGGGAGACTCTTAAGCAGGCTCCACACACAGTGCAGAGCCTGACATGGGGCTCAATTTCACAAAATGTGAGATCATGACCTGAGCCAAAATCAAGAGTTGGGCACTTAACTGACTGCCCCACTCAGGCACCCCTGTTGCTTTTTACTTTTGATATCAGATTCAGAAAATCGCCACCAAGGCCTATGTCAAGGAGCTTACTGTCTGTATTTTCTTCTAGGAGTTTTATGGTTGCACATCTTATATACAAGTCTTTAATCCACTTTGAGTGACTGTTTATGTGCACTGTAAGATAGTGGTCAAATTTCATTCTTTTGCATATGGCTGTCTAGTTTACCCAACACCATTTATTAAAGAGACAGTCCTTTCCCCATTGTATATTCTTGGCTCCTTTGTTATAAATTAATTGAACTTACATGCATGGGTTTACTTCTTGGCTCTCTATTCTGTTCTATTGATCTATATGTCTGTTTTTATGCCAATACTGTACTGTTTAAATTACTATAGCTTTGTAATATTGTTTGTGATGACTCCGGCTTTGTTCTTCTTTTTCAAGATTGCTTTGGCTATTCGGGGCCTTTTATGGTTCCATACAAATTTTAGAATCCTTTGTTCTATTTCTGTGAAAAATGCTATTGGAATTATGGTAGGGATTTCATTAAATCTGTAGATTGCTTTGGACATTTTAACAACATTAGTTTCTCCAATCCATGATTGGAGAACATCTTTTCATTTATTTGTGCCTTCTTCAGTCTCCTTCGTTAATGTCTTACAGTTTTCAATATACAAGTCTTTCATCTCTTTGGTTAAATTTGTTCCTGGGTTTTTTATTCTTTTTGATGCACTTGTAAATGGGATTTTCTTAATTTCTCTAATAGTATATTAATAGAAATACAGATTTCCACATATTGCTTTTGTATCCTGCAACTGTACTTAGTTTGCTTATTAGTTCTAACAGTTTTTTGGTGGAGTCTTTAGGGTTCTACATAATATGTCATCTGCAAATAGTGATAGTTTTACTTCTCTAATGGATGCCTTTCCTTCCTTCCTTCCTTCCTTCCTTCCTTCCTTCCTTCCTTCTTTCCTTCCTTCCTACTGTCCTACCATCCTACCGTCCTTCTTTCCCCTCCCTCCCTCCTTTCCTTCCTTCATTCCCTTCCTTCCTTTCTTTTTTTGCCCAGTTGCTGTAGCTAGTACTTCCAATACTATGTTGAATAAAATTGGCAAGAGTAGGGCACCTGGGTGGCTCAGTTAATTAGCCATCTGACTCCTGACTTCAGCTCAGGTCATGATCTCACAGTTCCAGATTTCAAGTCCTGTATTGAGCTCTGCACTGACAGTACAGAGCCTGCTTAGGATTCTCTGTTTCCCGCTCTCTCTCTGCTCGCTCTCTGTCCCTCTCTCTCAAAATAAATAAACATTTTTAAAAAGTGGCGAGAGTAGGCATCCTTATCTTGTTCCTCATCTTAGAGGAAAGACTTTCAACTTTTCACCACTAAGTGTGAAGCTGTGGGTTTATCATATATGGCATTTATTATGTTGAGGTATGTTCCCTCTACAGCCAGCCTTAGTTGTGAATTTTTATCATAAATGGAAGTTGAATTTTGTCAAATGATTTTTCTGCATCTATTGAGGTGATCTTATGGTTTTCATCCTTCATTTTGTTAATGTGGTATATTACAATGGCTGATTTGTGGATATTGAACCATCCTCATATGCCTGGAGGAAATCCCACTTGATCATGATACATGGTCCTTTTAATGTATTGTTGAATTCCGTTTGCTAATATTCTGGTAATGATTTTTGCATCTATGTTCATCAGGGTTATTGACCTATAATTTTCTTTTCTTGTTGTGTCCTTGTCTGGCTTTGGTATCCGGATATTGCTGACCTCATAAACTAAGTTTAGAAGCACTCCCTCCTTGTCTATTTTTGAAAGAATTTGAGAATGTTTTGAATTTGAATGTTTGATAGAATTTTCCAGTGAATCCATGTGCTGCTGAACTTCTATATGTTAGAAGATTTCTGATTACCAATTCAATTTCCTTCTTTTTTTATTTTTTTTTTATTTAAAAAAAATTTTTTTTAACGTTTATTTATTTTTGAGACAGGGAGAGACAGAGCATGAACCGGGGAGGGTCAGAGAGAGGGAGACACAGAATCTGAAACAGGCTCCAGGCTCTGAGCTGTCAGCACAGAGCCCGACACGGGGCTTGAACTCACGGACCGCGAGATCATGACCTGAGCCGAAGTTGGCCACTTAACCAACTGAGCCACCCAGGCCCCCTCAATTTCCTTCTTAGTAATTGATCTATTCAAAAATTTTTTTATTTCATCATGATTCAGTATTGATGGGTTGTATGTTTCTAGGAATGTATCCATTTCTTCCAGATTGTCTAGTTTGATGGTATTTCTCATAGTAGTCTCTTATGATCCTTTGTATTTCTGTGATATCAGTTGTAATATATCTTCTCTTTCAATTCTGATTTTGTTTGAGTCCTCTCTCTTTTTTGTCTTGATGGGTCTAGCTATAGGCTTGTCAATTTTGTTTATCTTTTCAAAGAACCAGCTCTTAGTTTCACTAGTCTTCTCTATTGTGTTCATAATCTCTATTTCATTTATTTATGCTCTAATCTTGTTATTTTACCTCCTACTAACTTTGAACTTCATTTATTCTTACTTTTCTAGCTCCTTGAGGTACAAAGTTAGGTTTTTTTTATTTAAGACTTTTCTTCTTTACTTGAGGTAGGCATTTCCTGCTATGAAATTCCCTCTTAGAACTGCTTTTGCTGCATCCTACAAATTTTGGTATATTTCTATTTTTATTTGCCTTAAGATATTTTTTTTGATTTCTTCTTTTATCCGTTGTTTGTTCATGTAACATGTGTTTCATCTCAACATATTTGTGAATTTTCCAGTGTTCCTTTATAATTATTTTCTAGTTTCATGCCCTTGTGGAAAAAAAAAAAATGCTTCCTATTAAATGTATTAAGACTTGTTTTGTGGCCTAACATATGATCCATCTGGGAAAATGTCTCACGTGCACTTAAGAAGAATGTGTATTCTGGTGCTTTTGGATGCAGTGTTCTGTATATTATCTGTCAGTCCATCTGGTCCTACATGTCATTTAAGGCTAATGTTTCCTAATTGATTTTCTGCCTGAATGATCTATCCTTTGATGTAAGTAAGGTATCCCTTACTATTATTATATTGCTGTCTATTTCTCCTTTTAGGTCTGATAATATTTGCTTCATATATTTAGGTACTTCTATGTTGGGTGCATAAATATTTACAAATATTCTATCCTCTTATTGGTTTGACCCCTTTATCATTATGTGACATCCATCTTTGTATCTTATTACAGTCTTTGTTTTAAAGGCTATTTTGCCTCCCCCGTTCATGCTCTGTCTCTCTCTGTCCCAAAAATAAATAAAATACGTTGAAAAAAAATTTTTTTTAAAAAAATGGGGCGCCTGGGTGGCGCCGTCGGTTAAGTGTCCGACTTCAGCCAGGTCACGATCTCGCGGTCCGTGAGTTGGAGCCCCGCGTCAGGCTCTGGGTTGATGGCTCAGAGCCTGGAGCCTGTTTCCTATTCTGTGTCTCCCTCTCTCTCTGCCCCTCCCCCGTTCATGCTCTGTCTCTCTCTGTCCCAAAAATAAATAAAAAACGTTGAAAAAAAATTTTTAAAGGCTATTTTGCCTAATTTAAGCGTAACTACTCCAACTTTGCTTGGTTTCTATTTGCATGGGATACCTTTTTCTATCCTTCACTTTCAGTCCATGTGTGTGTCCTTATATCTAAAGTGTATGTCTTGCAGGCAGCATATAGATGGGTCTTTTTTTTTTTTTTTCCCTATTCAGCTACTCTATGTCTTTTGGACAATTTAATCCATTTACATTAAAAATAATTATTGATAGGAGGGCTCCTGGGTGGCTCAGTTGGTTAGGTAACCGACTTCAGCTCAGGTCATGATCTCACACTTTGTGGGTTTGATCCCCACATCAGGCTCTGTGCTGACACCTCAGAGCCTGGAACCTGCTTCAAATTCTGTGTCTTCCCCTCTCTCTATCCCTTCCGTGCTCACGCTCTGTGTCTGTCTCTCAATAATAAATAAATGTTAAAAAATTTAAAAAAAATTATCGATAGGTATGTGCTTATTGCCATATTGTTAGTTGTTTATTGGCTGTTTTTATAGTTCCTCTTGGTTCTGTTCTTTTCTTGTTCTCTTCCTTGGTGGTTTGATGACTTTCTTTAGTGGTACACTTATAATCCTTTCCCTTTTCTCTTTGTGTGTTTACTATAGGTTTTTACTTTGTGGTTGTCACAAAGCTTACATATAACAGCTTGTATCTGTAATAGTCTATTTTTTTTTAAGTTTATTTATTTTGAGAGACAGAAAGAGCAGAGGAGGGGCAGAGAGAGAGGGAGAGAGAGAATCCCAGGCAGGGTCCGTGCTGTCAACACGGAGCCTGATGCAGGGCTCAAATTCACGAACTAGTGAGATCATGACTTGAGCTGAAACCAAGAGTCAGACATTCAACCTGCTGAACCACCCAGGTGCCCCTGTAATAGTCTATTTTAAGTTGATAACAACTTAAGTGTGATCCCATTCTAAAGTTTAACATTCTTACTCTCCCTCCCCCCCCCATTTTATGTTTTTGAGATCACATTTTACATCTTTTCATCTTGTGTATTCCTTAACCTATTATTATAATTATAGTTATTTTTACTACTTTTGTCTTTTAACTTTTATACTAGCATATAAGTAATTAACCTACTACTTTTACTACATATTTGCCTTTCCAGTGAGGTTTATTCTTTCATATGTTTACTTGTTACTAATTAGCACCATTTCTTTCAGTTTAAAGAAGTCCCTTTCACATTTCTTATGAGGCCAGCCTAATGGTAATGAACTCCTTTATTTTTTCTTGTCTGAGAAAACTTTGTCTTTCCTCCAATTCTTAATGATAACTTTGCCAGGTAGAGCATTCTTGGTTGGAAGTGTTTTTTCTTTCAGCACTTTGAATATATTGTGTCATTCCTTTCTGGCCTGAAAAGTTTCTGCTGAATAATTTGCTGATACTGTTATGGAGGTTCCCTTGTACATACAAGTTGTTTTTCTCTTGCTGCTTTTCACATTCTCTCCTTGTTTTTAGCATTTGACATTTAAATTATAATGTATCTTCGTGTGGATCTTTTTCAGTTCATTTTATTTGGAACATCACCAAGAATGACCCTAAGGGAAACTATGGATTTAGAGTGATACTGATGTGTCAATGTAATACTGATGTATCAGTTGTAACAAATGTATCACTCTGCAGGGTATGTCAACAGGGGAGGCTATGCAGAGTGTATGCAAAATCTTGGTATCTTCTGCTCAGTTTTGCTGTGTCCTTAAAACTACTCTAAAAAAATAAAGTCTATTCTTTAAAAACTACTTCAGTCTAACCACAAAACCCAGAGGGTCATATACACCAAAGGTATTTTGCATCATTTATGGGAAAGAAAGATTGACTCAGGGATCCCAAACACCATTTCCTTGGAATACTTTGCATATAAATAAATGATTTGCATACTGACATAGCTACAGATCCCAGACTATTCCATGCCCCCATCCAATTGCCCTTTACTTGTTAGATCATTAGAGCTAGCAGGGCCCAGACATCTCAGCACCCCAGAAGACTCTGGAATATACCTGAGATAGTGTGTAGTAAGAAAAAGTGAGACTTAGTAACAGAGATACCCAAATTTATCCAATGAAGATTGAACTTGGTGCAGGACAAGATGTTAAGGACACACAACTGCACACGTGCAAATGCACACCTATACCCAGAGACCTGGAGAGTTCTGCTGTCACGAGGCACCTTGGTTCGCTGGGGTGAGGTGGTGGGATGGAGGGCAGGTTACAGCAGGGTCACACCACAGGACTTTGAGCTTTTTAATTGATTTCTATAATGCTCGTTTTTCTATTATATAAACCAGGGTGGTAATAACTGCCACGGAGGGCTGTGAAGATTAAAGGCAGTGAGGTCTGTAAGCGTTTTGGCTGATGCTTGTTCTTCAAACTGTCATCTTGCACAAGTTACCAAATGTCTGGGAAGCTCAGTTTCCAGTCTGTACAATGGAAGTAATAAAGTGCCTTTCTCTAGTGCTTTTCCATTGTCACTTTTGGAAATCCAGCATCCGAACCACCTTCCTAAGCTTGAGGAACTTTGCTCCACATGAAGGAGGGAAGTTCCCTCCCTCCCTCTGGGTAGGAAGAAGAGTCGCCTCTCACTGAGGGACAAAAAACCTAGCACTCATTCATGGCACTTTCAGATCTCTTGCAAACCTTCTTCACATTTTATTTTTGGTAAAACCAAACAAACAAAGCCCCTGCATTCCCTAGCCTCCCTTGCCACTCAGTGTGGATATCATCTGGATTCTGCCAAACAGATAACACCAGTCTAATTCAGAAGTGAGCTACTTGAGGGGTGCCTGCGTGGCTCAGTCGATTAAGAATCCAACTCTTGATTTCGGCTCAGGTCATGATCCTGCCATGCATGGATTTGAGCCCCACATCAGGCTCTGTACTGACAGTGTGAATCCTGCTTGGGGTTCTCTCTCTCCCTCTCTCTCTCTGCCCCTCTCCTGTTTGTGGTTTCTCTCTCTCTCTCTCTCAAAATAAGTAAACTTAAAAAACAAACAAACAAACAAACAAACAAAGTGAGCTACTTGAGGAAACTTTCTGAGCCTGGGACACCCATTCTGGCTGGTACTTCTGGGAAAGTAGAGGCAGCTCTTTTCTGGGATCAGGAGCCAGAGCTCAGTTGTGGCAGAAGCTGCCTTATCAGGCCCTGCTCTGCAGTGTAATCTCAGGTATTTTCCTGAAAGTTCTGTCTGTAGCCTAGTTTTCAACAATTCCAAGGATTCTATGAACTATTTAATCTGCCTCACTAAGTCCCCACCTGTGTGAAGCAGGTGGCATTGATTCTGTTGTTGACAACTAAGAACGTCTTCTGTCACCCTGTCTTATCCTGTCTTCTTGACAGCTTGGCTGATCAGAACTTCATTCTTGGGTCTTCACAGCTGGAACCAGCCATTCAAAGAAGCAAAGATAGCGGAGAATGCATTCTGATGGGGGCAGGGTTAGCAGCAGCTACATCCAGACCCCAGCAATGGGATTAGCCATGGTGCCCACCCCCGTGTCCAATGTCCAGGGACCTGGCCGTGGCATCAGTGTCCGCAACAGATCATGTTTGGGCTGTGATTCCAGCTGTGGTTCTGGGTCTGGTTCTCCAGTCCCCCAGTCATTCTGCCATTTCCCCATTTCCTTTCTTTTTGAGTCTGGTCATACAGTGAATTACATTGACTGAATTTTGAATGCGGTACTAGCTTTGCATTCTGAGAATAAATCCCATTTGGCCATAATATATTTATTATCCTTTTAATACGTTGTTGGGTTCCATTTACATCTATGTTTATGGGGGATACTGGTCTGAGATTTTTTTTTTCTTGTTATCTTTGCCTAGCTTTGGCATCAAATTCACAAGTGAGTTGAGGTGTTCTCTTTCCTTCTATTTTCTGGAAGAATTTATGTAGAATTTGTATTATTTCCTCTTTAAATGCTTCACAGAATCCACCAGTGAAGTAACCTGGCCCTGGAGTTTTCTTTGTGAAGAGATTTTTAAATAGAAATTCAATTACTTTAACAGATACAGAGCTATTCTCTCTCTCTCTCTCTCTCTCTCTCTTTAAATGTTAATTTATTTTTGAGAGAGACAGAGACACCATGCACGTGGGTTAGGGGCAGAGAGAGAGGGAGACACAGAATCCGAAGAAGGCTCCAGGCTGCGAACTGTCAACACAGAGCCCGACGCAGGGCTCGAACTCAGGAGCTGTGAGATCATGACTTGAGCCGAAGTCAGACACTCAACCGACTGAGCCACCCAAGCCTTCCTTTCTCTTTTTAGTAAACTGTGGTAGTTCATTATCTTCTAAGAAATTTGTCATTTCATCTAGTTGTTGTCTATATTGGCATTAAGTTGTCTATAATATTTCTTTATTATCCTTTAAAATTTTTTTAAATATTTATTTATTTATTTTTGAGAGAGAGAGAGAGAGAGAGAGAATATGAGCGGGAAAGGGGCAGAGAGAGTCAGTGAAACAGAATCTGAAGCAGGTTCCAGACTCCAAACTGTCAGCACAGAGCCCGACGTGGGGCTCGAACCCACGAGCAGTGAGATCATGACCTGAGCTGAAGTTGGACACTCAACCGACTGAGCCCCTTCCTTATTATCCCTTTAATATGTGTGGAATCTATAGTGGTACCACTGCTCATGTTTCTGATAGTGGTAACTCAGGTCTTTTCTCTCCTTTTTTGCCTGTTTGGTCTGGCTAGCAGTTTATCGACTTCATTGATCTTCTCAAAGAATCAGCTTTTGGTTTCATTTATTTCTTTGTTTTTCTGGTTTTGATTCCATTGATTTTTGCTCTGATCTTTCATTACTTTCTTTCTTCTGTTACTTTGGCGTCTGCTTGCTCTTCTTTTTTTAGTTTCTTAAGGTGGAAGTGGAGATCATTGATTTGCAACCATTTTTCTTGTCTAATATAGGCCTTTACTGCTATAAAGTCCTTTTTAAGTACTGTTACAGCTGCATCTTGCAGATTTTGCAATATAGCATTTTCAGTTTCAGTCCGTTCAAAATATTTTGTAACTTTAGCAAACTTTCTTTTTGACTCATAAATTACTTAAAACCATGTTATTTTGTTTCCAAGTATTTGGAGATTTTCCAGTCATTGTTCGATATTAATTTCTAATTTAATTCTACTGTATTTAGAGAACATTCTTTGCCCTCAAACTGCCAGTTCTCACCATCCACCTGTCTCAATGGCCTTTCACCCCACAATGAATCAATCGACCCCCCTCCCGCAGTAATCGGAGTCCATTGGGCAAAGACAAATTAAGCGGAGGACAGATATCCCTAGGATGAAGGAAATGCTGATGGACAGAGATGTGCTCACCCCAATACTTCTAAAAAAAAGTATTGCTTTGAACAGACATGTACAGGGAAATTTACTTCTAGACGAGGATGTTAATAACAATCAGCGGCCATGGTAAATTATGTTATTGTTCCAATTATCAGCTCCTCCTTCTGTAAGAAAATCTTCTGTAAGTGTCCTCTTGCCAGGACTCTCTGCGGGTAGAGTACAGTGGTATTCCATTGAGTTTCAGGATGGCCATATAACCTGCTTTGGCCAATAAAATATGGGAGGACGCAATAGCCACCACATCAGAGCGGAAACATTAACTGCATTTCAGTCGTTTACTTGGCCTTAGGCTCTTGTCTTCTCAGATGATGTTACTTTCCACCTGGGTCCCAGAATGAGGAAGCCTGGTCCTCAAAGTAAATTAAGCACAGCTGAGTCATGACAGCGTTAAGTAAACCAACATACCAGCAGACACATTAGTTAGAAATGTTTGTTCTTGTAAGTCACTGACTTACACTGACTAAAGTCAATGTACTAGTCAGTTTTGCTGTGGCCACAAAGAGCTGATAAACTGACTAGTACATTAACTTTAATTGAACACTTGCTGTGTGCTGGCACCGTCCTGAGTATTTACATGCGTGCATTACATTCACGTAATCCTCACACTAATCACGCAAGGTAACGTTTCAGCCAGGGTTTTCGGTTGTAAACATCAGAAAGTTACTCTGGCTGTGTCCAAAAGGAAGTGCAAAAGGAAGACTTCTGCTTCCAGCCAAGGTGAAAGAGCAGAGTCTGGATGTGCCCTCCCACCTGAAAGAATGCATGGCACTGGATGGATAACTGAATGACTTTCTTTAGTCTTCGAGGCTCCTTTGATCTTAGGTGCCCAAGTCTTTATTCCTTGTCACTGGTGCAGGAAACAGGGCTTCCACGATGCATCTGAGAAAATCAGCCCATCTTTGGAGGATGCCAGTTATTTTCCTTCTTCATCCAAGAATCTACCCCACGTGCCTCAGCCTGAATGCTTTTGCTCTTCAATGAACTCTAACAGCCTTTATTTCAAGGCATTTCACTTGCAGTGAATATAGGCTGTCCTGTAAGAGATCTTCTGTTACATTATTTAGCTACAATGTGCTTTGAGGAAAGAGGAACTTAGATTTTCCATGTGCCTACTCTGGGCCAACTACATGTAGTGGCTATTCCTTTTTTTTTTTTTTTTAAGTTTTGTATTGTTTATTTTGAGAGAGGCGGGTACAGGGCAGAGAGAAAGGAGGAGAGAGAGAATCCCAAGCAGGCTCTGCACTGAGAGCACAGAGCCCGATGTGGGGCTCAAACCGAGCTGGAACTCACAAACTGTGAGATCATGACCTGAGCCAAAATCGAGAGTCGGACACTTAACCAACTCAAGCCACCCATGCACCTCCATGTAGTAGTTACTCTAAACCTGATGATGTAGGTTTAGACCTACAGACCTGGTGGGTCTGTTTTACAGGTGAGGAAATAGAGGTACAAAGATGTTACATGACTATTCACGGTCACATAGCTAGTAAGTGCAGAGCTGGGACTGAACCCAGGTCTGCCTGCTATGCATTGTGCTTACTTGGGTCCTTAACTGGGACCTTATGTTCCTGGAAAGCAGGGACCACACCTTATATTTCTTTGTATCATCCACAAAATTCAGGACAGAAACTGAGCGCTGGGTAGGTGTTTAAGAATATTATGAGCTTGTCTTTATAAACAGAGAAGCAGGTGACTTAGTGCTCCTTGAGTCCTGAAAGAAATATGGGGTGTGATATTGGAAGAAGCATGGTTCCTCTTGGCTCTTGTTTCTCTGGTGTCTAATCTTCATGGCTGGCTAATGGTACATTAGGCTGAGGCCACTGTGTAGCTGAGAGGATATATGGATAAATAGGGCTTTGTCGGGGCACAAAAGTAAATCCATGGAAGTTGCAAAGGGGGAAGGGAACACTCACTCACTGTGTGCCTGTGTGGTTGGCTTTCATCATTCATTATCTTACCAAAGGCATATCTTACACGGTCAGGATTTCTTACCCCTTTGTAACAGCCCAGCATTATACAGTGATGAAGAACAGAGCTGGAACTTGAATACAGGTCTGGCTGACTCCAAAGTCCTGACTGTTGTCATTACCCTCCACTACTAACATGGATAGCATCCCTTCTGCTGACAGGAAGCCAGGTCAGGCCATCACGGAGGATGCCTGGCCTTGAGCACATAGGGAATTTAATAACTTGGAATATATTCCACCTACACAGGTTAGAGATACCTACTCTCCACTACCTGATCTATACTGCCACTTAAAGATTTTTTTTTTGTCAGCTATTACTTGGGTGGTAGTCAAGCATTTCATCTTTTTCATTAAATTATCTCATTATGTTCTTGACATAGTCTCTCATTCCCTCTGAAAATAAGTGGTTTAAGATGAAAACTACAATTACGATGCCATGTATTAAAAGGATTTGAGATTCCTGTAGTGTTGAAAGGAATAGGCAATTGCCAATTAAAGAAAAATGTGCTGTTGGCCAAAACCATTGATTCAAGGTAAATTTGGAAACATTTTCTGAGCAACATCATAGACAGGCTCACGTCTTTTCTCCAAGCACCAAAGTGCCCCGTGTGGGGCTCAGAGAGATTAATAACTTGTCCAGGGCCACACAGCTAGTATTCTCCTGACATTGGAGAGTGCATATTTGAAATGTATTATCCAGAGATCTTACAGACTAGAGTACATAAGATTCTAGAAGGGCTCAGCTGATTTCATGTGCAACATGCCCCTAGTAGCCTTCCCTGGTTCAGGCCTTTATCATCTCTCCTCTGGACGTTGGCAGTCCAGTCTCCTCTCCCTCATGTCACTCCCTTGGTGCTCACCAAATAGCACCCAGAGGAACTGCAAGCAATTATTATTGATTGCCCACCAAGAAGCTTTCCCTGTCCTTTACATTAACAGAACAGTAGTTTTTATCCAGTGACAATATACCCAGCCTCAGGGACAAATCCTGGTATGTTTTAGCCACTCCTGGCAACTGCATAAATAAATACATAAGTCTTGTATTTTACTTAGCAGATTTGGTTTTCCGTAGTAGTGTGAGTATAAGAATTCTGGAACTATTTTCTATGTTTTTAGGTCCGAACAAGTAAATGGATATACTAATGTTGGGAATCAGAGTTCTCACCCTGAAAGAAAGGAGAGGTGACCATGAAATGGGGCAAAACAAGCAAACCCTCCAGAGTTAGATTGGAATTAGAGATACCAGGATTTCTACCTTTGTCCATGGAAGGACCTGGAAACACCAACACAGCTGGCAATGAGCACACTCTAGCATACAATGTTTTTGGTTTCTAAAAAGCATTCTTTGCTACAAGGAACCAGAGATCCTTGAAGAGATGGCTTTTTTGAGGACTGGGTAAGGCAAGAACAAGATGAGTTTGGAACACTGGACTGTGACAGAATAAGAAATAATTGGAATACATCAAGAGTACACAGGAAACACCTGAAGTCATGAAGCATCCAAATAGATGACAATAATGGATTATAATCAGTTGAATATAATGAGAATTCAGAAGTCCATACAAATATATACACCCATCCCTAAAGGACAGCTCTTCCATGCTGTAGAATACCAATATACAACATCAATGCAGAGAGAATTATGGGATTAGAAAATCACCATCCTATAATGGCTCCAGGCAAGAATCATCAAATGATAAACAAGATATTTACAGTCTCAACAAATCTCTCCACAAAAAATAATTATTAATTACAAAAGGAAAATAGAAACTTGTCAGGCACCATTTTAAGAAAACGATCAATGTTAATATCACCAGTAATGGACAAATCGTTACCATTGCCTACTGATATGTTGCACGGAGAAGAACGCAACATCACTTCTGTGGCATTCTGGCCCAAAGTACATAATCTAAAACTAATAACGAGGAAGTATCAAACCCAAACGGAGGAACATTCTACAAGACAATTGGCATGAGTGTACTGTTCAAAATGTCAAAAGTTATGAAGGAAAAAGAAAGGATGAGGAATTGTTCCAGATTAAAGGAGACTACAGAGCTACAGAGGCCTGATAACTAAAGGTAATACATGACTCTGGATTGGAATCTAGACCAGAAAAACATTTGCTATAAATTATTTTATTTGGACCCTCACTGTTTTGGGGGGCGGGCTGGTAAAAGCACTGGGCCGTAGGCCAGGTTGGGGCGCCCCGTGGGTTTTGTGTGTGTGTATTGTGGGGCATCCGGAGTGTAGGAAGGTCAAGATGCCGAGAAAGCATCTTTGCTGTGGCTGGCTTTCTGTCATGTGTGTCTGTTTCTCCTTCCTCGCTCAGACATCTTCCCTGGCTCTCCCTCAGGACGCGCGATCTCCCTCCTGCCCTGATCTGTGGCCACCTCAGCCAACTCATCTTACCCCTTCCTCTTCCTCCTTTCCAGAGCCATCATGGTCAGCCACCCGCTCTCCGCCAGAGCGCTCGCGTTTTTCCGGTTCTCCGGGCGGGAGAGCCCAGAGCCATTGCAGAGCACGCCTAGAACGCCCATGCGCCAGTTAAAACACGCAACGGGGCTCCCAGGCTGGGGGTAAAAAGCAGCACCTGCACAGAGACCAGCTGCTCTTGACCCTTTTAAACAATTCCTCTCTATTATCTCACTTAAGGCTTAGGACCACCTTCCCAGTGAAATGCGTAATATCCTCACTTCACAGGGAAGGAGACTGAGGCCCCCGGTGGGGGGAGGGGGGAGGCTTTCCCACTGCCCTTCAAAATAAGACAGCACCTTGCTCACAGGACATTCGATGTCTCACAGGAGACTGGTGAGTGCTGAAACCAGCGAGACACCCAGGTGAGTCAGCCTCTGCCACTCGCCTGCTGTGTGGCTGTAGGCAAATCACTTGCCTTCTCCGAGCTTTCATTTCCAGGGCCCCGCTGTGATAATATTTCCTGCCCCACATGGTTATGAATGATGACCAAATGGACAACAAAGGTAAAATTCTTCCACACGGAACTCATTTGATTTCTTCAGCTGTGAAGACAGATCTGCCTGCTGGTGATTTTTCCTTCTGAATGTCTTTATGTTGAAATATTAAAACGGAAAATATCCGAAGCCTCATGTCGTACACATAAATACAAATTGAACTATTTCCCCCCAATTATTTGAAGCCATTCTTTTCCTCCTCCATTTCTCCCACTTCCCTCCCCCTATATATAATCACACACCCTCAGTCCACGAGTTCTCCCTGTGCTTGCGTCTAACTTGGAAAAAGTCCACAGAAGGAAAAGGAACCCCGGTGTACTGTTGGGAATGCAAATTGGGGCAGCCGCCATGGAAAACAGCGTGGAGCTAACGCAAAGAATGAACAATAGAACAACCAAACGTTCCAGCAATTTCACTTCTGGATATTTATCCAAAGGAAAAGAAAACACTATCTCAAAGACATCTGCACCCCCATGTTCATTGCAGCATTATTTACAAGACGTAACAACCTAAGGGTCCATCGACATGGCGAACAGATAAAGAAAATGTGGTGTATCTATACACAATGGGATACTATCCAGCCAAAGAAGGAAATCCTGCCATTTGCAACATGGGTGAGCCTTGAGATCATTATGCTGAGTATCAAGTCGGATAGAGAAAGACAAATACTCTATGATCTCATTTCTTTTCTTTTTTTTATAAAATTTTTCTTTTAACGTTTATTTATGTTTTTGAGACAGAGAGAGACAGAGCATGAACAGGGGAGGAGCAGAGAGAGAGGGAGACACAGAATCCGAAACAGGCTCCAGGCTCCGAGCTGTCAGCACAGAGCCTGACGCGGGGCTCGAACTCACGGCCCGTGAGATCATGACCTGAGCCGAAGTCGGACGCTTAACCGACCAAGCCACCCAGGCGCCCCCGTATGATCTCATTTCTCTGTGGAGTGTAATAAAGCCGAACTCATGGGAGGTGGGTGGGGGATGGGTGAAACAGGCAAAGGGGATTAAGAGCACACATGGTGACGAGCACTGAGGAATATGTAGAATTGCCACATCACTATATTGTACACCTGAAACCAATATAACACTGTATGCTAATTCTACTTCGGTTAAAAATTAAAATTAAAAATGGAAACGGATGTTTTGAGCTGAACTCCCAAAAATGGGGAATTGAAGGGTGGTTACCAGGGTCTGGGAGTGGGGGAGATGGGGACGTGTTGGTCAAAAGGTACAGACTCCCAGACGTGAGATGAGTAAGTTCTGGGGATGAAATGAACAGCATGGTGGCTATAACTAACAGTGATACACTGTATCATTGATAGTTGTGAGGTGAGTAGACTTCGAATGTCATCACTACCCACAAAAAAAGGTAATGATACGAAAGGATAAGGGTGCTAACTAACCTTATGGTAGTAATCATTTTGAATATCCGTGTGTATCGAATCATCACATTGTACACCTGAAACTTGACAGGGGGGTATATGTCAATATATGGATAAAGCTGGGGGGGGGAAATAGTCCAGGGGCATTGCAAGAAAATTACATCAGAGAGAGAACTTGCCACCTAAATGTGTTCCATGGACTAATGTCCAAAAAGGAGGAAGAAGAAGAATGGTTCACAGAAGACAGAACTAACTCTGCATAAGGTTCCCCTAAATCCAGACCCGCTGTGCGTCTAGGCCTGGTCAGTCCCCACACAAACTCAGAGCTGTCCCTGTCGAGGGAACGGCACCAAGGCCTGAGTGGACAGCGAGGGAGTTTAGGAGGCTGCTTGTCCGTGGCCATCCTGTCCTCTGTCCCCTGCAGTCCTGTCCCTAAAGCCCCCCTTCAACGTCCTCCACAGGGGCCCAGCCATTGGCCCATCTGGGCTTGGCTGTGAGGCGGAGAGGCCTCCGGGCAGACACAAAGCAGGGGGCTGACCTGGGCCCCAGAAGGCGTCCCTGCATTGTTCTGAGGGAGGCCCTGGGCGGCCCGAGGCCGGGGGAGGGGAGCAAGCTGGGCTCAGATGGCCGGCGGCACCCCTGGCCAGACAGACGGTGAAAAGGGGAGTCACACAAAGGATGCAAAGGCACCAGGGGGGTCTCCACCCAGGGCCTGGACCTCGAACTGGCTTGACACAGCAGGGAAGGGGGAAGGGGGGGTGCCTTTTGCACTTGCCTGTGTGAGCTGGGAACAAACCAGTTTCTGCATTGCAATTTCACAGCCAAATTCTAACTCTCGTTTTACAGATGAGGAAACCAGATCTAAGAGATGCTTGTCCGAGCTCACACACCAGGATTTAAACCATGCAGTCTGCTTCCAAAGCCTATATTTTGATCTTCTTCACTGATTCTTTCTATATGGTAAATATTGAGTTCTTGGCCTCCTGTACACGACTCCTATCCAAGATCACAAAGACGAAACCCTAAAAATTCCTCAACCTATGTTCTCAAAAGCCAGGAAACATCCGAATTCTCAATGGGGACAAGTGAACCATGCTGCCAAATTGCTCGACTTAGAGACATTCGTATCACAATAAATGTGTGTTTTCGGATGTTTAAAACAATTGTCTTTTTTTTAAAGGAGGGAGTTTTTGACCACACACAGTCGTGCTGAAGCACGATCAATCTGAACAACTGCTGGGTCCATTAAACGTACTTTGTGGGGCGCCTGGGTGGCTCAGTCGGCTAAGCATCCGGCTCTTAGTTTCCGCTCAGGTCATGATCTCACGGTTTGTGGGATCAAGCCCGGGGTCGGGCCCTGTGCCCAGAGCACAAAGCCTGCTTGGGCTTCTCTCTCTTCCTCTCTCTCTGCCCCTCTCCTGCTCTCTCTCTCTCTCTCTTTCTCTCTCTCTCTCAAAATAAATACACTTAAAAAAAGTGCAAAACCTAAACAGAAATATTTTGCAAGCATCTAGAGATGGCCTCACCAATTGCTGTGTAGCACTCCTCCCCAGGGGTTTTGTCAATTCTAGGCAAAATTCTAGGGCTCTCTAGAACCACCGAAGAGGGTGCATGGTGATGTGAGGTGGCTGTCATACGGCACACGCATGCTGACTCAAAGGCTGCCTGTGTCTCAGTCTCCACGAAAAGGAAGAGAAATGGACCCGGCAGAGAGAGTGGAGATGAGAACAGTTACACTTGTCATGTCACTGAGCGTCAGGACTTTGTGGATCTCACTGACTGCTCAGGTGGGCAGCATCAGCTCCATGTTGCAGATGAGGAGTGGAGGCTGGAGACGGTGAAGTGATGAAGGCGTGTCCGTGTGCCTTCTCTGCCAAGGACCAAGTCCCCCTGCCGGCAACAGCAAGCCCCTTTCCCCTTGCGCCACTCCCAGTCTACTGTGATTCAGGCGAGGCTGCTGGGCTCCCCTCTGATCTAACCAGGCCCCTCACCACATCTCATCCCTAGGACACAGTGATTGGCTCAGGGGTGTGCAGGAGACCCAGGTCAGTCAAGCAGATTCAGTCCAGGGGGTTCTGTCGGCCGCTTGGCCAAGCAGAGCCCTCTCTCCACTGAAATGGCAGCAATGATGGGGGGTGGGGAGGTAGTTGGCCTCAAGAGGCTACGGGCATCCTGTGAAGTCAGAACCTTCCTGAGACCGAACCACACAGAGTAGGAGCAGCAGATGAGCAAGATCCAGTCCTAGGGGCCGCTGAGTTCTTGCCCGAAGCCTCTCAGGGATGTGAGAAAAGCAATACCAATTCTGATCAAGTCCGTTGGCTTTCTTTTCCTGCGTATCTCCCTTTACTTCCTTAGCTCTCTTTCTCTTCTTTGTAACCTCAAGTGCAGATGGAGGGGCTAATCATACTCCTCAGCCATAATCCATCATCATCAGTCAGGGGACGGGCACTTGGGAAGACATGCTTCCCAGCCTCCCCTGCAGTCAGTAGGGCATGTGACTGAGTTTCAATACTTCTTGCATCTATCCTATCTACATCCACTCACCTTTCCCCCAACCCCCGCCATGCTAAATGAAATTCTAGACATCTGAGCATTTTACCCTCAGGTAAGGAGTTTTAAAAAACATTACCACGATACCATTTTCACACCCACAAAAATTACGGTAGTTGCTTACAATCATCTAATACTCAATCCACGTCCACATTTCCTCAGTTATGTGAAAATGTCTTTCTGTCATTGGTGTGTCCAAATCAGAATCCAGTTATGTTCCTTTTGCATATGACTTATGTCTCTTAATGTCTTTTAAATTTATTTTAATCTACAGTAATACACTCTCTCATTCTTTACCCCTGCATCATTTACCAGAGAAACAGAGTCATTTATCCTGTAGAATTTCCGACGTTCTGGTTTCAGCAGGTTATTTCCTCACAGAGTTTCTTTTTCTCTTTCTTTCTTTCTTTCTTTCTTTCTTTCTTTCTTTCTTTCTTTCTTTTAAAAACTTTTTAATGTTTATTTTTGAGAGAGAAAGAGTGCGAATGGGGGAGGGGCAGAGAGAGAGAGAGAGAGACACAGAATCCGAAGCAGGCTCCAGGCTCCGAGCTGTCAGCACAGAGCCCGACATGGGGCTCCAGATCATGACCTGAGCCGAAGTTGGATGCTTACCCCACCGAGCTGCCCAGGCGCCCCTCCTCACAGAGTTTCTTAATCCATTCCTCCACCCATTGTGTTTTCTGTCAAGTAGGTGGACGAAGATGTAGAGGTGTGGTCTGATTCAGGGTCACTTTGAGGGGGTGAGCATACTTGAGCGTGGTGCTGTGTGTTCTCTCCGGCCCCACACCTGGAAGCACATCACTTCTGGGTGCTGAACTTTGGCCGATGTTAAAACTGATCTCAGGGTTCAGGCGTCCACTCGATTCATCCACTTCAGAGTTTTAATAGTAGTGATGATTGTGGCTTAGATCCACTATTCCGATATGAGTTGCAAAATGGTGGTTTGCTAATTCCGTCCTGTTTCTTGCTGTTATTAGCCAAGATTCTTCTCCAAAGAGAAACTTTTCTCCATCAACTATTTGATCATTCTGAAATATCCAGTAAAGGCAAGATAAATGGTCGTTTCTTTCCTTTCACTTGCCTGTTTTCAGAATGATTTATTCCCTACCTACCAAACACACAAAACCCATAGCAAGTTTTTGATGAGTATCATTTAGAGGATTTAAAGCACATATTTCAGTGAATTGTAATCATTATTCCGTTAGATGCTCAAAGTGCCTCATCTTTGGCCACAGCAAGCCCCTTCAGATTGGACTCCATTTCCTTTCCACAGGACCTGGTAGCCCGGATAGCTCCCTCGCTTTCTGGCCCAAGATGTCCCAAGCTTATCTTGCCCATGTCCAGAACCACAGCCTCACAATCAGTCATTTCTCCAAGGAGCCTGGGTTCCTTCGGTGGTAAATGGTGCTTAACTGAACACAATTGTTTTAAAAGCCCTTCCCTGTGGAAGTGAAACAGACAAGCAGTTCCCATAATCACTGGTCAGATCTTTTCTGGAGCAGCCAGGGGAGACAGATGCTGCAAAAGCAACCTCACCACGTTCAAGATTTTGGCCTCTGGCTGGCCCTGCCGGAAAGGACCATGGAGAAAAGCCCAGAAAAACCCAGCCCAGCTGTCTTCGCATCCTTCCCGCAGAGCAACTGGCCAAGAGCTGGCAGGTGTGAGGCGAGTGTTTTCCTGAGACCTGGGTCCTCTGCTGACCAAGCTGATGTCTGAAGCAAAGCATGAGCTGGGTTTCTCACGGAGGGCCCCCTCCACCTCCCGGGTGCTACCGCTTGGTGTGTGATTGGGCCTGTGTGGGAGGAGGAGAGCTGAACAGTCCTAGAGGGTTTTTGGTAAGATCTTCACAAACAAGTTAAGGCTCACAACCACCCGAGGAGATAAGTACCATTTGTATCCCCATTGTACAGCTGAGGAAAATGAGGCTCAAAGAGGTTAAGTCACTCAGCTAAGGTTACCACACAGTAAGAGGACAGGCTACAGTGTAACCAGAGTCTCTTAGGAGCTTTCTAAGCCTGGGGAGCAAAATCAATATCACTAGCAGGAGCAGCAAATGAAATTGCTAAATGCCACCCCAACGTCCATTCTCCTTTTCTTTCTTAGTATCAGAATTCCCATTGTATTCTGGAGAACACGCACATAGCTGAAAGACTACATTTCCCAGCCTTCCAGGAGGCAGTTGGGGGCGGCCCATGAGATGTAAGCAGATGTTGTTGGATGGGACTTCTGGGCACTCCTTATAAGGGGACAGGCAGCTTCAGGGTACCCCATTGCCCACGTCTCTTTCCTTGCTCTCTGCCTACATTGTGGCCAAGACGACTAGAACTCCAGTGTCATCTTGGATCATAAAACAGGTCTGAAAATGGAAGGCTGGCAGCAAGGATAAGGGAACAGAAAGATAGGAGACTGGGTCCCTGAGGACTAAGACATTGCCACCCCTGTGCCGCCTGTGACCACGGTTCTCCCCTGGATCTAACTCTACTCAGGCTGCCCTGTGCTCTCTTTCCAACCAGGGCCTGACGTTCGAGCTTCCGTGACATTCCTGACATTCATCTCTGCATTGTCCAATTTTAGCAAGAATCCTGCTAAATCAGTTTAGCAGAACCACTCCCGTCCTCAATATCTGATCACCCTCGATATCTGATCAGCTTCCTCGTCCCCACCATCCCCCACGTGATGTCTGGTCACCATGCCCTGCCTTCAGCAAGAATCCTGTTAGGTCAGTTTCAGCAGAACCCTCCTCACCCCTGATATTTGCTCTTAGCAATTTTCCATCCACTGACCTCCACCCTGCTCCTTGGCTGTAAAGTCCCTCTTGTCCTTGTTGTGTTCAGAGTTGAGCCTGGTCTCTTTCCTCTCCAACAAAATCTCATTGCAGTAGTCCCCCCATCCCTCCATCCCCCCCCCCCACCTTGAATAAAGTCTTCCTTCCCATCTTTAACTCAAGTGTCAAAAAGAACTTTTTTCTTTGACAACAATCTTTGGAATTCGTTTCTGGGACAGAGAAACAGAATTCTGTCTTGTTGAAGCCATTTAGTTGGACATTTTATTCAGGGCAGACGAGCCTAATCCAAATAGATATAAACAACATCAAAAGCAGAAGCAGCACACAATCCTGGATCTTCAGAGATGCTCTAGTTTGGAGCCTACCAGCCTTCCTGATAAAACTTCCTCTTGCGTGACAAATATTTTGCAAGATCCCCTTTATCGTTTTGAAATAAAAATCACATGTAAAATACCCAAAGCAATATAACATTCCAATTCTAATGTAAAGGAGAAATAAAAAGAAAGCAGACACAGTGAAGTAGTCAGAGGCCAATACCTATGCATAAAATACTGTATGAGGCAGCTTCCAATGCAGGCTAAGAGGAGTGCTTTATTAGTGACTCAAATACAAGAATAGCTTTGTCACTGGTGTTGTGGCTGTCTGAAATGGCAAACATCTCTAGGTAAAGTTTCCATAATAATGAAACAAAGCATACTCTTATCCTGATTTACATAGATGCATTTCCAGAAAACACAGTATCAGACCCACACAAACGTACTCGATTTGTATATAACACAGGAGTTCTTAGGCGAGCTAATTATCAACAGATTTTTCATCTACATCGTTTTCTCGTAGGACACCGAGAATTTGTGTGGGGTGAAGGACAGCTCGGTTGTATGGGGCTGTCCCACGCATTGCAGGGGACAATGCTCCACCCCCGTCCCCCCCCCCGCCCCCGCCCCCGCCACACCCGCCATTACTCCTCTCCAGTCAACCAGAGCACAGAGCTCAGCGCCCCCTAGTGAGTGGTACTGATCCGGCTGAAAACTGCTGGCGGAACACAGCTCTCTCCGAGAGGCAGACTCAACTCAGTAGCTCCAGAATGAGAGCGAAGTTGCCACAATGAGGAGTGTCTTCTATTTCATGCTCCTTCTGGAGCCCAAGGGCAGCTCTGGAGGGCCGGGAGGTACCATTGTCCCCATATGCCAGATGAATAAGCAGAAGTGATGGGAAAATTATCGATGCCCAAAGAGCTGTGCCTTGAGGCACTCAACAACTTAACTTCCAAATTGCTAAGAGGTCTAACAAAGAATAAGGAAATATAATTATCAACACAATTCTTTCCGTTTTAGAAACAAACACCTAGCCAACACTGCACATTTATCTTGTGAGGCACTTGCCACTTAAATTTGGGTAGGCTAATTGATCCTTGGATGATATGAAATTATACTCTAAGGATGCTTTGCTTGTATTGTAAGAATAGAGAGAAAATGCCTTTGTGGCAGATTTCCACTGACGAACATTCAGTCTGCAATGCAATATGGATGAACAGCAACTCTCTTTAGATTCAGTCCTGCAGCCGGCCCTGGCTGATATTCAGTTGCAAGAGGGAACTTATTATAGCAGTTCCCAAGACCAGTGACATGAGAAGTAGCAGTATGAAATACACAAAAATGCATATTTCCTCTACAAAAAATCGACCAACTTTTTTTTTTTTAAATGTTCCAGCATCAGCTTGACTCTGCAGAACTTTGGCATGGTGATTTACAGTGTGATTTCTCTCCTGTCAGTAGGCACTGGGTGAACACTCAATTTACTGACATATTCCCTTTCATTGTTTTCATGTGTATTTTTTCATTAAAAAATGTTAATTTATTTATTTTGAGAGGTGGGGAGGGGCAGAGAGAGGAGAGAGAGAGAGAGAGAGAGAGAGAATCCCAAGCAGGCTCTGCCATCAGCTCAGAGGCAGACGCAATGGCACAGAGCCTAATGCAGAGGGCTTGGTCTCAGGAACCCTGAGGTCATGACCTGAGCTGAAATCAGGAGTTGGATGCTTAACCCACTGAGCCATGCAGACACCCCTATGTTTTTCATTTTGAGATAAAGAAAAAAATGCTTCCTTTATTCAATTCTTCCCTTTGCAACACAAGTTTTACTGTTGTTGCTGTTTTTGTTTTTGTTTTGTTTTCTAGAAACTGAAGATTTAGACTGGCAGAAGTTTCTTGAAGCATAGGTCAGGCAGATGGTGGGTTTAAATGAAGGTGCTATTGGGGCGCCTGGGTGGTTCAGCCAGTTAAGTGTCCAACTACAGCCTAGGTTATGATCTTGCGGTTCCAGAGTTTGAGCCCCACGTCCGGCTCTGTGCTGACAGCTTGGAGCCTGGAACCTGCTTCGGATTCTGCGTCTCCCTCTCTCTCTCTGCCCCTCCCTCACTCACAAGCTGTCTCTCTCTCTCTCTTAAAAATAAATAAACATTGGGGCGCCTGGGTGGCGCAGTCGGTTAAGCGTCCGACTTCAGCCAGGTCACGATCTCGCGGTCCGGGAGTTCGAGCCCCGCGTCAGGCTCTGGGCTGATGGCTCAGAGCCTGGAGCCTGTTTCCGATTCTGTGTCTCCCTCTCTCTCTGCCCCTCCCCCATTCATGCTCTGTCTCTCTCTGTCCCAAAAATAAATAAACGTTGAAAAAAAAAATTTAAAAATAAATAAACATTTAAAAATAAATAAATAAATAAATAAATAAATAAATGAAGGTGTTGTTGACTTCTCTCCTCTTATTGGGTGACAAGCAGTCCCAAAGGATATTGCACAATTTGGCTTTTTGTGCAACAGGACGTTCACACGGGCTTCCCAAGTATAATGCTCAAAGAAGCTGTGTTGGAGTGGGTATCATACTTCTCATTTTATAGATGGGAAAAATCAGACAAGATGATTTGCTCAACTGCCTAGAGCAGGTGCCAGGTGCAGGATCTGAACCCAGATCTGTGTGAAACCAGGCAGCCATGGTGATTCTGTCAGACCCGTTGATAATTACCTGATTGAGCAAATTTGCCCTTCTCCACCGCCTCACCCGGGTAGGGTGTTCACTGCCCCATCGGGCAGAATCATGTGGCACAGTGAGCTGAACTCTCTGCCCTTGTAATCTGTCTCAATCTCCAAATCTGAAAGTCTGAGGGTGCAATTGGAAATGCAAATTCTACCTACAAAATGCTCTAGAAAGCAGCTCTCGCTCTTTCTGGCTCTGTCCCTCCCACAAATAGAACCCAGTACAATTATATTGGTCTTTCACTATGAACAATGAAGAACTATTGAAGGAAGTGCTAAATTCCAGCGAGCTCTGCCAGGATTTCTCTGTAACTCAGTAAACATTTGCTGAATATGAATAAACGAATAAACAAGAAAACTGATGAACATAATCTGTGCTTCTGAGGACTGAGAATGCACTCTCAGGGATGGGGACAGAGGGTGGGGCTGGAACAGCCTATGGCGGTCATGTACGCTCCCCTGTGTCCCACCTGCTTTAAAGTGAAACCCTCTGAGAACAAAGAGGAAATTGCACCAATAAACACAATGTTACTTTAAATCCTTGATTTCCTGTATGGCACAGCAAAGTATTTACTCTAATGCCCACTAAAGGCAGCATGAAATCCCATTCCCCAAAAGGAGAGGGGCTAGAGGAAGATTAAAGATTAGGGCATTTATCACAACTGCAATTAGAATCGGAGTTAAACTGTTTTAAAGATACAATGTCAATATTTTGCAGACTATTCCCCTGTGGGGCAGAGAATCTGGGAGCACCCAGCTGCTGTTTTCAACTTCATAATCTCATTCTGGCTAAATTATCTCATTAAACCATAGAATTATTAATATGCAGCCCACATTTGCACATATACAACAGCACCAAATAGTATTTTAGAGGACAAGTACCTAATGGTGGATATATTTATTCAGATTACATTTAATTTGCCTTCTATCATCACAGAAGACTATAAAACCATTCTTTATTTCTCTCCAATGTTTTAATGTTTGTGATTTATCAGGCCCTTAGGCATCTCCCAGATTTTCCTAAATTATTAATGTAACAAACTTTCAGGGTACTCCTCTGTGGAGGGATGATGTTTCCAAGTTCTGAGGGTTTTGGGCGCCAGCTCCTGGGCTCAGAAAGAAAGAGCCCGCTGCAGACCCCGGAGACAGACAGGCTGCAAGCCCCAGAGCAGCTGCCGGGCGCCCCCTAGGGCTTCCAAAGGGGTAAGACACCTTATTTCTGCATAAACCTTAATCTAATTTTGTTCCTAGGGCCTTATCAACAAGGAAACTGGATTGAGAGAAACATTGGAGTGGATTTTTTCCTAAACTATTTTTCATGTAAATCAATACTTAGATTGTATTGGTAATCATTTTCTAGTTGTTTCAAGAATAGAATTATCAGATCTTTAAATGCCTACTTGTCTTCCTTCCCAAATTGCCTAAACTCATTGTAATCATAAGGATAGACTAAGACAAACTCAAATTATGGGTCATCCTACAAAAGAATTGGTCTGTACTCTGATGAAAAATATTAGTGTCTTGAGAGTGAAAAGCTGAGAATTGCTCTGGAGTAAAGGAGTCTAAAGAGGCGTGACAGCTACATGCAGTGTGTGACTTTGAAACTGGAGCACTACCAGGGCAACGAGCAATATCTGGACAACCACTTGTACACTAGAAAACAGTGTCCTCTACTAGGTACTTATCCAAGGGGTACAGGTGTGCTGTTTTGAAGGGGAACATGCACCCCAATGTTTATAGCAGCACTACCAACAATAGCCAAAGTACGGAAAGAACCCAAATGTCCATCGACGGATGAATGGATAAAGAAGATGTGGTATATATACAAGATGGAATACTACTCGGCAATCAAAAAGAATGAAACCTTGCCATTTGCAACTATGTGGATGGAACTGGAGGGTATTATGCTAAGTGAAATTAGTCAGAGAAAGACAACTATCATATGACTTCACTCATATGAGGACTTTAAGATACAAAACAGATGAACATAAGGGAAGGGAGGCAAAAATAATATAAAAACAGGGAGGGGGGCAAAACATAAGAGACTCATAAATATGGAGAACAAACTGAGGGTTGTGGGAGGGGTTGTGGGAGGGGGGATGGGTTAAATGGGCAAGGGGCCTTAAGAAATCTACTCCTGAAATCACTGTTGCACTATATACTAACTAACTTGGATATAAATTTAAAAATAAATCAAAAAAAGAAAAGAAAATAGTGTCATATAGGGGCACGTGGGTGGCTCAGTTGGTTAAGCAATCAACTCTTGATTGGGCACAGGTCATGATCCCAGTGTCGTGGGATCGAGCTCATATTGGGCTCTGTGCTGAGCATGGCACCTGCTTAAGATTCTCTCTCTCTCTCTCTCTCTCTCTCTCTCTCTCTCTGCTGCTCGCTCTCTCTAAAAAGAAAATGGTGTTGTGTAAATGTTACTTTTCCCAAATTTTATAATTGTACTCCACTGTATAAGCATATCCTTGATCTCTGAAACTTACTCTTAACTGAAAAAAATTTAACTTAAAAAAAAGGGATGAGAATATATATGTATACGATATGCACATTGTATTAGTTTGCTGTTGCTGCTTTAACAAATTACCACAAACTTGGTAGCTTTAAATAACACAAATTCATTACCTTACTGTTTTGGAAGTTGGAATTATGAAATGGGTCTTATTGGGTTAACATCAAGGTATCTGAAGGGATGTATTATTTTCCAGAGGATCTAGAGGAGAATGTGTTTTCTTGCCCTTTCCAGCTTCTGGAAGCTGCCCTCATTCCTTGGCTCATCATGGCACCCTTCATTCTTCAAAGCTCTGGATGGATGGATGGCCGGATCTTTATCCCCCTGCAATCTTTTTGGTCCTGACTCTTCTGCCTTCCTTCTCCCCATTTATAAGAATTGCTGTGATCACATCTGGCCCACCTGAGTAACTCAAGATAATCTCTTTAGTGTAAAGTCAGCTGATTTGCAATTTTAATTGTGTCTTCAACCTTAATTCCCCCTTGCCCTTTATATATATTCATAGGTTCCAGGAATTAGGATGTGGATATATTTGGGGCTATTATTCTGCCTAACACACACACACACACACACACACACATACACACACACACCACTGAGAAAGAGAGAAAGCAAATGTGCTAAGATGTTAACAAGTTATATTGGGACCTCATCAAGATAAAAAGCTTCTGCATGGTGAAGGAAGCAATCAGCAAAACTAAAAGGCAACTGACAGAATGGGAAAAGATATTTGCAAATGACATATCAGACAAAGGGTTACTATCCGAAATCTATAAAGAACTTATCAAACTCAACACCCAAAACACCAATAATCCAGTGAAGAAATGGCCAAAAGACATGGATACACACTTTTCCAAAGAAGACATCCAGATGGCCAACCGACACATGAAAAAATGCTCAACATCACTCATCATCAGGGGAATACAAATCAAAACCGCAATGAGATACCACCTCACACCTGTCAGAATGGCTAACATTAACAACTCAGGCAACAACAGATGTTGGCCAGGATATGAGAAAAAGGAACCCTTTCTCACTGCTAGTGGGAATGCAAAGTGGTGCAGACACTCTGGAAAACAGTATGGAGGTTCCTCAAAAAATAAAAATAGGACTACTCTATGACCCAGCAATTGCACTACTAGGTATTCCAAAGGATGCAGGTGTGCTGTTTTGAAGGGGCAAATACATACCAATGTTTATAGCAGTACTATCAATAATGGCCAAATTATGGAAAGAGCCCAAATATCCATCGACAGATGAATGGACAAAGAAGATGTGATATGTATATACAATGGAATTTTACTCATCAATCAAAAAGACTGAAATCTTGCCATTTTCAGCAACATGGATGGAACTAGAGGGTATTATGCTAAGCGAAATGAGTCAGAGAAAGACAAATATCCTATGACTTCACTCATATGAGGAGTATAAGACACAGAACAGATGAGCATAAGGAAAGGGAAGCAAAAACAATATAAAAACAGGGAGGGGGGCAAAACATAAGAGACTCTTAAATACAGAGAACAAAAAGAGGGTTGCTGGAGGGGTTGTGGGAGAGGGGATGGGTTAAATGGACAAAGGGCATTAAGGAGAACACTTGTTGGGATGAGCACTGGGTGTTATATGTAGAGGATGAATCACTTGATTCTACTCCTGAAATCACTATTGCACTATATGCTAACTAACTTGGATGTAAATTTTTTAAAAAGATGTTAACAAGTTAACAATAAATGAAGAGTATATGGGGGCGCTTGTCTGGCTCAGTCTGTGGAACATGTGACTCTTGGCCTTGGGGTTGTGAGTTCGAGCCCCATATTGAGTGTAGAGATTACTTAAAAAATAAAATCTTAAAAGAAAAAAGAATATATGGAAGCTAATTGCAATATTCTTGCAACTTTTGGTGGGCTTGACCTTTTTTCAAAATAAAAAGTTTAATTTAAAAATCATCTTACAATAGTGCTAGAACTTTCAAGCAAATGCAGATGCACGATCCCTTATCTGATATGCAAAAGCTCTGAAAACAGTTTTTTCATAACTCCTGTGGCTTCAAAGCCCTACCTGAACTGTCATGAGGCTCTTCACAGGGTCTATTTACTCCTTGCTGTGACTGCTCCTCAGTGTCCCTTCACTGTTTCTCCTGGTGGAGGGTTCATGGGCTAACTAAGGCTCGGGGCTAAGTCCTGGGAGGCAAACCATGGGGATGGCATGCTGCCCTTTGAGGGCCCAGAGACAATGGGGCCAATGTCTGAGGTGCCTTGAGATCAGCAGAACCCAAGCTGGGCCTGAGTGCAGGGAGACAGCAGTCAGAGCAGAGATGGGTTTTGGCAGGAGGTAGGGGAGAAGAGAAGGTCCATGAGGAGAAGACATCCAAGGTGGGAGAAGCGTGGGGAATACTTGGAGACCGGACAGCATAGTGGGTTTGAGAAACCCAAGTCAATCAGTCTGATGGGAGGAATGGTGGAGGTCAGAGGGAAACAATGTCAGGTCATGAGGGGGGCTTCTTAGCACAAAATGACCATAGAAAGGAAGTGATTTTAGGGGCACCTGGGTGGCTCAGTTGGTTAAGCATTGACTTCGGCTCAGGTCATGATCTCACAGTTCATGAGTTCCAGTCCTGCATCGGGCTCTGTGCTGACAGCTCAGAGCCTGGAGCCTGCATCTGATTCTCTCTCTCTCTGTCTCTCTCTCTCTCCCTCTCCCTCTCTGCTCCTCCCCTGCTCACACTCTGTCTCTCTCTCTCTCAAAAATAAATAAACATTACAAAAAAAGAAAAGAAAGGAAATGATTTTGATCCTGAAGTTCCTGAGGAGCCCCCAAGAGGGATTTTTATTACAGAATATTTAATAGAGAACAAACACACTTTCAAATATATGTTGTCAGCAGCTTTTCACACGGCTGTCAGTGACTCTTGCCTCCTGAGGTTCAGAGTCGGGTGTAATCCCCCTCCCAGCGTGGCTGGTGTGTGACGTGCTTCACAGGTAGAGAATACAGCAATGAAGAGAGCACGGCAAAAATAATGGGCTGTCACTGCTGACATTAGGTTATAAAGGCTGGCTTCCTTCTCGCTTACCTCTTTTGCTTCGGCTCACTCTGATGAGGCCGGCTGCCACGCTGTGAGCTGCCCTAGGGAGAGACCTACGTGTCAAGGAACCAAGGGTGGCCTTTGGCCAAGAGCTGTCAAGGATCTGAGGCCCTCCGTCCAACAACCGGTGAGAAACTGAATCTTGCCAACAATCACATGAGTGAGCCTGGAAGCAGATATTTCCCTGTGGAGCCGTAAGTTGATTGCAGCCCCAGCTGACAACTTGCGGCCTCTGAGAGTCCCTGAGACGGAGGACTGGGATGCGCACAAGCGCTGTGTGTCGCTTTACGTTGTTAAGCTTTGCGGTAATTTGTTATGCAGTGAGAGATAAGAAAAAATTTAAAAAATCGTCTGGCCTGCCAGCTGCTTGAAGAAGCATTGGTTCCTTCAAAGCCTCCTGTGTGCCTTATTCCCACCCCACCCTACCCCTTTCTCCTGCCAGAGGTGACCACTATCCAGAATTGTTATCGTTATACTGCTTTAAAAAAAAAATCATTTTGGGGCGCCTGGGTGGCGCAGTCAGTTGAGCGTCCGACTTCAGCCAGGTCACAATCTCGCGGTCCGGGAGTTCGAGCCCCGCGTCAGGCTCTGGGAGCCATTGGAGTTTCCGATTCTGTGTCTCCCTCTCTCTCTGCCCCTCCCCCGTTCATGCTCTGTCTCTCTCTGTCCCAAAAATAAATAAACGTTGAAAAAAAATCATTTTAACACATGTATGTTTGCCTAAGCAGATTTTGTTACTTTACAGGTTTGTGAACTTCATACAAACAGAATTGCACTCTACGTATGCTTCTGTGATTTGCTTCTCTGATTGAAAATTAAGTTCCTGGGGCACCTGGGTGGCTCAGTTGGCTAAGCCTCTGACTTCAGCTCAGGTCATGATCTCCTGGTCTGTGAGTTTGAGCCCCGCGTCGGGTTCTGTGCTGACAGCTCAGAGCCTGGAGCCTGCTTCGGATTCTGTGTCTCCCTCTCTCTCTGCCCTTCCCCTGCTCTCTCTCTGTCTCTCTCAAAAATAAATAAACATTTTTAAAAATTTTTTTAAGAAAATTAAGTTCCTGAGATTGAGCCATGTTAATCACGTGGTTCATTCATTTTCACTGATATGTATTTCTCTGTTGTCCTGTCCTTGGACGCTTAGAATGTTTTCAGTGTTTTGCTATTGCAACCAGGCTCCTATGAACATTCTTGTGCATCACTCTTGGAACATATGAGCCAGGGTTTCTCTGGGGTATACACCTAGGAATGGACATTCCAGCTTATAATGGTATAAACATCTTCAACTATCTAATAGAATGCAATCTTTTTCCCCAAAGTGATGATACCACATTACAGCCCCAGCTGGAGTGCCTAAGAATTCCTTTGTTTTACATCTATTTGAGATTGTGTGATGTACTCATTTTTGCCTTTTGGATGGTTGTAAAATGACATCTCATAATTTTAATTTGCAGTTTCCTGATTATTACTAAAATGAACATTTTTTCACATACTTCATTGAATGTTAGGTTTTATTCTCCTGTGAACTGCTTATTTACAGCTTTTGCCCAGGTTTTTATTGGGTTGTCTTTCACTAATCAATACACACGAGTTCTTTATATATTCTGATACTACACCTTGTCAGTTATATGTGTTGCAAGTTTATTCTTTGAATTTTTGGAGGATCTTTTCATTCTTTTTGACATATTTTGAGGAAAAGAAGTTGAAAAGTTTAAGGTAGTCTAATTTATCAGTCATATCCTGTATGACGTGCACTATTAATGTCTTGCTTAAGAAAACATTTTACTCAGGGCGCCTGGGTGGTTCAGTTGGTTAAGCGTCCGACTTTGGTTCAGGTCATGATCTCACCGTTCCTGAGTTTGAGCCCTGCATCCGGCTCTGTGCTGACAGCTCAGAGCCTGGAGCCTCTTTCAGATTCTGTGTCTCCCTCTGTCTCTGCCCCTCCCCAACCCGTGCTCTGTCTGTCTCTCTTTCAAAAATAAATAAACATTAAAAAAAAAGAAAACATTGTACTCCCACTAGCTTGTAAAAACTTTATCTTCCATTTTCTTCTTTTTTTAATTTTCTTTAATGTTTATTTTTGAGAGAGAGAGAGAGAGAGAGACAGAGCATGAGCGGGGGAGGGGCAGAGAGAGAGGGAGACACAGAATTGGAAGCAGGCTCCAGGCTCGGAGCTGCCAGCACAGAGCCCGACGTGGGACTCGAATTCACGAACCGTGAGATCATGACCTGAGCCGAAGTCGGACACTCAACGGAGTGAGCCACCCAGGCGCCCCTCTTGCATTTTCTTCTTAATGCTTTAAAAGTTTGGCCTCTCACATTTAAGTCTACTCCCTCTGAAATGGATTCTTTTCGGATGGTATAAGGTATCCATTAATTGGATAAGAATATCCAGTTTCATAATTTTTCAAATAACAACCTTGAACAAGTAGCGTGTTGAGTGGTCCATCCACCGCTCTGCAGTGCTGTCTCTGACACAATCAAGTTTGTGTGTAGGTGTGGTCTGTGGGCTCCACCTCCATTGTTCGGATTATATATTCCTGTATCAATAACATATGTCTTAATTACTCGAACTTAACAATAATGTCAGTGTATCCTTCTTTAGAAGGGTCAGGCTTGTTCTGGTCCTTTGTTTTACCATATACATTTTGCAATTATTTTAAAAAAATTTTTTTAACGTTTATTTATTTTTGAGACAGAGAGAGACAGAGCATGAACGGGGGAGGGTCAGAGAGAGGGAGACACAGAATCTAAAACAGGCTCCAGGCTCTGAGCTGTCAGCACAGAGCCCAACGCGGGGCTCGAACTCACGGACCGCGAGATCATGACCTGAGCCGAAGTCGGCCGCTCAACCGACTGAGCCACCCAGGCGCCCCACATTTTGCCATTATTCTAATTAAATTCGAAGAAAAATGCTGTTGAGATTAAAATTGTACCGAATCCATAGGTCTATTGGAGGAAGCTGGTGATATTCTACCACTAAGTTTTCCTACCCATGCCATGTCGTATCTCTCCAATTGTTTGGGACTTCTTTTAACGGTTTTCCAAAAGAGTTTGGTCATTTTATCCATATTTTCTGAGCTCCAGGTTCAATACCTTTATTTCTCGCTGTTGCTATCATAAATGGTATTTTTGAAAATTTATATTTCTTGTTGCTACCATGAAACACAATTATTGCTATACATCCAGCAACATTAGTAAACATACATTAACTAATAACTTACCTATAGATTTTTTTGAGTTTTCCATGTAAGCAATCATAATAGCTCATTCACTTTCTTTTCTAATCATGTCTGGATAGGATCTTAAGTACAATCTTATATAAAAGTGTTAATAGCAGGCATTCTTGGCTTATTTTTGGAAGAATTACCATAATACTTATAAATGTGATATTCACTATAGGTTTATTGAAGGTATTTTTTTGTTTTATCAGATTAAAAAACTCTCCTTCTGGGGTGCCTGGCTGGCTCAGTCAGTAGAACATGTGACTCTTAATCTCCAGGTTGTGAGTTCGAGCCCCACGTTGAGTGTAGAGATTACTTAAAACAAAACAAAACAAACAAACAAAAACTTCTCCTTTTCCTAGCTTATTAAGAGTTTTATCATGAATGAATATCGGATTTCACTGAATGCTTTTTCATACCTGTGATGATCAAATGGTTTTCCTCCACTAATCTGATGTGGTAAAATTAATAAATTACTTAATGTTAAACTAACCTGGTGTTGTTGAGATTAATACAGCTGGGTCACAATTTACTGTCTTTTTAAATTTTTTTTATGTTTATTTATTTATTTATTTTATTTTTGAGAGAGAGAGAGAGACAGAGCATGAGCAGGGGAAGAACAGAGAGAGAGAGAGAGAGAGAGAGAGAATCTGAAGCAGGCTCCAGGCTCTGTGCTGCCAGCCTGACGCAGGGCTCGAACCCACGAACTGTGTGATCATGACCTGAGCTGAAGTCGGACACTCAACCTGTGGAGCCACCCAGGCCCCCCTATTGTCTTTTTAAAAACAATGGTATTGATTATTTCAGGCTCAGTAAGTTTATGAAGTCCATGAGTGAGATTGGCCTCCAATTTTTCTTACTGTACTCTTGCTGCTGTTTTTGCAATCAAGATATAGTAACTCAAAAATTAGTCAGAGAGTTGGGGCACTTGGGTGGCTCAGTCGGTTAAGCGTCCAACTTCGACTCCGGTCATAATCTCACAGTTTGTGAGTTTGAGTCCCATGTCAGGCTTCAGATACTGTGTCTCCCTCTCTCTCTCCTCCTCCCCTGTTAGCACTCTGTTTTTCTCTCTTTCTCAAAAATAAATAAATATTAAAAAATTTTTTTTTAAGTAAAATTGTTTTCTTTTCTCTGGAAAAATACATGTAAACTTGAAGTTATCTGTAAGTTATTGATAAGATTTGATGATTAGAACCTTTTAGGATTTGTCCATACTGTGAAAAAAATGTTTAACTTTTAACCATAGATTAAATATCTCTTCATAAGTCAGTTTTTAAAATGTTTTTTAAATGTTAATTTATTTTTGAGAGAGACAGAGCCAAGTGAGGGAGGGGCAGAGAGAGGGAGACACAGAATCTGAAGCAGTCTCCAGCTCTGAGCTGTCGGCCCAGAGCCTGACATGGGGCTTGAACCCACGAACCTCAAGATCATGACCCGAGCCGAAATCAAGAGTTGGACGTTCAACCAACTGAGCCACCCAGGCGCCCCTATTAAGTCAGCTTTGATAACTTTGGTAAGTGGTTTTTATTAAAAATTTGTTCATTTCATTTGATTTGCAACTTCATTCACGTAACATTTTCATAACCATACAGTTAAGAATTACATCTGTCTGTAACCGAAATGCAAAACCTAGTGGCTTAAGCAGGTTTTGTTTTCCTCGTGTAATGGTAAGATCAAAGGCTGGTTATCCAGAGTGGCTATATGGTTCCACAATGTCGGCTGGGACTTAGATTCCTTCGTTTTTCTGCTTAGTCACATACCGTATGCTTATAACTGGCTTGTCACTGGTTGGTTGTCCTCAAGCATGATGACTACACTCCAGGTAGGATGAAGTGAAAAGGTAAGGGAACAAGACATGGTCTGCATGGAGACAGACACCTGGCACAAGGTTTCCACTGCACTGTAAAAACTGTGGAAGTGAATGCACTATGCCTTTGAAAAACACGGAGGAGCCGGTAACCACGAGGATATGGAATTGGGTGGCTATCGCTAAATTCTATTGCAGCTCTAGAAAAGACAATTAATAAAAAGCTAAGAGTGATTCACATGCAACTGAAAGCCAGTTACGAAAGCCAGAGGGTTTCCTTGGCAGGACACAGAGAAGGACTCGTCTCTGCAATGGGGCAGCAGAGAGAGCTGAGGCCCAGGCCCAGGGCTTGATCATCAGAGAAGTCCTGCTCCCGAGAAGATTGAATTCCCAACCAAGGAAGGTCTGTTATACCCAGGGCAGGGCTGTGTTTGGGAAAGAATACTTTGACACTTGTGTCTCGGGTTCTCTGGGTTGATGCCCCTGAGAATGGGCCCCTACTTGTCAAGGCTCCTCTAGCTACTGCTGCCACCAAGTGCCCAGCCTTCCAGTAACAGAGACCAATGCTGAGTGCCCAACTTGGCAGCATTCCTTGAGAGGACCAAGCAACTGCCAAGTGGAAAGTCGAATCGAGTTGCTGTCTCGTGTTTGGGAAGAGCCAGCAATCGGTTCTGACAGGACCAGACACGTGTTTCAGGGGTGAGTCTGCCTGTAAGCCTCACAAGCACCACCGTCCGAGAACTACAGAGAGTTTGATCAGCTGGCACATCACGCCAGACCAGGGGCCCCACTTTTCAGTGAGGGAGTGTGGGAGTGGGTCCGTGATCACCAGCTTTCCTGGTTGTCTCATGCGCCGAGCCATCCAAAAGCTTCAAGCCTAACTGAGCATTGCGATGGCCTGTTGGCGTCACAGCTGAAGCTGTAGTCCACAAGTAATATTTTATTTGAATACTATCCATCCTCTTAGGTCCAAAGGGTGTGATCTCACATCACATCACTCACAGCTGGTGAATCTCATCTTTTCATGACTCGGGGCTCTGAAAATTTAGAGGTCTTTGTCCCCAAAGGGAGGAACACGTCTGTCAGCATAGACAGCAAGAGTCCATTTGAACTGTAAGCTGCATCTGCTACCCGGGCACTTCGAGATCTTTGTGTCCAGGGACCACGAGGCGAAAAAGAGGAGTCGCCATTTTTGGTGGGAATTTTGTCAAGGGATATTGACCCTGATTATCATTAGGAGAAACTTAGGGTTTCTGTTGCATGATGAAAGCAGCAAAGAATATGAGGAGGACCCAGATCTACTCGGGTGCCCCTTGGCTCTCCCTTACTCAGTTTTGATGGTAACCGGACAAGTGCAGCAAACGTGTCCTGAAAGGGCACAGTCACCACAGAACCCAGACCCTTCAGAGAGGAGAGTCTGGTTCATGTCACCATATAAGCCACTGAGACCAACGTAACTCTGACTTGAGAGGGAGGAAAATCTAGAATGGAGAGCAGAACAGAGGAACGATGAGTATTAGTTGCCGCTCCAATACCAACTGCAGTGCTGGGGGCTGTAATTCATCTCACTAACCTTCCTCTTCCCCAGGAAGAGCAGCCTGGCACTCTACAGCTGCTTTCGGAGCATAGGGGAAGAAAGGGATCTGAGCGTGTAAACTGCAGCGGACAGAGAGACGCATCACACATTTCAAGGAATTCATTCATGTCATCTAAGTTGTTGCATTTATTGGCATTATGTTTTTTATATGTTCTTATCCTTTCAGTACTGTGGTATTGTAGGATAACTCTGCTGTATTTCTAGTATCACTTACTTGTGTCTTATTCTTTTTTATAGTCTAGCTAGAATTTTTGAATCTTACTGATTTTTAAAAATTTTTTTTAATGTTTATTTATTATTTTTGAGACAGAGAGAGACAGAGTATGAACAGGGGAGGGTCAGAGAGAGAGGGAGACACAGAATCGGAAGCAGGCTCCAGGCTCTGAGCTGTCAGCACAGAGCCTGACGCGGGGCTTGAACTCATGGACCGTGAGATCATGACCTGAGCCGAAGTCGGACGCTTAACCGACTGAGCCACTCAGGCGCCCCCTGATTTTTTTTTTAAACAGCTTTTAGGGGCACCTGGGTGGCTCACTCAGTTGAGCGTTCAGCTCTTGATTTCGGCTCAGGTCACCATCTCACAGTTTGTGAGATCAAGCCCTGCACGGAGCTCTGTGCTGACAAGTTGGAGCCTGCTTGGGATTCTCTCCTCCCTCTCTCTCTGCCCCTCCCCTGCTCCTGCTCTCTCTCCCTCTTTCTCAAAATAAATAAATAAACATTTTTTAAAAATTAAAAAAAAACCCAGCTTTTAGTGTCATGGATGTTTCTCATTTTTTACCACCATTTCTTAATATCCTTGCCAAAACTGCATAACCTGATTAAATGTGAAGAAACATCAGATAAACTCAAACTGACAGTTTACAAAATAACCGGCCAGGGCTTTTCAACAGTGTCAAGGTCATGAATAACAAAGAAATACTAAAGAACCATCAAATCTAGAGGCAACAAAGGAGACATGATAACTAAATGCAGTGTGGCATCCTAGATTAAATTCTGGGCCAGAGAAATAACATTAGTGAGACAATTGCTGAAATTTGAGTAGGGTCTATAAATTTGTAAGTAATGTTGTTTCAATGTTAACTTCCAAGTTGTGATAATTGTATATAATATGTTATCTTGTAGGAAAGGTAGATGAAAGTATATGGGAACTCTTTGTTCTCTTTTTGCAACTTTTTTGTAAGTATAATATTATTTTAAAATCAAAAGGTTTTAAAAAATAAAAACAGCACAGGGGTGCTTGGGTGGCTCAGTTGGTTGAGCATCCGACTTTGGCTCAGGTCATGATCTCACGGTTTGTGGGTTTGAGTCCTGCATTGGGCTCTGTGCTGACAGTGCAGAGCCTGGAGCCTACTTTGAGCTCTGTGTCTCCATCTTTCTCTCTACCCCTCCCCGGCTCATGCTCTGTCTCTTAAAAATGAATAAACATTAACAAAAAATAATTTTTTTAAAGTAAAAGCAGCACACAGTTGAATTTTACATTGCTATCCAGTCTGATAATCTCTGTCTTTTAATCAATTGTTCAGACCACTTATATTTAATGTACTTATCGACATAGTAATGTTCATCTCTACCATCTTGCTATTTGCTTTCTATTCATCTCATTTGTTCTATGTTTTTCCAAAACCCTTCTTCTCCTAGCTTCTTTTCAACTGAGTATACTTTAGTATGCCCTTTGTCTCCACTACTGACTCATTGACTATACCTTTTTGTTTTATTTATTTTTAGCTGCTCTAGGATTTATAGTATTTTAAAGTATCACTGTTAGTCTTCTTAAAGAACCAGTTTTTGGCTTTGTTGATTTTCTATTGAATTTTTAGATTTTAGAGCATCAAGTCCTGCTCTTAATTATTTTATTCTTTTTAGGTTATTTGGGTTTATTCTACTTTATTTTTCTAATTCATTGCAAAGGATGTGGTCACAGAGTTCTTCACACAAATGCTTCCTTTTCATTCTGGGCCAACAGCTACTCTATATTTCCCAGCCTTCCTGTCAGATAAGTGTGATCACATGACTGGGTTCTAGCCAGTGAAATGTGGACAGAAGTTATATACCCATCCATGCTCACTGTTCTTTCCCATTAACTTAGATATAGATAATCCAAAGTTCAGTGGGGCTCAGAGTATAATCTCTGAACCAACAAAAGCAGCATGTTAGAAATGCAAATTCTTGGACTACAGACTTAGGTGAGACCTACAGAATAAAATTCCAGGGGGGAATACCAAGCAATCAGTGTTTTAACAAGCTCTCTAGAATTTCAAGCTGAAATGAAAGGGCACTAATCAGTAATATGAAAACATATGAAAATATGCAATACCTACAAGAGTAAGTATAGAGTCAAATTCGGCATATTTGGCATATTCTAATACTGTAATATGAGAGAGTGTTAACCACTTAATTCTAGTATCAAGGTTAAAGGACAAGAATATTAAAAATAACAATAAAAACATAATAGACTCTTAAATATAGAGAACCAATAGAGGGTTGCTGGAGGGGTTGTGGGAGAGGGGATGGTGTAAATGGGTAAGGGGCATTAAGGAATCTACTCCTGAAATCATTGTTGCACTATATGCTAACTAACTTGGATATAAATTTAAAAAATAAATTAAATAAAAATAAATTAAAAAATGAAAAATAACAATAACAATAGCTACAATAATTTGTTAATGAATACACACTATGAAAAGAGGTAAATTGTGACCTCAAAAACATAAAAGATGGGTGAGTAAAAGGGTTAAGTTTTTGTATGCAGTCAAAGTTAATCGTTAACAATGTAGGGTAGACTCCTATCTATAAGATGTTTTATGTAAGCCTCATGGTAACCACAAAGCAAAAATATACAGTAGATTCACAAAAGGTAAAGCAGGAAATCAAAGCAAGCCAGGAATGAAATCATCAATCCACAGAGGAAAGCAGAAAAAGAAAGAAAGAAGAGAGGGCACAACAAACAGCCAGAAAACAGTTAATTAGATGACATTAATAGTCCTTACCTATCAGTAATTACCCTAAATGTAAAAATTAAATATCTGAAAAAGAAGTAAACAATCCCATAGTACCATCAAAAACAATAGAATACTTAGGAATAAGCTTCACCGAGGAGGTGAAAGATCTGTATGCTGAAAATTATGAAAGAAAATGACAAAAGAAAATGAAGATTACACAAATGGAAAAATATCCTGTGTTCATGGGTCACAAGAATTAATACTGTTAGAATGTCCATAGTACCCATCCATAGATTCAATGCACTCTCTCCCAAAATTCCAATGCTACTTTTTATAGAAATAAAAAAAAAATCTTAGAATTCACACAGAACCACAAAAAAACCCTAATAACCAAAGCAATCCTGAGAAAGAGGAACAAAGCTGAAGAAACCACACTTTCTCATTTCAAACACCTGTATTTCAAAGCTGTAGTAATTTTTTTTTTAATTTTTTTTCAATGTTTATTTATTTTTGGGACAGAGAGAGACAGAGCATGAACGGGGGAGGGGCAGAAAGAGAGGGAGACACAGAATCAGAAACAGGCTCCAGGCTCTGAGCCATCAGCCCAGAGCCCGACGCGGGGCTCGAACTCACGGACCGCAAGATCGTGACCTGGCTGAAGTCGGACGCTTAACCGACTGCGCCACCCAGGCGCCCCAAAGCTGTAGTAATTAAAACAGTATGATATTGGCATAAAAACAGACACATAGACCAGTGGAATAGAATCAAGATCCCAGAAATAAACTCATGTATACATGGTCAACTAATAATCGACAAGGAGGCCAAGAATACCTAATGGGGGAAAGATTGTCTTTAAAAATTTTTTTTTAAATGTTTTATTTATTTTTGAGACAGAGGGAGACAGAGCATGAACAGGGGAGGGGCAGAAAGAGAGGGAGACACAGAATCCGAAGTAGGCTCCAGGCTCTGAGCTGTCAGTACAAATCCCGACGCAGGGCTCGAACTCACAGACCGTGAGATCATGACCTGAGCTGAAGTCGGATGCTTAACCAACTGAGCCACCCAGGCACCCCAAGATTGTCTTTTTAATAAATGGTGTTGAGAAGACTGGATATTCACATGCAAAAGAATGAAATTGGACTCCTATTTTCCACTACTCACAAAAATTAAGTCAAAATGGATTGAAAACTTAAATTTAAGACATGAAACTGTAACACTCCTAGAAGAAAAGATAGGGAAAAAGCTCCTTTTCATTGATATTGGCAATAATTTTTTGGATGTGACACCAAGAGCAAAAATTAATAGGTGGGGCTACATCAAACTAAAAACCTTCTGCGCAGCAAAAGAAACAATAAAGCAAAATGTAAAAGTAACCTGTGGAATAGGAGAAAATATTTGCAAACCTTCTATCTGGTAAGGGGGTAATATCCAAAATACATAAGGAACTCATCAACCCAACAACAACAAAAACAAAAAAACAAATAATCTGATTAAAATGGGCAAATAAACTCAGTAGAGATTTTTCTAAAGATGACATACAAATAGCCAACAGGCATATGAAAAGATGCTCAGCATCACTAATCATCAGGGAAATGTGAATCAAGGCCACAATGAGATATCACCTCACACCAGTTAGAATGGCTAGTATCAAAGAGATAAGAGATAACAAGTGTTGGTGAGGATATAGAGACAAGGGAATCTTTGAGCAGTGTTGGTGGGAAAGTAAATTGGTGCAGCCACTATCAAAAGAGCATGGTGGTTCCTCAAAAAATTACAAATAGACCCAGCATCTGAGCCAGCAATCCCACTGTGGGGTATATATAAAAGGAAAGGAAATCACTGTCTTAGTGAGACATCTGCACCCTGAAGTTCACTGCAGCATTATTCACAATAGCCAAGACTGGAAACAACGAATGAACAGATAAAGAAATTTTGTGTCTATATACACAATGGAATATTATTCAGCCATAGACAAGAAAGAAATCCTGCCTTTTGTGACAACACGCTAAGTGAAATAAGTCACACAGAGAAAGACAAATACTGCATGATCTCATTTATATGTGGAGTCTAAAAAATGTGAACTCAGGGGAGCCTGGATGGCTCAGTCAGTTAAGCATCTGACTCTTGAATTCTGCTCAGGTCATGATCTCACAGTTTATGAGTTCAAGCTCTCAGTCAGGCTCTGTGCTGAGGGTGCGGAGCCTGCTTGGGATTCATTCTCTCTCCTTTTCTCTCTCTCTGTCTCTCCCCAGCTCTCTCTCTCCCTCTTTCTCAAAATAAGTAAACTTAAAAAAATCAAAAATAAAAAAGCTGAACTTACAGAAATAGAGAACAGAGTGGTAGTTACCGGGGGAATCAGGGAGGCAGAGGCAGAGGAGAAATGTTAGTCAAAGGATGCAAACTTCCAGTTATAAGATGACCAGGTTCTGGGGATCTAAAGGACAACATGGTGACTATAGTTAACAATACTGTACATCTTAAATGCTCTAACCACATACACACAAAAATGGTAATTATGTGAGGGGATGGAGGTGTTAACTTCTTGTGGTCATCATTTCGCAATATTATATCTCAATAAAGCTGAGGTGGGGCAGGTGGAAGAAAATACTTTGGTAATGGTATGGGAAAAATACACCTAGTAGTTCTATTCTCTGAATTTTTTTCCCAAAATGATGGCATTTTCTCTACCTGCTTACAGCTTATCTAAGATAGGTAACATGTATTTTTTGTTTTAAACAATACCAGAAAAACACAACAAGCCTTCCATGTGATTTGGATACAGGCTGAGGTCTAACAACCACGGCCCTAGGCCACCTTGGAAGGCAAATGTTGGGAATGGTAGAGCCTCCATCAGCTGAGTCCCTGAAGAACTGTTAGAGAGGAACCAACCTGCTCCTCTAAGATTGTAAAGTGAGCAAGCCGTAAAATGTCTATCCGTTTCAGCCACTGTGCATCTGAGTCTCTATGGTGCCCTAGCTAACCGTAATACAAATGCGTACTTCATTAATTTTCAGCCTTTTCGTCTTTCTAATATATGGGCAGAAAAATTTAGATTTTTCTCTAAGGACTGTTTGATTTGCATTCATCAGTTTTGACATTTAGAACTTTTATTACTGTTCAGCTCAAAATATTTTGTCTGTGTGGTTGAGCAGACCTACAGTTTATTTGGAAGCATGTGTCTAAATTTCCAAATTTATGAAGTTCTTCAATTATTTATTTGTTGATTTCTAGTTTGATTGCATTGTGGTCAGAGAACATCCTCTGTATGATTTCAACACTTTGAAATCTGATGAGGTTGCTTGGGTCAATTTCTATAAATAGTGTGCATATTCTGCAGATGTTAAGTGCAGTGCTGTATGCGTTTCCATTCGGCCAAGGTTGTTAACCGTACCCTTGAAGTGTATATGCTTACTTTTTTTTTGTATCAATTTTTGAGAGAAGTTTGTTAAAGATTCCCACAATTGTGGATTTGTCTGCTTCTTCCTGTGGTTCTTTCAATTTTGGATCTATATGAGGAAATTTTATCAGGCATATGAATATTTTAAATCATTGTATATTTGGTGAAACAAAACTTTTATTACCACACGATGATGTCACAACCTTCCTGAATTCTGGTAATGCTTTCTTGCATTAAAATCTGTTTTCTCTGGTAGTAATTTGGTTACATCTGTTTCCTTTGGGTAGTATTTTCAAGTCTTATCTTTATTCATTCTTTTACTTCCAACCATAACATGTCCTTATGGTTTAACCATGTCTCTCACAAGTAACTTTTTGTTGTTTTTAAATATCAGTCTGACAATCTTTAAACTGGAGTATTTGGTCCATTTTCACTAATATTAACCACTGGGTTATTTGGATTTAAAGCCTATTATTTCTGGGGTGTCTGGCTGGCTCAGAATGCAACTCTTGATCCCGGGATTGGGAGTTCGAACCCCACATTAGGCATAGAGTTAACCTAAAAAAAAAAAAACCTATATAATTTCATGTGGTTTATCTCTCATTTCTGGCACTCCTTTTATTTATTTTATTTTTTAATTTATTTTTTTTCAACGTTTATTTATTTTTGGGACAGAGAGAGACAGAGCATGAACGGGGGAGGGGCAGAGAGAGAGGGAGACACAGAATCGGAAACAGGCTCCAGGCTCTGAGCCATCAGCCCAGAGCCTGACGTGGGGCTCGAACTCACGGACCGCGAGATTGTGACCTGGCTGAAGTCGGACGCTTAACCGACTGCGCCACCCAGGCGCCCCTATTTTTTAATTTATTTTTGAGAGAGAAAGACAGAGAGAGAGAGAGAGAGAGAATGCACACAAGTGGGGGAGGGGCAGAGAGAGGGAGACACAGAACCTGAAGCAGGCTCCGGGCTCTGGGCTCCAAGCTATCAGCACAGAGCCCATCATTGGGCTTGAGCCCACGAACTGTGAGATCATGATCCGAGCTGAAGTTGGATGCTTAACCGACTGAGCCATCCAGGAACCCCTCTGGCACTCTTTTTAAACTGATTTTTGAAAAGAATAATTTCATATGTTCCACTTTGGTATGGAAGTGGTACTATTTCCGTTCTTTCATTGGTTATCCTCCATTTTACAACAGACACTTAACATTTATTTTTATTTTTTTAATGTTTATTTTTGAGAGAGAGAGAGAGAGAGAGAGAGAGAGAGAGAGAGAGACAGAACATGAGCAGGGGAGAGGCAGAGAGAGGGAGACACAGAATCCAAAGCAGGCTCCAGGCTCTGAGCTGTCAGCACAGAGCCCAATGTGAGGCTCGAACCCACCAACCACGAGATCATGACCTGAGCTGAAGTCAGACACTTAACTGACTGAGTCACCCAGGCGCCCCCATACTTAACATTTAAAATGAATTAAAATCTTCATCTTCCACCTGGGTAATGGGAAGCTCATAGAATACTTTAACTCCATTTATCCCCTTCCCTTCTTTCATAAAATTGTAATGTGCCATATTTTGGTCAAATTTTTAAAAATCCCATTATTATTATTGCCCACCTAACTTACTTTTTCATATAGCATTTTTCCCTTGCCTCGTAGGCCTTCCATCCGTACTTCTGCCGGAAGTGCATCTTTTAGGATTTCCTTTGATGACCCACTGATGGCGCACTCCCAGTTTAAATTTTTCTGAAATCTCTTTATTCCATTCTCACGCCTTAAGGATTTCCTGGGTATAAAATTCTAGTTTGGCAGCACACTGGAAGAAATTGTTCCACTCTCTTCTACTATGCATGTGAAGTGAGTGGTCAGACTGGCTGTCACTGCTTTGACGGATCTGTCAGGGGTAAAATTCTGGCTGTTTTCATCCCCAAACCTCTGCTTTTGGTTATCTAGTTTCACGATACTGTGTGTAGATACAGGTTCCTTTTTATGTATTCTGTTTGGGAATACTTAGGATTTTCAATCCACGGAGGCGAGTTCTTCATCGGTTGTAGACAATCCTCAGCCTCCATCACTTGAGCTGACCCCTTTGATCCACTCTCTCCGCTTCCCTGGGACACCAGTCTACCTGCCCGGGGCCTCCTGTGTGTCCGGCCTGCATCTCACCGTCTGCTCTGTATCTTCTGGTGACTCTTCGCAGCATTCTGCTCCATCTTTCAGTTAAACAACTTTTATCAGCTTTGTCCAACTGTGCTTTCTACTTTAGTTTTCACTTCTAGGAGTTATATTTGGTTTTCAAATCTGCTCAACCATTTTTTAGCGTCCCATTCTCCTATTTTCAAGCACGCCTTATATTTTTAAAAATGTGCTCATTTGCATTTTACAATCCATATTTGGTAACTCTAGAATCTTTCTTTTTGGGAGTAGGCTGTTTTCGCTTATAAGGGTTGTCACCAATGGTTGGCTTCCTCGTGTGCTTATTATTGACTGGGTACTGCTCACAGTCCTTGAAATTATTGATATGCTTTCAACATGACCAGGGATGAGTGCTTTTTCCAGAAAAGAATGGTCTTTGCTTTTACCATGCACTTGGGATCCTGTGTGTCTGGAACCACCTTAGTTCATGATCTTAGGGTTTCCTCCCCACTCTAGCAATGCAAAGTTGGACTTTAATTCTGCTCAGGGGTATTTGGTCTCAGGGATCGTCTTTTTTTTTTTTTTTTTTTTTACTTCTATGTTCTGCTTAGCACCAAGGAAACTTTGTCTAGTCCCTTGTAGATGGAAGAATCCAAATACACTACCGGGGCCCCAACTTAAATGGGGAGGGTTCTATCAGACTCCTCAACTTAAGTGGGGCCTGGCCACGTATGCCTGTCTTACTTCTAGGTCTTCAGTGGCTTGGAGTGCTCTTAACTTTCCAGGTCCTTCGCATGTCCTGGATTTGGGCCTGCTCATTCTTCATTATTATGTTCACTCTCAGATGTTAAGATTTTTATAATATATTTTTCCAGCCTTTTAATTGCACTCATTAGGTGCACTGGCCCTAAAACCTAGCCCACTGCAGGTAGCAGAAATCAAAATCTTCACTTTGCTTTGATGTTCTTCCTATCACTACATTTAGAGGCATGTTTTAATCCAAATTAGGATGCATTGGGATTCATGGAGCCATGGATTCATTTATCAACTCTCGGAAGGTTCCAATTATTTTTAAAGTATTGCCTCCTCTCTATTCTCATTTACTGAATATAATGACGTTATTTTAGACATTCTCATTCCATGCATTATCTCCTAACAGATCTTTCATAGCCCTCTTTATCTGTTTCTGGTCTTCTAGATAACTTAGATCTTTAAGTTTAAATCACTTCAGTTACCTCTATTTTTTACTTACCCATTGAGTTCCTGATTTCAGGGCCTATAGTTTTCATTTTTACAGTTAACTATTAAAGTCTGTTTATTCCTTATTTCATATTGTATGCTTGTCTCTGTAATTACAGCTACTACCTACTCTGCACTTTGCCTCTAAGTCCTTGATGGTGTGAATCTGTTGCTTCTGTAATCACTCCCAGTGCCAAGTCTTATGTGTTTGGTAATAATTAAGCAATGCTCTGGGAATCTGTATGCCTAGCTTTCCAAGATTCTGCTTCTACTGGTACCCAGGGGAGCACCCCACCCCCCATCCTGGAAGCACCACAGCCTGCTGACTCCTTTGGGCCTGGACCCCAGATATAATTGCTTCTGGAGATCAAAGCCCCAGTACCAGTCTCCACCCTGATGAATCCAAATTTAGTTCTAATTGTTTGGCTTGGGGCTTGGGATGGGGAAGGAAAAGGGGAAAGTCCTTGAGGAACCCTTCTATTTTTTGTGAGCAATGCCTCAAAAAGCATGTTGAGATCTAAGTGTCATGGAGGTACGTAGCTCAGAGGTCCTGCTTACTTGATACCAAAATCAGATACTTTTAAAACCTCCATTTTACTTCTTAAAACATTAAGCACCCTTATTTTATGAACTGTATTTTGGTAATTCCATTACCTCAAGTCTTCATGGGTTTCATTCTGTAGCATTCAGTCAAATTAACTTTTCCTTAAGCATTTTACTTTGATTAAATTCTTTAAAAGCATGTTTAAAGTGAACAAATCTTAAATTTACAGCTAACGTATCTTCACAGTACGTACAAACCTGTTTAACTCTACCCATATGAACAGGTAGGATTTTTCCATTTCTCCAGTAAGTTCCACCAGGCCCCTTGTTAAGTCAACAGTTCTCTACTGCCATGTCCACCAATTTGACTTCTATCATGCGGACTACTCTTGCCTGCTAACCTTCATATAAATGGAATATTTATGTATGTATTCCATATACATATGTGTGTCTGTGCCAGACTTCTTTCATCTAACATGTTTTTGATACACATTCACGTTACTGGATGTAGCAGTAATTCCTACTTTGGTTTTTGTTTCACAATTATTCCACTGCACGAATTTACAATTGACTTTCCCTTGATGTCCACATTGAGAAATAAAACAGCTATGAACACTTGTAGAGATTTTCATTTCTCTTGGAAACTCCCTTCTCCCTTTCCCAACAGTAATAATTCTGGATTATAGAGTAGCAATAAAGTTTCTTAAAAACTGCATCTTTCCAGGGCTGCCTGGGTGGCTCAGTTAAGTGTCTGACTTCGGCTCAGGTCATGATTTCACGATTTGAGCCTCACCGTCAGTACAGAGCCTCCTTTGGATCCTCTGTCCCCGTCACTTCCCTGCTCTCAAAAAAATAAACATTGAAGGGGCGCCTGGGTGGCTCAGTCGGTTAAGCCTCCGACTTCAGCTCAGGTCCCCATCTCACGGTCCGTGAGTTTGAGCCCCGCGTCGGGCTCTGGGATGATGGCTCAGAGCCTGGAGCCTGCTTCCGATTCTGTGTCTCCCTCTCTCTCTGACCCTCCCCCGTTCATGCTCTGTCTCTCTCTGTCCCAAAAATAAATAAACGTTGAAAAAAAATTTTTTTTAAATAAAAAAAAATAAACATTGAAAAAAAACACTTTCATCTTTCCAAAGTAGCTATACTATTTTACATTCTTAACAGCAATGTAGCAGTTCGTTTCTCCATTTTTGGTGTTGTTTCTACTTGTTCCTGTACTGGGTATATTGTAGTGTTATCTCCTTTGTGGTTCTAATTTGTTTTACTAACCATGTTAAACATCTTTACATAGGTTTATTTTTTAAAAAAAATGTTTAGGTTATATGTGTTTATGAGTATATCCTGTCTATTGTAAATATTTTCTTGTAGTCTGGGGCTGCATTTTTACCTTTGATTTTTTTTTGTTTTAAACTTTGAGGGTTTAATGGTTAGTGCTTTTTGTGGACTCTAACCGCCCCCCCCCCCCAAGGTTGCAAAGATACTCCATTTTTTTCAAGGTTTGCAATGTTAATTTTTGCCTTTAGACCCACAGCCACCTTTTATGCATGGTGAGGTAATGGCTCTTTTCATACTAATATCCAGTTGGTCTAGCACACTTATGGGGGGGGGGGTGAGAAACAACAAATATACGCACATAAAACAGGAAAATTAGGATCAAATAACCTAAGCCACGAAAACACCGCACAGTAAGTTCATACAATGGAGATCAATCTTACTGGATAACCTTGAAAGGGAGGATTCAGAAACAGCGACTGAAAGTGGGCCTTTATCCTTGATGGAAGACTCGAGGAATTGAGCTTTGGAAGTGTGGGGGACTGAGACACAGAAAACAGGTGTCTAGCACTAAATTTCACTGAGCTGGATGTGATAAGCTCCTCTGAATGAGACTAGGTTTAAAATCCTAGATCTACCACTAGTTTCAAAATCTCAAGACAGTTACTTTTTGTTATCAGTTCCCAAGAGGGAATCAGAGAAAGTGGGTTATTTCTCCTGATGGGCTACTAGAACACCTTGATCTTTGTTTCAACAAGAAATGCCCCTCCCCAAATCAGCCTGTCAAATTGCTATTGTTCCAACGTTTGGTTTCAATACTGTTTTCTCCAGGCAACCTTTCCAGATCTTTCTAAAAGAATTAATTGCCATAACACTTCCAGAGAACATAGGACATACCCTAACAACCAATGAACCTAGTGTCTGACTTGCTGTTGTTAACACAAATGCTTTGGGGGAAAAAAAAATCCAATGGTTCCCAGTAGCCTCAGGATGTAATCTATGTAGATCAGCTTCAAGAACAGTAAACTGTAAATAGTAGCTCTATTTCTTATTATCCCCCAGTAGGTTTCATTCTGAGCCAATCCCTGTAGGTCTTTCCTCTAAATGAAGGGTTTTTTGTTTTGCTAATCACCTCTGTGTCGTCCCAAATGCTACTGAAGACTCTAGTGTAGTAAATAAACATAGAACTAAAATTCAGAACAACACCAAGTAAAAAAAACCCCATTGTGACTGATTTCCCCCTAATTATCACTTGTGTATTCACCAATCTCTAGGCTGTTGGAAAACTTCATGAAATCACCGTATAAAGAGCACACTCTATGAACTTAAAATTACCGAATTGATTCCACATATTAAGATAGTCAGCTGGTTTGTGCAATGCAAGAAAATCAGGAAAATAAAGGAAACCATTTAACTACATCTTGCTTTCTTGCCTGAGTTTATTGCTTGTATGAAGGTCATACCTGAACCTCAAGAAATCACACACTCACAAATTCCTTCCTCTACCACAACTCCTGCTATTCACTAATAAATGAATAAATAAATGAATAAATAAAACCTGGGACACTATTAAAATATGCTGGTCATACCAACCTCAACTATTATTTTCCCAATGTCTTCACCTCATCCACTATTTCAGTCTTCAGTGGAAAGCAGTCAAAAGGTTTGAGTTTTATGTTTGAGGAAAGGAACGCAACAAATTTGTCCGATTTCCTTCCTCACTTACAAAACTAGGTGATGTTTGATGGTTGCTATTAATTCGTGAAAACTTAAACAAATGGACAAAATGTAAAATGGGTAGTTACTATTAACATTTATATCTGTGTCACGTGCTGCAACTTGTCATACATGGATTCATTTGGTTATTATAACAAGTTTCCAGCTTTTTAATTTTTTCTTAGCAGCTTTCTGAAAGGCTGAAACCAAAACTAACAAAAATTCATGATGTTAAAAAAAATCATTATAACCCAAGGAGTTATCAATCAAATAACTTAGTCGGTCTCCAACTTCTCAGATATATTTTGCAAACTGGATGTTTTGATACGTAAAAAAGTATGGTACCTAAAGATCAATAAACCTGTGGAAAATATGGCAGAACAGAAATACCTTACTGAATTACAAGGGAATTCGATTATTTGACCTTTTGTTTCCTCTAGAGACATTACTATATGTCTAGCAGACAGGGGCCTAACACCTTGAAAATGGCAATGCACTTTTGTTCTTCACATAATCCTAAGAAAGTATAACATTCTCACCATAATATTAGAATACATTATAGGAAAAAACCTCCATATTTTCATAAGGGTGTTTTAATTTTTTAATTTAACAATTCAAATAAAATTCAGCTAGTTAACATAAATAAATGCACATAATTTACAGCCATGTACACAAAATGCAAGAATAACAAACCTCACGTAAACGATCAAAAGATACCAACTCCTTTGAAGCTGATTATTTAGCTATGACTAATAGATCATAATTGTTCACATATGAGGGGTACACATTCAAATGTTTTTTAACGTAAAAACTGAAACCAGAATTTTCAGTTTCTGAAAGGGATAGCCTAAAAAGCAGTGTTTAGATTAACAAGAAGTGTAAGGGGATGATGGAGAAGAGACTTGAATGGGCAGAATGCACACTGTATTAAACACCTTCATATAATTAAAACTCCTTCTAATTTAATTCATTTAGAAATACCTTTATTCTTAGGAATGTTAAAGTCATGATCAGTAGACAGAAAGGCTCATCTACTATATTTATTAAGCCAAAAGGGGTCCCTACAGTACTAAAGTCCTGGCAGAAGAGCATGTAAACAACAAAAGATAGGCATGAACAATGCTGAAGAGTAAGGGGATAGATTGATTTCTAGCACTTACATCCTTCAAGTTCAAATTGGTATTTTAGTGATTTCAAACAATCTAAAAATGCTGACATGTTTATACTCCAGTAAAAGAGTAAACACTCATCATTTTTAACAACCTGGTCCTAATACAATAATGCTACCCCACAACGGGCATTAGGTTTTAGGAGACAAAAGCTTGGATGAATTAATCTAACAATATTCTCTCCTAGTTTCAAAGTTATAAATAAATTACTTGTGGGCCCAATCTAGGAAGGCTGGTTCCACAAAGTTACATACGTAATGAAAATTAAGACAAAGCTTTGGTGATACAGTATTTGTTTTTCCCTCGATTTAAAAGCACTGTATTATACCCCAGTCACAGGGTTGGTAGTTCTCAGATTTGGACTTTGAGATTTAGCAAACTGTCTGTGCTACAGGTACCAAAGTTCTATCTGCTGCTCTATGAGCATATCTTTCAGTATCTACTTCTTTAATGTGAATAAGTTCAATTCAATTTTCTGAGAAGACTGCATAATAAAAGTACAGACCAGTCTGAAGAGTGCTGCCTATCTCTATGCTAGAAATAAAAAGTCATCTGATAGAAAATAGATGAAAACAGTTAAAAAAAAAAAAAAACCAATCCTTTAAGTATGCATTTTTTTAAACATTTGCATCAATTAAAAAATCTCCAAAGAAATGTTTCAGAGACAAAATTTATACACAACTTTTATATATAGTCTTTTTTTTAAAATTATCTCTATCACACATAAAGTAAACTATGGCAGATTGTGCTTTGGGAAAAAAAAAAAAAAAAAGCTTCATTGCTCCTTTCCAGTTATTGTACAAAGAAACAAAGTCTAAGACTCTAAGATCTGGGGCGCCTGGGTGGCTCAGTCGGTTGAGCGTCCGACTTTGGCTCAGGTCATGATCTCACGGTTCGTGGGTTTGAGCCCCGTGTTGGGCTCTGTGCTGACAGCTGGGAGCCTGGAGCCTGCCTCAGATTCTGTGTCTTCCTCTCTCTCTGCTCCTCCCCTGCTCACACTCTGTAAATCTCTCTCTCAAAAAATAAATAAAAACATTTAAAAAAAAAAAAAAAGAGTAAAAAAGACTCTAACATCTTGTCTTCCAGTACATAGAGAATACTCTATAGCAGAATATAATGCACTAAAGGTCAACATAAGTTTTACTTGCTAAATACAAACCAGAATAGAATACATGTTCATCCTTGAAGGACACTTATTATGAATTTGCTACAGCTAAATAAGATGTTCCTTAGCTGCTGGTTTTCAGATCATTCTTAATCATCTGTGGTGTACTGAGATCATTAAGATTAGGGAGAATGTCTGTCCTACATTCAGCACAACTAATGTTTACGCATCTTCACAAGGCAAATGGCACTGTATTAGGCAGTATAAGTGGCACCTGAAAAGGCAAACACTCTAGATTGAGACTTTCTCTACAGATTTAAGTTAGAACCCCCTATTATTGGGTTGCTTTTTTTTTTTTTTTGGCATGTTTCTCACAATAAATGTCAAAGCTAAAAGTCACCATAAAAGGTATGAATAATCCCAAAGGTAATGAAACTGAAATTGCCTTTGGTCTCCAAAGAGATTGGAATATTTTTAAATTCCAATCAAAGCACCTCAAAAACATCCAGTTACTGATTATAATGAGTTAGGAAGGTGAGGAATTTAAGAGGGCACTGTGTTTCATTGGTGACAACAGAGTAAGCTTGCAATGATGTGCTACAATTTTCTATATTGGGGGCACTAGAGCGTACATAGAATATGTAAAACATTTATGTTATTAAAGATCTCCAAAACACTGTATCTAAAACCCAGAAAAATGTTTTGTTGAACACTGTTTCTGCCTAATACATGACCAATGTTTAAAAAAAAAATAATCCTAAAGTGGAATTCTCTGTTACTCTCACCCCACCACCACCCCCCCAAAAAAGGCCACAAAGTGCATTCACAAAGAGTCATTCTTAAGATAAAGCCATTGCACAAAATGTACAGTTCATCTATACTGAAATGAGTACCACACTGGAGTTTAATTGTAGATGTTTTATACACCAGTATAGCAACATCCATTAGTAAAGTCTCTTAACAGAATTATAGCAAACATCTTCATAAAGGCCATACATATAATACATTTAAGTATTAAGAGGTACAGGTGAACTCAACAGCAAAATGTAAAAGCTATATCCTGTTAGCACACTGAATCTGAATTAACTTGAATCTTTCTATGATTTACCATTCAAGAAATTAGGATAGCATACATTTCTTGTCAAAAGCAGTTTGTTCATTTACAAAATTGTAAGTCAATTAGGATCACCACCTGTTCGATCAGATGGCAAAGGGCCCCTCTTCGATGTTTATACTGCCCCAGATATTTATAATGCCACCTTAAAAAAAAAAAAACCTATTACAGCAAAGCTGAAAATTACCATTTTCTCTACAAAATAAATGCAATTTATATTGATCATCTGGAAATAATTCAAAGGTTCAAATTCCTAATGGAGAAAGATTCAGAAGTGGTAAATTTTTTCCACTTTAAGAAAATAATACCTAGGTATGATAGGTGATAATTTAAGTCCATAACTAATAAACCACTGAAAAGACAACTGAAGTCATTCACGTATCATAAAGATAGAAAAGATCGGAGGACACGCTCAAGTTATTGAAATGGCCAAGAATCAACATTTTACTGGTTTTTTCTGTCCCAAACTATTAGCACTGAGTTTGATATGTTAACAAACAATTTAAGTGTCCACATTTTGCTAAACATCATGTTCCTGTTAGCAGTGGAAACCAAAACATTTTAAAGCTAAAAATACGCAAGATATTTAGATACTATTTCATTAGCTGTCAAAACTAGTGATGAATAATGCCAAATAATTACCTTTAAAATACTCCAGATCCTCTCAAGGAAATGTGAAAACAATACTAAGGATCTCACTTATTGTTATTTTACAATTTTACAGAAATTACACAGAAGCCAGAGGTAAGACATTTATGACTGTCAATACTATCTTTGGATAGTTACAATATTTATATAATTATGGATGGCTTTATCAGAAGACTGAAAAAGTGCTCATGGAATAAACACTATATTGTGCCATAAATCAACAAAATACAACTATGTCCCATGGACATGGTAGAGAAAATGGCAATTTGGAGGAAGTAGTGCTTCTAAAGGCTTTTTCTTGGGCAGCCTAGGTTTTTTTCACATTACTGAAAAGACCAAGTAATGCGGTTATTATGATTACTTTAATTCCTACAACCAAACTTTCCCTTAGGCATAGTTACATGTTCCCAAACTATTTTCTTCTGTCCACCATGCTGGCTTCGATACTGCATGGTCCACTGTCATCTTTTGGTCTTCCCTCTTCATAGTATACAGCAGCCTGAAGTTGCTATCCATTGAGAAGGTAGACCACTAATTCATAGGTGGCCATCATAATGGCTGTGTTTGGAATCTGTCTCACCAGATGAGTTGTTAGACCACGGTAAAGAGACCCATAACCTTCTTCTTGAACAACCAAAGACAGTGTCTGAAAAAAAGATCTATATTTTGTTCCCTCTTCACGTAGTCTTGTTCTTACGACTTCTGTTTAGGGGAGAAAAAGTCATTTTAAAACATTAGTGATATCTTTATACCCTCCTAATGCTGAGCATATCCCATTTGCCAGTCTTTTAAGTGTACACTTCGGATAAGGAGTGATTTTTAATGCATAACTGATTGAAACTGGTTACATTACAGTAACACCAAACTTTTTTATTTAAAAAAAAATTTTTTTTTAATGTTTATTTATTTTTGAGAGAGACAGAGACAGAGCGTAAGAGGCAGAGAGGCAGAGAGAGGAGACACAGAGCCCGAAGCAGGCTCCAGGCTCTGAGCTGTCAGCACAGAGCCTGACGTGGGGCTCGAACTCACAGACCGTGAGATCAAGACCTGAGCCCAAGTCGGACGCCCAACCAACTGAGCCACCCAGGCGCCCCAGTAACACCAAACTTCTAAGTCAGCTGGCTAAAATCACTAGTAGTAAGTGGTAATTATAACAGGTTCCTTAATGGTAAAAGAATAAAACAGAAGTATCCGTTGTATACTAATATAGACAAAGGGGAGAATAGATTTTGTAAGAAAAAGGTAAAGAGACAGGAAAAGGAATGTAGGTGGTATCAATGACGAATACACAAAGATATAGTGACAGAAAAGATTTTAAGTGGACCCTACAATGAAAAAAAGAACAACTAATCTATTCACCACAACTAATCTATTTGGTCCACAAATGCCAACATGAAATTTCATGTTCATGAGGCTGGATATGTTCAAAATACTAGCCAATCAGCTGAAAGGTTCCATCTGGGAAGCAACTAAGCAAAAATTGTAAAGTTTTAGAGCTCTAAGAAATCTAAAAGATTACGTATAGTTAGTCCGTATTTCTTAGTTTTGAAAGATGAGGAATCAGGACTGCTGGGACAAGAATTCAGAGCTCTCTACTGAAGAGTCTGTTTTTCCAACACACTACTCCTGATGGGCCTGAGGGAAATGGCCTAGAGACATTTTCACTGCAAATGTGAATATCTGAAATCTCTTGTGTCCTCTCTTAAAAATTAATGCCATTTACATATTCCACTCCAAAATACTATTTATAAATTACCTCTTCTTGTAGTGACGTCATCTCACTGGAAGGAACAGGGTGCTTACAATTCTAAAATTCTGTCTCTCACCTTAGCAGGCCATGGTTCTAGGCATCCCATAGGAGCCAGAACCTAAACAATGCTGATACTGTCCTCTTTTGACTTCTCTTAAAGAAAGAAGTTAGGAACTTCCCTCAGGAAACTGAGAGAACTTCACAGTGCAAATTGGTTAGACTTGGTTTTACTCGTAAATTACATCTTACGAGTAAAATTCTCATTTTACTCATAGCCCTGTTTCATTTGTCTTGATACAGCTTTAATTACAGGGCTTTAGCTTCACAAGGGTGAAGCTAAATGCTCATCAGTGTAACAAGAGAGAAGCATTTAGATTAAAATGCCAAAGCGGGGGTGCCAGGCTGGGTCAGTCAGTGGAGCATGCAATTCTTGATCTTGGGGCTGTGAGTTCCAGCCCCATACTGGATACAGAGATTACTTAAAAAATAACACCTTAAAAGGGCACCTGGGTGGCTCAGTCGGTTAAGCGTCCTACTTCAGCTCAGGTCATGATCTCATAGCTCATGTGTTCTGACAGCTCAGAGCCTAGAGCCTGCTTTGGATTCTGTGTCTCCCTCTCTCTCTGCCCCTCCCTTGCTCAAGCTCAAGCTCAATCTCTCTCTCTCTCAAAAATAAATGAACAAAAATAATCCTGAAGCAAAAGAAACCCCAAACAACAAAATCAAAGGCTACCTTTAAACAAAACAATAAAAATTACAAAAAAAAAACCCAAACCCTCAGCACATCGCAAGACGAATTCTTAAGTAATTTTGTTATCTATTAATGAAATACGCTAATACTGTAAAACTTCAGAGAGAAATAAATCATATATACTTACTTGCCAACATGAAATAATGTAAAATAGGCTGGCCTTTGGGATTACAGACCCAATTTCAAATTTGGGCTCCTCCACTAAAAAAGGTATGTGATCTGAGTAAGCTGTGTGACCTTGGACAACTCAATCTTAACATTTCTTGTTTCCCATTTGAAAATAAAGACAAATTCTGGGTATGTATTAGCATGCTTAGACTTCAACAGAGACGGTTAAGTACTTCACAGAAATTTTCTTGTAGATTAGCACTAATGTATATAAAGTATCTAGCATACCATAACCGTATCCATAGTTTTTTTTAATTTAAAGAAACTTTCCCAAAAGTCACCTGGCTATAATCTGACAGACTCTGGGCTGAAATGTGACTATCCAAAGCCCATGCTAAATCACCACCATGCTACTATAATATATACTGACCAATTAAAACCGTTACTTACAGATTTAATCCCATTATGATGAACTCCTAGGAAACCATATACTGTTTTACTGGAATTCAATAAAATTATAAATGTGCTAATAAGTGGGCCATTGGCTGACACAGGAAAATTTCTAAATTAATAGAATTTTACTCCTATAAACTCAAACACCTCTTACCATGTGGATATGCTATAGTTGTGGCACAAGTTTTTGAGGTGGCAGCAGCTAGCATCATTCCCACAAAATCTGATGCTTCTTTTACAGACTCTTCATCATTTTCCATTGTAGAAGCAATCTTATATTCCAGTAGTTTTTGCTTAATACTTTCATAAATAACAAAATGGATAACAGTCTCTGATATGCCAGCATATGAAGCAGACATGCCCCTATAAAATCCTTTAAGTCCATCTGTCTGATACACTTTACGAATACATTCAAAAGCGCCCATTCGTTTTTCCCCACGGTTCCTGAAAAGCAAAAAGGAAAAATCTTATTAATAAAGTAGTATAGGTTTTTAAATAAGGTAAATAAAGTATAGACGAAATCTGCCACTCCAGTACAGAATGATCCTCTGTAACTCATGAAGAAGTGAAACCAAAATTTTAAAACATTCATTTTAGATTTCCTATTCTTCTGCCTGAACTTTGTCATATTAGATGGGTAACATGTAAATACTTTCTTTTACAAATGCAAAATACAGTATATTAAATCTTCAGTTTCATGTGCTCATTGAAGTTTGTATTGTAGGGATAAGCAACAAAATCCTTTAGTCCCAATACGCTGTGACTGCAGCTCAAGATAAAACAAACCGTCACATCACATTGAATCCAGTTCAAATGAGAAGATTTCTTCGGACTTAATAACATAAAAGAGTGATTGAGACACCAGTGATGACAGTGTATCATAAAGCAAGTACAATTAATCTAGTATCTGTACGTCTGAGGGATTCTTCCAAACCCACTCAGTTCTTCCCTAAAAATGACTATGTGAATTAAAGTCAAATTTCCTATGATCCTTTTAAGGCAACAGCCAGTATCATGGTGAAAAGTGAATGAGGATCTCTATAGTTATCAAGTAGTTATTGAGTACTGTGTCCAATAAAACTTCCTTAGTGCTACTTAATGGCACAGCATTTACTCTTACACATATACAATTCTGAGTTTGTAAAAATATTACTTTATACTATGATTCTCCCAATAAAACCTTACCTATAAGAAATGGGTTTAAATGCTACCTACAGGGAAAAAAATAGAAAATTTACCTATTTATAAATACAGCCTGTTTCAGACATAAAATAAAAACACAATTAAGATACCCACCTGATAACCTACAGATTCCTCCAGTTTTATGAACTAATTATTGTTTAGAGCTAATGACTGTCCTCAACTAATGACACTGTATGAATACTTCTCAGTTGAGTGATCCATACAACCAATTGTAATCAGTTTCTGCCATCAGAGACTTCTTCACAAGAAGTTAGAATGCTACAAGTCCAAAGGGTAATATACAAACACATCGGCCCTGTTCTTGATCTCAGTTATAAATGAGCATCCTCAAACCAGCCTTTCACTATTACCCCAAACCCACCTCATTCCCCACCACTCCCAAGCCTAAGAACTTGTGCTGTTGTGCGTTAAAATTAGAAGTGAAAAAAATAATAAAGAGTTTTAAGCCATACTTTTCTCAGGACCCCCTACAGATCCACCTTATAACATCCTGCAGTATACCCCTGGTAGCTTATAGTAGTATAATATGGACCGGCATCTCACATTTCTTTGTCCTTTGGGTTGTTTCAGCTGCCACTACTTTTCAGATCTCTTAGCTTTAAGAAATAAACTTTGAGGGGCGCCTGGGTGGCTCAGTCGGTTAAGCGTCCGACTTCGGCTCAGGTCATTATCTCACAGTTTGTGGGCTCGAGCCCCGCATCGGGCTCTGTGCTGACAGCTCAGAGCCTGGAGCCTGTTTCGGATGCTGTGTCTCCCTCTCTCTCTGCCCCTCCCCCACTCTCACTCTGTCTCTGTCTCAAAAATAAATAAACATTAAAAAAAAAAAATAAACTTTGAGTTTTGCTTCACCATTTAGGATCTCATTAAAAATTATTCAGATGAAACAAGAATTAGAGCTATTTCAAGTCTCCAAATAGCATACAGTTCAACATGATAAAATGTAAACAACAGATATTTAAGCAGGCATAATTATTAATGATTTCTCAGATCAGTTTTATTTATAGTCTATGAGATATAACACTACTTTCCCATGCCATAAAATGTAAAAAAGGTGGAAATTTGTTATAGTCTACTTCAGAAAGGCTGAAAGTTTCAAAAGTCTCATTATTATTATTATAATACACCAATAGGATCATCTCTCCATGAAAGTATTATTTTTCCTATCGTCCATACTAAAGACCAACAGGAATTGACATGGCAAGACTCTAAACTGCACTGCTTCTGGCCTTTGCTCAGTTCCCAGAACACAGCAGAGGCCCTAACCTCAAGACCTATGAGGTTTGCACAGACCACTGCCTCTGCTTAAAAATGGGCTCAAAACAACATTCCCTAACTATTCCACCTAACGTCGGTCCCCAATGTCTCTTGGTATATCCCTAGAACACAGCAGTATCTGCTCAACATAGATCAAATGAATGAATTGTGCTACCATAAAGTGGTCAGTGGTAACAGATCAAGTCTATGAATATATGAGAGCTAAATCCCATGCCAGGCCTCTCTGTACATAAGGCTACTAAATTTGAGCAATGCTCCTCAAAGATTCAGTCTAGACCAGTTGATCCTGTCGGTTAACTGTTGGGTGGTTGATTATAATCATTCATGTAGTGAAACTATCACTACTTGGCCTAGATTAATATATATTCTTTTCCTTTTATTTAAAAACACAACACATAGGGGCACCTGGGTGGCTCAGTTAGTTGAGCTCCTGACTCTTGATTTCAGCTAGGTCATGATCTCAGGGTCGTGAGATCAAACCCTGCCTTAGGCGTGGAGCCTGCTTAAGATTCTCTCTCTCCCTCTGCCTCTCTCCTGCTCTCAGGTGCACTCTCAAGAAATAAAATAATAAGGAAATAAGCAAGCAAGCAAATAAATAAATACATAAATAGAAACACATAATCTACGTTCTTCCTTAGCAAGTGTCATATTGCCGACTATTATATATATCTCTTTTGCTTCTGATGGCAGACCCAAGTTTCAAAAACCAAACAAAAAAACAAATTCGGCAGCCAAAAAAGGGAAAAACATAGTTAGATACATGGCACTGAAATCTCACATATAAATTTATAGGAAAAAATTAGTTGAAACCAACTTTAATTTTGTTTTAATGAATTAACATACCTTGCATCGAGCTGTAACCGAGTCTTTACAAGCCAAATGGGGTTGGTCGCTGTGATTGCAGTAAAACCTAAACAAACATGTTTAAAATGAACTCTGGTAAAAATGAAGAACTATTAAGTTAAAGGTTTTAAATAGTATATAAATCTATATTAAAGAAAATGCATAATAAATATTTAAACTATTAAGTGATGTATACTTTACACTTTTATTTTACAAACCCATATAATCATGAACGTTTGTACTTTATTTCCAATCTACATTCTCAAATTCTGACCGTAACTAAACAATTCTTTTAAGAGCAAATTCTGATTATATATAAATTCCTCTCCCACCATATTCAGAATATTCTCTGGGGTACCCATCTACACTCTACGCTAAATTTAAAACCCCATGTTTACAGACAAACCTAATAGAAATTTGGTATATTCTAGGGCTTTTTAGCATGCAAACTCTACAACAGCTACTTGACATCCTTAAATCACAATTCCCTATCTTAAAAGTGGATTCTACCTAAAGGCCAGCATTTACTATATATGATCTTAATGGGGCTGTATAACAGGACTGTTGTTTGCCCTTATGAATGCTTTATATAAACATATGCTTACTAATACTGTTAAAATAATGGTATCACAGAAGTAAGGTTTCTGTTAGGGTTAATAGGAAAAGATCTATTTTTCATCCACTTAAACACATACAAAAACTCAAAAGTTCGAAAAGTAACAAACTGAAACTTCCCTCTCACTTACAGACACTTAAGAGAGAAACTCAGAGTAGAAGGTAGTTCTAACTTACTTTAAAACTTAAGTACTATATATTATCAGTGCAGAGGGTGGTCACCTAAGATGTCTCATTCTAGTTAGTAAATTAACATTTCTGGAACAGGGTCTCTAGACTATTGCATATCTTTTACTTGCTATCTTCCTACTGTTACTGAAAAATAGCCCATGAAATGTCATCTTGAAAACGGGAATTTATGAAGATTGCTTCATCTTTATAAAACAGGGCTTTGATCTATTGCTTGTGAACACTGAAGATCACTATAGAAACCTCACAGAACTACTTCTATCAAGCTAGATTTATTCAACTGGCCTTTAAATCCAGTGAAACTTACATGCAGAAATGTCTAAGGATCTTAACTGTTTTAATACTATCAACTAGCTTTTAGAAAGGTGGAATATAACCAGCACATTTAATGTGAGTAAAGTGAATTCAGAAAGAAAAATGCTGGGGTGTACTTAAAAATAATTTTGGTTTCTAAGTTAACATATACTGCAGAACCAATCATTATCCTTCCTTGGCTTTTGAAGTTACTATGGGTATACCTAAAATGCAAAATAATTTTACTAAATTGTACAAAGTAGTATTTAGTCTCATAGGTTCTTTTCCCTACCATAATGTCAGACAGTTAGCTAACTCAAACGTTATTCCCTTAATCCACTGTTTTAACACCGTAGAAATAGCCAGATGTCTCACAAAAGATGCTTAAAATTGAATCTATTTATAAAACATGATAAATGGAATAGAAATTTGGTTTGATAACTTGCCCAATTTTCTAATAGTTCTATAGTCTCCATTTCTCTTTAGTGCTTTTAATACTGCATACATATGTATAAAACTAGTATGGAAACAATTTTGTATGTGCCAGTATTAAAATAATAAAAATTTAAAGTGTTGGACCAGCTGTCAGGAGCATTTTTAATAAATAAGAGTTTCTTTTCATATATAAATTCTTAGAAAAGGAAAAGAGAAGAAAAATATGACCCTGTTAGATCAGTTTAAATATTCTGGAGAGATTTTTCTTGCATGTTCCAGCTTAAAGGAGAATAAAGTTAAAAGAATTTTTTTTTCTTTTCTTGACTCTCATTTTCCTAAGTGAAAAACTCAAACTAAATACATTCAAATTATATTTTAAAGTAAATGTGCACCGGACAGTATTCTGGCCATACCCCTAAATTGATGATTCTTTGTTTTTTAACTTAAATAGTTATTATTAGCTAAATATCTGTATAGCAATATTAGGGGGGTTATTAGTAAAAGCCCACAAAGCTGCACAAGGCAACAAAATATTCTGCATTATTCACAATAGCCTTTATTAATTATCCTGTGGAAATTAAGAAAAAATATTTGCTTTTCATTAAATTTTGAAAGCCTAAAACTGGGAATCCTTATGCCGAACTTTTACCTGTCTAGGTAAAAATCTCATTCAATCTATTATACTTTATTTGTAAATATGAGCAAAGTTTTTTTTAATATTAGTTGTATTTTAAAAAATAAACTTAGTACCCAAACTTGATACTCTCCCAAGTCACAAAATTCCTCAATTAAAAGCTGAAAAAAATACCATATGTAAACTTTAAAATGTTGCATTTAATTATTACTAGAAATTAATTTTTAAATATCAGTGAATAAAATTTTAAATTATTCTGTACACACTAATGAACAATGATAGGGCGCAAACAACAGGTATTTCTCACTTAACTAAAATTCATTTCCAGATACAAATTGATCTATAGAACAGGACACATTAAAATTCAGGTAAGAGAATGCTGCCATCTTATCCCTCTATAACTGCTACTATCAGTAACTTGTGCTTTAACTAGAGTTGTTCTGGCTCAAGTCCCCCAATAAAAAGCCAGATCTTAATAAAGACACTAGCCTAAATGCTGGCGAACCATTAGACAGAATCTAGGCATAATGCACAGCTTTTTAGCTATTGGCCTTACCATAGTTAAAATTCTAGTCCTGGAATTTGATGCTATTACATTCTCTTAACCACACTTTATTAAACTAACTAGATATTAGGCTAATTACATCTATAAAAACAAAGTCTATTAATTCAAGAAATGAAAGAAGTGGGAAGAAACAAAAATCTGTCACTAACTTAGAATTATACATGTTAGGGCAATTTGAAGTTCGCCAACAGCCAAAGCTAAACAGATCTTCCTACTTCTAAGACAAAGATACTGGGAATAATCCCTGAAGTTTAGATATTTACTGTAGCTTTTTATTTTGGCATTTAAATTTTGTGAAATTTTGGTAATATGCTAGTTCATATTAATATTCTGAGTACCTGTTAAACATTAAGAGGTATCTGAAGGATCTACTTGTAAGATAATAAGAATTAATATTGCTCTAGTCAGTTAAAGCAAAGTGGCAATGTAATGGCCATACTGTTATAGTTAGTATGTATAGTAGTACAGTTAGAATGTTATTAGAAAAATGTTTAAAATTTTCAAAATGCAACTTTTAGAGTTCTGCTTCATCTAACACTCCATTTGATAATGTAAACCAGATTAAGAGAAATCCTGCTTATAGGAAACTTGCTGAAAATGTCTATTTCATTAAGTGAGTGATACCTGTAGTATTGCATTTTCTGTACTTTTTATTTCATCAAGTTCTGTAAGAACAAAGCCCACCTAACCTTCTAAGAAAAATACATTAAAATTATAAGAAAAAAAACCCAATTAAAACTAAAACAGCTTAGATCCCACATATTCTTAACCTGCATTTATTGGAAAGTAATGTAGATAGATTATTTTTGCAAGGAAGTAGAAAGCTAGTAAGTATCAACAGACAAGAGAATAGAGAGCACTGTATTAGACTTTTAAAATATGTTATGCTAAGCAAAGAGAACTATTATTTTTCCTGAAAGCTGTAGGATGGTATACCTTTACAACTATATTTATCTTAAATACTGTCATCAAATTCTTTGGAGGTCAAGGCTATTATGGCCAAGCTGAAGACCCCAGGCTTTTATTACACGATGACTGAAAAATTACCCCATTCTTCCTTCTAGAAGGAATAGTATAAAGGGATCAGAATTAAAGTTTTATAAAATACTCAGAACGCACACACAAATTTAGGAAATAAAAGTTCTTCCCGCCTTCTATTAATTCCATAGCTATCATAAATTCCCAGGGTGTGTTTCTTAAAACTAGAGGCTGCAAGAGATGCTCAGATCAGTACTCACGAGGTTTAAGTTAGTCCATATTTCTACAGGAAGTGACCTGCGGATGGGGAGCATGAGATGACACGATCTCACTCTTTTCTCGGGAGAAATGTACAGTAAATGCCTAAAATAGACACAGGCTTTTCTGTATCATAACAACAAGCAGTGACCTCATCAGAAACATGTGTACAAAATGAATCCCATTGGAAGGATTTCAGAAATATTTACTGTGAGATCTAACTTTTTTGAAAATTTTAAGTTAAAAAACAAAAAGGAATATCAGAATGGGCCATAAATTTTTTTAAAAAAATGCACCGAGTACTGAAAATTCTGCCATCTGCAGCAGTTTCAGAGTCCAAATACTTACCTAAAAGATGAATTTTGCCTTAAAGAAAAAAAATGCTAACCTTGTCAATGGGGAATCTAAGAAAATATTTAGAAGGGATTGTTATATCCCATTTTCTAATCATAGTTATCTACCATCAGAGGTGAAATCACAATTTTCTATACTTTAACCATCAGCTTACTTAGTAAATCCTTTTTGCTTAGTAAATCTTAAAAAAGAACCCAGAATATTCAAGTAACATTTTGTAATAATTTATAATTTTTTAAAATAAAATAAAGCATATGTTGCTAGAATAATACCTTTCACCTTTGCACTATGGCCAATAATATTGCACATCCATTTTTATGGAATATTTTGGATTATTTTATATTTAATTTCTTGTGTTCTACAAAACAAAAAACAGGAAGAATGTTTACATACAAACACACAAAACATCTGTCTAAATATCCATTCGGCTGAATAAACTGCCATGGAAAAATATTAAAAAATATATTTTATACAGGCAAGACAAAATTTCTTTGTAATGAGTAAAACTTAATCTTTAATAATAAACTAAGTTAGATAGAAAGATGTATCTTGAAAAATAACAGTGAATGCTAAATAAAAGCAAATAAGATCCATAAGGTAGGCTATAAATGACAAATGATTAAATTACTAGTATTTTAAAAATATAGTGATAATGTTTGAATATCTAATCCAATAAAAATCAGAATTCGTTTCATTTAAATCTGTAATGTTGTATAGAAAAGCATATATATTCCAGATAAAAACTTTTGAAAATTAAGAATCGCTATAAAGAAACAATACTATTTTTTGTATGCATACTTGTGTCTAGGGATATGCATAGAGATAAGTTCATTTAAACAAAAATATACAAATAACCTCAACGAAATAAATACTCTCAATCTGATAAAGGTTACATGTAGGGAAGGGGAAAAAAACAGGTAAAACATAAAGACTCAACAATACTTAATTTGATTAAATAGCCTTCAAATTGGAAATAATTTTTTAATTTATACCTCCAGATTTAGGTTTATAAATTCCTATAGTCTTCTCTTGAAACACTAAAGCCAGAATAAGATCCACCTTAAATTAACTGTCATTTTGAGAAAAAAGTTTTACTATCTGAACACTTGAGTTCATGAGGATAAAATACAAAATCAACAGGCTACCTGGAATAAAAATTACATACAAGGTCTACTAGAAATCCTTAATGTTTTGTTTGATGTGGCAAAATCTTGCAGGCAATATCATTACAGTCTATTTTAGTGCACTTTTTGATACTAACATGACAAGGTTAGCATTTTTTTTAATAGCCAGTTAAAAAACAATTTTTCACATGACTGCCTCTAAGCACTTTGTACCCCCAATTCATATTTAGAAGACTTCTAAAAGTAATGCTGAGGAAAAACCAGAGCAATCTGGTCTAGATTATTTCAAGAATGAAGGGGGCAAAAGGCTCCCTTAATGAGTCTGCACAGGGACCATTCAGTTTCACCAACCATGTAGTTATGTATAAAAACTGCGAAGCTAAGTGTTAATGCTCATGAATAGTGCGAGGAAGCTCTGAAAGCACAATTCTCAGAAAAATGTAACTGTAAACAAATGGAAGAAGTATTTGCAAATTACACAATAAGTATATAGTGTAATAATCTCTGAACAATAGGACCATCAATTTACAAAAACTCAAGGAATTCAAGTTGGAAAATCGTATCAACGTATAGATATAAAACTATGAGTTGACATTTGTACACATTTGAGAAAAAAGTACAAAATGACAATTCCACTGAAATTCTTTGCAACATGATACAAAAATAGTAATAAATTCTGATGAGCTATCCTAATGAAAAAAGATGTTCCATTGGGAATCAAGATATTCTGAAACCCTAAATTTGCACCACTGAATATATAACAACTATCCTCAAATAAAAATGACCACTCATCTACTTTCTTGACTTCAAGTCTTCCAAAACAAAACAAAACAAAAGAAAGATTAACATTTCTTTAATAATTTTCTGGGTTTAAAAAACAAAAACATAAACACTGGTAATCCAGAAATACATTCTTAAAGATCCTAATACAGTGGTTATATAATTTGAAACTAGCCACTAACTTTTACCTTATACCACTCAAATTTGTAGAGGGAAAATCATTTCTATTCATATTCAACATCTATAAAAAAGTACATTAAAAAAAATTCTGGTTGTAACTAGATGATCTTTATGGTATTAAAGAACTAATTCTCAAAATCCAAATCTTTGTAGCGCAATCTACATCCCTAGGATAAGGTAAGAGAGGTTCATACAAACTGTGTAACTTGCCCAAGATCTCTCCTCATGGGTAAATAAGAGTAGTTTACTACCTTGACCTCTAAGGTTTTTCCTTCCAGCTTTAAAACTTCAACAAGTCAGTCAACAATTACCGAGTATAAAAAGACTTGAGAATAATTGTAAAGTATATGGTAGATTATTACGGCTATTGACCTTTCATAAATTAGTTATTTCCAACTTACACTTAGTTTGTTAAAGTATGTGGTTCAAATTGATCCAATTTATTTCTAAACAGAAAATGGTTAACAGTTTAAAGCACTCATTAAACACGTAATTGACACTCCATTTACTGCTCAACAGTTGATGAAAGTAGTCATAATCTGCTTAATAAAGTCATAGTATAATTTGGAAACATGAGGTATGGTTAAATACGCAATGAATCTCAGAAAACTGCAGAGAATGAACCAAAGGTCATGGCTTTGTCTAACACGCATTGCAACAAATGATTCCAAAACCAGACTAGTCAAATCAATCTCCTAGTTTATCTTTAAGGCAGTGCAGAGGCCCAGAACTAGCTGCTTTGATTCAGAATCATATATACCCAATAATAATGATAGAAGAGTCCCTGGAAAACATTTCTACAGCAGGCATGTACACATAGCCGTTGCCTAAATTTCAAGTGCTATCTAGTGTGATTTATATGGAGTGCTAAACATATATTTCAAAATACATAAATTAGTGACTCTTAGTTATCAATAATACATCACAAAAACTTCAGCATTTGAGCACAGGACAAAATGAATACTTTACCAAGAACTGCCGGCACATTTCAGACAGAAGCCAAAACATGCAGCAAAAAGGGAAAAGGCACTAACAGAAATTGAGGAGAGAAGAGTAAATTACAGCTCCATAACTTATTTATATGTAATTATGGTTGGATTCTTTAAACTGTTAAAAATGATCACTAAATATACAGTGGACTACACAAGACAATGTAAATATTATATTACCTGTATGCTATCACAAACCTAATTACAAAAATGCCAACTGGTATCAGATTTTACGTATACCTCCTGATGAAATTTACTATATACTAATAAATTTAAGAATTATGCTTGTAGATGCTAATCAATGAAGAGAACATTGTCTTAAAAGTACAAATGTACAATGTAAATTCATCGTAATTCAGTATTAAGTCTCTAGCTTTTGGAAACTTTTTTGCCTTTTAATATTAGATATTCATACCTGCCATTGCAGCAGAAATCATGTGTACCTGGGTAGAATCCGGATCAAATATATCATTCAACTTTTCCTTGCAGTTTGAATAAGCAGCAAAGTATATTGCTCTAAAATAAAGATTTAAATTTTATCAACAAGCATGTTGCTTAAATTCATAAGATTTAAATGACAAGTAAATTAATCTTTATAATTTTAGAGAAATCTAAAAACAAAGTCTTAGCCAAGTCTCACATAACCTCAGGTTAATTTCTATATTATTTCTATAATTTCTGTATTTTTTCCATGAAGATCCTGAAGTACTTCTTACAATGACTCATTAAGAAAAAGACAAACTTCTGGGGCGCCTGGTGGCTCAGGTGGTTAAGTGTCTAACTCTTGGTTTCGGCTCAGGTCATGATCTCAGTCCATGGGTTCGAGCCCCACATCAGGCTCCATACCAGTGGTACAGAGCCTGCTTGGGATTCTCTCTGTCCCTCCCCCACTTGCATGCTCTCTCTCTCTCTCTCTCTCAAAATAAAATTAAAAAAAAAGAAAAAGAAAAAGAAAAAGACAAACTTTGATGTGAAGTTAATCAAATGCAAAGCATCCTCTAACAAAAAGACACTCCCTACCCCAGCCCCAATACTTTCACAGCAACTAAAATAAAAAGTATTTGTAGAAGATTTTGATATTGGGAAAACACGTAAGGCTGGAAGGCTTATGTAATGGTAAAGCTTAATTAAAGACACTTGAGTTAAGTAAATATGGCATGAGCACTTAAAAAAATATTGTTAAATATGTAATTAATATAATTAGTTTATATTAATATAAACTATTAAGATACAATGTATCATATATATATATATAACAATTTTTAAGTGAGGAGAGGGTTGTAGAACTGACCCAATTAATCAAAATATATTAAACAAATTTGAGATACTGTGGTATATTCTAATCTACATTATACACAGAGTAGTTCACAGTATCCTTAAATAGACACAATTCCAAAGAAATCAGCCCTATCATGTCATATTTTTTAATGTTTGTAAACATTTCATTAAATCTGTAAATATCTCCCATTAACTTATTGACTATGACTTTATGCCTCTCAACTACTTCCTCATTGTTTTGCTTTCCAGGCTCTGAATTACCTGCTTGCTGCATCAAATATCCTATTATTTCCCAACAATCCTGATTATCTGTCTAATAAGGAACATAATATGCAAACAAGTACAAGAGCCAGAGTCTCACTGTTGTGCCTTTTTAAATGTGCTGAAGAAAAATGGAAATTAATATAATTTAAAATGAAACATGCTGAGGTGCCTGGGTGGCTCCATCAATTGAGCGTCTGACTCATGATTTTAGCTCAGGTCATGATCCCAGAGTCATGGGATCAAGCCAGTCTAAGATGCCCTCTCTCCCTGTCTCCCCCACTTGTGCTCTCTCTCTCAAAAACAAAACAAAAACATTCTACTTTAGGAGTAAGAAAAAAAATACATTTAAAGATGATGAATTGTGAAGAGGTATATACAATGCATTCCTAGAAATGAATAAGAAAAAAGAAAAAAGACCTCTTAATGAGAAGACAGGCAAAGAATATATACAGGTAATTCATGGAAGTGATATACAAATGGCAAATAATTATAAGAATGATGGTGTGACTATACCAAAAATTAAACAAATGTATATCAAAACAGTGAAAATCACGTTTGGTCTCTTTAGCGAGTATTAAAAGACATGAATAGTTACCAACATGAGTAGTATATGGATAATGAGCAACTAATTCACCACTTGAGAATAAAAATATGAAATACCTTTTTAGAAGGCAGTTGAACAATATTAATTTACAATAGGCCTATGTTCTTTTATATAGAAATTTTAACTTTTAAGTAAATATCATAAAGAAATACACTTGCTTAGATACTCAAAGATAAAAGTACAGCTATGTTGACAAAACCACTGTTTAACAGAAAAAAATGTGGAAATCTGATAAATCTAAAAGTTTTATCAGTAAGGGAATACTTATTAATGACAGAATAGCCATACTATGCAATTTAAAAAAAAAAACCTATATGATTTCCAATGGAAAAAGCTTCAAGGCAAATTTCGTGAACTACTTTTAATATGATTAAATTAATATAGATGAACACAGAGGAAGGGAAAGAAAAATTAAGACAAAAACAGAGAGGGAGGCAAACCATAAGAGACTCTTAAATGCAGAACAAACTGAGGGTTGCTGGAGGGGAGGTGAGTGGGGGGAGATGGGCTAGACTCGTGATGAGCATTAAGGAGGGCACTTGGGGCACCTGGGTGGCTCAACTGGTTGAGCGTCCGACTCTGGCTTAGGTCATGATCTCACAGCTCGTGAGTTGGAGGCCCATGTCGGGCTCTGTGCTGACAGCTCGGAGCCTAGAGCCTGCTTTGGATTCTGTGTCTCCCTCTCTCTCTGCCCCTAACCCACTCACATTCTGTCTCTGTCTCTCTCAAAAATAAATAAACATTCAAAAAAAAATTAAAAAAAAAAAAAAAAAAAAAAGGAGGGCACTTGTTGGGATGAGTACCGGGTGTTGTACCTAAGTGATGAATCACTGGGTTCTACTCCTGAAACCAATACTATACTGTATGTTAACCAACTTGAATTTAAATAAGTAAATTTATAAAAGAAAAAAATTAATGTAAATGGTGGTAAGTATACATATTATACATTTTATATACACGATAAGCCAGAAAAGTTAACAGAAGACTATACACCAAACTGTTTTAACAATAGTTATTGTAAAGAGAAGAGTAAGTATCTGCAGGAAGGCATACAGCAACAAGAGGTGACATGTTTAAGATGGAATGTCAAGCTTTATGCTATACTTTTAAAATTTCTACAGTAAGGGTAAAATTTTTAGTATAGTTTTTTTAAGAGAGAAAAGAGCCCCTAAAAACCTGAAACCCAATAAATAATAAGACATGGACTTAGTACATGGGATACAGAGAGCTAGATTTGCATTTTCATTCTGAATGTAAACTCTACAGTATTCTTTCATGGAAGAAGAAAGTCTAAGACAAAAGGACCGCAGAGAAAAATGACTAATGTATTAAGGCCTTTTTGGTTTCTTTAATAGGCAATGAAACCATTCTACCTGTTTAGCTTGTCCTAGAATCCAAAAAATAGGGTTAGTTCTAGAGTTCTAGGTATTCTTCTCACTGCTGGTTCCTTCAGTTTGGTTTTTGCCTTTTGAAACTTGGTACAAAAACTGCTTCCCAATGACCTCCACATGGTGCAAACTGCCCATCTTTTTGGATGGTTACAGATGTCTGTTCTTTACACCCTAGTGCTTTATCCTTACCACCTTGACTTCTCTTCAGCATCTTCTGTCATTAAGCTTGAAACAAGAAAGACTGCCACAATTTTGCTTAACTTAAAAAAATTCTTTACCTGGAAGGGGCCACCCCCACTAAATTGGGGCCTAATCCTCTGAACAAGGAACGAGGCCCCTCTTTTTCCAAGATCACCCTGAAAGAGAAAAATGTTATTTAGAAAGGAAATATCTTTCAAAGTCTAGTACTTCATCTGTATACCAAACTTAGACTTTTAAACCCATACGTTTCTACTATGATGTTGTGCTTTTCTGGTCAGTTTTTCTTACTTGTGAACATCTGTTTTTCCTGACACAGCACAGACTGATAAATGATAGTAAAAAGAACTCCAATCAGATTCTTTCCTAAAACTTTTAAAGACTACAGTATAATTTCTACATTTATTTTCATATGATCATGCTACTATGATCTTCGATATATTCTCCATTTTACCATCTTTACCAGCAAATTCAATTCCCAATTAGAAATGCAGGTCCCCATCTAGTATTTGGGGTCCTTTCTTGGTATCAGACAATTCTCTCAGTACTGCAACATTATCTCATACAACCATTCCTGTGAAATGCTGTCAAAATTTGTCACCCTAACCTCCTTTAGGGTACTAAAATGGTTAGCCTGTTACCACTTCTCTCTCTATTCATTTAACATTTACTATATTGAATACTTACTGTATAAAAACTGAGCAAAGTAGATAGAAAGAAGGTAAGGCACCTGCCACTGAGAAATTTGATAACCAGTTGTGGAAAAAAGAATTATACTGAAACCATTCAACAGACTATATTAATAAGCAAATGCTACACAAGCTAGATTAATATGCCCAGCAGGGAAAGGAAGAGGAAGCCTTTCTGAGGGTGAGGTATTAAGTTTTGAAAGTGAGAAGAAACAAAGGGAATAGCTATTTTAACTTATTTTAACTTAGAGTTAATAGGCTAGGGCAGTGGTTCTCAACCACCTATACACAGAAGAATAATTTCTTAAAAGGCAGTTGAGCATAATGGTTCAATAAAGGCCTGAATTATGGGGCCAGACTTCTTAATATGAAGCCCAGTTTTGGTAAATGACTAGTTATAAGAACATAAAGTAATGTCTTTTATCTTTATTTACAGCAGCAGTAAACAGAGAAAAACAGTACTCTTTTTTGGGGTTACTGTGAGGAATAAGTAAATTAATATATAAAGTGCTTAAAAGAGCACCTGGCTCCCAGTAAGCACTTGATAAATCTTAATATTGATTACTGATGGAGTGTTTTTTAAAATGCCAATTTCAGCATGGGTGTTATACATAAGTGATGAATCACTAAATTTTATTCCTGAAATCATTATTACACAATATGTTAACTAACTTGAAATTAAAAAAAAAAAAAACAACTAAAAAAACCACCCACAAAACCCCCCAAAACACACAAATTGCTCTGATCTCACCCTCCAAGTATTCTGATTCAATAGATATAGGACAATGCTCAGTAATTTGCATTTTACCATGCCTTCAGACGACTGACACAGGTGATACGGAAACCCTTTTGATAAAACTAGATTAGACAGAAGCAGAGTTAAAAATAACAAATTATAGAGCACATTTTAAAGATTAAATGCTTGTTAGCCCTTTCTGTATCATAAATCCCCTTGAGAAATTAAGGAAGGTAGTAAATGTTCTTTTAAAAAAATACACATTTGCTAACACTCACAATTTTGCAAACAATTTCATGTAATTTATTGAGCTCTTGAAGTTCATCCATGAGCTACCTAGGAAACTAAGGGAGCCCAGCAGGGGATCCCTAAAGTTGCTGGTTAAGAAGCAATGAAACACTTCACTCACTAGGATGGTTTTAATAAAAAAAGACAGTAAAACAATGCAGAAATTGAAAATCTCACTCACTGGTGGTGGGAATGTAAAATGATACAGCCACTCTGGAAAGCTGTGTGACAGTTCCTCAAAATGTGAAACATAAAGTCATCATATGACCCACCAATTCCACTCCTAGTATATCCCCCCAAAATAAAAACGTGTATGTCTATAATAGCTCTATTCATAATACTCCCAAAGTGGATACAACCTAATGTCTATCAACTAATGAGTAGATAAAGCAAATGTACAGTGACAGAAAGTAGGTTAGGAGTTGCCTAGGGATAGAGGATAGGGGGAGAGAAGAGAGGGAAAATGAGAAGTGACTACTAACAAGATAAGGCTTTCTTTTGGTGATGAATGATGAAAACGTTCGAAATTTAGAAGGTGATGATAGTTGCACAACTCTGTTAATATATTAAAAATGAATTTTACACTTTACATGGGTGAATTTTATGGTATGTGAATTATTCCTCAAATAAAGATGTTAGGAAAAAAAAAAGCAACCATGAATCAGACTGACTGGGACAGAGCCTGAACAGGGAAACAATGGGAATGAGAGTAAAGAGATGTTAAGGCAGAGAATGCAGACTTGGAAGTCACCTCAACACTGAGGATAGGTGAAACATGTTAAATTAGCTCTTATAAGAGGGCCTGAAAAACAAATTAAAATGAAGCAGAGAGGGATTCCTAATGCTGAGGAAAACCAGAGAAAGCAAAACCACTGAAAAAGAAGACAAAAAATACAGTACTGTTACGAAGGTGAAAGGAAGAAGTTTAGGAGAGATAATCAATGGTAATAAAGGCAAAATCATGATATTTAAATAACCTATTATTAGTAGATAAAATATTCTATTTTTAATCAAGATATGACTAATCAGGATTGATAATACTATTACTCATCAGATATTGATAACTTTCATTAATTGGTAGCAATTTTATTTTACCTATCCATGTACTTAGATAAGTTTAAAAAGAAAAGACTGATGAAATCTTTTGGTAACCACGGTAAACACACAGTATGAGTTTATTTGCTACCACAAAATAAACACTACTGAACTAAGTTCAAACAGATCATGTCCCAAGTGACCTGATAAGGCAGATACGAGTTACATACCTAAGTCTGAACACGTAAAACCTAATTTCAGTAGTTTTGAAATTTCAAATCTAATTTGCAATATAATGAAGTATGGTAAAACGTAAAAACAAATCTTTTTCAAACCACCAAAAAATTTCAAGCAAACAGTGAACGGTCTGTTAAAATCAGCAGAATTCTGCTTTAAATCTCAGTTATGTTTAGGTTATAGAAAAATCACAGACTGCCATTAATTGGATGTACTTACTTGTGTCAGTATGTCAGTACTTGGAAAATTAAAAGCACATACACAAAGAGTTAGCATTTAACACTATCACATTTCAAAGATAAATAAATAATCCAAAATAGAATACCTATAATAGCTTTAGAAAATAAATCCAGGATAAATGTAGAAAAATATTCCAAATACACATGATTTGGAAATAATATTACATTTTATATTATCCAACTAACTATTCTTCTCCATTAGGGATGATCATTTCTGACGAATATAATTGAGTAACTCTGTTATTAAGTTTGTAAAAAACCTCTTTAAATGTGGCAGAATATAAATGAACAAAACACAGGGGCATCACTAAGGTAAACAGACTAAAAAAAACAGATTCACGAATACTGTGCTCTCACTTTAGGCATCACTAAGGTAAACAGACTAAAAAAAACAGATTCACGAATACTGTGCTCTCACTTTAGGCAATGGAGAGGTCCAGGAGACACTACTCGGTTGACACTGGCTCCAGCCATGGTGTTCAACTGAACTTCAGAGATGTAAAGCGTCACAGAAGATGATTGCAGCCGTGTTTTTACAACTTCCAGTGGACATGTCAGAATAGCTCCTACTGTACCACCACATCTGGGAAAAAATGAAAAGAACAAATCTACTTAGTACACACATTTAGACTGTAAAATGAGTGGGCAACTGGGGGCTTCATCAAGGCACTAAAATGTACGATTTTTTATTTTAGAAGATTAAACTATTTTAATGTTTCATTTATTTGACTGCATATAAACACCATTAGTAGCTAAAAAGAACTGAGTTAGGGGCACTTGGGTGGCTCAGTCAGGTAAGTGTCCAACTCCTGATTTTGGCTCAGGTCATGACCTTATGGTTCCTAAGTTCAAGCCTCTCATGGATAGAACCCCACATGGGGCTCTGCACGGACAGTGCGTAGCCTGCTTGGGATTCTTTCTCCATCCCTCTGCCCTTGTCCTACTCATGCGCATGTGCGTGCTCTCTCTCAAAAATAAACTTAAAGAAAAAAAAGAAAAGAAAAAGAACTGAACTTAATATTTACCTAGCAAAAATAATTAAAGAAGACTCCCAATGGTGGATATTGTTACTAAATTTTACTGGTAAGTCACATCATAGTTTGAAATACTTTTCTAAGGGTTTCTTTGGTGCTCCTTGCCCAAATATTACTCGTGGCTCTGTTGAAACCTAGATCACTATTTGAGTATTCTCTCTCAAACTCCTATCCTATCTTTCAAAACTTCGGAGAAATTGTCTTCAGAGCAATAAAAATTAATCATTGATGGTTAATCATACATTTCCTATTTGAAATATTCAAATATTCAGAAGTGTCTTATCTACAAAAAAAATTACATGTGAATCTCAAAATCAGTAATATTAGGCCCACATGTAGAAATCTGTACCAGGTAGGCAGGCTTACCTATAAGAATCTAATTTAAACATAAAAACTGGATAAATAATAAAGCTCTTAACAAATGACATCATTTAAACTTTAAAGGAATTTGAGATAGGCTGAATAATTATTCTTTTTAAGTGGAAGAGTGGGACATAATTAAAGCATTAATAAGTACTTAGTGAAACCCTGAGAATTGCTTTTAACCAGATGAAAATCACTCAGGAGAGCTCTTACCACAGTCAAAGAGAAAAGCAGACCAAATCAGAGGTAACCTGGACCTCCAAAATGGGCATTAAAGGAAGAAAAAGAAAAGCAGCCCACCACAGAAATACACTGAACAATTCTACCTCTAGAATTAAATATATATATATATATTTATTTTCATATATATATATATATACACATATATATATATTTTCATGGTGATTTTAATTCACATTTCCCTGATAAATGACTCTGAAAAGCCTTTGTATGTTTATTTACATCCATCTATCCATATATATACATATACACACACACTCACACATACATATATATAACACATAATAAAAAACAGAGGCATGGCAATAATATCACTACAAATAAAATTTAAGAAAATATGGTATTTTATATTGATGTAATAGTACATGCCATCAAGGAAATAAAACCAGAACAAATTTTTTGAGATAACAGTGAAAAATACAACAACTTAAAAATTTGAGAACATCCATATGTAAAATAAAATTGGACTCTTACCTCATACTATATTTAAAAAATTAACTCAGAATGAATCATAGACCTAGATGTAAAATATCGAACTGTAAAGCTTCCAGAAGAAAACATTTGGAGAAAAATTCTTTTCACTTTGGGCTAGGCACAGGTTTCTTAGATAACAACAAAAAAGCATAAATCATAAAAGAAAAAAATTGATAGGGGCGCCTGGGTGGCTCAGTTGGTTAAGTGGCTGACTTTGGCTCAGGTCATGATCTTATAGTTTGTGGGTTCAAGCCCTGCATATGGCTCTGTGCTGTGCTGACAGCTCAGAGCCTAGAGCATGCTTCGGATTCTGTATCTCCCCCTCTCTCTGCCCCTCCCCCACTCCTGCTCTGTGTCTCTCTCTCTCTCAAAATAAACGTTAAAAAAAATTTTTTTAGAAGAAAAAGATTGATAAACTGGACTTTACCAAAATTAAAAATTCCCACTCTTTTAAAGAAACTGTTAAGAAAATGAACAGACAAGGGATGACTGGGTGGCTCAGTCAGTTAATAAGCCTCTTGATTTTGACTCAGGTCGTGATCTCACGGTTCGTGAATTTGCGGGTTCGTGAGTTTAAGCCCTATGTCAGGCTCTGCTGGCAGGGCAGAGCCTGCTTGGGATTCTGTTTCCCTCTCTTTCTTTGTCCCTCCCCCACTTGCTCTTGCTCTCTCTCAAAAATAAATACATAAACATTGAAAAAATGAAAAGATAAGCAACAGTCTGTCTTTTGCAAATATTTTGCAAAAGTATTTGCAAAACACGTATCTGATAAAGTGCTTATATTCAGAAACACAACTCAATGATAAAAACAACTCAAAAGACTGGAAAAGATGCTTCACCAGATCGATGCAAATAAACATACAAAGGTTTTTCAAAATCATTTATCAGGGAAATGCAAATTAGAATCACAATGAGATACAATAGACATATAACAGATGTAGATCTATTTATTAATGGCTAAATTACTAAAGGCTGGCCCTGCACTGTCAGTGTGCAGCCCGACGTAGGGCTCAATCTCACGCACCATGGGATCATGACCTGAGCGGAAATCAAGAGTCAGATGCTTACCCAACTGACCAGCCAGAAGCCCCACGGTAGCTGTACTCTTAATAACCCCAAACTGGAAAAAACCAGTATGTCTATCAACTGAAGAAGGATAAACAAGTTATGGTGTATCAGTATAATGAATTATTACTATCTTGCAATAAAAAGCACCAACATGGATCAATCTCAAAAGCATTATGCTAACTTTAAAAAGTCAGGGACAAAAGGCTTTTATTTTTTGACATTTCTTTTTTATAACTTTTTGGAAAAGGCAAAACTAGAAGAATAGAAATGAGATCAGTGATTACCAAGAGGTAGTGGAGGGGAGAAGAACCGACTGCAAAGGGCACAGAGGAATTCTTGGGATTAAAAAAGGTTCTATAGCTTGATTATAGTAGTTACAGTACCTTATACATTTGCTAAAACTCATTGAATTATGCAATTAACAAAGGGTGAGTTTTATTATATATACCTTGATAAATCTGATGAAAAAACTGAATATGTGAAAACTAGTAAAAAAAAAAAAAAGTATATGAACTACCTGCAATTGAATACAATTACACTATGTCAAAATCTTAATCATAATAAACTTAATGTCTCCTAAAAATTCCACTTATAGCTTTAAATAGGAAATTTAAAAAATTAAACCCCCAAAAAGAAAAGATCAAAACCATAATTATGGTGTAAGAAATTAACACATCAACTAGATAAATAGTAGGGCTGTAAGAGATCTGAAACAAAATTAACTAGCTCAAGGGAGACTCTATACTCAATAAACAAGGAACAGATATTATTTTTAAACAGCTATGAAACAGGCTTAAAACCTCATTATAGTTGACTCGTAAAATACCATGGGGGTTAGGGGCACCAACCCCCCCCCCCACCCCATGCAGTCAAAAATCCACACATAACTTTTGACTCCCTCAAAACTTAACTACTAATAGCCTACTGTTGACTGGAAGATTTATCACTAGCATAAACAGTTGATTAATACATATTTTGTGTATGTGTTATATACTGTATTCTTACAATAAAACTAAAGAAAATGTTATTAAGAAAATCATAAGAAAAATACATTTGCAGTACTGTACTGTAGTTCTCCCCAAAAAAATCTGCCTGTAAGTGGACCCTGTGCAGTTCATATCAATGTTGATCAAAGGTCAACTTAAAAATAATTTTTTTTAATGTTTATTTATTTTTCAGAGTGAGAGAGAGACAGACAGACAGACAAAGCATGACTGGGGGAGGGGCAGAGAGAGAGGGACACACAGAATCCGAAGAAGGCTCCAGGCTCTGAGCCGGCCACACAGAGCCCAAAGAGGGGCTCAAATTCACAAACCGTGAGGTCATGACCCAAGCTGAAGTTGAACGCTCAACCAACTGAGCCACCCAGGCGCCCCAAAGGTCAACTTTATGTAAAAGACCGGAAGCAAAATCTTAAACAGAAGCCACAAGTTTGTTTCTGTTCATTGGTGAGGGCTAAGTGGCAAGAAATGTGAATCATCACAGTACATGCTGTAGTATATGCTGCAGAACTGAAGACAACCTGTGCAGTAAAACACCGTATTCACACTACAATAGTGGTTTAGTTAGAGTCCATCATAGCTGTTTTTAACGTGAAGTTACCTGGATTTTTTCTTTTTAACTACTTAGTATATTTACTTTGTAAATTTATTGAACATAAAAATGAAATAGGCCCCAAATTTTAATAATCATGCATATTGGTTTTGGTTTATATTCTGTAAAACATAAAATGTATTCTTGGGTTTCAGAATGAACATAAATTACTTCTATAATTAAAATAAATAAATATAGGGGTGCCTGGCTGGCTCAGTCGGTGGAGTGTGCGACTCTTGATCTCGAGGTTATGGGTTCAAGCCCCACATTGAGTGTAAAGATTACTTAAAAATAAAGTATTTTTTTAAAATTAAAATAAATAAAAACAAAAAGCCAAGGTAGCACATAGGCCATGATTCTTACCCTACTCCTGATTCCAAGAAAATAAACCTATTATACACACAAAAAACAATTTACTGGGGGAAAAGTCTTCTTGTAAAAATGATATATGATATAACCCATGTACAGTATTTCATGACATGGCACATAGAAAATACTAAAAAAATATTACCTACTGAAGTTATCAGCATCCATTACTGATAGTAATACCTAAAATTCTATAACAGAAACTATTACAGATACTTTAAGGCCAGACCACAGACAAGATATATATATGCTGTAATTCCTAAAAACATAATTCAACAAGTAATGAGGATCTAAATTGTACAGAGCTAGGGAGTGATGTAAGTAGGTGTTCACACAAGCACTCAGGTTGTCCTGAAGCAGTTTTACGTTACAAAATGCAACAGGTATGCAAGCACAGGGGTGACACTCCAGTATCTCTCATGCTGTTTTTATCTTAAAGTCATTTAAAATTATTATCCAAGCTGAAATCATTAAAATCGATGCAGAAAAAAACTCTTGGAGTCAATAAACACTTAAAATCTCTACTTACGAGGGGCGCCTGGGTGGCTCATTAGGTTTGGCGTTTGGCTTTAGCTCAGGTCATGATCTCGCCGTTCACGAGTTCAAGCCCCGCATTGGGCTCTGTGATCACTCGGAGCTTCTGATTCTGTGTCTTCCCCTCTCTCTCTCTGCCCCTCCCCCACTCACACTCTGTCTCTCTCTTTCAAAAATAAATAAACATTAAAAAAAACTAAAAAAAATAAAATCTCTACTTATGACAACAGGAATTAACTATAGACTATTTCTTCTCCACGTCAAAAACCTCAACTGTCTAAAGAAATATGCCACAAAGACAGAGAACCAGGGGAGAAATGAACAAGACCTAAGATTTCAAGCAATGAAACAAGTAGGAAGGGGTAACTGACTTAAAGAGGAAGAAAGGCTTAAAGAAGGAAATACCAAAGGAAAGTAGCAGTTTTGCCCTGCAGAATCTCAGAGGCCTAAAGATTAAGGGCATGAAGTACTCAAGATGGAAGTAAGCCAAAGAACTGAAAATAGAAGGGCTGGCTGATAGGCTATATAGTGAAGTTGGGATACCGTAGTGGGATCTACCCCTCCCACTCACCACCATGTTACCAGTAAAACTATGCTCCCAGGCAGAAGCTTAAATCTCTAAAGAACATGAATTTAGGAATCTCTGAGGTCAGGGTGCCTGGGTGGCTCAGTCAGTTAAGCATCCAACTCTTGGTTTTGGCTCAGGTCATGATTGCTAGGTTCACGGGCTGGAGCCCCAGGTTGAACTCACGATGACAGTATGGATCCTGTTTGAGATTCTCTCTTTCCCTCTCTCATTGCCCCTTCCCTGCTCATAGTCTCTCTCTCTCAAAATAAATAAATAAACTTTAAAAAAAAGCTTAAAAGAATCTCTGGTCAGGTTTCACAGGTAGAATCAATAGATACTTAAAAACCTCACACCAAGTTGCACTACTACAATCTTTTAAAATATTGGGAACAAAGGGGTGCCTGGGTGGCTCAGTTGGTTAAGCATCAGACTTCAGCTCAGGTCAAGACCTCACGATTTGAGTTCAAGGTCTGTGTTGGGCTCCGTGCTGACAGCTTGGACCCTGCTTGAGATGCTCTCTCTCTCTGCCCCTCCCCTGCTTGCTAAGTCTCTCAAAATAAGATAAATAAATAAACTTTAAAAAATAAAATAAAATGCTGGAAACAAAGATATTATCAACTTCCACAAAGAATAAAAGGTAACATAAAAGAAAAAAAAAAGAATAGAATTCCCAACAACTGCAGATTACTTATTCTAGAATTCTGTACCAAACCTGTCAAGCAGAAAGAATACACTCGCATACAAAGAAATATTTAAGAATTTTCCTACCTTGTACCCTTTCTTACACAGCTACTAAAGAATGTGTTCTGCGAGTTAAGGGCTTAATCTAAAAAAGAGGAGGGAATATACCTAAAAACAATACAAGGCTCTACGTCAAATTATATCTCAATAAAATGGGGGCTGGGGAATTGAATTTAGGAACAGAATGAATAACACAGGAGAGGGAGAAAGGAATCCCAAGATATGTCAGGATTAGAAAATAACCAGTCCAGAAAGGATTTGGGTAACAATGTTCAGAGGGATGAAGAACTTCAGGAAAAAAAGACTGACAGATGAATATATTTGATGATATAAAACTAAATATTCGAGTACTCATATTACTAAGCATTTTAATTTTTTTGTTAAAATTTTTTTTGACCATTTATTCATTTTTGAGAGTCAGAACGCAAGCGGGGATGAGGCAGAGAGGGAGACACAGAATACAACGCAGGCTCCAGGCTCTGAACTATCAGCACACAGCCCGATGCAAGGCTCAAACCAACAAACCATAAGATCATGACCTGAGCCGAAACAGGACATTTAACCCCACCCAGGTGCCCCACTAAGCATTTTTAAATGTGCAGCAATTATTAACTCCAAGGGAGGAAAAATGAAGTTATTCAAGAAAGAAAAGGTCAATAACTGAGCCCTACTATCACCAATATTTATAGTGTCACAATAAGGTAAGCACTGCCCATTGATTTAACCAAAAAACTGTGATGTATCTACTGAGAATAGAAAGATAGGGGAATTAGAGAATGGTATAACTAAATCCTCATCTACCAGAACAGAAAGTATGAAGAAAATTCCACATAGCTAAGACATATACTAGGTTCCCACTAGGAAGGAAATGTGGAGGGAGGGGAGATGGGGAATGCTGATTAATAAAAATCTTAAAGGAGCTTAAACACGATATGCATACATTTATTTTTAAAATAATTTTAATCAAAACTCTAGCAGTATTTGTTTTTTTGGAACAGCAGGGGTTTTTAACTGGAGCATATGGTTGAAGTTTCTGGGACCCACTCACTGGACCCCATGAAAAAATGATGTGTATGGTATGCAAGTGTCTTGGACTCAGTACCCTAAAATAAATCTGGAATCTTGGGGCAGCTGGGTGGCTCAGTTAGGTGGCCGACTTCGGCTCAGGTCACATATCACAGCTGGTGGTTGAGTTCAAGCCCCACATCAGGCTCTGTGCTGACAGCTCAGAGCCTGGAGCTGCTTCAGATTCTGTGTCTCCCCTTTTCTGTGCCCCTCCCCTGCTCATGCTCTCTCTCATGCTCTCAAAAATAAATAATAAGCTCATGCTCTCTCTCACGCTCTCAAAAATAAATAATAAAAACATTAAAAAAATTTTTTTAAGTAAATCGGGAATCTTGACCACTTCTTATCATGTCCATCCTGGTCTAAGCCACTGGCTTCTGCTCTAACTCTAATTAGAGTTTAATACATGAACCATGCTCTTGCCTCAGGATCTCTGTTCTTGCTGTTTCATCTTCATATTTTTGCCTCAAATATGAGAATGGGTTACTACCTCACCTCATCTTTGCTTGGTTGTCACTTCTCAGTGATGTCCTGTCTGATCGCCATATAAAAAATCCCCCACAGGGGCGCCTGGGTGGTGCAGTCGGTTAAGCGTCTGACTTCAGCCAGGTCACGATCTCGCGGTCTGTGAGTTCGAGCCCCGCGTCGGGCTCTGGGCTGATGGCTCGGAGCCTGGAGCCTGTTTCCGATTCTGTGTCTCCCTCTCTCTCTGCCCCTCCCCCGTTCATGCTCTGTCTCTCTCTGTCCCAAAAATAAATAAACGTTGAAAAATCCCCCACATTGGGGGTGCCTGGGTGGCTCAGCCAGTTGAGCATCCAACTTCAGCTCAGGTCATAATCTCACGGTTCGGTTCATGAGTTCAGGCCCTACACTGGGCTCTCCGTGGTCAATGCAGAACCTGCTTGGGATTCTTTCTCCCTCTCTCTCTGCCCCTCCCCTGCTTGCACTCTCTCTCTCAAACCCCTACACTGACTCTTTATCCACCTTCCCTGCACTACTCTTTTCTACAGCCCATATTGTCACTTAACATATTTTATTTACTTTACCTTCTGCTGTGTTCCCTGATGCTACAATGTAAGCATCAGGAAATCAGCAATTTATATCCAATACTAATAACCCCAACATCTCTGTTAATGCCTGTGACATAGCAAGCACTCATGCTGAATGAGTGAATGAACATTGTAGCATTTGATAACTCAGGATTTAAGAGGTAGGAGACAGTGTATTTGGCCCAACTTCCTTATTCTGCAGATGAGGAAACAAAAATCTTCCAAGGGAAAATTAGTTGCTCCACGTTCACAGTCAATTAAAGAACAACCCAAATCTCCTGATTCTTAGTTCAGCTCTTTTCCTTTCAAATCTCTAACTTAAATCCAGAAGGAGTATTTTACATCAAGATGCAGTATATCCCCATGCACATTTTGCAGAATTTTTATCTTTTTTAAAAAATGTTGGTTATAAACCAAATTGATTTCATAATCCACTAATGGGTTGCTATAAATTTGAAGCATGCTGTTCTATACTAAGTTAGATGCAACTTAACCAGGAAGGATATAAGGAGAAGAATCTGTTCTTCTGTATTGTTATTATTACACATCTTAAGTGCTTGGGGGTAGAGGTATTTTTTATGCACTGGTCAATTTACTGCAAGATTAAAGCAGCATGCTAACTTAATAGCTGGAGGGTAGGGACAATGCATGCATATTAAGCTTCACAACTTAAATGTGAGTACAACTAAAATATATTAAATATATACTGTCTCATTTATTAATTTGTAAGATTTGGATAGCACATTTTATTACGCCAACCAAGTTATAAAACAATTAATGGAGGGGCGCCTGGGTGGCTCAGTCGGTTAAGCGTCCGACTTCAGCTCGGGTCATGATCTCGCGGTCCGTGAGTTCGAGCCCCACGTCGGGCTCTGTGCTGACAGCTCAGGGCCTGGAGCCTGCTTTAGATTCTGTGTCTCCCTCTCTCTCTGCCCCTCCCCCGTTCATGCTCTGTCTCTCTCTGTCCCAAAAATAAATAAAAACGTTAAAAAAAAAATAAATAAAAAAAAATAAAACAATTAATGGAAAAGACTAGAAATTATTTTTAAAATATTCTATATAAAAATAACATTTAAAATTATTTTACTCTAGTCTCCCAAAAAGAAAGTTTCTTAGCAATGAATACTGATTTACGTATTTTTTACCGTTTATAATGAGCAAACTCCTCATGAATATTAATTTGTACAGCCAATATAATGCTTTAAAATTTTAGCAAGATAGGGTCAGCTGGGTGTCTCAGTAAGCATCCGACTCTCAATTTTGACTCAGGTCCTGATCTCACAGTTCCTGAGTTCAAGCCCTGCAGCCCCACATGGGGCTCTGCACTGACAATGCAAAGCCTCTTTAGGATTCTCTCTTCTCTGTCCCTCTCTCCTGCTCATGTGTGTGCACTCTCTCTCAAAATAAACATTTAAAAACTAAAGAAAAAAACTTGCAAAATAGAAATGTATACTGTAGTGAGGCTGCGATGACTCCAAGATCAAGAAGGCCATGCATAAGATCCTGCCGTTTGCAACATGGATGAACATGGAAGACATTATACTAGGGAAATAAACCAGCACAGAAAGAAAAAAAACTGCATGATCTCATTTATATGTAAAATCTAAAAAAGTCAAACAACATAGAAGTCAAAAACCACAGAAGGGTAGTTAACAAAGGCAAGAGGTGTGAGAAATAGGAAGGTATTAGTCAAACAATACAAAATTGCAGTTATGTAGGATGAGTAAGTCTAAAGTTCTAATGTACAACATAATGATTAAAATACTACTGTACTGAATATTGGAAATTTGCTAAAAGATTTCAGATGGTCTCACATACAAAAAATGGCAACTGCATCAGATGTGATGTTATCATTTCACTATGTATACTTACTTACATCAAATCATCATGTTGTGGTGTATACCTTAAATATACACAATTAAAAAAAAAAAACACCATGTGAAGAAGCTCCTCTGTATGAGATATTAAAGGCTAACAATCATCAGTTGGAAGAGTGTATAAGGCATACAGAGGCTTTCTGACATCCAGCTATCTTCAAGTCTCTCTGGTTCTGCATTCCAAACTTCCTCTCACACTTCCCCTGACCATTCCCACTTCAAGTGCCTTAAAGCAGGCTTTCACTTTCTTTTTGCCTTCTAACTGGTCCTGAGTCCCTCTGATCCAGTGACGTGACCAGTGAGTTAAGATCAGTTGCAAGGTATCACCAATGTGATTTGCTACTACTGTGATTTAGTAATAAAGTACTAAATTGGATGCTTTACCATTAAAAGACAAAGTTACAATTCAAAGCCACTTGCTCACTGGCTTTAAGTGCTTTGATTAGCAAGCAAAGAACAGTCAAGTTTGACAGCTGAACAGCATACAAGTTCATTATTCTATAACATCAAAAAAATCTAGAAAGGACAGTTTCCAAGATTTATTCCTTCTATCTGAGACAATCTCTCTCAAAGAACAAAATAAAAAAGCAAAGTGCCTCTTGGTGCACATACGTAGCTGACATAATAACAGACAATAAATAGTTCTATTAAAGAATTTAAAAATATGTATCATACTGCTTATATCTTCACATACCTATAGTGTTATGAAAAGTACAGCTCAGGGGCTCCTGGGTGGATCAGTCAGTTAAGCATCCAACTTGGGCTCAGGTCATGATCTCACCGTTCGTGAGTTTGAGCCCTGCATCTGGCTCTGTGCTGACAGCTCAGAGCCTGGAGCCGGCTTCAGACTGTGTCTTCCTCTCTCTCTGACCCTCCCCTGCTCATGTCTGTCTGTCTGTCTGTCTGTCTGTCTCTCAAAAATAAATATACATTAAAAAAAATTAAGGGGGCACCTGGGTGGCGCAGTCGGTTAAGCATCCGACTTCAGCCAGGTCACGATCTCGCGGTCCGTGAGTTCGAGCCCCGCGTCGGGCTCTGGGCTGATGGCTCAGAGCCTGGAGCCTGTTTCCGATTCTGTGTCTCCCTCTCTCTGACCCTCCCCCGTTCATGCTCTGTCTCTCTCTGTCTCAAAAATAAATAAACGTTAAAAAAAAAAAAAATTAAAAAAAAAAAAAAGAACCAAGAGCTAATAAATGCAAAAAAAAAAAAAATTAAGAAGTACAGCTTAAATAAATCTTATCTACATCCTTTTTGCAGGTTAACACGAGTTGCTTCCATAACTTCCCTGACCTAACCAATGACCTTATAAATTCCGAAGATTAACTCTGGCAAATACAAAATGGGGCCAAAGGGTGTCCTAAAGATAAACCAGGTCCAGCACCAGTCCAGACCCAAGGTCCAGCACTGGTCTGTCACGAATGTTTCTGATTTAATAACATAGCTACTAGGCTATTTGAAATCGCTCTGAAATCCTAATAAACACATACTTGAACATAATTATAATTATCAGGGAAATGATGCAAAGGCCATATACTCAATTTTTGCCTAAGATTAAATGCCACTATGAAAGGTTATTTAGTTGTTAAAATATATTGACTTTTTAGAACTTAATCTAAATGATCCCTGTGTGTAAAGCTCATAAAAAGATCTCTCTCCTTTTCTTCAGCTTATTACTATTAAAGTAAAAAAAAAAACACAAAAAAAACTTTCCTAATTCCTAATTAATGTAATTCTATCAGGATAAAAATAATGAAATCTAGTTTTCTATGAAGAATGTCCTGAAAACAATTGCCTAAGTAAGCAACTTTCATATATAAAAAAATTCAACATCTCCAATTGAGAATGTTACTGGCACAACCCAATGTGTACTTCCACAATGCTTAACATACAGACTTCCAGAATATTCTATAAAATTGACTTCATATAATAGAGAGATAGAAGGATCTGTTAGACATTATTTATCTCTCATTTTACGTGAATGGAAAGCTGTTTGACCTTGGGTAAATCAATACACCTCAGTATTTTTCCACATTTTTAAGGGGATGAGCCAGATGATCTTTACCATCCTTCCTAGTTCTAATGTTTCTCTGAAAACGATACACCAAGGGAAAAAAAAAAGATAAACCAGATTTTATGGCAACAAATTATGCAACCACATATAAATGTGAAGTCAAGAGATACAAAGGAAGGGAATTTACAAGGCTGATCACCTATGTTGTATCAGGCCCTACATCCCAGTACCTTTTAATGCTGCAAATAACCTGCAAATGCTAGGTTCTTTGTGGAGGAGAGGCTCCTAAATCTATTGTTTACATGCTGCAAACACTCTCCATTTCTGCTTTTAGGGAAAAATCTAACAAGGAGGGCCTTTACATGTATTCATAACAAAAAAATGCCCGATGATCTTAATCCAAATTGGGAAGTCAGTGCAATCAAGCTAACACTTCAAGTTACCATGCCCCACTTTTAACAAAACTTAATACATGAATCTTGAACGTAGAGTAGTAGAAATGTTAGGACCTAGGAAGGGCCTTAGAGATCATATAGTACACCTCCCTCACGTTACAAATGAAGCAATTAAAATAATGGACATTATTAAAATAACATAATGGAAAAAAGGTTTTGTCCATTTTTCACTCAAAATAGCAGCACGGTCTCCTAACTTTCAGGTATTACCTGTGATAGAATTACGCAAGGAAGCCCAATTGTTTGCATAACAAGATACCTTTACAGGAACACCTACCTACATGATTAATGGTTTTTTAAAAAAATGATTTAATTTACTAAGATTTAGTTAACATATCAGAAAGATGGATCATTGGTAAAAGTCTCAGAAATGTGGAAAATACATCGCCTAAGCTTGGCCTCACAGATTACAAGAAAAACACTTTTTTATGCCACAACAGTGACTGGCCCATGGCTGGTATACAGTGAGTTTGTCGAGTGAATACGCCAACGGAAGAAAAGTACTGCCATCATTGGCAATAAAGTCTTAAAGTGGTCGATTTTAAAACAAACTGTACGCTTTAAGGGGATGAGGCTATATAGTCATATAGACAGAAAAGAGCCTCAGCATATTTCACCAAAGCCGTTTTTGGAGTAACATGATCCCACAGATAAGTAACTCTTAAACTTAAAAAATTCTAGCATTCCCCAAATAACTTGGAAGGAATAAACCTAAAAAAGAGACTAAACTGGCTCAACAAAGTATCTGTAGCATGTAGGCTGGCAATCAGGGAACTGAGACTTTAGGCTGAGTCCTAATCTTGTACACACAGTAACTATGGCCAAAGCATCTGACCTCTCCCTACCCCCGACTTTCTCCTTTCACCAGACGAAAAGCAGCGGGTGCGCAAGAGGGTTGGTTTTCACAAAAAGAATCCGACCCCAAAGGCACTGACGCTTTGCACCGCATCTCGCAACCTGGAGAAACCCGGGCAGAAAATTTTCCGAGAGCGAGAAACCTACAGCTCCAGCCGGCGAGCGAACACCAAAGCCTCCCCACGGGTGCCGGAAGCCCCCCAAAGACCCACCCCCGCGGAGTGGGCCGGGAAAACAGCTACCCAAGGTCCGAGGTGCTGCGTGAGCAACGTGAGGAGGCCTCGCAGCACGCGCGGCACGGGGGGAGGGAGGAGGCGGCCCCGGCGCCCATTTTGTCCTCGGCCTCGGCACCTCCGCCCAGTACCCCCAGGCCTAGGAACGTCCGTGAGGCCTGCAGCCACGTTCCTCTCCGCGGCCCCGCATCTCGGACACCGGATAGGCCGCGACGCGTGGCCCTGGCCCGCGTAGTCCCCCAGCCCCGCCCGCCGCTCCTCAGGCTCGCGCTCCAGCCTCGCCCCGGCTCCGCGGGCCTAAGGCCTCACGCCCCGCCCCGGCTTCAGCCCCCAACCCTCCCCGTCCGACCTCAGCCTCCTTAGCACCCCCGGCTCAAACCCCCTCACCCCTCCCCGCCCGGGTCTCACCCTCTCGGCCCCGCGGGTTGGAGCCCCCTCACCCGTGTCGCCCGCGTGTCAGGCCACGACCTTCTGCCCAGCACCCTCAGCCCCAGCCCGCACGCCCAGTGTGGACCGTACCCCCCGGCAAACAGATGCACCAGCGTGTCCCTCTGGCTCATTCTCTCTCCCGCATGTCCTCCGGGCGCTGAGGCGGGACGCGGATCCAGGTACCCGCGAAGGCCGGCAGCTTCAGTCCCGGACTAAAGCTGCACAGTGCCCCAGGGACGGCGCAGGGCCAACTAGCGGAGACGCGGCTGCAGAAGGCAACCGGCGCGGCCCTCCCCGCGGCGCTGCAGCCGCGCCGCCTCCCGCTCCAGCTGGGCGCTCTCGACCAGAGCCGGAGAGCGGCGCGGCAGCGGCGGCGGCGGCGGCAGCGGCGGGGCGAGGCTGCGCGCGGGGGCTCTGATATTCTGATGACCCCCGACATAAACAGAAGCTCCCATTGGTCCGCGCTTCGTGACGTCATGAGGCCGGCATGCCGGTTTCACGTGATCGCCAAGGTTTCTTTCTTTTCTTTTTTTTTTTCAATGAAGGGCCTCGAGGCGGGGCGGAGAGCGTGTCCCTAGGGTAGTAGGTCACCGTGCTTTTGCACCTAATCCGGGGGCTAGGAGGCTCCACCAGGTGCCTCCTGGGCCCGCCAGCGGGCGGGCTGATGGGACCCCACGCTCCGGCCCGGAGCAGGTGAGAAACTGCCTGGATTCCCGGTTCGCCAGCGTGCCCGTCTCTGACTTTTTTCTTTTAAGACTATTTCTTTCTTAAATAGCAGTATTAGGTTTACAACACAATTGACAGGGAAGTACAGAGATTTTCCATTCACCCCTTGATTCACTTTTTGAATATGGGATTTTTGGCATTTCCGCTTCCTGATATCTACCTCAGTGCATGGGAAAGGCTTTTACGGTTGGTACAGTGTTTACAAATAATGCTTGTAACAGAAACTTGGGATCTGTGAGGAAGGGAAAAATAAATTCTGGAATATTCTTAGTGTGGAATATGCAGTTGTAACAAGGAGTAAGAGAGATCCATATGGAAAAAAATTCCAAGGCGTAGTAGTTTAACAGGCAAATAGAATTTAAAAACCAAGGTTTATTTTACAAAGAATAAAGAAAACTATCATTTACTTATATATATGTAAATATAAATATATAGGTAAATATATATACGTATATCACAGACTTAGCGAAAGAAAATGTGTTCTTTCTTCAGAACACAGTAATTAAATATTTTAGTTTTTGTTAATTACTATTTCTAAGGTGCACAAAGGTACAGAAAATAATATAACACAAAATCTGTACTCATCACCACAGTGTACAAATGTTATTTTCCACCCCTTTGTTTGGAAACTTCCATTCTACATGCAAGGCCCTCACTACCCTTTCCCAGCCATGTAGGATTAACCAGGGCCCATCTTTCCTTCCATGGCCACTTGCTTCATGAAGTCCCCCCTGATTGCCTCAGCTTTCTATGCTCTTTATGTGTTCCTAAATTACTACAAAATGTGCAGACTGCATGTCACTGGTAAATGTCACACTTAATACTCATCTGTAAAATGGGCATAAGAGTGTCCTACCTCACAAGGGAGTTGTGAGGACTAAATACATTAAAATATGTAAAACATCTACAGTAGTGCTATATAAGCACTATCTGTAAAACTTAGTATTATTTTATTGTCTTTTATTCTTAATAACGGAAATGTCAGGGAGAGCCTGGCTGGCTGAGTTGGTAGAGCATGTAACTTTTTTTTTTTTTAGAAGATATTCAAGACACTAAACTTTATTTTATTTTTTTGTAAAGTTTATTTATTTATTTTTACTAATCTTTGCACCCAACATGGGGCTCCAGCTCACAACCCCAAGATCAAGAATCACATGCTCTTCTGACTGAGCCACCAGGCTCTGTGTGTATGTAACTCTTGATCTCTGGGTGGTAAATTCAAGCCCCACATTGGGCATGGAGATGACTTGAAAAAATAAAAAAGCTTAAAAAAAAAAAGGCAGCTGATATTTCTTGCACACTTACTAATATGCCATGCTCTGATCTAAGCACTTTACAGCATTCTCTTATTAAATTCTCCCAACTCCCCTGTGGTAAGCAATATATCACCCCAATTTTTCATGAAGAGCCGGAAGTGTAGAGTAATTAAGTAGTTTACCCAAGATTATCCAGTTAATTCAGAAGGAACTTGGATTTGAATCCAGCTAGATCTGTCCAATTCCAGATCTTCACTTGGTAATCACTGCCCATTAAAGGGGGGGACATTTTGGAGAAAAAAACCTAGAAAAGTAGAAATAAAAATTGCCACCCAGCCATACTTATCCAAAACTGTTTCAGTAACATTTGGGGACCACTTCTTTCTTTATAGCAGTTTTTTTTTTTTTTTAAGTTTATTTATTTATTTAGAGAGAGAGCGCACTCACTGCCAGAGCGCTGTAGGGCTGTGTTTTCAGCACAGACCCTGTTGTGAGGCTTGAGCTTACGAACCTCAAACCTCGAGATGGTGACCTGAGCCAAAATCAAGAGTAGGATGCTTAACTGACGGAGCCACTGAGGCACCCCTACAGCAGTTTTATTGGGGTATAATTTACAATGCCATAAACTTCACCTATGTAAAGTATATAATTTAGTGGGTTTTAGTATATTTTCATAGTCATACAACCATCACCACTACCTAATTCTAGAACATTTTCCTCACCCAAAAGGAAACCCTACACTTGTTAGCAGTCACTTTCATTCTCCTCTCCCTTATCCTGCAGCAACCACTAATCTACTTTCCATCTTTCTGGATTTACCTAATCTGGACTTTTCATATAAATAGAATCATACAATATGTGGCCTTTTGTGTCTGGTTTCTTTCACTGAGCATAATGTTTTCAAGGTTCATTCGTGTTGTAGCACGTATCAGTATTTAATTCCTTTTTACAACTGAACAATATGCCTTTGTATGGATATACCGCATTTTGTTTATCCATTCTCAACTGATCAGCTCTTTGGACTATTTCCCCTTTTTGGCTATCACGAATAATGCTGCTATGAACATTTGTGTACAAGGTTTAGCACGGACATACATTTTTAATTCTCTCGGTAATACACTTGGGAGTGGAATTGCTGGATCTTAGGACAGCCCTATGTTTGAACCCTTGAATACCTTCCACTATTTTCCAAAGTGACTGCACCATTTTAGATGTATTTCTTTTAAGACAATAGCTCTAGCTGCCTGTTTTTGACATAGTGAATGTCAATTACATTTAATGAATCTTCTATAACTGGTGAGGAGGGAGCCAGAACTCTTATGTGTAACAGTTATTTCCTTTATGGGCAATAACAGTTCATATGTGATCCTTTGCTTTTGAACTTCCTTCAGATGCCATCGTGGAAGGAGACTCTGACCCCTGCGCATTAAGGCTGATACGACGTTGGCACCGCCCACTTGCGTGTGGTTGCAGAGGTCCTCATTCTTGTGGGGATCCGGGGTTGAGTTGCCTGTCATGCTTGAAGTTTCACAGCACTGCCATCTGCCTGCTCCTGTTGACTAGAGCACGCCTTCAAGTGATTCCTTCAAGACCAGCACAGAGAGGTTTCTTGAGCTTCCAGGTGCTTTTCCAGGAGAATGTTAAGGCAGGGTGAGTGGGGCTAAGATCACGTTTCATCTCCCCCAACCTCCCTATTCCTTCCCGGGGGACTTCTGGGAGTTGTAGTTTTTAACTGAATCTAGAAAGAAACTGATGGGGAAGGGGTGGCCTCAACAGGATACTTATCTCAAAACGAACAAATAAATTTACTGTAGAGAGCACTGCTACTCTATTTCCTGATTGGTACTGACCTCGAATTTTAATTACTAATGGGCTAAAGAAAAGTTCTCAGCAATTTGTGGGAGAGTGGAGGAGCATGGATGAAACACCGATGCCAGCCTCCCCTGCCCCCTACACACTTAGATTTTATTGGTCTTGTAGGTACAGCCAATTTGTATGAGTTTCGAGCCTTGGATTGGCAACGTTAGCTTTATTTTATTTTTTTAAGTTTTGTTTATTTAAGTAATCTCTACACCCCACCTGGGTCTCAAACTCGGGACCCCAAGATCAAGAGTCATATGTTCCTCCAACTGAGCTAGCCAAGGGCCTGGGCAACATTAGTTTTAGATGTTTGGATAGTATTTTTTTTTTTTTTAAGTAAACTCTACCCCCAAGGTGGGGCTTGAACTCACACCCCACAAGGCACATGCTCTACTGACTGAGCCAGCCGGGTGCCCCAGGATTTTTTTTTAATGTTTATTTATTTATTTTTGAGAGAGAGAGACAGAGAGAGGAAGAGAGAATCCCAAGCAGGCTCCACACTGTCAGTCCAGAGCCCGACGGGGCTCAGTCTCATGAACTATGATATCATGACCTGAGTGGAAATCAAGAGTTGGACACTTAACCGACTGAGCCACCCAGGCACTTCCAGGATTTTTTTCTTTTAATCTCTGTACCTTCTTAACTATTTTAGTGGGAAGTTGGGAGAGATATTTTTACATTCTCTTAGCCAGATGGCATTTAATTTATTTTCCTATTTTGCTTTTAATAAAAAGTAATAAATTCAAACAATACAGAGGTGCATGAAATAGAAATGAAAATCCTCTCCTCAACCTCCCTTCCTAAATCCCGTTCCTCAGAAGAAATCATTGGTAGGAGCTCAGCGAGTGCCCTTCTAGGTACTCTATGCCATGATGGCAATCATCTCAGAAGAGCCGAACTCTGCAGCACTCGTCCTGTGCTGGGCATTGTTGCAAGCTCTTCACGTGTACTTAAATTAATTCTCTCTAGAACCTAATGAGGGACAGGTCTGTAGATGAGGAAACTGAGATACAGAAAGGTTAGAGGATTTGTCAAGGTGACTCAACAGCAAGTAGCTGAGCTGGGATGAAAATCTAGGTAGTCTGACTTCAGAGGCTGTAAGCTCATCCTCTGTTCTACACCATCTCAATTGTGTTTTTGATTGATTGAGAATGTTAGCTATAGTTACTCCAAAAGGGCAAAGAGTGGGGAACTTTTAGAGGAACTTACGAAGAGGTGGTGCCCACAGGACAAATGTGCTCTTACATCTGAGCCCCAGATAGAGAGTCGTGAGAGCAGTTGCCCCCCTCATGCAGGTTTGATCTCCCACCGAGCACCACTTCCATTACGCACTGTGCGTAACACTTACATTCAGAGATAAACGGTCCTTCTCATGAAAGCAGAGCTTGTGTTGGAGACAGATAAGGAGGTTAGAGAAATGGGTTTTACCCAGAATAGATCAAGAGTTTGCTTGTAGGAAACACTATCCCTCAGGGTGCAGTTCAGGAATGTGTCCCAGGAGGCTTGGAAAAAACAAACAAACCAAAATCCAATTTTTCCTACCCTCCAAGACAAGGGTATTAGAAAGGTGAGGAGAACTTGCAAAGAATTGCACAGATTTTGTTGAGATAAGGGTACACACTTTTTAAGTTTTGCCTGGATAATGCCTGGAACTTCAACAATCTGTGGTAATATGGAAGAAGTACCCCACTTCCCATTTAAGAATCCATCTAAGGGCCTTACCAGGGGTCCCTGCTTCGAAATCCAACTTTCCTGTTGGCATTTGGATCTTGTTTTTTTGGGTAGGGAAGGGATCTTGCTTTTAACATTAATTCTTTGTTTTGGTTACAACGTAATAAAGGCAAACAGCTCAATTCAAAACATAGGTAAAGGACTTGAATAGACATTTCTCCAAAGAAGATATACAAATGGCCAATAAGCACTTGAAAAGATGCTCAGCATCACTAATCATTTGGGAAATACAAATCAAAATCACAGTGAGATACTACCTCACACCCATTAGGATGGCTACCGTAAAAACAAAAAAACACAAACGGAAAATACCTGGGGTGTTGGCCAAGATGGAGAAACTGGAATCCTTGTGCGCTGCTGGCGGGAGTGTAATATGGCGCAGCTGCCGTGAAAAACCCTATGGCAGTTCCTCAAAAACTTAAACATACAATTACTATATGTTCTGGCAATGTCACCTCTAGGTACATACCGGAAAGAATTGAAAGCAGAGAACAAATAGGGAAGTTGACACCAGTGTTTATAGCAACATTATTCACAACAGCCAGATGGTAGAAGCAACCCAAGTGTCCATTATCAGATGAATGGTGTTTAACAAAAATTCAACTGACTACACTCTAAGGGCCTGATTGGCTTTATTAAATGATTCATGAATTGTGCAGCATCCCATCATGCCAATACAGGGGCCTTCACGGAAATGTACAAAATGGAAGGTTTTTATAGAAGGAGGGTGGGGGTGAGAAAGTTATTAGCATAAGAAGAGGATTGTTTCAGACAAGGTGGCTTTCCCTTAGGGGGAAAGGCAAAGGGTCTTATGCTGATGACCTCATCTTTCTTTGGGGAAGTGGAGAGGGCCCAAGTGGCAAACTGGTTGACCCTGACTGAAAAATTCCTGACTGTCTGGTTAAGACTCCATTTCTCGGGGAGGTTGAAACTAATTAGATAGTGTGTCAAGCCTTGGTTTGGGAACTGAGTCTAAGTGGCACCATTTTGGGTCTGTGGCTTTCTTTTTAACCATGGAAAAACAAAATATGATATATACATACAATGGAATATTTATTCAGTCTTTATTTAAAAGGAGGGAAATTTTCTTTTCCTTTTTAAGATTTATTGTTAAGTAGTCTCTACACCCAACATGGGGCTCAAACTCACAACCCCAAGATCAAGAGTCACACACTCCACCAACGGAGCCAGCCAGGCATCCCTAAAAGAAGGGAAATTCTGACACATGCTACACCATGGATAAATCTTGATGGCATTATGTTAAATGAAAAAAAATCATAAAGGGACAATTATTGTATGGTTCCACTTATATGAAAGTTCTAGAATAGTCAAATTCCTAGGGAAAGAAAGTGAAAGAGTGGTTACCAGAAGCTAAGGGAAGAGGGGATTGGAGAGTTAGTGTTTAGTGGGTATGAAGTTTCAGTTTGGAAAAGTTCTGAAAATGGATGGTGGTGATGGGTGCATAATAATGCGAATGTACTTAATGCCACTGAATTGTACACTAAAAAATGGTTAAAATGGTAAATTTCATGTTACAAATATTTTTCAAACTCAAATAATGTAAGCAATGCACATGGCTGTTATAAAGTAAATACAGTGTTAGAAAAGTTATAATGACAAACACCAGGTTCCTGACCCATTTAATTTTGTCTCGTTTTTGCTCCTACAGCTAACCACTTTCAACTCTTTTTCTTCAGTTCCATATTTCTCAATGATAGCAGTTCATGTTGTTTTTCTTGGTTGATTAATTTTGAACCCTCTTGTTATAACAGATGCAGAGTTAGCTCCTCTTCACTTCTGCCTCCCCCCTCTTCAACCCTGCCCTGTTGTCCCTGTTGCAGCTTCCCAGTCGAATCATGGTCTTTCGGTTAACTCTGCAATTATCTTATTATGACTATGTCAATTTTGTCCCCTGCAAAGCCAAATGGCATACATGTTTTTCTTGTACAACTTTTTAGTCTTCTTGGAGTTAACAATTGTATGTTTCTCCCACTGGTTTAATTTTCTATACCTGTCCTTAATGTTTTTCACATACTACATCACATCTATTGATGGCCTAGAAATCTTATTTTCTAAATGTTTAAATAGCAGTCTTTCAACCCCATTTTTTTGCTCCCTCTGAAGACCTACCTTCCTCCTAGATTCTTCCATCTTCCTGCCTCAACAGGAACTAGTAGCTCTCTTGGCTGCCAGTTGTCATTCTGGGATTTATACAGCCCCCTACCTGTTTGCTAGAGCTCATGTTTTTTTTGTTTTTGTTTTTGTTTTTGTTTTTTTTTCTTTATCTGCCACTTACTTTGCTGAAGTACATCCTTCAGCAGCTGCCAAAGAAAAAGGTATATAGGAAGTATTATTATGATAATACATGCTTTTATTTTATCTTCCCATTTGATAATTTGGCTAAGTATGGGATTCTGGGTTGAACATCATTTCCCTCTGGCTTTTTTTTGCTTTTCAAGATTTTATTTTTAAGTAATCGCTACACCCAATGTGGGGCTTGAATCCACAGCCCCAAGATCAAGAGTTACATGCTCTACGCACCCAGATAGCCAGGTGCCCCCCTCTGACTTCTGAAGCCATTGCCCCATCGTTTTCTAGCTTCCAGGACTAATATTGAGAAGTTTGACTCCATTTATACGTCTGGTCTTTTATGTATAACATGGTTTTTGCTCTTTAACCTTTAGGGTCTTTCCTTTCTCATGAAATTCCATGACAAAGTGCCAGGATGGTGGTGGGATTCCTACATTCATTGTGTTGGGTACCCAGTGGGCCCTTTCAGTCTGGAAATGAAAATCTAAGATGTACGCTTAGAGAGCTCTTTAATGGTTTCACATATGCTAGTTTAGTCTTTCGGTCCTCAGAGCCAAAATAGTACTTGATATTATCTCTCCCTTATAGTACCTGGGAAGAAGTTAGCACTAAGTCAGTACCTAGGGTCAGGGGCCAGAAGTTAAAAGGATAAATTTCTGGTTTGGCAGTAATGCTCTGAGAAGAGGCTCTTGACAAATGTTTGGTGAAGAGTGATAACAGCTTTATTTCACAAGTGGCCAATTCCCTTGAGCCTGGTGTGGGAAGAACAGGTTCAGCAGCTTTTCACTTCTCCAGCCTCTACTCCAGGCCATACACTCTTAGGTTGTTTAATAGTTGAGTGAACAGAAGGGAAATGGAGAACAGGACTGGGGAGTCCCATTGTACTTGGGTTTAGGATCAATGATCAGTGCTGGTAGGGAAGCCCCACACACCATAGTCAGAATTACCTTGGAAAAGCCCTTAAATCTCCCGGAAATACAGGATACTAAGAACTTTTTAGACTTAAAATATTTCTCTCTGTCCTCAGTTAATCCTTTAATGTCTTGTTCCAGAATGTCGGTGAGACTGTCACCATCCAGTTTCTTGGCCACAGCTAAACAATGTGTTTTTCATCTTGTCATTGATTGGAAAATACTTGAAGTTGTTTTCACAGCTTTTCCATAATTTTGGCTCTGTAAGACTTCCTTCCAAACAAGAGGGAGTACCAAGAATCAGAAATATCATTAGGGGCGCCTGGGTGGCGCAGTCGGTTAAGCGTCCGACTTCAGCCAGGTCACGATCTCGCGGTCTGTGAGTTCAAGCCCCGCGTCAGGCTCTGGGCGGATGGCTCGGAGCCTGGAGCCTGTTTCCGATTCTGTGTCTCCCTTTCTCTCTGCCCCTCCCCCGTTCATGCTCTGTCTCTCTCTGTCCCAAAAATAAATAAAAACGTTGAAAAAAAAAAAAAAAGAAATATCATTAAACACCAGGCGAAATATATAAGCCAGTGATTTTTAAGATACTTGACATCAGGCAATGGGAGACAATGATTCCTGAGAGATGGGAAACAAAGCAGGCCATGTCATTGCCTCAGCTTATTGCCTGGAGAGAGTTTGTAGCTATACCACAGGAAGAGGAAAACCAGGCACAGCTGTCAGACTCCCTGGATCGAGGACACAGAGCTGAGAATTCAGGGAGACCAAGGCAGCCAGAGTGTGGAGCACAGAGTACCAAAAACTCCAGAGGGTCCTCCTTAAATTTCCAGCTGAGTATTAATCCCATGAGGAGACTGCCTGAGGGAGGCAAAACATCTCATAGAATTAGAGGGAACATCACGTTGTCATTCTTGCAGGGCCAGGAATAGTGCCTATTCCCATCAGCACGGTGGAACACCTCATGGATCATGGGGTGATGGGTCGAGTACTCAGAAGAGTCTTGACTCACAAGTGGGGAAGAATAGTGGGGAGGAAGTAGCCCTAGACTAAACACTGATCTGGTCCTGCATAATACATCTTAAAAGTGAGGAATGGAAGGACTAAACTATGGGCAATTAAATGCATCCCAGAACAAAGGTCAAAAATATCTGTAGGAGTTCGGAAACAACCAACACCCAACAAGATAAAAGTTACAATGTTGGCATCAATTGAAGATTACCAGGCATGCAAAGAAGCAGGAAAATATGCCCCCAAATATGCTATTATAGGTTTCTTACATATATGTGGAAGAGTATAGCATCATTTGAAGGTAAACTGTGATAAGTTAAAAATGTCCACTGTAAGCCCTAAAGCACCCACTAATATAACATACACAAATATCTTAAAAGCAAAAAGATGAAAAAAAAGATAAACCATGCTAACACTAGTAAAAGAAAGCAGAAGAGCTGTATTATTCGACAAAGTAGGTCTCTGCACAAAGAATATTATCAGGGATAAAGAAGGTCATTTCATGATGATTAACAGTCAATTCATCAAGAGGATATAACTGTCCTAAATTCTTATTTAGCTAAAATAAAGCTACAAAATACATGTGGCAAAAAACTGTTAGAACTGCAAAGGAGGAATAGGCAAATACAAAATTACAATCAGAGAGATTTCAGTACCTCTCTTTAAATAATTGATAGAACAAGTAGACAGACAGGGTATACTCAGCAAGGGTATGCAGCTTTGAACTATCAACACACTTGCACTAATTGCATAGAATACTTGTATAGAACACTTCTCTCAATAACAGCTGAATGTACATTCTTTTCAAGTGCACAGGGAACATTTACCAGAAAGACCAGATTCTAGGCTAACAGAATATATCTGGAAGAATTTAAGGGGACTCAAGGTATGTGAATTATGTTCTCCAACCACAATGGAATTGAGTAAATTATGAAAATGATTTTCGCTGAACTATGTGATTGTTTCAAGCTTGAGTGCATCCACTGCTCCTATAACTTGATTCCTATAAACTAAGTGCATGCATGATTCTACTCTTACATTGGCAAAGACAGGATATACAAACAGTGTAGTGGTGAGCTGCTAGATGTGTGTGGTAGTAGGTAGGTCATCGAAGAAGTGATAAACTGGTGGAATTGGGAGTGTGGATTAGAAATGGTACACCATCCTTTCTGGTCCAAGTAATGAAATGTTTATTACAGTTATGCAACTAACTTAGAGTCAAGTAATTTTTATCAGTTAGGGACCCAACACACGGGTGGATGTTTCACATGTATTACCTCATTCTGTTCTCACAACACATCCATTTCGTTGGGTTTATTTTTTTCCCTCCTTATCAGGGAGAGGGAGGGATGGAAGGAGAGAGAGAGAGGAAGAGGAGTGGGGAGAGGAAGCCTCAACTCCCTTAGCCTGGCACATCTACTTCTCCCTCCCGCTCTCCCACCTCTTCCTGCAGGCACAGGCCCTTCTAGGCCAGCTAAACTGCTGGCATTGCCCACACTTGAACAGCTGTACTGGCCTCTGAAGATCATGCCCTGTCCATTCCTCAATCCCATGCACTCCCTGAGCGGCAGGATTCCTGGCACACCATAGAGACCACCTTCTCCAGGTTGGGAACCATTTCATATTTGTCTTTGTAGCCTCTTGACATTGTGGACATTCACTAAATATTTTCCATGTGCCTGCTCTGTGCCAGGTACTGTCCCAGCAGTGCAACAAGACACTGAATGGACCAGCTCTGACTGGACTTCTATTCTAGACGATATGCTGTTAACAAATAAAATAATTTTGTACTATGAAATTTTTCAGTGAAGAAAAACAAACGATGGGAAAACGTAGTTTAGACTGAGTGGCTATGGACATACTCTCTGGGGATATGGCATTTGTTGAGAACTGAGGGTGATAAGAAGGAACCAGTCATATAAAGATGGGGGTTTGTATTAGTTTCCTAGGACTACCATAACAAAAATAGTACAGCCCGGGTTGCTTAACCAACAGAAATTTATTTTATCACAGTTCTGGAAGCCTGAAGTCCAAGATTAAGGTGTTGGCAGGTTTAGTTTCTTCTGAGGCCTCTCTCCTTGGCTTGCAGATGGCTGACTTCTCATATGATTGTCCCTTAGTCTGTGTGTGTCTGTGTCCTAATCTCTTATAAGGATACCAGTCATACTGGGTTAGGGTCCACCTGTATGACTGAATTTTGCCTTTTTTTTTTCTTCTTGTATTTTGCTTTAATGTCCTCTTTAAAGACCTTATCTTTCAAATACAATCTCATTCTGAGGTACTGGGAGTTAGGACTTTAATGTGTGAATTTTGGGAGGACACAATCAACCCATAGCAGAGGTGAAGTGCCCTTTCAGGAACAGCATGTGCAAAAGCCCTGAGTGAGTTTAAGGGGAAATGGGGGCAGTGGGGCAGGAGCAGAATGAGCACGGAAAGACTGTTTGGACATGAATTTGGCTAGATGGCCAGGGACCAGCTCAGTGGGTATTGTAAGTCACAGCAAGGATTTTAGCCTAATTGAGGTGAAAGCCCCCTGGAGGGTTTTAAGCACAGTAGTGCAAGGACTCAGTCTTCAGTTTCAAAATATCACTCTTCTAATGTGGAAACTGGATACAAGGAAGGCAAAAAAGAAATAGGAAACGTATTAGAAGGCTATTGAGGTGGTGGCTTGGACAGAGGGCTGTCAGAGGAGTAATAAGTAGGCTGGGGGGAGGGGAGGAGTAAGTGAATGGGGAGGAGGAAGAAAGTATATGATATCTTTTATAAAAATGTGATTTTCAACCGAGAGTCATCATAGTGAGTAGAAGGTGCTGTTAAGCACCTTCCATGAGTATAAAACAAGGTGTTTGGATAAAGAGTCTTGGATAATTTGATTGGAATACTAACTTCCATTTATTGAACCTCTACTGTGTGGCAGATAATTGCTTTATATGCAGTATCATTTCATCCTCAAGATAATCCCGTGAGATGGAATTGCTACCGTCCTTGTAGAGATGGAGAAATGCAGGCTTTAGTGAAACCACAGGTGACCATCAAAGCTGGTAATACACTTTCCGCTCTCCCAGTCCCCTCCTGATACCCTGCAGTACCCTGCTCTTTCCCCTGGGCCTTCCCAAGGCCATACCCGCTGCTCACTGTTGGGCTCAGGGAGAGGTGTTGGCTCCTTCATCTCCTCTGAACAGCTGAGCCCACCAGATCTGCCGGTGGAGTGAGCCCCATGGTGGAGTCCTGAGGCTACAGGCCTTTAGTAAGATAGGGTTGCTAAAAGGGAACAATCAATTGCATGTCTTATTAATTTGTTCTCAATGAAATACTAATCATGAACTCTTGCTAACACAATGTCTAGGGAGCGGTGAGTAACTTTGAGTTGTGGCAGTCTTGAAAGTACTGAACCCCAGCCCCCCTCCGATTCTGGTTTGCAGCGGAGTTCTATCTCACCATCCTCTGCTCTGTCCCACCAGAGATAATCACTCTACCCAGAATATTCTCTGCTCAGCTCCATTCTTCAGCCCTCCTGAGGAAAGCTGCAAGCTTATTTTTATGAAAAGGAAAAAAAAAAAAAAACGGTCAAAGGGAAAGAAAAGGAGAGAGAAGCCTAGGAAGGGAAGGACTGTAGCCAGCAATATTGGGAAAGCAGAGGCAGTCCTGGAGGAAGTGGGTTATGGGACGTAGAGACGTCTAGCTGAAGACCTCCTCATTCTGTGGGGGGCCACTGAGCAGGGTAAAGTGTGCCTAACCAGAGCTGCCTGGCTGTGGATGAGGAGAGGCCATTCTCCACCCCCAAGTGGTTTTTTGCTGGCCAGGAGGAATGTCAGCAACAGACACCAAACAGAAATGGTCTTTATTTTTACTTGGCCACAGCACACACTGCCACCTTCTCTTCAGGGAGTCCCAGGGCCAGGAATAGTTTTAAGAAATAGTCAACAAGGAGGAAGGAGTGGCTGGTGTCTTGGGCAGGTATCCAGTGATTTTCAGAAGGTTGTACAGCCTCTGCCCCAGGGCATTCTCACCAAATAGGATCAAAAAGGCCCTTTCTCCTGATGGAGGAGGAAACTTCTTACTGTGTTACCTAGCCTGCTGGAAGAGGAGGTTACTGTATTGCTGCATGTAGAGAATGACCAGTTTGAGAGAGTAGACAAGTTCAAGGAGCTCCCAAGCTAATGGTGTCTGTTCTCAGGGAGCCCCACTGAGTGGTTATACAACCACTGTTTGCAGTAAACTCTAGGATATGGTGAACACATGCGTATACCTTATCATATTTGGAGAAGCGTTAGGAAGTGTATAAACACCTCTTATTTTAAGTAATCACCAGGTACAGACTTTTAAAAGCATTCTGTTTTTTAGACCCAAATACATATAAGAATTTAGTGTAAAAGTGGCATTTCAAAACAATTTCACGTTGGGCTTACCAGATTATCCCATCTGCTAAAAACAAACAAAACTTGGACTCCCAATGTCATTCCTTAGATCAAAATTAATTCCAGTTGGATCAAAGATTTAAATACAAAAAGATAAGCCAAATCAAGATAATGAAAAGACAAGCCACAGACTGGAAGAAAATATTCGCAAAACGTATACCTTGTAAAGAACTCTTATTCAAAATATACAAAGAACTCTTAAAACTCGGCAATAAGAAATGAACAATCTGATGAAAACATGGACAAAAGATCTGAACAGACACTTCACCAAAGAAGATATCAAAATGGCAAGTAAGCATATGAAAAATGTTCAATGTCATATGTCATCAGAAAAATACATATTAAAACGAGATACCTTTAAACACCTATTGGAATGGCTCAAATCCAAAACACTGACAACCGTAAATCCTAATGAGGATGTGGTTCAACAGGAACTCTCATTCATTCCTGTTAGGACTACAGAATGGTACAGTTATTTGAAATACGTTTTGGCAGTTTCTTATAAAACTAAACATACTCTTATCCCATGATTCAGCAATCATACTTGGTATTTACCCAGAAGAACTGAACACATGTCCTCACAAAAGCCCGCACACAGATATTTATAGCAGCTTTAGTTAATTGCCAAAACCTGGAAGCAACCAAGATGCCCTTCAGTGGGTGATGGATAAATAAACTGTGGTACATCCATGCGTGGAATATTACTCAGCACTAAAGAGAAATGGCCTATCAACCCATGAAAAGACATGGAGGAATCCTAAATGCATATTACTAAGTGAAAGAAAACAATCCGAAAAGGCTACATACTTTGTGATTCCATTTATATAACATTCTGGAAAAGCCAAAGCTGTGGAGACATTAAAAAGATCAGTGGTTGCCATGGGTTGAAGGAGGGAGGGATGAATAGGCAGAGCACAGAGGATTTCTAGGGCAGTGAAACTATAATGGTGGATACAGGTCATTATACATTTGTCAAAACCCATAGAATGCACAACCGTGAGTGAAACCTAACATGAACTATGCACTTTGGGTGACAAAGATGTTGTAGGTTCATCAATGATAACAAATGTACCACTCAGACGGAGGATGTTGACAATGGGGAGGTTGTACATGTGTGGAGTCAGGGGTATATGGGAATTCTCTACTTTCTGTTCAGTTTTGCTGTGAACCTGAAACTACTCTAAAAAATAAAGTTTATTTAAAAATTGAAATTATTAGGGGCACCTGAGTGGCTCAGTCGGTGAAGCGTCTGACGTCAGCTTGGGTCATGATCTCACAGTTCGTGGGTTGGAGCCCCATGTTGGGCTCTGGGCTGACAGCTCAGACCCTGGAGCCTGCTTCAGGTTCTGTCTCCCTCTGTCTGCACCTCTGCTGTTTGCACTCTGTCTCTTGCATTGTCTCAAAAATAAATAAACTTTAAAAACATTTTAAAAATTGAAATTATCAGAAAAAAATAACACTAAGCCAAGTAACTTTATTCATAATATCTCCAAACTGGAAAATACCCAGCAGGTGAAAGGATAAATGAATTGTGGTTTATCCATACAATGAGATACTACTTAACAATATAGAAGAAAGAAAATGCATGCAATAACATGGATAAATCTCACAGACACGAAGCTCAGTGAAAGAAGCCAGAATCAAAGGACATGCTGTACAATTCTAATATGACATTGTAGCATAGGCAACATTAATGTAAAGGGAGAGAAAGCAGATGGATGATTGTCTGGGGTGGGGGTTGGAGGTGCTGATTACCTGTAAAGGGGACAAAGACTCAGTGGAGGAAACTTAATGGATGGAAATGAATCAGGTGATGGAAATACTCTTACTCATATGGCTGGTTACTTGGCTGTATATATTTGTTAAAATTCATTGAACTGTATGGCTGAGCCGGGTGCATTTTGTTGTATGTAATTATATCTCAATAAAATTGACTGTAAAAATGAAACCATAAACATTTTAGAAGAAATCATAGGAGATTCCAAAAAAGATGTAATTTGGGTATGAGGAGGCTCTTCTAAACATGGCACAAAACCTGGATGGCATAAAAGAAAGGGCTGATAAATTTGATTCTAAAAATGCCGATTTTCTATAGTGCAAAGAAATATCATGTACAAAGGAATAAAACAAATGACAAACTAGGGTAAATATTTACAACCTGGTTTCTCTTGTTCTTAAAGTACTCTGAGTGTGTTAATACAGACCTAGGTGGTCTCAAACCTGAGCCTGATGTGGGATATAAGGGCATATGTGTTCTGAGGACTGGGGCTAGGAACTGGATTTGGGCTAGGTCCATCACAGAGGGCGTGGCTTGCTGGAGGAAGTGATTTATATTAATAGAGCATATCCCATCTGTGCTATGTGCAGTGCCCCACCTGGGCATCAGACTACCAGTGGGCTACTACTGTTGCCACTGCTATTAGTGATCATGACCTCACATGCTTGGGTGTATGGTGTTTGTGCCAATCCAGGTTAACTAGGGTGGCACTGGGACTGAGGAAGATTTCCATCCCCAGGATATCCTCCTTCCCTACTCCTGTGTCTTGATCATGATGTAGGAAAAAATCCCCTTCTTGTAAGTTTGAACTGTTTTCTCCAATTAAATTTTAAAAAGGAAACAACTGCAAAACTCCTGTGCACTGCTCTCCTCCCCCACTGCCTTACTTCTAGAAACCTAGTTTCTTTTTTTTTTTTAAGTTTACTTATTTTGAGAGAGAGAGAGAGACAGAGAGACAGAGAGACAGGGAGAGAATCCTAAGCAGGCTCTGTGCTCTTAATGCAGAGCCCAATGTGGGGCTCACCAACCGTGAGATCATGACCTGAGCTGAAATCTAGAGCCAGATATTTAATTGACTGAGCCACCCAGGCGCCCCTAGAAACCTAGTTTCTGATTAACCAAAGCCTAGTCCCAGATTAGACTGGCTGACCCTGCTGATCTCACACCTGGGCCCTGGCTCCTTTCCCTCGTGGCTGCTTTGTCTGGCTCCTAAATAAAGAACGTCTGGCTTCTAGGCCAAGGTCAATGGGGCTGGCCTGATGTCCAGTTCTGGTTGGATGCTGTGTCCTGTCCTGAGCTGGCTTCCCAGTCTCAGGCCTTGGGCCCCAAGTCACTCTACTCAGCTCACTCTGATATTTCCACTCTAAGGCAGGCAGCCTAGTTGCCTTGATCTCTGCACTGCCCCCTGGCTTCTCTGGGAGGAAGTCCCTTTCCTGTGTGTCCCAAAGATTCTCTCCTTGCTCTTCAGACCAGTCACCATTTGCTTTGCAGTTGAGTGTTTCTCTTCTCCAGGAGCTTTCTATAGATCTGAGCTTCCAGAAGCCCCTTGAAACCTTCCTGGGTACCTATTAGGTGCCAAGTACTTAGCTAGATGCTGGGATCAGCTCTGCCTTCAAGTTGCTCACAGTTTAGTGGAGTGGATAGACACATTGAATGGGCATAAAAACTCATGGCTGTGATAAAGGTAAGCACGGGGTGGGGGGGAAGAATGGGGTCCTAGAAGACAGAACAGCTTGGCAAGCTGAGATCAGGGGAGATTCCTGTAGGAGGTGATGTTGGAACCCAGTTCTTAAGGGCAGACAGGACAACATGTAGGGAAAGATGCCCTGGGCAGAGAAAATAGCCTGTGTGGAAGCAAAGAACAAGGGGGTGAGCTTTGGGACCTGGAGGCAGGAGAATCAAACAGCTCATTTCCTCTGTTGGGCTGTATTGATCAGGAGCATCTTGTTTGCCTGATTGTTAAAGCCTGTCCTCTTCTGTATCAGCTGTCTAAGATCTAATATAGAATTTAGCAGCCTACCATAGGAAATATTTATTATCTCATGCAGTTTCTGAGGTCAGGAATTGGAAGCAGCTTAGCTTCTGGTTGTTCTGACTCAGGATCTTTCATGCAGTTGCAGTGAAGCCATCTCCTAGGCCAGTGTCATCTTAAGGTTTGACTCAGGTTGGAGAATATGCTTCTTGGCTCACTTGCATGGTTGTTGTCAAGCTTTTCACCATGTAGCCTTTCCATACAGATGTTTGTAACATGGTAGTCTACTTCAGGGAAAGAGAGGGAGAGAAAAGAATGAGGAGGAGAAGGAGGAGGAAGAGGAGGAGGAGGAAGAGGAGGAGGAGGAGGAGAAAGAAGAAGAGAGCTCATAGAAGCCAGTATTGTATAATCTAATCTCAGAAGTGAGATCCCATCACTTCCATCAATGCTATTGTGACATAGACCAACATTGGTGCACTATGGGAGGGGACTACACAAGAGTGTAAATCAAGGAGATGGGGGGGGGGGTGCGCCTGGGTGGCTCAGTCGGTTGAGCGTCCGACTTCGGCTCAGGTCATGATCTCGTAGTTTGTGAGTTCGAGCCCTGTGTCGGGCTCTGTGCTGGCAGCTCAGAGCCTGGAGCCTGTTTCAGATTCTGTATCTCCCTCTCTCTCTGTCCCTCCCCTGCTCATGCTCTGTCTCTCTCTGTCTCAAAAATAAATAAACGTTAAAATAAAAAAATTAAAAAAAAATCAAGGAGATGGGATCATTGGGGCTATTTGGGAGGCTTGGTACCACATAACCTATGCTTAAACTGGATTGACATCTGTGATCCGAGATGTAATACCATGCAGACTTGGTCTCCCAGGCATCCAATGGTTTCATTTGGGCCCCTCATCTTTACCCAGAATTCCATAGCATTGGGTCAGTCACCTTTCTTAGAAAGCTAGACATTTCCTTGCCTCTTCCTACCTGGGGAGTAGGGGTTTTCCTTTTGGCCTCCTACCTCTTGTTTTTAGTTTGTAGAAGTTCCCTCCTTCTGACCCCACTCCTTAGGGAATTTGGGACACCCTCTGAGCCAGATGAATGACCTGGTCTTCTCTGACTCAGTTAACATGTCTACCTTTTGAGAGTCTAGGAGCAGCTGGAGTATGGCTCTTTTTGAAGCTTATTACTCAAGATTTACAATTCCAAAATATTAAAAGAATTGTCATCAGGAGAAGAGGAAGAGTGCTGTGTCCCGCATCTTGGGGAGTTGGTACATGTGGTGTGGTGGAAAGAAAATGGGCTTAAGTTGCAGAGAAACCTGATTCCATCATTGGCCAAGGTCTTTAACCTCTCTGAGCCCCAGTTTTCTCATCTGTGAAATGGGTCATTCTGACGATTAAATGAGATAATTCATACAAGTAAAGTATTTGCTGGAAATAGGTTGTGAAAATTGGTACTTTATTTATTTACTTAATTTTTCCCCCTCTAAGGGCACCGGTTTTAATATTAATATTATCACTACCATCTTCTTTCAAGGTCCAACTTGATCTTTACCTCTATTTCAAATCTATCACAATAATCAAACCAACATTGCCGTCTCTGTTCTCTAAACTCAGATAGCACTTTGAGTCAGAACTTAGTTTAATACTTAATTACCTATCATCTTATATTCCTTTATACTTATTTTGTGTCAGTCTTGCCTTCACAGTTAGATCTTAGTCTTTTCCTAAGTGCCTCTAGTAAATCCCAACCCAGTAGTCAATAATTGCTTAAAAGCTGTTCAAGATATCAAGTATCCTTGGGGGGTTGGCTGCAAAGTGAATCCCCTGCTATGAGCTCAAAAACTTTCAGGAGGGGAAAAAAGGGAAGGAGGAGGGAGCAAAGTAGCTAAGTACAGATGCTATCAGGAATCTTTGCATATATAATTTTGTGTTATTTCACTTGCTATGATTTTGTTGAGTTTCCAAATGAACTGCTAAAACCCTCAGTACTGCTAGCAACCAGCAGGGAAGCCATCAGATCAAATTGGATTCATTTCCTTAAAACAGTGTGAATTAATCTTACTTCTGCAGAGGAAAACAGGCTCTCACCCTTTAAAACCGCTTAAAATATACCCAACTAATATTAATCTGAAAATATAATGTAAATAGTTCTTCCTGAGAGACAGCAGTGCTACTATTTAAAAAACCCTAAACCCATGTTTCTTTGCCACAGATGACAACATGTTTATCAATGTGGAGACTGTTTTGTAATAAGGGAAGAATGGTTCCATTAAGGCATCAGCTTTATGGAATCTAGTGACTGGCTTCAAGTGCTATTTTAGGGCCTTTATGACATGTATAAATGTCGGTGTTGACAGCTCCAGCTTCCTGTTACCGAATGTGAATAAAATTAGTCCTCATTTAAAAAAGTAAGTTATATAGAGAAACTTATAACTGCAGGGTTGGTTAATTCATGCCCTCATTCCCTTTATAGAACCTGCTGCAGCAAATGGGAGGGATTTCCAGCACAGTATGTATTATTGGAAGTTTCTGTGGAAGAATAACATTGCAGCAGTGCCTTGGTAATGACCTAAGCAGTGGGTTCTTTCATGGGTGTCTGGTGAAGCCAAGGAAGGGACTATTCCCCCCAAAAAGTCATACTCATAAAGAAAAATATGAAAGTTCCATTGATTTCTTCCAGGAGCCAATGAATCCTAGGCTAAGAAACTCTAGGGTCAAGTTGACAAGGAGTTTGGGATTTTAGAAGAGGCTAGAAAATCAGTTATGGCCTGAAAGGCAGATCTGTGTCTACTTGGCTCCGTAGAATCCAGCATGGAGTCCTCAGGGAATGTTTGAATGAACCGTAGTTAGAACTGATGTCTCTTTAAGATCATGATGGAGTCAGAAAAGTCAGCGGCTTTAGGGAAGAGCACCGGTGTAACTGACAACCTCATATGGAATCTCTTTTGTCCTTCCTTGTGTTTGTCCCTCTGCTGAGAACACTTAGCTGTAGGATTTCAGGTAGGTGAATGCAGCTAGAGGGATGATGCCTGCCCTTGACCTCTGACCCTGTTGTGGAGGCAGAGAATCTAGACACAGCCAGAAGGCAAATCAATGTCCTGTTGCTGGTTCTGGTTCTACTCTAGAAATTCCCACATCCTAAGGTGCTCATTCCCCCGTGAGGGCCCACTTTGCAAGTATCCCCTTTTCCAGACAGCATTTGGCAGCCTGCTAGTATTTTCCTTTTCTTCCTGGCAAGATACCTACATCCTTGGTCCTATAATCTCAGGAGGCAATCTGATAATGAATTCACACCAGCCAATGTATAACAATTCAGCTGTTACTCAAAGGGATGACTCTGTTGGTGTGTTGATTTGATTGCTGGGACAGGCCAGTGGGGGAGGCATCTTGTGAGTAGCCCTGCCCGGGGTATTGACATCCTTCCCTGCCAATGAGCATCGTATGAGATCTTGGAGCATAGGTCTGGGTGTGGATCTTGGCTCCCCCACTTTGCCAGCTATGGGATGGTAGCCAAGTTATGTTAATTTCGTTTTGTCTAAAGTGGGGAAATCACTCTTCCAGCCCTCACAGGGTGTTGGGAAAGAAAAGGTGAGTGTGTAAATGTAAAAAAGACTGCTGGGCATTTGGTAAACATTTTAATGAATATCATGTATGGACTAGTCTTGTCAGGGTTGGGGGATAAAGGTTGCGATGTTGTGGAAATAAATCCAAATAAATTACTGAAATTCTGGTATATGGGGTGAGGTTTGGAGATAAATTTCAGAAATGCTTGAACTCTGTGGGGCTTCCGTATCCCCCAAACCCTGCCTCCACCACCCCACGTGGGGCTCAGGGCCTGCCAGCTCTATGTGGGAGGCCACTCAGAGAACCTCTTTAGGCATTCTTGAATGCCTCCTTTAGGCCTGAGCACCAAAAAAGCAGGAGTCCATGTGGGAAAAAAGGGAAGAAGGATACTTCTTGGAATGAGACTCTCACTCTGTTCCCTTTTTTGTCTGGGTGTCTGGGAAGTACCTGGGGAGATCATAGGCTCCACGGGTCTTGGGCTTTTGTGAAGGAGATACATGAACAGACAACTTGATGTCAATGTCAGGTCACATTCAGTCAGCCCCAGAGTATGTCCAGCACAGGGGCTTGTCTCTGAGAGGCCCTCAAGTAGGGGCAGCTTGAGGGAGGCTCTTGCTGACTGTCATAATGACAGTCAGGAATGACTTTCCAGATGGCATACCACTCTCTGGGTGTGCCCTGACCAAGTAAGTGCTGGGCTTGTATTTGCCTGAGAGGCTTGAACAGAATTACAACATGGAAATCTCAGGAAGGAAGAAGACAAGACCTTCTAGAGACAGAGGTTCCCACATCCAGATCCAGTCATGGCTGAGGATTTCCCTGACATGTTCATTTAAGACACCATCAAGTTCCCCCTTGTGCCTAGTTTGATTTGGGCTTTTGTCACCTGCAACAGAAAGAATACCATTTATATGAATAGCATATTAGGAACTAGAGGCATAGGAAACTCCAAAAGCATCTGGTTGTATGCAAGGTGTTCTGATTTTCACCTAGTGATGGGGTTAGACGCTGTGGTTTCTAGGTTTTTCCTGGCTTTGGTGACTTCTGTCCTCACTAAGCAAACAAATGCACTGACATGTCACAGAGACACCTTTCTGTACACATCAGAGCTCAATAAAAAGCTTCTTGGACCCCATCCAAGGCAATTATTTACAGAAAGTCCCAAAGCACATAATTATAGGGCCACAGTGCTGGGACCTGCACCCTGAGGGCAGCTCCTGAGTGTAACTCTAGAGTGTAATATAAAAAAAAAAAAAAAATCACTGGACTAGTTGAACCTGAATTTAAGGTTTAAAAAAAGTCCATTGCAGGGGCGCCTGGGTGGCTCAGTCGATTAAATGTCAATTCAGCTCAGGTCATGATCTCACCGTTTGTAAGTTCCGGCCCTGCATTGGGCTTTTCCCTCTCAGCACAGAGCCCACTTCTGATCCTCTGTCTCTCCCTTTCTCTGCATACCCCCTATCTCTCAAAAACAAATAAACATTAAAAAAAAAAGTCCATTGCATAAACTTAAAGTGAGGAGATCTGAATCAACAGTATTTCACACGAGAAAGCTTTGAAGATACAACTTTTAAAAGAAGCAGAAGAAGCTGTGTTAGGGTTTTTAATTTATCCCATGTCCAACACTAACCAGTAATTGGTAATAGTGACTAAAAAACCAAGCCTTTTCTCCTTAAGTAGGGAGATGATTCCAATACCTTCAGGCTCACAGAGTCCTTATAGCTAAAGATCTCTTAAAGAAAGAGATCCTTTTTATGCCCAGCAGTTCCCTCACATGGCTGTGACTAGGCCTGCTCTGATCACTCTTCAAGGGTTCCTTGCTGGCCTTGTGGAGTAGGCAACATGCTCCTTGTTAGGAGGCAACATGCTCCCTGAATGCCAGCCCCACATAATCCCATGGATTAGTAGTACTGGGAAGTTCCATGAAAACTGGAGGTGGGTTGGGGCACCTGGGTGGCTCAGTCGGTTGAGCGTCCGACTTCAGCTAGGGTCATGATCTCGCGGTTCCTGGGTTCGAGCCCCAAGTCGGGCTCTGTGCTGACAGCTCGGAGCCTGGAGCCTGCTTCGGATTCTGTCTCCCTCTCTCTGCCCCTTCTCTGCTCATGTTCTGTCTCTCTATGTCTCTCAAAGATAAATAAATGTTAAGAAATAAAAATAAAAAAAATAAAAAACTGGAGGTGGGTTGCTAGAAGGTAACACATGTCCATAAGAATCCTGTGAAATTCAAAACTTCATTTTCTTTCACATTGCTGCTACCTTCTTTCTGATCACTTTATTTATTTATTTATTTATTTATTTATTTATTCACTCATTCATTCATTCATTCACTTATATTTTTAAGAGATACTACTTTATGAAAGTGGCAAACATCCGAAAGTCCTTCACTGTCAAGTATTAGTAGGGACATGGGGCTCTTGCAGCCCTCATGCATAGTTGTTAGGTTGCAGGCTGTCGTTGAAGACAGGCAGAGCTTAGTCACGTTAAATGTACAATACCTCACGATCCAGCAACTGTGGTACTGCGCATATTCTGATCACTATATTTAAAGACTTAGGAGTTGGATGGAATCTGCCATCCAATCAGGTTTCCCCTCTCTGCTCTCCCTAGTCTGGAACCCTGCAAACTACATTTCCCAGAATCCTTGCTCAGCTGGCTTCTGTTAGGATCTTCCAATAGGAAGCACTGGCCAGAGACATAGGTGGGAGAGAAGGAGAAGCCTTTTCCCCATCTCTGTTTCCGGAAGTGACCCTGGGCATAGTGGTGACGGAAGCTGTGGCCTGCCAGTGCAGTCTCCTGGGTTTGGCATCCTCAGAGATGCATGCTCCCGGGCTCTGGGTGACAACACCATTTTCTCTTTTACTTCTTCAGCTCCAGGGTTAGTAGCTGCTTTCCACAGTTGTTAATCTTTTGGTGATTTCCCTCTTTTGCTCCTTCCAACACCTTATAACCAATTCTTGGTATTAACTTCTTTTTGTTTAAAATATCTATGATAAAACAGAAATATTCTGTTTTCCTATTTGTACTAATACAGCTTTCATTTTATTTTGTTATTGGAAATTCTTTATTTTTTTATTAAAAAAATTTAACATTACACATTACATTTATAAGATTACAATTTTTTAAAGTGTACAGTTTAGTGACATTAAGCTTATTGACATTGTTGTGCAACCATCGACACCATCCTTCTCCAGAATTTTTCCGCCATTCGGAACTGAAACTGTACCCATTAGTTAGTACCTCCCTATTGTTAAGACCCTCATCCCTAGCAGCCACCATTTTCCTTCTTGTCTCTATGAGTTGGACTACTCCTAGGTACTTCATATAAGTGGAATTGTATGATATTTATCCTTTTGAGACTGTCTTACTTCACTTAGCAGGATGTCTTCAAGGGTCATCCGTGTTGCAGTATGTGTCAGAATTTCCTTCCTTAAAAAATTTTTGAAACAATTTTTTCTGAGAGACAGAGAGGGACAGAGCTCAGGCAGGGGAGGGACAGAGAGAGAGGGAGACACAGAATCAGGAGCAGGCTCCAGGCTCTGAGCTGTCAGCACAGAGCCCGACGCAGGGCTCCAACGCACAAACTGTGAGACCTAAGCCGACATCTGGTGCTCAATCGACTGAGCCACCCAGGTGCCCGAGAATTTTCTTCTTTTTAAAGTTTTTGTTTTTTGTTTTTTGTTTTTGAGACAGACAGAGAGACCGAGAGCAGGGGAAGGGCAGAGAGAGGGAGAATCCCAAGTAGGTTCTGTGTGGTCAGTATGCCTAGCCTGACGTGGGGCTCAAACTCACAAAACTGTGAGATCATGACCTGAACCGAAATCAAGAGTCCTTCACTTAACTGAATGAGCCACCCAGGCACCCCAGAATTTCCTTCCTTTTAAAGCTACATGATATTCTATTGTATATATATATATACACCACTTGTGGATTATTCCCTCATCTGTTGGTATACACTTGGTTGTATGATAGCTTGCCAGGGTTGCCATAACAAAGTACCACAGACTGGGTGGCTTAAGGAAGAAAAATTTATTTTTTCACAGTTCTGGAGCTAGAAGTCCAAAGTTAAGGTGTCAGCAGGGTTGATTTTTTCTGAGTCCTCTCTCTTTGGCTTGTAGATGCTATTTTCTCTCTGTATCTTGGTCTTCCTTCTGTGCGTGTTCATCTTATCTTTTTCTTTCTTTATTTCTTCTTCTTTATTTTTAGCCAGGGAGAGAGGCAGAGGGAGAGAGAGGAAGAGAGAGAATCTTAAGCAGGCTCCATGCTCAGTGTGGAGCCAGATGCCAGGCTCGATCCCATGATCCTGGGATCATGACCTGAGCCAAAATCAAGAGTCAGAGGCTCAACTGACTGAGCCACACAGGCGCCCTCTAATTTCTTGTTCTTAAAAAGATGGCAGTTGTATTGGATTAAGGCCCACACTAATGACCTTCTTTAACCTTAATTACTTCTTTAAAGGCCCTATCTCCAAATATGGTCACATTCTGAGGTGCTAGCGGTTAGGACTTCAACATGTAAATTAGGTGGTTGAGGGGCACAGTTCAGCCCATAACAGATTGCTTCCACCGTTTGGCTGTTCTCAATAATGCTGCTATGAACATGTACAGAAATTTATTTGACCCTCCTTGGTATATATACTAGAACATATGGTAATTTTATGTTTAATTTTTTGAGGAACTGCCATACTGTTTTTCACGGCAGCCATTATACATTCCCTACGGCAATGCACAGGATTCCAATTTTTCCACATCCTTGTCAATACTTATGTTTATTTAAAAAATTTTTAATGTTTTTATTTATTTTTGAGAGAGAGAGAGAGAGACAGACAGACAGCACAAGCATGGGAGGGCAGAGAGAAAGGGAGACAAAGAATTCTAAGTAGGCTCCAGGCTCCAAGCTGTCAACACAAAGCCCGATGTGGGACTCAAACTCACAAACCAGGAGGAGATCATGACCTGAGCCAAAGTCGGACACCCAACCAACTGAGCCACCCAGATGCCCTGACACATGTTATGTTTTATTTATTTATTTTTGTTTATAATACCCATTCATCCAATGGGTGCAAAGTGGTATCACATTGTGGTTTTGATTTGCATTTCCCTAACAACCAGTGACATTCAACATCTTTTCTGTGCTTACTGGTCATTTGTATATTTCCTTTGGAGAAATGTCTACTCAAGTCCTTTCCCCGCTTTTAGACATTTTTACTTTTGAAAAAAACTTATTAACACTATAGCAACAGTAATTGAACTTCCAATAAAATGGGGAAAATATTTACCGATAATCCTAGATCTGAGATGACCACATAATAGAGCAGTCGGTATAATCTTTGAGTGTCAGTTATAGCAAGGTAGCAAAGCAGATGGGCTGAAAAGGCAGCATTGCCTGGGGTTTGATTCCTGGTTCCTCTGCTTACTGGTTATGTGAACTCAGGCAAGTTTCTTTCTTTCATTTTTTTTTTAATTAATTAATTTATTTTGAGAGCGAGAGGGAAACAGAGTGAGAGAGCAGGGGAGGGGCAGAGAGATTGGGAGAGAGAGAATCTCAAGCAGGCTTGTTGCTATTGGCACAGAGCCCAACTGGGGGCTCAATATCACGAACCGAGAGCTCATGACCTGAGCTGAAATCCAGGGTCAGCTGCTTAACCTACTGAGCCAACCAGGTCCTCCTCAGGCAAGTTTCTTAATTGATCAGCACCTTATAAAATGGGAATAATAATACCTTCTACTTCACAGGATTGTTACAAGGACTGAGTGAATTAACAATTAGGACAGTGGCAAGTACAAAGCAAGCAATTCACACAAATTTGCTATTCTTATACTTTTCTGGGTCCCAACATTCTGCACTGCCTCCACAGCTGCGTGCCTTCTTAATGTCCCCTCCACCCACTCTAATGTTTCCCCTTACCTAGTTATCCACAAGGCAAATAGATCTATGTATGTAGCAGCTATTATATGCTAAAAGCTTTTTATGTATTAACTTTAATTTTCACAGTTTGTTTCAACCATAGCCTGGTGATCATGAGCTCTGGCTCAGAGATCACCTGGGTGGGAGTCTGGGTTTAAATGTCACATCTCTTCTTACTATGTGACCTTGGACAAGTCTCTTCGCATCTCTGGGCTTTAGTTTCTATATTTGGAAAATGATGGTAAGAATAATTTCAACTTCACAGGGTCACTGAGGGGTTAAATATGATAAGACCTCTAAAGCATGTAGTGCCCAGTACATGGTACTGGTAAATGCTAGCACATGGTAAATGCTTAAGAGATGTTTGTTATTATTATATCCATTTTTATGATACGGAAACTGAGTCTTTGCTGAGGTTCTTGCCCCAGGTCATAAAGCTGATGTTGGGAGAATATCGACCAAAGCAATGTTCTTTGTTATTTCCTTCAATCTGCATAAATGATTTTTGTGCGCTTCTAAGAGTACAGACATAATTTTGTATTGTAAAAAATTTTCACATTGGAGCATAAGTAATTGTCATATTGCTATGGAGATGAGAAGGCCTGACTGTATAATCTTCCACTGAATAATACAGCATCTTCGTGCCCCTTATTTCCTTTCCTTCTGTTGGATTATTTCCTCAGGACAAATTCTCAGAAATGGAATTTCATGTGTCAAAGAGTGTTAACCTTATTTGGATCCTGGATACAGAATATCCTATTGTTTTCCTAAAGAGTTTATCAATAGTAGTTGTTCATGTGCTGTGATTTATTTTCCAATCTCATTAAAATAATTGGAACATTGATAAAGAATGAATAAACTTGACATAGATAAGTAATCTCCAGACTGAAAAGGAGTGAATAGCTTGGGAAGATGATAATCATGTTTGGAAACTATGGCTTTGTAACCTGAGTTATTGTTTGTAGGTATATGGTTCTTGTCTACTAGATGTGATGCTCATACTGTATGGTTAAGGAGTATGTACATTATCTATAAATGACCAGTTCAGTCTCTGGGCTTATGAGGTGACAAGTGTTGCCACAGGGTAGACTTGTTTACTGGGTCCTGCTGATCACTTGGCTCATCTCCTGAAGAGGCCTCTTGCTCTTAAAGGAAACTTCCAGGAGATGCAGGTGACTGAGTGGGAATAACTCCTCAAATTCTAGCTCAGAGGGAGAGTCCAGGAGAACAGGGTTGACATCCTTCCTCATTATTAGTCTTGGGAATGACAGAAAGTTCTAGGAGCCTCTGTTCCTTCATCTACAATGGGGGGGGGGTGGTGATAAACTAGGTAGTAAGTGTTTAACAAGCTTTCAAAGAGCTTTGCATATATCAAATCACACAATTCTCAACTTCTGTAAGGGAGGTATGATCATTATTCTCATTTTACAGATGAGGAAACAGGTACAGACTGGTTAAATAATGTGTCCAGGTAATGCAGTCAGTAGGTATGGGAGCCAGGCATTCAGGCTCCAGAGTATCTTCAAGACCAGGTATAAACTGAATAATATGAAAGGTTAATAATCTTTAGGTTTAAGGGCTATTGTGAAGATTCTTGATGATGGCACATCTGATATATGGTTTCTCACTATTCTATAGAAACGGTAGATCTGTTAAATGTGTCAATGACCTTCATATTGCCAAACCTAATAAACTTCTGTTTTCATCTTCCCTGACCTCTCAATGACATTAAACCAAGTTGATGTTCTTCATTTTTTCTTTTTAAGTAATCTCTATACCCAACATGGGGCTTGAACTCAGGACCCTCAGATCAAGAGTCACCTGCTCTACTGACTGAGCTCATGTTTTTAGACCCATAGGCCATGAGGCTGATTTTTTTTCTTTGTTCTTTTCCTTTTCTTCTTTGTTTAAACAGATGTGCACCACAATGGTTCAACAAGTAAGGGAAATGCCGTTAATACGAATGCTGCAGTTTGCAATATATCAAAGGGGAGGTGAGTTAGAAGTGGTAGTCATTCCAATTAAACATTCAGGTAACATCATCACAATTCGGTTTCAGCATCAAAACTGTTGGTTGAAGTTTCTTTTTCCTAAATGGTCGGAGGTCCCACATTCTCTTGTGTCTTTGTTGTGTTTTGTGTGAGATCCATCATAGAATGGGAAGTTTTGGCCTCCAACAACAGTGGTACACAGCTTTGTCTCCCTAACCCTCCATGTCAAAAGCATGTTCTATCTTGTGTTGTCTTCCTGGATGTGAAGCTTTACTACAGATTTGCTGTGACAATCTTTTTTTTAAAAATTTTTTAAAACGTTTATTTATTTTTGAGACCAAGAGAGACCAAGCATAAGCAGGGGACGGGCAGAGAGAGAGGGAGACACAGAATCCGAAGCAGGCTCCAGGCTCCGAGCCGTTAGCAAAGAGCCTGACGTGGGGCTCGAACCCACAAACCATGAGATCATGATGTGAGCTGAAGTGGGACACTTAACCAACTGAGCCACCCAGGCGCCCCTGCTGTGACAATGTTTAACAAAAAATCTTCATAAACTAGATACCCAATTGCAGCTGTCCCAGCAATAAAGGCTGCAGTCCATTCAACATGTACCCTGGAAGTCAGACACACGGTGCTCTCGCTTACAAGGTGTGGGCACAGGACACTCACTGAGTGCAAATGGCTCTTTGGCCAGCGTGAGTCCAAATGTGAGAGGCATCCTAAGGGCACCAACCATAGGCAGATTCTCTAAAACTTACCTCAAACTGCTCCATCCCTTGATCGTTCTCCTTCCAGCCCCGCTGGCCTTGTCCTATACCAGGAACAGGCCAAAGTCTTCCCTTTCCCCAGGACTTCACTTCATTTTTGAGTATGTATTAAAGTGCCATTCTTCAGTTTAAATTCAAATACCATGGAGTGGTCTCTCCTGACCACCCCTCTATTTAAAACTGCCTCCACCAATTTCTCTCTTTACCACGATTTGGAATTATCTTCTTCCTTCATGTGTTTCCTTGTTTTACCAGAAGATAAGCACTGTAATTCGTCTCAACGCCACACTACTGGTCACCACTACCACTGGGTAAAAATCGAGACCTAAGACAAACCCGTTCACCTTTGCAGGTGCAGAGCAAGGCTCCTCAGTGAGGGATGCAGAGCCGGAACCCTGGTGGGTTGTGGGGCAGCAGGAGGGCATTCCGTGAGGGGGAATGTCCTCAGTGACTCAGAAGCTGCCAAAGATACACTTCCTGTAAGTCACACTTGGACACGTTCCAGCCCTGTGGGCTCCTGGCCAGGAGCATCTATTGGCCTCATTTTTCTTCTTACCAATCTTGCCTGGGTTCTGAGAGTTGCTGGGGGGAAACTGTGTCAGTCTCAGGGATACCTTTGGGGACTTGGGGTTCTTGAGGAACTACTAACAATGGTTCACGATTTCACTCACAAACAGAAAACGCACTTTAATTAGATCTTCTTCCTCCTGAACTGTTCATGCCAAATCGCCACAGATTCGGGCCCAATGCTTAAAAAAAAAAAAAAAAAAAAAAAGAAAAAGGTTTTCTTTTTAAGGGAGCAAGAAATATAAGAAACAAAAAAACTGGGGGCACTCGGCTGGCTCAGTCAGTTAAGTGTCCGACTCTTGATTTCAGCTCAGGTCATGATCTTGTGGTTTGTGAGATTGAGCCCCACATCAGGCTCCATGCTGCCAGTGCAGAGTCTCCTTGGGATTCTCTCTCCCTTTCTCTCTGCCCCTCCCCCACCCTTGTGGAGAGTCCCTCTCTCTCTCTCTGTCTCTCTCTCTCTGTCTCTCTCTCTCTGTCTCTCAATAAATAAGTAAACTTAAAAAAAGAAGCAAAAGGGTGAGGAAGTTCAAGAAGTACTATTTTATTATCATTTCCTTAGTTTTGAAAAAAGCCACCCAAATTCTAAGAAAAAAATACCATATATTAATCAGAAAACAGGCCCCCTGGAAACAGCTGTGAGGAAAAGGCTGAAATGAGGGGGGTTAACAAAGAAAGTTTTATTCCAGATGTGAATCTATCAATGTAAGAAATGGGTAAAGTTACTGCAGGGTAACAACACATGAGAGCTTATTCATTTAATTGAGTCGGGAGAGTCATAATTTTCTTTAGGCCTCTGAGCAAAATATAATGTATTCTAGCACTCAATTATAATACTCAAAGAAGCCAGAGGGCAGAAAACAGTATTGGATGAGAATGGGGTCCTCTGCTTACTGGACTGGTGGAACGGAGGGCAAGGGGAAGTTTGGGACAGTCTCTGGTGGCCCTTGTTCTCCACCTCTCAGCCCCATTGTCTTCCTGGCTTTGGGTCCCAGTGGCAGGACCTCCCCAGCCACCACCACTCTGCTCCTTGTTCCCTAGTGTCAGGCTGGGTCCAGCCAATGGGAAACACTAGCAGAAGACTGCAGGTGGAAGGGGAGACAGGTCGGGTATTTATACTGCCCTCTCCTCTCCCCACTGTGGTCTGTTCCTTCATGGCAGTGGGCATTACCTCCGCAGAAGATGCATGTCCTGGGAGCCAGTTAGAAATGCAAGTTCCAGGCCCCTTGGTTCCAGGCACCCCTTGGTTAGGGCACACCGTTGGTGTCCTAACAAGCCCTCCAAGATGATTCTGATTGTCTCTGAAGTTTGAGAACTGCTGATGTATGGCCACAGTTCCTGGTGGAACTGCGGACCTCCCTCTTCAGTCCCTGCTCTTACTAGACTCCAGTAATTTTGTCCCCTTCCTCTGCCTTTCAGGTCTGGGGGTAGAAAGGGCTTCTCTGCACAGCTAGTACTTCAGTAGCTCTTGTCGGTTGCCTTATCCCTGCCTGTTAGTGCCTTTGTAAAATCTCTTCAGTTAAGTCGTTTGAGCACACGGCCTGTCTCCTGCTGGGAGCACAACTGATACACAGAGGCACCAACTGTGGGCAAAGGCTGGAAACCAAAGTATCCACGGATAACGACAGTGTGGTCAGATCAGGACAGTGGAGTGGGGAATGCACAGGAGTGAGCCTCTACCATAGGCCAGGCATTCACCCATTTAATGCACATAAGCATCCTAGAGGTGGGTATCTTTTGTGTTTTACTGAGTCAACTGAGCCAGACTGCACCTCTGTCACAGACTGGGCCAATTCCTCTTCCTGGTCAAGGGGACTTTTTGCTCTCAATGTCCTCACAAGGATAACTTATTCACCCCTTCAGCCACTGTGAAATTGTTAGCAGTCTGAAGCAAGGGCATGGGGATGGGGAAGATTGGTATGCCATGTAGGAGCTATGTGATATAGGGCAAGTGGCATGACCTCTCTGAGCCTCAGGTTCCTCTTTAGTAAATAAAGCTATTAATGCCTGCTCTGTGGTGTGTTAGGAGGGATATACAAGGTGACCTATGTGGAGCATCTAAAATCACATCCAGTACAGAGTAGGAGCTCTGTAAACCTGAGTGACTCCACCTTTCCCACAAAGGTGGGCCAGGGAAGAGAATGTGATTGGCTAAGTGAATCACGTTATACATTTTTTTTAATTTTATTTTTTATTTTTTTAAATTTACATCCAAATTAGTTAGCATATAGTGCAACAATGATTTCAGGAGTAGATTCCTTAGTGCCCCTTACCCACTTAGCCCATCCTCCCTCCCACAACCCCTCCAGCAACCCTCAGTTTGTTCTCCATATTTATGAGTCTCTTCTGTTTTGTCCCCCTCCCTGTTTTTCTATTATTTTTGTTTCCCTTCCCTTATGTTCATCTGTTTTGTCTCTTAAAGTCCTCATATGAGTGAAGTCCTATGATATTTTTCTTTCTCTGACTGACTAATTTCACTTAGCTTAATACCCTCCAGGTCCATGCACGTAGTTGCAAATGGCAAGATTTCATTCTTTTAGATTGCCAAGTAACACTCCATTGTATATATATGCCACATCTTCTTTATCCATTCATCCATCAATGGACATTTGGGCTCTTTCCATACTTTGGCTATTGTTGATGGTGCTGCTATAAACATTGGGGTGCATGTGTCCCTTCGAAACAGCACACCTGTATCCCTTGGATAAATGCCTGGTAGTGCAATTGCTAGGTTATAGGGTAGTTCTATTTTTAATTTTTGAGGAACCTCCCTACTGTTTTCCAGAGTGGCTTCACCAGCTTGCATTCCATCACCAATACAAAAGAGATCCTCTTTCTCTGCATCCTCGTCAACATCTGTTGTCTGAGTTGTTAATGTTAGCCATTCTGACAGGTGTAAGGTGGTATCTCAGTGTGGTTTTGATTTGTATTTCCTTGATGATGAGTGATGTTGAGCATTTTTTCATGTGTCAGTTGGCCATTTGGATGTCTTCCTTGGAGAAATGTCTATTCCTGTCTTTTGCCCATTTCTTCACTGGATTATTTGTTTTTTGGGTGTTGAGTTTGATAAGTTCTTTATAGATTTTGGATACTAACCCTTTATCTGATATGTCATTTGCAAATATCTTCTCCCATTCTGTCAGTTGCCTTTTAGTTTTGGTGATTGTTTCCTTCGCTATGCAGAAGCTTTTTATTTTGATGAGGTCCCAGTAGTTCATTTTTGTTTTTGTTTCCCTTGCCTCTGGAGATATGTTGAGTAAGAAGTTGCTGTAGCCAAGATCAAAGAGGTTTTTGCCTGATTTCTCCTCGAGGATTTTGATGGCTTCCTGTCTTACATTTAGGTCTTTCATCCACGTTGAGTTTATTTTTGTGTCTAGTGTAAGAAAGTGGTCCAGGTTCATTCTTCTGTGTGTCGCTGTCCAGTTTTCCCAGCACCACTTGCTGAAGAAACTTTCTTTATTCTACTGGATATTCTTTCCTGCTTTGTCAAAGATTAGTTGGCCATATGTTTCTGGGTTCTCTATTCTGTTCCATTGATCTGAGTGTCTGTTCTTGTGCCAGTACCATACTGTCTTGATGATTACAGCTTTGTAATACAGCTTGTAGTCTGGGATTGTGATGCCTCCTGCTTTGGTCTTGTTTTTCAAGATTGCTTTGGCTATTCGGGGTCTTTTGTGGTTCCATACAAATTTTAGGATTATTTGTTCTAGCTCTGTGAAGAATGCTGTTGTTATTTTGATAGGGATTGCATTGAATATGTAGATTGCTTTGGGTAGTATTGACATTTTAACAATATTTGTTCTTCCTATCCAGGAGCATGGAATCTTTTTCCATTTTTTTGTGTCTTCTTCAATTTCTTTCATAAGCTTTCTATAGTTTTCAGTGTATAGATTTTTCACATCTTCAGTTAGATTTATTCCTAAGTATTTTATGGTTTTTGGTGCAACTGTAAACGGGATCAATTCTTTGATTTCTCTTTCTGTTGCTTCATTGTTGGTGCCTAGGAACACAACCAATTTCTGTGTGTTGATTTTATATCCTACAACTTTGCTGAATTCATGAATCAATTCTAGCAGTTTTTTGGTGGGATCTTTAGGGTTTTCCATATAGAGTATCATGCCATCTGCAAAGAGTGAAAGTTTGACCTCTTCCTGGCCGACTTGGATGCCGTTTATTTCTTTATGTTGTCTGATTGCAGAGGCAAAGACTTCCAATACTATGTTGAATAACAGTGGTGAGAGTGGACATCCCTGTTTTGTTCCTGATCTTAGGGGGAAAGCGCTCAATTTTTCCCCATTGAGGATGATATTAGTGTTGGGTCATTCATATATGGCTTTTATGATCTCGAGGTATGCTCCTTCTATCCCTACTTTCTTGAGGGTTTTTAACAAGGAAGAATGCTGTATTTTGCCAAATGCTTTCTCTGCATCTATTGGCAAGATAATATGGTTCTTGTCCTTTCTTTTAGTGATGTGATGAATCACGTTAATTGTTTTGCAGATATTGAACCAGCCCTGCATCCTGGATATAAATCCCACTTGGTCGTGGTGAATAATTTTTGTTAATGTATTGTTGGATCCGGTTGGCTATTATCTTGTTGAGGATTTTTGCATCCATGTTCATCAGGGAAATTGGTTTATAGTTCTCCTTTTTAGTGGGGTCTCTGTCTGGTTTTGGAATCAAGGTAATGCTGGCTTCATAGAAAGAGTTTGGAGGTTTTCCTTCCATTCCTATTTTTTGGAATGGCTTCAAGAGAATAGGTGTTAACTCTTCCTTAAATGTTTGGTAGAATTCCCCTGAAAAGCCATCTGGCCCTGGGCTCTTGTTTTTTGGCAGATTTTTTATTACTAATTCGATTTTCTTACTGGTTCTGGGTCTGTTCAAATTTTCTATTTCTTTCTGTTTCAGTTTTGGTAATGTATATGTTTCTAGAAATTTGTCCATTTCTTCCAGATTGCCCATTTTATTGGCATATAATTGCTCATAATATTCTCTTATTATTATTTTTACTTCTGCTGTGTTGGTTGTGATCTCTCCTCTTTCATTTTTGATTTTATTTATTTGTGTCCTTTTCTTTTTCTTCTTGATCAAACTGGCTAGTGGGCTATCAATTTTGTTAATTCTTTCAAAGAACTAGCTTCTGGTTTCATTGATCTGTTCTACTGTTTTCTTGGTTTCAAAAGCATTAATTTCTGCTCTAATCTTTATTATTCCCTGTCTTCTGCTGGTTTTGGGTTTTATTTGCTGCTCTTTCTCCAGCTCCTTAAGGCATCAGGTTAGGTTGTATATCTGAGGCCTTTCTTCCTTCTTTAGGAAGGCCTGGATTGCTATTTACTTTCCTCTTATGACTGCCTTTGCTGTGTCCCAGAGGTTTTGGGTTGTGGTGTTATCATTTTCATTGACTTCCATATACTTTTTAATTTCCTCTTTAACTGTTTGGTTAGCCCATTCATTATTTAGTAGGATGTTCTTCAGTCTTCAAGTATTTGTTACCTTTCCTAATTTTTTCTTGTGGTTGATTTTGAATTTCACAGCATTGTGGTCTGAAAATATGCACGGTATGATCTCGATCTTTTTGTACTTGTTGAGAGCTGATTTGTGTCCCAGTATGTGGTCTCTATTCTGGAGAACATTCCACGTGCACTAGAGAAGAATGTATATTCCGCTGCTTTAGGATGAAATGTTCTGAATATATCCGTTAAGTCCATCTGCTCCAGTGTGTCATTCAAAGCCATTGTTTCCTTGTTGATTTTTTGATTAGATGATCTGTCCATTGCTGTCAGTGGGGTGCTGAAGTCCCCTACTATTATGGTCTTACTATCAATGAGTTTATGTTTGTGATTAATTGATGTATATATTTGGGTGTTTCCACATTAGGCGCATTAATGTTTACAATTTTTAGGTCTTCTTGGTGGATAGACCCCTTGATTATGATATAATGCCCTTCTGCATCTCTTGATACAGTCTTTATTTTAAAGTCTAGATTGTCTGATATAAGTATGGCTACTCCGGCTTTCTTTTGTTGACCATTAGCATGATAGATGGTTCTCCATCCCCTTACTTTCAATCTGAAGGTGTCATTAGGTCTAAAGTGGTTGTCTTGTAAACAGCATATAGATGGATCTTGTTTTCTTATCCATTCTGTTACCCTATGTCTTTTGATTGGAGCATTGAGTCCATTGAGGTTTAGAGTGAGTACTGAAAGATATGAATTTATTGCCATTATGATGCTTGTAGAGTTGAAGTTTCTGGTGGTGTTCTCTGGTCCTTTCTAATCTTTGTTGCCTTTTTGTCTTTATGTATGTATGTATGTATTTATATTTTCATCTTTTCTCCCCTCAGAAAGTCCCCCTTAAAATTTCTTGCAGGGGAGTCACATTTCTTTAGGGGTCACAAACTCCTTTAATTTTTGTTTGTCTGGGAAACTTTTTATCTCTCCTTCTATTTTGAATGACAGCCTTGCTGGATAAAGAATTCTTGGCTGCATATTTTTCTGATTCAGCACACTGAATATATCCTGCCATCCTTTCTGGCCTGCCAAGTTTCTGTGCATGGGTCTGCTGCAAACCTGACCTGTCTTCCTTTGTAGGTTAGGGACTTTTTTTCTCTTGATGCTTTCATGATTCTCTCCTTGAGTGAGTATTTTGTGAATTTGACTATGATATGCCTTGTTGATGGTCGGTTTTTGTAGAATCTAATGGGGGGTCCTCTGTGCTTCCTGGATTCTGATGTGTGTCTTTCCCCAGGTTAGGAACATTTTACACTATGATTTGCTCACATAACCCTTCTACCCCTATTCTCTTTCTTCCTCTTCTGGGACCCCTATGATTCTGATGTTGTTCCTTTTTAATGAGTCACTGATTTCTCTAATTCTTAAATCGTGTTATTTGCCTTAATGTCCCTCTTTTTTTCTGCTTCATTATTCTCCATAAGTTTGTCCTCTATATCACTGATTCTCTGTTCTGCCTCATCCATCCTTGCCACTGTGGCATCCATCCATGATTGCAACTCAGTTATAACATTTTTTATTTCATCCTGACTAGTTTTTACTTCTTTTATCTCTGCGGAAAGGGATTCTAATCTATTTTTGACTCCAGCTAGTATTCTTATTATCATGATTCTAAATTCTGGTTCAGACATCTTGCTTGTTTCTGTGTTAGTTAAATCCCTGGCTGTCGTTTCTTCATGCTCTTTCTTTTGGGGTGAATTCCTTCATTTTGTTATTTTTAAGGGAGAAAAGGAATTAATGAGGTAGAAAAATTAAAATTAAAAAAACCCTAAAATTAAAAAATTTTAAATTAAAAAATTAAACACACACACACACACAAATCGAATAAATGATGCTAGATCCTAGGTGTGTGTTGGTCTGGGTGTTGAAAGTGGTTTGATAGATTAGAGAAAAAGGGGGGGGGAAAGGAAATCGTTTGAGAATTTGAAAAAATGAATACACTGAAGTAGACTAAAATGAAATGATGGAAGTTAACTAGGATTTGAAAAAATTTACACAAAAGTAAAAAATATTTTTAAAAATTAAAGAAAAATATTTTTAATAAAAATGGAAAATAAAAAATGAATTTTTTCTCTTTTTGTATTCAAGAAAAAGAATAGAAGTGAAAAAGAAAAAAAAAAGAAAGAAAGAAAATTGACTAGATGGACCTGCTAACAGATTGAAATAGGATGGAAATTACTTCATTTTCCCCTAGACGTCAGACTATGAAGTGCTTTATAGTCCATAAACTAGTCAGGCGGTGAGATTTGTGTTCTTGAAGAACGAGGTTGGCCCAGTTGGGCGGGGCTCAATGTAACAGCTCTGCTCTCCACTAGATGGTGCTGCTAGCCCACTGGGGTGGAGTGATGTGGCGCTTGTAGATGCACACACACATGCGTGGGAGCAGTGAAAATGGCGTCACCCAGTTACCCAGTCTCTAGTATCAGAACTCTGTTCTCCCTGATCAGCAATCATGCACCCGTCCTCTGTCTGCAGCTTTCGTCCACTCCCCGATTTTTCACTGTCTGTGACCAGGCCCCAGGCAGTACCTCTCTCCTGAGTTTTGTCTCAGATGCATCTGTTTTCCCCAGCCCCTTACTTCTGACGGACTGCGGCTTTGACCCACTCTGCCCCTCTATAGGAGGGTCTCACTGAGCAATGGCCAAATGTTGGCTGCACCCAGGAATGTTTACTGGACCCTGCTGCTGCTGTCAGCGCCCTGAAACTGCAGCCAGGTGCCAGCCCGCCCCAGAAACAGTTCGGGAGATAGTGTAGCAGCAGCGTTTCAGGGATTATGGAAACTCACAACACACATCTGGCACCAGGCTTCACCCTTAACGACCTTGTTCCAGCACCAGCCAATGTGGCCGTTTTCTGGGGTCTGCTGGGACCAGGTTGCTTCAACAGTCTCTACCAAAAGTCCTTCAGCGGTGGAACTGCTTCTCCCCGTGTGGTCTGAGAACCTCCCGGACCCCACTCTGTTCCTGGGGATTCGCCCTTCCCACCAGAGCACCACCAGGTATCAAGCTGCAGAGTTGCAGACTCTGTACTCCCTTTGCTTACAGTCTTAATGGAATTTAAACCCTCTCCTTTCTCCTTTCTCCCTTTTTAGTTTAGTCCCTGCAGCTGTTTCCAATTTTCCACTTTCTCTCCAACTGCTTTCGGGGAGTGGTGCTTTTCCTGTATTCTCCCCCGCCCCCCCCCCCCCCCCAGTCTCCATCATCTCTCAGCTCACAAAAGCACCTCCCTTTCTGCACCTTCTCGCCCCCTGAGTTCACTTCTCCACGTCGTGTACCTGTTGAATTCTGTGGTTCAGGTTCTGCAGATTGTTGTGTTAATCCTCCAATCTGTTTTCTAGGTGTGCAGGATGGTTTAGTGTTGGTCTGGCTGTACTTCATGGACAAGAGACACACAAAAAACTTCCATGCTGTTCCGCCACCTTGGCTCCTCCCCCCACGTTATACTTTTAAAATAGATTTTGGCCTGGGAGCATGATATCCCCAAGGAAAAGTTATATCCGAGAGGTGGAATCCTCAGGAAGCCAAGAGGACTTTTCTAAGCCCTGTAAAAACTTGGTCAGTTCTTGAGGCTTGGTGAGGGAGAGGCAGGGCTGGCTGCTGTATAAATAGCTTGTTTGTCTTTTAAAGTAAGTTATGCTCAGGGGGACCTGGGTGACTTAGTCAGTTGAGTATCTGACTCTTGATTTTTGACTCCAGTCATGATTCTAGGGTCATGAGACTGAGCCCCATGTCAGGTTACACGCTGAGCTTGGAGCCTACTTGAGATTCTCCCTTTCTCTCCCTCTGCCCCTCTCCCCAACTCATGTACACATTTTCTCTCTCTCTCTCTGAAATTAAAATAAATACATAAATAAGTAAGTTATACTCTGGAACTTGCCCCTGGTCTGTCTCCTGAACTCTCCCTGCCTCCCTGACATGGTGGTGACCAGAGGAAGGCAGTGCTGAAGGAGTGCGTTATTGGAGTTCTCCTAACGTGAATTTGCAAGCTTGGCTCCCTCTGTGTGGAACAATCCACCCTCACCTGGGCTAACTCCTACTAATTCCTCTCAGACACTATCCCACACACCTGTTCCTGGGCCCTAGCTGACCCAGGCAGACTTAGTTGCCCCCCTTCAGCATTCCCCAGGCTCATGCATTCCTCAGTTGCCACAGTTGCCATAGGCTTGGGGATCTGCCTCCTCCCCAAGGGTAGGCAGCTTGCTCATTTTGTTCATCTCTGCATCACAAGGTCCAGCCCAGAGCCTGGCACACAATGGAGGCTCAGGACTCCCCGCTGGCCAGTGGTGCACTTAGGAGCAGCTCTGGGAGAGAACTTCCCTCTGTCCTGCTCTGTCTCCCATTGTTGCCTGGTTAAAGTACATACACATTTATTTTTACCATAGACATTGGTAGAGTACTTGCTGGGTTCCATTCTGGATGCTGGAGGTGCAGGAGTCGATCAGATGAAGCTTTCCTGGGGCCTGGAGGCTAATAGGGAGGATGGCTATGTGCCTGCACAACAGTAATACAAAGCAGAAGCCCTCAGTGGCCCAGCAGAGGAGCTGAGTTATAGGAAGATCAGAGGAAGAAGAGGTGATTCTTTGTTGGGATCAGGATGCTCTCTTTCCTTCTTGCCTGGCAGTGTCTTCCTGGCAGTTACAGCCCCTGCTTCTAACCTAGCGGTAACTAGGAGCGATCATACACAAGCCCCACTACCCCATGGTTCCTCTGCTCACCTTGTCAATGGGGCTCAGTCCTGCATCATGGCATCTAAAAAAACACTGCCCTTCACCACCCCAGGAAGCGTTGTAGAAATCTGAAACATATGGGTTCAGAAATCTAAATGCTTTAGAAATCTCAAATAGTAATCCATTTGACTGGCACAGCATTTGGGAGATCTGCTGGCAAGGTCAGGGATGCTGAATATCCTGCAAAGCCTGGGACAGTCTGGGTCAATGGAAAAATGCACATGACTCTCAAGTGCCCTGCCTGACATTCAAGTAGGTGAAAAACTTCTTTATAATGCTCTGAGCCTAAAACCTAATCCTGTTTAATATGTAAACACGAAAGTATTTTCTGCTCGATTTTAATAAACACTGCATTTTCCAGGGGTACAACAATTGTGTAAGTCAAAGAAGAAAGTAGTTTGTTTTGTTTGGAACTTCACCAAGGGTTGCTCAAGGTGTTGGAAATCATGTCACTGTTGGCAACACTGTCAGAGTTGATGCTTGGTTCAACTTTCCTTAACAATCTACATTTACAACTGCTGTATTTGTGTTCATTTAATCTTGATTTTTAAGTGCAGAAAACAAAGAAAAAGTGTTGACAATATGTATATTTTAAAGCAAACACAGCAGAGATTACACCCAGTTGCTAAGGGGAGGTGGGCAGTGAGATGATAATTGGAGGATGGGAGCCTGGGAGCTCTGTTAGGTAGGTAGAGAGGTCAAGGAATCCTTTCTGTAGAGGTGATGGGTGCTGAAGCCAAAGGGGCACCAAGCCCCAGCCGTGCAAAGGCCCTGAGGTTGGAATAGCTGGGCATGTCCTAGTAGCTGTCAGAACACCAAGTAACCCAGAGCACAAGTAAGCGATGGGAGAGAGCAGCAGGAATCAAAGCTTGAGAAGTGAAAAGGGGCCTTGAGACCACAGTAAGGATTTTATTCTCTGAGGAGTCATTGAGGGGTATGAAGCAGGGGGTGACCTGGCCAAGACTATCTTTCAAAGGATGAGGCTGCAGGCCTGGGCTGGGGAAAGTGCAAGATGAGCCTGGAATATTTTGCAGTGCCAGAAGGCAAAGAAGTATTCAGGAAGAGATGGGAGTTTTTCAAAGGCACAGGAGCCAACTTGAAAGAGCTCCTAACTGGGGCGCCTTGGTGGCTCAGTCAGTTAAGCGTTCAACTCTTGATCTCACACTTTGTGAGTTCGACCCCCACATCAGGTTCTGCACTGGTGGTGTGGAGCCTGCTGGGGATTCTGCCTCTCCTTCTCTTAGTCCCTCCCCTGCTTTTCCCCTCCCCTGAAAATAAATAAGTAAACTTAAAAAAAAAAAAAAAGAAAAAGAAAGAGCTCCCAACAACCAATCCAGGACAATTGATACAACAAAATAAAGAGTGATGATAATGAGTTGTATCTCACAGAATAAAATAAATACCTGTGTGTTTATACTGAACAAACGGATAAATAAATGGAACAGCTCTTCCTTATAGGATATTAATTAATTAATATAGAGGAAATGATGAATGTAGAAAAATCATTTGACAAACATGATAATAATTTATGCAGGAAAGAATCATCAACCAATACTAAATTTAGTGGGCAAAAGTATGAGAAAGAGGGCTATTTGCAGAGTCTAGTAGTATCTCCCACAAGATTCATGTTACAAGGGCAAAACTCGTGAATTTATGGAGGAGAAACCTGGAGACATTCCCTTACCTGAATGATCATTAGTAAATGGAAAAATCTACACCATGTGCTTTCTTTTTTTTTTTTTTTCAACGTTTATTTATTTTTGGGACAGAGAGAGACAGAGCTTGAACGGGGGAGGGGCAGAGAGAGAGGGAGACACAGAATCGGAAACAGGCTCCAGGCTCTGAGCCATCAGCCCAGAGACCGACGCGGGGCTCGAACTCCCGGACCGCGAGATCATGACCTGGCTGAAGTCGGACGCTTAACCGACTGCGCCACCCAGGCGCCCCCACCATGTGCTTTCTGATAAGATGACCACGAAGAACACAGCATCACTTCTGTGGTGTTCTTGCCCCAAATGCATAACTTGAAATTAATCGTGATGAAACATCAGACAAATCCAAACAGAGATGCCTTGTACAGAATAATCAGCCTGTATTCCTCAAAGGTATCAAGATTATGAAAGATATGGACAGACTGAGGAACTGTCTCAAATTGTTGGAGGCTAAGGAGACAGGACAACTAATGCAGTATGGGTCCTGGATTGGATTCTGGAACAGAAAAAGACAGTGATGGGACAACTGGTGAAATTTAAATAAGGTCTATAGATTAGCTCATAGGGCAGTATAAATTTCTAAGTGTTGATCATTATTCTACAGTTATGTAAGATGGGGAAGCTTGGTGATGGGTACATGGGAACTCTTTGTACTATTTTTGCAACTTTTTAATAAGCATGGATTTATTACAAAATATAAAGGCACATAATAAATGAAGACATTTAAAAAATCACACACACATTTATGTACATGCACACACACACATACAAATTAGGTTGGCTGCTGTGTGAAAAGTGGGCTTTAGTGGGTAGGAGTGAAGGCAAGAGCGAAGTTAGGAGGCTTTTGCAGGTGAATAAAAGGTGATGGTGTATCTATGCAATATATGTGTTTTATAGTATATGTCAATATAGTAATAAATATATTTATTACATATAGTATCCTTATGCCCATTATTGCCTTGTCTTGATTACTGTAGCTTTGTAGTAGGTTTTAAAATTGGGGAGTGTGAGTCCCTCAACTAAAATTTGTATTTTAAAGACAAAGCCAGCAAGGCTTGTTTATGAATTTTATGGGAAGTATGGAAATATTACAATCTTTGGGATTTTTGGAGGCTTTGCCCTTTGGAAACTAGGTTGGCAAAAAAAAAGACCCTTCCTTCTTCCTGGTGGCTCTTTGGGGGTCATAGGAAATAAGCCATTTCCTCTAAGTGGAAGATCCTGAGGAGGGTCACCTTTGTAGGTAGTTAACATGGAGAAATTACAGATCTTGTTTCCTTGTTGTTTGGAGAGCTTAACAGGAGAGAACAAGTGCTGTGTACTAGTTTAGTGTTTACCTGTTGTTGATAGAAACCACTCCTGGAGAACAACGCACAGCAGCTCTGTGCTGTGGATTTGGGTAGAGCTGCTCTGCTCTGTGTAGTGGTCCCTGGCCAGATGTAACTACTGAGCTCCTACCATGTGGTTAGTACAACCGAAGAACTGAATTTTAATTTCGTTTCATTTCAAGTTATGCTTCAAAACTGAAATTTGGCTCAATTAGAACGTGTTTAAGTATGTTTAGAATGATTTGAGTATATGATTTACTTTTTCCACTGTGAGTTTCATAAAACACAGAATCGGGTATTTCTGAAAAAATTGATCACAGGATTTTCAAATTGAGATGGGCTGTAAGTGTAAAATATCTGCCAGATTTAAAAGACTTAGTACAGAAAAAGAATACAGAGTATCTCATTAATAACCTTGAACTGCTTACATATTGAATTCATAATATTTTGGATACTTCGTATTAAATAAAATACTTCATTAATATCACTACTTCCCCTTAAATTTTTAATGTGGTTACCAGAAAATTTAAAATTATATTCTGGATTACGTTGTATTTCTGGTAGACAGCACTGCTCTAGATATTTTAATGATGAGTGCTCACTGCCATCTTCAATACAAAGATTCACCGAGCAAAGGAACTGTAGTGATTTTCACTGTTGAGATTTAATGTTCTAATTCAGTGGAGGCTGTAAGTGAGATTTAAAATAATTTTTTTTAAGTTTATTTATTTATTTTGGGAGAGAGACAGAGAGAGCGCAAGCAGGGGAGGGGCAAAGAGAGAGGGAGAGGGAGAATTCCAAGCAGGTTCCACGCTGTCAGCGCAAAGCCAGATGTGGGGCTCAAACTCACGAACTGTGAGATCATGACCTGAACCAAAACCAAGAGACGCTTAACCGCTTAACTGACTGAGCCACCCTATAAGTGAGATTAATAACCTATAACTGAGTTACAGGTGCCCCTATAACTGAGATTAATGGGAAAAACAAAGGCAAAGCTTGGCCTGGGTGCTAGAGAGCACTATGCCCACTTCTCCTGTCCTCTTAAGTGCCCTCTTGGCAGTCCCCGTCTGCCTTCGTACAGCTTCTCTTTTCAAAGGGAAAGGAGGCAAAGTTCTGCAGTCAGAACTCAGTCAACTTCTGTTCTCTCCTTTTCCTTGTACCCTCCCTGCCCTTCCTACTCTACCTACCACCAATCTTCTCTGGAGAAACATAGGAAAGAAACTTAACTCTAAAGCAGGAATTGGTAAGTTTTTTCTGTAAAGGATCAGAGAGTAAATAATTTGGGCTCTGTGGCCATAGTCTCTGACAGAGCCATTCAGTTCTGCTGTTGTAGTGTGAAAGTAGCCATAGACAACATATAAACAAATGGGCAGGGCTGTGTTCCTATAAAACTTTATTTATGGACCCTGAAATTAGAATTTTATGTAATTTTCCCATGTCATGAAATATTCCTCTTCTTATTTTTCTTTCCTTCCCCCCCCCCCCCCCCAGCTCTTGCAAAACATAAAACCCATTGTAAGCTTATGGGCCATACAAAAACAACCTGACAGGACTTGGCCCTCGTGTCCTGATTTGCTGATGCGTCTCTAAAGTATAAACAAAGAATGTAATGAATTACCCTTTTGGGAATGTTGGGGCAGAACGATCTTTTCATTTCTTCACCTTACAGCTCAGTCCCAGCCAATAGTAAGTGCTCAGTACTCTGCCTGAGTGATTGAAATTTCTGGAGTCCTGTCAGTGTAGGAATTTTAAACACTGAAAATCATCAGAAGACCTGCACAGCAAGAGAGGCTTCTGTGCAGTAATTGCTCTCAGGCCTGGAAGAGGAGGCTTCCTGCCCTGAGTCCTGTACTTTAATGTTTATTTATTTTTGAGATAGACAGAGACAGAATGCGAGTGGGTTGAGGCAGAGAGAGAGGGAGGCACAGAATCCGAAGCAGGCTCCAGGCTGTCAGCACAGAACCTGAGGCAGGGCTTGAACTCACTAGCCATGAGATCATGACCTGAGCCGAAGTCGGACGCTCAACCGACTGAACCACCCAGGCGCCCCTGAGTCCTGTACTTTAAAGCACCTGCTTGGGCCCAAGTCTGGCTTTGCCCTCTCTAAGAGTTGAAGAATCTATAGGACAGTGGGGACATGTCTACTTGGAGACTAACATTTTCCATGTTTCAGGTCTTGGGACTCCATAATTACCAGCCCAAATACCTCAAGTCCATTTTTACACTGGTGTGGACTCTTCCCTGGGCCTGTTCTCCTGTGCACAGACCACCTTGGCCCAAGGGATGGCCAAGGGAGAGCTGCCTGCAAGATGAAACAGAGTGTGATCTAGTGCTTGTGTGTGCTGGGGGTGAGAAGAAAAGGGGGTGGGCCTGGGACAGTGGGCCAGGGATGGCTTCTTCTGCCTTGCCATATTAGGCCTAGAATTCTAAATTTAAACCTGGATTTCCAGATAGTTATGAAGGTACATTTGTCATGGCAGCAGGATAAGACATATTTTAATTAGCAATGTGTTAGTTTGATTTATAACTTAAATATTTAGACATAAAGTATATGGGCCTCTATTTGTACCCTCGCCCTAAACTTTGAAAATGTTGGGGTGGGCCTGTTTCTACAGTTAAGACTTTACTTTGAAATGGGGGTGGAGAGTAGGTGGAGTCAGTAGGATGATAAAGCTGGTTTGTTCTAGGTGGTCTATTGTGACTCTCTATAGGAGAGTCTATTGTGTATCTTTTCCCAACTGTGTTTAGTGATGCAATGTGAGTTCCTTAAAGTTGGCCAAGTAGGAGTATTTACACTGTGGAGATGGCACATGCTGCAGATTAGAGCTTTTTTGTTTGTTTTGCAAACTGGTTGTTAAACATTTCCCAGTACGCCTCACCCTGTGTAACTGCCCACTGTCTGTAACAGAGTCTAGCTTGCCCTCTCCTTGCCCCATACAGACCATCTCCTCATTTCCTATCCTGAGGACAGCAGACCTGGAGACAGTGTCTCCAAGAGATATGTTCAGCAGACAGATGTGACTGTGAAGGAGGATACTGAATCATTCACTCGTTTGTAAAGATTTCTGAAATAAGCCAAGTTCCTGCTTGTCCTGAGCCAAATGTCTGAGCAGTACCAGGCTCTGATTCTCAGAGCTTCATCTCTATAGACGTCCTACTGTTGCTACTGATTTTTGATGAGCTCTAGCAAGACATAAACATTCCCACCTGCATACCTTGTGTTTGCAGAATACTTCTAAATTCAGATAAACACACAGTATTTTCATGGTTAAAATTCAGATAAAAATGGTTAATCCTGCATGGTTAATCCCTGGATTCCTTTCCCTGAAAGTACCAGTAGTAGCAAAAGCTACGGGTTTTCTCCTCCTATTTTGCGTGCCTGCCCTCTGATGGTGAATTGGGGGAAATACAGGAAGATTCTTCTCCATGCCATGGATACTGGAAGACGGTTCACAAACTCAGCCACCTGCTGGCTCAGGCAGGAAACACAGAATGAAGGCAGGATGTGAGAACAGAGAGGTGTGGAGTGGACTGGAGGGCTCGGGCCTAACTGAAATGATCCTACTTATTCAGGGTCGAAGGCTATCTCTAAGACTTGGAGTCTAGAATAGAGGACATAGCCTAGCAGCCTACAGATAGATGCCTTTCTTTTGGCCTTCACAGTGTTTCAAAGTATTTGCATATGTAAAAAAAAATATTTCCAGCTTTTTGGTAATATCTGAATATTGGGCAACCCCAAGTTCACACTGTCACACGACAACAATCCAGTGATATGATTTTAAGAGAAATTTTGAAAATGGCAAATGACATTCAAGACCAAGTTACTTGATTTTCCCAAAGCGAGAATTATCTCTACAACACCCCCAAAAGATATGGCCGTATGTTCATGCTTTAGAAGTTCTAGAAATAGAGAATCCATTATTATTTTTTTTTACTTTTAATTAAAAAAAATTTTTTTAAATATGTATTTATTTTTGAGAGAGAGAGAGAGAGAGAGAGAGAGAGAGAGAGAGAGACAAAGGGTAAGCAGGGGAAGGGCAGAGGGAGAGTGAGACACAGAATCTGAAGCAGGTTCCAGGCTCTGAGCTGTCAGCACAGAGCCCGATGTGGGGCTCAAACTCACAGACCAGGAGATCATGACCTGAGCTGAAGTCAGAGGCTTAGCCAACAGAGCCACCCAGGTGCCCCAGCTTTTAATTTTTTATTATGTAGTATTTCATATAAATAAAATCACACACACACATATTATAAGGTGTATAGAATAACCAAATAATTATTTTCTCCACCATCCATTTTAAGAAATAGAACATTACCAATACTTTTTAAATTTTATTTTTTATTTTTATAAATTTACATCCAAATTAGCTAGCATATAGTGCAACAATGATTTCAAGAGTAGATTCCTTAGTGCCCTTACCCATTTAGCCCATCCCCCCTCCCACAACCCCTTCAGTAAACCTCAGTTTGTTCTCCATATTTATGAGTCTCTTCTGTTTTGTCCCCCTCCCTGTTTTTATATTATTTTTGTTTCCCTTCCCTTATGTTCATCTGTTTTGTCTCTTCAAGTCTTCATATGAGTGAAGTCATATGATACTTGTCTTTCTCTGACTAATTTCACTTAGCATAATACCCTCCAGGTCCATGCACATAGTTGCAAATGGCAAGATTTCATTCTTTTTGATTGCCAAGTAATACTCCATTGTATATATATGCCATATCTTCTTTATCCATTCATCCATCGATGGACATTTGGGCTGTTTCCATACTTTGGCTATTGTGGATAGTGCTGCTATAAACATGGGGGTGCATGTGTCCCTTCAAAACAGCACACCTGTATCCTATGGATAAATGCCTAGTAGTGCAATTGCTGGGTCATAGGGTACTTCTATTTTTAGTTTTTTGAGGAACCTCCCTACTGTTTTCCAGAGTGGCTGCACCACCTTGCATTCCCAACCAATACTTTTGAAACCTGTCTGTGCCCTATCCCAGCTGAATCCTCTCTCGCTCCATTGAGGGTAGATGCCACTGTTTACTTTATCATTCCCTTGCTAAACTTATAGTTATTCTGAGAATTATTCTAATAATTTTTTTTATTGTCACTTGGGGTTTTTCTATGCACTCATTCCATTTGAGAAAATTAACTCATATTTTTTTCTTTTCTGATCTTTATATATCTCTTATTTCTTTTTCTCGAGTTATTATACAAATTAAGTTTTCTGATTCAATGTTGCCAAGAGGTGGTTAATGGTAGGGGCATCCTTATTGTATTCCAGATTTAAAAAATTGCTTCTGTTTCATTATTAACTATGATGTTTGCTGTAAGTTTTGATAGGCACATTTTTTAAGTTAAATAAATTCTTATTTTTAGTTTGCTAAGAATCACAATTATGAAGGGGTGTGGAATGTGATGAAATCAGCTTTTTCTGCAACTATTAAGGTGATCATATGTTTTACTTTTTATTAGAGAGATTTTTAAACTTATACAAAACCAGAGAATGTTATCATGAATTGTCATGACTCATCACCCAACTTCAACAATGATCAGTTTCCTGCCATTCTTGTACTATCTCTTCTCTCTACTCTTTTGTTGGTTTGGCTATTTGAAAGTAATTCCCAGGCGTCATATCATTTAATCTGTAAGTACAGTGGTGCGTACCTCCAGCAGATAAGGACTTTTAAGAAGCATAGCCACAACACCCATGATTACCTCCCATATAACAATTTCTTAATATCACCTAATAGTCTGAGTTCATTTTTTCCTGATTTTCCAGACTATTTAAAAAAATTTTTTAAAATGTTTATTTATTTTTGAGAGACAGACAGAACATGACTGGGAAGGGGTAAAGCGAGAGGGGGACACAGAATCTGAAGCAGGCTCCAGGCTCAGAGCTGTCAGCACAGAGCCCAACTCAGGGCTCGAACTCACCAGCTGTGAGAGCATGATCTGAGCCTAAGTCAGACGCTCAACTGACTGAGCCACTCAGGCACCCCTCCAAACTATTTTTTTTTAATTTATTTATTTTGAGAGAGAGAGAGAGAGAGAAAGAGCAAGTGAGCACGATTGGGAGATGGGCAGAGACAGAATTCCAAGCAGACTCCACGCTCCACAGGGAGCCTGACATGGGGCTTGATCTCACAACCAGCCCTGAGATCATGACCTGAGCAGAAATCAAGAGTCTGATGCTTAACCTGCTAAACCACCCAGGCTCCCCTGATTTTCTAAATGATTGTAATTTTACTCTTGGTTTATTTAACTAGAATGCAAAAAAGTACATAATTTCATTTGGTTAATGTTTCTTTTCTTTTTTTTCCTTTTGCCTCAGAGGAAGAAATACTCTTCCCTCTTTCAAACATAGTTAATTTGTTCCTTAAATCTCTTTTAGCCTATTAAAGTTTTCTTTTTAAAAATGCTATTTGATGAGAACAATCATTTGTGCTGTAGAATTTCTTGCCTTCTGATTTATCTGATTTAATTTTTGAGCTGTTACTTTACATGTTCTTCTATACCTTGTATTTCTGAAGAGTAATAATTAGAACCAAAGACTTCATTAGATTTAGGCTTTTCCTTTTCCTTTTTAAAAATGTTTAAAAATTTGAAATGTTTATTTGTCAAAATTCCTCTGTAGGTGGTGCTGTGCACTTTCCATTGTCTCACATCAGGAGGTAAATAATACCTAGTTGTTCCTCTTTCAGTGATCTTAATACTGATCATCTGGTTCTGAACGTGCCAGCCTAATCCATCCCTTATAAAGTTTCCTATCTCCCTTTCACCCAGTGCTTTTGGCAGACATTGTTGATCATTATCTGTGTCAGTGATTTCATTAGAGATTGCAAAATAGTGATTTTCTAAGTCATTAACTCTTCCTACATTTATTAGCTGTGATTTCTTCTATAAAGAAGAACCTTAATCAATTATTTGGTTACCCTGAAAAAACAGTCTGAATAGGAAAGAAGGGATAAATGCTTGATTCTTTTCTTTTGTGTATCAGTTTCAGGATGAGTTGGCATCCTAGCAACCTCTAAAGACATTAATGATGGCATAAAATTATCATTATAAATCAATGAATTTTTATATATTTGTTGTGTTTTTTAAAGTATATTTTTACATATTGGTGTGTCTCAACCTGCTGAAATCATTATTATTTCTGATGCTCAAATTATCCCATCTTTGGTCAGTGGAAATTCCTTCAAGTTGGCGCCAATGTGCTACTGATGTGCCCCCCCCCCCCAAGTAGTCTTTGATACAAGTTCTTTGATTTCTGTTATGACAAGATGTACCATGCTGTTTTGTATATTTCTTTCTGCAGATGTGGGGCGATTATTTTTCCAAAAAGTTTTGGTTCTTTTTAAGGTAATAATATTGGGGCACCTGGGTGGCTCAGTTGGTTAAGCATCCGACTCTTGATCTTGGCTCAGGTCCTGATCTCACGGGTCATGAGATTGAGCCCTGTGTTGGGCTCTGTGCTGACAGTGTGGAGCCCGCTCATGCTCTCTCTCTCTCTCTCTCTCTCTCAAAATAAGTAAAAAAAATAAACTTAGGAAAAAAAAGGGTATTAACATTTAGAGACCATAATCTTGGGGTTAGAGGTGTATTTATTGATACTACCTCTTTTTAAAATAGCAATACTGATATTACAACTGACAACAAGACACCTGAATGCAGTTTTGATTAGTTTTGTTTTGTTTTGTTTTGACCTTTTAGTTTATCCTACTGGGGATGTACAGTCAATATACTATGTTTAAAGTCACTTGGAATAATTATGTGTGGTTAGGCTACAAAACTGATATAGAGTTAGGTTGCTTTGTTTTAGTTTTTACTTTTATGGGATTGCCTTTCATTTTTCTATTCAATTTTCTGTTTTAATTATGTAAAACATTTACATGATTCCAAAGTCAAACCAATGTTAAAAAACAAAACTCAGGCTGCTCTGGAAAGCCGTGGAGGTTCCTCAAAAAATTAAGAATAGATCTACCCTATGACCCAGAAATAGCACTGCTAGGAATTTACCCAAGGGATACAGGAGTGCTGATGCATAGGGGCACTTGTACCCCAATGTTTATAGCAGCACTTTCAACAACTGCCAAATTATGGAAAGAGCCTAAATGTCCATCAACTGACGAATGGGTAAAGAAGCCATGGTTTATGTATACAATGGAATACTACTTGGCAATGAGAAAGAATGAAATATGGCCTTTTGTAGTAACGTGGATGGAACTGGAGAGTGTTAGGCTAAGTGAAATAAGTCATACAGAGAAAGATACCATATGTTTTCACTCTTATGTGAATCCTGAGAAACTTGACAGAAGACCATGGGGGAGGGGAAGGGGAAAAAAAAAGAGAGTGAGGGAGGCAAACCGTAAGAGACTCTTAAAGACTGAGAATAAACTGAGGGTTGATAGGGGGTGGGATGGAGGGGAAAGTGGGTGATGGGCATTGAGGAGGGCACCTGTTGGGATGAGCACTGGGTGTTGTATGGAAACCCAATTTGACAATAAATTTCATATTTAAAAATAAAATAAAAAATAAAAAACAAAACTCGGGGTGCCTGGGTGGCTCAGTCAGTTAAGTTTCTGACTCTTGGTTTCTGTTTGGGTCATGATCTCATGGTTTGTGAGTTCCAGCTCCTTTGTGCTGATAGTGCAAAGCTTGTTTGGGATTCTCTCTCTCCCTTTCTCTTTGCCTCTCCCCGCTCTCTCTGTCTCTCTCTCTCAAAAATAAATAAACTTTAAAAAATGTTAAAAAATTAAAAAAACCCCAAAACTTAACTGAGCAAAATATAAAGATATTATTGACTTTATTCAACAATTCATGAATTAAGTAGCATCCAACTTAGCAGATAGAAAGGAACTCTGAGGAGCTGTACATAAGGTAGGCAGAAAAGAGCAGGAACAAGGATGTTAGAGTAGACTAAAAAGTGGATTGGTTTTTGCAAGATTACTTTCCTCTAGGGGTTGGATCAGGTTCTATCAGTCAGATTACCTAACTAGTGCTAATGAAGTGATTCCTGAATGATTGGTTTAAGATTCCATATATGGGAGAGCCAAAGTTATAATTAAGTTAAGTCTCTGGTGATATGGGGCTTAGCACAATTGACTCCATTTCTGGTCTGTTGTCTTCCTTTTGACACCATAAAACAAGGAACATTCAGAGAAGGCTACTTTCTAGCTCATCTCAGCCCATCTGTTCTCCTCGTCCCTTTTTATAGGCCCATTTATTAATTAGTTTTGATTTATCTGTTCATTGCTGTAATGATTTCTGACACTAAGTACCCAGAGTTAGGCCAAACATCAGAGGTTAAGAGTATATTTCCCCACAGACCAGCCTCACTTTGGACACCAGCCACCAGCTAGGGAGTTTCCAGGACCACCCTCACTTCTGAATAATTGGCTACCTTTGGGGGTTTTCATGACTCCCCTCCTCCACAGGCTTGATAATTTGTTAGAGTGACTCACAGAGCTCAGAGAGGGCTCTATTTATAATTACAGTTTTATTATGGCAAAAAGGATACAAATCACAATCAGCCAAAAGAAGGTATGCATGGGGTGAGGGCCGGGAGGACCCTAAATGGCAAGCTTGTGGTGTTTTGTCCTTGTGAGGAGCGAGGACAACTCACCTTACCAGGTATTTGATGTCTAGTGATATGCAGAGTGTTGTCAACCTCACTCACTCAAGTCACACGTTATTAAGTTTTTGTTGGGATTTCGTTTCATAGACATGGCTGATGGACTCATGGGCCATGTGATTAAATTAGTGGTATTTCCCCTCCATCCTTCATGCCCTCAGTTTTGGTTGATATTGCCTGGTTCAAAGCATTAACCCTCTAATTACACGGTTGGTCTTTCTGAGTAGCCTGAGCCCTACGGGAGTCGTCATATTAGCATAAACTATTTAATGGCTTACCATGAGTCATCTTCTAAGTCATCTTATAATTTCAGAGGTGGTCTAAAGGGCCTGATGAATAACAAAGACTCCCTAGCACTTAGGAAACTCTCAGGGTTTAGAGGCTACTTCTCAGCAATGGGAGACAAAGGCCAGTCAGATTCTTAATTACACAGAAATTACTTACTCATTTTTGCAACTATAAGAAAATGTGTATTATTATTTTTCCTTTAATATTTTAATTTAGTGATTATATTACTTATTTTTTAATATTAAATATACTTTGAATTCCTAGAATAGATTCAACTTGGTAATGAATATATCTTTCATGGATTTCCGGATTCAGTTTGCCAATATTTTATTATAATTTTTTTAAATGTTATTATTATTATTATTATTATTATTACTATTTTTTGAAAGAGAGAGAAAGAACGTGAGAGTGTGTGAGTGGGAAGAGGGGCAGAGGGAAAGAGAGAATCCCAAGCAGGCTCCATGCTCAGTGTGGAGCCCAAATCAGGGATCCATCCCATGACCCTGGGATCATGGCTTTAGCCCAAATCAAAAGTCAGACACCCAACCAACTGAGCCACCCAGGTGCCCCATTTGTAATTTTTTTTTTGTAATTTTTTTTGATCTATGTTAACTTTATTTTGTCAATGTATGCTTTTGGTATTAAGGTTACGATAGCTTCAAAGAATAAAAATGAGTTTGCAATATCTTTTCCTTTAGAACTCACTTGTAACTCCATCTGTTCTGGTATGGTATTGAATTTTGGGGAACATTTTAAACTACTGACTTGAGTTCTTTAGTGATTATACATCTATTTAAAATTTCTAGGTTGGTCAGTTTTATCAGGCCTGTTGACACAAAATGAACAAACCTTTTAGGATCTCTAAAAGTAAGAAAGAGTTTTATTTGAGCCCTCGTTAGGACAGCTGCCTGAGAAACACACTTTTCACAGGGAAGAAAGGGCTACAGAGAATAAACAGTTTTTACAAGGTTATATACCTTTTTACATCTTGCAAATGTGCAAAATATTATAGATTAACATATAGGAAGGAAGCACAAGTGTTAACGTCAAGGAATGCAGGGAGCAGGAGCATTAATCAATATCTTAAGGACAAGATGGTTTTCCTTTAGGCCACTCATTTACAAAGCAGGTATACAATGTATGCTTGGTGGGCCATAAATCAGGCTTTTGATTTACACAAAGTTTATGTACAGTCATGGTGACTTAGAAACAAATCTAGGAGCACCTGGGTGGCTCAGTTGGTTAAGCTTCTGACTTTTTAAAAAATCTTTTTTAATGTTTATTTATTTTTGAGAGGGAGAGACAGAGTGTGAGTGGGAGAGGGGCAGAGAGAGAGGGAGACACAGAAACCAATGCAGGCTCCAGGCTCTGAGCTGTCAGCACAGAGCCCGACGCAGGGCTCATACTCATGAACAGTGAGATCATGACCTGAGCCAAAGTCCAACACTTAACTGACTGAGCCACCCAGGCGCCCAAGCTTTTGGCTCTTGATTTTGACTCAGATCACGATCTCATGGTTGGTTAGCTCAAGCCCCACATCTGGCTGTGTGCTGATAGTGTGGAGCCTGCTTGGGATTCTCTCTCTCCTTCTCTCTGCCTTTCCACTATTTGTGTGCACATGTGTGTGCGCGCGCTCTCTCTCTCTCTCTCTCAAAATAAATAAAAAACTTTAAAAAAAAAAGAAAAAAGAAATATAAAGTGGCTTCCCTTATATCTCAGGCCCTTAGAGAGTTTTTTTTCCTCATCGAATTTTTCTGGGAATTTAATAATTTCACTTATATTTTAAAATGTACTCATATAATATTGTTCATAATATCTTCTTATTCCTTTATTTTTAAAGTTTACTTAAATTTTTATTTTTTGAGATAATTTCAAACTTACAGAAAAACTTAAGGATAATACTAAAGAGCTATATCCTGTATTTAGATGTACCTACTGTTAATATTTTGCCACATTTACTTTATCATTTCTCTATTTTTTTCCCCTGAATCATTTCAGAGTAAGTTGCTGTATCATGCCCCTTCAAACCTTAGTACTTCCATACTTATTTTCCAAGAATAAGGGACTCTTTTTACATAATTATAGGAAATTTAATGAACTCAGGAAATTTATCTTAATGTTACACTATTTGGCATTATCTAATATATAGCTCACATTCTACTTTTGCTAGTTGTCCCAATCATGTCTTCTATAGCAAAGGGGACCAGAATTTGTCTCACCAGTACATGCCTCTTTGGTGTAAGGATGATTTTAGATTGATTATATTTATGTTAAGCAGAAAAAGAAAAGCTCTGAAAACTGAGGAGATATTATACTTTTGTAAAAGACATTTACATTTATAAGGGAAATCTTTATTTGTAAGGGAAGGAGGACTGAAAATCTCTAGAAGCTCTTATCCGTGGAGAAGGCAATGACTCAAGTCTAACGACCTTCCTCTCATCTACTGTACTTTTCCTGGTAACCTCCCATAATTGGCTCCCCCCTACCTACTGCCCAACATCTTTTGTTTTTAGCCGGAGATGGTATTTAGTAAGGTGGTGGTTTGGACCATTTCTTTGGGGAATTTCTTAGTTTTCTTGGGTTTCTCCTGTGTATACAGGAGGTATACATGTTATTAAACTTCTTGTTTTTCTCCTGTTAATCTGTATTATCACAGAGGGTCTCAGCCAAGAATCTAGAAGGGTAGGGGAAAAATTATTTTTTTGTCGCCTACAATAGCATTATTTTTTCTGGTCCACGATCCGATTCAAGGTTACATTTTGCTGTCATCCTTCTTAGATTTCCTTTCATCTGGAATAGTGCCTCAGGGACTCCTCCCTCTGTCATGACATTTCCGTTTTGGAGAGTACGTGGTGGTTGTTTTGTAGATGTCTCACTCTGAATGTCTGTTTCCTCACGGCAAGTAAGATCTAAGTTATGTATGTTTTTGTAGGAGTGCTACATAATGTTGTTTGCTTCCTAGTGTATAAGCTTGGAACTCAGGTTCCTGTCCTTGGTGCACCAGAGACATCAAGTGATCAGCAAGGCAAGAGTTTATTCGAAAGGCTGCCAAATGAGGACACCAGGAGAGGCCTCAAATCTGCCTCCCTAAGAGGGAGAGTCAGGGATTTTTAAAAGCAAGCTGAAAAGGGTCCAGGTAAAGGGGCAAACAGCCACTTGACTCAAGATCAGACAAAGCAAGTTGCTAAATGGGGGTGAGTCAATTTCATTTTGTTAGTGCTCTAAGAGGAGGTAAACCTTGAGCTCCTGCAAAACAACTAAATTAGCACTTGGTCATCACTGGGCCAAGCATGAGTATCACCTTACAGAAACAAGGTGGCAGATGGCATTCTGAGAATGAGCAGATTTGGGAAAAAGAATTGCAGCTATGCTTATCTGCTCTATTTATCTTTTGGTTACTGGTGTGAACATCACCAGTCAACTGATGTTGATTTGTGATGTTAACTTTGATCACTTGGTTAGGGTGGGGCCCAACAGTTTTCTCCAGTGTACAGTTACTATTTTACTCTCTCTATTAAACAATTAATTCGTGGGAGATACTTTGAAACAGTGGAAACACCCTATTCCTCATCAAACTTTCACACGTGTTTTAGCATCCATTTTTGATTCTTGTCTGTACCAGTCCTTACTATAATGGTTACAATATAATGATTTTTTAACACCTGGATTCCTCCTATATTTATTACTTGGCATTCTCTTGTAAAAAGAAATTCCCCTTCTCCTCCAGTTATTTATCTTAGTCCCTTTATATCTCAACAGAATACATAGTTTTTCTTTTTTATTTGCAATATTGTTTATTTGTTCTTCCTCCGATCTTGCCAGAATACTGTATATTTTATTAGACCTATCAAAGAACCAACTTTTTGATTTGTTGGTGCCTAGGATTTGGTTTCCCCAGAAGCAGGCAATCTGTGGCTTGCAGATAATTAGGCTGGCCAATGCACTATGAGCAGAGAAGGCAAACCCATAATCAGAATATGTATTATTTCTAGGAAGAATGAATTTTTTCTCCCTCCAGGGTAGAAGAGATCCAAGGTAATGAACTTGCCATCAAAGCCTGCTTATGTCCTTGAGGGATTGAACCATTTCAAGGGCTTAGCATTGTTCAGTACAGCTGATGGTTAGGCATTCAGCATGGTAGTTAGATCAGCCTTGGTGAAAGGGTACTCATCATGTTAGGCTACCATGACTAATCCATTCATTCATGGGCTTTGTAAGGATTGAAGTGGCTGAGGACAGAGGCTCACTGGCATTCACTGGATGAGTCATCCTGTCTACAAGGTGTCTTATTCAGTGCTTCTTCTGCCACAATGCTTTCTGGTATGCATTGATGTGGGACTCAAAAGATCCACACTCCATGTGCTCATTCCCATAGCTCTATCCACATGCCTCTTCCTCAGACATCCTTGTTCCCAGTCTTCCAATCTTGTTCCCTCCAGCCCCTTGACCAAGCAGCCAAGCCATTGCCATTACTTGGAAGTTTGTGTATTTCTCACTTCAGGCCACTGCTTCTTCACACAAAGGCTGTGGCCAGTTGTGCTTTATACTCTGCCCCCTGGGATGATTTCTCTCACCACTCTTTTCCAGGGCCCTTCTGTGTAGCAGCAATCCATTCTTGGCTTACACCAACATATTGTGCAGACCTAACCATTATCAGGCCTTTTATTTTATTTTTCTTTTCTGTCAACTGGTTGTAGGGAAGTCCCCAAGGGGCCATAGATGTGGGCTGATGGTGAGGCAGCAGTGCAAGAGAGGCAGGGTACATCAGGACCTACACCCTATTGTACACCCTACAACAGCTGTGGACCACCTGTCATCCAATTTACTTGTTTCCTCCATACCTGCTTGAGCCTGATTCCAAATGTATTACTTTCATTGTATAACAGGTTGCAATTTTGCCTGTCTCAGCTTAGGATCTGGTAGGTCTGATAACTGTTCTAGTTTATGATGTTCTATGGTCCCTCAGTTTCTCTCAGGGTCCAGTATTGTGCCGGAAGCTGTTTTTTGAGTGTCAAATAGTTCTCTGCTATAGACAGCATGGCCTTGCTCCAGAACTTTGGGGGTCTGGGCTCAACTCTCCACTAAGGGCTTGCCAAAGACTCACTCCATAGAGTGTCCTTAACTGCCACCGATGCCTCTAGCATCACTGGATCACCCAGAACATATGCCCAAGCAGTATGGCTGTTTGTACTGCAGCCTCACTGCAAAGCTCCCTCTTGCTCTGGGTCCCACTCAAGACTAGAAGCCTTCCATGTCACCTAAAATGGGTTCAGGCAGTATTTCCAAGTGTTGTGTATGCTATATCCAAAGTTTGAATCAAGCAGTGTGTTTTTTTCTTAGTGGCACAAAGTTCAATACCTTGTCCTTTACTTTGGAGAGGATGTTTTGGCATATTCCAGACTATGGACTCCTAAAAACTTCACCATTGAGCCAGGTGTCTGAACCTTTGTTAGGGTTTATTTTATACTCTCTGGTATGAATGTATCTTTCTGGGATGTCCGGAGTGCTTGTCACTTCCTAGTCACCACATCTAATTAATGTGATATCATCAATATAATGGACCAACCTCAGAATATCAGGATTATCAAGATTCTTCCAGATTTTATATTGGAAAATCCTAGAGGAGAACATAGGCAGCAACCTCTTTGACCTCAGTCAAAGCAACTTCTTGCTAGATATGTTGCCAGAGGCAAAGGAAACAAAAGCAAACATGAACTATTGGGACCTCATCAAGAGGAAAAGCTTCTGCACAATAAAGGCCACAATCAACAAAACTAAAAGGCAGCCCACAGAATGGGAGAAGGTATTTGCAAATGACATATTGGATAAAGGGTTAGCATCCAAAAATCTATAAAGAAGTTATCAAACTCAGCACCCAAAAAATAAATAATCCAGTTAAGATATGGGCAGAAGACATGAATAGACATTTTTCCAAAGAAAGCATCCAGATGGCTAACAGACACATGAAAATATGCTCAACATCAGTCATCATCATGGAAATACAAATAAAAACGCTGATGAGATACCACCTCACACCTGTCAGAATAGCTAACATTAACAACACAAGAAACAACAGGTGTTGGCAAGGATGCGGAGAAAGGGGAACTCTCTTGCACTGTTGGTGGGAATGCAAACTGGTGCAGCCACTCTGGAGAACTGTCTGGAGGTTCCTCAAAAAGTTGAAAATAGAACTACCCTACAATCCAGCAAAGGTAAAGTATCTTTTACTCAAAGGATAAAAAAAATACAGATCCAAAGGGGTACACGCTCCCCAATGTTTACAGCAGCGTTATCAACAATAGCCAAACTATGGGAAGAGCCCAAATGTCTACTGACTGATGAATGGATAAAGAAGATGTGGTATGCATATTATGCAATATTTATCAGCCATCAAAAAAATGAAGTCTTGCCATTTGTAACAATGTGGATGGATCTGTAGTATATTATGCTAAGTGAAATAAGTCGGAGAAAGATCAAATACCATATGATTTCACTCATATGTAGAATTAAAGAAACAAAACAGAATATATGGGAAGGCGGAAACAAACCATAGGAGACTCTTGGCAATATCGAACAAACTGAGGGTTGATGGAGGGAGGTGGATGGGGGATGGGCTAGATGGCTGATGGGTACTAAGGAGGGCATTTATTATGATTAGCACTGGGTGTTGTATGTAAGTGATGAATTACTGGATTCTACTTCTGAAACCAGTATTGCACTGTATGTTAACAAACTAGAATGTAAATAAAAAATTGTAAAGAAAAAAAATCTAATTTGTATTATTGTGTTAGCCCTACAAATTGGACATTATTTATCATTCTTTTACATAATTGATGCTTGTTTAGATTTACCCATATATTTCCCACTTTCTTTGCCCACCATCCTTTCCAGCACATCAGATCTTTCTTCTAGGATATCTTTCTTTCCTTCTAATGTGCATCCTTTAGTAGTATTTTCGTGAGGATCTATTGGCAATGAATTACCACCATTTTTATTTGACAGTATCCTCACCTTTACTCCTCTTCCTCTCTTCTCATGAACTGTTCTATTGAATTAAAAGATACATACAGTAAAGTGCACAATATTAAGTACACAGTTCATTGAATTGTTCCCAAGTGCACACTCCCATTCAGGTCCCCAGAAGCCTCTCTCCTAAACCTTTCTGCCTTTCCCACTCCAAAGGTGACCACTCTTCTAACTTCTATCACCCTAGAGTGGTTTTAACTGTTCTTAAATTCTATATATATGGAATAATATATTATGTAATGTTTTGTTTCTGCCCTCCTTCGTTCAGTGCTATGTCTGTGAGATTCATCTGTGTTGTGTGTACCAGCGGTTTTGTTTTGAGTTTTGACAAACTCAAGTTGGTCAATGCCTGTTTTGAGACATGTCTCCAGGCTCTACATGTGACCTAACAAACCCAGAGAAGAGTGGGAATATTTTTTGTTAGGATTGGACTCTGCACTTGCTTCTGTATAGCATCTGTCTGCATTACATGGTTCTTCATGTTGAGTTTGTAGACAGTCAACCCCATTCTTGGTATATATATATTTTTCCATGAAAACTGTTGCCTACTTAATTGTATTTCTGTAGACAGGAGTGGGTGTCTTTATATTTACTCTTGCAAAAATTCAATGTTTGTTATCTTTTTGGACCACCCTTTTCCTCACAGGGAGAAGCATTGAGCCTTGATTTGAGTTTTAGCCTGGGAGGAAGGAGGAGTCAAGAAACAGTGAGGTCAGGTAGCCTGGGTTCCAATTTCAGTGATGTGAGAGAAAGCAAGTCACGTAACTGCATGGAGCCTTAGCCTTCTTTCTTTTTTTTTTTTTCCAGCCCTCTTATTCATAGAATGTAAACTCAGAGGTGTCTGTGTTATTAATTCCAATATTTTCAGTGCCTGACTTATGTCTGACAGTAGGTGCTCAATAAATTCTTATTGGCTATATGGTTGAAAGAAGGTAATAATACCTATTTTGCAGGGGTGTTGTAAGCTTTGGATAACACACGTCAAGTACCTGATACAGAGGCTAGGGCAAGGGAAGTGCTCAACCAAAGGCAGATATTCGTATCAAAAAATGATTGTTTAGGCCAAGGGGCCTTGCAGATATTTCTATAAGTTCCATGAAGAGAAAGAGCACAAACCATCATTTTGGGTTCTGGTGGATTATCAGGCTTAAACTGTTACACAGTTCACATTTTCTATGAAGTCCCCCTCTATCTAGGGTGCATCTGGACCGCCTAACATCGCACTATCCAATATGGTAGCCACTGCCCACATGTGCCTATTTAAACTTAAATCAATTAAAATAAAAAAATGTGCAAGACTCAATAGCCACCTTTTAAATGCTCAGTAGCCACATGTGGCCAGTGGCTGGCATATTGGACGGTGCTTGCCTAGAACATTTTCATCATTGCAGGAAGTTCTGTTGCATTTAAGTGGTCTAGAGTCTGTGGTGGTAGAAAGGAATGTAGTAGAGTATGGGGCAAGACCATCAGTTGGGAGCCTGAAGTACACTTGTGACATGGCATTTTCTGAACTTCAGAAAACGGAGTGGAAGGAGAAGCCTTTGGGACATTTGGAAGAAAGCGTGGACAGAACCTAGTGGCAGTGAGGAAGGCAGATAGCACAAAGGCTCTGGAGCTGGGTAGCAATGAAAGCCTGTCCTCATAGCTCAGCTGTACTGACTAGCCACTTAATGTCTCCAAGCCCAGTTTCTCATTTGTAAAATGGGAGTAATAGTATTTACCTCACAAGGTGAGGTTGAGAGCATTAAGTTAACGAGTTAATTACATACAAAGGCTTAGCACAGGGAGACGTAAGTAAGGTGCAATATGTGGTAGTCGTATTGCTACTAAACTTGTAGCTTGGGTGTCTGGGTGAAGTGGTGTTGACCGATATGATCATCTCTTACTGCACATTTCCTTTCGGGGCTCCGGAAACTCCAGTGCACTCTTCCTCCAGAAACCTCAGTGCTACAAATTTCTATATGAGTCACCCTGGCAAGGTCCTAAACATTGGGCTCTTTTTCTGTCAATATAAAACTTGAGGGGCACCTGGGTAGCTCAGTCAGTTAAGCGACCAACTCTTCATTTTGGCTCAGGTCATGATCTCGTGCTTTGTGAGATCGAACCCCACATTGGGCTCCACTCTGAAAGCTAGGAATCTGCTTGGGATTCTCTCTCTCTCTCTCTCTCTCTCTCTCTCTCTCACAATAAATAAATAAACATTAAAAAAACCCCACTTGACCTGTCTTGTGCTCCATTTCCAAATGTGCAAGATGATTTAAAATATTGGAGTCAAGTTCAGGTGGGGAAACGCCAAAACGATAATATACCTCCCTACCTCCCCTCAATCTGATGTTTGAAGCCCTTTTACAATAAGATTATCCACCATGGGGCACCTGGGTGGCTCAGTTGGTTAAGCATCTGACTTCGACTCAGGTCATGATTTCATGGTTCTTGAGTTTGAAACCTGCGTCGGGCTCTGTGCTGACAGCTCAGAGCCTGGAGCCTGCTTCAGATTCTGTGTCTCCCTCTCTCTCTATGCCCCTCCCCAGTTCGTGTTCTCTCTCTCTCTCTCTCTCTGTCTCAAAAATAAATGTAAACTTAAAAAAAGATTACCATAATTCTAAAAAAAAATTTCTATGTTTATTTTTGAGAGAGTGAGCAAGGGAATGGCAGAGAGAGAGGGAGAGAAGGAGACAGAATCTGAAGCAGGCTCCACGCTCTGAACTGTTAGCACAGAGATCGAACTCGTGAACTTTGAGATCAGGACCTGAGCTGAAGTCGGATTCTTAACCGACTGAGCCACCCAGGCACCCCTCCACAATTCCACAATTCTAATAGTACTTCCATATTTGAAGGTCTCCTGTGTCATAGTGCTGTGCCAGCCACTTTACATGAGTTGTCACATGGCCATATGTTGTCTCCTTTTTCCAGAGGAGGAAATTGGGGTTCAGTGAGTTGCAGCGTATCTGTTGTTACCACCTCAGAGGGTAAGATATAGATTTCTTCAGCTTGGTCATTCCTCTGCCCTTTCAGCTGCTCCCTGTTTCCTTAGGGTTATCAGCCAGTCAGATCTCAGTACGTGTCACTGGAAGTGTGGGAAGAGGGACAATGGGGAAACCCTGGCCCATGAGGCAGCCAGGCTGAAGGTGGAGGTCATGGGGCAGAGAGGGGGCTGCCAACTCTGTAGGAAAGAAAAAGAGAACAGGAAGTGGTCCTGCCTGGGGTGCGGTTGTGGTGCTGTGTGCATTTACTCATGTCTTGGGCCTAAAAGAGGAAGCAGATCTTTCCAGCATAGGCAATGGCTGAGGTGATGGGGGTGGTGAAGGTGGCGACAGGTCATATGCTGGTTTCCTACCACTTTAACTCCTGCTTCCATTATATTTCTCTTTACACAACTGATATCTTTTATTCCCCTCAGCAACTGCGAGTTAGATATTATCTCTGCTTTATGGATGTTATAAACAAAGCCCAAAGAAGTGAAACGATTTTTCCACATAATAAATGGCAGAACTGGGATTTGAACCCCTGACTCTCAGATGATGCTCTCCTCTCAGTTTTTTTTTTTTTAATGAAACTAATACCATTCTTTCTATACTGTGTTACTCTAATTTGGCCTTTTGTAAATCCAAGAAAGCTCCCTGTAACTGTTAATCCTTTTTAAAAAGATTCTCTCTCTTGGAACATTTTGTTGAATTAGCAGCACTGAGGAAATCTTGCCAGTAGGTAGCGACACAAAACCAATGAACTCAGAATACCAGTTCCTGCTTCTGCTGCTGTTTCCTTGGCAGGGTGGGTGTCTGGTTTCTTCTTGTGATTTCTAGGCTACTGGATTCTCCACCCCTTCTACCTGGGGATCACCCTGGTTTCTTAAGGCTGTCGGGACAAAGTCCCAACCTTTAGCCTCGCCCAGACCCTTCTGGACACCTGAGTGAGTTCCTGCTTCCTTTGCTCCTCCTCTATTCCTGCCTCGTAATCTTCTCAAGTGACTTAATGTTACTTGCTCTACTAACGATGCTCTCCTACATTCCATGCCTTTGTCCCTGCTGGTGTCTCTGCCTGGAGGAGCCTTTCTCCCCATCCCCCACTGGTTAATTCATCCTGATCCTGGGGCCTCTGCTCCCCTTCCCCTATGTCCAGGCTGGGTGGGGTCTCTTCTTCATGCATCTGGCTGTCAGAGTACTGGTGGCTCTAGTGCCTTTTTTGCGTGAGTGACTTTCTCCTAGACAGTCCCCCTATGAGGGTAGGAGCCATGTTCCATCGTTCTTGGGTTATTTCTACTGCTGGGCATGGAAGAGGTGCGGGAAAAAATTGTTGACAAATGAATGAAGGAATGAGCGTTTACAGAGAGCCAGTGACCTGTCAGGGCAAATTCCATCCAAGGGCCTTTGTGGAGCCCCAAAGTGCTGAGTGTCTTATATGAGCAGTCATCACCAGGGAGGGTGGCTCTCCTTGGCCTACAGGGTAGGGTATTTGTGTTTTCTGCGGGGGGGCATTTCTTGCTTTGTGGCAATAGCCTCTTTGAATTTCCTTAAATACCTCCAAGGGAGGATGCATTTTCTCAAGATGTAAAGAGGAGTAATTTAAATAAATGGAAAGAAAATGCATTTTAATTGCATTATTACACTAATTTATGTCTCCTGCCCCCCCTTGAAAAAGTGCTTTTTCACAGGGTGGAAGCACATTAGGGTTGTGAGTTGAGACTAATTGTTTCAGATGGCTGCTGAGAGACAATGGGCTTTGTTTTTACAGCTCTCAAAGCAGGTGCGTAAACAGGCTCATTCAATCCTCTGCAAGGCCAGATCTGGCCGGCTTCATGACTCAGGGACCACAGCTGCAAGGTCTGCACTCTCAGCACAGTGGCTGGCACATAGTAGGTGCTCAGGAAGAATTTGCCCAGTGGATAAGTGACTGAATAATAGAAAAACAGGGCTGGGTGCATGATTAAGGAGGATTCAACATGGTTGGGTCTCTTCCATAGTACTTCCCTGTGAGATCTGGTTGTAGGGAGGAGGAAGTGACTGAACATCTCCTGGGTTTCTATATGCTGTTAGGTGTGGGGCAGCCACCAGACACGTTTCTTGTCTTAATCTCAGGTAAGCCCAGTTTACTACAGATCAGTCAGTTGAGGCCCAGACCAGTAAAGTCACTGGCCCAAAGTCTCAGTGTCAGAGAGGGGCCAGAATGAGGACCAGGTGTGCCAGATTCCAGCATTCAGAGTCTTCCCTCCTCCCAAGTCAGACTCTTTCACATAGTAGCTGCCACACATTGAACACTTACTATGTGCAGGCACTGAATTAGGCAGCTTTTCATATTATCCCAGTATCTAGCACATAAAGTGTGTCAAGTCAACGGCAGTAGTTACTCTTGAAAGGGTGGACCTACGCCAGCTGACTCCATCTTGTTCTCTGTCCTCCACCTTGAGTGACTATGTCCCTGACATGCCCCCTTTCCGAGAAAATCGCAGAAACCTCAGACCACGCCTCCTCCCCTTGAGTAACCTCCCGCTCACCAGTTCAAACTTCTGATCAAAACACACCTGGCGACCTGCATCACAGGACTCCGACCCTTCCCCAGCCAATGGGCCGAGGCCACGACCCTTCCCCAGCCAATCGGCTGAGGCCACAGCCATTACCTCACCAACTGCCCCTAGACCCCTATAAAACCTTTGTGCTTTTGAAACTCTCTCTCTCTCTCTCTCTCTCTCTGGTATCTCACCGCTGCATCGGTGCAGGTAGGGGATTGAGCTCGAGCTAGCTCGAATAAAGGCTCTTTTGCTTTTGCATCGGACTCGGCTCCCTGGTGGTCTTTGGGGATCATGAATTCTGGGCATAACACTCTTAATAAGGATCCCCACAAAATCTTTTAGAAAGAGGTATTGTTATTTCCACGGTGTAATAAAATGCAGATCCTGGTTCAGCAGGTCTGGGGCATGGCCTGAGATTCTGCACATTGATCATGCCTGCTCATGCTGCTCCTGGTTGCATACTGAGTAGCACGACACAGATAATAGAGCTGAGGCTCAGAGGAAGGAACTAACGTGCAAAGACTCCCAGTTGTCCAAAGGTCAGCTGTTTTCTCTCACCTTCTCCTGCCTCTTAGTCCGAGTCAGGTCCGCCAGCCCTGATGGCAGACCTTGGGGCTGTACTCTCCACGGTGGTCAGGGTACTCTGTAGGTGGACCATGTGGGGCCAGCTAATAGTGTGGGCCAGGCCCACTGGAGTGGACTCCTGGGCACTCTCAGTGTGAGAACCACTGCTCAAGGCAGATCCCTCCATCCACCCAACCCACTTCTCTTTTTTGTCCAGTTGTTGTCTTCCATTAAGCCACCTTTGTTTTCAATAACAGCTTTATTGAGATACAATTCACATACCACACAATTCACTTTAAATACAAAGTGTGCTAGTTAGTGGCTTGGCTTTTAATATATTCACAGAATTGTTCAATCATCACCACAGTTAATTTCGAACATTGTCCTCACCCCCCATAAGAACCCCTGTACCCTGCAGCTGGTATCCTCCAGCCCTTCTAGCCCCAGGGACCACTATTCTAGCTGTACAGATTTACCTATTCCCACGTCTCATATACAGCAGACTCCTTTATCTGTGGTTTCATTTTCCGCAGTTTCAGTTACCCGCAGTCCTGGAGCAGAGAATTCTCCTTCTGACGAATCTGCAGAAGGTCAATAGTAGCCTAACTCTACGTCACAGTGCCCGCGCCGTTCTCCTCACGTCATCCCCTCACGTAGGCTTTTTATCGCACAGCGTGGCAAGAGTGAGTACTGTGTAACGCGATACTTTGAGAGATTACATTCACGTAACTTTTATTGCAGTATTCTGTCATAATTGTTCTTCGATTTTATTTTTAGTGATTGTTGTTAGTTTCTTACTGTGGCTGATTTGCAAATTAAACTTCATAAGAGGTATGTGTGTAAAGGAAAAAACAGCGTGGTTTGGTACTGTCTGCGGTTTCAGGTGTCCGCTGTGGAACCCGGAACGTAACCCTCGGATCATAGGGGGACTCGTGTAAATGGGATTGTCCGTGGGCTTTTTTTTTTTTTAATATGAAATTTATTGTCAAATTGGTTTCCCTACAACACCCAGTGCTCATCCCAACAGGTGCCCTCCTCGATACCCATCACCCACCCCCCATCAACCCTCAGTTTGTTCTCAGTTTTTAAGAGTCACTTATCTGTGGTCTTTTGTGATTGGCATCTTTCCCGTAGCATAATGTTGTCAACGTTCACCCATGTTGTAGCATCAGTGTCATCCCTTTTTATGGCTGGGTGTTATCCCAGCGTTTGGGTATATCACAGTTACCGGTTAATGGACATTTCGGTTGTTTCGACTTTTTATTTGTTATGAATAGTGCTGCTGTGAACATTTACATTCAAGTTTTTGTATGGACGTGTCTTCGTTGTCTTGGATATGATGTACCTAGGAGTGGAATTTCTGGTCAAACGGTGACTCTCTGTTTAACTTTTTGACAAATGGTTGCACTGTTTTCCAAAGTAGCTATACCATTTTACATTCCCACCGGCAACAAATGACAGTTCTGATTTCTCTGCATCCTTGCTAATCCTTGTTATTATTTGAAGTTTTTATTCTAGGGTCACCTGGGTGGCTCATTGGGTTAAGCGTCTGACTTCAGCTCAGGTCTTGATCTCACAGTTGGTGAGTTCAAGCCCCGCATCCCCGTCAGGCTCTGTGCTGACAGCTTAGAGCCTGAAGCCTGCCTCAGATTCTGTGTCTCCCTCTCTCTCTCTCTCTCTCTCTCTGTCTCTGCCCCTCCCCCACTCACACCGTGTCTCTCTCTCTCAAAAATAAAAATAAACATTAAAAAAATTTAAAATTGAAGTTTTTATTTTAATGAGTGTGAGGTGGACATCTCCAGTTTTTGAGGCATCTCAACTACTGGAGTGCAAAGAAACTTCTTTAAAAAAGTTTATTTACTTATTTATTTAGAGAGATAGTGGGGGAGGGTCAGAGAGAGAGAGAAAGAGAATCCCAAGTAGGCCCCACAGTGTCAGCACAGAGCCCGATGTGGGGTTCGAACCCATGAACTGTAAGATCATGACCTGAACCAAAGTCAGACACTCAATCGACTGAGCCATCCAGGTGCCCCAAGATAACTTTTTCTTATTAAAAAAATTTTTTAAAAATATGTACTTATTTTTGAGAGAGAGAGAGCAGGGTAGGGTCAGAGCAAGAGGGAGACAGAGAATCCAAAGCAGGCTCAGTGCTGTCAGCACAAAGCCCAACATGGGGCTTGAACTCACAAACCATGAGATCATGACCTGAGCTGAAGTCAGATGCTTAGCCAACTGAGCCACCCAGGCCCCCCAAGATAACTTTTTCTAATAACTGCTCTCCAGCTGTGCTATGTTGACCTCCCCTTTCTTCCAGATGGCAATGGCTGTCCCTTTATCAACATCTGAACTAGATTATAAATGTTTTCAACTACTTCCAGTTATTAGAAGTGTTTTGTGCCAGTATTAAAGACTGAATCCTATTCACTTAAAAAATGCAATCTCATTTTGATTCAAGACTCTTCTCCCAGAGCTGTGTCTCTAAATGTGTGTGTGTGTGTTTTTTTTTTTTTTTTTTTTGCGGGCCATATAAGGGGAGAGGCTGTGTCATCAGTGACCACCCCATTTTCTGTTCTACGTTCTGGCTTCTCTGGTGGGGAGGGGAATGAGAGGGCACCTGTCTCCTTATTTGGTGAGGAGACTGCGGACCCCTCTGTTGGTCAGTGCTGCTTTTCCAGTCAACGCAGCTGGCTGTTTAGTGCCCTCTGTGTGGAGAACACCCAAACACAGGCTGTCTTTGGGGATACTTTACTGAATTCTTTGGGAGGCCCTGTGGGATCTTCTCACACCACAACTCTCTCTGATATTGGAGACCTGGCTCCACCTGACATCTCCCACTAACCCTGAGACCCAGCCAGGGCAGCCCCCTTCTCAGACCATTCCCAGTAGAGGCCTGCAGCGTCGATCTCCACTCCTACCGGGGTTTCAGTGGGGGAGAAGGCCTCAAGGGCTGGGCCGGAAATAGCTTCGCTCTGTGGTCACTGTGTGTCTCCAAAATCTGAGGAACCCACACCTGTCATTCATTTCTCTTCTTCCACTGACTGCAGTTGTGGGAGTGGCAGGGGGAGGTGAGTATTGGGACAGAAACCTCAGAAGGCTCTGTGAAGAGTGCTGTCCCTGTCCCCCCCCGCCCCCCCCCCCCCCCCCCCCCCCCCCCCCCCCCCCCCCCCCCCCCCCCCCGGCCGGCCGCTGGGGACTTTCTGAACTGGGAATGTTGGAGAATTTATTGCCTTTCCCCTGGGCTTTGGACTTAAACAGTGATACCAAGAAAAAGGAAAGAATCTTACCTTCTCTCATTACTTTTGGTTCTGTGGGGCAGGGAGGAGGCCCTCCTTTGGTTCTGTGGGGCAGGGAGGAGGCCCTCCAGTGCCCCAAGGTGGGCCAAGGAGCAGCCCCTTCTCAGGAAATTCAAGCTAGGCAAACAATCGGTGACTTCCGCAGTTGTGAATTCGAATGACATTCGAGTAAAAAATGTATGAAAAGCATTTCCAGTATGCAGAAGCAGACACAGAGCATAGGCACAGGCAACTGAGAAAGCCTTCCTGACCAGCCCAACATGCTCATCTTGCACCTTCTCAACTGCACACCTAGCCTGGACGGGATGAGTTTGCATATGCTGTTTCCTAGGCCATTTCTCAAGGTCCAACATGCCAGCTAAGAGCCTGCAACTGGCTTCAAGTCCCTATTCTATCTTCACCGGCTGTGGGACCTACAGAGGGTCACTGATCATTTCTAGGCTTTGGAGTTCTGATCTGTATAATGGGAATATTAATATTGTCTACCTCGCAGGCTTGTGGGTACTGGAGAAAGGCAATGCATGTGTGTCTTAGTCCGTCAGACTGCTATAACAAACTACCATAGACTGAGTGGTTTATAAACAACCGAAATATATTTCTCATAGTTCTGGCTGGAGGTTTAAGATCCAGGTGTCAATAGATTCATTGTTTGGTGAGGGCTCTCCAGCTGGTTTGTAGGTGGCCATTTCTTGTGTCCTCACATGGGAGAAGAGGCAAGAGAGATCTCTGAGGTCTCTTTTAAAAGCGTACTAATCCCATTCATGAGTGCTCCACCCTCATAACCTAGTCACCTCCCAAAGGCTGATACTGTCACATAGGGGGTTAGGATTTAACATTTGAATTTGGGGGACACCTGGGTGGCTCAGTTGGTTGAGCATCTTGATTTTGGCTTAGGTCATGATCCCAGGATCATGGGATAGAGCCCTGCTGAGTGTGCAGCCTGCTTCTCTCTCTCTGCCCCTCTCTCTTGCTTGTGCTCTCTCTCCCTCTCTCTTTAAAATAAACAACAACAGGGGCGCCTGGGTGGCTCAGTCAGTTAAGCGTCTGACTTTGGCTCAGGTCATGATCTTGCAGTTCGTGGGTTTGAGCCCTGTGTTGGATTCTGTGCTGATAGCTCATAGCCTGAAGCCTGCTTTGGATTCTGTGTCTCCCTTTCTCTCTGCCTACCCTACCCCCCCCCCCCATCAAAAATAAATAAACATTAAAAAAAATTAAAACAACAACAACAAATTTGAATTTTGGAAGGATGGAGACATTTAGCAGCAATGTGCCTTATTTGGAGTCTGTATAAATTAAGCACTCAATTCTTCCTTCCCTGATTCCATCACAATTTGCTCTTAATGAATAATTTAATATATGAATTTGAATCACTACCTTCACTAATTGCAGAATGAAAAACTATTTCCTGGTATAGAGGAAGCCAGTCAGTAATGGGGCAGATAGGCTGTGTGGAGAGGTGTGGGTGGTGACCCGTCTACCTTTCCCACCGTCTCATGAGGACAGCTCTCTACCCATGACCTCCACCTAATCACAAGGACACAAGATGCAGTAGAGATGTAAGAACAGGTCTCATGCCTGAAGATGCCTGGTCCAGAGCTATATTACAAAATTCAAATCCCACCTGATTCAGGTGCTATCATGGTAACAAGAGGGAAATGTTTGAAAAAGCTCTGCATTGTATTTATATCTAGAAAATAGTGGAAACACTTTTAATTTTGTTTAAATTTATCATAAACTTCTTCAGAAGGGAAATCAAATTATAATTGCCTATTACAAAAATGAAGATGGCTGGGATTGTATGAGGCAGGAAAATAATTTTAAAATGTTCATTTTGAGTTAACATCTCAATTTATGAGAAGTCATAAATACCATTAATGAACTATGAGTATCTCCTACTCTTATCAAGTTTTACGGCTTTCCACAATTTTCTTAAACAACTTTCACACTTAGACATCTTCCTTTTTATTTATTTTTGAGAGAGAGAGAGCAAGCAGGGGAGGGACAGAGAGAGTGAGAGAGAAAAAGAATCTCAAGCAGGCTCTGCACTGTGAGAGCAGAGCCTGATGTGGAACTTGAACTCATGAACTGAACTGTGAGATCATGACCTGAGCCAAAATCAAGAGTCAGATGCTTAACCGATTGAGCCACCCAGGCACCCCCATGCTCAGACATCTATACAAATAATGGGATATCGTTTAGATGAGTAAAGATGAGCTCTGTAACACAAGAAGATAACATATGAAAGGGGACTCGGCACCTAAATACAGAGGTGAGTGAGGTTATGTCTCATCTTAGGGCCTTCACCTCTGTTAATCATCCAGCTAACTAAAACCTCTTTGCTTAGTTCAGAAACGTATATTCAGTTTTCTTATCATTTTACATCTTAATTTTAAAAGTGCTTCTGGGTCCAAAGACATGGTTCCATAGTTTCCTCTCAGTTAGATATGATTTTTGCATCAGTGGGAGAGATAAGTTCTCATTTATTGGATCTGCCTTGTTCTGTTTCATCCCAGCAGGCCACAGGGAACTCTCAACCACTGGCATGTGGCTTTACCTGTCTAGAATCGAGGAGAGGGCATCAGGTCAGGCTATCAAAAATTCTGGATGCTTTTTATGTGAGGCCTGGAGTCAGTCTCTGATCCGACAGTGATAACACCAATAGTTTCTCCTGCATCCATATCCCTTTGTGGTATATCCAGATGCCCACCTGCCTGTATTGCTTGGTAGAACAGACTTCTTTGTCATCTTTGTTCTATGAGGTGGGGCAGAGTTATGAATTCTGTTGCTGTTGCCTCAGGCTGGCCTTTCCCCCATATTGCATCCTATCAGCTTCTTAGCAATGCCTGGCTCTGTCCTTATGTTTACTCGCTTTTGTGTCTCTGCACCATGAAATGATTTGACTTTTCCCCTACTCCACTCATGTGTCTGCTTATAGTCTCTAAAGCCACACCACTTTACCATGATGTGCTGTTTTTTCATTTTTTTAAGTTTATTTATTTATTTTGAGGATGGGAGGGGCAGAGAGAGAGGGAGAGAGAATCCTAAGCAGGCTCTGTGCTCAGCACATGGCCCAACATGATACTCATGAACCATGAGATCATGACCTGAGCTGAAGTCAAGTTTCTTCAGCTTAACTGACTGAGCCACTCGGGCACCCCTACCATGATATGTGTAATTATAAGTGTCTGGCCTGGAAGGGGACAGTTTCCCCAAATAGACAATATTAATAATCATTATATATGTCATGTAGAGAGCACTCTTAGGCTCTGTCTCTCTTTCTTAACACACACACACACACACACACACACACACACACACACACTCTTAATCATAAATATAAAACGTTATAGGGGCACCAGGGTGGTTCAGTTGGTTAAGCTTCTGACTCTTGAATTTGGCTCAGGTCATGATCTCATGGTTTGTGAGTGTGAGCCCTGCATCTGGCTCCGGGCTGACAGTGCAGAACCTGCTTGGGATTCTCTGTCTCTTTCTCTCTTTGTTTCTCCCCTACTCATGCACGTGTGCTCTCCCTGTCTCTCAAAAATAAATTAACAAACATTAAAAAAAATTATAAATCCATGGGAAAATATAATAAGCATAATTATTTATTGTAGCTTCTTTCTGTGTTTAATTTCCTTTGTCTTTAGTATATTTTTCATTTTTTTTTCCCAAGTTGAATCTCAAGTGGTGAACTCAGTCCTTATTTGTTTGAAATAATCTCACTGTGAAATACTAGTTTAGCTGAGCACAGTGTCATAGGTTGACAATAGTACTGTCTCAGCATTTTGAAGCTGTTTTCCCATAATCTTCTGACATTTGTTGATGGTATTGTTGATGATGTACTGCTTAATTATTACTATTTTGCAGGAAATCTGTTATTTTGAAGTCTATAGCAGTGTAATTGGTATTATTTTGCTGGAAATTTGTTTTCTTATCTCTAGGTCTTATAAGATTTTCTCTACATCTTGGGAATTCTGTAGTTTCACTCTGTGTATAGGTTTAGATTTGTTTAGATTTTATTTTCTTCATACTCATTACGGTTCTTAAATCTGGGAATCCGTGTCTTCATCAAGTCTCGAAAATTCTCAGCTATTATTTCTTATCATTTCTTCAAATATTACCTCCCTCATTCATATCTTTTCCTTCTGGAAATCCTATTAGATGTAAGTGGACATTGTCATTCTATCCTTAGCTCTCTTAAGTGCTCTTTCATATTTTTACATCTCTCTGTTTCTTTGTGCTGAATCTGTAGAATTTCCTGAGGGTCATATTTCAGTTCACTGCTTCTCCATTCAGCTTTGTCTAGTACTGTTTTGCTAAATCTGTCTCAAGTTTTTTAAACATTATTTTGATGGTTGATATTTTTTAAAAAAGCTGTATTGAGATGTACTTCATATACCACATAATATACCCAATATTGGTGAAGTGTACAATTCAATGGTTCTTAATATAAATGGCTGAATTTTTAATGTCCAAGAATTCCATTTGTTTATTTTAAAAACTTGCCTGCTTTAAAAAAAAAAGCCTTGTTCTCCTTTTATTTAACCCAATGTATTTATTTTGGGTTATTAATTTAAACACATTTATAATCCTTATTATGTTATTATCTGAAGCTCTTGTGAGTTTAAGCATTATTTTTTTTTCCTTTAAATTGTATTTGTTTGCTGACTCTCACCCAAGGTGGGTTGGTTCCTCATTTGCCTTTTAATTTTGAGCTTATCTTCAGTGGACATTTACCTATTAGGATCACTCACAGTGTGGGAAGAAATTATGTCCGTCTGCAATAGTTTTTTAGTTACTTCTATCAGGGGCCCCAGGGATATTGCCAGCTTGTAACAAATTTCCATGCTAATTTATTAGCTTGTGTTTTTCTGGATTTTAATGATAGTGTACATTTTAACTATAAAGCTATGTGAAGTATGGGGCTGTGCTTATAAATTCCCAGGGAGGATTTTTTTTTTCCCATGCAGATCTCAGAGGCAGATAGGTATCCTCTTTTCTCCCTGTAATTAAGGATAGATTTTTTTCCTAGTCTACATAATCACCAAGAGTATAGCCCTTTGACGGTCCTAGCTTCATGTGGGCTTTTAAATTTCATCTCTTTGCTTAGGCTGATGGTCTCATATCACAGTGTCCTCAGATGGCAGTGAAACCCAAACCCTGCATATGTCCACCAGAAGACATATACAAGTGTTTATAGCAACTTTATTCATAATAGTTCTGAATTGGAAACAACCCAAATGCCCATTAACTATGGAATTGATAAGTAAATACCAGATTATTTTTATAGTGGAATATTACACAGCAATGAACAAGAACAAACTGCCGATACATGCAATAAGATGGATGTATGTCATAGACATACTATATAATAAAAGAAGCCAGATAAAAAAGAATAGTCAATGTATGGTCCCATTCCTATAGAATTATAGAACAGGCAAAACACTACTCTTTGGTGATGAATCATAGTAGTGGTTATACCTGAGTGGAGATATTGACTCAAGGGGGGTTTGAGGAAGACTTCTGTGGATATATTCTATATTCTGATCTGGGTGAAGTTTAGTTACATGGTTGTACACATATGTAAAAATTCATTAATCTCTATGCTTAAGAATTGCCCAATTGCTGTATGCTAATTTTGCCTCGATAAAAAAGTAAACAAAACTAAGACACCCCATATCCAGCCTCCCTGAGCAGCTATAAGGTAACTAACATGTTTGCCTCTCTGGTTTTGAGTTCCTTTCTGTTTTTAGGGCTTGGAGGTTTTCTTTTCTTTCTTTCTTTCTTTCTTTCTTTCTTTCTTTCTTTCTTTCTTTCTTTCTTTTTCTCTTTCTTCTTCTTCTTCCTCCTCCTCCTCCTCCTCCTTCTTCTTCTTCTTTTGATAATTCAGCTGAGAAGGTAAAAGAATATTTGTGATGTATTCTCTAGAATTCCTGCTGTTTCTTTGAGGATGGCTCACAAGAGTCCACCATATTGCAGACCTAGAAGTCTTGGGCCTCCTTCTGTCTTAAATCACTTTTGCATGCATGTAGCAGATGCATCCAGTAGAATACAAACTTTTTAGCATAGGTGTTTCTCTGTCTAGGTGTTTATGACAAGTCACTGTGGGGTAGATTTGTGTTCAGGGAGAGCCCTGGTGTGGGCTATTTTAGTTATAGAAGCATGAGTCTCCCAGTGACCTGGTAAAAGGATGGAATAGGGCCTGATGTGGCTGATGGAGACAAACCCTATCAATGATTCTCACATGCAAAGCTGATTTGGGGAGAAAAGCTGTGCAAATTTGCAGAAGGGTAAAGGAGTCTCCTGTAGGGGAAAGCATGCAGATTCTGATTGTCTGCATTGAGAGGTTCAGCTGTACTAAACCTTCTCTGAGGGATTAGGATGATGTAGTCTGAGGTCTGCCAGTAAAAAAGCAGCCATCATCTAGAGAGTCTGGAATGGTGACCCAGGTGCAACACTGAGGAGGTCACAAAAGGGCCATTTCTTTTTTTTTTTAAATAAAGGATGATTTTTTAAAGTTTATTTATTTTGAGAGAGAGAGAGAGAGAGAGGGAACGTGAGTTGGGGAGGTGTGGAGAGACAGAGGGGAGAGGGAGACAGAGAATCCCAAGCAGGCTCCGAGCTGTTAGTACAGAGCCCTATGTGGGACTTGAACTCACAAACTGTGAGATCATGACATGAGCTGAAATCAAGAATGGAAGCTTACCTGACTGAGCTACCCAGGTGCCCCTGGAGGGGCCATTTCTGACACAGCATATGGCTGAGATGAGAAGCCCTTTGTGACCCAGCCCCCCTTTCACTAGAGTTAAAGTTGAGAAATACTGGCTGTGCCTGAGGTGTAACCTGAGGGACCACAGCATGGGAAACCAAGCATAAGAGCCTACATGGCCTGTACAGGGAACTGGAACAATAACAGCACCACCTCCATATGGACAGAGGATCCACCGACTGTGTGGGGCCAGTTGTTTACAGCAGCCCTGTGAGGCACAAACACACTCAGTGACAGATGAAAACTGGGGCCTCCTTGTGGACAGGTGAGACTTTCCAGCCCTCACTGCACCTTGCCTTCAGAAGTAGAACTGGACCCCTCAGGCTGAATATACTCCAGTGGTATGGTAGACTCAGGGGCTTGGTTAACCAAAAAATATTTACAGCTTCCTCTTCCCTTGTTGTCTCTACAAAGAGGGTGATGAACTTTCTCAACTTCCCAGCTTCCCTTGCAGCTATGGTCATATGATCTACTTCTAGCCAATAGGATGTAGGCAGAGTTCCCATTTCACGTGAAAAGGCAAAACCTCTTTGCCCTTTGCTCTTCCCCCTTCTTCCCACAAGGAGGCACAGCAGCCTTCCTGTGACCATAAGAATGAATGACAAACTTAAGGATGCTGAACCAGAAGCCTGGATCCTTGAGGATATTTTCAAGCAGTGGTTCAGCCCTGGGCTGCCTAACTCTGGATTTGTTGTAATGGGAGAGAAATACATCTCTTTTGTGTTATTAACCCACTGTTAATTGGGTTTCCTGATGCTTACAGTAGAACCCATTCTTTAAAAAAAAATGTTTTTTTAATGTTTATTTATTCTTGAGAGAGATATAGAGTGTGAGCATGGGGAGGGGTAGAGAGGGAGACACAGAATCCATAGCAGGCTTTAGGCTTTGAGCTGTCAGCACAGATCCCAACATGGGGCTCGAACTCACAAACTACGAGATCATGACCTGAGCTGAAGTGGGACGCTTCACCGACTGAGACACCCAGGTGCCCCTTCAGTAGAACCCATTCTAAGTGCCACAAGGGAGAGGCCTAAGAGGGTTTCCTAACAAGGGCTTGCAGCTGCTTGAATGATTAATTGGAAAAATGAAAGAAACGTGCTCATGTTTGTAGCCTCAGCTGGTTATGTGGATCATGTAGTTTGAGGCCTTATCTCATCATTCTCAAAATGGCACTATGACAGAAACAAAACAGGCCTGATCCACACTTGATACCTTTGGAGACTAAAGCCCAGAAATATTCAATGAGGAATTTCTAATTATAAAGTAATACAGGTTTATTGTACACTCTGGAAAATATAGAAAAGTATAAGAGGAAATTACTTGATATCCCCTCCCCACCACACAGCGTTTTCATACATTTTATTTTGGTCGTTTTCTTTTGTACAAGCACACATCAATACACACTGGATTTTTTGTTTTTTTCTTAAGTGGCTTTCCAAAGGCCCCCAGATTGCCACTGTGGAAACCAGGATGGAAGCTGGGATCATGGTATCAGGACTAAGCATAACCATTTTGCTTAATAGATAGTAGACTGTATAACTTACTAGTTTTTACCCTTCAAAGAATGAGAAGAGAGAGGATCCAGAGAAGGCCACGGAAGGTCATCCAAGGACTGTGGTAGGCAAAGTGCTGCCCTCTTTCCAGTCTTACTTAGAATTTTGTTTTCTTACTCAGAATTTTCTCTGTGGTGACCTGGCTTTAGTGGAGCACAGTGACCACTGCACTAAGGTTGTCTTGTTCTCTGGAATAAGCCAGTGGTCGGAGTCTCCTGACGGGCCCCGGGAGATGGTCAGCAGTCAGAGTGGGGGCACCTCTGTCCCTTCATGCTGGTTAGAGTCCTGGGGTCCTAGAAGGTTTGGAGAAGAAGGAAGGAGGAGGAAAAATGGGGGTGGTAGGAGGAGAGAAAAGAAGGAAGGAGAAAAAGGAAGAACAGACATAGAAAAAGCAAAGCTCTGTAGACACCTGATGGATGGGTTTCTTCCATCCCTATACCCTAGACATGCTCTCCTGGGCCTGCATTTCTGTCCCAACATGATGTTAGCAAAACACACACAGGCCTGGTTTCAACTTCCGCTTCTTACCCGATGTGACTTTGGCAGATTCTTTAAATTCCTGGAGATTCTGTTCCCTTTTGTGTGTCGTGGGATGACAGACAAGGCTACCACAGCAGTTACAGAGAACAGGGTGGTTTGGGTTGGTAAAAACCTAACACTTGACTCTCCCTGGTGCCAGGTGGGGATGCCTGGTGGGAAGCGTTAGTGTGCCCTAGCTTTCTTCAGAGTACACAGATTCTGTCTTCTAACCTGACTGGCACAGTTCATATGGGGGAAGGAGACAAATGTCTCTACTGCTCAAATTTACATGTGGTGGAGGCTGGTAGAGGAGAGAAGAAGGTCAGCATTTCAGACCCTCCCACAGTTCTTGCTGCTAGAAGACAAGAGCTGGAGAGATGGACTCGAAGAACAGGAGTGTGGCTGGGCTCCAGGAACTCTGAAGCCGGTGTCTCAGACATTTGCTATGAGTATATCTCTCTCTCCTCTTCTTCCTCCTCCTCCTCCTCCTCCTCCTCCTCCTCCTCCTCCTCTTCTTCTTCTTCTCTTATTAATTCACCTCGTGGCTCCTTTTGGCAAATATGCTTCATTTTCTTCCTGAAAATTGGCTTTCTTCATCTGCTGAAACATGGCACCTCCAGAGGGTTATGTGTTACAGCCTTAGTGACCACAGTGACATGTTACAGGCCTGAACTGATTCTCTCTCTGGTCTCGATTCTAAAAAACCCAGGAAAAGGTCTCACTGGCTGAACATGGAATAGATGCCCACACTTTGACCAATCACCTAGGGTCATGTAAAAACTCTGTAGCCCCCCAGGATCCATATGGAAGGATAAGGGGGTGGAGATTTAGAATAAGAGGTGCTAGGAGGCAATTCCATACGAGTTTACTATGGGAATTCACATGTAAGGAGTGTTTTGGGGGAAAGGCTGGAGTCCTCAGGGAAAGCTGGACAGTGAGAAACCCCAAGAGACACCAGAACAGGGTGTGATAAACAGGGAGGTCTGATAGTCAATCTTAAGCTGTTTTCTTTGCTGGGATGTAAAACTACTCTGTGTCTTCAAACACGCTGCAAAGCCTGTCCTATGCTTTTGAATGCCTGTGTGAGTGATTTGGGTGGAATGAAAGTTTCTATGTCTTACACCCTGATTGGTGCCTAGTAGAAGGGAGAGGTAGGTTGCAAAATGTGGATGTGGTGAGGTAAATGTGCTTAGAACTAGAATTTTCTTCAAGAATGTGAACTACCTGGGAATTTTCAAAAATCTGGAAAATAGCAAAGGGTTTTCTATGGAATGAGAGGAGCTGCTTGAGTCAACTTTAGTTAAATATCAGTGGATCGGGGCTTCAGCTGACATTTGTGTTAGTATGCAAAATAGGGGTAGACTCTATATAACGAATAAGAAATGATGTAACATATACAGAGTTTAGCGTTCAATAAATATGCAGTAAATAGTAGTTACTGCCTCCCTCACCCATCTTACTCCCAGTATTCAGGGACATGATTTTAAATACTTTCTTAGATTTACTTTTGGGTGAAAGAAAATATTTTTGAAAGGGTAAGGGTTTTGGAAGTAGACAGACCTAGATTTTCATCTATTTTTGTCTCTTATGGAATAGTTTCTCCAATTTATATAACCTCTCAGACATCTCTCTCTGCATCTACATCATGGGGGTAATGATGCCAACCCTGGGGTATGGGGTTAACAGGTGAGAGGAAGCACGTAAAGCACCCCAGTGCCTGACGCATACAATGGTGCCCACTAAAGAGTGATTCCATCCACTTCCCGTGTTTCTTTCTCATTTCTTCAATTTCACTATAGGCTCCTTGAGGGCAGAAATCGTGTTTAATAATAACATGGAGTTGTTTTATTTTTAAGCCCATATTTCTCATATGATTCTCCTAATGGTCTTGTGAGGAAGGCAGAACAGAGTCTTATTTCTTCCACTTTAAGGAGGAGTTAAGGTGTGCTTAGCATACAGCTTGCACATGTCTGATGCTTAATGTTTGTTGAGTGTATGTTGAATGAATTCCACATGTGGTGTAGTCACTCTGTGACTACTTATTGAACCCACCCACTTCTTTATTCATTCGTCAAATATTTATTGAGTGCTTGCTGTGTGCCTATCTGTGAACCACAGCAAAAGCCCTTGCCCTTGCGGTGCTCAGTTTGTAGGGAAATAAATTAATAAATTAATGACTAAATGAATTGAGAAGATAAGGAAGAGTTGCTGCTTGGATTCCAGTGGCTATAGAATGAATGTTTGTGCCCCTTCAGAATTTCTGTGTTGAAACCCGATCCCCAATGTGATGGTTTAGGAGGTGGAGCCTTTGGGAAGTGATTAGGTCATGACGTTGGAGCTCTCATGAATGGAAGTAGTACCCTTATGCAAGAGACCCCAGGGATCTCTCTTGCCCTTTAACCACTTGAGGAACTGTCTATGAACCAGGAAGACAGCCAGCATTCAATATCAAATCTGCTGGCACCTTGATCTTGGATTTCCAGGCTCCACAACTGTGAGAAATGAATGTTTGTCGTGTAAGTCACCCAGCACATGGTTGTATGTTATAGCAGTGTGAATGGACTAAGCAGCAGTCCTGGATATTTTCTTTCTGACCTTTGAAAAAGGAATACTTGCAGAATTTTAGAATGACAGATACGGAAGGAACTTTGGGGGAACATCTAGTCCTGTCAAATATACTTTTTAAAACCTGAGAACACTATGTTCCAATGAGAACTTGTGACCAGTAGCAGATTTCTAAAGCAGATGCAAAAAGTGCTTCTTTGTATCTATTTCCAATTCCTTAAAAATATTCTTTGGCTCCCAAACTCTTTCTAGCTACCATTCTGCTTCTCTACTTCTCTTACAAGACTTGAGATGGTAGATTATATACATAACCTGTCTCCGTTCTCTGTGCTCCTACTCCATCTCCAACCCCCTGTCTGGATGCACCCCATCTTCCATCAGAATGGGTCTGGGCACAGTTGTCCTTCTGTTTTCATTCTACCTGACCTCCTGCCAGCTGTGGCACAACTACTTCTTCCTAGAAACACACTCATCTTTGGTGTCTATGGAACACTTCTCTCCTGGTTTCCTGCTGATTTGTCTGATCCTCCATCTCCTCTATTGGCTCTCCTCTTCTATGTTTTGAGTTTCCTATGAGTCAGTCTTAGGTCTTCTCATTTACTTCCATAGACATTTCCTAGGTAATCTCATTGATTACTCATTGATTTTTTTTTTTTTTGAGAGCGAGAGAGGGTGCAAGTGAGCAAGGGGTGGGGAGTGGTGGGGGGGGGAAGAGTGAGAAAGAGAGAGAGAGAAGAGGGACTCACCTAAAGTGGGGCTCTTGTTTTTACCCAAAGCAGGGCTTGTGGTCACCTGAAGCGGGGCTCGAACTCACAAACCATGAGATCATGACCTGAACTGAAGTCAGATGCTTAACTGACTGACCCACCCAGGTGCCTGATGCCCTCAGTTTTAAATATCATCTATATTTTGAGATCGTCTAAATTTCTTTCACCAGCCAAAATTTCTCATGAACCCCAGACTTAAATATCCAAATGCCTGCTTACCACTTTGATATCTCACAGTAACTCAGAATTCTTACCCAAAATGAGAGCTCTCTGCCATATTCAAACTGTTTAACTCCAATTTGCCCTCTCAGTCCACCCGCCCCCACCCCTGCTCCCAAGAAGCCACTTGCTCAGTCCTGGGGATGTCCTGTGATTTTTTTCCTCTCCCTCAAACCAAGCACTCACTCCTATAAGCCTGTCTCTTTCCTCCCCCTAAATGTACTTTCCACTTGTCCAGTTTGTCCATTTCCACTGCCACTGCTTGTGGTTTCAGCCCCATCAACTTGCTGGGATCGCTATAATCTCAGCCCCTTACCCAGTCTCTCTGTTTCCACTCTATTAAAATACAAATAATTTCATAGTATGCTGAGGTGTAAAGATCCTTCAGTGCCCTTGCAGGACCTCACAGTAAAATCTGAGCTGCTTTCCAGTGTGTGGCAGACCCTCTCTCCAGGTGAGGATCTCTCACCGTGCCTACCATGCCCTAGTCACACCCACCTCTCTTGGTCTCCCACACGGGACAGAGTCTTCCTAGTTTCAGGGCTGCAGCACACATAGCTCCCTCCCTGAGCCTGGGACTGTCTCTCTCTTACTCCCCCTGGCTAGCCCCTTTTCAGTCTTGGTCACAGCTGAGTGGCTCCTCTGAGAACCTTTTCTAAACATCCTCTCTGAATAGCTGCCTAATTTTCTTTGTTACTTCACCCCGTTGGTTTCCCTCATGGCACTTGTCACAATTTGCAGTTATTTATCTGTTTACTGGCTTATTGTCTGCCTCTCTTACTAGATTGTGTGCCCACGAGGCCAGGGCCCACATCTGTTTTGGTTATTGCAAAGTACCTAATGCAATATGTACCTGTTGAATCAATACTAATGGATGATGTCTAAGCCAGAAGATTGGTCTTCTGGCCTCAGTTTGTTGTTGCCTTTCTCTCAGTGACTGTAGAGGCTACTGTTTTGGTTGCCCAGCACCTCTTCCTCTAATTTAGTCTGGAAACACACCTGGGGTGGGTGGGGGGAGTGGATGAAGTATGTGGACTTGGTTGGGCCAGCAGTGGTTCTCTATGGCCCAGGAATGGGCATGTGACCCAAGCCTGGTCAACCTGAATGTGCCGCTGAGGTTCTGCTAACTGAGGTTGGCAGGAAAAGACTTTCATTCCTAATTAGTTGTGAGGCGGTAAGGATGTTAGCTTGCAGCGCTGGGGCAGTTGGTCTGAGAGTACAAAGCCAGAGATGCAGAGACAAGAGGCAGAGAGTGAGGGAGTCCTGATGGTGTCCCTGTCATGGGCAGCTCCCTGAGCATGCTCAGATCCTGGAATGACCTGTACCGCTGGCTCATTGCCCCTGACATTTCCTGTCCTTGACACACACGCTCACAGAAATCGCGAATATCGAGGAGCAAGTTTTTTCTGGATAAGCGTCAAAGCCTTTTATTTTCAATATTCTTTTTTCTTTGAGCTGCTGGGGGAACTTTCTTCTTCATTACCAGTGTCACACGGAGAGCTTGTGTGCCACAGGCTTTGATCTAAAACTGTTGAAAGTGACAGCAGCTGCTTTTGCTGAGCAGTCTCACCCCAGGCACCCCCTTCCCCACAATGCGGCTGGATAATGAAATGCAAATGGTCTGGCCAGAGCTCTGCCGGTGAAGGATGCCCTGCCTGCCTCAGGAAATGCTGGCTGTGCAAGCCTGCCTCTTGCCACTTCTCCAAATGGTCTTTCCTACCTCCAGCCACCCCGTTCCCTGCAGGTCCAAGGATCTGAACCGTTGAATGTCTGCATGAACTTGGATTTTCCCCCTTGTTGTTACGTGTGTTTAAACCTCCACTGTCATTTCATTTCATTTTTTTAAATGTTTATTTATTTTGAGAGGGAGAGAGAGAGTGGGGGAGGCACAGAGAGAGAAAGAGAGAGAGAATCCCAAGTAGGCTCCACGCTTTCAGCCCAGAGCCCAACGTGGGGCTCAACCTCATGAACCATGAAATCATGACCTAAGCCAAAATCAAGAGTCAGATGCTTAACTGACTGAGCCACCCAGATGCCCCTTCCATCTCACTTCTTTACTATGTCCACTCCCCTCCTAGGGCTTAGGAGTACCTGGGGCCTCCCAGTCACCTAATGATTGCTGCCTGAGTAACTTATACCTTCTGAGCTCCAGCTCCTCATTCTCCCTATCTAGCCTCTTAGCCTCAGCAGCCTTCTGTCATGTTGACAACTATCAGGTATAAGGTGAAGGTCTTTCTGCCACCTCCTCAGTTCCTTTTCCAGACTGTTTATTTCCTGCAGAGACCCATCTTTCTGTCTTGACCCTAGGCTGTAACCTTCAGACTCATCTAGACTCTTCTCTTTAACTTGCTCTACAGATCCAGGCAGCAGCCCTGTCCTGGTGATTGTTGATTGATTGTTTCATTCAATCCAATTACCAAGGACTCTCTGTCAAGTCTTGTGTAGGCGCCAGGGAGACAGAAAATAGAGCTGCTGTCTCTCGGTCTATTGCTTGGACCATTGAGGCAGAACAGCTGTGCCCCTAGCCCAAGGCTATATTAAAGCTCTCTAAACTGATTTTTTTGGTGTATTTCACTTCTCTGGAAAAAAATCTATCATGGCTGTCTGTAGTCCATAGAATGAAGTCCAACTTTAGTCTAGAGGTGTGCTGTCCAATGTGGTACCCATTGCCACATATAGCTATTGAGCACCTGAAATGTGTGCGCTCTGAATTGAGATATGTGGTAAGTGTATAATATATACAGAATTTCAGATACCTAGTACAAAAGAAGAAAAAGGAGAATATGAAATGACTCATTAGGTTTTTAATTAATTACAGGTTGAAATAATATTTTGAATACATAGGATTAAAGTATTATTAAAATTAATAACTTAAAATATTTTTTAAATGTTTATTTATTTTTGAGAGAGAGAGGCAGAGCGTGAGTGGGGGAGGGGCAGAGAGAGAGGGAGACACAGAATCCGAAGCAGGCTCCAGGTTCTGAGCTCAGAGCTGTCAGCCCAGAGCCGGATGCAGGGGTCGAACTCAGGAATCATGGGATCATGGCCTGAGCCGAAGTTGGACGCTTAACTGATTGAGCCACCCAGGTGCCCCTAAAGCTAACAACTTTTACTTAAAATTTTTTATGAGAATATTACACAGTCTAAAGTTAACACGTGGCTTGATTTTTATATTTCTATTGTTAGCACAGGTTCAGCATATGAGGCTTCCCATAATCTGGCTCCTAATGACTTAATATTATCTTATGTTATCCTCACAATAAGCAGATGTGGTTTCTATATTTGCATTACTTTATTGATGAAGAAAGTGAGTTTAGAGAGTCATGAGTGACTAGATAAATGGATGTGAAAGTCAGCACCCGGAACACATGTCTGAAGTCCCACAAGCCTCAGGGGAGTACTGTGTATCATCACATGCATGATGCCTGCATGCCACTGTCCTGTTCCCTCCCTTCTGCCAGTGTGTAAGATATGGAAAAGGGGCAATAAAATCATAAACCCTGACTGGACAGACCTGATACTGGAGGAGGACTGATTGTGCATTATTTACATCGAATTATATGTTAAGTGTGCTCAAGAAGAGTATCTAGTATGTGGACACCACTTGGTTAGCCTCCCACCATGCGTGGCCACCATGATCAACAGTTAAAAGTGAGCCTTGGTCTCAACCCAAGTTGGAGGTCCCTGGTGGCAGATTTCTTGGGCTCCAGAGGTTGCTCCTTACTTCAGAAGCTGGTGGGTGAGTAATTGAGTTGGTCAAAGTGGCCCCAGGGCCTACAGGAGTCAATGGGAAGCAGGGCCTTGACGTTGAGAGGACATCCTAAAAAACAAAGGACTTGGGGCAGCCAACCAGTTGTTAGGAGGTGGAGCTGGATGCTAACCAGCATACCGCATTGCATCCCAGAGAGCACTTCTCACCTTCTGTGCACCTCTAGTACCAAACATATAGTGGGGCTCTGTGTGCCACCTCAGGGAGTTGAAATTCAATCTGAAGACATGGGAGCTGCTGGACAGTTCTGAGCAGGGGAGTCAGATGGGGAGTTTTAAAGCCAGAGTCTAAGTGAGAAATTAAGCATGCCTGGAGCATGAATTGAACAGGCCTGCCAAAAGTCCATTTGCATGATGCCTTTGGAGATTCTTGAACAAATTCATTTAAGGAAAAAAGGAGCCAGGAATGATGAGCTGGACCCTTGGTTTCTGGAACAATGGAGCGATTCTTGTGCATCATGGTCTCTTTCATTCATACCAAAGACTGTATGATGCCTGGCACTCCTGCTTGTGTTGAATTAGCTGGCAGATGCCCATCGATGATGGCTGGCAGGTAGGTGCCTGGTGGATATGGGTAGGGCAGGAGTGGGGTCTGCCAGTAGTTAACTGCCTCTGCTGTTGAGAAGCATGCACAATACAGCCCCTGGTAGAACCAGACATGAAGGGTAACTTGGCAGGGGGTTGGAATTCCTGACGAGAAGGCTGGGGAGGGGCTGTAGGCATTTTTGTTCATGTGGCTCCATCTGCCCCCATAGGCTCTGGGAATTTGAGAATGCTGAGTTTCTAGTGCTTGGAGCACCCCTAATTATTTATTGATATCTGAGGTGGGTGTGGGGACAAGAAGGGAGATGTGGCATTGCTCAGTATCTGGTGGCTGATTTTCTCAGAAACCCATGGAGGAATTCCTGATTCTGGGAGTCTTTCAGGGCCTTTTCCTCTTTTTCTGATCACAGGGCAGCTTCTCAGTTTTGACAGATAAGTGTATTCAAAGAACTGCCTATTCAGAATTAATCTTCCAGTTGGCCTGACCCTGCTCCCACAGCTGGTGTAAGCTCCTCTGTGGTGTACCTCCCAGGAATGGATAAATGGGCAGTCAGGGGCAAATAGCTTCATAGTCAACTGAGCGTAACTTAAAAAAAAAATTAGTTTTTGCATTTGAGACAAAAATGGAATGACACTGGCCAGTGCTAACTCAGTGACATTTACTTTTTTATTTTTATGTTTTGCATTTGAGGCAAAAATGGAGTGGCACTGGGTGGTGATAACTCAGTGACATTTCTCTGTTCTCTTTGTTCAGGAAGCTCCCTTTCAATTTCTCACCCAGGCAACCACTGAGTCCAGACACTTTGGCTTATCTATAGGGGTCAGGAAAAAGATAATTGTGTTGATTACTCTTTTCTAGTCAGTCTTTGAATTGGGAAAATTTAGAGTACATAGATCTCCTATACCCATGTTGTACAGATGGGGAAACTGAGGTTCAGGGAGAGATATGACTTATAAAATGAAGAGCTCCAAGCAAAGTGTACTCATTGGCTCCCTACATAGGCATTTGGCTCATGAAGGGATATCTTGGCTATTTTGGATATCATGGAGGGGTATCCTGTGACCAGCTGTAGTGAGTCCCATTCCTGCATTTCATTTGACCCTTGTCACCCAGGCAAGCAGCACAGTGACATGGGAAAGGCTCTTTGCAGGACATCAGAGAGCTGGGCTCCAGGCCTCTCTCCATCTTTTTGGGCCAGGTGGCCTGGGGCACGCTGTCTGAATACCAACGCTGTACTTTTCTTACCACTTTACTGGGTTTGGATAAGATGTCTCTTGAGTGTGAAGCACAAAAATTCCTAAATGATCCAAAACCTACATGCATTAACTAATACAGACTATCTGTACAGACTATCTGTACCATAGACTGGGTGGCATAAACAGCAGACACTTATGTCTCATAGTTCAGGAGTCTGGTAAATCCAAGATCAAGATGTCAAACAGATTTGGTTCCTGGTGAAAGCCCTCTTTCTGGCTTGCTGTGTCCCCACATTGTGGAGAGAGCAAGTTCCAGTCTCTCTTCTGCTTCTTACAAAGACATTAATCCCATTGTGGGGACTCTACCTTCATGATCTCCTTTAAACCTAATGACCTTCCAAAGGCCCCAGCTCTGAGTACCATCACATGGGAGACTAGGTTTCAACATATGAATTTTGGAAGGACATGAACATTCAGTCCATAACACATGCCTTTATATGGTGATTGTTAAGATTCAGAGTGTGTTCAGCACCGGGAATATAGAGATGAAAGATGTGCTTCCTGTCCTCAGGGAGTTTCCAGGTGAACAGATGACAGCCACGGAAACAGCATCATCTAACTTGGCCAAACAATGGGTGAGTTTCCTGAGCTTAGCCAGGGGATGAGGAAGAAGGCAGTAATAGCTGAGAAGCAAGAGACATAGGCTCACAAATCCTCTCCTCCTACCTGCTGGCCAAGAGGTCTGAAGCACAGGCTGGGAATTCATTTCTCTGGCTCACAAAGACACCTGGGGACATGCAAATGTGGGGAGGAGGCATTTTAGTTATTTCCAGCCATCAATATTATGGCCAGTAGGTGAGCATCCAGAAGCAGCAGAGGGCAGGTAGAAGGGCATGTTGAAGAGGGGCTGGGGTTAGGGTGGGCCTCAGAGGGGAGGTCAGGGATAGGAAGATCGCTACTATGCTGCTACCTTGCTAAGAGAGATAGTGGTCTTCATCCATGTCTTTGGGTCAGATGGTTTTCTCCACACTTCCTTCTCTCTCTTTCCTCTTTCTCCCCTCTTTCATTTAGAGAACTTTTCCACAGAAGGAAGTTGAAAAGAATCTATGGTATGGGGCTCACCCAGTCCTCCTGACTGGGCAATAAACTCTGCCATTTTTACCCTCATAGGATTTTAACTTTGTTGTTCAGTGAAAATTATAGAGAATTTGAGAATTATCAAAGAATTATGATAAAGAATTATCATAATAAAGAATGATAATTATCATAATAAAGAATTATGATAAAGAATTATCAAACTTGCTTTTGAGAATTATCTCCGGCCACTGTTAAATCTAAGCTCATGTGCTGGGCCACCTGCTGTGACAGAGTACCAAAATTATTTTAGTATTAGTATGAGTCGTGTAATTGAGAATGTAAGTGTTTAAAAACATCACATATTCAGCATTAGGCTAAAAGTAGGTTGTTCCTTCCCACCCCTTACCATATTCTTTTGCCAAACCTCTATCTTGCTTATCTGCAAGCTAATGTTAGTGATTTCACTATTTTCATAACATTCTAATGACTTGAAACAATTGAGAAAACATCTGGAATGGTCACATTTAGCTGAATAATACTTTTACTGTATTCCCACTTTGAAGCTCCATATTATTGTTACTTTTAGTGACAGCTTTTTTGAGATATAACTCACATCCCCTATAATTCACTCAAAGTGCCTAATTCAATGTTTTTCAGTATATTCACAGATTCAAGCAATCATTACCACCCTCAATTTTAGAACATCTTCCTCACCACAGAAAGAAACCCCATAACCATCAGCAGTAACTTCCCATTTTCCCCCAACCTCCTCATCCCCAGAAACCACTAATCTACTTTCTGTCTCTGTGGATTTGCCTATTTTGGGCATTTCATATAAATGGAGAGCCATACAATATGTGGTCTTTTGTGACTGGCTTTTTTCCACTTGGCATCATGTTTTCAAGGTTAATCCATATTTCAGTATGTATCGGTATTTAATTTCTTTGTATTGCCTAATACTCTTCTATTGCATGGATACAGCACATTTTATTTATTTGTTCATCACTTGATAGACATTTGTTATTTCTACTTTTTGGCTATTATGTGTAAAGCTGTTGTAAACATTTGTGTACAAGTTTTTGTATGAACATGTGTTTTCAACATATGTTTACCTAGAAGTAGATTTGCTGGGTCATATGGTAACTCTATGTTTAACCTTTTGAGGAAGAGCCAGACTGTTTTCCAAAGTGAGTGCACCATTTCACTTTCCCTCAGTGTGAGGGTTCTGATTTCTCCACATCCTTATCAACACTTACTATCATTTATCTTTTGGATTTTAGCTATTTTAGAGAGGTATCTCGTGGTTTTGATTTGAATGTCCCTCGTGACTAATGATGTTAAGCATATTTGCTTGTGCTTGTTGGCTGCTAGTGCTTGTTGGTGCTAGTGGCTGCTAGGAGAAATATCTATTGAGGTTCTTTGCCTATTTTTAAATTGGTTTTATTTGGTCTTTTTGTTGTTGAATTTTAAGGTGTTTATGTGTGTGTGTGTATAGATACAAGTCCCTTATCAGATATATGATTTGCAAACTTTTCTTCCTGCTCTATGGGTTATCTTCTCACTTTCTTGGTGGGGTTCTTTGAAGCACAAAAGGTTTACATTTTGATGATGTCCAACTTACTCTGTATTTTTGCCTGTGCTTTTGTTGCCTTTTCTAAGACACCATTGCTCAATCTGAGTCACAAAGATGCATGCCTTTGCCTTCTTCTAAGACTTTAATAGTTTTAGCCCTTACATGTAGGTCTTTGATCCATTTTGTGTTAATTTTTGTGTGTGATGTGTATATGTAATGTATATATGTATGTACTACTGTATGTATGTAAAAATGTACATTTTCTACGTAAAGTAGGGATCATAAGAACTGACTTTTGAATTAATCTCTTGGTCTAGTTTCCTCTTTTCAAAGTCAATTTCAGCTTTTTATCTTTAATCACCCCATCTTTTTACTTTCTTTATATTTATATTGTTTTTTTAATTTTAAAGTTATTTAAATGAGATGCTTGATTCATTAATTTTGATTATTATGTTCTATTTGTAGAATAATTTAAATATTTGAATTGGTCTGAATTAATGAATTAAATTAATTTTATCCCATAGTTGCTCGTGTGTAAAGATTTTATGCATTTTGTTTTTTGGAAATTCTGAAAATTGTTTCATTCCTTCTTTGAACCAGCAGTTTAGAATTTTTAAAAAAATTTTTATTTAAATTATTTTTTAAATTTACATCCAGGGGCGCCTGGGTGGCGCAGTCGGTTAAGCGTCCGACTTCAGCCAGGTCACGATCTCACAGTCCGTGAGTTCGAGCCCTGCGTCGGGCTCTGGGCTGATGGCTCAGAGCCTGGAGCCTGTTTCCGATTCTGTGTCTCCCTCTCTCTCTGCCCCTCCCCTGTTCATGCTCTGTCTCTCTCTGTCCCAAAAATAAATAAATGTTGAAAAAAAAAATTTAAAAATAAATTTACATCCAAGTTAGTTAGCATATAGTGCAACAATGATTTCAGGAGTAGATTCCTTAGTGCCCCTTACCCATTTAGCCCATCCCCCCATCCCACAACCCTTTCAGTAATCCTCTGTTCTCCATATTTTAGAGTCTCTTATGTTTTTGTCTCCCTCCCTGTTTTTATATTATTTTTGCTTCCCTTCCCTTATGTTCATCTGTTTTGTATCTTAAAGTCCTCATATAAGTGAAGTCATATGATATCTGTCTTTCTCTAACTTATTTCACTTAGCATAATACCCTCTAGTTCCATCCATGTAGTTGCAAATGGCAAGATTTCATTCTTTTTGATTGCCGAGTAACACTCTGTTGTATATATATATATATATATATATACACATCTTCTTTATCCATTCATCCATCGATGGACATCTGGGCTCTTTCCATACTTTGGCTATTGTTGATGGTGCTGCTATAAACATTGGGGTGTATGTGCCCCTTTGAAATAGCATACATGTTTCCGTTGGATAAATACCTAGTATTTATTCAAGCAGTTTAGAATTTAAAAAAAATTTTAAAATCTACCGCTTTCTGATATTCTTAATTTCTAATTTTATCATATTGTGATTAGAAGGTATTGTCTGTTCATTTCTATGTGTTAGAATCTTGCTCAGTTTTCTTTGTGACTTAAATTGTGATTGGTTTTTGTGTGTGTTCTAAGAGCATTTCAGAGTATAGTACTCAATATATATCATGCAGGTCTACTGCTTATTTATGCTATTTAGGTCATCGATATACTGATTTAATATTCTTATTTGCTGGACCTGTTATAGATTGGGAGAATTAAAATCTGCCTACCACCAATCTGTTTTTTAAGCTATTTCTCCTTGCAAGTGATATAATACCTATTTTTTTTGTTGCTTCTATGTCCTTTGTTGCATAAGTATTCATAAGTGTTATATATTCATTGCAAGTTGTACCCGCTAACCTTATAAACAGTGCCCTTCTTTGTATTGTTTAATGCCGTATCCTCTGAACTTAACTTTGTGTGATATTTGTGTTATGTTCTCTGCTTTTTTTTCTACATTCACATTTTCCTGTTATACGTTTGCCCATCCTTTTATTTAAATTTTTTCTGAACCACTTTGTTTATTGTATATCTTTTTTATATAACCTAGAGTTTAGCTTTGCTTTATAATCATGTCTGAAATTTATTTTTAAATAGATGAGTTAATCCCATTTACATGTATTAATGTCACATATGACAGCTATTTTTGATCTTAGTATGGCATATTACTTTATGTTATGTTTCTATTTAACTGTTTATTAGCAAGTTTTTACACAATGAGGTTTTTTTTGCCTCTTAAAACAATTGTAGTTTCAGGAGGATCAGTATTTTGTTCTCACGGCTACCTTTATAATTATATTTGTTAGTGCTTTATTTCTCTAGACAGTAGTGATTAGTTCCTTTGTATTGCTAATGATAAAATTCATTTCCTACCTTCTCCCTTCTGTTACATCACACAATTTTCATTATCTTAGTGTTTACCATTATCATGTTAAAAATGTTTACAGGTGCTCCTTACTTGGTTTGTCAGCTTTGAATCATATTTTTTGGCTCCCACTAGGAGAAATGTAATGATCTGCAAAACCACTCTATTTTTCTACCCCTCCCCTTTTCCATTTTTAAAAAATCAGTTGTATATTATGCATTGTTGGGACATACAACATTTACATTCTATCACCTCAGTCTCCAGGTTTGTTTAATGTTGATTTTGCAGCTCTGGTATATAATGCACATCACCTGTCTTTTTGTTGTAGTTTGTCTCCTCTATTATCTCTTGGCTGGGTGATGTTTGATCTCTTGAAGATTCCTCAACAAGGGTTCATGGGACAGTATTACTTTAGTTTAAGATTTCAAAACTGTTAGTAGCTTTGTTTGCTTTTGCAAGGACATTCTTTGCTGGATATAGAATTCTTGGTTCACAAGTCTTTCTTTGGCTATCTCATAGATGTTATCTACATCATCTTGTTTTGAATGTTGCTTTGGAGAAATCTGAGGCATGTCTGAATTTCCTCCTATTTAATGAATTACCTTTTTGCTTGGATGCCCCAAAGATTCTTTCCCTCGTTCCCTTCCTTCATCCCTCCATTTCCTACCTTTTCCCTGTGTTCTTTCTGCCTTCCTCTCTTCTCTTTCTCTTTCCATTTCACTCTCTCCAACCTTACAGGATATGTCTGATAGTTGACTGTACTGGTTCAATTTCCCTTGGTCCATGGTGTGCCTTTTTAATATGTAGAGTCAAGTTTTGTTTAATTTATTCAGTTTCACAGTTTCTATTTTCTTCTTTATGGACTCTAATTATGTGTATGGCAGATCACCTTTGCCTATAGTGGCTGTATCTTCTCTATAATCCCCTTTAATTCTATCTTTGTTTCATTTAATCCTGCTTGTTTTTCTTGTATCTGTCTTTTATATCCTTCAACATCTTTTCTACAGTATATAGTCTGTCGTATAAATATTCCAGTTTTATCTTCATTTCTCCAATGGCTTAAAAATTTTTTTTGTCAGTTGCTTTCTAGGTAGGATTCTGTAAGATCACAGCTAATTTCCTCCTATTTTCTTGCTACAACTTCCCTGAATTCAGGCATTTCTATTTTGTGGTATTCTTTTAGAGAGATGGTTGGTTTATTAATTTTTTAAACATCATGGTGAAATATTTATGTACTTTTTTCTTTTGTCTCATAGCAACTTTTTTTTTTTGATGAATACAGTTCATCTTTTGGCACATTTTGCTATTCTTTTTAAACTTTTACTTTATAGTAACTTTGTATAGATGCTATGCCAGTTCATTTTTTAAAATCACTTATCATTAAGTGAGTTGAATTCTTCAGTTCCGGCTATTACACAAGGTTCTTGATGCAACTCTTCACAACTCAAAGCTTTCTTTCTTTGCTGTTCTCAAAAAAAGACTGATTTTTGGAAATAGAGTTTGACTGTTATTCTTTCTGTGGACTTGCCTTCTTTGTTTCCCTAAATTCCAGGGGGCTCGCTCTGTGGTTTCTGCTTTCTTCAGGTCCTGCACTTTGCTGTAGGGTCTGTAGCTTACACAGTTCGTGGTGAGTTTTATCTCTGCCTTCAGGAGTTTTATCTCTGCTGGCACTTTTGAGATCTGCCATCATTAAGTTTTCTCACAACTCAATTTTCTTCTTTTCTCTTTCTTCCCATGTGGTTTCAGTCTGATTTCAGTTGCTTTTTTCAACCCTTAAGCATATTTTGGAATCTGCAGATTATATTTGGCTTCTAGTATCACTGAAAATGGAGTTTTTCGATATTTTTTCTATTCTCTTTGCTCCTTTCATGTGATTTTATGAAGAGGATGGACAAATAAGCTGATACATGCAGCCATCTTACTACAGGAGCCCCTACGATGATTTTATTTTTTTATTATTTTTATTTTTTAAAAAAATTTAATATTTTTTATTTATTTTGAGAGACAGAGAAGGAGCAAGGGAAGAACAGAGAGAGAGGGAGACACAGAATCCGAAGCAGGCTCAGGCTCTGAGCTGTCAGCACAGAGCCCGAGGCGGGGCTCAAACCCATGAACTGCGAGATCATGACATGAGCCGACGTTGGACACTTAACCGACTGAGCCACCCAGGGGCCCCCTCCTAGGATGATTTTAAAGTTATGTACCATCATGGACTTTTCTTGTCATGAAATGCTGAAGAATTGATATTTAACGTCTTTGTCAGACTTTCCCTTCCCCTTCCCCAATTTAGTAATAAATAAGATTATAGATTTGAACAACCTGTATGATCTTTGCTGTCCAGAAAGTCCAGGAATACATTCTTTGCTAAATCTGAGTTAAAACTTTAAGCGCTAAACTTTTCCATTTGAACTATTTTGGAAGGATGTATTTCTTTCTTTTTTTTTTTTTTTCAACGTTTATTTATTTTTGGGACAGAGAGAGACAGAGCATGAACGGGGGAGGGGCAGAGAGAGAGGGAGACACAGAATCGGAAACAGGCTCCAGGCTCTGAGCCATCAGCCCAGAGCCCGAGGCCGGGCTCGAACTCACGGACCGCGAGATCGTGACCTGGCTGAAGTCGGACGCTTAACCGACTGCGCCACCCAGGCGCCTCCTCCAGGAAGGATGTATTTCTAAGCATGAACATACTTTTTGCTTTCTTGTAGCTTAAAGAAATTACTCTGTGTGGATGATTGGATACTAAGGGTTATTATGACTATATTGTACTAAAACATGGTTATTACATTGAAGAAGAGTGTTGACTTCCATCAAAAGAGGCTCCAAAATGTATGTTTGTTCATTTGTCATATACAGTTTCCCTCCCACCCCCTTTTTTTCTTGTGAGTAGATTTCTTTAGGTGCCCTTTCTTACAGCTGTTACTGTGTTTGCCTATCATAGCCCTTCTTCTTTGGATTTGGTAAAGGCTCAGAATTCAAAAAAAGGTGGCTGGAATTATATAAAAATGTATGTAATATGTTATAAATATCATACACAATATATAAATGTTATAAATATAAATAAGTATTTATATTGTATATTATAAAGTGTAATATATATGACACATATACATATTGCTGGCATTATATAAAGTATATAAAGTAAAAGTAAATATACTTTGGGTATGACATGAGGGACTCTCCCATGAGTAAAGTGATACTCACTGCACAGACCTTTGTGATATCTGCTGTAGTTGCTTGGGAATCCCTGTTTCATGGATCTCAGCTGCCTCATTCCTAGAGGAAGAGAATTCTTCCTGTGAGAACAGCTCATCAAAATGGTGGATGGAAAAGTGATTAATGCAGAACAGCTAGATAGGCAGGTGCTGTAGTCTACACAGAGAAGGGCAGTTGACCAGATTTTGCCAACTAGGTTGTGTGTGGGGTATTGGTAGCACAGTAGTCAGTTTGCTGACATTTGGTAGGAACATAAAAGGGAAAGGAAGTTGATTAGTTACATTTCTGACACAGCAGGTGTTTTTGTAGTTTTGATTTTACACATGCATAAGGATATTATTGTAATTGAACATTGTAACTCTAATTTAAAAGGCTACCATCATATCAACTCTTTTATTTGGAAAGACCATGGAAAGTCTAAGGAAAACATTTGCCACAGCATTCTCTGCCTTACAGAGAAGGATGTTTTGTGTTCTCAATGCCCAATTTCCCTGGCATCTGGGGGAGGCGCAGACGTTTGCTATGCAGTCCAAGTACACAGGGAAGGTTCTAAAGTTGTTAAGTGCAAGCTGCAAGATTCTAAGATTAATTGTGCTTCACTCTCCAGTGAGATTAGTGTATTATAAATCATAGAGGCATATCCCATCAATCTGGCGCCTGGATGCAGAGAACATGATAACCCTTAACTCAGCAGAAACATACCTTCCATCCATTATGGCTTCTCTCCTGGAATAAACCATGCACTCCTCAGATAGGGCCAGGGCAACAGACAGCATCTTAAAGACATCTTTGAGATAGCATCCCTTTACTTACAAAAGGGAAACCATTTCTATGGCTCCTTGGTTTTATTCTACAATAACTTTAAACAAGACAGGTTTAAAGAAGTATTTTCTGGGTACTTAGTTTTGTTCAGCCCTGGGGTAAGTTTCTCTGAGGGTTCAAAAGAAAGAAAATATATGATTTTGACCCTTGATGAGCCTACTGTTTAGTTGGGAAGAAAACCATATTAATTTTAATTATGTGTTATTGATACTAATTGCTATTGTTTATGTAACACTATATGCATACCAAAAGAATGTACTAAGAAATTATTTATAGAGCATATTTCAAAGCAAATGCTGATAAGGTCAGAGAAAGGAGAGATATGTATGGCTGGCTTGTCTGGAAGTTCTCAATAGAGGGTAGGCCTGTGCTGGGTCTTAGTGGAAAGGCTTGAGTGAGATGAGACAGGCTGTATTTCCTCAGTTTGAGGATATAGATTGAAGGAGAGAAATGAGGTTAGATAGGCAGTCAATGAGTACAAGAGAAGGCTTGCAGGTGGCCTGCAGAATTTCAGAACGTGCAAGAGTCTTGCTGTGCACCTCTTCTCCTTTCCACATTCCCTCTGGCGTCAGTTGATCCCATTCCCCATTGGGGTACCCTGCCGAGAAGAAAATTCCCATAGGAACATCTCATCAGAATGGCAGGTGGAAAAGTGAATTCAATAAGCTAGATATGTAGGTGCTGTAGGCTACATGGAGCAGGTCATTTGACCAGATCATGCCAGCTAGCTTGTGTGTGCAGACATTGCTAGGGCCAAAGTTAGTTTGCTGATATTTGGCAGGGACACCAAACAGATTTCCTCCCTTTGTCCCTCTTCCCTCTTCCGTGTCTTCCTCCCTTCTTCTCCCTCCTTCCTTCCTTTCCTCTTTTCTTATTGTGAAACACTCCAAGCTTTTCAGTCCATCCTCGCTCCTTTCAATTCTCTCTCTTTCTGGATTCCAAGCTCAGTTCCCTTAGCTACAACTTCACAGTTTACACACTGTTCTCTTAACTTCATTCATTCATTCATTCATTCATTCATTCAACAGGTATTTATTGGAGAATTCTATATGCCTCTTCAGAAAATATACAATCTTATAAGGAAGACAAAAGTACAATATGAGGTGGCAAATATCTTGAAATAAGAATATAGGATGCTATGGGAACAGATTGCACAGGCACTTCATCTTATTGAGGGGAGATATGAAAAGAAATATCAGAATTGGCTACTTTGGCTGCTACTACTGCCACACACAGGAAATCAATTTATTCAGTCAATAAATAGTTTTTGAGCGGTTTTATGGCTTAAACAGTATTTCAGGCTCTGTAAAGCAAACAGCTGTAGACCAAATGGGCAAAGCACCTGATCTCATAGAGCTTACATTTGAGTCAGAATGAGCAGACCATGAATGAATAAATAAAAACATATGGTATATTGGGTATTATGGAAAGAAGAGAAACAGACGATAGAAAATATGTTCTTGTATGTGTGTGTGAATGTGGACTATTTTAAATAGGGTGATCTGGGCATCTCTGTCAAGGTGACTTGGAAAAACTGATGAATTGGAGGAGGGAGTCATGTGGCTAGAGCAATGGCTCCCTTGGAGGATGTGTGTGAGGGCTCTTTCAGAAACTGTAGAAAGGCCAGGTGGCTAGACATCTAGGAAAAGAGCGGAGATGGGTGAGATTGTGGGGGCACTTGTGGGCTGGATAAAGTAGAGTCTTGTTCCATGCAAGATCTACATTCAAGAGGATCCTTTTGGCTGCAGTGTGGAGATCTGATAATAGAGGCGCAAGAGTGGAAGGGAGATCAGTTAGGAGACTGTTGCAGTTGTCCAGGCAGGAGATGGTGGTAGCTTGCCAGGTGGAAGAGAGAGAGAGCTGTTGGGGTGAGAGGTGGTGGTGGTGGGGAGCATTGAAGAGAAATGAGGCTATAGCTGGTAGGGAAAGTGGGGTCAAGGGAGTGTATTTCCAAGTGGAAGAAAAGAGGCCTGTTTGTGTGCTCATGGGAATGATCGAGCAGAGAGGGGAAATTATGATGATGGTGGAGGAGAGTAACAGCTGCAGAAGCCATGCTGGACAGGTGAGAGAGCATGGGATCTGCTGAGCAAGTGGCTGGGAGCAGGGATAACTCACTCCTGCAACAGCAGGGCAGGTGGTAGGGGCTGTGGGGGTAACACAGGAAGTCTCTTCTGACAGCTTTCATTCTCTCAGTGCAGTGAGAAGCTGGGTTCTCACATGGGAATGAGGATGGGAGATGCCAGTGTGGGGAGAGAAGAGAAGCTAAGTGACTGTTTAGGAGAGTGGGAGAGCGTGGACTAGGCTGTGAGACATGAATGTCGGGTAGCATAAGGGCTTTGGTGAAGTGGTCATGAATTCAAAAATGGCCCAGTCAGGGGGTGCCTGAGTGGCTCAGCTTATTGAGTGTCCCACTTCAGCTCAGGTCATGAGCTCATGGTTCATGGGTTCAAGCCCCGTGTTGGGCTCTGTGCTGACAGCTCAGAGCCTGGAGCCTGCTTCGGATTCTGTCTCTCTCTCTCTTTCTCTGCCCCTCCCCAGCTTGTGCACTCTCTCTCTCTCTCTCTCTCTCTCTCTCAAAAATAAATAAACATTAAAAAAAATGACCCAGTCAGAATGGTTCAAGATAGCATTTAACTGTGTAGATCAGATCTTGGGCTTATTAAGTAAGACCTCACAGTGAACATTTTTGAAGAAGGATTCTCAAATTTTGAAGAAGGTTTTGAAGAAGGATTTTGAAGAAGGTTTTGAAACCCATTGCTGTTAGCTTCGTGTCTGGAGAGGAGGACTATATCAGTCTCAGGGGGCTTTAACTGGGTAGGCAGGACCTAAATGATGGCCACACATGGTCATTGCATGATTCCCCTTCTACTTCCTTTAACTATTGGAGGAGGTATACTGGAAGATTACAGGAAAATCATGCAAGCATTGAGTGGTTAAGATGGACACATAAAGATTTGGGGCAGAGATGAGTCACCTGATATACCAGAGTTTTTTAGTGCACAAGGAGATGGCCAGGCAGAGAGGAGGGGAAGGAATTCTAGAGGGACTACATGGTCAAAGGCTTGGTGGTGGGAAGAGCATGAAGGGAAATGGACAATGGGGGGTGGGGTGGAAGTTGTTTGCAAATGCTGTTTTCTATGTGCTCCGGGCAGTTGTCCTCCTCACTGTCCTTCATCCTGAAAGCTCATTTCAGTCTCTTAGCCTTTAATTATGCTGGTTTCCCTGCTTTCTAGAAATGCCTTCCGTCTCTCAGGATCACTGGGTTGCACAACTCCAGGGGGTACCATTAACAGTGTACTTTTTGCTTCTTTCCAGAGACAGTTCAGGTTCTATATCTTTCATGACAGCTCCTTCCTCAGCTCCAAGCCACACTCAGTCTCCCTTACCTGAGTTCCTCTTATATCTAGAGAGTAGAGTTACCAGATTCAGCCAACAAAAATACAGCATGCCAGTTAAATATTATGTGGGATATACTTACCTTAAGCGATGATTAGTTGTTTGTCTGAAATCCAAGTTTAATGAGGCATCCTGTATTTTACCAAAACATTAAAGTCCAAAAACAGGTAAACATTCATTCAGTAAACTCTTCTAGAGAAGGAGCATGTGAGGCGCTGAACTAGGCACTGGGGAAATAGCAGTGATTGGGCTAGGCCCTACTGTCAGGGATGCGAGGCACCAAATCAGACAAGTAGGTGCTGGGAAAAACATTGCAAAAGGTTCAGCTTGAATTAACTACTCCAGAATTTGCAATCATCGTATCTAGAGAAAAGCTATTTTAATTTTCAGTGTACATGAACATTTTGTGATTTTCACTGAGTACTATAATTTTAATTTTGATGATGTATAGGATGGAGGTATGGTTATCTTTTCTTGCTGAAGACATCTAAAAGTCTTCTGTAAGACTTGTTTGCCTATGAGGAATTTGTCATCTGTCATTTTCATCTTCAACATCATCCCCACTAGTGTTGATCAGAAGTGGCAGGAGCTAGGCAGAGGCAGGATGATGACCCAGGGCTGGGAGCATACATCCTGGCTGTGCCATTTATTACCTGTGAGATCTCAGGAAGCGACTTAACGTCTCTGTCCTACCACTTCCCCACCTGTAAAATGGAATATAATAATAATAGCTACCTCCGAAGGTTGATGGGAAGGTTAAAAAGTTAAAAGTTGAGAATTGCTTAGATCGGTGCTTGGTATGTGCTAAGTGCTAGATAAATGTTGGTTAATATAATTCTAAAATTATTTTTAAAATACACGGTAATTGACATATATACTAGTGCTATGGGAACTTACAGGAGGGTGTGGCTGAATAGTCCTGAGATGTGAATTGACTCTATTCGTATTGATCTTGTATTCTTTTAGCCTCATTGAAGGTGAGCATCACACTGCCCACATCTTTGTATCCATCCTTCACCTCCTCTCAGCTCCCCCTAAAGGTGTGGTAGAGGCTTTGAAAATATTCATTGGTGAATATATTAATGTTATTGCCAGCCAAAAGAAGTGTTAATGACATTCCAAACATGTATCAGTTAAATACCCATATTTTCACTATTCCTGATTTATTTGTAAAGACCAGGCAAATATGTTTAATTTAGAATACTTGAGGTGAACTTTATAAATTCTCTAGGAATGAAAGCAACTTGAGGACTCATTTATAATTCACATTGAAGTGCAGATTAGTACACCAGGTATGAGTAATAGTTTTAGTTGATGGAGCATTTAATAAATGACCAACATTGTTTTAGCCATGTGAGATATAAAATATAACTGAATTCTCCAAAACTTTCTGAGAGTTAGGTGTTATTAACCCTACATTACATACAAAGTGGAGGTATGGAGCAGTTAGGAAATTTGCCCAAGTCACATAACTAGTCATTAGTTGGTTCTGGGTTCAAGTTCAGGATTGTCAGATTTCAGAGCCCATGTTCAAAATAAATATGTATGTTTCTCAACATAAAAAGCTAGTGGAAAGCAGAGAGGAGGCCTGAGGCCATTTGTTCTTTCATTCATTTATTCATTCATTCAAGTGTGGTGCCTGCAGGGGTGTGAAGGACAAGGGTCTGGCCTCAGGAAGGTCATGGTCGTAAAGGGCTGGGTATAGGGAACATGGTAAGTGCTTTAGTAGAGATCCTTATAAAGTGTGGAGGTAACACCGAGAAGGCAGAGCTAATGGTATCTAAGAAAGGTGCTATCAGAGAAGAGGTGACATTCTGTTGTATTGTGCAGACATGCTTCTTTAGGTCTTAACTTGGCATTTGATGAGAACTGTTTTAATGTTTATTTATTTTTGAGAGAGACAGAGACAGAATGTGAGTGGGTTAGGGGCAGAGAGAGAGGGAGACACAGAATCGGAAGCAGGCTCCAGGCTCTGAGCTGTCAGCACAGAGCCTGATGCAGGGCTCAAACTCACGAGCCGTGAGATCATGACCTGAGCTGAAGTCAGACGCTCAACCGACTGAGCCACCCAGGTGCCCCTGATGAGCACTGTTTTAGATATGCAACTGATACCACTTCACCAACATTACATAAATAATAAACAAATATTTTTGAAAGTCTACTTGGTACTAAGTCCTGTGCTAGGCATTTTTATAGACAGAGCTTAGCTTCCTGACAACCATCTCAGTTGGATACTCTAATCTCTATTATACAGATAGAGAAACCAAGACCAGAGTGGTTGTGATTTGTTGAAAGTGGGAAGTTTTTTTTTTTTTTTAATTTTTTTGTTTTTTCAATGTTTATTTATTTTTGGGACAGAGAGAGACAGAGCATGAACGGGGGAGGGGCAGAGAGAGAGGGAGACACAGAATTGGAAACAGGCTCCAGGCTCTGAGCCATCAGCCCAGAGCCTGACGTGGGGCTCGAACTCACGGACCGCGAGATTGTGACCTAGCTGAAGTCGGACGCTTAACCGACTGCGCCACCCAGGCGCCCCGAAAGTGGGAAGTTTTTATTTATGCAAGAAATTCAGTTATCAATTTTTTCATCCAATAAGTGTTGGTTGAGCACCTACTCTGTGTCAGGCAATGTGGTTGGTTGCTGAATAACAACGGTTAACCTGCCCCCATATATATTTTTGGAAAACAGTGCATCCTTTGAAATGAAGTTGCCAGTGGAAGTAATTGGGGAACACCTTAGGATCTACAACTGAGATTGTTGTCTGGCTTCTCCCCTGCAGGCCTGTGCCCAGACTCAGTGAGAGGTAGCTTCAGTCAAAACTAATATAACATGGCATATTAATTATACATCTATTAAAAAACAAAAAAGCCTTCCAGTGCAGCTCCACTGAGCACACTGCTGTGCCCTGGGTCTGCAGGGAGCACTGCAGGGAACCGAGCAGAGAAAAGCAACATGGAGGACTCCAAAGGGTGACTGAGGAGACTATTCATGCACATGCCTGAGGCACACCCTGGGGTGGGGGTGCTATGAAGGGAGGTTGGAGTGTCTGCAGCTTTGTATGGGAGAGAAATCTGAGCTGAGAAATGCACTTTTGTGGTCTGATACTAATTTTACTCTTTGTTTTTTTACAAAGGTCAATGTTAGAGCAGGTTTCCAGGAGGGTGAAGAGCAGGCCTGCCATGTTGATTCAGACCGTGGTTCCAGAGTTGTGCAATTACATTCTGTGACCCTGGGGTGACTCTGGGTGGGTGTGATGTAGAATGTGCTCTGGCCTGGGGGTAACAGGATGAAAGCACTGGACATCAGGAAGGCTCCAAGATAGCTTCAATGTTCTCTAAGACCAACTTCTTCCCCTTATTGCTTTGAGAAGGCCTGATCCTGGGAGGCACACTATTCATAGTAACAAGTGATAGTTTCTTTTTCAGCTTAAGGTTGTTCATCACAAGCAACAGAAACAGATCTTGTCTAGTATAATCAATTCATTGAGAACCTCAATTCATTGAGGTGTAAACATTAAATGTTTTATTTCATCCACCTGTACTTGTGATTCTCCAGCTTTAATGTGCTTGTGAATCACCATGTTACAGTGCAGATTCTGGTTCAACTAGTTTGGGTCAGGGGCAGAAATTCTGCTTTTCTAACAAGCCAGGGTTGCTGATGTATGGACCACACTTAAAGTGGCAAGTGCCCCTTTTCCCTTTATGGATCTGTAAACATGATCTTTTGTCCTATTCTAACACTTTCTAGCACTCACAGGTTCTATTCATTCTAGAAGTCAAAGCTTAATTCCTATGTATTATTTTAAAAACTTTGGTCTCGGTCTTTTTGTACAGATTCTTCTCTTTCTCCAGTGGAGGTTAGAGCTGTGGCCCTGCCTTTTTAGATTGAGTAGGGGGTGTGTGATTTGGTCCTAAGATTATCCCCCTACCTCCAAATGTATTTCATCAGGGGTTTCAGGGCAGGAAAGAGATTTGGGGAGCTGAAGTCTCCCTCCTTAGCCTCCTCCATGTCTGCCATGGTTAATGTCACATGCACGACTCTGCTTCAGGCTGGCTTCAGCTATTGCTGAGGCCTTTATTGGTTGTCTCCATGACAGTGCTGTGTGCTGTTTTAGGGCAGTGCTCACCATGGCCCCTTCATCTCTTGGGAGCCTGTCAGAGGGGTAGGCTTCCTCCCTTTGGCTCCTGGTGGTATCTCCCAGTGATCCTTTTGCCAGGCTGGGCATCCTCTCACATGGCCCTGGAACCATGTCTGTCCTATTTCTGTTCTGTTTCTGTAGAACTAGCCTCTGTGTCTGGTGCTGGGTCCCGGCTGTGGGGATGGTTAGGGGAGTGGCCATTCTTACTTCTTCCAGTCATGTGGAAGGGGAAGGGAAAGGGATCCCACCCCTTTGGGAGGATATGTGCTTGGGTCCTGGCCTCAGGCCAGCAAGCATCCCTCTTCAGCCTTCCAGGACTAGGAAGAAAATGGGCTGAGGCTCCTCATAGAGTTTTCTCCAGCTGTCCCAGTTCCTCGCTGGAAGCCAGTTTCTTGCCTCTTGCTTCTGGGAAACCCCACCCTCAGAATTCAGTCAACATGTCTGGCTTAATGCTCATGTTGCTCTTTGATGCTTGCCCTTCCATGTGAACCGATCTCATGAGAAGAGAGGAAGGAAGAGGTAAGTGTCACAACACAATCTTTACTGTACTGGTGCTAATAGCTTCCTCTTGCAGATGTCCTACCTCTTTCTGGCCCAAATGGGCTGAGTATTTGGACATAAATCTCTCCTTAGTCTAATTCAATGCATGGCAACAAGTAGCTAGGTTCCTGGCTACTGTGGACAGAGGCCTGGCTGCTGGGCAGGGCAGCTCACTGAGGGAAGTGTTTTTGACATCCTCATGTGTTTTGGGTTGTCAGTTGTGCTCCTTCTGCAGGATCTGGCATCATGCTTGTCACCATGGTCCCTCAACAGGAAACTCTCAGACAATCATCTGGAGAGACTGCAAACTCGAGCCATTAAAAAGCAGACAGATCTTTGTATTTGTGAAAGCTCACGATTAATATTTCATGGAGAAAGGATTAATAAAACATCATGCAATTAGCTGCTTCCCTTCAGCAATCACATCTCATTAAAGGTGATAGGAGGCAACCGACAGGACTCCTTAGCAAGCAGCTGGCCTGGGCCCTGACTTGCAGAACAGGCCTGCTGGTTTAGGGGGGCAGCAACCCCAGTTCCACCTTGTCTGCAGAAGAATCTTCTCTGGTAAATGATGTGCTAAATGGGATTGGCTCTCAGCAGGGCATATCTTTCGGCAACCACATCTTTATCTGTATCCACAGAATTCTCCCTTCACTTACTCATTTATTGTCTTGTATATGCCAGGTACTGTGCTTGATGATGGGAAAGAAGAAGCAGTGGCCTATAACTTCTGGAGGTCCTGCTGGTCAAAGACTTGTGCTTTTCCCTGCAAAGTCTTTCCTGTCTGGCACTGCCTCACCCTGCCTGCTGCTGTGCTTTCCTCCAAATTCTCCCCGGAATACACCAACAGGCTCGTCCCACACTTTGTGCCTTTGCTTTCCTCCTGTAGCAGGCCCTCTCCTGGCCTTCCTTCCATGGATCCCAAAGCTGTACAAAGACAGCCCTCTCTCATCCCCACTTCATGAAGAACAATACAGAAGGGCAGTGATGGGGCCATTAAACCCCCCTTTCAATGCCTCCTTCGTGCCTGGGCGAAGAAGAATCACATCGACCTAGTTCTTCTTGACTAAGCCTTTCTGTTTCCTCTTCTGTCATGTTTTCTTTTCTCAGGAGTAGAATGATTAGAAGGAAAAAGAAAAGGTTTGAATGTGAATCTCAGTTCCTGGGGGCGGGGGCTAGCAGGTGGCTTCATCTCTCCAAGCCTCAGGTTTCCGCCCTGTGAAAAGGAAACAGCATCCACTGCATGATATGGCACAAGGATTCAGGAAATACACTTTATAAAAGGGAGGCTGTGATTGTTCAAAATTTGGGCTGTGCTGTGTAGGCATTTGATGCCAGAGAGGCTGGGCTGAGTGGCCAGCTCTGCCAGCTCCCAGGAGACAGGTTTGTTCTCCTGATGCAGGCTACCAGCACTTTTCTGAATGGCATATTGCCACCTTTAAGTGATGGCTCTGCGTGGTGTAAATGTCTGCTTCCAGCATGATGATGTCCCTGTGCAAGGCTGTGGCCTTGGTCTGGGACCAGCATGTTCACATAGTCCTGAGGCCCCAGAGACGGGAGCTGACAGTGCCTTCTGATTTCCATCAGACTGCATTACCTTCCATCCTCCTGAGAAGGCTGTGATCATGATGAAGCCCAATTAGACATGTGGGATAAAAGAGCATCAGGCTGGAATGTCACGCCTGGTAGCCTGACGGTCCATTCATATGCCAGGACACCTTCTCCAAACCCATCAGGCTGGAAGCAAGAAAACAGGGCCTTGGTGACAGCATCCTCAGAGTCAAAGTGATAGAGTAGGGGATGCTCTTATCAGCTTTATTTGATGAACCCCACACAAGGCAGTTTGGATTTCTCTAAAATGCATGGCTTAAGAAATTGAATTATCTGGATGATTGCTTCTATTCACTAGCCTACTTCACCTCTGTCAGCGAGAGAGACAGAGAGAGAGAGGAGACAGAGACAAAGATATCAGAAGGTTGATTTGATTTGGATGGGACCATGGTGGTCTTATATGAAGATGGAGAGTTAGGGCCGTATGTCCCCACCCCAGCCCAGTGCAGTTGGGGTCATCTGACAGTTTTAATCAAAGACATGATGAAGTCAAGTAAGTTTGTTAAGAGGGTCATTGTAGTGGATACTGTTGGTACCCTGCACAAATATTTCTCATGTTGGTGCCCTTGAACTTACCTGAGGAATCAGGATCAAGCTTAGACCAATATCGTTGCATAGTTCCTTTGTTTTCCCTATCCTGCTTTCCTCACCTCCCTTCTTTGAGAGTACTCCCCCAATAAGTCACTTGAATAAGAATCCCCATATTAGGCTCTAGGAAACCTGACTTAAGATAGTCCTTGTGCACAGCATTTGAGGACTTAGGGCTGGGGACATGGGATAATGGGCTCTGCAGTGGATACAGTCATTACCAGGGGAAGTGGCAATGCAAAAGCAAGGAAGAGAGAGGTGCTAGAGACATCAGGATGGAAGATCCACCAGGACCCCATATCTGCCTGGGTAGGAGCGTGACGAAGGAAGTAAACATGACTGAATTAAGTCAGGGTGAGTGAGGGCACATGTGGTGATGCCACTGGTTAATGGGAGGGAGGAATTTTCACTCTGTCCTTTTCTGTCTCTGGCTCACTTCTGTTCTCCCTGGGCTCCTGCTCCGGAGTGTTACATATGCTACAATAGATGAACTTGTATTGACACACCCTTATCACCCAAAGCATGTAATTTACATTAGGGTTCACTCCCAGTGGTACATTCTCTGGGTTTGGACAAATGTATAATGACATGTATCCACCGTGACACAGCATCATACAGAGTAGTTTTGCTATCCTAAAAATCCTTCGTCCTCCTATTCATCTCTTTCTCCTTCTGAATTCTTGGCAGCCACTGATCTTTTTATTTTTTCCACAAATTTTTCTTTTCCAGAATGTCATATAGCTGTAATCATATGACTTCCTGGAAGCTGGAATCGATGCTTCCACTTAGTAAGAAGCATTTATGGTTCCTCTGTATCTTCCTGGCTTGATAACTCATTCCTTATAGCACCAAATAATATTCCATTGTCTGGATGTGCCAGTTTATTTATCCCTTCACCTGCTAAAGGACATCTTGGTTGCTTCCAAGTTTTGGCAAATATGAATAAAGCTGCTATAAACATCTATGAGGAGGTTTTGTGTGGACATGTTTTCAGTTCCTCTGGATAAATACCAAGGAGTGCAATTGCTGAATCATATGGTAAGAGTATGTTTCATTTTGTAAGAAACTGCCGAATTGGCAGAGGCATCACAATTAGAGAAGACCAACTCATATCCAAAATATATACCCAGTCTAGTGAGCATATACTGCTGCCCACTCGATGAAGTGGGTGCAATGTAATCAACTTGCCACTGGGTGGTCAGCCAGCCCCTTCGGAGACTTGTGCCATGCTAGGGGCTCAGGGTTGGGCTCTGCTTTTGGCAAGTTAGATCTTTGGTAGTAGCAATAGCTATGTCAGCCTTGGTGAGAGGGAGTCCATGTTGTTGGGCCTGTTTAGAGTTGCCATCCTTGCCAACATGCCCAGTTTGTACATCTATTGAGCTAACACTGGGGTGATGTGGATAACTCTTTAAGTGTTGGCTTCCTTCCACAGAACATTTCATCTTGTCCATGTTATAAAGTCTCCTCTTCAGTGGATATTCTTTGGTGAGCATTCACATGGATCATAATATATATCTTTCCATTCTGTGCCCATTCATAGGGAGAGGTTGGTTCCCATATGTTTCACAAAATTTAGTACGTTTTTGGTCATTATTTCTTCACATATTTTTTTTTTCTGCACCAAACTCTTTCTCTTCTAATTCTGGCACTCTGATGTCACAAATATTAGACCTTTTAGTACTGTCTCCTAGGTTCCTGAGGCTGTATTCATTTTCTTAAGGTATTGTATTTGTTTTGTTGTTTAGATCAGATAATTTCGACTGATTTGTTTTTAAGTGTGTTGACTCTTTCTCTTGTCATCTCCACTCTGCTGTGGAGCTCATTCAGTGTAACTTTTAATTTTCACATAGTCATATTAGGTTTTTTAGTTCTAAAATTTACATTTTAAAAATAGTTTTTATTTTTCTGCTAAGAATGTCTACCTTTCCATTTCATTTCAAGAGTGTTTACCTTTATGTCATGGAGCATGTTTATAATAGTTACTTTAAAATATTTGTCTGATGACTCCAACATCTGGATCATCTCAGAGTTGACATCTGTTAGTTGCATTTTCTGTTGAGAAGTGGTCACATTGTCCCAATTGTTTGTATGTTGAGTACTTTTTAATTGTATTTTGGACATTTGAAACACTACATTGTGAACCTTTGAGTCCTTTCAAGTTCTCTGTAGCATATTGAGTTCATTGTTTTAGCAAGCAATCAGTCTGATTGAGTGCAAACTGCAAGTTCTCTCTTGCCATCTGTGGGCAGTGGTTCCAATGTTAATCTGGTTTTCACAACTTTTGTTAAGCTGCTTTGGGTCTGTTCCATGCATGCGCCTCTCTGGAACATGGGCAGTAGATGATACTGAAGTTCAGATTTTGGTCTTTGCTATGTGTTTTGATTTGATCTTTGTGCATGCACAGCTCAGAGGTGACCCTTGGACTTATGACAGAATAAAGGGATCCCCTTCCTCAGCACTCTCTTCTCTAAGATTTCCTCCATACTATTTTAGCCCCCAAGGGCCCTTTTCTATGTCCTCTGCTCTGGTTTTCTCTCCATGTTTTAGGACCCCCGTCTACTGCAAAGTCCTGAAGTGGGACCACTCTTCAGTCAAAGTCAGAAGATAAAAGAGGAAAAAACTAGGAACCTCATCCTTTGATGTGGATCACTATTTAAGTGTTGGCTCCTTAATCTACTTACTTTTGTCAACTTTTCAGAGTCTGCAAGTAGTTGCTTTTTTGTATTTTGGCTGAATTTTTAGCTGTGCCCAGTGGGAGAGAGTGTTGAGGTAGTGGACCTAATTCATTTGGGTTGGCACTTGAATTTCCAGACAACTGTGATTTTAGAGATGTTGCTAGGGCATTGGACTGTGCTGCTGCCTGAGAGTTGAGTGCCCTTATTTGTGCTTCTGCTAGTGAACAGAACATGGTGGTGAGTGGGACCCTGAATAGAGTGTGCCACAGAGAAATAGGGGGGGGGGGCTGATTTCTACAAAAAAGACTAGAAGTGAATTCCTTGATCATTTATAAACAGATTTATATTTGTTTTTGGAACATGCTTTATGTGTCATTTGCTACCATATACTTGACAAGAATGAGATTTTTGCTTAAATCATGACATCTGCTGAGGTGTAAATGGTAGTTTGTGGTTGCAGTAGCCAAAGACTATTGTTGGTGTTATATGAGCTCTTTAGTTGACTTCCCGAATGGGGCCTGAAAATCCTGATGTGGCCAAATATGATTTTTCCTTCATATAAGAACAAACAGTATTAATAATTTTAGACTCTTGTACCCTAGCTCGGAATGTTTGCTATACATCCAAACTGGGGGAGGGAGAACATCATTCTTGTTCTCCTGTTTAAAGCTCCTTTGCTCCAAAGTAATAAATTAAAGAGAAATGTCTTCCTCTGACTCCCAAGTAAAGCAAAAGAGAGTTGCAACTGGAGTTTGCCTTGAACCCACAGTTTTTGCACAGAGGAAGTAATACAAAGGGTCATGACATTCAAGTCCACCTTTTCCTGAAAAAAATTTGCTTGGGCTTATGGGGCTTCAACTGTAGGGTGTAGGCAACCCCTTTGTTAGTGCCTTCTGTCACTGAGGGAGAAATGTTGAATCTGGGGTCAAGGACTTTCAGATCAGAGAATAGTCTGCTGTTTAAGGAAATGGTTGGGCAGGATGCAGGTTATAGCAAGATATTGCTTGGATTTTGCATTTGACAGAATTAAAAGGCATGTGATACCCTTTGGCCAGTTTCTGTCACTTAGGGTTTTGAAAACTTTCATTTTATCCTAATTAAAAATAATTGAAGCACCACTTAGTCCAGGGAGAGGGGTAGCCCCAGGGTTGGTGGACCCTAAAGCATTAGACATATCTAACCCTCACAAACTTTTCAGTCTCTCCCTGGGGTTCCTCTGAGGCAACACTTTCTTTTGGTAACCCTTCTCACTGAGGCCTCAAGTTTGAAGAAGAGCCATAATGAGTGTTTGGAGGAGGAAGTTAAGAAAAGCTGCATTTGAGCCTTTTTTTCTGAGTAAGCAGTTCAGTAATTAGGGTCCCCAGACAGCCTGATTCAAGCCATTTGGCAAAATCTCACCTATGATAGCCAGTGTCCAACCAGGGGCCAGTACTGGGAGGGGCCGCTTGCAGTGGTCTTGGGTAGAAAGAACCAGAGACCAGTGTCTGAGTCAGAGGCAGAATCAACACCAAGACTATGGTATAGGGGAAAGGATGTAAAAGGGGTCTGAATGGATGATCAGGAGTCAGGCTGGATGTGAAAGAAACAGAACTGGTTCTGGAACAAAGTGAAATGGTCATGGGTGGTTGCTGGTCAGCATTGGTGCGTGTGAGGTTTACGTTTGTTGGATAGGGTACTGATGAAGAGAGGCTTTTGAGGTGGAACTAAGGGTACGAGATCCAATCAGACACTATTAAAGGGGTTTCTTGGTGTTTATTTCCCTTTCTCTTTGTCACAGTTGTGGCTATAGAGTTAGTTGTAAATGAAAACATTTTCAATTTGTTCTTTTTTTCCTTTTATAGGGTAAGTATGATTTTAAAATATTTTATTATAAAAATACAATGTGCTAAATGGTTAAAAAACCCCAACAACTTGGAAAGCACAAAAAAGAATTGAGAGGAAAATAGAAATGCACCAGTAATCATACCCACCTAGAGATAACTTATTAAAATTTTGGTGAATTTCCTTCCCGGAATTTTGGTTGTAGATAGACAGTTTTCAACCAGGTGAGCTGACCAGGTAAGCCATGTCAGCTAGGTGAATCACATCAGCCAGGTGAACTACCATCCAAAGCAAGGACCTCAAGCTGGGCTGTTATTGGAGAAAACTTCAGACACATTTGCCCTCCGCAGGTATACTCTGCTAGTGGTCCAGCATTATTTTGTCTGTATCTTTGGCATGTTTCATCATGTGGAGCATCTGATATCACTTGGATACAAGACATGGCAAAGTAAAGCCCAGAATGTTCCAGTCAAAGTAATAGCTCTGCTTCTCATGCAAGTTTAAGGAGGCCCATTTTCAAGTCAATGTCATTACAGTCACTCAGTGGGGGAGCATAATATTCTGAGTGTCTTCTGCACTAAGACCTTATTATGGTGATGGGTGTAAAGAAATATCCATGAGACGTGCACATCAGAGGATAACAAGAACCCCAAACCATGACATGTCCAATGAACTGTTTAATTGGAAAGGATTTTATCGGAGACGGCAGCCGCCCTCCTGACTCTCCAACTATGATGGGAAGTTATGGAGTGTTGATCATCATCAACGCTGCCCACAAAATGGCAGAATGAAATCATATAAATGCAAATTATGCTGTAATTAAAGAGGAAAGAGGCAAGAAGCAAAAATATTTAGCTGAGCATGGACTTCAGCGTCCTCTGTTGCCTTTGAGAGTCCAGCAGGCTCTGAGGGTTTGCCTTGAAATCATCCTCTTGCACTGTTGACAGGGTCAGGAAGTTAATGAGAAAGGAGCTAGCTGCAGGGATGGTTTTGAGGGAGCTGGTACACCACCATTTCAGACTGACCATCACTCAGGGGGTGTCATATTGATGGGAATCTGACCTCTCCTACATGGGGTAAAGCAAGTGCCCTGTTTACTGTCTCTTCACTGCTGTTTATTATCATTTTTCAGGGACCAAACACTGGGGTGTGATGGAAAAGGAAGAAAGAACAGGTATTCTTTACATGGGGAGGCAGCGCTAAGGCTTTCCATTGTCTGTAATGACATCTATTTTTTAATTCAGTTTTTTTTGAATGGTTGTAAAATTCAGTTATAAAATAATATTAAAGACAAACAAGTGAAACTTTCCTTTTCCACTGTCAGCCCCTGCCCAATCTGCGCACGTTCCAATTTCAACCATAGGAATGAACCACTGTTATTAGATTTCTGGGTGTCCTTCCAGAGTGTCTTTGTGCTTATATAAGCAAACTTTAATATACATTCTAATTTCTCTGCATTTTTATATGAATGTTAACATACTCTATTCTGTACCTTGATTTTTTCATTTAATATATCATGGAGCCCTTCCCATAGCACTATGTTGAAAGCATCTTCATCCTTTTCTATAGCAGCTTAGTACTTCATGGAGGTACCACATTTTATTGATCCCCTATTCATAGACATTTACTTTATTTTCAATATTTTGTTACTATAAACAAGTGCCGTTGACCACTCCCCACCCCCAGGTCCTGAGCTTTAGGAGGACTGTGTCCAAGCCCTTACTCATAACACATAATAAATTCTCTAATACATAGTGGGTGCTCAGTAAATGTGAATGGAATTCAGTTAAATTGAACACCATGGAATCCCATATAGACAGGCATGGTGAACATAGCCACAGTGAGTGCAGTGCCCATGTGGGGTGACTTTAGTAGGACTGTTTAGACCTTCATTCCCTCCCACACTCAACTCCAGATCTTTTCAGACTCTCTGGATCATACTCAAAACCCCTTTATTCCTTTCATCCCTTTATCCCTTTCATCCTGACTCTCCTTTATTAAAGAGCAAAAAAGCTTTGCTCTGGTGTTTGCCATCACTCACCTTTCAGTGGGGGTTTCAGAACTCCCTTCTCTTGGCCACATCACTTATTCTGCCCATTTAGAAAGCTAAAGGACAGACCAAGCTACAACCAAGTCAGGTCATAACTGGCTGTCATTCAGGCTGCCAGGTGGTCACTTACCTGGATGCTTGAGTGCCTCAGAGTAGAGACTCAAAGAGTAGAGTAGAGGCTCAAATCCCAGCTCTGCCACTTGCTAGTGTGTATCATTGGGCAAGTCACTTACTTTCTGTGTCTCCATGTCTTTACCTGTAAAATACTTACACATACACCTACTTCATAGGGTTGTTGAAGGGATCAGTGAGCTAACATGTGATGTTCTTAGAACAGTGCCTGGTATGGAGTAAATGCTGTGTAAGGGTTTGCTGTTACTGCTGTTGGTCCTCAGGTGGGCAGCAGAGTGGGTAGCTGCTCTCTGCTCTGAGTCGTTACCAGCACTCATCTTAAAGTCGGAGGGGTTGGCACTCTCCTTATTGCTTTTTTGGGGCAGGAATTTTGTGCAGCTGGTAATATTAAATTGACATGTTTCCACTTCCTTTAATAGTAGAGAAAGGGGGATGGATGGCTTGCACTAACTATGCCAACATTACATGTTCCTTTCCTGTGTTGAAATTGCCTTGTCTCCTGGGAATGAGTACATAGATCTTTGATGAGTTTTGCTTAAGGGCAGTAAAAATTAGCCATAGCCTGTTAAATTCTATCAATTTCAAGTTAGAGGGAAAAATGATGCCATGGTGAAAGCATAGGGTCCCATAGAGGGATTTGATTGAGGGTTTCCTGTAACTGTGATTTTCTCAGACAGGAAAGGGGGTGAGAGACAGGGCCTCGCTTGGGATGGGGAAGAGGAGTGGTGAGGCACGGTCCACCAATTTCACATAAAGCTGACTGCGAGAGAGAAAAAGAGATGTAAAAGATGTATGGCTTGTCCTCATGAGGGTTCTTGTATTTGCACTGTGTGAAGCAGCAAGAGATAGGCAGTGGTCATGTGAAACCAAGTCAGTGGCCCTGCAGGCCCGGGCCTCATCTATGTCTCTGCCAGATTTCTGGCTACTTAACTAATGTGTTCCCTGAACATAGGTCTCCTGAACATAGAAGCATATGTCTATGGCTCTGTACCTTTGCCTGTGCTGTGAATTTGACCTGGAGTGCCTTTACTGCCTTTACAGAATAAGTTCTGTATTTCTTTTGAGATTCAGCTCAGGCACTGCTTCTTTTGAGAATTCCTCCCTGTGAGCCGACAGTCCCGCCTCTGTGCTCCCAGAATGCCCACGCTTATCTCTATAAATGGAATGAAAACATTTTGCAGAATTAATTATACATGTACCCGTCTGGTTTTCCATGAACTGTCATGCAGCACCCATTGTTTAAACAGAGGAGAGGGCTGTCCTTAGTGGGAGTGTTACAGGTACATATGGGTAGAGCTTATGCTTTGGAGTGCTTATTCAAAAGTGCTTTCCAGACTTTCTAATAAGAGTCACCTGGGGTCCTTGCTAAAATACAGACTCCTAGTCCCACCAGAAAGATGATTCAGTGGGTCTGGAATGAGGCATGGGGATCTGTATTTTTACTTTGGGCCCAAGGGATTCTTAAACTCTGGTAATCTGGGGAACATTTGCAGAGTAGTTAAGAGATTAGGCTCTGGTCAGACTTGGGTTTGATTCTAGACTCTTTCACTTATTTGTTATGGGACATTTGGCAAATTACTTTGTCTGTCTAAATGGCATTCTGCTCAATGGCTAAGCAGGGATTATAATAGCACATACCTCAAAGGATGGTTGTAAGTTGAAATGAGAAAATGGATGAGGAATAATGAGTACAGCTCCTGACACATAACACGTTTGACAAATAGCAATGTGTGATTGCTCAGAGTGATGCGAAGGGGTAGGCATTACTATATTTATTCTCATTTTGCAGATGAGAAAACTGATGCACAGACAGGCTAAGAAGCTAACCAAGGTCACCCGACCAGTAGGTGGCAGAGCTAGGTTTAACATCTAAGCAGTTTCTGCTGCAGTGGCCCAAGACAGGCTTGGGACCATAGCATTGGGAGGGAATGGAGTGAGGTTGGGATACATGCCTTGTGTGTGTATGAAATGAATTTCCTATGATGAGGTAGGAGTCTGAAACTGAATCCTTTCTTAAAAAATATTTATTTATTTTAAGAGAGAGAGAGAGAGAGAGAGAGAGAGAGAGAGAGAGAGCGAGCGCATGTGCACACTAGCAGGGAAGAGAGAGAGGGAGACAGAGAATACTAAGCAGGCTCCATGCCATTAGCACAGAGCTCAATGTGGGGCTTGATCTAATGAACCATGATATCATGACCTGAGCTGAAATCAAGAGTCAGAAGCTTAACCAACTGAGCCACCCAGGTGCTTTGAAACTGAATCATAATAGATTAGAGGATTTTCCTCAAAGACTGAAAGGGATAAACTTAGAATGGGGAGAAGTCTTCACGGAATGGAAGAAATTTGAGGAACCCATTATTTCAAGCCAGTAACAGAAATAATCTTAAAAGAAGTAAAATTCCAGTATAACAGACCCCTGAGAGGTCACTGAGGGTGAGTGCTGGGCTGAGGCATTGCATCACTGGGGATGACCAAACTTCTTTGGGCACAAACTTCCCCATCATGACTCCAGCCTTATGGTTTCAGGGGTTATATCCTCTTCCTCTACACATGAATGATGATGTCTCGGGACACTGTCTTAAGACAAATTCCAGAAAGTTTTCCATGGTAAGGGGAGTGGGAAAACAAAAGATAAGGAGGAATGTACATATAACATTTTGGAGCAAAAATGAACAGGAGGGAGATTTTTGTTTCAGATTGGATTAATGAAGGTGAAAAAGACCTTCACTATCACTGTTAAAGAAATCACTGGATAAACCACAGAATGATTCATATTTTTAAAGCCATCAAAAAGCTTTGGGTACAAAAAAATTTAAAAGAACTAAGCCCAGAAAGATCAGTCCTAGGTGAGTAAAGGATAGAGGAGACATTCATACCTAGGGTCATTTGCTGAGGTTAGGGGTATTATGGACAAAGGAGTAAGACTGCTAGATAAATAGAGTCTTTGCTAGGATGAGGGCAAATAGCCAAACTTTTGGCAAATCTATGGTTGACATTTGGATTTGGATATGGAAAAGTCTTAAATGTGAAGACAATTGCCCAGTAATTCTCTGACATAGAAATTCTATGGAGTAAACAAAGGCTGGGGCACGGCTGGAAAGCAGAGAGATCTTGGGTGATTTTACAGTCTTACAGTGTTCAAATATTGTGATCTTGAAGTCATGATCTCTCCATCTTGTGGTTTTGAGCTTTCCTGGCCCTGAGATTCTGAGGTCCCATAGTGTCATACAGTGTGTGCTCTCTCACAGTCTTGTGATTTCACAGCACTGAGTCTAGTAGCCTTGTGGTGGTTTAGGGAGAGACCTGAATTTAACTTCAAAGTATTTGAAGACAGATGAGAACTAAGCCTAATCAAAGCTGCAATCAAATGTTCACCCTGAACAAATAGCACACTTTCTGATGAGATAAATGGGCCTTGGTTGTCCTAGAAGTTGGAGCCTAGGATCAAAAGCAAAGAGTTATTTTCATAGACTGCTGGTGTTTCAATTCCAAAGTCCTGCTAGAGGGAGTAAAGTTGCAGTGTCACCTCAAACTAGATCAACTACTAGTGAGCTCAAACGGGTCAGACCATTAGATCAGACCTCCTAGCTGCTTAACAAAAGCACACATTTAATATGCTTTAGATCCTACTGTTACTTTAGAAACAATACCTGGAATATAATAAAAAAATTATAAGAAATATGAAGAAGTAGGAGAATGGGAACCATAGACAATAGAAAAATCAGTCAATAGAGGCAGATCAAAAATGACTCAGATATCAGAATTAGCAAATGGGAACTTCAAAATAACTATGATAAATATGTTAAAGAAATTATAGCAAAAGATGGATATTATGGGTAAAGGGATGGGAGGATTTCAGAGATGTAAAAACTAAAAAAGGACCAAGTGGAAATGTTAAAATTATATGTATTATATATATTATTAACATATATTATTAATAGATAATATATAATATTAACATATTAATATTATATATGTGACATTTAACTAAAAGGAACCGTTGATTGGCACACAACTGAAGAAAGGGCCAATGAATATGAAGACATATCAATAAGAGCATCTTAACAGAAGCAGAGTGTAAAAGGGTGGAAAAAATTTTTAACAGAAACATAGTGACCTGTGGGATAAGCAGCAGATGGTCTAAAATATATGTAACTGTAGTTCCAGAATGAAAGACAGAATGGGGCAGAAACATTTTTTTGAAGAGATAGTGACTGAAAATTTGTTAAAGTTGATGAAAACAAGCAGTCTCAAATCCAGGAGGCTCATCAAACTCTAGGCAAGATAAATACAAGGCAAATCATGCCTAGACACATCATTGTCAAATTGCTAAATAACAAAAATAAAGAAAAAACACCTTAAAAGTGTCTAGGGAAAGAAGATTCAGTATATATGGGGTAACAATAATCCAAACTTCCACTGACTTGCCTTCAGAAAACAATGGAGGCCAGAAGACAGTGGAACAAATCTTAAAATGTCTAGGAAAAAATATCCTTCAAGAATGGAGGCAAGGGGCACCTTGGTGGCTCAGTTGGTTAAGTATCCAACTCTTGCTTTTGGCTCAGGTCATGGTCTCATGGTTTGTGAGATTGAGTCCCATGTTGGGCTCTGTGCTGACAGCATGGAGCCTGCTTGGGATTCTCATTTTCTCTCTCTCTGTCTCTCTGTCTCTCTGTCTCTCTCTCTCTGCCCCTGCCTCTCTCTCTCTCTCTGTCTCTCTCAAAATAAATAAATAAAAATTAAAAAAAATACTTCATAAAAAATAAAACATATGTAGAAGCGAAATGTACAATAGTGATGGTATAAGGGTAGAAGGGAGTATAAAGACAATTACACTTTGCAAATTTTTTATTATAAAGGAAGTGGTGTAATATTACTTACAGGCAGAATATGATAAGAATGCATATTTTAATTATGAGAGCAACTGTAAAACATAAACAAAATGAGTTATAGCTAGATAGTCCATGGAAAACACAGAATATAGAACTAAAAAATGCTTGATTAACCCAAACGAAAGGAAGAACAAAGGGAGAAAGAACAGAATAGATAAGTGGAAAGAATTATATTAGATGTAAATGGACTAAACATTCTGTTCAAAAGACAGAGATTCTCAGACTGGATAGGAAAGCAAGACACAAACCTATGCTGTTTAAAAGATACACACTTCAGCTACAAAGACACAAGCAGGTGGAAGTAAAAGGAAGAAAGATATGTGCTCTGCAAACACTAAGCTTATGAAAACTGATGTGGGTATATAATATCACATAAGGAGAATTTCCATAGATAAAAGGGTCATTTCATAGTGAGGGGCTATGTTTTTGTTTAAACATATCTACAAAGGACTGTGAATTTAGTCAGGTTGGTAAACTATTTGCCTAAATCAGCTGTTTTGTGTTTGGATTCTGTATTTTTACTTTTTATTTTATTTTGTATCTTCCTTTCAGCTCTCATCTATCTCCTTCCTCTCTAACATCATGCATTTGCCATAAAGTACTTTTTCCATTTTTATTTCTTAAAAAACTTATTTGCAAAAGTAAAATAAGTTTTGAAGAATTGCCCATAGTTTCACCCTCCTAACAATACATCTGCTTTCTTCTTATGTGTCATTCTGTGGTCCTGGTTCATCTGCATATACAATTTTTATAGCTGAAGTTACAGCATGGATATAATTTTGTGTTCTGGTTGTCTTCTCATATCAGTGAAACACCTTGTTTATGTTGCATGTAATTATGGCAAAGTTTCTCAACCTTGGTATTGACATTTTGCCTCAGATCATTATTTGTTGTGAGGAGCTGTCCTGCACTCTACAGGATTCTTAGCAACACTCCTGGCCTCTACTAACTAGATTCCAGCAGGCCCCAAACCCCAAGTTGTGACAATCAAAAATGTCTCCAGATGTTGCCAAATGTTCTCTGGAAGGCAAAATTATTCCTGGTTTAGATCCACTGAGTTTTGGAAAACATTTTTATTTGCATCCTAAAAATAACATTTAGTTGAAGACTCATACTTTTCCAAATTAGTTCTTATTACAGGACATTTATATTATTTCCAACATTTTGCCATTCTGAATTGCACCTCAAGAATTGTGCTTATAGCCATTACTTTCTTCTAGACTATTTATTTCTATTAGGGTAAATTCCTGGGAGTAGAATGTGTGGGTTCAAGGGCATTTGACCACCTTCCTCTGGGACCTTTGAGGAGAAGAGTGATCCTCAGAGTGATCGAAAACTAGGGCTTTCCATGGTTTAATTCCCTGAATTAGTCCCCTGCCAATATAAATCACCCAAATCATTTAGGACCCATCTATGTCATTGAGAAAAGTGGTAGGTGACTTATCCATTTTGGTGCTGGGTCGACAAATTAGTTATCTGAGCTATAAATTACAGCAATGATCCATAAATCAGATCCGTATTATATAAATCAAAAGACACGGACTTATGATGGGAATTTAAGAATACTAATTTATAAAACACATTATGATAGATTGGGCCATGCAATAAAGGAAAACTGTGGCACATCCATCAATGCCTCCTCACCTGAGGAGATATTAGATGCCCCGACTGGCAGGGAGGATGCCAGGAAGTAATTTAAAGTTGACAGACTGCACAGAAAAGGAATGTGGAAAAATGTTAGTAGTTCCTGCAAAACAAAGAGATTGTTGATGTACATTTAAACTTTCAAGAAACTTCTAAAGTGTAGTTTTCCTTTTCTGCATTTTTTCCCCCCTCCAGAGTGTCTGGTGGAATTGGGTTTGAGTGTTGAAACGTGGGTTTGGAGTATAGCCAAGCTTTTTCCTGTCTCTGTGTGTGCTGCTTTTTTCAACCTGGAATTCCCTCTGATTCTCTCTCTTCTCCACTACTTTATATTCTTCCTCTAGTTCTCAGTTTGAGTGTCCCTTCCTCAGGGACAACTACTCTGACACCCCTGGTAGGATCAGGCCATCCCATAATGGGTTACATGGCTCCCAGCTCTCCTCATTGCTTATGTCTCCATTCCCATTCATTGTTCCTGTGCACCATCACCGTTGCTCACTAGGGCATATGCTCCAGAAGGAAAACAACAGTGTCCGTCTTGTCCTCTGCTGTATCTCCAGCCCCTAGCACATTGCTGCAGCATACATGTGCTACTGTTTCTGCAGCAAATGAATGGGCAGGAGAAGGAGGGTCCCACATCTGGGGGCTGGGAGATGCTGTCTCTGGCAAATGCTGGGTCAGTGATGCTTAGGGCAGTAGTTTCTAAACTTCCTCAGCTGTTTTCTGAGAACTTATTAAAGATTCTAACAAAAGGAATGTTTGGGAGGTAGATGAGTTTGAGAAAGTCCCATATTTCATTCCCCTCTAGGAGAGTAGAGATGTATAGCATCATGGTAGAGGTTCTGCAGGGTCTTCTAATTAAAAATGTTACATATTGTTTGGCTGAGGTCAGGGTGTCCAAATTGGGGCTGGAGGAGACTTTCTGGGTTGTGAGTGCTACTGAGTCTGGTCACCACCCTCTTATCAACACAGATTTCTCAGGCCCTTCATAGGTTCCCCGTGCTGGACAAGGTGAGGCCAGAGACTAGGCTACACAATCCTTTCCCACCAAGATAGCATATCTTGTTGGGAAAACTCATACTTAACTGGAGTCTCAGATAGTCTGAACTCTTGGGGACACAAAACAAAAATTATTTTTTTCCAGTCACAGCCTTCAAACATGCTCGTTGTATTCCCACCTCTTGGTAACAGTTCTGCAGACTCGGTAATTTGATAGTCCCTTTAACTATAGGAAGGGTCATTTTGATGATCAAGACTCACATGCAGGTGGCACAAGTCCCTTTCAGCGTCTTTCTCATCCAAAGCTTCTCCCACCCCCAGTTCAGCTGTGGTCTAGGACTCAGGCCTCAGTTCTTCTTGGGTGGGTAGGAGAACGGAGAATTCAAGAAAAGGGCCAGGGGTGCCTCAGTGGTTCAGTCGGTTGACATCTGACTTCGGCTCAGGTCATGATCTCGTGATTTATGAGTCTGAGCCCTGCGTAGGGCTCTGTGCTGACAGCTCAGGGCCTGAAGCCTGTTTCAGATTCTGTGTCTCCCTCTGTCTGCCCCTCCATCCCTCAAAAATAAATAGAAACATTTTTTAAAAGAAGAAAGAAAATGTCCAAAGTCTACTTGCTTACTGGGCTCTGCTATTATTCCTGCTTGGCTGTAGATGGTCTCCAGGGACATGCTAGCTCTCTTAGAGGTAAATGTGTGGGCTTTTCAGAAGCCCCTCAGGAGGGGGCTTCTCACTGCCTAGGTCCAGAAACTCTGGATAAAGTTCTCCAGGTGACACCTAGGAGAATGTTGCCCCTCTCTCCCAGGGTCCAGGCAACTCTCAGCAAGTCTTCCCAAAAAATGTTGTCTCCACATTCTGTGCCAAGCAGCCTTCTGGCAGGGATCTGGCTGGAGAGCGGTGGCCAGGTTCCCTTTTGGCAGCATCCCTTCTTTCTGAGTGGTGCCCCAAGAGCCCTTTTCATCTGGCCTGGGTTGGACCAGCATATCCCTCATCTTCACAGCCATATCCCCCAATAACACCCTCCTTAGTGGTGGGGTCAAGGTTACAGGACCACTACATTGTTTCTTAACAAACACCTTGGTGCTTTCTTCCTAATTGGGGACACTTAACGCCAAAGACCCTCAGCCATGGGGCTGTGATTCTGAGCTAAGCAGGAAAATCTCATTCAACCTTCTGTTCATGTGGAGATGAATGGGCAGCATCAGAACACACATGGTAATGGACTTGGCTGGGGGTGTCCACTGTGCTCAAGGGGTGTTCAGAGATAGGATAGGACAACGGATCTGGCAGTTGAAAGAGGTTTCCTGCAGGAGTTGAGGCCTGACCTAAGCTTTCAGGGAATTTTTTTTTTAACTTAAAAATTGCTGAGGTGCCTGGGTGGCTCAGTTGGTTAAGTGTCTGACTTTGACTCAGGTCATGATTTCACTGTTTGTGAGTTCGAGCCTTACATTGGGCTCTGCACTGACAGTGTGGAACCTGCTTGGGATTCTTTCTCTCTCCCCCTCTCTCAAAATAAATAAATAAACTTTAAAAAATTGCATTATAAAAGTTACATATGCTTCTTATTAAAAAAAAGTAAAATAAAACTCCCTTCTTTCCAATATCACTCCCCCAGGATAACCTCTTATAACAGCTCTGTATCCTTCTAGGCTAAATGTATATATAAACAAAAACATCCAAACTACAAACAAAGCAGATCTTTTCCCCCAAATCATCCCATATATTGGCTTGAAGGATTTTGAACAATTATTCATCAAGTATTTGTGTGTGTCTGTGGGTTGGTGTGATGCTGTATTAGTCACTTAAGGTGGGGAAATAAGGCTCGCTGGCCTGGCCTAGAGAAATAGGGCTGCTGTATGGTTGGGCAGGCTCTGCTTGCTCCAGGAGCACCCTGCCTGTCTCCTGTTGCCCAAGCACATGCCCTGGCTGTGTGCATCCAGGGAAGGAGCCCTGAAGGAGGGATGCCTTTTCGTAATTACACAACAGGCACTGGCCTCCCGAGAAAGTTCCAGCTTACTAGTGGAGCCAGAGAAGGGAATAGACTATTCTAATCCTGAAGTGAGGCTGGAGGGTAATCCAAGGTTATGTGGACAAAGAGATAGAACTCAACATCAAAGGAGCATGACTGTGGGGCCAGGACCTCTGGGAACTCAGATAAACATCTGGCTCCTGCCTCTGGGAGCTGACACCTGAGATAATTGTAAACAAATGACCAAATGGACAAGGAGGATGTGCTGGAGTGTGCGACACAGCTGGTATTTTAGATTTTGTGTACTGTCTGTGGACATGCTTGGTCAGGCTTTCTGATTATCAGTGTCATTCCTCTGATCAAAACCCTTCCATGGTCTGTCTCTGGTCACCTTCTGGAGAAAGAAAACCTAACTTTTGTAGGACACAAAAAGGAGAGCCCTTTGAGATCTGACCACTGCCCATCACTGCAGCCCCATTTCCTGGCCCTTGGGTGCTCCAGGAACCTCCACATACATGGAGCCTCTCAGAGCCCTGAAAGCATTGTGGCCTCAGTGCTCTGCAGTCTCTTGGCCTGGATGCCCTCTTGTGCCCTCCTGCTGACTTGCCCCCACTGCACCCCCCCCCCCCCCACCATCCAGCTGACTCTTACATGGTTTCTGACCATGGTGATACCCATGAGGTTTGGGGATTTCCTCCCAAAGACCACCTTTCATCTTTCTTTTAGTTTAAATGAATTGGGAGCAGCCCAGCTGGTGACATACTTTCTCCTACTCTTTCATTCATTCCTAAAACATCATAGGCAGACAGAAAGGAGAAAGGAGGTTCATGTTACCCGATGTGGGTCTCAGAGAGGGAAGACATATTGAGCCTTTGTACAAATTAAACTTTACATGCAGTGACAAACCATTACATGCTCTGCTGAGGTAGAAAATGACATTTTTCTTTAAGCTCCGTTATGTTTGAAAGTTATTTGAATAATAGTATACTTGTATACCCAAATCAATTCCTTGTTAGAATTACTGTATACTTGTGAAACATAGTCTTTCAGGACACACATATTTAATCTTGGTGGAATATCATTCCATTTGTTGACACCATTCAGCTTCGGTGTTCGATTGTAGCCAGAATTAGCATGACTGAGCTCCTAATTGTGTTTTGTGAATCAAAGCCTAGAAAAAAACTTAAAAATTTGCCTCAAAAAGAAAATAGGCTTCTTATATATGGTGCCTTCTGGGTACCCTGGAAATCCTGAGATTTTGCTTCAATCACCTGAACTGTTTAGGCCATTTGTGCCAGTGTTCGCTATGAATGATGGATGCATTTTCCTTCCTGGGCATGGAGGAAGGTGGATGATGAAAAATGGTGACCCCACTGCTTGCAAGGGACCCTTCCATCTGTTCTTTTTGCTCCCTTTTCCTGCTGTGAAATTCATCAGGTGTGCACTGTTGTAAAGGCTGCTACAACCCAAACAGTAAAAACCTAGTAAGCCAGACCATGGGGAGCTACCTACTTGCATCCAATTGTGTTAACTTCTACTAACATGCTTTATTATTATTATTATTTTTTTGCCTTGCTCTTGGCTTCCTTTGATGGATGATGTAAGAAATGGGTGGGTGAAATCCTCTAGGGTATTTATCGTAGTTTGTTGGTGAGGATATTGTCCACTAAATCAGTGGACCTTGTTTGAAGAGCCACATGAAAAATTTAAGGCTTGAGTACAAGAAAGGCATTGTTTCATCTAGAAAACTACTGTGCTTTATTTTTTGTGGACAGATTCAATTTTGTAATTGATTGTCTTGCTTTGGCTGCCAGGAAACTCAGAGACATATTTGCAGTTCATTTTTTTTTTTACCAGTGTTTGACCCTGTGAACCCCATATTTATGTATGCTGTCCTCTATTCATCTTTCTGTTGTATTTACACTTCTTGTTTCATGATTTTATCTGATATATGTGATTAGTCATATCCCTAGCTCTAGCTCCTTCTATTAAGCACACAGAAGGAGTAGCACCCAATAGGGTGCTGGCAGGAGACAAGTATTTATATATATTTATTCTTTCCTCCCACTGTCCCATCAGACCTGCTCTGTGGACCATAGTTCCTTGCATCTTGAATGACATTGCTGTGAATTTCCATAACTTTTCTTGTCACCGTTAGGGACAAACAGCTTTTATTGATGTTCAACCACAAGAACAGTCTCATCTTAATAATTACAGTGTTCATTCCAGAGCAGTAACCAAAATTCAGAACTTTCTTCTAGGTTAGGCTTCTTCAGCTTTGAGCCTGCTTTGGGATGGGAATCTCGTTGGGGGTTGCAGTGTAGGGGTACAGCCAGCATCTATGGCCAGCATCTCTTTATCCTTGAATTGCTCTTCTAACCACCCCTATCCCAGTCCTTCCCAGACTGCCTCTTGCTCCTTCCGAGTTGGATGTAAGATAAGGAGTAGGAAAGCTTATCTGAAAGTTTTTGCTTACAGAGGTTGCCTTGTCCTGAGATAGAAGGCAATTTTGGTCTTTTCATAATGACCCATTCCGCTTCCATGATGAAGCCCAGAGGGTGAAATATAACACACATTTCTGCTCCGCTGTTGGTGGAGGGCTGCTTGAAGCCAAGTCTCTCATACACATTTTTAGACCTAGGTGTCGTACCTGTCTTGGTACCTGTCAGACACCAGTGGTGCAAGTCAGCCTTCCCAAATGGTTCCTGTGATGCCATTTTGGATTTTCTTGATTTCACAATTTGTCTGTGTGCCCTTAGAGTGCAACTCTAAGGTTTAGTGAAGGGCCTATGGACAGAGGTGTGGCAGGGTGAAGACAAAAGATGGCAAGACTCTTAGATACCAGCACCATGCCCCAAAGGGGTAGGGGAGGGAACAGTGTACTTATGGAAGACAGGCTGCTGGACAGATGTGGTGGCTCAGAGGAATGAGCCAGAGCCAAAGTGGTGACCAGGTGGGGTATGGTATGGGTTGAATTGTGCCCCCGCCCCATCAAAAACTATGTTGAAGTCCTAACCTTCAGCACCTGTGATTGTGACCTTATTTGGAAATAGGGTCTCTGCAGATATAATCAAGTTAAGATGAGGTCATTAGAGTAAGCTCTAATGCAGTATGACTGGTGTCCTTATAAGAAGAGGAGAGACCCAGACCCAGAGAGTATAATGCCACGTGGAGATGGAGGCAGAGATTAGATGCATCTACAAGACAAGGAGCACCAAGGACAACAGGAACCTCCAACAGTAGGAGAGAAGCATAGAACAGGTTCTCCTGTACAGGTTGGTTCCCACTGATACCTTGATTTTGGACTTCCATCCTCCAGAACTGTGGCAGAATACATTTTTATTGATTTAAGCCATCCCAATCTATGGTAATTTGTTATGGCAACCCTAGGGAACCAATCAAAGATGATGGAAAAATTCCTTCAGCTCTGTCCTCCTGCCTTCTTCTCATGATGGTGCCTCTCACTGGCCAGACCCACCTGGAAACCAGCCAGTGAAGGAGCAGCTTTGTGTCCCTTGGGCCAGCGTCCGGGCACAGGGCAGGGCAGAAAGCACAGGGAGGGCGGTTGTAAGTGGGGAATAATCAGCACAGGCAGGTCAGCCTTTGGCTTCAGTCTTCAAGTTCGGTGTCAGAGGTTGCAGGGGCTCAATCTCTGAAGCACTGCAGAAACTGCTGTCTTGACCTCCTTTTCTGCCCTTTGGGATTGGTTCTTTTGTGAGCACAAGCAGGCTTGAAATATAGCTGGCTCCTCAAAACTGCATGTTGGATCAGAAGTTGGTTTTCCCAGGAGAACATTGTTACAAACAGGTGAGGAAGTGGCATATGCATGCTGAGGAAGGCGATGATGTACAGACTAAAAAGCCAGGGAACAATAATCCTGAAACGCTGTTCAACCTCATTTATAAGCAGACAAACTCAAATCAAAACAGCTCTGAGATAAATCCATTGTCATCCTTCATGGTGGCTGGCTCTAGGGTTGGCAAGGGTGGGGGGGAAAGGGTGTCCCTTCACTGCCACTTGCCGGGCTGGCTGTGGATTCAGTGAAGTGGGGAGACCCAGCTCAGCACTGGCACATAGTAGGTGCTCAGCAAGTATGATTCCCTTTCTCTTACTGCTGGTTCTTCCCCCACCTTGCCCCTGACTAGAATTGTGAGGAATATGACATTGAACACTCAAGTCGCAGTATCAGTGCATCCGTGCAGAGGACTTCTTTGCGCACACGTTCACCTTTACTGATGGAAACCCCTGGAGTTTTCACACTGAGTGTTCTCAGCAGTATCGACAACTGGGGCAGAGTGAGCACTACATGGAAAAACTGAATTCAATCACATGGGTCTTGAGGGAAGTAGAGGGCAGGGTTTGAGCTGATAGTTAAGAACATTTGCACCTTATGACAGCTGCACCAGAATTACGATCCCATTGAGGACGCCCATTCAAGTTTGACAGGTGTAGCTGCAGTGGGTGCCCTGCCTCTATCTACTCAGATGCTTTCACCATTTCCACCTATGGCAGCCAGCACCTACATCTTTGTTGGTGTTTGCCCTGAGGCTACCGGAATCTCCTCATCCCTGTGCACAGCTAGCTGGAAATACCTATGAATTAACTTCCCCCTAGGGTCAGCCCTTAACCATTGGCAAGAGTCATCCTTAACCACTGGATGTTCAGGCAAGAGTCTCCCAATCCCCTGGAGCCCTGGCCAGATAATTCTGAGTCATATTTTTGTGTCATGTTTCAATTTCCACATGGGGTTAAGTGTTAATCTTACATTGTGGTTGTTGGCTTAATAATGTGCCTTTACGGATTGTCCTTGTCTCCCATACCACTCACCCTCTTTCCTAGCCCTGCTGCATGCACCCCCCCACCCCCTAGGGACAACCCAAACTGGGACAGGTAGCAAGCTTAGCCTCCTGAACTGAGTTCTCTAGATAGTGCCCCTTCTGGGAGTCAGGGATTGGACTAGCTTTGGCTACTCGCTCCTTGCTTTTTTGTGTTGATTCACCAACATTTGCATTGCTCACTCGTAGCCTCAGGATGATGAAAACATATATCTAGCACTTATCATATGCCAAGCACTGTTCTAAGCATTTTATGTCAACTTAGTTATAAATCCTTATAGAAATCCTAGGAAGTAAGTATTCTTATTGTCCTATCACAGGTGAGACAGTGGGCCCCAATGAAAAACTTACCCAAAGACCCAGGGCAAGCTAGTGGCTGAGCTGGGCTCCAACCCAGCCTTGTATCTTTAGTTCATGCTCTTCCACCGTGCGTTTACACTCCATGAGATGCACTTTTTGTTTCTGTGTATTCTTGCTAGTTTTCATCAGAATTTGGGGTTTAGTAATTGAGTCCTTTTGCGGAGGTAACCCCCCCACCCCCAATGGAGGAGTTGGGGAGAAAAGGAAGGTAAAGGAAAGGTCTTATGGACTGAATGTAATGTTTATGTTCTCCCAAATTAATATGTTGAAGCTTTAGTCCCCTTTGTGATGATACTTGGAGGTGGGGCCTTTGGGGAATAATTGGGTTTAGATGAGGGCATGAAGATGGGGCCCCCATGATGGGATTAGTGTCCTTATAAGAAGGGGAAGAGAAGCCAGAGCTCTTTCTCTTTACCATATGTGGACCCAGAAAGAAGACAGCCATCTGAAAGCCAGAACGAGGACTCTCACCTCAAACCCAAATTGCCAGCATCTCGATCTCGGACTTACTGGCCTATAGAACTGTGTGAAATAAATGCTTGTTGTTAGAGCCACCCAGACTATGGCATGTTGTTACAGCAGCCTGGGCCAAGACAGAAAGGAATAATCAGCCATGAAATTATAGGAAAGATAAAAAATTCTGAGAGTGAATCCCAGCCCTTGGACAGCAGTGGGTCTGTTAACTGTCATGATGGGTCACAGGGTGAGGTGATCAGGATTTGACAACACTGGGCTTTGGGAGGGAGGGTCAGAGAAAAGCCTCTCAAAAGGGTCAAGAAATGTGTCTCCAAGGCTTCTTCCATCTTTTTTTTTAAATTTTATTTTTTATTTTTTAAAATTTGCATCCAAATTAGCATATCGTGCAGCAATGACTTCAGGAGTAGATTCCTTAGTGCCCCTTATGCATTGAGCCCATCCTCCCTTCCACAACCCCTCCAAGTAACCCCCAGTTTGTTCTCCATATTTATGAGTCTCTTCTGTTTTGTCCCCCTCCCTGTTTTTATATTATTTTTGTTTCCCTTCCCTATGTTCATCTGTTTTGTCTCTTAAAGTCCTCATATGAGTGAAGTCATATGATTTTTGTCTTTCTCTGACTAATTTCACTTAGCTTAATACCCTCCGGGTCCATCCACATAGTTGCAAATGGCAAGATTTCATTCTTTTTGATTGCCAAGTAATACTCCATTGTATACATATACCACATCTTCTTTATCCATTCATCCATTGATGGACATTTGGGCTCTTTCCATACTTTGGCTATTGTTGATAGTGCTGCTATAAACATGGGGGTGCACATGTCCCTTCGAAACAGCACACCTGTATCCCTTGGATAAATGCCTAGTAGTGCAATTGCTGGGTTGTAGGGTAGTTCTATTTTTAGTTTTTTGAGGAACCTCCCTACTGTTTTCCAGAGTGGCTGCACCAGCTTGCATTCCCACCACCAATACAAAAAAGATCCTCTTTCTCTGCGTCCTCGCCAACATCGTTGTTGCCTGAGTTGTTAATATTAGCCATTCTGACAGGTGTAAGGTGGTATCTCATGGTAGTTTTGATTTGTATTTCCCTGATGATGAATGATGTTGAGCATTTTTTCATGTGTTTGTTGGCCATCTGGATGTCTTCCTTGGAGAAGTGTCTATTCATGTCTTTTGCCCATTTCTTCACTGGATTATTTGTTTTTTGGGTCTTGAGTTTGATAAGTTCTTTATAGATTTTGGATACTAACCCTTTATCTGATATGTCATTTGCAAATATCTTTTCCCATTCTGTCGGTTGCCTTTTAGTTTTGGTGATTGTTTCCTTCGCTGTGCGGAAGCTTTTTATTTTGATGAGGTCCAGTAGTTCATTTTTGCTTTTGTTTCCCTTGGCTCTAGAGACGTGTTGAGTAAGAAGTTGCTGCAGCCAAGATCAAAGAGGTTTTTGCCTGCTTTCTCCTTGAGGAATTTGATGGCTCCCTGTCTCACATTTAGGTCTTTCATCCATTTTGAGTTTATTTTTGTCTGGTGTAAGAAAGTGGTCCAGGTTCATTCTTCTGCATGTCAGTGTCCAGTTTTCCCAGCACCACTTGCTGAAGAGACTGTCTTTATTCCTGCTTTATCAAAGATCAGTTGGCCATACGTTTGTGGGTCCATTTCTGGGTTCTCTATTCTGTTCCATTGATCTGAGTGTAGGCTTCCTCCATCTTATGTATTCATGGTGGTTCTGGGTGTCTGGGGCCTCTGAAAAGTCCAGAAGGTAGGGTTAACCCTCTGAACCATCATGGGACCCTGGAGAAGGACCAGCAAACCAGGTCCCTCTTGACATGCACATCCCATTCTGCAAAGGTAGCAGAGCTGCCAATATCTTTTTGACATTGCTGGGAAGGAAGGCCTGAGAATGTTTAGCAAGGTTGGTAGGTGTAAGTTATTAACTTATTAAGTACTGTTTTTATTGTCATTTAACTATAGTGCAAAATGGGGAACTAAGAGATTAGGTCACTTGGGAGGATCACACACCTCAAACCCAGTGCCTGTATCCCAAACCTCTGAAGCACTGCCCATACTGTAAAATGATGGTATCTCCTCTACTATTTTGTGTCGAGTGTTAATACCATTCTTCTTATGTGGTCTTTTGTTTCATGCATGTGAACATAAAAATAAGCATAAAGGCTCATGGGGTTGTGGATGGGCAAGGGAAGGTGGGGCTATTTATGCAGAGGTCTCTAAAGTCCCTATCTCTTGTCAACCAAGACATTTCACATTCTTATGCTATTTAGGTAAGTTCCATATAAGATGTCAGCAGGGTAGGGGGTGTTAGGGAACCACCAATGTGGTAGATGACCAGACCTGCATTTTAAGACTGAGCGCACTGAAGTGTAGAGAAGGATTTTTTGGGTGAGGGTGCCAGAGTAGGAGGGCCAGTGAGAAGCCATTGGAAGAACAGAAGGTGGTGGTAGCTCGGACCAGGGACCAGGGGATGTGCAGATTGGGAGATGCTGGGAGGTTTAAGACATATTTAGGAGGTAACATTTCAAACATAGCACTTTGTTTTAAATTCGAGTCTCCTACCTTGTTAATCTAGTTGTGTGCTCTTGCTTTTAGTTTAAGGCCAAGAGGCTTCAGGTAATTTATGATAGAGTTTTAAAACATTAAAAATATTTTTTTTTGATGTTTTTATTTATTCTTGAGACAGAGACAGAGCGTAAACAGGGGAGGGGCATTTATTCTTGAGACAGAGAGAGGGAGACACAGAATCCAAATGAGGCTCTAGGCTCTGAGCTGTCAGCACAGAGCCTGATGCAGAGCTCAAACCCATGGACTGTGAGATCATGACCTGAGCCGAAGTCGAACGCCCAACTGACTGAACCACCCAGGCACCCCAAAACATTAAAAAAAATGTTTTAATTATTTATTTTGAGGGAGAGTACGCATGTGTGCACATGTGTGGGTGGGGGAGGGGCAGAGAGAGGGAGAGAGAGAGAACACTAAGCAGGCTCCATGCTATCAGCACAGAGCCTGACTTGGAGCTGGATCTTACGAACCATGAGATCATGACCTGAGCCGAAATCAAGAGTCAGACGCTTAACTGACTGAGCCACCCAGGTGCCCCTATGATACAGTTTGTTGATCAAAGGGAGAAAGTTCTGTTACAAAAATGCCTGTTTGAATTGGGGGTGGGAGGAGGGTGGGTCTCTGCTCCTCAAAGTGGATTGGATTGTCCCAAGATTCCACCAGTACACTGGGCAGAGTTTTCTCCCTTTGCCATCCTGCTGTCATTCTTGGGGACTTCAGTCTGCTCATGGGTGGTCCATTCCTTGCTTTGCCCCCCTCAGGGTCTTGGTCTCCATAATACAAGAAGATTTCGTTTTCTCTCTATTTTGGCTACCTGTTCTCATAGCCATGCCCTGGTTCTCCCTTGGATCTCCTCCACTCTGATGTCCTGAATTGTGGTTACTGCTTTCAACATTTGGTCACCTCTATCCCAGTCTATCCCCACCATCACTTAAATGTCTCTCCTGCCAATATATTCCCTCCCTTTACCTAATTGGCCCTTCGGTGCCACCCATGTGGCGCGCACCCTCCATACTGGGTCAGTCTGGCTCTCTACCTTCTCCACTCCATTGATAGGCTGCCAAGCACTGTTGGGTACACCCAATTTTGCAGATTGGGCCACCAGAAACTTCTGGTCCATTACTTGAGTTAGGTGCTCAAATCCACACAGGAAGATCTTGTTTTCCTGGCAGTGCTCTCTCTCATTCATGCTTTATCCTCTCCCTTTAAACCCTCTTTGTCAATACCTCTCCCTTCACCACTGGGGACTGGCATGACCTCCCACTGAGATGAGAGAGTAGATACTCAGAAGGGGGTTCTTGCTCCACCTTCCAAACCTACCTGCATCCCCACCAGCTTTGTCACTTTCCCTCTGGTCTCATGGGGAAAAAGTGGTATAGGGCCACTTGCTCCAGCTGGGTCTCAGTTTCCTCTTCTGGTGTTTGCATATTCTGTTCCCTTTACCTGAACAACACCATTCATTCTTCGCGACCTCTTGGAAGGGTCCTTTGATCACCATCAACCCCTCATCTTCTCATTAGCTCCAGACTCCTTCTCAGTTTCCCTATTTTTAAGGTCCCCAACCCCTACCTTATATTACTTCAGAGCTCAAGGCACAAGGCCAGTGAAGGCCAGGGCTGGGGTGCATTAGCATTCCCAGCTCTCCACCTCACTCTCATACCAGGTTGGCCCTGCACCAGATTTCTACCAGGTGTGCCTTAGAAACTTTGCACCTAAGGAGAAGTTGAGTTTTCTGAATTGTCATCAGTACTGACCTTAAAAAAAGTTCATTTAGAAGCAAAGAGGATTTATCTCTCAATTTCATCCTGGTGAACTTCAGATTGAGAATTGTGTTTTGGGAGCTTGTTCTTTGTAAGCTTATTACAAAAATAATACGGCTACATAATTGCAGAAGGAAAATGAAATTTTATTCTCTTTCTGTGATAACCTTGAGGGAAAATAGAAGCACACAGAAAATTCTCTACTTAGGAAAAATAACCAGAACCTCCCCAAAATGTTATGTAATTTAGTTGTGAGGTGCTTTGGAAAAAAAAAAGTCTATTTATCTTAAGCCCCTAAAGAAATATCTTCATGGGGAGATTATCCCATTGAAATTTACTTTAAGGAATTATTTAAAGAACATTGGTCTTCACCACCCATTAATCAGATTTCATTTGATCTTACTTTGGTTTCTCTTTAGTTATGGGTAATTATCTTAAGACTGATGATTGCCTGCTATAAAGGATTGGATTTTTATGTTATAAAAACATTTCAAATGATCTATTGGTCTGAACACTGTCGGGGAGGACTGGAAGAGTTCTGGGAGGCAAATCGCTTTAAAGTCGATTGGGCTTGGTCTGGGTTGTGACAGAGAAGAATGAAAATGGTGTTGCTCTGGAGATTTTCTCCAGAGGCAGACTAGTCCTCCAGTGTGGCAGAGGTCTCAAAGGCAGTGGTGGATTGGATTGAATCTCCAAGCCCACTTTTGGGAAGGCCTATAGCCATAGCTGTCTGGAGAGGACACTGGGCCTCCCCCACCATAGATTTTTTCTACAGTGTCCATTTCAGGGCCCTAGAAAGAGCCCAGCTGGACAAATCCTTACACACTACCAATGTTTTCCTCTCGTGGGAATCACGCCACTTGTTTTTCCAAAGCCAAACATTGAGGCTAACCTGAAGTATAAGCAGACAAAAGGGTGGTGACATAGACTGGGAGAACCCATGTGCTGTAGACAGTTGTAAGCCCATATCACTATAATCCAACACAGTGGTGAGACCTTTAACAAGTTGCTCAAATGCTTCAGGCCTCAGTTTTCTCACCTGTGCAATGGGAGAAGTAGGAGTACCTGTATATTGTAAAGTTGTCATGAGGAATCAATGAGATGATGCAATGAGTTGAAGCATTCAACTCAGTGCATGGCCCATAATAAGTACTCAGTGCACATTATTATTCTTAGTATCTGTTAATCGGGCTAATCATTGCCATCTCTGAGGTTGTTGCGACAACTAAATGACATCACGTTGGTGAAGGCCTTACAGTGTTGGGCACACAGCAAGCACTCAATACAGAATAGTCATTAATGTAAGTAATGTAACTGTGTTCAGCCTGTCCCCCTGTCACCTCTGTCCCTCTCATTTTCTTTCGCTTGTGGTGCCCAGCCCACACTGGCCTCCATTTATTCCCAAGTGTCCAAGTCTGTTCCCTCCTCTCCTGTCCCTTGCCTCTGCACTCGATGGCTCCACTTTATCACTCAGGTCTCAAGTCTGAAGTCATCTCTGCAGAGACCACCTGGGTTCAAGAGCCTCCCTGGCCCTCACCACAAGCACTGTCCATCCTGTATGATGTGGCCCGTGCCAATATTTATTCATTATTTACTCAAGGAGAATTGGGATCTCTCTTATCCACTGCAGTTCCCAGGGCATAGGACAATGTCTGACACAGATTAGGGGTTCAAAAAATACCTTCCCCAGCTTCAGACTGTCAAGTGCCCATTGGGAGCCCCTTGAGGGAATTAATTTTGCAGTCAACATCTTTGAGCCTTGAAAATGCTCAGTGTTCTCTGGAACAGGGTACATAAGAAAGTCTCACAGCACTAGGCACTAAGAATGTTCAGGGAAATAAATCTCCCCAATGAAAGAACCAGCTGAGGGTGCAGGTAGGGTTTGGGTAGACTGGGCTGGGCAGAAAAGGAAGTTCTCTATTCCAGGAGGGACGTAGTAGCAGTAAGATCCTCCTGGGGTACCATGCTGCCCAGGGATTATGGGAGAGGAAGACTCACTGACTTGCTGGGAATGAGTGCTGTGGACAGAGGATCTAGCTCCCAGGGCTGGGCTCCCTTAGCAGAGTAGGGAGATAGTCCAGGCCACATGTGTGGAGGGGCCGTTCACGGACCCCAGCAATGATTCAGTCTAGAAGATGTGGTTCAGGGGATAGCCCAGAGGGTGTGAGAGAGGCAGGAGAGAAGGGCAGAGTGGTAGGGGTGACCAGAAATGGTCAGAACAGAAGGAGCAGGGGAGAGGAGGCTGAATCTCTGTGTCTAATGGGTTTAGGAAATTCATCCATCTATCCATCCTCCTCCCTCCCTTCTTTCCTCCATCCTTACCTACTTTTCTCTCTCTTTCTTTTCTTCCCTCCTTCTGCTCATAAGTCAATCTAAGAGCCAGTCACCTGCTGGTAGTTGGAGGCAGTAAGTAGTACCTAATCCAAATTCCATGAACTTACAGTCGACTTAGGGGGCGGGGAGACAAACAAGGTCACTGCTGCAGCATAAGGCACCTTTCTGAAAACTTAAAAAGTGTTTCTGCTTTATGAAGAAAAAGGCATTTTTTTTTCTTTAAAAAAGAAAAATCAGTAAGTGTATACACTGTTCCACCTGAATGGTGCTGTCCAGCAGCTGTGTCTCCACCTGGGGGAACTTTCTGGCACCTGTGGCTGCAGACACACCCACACCCACCTACCACCCTGGATACCAAGATCTCTGCCTGTCTCCTATCCCTTAGGAAGCAACTGAGTCAGGATCAGAGTCTGAATAGGGGTTCTGGGAGTAGAATTGCATCTCCCAGAGCAATGGATAGGCAAGAGAAGTGATGTAAGGAAAGGCCTGAAGTGCGATCAGGAACAGGGAACAGGTGCACAAATGTGGGTGAGCCAGGGAAGTGTGTACAAGACTGGCTGTGCCCATAGCAGGTTTATGTTGGAGGCGGCTCATGGCTACTGTCCCAGCACACACAGTGGCTAGGAGGTGGCAGTCTACACAGTGAGCAGATAAGTGAGTAGATGTCTAGATTGCAATGGCAAGGATGTGGTGCCCTTGTAGTGCACAGTCTGAACGTCATAAATAGCAGACAAGTAAAGACATTTTAATATAAACAACAGGATTCATTATGACAGAAGTGAGCACTGCCATAAGAGGCAGAATGTGGCAGTAAGGAGGCTCCAGAGGGCCTCTTTAAATGCTCCGGGACTGCCCAAGCCCAGGCTTTCGGCTTCCTGACAGTCAGGAATGGCCATCTCCTGTCTCCTCCAACCACTAGCCCTTACTTGGCCCCATCTGCCTTTGTGTTTTGGTCCTGTGCCTTGCCTGGCTTGTTGGGGTGAGGCCTGGGTTTGGCTTAGCAGTCCCTTGGCAGCCCCTCGGCTCCTTGCACCACACAGATAGGAAGTGTGGCACATCTGCTTCGCTCAGGCCCCAGGACCCCAACCCCAGTTGTCAGGTCAGGGCATGGCACGGCAGGGCAGGGATGACAGCTCAGCTCCTGGCCTAAGGAGCAGAGCAAAGAGGGACGGCAGGTCCTATGCTTCCAGCAGCCATCTCGGCTCTCCTCCCCCAGTGTGCTGCCCTGGGAGGTGGTCACGGCATCTGGGAGGGGCTGATGGTTTTGGGGCTGGAGGTGAGAGAAGCTGGAATTGATGGGGCAAGGAAAACACTGTGATTTAACAACCCCACACAGTGTATTGTGTCAGCATTTGCATCAGCCAACACATCACAGAACAAGCTCTTGAGGGATTCTGAGTCTTCTGTGTTTGATTTATACAAGTTTACTACAAAGAATTGATTGGGGCTGGCAGTGGATTGCCACTGCTGGATTATCTTAATGTCTTCCTGGAGAAACTCTGTGCAGGTTATTCTTCTTGCTAATAAGAATCGCATATCTATTTATCTATCTGCCTGGGAACAAAAATTCAACACTGCCAAGGAACATCGTCCTTGCTGGAGAAAATCCTGTCTTTTCTGAGATATATGCGTGTGCCCTCCGGGTGACTTATCACCAGTCTTCCTGGGCCCCGACGCTCTGTCTGGGTGGGAGTTTCAATGGGGCAGCCCCTGGTGTTTGCCAGGACTGTCCGCAGGGACTCAGCTACCTCCACAGCTGAGGGAGATGGGATTGTATGGATCCTCTGTCTGTCTGCAGGATGACGGCTTGCTCTCAATTTCCTAATGCTTTAAAACAAAGTATTTCTACCTATATCCGTATATATGTATGTGTATATATATATATATATATATATATATACACATATGTACATATGTATACACGTATATACATGTATATGTATATACATGTATATACATGTATATACATATATACGTATACATATACACATGTGTGTGTGTGTGTATATATATATATATATATATATATATATATATATGAAGACACAGCTACTGTGTCTTCATGTATATATATGAAGGTGGAGGGGACTGGTTAGGGAAACAAAACAAAAGAGGAAACATGGATTTTGAGACCAAGACCTGAGTTTGAATCCCGGGAATATTTGCCCTGGTAATAGTGTGATTTGGCTGTTGTGGTAGATAGAGGAATGGCCCTTGAAGAATGTGTGTCCTAATTCCTGGAATCTTTGAATACGCTATCTCAAATGGCACAAGGCACTTAGCTGATGGGACTGCACGAAGAATTGTGAGATGGGGAGATGATCTTGGATTGGGTGGGTGCAATGTAATCATAAGGGTCCTTACAAGGAGAGACGAGAAGGAGATGGAATGATGAAAGCAGAGGTGAGGCAGGGAGGGAGATAGAGAATGAGAATACTGGAAAATGTTATGCTGCTGGCTCTGCAGATGGACAAAGGAGTCAGGAGCCAAGGAATGCAAGAGGCCTGGAGCTGCTGGAAAAGGCAAGGAAGTGGATTTCCCTCTTAGAACCTCTGAATGAGTGTGAGTCTGCCGACATCTTGATTTTAGCCCAGTGAAACCCATTTAGACTCTCTGACCTCCAGAACCATAAGAGAATACATTTGTGTAGTTTGAAGCCAGAAAGTTTGAGGTACTTTTTTACAGCAGCAACAGGAAGCTCATACCAGCATGTTGCTTTCCCCCTCTTAGCTTCAGTTAGCTTGTTTCCAAAGGGAAGGGAAGGCAAGCTAGGACTTGCTTTCCTTGTAAGGCTGTTGTGTGGCTTAAATGAAGGAATTATTTTGCAGTGGTCAGGTACGTGGGAAAGAGGAACGAGGGTGAAGAGGATGGCCTTCAGCAGCAGGCACTCTGGAAAGTGTTTCTCAAACTGTGGTCAAGCTCCTCTCCCCCCATTTTTAATAAATTTCAATCCTTCATGGATCAATACTTTTATAAAATATAATAAAAATGAATCATTAGAAAAAATGAAATAAAAGACACAAAATCCAAGCCCTATTTTTTTTTATTAGATTTAACAGCCATAAAATTGTTGTGTGTAATGGCTCTGAAAGTTTCTAAATGTTTATTCTCACTTTCTGTACTTGCCTCATGTTTATGGGTAACAAACAGTTTGGGACTGTCCCTGGTCAAGACTGATACTCTGAGTCGATTGTTATTTGGAGGTGAGCAAAAGTTGCTATCTAAACCTCGGGAAATCAGATTGCTTTACAGATGAGGCAATGGCCAGACTGAATTTTGAAGTGTGAATAGGGGTTTACAAGGAAGAAAAGAACAAAACACAAAGCAGGGGGAACAGTGTGTTAAAAGGCACAGAGGTATGCAGTGCATCATACCTCAAATATGAATTTACCTGACATTGTCTTTCAACGATGGCATGCTGAAATTTGACCTGTTCTAAGACTTTCATAAAGAGGAGAATGCAACATGCAGTGTTAATGATGGGAACAGTACCTCTCAGGTTAAAGCTCCTCAGAAGTTTCTTCCTGCCCTTAGGATCAAATGGCAGCTCTCAGTGGAGCCCACAGAGCCTGGTGAGCCTTGGGGCTGCCCCCTGGTCCAGCTGCACTGCACCGTGCTCCAGCCCTCCAATGCCACCCCATGCTCCAGGCCCACTGGACTCATTTTCCCTTCTTTCAGCCATGTCCTGCTCCAGGACCCCAGTATGGTGTTCCTCTGACTAGCATGCTCTCCCCATCTTCTTGTCAGGTGACCTCCTACATGTCCTTTAGGTATCAGCTTGAGTGACATTTTCTCAGGGGACCATCTCCTACCTCCCTGCTTTTGTCTTGGTATATGTTCCAATAACCTTATCCTAGGATAAGGCTTTGCCTGTTTTAGTGCTCAGTCAGTATCTAGAGGACGAATGAATAGATACCCTACGTTTCTCTCTCCCAGCACGTACCACGGTTGAGTGAAAATTTTCGTACCTTTATCTGTTTAGAGTTGATGTTCCCACTGAACTATAAACTATATGAGGTCACAGATTATGTTGTTTTGCCCTATACAGGACCGCATACATAGCAGATGCTCAATAAATACATTGAATGAGTATGTGAGTGAGGGAGAGGATGAGCTCTGAGATTTGGGTGGGTTGGTGGGGTAAACCCTTGGAGAAGGGTTTGGTTGTCCTCCTTGGAGTTTCCTAAAACCAGTGGCAACAATAGCTGACATTCAGAGAGAGAGAGAGAGAGAGAGAGAGAGAGAGAGAGAGAGAGCGCTATCCTGTTGATTTTGTTTCTCTGGAGAGCCCTGACTAATATAGCACAATTATGGAGTAGAGTGATCAGCATGGAGGCAGAGGTCTGAGTGCGCTATCACAAAGGCTCTGCTAAGACAGGAAAGATGGCCTTTGATCTCATTGCTTGGGAGTCCTTCGGGCACATGAACCCCTTCCTGGTGTCAGATCAGGCCCCACAAGAACAACACTTCCCTGGCCTGGCACATTCCAGGAAACATGGTTTTCACAAGTCCCCAAGCTTTGAGGGGTACTGGTAGAGGCATGGAATTGTTCATTCAGCAAATGTGCATTGAACACCCTTTATGAGATGAATCTTGTTCTAGGAATACAGTCATGAAGGATGCAGGTTTACAAGACCCTCCTCTAATGGGGCCTTTGGTGTATCCTGGTTGGGAGAATAGACAGTAAGGAAATGGAGGTAAGTTGTGTGAAGACAGTGAGGCATTGTGTTGGCTTCTTGAGGCAGTAATGTTATGTGATGAGTATGTTCTAGGCAGAGGAAAGAGCTAGGGCAGATGGGTGCAGAAAGGAGGGTGATGGGGTTGAGCCTGGAGAGCATGTCAGGGTGTTCTATGGTGAGCCTGGACTGTGGTGGGCTGGGGCCCTGAACAGGTAGGGCTTGTAGGCCACAGAAAAGAGCTTAGACTTATTCTGAGTGGGAAGAAAAATCTTTGGGGGGGGGTGTTGAGGAGGGGAACATTGTGATTTTGTTTATAACGGAATACAATGTCCATTTGATGCAGTTGTCCGAATGAAAGCTGATGGTAGCCTGGAATGGGAGGCAAAGGGAGCCTGGAATGGGAGACACACGTGGGCAAAGGTGGGGAACACTTTGGAGGTAGAGGTGAGATGAATTGCTGATGAATGCTAGGGGAGGGGTACGAAAGGAGGAATGGATTCAGGGAAGATGCCCTGATCTCGTAGGAAGTGGTGATTCTGCTGTCTCTGAAATCAGCAGTGGTACCTGCTGCATAGGGGTCAAAACTGATAGGTTTTGAGCTGAGACATTACCTGGTCACTCCCTTCAATTCTTCTGAACATTGGACGAATATCCTCTGACCTCCTCTTTAGCTGTCCCACCAGTTGGACCAGAAGCATATCTGAAAGCTCATCAGATCACTAAGGAAGCACGAGGCTCTTGTCTGCTTCTCTTGTCTTCAGCCTTGCCTGCCCTTCAGGGCAGAAATGCCCCCTTAGTCACTGGGTCTCACAAGTGCTGGGCACAGGTCACTGCATGCCCCTGGGTAAGTGTGGGCAGGTGGAGAGCTGCCCCGCTAGACATGCCCAGTGTGCTAGGCTCCTCACTCTTGTGCCCTTGCTCATGCTGCTCTTGGGCCTGGAAGACCTTCCCCCTCTTCTGAGGACTATTGTTAATCATCCTTGGAGGCTTTCCTTGGCAGCCCCTCCCATCCCATGCCTCTCCTCTGTGTGCTCACAGCCTCGTGGTTAAAGTTAATGTCCCTCTCTTTAAGGGTCATCCTTCACGAGGGGGTGAATACCTGAGGGCAGGGACCATGTCTTACTTATATTTCCAGCACCTAGCCCAGGGGGCTCTGTCATTGTTTGAAATGATACGGCAAGATGAATCCATCGCTGGCCACAGAAGTGTGGGCTGGGAAGAGAAACTTGCCTTTTCCAGAAGTGTCTGGCTTCTCTTTCACAGACAATACTTCAGGCACCAGCAGAACAATAATAGACTCCAGCTTTATCTTCGTTTCCCTGATTAGGAAGACCTAGTTTTGAGTTAAGGTTGTAAATGAGGTGCTGTGACTGTTTCATGAATAAAAGACCTAAATTTGCTTGAACTTGGGTGATAAGTATTTTACATTTAAGACATGTTTGGCATTATGTTCAAAGCTGAATATATCAGATGTTCTATAATACAGGCTCAGTGTTAGGCTAAAATCAAATGTGTTCACACTAATGGGAAAAAGTCTAGGGGCTCTAATCACAGCTTGTGATTCAGCATGATTGACAGTGTTTCCATTTTTTAAAGTCCCTGTTTTTCATGTGGAATGAATGACTCCTTTTTCATTTTGTTCCTATAATAGGAAACGTTCTCATTGTGGAAGGAAATCTCTACAAGCAGCCCATTAAATAGTAAAATGTTACTGCTGTGCCTGAGTGAAATTATCATCCGGGGGAAGCATCAGCTTTGCAGGTGTACAATACCCAGAGTGGGTTTTCTCAAACTGCTGAGCTTGGGGGCAGCTTTTCATCATCTGGGGGGACACACATTCAACATCATTGTCCCACCTCTCCTCTAAATGAAACCTTGCTTTGCATGTGAGTTGGGCCTCTTCTGGATGTTGGCTGTGGAAACTCACTCCATCTACTTCAAGTGAGAAAGAACTTGCAAGAATTTCAGGATGTGTTGCTGAATTCAGTGTTAGAGATAAAGCCAGGAAGTGGGACCAGAGCTGGCTTGGAGTGTTATCCTGAGCTGGGAATCTTTACTTTGTGTCATTTATTCATGTTGCTCTTCGTTCTTCTGTCTTGCTGTGGCCCAGCCTTCTTCTTTCCCAGTTCTCATGGTGGTCTCATGGTCACCACCATCAGATACCCAGAAAGAGTCTGACGTCTTCCCCAAATGCAATGCCCTTCCCTAGACCAGTCCATGGTAGGTAGGGGGTGGTTTGTATCATCACACCAAACTTCTGCTGCAACCATATGGGTGGCGGAGGAAGGCTCAATTTCTAGAAAGGCATTACATTGCTAGGGAGAGCTCAGATTCATGCCATAAATGGATAACAAGCTCAGTGACTTCTGCCATGTTGAAATTCAAATTCTGACAATGAAACCCGTAAATACCTACTTATGAAAAGGGGATTATGACGGACAGAGATCATGTATTTCTGATTCCATGTGGAGCTGTGACCAGACCTACCTAGATGCTTGCCACCGCATTCTTAGACCTTGTACTGTTGATTTAATTTTGGGGACATCACCTCTTCCTCCAAACCCAGTCCCCTTTTCCCTCCTTGGACTGGATCCTCACTAGGTAGTATTCACCATAAACCAGGAGCTTCCAGCCACAATGATGAAACTGCTGTCCATCAAAAACATTGCTTCTGTACATTACCTCTCAGCCTTCTAGCAACCCCATCTTACAGAAGTGGAATTGAGGCTCATACAGGTTGAGCAATTTGCTAAGGCCATGTAGACAGGATGAATGGAAACAGGACTGGCATCCCCATATTTCTTGTTCTAAAGCCTTTATTGATTTCATAACACCACGGTAGTCCCTTCACATAGCAACACATCTCGAGATGAGGTTGTCAGCAAGGATAAAGCAGAAATGATAGACAGGAAAATGGGCCCAGAATGTCTGCATCTGGGAAAGGTTGTACAAATAATATGGGTGAATCTGCTATCTTCTAGGATTCTTGGCTTCTAGGACCTTGGATTGGCTTAGAATGTGTTCCAGGCCTTGTGGGAGCTCATAGCCCTCCTCAGGATGTTGTGCATTTCCAGGGGGCTTATGTGCCCATTGTCTCCTTGTCACTCAGGTTCTTGGGCCTCTGGATACTTTCTCCATGCAGCACAACATTGACATGGACTTGGAAACACATTTCTTAGGTAATGTCAGACTTTAAATCAAACCTATTCACGCTAATGTGAATGTAGTTGCCTTCCTGGAGGATTTGGAGGTACGTTGAAGATGCGTTTCCATCCAGTGACACAGATAGTCTAGGGTTTAACATTAGCCACTCCTACACTTAAACTATCTGTGGTCATCATATCCAGGGACATTTCCACTCATTCTTCACCCCACAGAGTCCCCTCACCCCTTACCATCTGCCCCTCTTTCCCTTTCCTATCCCCTCTTGAGTTTCAGAGCAAAACACATGGTCCTCCCATTTTCTCATGGTTAGTAGCTGCTGGATGCAAACCCTCTTGTTATTCCCAACCCCTCTATAGTCCCTGAGTGGAACTGGAGAGCCTTAGTCTGTGGGACACCCCCTTCTCTATCTCTGTCTCTGGGGCTGCTGTCTCTGTTCTCCACAGGTCCACCTGGAGTTGCAGCCTATTTGCAGCTGCTCATGTCAGTATGTGCTGTTGGAAGTCATTTTTTTCTGACTGTGGTAGGTTGGTCTTCCCTGCCCAGAGCCTTCAGCACAACCATCCTTGAAGAGAGAGGAAAGATAATTTCCTTCAGGTGGAGAGCCATGAAAAGGCATGGTGGTAGGGCTGGGCCCAGAAAGGAACAGCAAAGAGTGGGGCAGAGTCAGTGTTGTTTTGGTGACGTGGGATGGAAAGTGATGCAGGGCTAAGGTGATGCAGGGCTTTGGTAGCCTGGAAGAGGGCTCCAAGTTTCTTGCAGGGGATAGTGGGAGGGCCTGTCTTTATCTCTTTGGCCATGTGTGAAAGGTAGGGGTTGGTCTTTAAACATTTCTATGTCTTAGTCCTAAGTATAGTGTGTGGTTCATAGAAGCAAATGGTAAGTATATGCTGAATAAATGTGTAGGCATAGAAACAGGTTTTCTCAACTGTGAAAGGGAATTAAGGCACTAGAGAGTAGGTGGATCCAAGAGGCCACTTTATAAAAGCTGAAGTCCTACTCTGTAGACATCTACCTCAAAGTCAGCTCTGGGGTTCAGACAGGCTAGCTCATGCTGCCCACCAGGCAGTCCCTGGGGCTGAATTTGATAGAGCCTATGGGATCTGGACTAGTGAGTCCCAACCTGCAAGCCCCATTGAGGGAAGAGTTAGCTTACTTTAGTCATCCTTGCATTTCTGGCCCCAGCACACAGAAGGCCTCAAGAGTTGAAATGTGCCCAAAAAGAAACCCTTCCAAATGGAGACCCTTTTGGCCACTAGGTGGCACCATTGTTCCAGCCAAAGACCACAGAGCCTGTTGGGGAGCCCACATGCTTGGAACTTTGAGTTGAATCCAAACTCCTCCAACATATCTGTCAGGTTCTAATCTCAATGCAGTAATGCATTCTAATCCCATAACAAGGGGATTAACAACACCACTGTAGCTAATTTGAATTGAGAAAATCTGTTTCAGAAAGCAAATTCCAAGACATTTCCTTCACTCAGCTGGCTAAGAAGGGCTAGGCATTTTGGAAGGAGTAGTTTCTGCACAAATTGGCCAATCAGCTTGCAGACTGAGCTTCTCACACAGCTCACTGCGGTGCCGATTTACAGAACTGTGGCGCTCACCAGGCACCCCGGCCCCTGTGCCATCTTGGTGTCTGACAGAAAAGGAGCTAAGGACAAATAGAGAAAATGTCTCCTGCATAAATTCCCAAGAATTCTTCTGTTTGCACCAAGGTCTTGATGTAGGACACCTCTACCCTTCTCCACATATTCATAACTTACCCTTTCTTCAAGGTCCCGTTGCCAGGAGGTTTTTTTTTGTGCCATCTCCTGTCCCAAGGACAAAGACCTCTGAATTCTGGAAATGCTTTTGACCCAGTGAGCACTGAGGGATGTGAGTGTGATCCACCTTTTTCAGTACTGTTGTTTCTTGACTCCTCACTGAGGTGGTAATTCCTTTGAGGGCAAGCTCAATACTTTGAGCTTGTTGTGTTTCCTGCACACAGCAAGCACTTGGTAGATATTTGTGAGTGTTGAAGAGCAAACAAAGTAAAACATTGCTCCATATTCAAAGGGCTGGGAGATGTTTAATAGCAACACATAAAAAGAGAGTTTTGTGGGTCATTACTCTTCTCAGATAGCTGTAGATTATGATTTTAGACCATAATCTATAAATTAGCAGCATGAATTTGTATTAATATTACTGTAAATAACAATAAGAATAGGTACATTTATTGAGTGCCTGATATATAATAGTCACTGTGGTATGCATTTTACATATGTATTTCAGTAGTTTTTCAAAATCTCTAAGAGGCATTATTCCCAGGTTTCCCATGGGAAAAGTAAGGTTTAGGAAGATAAAGTCACCTGCTAAAGTTTCTAAATTAGTGACAGCCAATCTTTGCAGGGTTGGCTGGGTTTGGAAAACGCAAACCCCTACCATAGGTGCCAAGTCCCACAGTCCTTATGAGACTCCTAACGACTCATATCCTGAGGCCATGCATAGCTACACAGATCTGACTCTGGAAGGGCTCAAGGGCATGGAGAGCAATGTGCCTGGAGGAGTCATCTGGTGGGTGGCCAGAAGCAGTGCATCTTGGGAACCTTGATTAAAGTGAATCCCTCAATTGTCCTTCAGTAAAAACAGACAAGGCTTGAAGGACAATGTATTTGCCCAGTAGAACACATACAAAGAAGAGATATCATTGCCTATTTGGTATGATTTAGAGGTCACCTGGGAGACTTCCCTGCCCTGAATTATTTCCCTCTCTGGCCTGTTTTGGTCTCCCAAATATTGCTATTAGTTCTTATTTTCCTTGAATTTAAAGTGTTTTGCAGTCTCTCAGTATTGTCCATGATCTATCAAACCTGTCAAGGAATGAGTTAAGAGCCATATGGAAGGAGGATGGGTGCCTGGAAGTGGCAGGGGGTTGGGTGAGCTTTGGCTCTTCCCTCCTGCCTTCATGGCTGGGGATGAGGCCAACAGCCAGGCAGAAAGCCACTGATGGGGCCCCTGTAAGGCAAGGAGAGTCCAGATTTTGGATTTGGATCACAAAGTCTTTCGGACCTTGCTTTACACCTGTCCTCTTTACCTTGGCTCCCCAAGGCTGCCACTCCTACAGCTGGAGTCCCAGATGCCATGGGTTGTTAAGCAAGCATAGCAGGTGTTGGCAGCAACAAGAGATGGAGGGGGGAAGACAGATCTTTAGCAGAATCTTCATTCAGCTGAAGATGCCTGAAATGGAAATACATTTCTGGGGGAAGAAATCTCTGGTTGACACTGAACATTTCCTTTGTGAGAAAAAAGAGAAAAGGGCCTCACTATTTGCTTGGATGAGCTCTAGGAAGCCCCCCATTTTTCTCTGATGCTGGAAATTCCTTCTGCAGAGGAGAAGTCTTTCATCTTACTATTAAAAACTAAGTTAAGGTTTCAAACCTTTGACAGAGTAAATTCCTGATAGCCCTTTCTCCTGAGAGTCTATTGCCATGGTAGAGAAGAACAAAAGGATTGAAATGTGAGAAATCTGAGCACCTGGGGAGAGTAGGCAGGTGTGACAAGGCAGGCTGAGTCCTCAGGGACGTCTTTGCACTTTGCTGATTTCATGAGAGTATTGTGAGTTGGCTTCCTTTATGCAGGTCTAAAGTGTATGCATTTGACTGACTAGGCGGTAGCCTTGATTGTCTAGTAGTTTTCTGGGTTATTTTTCTAGAGTGGCTCCAAAGTTGGTTGGCTTTAGAGAGCCATACAGAATTTCTCTTCACTGGGCTGTGGGAGACTGCTTTGGATTCTGTGTCTCCCTCTCTTTCTCTGTCCCTCCCCTTCTCGTGCTCTCTTTCTCTTTCTCCTCTCTCAATTAATAAACATTAAAAATTTTTTTTAAAAACAAGAAACTGGCTGTGGTTTGGTTTGCTACTGCTTTGGCTAATAAGGCTTTACCTGTGCCAGGTGGACCATAGAGAATGACCCCTTTGGAGCTTTATATCCATGTTTTCATAATATTCAGGATGAGTGAGAAGAAGCTCCACAGATTCCTTAATTTCCTGAATTTGGTTGTCCAACCCCCCCATATCTGCATAGATTTCCTGGGAGGTCTTCTCTACCTTCATTGCTGTGACCAAGGGCTCTGTGTCATCCCTGAACACCTCTATGACAGCATGAACCTTGTGTCTGAGCAGGACTGAGCAGCCTGGTTCCAGCAGATCCTTGTCTACAAAGGAAAGAATGCTGATGTAGAGTTCTGAGCCCACAGGTGTGGACATAATGGCATGATTGTCATCAATGATCTCTTCCAACATTCCTACTGACATTGGGGTCCCCCTCGGATCATCCACCTTTGATCTTTCCTCCTCTTGCTTTTTTTCTAAAGGCTTCATTTGTTCCTGGTTTCTAATGAATTCTTCCTCCATGAGAAGATAGTCTTTAATTCTAACTTTGGTAATTTTAACAGGCACTGACTGTGAGGTGTCACCAGTGGCAGCTTGCTGGCAGCATCTGGTCCCTTTGTTTTCTTCTTTTTCCCCACTCTAGTTGGTGCAGGAGGTTTGTATTTCTTTTTCTTGTCCTTGTCATCCTTCTTGCCACCTCCAGGGCCATGATCACCACTCTGACTTTGACCCATCTTGCTTCGGCTGCTCTAAATGCTGCTGCTGGAAGTCTTTCAATTTTTTTTTAAATGTTTTCTCATTGTTTTGAGAGGCAGAGACAGAGTGAGAGTGGGGGAGGGGCAGAGAAAGAGGGAGACCCAGAATCCAAAGCAGGCTCCAGGCTCTGAGCTGTCAGCACAGAGCCCAAACCCCCTGCGAGGCTCAAACCCACAAACCATGAGATCATGACTTGAGCCAAAGTCAGAAGCTTAACTGGCTGAGCCACCCAGGCACTCCTAAAAGTGGGTATTTTTAACATAAAATGTAGTGAAGTCAATTGAGAAACTGTTAGAACTGTAGCAAGTTAGGAAGTCTGAATGCTGAGGAATAAACCCATCAAAAGACTATGTGACAGAGGTTTGAAATAACCAACATACATACCATGTTTCTAGATGAGAGGACATGATATCTTAAAGGTGACAATTCTCCTCAAATTATTTTACAGATTCAATAATCCACCTTCACTGTTAGTGTGAGATTTGTTGCAACCTCATTATTGGAAAGAGATTTGGCAGTATCTACCATATCACACCTTTTGACCTAGCAATTCCATGTTTAGGAAAGTCTCCTCTGGCAATGCTTAAATGAGCACAAGGTTCATTGCAATAGTTTATGTTACTAGAGAATTGGAAGCCATTTAATGGTTCTTCAATAGGGAATGATTGCATCATGGAATGCAATGTAATGGCGAATAAAACTTCTGTCAATCTGTGCGTATTGACAGGGAGATTTTTTAAGACATTAAGTCACAGAATAATATATAGAGTATGATTCCGATTATGTGGAAAACACTATGTGTATGTGAATGAAGAAATGAGCCTGAAAGTCCTATAATTCTCCTGGGAACCAGGGCAAGATTAAATAGGGACTTAATTTTTTTCAAATGAAAGAATACTGTATTTTTTAATGTGAAAAAAAAGTGAAAAGAAGTAGCAGAGACATACATTTTTATAGGAACAATCCCAATACAATTTTGATATATAATTGTTCCAAAATTTGATTCTTAAGTGATATTACTGATTTCATGAAAATAGCATAGTCATCAAGTAAAAGCCAAAATGAGATTATTCATTCCATTTTTTCTTGATTTATGGCTCAGTATTTAAAATATAGCTTTTAGGCATGATCATTGAATATTGATTTTTCCATTTTCTTATTCTTTTAGATTAATTTCCCTATTCACGTAAAAATCAATGCTTGGGTGACTTATTAAAGTTTTATATTCTTTAATATTCCTTGATCCTTCCATAGTTTTTTTTTCTTTTTACATAAATAATCTTTAATACATTCTTGATTTTCACATTTCAGTTTACATCCGGTTTGGATGGATTTGTTTGTAACCTCTCAGCTGTGTCACAACACCCATGAGTCTTTGTGTTAGCAGATGAAGCTCACACTCAGGATTTGAGGGCATTGATGCAAAATCTGTCCCCACTGTCCTTATGGAGTCACTGATGAGTCTCTCAGGTTTGTCACAGTGGCTGTTCAGGGGTTCCCTCCTGCCTCAGACTTTCCTTCTTTTTTGCCATCTTCTGTAGCATCGCACCCTTCCTGGAAGTGCTGCTGGAAAACTTTGAGTTGTGTGACTTGCAGGAAATACAGAGCATTCAGGGCCTTCCAGGGAACCCCACAAGACAAGCAAACCTTTTTCTTCCTAGTGTCAGTGGCATTTTCTAGCATTACTTTGACGGGATATTGTGATACTTATCTGTTCTCCAGGAAGGAGTAAGTGGGAAGGAAAGAAGGCCAAAAGAGGGAAAGCACACCTCCTTATGCCACAGCCCACAAAATGTAAAGCAAAGATTAATGGGAGTTTGCCAGACTGAAGAGGAGGATGGTGGTCCAGGCAGAGAAGATTGCTACAGAAAGGGAACGATTTAGGGAGGCCACAAGCATGCTAGGGCCGCCCCTCTCATCCCACCTCCCCTTCCTTCAACAAAAGCCTCAGCAAAGCCTGTCAGAGGTTACCTTGTCAAAGGCTGTAGATCTCGAATTCACAGAGTTTCTCTCTTTGCCTCAGTTTCTTCATCTATAAAATGGGGATAATGCTAGTATCTCACAGGGTTATCATGAGGATTTACTGAGTTAATTTTTGTAAAGTGCTAAAAACAAGGCCTGGTGAGCAATAAAGGCCATATATGTGTATGAGTTATTATTATGAACAATCTGTGGCCTTGAATTTTTTTGCCATTTCCTCACAAGTTACCTGTTTTTAAATTTTCTTTAGAAATTTTTTTTTTTTCAGTTCGTGGAGAGAAAAGAACCTGTCAACTTAGTACATTTGAACAACAAAGTGGTTTTATTTCAGAAACAGTCCCTATTATGCTGTCCTGGTCAAAAGCTTTTTGGCAGTTCTTTTTCACTTGGGTTCATCTGATCCGATAAAAGATTGACTGGCCTCTGAGCACATGTTCTTTTTGCTGGTTTTTCCTCTTTTTGGAAAAATCAATGGCAGCTGGCTATCAGTGGGCCTCTGGGTGCCCCATGTAAGCTGTTGAAAAACTGTTTAGTACAGAGGAAGCTGTGCTTTAGGCCTATTGTTCCCCATAATGTCTAGCCTCTTGCCTCTGTGCACCCTGGTGGACTTGGATGGGTAGGATGGTGGAGAAGTGTAGCCTGCCAGCGGGGGTGTGCTGCTAAACTGGCCCCAGGGGGATGGGGCTTTGATTTTTGGCATTGCTGACTACTGTAGTATAAATCCTGCTACGGCCGATCTCAGACTGCCCATATGAGGTCATTGAATGCAGGGTTGGGAAGAGATGTGAACAGCCAGTCATGGATGGAACAGAAGAAATCTTACCCTATAGCAAGGTTGAGAATGTTCCTGTGGGGATTTCTTTCCCAGCAGGGAATGCTGGAGGGACTAGAAGAGAATTAACATTTGCTGAGCATCTTCTGAGTACATTGTGAACTAGGTGCTTTGCAGACATTATCTCATTTGATCTTTGTAGTGACATCATGAGTCAGCTAACTTCAGCCCCATGTTCACCTGAGGAGGGGAGCCTCAGAGCTGTGAAGCAACTTGCCCAAGGTGACACAGTGGAGGAGCAGGGACTGAGACCAGTACTGGTGAAGCATAATGATTCCTGGGATTGAAGAAGCAGAGAATAGCACTAATGGAAAAAATTATAGGTAATTCTCTATGGGTGAATCCATTTTAACTTCACTCCATCACTCTGACATAAAAATCATGGCTTTAAGGCCTGGGAGGAGCCTTTATTTAGCTCAATATCTCATCAAGAGGATGAGGCAAGTGAACGAGAACAGCTTAATTTTAGCATAAAATAGGGATAATATGAGCACATGTGTTCTTATAGTTAGGAAGGTGCTCTGTGTTCTTGGGAGAAACAGGCTGGGAAGGGTAATTTTACTTTCCCAGGGCCCTGCCATCCAGGGCAAGAGGCAAGGGCATTAGTGTCCTAATTTGGGGAAAACAGAGTAATTCCTGGAACCAGAATTACAAATGAGCCCATGGAAGGATGTGCATCCTTTCTTCTCCATTAGGCCTTCCCTATGGGCTCCAGGAACATGGACTCAAACCCAAGGAGGGGAACACTGCTTGAGGATACTGATGACTTTACACCCACAGGTAGACCATTTAGCTCAGGCACATGCCCCACGGTCTCTACCCAGGGAGAGGTGCCTTTGTGAATAGTCCTTGGCATTGCGGTACTTCCTGGTTTGGCTGTCACTTCTGTGCACAAGGGGATAGGGAAAGCTCTCACATTCTTCTCATATTTCAGCCTTTGCCTATTAGGGAGGTATTGAGGAGGGACATTTCAAACCCACTCTCCATCCTGCTTTGATTTCCTCTGCTAGTGTGATTAATTAGCACCTGGGTCAGAGGGGTCATGTTAGTAGGGTCAGGGCCACCATGTCTTAGAGGGCCTGTAGGCATGCTTCTCTGTCACATCCTGTGTCCAAAGGCAGTGGGTCCCTCTCTGCCCGTGGCCCATGTGCAAGCTCACTTGGGCAGAGCTGGCTTGCTCAGCTTCTGGCCACCACGATCTTTTCTGCACTTTGGACCATTAAGTCGGTAAGAACATTCTAATGGTGGAGACATAAAATAGCTGCTTGAATTGAAATGAATAGAATTAGTTTTTTTTTTCCCCTACCATAATACCTCCCGGGGGTATTTCCTATATTCCTTTATTTATTGTTTTAAAATATTTTTATTTTTTAAAATGTTTATTTTTGAGAGAGAGAGAGAGAGAGCGCACACATGAGTTGGGGAATGGTGGAGGGAATGGGGGAGAGAGGATCTGAAGCAGGCTCTGTGCTGATAGCAGAGAGCTGATGCAGGGCTCAAAATCATGAACTGTGAGATCATGACGTGAATCAAAGTCAGACACTCAACTGACTGAGCCATCTAGGCGCCTCTCCTATGCTCCTTTAAAATCTGCTATTGTGCTATATAAGGTTCATTCACTCTTTCATTCTTTCATGCACTTATCAACGGATATCTGTATGTCAGGACTCTGCTGAACTCAAAGATCTTGGAGGCAGGGCTCTTGACTCTTCTCTTGGGTCCCCCACAGGCCTTACTCATAGCTGGTTACACAGGAATACTTGGCAAAGAGTTACAGCATATTCTGGTCTTCAGACTCTGGGGTCCCTTGGAGTTAACCCCATCCTCCCAGGGGGTTTCATATTCCCAGAGGCTTTGAATCTATAATGCCAGGTCATGTATACTTCCCTCCTTACTCATGACAGACATAATATTGGATAATGAATCTCTGGGATTTCAAAAGATTCAGGCTTAATGACCCAGCTCTGGTTTATGTCTATGAAAGTCAGGGAACCTTAGTGAAGCCAGTCGGCAGAGAAGACTGGGAGATCCATGGAGAAATGGGGACTCAGAGTGGGAGGGGGAGGAGGAAAGTTGGGGAGGAGCCAGCAGCAGGGCTGTCTGTCCGCCTGGCTGACCTAGGGGTCTGAGCTAATGCAGTAATAAGGGGCCAGGCGAGTCAGGTCTCAGTGATGGATGGGCCTCTCTGTCTCCATGGGCAGAGCATGGAGCTGGGGGCTTTCCCAGATGGAGCCAGAAGTCATTTTCCCTTCCAATGAAAGGACAACTTGTTCATGTGGAAAGGAGAATTATCTGCATGTGAAATCTTCAGTTTCTTGAGGCAGAAGGCCAGAAATGGTTGCCTGGGCAATCTCCATAGCCCAGGCTGATCTGAGGAGAGCCACAGGCTTGGAAGCCCACAGACTTGAGTTCAAACTCTGGCCTGGCCACCCTGTGGTTTTGTGACCCTGGGTAAACAAATAACCTCTCTGAACCTCTGTTGCCTTTTCTTTAAAATGGGAGCAAGATCACCTTTCTGGATTGTTGTGAGGACTATAGAAGGTGCTATTGTTTAAAGGCCTGGCATACAGCAGGCACTTCATAAATGCTGATCTTCCTCTTCTAATCCTTAACATTTATTTCCTTGGTAATTGGTCTTCAAAGATGGCTTCCCATGAGTAAGACCTCCTGACATCCACATCTAGAATCTGGGCTGGGTGTGACTGGCACTTGACTAGCAGAGTGCAGTGGAAGTGATACCGTGTGATTTCTAAGGCTAGGTTACCAGAAGCCAGAGACTTGCGGCTTCCCTTGGGCCTCCTGAAGGGCTTGCTCTTGGGTTGCAGGCTCTCAGAACCCAGCTGCCATCATTATATGGAGAGGATATATATGTAGTTGCTCCAGATGACAGCTCCAGCTGAACTCCCAGGCAAAGCCAGCATCAACTGTCAGCCATGTGAATGAGTTATGTTGTACATCTGGCATAGTCAAGCCTTCAGATGGCTCTAACCCTAGCCACTGTGTGAGAGACCCCAAGTGAGAGCTATGCAGTCAACCCTTAATGTTTATTTATTTTTGAGACAGAGAGAGACAGAAAATGAATGGGGTAGGGTCAGAGAGAGGGAGACACAGAATCCGAAACAGGCTCCAGGCTCTGAGCTGTCAGCACAGAGCCCGACACGGGGCTTGAACTCACGGACTGTGAGATCATGACCTGAGCCGAAGTCGGCCACCCAACCGACTGAGCCACCCAGGCGCCCCTGCAGTCAACCCTTAGAACCAAGAAGATAATTATATATATAGTATATATTACAATATATTATATATATGTATATATATATATACACATATATATACATATATATATATACACACACACACACATACATATATAGGGAGTTTTGTTTTAAGCACTTATATTTTGCATTTGTTTGTTAAGCAGTAATAAATAATGGTAACCATCAAGATCCAACATTTATTATTGTGTGGAAATTCCATCATGGACAAATTTATTTCCTTGGGTTAGATATTAAGCTATCTGGATTCTCCTTTTAAAATATGAGGTCCATATTATCTCAGGTTTTACTGGGGTTAAGGTCCATTGTTGCCTGAAGCCTTGCACATGTGGATGAGGGAAGGGGATGGGCAGGGGGATAGCTTGGGGGATTCTGAAGTTAGGCCATGTGGATTGAAAATGCAGCCTGAATGCCCTGGCTCAGCTGTCAGGTTCAAGGAGGGCATGGCTTCTGCATCATGAGTGCCTTTGGTGAGCCCAGCGCTCCAAAGCTGTGGTGTTTGCTCATCTTCACCACAGCCTTTGAAGCAGAGTTGATTGTACCCACTTTATAGATGAGTAAACGAAGGCTCAGAGATATGGAGATGTGACTTCACCCAAGGTCAGAGAGCCAATAGAACAGGGCCAGGTTTGTGTCCATTTCTGCTTGATTCTGAGTGGGGTCTCTTTTATCTGGGACCTAAGCATTTTTCTGGGGTTACTTCTTCCCCCATCTCATGAGTTAGCACCAGAGACCTGCCACACACTTTTAGGTGGTGGAGGAGTGGCAATTTCCCCTGAAGGGCCATAACCAGAGCCCATTGTCCATCTCTTCAGAGTCCTGTGGTCCAGAGCAAGGGCAGGGGTCTTCCTCTGTTAAACATCCAATCAGAATGGATTTTCCCAGGGAGGCAAACCATAGGTCCATAGTCTGGCAGGCAGGTGCCTCTGGGGCAGCCGGGTGGGGGCTGGGTTCCATCCACTACTCTACATGCAGCCTGCTGCTGTCACCAGGATCCTGGGTACATCCCATGTCTCTTTACCAACAGAGGCAATAAACTTGGAGAAGTTTAAAGTGGGAAAAGTCTGGGCGTCTCCTCTCTCCAAGATGGAACTTACACTTCCCTGCTAGTAGGTTCTTGGCAGGCTCACTTTATCTTCAAGGAACAAATGAGATGTGTTTCAACCAAAACAGCTTTCAACCTAAACCTGCTATCAGATGGCCTGACAGTCACACTCCGTGTCTACCTGTCTAGCTTTTTTCAGAGACAGCACCTCCTTTAAATTCAAGAACAACCTCAATCTCCTGTGGATTGGGTTAGACTCAGGAAAGCTGTAGTTCACTGTGGGCAAAGGGAAGGGACTGGCTTAACAAAGGGCAGAGTGGGGGGACCACCCATGCAGTGGACTTTCACATGGGGAAGGTTGCTTAAGAGTTGCTATTAAATAACTCTTCATGAGGGCAGGCACAGCTCCAAGTACTTTGCAAAGAGACCTTCCTTTACTTCTCATGGTAGGTCTGTAAGTTGAGTATTACTATCTCTGTTTATAGGTCAGGAAACTGAGGCTCAGAGATGTTAAGTGACTAAGATTCTCTTTATTCATTCAACAACCATTACCGTCTTAGTTTGTGTTCCTTGAAGCAGAGCCTGATGCAGGGATTGGGCATATGTGATGTACTGAGGGAATGCTCTCAGGAGAATCATACAAGGAAGTAGGGGAAGCAGGATAGGCAGAGGAAAGGAATGAGCAATGACGTGGTGTGTCAGGTGTAGTCTTGCCTTGGCCTAAAACACTTGGGGGCTCTGGAACATAAACAGCTTCACAGAGTTGCCCTGTCTTGAGGCAAGAGAGCTCTGTGTTCATACCCCTGTATCAGCCAGTTACTGTGCCCCTGCATGTGGTGTAATCTCCTAGTGTCTCTGGGCAAAGCAGCTGCTGTCAGCCAAAGGCCATTCACTGGAGATGGTCACATAAGTAAGCTTTTGGTACCAGCTCTTGAAGCTGGTGTAAATGACACTTGAGCCATTTTAATTTGCCCAGAATTGAGGAGTTTCCCAGATGTGGGATTCTTGGTGCCAAAACCTGGAAAGTCTTGGGAAGTCTGGCACAAGTTGTGCACCATACTGGGCAGTAAAGGTACGTGAGTGGGGCAGTGACAGTGTCTACCACATTGACTGAGGATCTTGATGTGGGAAAACTCTTCTTGGTAATGGGAATGCAGTAGTTTCTGCCTCCAGGAGCCCAGAATCTACTTGGGGATACCCACATAGATGACAATGGCTGTGTTGAATGAAAGGAAGCATGGGGGACTCAGAGAAGGGATCCTCACCTAGCTTGGAGAGGTGGAGCATGGGGAGCAGGATAGGTAAGGTTTCCCAGAGGAGGTGATACTCAGTAAGGATCTGAACATAGTAGGGACTTAGCCTGGTGAAGAAGTTGGGAGGGCAGAGAAAGATGATACTGTAAATAGGGAGATTTGAGATGTGAAAGATAGAATCCCAACTACAGAAAAAAGTATGGTATAGGATGTCTAAGGTAGAGCTGGAGATGCTTCATGTATTAATTACCTAGTGTTGAGAAAGAAATTACCACAACACTTTGTGACTTAAAACAACAAACATTTATTGTCTCACAGTTTCTGAGGGTTAGGATTTTGGGAACAGCTTAGCTGTGTGGTTTTGGCTCAGAGCCTCTCATGAGGTTGCAGATAAGACATTGGCTGGGGCATCTGAAGGCTTGACTACAGCTGCAAGATCCACTTCCAAGATGGCTCACTCTCATGCTATGGGCAAAGGCCTTCAGTTCCTCTCTGGCTGTTGGCAGGAGGCCTCAATTTCTCACCATGTGGGCCTTCCTAGAGGGGTGCTTGAATGTCTTCTGATATTGCAGCTGGCTTCTCCCACAGCAAATGATCCAAGAGGGAGCAGGATAGAAGCCACCAATGCCTTTAAGACCTATGCTCAAAGTCATGTTCTGTAATTTCGATTCCATTCAGTTGATTCATCAGAAACAAGACACTAAATCTGGCTCATACACAAGGAGAGGGGAGTTGGGCTCCACCTGTTGAAGGGAGAAGTGTCAGATAATTTGTTAACATATTCTAAATTCACCAGATCTAGGGATGAAAATGAGGTCTGTCATTCCTTCTCTCTCTCTCTCTCTCTCTCTCTCTCTCTCTCTCTCTCTCTCTCTCTCTCCTGCTAACTTTTCCACTTTAGTTTCTCCAGCTAACGATCGCTCCACCTTGGAGGCAGGGGGGAAAGGATGGCTTTTGGCAGCCCTTGGTGTACATTATTCTATCTGACCGAAGAGATAAGACATACTTCTCTTCATTTAATAACATCAAAAGGCAAGGATCTGATTTTCCTTATTTGGATCACTTGGCCATACCTGGCCCAATGTTATTTCCAGGGGGAAATGTACTTCTCTGATTGACTGAGCCCGAGTCACATGCCCATTCCTATATCTAGAAGGAATGAGTCTTGTGATCATAGGTCCCACAGGAATCACGTGATAGTGCTGAGGGAGGAAAGTACCCTCCAGACTGCAATTTCCATTTAACGTTTTTTTTTTGTTTGTTTTTTTGTTTTTTATTTAGTTTTGGGACAGAGAGAGACAGAGCATGAACGGGGGAGGGGCAGAGAGAGAGGGAGACACAGAATCGGAAACAGGCTCCAGGCTCCGAGCCATCAGCCCAGAGCCCGACGCGGGGCTCGAACTCACGGACCGCGAGATCGTGACCTGGCTGAAGTCGGACGCTTAACCGACTGTGCCACCCAGGCGCCCCTGCAATTTCCATTTAATGTGATGGAAGCAAAGAGGATAACTTTGATAAAGGTGACAGGAAAAATAAGAATGTGATGCTTCCAGGTGAGTCAGTCTGTGTGTATGGGTTAGAATGTTGATTGGTATGAAAGAGTTGGGGGTAGTGGTAGCAGTAAAATACAAGGCTAAAGTGGGGGCCAAGAGTGTGATGATTGAAACCTCCCATGCCTCACCAAAACCCAATACAACATGATCACATCTATTTGTAGAGATTATCCTGGCAGTAATTAATTAATTAATTAATTAATTTTCAAATTGGTTCCATACAATACCCAGTGCTCATCCTAATAGGTCCCCTCCTCAATGCCCATCACCCACTTTCCCCTCTCCCACCCTAGCAGTAATTTAGAGGCTATAATTAGAGGAGGTTGATTGGAAATAAGCATGCTGGTTCAGAAATGATTTCAGTGATACAGTTAAAAAAATCATTTAATAAGAATTTAACATGTCATCACACATGGTGAAATCTTAGTTACTCTTGTTGGGTAACTAGGAAATTACTGTGAAGGAGAACTTTCTAACCCTTTTCACCAACTCTATGTTAGAAATACCTTGGCTAGTCCCTTTATGTCCTTTCCCTCTAAGCCTCCTACACTTAGTGATGTTTGTAATGCACTTAGACCAGATAATGGTTAAACCAAGGGAATTAATTTCTAATGACAAAATATCAGGCATCTTGGCAGCTTGGCAGGGGAGATATTTTGGGTAAGAAGGGTAACTACCACCTTGTTCCATGCACAAAACTGTCTCATCCTATCACAAATGCAGGGGATCTCTGATGTTCACACCTTTTTTCATTTTGTTCTTATAGCACTTACTGGCCGTGTGCTCCTTTGTGAGCACCGAGCACCTGGCAATATGAGTATGACCATTAGTTCCTGCACGAGATTGAACAGCAGGCAGAGAGGCTTGCAGAGTCAGGCCAAATGACAACACCAACAACAGCAAGAAGAGCAATGTAAAAAGTCCTAGGCACTGTTCTAAGTGTTTTACACAAATTATGTCTTTTGATTCTCATGACAGTCTCTGAAGTACTATTACTATTGTCATTTTACAGCTGAGGAAACTGAGGCTCAAAGAAGTTGAAAAAGTTGTTCATGGTCACATGCTAGAAGTGATAGTTTTCAACCCACACACTGTGATACCCACTACGCTGCTCTTTCCACTCTGCTGTGCTCTTACTAACACACCATAGTCTAAGCCAAGAAAATGAACCTCTGGGTAGAAACTTACTGATATGGGTCACATGTGGCATCTCCATGTGTTCTATGGAGCTAGCAGATGGATATGACTGTGAATACCCTGGGGAGCGTTTTGTTCTCTGTGAATCTCTAGGCAAGGTCAGGATTTCAACCACTGTCACTTCCCTGGGAAATGTCCTTACAAGAAGGAGCAACGAAAAGCTTGGCAAAAAAAAAAAAAACCAAAAAACAACATATTAGAGCAGAAGAATATAGGATAACACCATGCATTTTCTCTCTTCATCTTCATATAGGTGCTTGTGCATTAAGAAAGAGCTCTGAAAATGTCCTTGAACAGAATCCTGAAAAACTCTAATCCAGATGTGGTCATTAGGAATGCAGTTCTCCAGTAATCTTGGTTTTCCTCCTTCTGAGGCATGGCAAGGTTTTACACACCTGCCCCTTTGAGGTCACATGTGGCCATGTGACTTGCATTGGCCAATGAAATATGAGTGGAAGTGACATGTCTTACTTTGTGGAAGCCACACTCTGTCCCTTTGCTGAGGTGCCCAACAAGGCTCAGATAGGACATGCTCTATCAGCTGTGTCTCAGAACCCCAGAACCCCAGAGGACCTGTGACAGGTATGCAGCAAGAGAGAGTTATACTTTCTTATCTTAAGACATCGATTTTGGGGTTGTTAGTTACTAGATCGTAATCTGGTATATCTGTCATGTCTCTGTTCAACCAAAGGAACCCTGTGTCTCCTATTGAAGGAATTACCTGGGTCTCTAATTGGCTTTGATTTTGGGACAGATAATGCTTTGGTGGCCACTGTGGCCAGATTTGGAATGGGTCTATTACTTACCTCACAGTAACACTAACCAGAGTAGATTAAAAATGGAAAATTGAAGTAGGGATCATAATGGCACTTGATAGATGCACAGAGATTTATTTTTCAGAGTTTCTATATCATAATTTTTGTTCAGAATAACAACAAAAACAATATGTGACAAATTCTATTTTCCAATATTTATCATCCCATTTGCTCTTCTGCAATGTGATGCTCTTGTTCCTCCATCAAGAGATGAAGTTGATTTCTCCATCCTGGATTCTAGGTGGGACTGTGAATACTTGGACCAATAGAATAAATACAGTGGAAATTATGTTGTGCTAGTTCTGGGAGTAGCTACTAATTGGCTGGAAGTTTCTGCTTCCTGACTGCTGTGTTTAGGCTCTGGGATACCATGTGGAGGCAGGGGAGAGGGGAGAGGGGAGAGGGGAGATAGAGAGGGAGAGAGAGAGAGAGAGAGAGAGAGAGAGAGAGAGAGAGAGAGAGAGATCAAGATGTGTGCTAGATACATGAATGAAGCAGAATTCTGGAACTGAATCCTCCAGCCCCAGAAGCCCCAGCCGATTCCATGCAAGGCTAAGATAAACCATCCAGCTGCATCCTTCCCCAGATCTTTGACCCATATAATCATGAGCAAAATAGATGGTTGTTTTTAGCCACTATCTTTTGTGATAGTATGTTAACACAGCATTAGATAACCAAACCATAAAAACAACAGTAAAACCTGGGAGGGAGGGAACGAGAGAAGGAGGGCATAACTTATTTTTTTGTTTTAAAGATAAGAAACTGATGCTCAATGACACTAAATCCTTTGCTTAGATCATAGTGCACCTTGGCAAAATAGGAAGGACTAGAACACAGATGTTCTAATTAATGTAGCTTCAGATTTTTCCATGACAAAAGATACCCTGACACATAGGATTTGGGGGCATATCTTGCAGAGGATCTACATGAGAGGAAAATGAAGCCCAGAAAGTTGAGAGCCTTGCTTTAGGTCCCATGGGGGAGTTCAGGCCACCAACCTGACAAGAATCCCTGTCTTCTGCCTCTGGGGTTTAGTTCTCTGCCCTACAGGGTTCTGATTTGTCCATTGTCTGAAAGAAGAGCCAAATAGTTTGAACAATTAAAATGCGTTTTTGTTGCTTTTGTTTCTTGATAATACTGCGTAAAAGCAAATGATAATTCTCAGGGGGATGTTAAATAAAAAGCTATAAAAATATCTCATTGCCACAGGCTGAACATTTGAAGGGAAATTTGCTGAGGAATGAGCTGTATTGTTAGAGCCAAGGGAACTAAGGAGAGGAGAAGCCTGCAGTCTGTTTCCACTGCAGAAGCCCCCTACCTGACAAACAGCCCTGGCTCAGACCCACCCTTGGCCATTTGTTTTACCAAAATAGAAATAAAAATATAAATCTGTCTATTGACATGCTTAATATATTATATGTATTACATAATTTATATAGTGGGTGTCACCATTTTATTGAATAAAGTTCCCGTCACTGTCATCTCATATAGTCTGTCAGATTTGTTTCTTTCCCCATAATGTAACCTCAAAATTCCATAGCTTTCTGGTCATTCTGTTACAAGAATTCTGTTTTCAGGTATTAAAAGGTCTAGCCAAATCTAAATAAAAGCCGTTATCTCCCATTTCACTTGTTTGTCCAGTTTACAATGACCCAGGCTTGGGATCTACAGTGGAAAAGGGGGAATGATGACCTTTCTGCTCTTCCTTGTTGTGTTTCCACATCCCTGATTGCTGCCTGTTGTGCCCTCTACTCTTGCCCCTCAAAGGTATACCCACAGCCTCTTCTCATTGGATTTCCCCACCTGGTAGACTCTACTTTTGAGTAAAATTCCATCAGGATGGCTCAAACCCACTAACCTCTGTGTCCATTTGACACCCTGGGTGTTACCCTGGACATACAACCTTGTTCTTGTACAACTCTGTCCCAACTCTTCTTGTATGGACATTATGGGCAACTTCTGCTAGATTCTGTCCTCATAAGCTTCCAGGCAGGAATCAAATATGAGTCTGTAGGTTTACTAAGTCATAAACTCTTTAATTATCAAAGGTCTGAAGAACCCACTGTTGTACTGGTTAGCTCTTGGTGCAATAGCACTATATAACAAACCACCCCTAAACTCAGTGGTGTGGAAGAATAAGTTCTTATTCTCATCCTCATTGGGCTGCAATTCAGCTGATTGACAAGTTGGCCTTTTCTGGGAAGCTTGGCTTTAAGTGGTGGTTCTTGCTGGCTTTGGCTCCTTGTTGCTGGTTGGCCTAGGTTTGTTCCATGTGTGTTTCTTCTAGGCCAAAGCTAAAGAAGAAGCAGCTATCTAGGGGAGCTATACCCAGAAGATGACAGAAGTGTAAGGGAACAAACTAAACCATGTATGTACCTGTCAAACCTCTGTGTATCTCGTTGGCCTGAGCAAGTCCCATGACTGAGTGCAAAGTCTAACGGTACATATACTCTGCTCACCTGGGGGGCCAAAGCAAGTCACATGACCAAGCCCAACACTTGGGGTGGGAAAGAACACTCCCATGTAGATGGTTGATTGGAGGGAATATTTGCTCAGTAGAGATCTCCTTTACCACAATCACTGAGATGGGACTCCATTTTTACAACTCAGTTTCTAGGTGGTAACCAAATGAGTAGCCCTGCTTCTCACAAGCACTCCCAGTCTCTTCAAACAGTTCTCTTCCTGGGGACACCCTCTCCACTACAGATGAAGAGAGGAAACCAACTCACTAATCCTACTTCATGTTCAATCTATCTAAATGACTCATCTTCTCATTTATTTATTATTTATTTATTTACTTTTAAACATTTATTTATTTTTGAGAGACAGAGAGAGGCAGAGCATGAGAAGGGGAGGGGGAGAGAGAGAGAGATACAGAATCCAAAGCAGGCTCCAGGCTCTGAGCTGTTTGTTAGCACAGAGCCCGATGCAGGGCTCGAACTCACAAACTGCGAGACCATGACCTGAGCTGAAGTCAGACGTTCAACCAACTGAGCCACCCAGGCGCCCCTCATCTTCTCATTTATAACCAGGATGGAATATTTGTTTCTGGACTGGCTTTACTGCCTTTCAGCAAGGCCTGTATGGATGTGTCTAGGAATTCTTTTTAGAATGGATGTATATGTGTCACCTTTTGTTCTCAGCTTTGGAGCTTACATCAACCAATGGAAAAGTCCAATTAACTAGTCTCTTTCTACTGGATGATGCTATAGTTCCTCTCATACTAGCTCCTTTTGTTTTTCCCCCTTATACCTATCAGTGGACATCTTTCCATGCCAGCACATAAATGCTACTTTCACTCCTTTTAATGACTTTATAGTGTTTCCAAGTATAAAGATATATTTAAATAACCAAGCTCTTAAATGGTAGACATTTAGTTTGCTTTTACTTATTTATTTTGTTATTTTTTTTTTTTTTAATTTTTTTTTTTTCAACGTTTATTTATTTTGGGGACAGAGAGAGACAGAGCATGAACGGGCGAGGGGCAGAGAGAGAGGGAGACACAGAATCGGAAACAGGCTCCAGGCTCTGAGCCATCAGCCCAGAGCCTGACGCGGGGCTCGAACTCACGGAGCGCGAGATCATGACCTGGCTGAAGTCGGACACTTAACCGACTGTGCCACCCAGGCGCCCCTATTTTGTTATTTTGAACTTCTTTGCAAACAAGCCTCCTTGACAGGCATCTTTATATATTTGTTTTATTTCCATAGAATATATTGCTAAAAGCAGGATTGCTGGGTTAGCAATAAACCCCAGAAAAAGGTCTTTTAGTTTTGTGTGGAGAAACTAAAACTCAACACAACATGTTCATATAACATTTCTTTACAACTGCTATTGCTGGAAGCATTATTATTCTTTAGAATATTTTCAGACTGGCAATTCTGATGGGAAAATGGAAAATCCCAATGATAAATCTGAGAAGAGTTAAGGAGATAAAGGCAAGAGAGACATCTCAGTTGTCCCTTTTCCTTTCTCTTAATTTTGCTGTGCACACACTGACCAACAGTGACAGATTGAAAAGATGTCTTAAGGCCAAAGGTGAGACCAGTCATTGGAGTTTCTGGGATTCACATTCTTTGCAATAACAGCATTTGGTGTCTTTCTTCAGAGGCAAATTAACATGCTGAGTGCAGGGGTGACAAGGATGAGCATTCAAATAATAAATAGCCTTTTAATAGGGTGGGCAAGCTGTAGACTGTGGTTGCATCAGAGTACCTGAATTCATCATATGCACACCATTATATTTAATAGTAGCAAAAGGTAATGCCCCAGCGTTCGTTTTGCTCTTTGTATTTGAATAATACTATTACATTGTAATAACTTTTAAATGTTTTAAATAAACTTCTTTCCTGATTATCAAAGAAATATATTCTTTTTCCAAAGTAGAGGGAAAGCACGGAGGTGTAGAAACATATTTACCTCATAATCTTACCACCTAGAAGCTTATGGAATAAATGTTGGTGTTTTGACTCTGACTTAGACAAATGTTATTGCTGAGTCTGTAATAATGGAGTATCATCCCCTGGTGGAGCCTTCCTGAATTGCAGGTTATCCAGGTGACCAATCATTTCAAAGGAAGAAATGAAGGAAAGGGAATGATAGATTTGTTCAACTTTATTTCAAGACAAAAGCCTTTGGATATTAAGTAAGAGGAAGAGGGGTGGGGGAGGAGGGAAGAAGCATAGGCTTGGGATCAGAGGAAGAACACAGATGTGATGGAGGGGCTTTGAAAGGGTTTTATTCATTCACCTCTCTTGCCGTAAGGCATCTGTACTTGTTACAGTTGTAAAAACATGTTTTCATCAGCTAAAGCATAGTAGGTGGAAGACAGTTTAAACCTGCTATTTTGATTGAGTAGCAGTTGGGAGCAAAGTGGAACACAGGCTTCTTGAATTTGAGAATCAGGCAAAACTACTCTTTTTATCTAACTTTAGTTTCTGTGACTTTAAGAGAGCAATATAGAAGAAAAAACAAAGACAAACAACTCAACCTAAACCTTCTCTTTGTGTGTGAGAGGCTAGATGTGGAGAACTGGCCAAGTGGCTCTGAGCAGACACCGTGACCCAGGGACCCTGGAAATGGGGTTTATTTGCAGAAGCTAAATAAAGGGGCCCTTGGTTGTAGCATGATTCACTTCTGTTTAAACTGTGCTGGAAAAGATTTCTACTTTAATCATATTAGTTGGCACAGCAGGCCAACCGTGCAGGCATTGCCTAGGCAACCTTCTGTCATGGATGCTGACATGGACTGGGGGCTGGGGAAGGGCAGTTGGACCACAGCAGGGATTTCTGACCTTGTCAAGTTTGAGGGTCTTCATAAATGGCAAAATATTTCTGGTACCTCCACAGGTTGGTGCTTGTGCTTGTAGTAACTCTTTGTTCATTGCTGCAGCAGCTTCCCACATTTGAAAAACGCAAGCAAGTTCATGCATGGGATAGGCGCTGCTATTTTTCACAGGCTGCAAACAGTGCTTGGTGTACATGCCGATTCTTGGAGCTCCTTGTTTGCTTGGTGGCCCAATGCTGGGCCTCTCTGGGCCAGGAGATCTCTGTGAGCCGTTCATGGCAGATGAACGACCGATCGCCCAGCACTGCTCTGGGAAAGTGCAGAGTCCATCTCACTTTTATCTCGGTGCAAAATAAATCAGATCAGAGATAGGCTAGGTCTCCAGATGTGAGGCCTCAGAACTTGTGGCCCTGGACTCCTGCAGGGTGAGGCGTGGATGTGGAATTTGGGGCTTGTTAATTTTTTTTTCTTTTTTAAATATTTAGAATTTGGGGCTTCTTGACTTCACTGAAATCCTGTGCAAAATCTCGTGTGTTTGTGCTTTCGTTAGGGTCTGTCATTTCTGCAGATTCTCAAAAGGAGCCCAGTAATTTGGAAAAAGTTAGAACTGCTCTGCTTTAAAAGAGGCAGGCTGCATCAAGACACAGTTGAACGGAATAATGGCAATCGTGTGGATTATCACTGCAATTGTAGCAACAAATCTCAATTGCTGAGCATCTGTCACAGGCCAGGCACTATGCTTGAGACTGTAGGGATATATTCTAATTTTATACCCCTGTAGTCTTCATGACTATCCTTCCCAGTGGGAGTTCATATCCCCTTTTACAGAGTGAAGTCCTGGGGCCCAGAGAGTGTAAATACCTGGACAGAGTCATATAGGAACAGAGTGGTAGAGAAGGGACATGGGCCCAGGTCTGGTTTCCTTGATGCTGGTGCTCTCTTGGGGTATCACCTTGAGAAGGTGACAGTTGCTCAAAGGAGGTGTCCTCCTGGCGATGCTGCAAATGCATCAGGGACTTCACTTTCCCTTCCTGGCTGTTCTGGAGAGCTGGGGCCAGGGGGAAGACCTTGTTTTCATAGTTAGAGCTGATCCACTGAGAAAACCCAGTATTCACAGGTGAGGCCTGAGGTGAGGTCCCTCCAACCTGACAGGTAGAGTCTTGCCTTTAAACCTACAGAGGTTCTGGGCTGGTGCAGAGAGAAGCTTATGTAGTTCTCTAAACTACAGCCATTCACTTTTAACTGCATAAGACCTGCAGCTTTTTTTTTTTTTTTTTTTTTTTTTTTTAACTGGGACACAATTTAGTTAGGGACACTGAGTGTCTGGCACTTGGATATCAGTGGCCTTTCTGTTACTATTCTTTGTGGGGAGATGGGCCCCAAAAGCCTCTACTGACATGAGGCAACCATGCAAGGGAAGGGGCTGTCTGGACCTTGTCACAGGATCTTGCTGGGTGTCCCTCAGCCTAGGCGAGCACTTGGGTCTCTCTTCAGTGTCTTTACCCTGTGCCACCTGACAAACTCCATGCACCCTCTGTGCTGCCACATGTTGCTTCCCCTAGGAGACTTCCTTGACTCGCTGGAGCATCTTGGGCCCTCCTGGTCCCTCTGTGACCCACCCTGCCCTGAATGCTGTTCCCCTTTCCACATGGTTTCCATCCTGAGGGTGGGGCACTGTCTCCCTTATCTTAGTGTCCCCAGCACTTAGCAAGTACTTAGTAGGGTGCTGCTGAAGAAGGTACAGACAAACCCCAATCTGGTACTTATAAAAGGTGAAGGGAAGGCATATTGTAAGTGGCAGAACCCCTACTCCAATTAGCTTAAGACACAAGAGAGGATTCAAGAAGGCAGGGGTGCATCCTGATCCTGATCCAGACCCCGGACCGCCAACCCCCACCCCCGCCACCTCTCACCTCAGCTTCTCTCGTGTTTCAGCCTCATCCTCAGACAAGCTCTCTGTGAGACAGGGCACAGAGGGAAGGTACGGTGGGACCATCACCCATCACAGCCTCCAGGACAGGGGCTGCATTCTACCTCAACCTCTCTGTGCCACTAAGTTGTGTGACCCCAGGCAAATTACTTGACCCCTCTGGGCCTCATTTTCATCAGTGAAGTGGCGATCCTAATAGTGCCTACCTCAGAGGGCTTTTGTGTGAACTACATAGCCAGTACATGTGACATGCTTTGTACAGTGCCTGTAATGTTGTCATAAATGTTAGCCATTACTACTATAATTACTATTCATTTCCAACCCAACAACCTATGTATGCTTCTCATTAGTGATAGGATAAACTCAAAATCTATTTTTCATTGACTCTTATAATGTGCCTCAAATCCTATCTAGGCTTACCACTTTTGAAGAGGAAAAACATGTTCTTGTGTATTTCTCCTTCTCTCTCACACTGCTGCCACGCTTCACTTCTGATGCCACATGTGTGGGGCAGTTCTCACACCAAGTGATTCTCTGTGACATCAGCTGGTGTCCTGTCACTTGCTTCAATTCTGACGTGATCAGCTTGGAATCAGCGTCAGATCCCGCAGCCTTAAGGGCTCAGTCCCACAAGACCGCCCCACTTCAGACACCACTCACACATCCTAGGTCACATGTACTCTGACCTACCAGCTATAAATCAGGGTTCCTACAACTCCTCCTTGGGTTCAGTCATTTGCTAGAATAGCTCACAGGACTCAGGAAAATACTTATATTTACCAGTTTATGATATAATAAAGGATATGATAAAAGAAACAGAAGAATAGCCAGGTGAAGAGGTATACAGGGCAAGGTCTGGGAAGGTCCTAAGCATAGGAACTTCTGGTTCTATGGAGTTGGCGTGTGCCACCCTTCCAGCATGCAGATGTGTCTACCAACTCAGAAGCTCCTTGAGCCTCATACTACTGGGATTTTTATGGGGGATTCACCATATAGGCATGACCAGTTATTAACTCTGGAGAATGAGGGGTGGGACTGAATTCCAAACTCTGAATCGTAGCTTGGTCTTTCTGGTGATCAGCCCCCAACCAGGAGCCCACTGAACTCTCTCATTAGAACAAAAGACACTCCTATTCACCCAGCATATTCCAAGAGATTTAGGAGCCCTGTGTCAGGAACCAGGGTCCAAGACCAAATATTAGAACAAAAGGTGTTCCTAGTGCTCTTATTGCTTAGGAAACTATAGGGGTTTAGGAGCCCTGTGTCAAGAACCCAGGGCAGAGACCGATATATATTTCTTACTATCTCGCGTTCATATATCTGACATGCTAGTCCAGCCTCTGCACCTTTATTCACACTGTTCCTCTACCTACTATGCCTACTTTTCATTCTCTGCTACTTCAATTCCCTTTAATCTTCATCACCCCAGGGACATCATGAAGGGCCCCACTCCTGTGAAACCTGGCCTGGACACCAAAGTCCACATAGGGGTAGGACTTGATTTTCTCCCGTGCTTTCATGTGTGGAAACCCATGGAGCACACACCTGTCTACTCCATGTGCCCACGGCCAGATGGGCGCAGCACTTGGTCATGTTTTCCTGAGTGAATTTGTTGTCTGCGTCGGTGCTCAGAGAGAAACATCCCACGTCTCTCTTTATTAAGATGAAATACTCCTTTTATTCTTATTTTCTTGGAAGGAAACAAAATCAAAGAAATAAACCCTGAAACTGCTACAGTTTTATATAGAAAGCATTATTTCTGAGCTAAATGATTTTTTTCCTGAAGGAAAATTTAGAAATTGTGGCTCCTGGTGGAATTAAGGGAATGGAAATGAAGTCATGCATAGATTCACAGCATCTGAAGAACTCTGTTTTGGACCCTGTTTTGCTCACTTCTACAACTTGGTATAAAAAATTCAAGCTTCTGGGCCCACTTCAGCTTTGCAGTAACACGTGTCCCTTGGGCTTTTCCCCAAATTGCATTTTTTCCTGGTTTCAGTCAATTATTTGCCTTGGACTGTATTAGTTTTTCTGAGAACCTCTACAAAACTGGATTCTTCTGGTCATTTGCTGGCAAAGAAACCCTTTGATGTCAAACCAGAATGTCCTCACAGATCATTTGGAGAGCAGGGTGACCGCGGAAATGTCTCACGTTACCCCCTTCCTTCTTGTCACCTACCCTTCCTCCCTGTCCTACTTCCCGTAGCAGATATTGAAGTGTTCTCTCAGAACCATGTCTATTTGATCTTCTAGTCCTTCAGGCCTCAAGGCAAGTCCCTATTAGTTCAGGAAGTTTTCACTGACCTCAGATTGGATGATGTGGCTCAGAGGCAATGAATGTGGAATGTGCCTGTGTGTATGCACACACACGCACACCTGTGTATATGTGTCCATACAAGTGTATGTGTGCGTACTAGTGTGTGTGTGCATGAGCATATGTGTGTCCACACAGATATATGGATACAAGCATATGTGTGTATGTGTGTGTGTGTGCATGTGTATGTTGATATATATGTACATATGTGCTTGTGTGTCTGAGTGTGTGTGTATGTGACATAGCTGAGTATGTGGGGCTGGGTACTGGTGATAGCTTGTACTAGGAAGTCATGGCAGTAGGCAGAATTAGGGACACTTGTATGTAGGTGTTCTCCCAGCACGTTGGTAGTCGTATTATCTGTCTTTGTTTTCTGCATATACCTCCGTATTTACTTTGGGGTAGAGCAGCTGTTGAAATGATATCAGCAATTTAAATTATATCAACATTTCCCCACATACCCTGTTTCTTATTATTTCTCAAAACAAAAAGAGGGAAATACATACATGGCAAATTCAGAGTCTAACAACCCAAACCAGTGAGCGCTTTCTCTGTACCTATTAGGGGCCGTTCCTTCTTGCTCTTCTGCAGGCCATCCTCATGGTAGCCTTTTCTTTGGCCTGTGTCTTTTCAGTGTCCCTTTCCTATCATCAGTCCTCCAGTCTGTTCAACTAGCCACTATGTTCAGTTTTCTCTGTTAAAAGGACTGGTGTGGTGTTTGTTTTCCAAGCTGAACCCAACTGATAACAACACATAGCTGCTGCTCTTTGATTCACCAGTCCTTCAAGATCTTCACCCATTCAAGTCAGAACTGTGGTACTCTCCAGAGCTTGTCCAATTTCCGCTGCCTGGATCTGCCATCCGTTCAGTGCTTAATCCAGAATCTTGGGCACCATCCTTCATTCCTCTCTCCTGCTCACCTGCACCCACCCCATCCCCGCCCTTCCATTGGTTAGAAGGGGCTATGATTCCACCTTGAATCTCCCCCAGCCCAGGTATCCATACTTGTACTAACAGTCCTCTTGCCTTTTCTCTTGGCCCCTCACAACTCATTTCCTACCCAGAATCAAAAGTACTACTACTTTTGAAATATAAATAGGATGTTATATTGTGTAGCTTAATATCTTTCAACAGCCTCCTGAGGCACATACCTTCTGTGATGACCCATAGATCCTGCCAAGACCACTTTCCTGTCTTTCTTTCCTCCTTTCCTACACACCAGCTTCCCCAGCTGTGTTCCTGTTTCTTGAACATGCCAAGCTCTTTTCTGCCTTAGGACCTTGGCATCTATTGCCTTCTATCTGGAATGCTTTTCTCCTCTGTTTGTCATATGGCTGGCTCTTCCCCATTCTTAAGGAAATAACTTTAAATTTACCTCCTGGGGAACCATTCACTGACATCCTTTGTTTGTTTGTTTTTTTTTTTTTTTTGTCTTTTATTTTTTTTTATTTTTTTAATGAAATTTATTGACAAATTGGTTTCCATACAACACCCAGTGCTCATCCCAAAAGGTGCCCTCCTTAATACCCATCACCCACCCTCTCCTCCCTCCCACCCCCCATCAACCCTCAGTTTGTTCTCAGTTTTTAACAGTCTTTTATGCTTTGGCTCTCTCCCATTCTAACCTCTTTTTTTTTTTCCTTCCCCTCCCCCATGGGTTCCTGTTAAGTTTCTCAGGATCCACATAAGAGTGAAACCATATGGTATCTGTCTTTCTCTGTATGGCTTATTTCACTTAGCATCACACTCTCCAGTTCCATCCACGTTGCTACAAAAGGCCATATTTCATTTTTTCTCATTGCCACGTAATATTCCATTGCGTATATAAACCACAATTTCTTTATCCATTCATCAGTTGATGGACATTTAGGCTCTTTCCATAATTTGGCTATTGTTGAGAGTGCTGCTATGAACATTGGGGTACAAGTGGCCCTATGCATCAGTACTCCTGTATCCCTTGGATAAATTCCTAGCAGTGCTATTGCTGGGTCATAGGGTAGGTCTATTTTTAATTTTCTGAGGAACCTCCACACTGCTTTCCAGAGCGGCTGCACCAGTTTGCATTCCCACCAACAGTGCAAGAGGGTTCCCGTTTCTCCACATTCTCGCCAGCATCTATAGTCTCCTGATTTGTTCATTTTGGCCACTCTGACTGGCGTGAGGTGATACCTGAGTGTGGTTTTGATTTGTATTTCCCTGATAAGGAGCGACGCTGAACATCTTTTCATGTGCCTGTTGGCCATCCGGATGTCTTCTTTAGAGAAGTGTCTATTCATGTTTTCTGCCCATTTCTTCACTGGGTTATTTGTTTTTCGGGTGTGGAGTTTGGTGAGCTCTTTATAGATTTTGGATACTAGCCCTTTGTCCGATATGTCATTTGTGAATATCTTTTCCCATTCCGTTGGTTGCCTTTTAGTTTTGTTGGTTGTTTCCTTTGCTGTGCAGAAGCTTTTTATCTTCATAAGGTCCCAGTAATTCACTTTTGCTTTTAATTCCCTTGCCTTTGGGGATGTGTCGAGTAAGAGATTGCTACGGCTGAGGTCAGAGAGGTCTTTTCCTGCTTTCTCCTCTAAGGTTTTGATGGTTTCCTGTCTCACATTTAGGTCCTTTATCCATTTTGAGTTTATTTTTGTGAATGGTGTGAGAAAGTGGTCTAGTTTCAACCTTCTGCATGTTGCTGTCCAGTTCTCCCAGCACCATTTGTTAAAGAGGCTGTCTTTTTTCCATTGGATGTTCTTTCCTGCTTTGTCAAAGATGAGTTGGCCATACGTTTGTGGGTCTAGTTCTGGGGTTTCTATTCTATTCCATTGGTCTATGTGTCTGTTTTTGTGCCAGACATCCTTTGTTTTAACAGCGAGGGCTGCCATAACAAAGTGTCATAGACTGGGTGTCTTATAAACAATAGAAATGTATTTCTAGCCTCTAGAGGCTAGAAATCCAAGGTCAGGGTGCCAGCATGGTCAGGATCCAGGCAAGGCCCTCTTCTGGCTTGCAGACTGCTGGCTTCTTATATCCTTACATGGTAGAAAGACAGTGAGCTAGCTCTCTTGTAAAGGGCACTAATCCTGTTCATGAAGGCTCTACCCTCACAACCTAATCGAGGCCCCACCTTGAAATACGATTACCTTGGGATTAGGGTTTCAACATACGAATTTGGAGGGGGGCACAAATACTTAGTCCACTGGACCCTCTTTAGAGTTGGTACTTCCCAGGCTCCATACTGCTTTCCTTCGTAGTAATTGTCATTATTTCCAGTCATCAACATATCTATATCTTTATCTGTCCTCCCTCATTATAGTGTAAAATACATGGGGCAGGGACTGTGTCTGCTTAATTTACCACTGTATTCCCACGCCTTGCACCCAGGTCTCAGTACAGATGTGCCTAATGAATGAATAAATGTAGAGTGGATATCAAAGGAAAAAAAGAAGAGAAAAGAAAAAAAGGAAAAAGAGGTGTAAATAAATCACGGCTTACTTAGCTAGCAACTGTACAGCTACAAGCTGTTTTAGAATAGATGTGACCACTAATTATCTGTTCGTGTAGCCCTAAACTCTTCTCTGAGGAAAGACTAATAGGGATGTTGAAATAGGTAGATATACAGAGAGATTATGGCTCAACACAGTGGCATATACCTGTGAATTTCTTGCTTATAAGTGGCATACATGTTTATGTATATATACTTCGGTGCATATACATCGTTTCATCTTATAAAACCTCTTTCTCTTACCAGCATTTTCCACTTTGTAATATGCTGTCAGCTATACTGCTCACTTGAATCCAACAACAATCCTAGGAGTCAGGGAAAGGAGCATTATTCTCATTTTATTAAAGATCACTTGTAAAATCTCACATCAAACCACATCATTGTACAGACAAAGAAGCTGACACCCAGTGTGAGAGCGAGACTTCCTCAAGTTCCTCAAGTTCAGGAAGAGCTGGTGTTAAAACCAGATCCTTGCTTCCATTTTTGTACCTCAGGAAGGGTCCTGGGAAGGGGGCCTCTGCATGACGTGTAAGGGGTTCGATGCTATTTAGAAATCCTACCTTGCATTTGGTAGAATGGCTTGGCTACTGGTTAAGTGGACCTCTCAGAGAATCCAGCCAACTCTTGTGGTCACTGAAGGCAAGGCTATGTGTCCTCTAGAGAAAGAAGGTCTGGGTGCCGTGGCTTATCCAATTCTGGCTGTATTTGCTTTTCTGTGTGTAGGTGTGATCATTGTAATGCAATATTCATACCACTCTGTTTTTTTAAGTTTAATTTCATTTTAGTTTATCAGTAGTAAAATCCCTGCTGGCATGTCATTTAATTTGCTCCCTGTGCTAATGATGATTCTGAAGCCTTTTACAGAAATGATTATATGGTAATACCAAATCTGATGGTGGATTCAAGCCATCATTTACAGTAATAGGATCATAACGAAGCTCCCTGGGGAATTTCTTCTTGTAATACTGTTATGGAGCGGGGCAGGAATCTGCTCGACTTTATCCTACATTATTAGAAGATCCTCACAGGGCACCTCTTGTGGGAAAGGGCCTTTTCTGCCTTTGATGCTGAGTCTCAGGGCAAAATAAAGGATTGCAAAGCAGTGGTCCTATGGGTGAAGCTAGATGGGATGGCCACACCTGTTTTATGGAACAGCTCATGAAAAGAATGGGATTAGAGAAGGTGGAGACCAGTGACTGCATGTGCCTTGCCACACCCACTCCCACTTCTGTGTGTAGACCCTCGTCATGCAGATTGATGTGGGGAGGTTCAGAGGAGGGTTATTCTATGTGCCTGCCTTCTAGCCATACTCTTTCCCTCCCCAGTACTGATGTGCAATGTGAGCCTCACCAAGCCAGGCACTGAGAACAGAATTAAGGAGGTCCCATCTCTGCCCTACAGACTGGGGACAAATGCAAGTGCCTGAGTTTCAAGGGCTGGAATAGATATCTCTGTGGGGGGATGAGAGTGGCGGAGGAGAATTTGTTTAGTGAGGATCCAGGGGAGGAAGGAGGTGTCATCCCTACCTAGAAAATCATCAAAGGCTTCCCAGAAATGGTTGAACTGGGTCTTTAAAGACTGGTGGTGTTTTACCAGCAGAAATGAGGTGGGGTTCAGGAGAAGGCCATTCTAGGCAGATAGGGCCTTGTCAGTCAAGAGACCCTGGGGGCCTCTTATTGTCTGAAGGGCCAGGGCAAGTTCTGACAGGCTGGAGCTGACTTGTGACTCTGCCATTCTTTCTTACCTTGCTTTCAAGGACCATAGAGGAGCCTCCAACCAAGCATTCTACTGTTCTTTGCTCTGGGGACCAGCAGAAGTATGGGGGGGAGGGAGTGCTCTCATTCTTTATGGGTCAGGGGCAAGCTTCAGAGCATGGGGAAAGTTATGGGAAGGCAAGTCCAGACTCCATAGTTAGGAAGAGCATTCTAACAATGTTGGCTGCTTATTGTTCAAATAGACAACAGGGTGAGGTAATGAGCTTTTCATCAATCATTGACTTGCTCAAACACTAAAATCTAGTTAGACTAGGGTCAGAATGTATACCCACAGGAACTGACTGCAAAAAGACCACCCCTTTTACCACCCCGAGACCATGTACACAACACCACGGAATTCTGAGCCAAGGGTTAGGCTCAGAGCTACTGGAGGCCTAGAGACTTGCAGACTGTTTTGCATCTTAGTTTCAAAGTAATCAGCAAACAGCAAGCCATGACATCAGGCATTTCCTTTTATTAGCTCTTAGAAGACTCAGAGGTCCTGGGAACATTGCCTACAGTGATAGCCTCACTGAAGCATGTGTTGAGAAAAATACGTATGTATGTGTGTATATATGTCTATCTGTGGTACATTGCTGAGGTTGCTTCCTGCTCTGCGAGGAGCTCAGAAGCGCTTCTGGAGGGCAGTCTGGATGTTCTTCAGCAGGCCCCACTTAGCTCGGTTCTTCCCACGCCCATCTGGGGTTACCACCTGCAATCAGAAGCAGAGAACCATGGCACCAGTCACAAGGGAAACAGCAGCTTCCAGGAGCTTGGCCACTGCTGTGCACCAGGCCCTACACACAACATCTCATTAAGTCTTCATGAAGCAGGTGCCACTGACCCCACTGTATGAGTGAGAGGAAACTGAGGCTCAGAAGGACTGGATAACTTCTCAATTTTCTAAAGTCACATACCTAATATGTGGTGAGACTGGGATTTCACAGACCAGGTTCCATTTCCTTAAAAGGCACCTCATTTAACTGCATGCTGTGACTCCAGGTGGGCTTCACCATAGAATAGCTCTCCAGGTGACCCCCAGCCCCTGGAGATTGCTTCTGTCGTAGCTCTTATCATTTGTAAATTCCATCAAATGTGTTTGACTCTTAACAGACTGAGCATTCTGACTGGGGTGTGGGGGAAGTGACCATCTTTCATCTCTGTAATCCCAACATTGGCTATGGTAAAGAGAAGCTTCTTAGAGAAGTGGATGAAAGGTGAATAGAACCACAATATGTATATCTGCCAGTTGCCTCCCTCTGATGGTTCACACTGTCTGTGATCGCAGTGAGTGGTCAGAACTACCTGGAAAGGGGAGACTGCACTGAGCAAGTTTCTTACAAGTCTAACCGACTCAGCTTTACACGTGGATCTCCCTGCTTTTCTTTGAAGGTGCTAGGTTTCTCCATGCCTCTGGTCTGGCAGCATTCCCGTTCCTTCCCTGTACACATTGACTGAAGAGGCGGTTAGGGAGTGAGGCTGAGATCCAGGAATGAGAGCCCACTGGATCAGTAGGCTCTGTCTAGATGAATCAGGACTCACAGGGCAGATGGGGTGGAGGTGTGGTTTGGGTGGCAAAGAGCGATGTTTGTACAGTGTCCCTATATACAAAGCTAGTAAGTCTTTATGTTACCCATTGCTGGATAAAAATTGAGATAACACAAAGAGACAGCCCTGGTAAGGGTAATAAAAATAGTGTTAAAGAAACACACTGAGAAATGGGGGTGGGTGATAATGAAGGAATAACAGTGTTGTGGCAGAGTTGGGAATTGACTCATACAACATAGGGGAGTTGAATTTTGTCATAGTCAGGGTCTCCAGAGACAAAGATCATGTGTGATGTGTGGATGGAGCAGTAAGGATTGGGGCGTGCCTATGAACAAGGGGATCATATGAAAAAGGACAAAAGAAACAGAGAACAGTCTATGAGATACTGAAGCAATTGAAATAATTGACATCCCCTTCCTTACCCAAAATGCTCAGATGGTTTTCCAAATGAATTCTAAGAAACTTTTAAGAAAAGTTTGTTCTAGAAAGCAGGAAAAGAGCAAAAGCTTCCTACCTCATTTTATTAAGCTAATAAGATATTGATTCTGGAGCCAGATAAAAACAATATAGGCAAGACATTATAGGGCTAGTTCACTTATGATCATAGATACAATAATCCAAAATAAAATATGAGCTGAGTAAAACCAAGTATATTAAATAATCACAGCATGATCACATGGGGTTAATTCCATGAATGCAAGTCAAGATTAACATCAGAAAATCAATGTAATTCATTTCATTAATGCCTAAAGGAGAAGAATCATATGATTGTCTCAAATAATACAAAAAAATTGCATAAGGTTGTACAAGCTCTCAGCAATTCAGAAGTGGAAGGAAATTTCCTTAACTCAATGAGAATTATACACCACAAAAACTAAATTAAAAATCATCATAACTCAATGGAGAAACATTAAGATTAGGAATAAGACAAGGATATCAAGTATTTCAGCCTCTATTTTCTGTAGGACTCATGGCCCTGGCCAAAGGTATAGGGAAAGAAAAGAAATAGAGGTTCAAGGATTGTAAGAAAGAGATATAACTATCATTATTCATAAATGATAGGACCATAGTCTGGAAAAGCAAGCAAAATCAACAGATAGACTCTCAGAATAATAAGAGAGTTTATCAGGATTTCTAGAATCAAGATTAACCTCCAAACACCAATGGCTTTTTTTCTAAACCAGCAATACATTAGAAAATATAATCAAATATAAGATAACATTCATAATACCTACAAAGTCTGTCAACTATGTGGTTAACCAGGAACATATAGTACCTCTATGAGAAGAATTTAAAAGCCCTAGTAAAGCACATTGAAGATGATTTAATAAATGTCAGACCTATTACAAAAATATCAAATGTCTCCACATTAACTTAGAGACTCAATGCTATCCTAATCAAATTCTATCTGGATTTTTTTTTTTTTTTTAGGAATTCAATTTACTCACTCCAAAATTTATATGAAGGAACAAATTCCTATGATTAGATAAATAAACCTTAAAATAGAAAGAAGGGTAATGGGTAGATTACCTTAGCAGTTCATCAAGACAAAGCAGAAAGCTAAGGTTAAACAATAAAACCAGTGTGGTATTGACGTAAAAACAGATAAATAGACCAACAGGAGACTATAGAGAGCTCAGAGACAACTTTTGAATATATGGCACTTTAATATAAGATCGCAGTGGCACATTTACCATATACTAATGGAAAAGACATTGCTTGGTAGATGCTATGGGAAAAACTGCCTCACTAGACGGTCAAAAATGTGCATCATTACCTGCCACTACACACAAAGGTGGGCTCTGGATGGATTAAAGTCCTAAGTTTGACAGGTAAAGTGAAAGTTAATAAAAGAATAATAAAAGAATATGAGGAAGATTATCTTTGTGAACTAAGCCTATGGAAGGACTTTCTTAAATAAAACTTCAAAAGGTCAAACCAGAAGAAAAAAACAATTGATGACTTCAGTCATATCAAAATGGAAGTTTTCTGTTGTTTCATGAAATACACTATGAACAAAGTTAATAGGCAAATGTCAGAACAGAGAAGATATTAGCAATGTCTAAAAGCATTATCTGGAATATTTAAGAACATACTGCAGATCATCTAGAAAAAGAACAAATGCAATAGAAAAATGGGTGAAAGATATTTAGCAGGCTATTTACAGAAGAGGAAATCCTGAAAACTAACAAGCATGTGAAATGAAATTTCAAACAGTAAGGAGATTATCACACTTTGTACCCATTGGATTAACAAAATAGTAGAAAGCTGGACCATGCCACATACAGGTGGGGCTTAGGCTATAGGGTCCCTCATTCATTCCTTATGGACACATTCATGCACACATTTAAATCAAGTATGCACATACTCTGTGATCCAGCAATTTCACTCATGGTATATTCTAATAAGGGCTGAATTATGTCCTCCCAAAATTCATATGTTGAAGTCCTACACCAACTACTTCAGAATGTGCCTGTATAGTTGACCATTGAACAATGCAGGGCTTAGGGGCACTGACCCCCATGCGGTCAAAGATCCATGTATAACTTTTGACTCCCCCAGAACTTAACTATTATTAGCCTACTGCTGACCAGAAGCCATACTGATGACTTGGTCAATTGGTCCATTAACATGGTCAATTAACATATTTTATGTATTTATTATATACTGTATTCTTACTATAAAGTAAGATAGTAAAATAAAATGTTATTAAGAAAATCATAAGGGGGCGCCTGGGTGGCGCAGTCGGTTAAGCGTCCGACTTCAGCCAGGTCACGATCTCGCGGTCCGTGAGTTCGAGCCCCGCCTCAGGCTCTGGGCTGATGGCTCAGAGCCTGGAGCCTGTTTCCGATTCTGTGTCTCCCTCTCTCTCTGCCCCTCCCCCGTTCATGCTCTGTCTCTCTCTGTCCCCAAAATAAATAAAAACGTTAAAAAAAAAAAAAAGAAAATCATAAGGAAGAGAAAATATAGTACTGTACTGTAAAAAGTCAGTGTATAAGTAAACCCACACAGTTCAAACCTATGTTGTTCAAGGGTCAACTGTATTTGGAGAGAGGCCCTTTAAAGAAGTGATTAAGTTAAAATGGGGTCATTAGGGAGGGCCCTAATCCAATCTGACTGGTGTCCTTATAAAAGGAGGAAATGTGGACACACAGAGACCTGCCAAAGGTGCACTGGCATAGAGAAAAGGCCATGTGAGGGACTCAGGGAAAAGGCAAGTGTCTCCAGCCAAGGAGAGAGGCCTCAGAAGAAACCAGACCTGCCAACATCATGATTTTGGACTTCTGGTTTCCAGAACTGTGAGAAAATAAATTTCTGTTGTGTAAGCCAGCCAACCTGTAGCATTTTAGTATGGCAGTCCTAGCAAACAAATACAATGTTCCAGAGAAATTCTCATACCCCTATCCTGCCCACAAAGTGCCACGAATGAGGCTGTTCACCGCATCATTACTGGAGATCATCTGGGTGTCTGTCTTGGCTAAGTGAACAGGTGAAATATGGTGCCCAAATGCACATTGTGAAAGATGAGGCCGCATTAGGAGTAAGGGACTAAATGTGTATAACTACATTGCTACAGCATAAAAAACACAGTGTTCTGGGAGAAAAGGTGAGAAACAAAGTAGGGTTAAGTAGCACAACACTATTTGTGCAAATTACCAGCACATTCAAAACAATACATACCATGTAAGAACTCATAAAAGCAATAAGATATACATGAAACGTATTAGAATGGATGTCTGGGAAGGAATGGCTGCAGAAGGGAATACATACATAGACAAGAAAAGGGCCTTGCATAGGCCATTGTTGAAAATGGACCATGAACTGAAGTGTATGATTAATTCAACCCTCTGTGTATGAAGTTAAAAGTAATAGGTCCAGCTTGATCTAAATTATCCTCACTCCAGGGTTCATGTCTTTCTGCAGAGCAAGTAGAGAGCAGGTGATAGGATTCTCTATTTGCATGAAGGATCAAGCAGCAATTTGGAAAAGAATAAATCTTAAGGAGATAGGGAGTGCAAACCATTTTTCTCTCATTTCAGGGCAGGGGGTGGCTGTGAGTATGTGGGTGGGTGAGGTAGGTTTGAGGCAGTTATTCTGAGTGTATGATAGTGTGGGACAGTGTTGGTCTCTCAGATTGCCCTGCAACCCCACCTCCTGAAGATGCATATCTCAGCCTGGACAGGAGGTCTGAAGTAGAGACAGAGGTAAAACCAGTAGGGGGATTTCATGAAACCCAGGTAAGATGCCCAGGAAGGTCAGGCAGCCTGGCTCTGTGCCTAGAGTTCCAGCCTGGGCAGGAAGGGGTCAGCACTGCAGAGACTGAGAGTAGTTGGCAGGGCTGTTTCCTGAGCACATGGGAGACACCAGAGGTGACCCCCAATACAGACTGGGGAGGAATTTGCGGGGATGAGTGGGGGCGGGAATGGGTGCATTTCCTGAAGAGGTAATCAGGAAAAGCCCAGAAAAGTAGCAGTTTGTGACTATTGTTAGGCCTGAATTTTTACCTCCAAATGTGATGTAGCTGGGGATATCTGGTTTATAGACTGCGGTAGGCAGAATTTTGGCCCCCAAAGATATCCACGTTGTGATCTTGGGAACATGTGGATGTGTTATGTGTCACAGTAAAGGGGAATTAAAGTTCCTAGTCAGCTGGCTTTAAGACAGAGATTATGCTGAATCATCAGGTTGGTCCAATGTTATCACAAGAGTCCTTCAAAGAAAGAGGGAGCCAGAAGAGAGCCAGAGAGATGAAGGTGTAAGAAGGACTCAACCTGATGTTGCTACCTTGGAAAATGCAGGAAGGGGCCATGAGCCCAGGAATGTGGGCTGCTGATAGCAGCTGGAGAAGGCAAGAAAATAAACTTTTCCGAGTCTTCAGAAGGAACACAGCCCTGCTCACACCTTGATTTTACTGGGTGACACCCATTTTGAAGTTCTGATCTCTAGAATTGTAAGATAATAAGTAAGTTTGTATTGCTTAAGCTGCTGATTTGTTATGGTGGCAATGGGAAACCAGTGCACAGATAGAAAGTTAGGTTTGTCATGGGAAGACTTCCTGGAAGTTAGCAGAGATTTGAAGTCAGAGGGAGACAAAGTAAGGAGGCTCTTTTCAGAAATGTAGATGGTGGTCAGGAGGTACCCTGCGGATTAGAGGAAGAACAGGAAGAGAAACTGAGGATAAAGGATATATGACTTGCCTAAAAACACATTTCTTCATTCCTTCAAAACTATCAGGCTCTTGGATGTAAGAGGCTCTTGGCTGAAGGTTGTGGGCCGAGAGGAGTGAGGAAGGCCAGCAAGGCACCTGTCCACCTTGGGCTTACAGCCTAGTGGAGTTGGGCCTTGGGCCATGGCACACCAGGTCAAGTCCAGTGCTCAATCTTGCCTCTCAGAAAAAAACTCCTGCTCTCACAGCTGTTGGCTTTGACAGTATTCTCCCAGAATGAGGTGCCAGGTCCCCAGGGTGGGGCCCACTGGCCCAGATTTAGCTGAATCTGACTGTGGTGCAGGAGAACAAAGAGCTCCAGCCTTGGATGAGAACTGAGTTCCCACTCAACTCTTTCTTCAGTTACATGAGAGCACTTTCCCTCTTGAGCCTAAGTTTCCTCATCTGTAAAATAGAGGCAATAATTCCCCACCTCCAGTGGTTGGCATGATCAGTGGTAACGAATACACGGTATCTGACAGGGAGTCGGCCTTCAATAAATGGGACCCTTAAAATGCATTCACGTTAATTTTCATGCTTTGTATATTATACTTCAAATAAAATCCCTTAAAAAATCAGCAAGTCACAGACTATGAAAATCAAATATGAAAGGTGTTATTTCGCTTCCTTTTCAAAAGTATGTATGATGGAAATATTGTATTTTGGATAAGAAATGATTCTGCTACCTCATTACAGCATTTTAAATGAAACCTTTCAGGAATACCTGCATAGGACCGATGCCAAAGGAAAAGTATTTCGATTTTATGGGAAAGAACTGAAGTCATTACTTTTATGAAGCTTTATAAATGTCATTCAAACACACCATCTTATTTTCATTTGCTATTGAAGCCTTTACTTATGCAAATCATGACAAATGTTAAGGAAACCAGTGTTTCCCCTAGAATGCTAATATAATCACAAAGAGGGAGGAAGAATTACTTCTGAAGGAAAAATCTATATTGCAGCTCTGCAAGTCAGATAAAAATGAAGCTTCCAGAAAACCTCATTAATTAGTGCTCTGCTCATTTAGAAATTGTGTTAAAAAGCAAAGAAACTGGAATGAGTTTCCTTCCCATATAGGGAGTACAAATTAATCGCATAAACACGATTTTAGGGGGAATGTTACTTCTTGACTGATTGCATAAAACACTTAGCTTTTGGGCATCTTATGGTACTTTGTAATTATTAATTTTATTCATCCATTTATTTCTTCACTCTTTAATTTAGACATTCATTCATATATTCATTTGTTTGATCACATTTTCAGTCATGTATTCATTCAATAACCATTAAGAACCTGTGATATGCACATTGCTGTGGTAAGCATTGTGGGAGAAAGAGAGATGAATTAGATGTGAAGTTTGTTCTCAGGGAGTTCAGAGCTTAAGAGGGAGGACAAAATATCTACTTAAGACGGGCCGACACACTTCAGTCTCTCCACTCCCTGTCCTTGTGCCTAGCATGTAAAAACGACAGGAGATACATTTAAAAATATTAGTAACAGCACTGAGTGCCTTTCATGGGCAAGGCATGTCTGAGGAATTTCTAAAAAATGAGAAGGCAGATGGAATTAGATGAAGGAAAAATCCATAGTCGAAAGGACATGCTGCAAAATATGGTAGCAGCTGTGGGTGTTCCATGCTTGGGAAAGAAGGGTGGCAACAAGAATTGGGCAATTGACAGGGTAGCTGGCTGGGGTAGAGTGAGAGGAGCAGGCAGGCCGACTTTCTCCTTCTGCCTCCTGCCCAGGTGAGTATCTGGCCTCCATGAGAGTGGGAAGGGGTTCATGTGGGTGCTGGCTCCAGAAGCAGTCCAGATGGACTAGAGAGCCTCTGTCTTCAGCTGATTTGCTACTGGTACAATGACCTACAGCATAATCCTGCCCCCACCCTACCTTGTGCTTCCCTCATCACTAGAAGTAGCAACCAATCAGATTCTCCTCTGCAAACATTTGTCCTGAGACAAAGGGAGGGTTGCTAGTTAGACTGTGTTGGTCACACAGAAGTTGGGCCAGGACAATCCAAAGCCACAAGCAAGCTGAATTTAGGGGAGGAAATACTACAAACTAGCTGAAAGTGGTGCAGATTCAGACAGAAGCAGACGTGGAAGTGTGGGCAGAGGGAGGACAGAGAGACAGAGACAGCGACAGAGAGATGGACAGAGGAAGGGAAAGAAACTGATGGCTTTCTAGTTCCCTTGAGGATTAGATGTTTGTCCTGGCTGGAAGTGGTCTCATGAGGCTCCTCTTTCTCTGTACCATACGTTTCCCTTTTCAAAAGCTGAAATGAATGAACTTACTGTCTTTCCTCTAAAAAATTCCTGATTAAGCCATAATCTACTGGTATCCCAAAGAACATCATTATGGTTCTACAGTACGATAGCCCTTGGTATTTTTCTTCCTTTTCTCCTTTGAGTATCAATAAAATTATACTCATGAACGTATATCCCCCAGAGATATAAAGAAGAGTCAGCTTCGAATCACAAAGAAAGATAGGAATAATCATGTCCCTTTTTCTGGGGGATACCATTCTGACATGCTCAGTGGTTACTCCTTGACTTTCAGATAAGCAACAAATAAAATATTGCATGGGACATACTTACATTAAAAATTATTTGTTGTATGTGTCTTCTATTTATGTCTGTTAAATCTGGCACCCTACGCTTGCTTTGAATCACCACTGGGATTAACAATGAACTCTTTTTTTGTCCTTCTCATACCACAATTATTTGTTTAATAGACCCTGAGCTCCTTGAAGGTAAGGATTATGCCTTATTTTCCTCAGAATCTCTACATCCTAACAGAATGCCTGGCCCAAATGCTTTTTGAATCAAACTGAACTAACAATTCTTAGGCCTCATTTGCCAAGTTGGTTGAGGCCAGCAGCCCTCTCTTTGACTCTGAGTTAACAAGTTTTCTGGGATTAGAGGGGGCAGTCACACTGTGGGTTCTGTGATCTTGTGATCATCCTGACAGAGCTGCATCCAGAGCTTACAAAGAAAGTCTGAGAAAAAAAATGTGCACAGTACCTTGCAGATGTCACTCCATTGTCCAGGACCATTATTGTTGATGGCTCTAACTTTAAACAGATACTCAGTGTTGGGGGTCAGGTTGTGCAGCTCCAGATTCTGCTGCATTATATCCCGAATTTGCCCACAGAGCTCTGTCTGTACATTGTTAGGAGGGGTAGTAACGAGTTCATAAAATTCCATCTCAAAAGAGTCCACGTCTTCTGTTGGGCATGTCCAATAAACCTGTGAAGCAATGAACATATGGGTGTGGTACTAATATACACCATTCAGTTTTCTTTCCCGTAAAGATTTGTGTCATTAACTATCAGTGGGGCGGATTTAAGCTGACCCCATCCCCTCTAGTTGCTGAGGACTTCAATGTGGACTATGTGCAGCAGTCTTGAAAGGCTACCTGATAAGACCTGACATGATGCTCATAATGCATTTCAAGAACAGAAGAATGCTCCTCTGGGTTCTGTTACCATCAGTCAACATGGCAGTGACCATTGTTCTCTTGACACCATTAACCAAGGTAGCTGCCATTTATTGAATACCTTCTATGCGTCAGATTCTGTGTCAGACATTGCCTAACTCACCTAGTCATCACAACTCCCTGGAAGGGAGATTTTATTATCCCATCTTACAGTTGAGGCTCAGAAAGGTTACATTTAGCAAATTCCAATAGAATCACAGACTACTAGACAATGAAAAGTGTATCTGTTCCAAGCCTGTATTTTACACATAAGGAAGTAGAGTACCAGAGAGGTGCAATGGCTTACCCAAGGCATGAAGAATATATATTCACACTCAAAACATAATATATCAGCTTTCAGAAAGAGATATATTAACAAATATCAATTAGCAGATTGTGTCTGGCACATAAATATTTTGAAATGATTATATTTCTAAACAGATACTGTATTCTTTAAGCTTTAACAAATTTAAATGTTATTATGTTTATAAAGTTAACTTAAAATTACTCCTAAGTGCATAAAGTTTTGTGAATTTATAATTAATTTATAGTTATTTTTATATATTTATACTTTTAAAACTTTTTATAAATTTGTATAACTTGTCAGTAAAAATTAACTTATTTTTTTTCTGAGTATCAAAACAAACATACTCATTATAAAAGACTTGGAAAATGCAGAAAAAATACAAGGGACAAAAATAAACATCACTTATAATCCCAAAATTCAGTTCAAAATTCATTTCCTTCCAATTTTAGAACATTCACAAATACAGAAATGCATACAGTTTGGATTATATTGCTTTGATTCCTTCTTCCTTTCATTTTTTATATTTTATACATTTCCCTATATTATTAAAAACTTAGTAAAGCACCATTTTAATAGCTGTCCCATAAGTGATTTAATCTTTCAGTAGTCGAACATTTAGGTTGTTTCTAATTTTACACTCCAATTAATAATGATGCAATGAGGACTTTGGGGGCATGAATCTTCACCTGAATTTTTAATCATTTCTCTGGGAAAGTTTTCTAGAAATAAAATTGAGTTTTTAGGAAAAAATCCTTAGGATTTTTAAGATACGTATTTGACAAGTTATAAGACTAACTTTGAGAATGTTTTCTATGCCAAAAGCCTAAAGTGGGCTATTAGTCAACCATCATTTGAGAGAGAAGTCAGCACAGATTTCATCTTCGGCATCACTAAACACTAGGATTCCTGTATGATTTCCATTCCATGATCCTAATAGGGATCACTGATATCTTCACATCAAATACCACTATTTGGCAGTAGATTTAGGTGTCCTCTCTTGACAGGCAATGACTTGACTTTCCTAGGCCCTTTTCTTGGGCTCTTGCAGGGACCACTAACCAGTGGCATGGGGTGACTGTTTTCCAAGCCCAATTATGGGGCAGACATCAGCAGAGCGAGAAACTGCCAATCTCCCAGGTCTAAGTTGCATGGAGAGACCTAATGCCATCACTGAGCTAATGTCACATACACTGGAGGCTTTGCTGATCTGGTATCATTTGGAAATGAAGGTTCGGTTACTCAGTTGTAGGTGTCTCTTATATGAAGGGTAGAGATACTTTGCTGTGTCTGATAGCCCATGGGAAGGTATATTCTACTTTTCAGAGTAAGGTCATTTTTGCTGTTGATTATAGACTCTAAAACATAGATTATGATGTCTCAGGAGAACAGCAAAGTAAAGCTTGGTCAGTGTCTGGCTTTCATTTTCTTGTTTTTAGACCCTTGATACTAAAGTGTGGTGTGCAGACTGGCAGCAATGGCAGCACCTGGAAGGTTGTTAGGAACAGAATTTCAGGGCCCCCTGAGACCCACTAAAACAGAATCTGCATTTTAACAAGACCTCCAGGTGCACATTAATGTTTGAGAACCAATGGTTTAGACTTCAAGGATGCTAAAAGTCTTTGGGAATGTTTTCAGATTATGAGGGCAAAAGATGGGCTCTGCCACATGAAAGCAGGCCATGGGCTGGCCTGGGAGATGTCCCTGTAGGGAACCCCAAGAGAGGCAAGTTATTCTCTAACAGGATCTCTAATTGCAAGTTAATCTTTTTCCTTCCTTGAACTTTAATAACACATTCTATAAACAGTTTGATTTAGGTTCAGCTGGATTTGAATGGAATGTTAAGGGAAAGGTTATTTGTCTGTGTTAGGTCAAGAGGGTCAAGGAGGAGTCATGTCTCCTGAAGTCAGATGATGGCAGTTGTAGAGGTCTGTGAGAGATCAACACTCCCTCCCTCTAAAACTGAATCTTATGAGATTAGAATTGTAATTCCATTGGGGATTATCCTTCTATTCTTTCCAAATCATAGAGAGTATGAATACTTTCTTTAGGAAAGGTAGCAATTTAGAGGAATCACTGCTGATAGATAATGGAGCCTATATTTCTAATTGGATTTTCTGTGTTCTCTCTACAATTACAGGCTTTGCCCCTGGGAAACATTACACCCTCCAAGCAGTCTCTTCACATTACTTTGGTTCCCAAATTGGGTTGCATTTGAAATGGGGTTGGGGCCTTCAGATAGATTTTTGACTATGAGTTAAATACATTATTTGGTTTAAGCCAATATTGTGCTACTTAAGATTTTAGGAATTTAGGAGCAGATTTGAGTGACTGAACCCCAGAGGTCAAAGAGGTAAGTGCAACCTTTTCTGACTACCCACCTCCATTCCATACCACCCATCCTCCTGCCTTCCTCATGGGCCCAGAGCCTTCCTTACCTTGGCAGCTCTAGGATACACCAGAGTCTGGTAGATGACAATTGGGCCTGGGGTCTTCACAGAATCATCATTGAATGAGTACCAGTTGTGGAAGCTGTTGCTGTTCTGCACAGGCTGGTTTTCTGCCCCTGCGCTCCAGTACATACAGAGGCCATCTGTGGGTTTGGCAGGTGTGGCTGACTGGGCTCGCCCATAGGCTTCCAGACCCATTTTGGCCTTCTCACCACTGGTGGTGTTGAAGGACAGCAAGGAGGAACTTCGCTGGTATATCTGCTGGTTGCCAAAGCTGTGAGTGCTGAAAGTGACCTTCCTGGAGATCATCATTTCTGAGTGCATGGGATAAGGGGAGGGCAGGGACTCCCCTGAGGAGCATACCTTCTTGGGCCCTGTGGGGAAGAGCTGGTGGATGGCATTGGAGAGCTCAGCGAAGTCCAAGGGCATGCAGTGCAAGGAGTGTAGCCGGAGTTGTGGGTCAGGCCTAAAAGTGCTCTGGATGCCATCCTCGATCTGGTCCACCAGAATTTTGGCCGACTGCAGGAATGCCACCTGGCCTGTCTCCTTCAGTGCTTCCTTGGAATAGGCGATCAGACCATCCATTTCGTTCACTTTCATGGTTGTGACGTACACGTATTTTTCAATCTCCTTCTGCCTGGACACCTCTAGATTCTCTATCTGCTCCATGATGTACTTCTCCTTCTCCTGTAGAATGTTGCGCAGCTTGAGAAATCCATTTCTAATCTCTTTTCGCTTCATCTCCTTGTCCGCTTTAAAGCTATTTTTTAAAATGTTGAACTCCATTAGGTCGTTATCAATCTCATAGCGGACTGCAAAACAACCAGGTTAGTTACTTTCGTTAAAATTTTCATCTCCCCAGGTGTCAAAGCTGACTGCAGGGAATTCCCTCAGATTCCATGAAAGTGGGTGGAGAGGGAGGGAGGGCAGTTGTAGTTGAACTGCAATAGGCCTGAACAGGTTTATGAGATGCATCTGGCCTCCCTCAGGATCCCTCCCCCCACCACTGCCTCCTTGTCTAATACTTCCCTCAGGAATCCCAGCCTTTCTTTCCTTGGCATAGTTATAGCTATAGTAATCCCTGCGGCTCTGGGTTGGAATTGAAAGTTCAAGGCCACCCTTGATATGAGTTTCAGACATCACGTGTCAGCATGTTGGACTTGAGAAGAGGTGATGTCTCAAAGTGACTGGTTTTCCCTGTGTGAAAGCTAAGCTTCTGCAGGGGCAAGAGAAAGAACTAAATTTCTGATGACTTCTTCTAAATGCTGCCTTGCCTCATTCACCAAAACCCAGCCCTAGACAACAGTAGGAAATCAGCTGGGCTTCCTCTCTTGCCTTTTCCTCATTTCTTTCTAAAAAAGAGTCTGCTATTGCACTTCAAAGAGAACCCAGTTTGTTCTGGATCCTCTTACATGGTTTTTGGATTTTAAGTTCACTCAGTCATTCAACAAACATTTACTGGATACCTATGTCACATGCCTTCCAAGGTACTAGGGATACAGATATGAATATGAGAGGGCACCGATGCTCAAGACACTCATAAACCCAAGGATACTATAGTGTAGAGGATGCTATGATTGAGAGTACGTGGTACATCTCTCTGAAATGAGTACCTTTGTTGGCTTTACAGTGATTTAGGCATCAGGCAGTGACAGTGATGTGAAGACATGTCAACCTTCTGTGGCCTAGTCTAAAGGTAAGGTCCTCCCTTGATAGGCCAACTTTGTAGTGAATTGATGGGCTATAATCCTCATCAGATTTTACTCAGGAGTAGGCGTGCCCAAGATTTTTTGGTACTTTGTTCTTAACATATTCCCAGGTGCACAGTCAGCTGGACCTTTGTGGGTTGTGGCCATTTTAACAATGATGTGCATTTGAGTAAGAGAAACCCAGGAGTCCTGTCAGACCATGAGAACAGGGAGCATGGCTCTCTTAGTTATCACTATGACTAGGGTGTGTAGAAGGGCTTGAAAGGTATTTATTGAGTGAAAGCCATTCTGTCCTGTTTTCTGACATCATTGGGGTAAGTGTTACTCTCCGGCCTATTTTGTGAAGCCGCTATTTCCTCTGCCGACCTCCTCCCTCAGGCTGGCACAGAAGGGATGAGGAAGCAATGCGGACAGGGGCTGAACAGGAAACTATCAGGGTGATTGCAGAGGAGCTGAGAAATGCTTCCTGCCCTCCCCAGTGCAAGCGCTACTGTGGCTTATGGCAGCTGAAATTCCACTTTGTTCATTAATTTCTTTGACTATTCAATAGTTATTCACTGCCAAAGAATCTTGCATAGGAAATTCCTTGCTTCATTAGAGATTAATTAAGTTTATGTAAAGTCCCGAGAGGTAGCATAAAAATTCCTTAGGTGAGGGGGAAAGAGGCAGCACCACGAGAAAAGAAAGAGGAAGCCAGAAGCACCCCTCCTCCCATCTTAGAAATATGGCAGCTTTGCAAGAGCTGGTCCTAGAGCAAAGTTAAGTCCATATCTCTCTCAGGAAATACACTAAAAGTAGCTATTATTTATTAAATATTATGGGCCAGATCTATATAATTCACATATTATGGATCATATCTCTCTATTACAATATATTACATATATCTTCCTATGAGGAAGATATTGTTCCTATTGATAGATAAGGAAACTAAGGCTCAGGGAGATTAAGTTACTGTCCAGTGTCACACAGCAAGTATATGGGAGAAACCAAGGCCTGTCTCTAATTCTATTTATCTGAGTCCAAAGCCTATGTTCTTAATTGTTCCAGTCATGGTTCTCAGTCGTCTGTGAGCACCAGAATCTTCTGGGAGAACTTTAAAGAAAACTCTCCTCTTGGCCTCACTTGCTGAGATTATGAATTGGCCTGAGTTGGGGCTCAGGAATCCAGGTGAGGCAGTTAGCAGCTGCCGGGAATCTTCTGGGGATCTTGTTAAAAGTGCAGATTCCCACAAAATCGGTATGGGTGAGGCCTGAGGTTCTGCATGCCTACCGGGCTCCTGGATGGTGTCATTGCTGCTGGCCCTAGTTAGTAAAGCTCTCCAGGGGGTTCCAGTGTGCACCTGGGGGTCGACACCACAGCTTCAATCGACCCAAACTAGGTCTTTCCTCCAGGACCCAGAGTTTCTCAGTGTATTGTCAGATCACCTGATTTTGAAGTACTTGAAGATTTATTTAAAATGTAGATTTATGGCACCTTCCCCCAAAATAAGTTGAGTCCTTAAAAGCAAGTTTGAACTCTGGTTAAAAAAATTTGAGGGGTGGAGGCACCTTTCAGTCAGTTCAGAGTCTGACTTCAGCTCAGGTCATGATCTCATGATGTGTGAGTTCGAGTCCTGCATTGGACTCTGTGCTGACAGCTCAGAGCCTGGATCCTGCTTTGGAATCTGTGCATCCCTCTTTCTCTGCCCTCCCTCCCCCACCCCCCGGCCCCCGCTCATGCTCTGTTTCTCTCCCTCTCTATCTCAAAAATAAATAAACATTAAAAAAATTTTTTTTAAATTAAAAAAATTTGAGGGGTGGGGGAGGGGGTTCCCTCAGAAAGGATAGACAGGGTAAATTCTCTACCTACATATAAATGGATATTCCATACGAGGGAAACAAAAGCAAAAATGAACTATTGGGACCTCATCAAAATAAAAATGTTCTGCACAGCAAAGGAAATAATCAGCAAAACTAAAGGCAACTGACAGAATTTGCAAATTACATATCAGATAAAGGGTTAGTATCCAAAATCTATAAAGAACTTACCAACTCAACACCCAAAGAACAAATAATCCAGCGAAGAAATGGGCAAAAGACATGAACAGACAGTTCTCCAAAGAAGACATCCAGATGGCCAACAGACACATGAAAAAATGCTTCACTTCACTCATCATCAGGGAAATACAAATCAAAACCACAATGAGATACCACCTCACACCTGTCAGAATGGCTAACATTAACAACTCAGGCAACAATAGATGTTGGCAAGGATGCAGATAAAGAGGATCTCTTTTGCGCTGCTGGTGGCAATGAAAGCTGGTGCTGCCACTCTGGAAAACAGTATGGAGGTTCTTCAAAAAATAAAAAATAGAACTACCTAAGGACGCAGTAATTGCACTACTAGGTATTTATCCAAGGGATACAGGTATGCTGTTTCGAAGGGACACATGCACCCCCATGTTTATAGCAGCACTATCTACAATAGCCAAAGTATGGAGAGAGCCCACATGCCCACTGATGGATGAATGGATAAAGAAGATGTGGTATATATGTACACAATGGAGTGTTACTTGGCAATCAAAAAGAATGAAATCTTGCCATTTGCAACTATGTGGATGGAACTAGAGGGTATTATGCTAAGCGAAATTAGTCAGAGAAAGACAAACATCATATAACTTCACTCATATGAGGACTTTAAGACACAGAACAGATGAACATAAGGGAAATGAAGCAAAAATAATATAAAAACAGGGAGGGGGACAAAACAGAAGAGACTCTTAAATATGGAGAACAAACAGAGGGTTACTGGAGGTGTTGGGGGGGGATGGGCTAAATGGGTAAGGGCATTAAGGAATCTACTCCTGGGGCGCCTGGGTGGCGCAGTCGGTTGAGCGTCCGACTTCAGCCAGGTCACGATCTCGCGGTCCGGGAGTTCGAGCCCCATGTCGGGCTCTGGGCTGATGGCTCAGAGCCTGGAACCTGTTTCTGATTCTGTGTCTCCCTCTCTCTCTGCCCCTCCCCCGTTCATGCTCTGTCTCTCTCTGTCCCAAAAATAAATAAACGTTGAAAAAAAAAATTAAAAAAAAAAAAAAGGAATCTACTCCTGAAATCATTGTTACACTATATGCTAACTAATTTGGATGTAAATTTAAATAAATAAATAAATAAATAAATAAATAAATAAATAAATAAATAAATGGATATGCCATGAAGGTGACCCCTGTGTCCTTCCAATTGCTGGGCTCTTTGGAATTTGAACTGATGTCCCCTCATATTGAATTGAATTTCATTGTCTGGCTTCTAGGTGCTCTGGACTCTGAGAAAACTATCCTAGGTTTCTCCTGTGTTAAAGGCTCAGGCCTCTTATAGTTGCATGGGGGGCACAGCAGACTATAGGCAGCAACCCCTTCCCATGCTGAGGCCCCAGAGAATGCAGCTGAGCCCAGGCAGTGAGTCCACCTTAAGAAACCCTCTGGGAACCAGTGGGACTACCCATTTGCTTGGTAATGTGGCTCCTATAGAGTTTCTTTAATATAGAGACTTCCCTGATGGTGGTTCCAAAACAGAATAAATATCAATCGACAAACAATGTTTCCTAGTATAAGTAATTGAGAAATGAAGGTATTCCTGAAACACCCATGCTGGTGAGAGGTCCTAGGTGACAGAGTTAGCAAAGTCCATCTCTGACCCATCTCTACATCCAATAGGACCTTTATGTGCAGCTCAGAGAAAAACTCTCCCACTCATATGTTCAGGCATATTTACACATGGACACAAAGGGAAAGGGCTGGGGTGATCCGGGGCACTTTGGTCACTTGATGCAGGCCAGTCCTTAAGGAAATGAGATAGACCACAGATTGTGAGGGTGGTAGTGGTGGTGGTGGTTTCTGTTGTGTTCCAGTCCTCCAGTCTTTAGATTCTGGTTGCTGTTTAGCACAGAGAAGGTTGTCAAAGGAATGTTATGGATTTAACATGGATGTTGGAGTCAGATAGATTGGGTCTGCCATTTACAAGTTGCCTTGTGCCAGTGAATTCGTGGAATCCCCATTGTCTTATTCATGGAGGGAATTTCAGTTCCTGTACTGCAGGAGGAGTGAGGAGACCAGGCATACTTCTTCTAAAGGGCCTGGGCAAAGTAGGCCTCTATTCAAGGAAGCTATTCCCAGGGGCTAAGAGCCCTAAAAGGATGCCGGAGATCCTCATGTCTAATCAAGTGGATCCACACCCAGAAATTATGAGGCTCTTGACTGAACCCTGCAAGATATTGTTGTACTGGGTTCCAGCATGGAAACTAGGCTCAGTTTCCCTTAACCAAAATGTACTATTTTATAGGTAACCAATATAAAATAACCTTGAGCAGGCATGCAGAGGAAAAACCAGCCGTTGACCAGAATGTTATTGGCTATTTCTGAGTTTTTCTGTTATTATGTGTTTGTTACCAGTTTGTTTACTTTGGTGTTTGCAAGTTTTGGGGAAAACGCTGTCGGGGAAAATTTTAAATTGAAATAATTCTCAACATCGATTTAATTTTTTCCCTCTGGAAATTGGGAAAACACCGAAGATACTCAACTTTTGTGACAAAACCCTTCAGAAAGGCTCACAGAACTTCAGGATACTGGAAGATGAAACTCATCATTTTCCAAAGGAGGAAATGAGGCCCAAGGTCATGAAGATTATAACCAAGATTATAGAATCTTTCTGCACGGATTATGTGCCAGATACTTTTTTGCCTGCTTCACATAGAATAACCCATTTAATCCTCACAATCACCCAGCGGAGTTACTACCGCTATGCCCATTTTATAGGTGAGAAAGCCAAGGCCCAGGGAGGTTAGGAGGCTGGTGATGGTTGCCCGGCGTGCACACCAGGCCAGTGCCTGGCAGCCTGGCTCAGTGTTTCCCAGTGCTTGGACTGGCCCACCAGGTGGGGGAGGCTCTCACCAAGCAGACTGCCTGGAGCCGTTCTCCCCATCAGTACCTGAACTAGGGGTGACTGTGCAGGGGAGGGGAGGGGACCAGGACCTGCTTTGAACTTGGCGATGGCGCTGAAGAGGGCGGCCGCCCTCTCGGAGCAGGCGTCGATGAGGTTGACGGTGTCGTGGCCGTTGTGGAATGCCGTCTTGCAGAAGGTGCAGAGCAGCTGGTTGTCCTGGCTGCAGTACTCGACGATGCGGCTGGACGGGTGGTGGATGCAGATCTTCTCGTCCTGGTCCTCGGAGCTGGTGTCCACGAAGACGTGGTCCTGCATGGCCACGTCCGAGTGGAAGGCCTTGAGGCAGTCATTGCAGAGGTTGAGGCGGCACGTGATGCAGCGCTTGTAGGCGATGCGCCGACTGCGGCACACCTGGCAAAGGGTGGGCCCGGTGGAGCGGTCGAAGCGCCACTTGAGGTAGCCGTGCTGCTGCATGTAGCGCTTGGTGAGGCGCCCGCGCAGGTAGTTCTCCGGCAGCTGCATCTTGTGGCTGTAGGGCATGCAGTGCGAGCGGCTGCACACGGGGCAGACGAGGATGAAGAAGTTCTCGGTGACCTCGGCGTGCTTCTGCAGCTGCCGCAGGCACTTCTCGCACAGGCTGTGGTTGCAGGGCAGCATGAACGAGTGCAGGTGCAGCCGGTTACACAGGGGGCACGAGAGATGGTGCACCAGGTTGCTGTTGGCGGGCATCGTCTTCACCTCATCGACCTGGGTGTCGCTGCTGCCGATGCGCAGCGCGGTCTTGGAGCTGGAAGGAGGAGCGGACACGGGAGGACTTCAGGAGGCCGGCTCCAGAGCTCACCCCATTTCTGGCCTCTGGAAGAACTGGGGGTCACTGCCAGGCAGGCCAGTGTGATGGTGGGGAGCACAGGCTCTGTGCCAGGGCACTGGGGTTCTAAGCCTGCCTCCAACATCCTTTAGCTGGGTGACCTCAGGGCAGTTAATTGACCTCTCTCTGCCTTTTGCCTCGTTATAAAATTGGTAGTCACATTATAGTTTCTTGAGGGGACTAAAACTACATTTAATACCTACAAAGCTTGACTGAGAGCAGTCCCGGGAACACAGTAAATGCTGAACGACTGCACATTGTGAATTTTGAAGACGAGAAAGCAGGACAGACTGGTCTGGCACCATCAGTGGGGCCTCAGTGCTCTGTTGCCCATCAGAATACCAACACCCGACAAAGCCATTCTGGGACTGTGATGGAGCAAAACAGAAATAAGACCACTTCCTCCTGTTTGAACGCAGGCAAGACAAGAACATCGTCCAAACCACAAAACGACCAGATCTCGCCTATCCTGGTTCATGGGAGCGACTGCTGCTTTTTCACCGATTGCAGCATTCGGTGCCCTGTGACCTTCCCATCTTGTAAACCAGATTTTTATTAAGATACCTGATAGGAGATTTACCCCCACTTCCTCACCTGAAATGAGCCTAAATTTCATAATAACTTGCAGATGCCTTCTTACCGAGACACCTTACTCTTAACCATGGTGTATGTTCTCACTTGGTGCAGTGACTCAGTAAATCCAATCTTGTCCACCTACAAGCATGTTCTTGCTTGGCAGGCATTGGCATCATCAGTATTACAGTATATAGGGTAGAACACAGAAGAGGATGGGTAAAGTGTCCTCAGGACACCAGGAGGTCAGTCCCTTGAACTAAGCCTAGAGCCAGCAGACCGACAGGTAAGAGTTAAGGGTCTAGGCTCTAGGGACAGATTGTTCATGGTGGAATGTACCCCTTTAGAGCTGCACCTTTGAGACGAATTTCTTAATCCCTCCCATTCTCACTTTTCTCATCTGTAATCCAATGGTCAAAGCTAACGATACTATTTCCTTCATGAGAATTTTACAAAGTCTACATGAGGTAATCCATGATAAAGTGACTAACTGCTGATACATAGTAAGGACTCAATAAATGTGGCCTCGGCAATTAGTCCCCTCTGGTACTGGCCAGTTAATGTCCACAGTAGAGGAAAAGAGTGGTCACGTCCATGAGAAGTATATGGTTCTGTTATTTGTGTGTGTGTGTGTGTGTGTGTGTGTGTGTGTGTGTGTGTTGATTATTTGTCTGAGGTGGATTTCATGTATTTAATTGTAGGAACCATGGATGAGGTAAAAGCATACTTGTAAAATTCAAATGCATATTTTAAGAAGCTACAATCAGGGCAAAAGCAGTTTATGAAAATAAATGAATTAGCTGTGGGGATGGAGGTAAACAGATATACAATTTGTGATTGATCCTGTCTCTTATCTTCTGTTCACATTAGTGATATTTGGGTGTTGATCTTGACATTGTGGCTGTATTTTCTTCTGCTTCTGACTTGTTGAGGTTCCTGTATGCTCCTATCTCCTTCCCCATGGACCTATGTCTCAGAGCCCAGACAGTCAAAGGTGTTGCCAAAGCATACTGAATGGGAATGGCCCTGTGGTGGCAGAGAATGCCTTTTGTGGCACTCAGGCTCCTGAAAAGTTCATCCCTTAAGGATTTGGATGCTGGGTCCTAGGCCTGCTGGCCTCGATGTTCTCAGCCCATTCCCTCTCTGCTTTCTCAGTCTCCTGCCTGGGCCTTCAAGGGGTCACTGGAGCGACAGTGAGTTGTACACGTGATAGCTGGATGAACCTCTTTAGTTCGAGAAGGTAGGACTCTGAGAATCATGGTGTAATATAAAAAGGGAGATGGCATGGTGTAATATAAAGCGGGAGGGAAGGTGACATTGGTAGAAGAAACAGCAGGGCTGAAAGGCAGCCCAGGGAGTTTGGGTGGAGGTCAAAAAGGAAGTGGGAAAGAAATGAGAAAGTCAGAAAGAGATGCTTGAGACCAGAGTGGGCTGGATGAGCAAGGTGTTGAGCAGGAAGTGGTGATGAGGAGCAGGGGGAGGCAGGGATTCAGAAACCAGGAGAGAGGCCAGATGGAAGACAAGCCTCAGTGTTCCCACTGCCCACCTCCTGACACTTGCAATAGCATCTCTGACTATCCTCTGAAAGCCTCAGGCTTGGACCCGGGCATTCAGTGGCTGTGGCTCCATGCCCAAACAGCCACCAGACCCAGCAGCCTTGCCTTCTTGCTGAGATATCTGGCCTCTCCTCCTCTGCACACACCCTCCCTTCAATTCAGGCCTGTTCCCCAGCACCTGGGTTCTCACTGTGTCACCCGGAAGGTCTCCTGGCTTCCCTCTGATCCCTCCAGGCCATCTGCATTTTAGTATCACTTGGGGTGGCTTTTACAATTCTGATGTCCAGGTGATCCCCCAGACCAATGAAATCAGAATGTCTGGCAGTGAGGACCTTTGTAAAGACTCCCAGGTGATTCCTGTAAAGCAAAGTTTGGGAGTTAACTGACCTAAGGTATCTTCCCACAACACCAATGTCATCCCTCCTCCGTTGAACTGTGGCCAGTGACTCTCCATGGCTGATATGCAGGAAATGGGGTATTGAGTCAGGAGAGAGGAATGTGGATGCTACTTTCTGCACCTGAGAACCTCTGGACTTGCATCCAGAACCCCTGGATCCTCTACTCATGCAAACACCACAAGAGCTCCCTGAATGGAGAGTAGTGTCTGTTAAGCATCTCCTAAGTGCTAAACTGCAAGATGGATCATATCCTTCTCCTGAATTCACTGAAACTTTACTCACAGAATTGTTTTTCCAGCCTGAAAGGCTTCAAACCTGCGTCTCATTTTTCTGCCTCTCCAAAAGCTCTCCTCTTATGGTTCTGAGCTGTGATCTTTCCTTCTCTAAGAAGTCTGCCCTTGCTACTCCAAACTCCCCTCACATGTGACATAAAAGGACTGCCTTGGTCAGAGCAGGAAGAGAATATGCAATTGCTTGTCACAGAGCATTCATGCCCCACGTGAGTAACTGAGACCCTGAGATGCATGACTTCCAGGTGGGAAGAATGAGAAGGCTGGCAGGAGTTGGTCCGGGGTACTTATAAAGAACATAGGGGTCGAAAGTGGCCTGTGGAAGTTACTACTTTTCCAATAAGTGTTGAAGGTATCAAAAGTTCAGAGGAGGAAGAGAAAGGGCAACTTATATTTTTAAATCCTGTAACAGATTACAAGGTGCATACGTTAATCCCCAAACCCACCGAATCACAACAGATCCTATACTCTCCATTTTGCAGTGCAACATTTTTAAGTTAAGACACAGATTCCGGGTTCAAAATCTGGCTGCGTCTTACTAGCTGTGTGATCCTGGGCAACTTCACCTTCCAAAGGCTCCGTTTCCTCGTTGGTGTGGTGGGCGTGCTGTGAGGGTTGCTGGGGGGCACACAGTGCCTGGCAAGTGGCTTACACGCTGAGTATTAGCCACTACTATTTAGTGCAGGTGAGAGAGCCCAGTGCCTATTCACACAGCTGGTGGGGCGTGGATGTGGGACTCAGGACTAGATGTGGTCACTGGCTGTTTAGGACAGGCTTAATTGCTACAAAGTTCTTGGCCTCCTTTTTTCCGAGGGAGAAAGGGACTTGGGGCGGGGGTACGTATGGAGCCCACAGCTGGCAAGGGCCCCGTCGGGCGCCCGGCACTTACGAGGTACGGATGCTCCTGAGGCGGCCCTTGTGGAACGTGATGGTGGCATTGCGGCAGCAGCGGCTCTCGTAGTAGTAGCACTGGAGGTTGCTGCTGGTCGTGCAGCAGCACTTGCAGTTGGGGTCATTGGCCCAGGAGCAGCAGCACCAGTGGCAGTTGGGGTTCTCAGAGCAGGTGCAGTGGCAGCACTGGCAATTGCGCTCATCTTTGTAAGGGCAGGGGAAGCAGGTGCAGTTCCGCTCTGAGGTGAAGAGGAACTTGCAGCACAGACAGGAGCATAGTTGAGGACAACATCTCTGCCATGTACAACATGGAGAGCAAACACACATGGCAGTCTCCATGGCGCCTACATGATGGCTACCGGCTGCCCAGAGCTCTTGACGCCTTCTCTACCAGAATCCTGTGGGCTCCCAGGCAGGAGTCCCTCCTCCCTCTGATGAGGTCCTCAACTTGGAGATTGCAAGAGGTTGGCTGTCGTGAGACTTTTACAGGCGGCGTCCCTACTAGGAAGCTCCTGGGTTGGCATTTACCTATATCAGCCTGAGGCCATTTGCTTATGTCACAATCCCTGTCTCCCCACCATGTCTCACTATGCTGGGTGGGTGAGATGTTGGGGCTAGTGGCAGGGGCTGCTGAAGGACACTCCATGCTTCCGCAGGATCAGGTCCAGAGTAGGGTTGATGCAAACAGCATCCTGGAGGTTTGTCACCTTTTGGGTTATGGGGTGGATTCAAGAAGCTATATCTCTTTGCTTGAGGTTTTCCCTGCCACTTGGGCTAGTTGACTTCAGGGTATGTCTTCATGGACTGAAAGGTCTGGAATGGTTAATTGGGAGTGGACTGACATGATGTTCCTCTCCCTGGGCTTTTCTGCGTTGATTAAACTCTTAATGCAATGAACAAAGCACTGTATTTACAAATCATGGCAATGCCACATTTAAGGGAAATCAACATTTGGAGAAAGAATTAAAGGGAAAAAAAGATAGAAGTTCACTTAGGCATGCCTTTCAGTAGTCATTGAGTTTGTCAATTGCTGCATAGTCATTGCTGAGTTTCAGGAGGCTTCATGCATATGTCACTCTAAATACTTCTTGGCTTTTTTGTAGCTTCATGGTGTTTGGCTGAGGCTCAAGCTGTTTTCCTCCCCGTGATCTCCCTTTTATCAAGAGGCTGGAACTCTACATGATCTTCTTTAACTTTGCTTTTAGTATATGCTCAGTATTTCTAGAAATGGCCTCATATTTTAGGGGAGAATTTCGCTTTCCTTTACTTTATGCAGCTTGCAAAGATTAAAAGAGAAAGGTTTCATGATCATACTACCCTATGGTATAAACACTGTCTCAGTATTTTTCCAAAAGGGAGCAGAAGTGAGAGCTGAATTTGGCTGTAGGAGTTTATTGTGTAATTTATTATCTCTCCCTGTGATTATCACCTTTATATTAGGAAAGAACATTCACTGAGTGCTAACTGTGCCAGCCACACATTGATTTTAAGTTCCTACAAATGGAAATTCTGGATCATAGGGTGTGTGTTTTATTATTATTTTTGATAGATTACTATTAAATTACTTATTTAAATGAATGTGTCAGTTTCTACTGACACCAACAATGCATGGGAGATGCTTCCCCCCCGCCCCCATTTTCCCAATTTTCTCAAATATTCTTCTCTATCCTCCAGGCACAGAGGTTTGAGTTTTACTCCTGGATTTATAGTACGTTTTCATCACTGGTCTGTGTAAGGCTCCTTGTTGTTTTAGTTTTTTTTTTTTAACTTAAAGTTTTTTATTGAGATATAGTTTAATTACCATGAAAATCACCATTTTAAAGTGAACAATTTGATGGTTTTTAGTATATTCACAAGACTGTGCAACCATCACCACTTGCTAAATCCAGAATATTTTCATCACCCCAAAAAGATACCCTGTGCCCATTACCCATCACTTTCTATGCCCCCTTCCCACATCTCTGGGCAACCATATATCTACTTTGTGTCTCTACGGATTTGTCTATTTTGGACATTTCATATAAATGGAATCATATAGCATATGGCTTTTTGTATCTGGCTTCTTGCATAATGTGTTCAAGGGTCATCCATGTTTTACCATGTATTGGTGTTTATTTTTTTATGGCTGAATAACATTGTAGGTATATACAACATTTTGCTTATCCATTGATGGCCATAGGTGTTTTTCCTACTTCTTGACTATTACGAGTAATGTTGCTGTGAACATTTGTGTTCAGGTTTTTTTTTTTTTTTTAAATTTTTTTTTTTCAACGTTTTTATTTATTTTTGGGACAGAGAGAGACAGAGCATGAACGGGGGAGGGGCAGAGAGAGAGGGAGACACAGAATCGGAAACAGGCTCCAGGCTCTGAGCCATCAGCCCAGAGCCCGACGCGGGGCTCGAACTCACGGGCCGCGAGATCGTGACCTGGCTGAAGTCGGACGCTTAACCGACTGCGCCACCCAGGCGCCCCTGTGTTCAGGTTTTTGTATGAACATGTTTTCAGTTCTTTTGAGTATACACCTAGAAGTGGAATTGCTGGGTCATATGGTAACTCTGTGTTTAACTTTTTGAGGAAATGCCAAACTGTGCATCCAAAACAGATGGATTTTACATCTTTCCGTTCCTGTCAGCAATATATGAGTTATAATTTCTCTACACCCTCGCAAAAATTTGTTATTGTTCTCTTAAAATTATTATTATTATAGCCATCATAGTGGGCATGAAAGTGGAATCTCAAAATTACATCTCTTTACCTAGCAATTCCAGTGATAAGAATCTCTCCCAAAGATATACTAGCAAAAAAAAAAAAAAAAAAAAAAAAAAGAAGAGAGTTTCACTCATTGTGTTACTTATAATAGCACTATTTTGAGAGCATAAAATGAGAAACAATCCAAATACCCATCAATAGGGAACTGATCAAATAAACTAACATATATCTACACAAACCGAAACATATCCACACAGGTACATCCACTGTCTAATGCAGTTATATAAACCAATGAAAAAGACCTCTGTTGACTGTTTCAAAATGATTTCTCAAATATATTGTTGAGTACAAAAAGCCAGGTGTAGAAATGTGCATGTAATATGCTACTATTCATTTCAAGAAAGGTCTTAAGTCACTGGTTAATCTTTTCCTATGATATTGAAAAATAAACCACAAGATTAGATTTATGAGGGAGGGCAGAAAAAAGATTGAGGGGCCTATACGACCTAATTTATAGAATTGATTTTGAAACTACTTAAATATTTTACATAATTATAGAACAAAATTAAACTAAAAAGCCCAATCGTAAAATTAAAGCAAAATGAAACAAACGAAATCTGTGAAGTGAATTTGTGGCACATATGAAGAGGAATTATTTTAAGTTAGTTTAAAACACAGTTAATTTGGTGATATATCCCTGGGAGGGGGCATTAATCCCTAAGGGGAAACAAAACAAACAAATAAAACAAAGCAAAGAGAAGTTAAATTCTTTCAGTAATGTAGTGTTGGTATTCTTATTCTGGAAATCTTATGCGGGTAAGGCTTTGTTTGTACAGTAAAGCAAACAAGGAATTAGGTTGATGTCAGTGAGAATCACCATTTTGGACAACGGGGAAGGGGCATACAGATGGACAACTGACGAAGCTAAGAAAATTATGTAGTCCTGAATATGAAACTCATGACGTATCTTATCTGGGGGAAAAAAACCCAAACAGCAACATATTTCTTAACTCCAGCCACTGAAAAGTCCCAGAAACCATGACTTAACCAGTAGTAATGAGCCCTCCGTCTCCTGGATTGTGGTCCTGAATATTACTGAAAAGAAGCCAGGCTCTTTGGAGAAATGGATGATACCAGATGTGGGGCAGGAAATGTACAAGGTAAATGTGGGTTTAGATCTACGTTTCCCAAAACTGAACAGGTCCCCTCTGGCATCCGTTTGTTAGCTGTGCTGGTGGAGGTAGGACAGGAAGGACAGCTTTTCAGCAGGGCAGAGGCAGGTGTGATGGCTCAGGTGTGAAGGAATGAGACCAAATGAGCAGGTGTAGTGATGCTGTGGTACTTGAGCCTGGGGATCCTTGTTAAGACCCAGATAATCGTTCCCCCAGTTGTATGAGTGCTGGCTGCTCACAGTTCACACTTGAACCAATCTCTGGGGATTGTGTTCTGTGGAGAAAAGCTGCCTTGCCCAAGAGTACGCCCCTATTCAGGGAGCACACCTTCCTAAATTAGGACTTTAAATGGCCATCCCACTTACTGAGGAAGTCCGATTGGATTGGCTGAGGTTTACAGTTGAAACTATACTGTAGTTTAGCTTTTTCCTCTGCAAAATCTGATTTCCCTCACTCCCCGAGAGCCCTCTCCAATAAACCTCCTGTGCACAAATCTCCATTTCATAGTCTGTTTCTTGGTGGAATCTGGCCCACGTGAATGAGTATAGGTGCTATTCTGGTTTATAAGCTCCATTCCCCATATGAGCCAATATGTTTTATTTCCTCCCACGGGAATAGCTTTCAGGAGGCCTAGCAAGGGACATACCCAGTTGCAAGAATGCACTGCATTCAGAGGAGTTCAAACTATGGATTCTCACTGGGTATTTATAGTTAATTCACAGTCCTCCCAGGCCAGGTATAGTTTACTAATTAGAGGTCATTTTTACCATGAGCAATGTTGCCTGGTAACATAGATGGCATTCCACCTTTATTAGGTTTCCAGGGGAACAGAGCTAGAAAGTTAACCCAAGGTCAGTTTTCCATAGAAAAGGAGAATGAATTTGTTAACCCTATATTTGCATTTGAAAACCCGCAAGTTTGTAAAGATAAGCTTGAAACAGAACAAAAATCCCAACAACCCTCATTTAGGTGATACTACAAAAATACCTTGTTATTTTGAAACCTGGCAAATAAAGGGAAAGAATAATTTATCCAGACTTGGTTATATGGATTGTGCCTTAGGATAATAAATGAGTTGGTAAGGGGAGTTTTCTCTTTATAGAAGTATGCCAGCTGAGAAATGAAGAATGATGAACTTAAGATTCCATCCATTTACATTTATCTCCTACAGAAAAGATGAATCTAGGCAATATTATCGGTGACTGCTAATAGCACAAGAGGGACAACCAGACATTGTGTGCTCCGGATGCAAGTATACAGCACCACCGATGAAGTGTTCTTGCAAAGAGTTCCAGCCTGAATCTGATCAAGCTTCTAGATCTAAATACCAGTTGTTGGGGACAAGATGATGTTGGGGTGAGGCAATTTGTAAAATGAAGACTGTGGAAAACTGTTTAGGACAAATGACTGTTTTTTCTTTTTTCTTTCTTTGTTTCTTTTTTTTTTTTTTTTTTTTTTTAAATTTTTTTTTTTCAACGTTTATTTATTTTTGGGACAGAGAGAGACAGAGCACGAACGGGGGAGGGGCAGAGAGAGAGGGAGACACAGAATCAGAAACAGGCTCCAGGCTCTGAGCCATCAGCCCAGAGCCCGACGCGGGGCTCGAACTCCCGGACCGCGAGATCGTGACCTGGCTGAAGTCGGACGCTTAACCGACTGCGCCACCCAGGCGCCCCTCTTTGTTTCTTTTTAATGTTTATTTATTTTGAGAGAGAGAGAGAGAGAGAGAGAGAGAGAGAGAGAGCGAGCATGCAGGGTAAAATCATAATAGGGGAGAGTGGCCTAGGCCTGCATTTAAGCATGTGACTTTTTTAAACATTTTTTAAAAGTTTATTTATTTATATTTTGTATGAGTGAGAGAGAGGGGGAGAGAGAGAGAGAGAGAGAGGGCACAAGCAGGGGGAGGGCAGGGAGAGAGAGAGAGAGAGAGAGAGAGAGAGAGAGAGAGAGAGAATCCCAAGCAGTCTCTGCTGTCAGCACAGAGCCAATATGGGGCTTGATTTCATGAACTGTGAGATCAACAGCCAGAGGCTTAACTGACTGAATCACCCAGGCATCCCATGACCATTGTTTTTTCAACAAAGACATTGCAAGGGACACACACACACACACACACACACACACAGATATGAAGGGGAACATTTATAAATTAAAGGGACTTAAGAGACAAGAAACATATTAACCAATTGTAATTCTTGAAACTTAATAAGATTCTGGTTTGAGCAAACTGTGAAAATATTGTTTATGGTCAGTCGAGGGAATTTTAACACTGCCTGAAGACTGGATGATAGGAAGAAATAATTGTTAATTTTTTAGGCTTGATAATAATATTCTGGTAGTATTATTTTAAAAAGTCCTCAACGTTTAGAGATACAGGCAGAAATATTTACAGATTATGTGATAGAATATCAGTTTTCCTTCAAAACATTCTAGACTGTGGGTAATGGATTTGATGAAACCAGATTGGCCATGATTTCATAACCACTGAAGCTGTGAGCATTAGGTTTAGGGGGGCTCATTATTTGGTTTCCTTTACTTTTATATGTTTGAGAATTTCCATTATAAGTAATAGAAGCATGTATACACTTAATTTTTTTTTGAGAGAGACATTTTAAATTAATTAATTTATTAATTTTAGAGAGAGAGGGAGAGCGAGTGGGGGCAAACAGAGATTCTCAAGCAGGCTCCCCACTCAGCGTGGAGCTTGACATGGGACTCAATCTCACATCCCTGGATCATGACCTGAGATGAAATCAAGAGTTGAATTCTCAACCAACGTAGCCACATAGGGGCCCTGATACATTTAATTTTTAATATAATAATCTCACTCCTGGGAATCTATCCATAGGTGTTATCCATGTATGAATGTTTAATGTAGCAAAACTAACACAAGAGAAAAAAGATTCTGCAAATAAGCTGAATCCCCAACAGTGACATATGGTTGAATAAATTGTGACACCATGCAGTCATTACAAGGAAATATTTGGAGGCAAACCAGTTCACCTTAGATGAGTTTTCAGGAATGTTGTTGCTGAATGAGAAAAGCAAGATGCACACATGAATGGAGAAGACCTCATTAAAAAAAAAAAAGAAAACCGGCAAAAATTCTACGTAGGCACATTTGCATTTGTGTATATGGGAGGGTGTTCAGCAGGTGTTAACATGGTTACTTGGGGCCGGGGGGGAGTGGGAAAGTGCTTTGGGTGGATGGTGGGGAGATGGGGCCGCTGAAAAACTTTGGAAAAATAAAAGGCAGCTGTGATGTGCCCATGTTCCGCCGGCCGGGGGGGCTATATGGCAGGAGCATGGGCCGTGGGGCCAGCCTGCGCTGCAGTCCAGCTTTGCCGCTTGCCAGTGGTGTCACAGTGGAGAGTCCAGCAGTGTTCACGAAGCACCTATTGTGTGCCGGTCTGGCCTGCGTGCTTGCGACACAGAGATGACCATTGCTGTTCCTGCCCCTCGGAAGCTGCCATGCTAAAGAAGGAAGAGAGTAGGTCAACATGTGTAAGTGTTTTCCACACAGGATGCTAGGGGCATATTACTTGACTTTTATGAACCTCAGTTTCCTTATCCATATAATGGGATTACAATGTCTGCTTCACAGGGCTCACATGAGGATTAAATATGTGCAACATCAGTGTAATTGCACCCTCATGGGCTGCATCCCTCTCAACATGTTCTTATTGTCCCTCCAGGTGGGAAGATGGGTAGTGAGAGTGGGTAAGGTGGGGGAGGGCTGTCGGTCAGGAAGATAAGTCTGAGAACTAAGGCACACAAGAGTAAGGCCAAATTTAATGCTAGTTTCTGGAGGAAATAGAAGAAAGGAGGTAAATGTATTTGTTCAATCATTCATTTGGAAGCATTTGCTTAATCCACTTACATTAGACATCAGTGAGTAAAGTAGACCAAGATCTGTGCCCCTTTAGAGGTTATGTTAGAATCCAGAAGGAGGAGATAAGACAATAGACATTAAAAGAAAGAAATGATTATTTGTTGTTCGGGTGTGGAGTTTGGTAAGTTCTTTATAGATTTTGGATACTAACCCTTTTTATCCGATACATCATTTGCAAATATCTTCTCCCATTCTGTTGGTTGCCTTTTAGTTTTGTTGATTGTTTCTTTGCAGTGCAGAAGCTTTTTATCTTGATGAAGCCCCAATAGTTCCTTTTTGCTTTTAATTCCCTTGCCTTTGCAGACCTGTTGAGTAAGAAGTTGCTGTGGCTCAGGTCAAAGAGGTTTTTACCTGTTTTCTCCTCTAGGGTTTTGATGGTTTCCTGTTTCACATTTAGGTCTTTCATCCATTTTGAGTTTATTTTTCTGAATGGTGTAAGAAAGTGGTCCAGTTTCATTCTTTTGCATGTTGCTGTCTAGTTCTCCCAGCACGATTTGCTGAAGAGACTGCCTTTTTTTTTTTTCCATTGGATACTCTTTCCTGCTTTGTCAAAGATTAGTTGGCCATACATTTGTGGGTTCATTTCTGGATTCTCTATTCTATTCCATTGGTCTATGTGTCTGTTTTTGTGCCAATACCATACTGTCTTGATGATTATAGTTATAGCTTTGTAGTAGAGGCTAAAGTCTAGGATTGTGATGCCTCCTGCTTTGGTTTTCCTCTTAAGTATTACTTTGGCTATTCAGGGTGTTTTGTGGTTTCACACAAGTTTTAGGAAAAATGGATAGAAAACGTGATTTATATTTGCAATAGAATACTACTTGGCAATGAGAAAGAATAAAATTTTGCCATTTGCAACAACGTGGATGGAACTGGAGGGTATTATGCTACGTGAAATAAGTCAGTCAGAGAAAGAGACATGTTTTCACTTATATGTGGAATTTGAGAAACTTTAACAGAAACCCATGGGGAGAGGGAAAGGGAAAGGGAAAAGGAAAAAATAGTTTCAAACCGAGAGGGAGGCAAACCATAGAGGCTCTTAAATGCAGAGAACAAACTAAGGGTTGAAGGGGGAGGGGGAAAATGGGTGATGGGCACTGAGGAGGGCACTTGCTGGGAAGAGCACTGGGTGTAAGTGACAAATCATGGGAATCTACCCCCGAAGCCAAGAGCACACTGTATATACTGCATATTAGCTTACTTGACAATATATTTAAAAAACAGCAAGAAATGATACTGTGTGACACATTAGAAAGTCCCATGGGAAATAGGAAAAGCAGAACAGAAGGAGTGAGTTAGTTTCCAGGGCTGTGGTAACAAAGTATCATAGACTGAGTAGTACAAGCAACAGAAATTCTTTGCCCTCACCTCTGGAGGCCAGAGGTCTGAGGTGCAGGGGTGTGGGAAGGATCTGTGCCAGGTGGCTCTCCTGGCTTTTGGTTGTTCCTTGGCTGGTGGTAGCAAAACCTTAGTCTTCACATGGCTTTCTCCCTGTGGGCATGTCCATCTCTGCGTCCCAATTTCCTCTTTTTATAAGGACACCAGTTATGTTGAATCAGGGGCCCACGTGACTCCAGCATGACTTCATCCTAACTAATTACATTGACAATGACCCTATTTCCAATAAGGTCACATTCAGAGCTACTGGGGGTTCAGACTTCAGTGTATGAATTGGCTTAACAGGAGGGGAGGTTGAAGTGCCCAAGCGGGTAGTGGTCAGTCGTGTTAAATAGGGAAACTTGTTGGGGGGGGGGGTTGGAGAGAAGGCTTGCAGGAGGTAGAGAGAGGGCCACGTGGATGTCTGTAGAAGGGTGTCCCGGGTAGAGGGGACAGCTGGTGCAAAGGTACTGTGGCAGAAGCGTGCCTGGGATCTTCCCAGAGGAGCAGGGAGCCAGCGTGCCTGCAGCAGAGTGTGAGGGGGTGAACCAGGAGATGAGGCCAGATAGCATCAGGCCCAGACCGCGCATCCCCTGGAGGCCAGTGGAGGATTTTGGCTTTTACTCTGAGCACAGGGATTGCAGGTTCTGGTCAGAGTGCCACGCTGACAGCACAGTGTGGATTGGTGGGAGGCAGGAAGCCACAGCTGTGACTCAGGTGGGAGATACTGATTTAGAAGAGAGCAGTGTCCTGAGTAGAGAAGCGAGGATGGGATCTGGTACACAAGAAAAGGGATTGACGTGGGAACTGGGCCTTGGTAAATATGTATAATTTAAATGTTTTCCCCTTATTGCTTATTTAAAGGATCTAGCAAAATACACAACGGACAGAAGACCCTCAGTAAAGGTTAGCTTCTTTCCTCTCCCCTCCGTCCTAGAGTCTGGCCTCCTCTGCAACTGCCCCGCTGTTCTCCATTTTCAATCACTCAGCTTAATCTTTATTGGCTCCTTAATCTGTAAAGAGGGAAAGTGGTATTGGCTTAAAGAAATGAATTGTAAATGGTCTTCTGAGGAATCACAGGTTTTTGAGGCAGTGCCTTGGTGTCCATGTGAATGAAAGAAATAAGTGGAGAAACTTCCAGGTATCCGTGCCCATTCCCGCCCTGTCCCTGCTCCATTCCCCACTTCATCCAGAAAAACTCAGTATCCATTGTATATCGGGGCTCATTAAAGAGTTTTACTTAAAAAAAAGATTACTGCTTCTTAAAAGCAATAAATTTTTAGAGCATTTTTCCTATATGAGATATTTTAGAACCTTTTAACACCAAAGGAATGAGTCTGTAATGGTAGAATTTTAGATCCTCGTTCTGCTTCTTTTGCTATGGATAGACTTTGTGACTTCATCAGGTCATAATGATGATGACAATGATAACTAATACTTATCAAGGGCTAAACTTGCCTTTGTGTAGGATTCTGCATAGAAAAGTATAAAGAATGATGGTGTGCATAGTCAAAGTCATAGGTTTGTGAAGCTATAGACCATTGGAGCTTGGAGAGTTGTTCATAATATTCTAGTTGCAACCCTCTCATTTTATTAGCAAATAACTGAGAGAAATGTTGACTTGGTCAAGGTCATCCAAGGACAGGTGGGTCTAGAGTCCAGGTGACCTATGTCCCAGGTCCCCAGTTTTCCCATTACATCCCGCTCAAAGGCAGATGTGTTCAGACTGGGATATGGAGTGCCGTATTACAGCTGTTGAAACAAAGGGTAGATAGGAAATGTGTACTGAAGCCATTTGATGTGACATTTACTGTCCCTGGGAGTTTAGGTTTATAAGCTCCACCACATTTAAGAGCCTTTTAAAGTCTCTAATTGCTCATTTATCTGATGTTACAAAAACCGTCTCCACAGATACAGACTTACAGGTAAAGAGCTTGTTGAGAATTTATTTAAAATGATAAACTAACATAATGCATCTTCTCTTGAGAGAATTATCAAAAGCACCACAGTTTGTGACAGTATTTCTTATGTAGTTACTATTGGCCGTGGCCTCCTAATTTTCTTGGGCAGTGTTTCATTTCTTGATCCCATGAACTACCACACTGTGAATAAACCTGGCAGTTCCCGTGGAGACAAGTAGATCAGAGTGCCCGGTGAAGTGTAAAAAAAAAAAAAACCAGTTTGGGGGTTTCCCAGATCTGGGTGTGAATCCTGCCTCTGCCTCTTAGATTTGTCTTACTTTAGATAAGCACTTAACTCTCTAGGCCTCACTCCCCCCCCCCCCCCCCCCCGTAAAATGGGAATTATAATAATACCTATGAGTGTTAGGATGGTCATGGCAATGAAGTAAGTACAATCTGTAGAATGTCTTGTGCCCTGTCGGTCTTGTGGCAGGTGCCAGTCGGTGGACAGTCTGCTGGGAGGCAGGATGGAGCCTTGCATTGCGCTGCAAGTGTGGGCTCTGGACCAGCAGCACCAGTGCATCCAGCTAGAGGCACGCTGGTGTGGCTTTTGAGTCAGGCTGCTTGGGGTCAAGTTTCAGTATGGTTCCTAATTAGCTATGTAGTTTTGGATGAACCATTTAATTTCTCAAAGTTACTGTTTGTTCATCTGTGAAATCAGGAGGATGATGATAGGAATGCCTACCTCATGGGCCATTTTTACATATCAGTGAGATGCTGCGGAATTTCCCACGATGTCTGGTCTGTGAGGAGTCACCATCATGATGTGAGACTGTCATCCAGAAGCAGCAAGCCTGTGGTAAAGAAAACTAATATGACATTTTGGGATAAGGAAAGATATGTTCTATTCATATTTTCAAAGTTGCTAATACAGTGTTGGGCAAAATGCTCTCCTAGGTATCTTTGGATTTTTCTCTGCATTTGTGTTTTCTCCTTTATTGATTCTTAAGGTTATAATTTTGTGCTTTCTCTCTTTCATTCCTGATTAGGCTGCCCAATGATGTATTCGTTGTATTGATTTTTTTTCCCCCAAAGAAACTGCTCTTAATTTAATCCTACTATTTGTTGATCACAGATTCATGGTCTTTTGAGTTTATATTTTTCTTCAACTTCTTTTTTTCTTTATCTTTGAACTTTTTTATGTTGAATGCTTATTTATTTTTATTCTTGTTTGTTTAATGGTATAAGTGTTTGAAGTTGTGAATTTCCCTGTAAGTACAATTTTGAATGTATCCTGGTTCTTTTTATTTTTTTAAATTTGTTCATTTATTTTGAGAAAGAGAGAGGGATAGAGTGTGCACGAGTGGGGGAGGGGCAGAGAGAGATTCCTAAGCTGGCTCTGCAGTGTTGGAGCAGAGCCCAAAGCAGGGCTCCCCCAGGGGTTCCACATGGGGCTCAACTCATGAACCATGAGATCATGACCTGATCTGAAACCAAGAGTCAGACGTTTAGCCACCCAGGCACCCTGAACGTTTCCCAGTTCTAATTGGTAATGCTATTATTTTATTTTTTAAATATTTGATAGTTGTAATTTATCTATTACCTGTGACCTAATAGTTAATTAGGAGAGATGTTTTCCCCCAAATCTGCAAGTATTTGACTTTTCTATGTTTCTGTTTGCTACTTATTTATTGTTTTATTGTATTGCAATCTTAGAATGTAGTTCTTCACATTATAACACCTTGGAATTTATGCCCAAAAGATGATAACTTTTGTAAATGCACCATAGCAACCTAGAAAGACATAATTTTAATTATATCCTTAACATATTTTATATCTTTACTTATTTTCATATACTTGATCTGTCAGAGCTCTAAAGCGTGTATTAAAACCTTCTATTACTTTCATATTTTTGTCAATTTCTCTTTGTATTTCCTATGGTTTTACTTTACTGATGTTGATGTTTTGTTATTTGATTCCTAATGGATCATGACAGTATTATCTCCACTGTGGATTGCATCCTTCATCATTGTGAAGTGGCCGCACACAGTGCTTTTGACCTTGAATTCAACTTTGTCTAATAACACTGGTCACAATTCCTGCCTTGTCTCTGTTCAGGCTTCTGCTCCAGGTTAAGAAGCTGGTTTGGGGAAAGGAAAAGTGGTATGGCTGCCTATCCCTCTCTCAGCTCTGTCGACATTGTTTTTTGTTTCCCCATGTGGTGGAGGAACAGCCTTCCACAGGGGTCCCTGCTTCTGCCCTGGCTCACTCAAGACCAGTGTCTCCATTTCTCCTAGGAGAGAGCTCTCCAGATCCCTTTCCCTGATGTTTTCAGATTTCCTAAGCACTGGGGATGCACCAGTGAGTAACACACAGACCCTGGGTCTCAAAGCCATCTCACTGTAGTGGAGACAGTCAAAGGGAGAGGTCACAGTGTGGAATAGCAATGGTTACAACTGATGTTGCCTCTGTTCTATGTAAGTGGATGCTATAGTCCAGTCTTCCTGAGGAAGACACGGATCAAATATTGCCTGGATAGGAGTCAGCAGGCAAATGGCGAGGACTATGTGGGCATTCGAGACAGAGAGGATGCAATGATCTAAGGCACAGAGATGGCATATATATATATATATATATATATATATATATATATATCTATTTCACAAAGAAGGTAGTAGCATTTCAAAGAAGTGAAGTAACTAGCCAAATGTAAAGGTTAGTAGGTAAGAGAATCAAGATTTGAATTCATGTCTTTCTGACTCCAAAGTCTGTGCTTTGCCCATCCCAGGGTACCACTTGCCCAAATACCATTTCCCCTCTTTGGCATCCCATTTCTTTGTCTTCCTCTTGTATTTTTGTTCCTAGACATCACACTTTCTTCTGTAATAAAAAAGCTTTCACACAGAGGAGCAACAGTTTAATGTCTGAACCACTTTCTTTCCAAAGACATCTGTATCTTATTTTTTTTTTAAATTTTTTTTTTTTCAACGTTTATTTATTTTTGGGACAGAGAGAGACAGAGCATGAACGGGGGAGGGGCAGAGAGAGAGGGAGACACAGAATCGGAAACAGGCTCCAGGCTCTGAGCCATCAGCCCAGAGCCTGACGCGGGGCTCGAACCCACGGACCGCGAGATCGTGACCTGGCTGAAGTCGGACGCTTAACCGACTGCGCCACCCAGGCGCCCCAAGACATCTGTATCTTAATGAGATTAAAGCCAAAAGCTAAAGGAATACAACTCCAGCAGTGGAATTTCATTCCTTATATAGAGAAGGAAGTTGGGGAAGTGCCTGAGAATGTTGTCAGTGCCTGAGAAGTTTCACCACTTGAGTTCATCCGAAGACTCACTATACCCTCTGCATCCCTCTTTCCCTCCTTCCTCCCTTCCCTCCTTCCTCTCTCCCCACTCTATTTCTTCCTTCCTTCCTTCCTTCCTTCCTTCCTTCCCTCCTTCCTTCCTTCCTTCCTTCCTTCCTTCCTTCCTTCCTTCCTTCCCTCCTTCCTTCCTTCCTTCCTTCCTTCCTTCGTGTCCCTTTGCTCACACTGATTTCTAACTCCTTTGTACAAAGAAGTCTCTGACTCATCTCTTCAGTGACTGAAGCCATGGAAGAGCCCTGGACCTCTGGGAAGGAGGTGCTGATAAGGGACACAGGCTTCAGTAGTGAGAACAGAACTTTGCTCAGTTTATAGTTTTCTGAAGCCATTCCTGTTCAAGTCTCGGTTCTTCCTTCAATTCTAGGTCTTGTGAGGACTCCTCTTTCTGGAGTCCTGTGCCTTCCCTGTCCAAAAAGAGTTTTGAATTGCTGAGAATGCTGAACTTGCACTGTCAGGAGAAAGCCAGCTTCTTCCTGCCATGGACCTCAGGCTCTGCATGAGTTTCTTGCGTAAACTCGTGCTGCCCATGTCAGCTCTCACCCTCACATCCCTTTGATGTGGAAGGCATTCTGAGGCCCTGACTCTGATTTTTCACTGCTCCGGGGGTGCATCTGCAATGTGGAGGTGGGGATGGGAGGGACCTTCTCTCAGGTTTGTCAGAGTTCCTGTTTCAGGGAGATAGGTGGCCTTGCCAGGAGATGGTCAGTGAGAGCCTTCTTGCTCACAGACATTTTATTCTGTGGCTCAGCTTTTAGTGAGTTCTACTCATTGAGCATTGACAGGCAGTTGCATATTTACTAGAGAACTTCCAAATTCCAGTGATTGTTGCTTTGAAACCCAGGGATTCCCTAACAGTTGACATGAATTGTTCCCGACAGAATTATTCTTTCTGGGCCCACTCAGTCAGTCCAACACACACACACACACACACACACACACACACACACACACACACACACCATCTTGGAAAGCTAGAGTGTGGCCAGGATGTGCTTGCTGCTTTGGGAAATGTAGAAATACAGGCTCTTTATCACATCACTTAATTTGTACTTTTACCTACACTGAATATATTTTTCAAACCTAAAATCAGGGTATATGGTGGAACACTGAGGGTTTTTGTTTGGTTTGATTTTGAAGTAAAAGAATATCATATCAAAACCTGCTATGGGGCATCTGGGTGGCTTAGTCCATTAAGCATTGGCTCAAGTCGTGATCTCAGGGTTTGTGAGTTCGAGCCTCACGTCTGGCTCTGTGCTGTCAGCACAGAGCCTACTTCAGATCCTCGGTCAGCCCCCCTGTCTGCCCATCCTTTCTGGTTCTTTCTCAAAATAAATAAATAAGCTTTAAAAAAACCTGCTTAAGTAGAAAAAAGAAAAAAATTGTTTCATTTAACAGGACCGTACAGTTATAGTTTCAGACATTGTCGAATTTAAGGACTCAGTTTCTTTCCACATCTCTGCTCTGCCTCTTTCTGTCTTGACTAGAGCCTCAGGTTTCATGTGGTATAACATGATGGTGGGAACAAATCTCCAATGCTTTCCTCCCCACACTTTAAATCCAGAAATGAAAATACCTGTTTCCCCAAAACTTAACTACATTTTTATTGGCTCTTGTTGGGTCATGTGACCATTCCTAAGCAAATAGCTAGGGCCATGGAAATGCAGTGTGCTGATTGGCTTAGACTCAAGTTTTATGTTCAACCCTGGAGCTGGGGTTGGCTCGGACTCAGAGGATGGGGTCTGAGTGTGGGAGGGGCTAGTTCTCCAGAGGGAGGCAGGGGTTAGTTAGGAGCAGAGTGGCAAATGGGTGGTGGGGGTAAGGGTGGGGCAAAAGCTGTAGGTATTCACCACACCTGATCTGACCAAAAATTTTGAACTTCTAGACCTAAAACCAGCTTGAGAGAAGTAATTTCATGTCAGTGTATTGTCATTTCTGGAACATATTTTTCTTTGTGCAATGACAAGCCTGTCACAGAACTTCAGTGATTTATCGTGGCTGAACTGCTACCTCAATCCCTATGGTCTTTATAATTATTTGGTAATATCTCCCAGGGAAAACCAGCAGAGAAGAAACAGTGTCTCACCCAGTCTATATATTGTTGGCAATTTTAAAAGAGATTGTTTTGAAAACCTATTTATTATATGTGCTGAGAACTTATAAGCTTTCAACACTTTCCAGGGAAGTGTGAAGTGCTTTGAAGGCTGCCAACAAAATGCCAAGTCAGCCCATTGACAGAAAAAGGAAGAGAAACCTTTGGAAAATACATTATTGTTTCCCATTAGCTTACTTTCCATCTGAATCTGAGCACCTGACCTGAGGAAGGAGGTAAGAGAGGATAAAGGCATGAAATGCTGAGCAAGCCTTTTACTAATGGTTTCAGTGGGAGAGACGCCACCTTCGTCATTGAAATTCTAAGGGAAATACCCATAGCTTCAAAGATGTTGGACTGCTTCTTCTTGCAGTGCAAAACTTTACAGGGTGAAAAATAAATTTCAGCATAAATTTCTTTGGGCATCTTTTATTAACAGACTCAGGCTAACCAAGTGATTCCTCAAAAGCTCATCAAATTTCCAAGAAGGAAAGCAAACTATTAATCATGAAATATTAATTATTATTATTTCACATATTTTAGAGTGAACATAGAATGGCGAATTTGTTCTAGGACAGTGAGTGATCTGAGAGTGTTGGGAAGAGGGAGCCATGCTGCGTAGACCAGAAAGCAGGGCAATGGAGGAATGGATACAAGTAAGTAGAAGCAATTCAATCCACAAGCTCCCATGAAAAACTTCTATTCAGTAGATGCAGGGTCTCAGTACCATAACTATCACAAACAACACAGTGATAAACATTCTTGCATGGTTATCCTTGTCCTTGGATTGTGTAAGAGTTTCTTCCAGGTAAGTACGAAGGTGTGGGGCCGCTGCTTGTCAGTCATGTCTGCTGTGTGCCCCCTCAAACACAGCAACACCAGTTACTCATTTCTCAGCCAGGCATTAGGTAGTAATTGTTTAATTTTTTGTCAATAAATGGGTGTTTTATCATGGCATCAAATATTGTGTCCTCCTGAGGGGGAAGTAACCAGAAGCTCATGACTATTGAGATCACTGGATAAAACATGGCATTTTTTTTTCACTGTACAATCTCTGGTTACCAGTGAGGTAAAAAAAAAAAAATCATAAACTCATCAATAACCTGGGGTTTCCTTTCCTGTGATTTCCCCATGTATATTGTTTGTATTTTTTAAATTTCTTGCCTTCTTGTTGCTGATACAATAGAGAATAAAGGAGAAGTGTATGTATGTAAGTCACATTTTTTAAACCATTGTCCTATTGATATATGGGCCATTTCAGTTTGAAATAAAGCAGTATGTCAGTTTATTATTTAAAATGTATCACTATAATTCACCATTGCAAAAGACTAACAAAGAAATAAAATTTATTCATCCCAGTAGATGCAGAAAAAAACATTTGAGAAAATACAACAACATGGGATGAAAACTCTCAGGAAACCAGGGATAAATGGAATTTCCTCAACCTGACAGAGCATTTATGAAAGACCTGCAGTTAACATCATATTTACTGGTGAAAGATTGAATAATTTCCCTCTAGGTTGGGAAATAAGGGAAAGCATGACCACTTTCACCACATCTATTTGACATTGTACTGGAAGTCATAGCCAGTGCAATAAGACAGGAAAAAGAAGTAAGAGATAACATATATTGGGAAAGAAATAAACTATTCCCAGATGACATAATTGTCTCCATAGAAAATCTTAATAAATCTATTAAAAAGCTATTAGAACATCTAAGTAATTTTATGGGCTTATAGGACATAAGGTCAAAATGTACAAAATGTACAAAAATAAATTGTATTTCCCTATATTAGCAACAAAAGTATCAGACTTGAAATTAATAATGCCTTTTAAAATAACATCAAAAATATAAAATCATTTAGAGAAAATATAAAATATTTATGGAAAACATTTACACACAAAATCTGTACTTATTGAATATATTTTTAGTGTACTGAAAAATATTTGCTGAGAAAAATTTTTAAAGACTTAAGAGACTTCCAGTTTATGGTTCTGTAGTAAAGATATTGGAAGTCTCCACTCTGTCCTAACAACAGGTAAAGAGCTAAATGAGCAAAAAATCAACAACTCTTCTTAGATCCATAGGAGAGGGGAGGACACAGGACACAGGGCCAGTTACTACATCCAAGACTTGTGAGGCAGACATGCAAATGCAGGGAGTCATGACTAGAAACCAGCACAGGAACCAGTGCCGGGGTAGGAAACCCTGAACTATAATTGACAAACTGCTGGAGGCTCAGTGTGGACAAGTATGAGAGTTAAAAACTCCAGGAGGACCCCAGTCATAGGGGAGGATCTCATAATTCTATGAGATTTATGTCTAGGAGTTAGACTACTTTCCCACAGTAAATATCCAGGAAAAGTCCCCTTGTGATTCTGGCAGGCAGAAGGGAAAAGGAATCATTTTGAAATATGCCTGGGTACTCTGTTCTTAACAAGGTCTGCACTCAGGGGAAACTAGTTAACCAGAGCTTAACTTGCTGGGGTATTTTTCAGACTGACTGGGGGAAAGGGAGAGCACGAGTTCTAGCTGGCTGTAGCAGTCTTGTCCCACCTCAGGTGGGGAAGAAAAAACCAAGAAACGCATGTGAAGTTCAAAGTCAAGAGGCCCAGGCTCACTAAAAGACTAAGACCTAATCACAGGACTGTAGAAAGCTTTCCTTCCCATCACACCTCATGACCACATTACTAAAGGCCTATTTACAGCAGTTCCTTCTACCTAGTACATCATATCCAGCTATTAAGAAAAAATCACAAGGCATACCAAGAGGCAAAAAACACACTTTGAGAGAAAGAGCAAGCATCAGAACCAGACATGTCAGGAATGTTGGAATTACCACACCAAGGGTTTAAAATGATTATGATATTTTATTTTATTTTATTTTATTTTATTTTATTTTATTTTATTTTATTTTATTTTATTTTAATTTTATTTTTTTATGTTATGTTATGTTATGTTATGTTATGTTATGGGAAGCTAATGGATAAAATAGACTTTATGCAAGAACAGATGGTATATGTAAGCAGAGACATCGAAGTCATAAGAAAGAACCAAAAAGAAATGCTAGAGATGAAGAACAGGTAAGAGAAATTTAGATTGCTTTGATGGGCTTATTAGTAGATTGGATACAGCTGAGGAAAGAATCTGTAGCTAGAGGCAATTTCAGTGGAGTCCTTCAAGACTGAAAAGCAACGAGAATAAAGACTGGAAAAAACGGAACAGGATATCCAAGGACTATAGGACAACTACAAAAGGTATAAAATACAAATAATGGTAGTACCAGGAGGGAAGGGAGATTGAAAGGAACAGAAAAAATATTTTAAGCAATAGTGACAGAAAATTTCCCAAATTAATGTCAGGCATCAAACTACAGATCCAGAAAGCTTAGAAAACACCAAGCAGGATAAATGCCAAAAAGCTACACATAGGCATATTATTTTCAAACTACAGAAAATCAAAGATAATGAAAAATTCTGAAAGAAGCCGGAGGGGAAGAAATCTTATCTATAAAAGAACAAGATTACATCTGACATCTCAGAAACCATGAGAGCAAGGAGAGTGTAGTGAAATATTTAAAATCTTGAGGAAAAAAATTGACCTAGAATTCTGTACCCTGTGAAATTATCCTTCAAAAGTGAAGGAGAAATTAAGACTTTCTCAGACAAACAGAAATTGAGAGAATGTGTTTCCAGTATACCTACCTTGCAAGAAATGTTAAAAGAAGTTTTTTAGAGAGAGGAAAAATAGTACATAGATCAGTAACTTGGATCTAAACAAGAATACTGAGGAAGAAAAATACTGAAGAAGGAATACATGAAGGTAAAATAAAAACTTATTTTTCTTATTTTTAATTGATCTAATAGGTAACAGTTCATTTAAAATGACTTGTGTCATAGGGGCACCTGGGTGGCTTAGCTGGTGAAGCATCTGACTTCAGCTCAGGTCATGATGTCACGGTTCGTGGGTTCAAGCCCCGTGTTGGGCTCTGTGCTGACAGCTCAGAGCCTGGAGTCTGTATTGGATTCTGGGTCTCCCTCTCTCTCTCTGCCCCTCCCCCACTTGTGCTCCATCTGTCTCTGTCTCTCAGAAAAAAATAAAATATTAAAAAGTGATTTCTATTGTATTTGATTATACATGCCTATGTATGTATCTTATATGTATATATATGCTTATGTATGCTTAAAAAAGATTTAAGAAATAGAGTAATATGAGTAGGTTTATGAATTTGAAGACTTAGTATTGTTACAATGTCCATTCTCCTGAAATTGATCTGTAGATCCAAAACAATTCTAATCAAAATCATAGTAGGCTCCTTACAGCTTCTTTCACAAGCTCATTCTATAATTTTTATAGAAATTCAAAAAACCTAGAATAACCAAAGCCATTTTTGTAGAGAAGAATAACAGGGGAGAATGCACAGTACCTGATTTCCAAACTCACTACACAAAACTACAGTAATGAAGGTAGTGTGGATTTGTCATAAAGATAGACATATAACTCAATGAAATGGAAGGAAAAATTCAGAAATGGACACACATATACATGTTCAATTGATTTTCAACAAGGTGCTGTGAAAATTCACTGGAGAAAATCTAGTCTTTTCAACAAATGGAGTGGAAGCAATTGGATAGTTATATGGAAAAAAAATGAACCTTCATCTTGACCTCATATAATATATAAATAGGAACCCAAAATGGGTCATACTGTCATATAAAAGCTATAACTATATGAAATTTCTAGAAGTAAACAGAAAATGTTTGCGACCCTGGCTTAGGTAAAGATTTCTTAGATAAAGCACAAAAAAGTAGAAACTATAAAAGAAAAAGATTGATAAATTGGACTTTATGAAAATGAAACTTTTTGCCCTTTGAAAAACCCTGTTAAGAAAATGGCAACACAAGCCTCAGACTGGGAGAAAATATTTGTCAACCATATATTGGGTAAAGGACTTGGATTCAGAATATTTAAAGATCTGTTAAAACTTAGTATTGGGAATCCAAACAACCCAGTTAAAAAAAAATGGACAAAGATTTAGTAAGACCCTTTTTACCAAAGAAGATATAGGTATAGCAAATAAACATATGAAAGGATGATTAACATCAGTTGTCCTAAAGGACATTTCCTAAAGGAAATTCAAATTAAAACTGGTTGAGAGGGGCTCCTGGGTGGCTCAGTCAGTTAAGCATCTGACTTTGACTCAGGTCATCATCTCATGGTCTGTGAGTTCAAGCCCCGCATCAGGCTCTGTGCTGACAACTCAGAGCCTGGAGCTTGCTTCCCATTCTGTGTCTCCTTGTCTCTTGGCCCCTCCCATGGTCATGCTCTGTCTCTCGATAATAAATAAACTTAAAAAAAAAATTTTTTTTTTAAAAGACTGTCTGTGCCAAGTGCCACAGAGGACGTGGAACAACCGGCCTGCTTGTCAATTGCTAGGGGGAGAGCAAAATGTCATTGCCACTTTGGAAAATAGTTTGCTATTTCCTTATAATGTGAAACATACATCTACCATATGACCCAGCCATTGCAGTGTTAGATATTCATCCTTGAGAAATAAAAACATATCCTGAATAAATGTTTTTACATAAAGTTCATAACAGCTTTATTCAAAATAGACAAAGCCTGGAAACAGCACAAATGTCTGTCAGGTGATGGAGAAATGAACTGTTATATATTCACCCAATGGAGTACTACTCAGCAATAAAGAGGAACAAGCTAATGGTAGATGCAAGAATGGAATTGAATTTTATTTTATTTATTTATTTTTTCATATATTTTTAAAAATTTTTTAACGTTTTTTTATTTTTGAGACAGAGAGAGACAGAGCATGAACGGGGGAGGGTCAGAGAGAGAGGGAGACACAGAATCCGAAACAGGCTCCAGGCTCTGAGCTGTCAGCACAGAGCCCGATGCGGGGCTCGAACTCACGGACCGTGAGATCATGACCTGAGCCGAAGTCGGCCGCTTAACCAACTGAGCCACCCAGGCGCCCCTGGAATTGAATTTTAAAAGCACTATGGTAAGCAAAAGAAGGAGGACTCCAAAAACTATACACTTTAACCTTCCATTTTATGACATTTTAGAAAGAGCCAAAGTGTAGCGACAGGATGCACATCAGTAGCCTGAAGCAAGGAATTTTGCACTGTGGGGTCCACCTATACACGGGTATTTTTTTAATAAATAAAGTACAATATTGTAAATGTATGTTTTGTTCCTTGAAATTTTCTTTAAAAAAATTTTTTTTTAATCTTTGTTTTTGAGAGAGAGAGAGAGAGACACAGAGTGAGAGCAGGGGAGGAACAGAGAGAGAGGGAGACACAGAATCTGAAGGAGGTTCCAGGTTCTGAGCTGTCAGCACAGAGCCTGATGCAGGGCTCGAGCCCACAAGCTGTGAGATCATGACCTGAGCTGAAGTCGGAGGCTTAACCAGCTGAGCCACCCAGGCGCCCCATTTTCCTTGCAATTTTCTTAATGACATTTTCCTTTCGGTAGCTTATGTTATTGGAAGAATACAGTATATAATATGTATAACATACAGAATATGTGGTATTGACTGTGTATGTTATTGATAAGGCTTCTGATCAACCGTAGGCTATTAGTTCAGTTTTGGGGGAGTCAAAAGTTATACTGGGATTTTCAACTGTGGGCGGGAGTTGGCAGTCCTAACCCCCGATATTGTTCAAGGGTCAACTATATATCTTGACTGTGGTGGTAGTTACAAGATTGCACACTTTTGTCAAAACTCACCACACTGTGCACTTAAAATGAGTGACTTTGTAAGTTACACTGCAATAAATCTGATTTTTAAAATTGTTGAAGCATCTATTGTGTTGATACAAGGTTTTCGTGTTGTTGTGCAGGGAATCGGGTGGAGGAGTGCTGTAGGACCTGGGTTAGGGAGGCGGTGGGGTATGGTGAGGTTGGAGGTCAGGTCTGCAGCCTGGGTTGCCCAGGTGCCAGCAACTCTCTGGAAGGTTCCCACTTCTCCAGCACATCATGGGAGTGTGATGTCACATTTCTTTCTGCTGGAGTCCCCATCACTACCTGGGATCCACATTTGACTGCCCAGGTGAAACCCCCAATGGCTAGCTGGTTAAGGAGTAGTGAGCCCCAGAGCAGATGAAAGAGGTGGAAGGGAAAACATTGCTGTTTTTGTCAAGGAGAGAGAACAGTGGTCTCAGAGCCAGGCCAGGGCAGCATCTGCCTCGGGGACTTGTGCTGATTGTCTGACCTGGGCCCCTTCCTCTGTTTATGGACTGACTGATTTGGCCAACTATTTTTCTGAGCCTGGCGCTCTGTGACTCGCCAGGGCTATGGTGCGACTCATTTCAAGGTTCTCACTGCCCAGGCGGAAAAGCAGACATGGGCATAAGTAATTGTCATAATGCATTTGGTGAGGGCTGTGATACAAAGATGTAGGCAGGAGAGAACAGGGGCCAGGACTGTTGAACCTCAGCACTTTCACCTATTAAATGTGGGTGACAGCAATAGCAACCTCCCAAGATCATTGTGAGGCACTAACAGAATATCGAACACTGCATTTTCAAACTCCACATTGCTCAAGTTGCATAAGGAAGCAGCATTCACAGCATGTTTCTGATCTTTGCGAGGCTCTGGCTGGCTTAGCCCCATATTTCCTGGATGGAGTATATGGCTTGCGTCTGAATAAACTAAATCATAATAATAGCTACCAGGTGTTGTGCAAACATTATACAATTTCATCCTCATAAACATCGTGCAGGATCTATACCATTAGCCCTATTTTACCCAGGAGAAAAGCAAGTCTCCTAAAAGTTATAGACTTGTCAAAAGTCACCCAGCCAGTGAGCACTGATTCTGATGGAAGATGGATAGAAAGAAAGGCAGGACCCCCTGTCTTCTTTTTCCTCTTAGTCTTACCCTGGCTTCCTTATCCTCTTGTTATCAGGGATCACACACCTAAATGCCTTCAGGAGCCAGGTAGGTGTTGTAGAAGAGGGAGATAGAGAGGGTCAGACAGGAGGGTGGGGCTGTGGGGGCTGAGCTGTGGGGGATGTACCCCATCTAAATCAGCAGCTCCTCAGCTCCAGCCAAGTTTTGCCAAACACGAGTGCCAGCTCCATGTGGCTAGCTCCCTTGGTTTTCCAAGAGAAGCAGAAATCTGAATCTAAAAGTGAACGCAGCAGTGAAATATCCTGAGTTTTAATTGTTAAATACTTTCAAAATTAACGAAAACTTTGCATTGGGAGTCTAACGAAGCACATTGTGGGTTAGATTAGGCCCAAAATTTGCAACATCTGGTCTACATAATTTTATTGTAATGTGATATTAAGAACAACAACAACAGCAACAAAAAGGAATTTGCCATAGGCTATGTTCAAAGATGTGACATATTGTATTGGAGTTTTGGATCATATGCTACTTTAAACCATCTTCATTGGTGTATTAGGGTTTTCCAGATAAATAGAATCAATAGGGTATGTGTGTGTGTAGGAGAAAGAGATGGATATTTATTTAAGGAATTGGTTGATGAGGCTATAGAGACCCAGGAGAGAGCCAGTGTTGCGGTTCAAGTCTGAAGGCTGTCTGCTGCACAATGCCGTCTTTCACAGAGGAGACCTTCAACTGATTGGACGAGGCCCACCCACACGAAGGAGGACATTGTGCTTTACTCAAAGTCTACTGATTTAAATGTTACCCTCATTCAAAAGCACTGTCATAGAAACATCCAGAGTAATGTTTGACCAAATATCTGGGCACTGTAGCCCAGCCAAGCTGACACATAAAATTAACTATCGCAGTTGGTAATTTCCTTATTATTTCCACTATGCTCAACCTAGTCTGTGGTACGTATTCCTAGGGGTGGAATTTAGTTTTTTTATGTAGTATATGATCATTTTTATTTATTCTAGGAATCTTGCAGTGAGTGCACCACAATGAGTTCTACTAGTGAGATGCCCCAGTTTATGCACTGTGGTGGGTGTATTAGTCGGGGTTCTCCAGAGAAACAGAATCAGTAGAAGATCGATCTATCATCTATCTATCTATCTATCTATCTATCTATCTATCTATCATATACATAATAAGAATATATATGTATTTTATATATATAATAAGAATGAATAACTGAATAAAGATTTATTAGAGGGTATTGGCTTATGAGATTGGGAGGCTGAAAAGTCCCATGATCCTCTGCAAACTGGAGTACTCAGGAAGGCCAGTGGTGTACTTTGAAGGTCTGTGAACCAGAGATCCAATGGTGTAGATTATGGTTGGGGTCTGAAGGCCTATAATGGAGAAGTGACTTCCTTTGGGGTCTGGAGCACTGATTGTCTGAGCTATGATTAGCTGTCTTACATTTGGGGACTATATTCCATATGAGTTGTCTTTAGAACACAACCCCGCCAAACACCTAGCAAACTGAGAAATGGAGGGGAGCAGCCTGTGTTTCAGACTCTGTAGCCTTAACACAATAACTTTCAAGGGAAAGGCTGAAGCTGGGCCATTTGCTGCTGCTTGGACAACTTCACCAATCAGTAAAGGCCTCTGGGTTAAAAGCCAAAAGGCCAATGACCTTGACGGCTAAAACTTTTGAGTCAGTGAGTAGAAATGTCACCTGGCTACAAGTCTTTGGTAGTGTTTGGTGAATGGACAGAATACCTTAGTCTGCATGCATATCCCTCATTTGTGAATGCAGGTTTCAAGGTGGGAATTCCAGTTCAAGATTGTGTCATAGGAAGACTATGAACTCACCTCCTCCATGGAACACGCCAAATAATAACATGAAGAACTGAGGGCAGACTGAACTGCTGTTGAAGGACCAAAGACAGAAAGAACAGCAAAAGAACAGCAAGATAGGTGGACACATGGTAACAAAGGGAACCCCCTCACCCCCAGTGCTGCGAGCAGCAGTGGGGAGGAACAACACTGAGGGAACAGGAGCAGAAGAGATTCTTCTGTCCTTGGGCACAGAAAAAAGCTGCAGTTTAAAAGAGCAACTAGCATATAACAGAGATAACACTAGGACTCTGCCAAGCGGCGGAGGAGCCCCAGGAAATCTCTGCAGGTCAGAGGGACCGGAGAATGACACGGTTTCTATTCCCGCCTCACTGACGAAGCTTGGATTGGAGCAGGGTCCGGACACTCTGGCGGGCGGGTCCAGGCGTGTCTGTGAATTGTACCTTTAGTGAGCCCAGGGTCCACAGGCCCACACCAGTCCTAGATGCACTGGACAGAGGAAAAGCTGTGGTTTAGAGGTGCTGGGGAACTGGGGAACTGTGGTCTCCCCCTCCATCAAGAGTTCAGACCGGAGCAGGGTCTGGCTGCCATAAAGGGCAGGTTCAGAGGCCATAATCTGAGGGTCCCGATGCCATAACTGGCAGGTCAGATCATCACAGAGGGCTTGGGACCTTAGCAAGCCCAGGGTCTGTAGGCTCACACCAGCCTTAGTCACACTGAAACACAAAATAAATAAAATAGATAGATAGATAGATAGATAGATAAATAAATAAATAAATGCTGTAGATTAAAAGGGCTGAGGAACTGCATGAATGTTCTCTTTTCCTCTACCTTAGCAGGGTCCAGCTCCTGGCAAGCTTGTGACCTCAGTGAGTCTGGGGTCCACAAGTCCACACTAGCCACCCTGTGGTGCTGGGGCACAAAGAAGCTGTGATTTTGTGTTTTGCTTTGTTTTTACTGTTTTATTGTATTTTTTTGACTTTTTTAGAATTTATCTTGCTTTGTTCTTATTTTTTTTCATTTTGGCTTTATTCTTTCTTGTTCTTTTTTCTTTTTTTTCTATTATTTTATTTTTTCTACATTATTATTATTTCTTTATTCTTTGTGTAAAAAGTCATGGTTTAAAAGAGTAATAACTAGCATATATATATAGTCATAGCTCCAGCCAGCGACCAAAAGTCATCAAGTATACCCAGTCTTTGTAGGGGTCACCATATACAAGACCATTCTTTCAACTTTAGGAGAAATAGTCATTTTTCCTAATTCATAGAAACAAACAGAAAGCCAAGCAAATTGGGGAGACAGAGGAATGTGCTCCAAAAGAAAGAATAAGAAAAATCCTCAGTAAAAGAATTAAATGCGAGAGATAAGCAATATGCCTGATAAAGAATTCAAAGTAATGATTATAAAGATACTCATTGGGCTGGAGAAGAGAATGGAAGAACTCAATGACACTGTCAATAAAGAGATAGAAAATGTTAAAGAGAACCAATCAGAGTCAAAGAATACAATAACAAATAAAAATCACACCAGAAGGAATCAACAGCAGATTATAGGATGCAGAAGAATATGCCAGTGATGTGGAAGACAGGGTAATGGAAAGCACGCAAGCTGAACAGCAAAAAGAAAAAAAGATGCAAAAAAAAAAAAAAAAAGATGAGGATAGATTAAGAGATCTCTTGGACAACATCAAGTGAACAAACATTATAAGGGTCCCAGAAGAAGAGCAAGAATGGTATAGAAAAGTTATTTCAAGAAATAATAACTGAAAAGTTCCTAGCCTAAGGAGGGAAATAGATGTCCAAACCCAAGCAGCACAGAGAGAATGGCAAATAAAAACGAACCCAAGCATGTCCACACCATGGTACATAATCATTAAAATGTCAAAGGTTAAAGATAGAATCCTAAAAGCTGCAAGAGAGAAACAGAAAGTTTACCTACCAGGGTAAACCTATAAGACTATGAGCTGATTTTTCAGCAAAACTTTTGTAAGTTAGAAGGGAGTTTTCTTGCTGCTTTTTTGGCTATATACTCTTTGATTGACTTTTCACATGTCAATAATTTTGTAGTATCACTGTTTACAGACAGAATTAAATGGTAATTCAGTCTTTCCTCTAGCATGGCTGATTCAAATTTCCTTTTTATTATTGATAATTTTAGATATGTTTTTTTGGCTTAATAATTTATTTTTGGAATGTCACGTAAATTTTTAGGATTGTTGTGTTGTCTAATGACATATGTGCTTAAATTTATTCGTGCTTAACATCACAAAATTGGACAGTGTATGTAATTAGTATTACAACTGGTCCTGTATATAACGTCTACATTCTTTGAGACATCATTTTATCTCCTGTCTTCTTTAATATGTCAAAGATTTTTACCCAATCCAACTGATATGCCCTGAGAGGAATTGACCAAAGTATATTTAAAATGCTTAAAAATAAGTGAATGAGAAAAAAAATGAAAAATTTAAAAGGCTTTAAAGGAGCTACACAGATACACTGAATATGAAGAATCGCACGTGTGATAAATATCTATTTGCCAAAGATGCACATTCAGAGGAATTGCACGCTCTGGTCAGCTGCAGCTTGCTTCGTGGGAGAAGACATGATCGCCAAATCATGCTCTTGTTCCAGCCGGAGTCCTTCAGAGGCTTCAATAGGAATTGAATTGCATTTCTGTGACTTAACACCTGCCCACCCTGCTTGGTGCCACAGAAATGGTATTGAGGGTGAGAGCAAGAGACGGCTTGTAACATGGTCCCATATGCCTGACTTTGGTATGGAAATACTTCTCCTTACCAACTAGTACACTTGTATTTTATGGAAACTAAAAATATTGTGCTGAATGTATTTCTCTTTTTGCTTTGGACACTTGGAAGCTCCCATCGAATTGCATGACCTTAGTAAGAGTGAAGGACCATGTAATGTCCATTTTTAGGAATTGTGGCTTCAGTGCCTTATTCTGATGGTTGCTAATCAATTACTCTGTTTTTGTCTATTGTATACAGATTTCAAAGCACCCCAAATCTTATTTGGAAAAATAATAGAGATGTAAATGAAAAAAAAAAGATGATGTTTTGAGGGAGCATGGCTGATGTGGAGTTGAGCAAGAGGGGATATGAACAAAAAAGCTGAAATGGGAGGGAAGTGGGCTTTGAATATTGAAGAAATGTGGGGAACAGGGTGGGGGGAGGGATAAGAAATTAAGGACAGGATCAAGATTTGAGAGGGTGTTAGCAAAGATAATGTACTGAAATCAGATCAGTGAGGACAGCTCAGGATGAGGAAGGAGAGTTTGCAGCCACACCCCAGGGCAGTCTAATCACCATGCCTTATTTAGTTAGCGATCTTTTTTTGTCTGGGTATTTTAAAGATTTTTCTCTTTATCTTTTTCATATCAACTTTTGGATTAATTTGTGTCAATCCTGCTTTGTGCTCAGAGCAAACTTTTGAGAATTTATGTCTCTCTTAAATCTTAGAAATGTTCTAATTTTCTCTCTCAAGTATTGCTTCTTCACTCTCATCCATGTCTCTTAACAGATTTTTCTGATAATTATCCTTGTTATGGTTTTCCTACAGTTCACTTCCTCTGAGTCCATTTTCACACTGTGTCCAGTCTCTTGTACACTTTGCCTATTAAGTATATTTCAATGAGTATAGATTTCATTTTCAGGGTTTCAAATTATTTTTTCAATAGTTTATTGTTATTTTAATTTCTGCCTGATTTTGTCTCATAATTTCTGTCTCTTTATTGATCATTTCTTCTCACGGAGGATCCTAGACATATTATTTAAAGCCATTTTTAGATTATAATTTTACTTTTGTTTGGAGTAGATTCATGTTTGGTAATTTATTAGTGTATTTTGTTTTGTTTGAGTCTTTTATCGAATTTGATTTCCTCATTTGTACTGGAATTTTTGTTTGCAGGCTCATCTTAAGAGGGAGGTCTTTCCCCACCTCCCTATCCTTGGAAGGTATTTCAATGAGGATGCATTTGACTTCATGTAGGAGGAAATCCAACCAACACTGGTTAAACCATATGAAATGTATTACTGACTTTAGGAGTACAGAGGATGGGTGGTCCCAGGTTCAGTAAGTGGTCCAACAACATCAGGATTCCAGGTCAGTATCTTTCCTTTTCTTCAGCAGTTGCAAGAGGCTGTCTCAGCTTTTGGCATCATGTCATTGCATAATAACATCCCAGGTAACATGGGAGATATAAGCAGAAGACAGCAGTTTTTTCCCCCACAAATGCTTTATTTGGAAGAAAACCTTTCCCAGAAGCCCTGAGCAGTGAGCCTGATTTGGGTCCTTCACCTGGTGTTCAACGCATATATTGCCTGCCTGCTGTGCAAGAACAAAACTCTCAGACATCCCAGACTCATTGAGAGCTTAGCAAGACAGCAGTTCCAGCTTTTAGTCACCACTTTGGATTTCTCCTCCAATTCACATCCATAGACACAGTCATCTTGATTTTGGCTATACTTTTTTTATATTTATTTTTATATTTCACCTGTCATTAACATGTGCTCAGATTGGAGGTAAGGAAAGTGGCTTCAAACGATGTACTTACAATGCTATCTTTTTCTTTTTTATTAAAAAAAATTTTTTTTCAATATATGAAGTTTATTGTCAAATTGGTTTCCATACAACACCCAGTGCTCATCCCAAAAGGTGCCCTCCTCAATACCCATCACCCACCCTCCCCTTCCTCCCACCCCCCCATCAACCCTCAGTTTGTTCTCAGTTTTTAAGAGTCTCTTATGCTTTGGCTCTCTCCCACTCTAACCTCTTTTTTTTTTTTTTTTTTTTTGTCTTCCCGTCCCCCATGGGTTTCTGTTAAGTTTCTCAGGATCCACATAAGAGTGAAAACATATGGTATCTGTCTTTCTCTCTATGGCTTATTTCACTTAGCCTAACACTCTCCAGTTCCATCTGTGTTGCTACAAAGGGCCATATTTCATTCTTTCTCATTGCCATGTAGTATTCCATTGTGTATATAATCCACAATTTTTTTATCCATTCATCAGTTGATGGACATTTAGGCTCTTTCCATAATTTGGTTATTGCTGAGAGTGCTGCTATAAACATTGGGGTACAAGTGCCCCTATGCATCAGTGCTCCTGTATCCCTTGGGTAAATTCCTAGCAGTGCTATTGCTGGGTTATAAGGTAGGTCTATTTTGAATGTTTTGAGGAACCTCCACACTGTTTTCCAGAGTGGCCGCACCAATTTGTACAATGCTATCTTTTTAAAAAAAATATTTATTTATTTTTGGGAGAGCACAAGCAGGGGAAGGGCAGAGAGAGGGGGACAGAGGATCTGAAGCAGGCTCTGTGCTGACAGCAGAGAGCCTGATATGGGACTTAAACTCATGAACTGTGAGATCGTAACTTGAACTGAAGTCGGAGTCTCAACTGACAGAGCCACCCAGGAACCCCTATAATGCTGTCTGGATCCAAGTCCCAGTCCTCTGTCTATTTGGAATTATGGGATGTGAGTTGTGTCTTGGGCAAATGATCAAACTAACACAAATTAACTCACGGATGTGGGCCAGAAGGATAAAGAAGAGAGTCACCATTTATAACCTATATGGATGTAAGGCTTAAACCAGGTGTAGCTTGAATCACCATGACACAAACACCCTCAACAGGATACACGTTCACTTTGGGCTTAAACCAGCCGAAGCTCCAATCAACAGGACACAAACACCCTCAACAAGATACACGTTCACTTTGGGCTTAAACCAGCTGAAGCTCCAATCACCAGGACACAAACACCCTCAACAAGATGCACATTCACTTTGGGCTTAAACCAGCTGAAGCTCCAATCACCAGGACACAAACACCCTCAACAAGATGCACATTCACTTCAGTCCTAAACTAGCTGAAGCTCCAATCACCAGGACAAAAAACACCCTCGAAGGGATACACATTCACTTTGGGCTTAAACCAGCCAAAGCTCCAATCACCAGGACACAAACACCCTCAGCAGGATACATGTTCACTTAGGGCCTAAACTAGCCAAAGCTCCAATCACCAGGACACAAATACCCTCAACAGGATGCACGTTCACTTCGGGCTTAAACCAGCGAAAGCTCCAATCACCAGGACACAAACACCCTCAACAGGATGCACGTTCACTTCGGCTTAAACCAGCCGAAGCTCCAATCACCAGGACACAAACACCCTCAACAGGATGCACGTTCACTTCGGGCTTAAACCAGCGAAAGCTCCAATCACCAGGACACAAACACCCTCAACAGGATGCACGTTCACTTCGGGCTTAAACCAGCCAAAGCTCCAATCAATAGGACACAAACACCCTCAACAAGATACATGTTCACTTCGGTCCTAAACTAGCTGAAACTCCAATCACCGGGACAAAAAACACCCTCGACAGGATACACATTCACTTTGGGCTTAAACCAGCCAAAGCTCCAATCACCAGGACACAAACACCCTCAACAAGATGCACGTTCAATTTAGGCTTAAACCAGGTGTAGCTTGAATCAGCAGGACACAAACATCCTCAACAGGATACACGTTCACTTTGGGCTTTAACCAGCCAAAGCTCCAATCACCAGGACACAAACACTCTCAACAGGATACACATTCACTTCGGGCTTAAACCAGCCAAAGCTCCAATCAATAGGACAAAAACACCCTCAACAAGATGCACGTTCACTTCGGGCTTAAACCAGCCAAAGCTCCAATCAACAGGACACAAACACCCTCAACAAGATGCACGTTCACTTCGGGCCTAAACTAGCTGAAGCTCCAATCACCAGGACACAAACACCCTCAACAAGATAAACATTGGACTTAGGTTTAAAACAGGTGAAGCTCCAATCAACAAGACACAAACACTCTCAACAAGATAATGTTCAACTTACAAGGCCACACTTGTACATTCAGGTTATTAACATTTGAGGGCCGAGACTGTAGCGCAAATGGACCTTCCATAAGATTAGAATTCCAAAATCACCCCTAAAACCATGAATTTTCGTCACTTAGAACTTGAACTGGCTTCATCATGGCAGTTGTGAGGGTCAATATTTAGTCTTGGTTAATTTAAATGGAGCGTGATTTCCTACTTGGAAATGACAGAGGTAGGATACGAATACACTGACCCATGAACCCGCCTTGCTTGCCCATTAGGAACTTCATGGGCATGGGGTGAGGAGGGGGCTGGAGAGTGAGGGGAATCAGAGCTTTGTCTCTTTCCCGTGGGAAGGCCTATGTTACAGATCAGAACAACAAGGCACTTACTTAGTTTAACCTGCTGGTATTTGTTGATCCCTGGCTTTTGTAGACTGGCGGGCTGAGTTTTAGGAACAGAGGTGAGGCTGTTTCCAAGACTTTCTTTCAAAGGCTTTGTTTTCAGAATTCATTTCTCCCTTTTCCTTCAAAGTTAAAAGAAAGTTCTATACAGGTTGTTTACTAGCAGTTTTTCCAAGGGAATTGGAGTTCAGCATTTCAAAGGCCTTGTTTCCAGAATTTTTTTCTTTCCACCCCACTTCCCCCAAGACAAGTTAGTTTTGTGCAATTTACTAGAGTTTTTTTTTAATGCTTATTTACTTTTGAGAGAGAGAGAGAGAGAGAGAGCACACACAAATGGAGGAGGGGCAGAGAGAAGAAGACACAGAATCCAAAGCAGACTCCAGGCTCTGAGCTGTCAGCACAGAGCCCAACGCAGGGCTGGAACCCATCAACCATGAGATCATGACGTGAGGGGAAGTCTCAGACTCAACTGACTGAGCCAGGCACCCTTAAGGGTATTTGAAGGTAGGTAGTGATAGGGCTGTGACGTCTCCTTTGCCAGTTTTTTCCAACTTCGGGTCTGCTGCTGTTTAAGTGAAGAGGGGCTCTGGCTGCTGCCGCGGGAGCATTACCCCCTCCTCACAGTCCAGGGGTCCTTCCAGGACGGTCAGCTTTGGGCTTCTGCTCAAGCCTGATCCCAGCCTCTGACTGCTTCTACCTTCACGTCCCCGTCAGTGTTGTCGCTGGCCCATTGTGTGGGGCTGGCTGAGGACTGCCTCCGCCCTACAGCCCCTCGGGGCTCCACCCATGCACCTGCCGCTGAGCCTGGCCTTGGGGGCCATAACTGGGTCCAGTCGCCCTCTGGTGAGTGGGGCTGTAGCTCCCAGTCACTCAGGCTGCAGCAGTTTCTGAGCCTTCTCCTTTCCCTTGGCCACTTTTAAGGAGGTAATGTTGTGTGCAGCCCCTCACCTCTGTGCTAATTGCTTGTACATGATGAGCTCCCACAGATGGTGGGAAAAGCAACCATGAATTGATTTTGCTTTAAGCTTTAGGGACACAGGTACGGAGGTGTAGGAAGTGGGCGTATCAGGGCTGTGCAACCACAGGAGGCGGCTTTGTCCTGTTGGTTTAGGGAGGCTGCTATAGTCTGGAATAGGGGTTGGCAAACTATGGCCCCAGATTAGCCTGCCACCTGTTGTGAATTACTGGACTTCAATTACAGTTATTTGTTGGTTTACATTTTGTATCGCCAAAATTGGGTAGTTGTACTGGAGATGGTATGGCCCTCAAAGCCCAAAATATTTGCCGTCTGACCCTTTGCAGTAAAAGTTTGGTCTTCAGTTTACTGAGAAGAAACATATGAATTTTGGTAGAGCCCTGAGAGATTCAGGAAACTTTCCTGCACCCCTTATACCTGTTCTGGGTGTGTGAGGTCTTCATGATGCTTATCCATTTACCAAGATAAATCTAAGTGCACTTAACTTTGCCTGGGTCTGACAGGCTGAGTGAGGTTCAGCGTTGACGTGTGCCCCATTAATTCCCTCTGAGATGTTATGTCACTAGAAAGGGAAAGAACTAAAGACAGTGTCATATTAGAAACAAAATATTTGTGATTATTTGCATCTTTGTGAAGGTTTTGGGTTGTTACATTATTTGCTTTGGTGACATCTAGTTAAAGCCAGTAAAAGCCGCTGACCACTCATCCTAACACATTTGTATCAGCACATCCTTCTAGGTGGCCCCAAGGTCAAGGAACCCAGCAGAGCTGCAGGCTACCACAGTGGTCAGTCCAGGGCAATCCTCAAAAGCCATGAGGATAGGAGAACGAGTCTGGCCTTCCTTCTCCTTAGGGTTTCTTCCCATCCATCCCCTGCTCCTGGTGGAATAGCCAAGGCAACAAGGAACCCACAACGTGTAGTTTATCTGCATAGTGTGATGTATCAGCAGGAGCATGGCCAGGTCTGCTCTACCTAAGGCGTTCCTGGGCTTCCTTGTTCAGGATACCGTGTTTCCTTTATAACCCAAGGCTGTTCTCCTTGATTGTGGTGTACCCCTCAAACAAGGGTAAAGAAAGTTTTCTTGAAGCTTGAAAATAAGGCAAAAATATGGGACATTTTAAATTAATAGGCTCAACCAAGAATTATTGTTTATGAGATGTTCCTATGTTTGACCTTGTGTTTTACCATTTATTAAAGCTCAGACATTGTAAAGTTACTTGCTAACTTGAGTTCTGCTTGATAGAAAACAAACCCCCCACAGATTATGGTTTTATTGCTCTGTAGAACAGTAACTAGTTTTGCATCTGGCCTAGCAATCCTTTTTAAAGAATTTCTTTTGTTTTTGTTTTTTCCTGGAAATCTTACTGAAGCATTCTTTTTTAAAATACCTTTTATTGAGGGGCTACCTGGGAGGCTCAGTCGGTTGAGCATCTGACTTCGGCTCAGGTCGTAATGTCCCATTTTGTGGGTTCGAGCCCCGTACTGGGCTCTGTGTTAACAGCTCAGAACCTAAAGCCTGCTTCAGATTATGTTTATCCCTCTCTCTCTGCCCCTCCCCTGCTCACTCTTTCCTTCTCAAAAATACACAAACATTAAAAAAATACCTTTTGAGGATTACGTAGACCTGTTCCTCACATGCTCTACCACCTTACTGGCACATCCTTCTAGTGAAAGGCAGGCATAACTCTGTGATTTTAAGCCTCTTGTCCTTTAATGTACTCTGACCTCCCATTGGCCAAGGCAAATCAAATCAAACTCCAGGGCAATGAACTTCTCCAAAGGATGTGGAAATAAATATTACCTGAACAAGTATCTAACCTATTAAATGGTTAATTTTATGCATCAACTTAACTGGGCCATTCGATGCCTAGACAGATGGGTAAACATGTCTGTGAGGGCATTTCTAGAAGAAATTGAATGAGTAGAGTAAAGCTGATGGCCCTCCTCAGCATAGGTGGGCACCCTCTAATCCACTGAGGAGTTGAATAGAACAAAAAGGCAGAGGGTGGGAGAATTCTTTCTCTGCCTGATGGCTGAACTAAACATCAATCTTCTGTCCTCTGCCTTCAGACTCAGCTGAAATCTGCCCTATCAGCTCTGTGGCTCACAGGCCTTTGAACTACATTACTGATCTTCCTGGCTTCTCTAGCTTGTAGGTGGCAGATTATGGAACTTCTCAGCCTCCTTAATTGCATGAACCAACATTATATATATTGGCTCTGTTTCTCCGGAGAACCGTGACTAATACACCTACTATACAGTGAATGAACTGGAGAATTTCATGAGCAGAACCCATTGCAGGTTCTTAGAACAAATAAAAATGATCATGTGCTATACAAAATATAAAAGCATGCACATTGACTTCTCAGCAAAAGCAAATTGCACCCCCGTGAATGTGTATCTCAGACTTCATTGAGCATAATGGAGATAATGAGTAAATTCAACGAATCCAAACATGATTATGCCATAATCTTGTACTAGTACCCTGTAGAGACTTTTTTATTAATGAATTCCAGTGGTTGCAACTTTGTAGGGAGTAAACAGATCTAGGTGAAGTGATAGAACTTTATATAAGACTAAGTTTAGACCCATTGCAAAAACATTACGATGGAACAGAAAATTTGAAACAGAGGTAGGAGACTCTATAGCCTGGGAGCCAAATCTGGCCCACCCCCCAATTTTTGTAAATAAAGTTTTATTGGAGCATAGTCATGGGCATTCATTCCTTTATGGTAGTCTGTGGCTGCTTTTGTGCTACAATGACAGGGTTGAATAGTTGGAACAGAGATCGCAGGGCCCATGAAGTCTAAAATAGTTTGTTTCTGGCTTTTTTGGTTTATTTTGAGAGAGAGCATGAGAAAGGGGGAGCGACAGAGAGCGAGGGCGACAGAGGATTCGAAGTGGGTTCTGGGCTGTCAGCACAGAGCCGGACGTGGAGCTCAAACTCACAAACTGTGAGATCACGACCTGAGCTGAGGTCAGAAGTTTAACCAACTGAGTTTCCCAGGCACCCCGTCTGTGGCCTTTGACAGAAAATCTTTGTTGACCCTAATCTAGAAGGATGCCACAGGTATGATTTTTGCCTACTCTTGAGTTGCCTCTGGAGACCCCTACACAACCAGCAAGGTGACTGCAAGGGCAGCAGGACAGACCTTGCTAATCCCCCAGTCTGTGGCAGGTGGAGCCTGCTGGGAGCTGTGGGGCAGGGTCTGCCAGAAGGCCTACTGAGAGCTCCTCCCTCCCCCCTCCTTCTCAGGTTTCTTAGAAAAATGTTTTCTGAAAGGAAGAATGTTCTGGGTATTACCATCCCTCAAGAATTGGAAAGGTTTACCTCTGTTATACACCTTGAGCTGAAAACAAGAGATATTTATGTGAAAATGTGAAAACCTCAATTTCAGCAGTAGCGACAGGCACATGCAATGTCAGGCTGCTCTCTCCCCACTGACATTGCCAGTATTAAAAATAGCTGCTCTGTTTGTCCTTCAGCCCTGTATTGAACTGGAGCCTCTGAGCTGAGTTCTCCTTAGCTTCACGCTTAATGAAGCATAATTTGTATTAATAGCAGCTATTAAATCTAGAGTACTTAATAGGAATTTAGAGTGGAGGCCCTGAGTCACTGAGCTCCTCCGGCATGGTCCCCAGAGAGCTGAGCTCAGGCCCGAATGCCGGTGGCAATGAATCTTGGGCCTGGTGAGGTGAAACAGCTGTGGTTGAGCAGGAGGAGGGCAGGACTCAAAATCTCCGGATTCAGCCTGGAGTTTGTCGTGTCCCAGGCCCTGCATTGGTCCCTTGGTGGTGTAACGGCTGTATTCTGGAAAAAAAAGACAGTGCCGGTGCTGGAGAACGGGTGGACCTGGCAGTTTTATAGATGGGCATTCAGATGTCGGTTGTGCTGTGTGACTTGACCCTGGTCCCCTTATCTCTTTGAGCTTCAGTATTTTTTTTTAGCCTGGGAAATGGTGGTAATTGAATGGGTGTAATAAAAGAAATGGGAGTTGCTATGAAGAATAATGAGGAAAGACACACAGAAATGAAGATTTGATGCTGGTTTTGTACCTCTCTGTTGTCGCATCCTTCTATAAAATCAGCTCATTTGTAGATGTAATTCAGAAGGACTTCTGTAGAGAATTACTATGGGAAACAAAATAGCTCCCTTTTATTTTCTTTAAAAATATATATTTTCTAAACGTTTATTTATTTTTGAGAGACAGAGACAGAGTGTGACCACAGGAGGGGTAGAGGAGGAGACACAGAATCTGAAGCAGACTCCAGGCTCTCAGCTGTCAGCACAGAGCCCGACGCGGGGCTCAAAGGCAAGATCATAACCTGAGCCGAAGTTGGACGCTTAACCGACTGAGCCACCCAGGCGCCTCCCTTTTATTTTCTTTTAGAAGTTTATTTATTTTGAGAGAGAGAAATAGCACACAGGCAGGGAAGGGGTGGGGGAGGGGTAGAGAGAATCCCACCAGGCTCTGTGCTGACAGCCTTGGAGCCGGAGGAGGGGCTGCGTGTCATAAACTGTGAGATCTCGATCTGAGCTGCAGTCAAGAGTTTTGGATGCTCGGCGCGCCTGGGTGGCTCAGTAGGTTAAGCATCTGACTTAGGCTCAGGTAATGATCTTACGGTTCGGGAGTGTGAGCCCCACATCAGGCTCTGTGCTGACACCTTGGAGCCTGGAGCTTGCTTAGGATTCTCTGTCTCCCTCTCTCTTCCTCTCTCCCATTTGTGCATGCTCTCTGTTTCTCAAAAATAAATAAACATTAAAAAAGTTTTGGATGCTTAACTGAGCCACCCAGGTGCCCCAATAGCTCTCTTTTAGACCTGCATTAGGAGTATTTCCTTACTTGTCCAAGCCTCCTTCCATTAACACACGTTGTATTTGCATTTTCCCTGTTGTATAATCCCCTCCTCAAATGTCTGTGTCCGTCCCCACCTGCCACCCCATGGGCTCCTTACAGGCATTGGGCAAAGAAAGTATCTTTCTCACTGTGACTTGCCATCGCCTTGCCCAGGGGCTGGCACCACGTACACGTGTGGTCATGAGGTTGCTGTGATCACTGTTATTTTATAATTAAGAAAATGTTAAACACAGGGTCTAAATGTCTGTTTTAATGTCATCCCCAGCTGCTTGTCCTTGGGCAAATCGCTTAGTCTGTCTGGACTTCAATTTCCACATCTGCAAAATGGGGTTAATAATAGTACAACCTCAAAGGTTGTTGAGAAGAATAAGCATAAAAATAAGGCACTTAGTCTGTGCTTCTGCCCTAGAGCTATTCTTACTAGAAGTGCCCCCTGGTTATTACTAGCAGAGCAGGAAAGGCGAGGCATAGTCCCTGCACAGGCTGTAGCTCCTTCTGACGGCTGCATACTCCGTGTGAAAGGCCTTTTCTGTGCTGGCCTGTGGAACTGGTCTGTGTAGTGGAGGCCTGGCTCCACGAATGGCTTCTGCTCAGCAGTATCCTCCCTTTGGAAGATACTATTTGAGGCAAGCCATTAAGCAATGCCCTGGGTCCTTTTAAACGCACCCAGGAGAAAATGCTTTCAACAATATCCAAAAGCCCTTCAAGGGGGAGGACAGCTCTTGTCTTGGACTCAGGCAGCCAGCAGGAAGAGCGGTAGTGAGGACCTGGCCAGATGCAGGCCTGAGCATCCTCACTGAGCGTACATTTCCAAGGAAGTGGTGGTGGGAGAGGGGGAGAGAGTTTTTCCCTCTTTAGCAAATGGTGAGGAGCCCTGTTTCATGAAAAAGCAGACGAGCTTGTAGACTGTCCAGAGTGGGAGCACAGAGCAGGGGGGTTCTACCGGTGATTATTCAATTCTGTGATGCTGGGTTGACTGCAGTGATTCAGTCCCAGAGGTGGGGCTCTTTGTTGGGCTCTGGACATGAAAACCAGAGCTCCCAGGGTATTTGCTCCTCTCTGATGTACAGCTGTGTGTGCACTCTGACCTGGCGTTTCCCCCAGGTCCAGGTATCACAGCCCTTGGGGCAAGAAAGGACTGGACGTTGGCAGAGTGGGAAACTGAGGAGTGACCTAAGGAGACTCGAGGTAGGGCAGTAACAGTACAGCTGGCTCACAAAGCCGGCCGTTTGCTTTCCTGAGCGAGGCACAGGGTGAAGCAGTGGAGAGAAAAGTGGAAACAGAGTCCCCATGCACCTGGCAGTGGACCCAGCTTTGGTGAAAATAATACAAGATGATGAACACAAAAGTAGGTAAAAAGTACATGTTTATTTAGAGGAAGAAAGACATTGCAGATTTTAAAAGCTGACAAAAACAGGCAAATAATAATGTGCTTGAATTAACAGCCAGATGCAGCTCTGGAAATTTTTTTACTAACCTATTTTGATTGCGTATTCTTTGATTGTCAATTCAGATGGGGACAATTTTGTAATGTTTTTTTCTGTGAGGACAGAAAGGTGATTCAGTCTCCCCTCTTGCATAGTTTATCAGACTTTGCTGTATGTTATTGGTAGTTTAGGAAAACATTTTTCATCCTCATGAATCATTAGAGTATGTCATGGAAATGTGAGGATTGTTGTAAATTTGGAAAACTTCTCTATGTCCAGTATATGGAATGTATTTCCTTCTGCTTATTTCTTGTTTGGTAGTGTTCTGATCCTCCTCATATATATATATTTTTAATCTCTTCTGTTAGTCCATGATCTGCACTTTTTGGATACCATGATGCCTTCCTTATCTGCATTTGGAATGTCAGCATTTCAATCTAGTGTGATGTAAGAGCTTTAGACATTTTGGGGCTCCTGGGTGGCTCAGATAAACATCTGACGTCAGCTCAGGTTATGATCTCATGGCTCATAGGTTTGAGCCCTGCATTAGGCTCCGTGTGGACGGTGGGGAACCTGCTTGGGATTCTCTCTCTGTGCCCTTCCCTACTTGCGCGTGCATGTGCGCACACGTGTGCTCTTTCTCTCTCCAGCCGGAAAAAAAAAAAAGTTTAGACGTTTTGAGGCCTCTGCTAGTCTTTCAGTTGATATTTTTGGCTTCTGTTAGGATACTTCCTTTCTGTTGTATTTGAGTTTTGGAATGATCGTTACTTCTCAAAAAATACACAAAATCTGTAATTAAGGAACACAAAGAAATCCAAATATATTTTTAAATGCTAGTACTTTGTATTTGCATAATTGTGAAATCAACTTATTTTTATACGATCTACATTGACTGTGTAGGAGTTTAGCCAGGCAAATTTCTTCAGGCCATTTTCCTGCATCCGTGGTAAATTTGTATGCAGTTTTATCTGAAACTTCCAGATTTTTTAGAGGAGAAATTGTGTCAGATATACTAAGATATGCCCTGATTCACGGGGACATTTAAATAAAGCTGTTTTCTACATAGACGTGTTTTCTGTTTGTATTATTGCTGCAGGTTTGTGCCCTATAGCACAAGAATTATAAAATTTATTTTGTTACATTCCCATAACAAATAATTTTAAAATGTATGCCAACTTTATCATTGTATATACAACATTATTAGGTGTATTCTGAGAAGAGAGACATTTTTATCTAGCATAGCACTGTCTAGGAGAGGGTGGATAGGCAATGAAGCCTTTACTTATAATTGTAATCTTCCTGTGATTGTAAGAGTGTTTAAGAGACCAGCTCTGACTCTATGAATTTTGAACTTGGTTTCTCTTCCACCCCCAGGTGCTGTGGATCGTGTTTATACATGTCATCTCTGGACTTGTGCCTTTGTACAAGATGGTGGAGGGATCAGCACAGTGGGCAGTAAGTGACCACCCAGCCCTTTTGTAAAATATCCACTAAACTGATTGCACAGCTGCTCCAATGCCACCTACAGGAAGGGAAATGACCCAGAGAGGAAGTCAGCTGGTGAATGACAGCATTATTAACTGATTACGTTCACATATCTTATTTTGGACAAATCATGTGACCATGAGAACACATTGTTGAGGCTGCCATCAGGGTGTTGGGAAGGGGCTAGGCAAGTGAGGAGCACTGAGGAAAGCACCCTCAGCTTTGTTGGGGAATCTACCTTAGGTGCCCATAGGAGCTCATACAGGAGGGAGGGAGCAAGGGAGCCAGGCTAGGAGACAGGCCACGCAGGGTGATAAGATGGATCTGTGTCAGAGGGAAGCAAGGACAGTGGAGAGTCAGAGAGGCAGGACCTAGCTCAGCAGAGAGGGCAGGGAAGGCATCCTTGAGGATATGGTGTCCAAGCTGAAACCCAAATGGTGGCCAGTGCTTAGCTGGATAAAAAGACGAGAGAGGCATTTCAGGGAGAGGGCACATTGAGAGCAAGGGCCCAGAGGTATGGGTGTTTGCAGAGTACAGAATGCACAAGCAGTTTGGTATGGCTGGAATTCAGAGTGCCAGGAGAGGAGAAGAAAGAGGTTCAAAAGAAAAGCAGAGGGGGGATGGCAAAGGACGTAGAGACCATGGTAAAGGGAGGATGGGCCCTGGGAGGTACTGGAAGATGCAAGTGTGATTTGCATTTAGAAGGCTCACTTGAAGCAGGGTGGAATTGGAAAGGAGTGGGGAGAGACTAGGTTGGTGCATAGCCTGTGGGAGAGTGGCTGCATATGAGTAGAGTAGTAGTTTTTTGTTTTTTGTATTTTTAGGGAAAAAAAAATAAGGAATGAGGGGGAAAAAACCTTTGGATGAGTGGGGATTTCCAAGGGTAACAACCCAGGTGTTTGGGTTGATGGTGATGTCAAATGAGGGGACAGAGGAAGAGAAGCAGATAAGATGATGAGCTGCTTGAGGTTCTTAGAGTAAAGATGCCCCGTGAACAGGGGCGCCTGGGTGGCGCAGTTGGTTAAGCGTCCGACTTCAACCAGGTCACGATCTCGCGGTCCGTGAGTTCGAGCCCCGCGTCAGGCTCTGGGCTGATGGCTCAGAGCCTGGAGCCTGTTTCCGATTCTGTGTCTCCCTCTCTCTCTGCCCCTCCCCCGTTCATGCTCTGTCTCTCTCTGTCCCAAAAAATAAATAAACGTTGAAAAAAAAATAAAAAAAAAATGCCCCATGAAGGGTCTTCAAATACACCCACCTCACAGGTGAGGAACCTGCCCTAGTGATGACTTTTGCAAGTCAGTGAAGCCAGAAGCAGGCATGAGCTCCTCGAAGGAGTCAGTGGGAGGTGAAAGAATCAAGGGCATAGCACCAAACCCTGAAAACACTAATACTGAAGGCAGAGAAGAGAAGCGTGTGTAGGACACTGGGAAGAAAATGGTAAAGTGTAGGAGAAAGATCAGTCTCCAGGGAAGTTTTCCTGAATTTGGGCATGACCTGGAAAAGGAGAGGATGAGGCAGAGCTTGGGGAAGGCCACATAACAGCAAGCATGTTTTCCTTTTTACAGTTCCACATGATTTTCCACATTGGCAGCATCTGGTGATTGGAGGGGCCAACTACTTCCACTACTTGCATTCTCTTTTTATTTTTGTCTCAGAGGGACTATACAACTACAGTGTTCTCAGTACCTAAGGCAGACATTTCCTGAAACTAGCAGAGAATGTGGATAAATACAAAATGTTGAGGTTTTGCCTACAATGATCCTGTAGGTATCTCTGTGGCCTAAAATGTGAATTTACTTTGCACATGCATTTGAATTTACTAATGACAATATTTAACTCTTAGAATAGTAGTTTTGTGTTGTATTCTGTGTAGAGGAGTATAGATACTCGTTATCTCAGTTAATTAGAATAATGCTATGTAGTTTAACACAGCAGAAGTTTATTTCCCAGTCATAATTCCTATCTGGGATAGGGTCCGTTGGAGTTTGGCACTCTAAGGCTATTCAGGGATCCAGGCTGACAGAAGGTACATCATCTTGAAGCTCCACCATTTGGAACACTTGGCTTCCTCAAGCACCGGACAGACAAAAAGAGAGCTGTTGTATCATGCCCTGGCTCTATAGTGCTTTGTCCCAGAAGGTCATGTATTGCTTTGATGACCAGCTCTTTGGCCCAGACAAGTCACACAACCCCATCTAACTGCCTAGGAGTTGGGATGTGGAGGAGTACATCCATATATGGTGGGCAGTGTATCTCTGCCACACCCAATATTGTATAAATCCAAAGTCCCCCAAACCAATGTAGGTCGGAAAGTAGAAACAAAACAATAAGAAAATACCTTTCAATTAATATGAACAAGTATTCATGAAATACTTTCGTTGCAAATTATCTAAACAAATACAAATGGAAATGCATCTGTATCATTTTACAATGTCTGGTTTCATTGGAAGCAATTTATTTTTTTAAAACCCTAGTAATTTAGATTTTGACATCATATTTGTAATATTAATTGTAATACCACATTGACATTCCACTTATATATTTTCCAATATTAATTTAATTAAGAGTAACTAGAGGATTTTTTATTGTCATTTTTATATGAAAGTAAGTATACGAAATTGAGAAAATTACAGTAAAAAAGTTTTAGCTATTTTGCTTTTGTGGTAAAACCCAATCGTAGCATAATTTAAATATGTCATGATATGTTTCTATCTTTGCTTTCTGTAATAAGTGCACAAATACTACAGAGATAAAACACAGTCACTTATAAGAAATTGAGTTTCAACAAAAACTTAATTCACCAACAGATTTTTTTCTCATTCTAATTTATAAGGAAATTACTAGGCTGTGGAATGTTAAATTTCCCAGTTTTATTATACAATACATTTTTATTTGGAAGGAAAAGCATTCAGTACCAAGTTCTATGTCTGGAATTCCTAATCATTTAGAGAAAACAAAGCTCATAGGTAAGATTTTTTTTTTTTAAGAAAAGTTTTAGGTGATAGTTTCATTTACTTTTCTGGGCCCAGAATCTACCATTTCCAATATTGAAAGTGACACTTTGATCATTTTTAAAAAAGATTTTTGGCCTTATGTAAAGAGAACCCCCCCCCCCCCAACCTTTGGGTCTCCTTTACTCACACTCAGGAGACTTCTGATCACATGTGTGGGGTTTCTCTACATCAAACAATTCTCTGTGACTTTGGCTGGGTGTCCTGTAATTCATTTCAATTCGAATGTTTTTTTTAATATCCATTTATTTTTGAGAGAGAGACAACGTGAGTGGGGGAGGGGCAGAGAGAGAGGGAGACACAGAACTTGAAGCAGACTCCAGGATCTGAGGTGTCAGCACAGAGCCTGACGCAGGGCTTGAACCCATGACCGTGAGATCATGACCGGAGCCAAAGTCGGATGCTTAACCGACTGAGCCACCCAGGTGCCCCTAGTTCATTTCAATTCAGACACCATCTACTTGGAGTCAGAATCAGATCCCACATGCTGAGGGCTCAGTCCCATAAGACTGCCCAACTTCAGGTGCCAATCACAAGTCCCAGGTTGTCACCTGTACTTCTGATTGGTTATAAATCAGGGTTCCTATAGTCCTCTCCTTGGGCTTGATAATTTGCTGGAATGGCTGATAGACTCTGGGAAACTGTTAGGTTTACAGGTTTATTAGAATATGAAAAGCATATAAATGAACAGCCAGATGAAGAGAGAGGGTGAGGCCTGGAAGGGTTCTGAGCACAGGAGCTCTTAGCCCTTTGGGATTGGAGTGTGCCACTCTCCTGCCATGCAGGTGTGTTTACCAACCCAGAAGCTCTTTGAACCCAGTATTGAGAATTTTATGGAGGATCACATAAGCTTGATTGACCATTAACTCAAATCTCAAGCCCCTCTCCCCTTCCCAGAGGATGGGGACTGGGGTGAAAATTCCAAGCTGCTAATCATTATTCAGTCTTTCTGGTGAGCAGCTCCCATCCAGGAGCCCACCAAGTTACCTAAGTAGAACAAAAGACTATCCTCTCACCCAGGAAATTCCGAGGGATTTAGGAGTCCTGTGTCAGGAACCAGGGTCCAAGACCGAATATTAGAACAAAACATGCTTTAGAAGTTCTTGGCTTCTCTCATCCCTGAAACGCAGTTAGATCAGCACCAAACCATTTTGCACACCTGGGAAATTGATCTGAGGATTAACACAAAAATCTGCATAACTTGAGCCATAGAACTTGGCAGGTATGTAGTACAGAAAGGTGAGCTGGGGCGGGGGGAGAAGCCACTGAGGTTTGAGACCTGTTTTTGCAAAGGGAGGACAGAGAAGGGGGGGAGACTCTGTCACACTGGAAGAGTACAGGAAAAGAACTCCCCCCAAAAGTAACTGGAAAGAAATAATGGAAACACTCACAGGGACTGAATAAGAAATCTGTTCCCTAAAACCATTGATGAGGAGAAATCAGGGGGGTTCAATACTGTAAGGACTCTATAAATAGACAAGAGCAGAGTCAGAAATTCCAGAGCCCAATACCTGGCAGTGCTCTGGTGGGGAGGAGGGGCAAATCCCCAGGAGCAGGCAGTGAGGTTTGAGGGGTTCATGGGCCACACAGGGAGAAGTGGTTTCCCTGCTTGGAGGGCATTCAGCCTCCCCACAGGCAGAGGTCCCAGCAGACCCTAGAGGACAGCCACATTTGCTGGTATTTCTACAAAGATGCTCGGTGTGGTGAAACCTGGTGCTGGCTGTGTTGTGATTTTCCATAATCTTTGAACCTTTGCCGCTGCTGATGGCATGAAAGTTTTGTGAGGCAAGCCACAGCACCCAACCACAGTCTCTGAACCTCTGCCACAGGCAGATTGCACGAGCATTCTCTGGGGCAAGCTGGTAACTGGCCATTGCTCAGAGAGGCACTCCCCCTGAGGGTCAGAGCAGGTCCAAGCTGCAGGGTTCCCAGAAGTGAGAGCCCCATATGAGGTAAGATTCAGGAGGGAGGTGCTACATGGCAGGGTGATCGATGGCTTGGACACGGAGAGTGTGGAAGTGTGGAGTGAACAGAAGCCTGAGACGGGTGGGGTGCTTGATTGCTGGTCAGTGAGAGCATGGAGTTCCTGGGCCAGAAACTAGGAAGCTGGGTGTAAGCATTTTCACCTCTCCTGGGCATGCACATACAAGTGCAAATGCTGATTACTGATACACCCCAGTAAGCTAATCAGCACCACCTAGTGGAGAATAGAACTGTTACAGCAAGCCCCACCCAATTGTGCTCTCCAAACACATGCCCTAGAGGAGCAACACAAGTCTCTCTGTGTAGTGTATAGACTATAGAGTGCTTCATAGCTTGAGTTCTGGGGGAAACTAGATGTAACTTCATTCAGGTTTTATTCTGTTTGCTAGTTCATCTATACGTTTTTGTTTTTGCTTTTAAATTGTTTTTTTTTTTTCTTGGATACAGAAAGAAACATTTTTATTTTCCATTAAAATTTTTTTGGATTCTTTTTACTATACTTTTAATTTTTTGGTAACTTTTAACATTCTATTTTACTTCATTTCATCTTATTTTATTTTCTACTTTTTTTATTTTTCTTTTCTTTCTCTGTTTTCTCTATTCTATAAAGCTTCTTTCAACAACCAGAACAAAACAGACCTAGGATCTACCTTCCTTTATTTGATTTTATGTATTTTTAATTTTTAAACTTTAATTTTTATATTATTTCATTCTTTTTCTTCCTCCAAAATGACAAAATGAAGGAATTCATCCCAAAACAAAGAACAGGAATAAATGACCACCAGGGGCTTAATCCACAGATATAAGTAAGATGTCTGAACTAGAATTTAGAATCATGATAATAATAGTAGTTGGGGTTGAAAAGCATAGAATCACTTTCTGCAAAGATAAAAGAAGTGAAATCTAGTCAGGATGAAATTAAATATGCTATAACTGAGATGCAGTCTCAAATGGATGCAGTGGTGGCAAGGGTGGATGGAGCAGAGCAGAAAATCAGTGATATAGAAGACAAAATTATGGAGAATAATGAAGCAGAAAAAAGAGGGAAACTAAGGTGGAAGAGCACAATGAAAGAATTAGAGAACTCAGTGACTTATTAAAAAAGAATAACATCTGAATCCTAGGAGTTCCAGAAGATGAAGAGAGAGAAAAAGGGGTAGAAGGTTCATGTGAGTCAGTTACAGTGGAAAACTTTCCTAATCTGGGGAAAGACACAGATCTCAAAATCCAAGAAGCACAGAGAACTCCCATTAGATTCAACAAAAATCGACCATCAACAAGGCATACTATAGTCAAATCACAAAATACTCAAGCAAGGAAAGAATCATGAAAGCAGCAAGGGGAAAAAAAAGTCCTTAACCCATAAGGGAAGACTGATCAGGATCACAGCAGACCCATCCACAGAAACTTCAGGCCAGAAAGGAGTGGCAGGATATATTCAATGTGCTGAATTGGAAAAATATGCAACCATGAATTCTTTACACAGTAAGGCTCTTATTCAAAATCGAAGGAGAGACAGAGTTTCCCAGACAAAAATTAAAGGAGTTTGTGACCACTAAACCAGCCCTGCAAGAAATTTTAAGGGGGACTCTCTGAGCGGAGAAAGGATGAAACAAAAAAGACCAAAAGCAAGGAAGACTATAAAGGACCAGAGACCACCACCAGAAACTCCAACTCGACAGGCAACACAATGACAATAAATTTGTGTCTTTCAGTACTCTAAATATCACTTGACTAAATGCTCCAATCAAAAGACTTAGGGTATCAGAAATGGATGGATAAGAAAACAAGACCCATCTGTATGCTGCTTACAAGAGACCCATTTTAGACCTAAAGACAATTTCAGATTGAAAGGGGATGGAGAACCATCTATCATGCTAAGAAAGCTGGAGTAGCTGTACTTACATCAGACAAACTAGATTTTAAAATAAAGACTGTAACAAGAGGTGAAGAAGGGCATTATATCATAATTAAAGGATCTGTCCACTGAGAAGATCTAACGTTGTAAACATTTGTGCCCCAAAGTGAAAGCACCCAAATGCATAAATTAGTCAACATAAACTCATTGATAATAATACCATAATAGTAGGGGACTTCAACACCCCACTTACAACAATGGACAAATCATCTAAGCAGAAAATTAACAAGGAAACAATGGCTTTGAATGATGCACTGGACCAGATGGACTTAACAGATATATTCAGAACATTTTATCCTAAAGTAGCAGAATACACATATGGAACATTCTCCAGAATAGATTACATACAGGACACAAATCAACCCTCAACTAATACAAAAAAAAAAAACCCAAACAAACACAACAAAAAAACCTGAGATCATACATGCATATTTTCAGAACACAGCGCTTTGAAATTTGAAATCAACCACAAGAAAAAATTTGGAAAGACCATGAATACTTAGAGATTAAAGAACATTCTCCTGAAGAATGAATGGGTTAACCAAGAAATTACAGAGGAAATTGAAAAGTACATGGAAGCCAATGAAAATGATAACATGATAGCCCAAAACCTCTGGGATGCAGCAAAGGTGGTTGTAAGCAATCCACGCCTTCCTAAAGAAGGAAGAAAGGTCTCAGACACACAACCTAACATTACACCTTAAATAGGTGGAAAAAGGACAGCAAATAAAGCCCCCAAACAGCAGAAGATGGGAAATCTAAAGATTAGAGCAGAAATCAATGATAACAAACAAAAAAAGAAAAAAGAAAACAAAAACAGATCCATGAAACCAGGAGCTGGTTCTTTGAAAGAATTAACAAAATTGATAAACTCCTAGCCAGATTGATCAAAAAGAAAAAGGAAAGGACCCAAATAAATGAGATCACAAATGAAAGAGGAGAGATCACAACTTACACTGCAGAAATACAATAATGAGAGAATATTATGAGCAATTATATGCCAATAAATCAGGCAATTTGGAGGAAATAGACAAATTCCTAGAAACATATAAACTACCAAAACTGAAACAGGAAGATGTAGAAAATTTGAACAGACCTGTAACCAGGAATGAAATTGAATTACTAATAAAAAAAATATCCCAAAAAACAAGAGTCCAGGGCCGGATGTCTTTCCAGGAGAATTCTATCAAACATTTAGAGAAGAGTTAACATCTATTCTTTTGAAGATGTTCCAAAAAATAGAAATGGAAGGAAAACTTCTAAACTCATTCTATGAGGCCAGCATTACTTTGCTTCCAAAACCAGACAAAGACTCCACTGAAAAGGAGAACTACATACCGATTTCCCTGACGAACATGTGTGCAAAAATTCTCAACAAGATACTATCCAAACAGATCCAACAATACGTTAAAAGAATTATTCATCGTTACCAAGTGGGATTTATACCTGGGATGCAGGGCTGGTTCAATATCCACAAAACAATCATTGTGATTCATAACATCAATAAAAGGACAAGAATCAATAAAAACCCTCAAGAAAGTAGGGATAGAAGGATCATACCTCAAGATCATTAAAACTATATATGAAAGACCCACAACTAATATCATCCTCAATGGAGATATACTGAGAGCTTTCCCCCTAAGGTCAGGAACATGACAGGTATGTCCATTCTCGCCACAGTTATTCAACATAGTGTTGGAAGTCCTAGCCTCAGCAATCAGACAACACAAAGAAATAAAAGGCATCCAAATTGTCAAGGAGGAAGTCAAAATTTCACTATTCACAGACAACAAATACTGTATGTGGGAAACCCAAAAGATTCCACCAAAAAAACTGCTAGAACTGATTCATGAATTCAGCAAAACATCAGGTTATAAAATCAATGTACAGAAATCAGTTGCATTTCTATACACCAATAATGAAGCATCAGAAAGAGAAATCAACGAATTGATCTAGTTTACAGTTGCACCAAAACTGATAAAATATCTAGGAATAAACCTAACCAGAGAGGTGAAAAATCTATACACTGAAAACTATAGAAAGCTTATGAAAGAAATTGAAGAAGACAGAAAAAAATGGAAAAATACTGCATGGTCGTGGGTTGGAAGAATATTATTAAAATATTGATACTAACCAAAACAATCTACATATTCAAAGCAATCCCTATCAAAATAACACCAGCATTCTTCACAGAGTTGGAACAAACAATCCTAAAATTTGTATGGAATCAGAAAAGACCCCAAATAGCCAAAGCAATCTTGAAGAAGAAAACCAAGCTGGAGGCATGGCAATTCCGGACTTGAAGCTGTATTACAAAGCTGTAATCATCAAGAAAGTATTGTACGGGCACAAAAACAGACACACAGATCAATGGAACAAGACAGAGAATCCAGAAATGGACCCACAGACATATGGCCAGCAAATCTTTGACAAAGCAGGAAAGGATATCCAATGGAATAAAGACCGTCTCTTCAGCAAATGGTGCTGGGAAAACTGGACAGCAACATGCAAAATAATAACATGGACCACTTTCTTACACCATACATAAAAATAAGCTCAAAATGGGTGAAAGATCTAAACGTAAGACAGGAAGCCATCAAAATCCTAGAGGAGAACGTGGGCAAAAATCTCATTTACCTTGGGCACAGGAACTTCTTACTCAACAAGTCTCCAGAGATAAGCAACAAACAAAAATGAGCTTTTGTGACCTCATCAAGATAAAAAGCTTCTGCACGTTGAAGGAAACAATCAGCAAAACTAAAAAGCAACCAGTGGAATGGGAGAATGACATATCAGATAAAGTGTTGGTATCCAAATCTATAAAGAACTTATCAAACTCAACACCCAATAAACCAAATAATCCAGTGAAGAAATGGGCAAAAGACATGAATAGACACTTCTCCAAAGAAGACATCCAGATGGCTAATGGACACATGAAAAAATGCTCAACATCACTCATCAGGGAAATACAAATCAAAACCACAATGAGATACCACCTCACACCTGTCAGAATGGCCAGCATTAACAACTCAGGCAACAACAGACATTGGCAAGGATGCAGAGATAGGGGAACACTTTTGCACTGCTGGTGGGAATGCAAATTGGTGCAGATACTCTGGAAAACAGTGTGGAGGTTCCTCAAAAAATTAAAAATAGAGCTACCTATGACTCAGCAATTTGTCCAAAGGATTTGGATAGTACTTATCCAAAGGATACAGATGTGCTGTTTCGAAGGGGCACATGCGCCCCAATGTTTATAGCAGCACTATCGACAACAGCCAAAATATGGAAAGAGCCCAAATATCCATTGACTGATGAATGGATAAAGAAGATGTGGTATATATATATATACAATGGAATATTACTTGGAAATCACAAAGAATGAAATCTTGCCATTTGCAACATTGGGAATGGAACTAGAGTATATTATGCTAAATGAAGTAAGTCAGAGAGAGACAAATATCATATGACTTCACTCATGGAATTTAAGATACAGAATAGATGAACATAAGGGTAGGGAAGCAAAAATAATATAAAAACAGGGAGGGAGACAAAACAGAAGAACAAACTGAAGGTTGCTGGAGGGGTTTTGGGTGGGGAGATGGGCTAAGCGGGCAAAGGGCATTAAGGAGGCATTTGTTAGGATGAGCACTGAGTGTTATATGTAGGGGATGAATCACTAGATTTTACTCCTGAAATCATTGCACTATATGCTAATTAACTGGGATATAAATTAAAAAGAAAAAAGAACAAAACATGCTCTTAGTGTTCTTATTAAGAAAATACAAGGGTATAGGAACCCTGTGTCAGGAACTTGCAGCTCTTTACAAATACTTGCATGTATTTCTTTTTTTCCTGTCAGAATATATTTATTTTCAAGGAAACTTGTTTTAAGTTTATTTATTTCAGAGAGAGAGAGAAGGAAGGAGGGAGGGAGAGAGAGAGAGAAGGAAGGAGGGAGGGAGAGAGAGAGAGAAGGAAGGAGGGAGGGAGAGAGAGAGAGAGAATTTCTGAGAGAGGGAGAGAGCACTTGTGTGTGAGCAGGGGAGGGGCATAGAGGAAGAGGAAGAGAGTAGATCCCATGCAGACTCCACACTATTCGTGCAGAACCCAACATGGGACTCGAACTCATGAAATGTGAGATTATGACCTGAGCTGAGATGAAGAATCAGAAGCTCAACTAACAGCCACCCAGGTGCCCCATCTAAGGAAACTCTCTAAATGAAGTTTTTTTTTTAAATCTTTATTTTAATTCCAGTATTGTTAACGTGCAGTGTTATTAGTTTCAGGTGTACAATGTCACGATAAAACAATTCTGTATGTTATTCATTGTTTATCAAGATAAGTGTACTCTTAATTCCCTTCACTTATTTCACCAATTCCCCCACCCACTTCACCGCTGGTAACCATCAGTTCTGTGCAGTTAATAATTTATTTTTTGGTTTGTCTTTTTTCCCTTTATTCATTTGTTTTATTTCTTAAATTCCAAATATGAATGAAATCATTGGTATTTGTCTTTCTCTGACTTATTTTGCTTAGCAGAACACTCTATGGCTCCACCCATGTTGTTGCAAATGGCAAGATTTCATTCCTTATTATAGATGAATAATATTCCATTCTATCTATACAACATCTTTATCCATTTATCTATTGATGGATACTTGGGCTGCTTCCATAATTTAGCTATTGGAAATAACGCTGCAATAAACATAAGGTTGTATATATCTTTTCAAATTAGTGTTTTCCTATTCTTTGGGTAAGTAGCCAGTAATGCAATTACTGGCTCATATGGTGGTTCTCTTTTTTATTTTTTTGAGGAACCTCTATACTATCTTCCACAGTGGCTGCACCAGTTTGCATTCCCACCAACAGTGCAAGAGGGTTCCTTTTTCCCCATAACCTTGCCAATACTTGTTGTTTCTTGTGGAGTTTTTTGTAGTCATTCTGATAGGTATGAGGTGGTATCTCATTGTGGTTTTGATTCACATTTTCATGATGATGAGTGATGTCGAGCATCTTTTCATGTGTCTGTTGGCCATCTTTATATCTTCTAAAAGAAGAATATGGAGAAATGTCTGTTCATGTTTTCTGCTCATTTTTAATTGGATTATTAGTTTTTTGGGTATTGAGAGGTATATCTTAATTATATATTTTTAATGCTAACCTTTTATTGATATCATTTGCAAATATCTTCTCCCATTCAGTATGTCATATTTTAGTTTTCTTGGTTGTTTGCTGTGCAGAAACCTTTGATGTAGTCCCAATAGTTGTTTTTTGCTTTTGTTTCCATTGCCTCAGGAGACCTATCTATGATGATGTTGTTATAGCCAGTGTCAGAGAAATTACTATTTATGTTTTTTTCTAGATTTTTATGGTTTCAGGTCTCACATTTAGGTTGTTAATTCATATTGAGTTTATTTTTGTGTATTGTATAAGAAAGTAGTCCAGTTTCATTTTTTTGCCTGTAGTTGACCAGTTTCCCCAGCACCATTTGTCGAAGAGACTGCCTTTTCCCCATTGTGTATTCTTGCCTCCTTTGTTGACGATTAATTGACCCTCTAATTGTGGGTTTATTACTGGCCTCTTTGTTCTGTTGATCTATGTGTCTGTTTTTGTGCCACTACCAGACTGTTTTGATTATTGTAGCTTTGTAATATAACATAACTTGAAGTCTGGGATTGTGATATCTCCAGCTATACTTTTTCATACTTGCTTTAGCTGTTCAGAGTCCTTTGTGGTTACATATAAATTTTGGAATTGTTATAGTTTTGTGAAAAATGTTGTAGATGTTTTGATAGGGATTGTGTTAAATCTGTAGATTGCTTTGGGTGGTATGGACATTTTAATAATATTTATTCTTCCAATCCATGAGAATGGAATGTCTTTCCATTTCTTTGTGTCCTCTTCAATTTCTTTCTTCAGTGTTTTATAGTTTTCAGACAGGTCTGTCACCTACTTGGTTTATTCCTAGGTATCTCCAGTTTTTTTGGTGCAGTTAGTGGGATTGTTTTCTTAATTTCTTTTTCTGCCACTTCATTTTTAGTGTATAGAAATGCATTGGATTCCTGTGCAGTTTGTATTCTGTGTATTCATTGATTTTGTATTCTGTGACTTTAGTGAATTCATTTATCAGTCTAGTAGTTTTTGGGAGGAATCTGTAGGGTTCCTGTATAGTATCATGCCATTGCAAATAGTGTAAGTTTTGCTTCTTCCTTACGAATTTGGATGAGTTTTATTCATTTTTCCTATCCGATAGCTGTGGCTAAGACTTCCAGTACTCTGTTGAGTAAAAGTCGTGGGAATGGACATCCTTTTCTCAGTTCTGATCTTAGGGGAAAAGTCTCATGTTTTCCCCATTGAGTATGATGTTAGATGTGGGTTTTTCCTGTATGACCTTTATTAAGTTGAGATATCTTCCATCTACACTTACTTTATTGAGGGTTTTTCACTGTGAATGGATGTTGTACTTTGTCAAATGCTTTCTCTGCTTCTATTGAAATGATAATATAGTTTTTGTCCTTTCGCTTGTTGATGTGATATATCATCTCACATTAATTGATTTGTGAATATTGAATCACCCTTGCATCCCACGAATAAATCCCACCTCATTGTGGGGAATGATTTTTTTTTTAATCTGTAGTAGCAGATTTGGTTTGCTAATATATTGTTGAGGATTTTTATGTCTCTGTTTATCAGAGATATTGGCCTGTAGTTCTCTTTTTTGTAGCATCTTTAACTGGTTTTGGTATCAGGGTAATGCTGTGCTCATGGGATGAATTTGTCTTCTATTCTTTGGTAGAAAAGTTTGGTAGAATTCACTTGTGAAGCTGTGTAGTCCTGGACTTTAATTTTGGTAATTTTTTGATTATTGATTCAGTCAATATCTTTGCTGATAATTGGCATGTTAAAATTATATTTTCCTGATTCAATTTTGGGAGGATCTATATTTCTCAGAATTTATAAGTTTCTTCTAGGTTGTCCAATTTGTTGGCATATAATTTTTTATAATATTTTCTTACAATCCTTTGTATTTTTATTTTGATATTTCCCCTCTTTCATTTCTGATTTTATTTGAATCCCCCCCCCCCTTTTGATGAGTTTGGCTAAAAGTTTTCAATATTGTTGATCTCTTCAAAAAACCAGTTCCTGGTGTCATTGATCCGTTCTATTTTTTTATTTTCTATTTCATTTATTTCTTCTCTCATCTTTATTTTATCCTTCCTTTTGCTGGTTTGGGGTTGTTTGTTGTTTTTCTATCTCCTTTAGGTGTAATGTTGGGTTGTTTATTTGAGATTTTTACTGCTTCTTGAGGTAGGCCTGTATTGCTATAAACTTCCCTCTTAGAGTAGCATTTGCTGCATCCCAAAGATTTTGGAGCATTATGTTTCATTTGTTTCTGTGTATAGTTTTATTCTTTTATTTCCTGATTGACCCATTTATTGTTTGGGTATGGTATTTTTTAAATGTTTGTTTATTTATTTTGACAGAGAGGGAGAGAGAGAATCCCAAGTAGGCTCTGCACTGTCAGCACAGAGCCCAACGTGGGGCTCGATCTCACCAACCCTATGATCATTATCTGAGCCGAAATCAAGAGTTGGATGCTCAACCATTTGAGCCACCCAGACACTCCTAGTAGTATGGCATTTAACCTACATGAATTTGTGGTCTTTCCAGAATTTTTCTTGTGGTTGGTTACTAGTTTCACAACATTGTGCTCAGAAAAGATGCATGGTGTCCCTTGGATCTTTTTGAGTTTGATAAAGTTTTCTTTGTGACTTAGTATATGATTTATTCTGGAGAATGTTTCATGTACACTTAAAAAGAATGTGTATTCTGCTGTTTTAGGATGGAATGTTCTGAATATATGTTAGATCCATCTGGTCCAATGTGTCATTCAAAGCCACTGTTTCCTTGTTGATTTTCTATTTGGATGATGTGTCCATTGATGGTAAAAGGAGTGTTAAAGTCCCTTGCTATTTTTCTGTTACTCTACATTATTTCCTTTATGTTTGTTATTAGCTACTTTATGTATTGGGTGATTCTATGTTGGGTGCATAAATATTTACAATTGTTCTATCTTCTTGTTGGATTATCTCCTTTATGATTATATAATGTCCTTCTTTGTCCTTTGTTATAGTCTTTGTTTTATAATTTTTTTAACGTTTATTTAGTTTTGAGAGAGAGAGAGAGAGAGAGAGAGAGAGAGAGAGAGAGAATGAGAACGAGAATGAGGGAGGGTCAGAGAGAGAGAGACACACAGAATATGAAGCAAGCTCCAGGCTCTGAGCTGTCAGCCCAGAACCCGATGCGGAGCTCTAACTCAAGAACCATGACATCATGACCTGAGCCAAAGTCAGATGCTCAACTGACTGCACCACCCAGGTGCCCCTACAGTCTTTGTTTCAAAGTTTGTTTTGTTCAAGGGGTGCCTGGGTGGCGCAGTCAGTTAAGTGTCTGACTCCGGAGCTCAGCTCAGGTCATGATCTCATGGTTTGTGTGTTCAAGCCCTGAATCAGGCTCTGTGCTGATGACAGGGTGCCTGCTTAGGATTTTGTCTCTTCCTTTCTCTACCTCTCCCCAGATTGTACTCTCTCCTTCTCTCTCAAAATAAATAATTAAGACTAAAAAAAAATAAAGTCTATTTTGTCTAAGTGTTACTATCCCAGCTTGCTTTTTACTTCCATTTGCATGATAAATGATTTTCCATCCTTCACTTGCAATCTGTGTGTGTCTTTCAGTCTGAAACAAGTCTTTTGTAAGCAGCATATGGATGGGTCTTGGTTTTTTTTTTTTTTTAAATCCATTCCATCACCCTGTGTCTTTTTACTGAAGCATTTAATCCGCTTACCTTTAAAGTAATTATTGATAGATAATTATAGATAATAATTACAATAGATATTATTGATATCAATCATTGATAGATAATACTCTTTGCCATTTTGTTACTTGTTTTATGGTTGTTTGTGTAGTTATTTTCTGTTCCTTTCTTCTCTTGCTCTCTTCTCTCATGGTTTGTTGGCTTTCTTTAGTGATATACTTGGATTACTTTTTCCTTATTTTTTGCGTATATGTTCTGGTTTTTTGATTTGTGTTTACCATTAGGTTTATATATAATGCCTTCTGCATACAGTAATCTATATTAAGTTAATGGTTCCTTATGTCAGAACCCATTCTTTACTCCTCCCTGCCCCCCCCCCCCATTTTAGGTACATGGTATCATACTTCACACTCTTGTATTTTGTGAGCCCCTTGACTGATCTTATTAGATATACTTACTTTTATTACTTTTGTGCTTCCTACATTTATTACTTCTACTTATGGTCTTTACTTTCTACTCAGTGAATCCACTTTCACATTTCTTGTAGTGCTGGTTTAGTCATCATAAATTCCTTCAACTTTTGTTTGCCTGGGAAACTCTTTCTCTCCTCTTCTGAATGATAGCCTTGCTGGATAGAGTGTTCTTGGTTGCAGGTTTTTTTTTTCCTTTTAGCACCTTGAATATATCATGTCACTCCCTTCTGGCCCGCACACTTTTTGCTGAAAAATCAGCTGATAGCCTTTTGGGTTTTCTGTTGTATGTAACTGTTTTCTTATTCTTGCTGTTTTAAAATTTTTCTCTTTATCACTACTTTTTGCCATTTTAATTACTGTGACTTGTAGTATACCTCCTTGGATTGATTTTGTTTGGGTTTCTATCTCCTGGATCTGGAGGAGATCCAGGTTTGGGAAAACTTCATTTATTATTTCTTCAAGTAAATTTTCTCCCTTTTCTCTCTCTTCTCTTTCTGGGATCCCTATAATGCAAATGTTATTATGTTGATGGTGTTGCAAAATTTCCTGAGTCTACTCTCATTTTGCAGTTTTTTTTCCTCTCATCTGTTTAGCTTGATTACTTTTTATTTCTTGGTCCTATAGGTTGCTGACCCGTTATTCTGCTTCTTCTGGTCTATTTTTTTCATCCAGTGTATCTTTAGTTTCATTTCTGGTATTCTTTGTCTCTGATTGGTTCTTTTTTTTAAATCTCTTTGAGAGTCTCACTGATGTTCTCCACTATCTTTTCATGTCCATTGAGTATCTTGGTGATCATTACTTTAATGACTCTATCAGTCATAGTACTTCTTTCTCTGTTTCACTTAGGTCTCATGCTGTGTTTTTGTCCTGTTCTTCCATTTGGGACATACTCCTCTGTATCTTCATTTTGTCTAAATCTCTATGTCTGTTTCTCTGTGTTAGGAAAGTCAGCTATGTCTCTTCCTCTTGAAAGTATTGGCCTTATGAAAAAGAGGTCCTGTAGTGCTCTACAGTGAAGTGTCCCCTGTTCACCAGGACCTGGTGCTTTGGGGGTGTCACTTCTATGTGTTGCTTGTGCCCTGCTATTGTGACTGAACTGTTTTTTTTTTTTCCTTCAGTCCAGTTGTCTGAAGTGGCTCTCTTTGCCTTTGTGTGCAGTCTTGGTCTCTGTGGTATTAGTAGACCAGTCTAGGGCCTCCTTGGCCTTGAGTTGAGTCATACCAGGCATTTTCCAGAGGTGCAGTAGAACCAAACTGCAGGGCATTTGCCCTGCATTGTTGTCTGAGAAGGTTTGTTTGGTGGGCAGGGCCTGTAGTCAGACCAGCTTTTTGCTGGGGCAGTCCACTGCTGGGGCAGGAGTAGGACTGGTATGTGTGGTTCTTGCCCTCTCCCCAGGGTAGGAGTCACTTTGAAGTGGTCTAGTCACTTTTGGGGCTGCTTGCACACTGCCAGGGTATGCAACCACTTTGGATGGGCTCCAGCCAAGAATATATTGGAGGGCATCATTCTGCAAAGTGTGTGGGGGAGGGAAGTGTGGTGTTAGAAAGATTTGCACTGGTGTTCTGAGGAAAGGAACCGGCAGCACCAGGGCTGAGGCAAGCCAGATTGGAGGAGGACCAAAGTAGGGTGGGGTGCGGCAGGACTCAAAGTTAGGTAGCAAGTGTTGCTACTGTGGTGGTTCCTGCACTTGGCTGTGTTTATACTGTGGGGCAGGGGAGGGAAATCAAACTGGCCTTATCCTTTGTTCCCGGAGGAGTCTCCTAATGATCTGTATCCCTCTAGGACTAGCTTTGAGATTAATAAACAAATCTCCCTTCTCTATGCCCCACACGTTTTTCAAACTGCTACTTCTGTGCTGCATTTCTGTGGGGATATTTGTTTTGTTACCTCTTTAAGAGCAGCGACTCCATTTCTTCTTGCCCTCCCGGCTCTCCCAGAGCTGAGCAAGGGTGATTTTTGTAAAATTCCAGGTTTTAAGTCCTGCCGGCTTTAAGAGCTCATTAAGTTCAGCTCCTCTGGTTTTCATGGCCAAATGTTACGGGTTTTGTCTTCCCTCTGTGGGCTTTCCAGTGTGACAGTCTATTTCTCTCCACTGTCCCTGCCCATGGGTTCCTCCCTCCTGGGAACAGTCCCCGGGGTCCCTTTAGCTCTCAGTGCATCCCCACCCTTCCTACTCTGTTCAGTGTGACATCTTCTTGACATTTAGTGTGTGGGGTTTGTTTTCCAGTCTTCAGGTGATTTTCTGGGTTGTTGACACTGATATGAGTGTTATCTAGTCATGTCCATAGGACAGGGTAAGCTTAGGGTTGTCCTACTCTGCCATCTTCCCAGCAATCTCTTCTGAAAGAAGCTCTTAAAATATATTTTTACAAATGAGGTTTTAGACCTTCAATTACCTATATTTTATATTGCATATTTAGGAGAAGCCCTTACTTATCAGACAATGTCTTGCTCTGTCTTTGAGACTTATAATCTCTTAATATCATTTTAAAACTATAAATTATAGAACATTTATGTGAATTATAGAGCATTAAGTTCACAGCTATGTTCTAAAAACAGTATTCTTTGTATTTGAAAAGGAGCAGAAAGACTAATATATGGTATCAGGAACCCGTTTGTCAGCAAATAAGAGAAACTCAACTGAGTTGGCTGAACAGATCACAAAAAGCTGGGGTTCTAAAGGGAGGCAGTAAGGATCCAGGCTGTAGCTGTGGCTCAGCACAGCTGCCAGGAGCTCAGGCTTCTTTGCATGGCTCCATACTGTCACCCTCGGCATGCCCGCCTCTGCCGTGAGCTGGGTGTTGTGTGGTTACACGGTGGCTGCTGTCCTTCAGAGCTTCTCACTCATGTTCTGGCATCAGTCAGGAAGAACAGGAAAGGCAAAGGCTACCTACTTACAAAGCCTTATTTTTTTGTGTTTTTTTAAAAAAATTTTAAGTTTTTAAAAAATGTTTGTTTATTTTGAGAGAGCATGTGCATGCATGAGCAAATGGAAGAAGGGCAGAGATAGAGAGAATCCCAAGCAGGCTTCAGTGTGGGGCTCGATCTCACAGTAGTGAGATCATGACCTGAGCCAAAATCAAGAGTCAGACACTTAACCAAATGAGCTACCCATGGGCCCCTAAAGCCTTGTTTTGAGATTCAGGCAAGAATATCTTCCCCAGAGTCTTCCCCACCTCCATCTTATTGGCCAGAACTGAGTGAAGTGGTCATGTTTAGCAGTCCGGGCTGGGAGACTGGATGGTTTGAATTGTTCTGTTAGTGAGAATGTGGGACTGGAGACAGAAGAGGCAGTTAGCAAGGGCTGCTGAACTTACCTGAATTAAAGTTACTTCTGTAATTTAAAACTTCACATGCACATATTTATTTGACCAGTGCGTGAGTAACCTTCTTCATTTTATTTATTATTGGCCACTGTTAGGATTTTCCTCCCAAAAAGACAGCTATCTTAGAGCACTTCTCAGCTCTGTTCTTACAGCTTTCTCTCTTTGACACCTGAGTATTTATCCTTTTTCTCTTTTTAAGTAAAAGGAGCTTTGGTTATTTTAAAATAAAATGAGGACTCTTTTGGTTAATTTGTGGGGTGAGAAGGACGAGGTGAACAGACCTAATTAAGGAAATGCTAGAAGCCTTAACACACAAGCCGAAGCATATAGAATGATTAATAGACAATGAAATGTTAACTTTCCTAGCTTTGTTCTATGTTTTAATTCCTTTTGAATTTGCTCATGTAAGAGCCAAAGCAGGTGTTCTCATATTATTATTATTATTATTATTATTATTATTATTTTAATTTACATCCAAGTTAGTTAACATGTAGTGTAATAATGATTTCAGGAATAGAATTTAGTGATTCTTGACTTACATATAACATCCAGTGCTCATCCCAACAAGTGCCCTCTTTAATGCCCCTTGCCCATTTAGCCCATCCCCCCACTCCCAACCCCTCCAGCAACCCTCAGTTTGTTCTCTGTGTGTAAGAGTCTCTTATGGTTTGTATCCCTCCCTGTGTTTGTATTATTTTTTGCTTCTCTTCCTTTATGTTCATCTGTTTGGTATCTTAAATTCCACATGTGAGTAAAGTCATATATTTGTCTTTCTCTGATGACTGACTTTGCTTATCATAATACCCTCTAGTTCCATCCATGTTGTTGCAAATGGCAAGATTTCATTCTTTTTAATAATGAAGTAATATTCTATTGTGTATGAATACACACACACACACACACACACATACACACATAGCACATCTTCTTTATCCATTCATCAGTCAATGGACATTTGGCAAAGCACGTGTTCTTGATCAGTGGGCAGCTCTCCGTCCAGTGCCCCATCTTCTAGTTCTGCTGTTGTCCACTTCTGCTTCCAAGGATGCATGTTAATCTGCATTTGGTGGCAGGAGGGGAAGAACTCAGGAAACTATTCACAGCAGGTTTATAAGGGCCAGACTTGGAGTGGCTGGCATCACTTCTGTGCACATGCCATTGGCTAGAACTTCATCACAGGACCACACTAACTGGGGCCCTGTAGTGAGGAGGGGGTGCTGGGAACTGCTTTCCAGGAAGAAGAAGGGATTTGGGAAATGGCCTGTCTTTGCCACACAGCTGATTAGGCTATTCAATATTTACCAGGTCCTTTTGACAAACACTGGTTGTGTCTGGTAATTAGAGTTTAGTGGGGCTATATTTCTCTCCCCCACAATTTTGTTGCAGAACTATCACAACAAGAATTTTCTAAACTCAATTCCAGTGAATGTATAAGAAGTTAGACAACAGTCACATGAGCTATGCTTATACATAAGGAAGTGCCCCCTCCTTATCCTTAGCGATTTCTATGAGTGTCTTCAGTGGCATGTTCACCTCAGGGGAGGCCCAGAGGTACTCAAGATACTCAGTGGCAGAACCAGCCAGCCATAGAGTTGAGCAACTGGATGGAGTGCTCTGGAAAGTGGGGGTTCACAGAGACAATGGGACTCTAGACCTCAGTGCTGTTCTGAAGAAAGCAGGCTGTTACGTTTGCTTGCTTACCTGTTAACACAGGGGCCATGGAGACCCAAACCATCTCTGTAGGCAGTCACATATCAAGAACCATTCCTCATTTCATCACTTCAAATTAGTTTACTGTTATTAGTAATAGTAGTAATGTGAACTGCAGGTGTGAACATGTTGACTTAGTGAGCCTGACAGCTCATGTCCTGCTGTCTTCACTGGTCTCAGCTCAAGGCTTCATTCCCACTCTGGATCCCTCCTTCCTCACATAGGCAAGTCGTCTAATGTGTAAATGTGTGTTCTCTTATCTGTACATGTTCTTGAAAGCACATATATTTTTGTGTGCAGCTACTATTAATTTACATTTATTCTAGTGGCTTAGGATCTCATTCTGTTACTTATTTTTTTCCCTCCCTTTTTGCTATTTTTACATGATCCACCTATGTTGCTATGTGTCTTAGGTTGGGTTTCCCGGGGCACAGACTCTGAGATAGAGATTAACATGAAGGAAGTTTATTATGAATGTTTTCTGCCCCAGGAGGGGAGGGAGGCAGGACTGGGCAGAGGGAGCCCCTGATTTGTGGTGCAAATCTCAGTGATCTAGTGGGGGGCTCTGGAGTTGGGGTGATTCAGCAAAGTTTTCCTGACCTAAGACAAGGGGCCAGACTGCAAGCCATCAGCATCTTATTTGAGGCAGAGGTGCCTTGGAAGTGCTGAGGTGGTGGACAGGAGTGAGGGGCTGCTTTGGTTGAGAACAGTTTTCTAAGAGGGACTCAGATAAGAGCATCAGTGGTCAGCACCTCCAGGAGCTGGAGGAATGAGTGCCTGCCTCTATCCTGAAAGAGAAGGGAGACAGAGGCTGGAGAGCACACATGCTATCTGTCAGTTGGTCTCTAAGTCCAGTGTGACATTTCCCACCCTGCTTCACATCTCACCTCACTTCCTCATCTGTGTCTGCAGACAGCCTCAGCTCCCTGGTAGGGAAGGATGTTGTACCCAGCGCCCCCATTTCCTGTGTAGATCTGAGCGAGTGTCTGGGATCATGGGCAGGGAATTCCTGGGGCCCAGGCAATGGTGCTAACTTGCTCTCCAGAGCGCTGCCCCTGCTGTGTTTCCCACCAGTGATGCACAATTATTTCTGGACTCCAGCAACTATCGGCAGGATTCAGCTCTTTAATTTTTGCCAGTGATGGGTCTGTGAGTCTGATTTTGGTTTAAATTTGCATTTTTATCATTGCTAATGGGTTTGAGAGTATCTTTATATGCCTTTTAGCCTCTCGGGTTTCCTTTTCTGTGACTTGTCTGTTCATATTCTTTGTCCATTTTTCTATTGGGTTCTGAAAAAAATATTTCTGGTCTCTTTTTAGCTGGTAAACAACTTCCCGTATAGATTTTAATAAAGATATCTAAAGAGTTTAAGCAACTTTCTCTGGAGTGGGGATTCCTGTTCAGAATATTTCAAGTGTTAACTAACTTTCTTCTCTTCTCTTCTCTCTCTCTCTTTCTCACACACACACACACACTGCTTTTTATAATGAAGTATTTTTGGAGAAATGATCACTTAGATTATATAACATCCCATCCAGTTTTTTTTCTTAACTTTTTAAAAATGTTTATTTTTGAGAGTGAGTGAGTGCATGAGTGGAGGAGGGGCAGACACACACACACACACACACACACACACACACACACACACACACAGAATGGAAAGCAGGCTCCAGGCTCTGAGCTCTCAGCACAGAGCCTGATGTGGGGCTTGAACCCATGAACCATGGGATCATGATAGGAGCTGAAGTTGGACACTTCAGTTGGACACTTCTGAGTCACCCAGATGCCCCTATCCAGTTAGTTTTTAACTGAGAGTTTCTTTGGAGTACCTGCTTTTGCTTTTGTCTTCCCATCTTTCACTTATTTCTTTGTGATTACTAATATTTTTTACATCTAAATCTAGAAAAATGTATAGTGTTATCTACCATTTCTGGATGAGAACTACCATCTTCTAGTCAGCCAAATCTGTAAAAAAGCCAAAGAAGGTAGAGGGCTGGTTTTCTTACCTTTACCTCCCTCCCCTCTTATCTCCCTCTTTCCTTCTCTCTTTACTATATTAGTTAAAATGAGAGTCTGGAAGCCCTGAGTTCTGTGATTTGGGGGATGTTTTAAGGCACATGATTTTGTTTAAAAGTGAAGGCCCTGTTTGGGGGAAGTGTTTTTTTCATCCCAGGAAATGTACAGCCTGGATACCATACGATGTGCATATAAACTGTGCCATCATCCTGGGCGGGCACATTCTTAGGCTCTTTCTTCACACTTCCCCTCCACCATGGGAGAAGCACCCTCAGGGCAGTCTGCTTTAGCATTCTGCCCAGGAAGATTATTTCAGGGGAAGAATATATTCAAACCCATCTGTCTTGGGTTAAAATTTTCCCTGTGTACAGATCAAATCCTCCTGGGGTCCTGTTGCAGAGCCCAGGTGGCCTTTAAGAGGGACTCACAGTGCAGGGTGAGCATGTGCCCCTATTCCAGGAAAATTCAGGCGTTCCACCCAGTTAGCACACAGCTCTTTAAAAAAAAAAAATTAAATTCCAGTGTATTTAACTTACAGTGTTATATTAGTTTCAGGTATACAATGTAGTGATTTGTCAGTTGCGTACATTACAACAAGTCCATTCCCTAATCCCCATCACCTATTTGACCCATGCCTCCACCTACTTCCCCTCTGCTAACCATTACTTTGTTCTCTATAGTTAAGAATCTGTTTCTTAGTTTGTCTCTCCCTCTTTTTTTTTTTTACTCTTTGTTCCTTTGTTTTGTTTCTTAAATGCTCCCATATGAGTGAAATCATACGGTATTTGTCTTTCTCTGACTTATTTCTCTTAGCATTATAATCTCTAGCTCCATCCATATTATTGCAAATGGCAAGATTTTATTCTTTTTTATGGCTGAATAATCCATTGTATGTGTGTATATGTGTGTGTATATACACATACATACATACCATATCTTCTTTATCCATTCCTCTGTGGATGGATACTTGGGTTGCTTCCATAATTTTGCTATTGTAAATAATGCTGCTATAAACCTAGGAGTGCATGTATCCCTTTGATTTGGTGTTTTTGTAATTTTCTGGTAAATACCCAGTAGTGTGATTATTGGATCATAGGATATTTTTATTTTTAATTTTTTGAGGAAACTCCATACTCTTTCCCAGAGTGACCCCACCAGTTTGCATTCCCCCCAGCAGTGTAAGAGGGTTTCTTTTTCTCCACATGCTTGCTGACACTTGTTGTTTCTTATGTTTTTGATTTTAGCCATTCTGACAGGTGTGAGGCAATAGTGAAGCTTTGATTTGTATTTCCCCAATGATGAGTGACTGTTGAGTATCTTTTCATGAGTCTGTTGGCCATCTGGATGTATTATTTGGAGAAATGTCTGTTCATGTCTTCTGCCCATTTTTAGTTGGATTATTTGTTGTTGAGAGTGTTGAGTTGTGTAGGTTCTTTATACATTTTGATAATAACCCTTTCTTGGATATGTCATTTGCAAATATCTTCTCCTATTCCATAAGTTGCCTTTAGTTTTATTTATTATTGCCTTCCCTGTGCAACAAATTTTTTTGATGTATTACCAAAGTTCATTTTTGCTTTTGTTTCCCTCACCTCAGGAAACATAACTAGAAAAATGTTTCTGTGGCCAATGCCAAAGACATATTTGCCTGTGTTCTCTTCTAGGATTTTTTACAGTTTCGGGTCTCACATTCCATGGTGAGTTTATTTTTGTGTATGGTGTAAGAAAGTAGTCCAGTTTCATTATTTTGCATGTTGCTGACCAGTTTCCCAGCACCATTTGTTGAAGAGACTGTCTTTTCCCCATTGCATATTCTAGCCTTCTTTGTTGAGGATTAATTGACCATCCAATTGTTGGTTTATTACTGGGCTCTTTTATGTCTGTATTTGTGCTAGTACCAGACTGTTTTGATTGCTGTAACTTTGTAATATAACTTGAGTTATAACTTGTGATACCTCCAGCCATGCTTTTCTTTTTCAAAATTGCTTTGGCTGCTCAGAGTCTATTGTGGTTCCACATAAGTTTTGGGATTGTTTGTTCTAGTTCTATGAAAACCGCTGACGGTATTCTGATAGGGATTGCATTAAATCTGTAGATTGCTTTGGGTAGTATGGACGTTTTAACAATATTCTTCTAATCCATGAGCACAGAATGTCTTTCCCTTTGTTTGTGTCATCTTCATTTCTTTCATCAGTGTTTTAAAGTTTACATAGTAGAGGCCTTATACCCCTGTGGTAAGGTTTATTTCTAGATATCTCATTATTTGGGTGCAATTACAAATGGGATTATTTTCTTAATTTCTGTTTCTGATGCTTCGTTATTAGTCTGTAGAAATGCAATGGATTTCTGTTCATTGATTTTGTATCCTGTGACTTCAGTGAATTCATTTATCAGTTCTAGTAGTTTTTTTGGTGAAGTCCATAGGATTTTCTAGATACAGTATCATGTCATCTGCAATTAGTGAAAGTTTTACTTCTTCCTTACCAATTTGGATGCCTTTTATTTATTTGGTTCCTGATTTCTGTCGCTAGGACTTCTAGTACTATGTTGAATAAAAGTGGTGAGAATGGATATTCTTGTCTTGTTCTCAGTCTTAAGGAAAAAGCTCTCCGTTTTTCACCAGTGAGTATGCTAGATATTTTTTCTCTATGGTTTTTATTATGTTGAGATATGTTCCCCATGAGCCTACTTTGTTGAGAGTTTTTATCATGAATGGATGTTGTACTTCGTCAGATGCTTTTTCTGCATCTGTTGAAATGATCACATGATTTTTATCCTTTCTCTTATCGATGTGATGTATCACATCCTGAGAATAAATCCCATTTGATCATGGTGAATGATTTCCTTAATGCATTGTTGGATTCAGTTTGTTTGTTAAGGATTTTTGCATATGTGTTCATCAGAGATATTGGCCTATAGGTTTTTTTTGTTTTTTTTTTTGTAGTGTCTTTATCTGGCTTTGGTAATAGGGTAATGCTGTCCTCATAGAATGAATTTGGAAGTTTTCCTTCCTCTTTTATTTTTCAGAATAGTTAGAGAAGAATAGGTATTTACACTTCTTTAAATGTTTGGTAGAATTTCCCTGTGAAGCTACCTGATCCTGGACTTTTGTTTATTGGGAGGTTTTTGATTACTGATTCAATTTCATTGCTGGTAATTGGCATGTTCAAATTTTCAATTTCTTCCTGCTTCAGTTTTGAATTTCTTCCTGCTTCTATGTTTCTAGGAATTTACCCATTTCTTCTAGGTTGTCTAATTTGTTGGCATATAGTTTTTTCATAATATTCTCTTACAATTGTTTGTATTTCTGTGGTGTTGGTAGTTATTTCTCCTGTTTCATTTGTAATTTTGTTTGAGTTTTTCGCCCTCTTCTTGCTCCTAATGATTCTGGATAGAGGTTTATCAATTTTGTTGATCTTTTAAAAGAACTTCCTGGTTTCATTGAATTTTTTTTATCTATTTTTTTATTCTATATCATTTATTCTTACTCTAATTATTATTATTTACTTTCTTCTGCAGTTTTTGGGTTTTGTTTGTTGTACTTTTGCTAGCTTCTTTAGGTATAATATTAGTTGTATATTTGAGATTTTTCTTGCTTCTTGAGGTCCTGTATTGCTATAAACTTCTCTCTTAGAATTGCTTTTGCTGTGTCCCAAAGATTTTAAATCACTGTGTTTTTGTTTTTATTTGTTTCCATGCATTTTTTTTTTACTATTTTATTTTGTGGTTGACCCATTAATTGTTGAGTAGCATGGTATTTAACCTCCATGTATTTGTGGTCTTTCTTGTGGTTGATTGCTAGTTTCATAGTGTATGGTCAGAAAAGATGGATGGTTTCACTTCGTTCTTTTTGAATTTGTCGAGGCTTGTCTTGTGACCTAATATGTGATCTATCCTGAAGAATGGTCCATGTGCACTTGAAAAGAATGTGTATTCTGCTGTTTTTTTTTTTAATTTTTTTTTCAACATTTATTTATTTTTTTTGGGACAGAGAGAGACAGAGCATGAACGGGGGAGGGGCAGAGAGAGAGGGAGACACAGAATCAGAAACAGGCTCCAGGCTCTGAGCCATCAGCCCAGAGCCTGACGCGGGACTCGAACTCACGGACCGCGAGATCGTACCTGACTGAAGTCGGACGCTTAACCGACTGTGCCACCCAGGCGCCCCATATTCTGCTGTTTTAAGATGGACTGTTCTGAATATATCTTTTAGATCCATCTGGTCCAATGTGTCATTCAAAACCACTGTTTCCTTATTGATTTTCTGTTTGGATGATGTATCCATTTATGTAAGTGGAGTGCTAAAGTCCCTCCTATTATTGTATTACTCTCAATTAGTTCCTTTATGTTTCTTAGGAACTTATTTGGGTTCTTCGATGTTGGGTGCATAAATATTTACAATTGTTGAATTTATGTTGGATTGTCTCCTTTATTTTATAGTGGCCTTCATTGTCTTTTGTTACAGTCTTTGTTTTACAGTCTGTTTTGTTCTGTATGAGTGTTGGTACTCCAGCTTTCTTTTGTTGTTTTTTTTTTAAATATGAAATTTATTGTCAAATTTGTTTCCATATAACACCCAGTGCTTATCCCAAAAGGTGCCCTCCTCAATACCATCATCCACCCTCCCCTTCCTCCCACCCCCATCAACCCTCAGTTTGTTCTCAGTTTTTAAGAGTCTCTTATGCTTTGGCTCTCTCCCTCTCTAACGTCTTTTTTTTTCTTCCCCTCCCCCATGGACTTCTGTTAAGTTTTTCGGGATCCACATAAGAGTGAAAACATATGGTATCTGTCTTTCTCTGTATGACTTATTTCACTTAGTGTAACACTCTCCACTTCCATCCACGTTGCTATAAAAGGCCATATGTCCTTCTTTCTCATTGCCATGTAGTATTCAATTGTGTATATAAACCACAATTTCTTTATCCATTCATCAGTTGATGGACATTTAGGCTCTTTCCATAATTTGGCTATTGTTGAGAGTGCTGCTATAAACATTGGGGCACAAGTGCCCCTATGCATCAGTACTCCTGTATCCCTTGGGTAAATTCCTAGCAGTGCTATTGCTGGGTTATAAGGTAGGTCTATTTTTAATTTTTTGAGGAAACTCCACACTGTTTTCCAGAGCAGCTGCACCAGTTTGCATTCCCACCAACAGTGCAAGAGGGTTCATATTTCTCCACATCCTCTCCAGCATCTATAGTCTCCTGATTTGTTCATTTTAGCCACTCTGACGGGCATGAGGTGATATCTGAGTGTGGTTTTGATTTGTACTTCCCTGATGAGGAACGACGTTGAGCATCTTTTCATGTGCCTGTTGGCCATCTAGATGTCTTCTTTTTTTTTTTTTTTAATTTTTTTTTCAACGTTTATTTATTTTAGGGACAGAGAGAGACAGAGCATGAACGGGGGAGGGGCAGAGAGAGAGGGAGACACAGAATCGGAAACAGGCTCCAGGCTCCGAGCCATCAGCCCAGAGCCCGACGCGGGGCTCGAACTCACGGACCGCGAGATCGTACCTGGCTGAAGTCGGACGCTTAACCGACTGCGCCACCCAGGCGCCCCTAGATGTCTTCTTTAGAGAAGTGTCTATTCACGTTTTCTGCCCATTTCTTCACTGGATTATTTGTTTTTCACGTATGGATTTTGGTGAGTTCTTTATAGATTTTGGATACTAGCCCTTTGTCTGATATGTCATTTGCAACTATCTTTTCCCATTCCGTTGGTTGCCTTTTAGTTTTATTGATTGTTTCCTTTGCAGTGCAGAAGCTTTTTATCTTCATGAGGTCCCAATAGTTCATTTTTGCTTTTACTTCCCTTGCCTTTGGGATGTGTCAAGTAAGAAATTGCTGCGGCTGAGGTCAGAGAGGTTTTTTCCTGCTTTCTCCTCTAGGGTTTTGATGGTTTCCTGTCTCACATTCAGGTCCTTTATCCATTTTGAGTTTGTTTTTGTGAATGGTGTAATAAAGTGGTCTAGTTTCATCCTTCTGCATGATGCTGTCCAGTTCTCCCAGCACCATTTGTTAAAGAGACTGTCTTTTTTCCTTTGGATATTCTTTCCTGCTTTGTCAAAGATTAGTTGGCTATACTTTTGTGGGTCTAGTTCTGGGGTTTCTATTCTATTCCATTGGTCTATGTGTCTGTTTTTGTGCCAATACCATGCTGTCTTGATGATTACAGCTTTGTAGTAGAAGCTAAAGTCTGGGATTGTGATGCCTCCTGCTTTGGTCTTCTTCTTCAAAATTGCTTTGGCTATTCAGGGCCTTTTGAGGTTCCATACATATTTTAAGATTGCTTGTTCTAGCTTCGAGAAGAATGCTGGTGCCATTTTGATTGGGATTGCATTGAATGTGTAGATAGCTTTGGGTAGTATTGACATTTTAACAATATTTCTTCTTCCAATCCATGAGCACAGAATGTTTTTCCATTTCTTTATATCTTCTTCAATTTCCTTCATAAGCTTTCTATAGTTTTCAGCATACAGGTCTTTTACATCTTTGGTTAGGTTTATTCCTAGGTATTTTATGGTTCTTGGTGCAATTGTGAATGGGATCAGTTTCTTTTTTTCTTTTTTTTTTTTTTTAAATTTTTTTTTTCAACGTTTATTTATTTTTGGGACAGAGAGAGACAGAGAATGAGCGGGGGAGGGGCAGAGAGAGAGGGAGACACAGAATCGGAAACAGGCTCCAGGCTCTGAGCCATCCGCCCAGAGCCTGACGCGGGGCTCGAACTCGTGGACCGTGAGATCGTGACCTGGCTGAAGTCGGACGCTTAACCGACTGCGCCACCCAGGCGCCCCTGGGATCAGTTTCTTTATTTGTCTTTCTGTTGCTTCATTATTAGTATATAAGAATGCAACTGATTTGTGTACATTGATTTTGTATCCTGTGACTTTGCTTAATTCATGTATCAGCTCTAGCAGACTTTTGGTGGAGTCTCTCAGATTTTCCATGTATAGTATCATGTCATCTGCAAAAAGTGAAATCTTAACTTCATCTTTGCCAATTTTGATGCCTTTGATTTCCTTTTGTTGTCTGATTGCTGATGCTAGAACTTCCAACACTATGTTAAACAACAGCGGTGAGAGTGGACATCCCTGTTGTGTTCCTGATCTCAGGGAGAAAGCTCTCAGTTTTTCCTCATTGAGAATGATATTAGCTGTGGGCTTTTCAAAAATGGCTTTTATGATGTTTAAGTATGTTCCTTCTATCCCAACTTTCTCGAGGGTTTTTATTAAGAAAGGATACTGAATTTTGTCAAATGCTTTTTCTGCATTGATTGACAGGATCATATGGTTCTTATCTTTTCTTTTATTAATGTGATGTATCACGTTGATTGATTTGTGAATGTTGAACCAGCCCTGCAGCCCAGGAATGAATGCCACTTGATCATGGTGAATAATTCTTCTTATATGCTGTTGAATTTGATTTGCTAGTATCTTATTGAGAATTTGTGCATCTGTATTCATCAGGGATCTTGGCCTGTAGCTCTCTTTTTTTTACTGGGTCTCTGTCTGGTTTAGGAATGAAAGTAATACTGGCTTCATAGAATGAATCTGAAGTTTTCCTTCCCTTTCTATTTTTTGGAATAGCTTGAGAAGGAAAGGTATTATCTCTGCTTTAAATGTCTGGTAGAACTGCCCTGGGAAGCCATCTGGTCCTGGACTCTTATTTGTTGGGAGATTTTTGATCACTGATTCAATTTCTTTGCTGGTTATGGGTCTGTTCAAACTTTCTGTTTCCTCCTGGTTGAGTTTTGGAAGCGTGTGGGTGTTTAGGAATTTGTCAATTTCTTCCAGGTTGTCCAGTTTGTTGGCATATAATTTTTCATAATATTCCCTGATAATTGCTTGTATCTCTGAGGGATTGGTTGTAATAATTCCATTTTCATTCATGATTTTATCTATTTGGGTCATCTCCCTTTTCTTTTTGAGAAGCCTGGCTAGAGGTTTATCAGTTTTGTTTATTTTTTCAAAAAACCAACTCTTGGTTTCATTGATCTGCTCTACAGTTTTTTTAGATTCTATATTGTTTATTTCTGCTCTGATCTTTATTATTTCTCTTCTTCTACTGGTTTTGGGGTGTCCTTGCTGTTCTGCTGCTATTTCCTTTAGGTGTGCTGTTAGATTTTGTATTTGGGATTTTTCTTGTTTCTTGAGCTAGGCCTGGATTACAATGTATTTTCCTCTCAAGACTGCCTTCGCTGCGTCCCAAAGCATTTGGATTGTTGTATTTTCATTTTCATTTGTTTCCATATATTTCTTAATTTCTTCTCTAATTGCCTGGTTGACCCATTCATTCTTTAGTAGGGTGTTCTTTAACTTCCATGCTTTTGGAGGTTTTCCAGACTTTTTCCTGTGGTTGATTTCAAGCTTCATAGCATTGTGGTCTGAAAGTATGCATGCTATGATCTCAATTCTTGTATACTTATGAAGGGCTGTTTTGTGACCCAGTATGTGATCTATCTTGGATAAGGTTTCATGTGCACTCAAGAAGAAAGTATATTCTGTTGGTTTGGGATGCAGAGATCTAAATATATCTGTCAAGTCCATCTGATCCAGTATATCATTCAGGGCCCTCGATTCTTTATTGATCCATGTCTAGATGATCTATCCAATGGTGTAAGTGGAGTATTAAAGTCCCCTGCAATTACCACATTCTTATTAATAAGGTTGCTTATGTTTGTGATTAATTGTTTTATATATTTGGGGACTCCGAATTCGTTGCATAGATGTTTATAATTGTTAGCTCTTCCTGATGGATAGACCCTGTAATGATTATATAATGCCCTTCTTCATCTCTTGTTACAGCCTTTAATTCAAAGTCTAGTTTGTCTGATATAAGTATGGCTACCCCAGCTTTCTTTTGAGTTCCAGTGGCATGATAGATAGTTCTCCATCCCCTCACTTTCAATCTGAAGGTGTCCTCAGGTCTAAAATGAGTCTCTTGCAGACAGCAAATAGATGGGTCTTGTATTTTTATCCATTCGGATACCCTATGTCTTTTGGTTGGAGCATTTAGTCCATTTACATTCAGTGTTATTATAGAAAGATATGGGTTTAGAGTCATTGTGATGTCTGTAGGCTTCATGCTTATAGTGATGTCTCTGGTACTTTGTCTCACAGGATCCCCCTTAGGATCTCTTGTAGGGCTCATTTAGTGGTGACGAATTCCTTCAGTTTTTGTTTGTTTGGGAAGACCTTTATCTCTCCTTCTGTTCTATCTGAAAGACTTGCTGGATAAAGGATTCTCAGCTGCATATTTTTTCTGTTTATCACATTGAAGATTTCCTGCCATTCCTTTCTGGCCTGCCAAGTTTCAGTAGATAGATCCATCACTAGTCTTATCGGTCTCCCTTTATATGTTAGAGTATGTTTATCCCTAGCTGCTTTCAGAATTTTCTCTTTATCCTTGTATTTTGCCAGTTTGACTATGATATGTCATGCAGAAGATTGATTCAAGTTACGTCAGAAGGGAGTTCTCTGTGCCTCTTGGATTTCAATGCCTTTTTCCTTCCCCAGATCAGGGAAGTTCTCAGCTATGATTTCTTCAAGTACACCTTCAGCACCTTTCCCTCTCTCTTCCTCTTCTGGAATACCAATTATGCGTATATTATTGCATTTAATTGTGTCACTGTTTCTTAGTCCCTTGATCTCTGTAGTAATAGATTCTCTGCTGTCCTCTCTACTTTTTTCAAGCCCAGTGATTAATTTTATGACTGTTATTTTAAATTCATTTTCTGTTACATTGCTTAAATAGTTTTTGATCACTTCGTTAGCTGTCGCTACTTTCTGGAGTTTCTTTTGAGGAGAATTCTTCCATTTCGTCATTTTGGATAGTCCCTGGAGTGGCGTGGAACTGCAGGGCTCTTCCCCTGTGCTGTCTGGAGTAACTTGCATTGGTGGGCAGGGCCACAGTCAGACCTGATGTCTGCCCCCAGCCCACCGCTGGGGCCACAGTCAGACTGGTGTGTACCTTATCTTCCCCTCTCCCGGAGGCAGGACTCACTGTGGAGTGGTGTGGGCTACTTGCACACTGCCAAGCTTGTGGTACTGCTTTGATGGGATCTGACATATTAGCCAGGGTGGATCCACAAGGTGCACAGGGGCAGGAGGGGCAGACTCAGCTAGTTTTGCCTTCAGTGGTCCACTTTGGGAGGGGCCCTGTGGTGCCAGGAGGGAGGCAGACCCGTCGGAGGGATGGATCCACAGAAGCACAGCGTTGGGTGTTTGTGTGGTGCAAGCAAGTTCCATGATGGGAACTGGTTCCCTTTGGGATTGTGGCTGGGGGTGGGTGAGGGAGATAGCACTGGCGAGTGCCTTTGTTCCCCTCCAAGCTGAGCCCTGTCCTCCGGGGCTCAACAACTCTCCCTCCCATTTTCCTCCAGCCCTCCTGCTCTCGGAGCAGAGCTGTTGACTTATAACATTCCAGATGTTAAGTCCCGCTGGCTGTCAGAATACACTCCGCCTGGCCCCTCTGCTTTTGCAAGCCAGACTCGGGGGCCCTGCCTTGCCAGGTGGGCTGCCCCTCCACTGCCCCAGCTCCCTCCCACCAGTCCATGGAGCACGCACCGCTTCTCCGCCCTTCCTACCCTCTTCTGTGGGCCTCTCATCTACGCTTGGCTCTGGAGAGTCCGCTCTGCTAGACTTCTGGCAGTTTTCTGGGTTATTTAGGCAGATGTGGGTAGAATCTAAGTGGTCAGCAGGAGGCGGTGAGCCCAGCCTCCTATGCCGCCATCTTCCTCACTCCAGCTTTCTTTTGATCTCCAGTTGCATGATAAATGTTTTTCATCCCCTCATTTTCAATCTGCAGGTGTCTTTAGGTCTGTAATAAATCTCTTATAGGCAGCATATGCATGGGTGTGTGTGTGTGTGTGTGTGTGTGTGTGTGTGTGTGTTGTGTGTGATTCACTCTGTCACCCTATGTCTCCCAGTTGGAGCATTTCATCCATTTATGTTCCAACTACTTACTAATAGGTATGTATTCCCATTTTGTTACTTGTTTGGTGGTAGTTTTTGTAGTTGTTCTCTGGTCCTTCTTTTGCTCTTTTTCATGGTTTGCTGAGTTTGTTTAGTGATATACATGGATTTCTTTCTCTTCATTTTTTGTATAGCTATTACTGTTTTTTGATTTGTGGTTACCATTAGGTGTGTGTTTAACACCTGCATATGGAAGTATATGTTAGGCTGATGGTTGCTTAATTCTAAACTCATCTTTTCTCCCTTCAGTGTTTCCACTTTGGGATCGTATTTTATGTCCTTTCATTTTGTGCTTCTCTTGACAGCGTTTTACAGGTATACTTATTTTTTTTTGCTTTTTTTGCTCTTATTTTTCTTAGTCTTACTTATGTTTTCTGTTTTCCACTCACAGAGTCCCCCTTTTGGTCTTCTAAGTTTCTGCTAAAATATCAGCTGGTAATTTTATGGGGCTTCCTTTTTATGTATCTCTTCTCTTATAAGCTTTATAATTTCCTTTATCACTATTTTTGCTGTTTTATTTACTATGTGTCTTGGTGTGCACCTCCTTGGGTTGAATTTGCTGGGGGGGATCTCTGTGCCTCCTGAATCTGGATCTCTTTTTCCCTCCCCAGATTTGGGAAGTTTTCAGCTATTATTTCTTCAGATACATTTTAGGCCCCCTTTTCTCTCTCCTCTCCTTCTGGGATCCCTATAACGTGACTGTTACTATGTTTGATGTTGTCGCTGAGTTCTCTAAGTCTGTTCTCATTATGCAGTATTTGTCTCTTACCTGTCAGCTTGATTACTTTCCATTACTCTGTTTTCCAGGTTACTGGTACATTTTTCTGCTTCATGTAGCCTATATTTATTCCATCTGCTGTATTTCTACTTTTCATTTATGGAGTTCTTCATCTTTGATGTTATGTTTTTATCTCTTTGTCATGGGTCTCACTGATGTCCTCCACCCTTTTCTGGAGTCCAGTGAGTATCTTTATGATCATTACTTTAAATTCTCCATCAGGCTTATTACTTATTTCTGTTTTGCTTAGATCTCCTGCTGTGGTTTTGTTCTGTTCTTTCATTTGGGACATACTCCTCTACCACCTCATCTCATCTGTTTCTTTGTGTCTGTTTCTGTGTATTAGGAAAGCAGGTATGTATTCTGCTCTTGAAGGTAGTTGCTTTACAAAGAAGAGGTCCTGTGCCTTCCAGTGCAGTATCTCCTGTTTGCTGGAACCTGGAACTTCAGGGGGGTCTCCTGTGTGTGTTGTTTGCATCCTATTTTTGTGTCTGAGTCACTTTTCCTTTCAGTCTAGATGTCTGCACTGACTCTGACTGTTGTGGGCTATGCTTGCTCTCTGTGGTGTTAATGAGATCCATGCAGGCTGGCTCTGAAGGGGCATGATTGCAGTAGAGCTTGGGAGTGGGATGGTGCTGTTAGCAGAATATGCACTAAGACTCTAGCACAAGGCCAGATCCTCAAAGCACAGTGGTTGCCAGGGAGAAGCAGGGGTAGCAGTGGCTGGGGATGCAGTGGGCAGTGGCAGCTGCAGGGGACGTGGCTCCAGGGGTGGGGGGGTGGGGAGGGTGCTCTGTGCGGTGCCTGGGCAGGGCACACACTCTTTATTAGCAAAATTTGCAGTGAGCTCACTGCCGAGGCCAACAGGCTTGGAGTGGGTGAGACCTCAGGAGAATACATAGGTGGGGTGCACTGCTAGCAAGTTAGGTAGCAAGTGTCTGTGCAGTGCTGCCTCCCAAAGGTGGCCCTGTGTTTATGCTGGGGGTGGGGGAGGAAAATGGTGCCTGCCAGCTCCTTTGTTCCCTCATCCTGCTCTGAAATCAGAATAAACAGATCTTCTTCCCATTTGCCCTAGGTGTTGTATGAACTGTCTCTTCTATGTTGTCTCTTCTTCAAGGGTGGAGACCAGCTATCTTGCCCAGTGCTGAATCAGCTGACTTTTAAAGGTCCAGGCTCCAAGTTCACTGTTACACAAAGTCAGGGGATTCAGCCCTTCTGGTTTTCAAAGCCAGATGTTATGGGAATGTGTCTTCATGTGAGCTCTTTGGTGCTTTCCCCTCGTTGTGCCCACAAATCCCTCCCTCCTGTGGGCATCTCTTGATCACATTTACGCCCTTCCTAACCTCTCAGATGAAGCTTTTCTCTACATTGAGTTGTGGAGTTCTGCCAGTCTTCGGGTTGCTGTCTGATTTATTTATATGGATGTGAGTGATATCTAATTGTAAATGTGGGATAGGGTAAGCTCAGGGTCCTCCTACTGTGCCATCTTTCCAAGCTCCCAGCACACAGTTTTGAAACTGTTACTTAAATTAATTTTCAGAAGTGGAGATTCTCCAATACAACTCATTGACAACAACTCATTGATACCACCTTTTATCCTTGAGCCTAGACATCATATTTTATCTCTCCTTATATGAACAAGTTGAAAATGTGGTAAGGAAGCTGGTGCAGGTGTGCTGGACATACACACAGTTGCCAATCTATGAAAAGCATTGTCTGAGTTTCCTGGCAGTGAGCAGGCTGTCCTGCCACCGCCCCTCTGTCAAACATAGTCTAAGTCAGAGACACCTTATGGTGGAAGAAGCATGCTTCGAGTTGTGTTTTGGTCAAAATCTGTTAGAACCAGGCTTTTATGGTAACCTTCCAGCTATTGTTGAGAGACAGATTGCACCAGAGGGCCTTTTTAATCAAAGTGTTCTCTTGCCAAGTGACAGAGTTGACTTATTTTTATAAAGTGAGAAGTGATTTTATCATTTATTAACAAGGAAAATACACAATGTCATTTTTCAATTTTTTGAATGTGTCCAAGAAGACTTGTGGCTGTCCATCACCAGCATTGCAGATAAGTAGCTACATTTTTCAGAAAGCAGCTTGCTCTTTGGGATTGCTTCTTACTTTCTGCAGCCTTACCTATGCCTAGTGAAATAGGATGACCATGTGGACAAGCTCTGGAAGGCAGAATTCCACACAGGAAATAGTATATGTAGGCTGTGGCCAGTTCATCACCAGTATCATGAGCCATGCCATAGGTATCACTTTACCTTGAGGTCATGGTGCTCTTTTGGTGGATTGTGAGCAGGGGAATAGCACAAATTTGACTGACAAAATCTGAGCTCACTTGGAAATATCCCTGTGCCTACTGTACCCACTCACTGATTCTCCATCAGGTGAGATCCTGGCTGAGATGCCGTGTTTCAGGAAGTGGAATTGCAGGAAGGGTTTTGGAGTGAAAGTTGTAGGGGATGAAATGAAGAAAGCAAAGCAAGGTGGGGATCCTTCCAGATCTGTAGCCTGTGTCTCTACTCTTGTCACGGTTCATTTCTGTTGGAGGAGGCACTGCCGGGAGGTATTTCTGGAAACTTAAATTCTCTAGTCTTCCCAATGAGTCTGTTTCTAAATACTTGCTGCTTTCAACTAGCTAAAGGTGACTTTATCCTCTGCAGCTATGAAGCTTGACTGGTATGCTTCCCCTTTCTCTTCTCTCAGCTTAATTATTTCTTCTTTAGGGAACTTTGACCTTCCTGATAATGGCAGTTCAGCCTATGAGAGATGTTCATAGCTCCAGAGGGGCTTCCTTTGCAGTGCTCATAATAAGTGCAATTGTACACTTATTTATGGGGTTACTTAATAACCACTCCTGTCCTTCACTAGACTGTACATTCAGTGAGGGTGGGAAGCTGGCACTGCTGGTGTCCCCAGTACTTAGCACAGTGTATGGAACACAGGAAGCACTGAATAAGGCATTTTGGAACATCTTTAGACAACGAATACGTGAATAAATGAAGACTCCCCAGTTTCTCCTTGTCTCTAGGATTGTCATAGATTCCAGGACATAGAAGTCAACCAAGACCATGGGGATGGCTTTTTGGTGTTACTGCTCTGGGAGAAGAGACCCATTTGTCCATGTCTCTAAGTGTGTATTTCTAAATAGTTTATTCTTCTGCTGGTTTTTAGACTCTCTCTGGCTTATGTTTTTTTTTTTTTTTTTAACACTCATTTTATTTTTGGAACTGTAGTTGTCTAACCAGGACTTCTCACTTCCTATCTGGTGTGTGCTTTGGGACAGGTTGTAGCCCAAGGTGCTAAAAAGGAAAACCACATTTGTCACTGGGCTCTGGCACCTGCACACTCTGCCTTTTCAGAGGCAACATTTCACTCTTCAAGGCTGGGTATTCCATAGATGTGGGCAGAACCTAGGTTCAGCAGCACTAGCATGGTATTCAGAATACCACATCTGTGGAGAAAGCTGTGCTCTGCCACTTACCTGAGGGTAACCTTGACAGGAGACCTAATCTCTCTGGAACTCAGCTCCTTCATTTATAAAATGTGGATGAAGGTGCTTGCCACATAAGATCACTGGAAGAATTGCATTAGAAAATACCGGGAAGTGTGTGGTCCGAAGTAAACGCTCGCCAAATCTTTGTACCTCTCTTTGTTCTTTCCCTTCCCCCTCTTTCTGCAAGTGCCTACACTGAAGAGATAAAGAGGAGGTCACCCATGAAGAATGTTGTCCAGGCTAGACCCCATAACCATTGGATGAATTAACGAGTGAGTGCCTGAGGAAGGACTGAATGAATGAGGGTGTGACCCACACTATCTGTTGCTAGGGGAAATCTGAAAAGTAAAGGTCATAGCTGAGACAGTAATTATTTAGTGAATGCCTAAAGGGATAGACTTTGTGGTAGATACTTCACAGACATTATCTGACTTAATCGTCATAACCTTCTTTAAGAGAGGTACCATTATCACCATTTTATAAAGAAGGGAAGGAAAGCTCAGTGAGATTGCCACATAGCAGCAATGCCATGACTAGTAGGTGGTTTTACTAAGTTTCTTGAAAACAGGAGGGCGAAGGTATGTATATGCATATGTGTGCATGTGTGTGTGGTATTTATCTGAGTCCCAAGAAAACAGTAGGCACTCATGACATGATTGAGCAATTAATAAATGACTTTAAATGTTTCTGGTAATTAGAAGGGTAAAGATAGATACGGTGAAGGGTAGAACAGGTAAAGTGGTTTGACATTGTGGCCTTGAGAAATGGAAGTCAAGGTCAGTTTACAGAAGGTTATACAACCTTTTCATTGTATAGGGAAAAGAACTGGGCTGAGGGCCCTGGGTGAGGTCTGAAGGTAGTGATACTGGGAGCCAGTGCTGTGAGGCTTCGTGTGCATAGAGTGTCTTGGTGAAGTCCCTATGCACGTATGGAAGTCTCTGCAGAGAGGTCGTGTCTAGGATGAAATTAATTGCTTGGTTCAGAATGGTTTCCCCAATGAGACACTAACAAAAGGAAGAACTCTGTGCCTCAGTCTCAGGTCCTTATCTCAGGTGAAGAAACCTTATAAGGGAAAATGTTCCATAGTCAAATCGGTTTGAGAACTATATGTAGTACTGATATAGGTATCAGTGTATTAATAATATATAACATATAATTAATGGTATATAATAGACGATTATAATTTTGTGATTTAGTTATGCATATATATATACATAATTATACAATATATAGTTATAATTACAGAATATATGCTATTTTACTGTATACTATATGTGCTTGCATGTTTATATATGATATATATTAGGACTTGTTAAGAACTCTCTTGAAAGAGAAAATCAGAAAATCTGGCAATAATGGGCAGCCATTCTTGCATTGACATGGTTGGTTGGAGCAGAGGGGCAGTTTTCCCTCTGGACTTGGCATGCGTTTTTCTTTTTCACTGCAGGCCCCATCTAGGTAGTTATGCACATTCTACCTGCCTTACGTCTGCAGGCATTTGAATTTGGCTTTGAACGACATGTCCTGTGACATGTTCCCCTCACCCTCCACTCAGGGCACTTCATAATACGGCAAGAATGTGCTCTGGGGGTGCAGAGGATGGTAGGATCACAGTCCACTGGGGAAGTCAAGGATGGCATCACTGACAGATAACTCTGGACCTTGGGAGTGGGAGCTTCCTCTAGATTTCCATGGTCTCAGATATGGGAGGAGGGATGGAGCTCCAGGGAACAGGAGCTGCAGGAGCAACAGCATGGAGATGGGAATGCTCACCGTGTGTTTGGAAACACCGAGACATGGGACTCATGTTGGCCGACTGGGGGATGTGAGGATGAAAACCAATCACTGAGGACCTTGGACTTGAGTTTAATTCAATTTGTTTTACTTAATTCTCTCTGAGCCTTTTCTATCCCTGGCTCTGCACTAGAATATGAACACAGGCATGAGTGAGATGAAATCTTTACCTGAGACTTTTGTCCATAGTATGATAGTTTAGAAGCTGGTTTTTGTACGTGTGTGTAAGTTTTTGCCATGGGCCCTCTATCAGGTTAATGCACTATGAAGCCCTGTACTCAGGCCTGATAAACCCAGACTTTTTCAATTTACAGAATGGAGCTCATTTGCTCTGAGGACAGGGAGCCCTAAATCTCCAGGAGCTGGTGTAGAAAGGGTAGGTTCCCAGAAGTCTGTAGCCTGTTGGTTTGGGAGGACACCTGCCAGTGGAGCTTCAGCAGGCACAGGGTCTGAGGAGGGAAGCCAGGAAGCAGGTGGCTGTGGTGCTGAGGGATGAGGAGATGCTTTTGAAAGAGACGAGAGGGAGTAGACACAGAAGGCAGATGAAGAATGTCTCAGATGCAAGAACATGGGCCATATTGCTTTGGGAATAAGGAAGTGGGGGAAGTAAGGGCTCTGGTAGTGAGCTGCTATATTAGGCTCCAGGGAAGCCCAAGGATGGGGCATCAGGGGTGGGGTGTGTGGACAGACAGACAAAGGACAGACAGGCAAAGCCTTTTTAGGCTGAGATGTAATACAAAAATACCACTGAGTGCAGTAAACATGCTGTCTTAACATCAGGCAGAAGAACTCCTCTTAGGATGTGAATGATCTGTATTTGGGAGAAGGTGGTTGTGAACTGTTTGGGGCAGAAGGATGGGCATGGATTTTGGCAGGAAGCTGCTTTTCAAAGAGGAAAAGATGTGGAAATCCTCTCTTAATTCCAAGAAGGATGAATGGGGAGGAGACGAGGAGGAAAGGGAAGGGTGGGGTGGGCAGGTAGGCAGGTGGCACAGGGCTGGAGGAGGGTAGCCACTGCCTATTGTGATATGTGAAGGTAACTGTGTCATGTGCAGCGTGGCTCATCCTCACAACCCCAACACTTATAAGAAAACTTTTCTTGAATTTTTCCTCCTCTCTGAGACCAAAGGGTAGGCTTAACCCCTGGGTCAGGTCAATATGAAACAGGAGGGAAGGGCAGCTGTAACTATAACTCAAAGAACCTGGAGAAGTTCTCTGGCTCTCCAGCAGCTCTGGGTGGGGAGAGGAGCCCGTCCTCAGTGGGCTTATGGGCCAAGGCGGCACCTGGGTATGAGGCAAGGTCAGCATGGAGGAGCAAGAAGGAATGGGCTAGGAAACAGATCTGTGTTGAGTCCCACCTGCCCTCTGGCAATGCCTGTAGCTCCTCTGAATCTGCCCTTCTTCATGTTACTAGTGAGAACTGCCTGCTTCAAGGATTAATGAAGACCACACACACTGGGCTCCAGCACTTTGTAGGCACTCAGTAAGTACATGAGGATTGTCTTTGTGTTGGTCTGCAGTAGCAATGCTGCTGAGTTGTGTTCTGGTGTAACAGTTTGCCCTGACGGAGGCCTGAATGGGGCCAGCTCATGTCACCACCCCTCATGTCCCACACCCCTCTCTTCCCCATGCAAGGATTTCAGACAGAGCCCCAGAGAATGTTGACCTGGCTGCGCCATTCTCAGTGTCTCATCAAATAGTCTGAAGGATAAAAACTCTCAGAGGTCACCTTTACTGTGAAATTCTAAAATCATATTTATTGACCAATTCACAGAAAGTGTCGTAACGACCACCAGCATGAATCAGTTTGTAGGCATTTACAAGTCAAGGCTGAAAATAAATATCTGTCTGTGTCGAATAGGCATTTAACAAATTACTTGGAAACTGCAAGAATCTTAACTGTTAGAAATTCAAAGTTTGTGACTCAAACATGGGTAAAATCACAGTCATGGGAAGAAGCCCAACAGATTCCTGTGGTGGCTCTTACTTTCTTCCTATATCTTTATATACATAGAGATCCTCAGCGCCCTTCACTCTGCATCAGCCTGGAGTGGACAGGACAGCTCAATTAGGGCAGGGATGAGAGGTGTGGGGAGGGGAAGGGGCATTTTCTCTGATCATCTGCGATTGGGCAACCTGATTCATTGAGCAAGATGACAATGTACTCTCCTGAAATTAAATTCAACATTCTATAAACGCTTAAGTCCTCCTAACAAGATAGTCCAAAGTTTGCATTGTATCACATCATACACAGTAGTATATTTAGCAAATAAGTACATTTTCTAGACTAAAAGAATTCATTTTTTGAGGCAGCTAGATGAGCTCAGAAGTCTGACATGCGCCAGATACACACTGGCCCACCCCGGAGGTGGCATCTCCAGATATGGGTGATGGGAAAGGCTGAGAGAAGAAATCACTAGACCTTTTAGACTGACAAAGCCCAGAATGGTTCCATTGAGTTCCAGAATTGTGCCCGAAGTTGGCAAAACCCAACAGCATTGCACCAAGTGTTTAGGAAATGGCAGAAGCAATACGAGGGGAGCCCCCAGCCCTGTTCCCTCTAGAAATAGCTTGTTAGGTGTTATGCAGATGAGGTCTAAGTGATACAGACCCACTGTGTGCAGCATCCTAAGTGAAATAGACCCACTATGTGCATCATCCTAAGTGATATAATCCCACTATGTACAGCATCCTGGCAAAAGCCAGACCCAATGCCTGCAGCTGGCTGGACATTGCTCTGAATCTCTGAATTCTTAAAGGCTTCTTCTTAGCTAGATTGTGATGGTCTAGAGGGGGATGTAGCCAGCCTGATTCTCTATGGCTCATTTAATTTGGGGTATAGTGAGTACCGAGTGTTTAGCAAGTAGTGACAAGCTGGACTTTCCATTTCCCAGTGCTTACCAAACTCCTACTATGTGCCAGGCACTGTTCCCAGTGCTTTGAGAGCTTAAAGTAAATGAGGATAATAAGAAAAAGTATAACATCCAAACCTGTGCTTCTAAGGAATTGAAAATGTCTTAGGACCATTGATATCTTTATTCTCTTACTTATTTGTGCATTGTGTGTGTGTGTGTGTGTGTACACATATGCCACACATAATTGGCTGTCCTTAGTCTACTTATCTCCGATAACTCATATTTAACACATTAACTAATTTTCCAAAGAATGCCCCACCAAGTCATTCTCAGTCTTGCCTTACTGACAGTGTTCATGCCAACAACATAACACAACCAACTCTAATACCTACAGATTTCTTTGAAAACAACCAAATTCTACATGCAGTTTCTTTTCTAAATCTACTGGCTGGTTTTATTCAATTTCCTTCCAAGCTGGTTTTATTCAATTTCCTTCCAAGCTGTCCAGCTCAGGGCATCAACAACTTTTTGGAAGCCACCAAGGTCAGGCTGGAAGCACTCAGGTGGATTGCTCCATTGTGACTAGTTCAATTAAGAATGAAATCCTCGAACAGGTCTGACTTCAGAGGCATTGGTTTGACTGCCTCTGTGGTCACACAGCCAGCCTTCCCCCTAGGTTGCTGAAACTTGGATAGAGCCTTTCAGTCCAGAGAAATGCTCTGGCTTCCCAGATGAGGGTGTTCCTGTTCTGTCACTGTTCTCCAACTTTCCCTGTCCCTAACTCTGAGTCAGCTTTCTCCTCAGTCTCTCTTTCCTTGCCTTTTGAGTGATCAGCCCTGGGTTATCAGGTCTAACTTCCTAATTTCCAAAAAACTTTTGCCTTATTTCCACCACTTGAAGTTTACAAGTGAAGATGTGCATAGCCTCTTCTGAATCCTGCACATCAGCAGTTCCTTTGCAGCCAAGGGAGGAGCTCATGGGTGGGTTCCACATTGCCCAGGATGGATGGTCTGGTGTTCTGCAAGGTTGTGCACATTATATTCCTATCTGTGACCCACAGGCCCAAGTGGAGCCCCTTGTCACTGAGGCCCTAATGAATCCTTCCCCTCCCTTTTTCACAGGGCATGGACTCTAGCTGAGACCCATGGTTCATTCTCTGCTCCTGCAAATAGACACAATCTATGGGCTCCTTTCTCCGATAGCTCTTTCTGCTGGGGAAAAGTATCCTTACCACGTGTGTGTGTGTATGTGTCCCATTTCTGTTTTGAAATGCTCAGGAAAAAGGGTCTGGGCAACAGAGATGCATTTTAATTTCCAGATAAAAGCAAACAGATGTTAAAGCCGGCATGTTTCTATTGCCTGTGATTAATATACACTGTCTGTGTTTTGGCTCTCCTCATGTCTGTTGCCCTCTTTTCATTAGTCTGTTGGGGATTCAGCTTCATCTTGACGGATCTCCTCTGCAGTGAACCTGGTAAAAGGGACTGCAAAGCAGTGCAGGACTAGGGTCATTAATAGATGAGGGCTTCCTTTCCTCAGTCGGGATGCTGCCTAGGACCTAGCGGGTGGACCTAGTGGGCCCATCAAGGCTCCTCTAACCCTACTCTCTGTTTAGGAGCACCTTTTACTGGTTATAGACAGGTTATAGCCATCCAAACAACCCCACTCCTGTTCTTTTTTCTACCCCTCTATGCACTTCCACTCCTCCTTGGTCTGATTTTATGAAAGACCCCAACCTATATACTAAGAAGATGGAGGAGTCTATTTCCATTGAAGCGTCTTAATTTTTCACATCCTTTGCTGAGGTCAGGTGATCTCTGATACCGCATTTAATTCACCATTTATCAAGTTCATGCTGTGGGCTAGGTGCTGTGCTAGGCACCCATGGAGCTGTGACAAGTAAGTGACCTTTCTTGTCATGAGAGGAGTCTGTGATAGCAGAGGAGGCAAGAGCTGAGGGGGCATACAGCCTCACAAAACCATGTTTTCTGGGACTTGGTCAGTGTCCCTATCGGGGCCTGAGCACTGTGGTTCCATCTTATTCAGTCGACCATTATCAAGGAGAACTCTGGACAAATATCTCCTCAGTGGTTCAGAGGTAGCAGCCCCTGTCTGCTGCTCAAAACTCGCTGGAGTTGGAACCTAGTTCTCTCCACTGTTTCTGACAAATGCAAATGGCTGGCATGGCCCACACAACGACACACCCAGCCTTCCCAGTGAGCTCCTCTCATACTTACTCTCCCCGCCTGGTGTTCTGGCTGGATCAGAGCTCTGGATCCTTCTGTCTGACTGTACACAGATCTAAGCTTGCCAGTGAAAACAGAACTACTTGAAGCCTTTCCACCATGTCCTACCATCCCATTCTTTGTCCTTTTGTCCCACAGGGGACTTCATAATAAGTGACTTCACTTCAGGGAAACAAAATTGTCTTAAGGTCTTGGGAGAGAGATGTCAAATCAGAGAATTCACGAAGAGAGGCCAGGCTGTACAGAAAGTTCTTCTAGACCTAAGTGACTTGGATACGTCTTGCGATTGCTCCCTGCCATGCCTCTCACAAACAACTGGAAAACTCCACTGGTTCTTTTTAGTGTAATATAAGGTGTTAGCAATGGTTGCTCTTGATATGATCACTGTAGTCTCAGGGGATTGGTTGGGCATTTAATCAGAAGATGTTTCCACAAACTGGGATAGAGATATCCTTTAGGGCATTTGGGAAGATTCAGTAAGGACATGGCTGATGGTACCAGGAATGTGCCTCTGGTCAAGAGGGAAGTGGGTTCTTAGGAACTAAGCAGCAGGGGCATGTTATCCATGACTGCATGTCTGGGTTCCCTTCCAGCCCATTCCTCCTCTGAACTTCTACCCCAAGACCCAGTGCCCAGGTCCTCTGACTTTTAGTGTCAGTAATCCTTCTATGAGGAGATTCTGCACCACATGTAGGTGTAAATGACCGATAGAGTGCCAACTAATTTCTCCCAAAAAAGTTGTAGACCTTTACAGAGTTTAAGCCATGAATCAAAAACCTAAATCAATAATCAGCAGACCTCAGGCTTCTGAGAGGTGGGGGAAAAGGGAATTGGTGGAGACTGGCACATTTGCAGGCCTTGGAGATGCCAAGGCCAACACAGATTATGTCTGTAGAGAATGCTGCAGGTTTGTTTTTGGGTTTTGCTTCCTACATTTAGTATCCTCCACAATGAGTTACTGCCCTTCCAAGAAAAGCCATTCATTCTCTGTCCAATTTTATGTTTGGATTGTGATGCTGCATGCCCTGGTCCCATTACATATGGAGCAGCACTGCAGTAATCTGGCAGTGTCCTTAGATGACCCAACTCCACTATATAGCCCTGGTGGCTCCACAGCATAGAGGCTGTGTGGGGGCCAGTTCTCCTGGCGATGTAAGGACACTGCTACGGTTTAGTCATTTCCCCTAAAATATGGCCCTTCAGGGGGCTGCTTATCTATGGGACTCTGGAAGGCAGCCTCCCTAGGGATAGGTGACCTCACTGTAGCCTCTCCTGGACTGTGTCTCTCTCAGGATGAAAGGGGTCAGACCAGCAGGAGGAGGCTCCTGCCCCATGGGAGGAGTGGAGTTGGTACTAGGCTTAAGGTTCCTTGAAATCACTGATTCAAGGGACTATGGACTAGAGTCTAGAGGGCCCTGGAGGCTTCATGGGGGAAGTCTCCTTAGCCCTCTGGCTTCTACACTTGTGATTGAGTCTCTCATCCTGTTAGTCCTCCTTTCCCAGTGCCGTGGAAGTCACTCTTATGCTCTATATCAGTTTTCAAACCTTAGTGTGCATCAGGAACAGAGAGCCTTAAAACATAAACAGCTGGGCTCTATCCCTGGTTTGTGGTGTAGTAGCTCTCAGGTGGATCCCAAGATTTTGCATTTCTCATTCATCCTCAGGTGATGCTCTAGTCCAGGGATGCACCTTGAGGACCTCTGCTCTATAGTGTCCTGTGGCCCCTTATCTGGTCCTGAAAGGTTAGGGCCTTCTTCCCTGCTCAGCTCTGACTTCAGGCCTCAGGGATACTCCCTCACATCAGGCTTTTCATGCCTTTGGAACTTGGCACATACCAGTCTCTATAGCTGGGTTACTTTCCAGGTATTCATGCTTAAGAATTCATCCTGTTGTTCATACTTAAGAACTTCCTTTGGCCTAGTTTCGAACCTCAGATCAACGCCACGTGATATCTACCTGATGGGCAGGGTGACTGGCTTTCATCCATACGTGACCTGGGTCAGGTTGGGGCATTGCCTGCTTCCCTAGATATCTCCTCCTCTCTTGCCTTGGCGATGTGTGTCAGGGCTCTCAGAATCACACCTACCATCTAACTTAGGATGGAGAACTGCAAAAGCAAGTTACCCACATCCCCCAACTGCAAACTTCTGTCTGCATCTCAACTTCCCAACTGCTCTCAGACAGCCTCCAGCAGCTCCTGTCTGCTGCTGGAAGGGAAGCATGCCAACAGCTCATGAGACCGGGAGACCCTCCTGGGCAGGGCCGTGCCTCATTCATTCACCATTCCCTGTTTCTGGCACAGGGCCTGGCACACCATGGGTGCTCAACAAGGATTTGCTGAACTACACTGAACATAGCTGCAAACACAGAATCCCATCTGTTCGCTAATGGCATCCAGGGAATGTTTGATTGCTTTCTGGGGTGCTGGTGGAGGTAACTTCTTGTGTCTCTTTGTGTCTTCCTGGGAGAGAGTCAAGTTCGACATCTAGCCCATAGCCCTTATAAAGCCAACACTCCTTTGTAGTTGGTGCCAAATGGAAAACTAGAGCAAGATCTATAAAGTAGGTACAGAATAAATTTATAAAGTAAATAAAGGCAGGGAAATGAAGGTCTGGAGTAGACTTCAAAACTTTGACTGCTCATTTCCTTTGCCTAGAGTAGGGCAGCAGAAAGTGATTACATGAAAATTAAATTGTGCCAAGGGCTTTGGCTTGTCAGCCTCGATAAAAGTCTGATGCAGATAGAGGAACCTATACCATCCATAGCCCTCCAAAGTATTTTGCAGGGGCTTTGGAGATCCCCCAAAGGCCCGAGAATGACTGTACCTAAAAATCATCTACTTTTCACTCGTAAATTATTTCAAAGAATTAAACTCACTCCCTCGATTTTTTTGTAAAACTGATTTGGTTAATTTCAATGAGAGTATGGTTAAAAAGTCCTCTTTTCTTCCTCTTGCTAATATTGAATCATAGAGCCAAGTAGACTGCTAATTTTGAAATGTGCTGGGTAGGGCTTTCTACTGATTATGTTGCTATTGATTCAGTCAACAGTCTTTAGGATCATTTTTAGAGCAATGGCATGAGCAGGGCTAAAATGGAAATCAGTCTGAGATAATGAACACTCCTGCTTAGAAATCATTATGGGCTGAGTCGTGTAGGGAAGGTGCTGCTCCTGGGAATTGACCCTGAGCTCTAGGGGGTTAGTGCTCAGTGGTCAGTCAGTTCCTGGACCCAGAGCTTGGAGTTCTCGATGAATGATGAATGATTGCCTGTGTTTGAGTCAATTCCACCAGTAACAGGTGTTTTTTGTTTTTGTTTTGTTTTGTTTTTTGGTTGTTGTCATTTCCTCGCTGGGACATGGACATTTAAAACAGCTTAATTAAGGGCTATGGAGTTGCTGTTCATTTTGGAGGCAAAGGCCCCTGGGTAGTTGAAAGAAGAGTCTAAGACAGCAATTTTCTTTTCCTTGGCAAATGGAGGACTGCTTTTCATGAACGTATGATAGAGGTGTGTAAGTTAAAGCCCGCAGACCACATCTGGCTGGCTGCTGGGTTTTGTATGGCCCATGGGCTCAGCAGAGTTTTTCAATTTTTAAAAGGTTGAAAGTAAAAAAAAAAAAGTAATAAAATTTCATGATATGTAAAAATATGAATTCAAATGGTCGGCTTTTTTAGTATTCATAAATAATTTTCTTTGGAACATACCATATCCATTGGTTTATGTATTGTCTGTGGCTTGTTTCATGTTATGGTGGAAGAGTTGAATACTTGCAACAGAGACAATATGGCCTTGCAAAGTACAAAATATTTACTATCTGGCTCTTTACAGATAGAGTTTGCCGACATCTGCTGTATGTACAGGCACGGAGGACATTGCTTCCCACCAGGAGCCCTCTCCCTGGAGGGTCCATGTCCACAAGGTACAGCTCTTGTTACCTGCAGAGATGTGTGGTCTAAACTTTGCTTGATAGGATGATGGAGAACATTCAAGAAAGTGGTAATGAACTAAGATCCCACTAAAATCACATTTTTGTTATCTACATAAATTTGGGCCTTGGTCAGACTTAAAGGATTTGATTAACTTACTAGAATATACTTTCAGTATTCTTTAAGACAGGTGACCAACTGGTTGATTCCTTTACTCCATTGAGGCAACTCAGTCTATACTGGCTTTTTCCATTTCAACCTCCTCTTCCTCCCTGTCACCTGAATCACTTGAGAGGTTTTAGCCTATTTTCCAGCTCCAGAGAACAGAATCTGGTCATCCTCTTGGCAAGATAAACAATGGTCTGGCCTGTGGCCAGATTGGTCAGCTGTTCCTCTGGGGTCTGAGCCTGCATCTGCTGCTGCTGCTGTCTAGATGCCAGGCTGCATGGCGTCTGGGCCATCTGGGAGTTCTGGTTCCCTGATACCAGCATATGGAGTCTGGAAAATGCTGGGCCGATTAGTGACATTTTTCACTCGTAATTAGAATATCTGGTAGAGGGCAAGTGACATTACTTGCCACTCACCTGAATACCACCTGATGCTTTTGCTCCTTTTATATAACCATTCCTCTTGTTCTCATCCATGGTGATGAGTAGGGCATGGGATGTGATAAACATCCGTTGATCTAGCAGCATCAAGTGTTTCACTTGTGGAGCTGACATGCAGTGTGACCTCCTACAATAGGAGTTGATGGAGAGGGTCCTGATGTGTTGTTCCCCTTGTTTCCCTCTGTCAATCTAGTCACAGATGATTGAACTCTGCTACCCTAGCCAAATGCCACTTTGACCTGCTTCTCCCATACCCTCCCTGATGTATGCCCCAAATAGCTCACTCAACCTTGAGTAAGTGATGCAGAAATTGGAGACAGCCACAGGGCATGAGGAACACCTTCCCACCCCAACCAATCCGAACATACTGAGCAAGGTGCTCTTACGAAAACCAGACTTAATGTTTTAAATGGAAATCCAATTAAAAAGAATTCATTGTGATGAGCACTGGGTGTGGTATGTAAGTGATGAATCACTAAATTCTCCTGAAGCTAATATTACACTAAATGTTAACTACCTAGAATTTATATAAAAACTTGAAACAGTAAAAACAAATTATCTTATGAATAACAAAAGTTTAGTTTTAAACCATAAATTTGGCTTTTACTGCCATAATTTTGGGAGAATTCTGTTAGCTCCTAAATGCCCAACTGGAGCATTTTTTAAGGGAATTGGGAGGGCTAAGCAGCGTTACCTATTTTCTCATTGTAGACGTGCAGACAGCCTGATAGAAAAGGGTTTTTTTTTTTTTTTTTTGGTTGGGAGAATTCACAGATGTGTCTATTTCCATTCAATGAATATAAAATTCCAAACTTCTCCCTTCATTTTTCCCTAAGAGGGAAAAGACAAGAGCACTTGTGATTGTGTTCCTCTTCTTCCTGTGACTTCTCTCCCCACTCTATGTCGGTCTCTTGTATAATTTCTATGCGTATTTGTTTCTCCTTTGCAACTTTTATGTCTCTGAGGGGGAGGAGCTCATCTCACTCAGCTTTATCATGTCCCATCATTGCTGGCTGAGTGCTTAGCACACAGTAGGTCCTCAGCAATGCCTGTTAGCGGCATAAATATGAATATAAGTAGAAGCAGGGTGGTGGGCACTGGACCAAGAGTGGAAGGTGGGGAGTCTAGTCTTGTCTATGCCTCTGAATGACTCTGAACAAGATGTTCAATCTCTGAACCTCAGTTTACTCGTAAGGGAAATGTTCCTGACAATAGATATCCCAACTCCCTGATATAATTATTGTGAGGCTCAAAGGAGGGAACAGATCTGCAAAAACCACTTTCAGTGGTGGAAAAAGCCACTTAAGGTAGTTTTCTTGAATCAGAATTTTGCAAAGGCCTATCACGGATCCTCACTGGGTGGAAGACACTGATGATGGTCCCCCTTATGCTTTGTTTTGGTGACATGGTGAATAAAATGAACAGATTCTCTTCTTTTGAACCTGAATGCCATTGTGACTAGGGGCCAGCTCTGTGCCTATGCCAATATGGGATGGGGTAGGGACTGCAGGAGGATGGGGACAGATTGTACATACTGAGGACAAAGCCAGAGACATTCAAAACAAAGATGGTCTCAGAGCCTCGTGGAAGTCCTAGGATGGTCCTGTTTCTTGCCTGCTATTCTCTTGGTCACAAAAGAGCACAGATGAGTTACTATAGCAACAGTTCTCGTCATGAGGTGTCCACATTAGGATGGAGGTGGAAAAGATTTTCTTATTAAAATAAGAAGAAAGAAAGAAATTAGGTTTTCAGATCTATTTGCCCTCCACCCGAAGTGTTGCTCCTTTTATGAGAATAAAGCAGCGGCTGTTACTATCACAGATATGCTTCTAATTCCTAGCATTCAGATCCCCAAACTTTTCATTTTAGATCCAGCACAGTTCATGCTTGTCCTAATACATCCAAGAGGAATGTATTTTTTTAAGAGGAAAAACAGTGTGAGACAGGTGATGAGGGACCCTAAGACTAGATGCTGAGACCCTTCTTAACCTCTGGCTCAGGAGACACCGTTCACCCCTGTCCCCCAGATCTGTGCCCACCATGACGCCTAGCTGCTCATCTCATCAGCCTTTCCTTTTGGTCCCTGGCTGCAGGCTTGTCATGCTGTTGCCTGGGGCAGTGCCTCTGTGGCGTGCTTCCTGGTTTCTGCAATGTCCTGTGGTGGCAGCCCCCAGCAGGGCACCAAGGCAGGTAGGTTTGCAGATAGCTTTGGCTGGGGTTCAGGCCCTGCTGTGGTCAAGGACCTATTCTTGGTTTTGGACTTTTCATCTAAGCTTTATGTGGCCTCCAAAAGGATAAAGGGGAAAGGTTCTCCAAACTGGGGAGGGTGTATGTTTGCATGTGGGTGTGCACGCGCCTATGTGTGAACCTTTCCCTATACATTTAATTTTGCCTCAACAAGGATTTTCCTTTAAAGTGTTAAGGACTGAGACCTCTTGTGTGTGAAGTCTGACCACCTTGCCTGTGTGAAGCCACCTGAAGAGTCAGGTAAAGAGAACCTGCTGGTCTGTGTGGAAGAGGAGACTGGGTCAGGTACACGCACAGTGAGCTGGAACCCAAGGTCCCTGGCCATGGGGAACCCGGGGGAGGTGAGTGACATAAAGGCTTACTTTCTTCCCTGCAGAGAAAAGCAATGGCAGAACTCTGCAGATTGGCCGGCAGGATGCTGGGTGAGCCCAGGGCAGGAAAAGTGAGGGCTACAGGACAAAGTCCACCTTGAAGTCTCCACTAATGACCCTGGGCTTCTTGGAACTACCCTGGGGCTGGGACATAGGGAGTGCCCAAGGCATAACGGGTGGCTTCCAGGACACTGGGGAGGGCCTGCCCAGACCTGTCCTAGAAATCAGAGGCGACATGTGATAGACTTAGGTGTACACTGGGGTGAGGCTTACAAAAGGGACACGTGGGTGGGCGCAGACAGCTGGGCACTAGTAGGGAAGGGCGGAGTCGTCCCACTCCAGCTGGGCTTGCCTGGCTCCACTCTGCCCATGTCTGCCCCTGCCCATCCCTTCCTCCTCCTCTTCCTCTTCGCTGTCCTCTGAGTCACTGCTGCTGGAGCTCACGTCTTCCTCTACTTCTTCCTCCTCTTCCTCCTCAGTCTCTTCTTCTCCATGCCCTGGTTCTTCATGTTTCTGGATGTCAGGGAGAGAAGGTATATGCTCATCAGGGGCTGAGCAAAAGCTGCTTTGGAACCTAAACGTTTCTTCCTCCACTAAGGGAATATTTTGGGCCCCTTGAATTCCTTTCCCTTCACGCTAAATCCTTGGGCCTGGAGATCTGCCTCCTGGATGGGCAGTCCTCTGGTGAAAGGGAAATGGGAGGGCTAAGGACAGCGAAGAAATAGCAAATTCTAAGATCTGCACTCAAGGTAAATTGTGTGTTTTAAACACAAGACATTGAAGCCCATCCCTTCCATCATTTAATGAGCCTTTTATGCCAAGGTTTGCTTTCTGGCATTTCTGAAGCCTGTCTATATGGAACTTTCCAAGCCTTAAGTGTTTGCTTTTCCAGGAGATAATGGCATTTAAGCTTACGGCCTGTTCCCAGGTGAGATTATATTCTCTGGGAGCAGGTCGTCTTTTCAGCCAAGACTCAGGTGTACTGCCCCTCCGAAATACTCCTTTGGGAAGGACCATGGTCCTCATTTTCCATGCCTTCCCTCACCTTCTGAGACTTGTGTCCTCAAACTCAACCCCACTCTTTTCCAGTTCCATTCCCCCTACCCTCCTGGCCAGCTTTTTGGTGATTCTAGCAAAATCTTAGTTTTGGATTTATGTTTTGAGTTGCTGTTTGCTGTTGTGTGATTGTGTCCCCTCCCTGGAGTGGCTTCCCTTCTACTTTGCCCCCTGCCCCCATTCTTCAAGGCCTCTCTCAAGCTAACCTCCTCCAGGAAATCTTTCCTGAATACTTGAGCCTCAGTGGATCTCCCTACTCATGCTTCACTGACCATTGGAATCAGCAGGTTAGCCCTCGGTAAGAACACTCTTGCCTGGTACTCAGATTGTTCTAGGCAGAGTGGTTTATTTGCCACACCTGAGGCTCAGCTCTCTGAGAGGGAGATGCTTGTGTTCCTGTGAGTGGTGCACTCAGCATTATACCTACACCCTGTGCTAGAAGAAGCTGAGCTGCACTGGCACTCTGGCTATGAAATTGGAGCATGAGGCCAACTTAGGGGGACGCTGAGGAACAAACTGGGAGAATCTTCATTTCTCAGTGACTTTTCCTGATCTTCCCCTGCCTCTAGCACCCAGGGCCCATGGGCAGACCAAAAGGTACTTTGATATTTGTATGTCCAGAGCTGGGGTCTTAGACCCTCATGGGTGGATGCTGGAGGTTGCTGGCTAACTGAAAGTTATGAATGTTAGGATCTGGTAACCTTGAGTTGAATATTGGCAATGCCATTACCAGCTGTATAAGTTTGAGCACTTTTACTTTCCTCTCAGAGTTGGTTCCCACCTTGGTGAGGATGAGGACTCCTACTTCACAGAGGGCTGTGAAGATTAAATGAGGTGGTATATACAGAGCTCCTTATGCAGTGTCTGGTATAATGGGGCCTCACTGAATGGCAAGTATTGATGTTATATTTTTGTTTTAACCTGTTCTGAACCTTTACATGAGCTCTGCAGGCAGGATGGAGCAAAGCCATCTAATTTACACTGTTAATCAAAAATTCAATACTCAGTTTTTAAGTGTTAGTCAGCTCTGAGTTAAATACTATGGGGGAGGCAAGGGATAGACACCACATGGCTGCTTGTCTTAAGAAATGTCTGGTTCTGTTTGTAGGGTGAGAGCGATTCACACGTTTTTAATCAGTGAATGCAGCTGGTAGGAAAGTATGGTCCATGCAGGTTGCGTGGGCTGGAGGTGCTCAGAAAAGGGAAGGGTCAGTGGGGCTGGGCTAGTTGGGGCAGGGCTTCCAGCACAGGAAAGGTGGAGCTGGTGGAGGGGAAGCATCCTGCCCCAAGATCCCAGCCCCTGCACGGGGATCACCTCCATGGGGTTGACTGTGATAGTGAGCGCAGAGTCGTCCCAATCCATCTCCGCCTCCTTGGCAGCCTCAGTCTCCTGGGTGAAGTGCTGGTGGGCGATCCGGACCCGGTACACGCCCATGGCCACGACAAACACCAGCATGCACACGGAGATGATGATGACCACTGTGGCGATGCTTGGGACCACTGGAACAAGGAAGGAATCCACGTGACATGGTGAACGGAAGGACTAGCTCAGTCTTGGGATGGTGTGTGAATGAAACATCCATGTGTAGGTTAAAATCTGCTCTACCATTTCTCAGCTGTAGAACTCTGGACCAGCTCCTTACCCTGTCTGGGCTTTATTTTCTTCATCTATACAATGGGTAATTGTGGGAAGTAAATGAAATAACTAACTGATGTAAATTCTATCTCTGGCTTTCCCCCTCAAACTCTAGGGCAGCGTCCACTGACAGGCAGGTGACTGTGGAATTTCATAAGGATGGAGGGCCCACCAGACAGTAATATAAATGGCAAGACTAGAACAGAAATAAGGGTGGGAGACCCCAATATGGTGTACATATGCATGTGTGTGAGCATATGAAGGGGTTCATGGAAAGCTTCACACAGGATGTGGCTCTGAGGCCTAAAAGACTTGGAAGATTTCACCCTAGTACTCTGTACTAAACTCTGTTATGATATGTTGTGTGTAACTTCTTTCCCTGACTGGCCACTTACTGAGACTGTGAGTATCTGAGAGGTAGGGCTCCCAGCTTTCCCATTTCTGGGTACCTGTAGCTCCTGCAACATACCTGTTAGTGGGTGGTCTTCAATCACAGTGACCACCTGGTATCCTGAGGTCCTTCCTCCAAGGCCACCTACCTGAACTGCGCTGGATGCTACTCCGGGACTCGGGGTGGTGGACAGACTGTAGGAAGGGAGGCTGCACAATAAGGTGGCTGACGTGCTCCTTGTCTGACATTCTGACCTCATGGAGGATGCTGACCTGGGAAGAGCAGGGAGAGGTGCTGCTGACCAAGAGTGGCAGGTGGGCCCAGACAAATGAGGAACAAGTGGGTGTGAGATTCCCTAATGATAGCAGGGCTCACTCACCTCGAGGTTGAACTCATTGCTAGTATAACGTCCATTGAGTTCTGAGCACTTGATTCTAAACCGTCGGGACTCCAGGGAAGCTGGATGCCAGTTGCGGTAGCGGATGTGATGCAGCACCTGCTCATAGCGGCTCATGGAGCCCACACCTGTGCCAAGAGACCACACCTGTCATAAGAAGGCAGAAGATGGGGGATACAGGCTGTGGCTGCTGAGACTTGTGAATCTCCTGAATTTTGAGATGCTTAAGGGCAATGAGTAGGCACAGAAGTTCTAAGGAGCCAATTAAACTGACCCACAGGATTTCCAAATACATTGGTCTCTGACCAGAATGTTTGGCCTCAGTCTGTCAAATGCTGCTATAATATTTGCTGAGATCAAACATTATAAGATAAAGCATGCACCTACTTTGTGTAGATGTTCCCAGGAATGAGATGTGGGCCAGGTCCTCAAGATACTGGAGTAATTCATGGAAGGAGGGACTTTAAGTCCATGCTCTGAGGTCAAGAGTCTCCACATGACCCCTATTCCACAGGTGCCAGAGTGCCATCACACTCATGACTCTCGCATGAAGGCGCTCTGAAAGGACACCACCAGGTGAAGGGGCCAAGTGTGGCCTTACCATAGATGGAGTAACCTGCGGTGGAGTTAGTGGCATCCAGGTGTCGCTGATGGAGCTCACTGTGGTTGAGCTCTAAGCATTCCTGTCTTGGGTCCAGGTCCCCTCCAAGTACCAAAATGTCACAGAAATCTAGGTTATGGAGCATTTCTTCTAAGACTGCTGATTTGGGGGCTGAGGGAAGACAGACACATGGGAAACACAGGCATGAGGACAACTCAGACAGCAGGCCTTGTATGTCATCTTCCTCCTTTGCGACTACACCCCAGGGTCAGGCTGGGTCAGGAGAAGAGGCTGTGCCATCCCAACCACTGTCTTCACTGCTCAGATGAACGCCCAGGTAGGCCCTGAGGTTGGAGGGCATGGATTTGTGTGAGAAACACGAAAATCATAGTCAAAAGATACGTGAATACCAGCTCTGCTACAGAGATGCTTATAATGTTAGAGAAACTACCTACCTCTCTCTTTCCTCATCTGTAGGGAGAGTGAGGGTCTTGAGAGGATTGAAGATCGTGTCTGGCATCTAGTTAGGTGCTTCATAAGCAAAAGGTAAGTGCCTTTCTACCATGCTTCCCTAGCTTTCCCCATGGCGGCATGGTATATGTGTCTGTGACCCCCAACAAACCTTGGGTTTTTCAAGGGTAGAGGCACTAGTTTTTTAGGAATGACTCCTCAGTATCTAACCCAGGGGCTCATATGGAGCATATCACTACACATTGTTCAAAGAGAGAAGCATTGTTAATATAATCAAATGGTTAAGTAAACTGGTTAGTTGTCAAGCTTTTGGTCAGTTTAACCATCGTTGCCTGATTTTATGACCACAAATTTCCCAGAGGGATGTCTGAATATTTGAATGCTGGACAGGTTGGAAGTCCTAACTTAAAAATGATTGGGACTTCTGGGGAAGATGGCAGAGTAGGAGGACCCTAAGCTCACTTTATCCCAGGGATATACCTTGATAACACCACATTAGTGTAAATAACCCAGAAAATAATCTGAAGACTGGCACAACAAACTCCAAAACTAAATGTAGAGAAGAGGCCACATGGAAGAGGATAGGAAGGGAAGAGATGTATGTACTCAGGAGCTAAACGAGTCCATGGGAGGGAGGGATGCCATGGGTACAGATAGGGGAAAAACACAGACGCTCATGCCAGGCACCCCAGGGATGGGGAACCTACACAGAGAAGATTAATCCCCATACCATTTGGCTTTGAAAACCAGTTGGGTATAATTTCATGAGTTCTGAAAATTGGCTTAACCCCTAGAACATTAAAAATTAGTGGGTTTGGCTCTGGGGGAGCCAAAGGGTGAGAGGAAACTCTGTCCCTCTCCTTCCAGAACCAGCACAACAGCCCATGGAGATATAGAAGCAACAGTTTGAAAAATGCCCAGGGTATAGTGAAGGGAGATTTGTTTTTATTCTCAAAGTGTGTGCAGAGGGGCAGAGGTCATTGGGAGACTGCTTTAGGAACAAAGGAGCTGGTGGGCACCATTTACCTCCCCTGCTCCCCAGCCTAGATACACAGACACCTACAGGAACCAGCACAGCACCAACAAATGCTACCTAACTTGCTAGCAGTGCAACTGCACCCAGGTTCACCTACAGAAATGTCCCCTCACATAGCAGATGTACATAAACCTTGCTAAAACCAAGTGCCATGCCCCAAATTCTGCTGACTGGCCCCCTCCAAAATGCCCTTGGCTGGAGCCCATCCAAAGTAGTGCCACAAGCCTGGCAGTGTGTAAGCAACCCCAAAAGGACTAGCACTGCTCCAAAGTGATTCCTGGCCTTGGAAAATGGGATGATAAACACACATACCAGCCAGACTACAGCCCTAGTAGTAGGCTGGGGGAAGATCTCTGATCTAACTGCAGGCCCCATCCACTAACAAAAGCTACTTAGAGGCCAATACAGGGAAAGAACCCTGCAGTGCGATACTACTGTGATGAAGGCAAAAGCTTATCCACAACAGTAGAGCACACACAACACACATAGGAGACATTCCTGAAGTGCCAGGTTGTAGTCAACAGGGGACACTGCAGGGCACCATAGGACCTCTTTTTCATAAGGCCACTACTTTCAAGAGCAGTACATATAGCTGACATTGCTTACACACAGAAGGTTAGACAAAATGAGACAGAGGAATATGTCCCAAATGAAAGAATAGGACTAAATCACAGCGAGAGACCTAAACAAAAATGAGAAGATTAATATCTGTGATACAGAATTTAAAGTTATAGTCATAGAGATACTCACTGGACTGGTGAAGCATAAAGGACCTCAGTGAGTTCCTCAACAAAGAGGAAACCTAAATCACCAGAGATGAAGAACTCAATAGCTGAAAATAAAAATACACTAGATGAAATAAATAGTAGACTAGAAGAAGAAGAAGAGCTCAGCAACCTGGAGGACAGAGTGATGGAAGGCAATAAACCTGAACAGGGGAGAGAGAGAGAGGGAGAGACAGAAAGGAGACTTGGAGAATTCTGTGACACCATCAAGCATAACAACAGTCACACTATAGGGATGCCAGGGGAAGAGAGAAAAGGGGTAGAAAATTTGCTTAAAGAAATAATACCTGAAAACTTCCTAAATGTGGGGGGAAAAACAGATCCAGAAGGTACAGAGAGCCCCCAATAAAATCAACCCAAGGAGGCCCACACCAAGATACAATCATTAAAATGGCAAGAAGTAGTGACAATTTTTAAAACAAGAAAAAGAAAACAGATACAAAGGAAGCCCCATAAGCTATCAGCTGATTTTCCAGCAGAGAGTTTGCAAGCCAGAAGGGAGTGGCATGATATATTCAAAGTGCCTAAAGGGGAAAAAAACCTTGCAACCAAGAATACCCTATCTAGCAAGGCTATCATTAAGAATAGAAGGAGAGAAAGAGTTTCCCAGGGAAACAAAACATAAATGAATTTATGGTGACTAAATCAGCACTATAAGAAATGGGAAAGGGGATTCACTGAGTGAAAAGGAAAGACCATAAGTAGCAGTAAGAAATTTAGGAAGCACAAGAGCAGTAAAAAACGTCTATAAAAATCAGTCAAGGGACTCACAAAAGAGTATAAAGTATGACACCATGTACCTAAAATGGGGGGGTGGGGTGGAGAGGAGTCAAGAATGGGTTCAAACATAAGGGACCATTAACTTAATACAGATTGCTAAATGCAGAAGATGTTATATACAAACCTACTGGTAACCACAAATCAAAAAAAACCAGAACAGATATGTAAAAAATAAAAAGAATGGCATCCAAGCATATCACTAAAGCCAACCAACCGTGAGAGAAGAGAGCAAGAACAGAACAGAGAAGAACTACAAAAACAACTATAAAACAAGTAACAAAATGGCAGAGAGTACATATTTACCAATAATTACATTAAATGTAAATGGACTAAATGCTCCTAAAAAAGACACAGGGTGATGGAATGGATAAGCAAATAAAAACAAGACCCATCTGTATGCTGCCTACAAAAGACTCATTTCAGACCTAGAGAAACATGCCGCCTGCAAATGAAGGGATGGAAAAGCATTTATCATGTAAATAGAAGTGGAAAGCAAGCTGGGGTAGCAATACTTCTCTCAGACAAAATAGACTTTAAAACAAAGACTAACAAGAGACAAAGGACACTATATAATCATAAAGGGGACAATCCAACAAGAAGATATAACAATTGTAAATATGCATCCAACATGAGAGCACCCAAATACATAAAGCAGCCAATAACAAACATAAAGGAATTAGTGGAGAATAATATTAGTATATGTGCTGCCGAAGTGAGCACAATTAGTTGAGAATAATAAAATAATAGTAGGGGACTTTAACACCCCACTTACATAAATGACAGATCATCCAAACAGAAAATCAACAAGGAAACAGTGGCTTTGAATGACACATTGGGCCAGATGAATCTAATAGATCTATTCAGAACAGTGCATTCTAAAACAGAATAAACATTTTCTATTACACCTGGAACATTTTCCAGAGTATATATTAAGTCATAAAGTCTCAATAAATTCATAAAGATCAAAATCATACCATGCATCTTTTCCAAACACAGTGCTATGAATCTGGAAAGCAACCACAAGAAAAAACCTGGAAAGAACACGAATACACGCAGGCTATTAGAATGTTCTAGTAAACAATGAAAGGGTCAACCAAGAAATCCAAGAGTAAATTTAAAAAAATACATAGAGACAAATGAAAATATAATGGGCCAAAATCGTTGGGATGCAGCAAAAGCTGTTCTAAAAGGGAAGTTTATGGCAACATAAGCTCGCCTCAAGCAGGAAGAAAAATCTCAAACAACCTTACACCTAAAGGAGCTAGAAAAAGAACAACAAACAAAACCCCAAACCAGTAGAAGCAAAGAAATAATAAAGATTAGAGCAGAAATAAATGAAATAGAAACTGCAAAAGCAATAGGATAGCTCAGTGAAACCAGGAGCTGGTTCTTTGAAAAGATGAACAAAATTGATAAACCTTTAGCTGGACTCATTAAAAGAAAAAAAGAGGACTAACAATCAGAAATGAAAGAGGAGAAATAACCAACACCACAGAAATACAAAGGTTTATAAGAGAATATTATGACAAATCCTATGCCAACAAGTTAGACAACCTAGAAGAAATGGGTAAACATATAATCTCCCCAAATGGAATCAGAAAGAAATAGAAAATTTGAACAGACTGATCACTAGCAGTGCAATTGAGTCAGTAATCAAATACTTCCCATAAAACAAGAGTCCAGTACCAGCTGGCTTCACAAGTGAATTCTACCAAACATTTAAAGAGTTAATACATATTCTTCTCAAACTTCCAAAAAATTAAAGAAGGAAAGCATCCAAATTCATTCTGAGAACAGCATTACCCTGATACCCAAACCAGATAAAGACACTACCAAAAAGGAAAACTACAGGCCAATATCCCTGATGAACATAGTTGCAAAAATCCTTAACAAAATATTACCAAACTGAATCCAACAATACATTAAAGAAATCACTTACCATGATCAAATTGGTTTTATTCCCAGGATGCAAGGATAGTTCAATATTTGCAAAACAATCAACACCAAACATCACATCAACAAGAGAAAAAATGAAAAACATATGATCATTTCAATAGATGAAGAAAAAGCATTTGACAAGGTAAAAATTCCATTCATCATAAAAATCCTCCACAAAGTATGTTTAGAGGGAACATATCTCAACATAATAAAGACCACAGATGAAAAACCCACAGCTAACATCATACTCATTGGTGAAAAACTGAGATTTTTCCCCAAGATCAGGAAGAAGACAAGAATATCCACTCTCACCACTTTTATCCAACATAGTACGAGAAGTCCTAGCCACAGAAATCATACAACAAAAAGATATAAAAGGACTACATATTGGTAAAGAAGAAGTAAAACTTTCACTATATGCAGATGACATGATACTGTATCTAAAAAACCCTATAGACTCCACCAAAAGACTACTAGAATTGATAAAGGAATTGAGTAAGGTCTCAGGATACAAAATCAACAAACAGAAATTTCTATACACTCACAATTAAGCAGCAGAAAAAGAAATTAAGAAAATAATCCCATTTAAAGTTGCACCAAAAATAATAAGCTACCTAGCAATAAACTTAACCAAGGAGATGAAAGACCTGTACTCTGTAAACTATAAAACACTGATGAAAGAAATGAAGATGACACAAAGGGAAAGACATCCCATTCTCATGGAGTGGAAGAAGAAATGTTAAAATGACTATATTTTAATGCAATCTACAGATTTAATGCAATCTCTATCAAAATACCAACAGCATTAGAACAGAACTAGAACCAGAACAATCATAATATTTTTATGAAATCACAGAAGACCCCAAATAGCCAAAGCAGTCTTGAAAAAAAAGAACAGAACTGGAGGTGTCACAATCCCAGATTTTGAGATATACTACAGAGCTGTAGTAATCAAAACAGTATGGTAGTGGCACAGAATAGATGCATAGATCAATGGAACAGAATAGAAAGCCCAGAAATGAACCCATGCATATAAGTCAATTAATCTGTGACAAAGGAGACAAGACTATACTTTGGGAAAATGATGGTCTCTTCAACAAATGGTATTTGGAAAACTGGATGGCTATATGCAAAAGGATGACAGTGGACCACTTTCCAACACCATAGACAAAAATGAAATCAAAATGGACTAAGGACCTAACTATAAAACTTGGAAACCATAAAAATCCTAGAAGAGAGCACAGGCAGTTATCTCTCTGACAATGGCTATAGGACCATTTTTCTAGGTATGTCTCCTGAAACAAGGGAAACCAAAAGCAAAAATGAACTATTGGGACTACATGGAAATAAGCTTCTGCATAGCAAAAGAAGCAATCATCAAAACTAAAAGACAACGTACTGAATGGAAGAAGTTATTTGCAAATGATAAAGGGTTAGTATCCAAAATATATAAAGAATTTACACAACTCAATACCCCAAAATAAATAATCCAATTAAAAAAATGGACAGAAGACATGAGCAAACATTTCTTCCAAAGAAGACATTCAGATGGCCCATTAGACACATGAAAAAAGGCACATCACCACTAATTATCAGGGAAATGCAAATAAAAACTGCAATGATACATCACCTCACATCTCTCAGAATGGCTAAAGTAAACACAAGAAAAAACAACTGTTGGCAAGGATGTGGAGGAAGAGGAACCCTTGCACACTGTTGGTGGGAGTGCAAACTGGTGCAGCTGCTCTGGAAAACAGTATAGAGGTTCCTCAAAATATTAAAAATAGAATTACCATACGATCTAGTAATTCTATTGGGTATTTACACAAAGAACACATAAATACTAATTTGAAAAGACATATGCTCCCCTACTTTTATTGAAGCATTATTTACAATAGCCAAATTACAGAAGCAACCCAAGTGTCCACTGTTACATGGAAGGATAAAGAAGAGGTGGTGTGTGTGTGTGTGTGTATATATATATATATATATATATATATACACACATATATATACATATATATATATATACATATACACACACACATACACACACACACACACACTCACACACTATGGAATATTATTCAACCTAAGAATTAAATCTTGCCATTTATGACAACATGGATGGATCCTGAAGTGCAGCAAGTCAGAGACAAATACTGTGTGATTTCACTCGTGGAATTTAAGAAACAAACGAACAAAGAAGAAAAGAGACAAACCAAAATACCAGACCCTTAACTGTAGAGAACAAACTGATGGTTATCTGAGGGGGGATGGGTGAAATAGGTGAAGGAGATTAGAGTGCACTTATCATGATGAGCACTGAGTAGTGTATAGAATTGCTGAAAATGTATTGTATACCTGAAATTAACAGAACACTGTATGTTAACTATACTGGCTTAAAAAAAAAAGTGGGATTTATGGAGTGCTTGCTATGGATCAGGCACTGTGCAAACAATCTTAACAGATATTAAGTGGGGGTGCCATTATTATCCTTATTTCACCAATGGTGAGATGGAAGGTTCAGGGGTGGGGTGGACTGCCCAGGCTTACACAGATAGTAGGGGAAAAGCTGGTACAGAAACCATGACTTTCTGATTCCACGGTTTATAAATTCATAATCTTTGGGCTAGTAGTCTAAGTGTTTTTGATTTCACAGCCTTTTTTTTTTTAAATTTCTGAACCAAGATCATTTAAATATGGTTATTTATTTATAAAGTGGACTAATATATTTTGTGGATTATAAAACATTTATGAAAATAGAAATTAAAAAGCATTTACTAAAGAGGGGAGAATTATTTTAAATAATTATTTTCTATTTTAATTTTTTAGTGATACCAAAAATACTTTTTGCTCTCACTGGATATACATTATTATAAATAATTTCATATGATTAATTTTTAAATGCTTGTTGCTTGTTAATCCCAATGGTTTCATGGATCACTGGCAAAATCTGAAAGTCTATGAATATACATTTAGGACCCATCATTAATGATAGTGTATGTGTATCTGTATTTCAAGTGGCCTTTGCGAGGTTTCTGGAGATTTTTGTGAGTTTCTTGTCAGGTCACTTAAGGTCATCCTTACTCCTACTGCCCCATGTGGCTGGCTGGTTGCTCACACTAGGTAGGGGGCATGGTGTGGCTATTTTCTCATTGTTCTTTCATGACTGCATTATAGGTTCTATCTTGCATCTATACTTCTCTGGATTCCCACTGTGCTGAAGGGACTCAGGCATTTAGGCAAATCAGCCATGGTGGAGCCCTCATGGAGCCCCTGGTCTGGGTTAATTAACAGATAACTGCCATTGAGGGCTAGCCACATGTACATTACAGGGAAGCATGTTATTGGAGGCTTACAGAGCAGGAGAGCCAGCCCAGACTAGGGAGCAGAGGGGGAGGGGGGGAGAGTAACACACATGGGAAGGGAGAGGGACCTTCCAGGCAGAGGCTAGAGCATGAGTAAAGGTGAGAACACAGAGGTGTGAGGGAGAGGGGTGGGCATGGGGAACTTGCCTGTCTTTGGTACCAAAACAGCACAAAGAGGAGGGAGTCGGTAGGGGCAGATGATGATGCCGGGGTGGGTCACTGAGGCCTGGTGGCAAATGCCATTAGCCTGCTTATTGAAGGCACCCATAATAATTATTCTAGGCACAATAAGAGTAAGGTAAACAAAGTACCAATAAGAACTCTTGGGCACGTGGCTCTATGCTCTGCCCACACCTCTCATAAACAGCAAGTTTATAAGACAGACACCCAGGTGATTGCTTTTCCAGCCACTGCCCGTCAGCCAGTGTCAGGCCTAGTGTATTCAGCCACTCTCAGTTACAGCCTGCAACCGTGGTGGTCACAAGCCCTTCCTTTTTCTGTCTGATGGTAGCTACAAATGAGGGGAAGGCGGAAGACCATAGGACTGAATGCACCTTGGAGTATAACTAGGAAATGGCCCTGCCAGGACAAGTGGTAAGACACCATCTATTTTTGTGAGCTAAGAAGGGCTGCCTTTTGAGGGACCCCATTCACTAGGGACCAGGGTGGTTTAAGGCAATGAGGATTTGGGATTACAGGAGCAGTCTCTCAGGCACTCTGGCCCACAGGCACCAGCACATCATCAGCAGTGCTTTTGGAGGGGGAGAGGGAGAGCTGGAAGTATGTTCCTGGAGGAGGCCACAAAGGACAGTTAAACAAGTATTTCCCCTGTAGATCTGGGCCCTGGGTTTCCCTTCCTTCTTTCTTTATCCTTCCTGTCACCCACCACTCTCTGCCAGCTGAATGCACTGTAGCTTTTCCGTGCAACTGAGTGTTTCTCCCTGGCAGATAATTCAACTTACTCCACCTCCGCCAGATGGATCTCCCAATGATGGACATGTTGGAAAGCACAATCGGGAAGTTTCTGAAGAGCTTAGACCAATGCTGCTGAATAAGTCCTTTTACCATGTGTGTATTAAGGTGCAGCTAGATTTTTTCTTTGTGCCTCTTTAGCTTTTCTCCTGATTAGCACAACAATACACACTCACTATAGAACCTTTTTCACTTGCCGCAAACTGAATGGGAACAGAGAGAAATGGGCTCTTACGCTTCTTGGAGAACAGCACGGTTAGCATTAGCCTTTTCTTCCTGGCATTTTTCTGAGTATGTGTCGGTACTCTGTAATTTGCATCTTGCCTTCTTTCGTCCACCATTTGGCAAGTGCCCTCCCTCCAACATCGTAACACATGGGTATACGGGCAGACCCCAATTTGCCAAGTGGTTCATTTCCCACCTGTTACTTATCTGCCTTGTTTCCAGGTTGTTTGCTTTGCTATTAGAAATTCCCTGCTGTGGTGAAGAGCGCTGTCGTTCTCAAGTGTGACCTGATGCGACTGTGAGGACTGAAGGTCCCCGCCCCACAACCCAGTGTGCATCCGTACCTGTGGCCTTCGGCTCACCCGGGGTCTCAGCTTTGGCGAAGGTGCTCACGATCTTGATGTCGGGGAAGAGGGTCACCCCTCTGGCACTTTCAAACTGGGCGGCGGGTCTCCAGAGGCGGTCCGTGCCACGGAGGCTGATCTGGGGCTCGATGGCCTGCAGCACCATCACATAGGCATCCACGTCGGGGACGCTGATGCACACATCTTCTCCAAAGCACCTGGGAAAACAGCCGCAGTCACGGCACTGACGAGCGAGTGATAAAACCATCCATCGCGCGGCTGTGGACAAGGATCCACACAGCCATCTCTCGTTCTCAACAAGGTATCCTGACTGCCTCAGAGTCTCTGACTGTGTCAACAGACATTCAGATTTAAAGCCACATTAAAGTCAAAGCCAATAGCAATCTAGGGGCTTAGGAAGATCAGCTTCTGGGAGAAATGGGAATCTTCGATACCAGCAACAAGTAACTGTTAAACCTTTAATTATCCTTTAACAAAGTAATCAGTGGCAAAATGAATTAGATAGCAACTGCTTCAGATGTGCTTTAGGATTTGGTAAGCAAATTGTTGTCTAACTGGTTGAGGAGCGGCACCTTGCTGAGACCCCGGGGCTAAACTCTCCTGTGCTTTTGTGTGTTTTCTCTCTCTGAGGCCATCTCACAGTGTCCCTGTTGCAGCTGTGGTGCTGCTGACCACATTCCTTTCTCCTGATGCACGGCCACAGAAATATCCAGAAGGCAGAATGGTGTGACAACACAAGCAAGGCCTGGGAAGTTAGATAAGGGTCCATGGCCTGGCTCTGCCACCACTGGGCTGGGTGACTGTGGGCAAGGTATGACTCCTGTGAACCTCAGTTTCTCCATCTATACAATGGTGATGACAATAATTAATTACCTTTTAGTAGGAAGGATTCAAGGTGATGACGTACAGAAAAGAGGCTGACCCCAGAACCTGCATCATGGAGCTCATGCATCATGTTGGCAGATCCAACACCCTTAATCACACTCTATCACCAGAACTCTATCACTCATCTAGGCCAAAGACAGAGGCTATAATGGCGGCCCAGATGGTTGCTCTGAGAACGCTGAGTTGACTCCAGCTGTGGCGTCCATCAGCTTGAATCTCTTGGGAAAGTTCCTGAGAGAAGTGCAGTCTGGGTGGACATCATGCTGAGCCACATCTTCTTTGGGGTGGGCCAGATGTGGGAGTGGTGGTTGTCTCCTGTTCCCGACTGTGGCCTTTTCTGCACCAACCCCAGAAGGTACCCTGTCCCTCGTCAGTTTATGGAAACCTGGTCCCAGAGGTAGAGACTGGCCAGCCTAGTCCCTCTACTTGACTGCAGCTGACCTGGAGGTGCTTGCTCCCTGGTGCAGGCCTCCAAGGGTGGCCCTTAGTGTGAAGGTGGATGCACCTTCTCTGTCACTACAACTATTCAATCTAATTGCTGTCTAATCTAATGGCACCTATCCCAGGGCCCAGTAATGTGGCAGTCAGCAGCCTCATTCTTCCCTGCCTTGTTCCTGGCCTTCTGGATTCTTCTCCTGGCTCCAGGGGCTGGGTGACTCCACTCCCACCTCTCAGGAGTTTTTCTGGGGGTCCCCCCTTTGCTCCCCTCCCAGGCAGTTGCTGTGGCTGAGAGATGACTTGACAGACCAAGAAGGGAGGTATCCACAGATTTCACTAATAAACGGTCGCATCTCCTTAATTGAACTCTGATTCCCTGGGGACAAGAACCACACCCTCTTTTCAGACTCATGGTACTTAGGAGATCTCTACAAAGCTGGGTGATTTGAAGCTAATTTAATAAACATTTGTTAAGCACCTGTGTACCCACCAGCTACGGTACTCCGAGATCAGACCACTTAAAACCAAGCTTTCTGAGAATTTACAGAAAGCAGTACTACATCAGATTCTGAATTAAATGGAGAATGCTGGATTGGTGTTGACAAAGCAATAGAACATTTTCTTTAACAAGGGGAGAACACTGATTCACTGGGGCACCCTCACAGGGACAGCAGAGAAATTGAGAATTAGCTGAAGAAAGGTGAATTCTGTTTTGCCAGGGAGCATGCCCCATCCCTGCCGCCTCAGCTGGGCCCCTAGTAGACCAGCACCTGTCTACTCACTGGACTTTGGAAGAGACTCTCAGGCGCCGCACACCTGCCGTCGGGAACTGCCTGGAGTTGATGTAGGAGACCTTCTGGAGGGCACGATTGATGTTCCCAATATCGTCACCTTCCATCACCAGGACGGACTGCGAGGGGTTGAAGTGGTACTAGAGGAGGAAAGGGGCATGATGGGGGAGAATGATCAGCGACGGAGCCCTCCACCTCCATGGACAGGCCACGAAGGCCTGGTGTCTCCAGAGCGTCTGCAAGGGCAGCAGCCATGAGCACAGATGAGTGTTTTAACCCCTCAAACAATTCCTGCTCTGCCCTGCCCCCCTGGCGGGGCTTCCGGGCCTCCCATTTAAGACCTTTAGGGGTTATAAACTCCAAAGCCATAGCATAAGATTCTGGATCCCCATCACAGGTCTCTTGTGATCTAGCCCTTGCAGGGTGGCCCATGCTCTGTGCTGCTGTGGGGTCCTGACCAGCCTTTCAGCCCTTAGACAGCCTGCCCCCTCAGCTGAGTGCCTGGAAACTTGGGGTTTTGCTCCTTTCACTGGTCTTGTCTTTGGCCTTGAACTCCTCCTCAGTTCACCCTGTGCTCCCCTTCCTGATTCATGGCCATCTTCTTAGCTTCTGACCTTAAAGCTCATTTTTTAGTTAACAGCTCTCCTTATATCTGATTCCTGGTCTTTTTTTTTTCCCTGGTGCTCCACTCTGCCTTCCCAAGAGTTTTGCTCACTTGCTGTTTACACTCTTGCCAGCTGTCCCAGGTCTGTTATCTATTCATTTCACTCAGAGTCCCTGGTATCCCATACTTGGTGAAGGCCCCGGGGCTACAATGCTCTCCACCAAGTCACTTGAGTCCTCAAGACAGATAAACCAGATACAGACTTCTGCTTCTCTCTGCAAAGCCCTAGCAGTTACTCTTCTCCAAATGGAGCACAGAGAACTGCTTTGGTGCTGGTCTGACTTACTGATCTTCACATGCTTCTGAGCAGGAATTATTAGGAACTGTTGTCAGTAAGATGTCAGGAACTTATCAGTGGATTCAGATTATGTATCCAAAGTTCCTATCAGAGGAAAAGGAGATCTGGTTATCTATCTATCTATCCATCTATCTATCATCTCTACACCCAACATGGGGCTTGAACTCACAACCCTGAGATCAGAGTCACATGCTCTTCTGACTGAGCCACCCAGGCACCCCTGATCTGGATATATTTTTATGCCAACATTTTTTTGGATAATATATTCACATAATTCAAATATATATATGTTCTAAGTGAAAGTGTCCATCTTATTCATATCTCTTACCCAGTTTCCAATATCCCGTCCCACAAGTAATCAGTGTTCTATTACTTTCTTAGTGGCAAATTGCATTATTGTTCATGATTACCTGCTTCCCCTCCCAGTGGGAGGCTTATACATGCCTGACCTATTGTCAGTAGACTTGATTATGTGACCTATGGAACCATTCCCTGCAAGACACACATCTTTCCCTTTTGTAGTCAGTAGTGGTCATGTGACTTACTTGGCCAATGAAGTGTGGGCAGAAGTATTATTTGGTTCACACTCATGTAGACGATTTCACAGCTAGTTCATAGTTTGCCATGTCCCTTTCCCTCTGCCATGAAACCTGTCAAGTTCCCTAGGGTCTGGTCCAGCAGCCTGGTCTCACAGTGCTGGTGATATGGACCAGAGCTGAAGCCAATCTATGTAATGGACATTAGGTGTGAACAATGACAACAAAAAGTTGGATAAGCCACTGAAATGTTTAAGTCACTTGTTAGAGCAGCATGACTTAGCCTACCCTGAAAGTTATATGTAAGCATTCTTAGGAATATAGATTTCCTTTTTTCTCCTTTCTTCAACCAAAAGTAGCTTTTTACATACTTTATTGTACTTTGTTTCTTCACTTAGCTCAAATCTTGGAGACCTTTCTGTATCAGTACATCATAAACTTTTTTTTATAGTTGTATAATATTCTACTGTATAATTTTTTTCAACCAGTTTGTTACATTTGGATTATTTCCATTCTTTTACTAATAGTTCCACAATGAATAATCTTGTACACATTTCATATGTATGCAAATATCTATGTATTGGATAAATCCCTCCATTGAAGTTATTAGGTCCAACATATATGCACTTTTAAGTTTTGACAAATGTTGCCTAATTCCCCCTTGCTAGGGATTATATATATCAACACACGCTCCCTCTCCCAGCATATGGGAATGCCTCTTTTCTCAAAACCTCAACAACAGAATATGCTGTCATTTGAGGTTTTTGCCAGCCTGATAGGTGATAAATGCTACCTTCATGTAGTTTTAATTTACCATTTAGTGTAGGTTTAATCTTACCATGAAGGAGACGGAATACGTTTTCAGAGGATTAAGGAAAAATCCATCTGTATGAACTTTTCCCTAACTTGGATGCCTTTTTAAGAGTTCCCTGTTCTGTGTCTGGAGGGTAAAACGAAGTAGATGTCCCATGAGCACTATTGATGATACTGACCCGCATACAGTCTTGCAGCTTGGCCCCTAGCCAATCAATAGCTTCCACTTTGCCTCCTTCAACTATCATTTGAGTATTTTGTTACCTCCTCCTTGAGGCCACCCCAACTTCACTCATTTACGTCCCCACTGGGCTCCTCTAGTGCTTATCAAATGGCAGTATAATTACTCTAGTACAGTGACCACGAGCTCACAGAAGACAAGGACTCCCAACTCCTATCCCTGAATTCCAGAACCTAGCCCTAGTGCCCTATAATCCCATCAGATGAATGAGTGAATGTTCCCCCTTGGCCCACATTCTACTCCTATCATCTCCAGGTTACTCTCCAAAAGGACTTTTTTTCAGTCACTGTTTCCATAGTCATGGCTCTGTGGGAGTCATCAGTGCTTGCTAAACCCTGTTCACCTCTGCATCGTTGGCATCCTGGAGGCTACACTTGCAAAGGCCTCCTGCTGTGTGTGGGAGGGCCACGTGACCACGTCTGGCCAATGAGGTGTGAGAGGAAGTGAGGCGGGGCTTCCCGGCTGGGGCAGTCAAAGCCCCCTGGAATGCTCTAGCCTTTTTCTTCCTCCCCTTTGGTGGCTTTGGTGTTGTAGGTGGAAACCCCACACTGCCTCCCTGGCTTGATGTCAGAGAAAAATAAACTTTTAAGCATTAAAACCATAGGGATTTTGGAGTTTTTTGCTACTGCAATCGTTTAAAACCCATTTGGAAAAATTGAGCTCCTCCCAGGCAGGATTCTCACTTACCTAAGTCTATGTGGCATCTTTGAAAGATCATGGGCTGTAACCCCAGTTACAGTACAGACTACAGGACACAACAACTTTGGACTACTTGCCCTTTCCAGACTTTATCTCCTCATTTAAAGTAATGGGGATATTAATACCTGCCTGTCTGGGGCTTAAATGAGATAATGTATCTAATGAATCTAGTGTGTAAAGGGTGTTTAGTCCTAGATAGCTTTTATTATAATTCTTAACATTGTAATTATTTCTGCCCTGAGTCTTGGCCCACACAGGTATACCGCAGCCTTCACTGCTCCTCTTATCCTATGATCCAGTTCCCTTCTGCCCTCAATGCCCTGAGCAGGGTCTCTCTGATCTGGGAGATCAGAGCACCAACCCCTCTGTTGGGTGTTGGAGCCCCGGATATACGTGCAGGTGATGATGCCACAGTCATCTTTTCAGTTAGCGTCTCCCTTGCTGTGGATGACTCACTAGCTTAGTGTGCTCAGCCATAGAGCTGCCCTGTTCTGAGTGTTTTGGAAGTCATTAGGAGATTCAACTTCATTCTTCTGAAATACCACTTCTGTTCCCACTTGTCTTTATGCCCCCCTACCTCCCCGCAACCCTGCCCTGCACCATCCCTGCTATAGCAGAGTCACGGAGCTGTTGTTGTCTGTCTCCCCCAGCCAACTGTGAGCACCTCCAGGGCAGGGTCTGTAGACTTTTCCTCACGGTCACCACAGGGTCTAGCACACGAGACACAGGAGATGGAATGATAAGCCCTGCGGAGGTGGCTGATCTCTAAGCTTCACACAAGGGCTGAACAGGAACCTCAAACAGTTCCTTGAGGAACCTCTTCCAGAGGCTCGTATCAGCAGCATACTGTGGCAATCAGCAGGGGGCACATTCCCACAGCAGCCACCTAAGGAGGGGATGGGTTAGGCCATGTGTTGGATCTCCAATACCCTAGTTTGGCTGCCTGAGCATCCCCAGAGCTGCCACAGGTCATGAAGGTGGGCACTGGACTAGCAATAAATTTCTTGCAGGATCAACAAAACCTTCTACCAAACTAGGTCTTTTAACTTTCTTAATGTTTGTTTATTTTTGAGAGAAAGAGAGAGCATGAGCATGGGAGGGGCAGAGAGAGAGGGAGACACAGAATCCGAAGCAGGCTGCAGGCTCTGAGCTGTCAGCACAGAGCCTGAAGCAGGGCTCAAACTCCCCAACTGTGAGATCGTGACCTGAGCCGAAGTTGGACGCTTAACCGACTGAGCCACCCAGGCGCCCCTGTTTTGTTTGCTTTAAATTGCAGTGTTACTAAACATAAAGAATTAAAAAAAAATCAGGTTCTGTCTCTGTCTCTTTGCCCCTCCCCTGCTCTATCTCTCTCTCTCAAATATAAAACATAAAAATTTAAATTGCAGTGTTACCAACCCTGTGGCATGACTGAGGTTAGGTCTCTGTGTAAGACACACAGTGGCATTAGCATTACACAGGGACAGGAGATGGCTTCCTGGGAACCCAGCAAGGCGTGATAGCACCCACTTTCCTTTAGGAAGCTGTGCTGTGGCCATGGTGATTTCTTTCTTTGAGCTAAGAAACTACTAGACATCCCCAAAGCTATGGCCCTTGGGAATAGTCAGTTCTCTTAGAGGGCCAGCCAATATCACCAGGCACCTAGCAGGCTGGGAGATCAGTGAAATTCCTGGCCAAAGCCTAGGTCTGTTCCTCCAGGGAAGGCTGGCCACGGCACTCCAGGCACCTAGCCATTCACTTGGACGCCTGCCAGCCCCTCTGGGTTGGGCCAGATGAAGATTTGCCACATTTGAGGCTCCTCTGCTACAAGTGTCACCTGGTTTACCTTTCAAAAGAAGCTGGGGCAGCGTCAAGGGCAAGTGCAAGACCAGCCCAGTTGGCAAAGAGACCTGTGATTTTATTTATTAGATTTGCTAAGGAAGATCTTTATGTCTGTATCTGTATTTATCATCTTATCTACACATATGTATCTTTCTTTTTCTCTCTCCCTATATGTGTGTGTGTGTGTGTGTGTGTGTGTATCTATATATAACATACATAGAATTCAGTTCCCACAACATCACAACAAACTACACTTTATACATGAGGGAATTGGAGTTTAAAGGATTACATTCCTTTGCCCAAGGTCACCCAGCTAGTAAATATTCGTACTACGATTTGAACCTGGGAGTAACTTGTCCCAAAGTTTTTGCTCTTTCCCACTCTTCCACATGGTAGAAATGACAAATTGGCAGGGAGTATGTTATGAAAATCAGAACAGGGTGTTCTTCAGGAATGTGGCTATTCCACAGTGTCATGTATGGGTACAAGACGGTAACCACCCCAGCCATCTAATGACTCCAGCCAGGCTGGACAAATATTCAGAAATTGGCATGAGCTGGGGGAAAACAAGTGGAAAGAGGAACCGGGCCAGTTCTGTGAGCAGACGGAAAGTTTTGTTAATTAGAGACGGACCTCACTTCCTTTGACTAGCTAGGGAGGAGGGAAGAGGCGAGGCACAGGTAAGAGAGAACAACAGTATTCAGGAATGAAATGAGGGATCAATGGAGGAAGGACAAGGAGGAAGGAAGTCTGAGTGATTTTCAAGAATGCCTTCTACTCTGAGTTGCTGGTGTGGAGGAAAGAGCAGACTTATTTTGGGCAAGTCTCTGAGTCCCAGTCTCCTTATTTCTGAAATGGGGCCATAACATTTAATCTGTTGTGAGGAGTAGGGCTAATGAACTTCGAATAGCCCCCAGTGGGTACACCATAAATTGTGTGTCTTATCATTAACTTCCCCGCAGTGCTCTGCTTCTTGCCAGCTGTGCTCTAAGGATGGAAAAGGATCCTCTGCAGTGACTGCTTATCAACAGGTGGCCTCCTAGAAAGTTGAAAGAGCTTCCCCACCCTCCAGGGTGGTGTGTGCCATTTAGTTTACACCCCCTCTTTTCACAGCCTCTGGCTGCTCTGGAGAGACTGCCATGCCTTTCCATTTATGATCCTAAGAATGTGTGGCTTTTCAGTCCAGTATCTTTGGCTTATGTGTTCTGTAGTGCCAGAATCCTGAAACTATGGTCTCACGGGATACTCCACAGCAGAGCAGATGCAGCTCAGAGGCAGGGAGCAAACCCAGAATCAGACAGAGAGGGGGATGGTTGGAAGACAGATTTCTGCATCACTGGGCTGACAAAACACTAAGGAAACAACACAAACAGTTGGTCAAGTCTCAAACCCTAGGTTCTACATGTGAGGGTGCCTATAAGACATGTGCCGCGAAACAGACAGTGGGAAAGTTGGCCTTTCCAATAGGAGGCAGTCACGAACGTGTCCTTCAATGGCAGGTGATTAACTACTGAGTGCACCTGTGTGTGTGTATCTAATGTTCTGGAAAGCCATTCTTGCCCTCCCTGTCTGAGCACTGCTCCCACCTTCCCCCTCTGACCCAGTTTCCAAGGTGAGCATCTTGCCCAGATCATGTTCCTTTGCCTACAGCCCTTCAGTGGCTCCCTTGTTGCTGACAGAAGAAAACATGTGTACATGTGAATATAGTTTACGGGGCCCCATGACGTGGTCTGTGCGCAGCTCTCCGACCACACTTTCTACCTCTCCTTCTGCAATTTGGGCACTGTTCCACTGGCCTTCTTGGAGTTCCAGTGCACAATGCAGGGCTCCCCAGCCCTCTGCCATCACTCGTGCTCTCAGATCTGCCTAGAGTTACTGCCCAGCTCCCCTCCCCTGGTTTTCTCCTGTTCTATGCCTACCCATCCTCAAACATTCTGCTCAGACCTCACCTCCTCCAGGAAGCCTTCCCTAACTGCTGCTCCCCAGGATCTGGAATTCTGGAGCAGGCTACCTGGGCTTCTATTCTGGCTCTGCTCATTACTAATTCTAGGATCCTAGACAAGTTTCCTTTCTCTTGCAGTCCTCAATTCCTCATGTGCAAAATAGGAATATCCACACGAACTTTGCCATAGGGTTGTTCTGGGCTTCAATGAGTTAACACCTGTAAAGCATTGAGAACCATGCCTGGCACTTGGGGAGCCTCAGTGCACATAATCATCACGGCGGTTACCACACTGGATTATAAACGTCCTCTTAGGCCACTGACTTCCCAAAAGACAAAAGGCTGGCAGTGTTCAGTTTCGCATCTCCTTACCCAGCCCTGAACCCATACGTGGGTGTCTGTGGCATGTTTGCTGAAGTGACTGCAGCCTACAGAAAAGCATGGTGTGCTCAGATCACCAGACCCTCCAGGGCTTCCCACATCCGAGCCCCACAGGCCCCACTGGCAGTGGACATAAAGGCACTGTCTGCTGGAGGGGTGACTCCCGGTCCAGGATAGGTAGGCCCAGGGCAGGAGGCAGGTGAGGATCCTAGGGCTGTACCAGGTGGAAGATGGGGGTGGGGGGCACACCATCCTTGGGAAATGGCCCGTAAAGGAAGCCTCCATGGTTTGGCAGGGGTGATGGCTTGTGGGGCTGTCCTATGCTCCAGGAGGTAGAGGGTGGGCTGCCTGTTCTCACCGCAGACCCCTAACAGGGGTGTGTTAGGATCGAACAGGGGCTATGATGATGTTCACCCAGCTCTTTGCTCAGGTTCCCAGAGGCTCCCTGCTGGCCGGAGCTCCTAAGGTCCAGGTGAGGCCAGAACTACCCCTGCCTGTCCGGGGTGGGGACAGAGAGGGGCGCTCACTGAGGACAGTCAGCCATGTCTTGCCTCTCAGGAAGCGCTGTTCTCAGAATGCAGCTTTGATTCTTTTGGATCACACGGAATGTTTTTATTTTGCATAATCTGCTCACACTCCCTTTGCCAGAGATTGCTCGAAGCCCAATCTGTGCTTCAATTTCACAACATGAGACCCGGCGACCTCTGTATCTGCTTTCTAATTCCAGCCCACCCCAGGCTGACCTTCCTTCCTAATTTATATTTAACATGGCCAAACTTTTTATTCTATTTTTAAATATTTTTGAAATACATTCCTGCATGCTGCTTCTGAGCCTTTGGCAAATAAAACAAAAACCAATCAACCAACCCAGGAACAGCTGAAATACAACAATTCCCTTCTGGTAGGCATTGGACATGTGCCTGCTTTTGCGTAGTGAACTGATTATACAGGAGGCCTTCGTCTAGGAATTTCAGGACACGGCAGAAGCCCATCATGGAAGTCACCGTCGCTAATCTCCCCACCGTGTCAGCACCTTTGCTCCCAGACCATCTCTGTGCAACTCCACACTGAGGACTCCATTTCCCAGAGTCCACTGGCACTGGGCAGCCACTGCCCCATAAATCAATGTCTTATTGGTGGGGATGCCCGCTCCTTCCTTACCTTTATTCCTTGGCCGAGACTTTCCAGGGAATTAATATCCAGCCCTTCCTTGCAGGCCTGCAGGCAGGAAATGACCTTCTGACTCTCCATTTTGCCAGGGCGGATGGTGAGACTGGCCAGGCTGCCGTGGAAGAATTGAGCAAACCGCGGTTTGGTGACTTCTCCTCCTAGAAGTGAAAGAAGCACGGTCATTTGCCCTGTGGAGATGAAACACCACTTCAAGGCCACCACCATCTGGCCAGGGGACCAAAGACACAGTGACTGTGTCCCCTCAACCTGAGCTTTTCCTTCGGAGCCGTGAGCTCAGCGGCCGCACTGCCGTCGAGAGGATATCATCTGCCGCCAATACCTTGGCACTCCCCCAGCTGCACCTGATTTAGAAATCCTGGAATTCCTGAATTTTAAGCAGCTGCCTTCAGGGCCATGAACTGCTTTAGAAGACAGAAAGGGCCTAGAGAGTAAAGGTAGGAGGGAGCAGGAAGCGGCCACTGATGCCAGGCCTGCTGTGTGTCGGGCTGTCTGCTAGGGACTTCATCTGAACAAGCCTGCAAAGAAGGAACCCTCGTGTCCCACTGACACCTGAAGAAACCCGAGACTCAGCAAGGTTGAGGGACTTGCCCCAAGACACACAGCTGAACGCTGGAGCTGGTACCCTAGTCCCAGTCTGTCTGGCCCCAAAGCTGGCCTTTGCTTCCCTATATTCTACAAAGAGGCTGGCAGGCAGTCAGGGAATCCTAGAGCCCTACATCCACGGCCTCTGGCTCTCTTGCAATAAATTGGTTTTGTACCCACTTAAATTCAAGCTCTTTGGCATGGAAGGACTTCCTTGATTCTGTTCTACCTCTGACTTTCTTCTCATTGCCTACATCTCGTTCTCCACTGTTCTATCGGCTGGGCCAAGTCCTGAGGTCAGGCCTGCTCTTCAGCACATGAGACTGTTTAATGCTGCTGGTCTCAAGTCCTCTCCTCTCATTTTCTCCAGGTCTCTAAAAGCTTCCCTGAGGTCTATTGGAATCCTCCTCCCCCACAGCCTTCCTCCTCCAGGAGGCCTCCCCCACAGCCTTCCCAGGGCCCAGGCCTGTTCCATCTCTGAGCAGCCCACACGGACAGCCCAGCCTTGATCTTGCTCTCCTGTTTGTTCAGCGGGGTGGCAGGATGTATAAGAAATGCGGATGTGGGTCAAACTCCAGCCTTGCTAATTCCCAGGGAAGGTTTTGCAAATTCTCAGCCTCTGCTTGCTTGTAGGGGACAATTCTGGGTTTTGCCTCCTGGCTCTCCCGCCCTCTCTCAGAAGTCTCCTGCAGTGTGTCCCCAGGGAAGTGTGCTCCAGTGAGACACCACCACCGAGGGCGAATTTCTGACAAGTTCTACTAGACTAGAAAGCTACAGTGACTTCTCTGCCCTCAACAAGCTACTCTGAGCCAGCAGAGCCTGGACCTTAGCTGGAGAGTGGGGGGAGGGCTCTCCCCTGGTCACCCCACCTCAGCCCTGGGGTAGTAGAGACTTCTAATACCTGCCCTCCTTTGTTCTTCAGAGTTCTACTTCTCAGGGGCTAATCCTTCATTATTCCAATTCTCCGTTAGTTAATAATTCTTTATATTTACCTGTTGAAAACTACGGTGTAGTTTTTCTTTCCCGATTGAGTCCACACTCAACACCCTCTACATTTGCACACATACTTTGCTCCCGCTTGTTCCTCTTCCCCCTAAGGCACCACCTCCAAACTGCTTACATTAGGCAAATCCCATCTCCTGTCCCCTGCTGCACACAAAACCTTTCATGAGCCACCCTGCCTACCACGCTCTGTGTCCTGAGCCCCCTGCTCACTGTGTCCTCTCCTTGCCCTGCGCCTTGGAGCGCTGACTTCATTTTCACATCCCCTCGCAACCCAGTGTTGCTAATGGTTTACACGTGTGCGTTTTATGTCCTCAATAGCCTATTACTGTGCTTCTCAACCTTGGCTGCGCATTTTAATCATCTGGGGATCTTTAAAAAGTCAACCTGATTCTGGTGCTGGGTCCTGCCCCGAGAGATTGTGACTTAATTGGCGTGGGGAGTTTCAGAAGGTCCTCAGGTGTGTTAAACGTGAAGTCAAGGTTAGGAATCACTGGCTAGAAGCTTCGTAGGTTGGGCCTCCTGCACGCCCCTGTGTGATCTCTCTCCTTTCTGCCACCCGCCAGCTTACCCTCGCAGCCCTTTGCACGGTGCTAGAATGTGTTTGTTTAAGTCTCTCTCCTGGATGGCAGGGGGCACTCATGCATTATTCATTTTAATGAAGATGATACTGAGCAGGTATTAGGGGCCGAGGGCTGCACCAGGCACTTTGCATAAGTTGACTCATTTATTCCTCTCAACAACACAGGGCCTCTGTGTCATCCCAGCATCCTGCACCCTGCCTGGCACCCAGCAGACATTTCAAAACTGTTTCCTGAACTAAAAGAGACGGTGAGTTAATGCCAGCAGAGTACCGGGCATTGTGGTGTCTCCCCAACATCCATCTCTCCTCTGCTTTCTTGTCGCAGCGCCCAGAGGTTTGGCCGAGTGGACTTGAATTCCAGGGATGGATTCTATTTAGTCACGGCGAATCAGGTTTTCCTGTTTCCCTTGCTCTAGTGACTGACTCAGGTGTCGACTTGGGACCCAGTACCACGACGAAGCCAATCGGTGCCTGTGTCCACTAAATCACAGAGGCTGGTCCAGGAATAATCACGAGACCAAATTAGGCCAATGAGTTGAGAGGAGAAATTAACCAGTAGCCTTTGGGAAAAGAGCTTTCATTTTCTCTCCAGAAAGTTTCTGGAACCTGCTCTTGCTCTCTTCCCTGGAGATGATTACGTGAGGATGGAAGGCTAAGAGCTGCTCCAGCCATCTTGTAGGCCGACAAGGGATGACCAAGGTGACGCATGAAGGAGAGAAGGGCCAGGAGGATCCTAGCAGAGTGCTGAGTGGACCTCCTCACTGCTCTACCACAGGGCATCTTCAGCTGTGGGAGGCCATCATCCGTCTTTATGGCTTAAGCCCTTTGACTCACGCTGTTGTTACCTGCCGCCAAAAGTGTCTTCACTTTGGAAATGAAACTAGAAGGTTCTATTGAAGTACTCAGTCCACGGGAAACTCTAAAGAGATTTGGCTTTGAGGAATGCCCTGACATGGCAATGACTTGGGAGTAGGGGGAACCCTCCTGAAGCCTTCTGATCTTAGTTATCAAAGCACCCATGGGTAGGGTCCTCCATGCCATTAGTGTATTCCTATTCTAGCAAAAGGGGCACTTCTGTGGACCTGCAGGAAGAAGGGTGTGTCTTGGGTACAAGTCGCAGAGTTGCCACTCTCTGGGGCATTCAGAGGGTCATCTCTTCCCTGCTTTGTCCACCCCACTGTCCCCTTAGAGCAGCAGATACAGCAATTATCATTTACTGGATATGAACTACGTTTCCAACACTGTGCCAAGTCCTCAAGATACATCATCTTACTGAATCTTCACTAAACACTTGGATACGAGGTACTTATTCTATCGTTACAGTGGAGCAAACTCAGATTGAGAGAGAAGTTAGTGGCCCGAGGCCACACCAGTAGTGAAGTATGTGCCCCTCCAGTCCTCCAGTGTGAGCACATTCACTCCTGCACGGGGCCAGCTGGGGCATCCTGTTGTACCAGAGGCCCCATCCAGAGTGAGGTTGAGAGAGAGCCCTCTGTCATCTAGTCCCCTGAAGTGCTCACTCTGCAGCACCAAGTTTATTTATTTAAAAAAATATTTTTTTTACATTTATTCATTTTTGAGAGACAGAGAAAGACAGAGCACAAGCGGGGGGCGGGGAGGAGCAGAGAGAGAGGGAGACACAGAATGAGAAGCAGGTTTGAGGCTCTGAGCTGTCAGCACAGAACCCGACGCGGGGCTTGAACTCATGAGCTGTGAGATCATGACCTGAGCCGAAGTCGGACGCCTAACCGACTGAGCCACCCAGGCGCCCCTGCAGCTCCATGTTTAAAGACCAAACTTTGTGACTCTTTTGGATTCTTAGACATTTTCCAATGCACCATTTTCTCTCAGCAAAACATTCATATTCTGTATTTTTCATTCAAGAATCCCACATCTGTGGTGCACTGTATTTATTAGTGATGCAGCTCCAGGAAATCAATTCAATTAGCACTTTGCAATAGGAGGCCAGCATAAAATTTGAAATATATTTGCACTCAGGGGTGGTTGTGATTCAGGATTTAAAAAATAATAGATACATTGAAAATCTCTTTTTAATATCTGGGGTGTCTTCGTAAACCACATGGCTCCTCTGTTAACATTTAGACACAAACATGCTCATGAATTATTTGAAGGAAAAAAAAATGTAACCTGATTTCTTACACAAAGAACTTTCTCTAAATGTTTGCGAATGTGATTTTGGATTCTTAAGGCTAGATCTGCACACATTTTTAAAGTGTTTGCTGAATGTCTAGCCCTCTGTTATATTCAGTTAATTATAAGATATAGACCATGCTCTCTAGGAACTTACATTAGTTGGGAGAATAAAGTGTAGACAATGGGAAGATAAAAATCTAAGAGTAAATTGCTAGTAGAATAGATGTTCTAAGGCAGTGCATGATTAATTTCCAAACAAATGACAGAGATGATGTGTCCAACAGATCACAGGGGAAAGAATAATAGCCATTGTTTATGAGGCCCTTAAAATATGGCAAGTGCTTTCATGTTCTATTTTATTTAATACTTAAGTGGCAGGATAGTACGTTTGAGATATTAATCTGTCTATTCTTTTGATTTTTTCCTGAGTATTTCTCCCACCTTACCCTCCATTTAGACACATATCTGGCTTCTGCTCATTGCCACAGGGAGGGTTGTGACAAGGAGAAGAGCAGATCGGGCTTAAAGCTGAGCTTCTTCCTCGGTTTTGTTTCCAGCAGCCTAAGTCCTTAGGAGGATGGAGAAGATCTGGGTATGGATCAACATTTGGGGGAAAATAGAGGAAGAAAATCTGGCTTCCCCCAGAGGAGAAAATGTTGCCCTCGACTGGGGAGGGAGGCTGGCAGGGAGGCAGCAGAGGGGGATAAGGCACAGGGGTGCTGAGTGAGGCACCTAAAGCCCGCCACCTGGGCTGAGCTGGGGCTGGGGAGCATGATGCTGGAGGGAATGCCCGCCTGTCGCATCTGGACAGACAGGCAGATGGACCACAGATGGTCTTACAGAGAGAGCATGAGGAGCAGCGAAGATATTTTTGTGCCCTCAAATAAGGCAAGGAAATGCTGAGAGAGCTGCCAGGCCAGAAGGCCCGTCAGTGACAGGACCAAAGAGGCGAGCACCATTTCAGCGGACACCTGCTTGGGGAGAGGGCTGGGGGCCCCCTCAACGCCCTAACCCCACATCAGTACTCCCCAAATCGATCAGCCCCAAGGAAATGGAAACATTTCTAATTTTCCAAGGTTAAATCTCCCCCACTCAGATGGAATAGGGGTTTGAAATGAAACTAAGATGGATGTAGAAAAAATAATTTTTCTTTGTGAATTCCGATTCTTACCTGCTAAACGTATAACTCTTTTTACAGATGATGTTGCACATTTAGATAACTTGCGCAAACCACACAGCCAGGAATTAGTGAAGCCTAGATTCAAACTCAGGTCTTGCTTGCTTCCAAGGCTTTGACCTGCATGCCATACAATAGATGTGGCTGGGAGGGCTCAAAGAGGACTCCTTGGAGGATGTAGTAATTGGGCTGCTTCATGAAGATGGGGACAGGCTGGGACCGACACAATGCCGGGAGAGACTGTCCGAATAATTGGGTTCTGTGGACACTGGGTTCAGCAACAACTCCCAATGATTTGTGTCAGGTTTTCTGGGAAATGCCGTTGTCTTGAGAAATAGTAGTATTTGGCAAATGTGATTTAATGTAGCTTGTATTCTGAGCCAGAGTTTGCGTTGGGGATGAACTCCCCCTCAGCTTTCTTTCAGTTGAGAGGTGGGGCCCACCCACCTCAATAGCTTTTCAATCAGTAACATCCACTTCCCTCCAAGTAGAAGATCCGTGTTGTGAGAATGTGCTGTCTCCTCCCTTTGTGAGGTGTGTGCAGGACGCTGCTGGTGCTTCCTTTCCCGCCGTCATCCCCACAGCTGTTTAGTCTGAGAAACACACGGTGGAGTGGGTGCGACATTCCCTCTTGCTTGACTCGAATGCTGCTCTATGTGTGGCTTGTTGATGGGGACGCCCCTCAATGAACACAATTTCACGGATGGTTGGGTATCAATTTTGAGCAATGCAAATGGCGAGACCGTCTGAAATCTCGCTTTCCCTCATTTCCTCCTGTCAGTGATGGAGACACCCATGGAACGCAAAGACTAAGTGAAGTGTGTAATAGACCCCCACAAGCTGTAGCTTCACAACTGTCCACACAACCCAGGGGCTGCAGGGGACTTGTGGAGATGGATGACCTGTGGTCGTGGCCGGCCACGGCCATTCTCAGCAGGTTTCTCACTCTTTTTTGTTTCTATGTATCCCCCTCCAGCTGTCCCAGCAGACATTTAATATGTGGCATGTTCTAAGAGAGCAAAACATATGACTATAGATGAGTCCAAAGTCAGCTCTGTCGGGTTGGGGACCTGAATTCATGGAGTGGATTATTATTATCCTATATCATCCAGGATATCCCCTTCCTTCTCCAGATGAAGAACTAAGGAATATAGAGGCAAGACACTTTTCAAAGACCCAGAACAGCAGTGAGGGTCTGGAATTTTCTTCCTATGGCTCCAAACTCAACCCTCCCTACAGTGAACCACAATGCCTTGAGGGGCCTGTAGTTCCTTTTAGGCCTCAGCTTGGACATTGTCCAATGTGTGGGGAAAATGCCCTGGGGGTTTGTACAAGTGATTTGGCTCCAGGTTTCAGAATTGTCTGGTCTTCTGTACTTGGGTATGAAGCTCCATCTGGCTTTTTACATGTCCCTAGAAGCAGAGGTGGTGTAGCAGTGCAATTAAGGATAAGAGTTCTGGTGGCAGAGGCCCAGGTGCAAATCCAGGCTCTGTGTGACCCCTAGTGAGGTACTTCTCTTCTGTCTGTTTCTTCATCTGCAAAATGGGGGTCCCATTCTCACCCAGGCAATAGGGTTGCAAAAGGGGAAGACATGCATTTAGCTCGGCACAGGGCAGGTACTCAAAAATGGCAGCTAGTGGTAGAGGGACAGCATGAACCAAGGAACTCCAAGATCAGATTACATCACGTGAGTTTTCACTTTTTCTTCAGTGGCCTCTTTCCTTCCTTCTGGTGTATCTCTTAGAAAAACTAAGACAATACTGTTTTTGCTCCAAGCCCTTGTCAAATTTTATTTAATTTTTTATTTTTTAAAATTTGCATCCGGGGCGCCTGGTTGGCGCAGTCGGTTGAGCGTCCGACTTCAGCCAGGTCACGATCTCGCGGTCCGTGAGTTCGAGCCCCGCATCGGGCTCTGGGCTGATGGCTCAGAGCCTGGAGCCTGTTTCCGATTCTGTGTCTCCCTCTCTCTCTGTCCCTCCCCCGTTCATGCTCTGTCTCTCTCTGTCCCAAAAATAAATAAACGTTGAAAAAAAAATTAAAAAAAAAAAAATTTGCATCCAAATTAGTTAGCATATAGTGCAGCAATGACTTCAGGAGTAGATTCCTTAGTGCCACTTACCCATTTAGCCCATCCCCCCTCCCGCCACCCCTCTGGTAAACCCCTCAGTTTGTCCTCCATATTTATGAGTCTCTTCTGTTTTGTCCTCCTCCCTGTTTTTATATTATTTTTGTTTCCCTTCCCTTATGTTCATCTGTTTTGTCATATGATTGAAGTCATATGATTTTTGTCTTTCTCTGACTAATTTCACTTAGCTTAATACCCTCCAGGTCCATCCACATAGTTGCGAATGGCAACACTTCATTCTTTTTGATTGCCGAGTAACACTCCATTGTGTATATATACCACATTTTCTTAATCCATTCATCCATTGATGGACATTTGGGCTCTTTCCATACTTTGGCTGTTGTTGATAGTGCTGCTATAAACATGGGGGTGCATGTGTCCTTTCGAAACAGCACATCTGTATCCTGTGGATAAATGCCTAGTAATGCAATTGCTGGGTCATAGGGTAGTTCTATTTTTAGTTTTTTGAGGAACCTCCATACTGTTTTCCAGAGTGGCTTCACCAGCTTGCATTCCCACCAACAATGCAAAAGAGATCCTCTTTCTCTGCATCCTCGCCAACATCTGTTGTTGCCTGACTTGTTAATGTTAGCCATTCTGACAGGTGTAAAGTGGTATCTCAGTATGGTTTCGATTTGTATTTCTCTGATGATGAGTGATGTTGAGCATTTTTTCATGTGTCGGTTGGACATCTGGATGTCTTCCTTGGATAAGTGTCTATTCATGTCTTTCACCCATTTCTTCACTGGATTGTTTGTTTTTTGGGTGTAGAGTTTGATAAGTTCTTTATAGATTTTAGATACTAACCCTTTATCTGATATGTCATTTGCAAATATCTTCTCCCATTCTATTGGTTGCCTTTTAGTTTTGGTGATTGTTTCCTTTGCTGTGCAGAAACTTTTTATTTTGATGAGGTCCCAGTAGTTCATTTTTGCTTTTGTTTCCCTTGCCTCCAGAGACGTATTGAGTAAGAAGTTGCTGCAGCCAAGATCAAAGAGGTTTTTGCCTGCTTTCTCCTCGAGGATTTTGATGGCTTCCTGTCTTACATTGAGGTCTTTCATCCATTTTGAGTTTATTTTTGTGTATGGTGTAAGAAAGTGGTCCAGGTTCATTCTTCTGCATGTCGCTGCCCGGTTTTCCCAGCACCACTTGCTGAAGAGACTGTCTTTATTCCATTGGGTATTGTTTCCTGCTTTGTCAAAGATTAGTTGGCCATATGTTTGTGGGTCCATTTCTGGGTTCTCTATTCTGTTCCATTGATCTGAGTGTCTGTTCTTGTACCAGTACCATACTGTCTTGATGATTACAGCTTTGTAGTATAGCTTGAAGTCTGGGATTGTGATGCCTCCTGCTTTGGTTTTCTTTTTCAAGATTTCTTTGGCTATTTGGGGTCTTTTCTGGTTCCATACAGATTTTAGGATTATTTTTGTCTAGCTCTGTGAAGAATGCTGGTGTTACTTTGATAGGGATTGCATTGAATATGTAGATTGCTTGGGTAGTATCGACAGTTTAACAATATTTGTTCTTCCTATCCAGGAGCATGGAATCTTTTTCCATTTTTTTGTGTCTTCTTCAATTTCTTTCATAAGATTTCTATAGTTTTCAGTGTATAGATTTTTCACCTTTTTGGTTAGATTTATTCCTAGGTATTTTATGGTTTTTTTGTACAACTGCAAATGGGATCAGTTCTTTGATTTCTCTTTCCGTTGCTTCATTGTTGGTGTCTAGGAATGCAACTGATTTCTGTGTATTGATTTTATATCCTGCAACTTTGCTGAATTCATGAATCAATTCTAGCAGTTTTCTGGTGGAATCTTTTGGGTTTTCAAATTTTGTTATTAATATATTCTTTGGAAAGGGGAGCCTGGGTGGCTCAGTTGGTTAAATGTCTGACTTCAGCTTAGTCATAATCTCATGGTTCATGAATGCAAGCCCCAAATCGGGCTCTGTGCTGACAGCTCAGAGCCTGGAGCCTGCTTCGGATTCTGTGTCTCCCTCTCTCTCTGCCTCTCCTCCACTTGGGCTCTGTCTCTCTGTCTCTCTGTCCCTCTCTCTGTCTCTGTCCCTCTCAAAAATAAACTTAAAAAATATATAATCTTTGGAATAAGATACAAAGTTAGAATTACAACCCAGTTATACTGACATGAATTTTAAAGCTGATTTCATCTATTAAACTAAGATGCCCTTGCATCAAATTAACTCCATTGCCTAGAACAATCTTCTCTTGATTTGTTGATACAGATAATACTAAGGAACACCTTGTTAGTCATCCCTGTGTGTCAGACCACGAACCACATAGCTTTGTCAAAACAGCTTCAAAACTGGGATGTGGGGTGCCTGGGTGACCCAGTTGGGTAAGCATCCGACTGTTGATGTCAGCTCAGGTCATGATCTCACAGCTTGTGAGTTCAAGCCCCATGTTGGGCTCTGTGCTGACAGTGCAGAGCCTGCTTAGGATTCTCTGTCTCTCCCTTTCTCTCTGCCCCTCTCCCACTCACACACACACATACACACACACACACACACACACACACACTCTCTCTCTCTCTCTCTCTCAAAATAAATAAATTTAAAAAAAACAAATGAGATGTAATTCAACAAACATTAGCTATTGACCTACTAGTGGAGGGGGAAAGGTGAGGAGAGGAGAATCTGTGAGAGCAGACAGTCCTTGCCTTCTGTAAACTCATGGCCTGGTAGGGATGGAGACCTGCATCTCCAATGAGATATTTCCCAAAGAGTGCTCCAAGAACGCTATTTCACAAAGAGTGAGTTCCATAGTGAAATGAGATTGAGAAACATGGGTTAAGTAATATCAAACAGAATCCTTCATTGGTGGGCTTTTGAGAGCTTTTAATATGCTAACAAGCATTGTGACTCTCCAATGTGGTCCTATGGAGATAATTTATGCAGTTTCCCAAACCTGACCATGGCCTCCTTGTGGAAGGGGCAGCCTATGGAACTGGAGCTTCATGAAGCCCTCCTTGGGAAATGCCCACCTGAATGTAAGGCAGACTATGTTAGCACGTGCCTCTTGCTTCCAGCAGCAGAGACCCTGGGGATGCAGAATAATTTCAACACAGACTTTATTAAGAGAATTTGTACTAAATTAGACCAATCTTATTAAGTGAAGGCATGTACTTCAAGTCCCTGCACTAATTTTAGTGTCTGGCGACAAGTTGACCCGGAAACGTGTACCAGATCTCAGGACCACATGTGGCCCCAACTCGCCTCTGAAGATCACATACTATTAATTATTGCCACTCTCAGAGTTATTTCTGCCTTTTTATCTCACTTTTGACCATTCCTGTTCTTTGCCTTGACTCCTCCCAAAAGCCACAATGGGAGTTCTGTATCTGTCCTTTAACAAGAGGTTCTAATTTTTAGCACCATACCTTTCTGTATCTCCTGTGGCTTTATTTGTTAAGTAGGGGGTAGGACTCAGCAAGAGCTCTCCTCATTTGAGACCAGGATAAAGTCACAGTCAGGGGCAGGCAAAGCTGAACACTCTAGGAAGGCCAAGATCCAGAGCACTGGAGGAGAGTCCCCAGCAGAGGTAGGGATGAGGTGGTTTCTGGGGACGAGCAACAAGTAGGGAAGTCTGTGATGAGATCCACCAAGAGTAGATGAGGACCAGTGAGGGAGCAGGTTGGTGGCTTCTTGAGGATGTGCCTAGAATTATGCTTCTGAAACGTGGTTAGCTCCTTTGTTGAAAGAATCCTTGCCCATTTCACAAATGGGAACTAGAAAATAGGTGACACAGAGCTGCTTTGGTTGTAGTATTGGGGGAGGGGTGACCCGGACTTTCACCTGCTGAGGCATCTCCCTGAAACCCTGGGGGCTCCCTAAGACCCTGGACTGATACAATCAGCAGCCTTCCTGACTCGCTCCCAGGGACAGCTGGGTTCCAGTCCCTGTGTGGGTGGCCCCAGTTTAGAGGTCCAGGGCCAAAGCAGGTGTGAGTATACAATTTTTATTATACACCAGTAGAACCAGAATTTTTGCTGTTAGAAATGGATGAGTAGGAAATCTAAGGAAGAGGGCAAATTAATTAGTCTTTTAAATGATCTTCTCCCAAGGTGTGACCCAGAGAGACACAAGGAACCTGGAATTTGCCTAAAGGCAGCAGTTTCTGAGTTGGCATAGACTGAAGTCAACCCCAGGAGGGTCTGATTGCATCCTGAGAACACTGTGACTCTTAGCACAGAGGTGAAGTCAAGGTGGTGTGCATCAGCCACACAGGGGAAGAGGATTCTTGTGATGCGAGGTCTGTCCTCACTGCAAAAGCTTTTCTCTACAATTAAGATATACTTTGCGCTCGAGGCTGCACTGGCTATATTTCTTAAGTGTACATGAAGTCTCTCTCTCTTTTTTTTAATTGCTGGAAAAAATACCAATGTAAATGAAGTTCCACTGATTCCTTTGGCTTCCAAATTCACTAACAGGACACAGTAGGCTAATGGGGGCTGCCAAGCACTACCCAGCAACAGTGCTGGAGCCAGTTCCCAGGAGCATCCAACAAGCAGCTGCTATCAAATTATTTTCTATTCCCATTGTTAAACCCCAATTGGAAATTTCACAAATGGGAACTAGTTTCCTTGCCAACCTCAGAGGCACCTAAAAAGTCTCCCCACAATAGCAGGCCCAGAGGCAATTAGAGGCTCATCCAGCAGGCTTATAATATGTATGTAAGTGGACTTCAGAAAGTATAGAAACATGTCAAAATAAGGGCTGCATCATAGGCTGTCAATTTCACAGCACCATGTCCTATTGAAAGGTCTTTTGACGTGTTCTTCTAAGACAAAGCCTGGCTCCAAGGAGGATGTACGTATTCAGGAGAATCCAGGCTCCTTATCAAGGCAGTATGGCATCTCAACTCCTCTTCCCAGCCTCTTCTGTACTCTTTCTGGTCCGTGTACCTTCCAGTGACAGGGCATCCTCAGCATGTCTATGTGAAGCTTCCCTGCTATGGCATATGCTTTTGCCTTCCCTGTCTTGCTAGTGAACTCTTACCGATCCTATAAAGCCCAAGTTTAAAGACTTTTAAGGATTTTCTCCTATGCTAAAAATTTACCAATGGATTGTCTTTCCTCTCAGGGAAGATACCCAAATGTCCATGGCCTGAAAGACCACACGATCGGGTTCCTGCCTGTGCCACAAGGGCCATGTTCTAATACTTGTCTTCTGACTGGCTAGTGTCCAGCCTCATTGACCCTTCTGACCTGTAGATGGACCTGGGGGAGCAGGGTCTGTGTGTGAGGGTTCAACCTGGGGGAGGGGAATAGAGTCGGTGCATGCAAGGAGTCACGGGGAGGCTGGAATCACAGAAGCCAGAGCATACCAAAAGGTCTTGTAGACCGTCTGCCATATTGGGCTTAGGTGCAAGGAACAAGAAGGGATGGAGGAGGAGACCAGATGTTTTCAAATGTATACATTTATTCAACCGAAACATGCCAAGCACGCTCCATGTTCCTATCATCTAACCCTTAGAATGACAAGGGAGGCGTTAGCCTAGTTTTATAGAAGAGAGAAGAGTTGCTCAGGGAAGTCGAAGTTTCTGCTGGGTCCGCACAGCTAGTAAGTGGCAGGGTTGGGATTTGACTCACACTCAAACTTTTCTGACTCCCAAGGCTAAATCCTTTCCCCTGGTTCTGTGCAGGGTCACTTAAGGGAGTATACAGCAAGGGATTAGCAATTGCAAAGCAGGGTTGCTGTGGCTTTTTGATTGCAGAGTTGTCAGATGTGTCCGAAGGTAAAAGGTTGACAGAGTTTGTATCAATACACATCAGCTCCCGCATTTTCCCAGATACATAACCACATCAACAAAAGGATCAACTAGCAATGGGGGAGCAAGCCACAGTAAGAAGAAACCAGGCTTTGAAGACCTGGGGTCAGGCAGGTTTGGCTGGGTAACCTAGGGTCAGCTACTTCACCTCTCAGAGCCTCAGTTTCTTTATCTATAAGTTGCTTTATCTAATAGCGCTTTTATCATGAGACTGTAAATACCAGGTTTGTGAAGGACCTCCTTGCAATACTGGCTCTTAAAGTTTCATCCAGGAAATGACATCAGGCACTTCCACTCACATTTAATTGGCCAAGGCAAGTCACATGACCACACCTTACTCCAACAAAGATAGTCCTAGCATCCCTGTCTGGGAAGAGGGCAGAAATACTCGGTGGTGAACACCCTAGTTGGCACTTTCTCCCACATTCCTTTAAAATAAACATATACTTTGGTTTAATGTTTGAAAAGCATTTTTGAGAAACAGTTTTTAAATCAGCTGAAATCAGGTAAAGTATTAGTGCTATTACTTATGCAATGACAATGCCGTCTTTGGACGTGGCCTAGGTGGATACTGAGAAGGAAACATCTCCCAGAAAGTGGAGTCAGGGACCACAAAGAACACTCTCCATTCTAGGGTAGGGCCCTTAAAGCATCTGCCCAGAGGGATTTCAGAATTGCTAGCAACCAGACTTCTGTGTTTCTCTAATTCTTCCTCTTATTTAGTGGAAATGGTTTTTTTTTTTTTTTTTTTGGTTACTCTGACTGATTCCACTGTTGCATTGTGTGTGTGTGTGTGTGTGTGTGTGTGTATGAGTGTGAGTGTGTGTAGGGGTGATGGTTGTGGTGGCAGCACATACTTCTCCCTATTAGTGTAGAAGTCTCCAGATCAAGCAGAGCTACATCTGGTCCTGAGATAGAGCCTCCTATGCAACTCAGCCTGATGAAGGGACAGATCACCAGGAATCACTCAGAGAATCTGGATGTTGAGCTTGGAGCCAGTAACAGGTCAAACTTTTGGGTTGCCTCATTAGGGAAGGGTAGTTTTATGTTTTATGTGGGAAGGACAAATAGCTGTAGAGTAGTAAGTGGACAGACCATGGTGTTCATCAGTGTTGTTCATAAAATATTTTCAGTTTTTCTTCCAGACACATTATAGATTTTACTTCCCTGCCTTGTTGGGGTTAGGTGTGGACATAGGAATTGCTTTGGCCAATAAAATGTGATTAGAAATTATTGGTGTCACTCATAGGTGAAAGCTGTAAGGGCTCATGCACCATTCGTCATGCTTTCTTTTTCCTGTTTCTCAGTACGAAGCAATGCAGCTGCTCTCTCTGCTTGGGTCTCAGACTGAGGAGAAATCAGAGAAAAGCCCCCCACTGATCTGCAGCAAGTGTAAAGTGAGAATTATTTTAAGCACCTGAGAATTGGGACTTGATTGTCACTGCAGCACAACTTAGCCTATTGTAACTGATTCAAAGAGGTCATCCTAGTTCTTTATAAAATCGCATTTTATTTTGGTGGGACTATTTCCCCACCCAGTGGGCATGCAGCTGGACAGCAGTGGTTACAATTGCCCTTCAGAGGTGGGGGCAGGTTTCCCTTGCAGGCTGGTGTGACAGGGAGCCTGATATGTTCTCTGAAGTCCTCTAGAGGAAGAGTCATGGTGAGGTTCATAGTGAGGACATTACTGGGGCCCCCTTAACTTGTGGGTAGCATCCAGGCTATGTCCCAAAATATCCACAGGCTGGCTGTGGTGTCCAACTGGGACACTGAACCATATGAGGGCCATCACTCGGGCATAGCTGTGTTCAGTGACTAGTCATTCCTGTGTAATCTCTGAATCAGGGGCTTGTACTCATTAGTTTCATGGACTCTTGCCAGTTGACCCAGTTTCCCTTTTCTGAATTCCTGGGAAATTCTGCAACAATGATGAAGCTCTTACCAAGTTCTATTGAGATGTTCAATGAACTTTTTAGTATCATATGACATATATCAGATGTTAAATTGGTGACCTCAACTTAAAAATATATTCTCGGGGCTCCTGGGTGGCTCAGTTGGTTAAGTGTCTGACTTCAGCTCAGGTCATGATCTCCCAGTCTGTGGGTTCGAGCCCCGCATCAGGCTCTGTGCTGCACCTTGGAGGAGCCTGGAGCCTGCTGCAGATTCTGTGTTTCCCTCCCTCTCTTCCCTGCCCCCACTCATGCTCTGTCTCTCAAAAACGAATAAATGTTTAAAAAATTAAATATATATGTATGCGTGTGTGTGTGTGTGTGTGTGTGTGTATGTATGTATGTATGTATTTATTTATTTATTTATTTATTTATTTTCTCTTCCCAGGGTGCCTAGATGGCTCAGTTGGTTGAGCGTCTGATTTTGGCTCATGTCATAATTATCTATCTGTCTATCTATCTATCTATCTATCTATTCATCCATCCATCTTCTCTTCCCTTGCCTCATTTGTGCTTTATTTCCTTACTAGGTTGTGTATCCCTAGTGTTCCCAGGGCTGAGCTATGTGTGCACCTTTCTGTCGTATCTCTTATGGTGTGGCCTAGAACTCTGTCTCAACCCAAAGGGGCCTATATCTCCTCTAGATCGCTCCTTGGTTAACTGGTTCTCTGAAGACATATTCTTCTACCACAGCCCATCTCTATCTACCCTGAGCCCCCATGGCGAATGGTCAAAGTCACAAATCTTAGCTTTGGAGGAATCCATCAACCTGAGGTTGGGTCATCTCAAAGTACTAATCTGCTTATTTGGGGAATGTTTTTCTTCCCCTCTGTTCTTTCATTGGTACTTTATAGCACCCTAGCTTTTAAGGGAGCAAAAGCAAAGATTCCAACAGATCTGAGTGAAGGACAGAGGGTTAAATGTATGCTCAAATAGCAGGTTTTCCTGCTTCCAAAGAGGAGATTAGTCTTCCAATTTGGGGAATGCAGGAGAGGCAGCAGCAGCACTGAGGGGGCAGCAGAGACCTTTGAGTGGGAAGGCAATAAGGAACCTCTGTCCTTAAAGAGCAGGGCAGGGGCTAGGCAATGAGCTGAACTTGAGAGTGGCCGTCCATTGTCTCACGCCTATAGACAATCCACCCCTCATAGCCCTACATATGTGTGAGCTCCCAGAGCAGAGGGTTGGAGGCTTGGACAACTTGTGTGGGGATAAAAGGAGATCCTTGGTTCCTGATTAGCACTCAACAGAGCCAAAAGGCAATTTTGATATGGGATTCTACATTCAGCCTTTTCTCTATACAGTCCCAATTTGAAACTATGTAAGGTTCCAGAACAATAAAAGGCATTAGCCTATTCAGAGGCAACCATGAAACTGCTCGTGTTAACCTAAAATCAGAATCTGGTCTCCAGCCAAGTGCTTTATTATGACACAAGTTTAGTGTCTGGATTAATCCTTATTTTTATAAGTCCTGTCATATTAGTAAGGGGTAGTAAATTTTCAAAGCTAATTCTCACATCACTTGTTTTCCCCTTTTTTCTATCAGTACCCTTCACGGACTGTATACAGATGGGCCAGGGAGAAGGGCTTGACGTATAGTTACCTTGCCAACAAGCGCCGACCGTAAGTTGCATTGCTATGTGAGATGGATGAATGGGCCAGTCGTTGGTCACCAGATAGGGTTCGTACGTTGCTCCATCCATGTACAAAGTAACCACAGGAAACTCCACGTTGATGACATAGTAATGCCATTCTTTGTCACATATCTAATGAAAGGAAAGAAAAGCAACACTTAAAATTGAATATGCAATGAAACATCAAACAGGCCTTTATTTTAATTATGAAAGGAAGAGAAGACATTTTGCGTGAACAGTTTTTATTGCAAAGAACCACATGAATATAATGGTTGCTATAACTGAGGTTAGAGAGGCTCATGTCCAACACCATGGGGCAAACCATGGAGTAGAGGAACACCAGAGATTCCAATCATCAGGCAAGTATTTGAGCATGGGCAGAGCATCTTGGTCACATAATTAACAGTTGTCAAGGCTGGCAAATTCTTGGGGGACAGGTGGGGCTGACAGCTTAAATTTGCTTTGTATAAAAATTTTCTTAGTTCTTTAATAGAGAAAAAAGTTAAATTGAAATTATTTTCCTAAGCTTGGGGACAGATGAAGCTCTAAAAAGAAAGATACTAAGATTGAAAGTAGAAGTGAGGGTGGAGATAGAGAAGGGGAGGAAGAAGGGAAAGAAAAAGAAGAAAATGGCAGAGAATTAGGGGCTCAAAAGGAGCAAGAGAAGAGGTGAAGAACATCGGGTGAGGAAGAAGGTTGGAATGCAGAAGAGTAGAAACGCCCAATTCTTTTGTCTCTACTTTAAGCCTTGCCCAAGGAGCTCTTCTTGTAACCTCAGAGCCTTTCAAATCGAGCAAAATACATTCTGAGAAACATAGTCTTTCCAAGGGACTCACCTGAATCCTACCTTGGAGTGTTCCTGGGGAGGCACAGAAGGGCCACAGATGGTCCTCCTGGCCTGGATAAGTGCAGGGCACTCTTACACTTAACGCCTCTCCCAACTTTTGTGCCTGAGATTTCTGATCTTATGGTGGTAACCCAAACTTTAATGGACGGGTAGAGACGCTGAGGGCTAGATGGAGCCGTAATTCCTGACCTTAAGATGCTGAACTCTCACAGCATGATCCAAAATAGAAACCAAGACTGGTGGGCCTTGGGAAGGGAGGTAAGATGGCCAGGCTGGAGAATGGTGCCCCTTCTCTCTGATCCCCTAAACCAGTGTCTTGGGGTCACATTCAAACCTCTCCTCCACCCCTCTTCTCCCTCAAATCACTCTGCACCCTGTGGAGTCCACCTCTGAAATGCCTCTCATCTGTATCTTCTTGTCTCCATTGCCCCCACCATCTGTGGCAGCGGAGACAGATGAGTTCTGCATGAAGGTGACCTCAAGGTGAGGGCATCAAAGCCCTCCCTACAGCCCATTCTGGATTAAATGTGCTGTTTCTCATGAATAGATAACACCAACAGGGATGCTAAATGATCTTTTCCCTTTCATTTTGGAATAGGAATTTTTTCCTTAATGTTCTTTTTATATTGTCCTGTCTCATGTCTCAGAAAATTGCTCCTTTTGAAGCCCATTAGCCTGATAAAGGCTGATGAATATTTTAGGGGCCCTTGGAAAGTAATCAGGAGGTGTCCGAGCAAGTATTTCCAAAATCCTATTACACCCCACTGCAAGTACAGCTCAGTACCTACAATGAGGTTCTAACCAAGTTTACATCCGTCCTGCTCCATGTCTGAGGCCACATCCTGGGTTGGGGCAGACTCTTAGGCTGGGCCTGTGACTGGGGTAGGGCTGACCCAGTGGTGTGGTGTGGGAGTGGTACAAAGGAAGACCTGGAAACAGAGCCTAGGGGTCGTGGAAGAGTGGGGAGCTAAGGAGGAGGCATCTAATCCAAGCACGCTCATCCTGTGCACCTTGGACTTGAAGTCTGCAATCAAGAGTAGGCAGGTGGCATATTTCAGAGCCTCATGTTCTCTGAAGCATGGAGAAATCTCTAGCCAGTCCCAGGGTGGGGTGGAAGCAGGTGGCAGTGCTGTGACCCTGACCGTATCTCGTGCCCTTTGAAATGTGGGCAGAGCATGAGAGTCAACCAGGCAGCCCAGGGGGCCCCCCTGTCCTGGCCGCCATACCACCCTCTTGGCAGCCATCCTCTCAGGCATGACTGCTGTGTAGGACCTGTGTGCTGACTGGCTCTACATCACTCCACACTGCTGACACTGGGAGGAGAAGGATCCTCTGGCTCACGTCCTTTCACGATACTTACAGCATTTTTGTAGGAAAAAAAACATTCCAAGGAAGAAACAAAATAATTCCATAACTAACAGCAGCGGTGACCTCTTTCAACATAGGAATCTTTTCCTAGGTATTACCCCCCCCAAGTTTTCCGAAGCATGATTCATGAACAGCAGCCCCTGTGATGCCCTGAAGAAAAACAGCGACCATGTATACTGGGTCTTGTTTTTTTTTTTTTTTTTTGGATTTCCCATTTCATTTGCATATCCAAGGCTCCCAGCAGCCTCAAAGTATGAAGTATATGCCTATAATAACTTTCCAACCTTGTTGGAAAATGAATTTTTCTATTTATAGCATTCCTGTAAGCGTCCTGTAAAACAACAGTGGGAGAAGGTCAATTTGGATCATACTGTGTATATGATTTGAGTTTGCTGGCTTCACTTAATGTCAGCATTAAAATGCCTTTACCAACTTCAGTTTAGATGGCTGTATAGTATGCATATACTAAACCATATTTAAATATGTCCTTAGTATCACGTATTAATTATGTACCAGCAGTTATAAAACATGCTGTAACCTAATACTATATTTATTTATGAATAATTATTTGCCTGCATTCCTGATTATATCCTTGGGAAAGATTCATGGAAGTGCAATTACTGAGTCAAAGGTTGGAGGTAGTTTGAAGGCTCATGACACACACTGTCATTTTTTTTTTCCGGCAGAAGTTTGTGCCTTTTTGTTCTCCTGCCCACAGACTCTAAGAGTGTTCGTGCATTGTACCCTTACCACATTGAGTGTTAATAAAATATACAATCCTGGCAATTTGAAAGGGGATACATTTTATCTCATTTTAAGATGGTTCACAAAAGATGGCAAGATTTATATTCTCCAAGGTCAAAAGGGAGGGCCTTCTGGGAGTGGGGAGCTCCCTGAGCTAAGACTCGCAGGCAGGAATGCTGGGGAGCTTCCTACTTAGCTCCTGATTGGGCATCTTCGAGCTCAGACTAGGCGAATGCTTGCAGACTTCTGGCACCAAGTAATCTGCGAAGGCTGACCAAGGAGATGCCTAGTTAGGGTTTCACTAACGTGGATCTGTGATCAGGAGGAGACCTGCATTAGCCCTCTGTTAAGAGTTGGAGGGACAAACTGTAATAAAAAAATGATCAAGCCAGGAGGCAGCAAAAATAAATGTGTCAGTGCAATGGCTCAACCGTGAGAGAAGGAGATTAGGCAAAGTGACCTTTCCTGGGGGGAGAGAAGAACTTTAATTCCTGACTGTTCATGAATCACTGGTGAATGCAGTTGGCACCAAGCATGTCCCGTGTCATCCCCTGAGGCGGTGCCCAGGACCTCGGTGGGGCCAGAGACCCTTTCTCTGTGAAAACTTGCAGGTGTGTTCCCAGGATGGGCGGCTGGGATGCTGTTTAGCTGGCAAGTGAAGCAGAGACCAGAGACCAGAGACCCGGGGACACGTGTTGAGGAACGGTAGGTAGCAAAGACGATGCCATAGGAGGTTGTGTTGGGAGTGGGAGGGTACTCCAGGGTGAGTCGGGCCATGGAAGCCTCCCACTAGAGAGGAGGAGAAAATCAGGCTGCTGACTGGTCGGTCCAAATATCCTCTAAAGCGTGCAGCCCCTGGCACATAATAGGTGGGAGGCAAAAGTATCTCACGTTGAATTGCTGCACTCAAACATTCCTGATTTCCTGGAAAAACCAATCCGGAGCTGGCACTGTGGCCCTTTAAAGGATATCTGCACTGGGAGGTGGGTGGCGGGGGAAGAAGCACAGGCACCCAGTATGGAGGGGTCAGGCTGGTCTGGGAAGGGCCAGGGTGGGAGAGGAGGCCACAGGGATAGATTGGGAAGTGAGGCCCAAGGATCTGAGGTGCTTTTATTCTTCAGGCAGCAGGAGGTGTGGGGGGGTTGGGGCAGGGGGGAGGAGGATGGTAGTCATAACAACAGTCAATCCTGGAACATGCTTCTTCCTTTTAAAGAAGCTTTTCATACTCCTTACGCTAGTGAATCCTCGCTGCAACCCGAGTGCCAGTTTGACACAGGCACCTTTACAACATAAAGGGAGAGAAAGGATATGGTTTCTGATGTCGAGGAGCGGATGTCGGGAGTTAGGTGTAACAGGCACCCCACTCGGGCTTCCACACTCAGCCTCTCGTGTCTCTGTTTCACACACAACCAGTGGCTCAGCTTCGCATACTCACCGCCGAATCAGGGTCTGGTGCAGACACTTACCTCCTGAGTGATGGGCTTGTGTGTCAGATTGTCCCCGAGTGGCCCACCTGACGTGCTACAGGCACTTTGGACGCACGGGGTGTCCAAAATTGAGCCCAACACCCCTCATGCTCCAGTCCCCCCTTCGCCCCCTCCTGTGTCCCTGCCTCAGCAAGCGCTCCTCATCCTATGTATCGTCCAAGCCAGAACCCTGGGCATTGCTTTAGACTGCCTCACTCTTTCCCTCCCTCCTGCCCGCGTGTTGCCAAGTTCTGATGACGCCCCTCTCATCCACTCTCCTCTGTCTACCTTCACTCCCGCTCAGAATTTACAACATGCACTGGAGGGGGGGAGGTTGAAGGAGTGCGTCTCTGACAGGCTACTGCAAGAGGGAAAGCACCTGGGCCAGGGGAGAGGCCCATCTGCAGCAGGGGGATGGCCGGAAAGGTCTGGTGTGAGTGTGGGTGGGCAGAGCCTGCAGACTGCTGGTGGCCAGCAGGCGGCGCTGCGCTGGGGGAGCCAGAGAGAGACAGCCAAGAGGATGCGGGAGGGAGTCCTGCAGGCCAAGCCTGGGGAGAATGGGCCAGGGGTCACACCCGCTTTAACAACTTCTGGGGAAGCATGTTGTGGGCTTTGGGAAAATAATTGAAAAGTTTAAATCCTGACTCCTTCACCTGTAAAGTGAGGATAATAAAGAGTACCCAATCAGATGGTTATTTTGTGAAGGGAGCTAAAATAAAGCATATACACTGCCAAGCACGTGTTTGTAACCTGAGCAGATATGCAGACCCCTTTCCTTTTCCAAATACATTGAGATGCTGCATAAAACAGAACAGTGATAATGACAAAACAGAATAAGAGAGTTAGAAGTCCTTAGGTATAAAAAGCAAACAAAACCCCCAAAGCTGCACCTGACTGTTGTTGGAAGCAAATGACTGCGGAGGGGCTATGGCCCACCCTTTCTTCTTTTTTTTCTTTTATTATTTTTTTAATGTTTATTTATTTATTTATTTATTTATTTATTTTTAAATTTTTTTTCAACGTTTATTTATTTTTGGGACAGAGAGAGACAGAGCATGAACGGGGGAGGGGCAGAGAGAGAGGGAGACACAGAATCGGAAACAGGCTCCAGGCTCCGAGCCATCAGCCCAGAGCCTGATGCGGGGCTCGAACTCCCGGACCGCGAGATCGTGACCTGGCTGAAGTCGGACGCTTAACCGACTGCGCCACCCAGGCGCCCCTTTTTTTTTTTTTTTTTTTTAATTTTTTTAATGTTTATTTATTTTTGAGAGAGAGCGTGAGACAGAGCGTGAACGGGGGAGGGCCAGAGAGAGGGAGACATAGAATCGAAAGCAGGCTCCAGGCTCGGAGCTGTCAGCACAGAGCCCAACGCGGGGCTTGAACCATGAACCCTGAGATAATGACCTGAGCCAAAGTCGGGTGCTCAACTGACTGAGACACCCAGGTGCCCCATGCAGCCCACCCTCTCAGCCGTGGTTTCAAAGCCAGTGGGAGAGAGGAATGTAGACTCAGGTCCTTCACCTGGGAAAACTCGACCTGACACGTCTGCATAAAGCCTGCAGCTGCAGAGGGGCCATCTGAAGCCTGTGTCCTGGGACAATGGCAGCCATGGATGGACCGAGGGAGGCAGGGAGGAAGTTGGACAACGGCTCTGGAACAGGTCACCTCTGCAACGTTAGACCCGCAAGCCTATTCTGTGCGTGTGCATCGGGTCCAAATGCACACAGCCTGCCTGATGCAGAAACCTGGAACTCAGACGCAAACTTAACAACGCATCCACAAAGTCTCTAGGCCCTCCACAAAGACATAGTCGGAATCTATTCTACATATGCTCACCACCCAGGGCTTAGGCAGGACAATTCCTGCTGGCCTTGAGCTCAGGGTTAAAATTTACAAAACAAAGAGGAAGCAATCCTTTGTGTGTGAGAGAAAAGGCAGACAAAACAAATGATCAAACCCACATTCAGGGAACCACAGAAAATGGAGCAATTAGAAAGGAAATAGAGGAAAACAGGTCTGAAAAAGAATCAAAGAAAAATTCCAGAAACAAAAGACATAGTTATTGAAATAAAAATAAATCAAGAAAACGGACAATGGCATTAGAGAACAGGCTGATAGATGAGATTAGAGAACGAGAATTTGATAAAGCAACAAAGAGGTGTATGGATTCTATGGCTGATCAAAGGACATATTCCAACAGACAGCCTGACAGATGTGTGTGGGGAGGGCCCCCCCCCCAGGGGACGGCAGGGGGGCTGGGCTCCTGAGGACCTCTTGCATCCTGCCGATGCATGTACTACTCTATTGTAGCGCCTTGCATTCTAGAAAGCCATTCTTTACTTCCACAGCCCCCTCCTGTGACAACTTAGAGGACAGTGGACACACAGAGCCCCCTAGCCCCCGCCCCACAGGACATGTTTGAAGGGCAAGTCAAAACCAAACTTCCCTTCCTGAAACGGAGAGTGACTGAACCGGGAGTGTTGAAACCATGCAAATCGAGTTCTCACTGTGGACTTGCAAGGCCCTTTGGCCTCAGGCCGCTGTTTGGGAACATTTAGAAAGATGAGGTTTTGGTCACTGCCAAGACCAACCTCATGCCAAAGCAAAGATGCCACTCTTATTTGCAAATCTCTTTAAGATCTTCCCAGGAGGTCGCCTGCACCTCCAGACTGGCAGGGAGAAGCACAGTGTGTTTTCGGGGAAGGTGATTATGACAGCTCAGAAAGCACCCGCTGGGCCTTCTGTCAAAAAGCAATTGCTGACTCAGGGCGGTGGAGCCCAGGGGACTGGGAAACATGAAAGGTAGCTTGTGTCAAAGAGACCACCTCCATTTGCAATTTGGTTGAGCAACATTTGGGCCAATCCCCAAAACAATCCTGAAAATCTGTCCTTGCAGTTTGTGCCTGGAGCACGTAAATCAAGACTTGCCCGCACCCACGATTTAAACTCGTCCAGGGGGAGAGAAAATACACCTTTATTATGCGCTGATGATATGCCTGGCACCATGCTATGGTTTTTGCGTATGTAATTACGATAGGAAAAGATAGGAGAAAATAGGCAGAGAGGATTAGGACCTGAGGTCCCTGGGTGCAGAAAAACACGTAGTTTGGAACAATGCTGGGCGTCTCTGACCACAGCAACCCCCTGGGGTGTGAAGTTCCTCCTAAGAATGTATCAGACACCATCTACCCCCCTGAGGTTCCCCTCAGGAATTTGACAAAAGACCTAACTAAAAATAAGTAGTAGACCACAAAGCGTATGACCCACAAGGAATGATGTGGCTACAGACCACAGCTCATGCAATGGAATCGAGGCAATCAGGAAGGGACAGCCCTGCACCTAGAGCCATCCAGCCAGTAAGGGTGGAACCTGAGAAGGAATGATGGGGAAGGGAAGGGAGAGACGACCAGAACCTTATAAAACAAGGACCCTTGCCTATAGTCACGGGCATTCCCTTTCGAATGCCCCCTGTCTGTAGACAGCTTTCACACCATTCTTCCTTTCTGATCTTATACTCTAATAAGCTTTCGCCTGCTGCTCATTCTGTGTCCACCTCTTCATTCTTCGAAGCAGCGAAACAACGAACCCCCCGTATTGAGGTAGAGAATTCCGCAACATAATCAGCTTCTTGGATCAGCGGTTCGTTCTTCCCCACCACAGCCTTTCAGCAATGCCAGTCAGATCTCCCGTCCCCATCCCTGGAGGACAACCCTGGGAAGATCCCTTAACTTCCAGATCTTACTGATGGATGGCCTCATTTTTATGTGTTAAAATGGTACTTCAGTTAGTCTCTCGTCCAAACCAAAGCCTCTCTCCCCAGCCTGGGTCTGATCTGCAAACTCTACAAAGCCCCATGGAGGTAGGGTTGGCAGCTTCATGGGGGAGCCAGATGTGTGGGGGCAGCAAACCTGCACATGAAGTGGGCATTGTACATTCTGGGTGCTGGGTCTCCTACACGAGTAAGCAAGAAGAATGGGGCCAACCAGCGGAGATGAGGCCCCTCTTTGGCCATCACTCGGGAAGGTGTGACCCTTTCAGGCTTCTTTCCCAAGTGGGTATTTTGTAAAATACGGTCCTGCAAGATATATCATGAACAATGGGGTCAGGGTCAAAATTAGAAAAGCTTCATGTTACACAGTTAATCAGGTTTCTTCTAGCAAGACTCCACGGACCAGTGGTTCTCAAAGTGTGGTCCCGGGACCAGCAGCATCGGCACCAGCTAGTGTTAGGGACTGGATGTTTGTATCCTCTCCAAACTCATATGGTGAAACCCTAATGCCCAGCGTGATGCTATCTGGAGGCGAGGTCTTTGTGAAGTAATTAGGTTTAGGTGATGTCATAAAGGTGGGTCTCCCCTGGTGGTGCTTGTGTCCTTATAAGAAGAGGAAGACCGGAGCCCCTCTTTTTCTCTGCTTGTGAGGACACAGGAAGAAGGTGACCTCCTGCAAGCCATGAAGTGGGTTTCCACCAAGAACTGAATCTTCAGGCACCTTGAACTTGGACTTCCCAGCCTCCAGAACTGTGACGAATAAACGTCTATTGTTAAAACCACCCAATCTGTGGTATTTTGTTCTGGCAGCCTGAGCGAAGTCACCAAGGAACTTGTTAGAAATGCAGATTCTCCGGCTCTACCCCAGATCCAATGAAAAGAAACCCTGCAGGTGGGGCCCAGCAGTCTGTGTAACAGGACCTCCGGATGTTCAGATAAGTCAAGTTTGAGACCCTTTGCCTCAGAGAATTTAATACGCTAATGTGGTCGATAGACTAGTCAGTTTAGCAAATTTGTTCACCGCGTTTATCCTGTTTGCCTGTTAGGCGCCTATGAATATCACCTGAAACAAACAAAAAAATCTCAGAAGACGCATGCTGTGAAATTCATTAAGTTCGCCGAACACATATTAACAGAGTACCCACTGTGTCCCAGGCAACTTCCGGGCACTGGGGATGTGACAGTGAACAAAACAGGAAGATTTCTACCAGTCCCTTCCCACTTTCCAGCGTTTGCCCTAGTCTCTCCCCTCCCCCACCGTCCCGTCCCTCCGGTCCCGACTGACTTCCCTGCCTCTGCTCACACACCTTGGCTGTAGCTCTTCCTTTTGAGCAGTAGGATTCCCTTGCCCCCAAAGCAAAAGGCCTCTCTTAAGCTTGCCAAGCTTTCTCCCGCCTCAGTTGTTGCTTCCAGGACGTGCCATCGAATTCCTCGGGGGATATTTTCCTCATGAATTTACTGAACAGCTGACACCTGTCAGGGCCCCGGGGCGCGCACTGGAGCTGCGGAGGCAGGCCAGGAAGCACATGTCTTAAATTTGACAATTAGGAAAGGGACGATTTCTCCCCAGGTGTGCTTTCCCTGATCACAGTCAGCTGCACAAAGACCAAGCCGATCGCTCTCCCTGACACAGGAAGGGTGTGGAAAGCGAGATGCTTTGGCTTGGGGCCGAGGTGGGTGCTGCTCCCAGACTGTGAGCCTGTCGCGGTCGGTACAGCTTAAGAGGCGTGATGGCCACTCAACAGTGAGCGCTTGTAGACGGACCGACTGACTGAAGGAATGAATGATTACAGTAAAACCAGCCAAAGCCAGCGACACTGGAAATGGATCCTTTAGAAAAGGGGGACGTGGGGGCCCAGCTCAGAGAGCTGGAGCACCGTTCTGGGGGTAAAGCTATGTCTGTGTCAAATACTTAGAATTCTGACAAGCTCACCAGGATGGCAGTCCAAGAGACAGGGTTGAGAAGGTCCAGCAAACATGGAAAGTTCTGGATAGAAGACGAGGCAAAGGAAGGAGGGTGAAGGTCATCAGACACAGGGGAGTCCGGAGAAGACCCTGACGAGGGAAGGGCCCAGGCATGTCGCGAAGGCCTCCTCACGGCCTCTGGCTTCAAGGCCCATCCTGGGGGTAGCTGCATCTCTGTGGGTTCCCACCAAGAGGCAGTGGCTTTGAAGAGTCAGGTCAGAGGAAATTTCAGCTGGGCTGGGACCTGGGGCAATTTTCTCAAACTTTCTTAAACTTGGTGGTCGGTTTCTTCATCTGTAAAATGGGTAGAACACCTGTGTTGCAGGAAGGTTTGTTTATTCCGTGGATATTTATTGGTAGCAACTATATAGATCAGGTATTGTTCTAAGTGTTGAGTGTATAAAGTGAGCAAAAACAGACGCAGTTCCTTCCCTAAGGGAGTAGACAGAAAATACTCGCATAAATAAATGTAATGTTCTAACTGAAAGAAATACTATGCAGGGGAGGTACAAGGTGCCATATGAGCTCAAAGTTGGGAGATCGAAGCTAGTTGTGGCAGTGAAGAAGTGAGGGTGAAGGAAAAGGAGGCAGGTGAATGGGCCGGTGGGGGTAAGAAGGTTCCAGGAGGAGGGAAGGGCACGGACAGTGGCCCTGTGGTAGGAGCCCCGAGGGGACGGGAGAGCTTGTGACGTGGTGCTGAGGACTTGGCAGGGCTGGTGTCATGGGAGCGTCAGTCTCTGCCCTTCCTTCAGCCCCGCTGCCGCCAGCACCCCTTTGGGTCTATCCCAAACTCCCTGCCCCCAGATTACTCTTCCTGTGTCTGCAGACTGGTCTCCGCACGGCTCCAGACCCGCGGGGTGCCCACCTTCCACAGACTCAGCTTCACCGCTCAGCCTGAGCCTGGAGAGGGGCCTAGGACAGATCAACGCTGGGGCTCCAGAGCCAGGCCTCCAGGGTTCATGCTCTAATTTGACCCCTTCCTGGCTGTGTGATCCCAGGCCAGTCACATTCCCTCTTTGTGCCTCAGTTCCTTCATCTAGGCAATGGAAATAACAATAGTAACTACCTCCTGGGGTTTACCCAAGTCCCTCACAACATTCATGGCACATACGTAATTTTACATTTTTTAAGTAGCCACGTTAAAAAACTAAAAAGGAACAGGTGATACTAGCTTTAATAATACACTCTAATCCAGGGGCACCTGGGTGGTTCAGCCGGTTAAGCGTCTGACTCCTGATTTTGGCTCAGGACATGATGTCACAATCGTGGGATGTAGCCCCATGTCTGGGCTCAGGGCGGAGTCTGCCTGAGAATCTCTCTGCCTCTCTGCCCCTTGCCCACTCATTCTCCCTCTCTCTCTCTCTCTCTCTCTCTCTCTCTCAAAATAATAACCTTAAAACAATAATATACTCTAATTCAATATATCCATTCATCATGCAACGTGTAATCAATCTTAAAATATATCATATTTTACATTCTGGTTTTCTTACTAAGTCTTTGCAGGGCACTGTGTTCGTTACATTGTCAGCACACCTTGCTTCAAACTGGCCGGATTTCAACTGCTCAACAGTCACGCATGGCTAGTGGCTATCCTGCTGGTCTGGCCAGCCTTTGGCTCTGAGATCCATGGGGCAGGGCCTTGTCTGGACTCCAGGTATGTGGTAGGTTCTCGATAAATGTAGATTGCACACGTAAAAGCATGGATGCACGGGAGAACAGCAGTCATGCTCTGCAAAGCCCCCGTCTGCTCTCATTTGGCTTCTGTTACTGGGCACACAGCCTTTCAGCCATGATGGGGATCAAATCCTGGGTACCCAGTGCCAAATGACCTTTCCGAAGAGAAGGTGAGAGGTGCACTTACGGACCTAGAGGCCCAGAAGGCACCATTAGGAGGACCATGTGAAGAAAGAACGGTGGGGTGGTGAAGATTTGTGGGAACAGGCCCCATCCTGGGAGCCCTGGGCCTTCTGCCTGTAGGCAGAGGGAAAGGGGAATGGACGGAAGGCAACGGGGCTTCTCCCAGAAGGGCTCTCTCAATTTCCTAGGACCTTGGCAGGAGAGGCAAGAGTTGGCAGAAGGAAGACAAGGTGGGGGGACACTTTGGTACAAAAATGTTCCTTTCTGTGCTTAATTTCTCTTCTTATTCCTTATTAGATAAGCAGCAGTGCGCAGTCACACATCACCCTTTTCACACTCAGGGAGGGTGACATTTGTGGGCAGCTGCAGAAGGACAGGGTCCCCTGGTGCCTACAGGGCCCAGAGAGCAGTGGGGGCTCGCTTAAGGAGCCCCAGCTTGTTGGCGGTGGGGCTGGAGCCCAGAATTCCTGTTTCTCGTCCTCAGGCCTGTGCTTCTGAAAGTTATCTCCTGGCGAAGATGAGAGTAAATCATAAGCTCTTTGAAGAGGACCCCGGTATATTAAACAAATAGGTTACTGAGATGCAGTTAACTATTCACTAATGTATTTGCAGAAAATTAATTTTTCATTCCGCCACTCAGAATATTGAGCTCGGCTGTTCATAAATATACAGTCTGACTCCACCTTGCAAGTTTAAATAAAAAAAAAAAAAAAAAAAAAAGGACTCTCCCAGTGGATATCTTTAGAGAAACATAATTATAATTTAGTTGACAGATCTCATATCTCGGTGCTGGCGAATAAACCTCCCCTGAATAATTCAAATAATAAATTCTGCCCCTTTGGAAAACTGAGCCGATCCTGAATGGAATTGGTTAAGCACTTCCATCTCCAAAGACACAGCATGTGGCAGCCAGCAAGCACGTCTCGGATCTCCCTGGGCCCTCCTCCGGTACTGGCTCCAGCCACCAGCCGTGGGGCCTCTGTCCCTCCTCGCCTTCGGCCACGTGCCTACCTCGACTGTCTGTTAGCTCTCTGGTAACCGAGACGAGTGTGCATCCCACAAGGAGAGGCTGAACTTCCAGTGTTGACCCCCCCCCCCCCCCCCCCACCACACACACACACACATGGGCTTCTCATGCTGATCTTGTTCTGGTAGCATTTGGAGTGCCTGGGTGTGATTGAAGGCTAATGTTAGTGGGCCCAGGTCATCGTATGACATCACTGCTCCGGAAGAGATCTGTCCCAGCCACGTGTGGATCACCTGTCTCCCTCGCAGAGCAGTTTCTGTAGAAAGGCCTCTTTGCAGTTCACGGGAGCCTCCAGGGAAGGCACGTGAATAGGTTATCTCTGCTTGGAATTCCCGGCGAAGAAACCAGGTACATTCTTGGAACTATAAGTCAGTCCGTGAAGTCTGGGAGAACTTGTAGAACCTTTCGGGAACAGTCACAGGCTGAAATTCATTAGGACATCCAAGATCTTAAGGCCAGTCTGTCAAGGATATTTGCCAAGTGGAATTTTCACCCCTGGCTTTTGGTCTCATAATAAAGCTTTGGGAACAGTTTAAAATCCAGCAAGAGCCACCCTCCTCCTTCCCCCCTAAAATAAAGCAACCCAAACAAACACAAAAATCTGCCCAGCACCGACCTTCCCTTGCTTTGGAGAGACGGTGGGGTAGTCTGACCAGCTCCATGCCCAGACTCAGTGTGGACTTCTGAGAGCTGGTTAGGTGCCACGCATGTGTTGGTTCCAAGCTTCAGCCTGATGGCAGATGTCAGAAAATATATACGGCCCTCTACGTTAACTGAGGCAAGTATGTCTCATTCATCCTGGCTTCTGTCAGAGCCACAGCGTTCAGGGACCAGGTTTTGCCACATCTTTGAAGAAGACTGGGAAGGCCTACATCCACGACTCTGTGTTGGCCTTTGTATTAGTTTGCTCGGGCTGCTGCAATAAAGCACAACCCCCTTGGCTTCATACAGCAGGAACTTGTCGGTTTTACAGTTCTGCAGGCCAGAGGTCTGAGAGCAAGGTGTTGGCGGGTTGGCCTTTCTGTGGGTTCTGAGGGAAAATCTGTTCTGGGCCTATTTCCTGGCTTCTGGTGGCCACAGGCATTCTTGGCTTGTGGGTGCAGTCTTCCCTCCTGTCTTCACATGGTGTTCTCCCTGTGTGTTTGTGTCTTCACACGGCCATCTTCTTATAAGGACACCAGTCATATTGCAGTAAGGGCCCACCCTACCCCCATATGACCTCATCTTAAGTAATTTAATTTGCAACAGACCTATTTGCAAATAACGTCACATTCTATTATTGGACATTAGGACTTTAACATCTTTTTTGGAGGGATGCAATTCAGTCCGTAAAAGCCTTCTCTTGGTCCCCCCATGTTCTCACCGTGCGGGGGTAGGGGCATAGAAAGTGCTCAAAGGATGTGTGCAGTATTCCATCCTATCACTCACCACGTCAGAAACTGCAAAGGGGCAACCTAGAGTTACCACCATTCTCTGGTGTGAGGAAAGAACACTCTTTGAATCCTGTATGATAATAAGAGTAAGCTGTTATATGTGTTCAGGAAGTGCTATTTCATTCATTTCATTTCATTTCATTGAGCGAGAGATGTGGGGCTTGATCCCATGACTCTGGGATAATGACCTGAGCCGTAATCAAGAGTCGGATGCTTAACTGACTGAGCCACACAAGTGCCCCAGGAAGTGCTACTTTTAAAAGGAGAATCCCTGGTTAAGTAATACAATAATAAAAGCCTCCCATTAAAGGTTCTGTAGACCATATTCATTCATTCATTCATTCATTCATTCATTCACTTACTCATTCATTTATTCATTCAATCAGCATGCACAGAGTCTGTTGTGCACCAGACATCTGCTCCACGTGGAAGCAGAGGTCCCATGCAGGAAACTTGGAGACTTGTTTCTGCCGGGCTGGGCCTCTAAGGCTCCTTCTCTAGTGAGCTGGCAGAAGTGGGGAGATGCTCAGACTTGAGACCACTTCCAAAGCAGTTATTCGAACGCCTTAGTGTGAGTACTAAGAAATCTCTATCTATCTTTACCTTCGATTCCTGACCTAAAAACCATTGTAAATTGGGGCATTGGGAGACTCTTGTTCTAACATTTAGTCTCAGCAACAGTTCCTGACACGGTACTCTTAAGACCTTTGCAATTCTCTGCATGATAGGAGCATCTGACAGTAAGCCCCTAAATCCTTTGGAATTTCCTGGGCAATAGAAGCATCTTTTGTCCCAGTGAGTCGACTCTGGGTGGGCTCCTGGATGGGGGTCAGTCATCAGAAAGCCCAAGTCATGATTGGAAGCTTGGAACTTTCAGCCTCCCCTGTGCCCCCCTGCCATCCTCTGGACAAGGAAGAGGGGCTGGAAATAGTAACCCGCCATGCCTATCTGATGAAATCACCATAAAAGTCCCAACAGTATGGGCTTCAGGGAGCTTCTAGGTTGGTGAACACATCCAAATACAGGAGGGTGGTGCAGCCCAACTCCACAGGAACAGAAGAAGCCCCTACACTTGGGATCCGCCCAGACCTCACTGTTCTTTATCCGGTTGCTCATCTGTACCCTTTCTCATACGCTTTATTATTTAATAAGCTGATAAATGTAAGTTAGCGTTTGCCCGAGTTCTGGGAGCTGTGCTAGCAAATGCCTGAATCCAAAGACTGGGGTGTCTTTGGAACCTCCGATTTGTAGCCAAGTTGGACAGAAGTTGTGGGTAATCTGGGCACCTCCTACTTGCTTACTGGCATCTGAAGTAGGGGTGATCTCGTGGTACCAAGCTTTTAAGCCGCAGGGTCTGCGTGACCTCCAGTTCAGTACCAGCGTAGAACTGGACCGTGGGACACCCAGCTGGTGTCTCAAAGCATCGCTTGATGTGGGAAAAATCCCGCACATCTGGTGTCAGAAGAATTGCGAGCGTGGCGTAGGGAGAGAGTAAAGGAGACGCACACAGGGGGTTTTCTTTGCACACACTGAGGTTCTAAGGCAGTGTTTGGATTTATCTGGTAAGGCAGGTGCGTTGTGTAGAAGGAGGGAAGGCCGAGGACCGCATGTTCTCCAGACCCTCATAGCTGCCCTGCCTCTCCTGTGGCTCTTCCCGGGGCCTGGATGAAGGAGACCTACCATGATGCCATGCACACCATGGGTCCTCAGTCCCTGTGTGAGCGGAAGCTCTCCCTACCGACCTGCTAATAGAGCTGAGTCTCAGACAGTTCTTTTCTCCTCTCTCCCAAACTCTTGGATAAACATTTTGTTTTCTTTAGTAGGAACCTTCCTTGATGAGTTGCATTTCCCACGAAATCTTGGGAAACAGCCACCCTGAAGTCGCTCTCACCATGTGGGCAGAATAATCACCCCAAGGATGTCTACATCCCAACCCCTGCAACCTGCGTGACATGTGTTACCTCACGTGGCGGAGGGACTTCCCAGAAGTGATGAAGTAAAGGATTTTGAGATGGGGAGTTTTCCTGGAGTATCCAGATGGGCTCAGTGTAATCACAAGTGTGTTTACAAGTGAGGGAGGGAGGCAGGTGGGTCAGAGAAGTCTGGAGGTGGTAGAGGCAGAGGCTGGGGGGGTGTGAGTACTGACTTTAAGGATGGAGCCCAGGACAGTGGGAGGCCTCTGTAGCGGGAAAGGACAAGGAAACTGATTCTCCCCAGAGCCTTCCGAAGGAACACTGCCCTCCTACACCTTGGTTTTAGTCCCGTGAGACCCATTTCAGACTTCTGATCTCCAAACTGTAAGATAATAAATTTGTGTTGTTTGAATCTACTAAGTGTGCAGTAACTTGTGCGGTGACAATAGAAAACAGATGCACGCATCTGAGTCCACGCTCCTTGCTTCTCCAAACACAAGATGTCTTCACCATCATCTTTTGGTTCTACGTGCCATACTTACACATGCCTCTGTTTCGTGCCCTCTCCAGCTTCTCCGAGGCCGCCCGCCCCCCAAATCAGGCACAGAGCACGCTGACCTCTCAATCTCCTCAGTATTTTTTTTAAGTTGATTTATTTATTTTGAGAGAGAGAATGAGAATGAGTGGGAGAGGGGAAGGGAGAGAGGGAGAGAGAGAGAGAATCCCAAGGAGGCTCTGCACTGTCAGTGCAGAGCCCTACGCAGGACTCAATCCCATGAACCATGAGATCACGACCTGAGCTGAGATCGAGAGTCAGACATTTAACCAACTGAGCCACCCAGGTGGCCCTGAGTCCCCTCCGTATTTTGAAGGGTGTTTCTCATTATCATATCCCATGCCCACTTGTAGATGAACAAATAAGCAAAAGTCACACCTACTTAGATACTGAGAAGGGCTGGTCTGGCCATGCAGAGCAAAACTGGCTACCTAATGCATCTCCCCAAAGCTAGAGTTCCCCAGGAACTAACTGCTGCTTCATAAGGCTCCTTTTCTGAAATGATGCAGACCTCTGCATGGAACCGCGTGCTGCGGCATGGGGAGCTCGGCAGCTGGCCTCTGTCCACCCGTTATGCAAACATAGGCCTCTGCACCTGCTGCTGCTCAGCCTGTCCAAGGTGTTTCATTTGCGACAAGTCTTTCCAATTAGTCATGTGCGGTTTCCTTGGGCCCCAGGCAATTCCTAAGCCTGAAAGATGTGCTCTTTGAATTCTTTTTTTTTAAAAATTTTTAATGTTTATTTATTTTTGAGAGAGAGACAGAGCGTGAACAGGAGAGGCACACACACACACACACACACACACACACACACACAGAATCCGAAGCAGGCTCCAGGCTCAGAGCTGCCAGCACAGAGCCTGTCACAGGGCTTGAACCCACAAAGTGTGAGATTGTGACCTGAGCCAAAATTGGCCGCTTAACCAGCGGAGCCACGCAGGCGCCCCTGTGCTCTTTGAATTCTTTGAAATGCCTCCCTAGGGAAAGGCCCACTTAGGAGAAGGCTCCCATCTTAGCATCTTGCGATCATTACCACCTCTGTGTGTACAGCACTTTCTCCTCTGCTTTGGCTGCTCCCTGGGCTGAGAACTTTCCATGCACCGTCTTATGTATTCTTATGTATTTGCTGGGGCAACTCTTGGAAGTAACACTATTCTTCACCTTGCAGAGGCTCAGAGAGGTTAAGTAACTTGCCCAAGGTCACACAGCGAGTTTGTGTCTAGAGCCTCACTGCAAAGCCTCGCTGATCGCTGTGAGCCATCAGTCAGCAGCAGCGTGTCCTAGCAGCACAGCCATCACCCGGGAGCCGGTCAGAAACTAGTTGCAGATGTCACTCTGACCTTCTGAATTGGCATTTGCAGTCTAATGAGATCTCTAGGTGTTCAGTGTGCATTAAGGTTTGAGAAGCTCTAAACCATTATGTGGTATGACCACCCAAGAAAGAAAAAAATAAGCACGTATTGGATGAGAGCTTGAATAGCGTGTCTGGGAAGGATTCCTGCAGGTCAAGTGAAAATAGGCTGGAAGGCCTTGGGAGAGGCAGATGTGGCCTCTGGAAGCATTTCATTTAATCCCTAAGCATCTAGCTGCTCCCTCCTCTCTGCCCCTAGCTCTCAGACCAGACAGAGGGGGCTGCTCCCACTGGTTTGCTGAAGGACTGACACAGGTGTTTGTCCTTGTGTGGTGGCCATGGGAGCCGATGGCCTGCAAAGGGCATTAGAGCTATCGGGACCACTCTTGCAAACATCTCAGCCTTAGGAGGAAGGAGTGGGAATTCAGGCAAGCTAGCTAGTGTGAAGGTGGGAGGCAGGTGGGGAGGGAGGGAGAGAGAGAGAGAGAGAGAGAACAAAAGCAAAGTGGGGGAGGGGATGGGTTGACTTGGGGAGGAGGCGCCTTGTGCACCAGAGGAGGTAAGTGAAGGGCAAGTGCTCTCTACAACCAGGCTCCCTCCAAAGAGGGTCAGGGAGCCCTCCCCGTCCCCCCCCCAACACTCACTTAGAAGTGAGAGGAGTGAGATTGGTACTTAATCACTATCCTTACTGCCTTGGAACTCATCCATTTAGATCTTATTTATTTATTTGTTTGTTTATTTTATTCCTCCTTCATTCCTCATCGGATTTAGAATTTGTATTGATAATAGATACTTAATAACCATCATTAATGGTAACAGCACTGATCACTTTCCATTAACGAAATAATACTTATTATTTTCAAAGTACTCCACAGAGTCCCTGGGAGGACAAATGGGTGAGTATTGTACGCATTCTACAGAGATAAAAGTAAGGCCTGCGGAAGTGTGACTTCATCGGAGGCAGCTTCTGGAGTAGGGGACCGGGCCGCAGCCCAGTTCTCCTGAATTCTAGACGCCATCGCTTCCTTGGCATTCCCTCCAACTAACCAAATAAACGTGAAAACCAAGCCAGCAGTAATGACACAAGGAGATAGGGAAACCGAATGACTCCATAAAAATCTGCTCTTTCGCTCCTTTTCCTGCTTGTGTTCTTGCTGGGACCCACATCCCCACTTTACACACGTCTCAGAAATAGTGTATGTCTTCATTGTAAGGGACAAGCAGTTCATGATTTCTTTGGAGTCTTCCAGCAAAACAGGTAACATCTAAGGAAGGGCCAGGCGAGGATGAGCAGAGGAAGCCATCCATGCGCATTTCAGATCACCAGACCTAGACACCTCGATGCCAAGACCCCTGGCTCTAAGCAATAAGTGACTTATGGAGGACACCCGGAGGCTTGTCCTTGTTCTGACTGGTTCCTGGATGCCTGAGAGGATGCATACACCAGACCACAATTGTCAGTGAAAACCCCACACCCTGAGCAAAGAAGAGACTCTCTTTTCCTTTCGGAGTCTTTCAGACGCTCTGTCTGCACCTGCACTCTCTCTATACCTTCAAAAACTCTGTTCTCACTTCCTGCTGGCTCATGTTTGACTTCTATCCTGCACAAAGCCAAGGACCCTCTTGGCTAGTCCTGTGGGTCCTCCCCCCACCCCCCGGGCCCTTGGACCTGGCCTGCCTGCATCAACAGCACTGATCAAATGTGGGCAAAGAGGAGAAGATGCCACCCTCGGATTCAGGAACATTTACCCCAGTGTCATACTTTAAGAGCATTGTGTTAAGCACAATCCATGTTTTATAGCTTTTTTTAAAAACATATATTTTTGAGAGACAGAATGAGACAGAGCACGAGTGGGAGAGGGGCAGAGAGAGAGGGGGGACACAGAATCCGAAGCAGGCTCCAGGCTCTGAGCTGTCAGCACAGAGCCCGACGCGGGGTTCGAACTCATGGATTGCGAGATCATGACCTGAGCTGAAGTCAGCAGCCCAACTGACTGAGCCACCCAGGCGTCCCAGCACAATCCACGTTTCAGATTCACGACTGAGAATCCTGCTTGAATGGTTTACTCTGGTTCCATGGTGGGACTGCCTACATCTGTTCGAAAGTTTTTCTCTCCTTCACACATTCTGAGTGTTTTCCTCATTTTCAAGTCTGTCTTTCTTCTGTGGACACATATATATGTGTATATGTTGCTTGGTTGTTTTTCTCAATTCCCAGATATTTTCTGGGTCTTTAAACAATTACCAGCGAGGCTGGTTTGGAGACCAGCCTCTAATCTTCAATTAGGAGAAATGCCTTTCGAATGAGTGGGTGAATGAGGGGATGGTTATGTCTGGAATCTCTGGGGATCAGAAGCTGACACTGAATTCCTGAACCCCTCCCTGGGGGCCCCTAAACCGGAGGCTCTCTGACTCCCCATGAAGTGCCCTGATTTTCACACCTTGCTCTCCCATCAATAGGAACCTTTGTTTTTACAGGGGTCTTAGATGTCTGCACCCCATGCAGAGTGAGGGGGGAACTTCAGGAGCCTAGGCATGCCATCAGAGACGGTCGGTGACAAATATTCAGAGATGGTGGTGGGATTAGAGTGCCCGTGACACCAGGGACAACTCCACCAGTGAGCAGAGCTACCCTGCACAAAGATCAGCCTCTCTTCCTCTAAATGGTGTCCCTGCATCCTGGGTCATAGGAGTGGCTCAGCACTCAGGTGGCTCTTTGTTTCTCGGGTTGCAGTTCTCAGGCCCACAGCCCAGAAAAAGAAAGAAAAGAACGCCCAAGCCGAAGGTGTCCTCCCATGTGGTTGGCTAGCCATTTAATTACAAGGTCCAATCAAACTAATTACACTTTAAGGACCTCAAAGACATTAGGTAATTAAAGGCCACCTTGCTGCCAGGTTCCAGAAACGCAGATTGTTTCTGTCGCAGTCAGTAGATGGGCCATGTGAGTCATGCAGTGAAGAGGTAAAGCTTGAGACCAAGAGTGAGAGGGATCTGGAGACAGCAGATTCTCTAAGGGCTCAATATGGGTTGACGTTTTCAGAGTCAGAAAGCTATTTGAATTTTTTCTTCTGGCAAAATCCATCATGATAGAAAATCTGGTTTCCTCATCAGATTATATGACTGAGCCATAGCTGCTAAGAGCTGAGTTATGTGAAGATGAAATAAGGTAGACCAGCTAATGCAGTGTTGGGTATACAGGAAGTGCTCAATAGATAGTTATTAATATAATATAATATAATATAATATAATATAATATAATATGATACGATATGATATGATATAATATAATATAATAAAATATAATAAAATATATAATACAATACAGTATAATTATAATATAGTAATTGTTTGCTGTTTGGTTTAAGGGAAAAACATTCATCAGTGCCCACAATGCCAGACAGAGTGCTCAGTGTTGGGGATTCCAGGGACATGCTGTCCTTGCGGATCCTTGGGGTTTCCAATGACAAATGTAACCCAGGTTTAGAGGAAACACTTCAGGAAACAAAAGCCTTATACTTGGTAGGAGACATGACAGCTCAAAGCCACCTTGTTGCGTAAAGAGAGGTGGTGACAACAGCTATGGGTTCACCCTCAAGCACCCACTCCAGCCACTCTCAGGGGCACTTCAGGGAATAAAAGACATGAGGTGCTTTGAAGATACAACTCTTTTTTTTTTTTTAATTTTTTTTTCAACGTTTATTTATTTTTGGGACAGAGAGAGACAGAGCATGAACGGGGGAGGGGCAGAGAGAGAGGGAGACACAGAATCGGAAACAGGCTCCAGCCTCTGAGCCATCAGCCCAGAGCCTGATGCGGGGCTCGAACTCACGGACTGCGAGATCGTGACCTGGCTGAAGTCGGACGCTTAACCGACTGCGCCACCCAGGCGCCCCTGAAGATACAACTCTTACTGAGAGACTGGATTAGCACACAGAAAATAATTGTTGAATTTCGTATATGCCCTGGCCCATCCAAAACATATCGAACATGGCCTGTGAGGATAAAGTCAGTAGATAATTTTTTTTTTAAGTCAGGAAATAAGAAGCCATGGAAGAGAAAATGTGGGTAGGAGAGTCTCTTAGACACCTCTCTGGGCCACCTCACATCTGGGCACCATCTCTCTGTGGGAGGAGTGGGGCAGAGGGCATGGCCACGGGTTGGCTACAGCTGACATTGTGGCAAATAACTCTGCGTGGTCCATCCAAAGCCCCAACCCGATGGCCCCTTACCCTGCTGTGGGGCTCCCAGTTGTCTCTGAGGCATAAGGCACAGCAGGACAAATGCCATTTAAACATACAGGGACATGGACATTCCTTGGGCAAATATTGAGCTATTGGGAGACAGGTGCCAGTGGACAAATTCTTCTCCTTTTCTCTCCTCCCATAAGACTTAACAGCTAGTTACTACTAGCTAATATTTGCTTCGAAAGAACAATCAGCTGAACTTGATCACAAGCAGTGTACAGCTTGATACCACACCCTTTTTGTTTACGTCCCTCAATCCCTACCTCACTCCCCTTTCCCATACACACATTCCCAGGGATTGCGCTCCTCATTATAAAGGAGAGACCCATATACTTTTGCCTCAGGCTTTGCTTTCTAGGGACTCAGGTGAAGACAGGAAGTTAAGATGAAGTGTGGGAGGGAATGTGTGTGGCCCGCCCCCTAAATGTATGTGGGAAGGGTCTGTTCTTCAGCAGAGGGGCAGCCAGTGATTCCAAGCTGTGTAGCAGCCAGTGCAAAGAGGAAACCTGATGTGTCATATTGCCTTCCCACGCCCACAAAAGGAAAGGATCCTTTTGGTTAAAGAGAAGCAGAGCTCTTTCTTATACTGAGTCCAGACTGAAATCTTCCTCGTGGGTTCTCAGAAGGAGGCATTGTGTGATGCAGAGACCTCAACCTCACCTTTTATTAGTCTATCAATGAGTTTTGGGGGCTGGCTCTTATAACACCCTTCGACGTGGCCTGAAAAATGAATCATCAAGGTATACTCCAGCAAGAGCCTGGAGCCAGAGAGATTGTGTTTGGTTAATATCAAGGGTTTTGAACTGGTGTGGCTTGCCGTATGACTCCCGGTTCTGCCACTGACTACATGTGTGACCTCAGGCAAATTAAACTCCCTACGTCTCTGTGTCCTTCATCTGTTAAATGAGTCATGATAAGGATAAATAAAATAATGCATGAAGAGTGCTCAATATGACACTCAGCACATAGTGAGTGTCCCGTAGAAATTACTATGGATGACACTGTTCTGAGACTGTCCCTGGAAGGAAGTCCAGGTACAGCATGGTTCTCAGATGATCTGTCTTAATTCACAGGTATGTGTAGAGTATTTTGAGGTGTAGCTCCTATTTTTTTTTTCACCAATGAGGGTCTCTCTTTGATTTCAAACATTTCAGGCTTTGCATACAGTTGCATCCGTGGTCTGAGAGAATAATACAACGACTTAAAGCTACTGTTTATATTTATATGAATATATTATTTTATTAATGATCATAGCATTTGAAATCCAAAAAGCACACGCAGGCTATGTGTGCAAAGTACTTGGCAGGGCAAATTATCCAAGAAGACCCCTCAAAGTAACACAGTGTTCCATGGTTTGGGGTTCCAGAGCCAGAGATCTGATCTTTTGATCTTTCAGTCAGTTTGGAGGACACCTGTACTCTAGGCTGTTTGGCTTTTTTGCTTTTACTGGCTACAAATGCTAGTACAGAATAGAGAAATGAAATACAGGGAAAAGAATATTGGGAAGGGCCACGGTAATCACAGGGGTTCCTAAAAAAGAGGCCCTAATTTCTCTTTTCTCTCCCCTTCTTTTCTTCCTTCCCTCCTTCCTTCCCTTCCCCCTCCCTCCCTCCATCTCTCTTCTCTTCCTCCTTCTGGCCCAACCACCCTTCCTCCCTTCCTTTTTCCTTCCCTCCCTCCCTTTTCCTATTTCATTCTATAAATACTCTGTGCCAGTGACTATGCTAATGCTGGAGATTCAGTGGTAACCACACAGAAGAGGTTTCTACCCTCATAAATAAAGCTCAAAGTTTGTAGGGGAGACACATGGTAAATGAATAATCATACAAATAACTGTGTATTTTAGGTTGTGACAAGTATTTTGAAGGAGGAGCACAGGAAGTGACAGTTTTAATAGCGGGTCCTAGAGTCTAGGAGTCTGGAAAGGCTGACTGACAACAGGTGGGCAACCCCTGGTGGAGAGTGTGCTTATGGCTATGCCTCCTCCTCCTCCTCCGGCTGCCATGATGGGCATCGTGATCCACAGCTGCGGTGAGGCCACCCTTCATGGGTGTGGGCACAAGCCCCTGGGCCTCTCTAGGAGGCAACGCGCTGTCGTGGAAAGGGCACAGGGTTTTGGAGAGACCCACTCAGGAGCGGTGTGGCTTACGACAAGCCTCTTCAGTGCTCTGAGCCTCAGGTCTCCTGTCTGTGAAATGGGGTCACGATTCTTCTTTGCAGACCACTGTATGATTAGAAAAGCAAACGCAGGCAAAGCCCCTAGAGAAGATCCTAGCATCGAGGCTCAGTAATGTTCATTCCTTTGACCCTCTTCTTCCCCCTTCTGTGGTATTGCAACGTGGTGATGTCATCTAGCCCTTGCTACAGTAGGAAAAGAGCTCTGCCAAGTGCCTCTGTGTGACCCCTACCAGACCTAGCTTGATGCCTAGTATAAAGCAGGTAGCCACAGCGGGTGCTGCTCACAAAATATGTGATGGAGGAAGCAAACTTGTCACAGTGCCCTTAGGTTCCATGACTAATGCTACAGTTCTCAGAACAGCACGACAGAGATTCCAAACAGACCCTGTAATGCATGTAAATGATTCTCCACCATCCTAAATAATAACACAGATTTAATTAAAAAACACTTTAAAGACATCCTCTCAAAGCCACGGCCCAACCCTCTGTTCCTTTATCAGACTCTCAATTTGCTGACTGGAGTGTGATTTTTGCTGAAACCTCTGAATGGCAAATCACATTTTCATCCCGAAGTGTCAGAGATAAAGCCATGTGAGAGAATGGAATAATTAAAGGCCAAAGAGGTAAACCCAGCGAGGAGTGCAATAGGAAACATGAGTGAGCCAATGATGTTCACAGACTTCGTTTTTTTCCCTTTTGCTGATTACACCAAAGGTCTCGGCTGTAAATTAGAACCGTGTTCTCCTGAAATATTAATCTTTGTCTTAAGTGGAAAAAAAAAAAGTCCATGGTTGATTGTTATAATTGAAACTGCTGGTAAGTGTCCTTGGAAGAGGCAAGTATGGTCTGTCAAACTCTTTGCAGAATATTCTTTACAGGGTGGGAAGCCCAAGCTTGCAGTGGGAGCTGACAACAGACAGGGAACCCTGGTGGAGAGAGCCCAGGGACTTGCCTCCCTCCTCGGACTGGCGCGATGGGCATCATGATTCACAGCTGTGGGTTAGAGGTCACAGGTGTGGGCACAAGCCCCTGGGTCTCTCCAGGAGGCAGTGAGCTGTCATGGAAAGGGCACAAGTTTTTGGAGAGACCCATTCAGGAGCGGTGTGGCTTAGCACAAGCCCCTTCAGTGCTCTGAGACTCAGATCTCTTCTCTGTGAAAAGGGGGTAGTGAGTTTACCTACAGAGTCCTGAGCTCTTCCCACCTCCATTCAACTTCTTCCATCCATCCTTGCTCCAGCATAGACTGGCCGAGACCCCTACTTGGAGCCTGGTGCTGCTCTCTGTGGCTGTGTGGGACACAGCAGGAAGACAGACCGACAAGGTTCCTGCTCTCATGGAGGGAGTTCACATAATCACATACACAAGTAGTTATGGAACGTAAGCCAGCGTTGTCCATATTGGTACTCATTCAACCAAATTTCCTTGAGCGAGGTGCAAAAGGCCAAGGTCACGTGGTTGCTGAGGTGAGTGACTGCTTACCTCTGACGGGGTAAGCGCCATCTCTGATGTAACCCTGTATGCCTGGCGCCTAGCACAAACCCGGAACAGCACACGCTCAGGAGAAGTGTATTCAATCAAGAGAATCTGCTCTGGGGCTAGTCAACGACAGCAACCATGTTTTATCTGCCTCTGCATAGAACATTCCAGAATAGGTTTTAAATTCGTTCAGCCAGCATTTTCTGAGACCCACTCATTCCCCAAATATTGTACATGTCCTTTAGTGAACACATGACTGAGTTTCTGCTGGGCAGACAACACCGAGTGCAACTTCTGGGTCCAGTTTAGGAGAAACTCAAAATGGCTGTACCAGTCTACATTCCCACCAGCAGTCCACAAGAGTTCCGGTCTCTCCACATTCCTGCCAAATCTGGGTATCGTCGTTTTTCTTTCCTTTTTCATTCGGGTGGATGTTCAGTAGAGCTCGTTGTGGATCTATCTTGCATTTCCCCGATGTCTAATAAAGTTGAGCACCTTTTCATGTGCTTACTGGCCATTTGGAGAATTTCTATGGAGTGCTTTTTTGGGTCTTTTGGAGGGCCAGGAGTTTTGTCTGCTTTGCTCACTGTGTATCCTCAGCGTCCAGAACAATGCCTGCCACAAGTAGGCACTCACAGGAAGGATTTGTTAAATAAATGTGCAAATCCACTTACTTTTACTATCGTTTCCTTAATAGTTTTCTTTAAGTCAATTCGCTTTTACTTAAATTAAGTGACTTAGGAAGGTAATTGTATGCCATTCCATAGCTCTGAAATCATGGTTGTAATGCGCAAGTTCCACTTTTTTCTGTTACAAGTTAAAATAAATGGGCAACGTTTAATTTTTTAAAAATTCATGTATGTGTTTTGAAAGATCTCCCCCTTCATATCACTGGTGATATACGAGTACATCCCAAATTAAATAAATGGATTCCTGTGAAACATTCAAGTGCCCATTATATGCTGGCTGTGGCTAGCTCTCCCGTACGCCAGCGGTATGCAAGCTGCACCTGCAGACCCGGCACAAGGGGGAAACGGGTATTCGGACAATGTGCCCGGGCCAGGTGGCAGTGCTGCAGCCTTTGTGACGTCTTTAGAAGGACCGCCGAGGTGAGGTGACCGAGTGGACAAGAGGCTGGAGGGGTACCAGATTGGCGAGACGCACAGAGACGTGGGAAGACAAATTAACACTTGACTCCAGTTGTGATAGAAAGTCTGGTTTTTTTCAATATTTTAAGAGGCTAATTGTGCTTTACTCCACAGATAAAAACCTTTAAGTGTGTGAGGGACAAATGACTTGCAGGGGGTTAAGACTGCTAAAATCTTATTAAATGAGCAGGCTTTACATGTCCGGCCCCTCTCTCCCTAGATAAGCTGCTGGTAGATGACGTGTAGAAACAGAGCGAAATGAGGAAGGCTCGGGGCTTCTTTGGTCGGCCACGTGGGAGCCTGCACCGGACGTCACAGCCAGCCAGGCTGGCCGGTGGCAGCTTTGCAAGGTGCGGGGTCTGTCGTGTGGTGACTGAGCTGATGGCGCTGCCAATGTTCAGCCCACAACACTGCTTGATGAACAGGCTGCCCACGACCTAAAGGTAGGAAGTCACAGAATCCTGCCCTCAAAAGCTGGTTGCCTGCTGGGAACACTGACCTAGGGGGTGTACCACAATAAGAACTGGGCCTGGGCAAATGGCAGCGGGGATGACAGCCTTCTCTGTGGCTCAACCTCGGTGTTCTGGAATGGAAATCAGTGGGACGCCCCTAGTCTGAGTGCTGAATGATTCCTCAGGGTTGCCCATTAGCTGCCGCTTCTGGGGATGAGTGTCTAACACCCAGGCACCGAGGGGCATTTGTGTTCAGCTCTGTCTCCAGTAGGAAGGGATCCATCCTTTATATGGAGATGTAGCCACCCCTCGCATCTCCATGGAACTGGGTGGGGGGTTGCATAGACACAGAGTCACTGGTATGGAGCCCATGCAGTCCACAGAGCAGATGCCATGGCTGCCATGCTTGCTCGCTCCTGCCAGCGTGCTGGGCTGAGCAGCAGAAGGAAACAAGGTCTTGAAGAGAGACTTAAAATTTTAGTGTTTTGAGACTGCGCTGAGTCAAGCCTTAAGCCAAGGGAGAAACTTTGTAATGGGAGCAAGGATCTCAAAGGTTCTGGAGCTTTGAAGCCTTGAGAGCCTGTGATGCCCAGAGAAGGCTCTAGTCAGACTCTCAGAGCCACTCTACTGGATGCTTGGGGAAGGCTTCTCTCCAGCTTCTTAATGCAGACAGCTTGGAGGCAGAGCTACGCTAGGTGCGATGTGCTGTGTTAGCCATGTTTAATCCTCCCAACCCTGTGGGGGAAGTGCTATTTTACCCTGGCTTTACAGGTAGGGGAACTGAGGCACAGTGAACTTAGTTGCCTTCTCCGAGGCCATACAACCTTGGTAGGTCTGGGATTCAAACCCAGGAAATCAGGTTCCAAAATCTATGCACTTAACAACTAAGCCAGGTTCTCACTCATGGCCAAGTACATCAGAGGGGATGGCTCTTTATTTCCAGAAAGTTCTGAATTCTAGAATCCTCTAGGACAGATTCAAACTGGCTAAGCCAAGACTGATCTCTAGTGGGGGCCAAAAAGGTAAAAATGAGGATAATAATTAAACAATGCAATTTATTATCACCTAGCATGAATTAGGTGCTCTACGCATATATCTAATGCTTATTAATCCACTTTACAGATGAGGATGGGAGGACTTGGAGGAGTTGAGTCACGTCCCTGAGTTCCCACTGCTGGAGGGTAGCCATGATGAGATGTGAACTCGAGGTTTTCTGCTTAAAGCCCATGCTCTCACTTCTACATACTTTCCTCTGCCCTCATGAAGTTTTCTATTTTCCCCAAGTATTACCACATGTACGGCCTTCCTTCTTCTCCCATGGGCATGTGAATATAAAGGCTTGTTTGTCACTGAGGAAAGGGACTGCTGGCCTCAGGATGCCCCGCCGCCCCCACCCCTGCAAGCCTGAGCCAATTTACACTTGGCTGTTAGCATCCCCACCATATTGGGTATTCTCATTAAAAGCAACTTGGCCGTTTGACTTGGGTAAAAATGAATTAAAAATCTGTGTAATTTATAAATTTATCATGTGCGTTTTCTGTTGCTAACCCCTTTAACTCCAGGCCTGGGTTGTCTGCTCCCACAGACTAACTACCTCTATCTGTCAGGGACACACTGCCTCCCTGGAAAAAGAGCACAGATTTGGTTGCATCTTCAACTCTTCTGTTTACCGGCCACTTGGCCAAGGGTGAGTTGTTTTTAACCACTGCTCAAAGCCACAGCTGCCTTACACCTGAGGAATGGGGCCGTGGTGCCTGGCAGGAGTTAACTGAGACACGGGGTGTGTGTGTGTGTGTGTGTGTGTGTGTGGAAGCTGTGGAAAGTAAACAGCAAAGTGCCGGGCCCGTGAGCGGTTCCCCCACCTACTGCCCCAACCAGCCCGGCAGTGCCTGGGACGCCCTGAATCCTCAGATGGGCCAGTGTATGGTAGGTGTCCTTCCTGGGCGCCTTGTTCACATCAAGGCTTCTGCTGCTGCCCAGGATGGTTAGGCTACCCTTCCCTGCCAGCCCTGATCACAGTATTTGAATTACCTCTGTCTTCCATGAAACACTAAACTCCTTCAGGGTCAGGATCAGCTCCTGCCCCACTCATCACCCTGGCACCTGACAAAGGCTGCAACACACAGTGGCCCTCAACACACGCTGCTTCCTTTTACATGACTTCTTATGATAACGTAAATCAAGATGCAGACGGCCACGCAAAACAAGTGTAGAACGGAATGAACTATTAGAGAGTGAGCTACTTTTACAGCCACTGCCCAGGCCGAGAAATAACTTTTCCAGCCACCCAGATGCCCTGCTTGTGTCCACACCCCCAGGCTCCACCCGTCCCAACCACCCTCCTGCCCCAAGCAAGGCCCACTCTCCTGACCTTTACAGCCTCTCTATAGTCTGACCACTCAGATCTGTGCCTCTGCACATTATAGTTTTTTCCCATTAAAAAAACTAGCTTGTTCCGTTTCTTTTTTTTAAATTTACAGATTCCTCCTTGATTGCTTTCTTTTCCTTACAATCTAATTGTCAAAAAGCCCAGGACATCTGACCTACAGAGTTACCCTATCTGGATTTTGTTAATTGCATACTCACATGCAGTTTAAAAAGTAGCTCCTGCAAATAGGCAATTGGATCCAGGTTCAGAATATTCATTTTCAACCCTAAACTTGGAATTAGCTATTTCTTCAAGAAATCCTGGTTTCTTTTAGTACAAATGATATTTTAAGACCACAGTGTGGATAATCAGAGCAGAGACCTGTCATAGTTCTATTCACCACTATATGTCCAGTTCCCACCATGCCAGTGCCTGGTATGGCATAGTAAAGAAAGAAAAGTAAAGAAAAGAAAAGAAAAGAAAAGAAAAGAAAAGAAAAGAAAAGAAAAGAAAATAAGAGAAAAGAAAAGAAAAGAAAAGAAAGAAAAAAAAGAAAGAAAGGAAGGAAGGAAGGAAAGAGAGAGAGAGGGAGGGAGAGAGGGAGGGAGAGAGTGAGGGAGGGAGGGTGTAAGGGAGGGAAGAAGGAAGGAAGGAAGGAAGGAAGGAAGGAAGGAAGAAAGAAAGAAAGAAGGAAGGAAAGAAAGAAAGAAGGAAGGAAGGAAAGAAAGAGAGAGAGAAAGAAAGAAAGGAAGAAAGAGAAAGAAGGGAGAGAAAGGAAAGAAGGAAGGAGAGAGAGAAAGGAAAGAAGGAAGAAAGAAGGAGAGAGAGGAAGGAAGGAAGCAAACAAGGAAGGGGGGAGAGAGAGGAAGGAAGGAAGGAGGGAAGGAAGGAAGGAAGAAAGGAAGGAAGGAAGGAAGGGAAGGAAGGAAGGGAATGAAGAAAGGAAGGAAAAAGTCTGTCTGCCTATGTATCTATCCATCTATCCATCCATCCATCCATCCATCCATCCACCATGCATGCATATGTGTGATAGTGCCTATGCATTATGATAGTGCTGGCCCCCCAAAAACATATTTCCATGGGTCACATGTTCTGCTGCTACTCCCTCACTAACCTCGCTTGAAGCTGACCATATCAGGTAATCCCTGCAACCACCCCAAACTGTTTATAACAATCCTCATTTCACAGATGAGGAAACTGAGGCTCAGAGACGTAAAGTGATGCATTCAAGGTCACATAGATAATAGGGGGCAGAGCTGAGCTGCAAACTCAGGTCCGAGAGACTCCAAAGCCTGCATGTCTTTCATGGCTCCTCAATGAATATGTGCTCTTGGAACGTAAATGTGTTCACTTTAAAATTTGATCTTGGGGTGCCTGGGTGGCGCAGTCAGTTAAGCGTCCGACTTCAGCCAGGTCACGATCTCGCGGTCCATGAGTTCGAGCCCCGCGTCGGGCTCTGGGCTGATGGCTCAGAGCCTGGAGCTTGTTTCCGATTCTGTGTCTCCCTCTCTCTCTGCCCCTCCCCCGTTCATGCTCTGTCTCTCTCTGTCCCAAAAATAAATAAACGTTGAAAAAAAAATTTTTAATTTGATCTTGATCGAGATTTGCTGACGAATGACTGAGTGAATGAATGCCTGACTTCATGGGGCAGAATGTAGACACAGCCCAGTTCTGCCCTCTGCTCCACTATCAAGTGCTTCTTTCCTTCTTCTTCTTTTTTTTCTTTTTTGGTTCCTATTCTGACATATTTTTGCTAGATGGCAGAGGGATATTTTCAGTATTCTGGAATAAACCTAAAGGTATATTTTTTCTCTTGGCTTATGAGGCTCATTTTATTCATATATTTACAGATGCAAAAGTGGGCAGAGGGTATAATAATTCTTCCAGTAACTCAAGTCTCAGTTCACATTTGTGCCCTGATTGAGGGCTCACTTTTTATTTGAGTCTAAAAAATAGGTAGAAGACTCTCTTTTTGCTTTGAGCCCACATAACTAAAGTTTTTTGTCCCCTTGCATTTGTGACTATAATTAACCATCTGACAGAGTTGTGTCCGATGGAAAGATATGTAGCCCTTTTAACAGGAGCAGACCTCACTATAAGACTGACACCGAGCTCTTGGTTTCCAGGGCAGCCTAAACAGGACAATGGCTCTGTGGTAACTAATATTTCATGTCCTTTCCAGAAGCAGGTGCTAGATCTTGCTATTGGGAGAGCAAAGAGCTCTCTTCTCATGGGAAGCTACCACCTACTTGCCAAAGAGTAGAAGCCGTGTGGATCCATGGGGTCAATGCAAGGGTGACCCTACCACTGTCCTCTGTCTTCATGTCAGACCCTGGAGCCAAGGCAGTGTGGGAAAGAATGACAACTCATCCCTACTGATAAAGACGGGGGGAGACCAAACTATGTTTTGTACCTGTAAGTAGTCTAGGGGATCATAAGGAAAGTTGACTGGAAAACCTTCATTGGGCTGTTCTGAGAAGCTGGTTTGGTTTGACTCTTGAAGGCAAAATGGCCAAAAGGCCTAGAGGTGAGAGATGAGGAGTCAAGGATATGCCAAATAAATATGGACACTGTTGGTGCAAATGAGAGATAATTTCTGAGATCTTTGTGGCTATCCCCATGCACAGGATAGTTGTAATTTCCCTCTTAACCTCTAACTTATGGCTAAAATCATTACTTTTGCAGAACTTATCATTGTATTTACTTCCATGACAAGCATGAACAATTTGAACAAAGAGTGATATTTCTGTTTAAAAAGGGAAAGAAGGACACTTCATCAGAGGGAGGCTGATTATACAGATGATGCACACAGGCCTGTAGCTTCCTAGGGCCTTAGGTATACACTGTTTTAAAATGTCCCCAAGATTTGTTTGAATCAGGTATGGCAAGACACACAGACACAGAAGTGACTGTCATGAAGGAGGAAGGTTTTTGGTTTTTGTTTTTGTTTTTGGGATGTTGATTTATTTTTGAGAGAGAGAGTGAGTGGGGAAGGGGCAGAGAAAGAGAGAGAATCCCAAGCAGGAGACTGATGCAGAGCTTGAACTCATGAACCATGAGATTGTGACCTGAGCTGAAATCAAGAGTCAGATGCTTAACTGACTGAGCCACCCAGGCACCCCAAGGATGAGGGTTTTATATTCACCGATCCCTAGAAACTGGAGGCACCACACCACGCAGGGCTACATGGGGAATCACTGGGGTTGGTCGAGAGGCAGAGGGAGTAAGAAGAACTGTGGGCAGGTTGCTTTATTATGGTTTTTTTTGGAAGGAATGGGTGAAGCTGTAAGCAAGCTGAACAGGTTTAGGGCTGGATGGTCTGAATAATTTCAGTGGGAATCGCTAGATGTCCAGTACTTGGCCCTCGGATGATTTAGGGCAGGTGGATAGTGTCCTGGTCTGAAGGAGTCCAATAAAAGGAGGCAGATGGACGGATGGACTCAGGATTGGTTGGTTTGGATATCAAAGGCACGATACTGCAAGGGGAAGTCCCTCTCTGGGTCCATGAGGCCCCAAGATGTCAAAGCATCAAAATACAGAAAAAAAAAAAAGATTTGATACACACAGAGACAAAGTTGATGCCTTTGCTTGCAGCCCCAAGAGCAGCAAATTCCTCCTTTCTTTCTATCCCTGCACCCCTAAGTCACTGTCCACATCCCTCAAATTTAATACCTGTTGGTTTTCTTGCCTACTTTGAAACCTAAACCTCAGACTTTTCTCTCTAGGCCCTCTAGAACCCGGTTTCATGGCAAAAAGCACTTCCACATTCTGAAATATTATGTCCAATTCCAATTCACAGTTGGGAGGTCACATTGGGTCCTCCTTCATCATTCATGCCAACTCTCGAGCACTCACCTTGAGCACTGTCTAGAAATTCCAGATTCAAGTGCTCTATTCCTTGTGCGTCATCTGCCAATAAAAGGTCTTTGCCATCGTGATACCTTTGCCCATTATTTTTGAAGGGGGCATCTACTTTAAGAAATGTTCATCTTGAGCTTGCACTTTTTCCTGAGTATCCCTTTAACTTCCCTAGCCTAAAAGTAGGCCTATCATATGCATCTTTAGCTTATCAGAATACTTAGTTAACACTCCACGTACAATGTGAGAACCTTGGTGCATTAGAACTCCACCCTTACATCTGCATATATTATCATATGTTTTACATCTACATTTGTTATATGCCCTCAATACACTGTTATAATTATTGAATTAGAAGTCATGGCCATTTAAAGAAATCCAGAAGGAAGAAAAAATAGTCTTTCATACTTAACCGCATACTTACCATTTCTAATGCTCTTCTTTTCCTCTTATAGGTCTGTTTCCCCATCTGACACCATTTCCCTTCACTCTTAAAAAGACTTCCTTTGTCATCCTGTTTCCTTTTGGTCTCCATCATTTCCAGTAAAATTTCAACTGCTTTCATATTGTTGTTCTCCCATATATAATGTTTTTTCTCTTTTTCTGTGGATGCTTTCAAGATGTTCTCTTTTCATTTTTGAACAGGCTGAGAATGCTATGATTAAGTGTGGTTTTCTTTATACTTGTTCAGTTGGAACTTGCTTATCTTATTCAATCTTTAAGATGATGTTTTATTTTATTTTTCTTAATGTTTATTTATTTGAGAGAGAGAGAGAGAGAGAGAGGGACTGGGGTGGGGCAGAGAGAGAGATGGGGTGGTGCAAAGAGGATCTGAAGTGGGTTCTGTGCTGACAGCAGAGAGCCCAATGCAGGCTCGAACTTACAAACCATGAGATCATGACCTGAGTTCAAGACAGACACTTAATCAACTAAGCCACCCTGGTGCCCCTAAGATGATGTTTTATACAAAATTTGGAAAGATTTTTTTGCCATCAGTTCTTCAATGAATTCTTAAAAAATTTTTTTTAATGTTTATTTATTTTTGACAGAGAGAGAGAGAGAGACACAACATGAGCAGGGAAGGGGCAGAGAGAGAGAGGGAGACACAGAATGCGAAGCAGGCTTCAGGCTCTGAGCTGTCAACACAGACCCCAACGCAGGGCTCAAACTCACAGACCGCGAGATCATGACCTGAGCTCAACTGAATGAGCCACCCAGGAGCCCCTAATTAATTCTTTTTTTAAAAAATATAATTTGTTGTCAAATTGGCTAACATATAGTTAGCACATAAAGTGTGCTCTTGGTTTTGGGGGTAGATCTCTGTGGTTCATTGTTTACATACAACACCCCGTGCTCATCCCAACAAGTGCCCTCTTCAATGCCTATCACCCATTTCCCCCTGCCAACTCCCATCCACCCTCAGTTTGTTCTCTGTATTTAAGAGTCTCTTGTGGTTTGCCTCCCTCTCTCTCTGTTTGTAACTATTTTCCCCCTTCCCTTCCCCCATGGTCTTCTGTTAAGTTTCTCAAGATCCACATATGAGTGAAAACATACAGTATCTTTCTCTGAATGACCTATTTCACTCAGCATAATACCTTTCAGTTCCATCCACATTGCTGCAAATGGCATGATTTCATTCTTTTTCATTGACAAGTAGTATTCCACTGTATATATAAACCACATCTTCTTTATCCATTTGTCAGTTGATGGACATTTAGGCTCTTTCCATAATTTGGCTATTGTTGAAAGTGCTGCTATAAACATTTGGGGTACAAGTACCCTTATGAATCAGCACTCCTGTATCCTTTGTATAAATCCCTAGTAGTGCTATTGCTGGGTCATAGGATAGTTCTATTTTTAATTTTTTGAGGAACCTCCACACTCTTTTCCAGAGTGGCTGCATCAGTTAGCATTCCCACCAACAGTGCAAGAGGGTTCCCGCTTCTCCACATCCTTGCCAGCATCTGTAGTTTACTGAGTTGTTCGTTTTAGCCACTCTGACCAGTGTGAGGTGGTATCTCAGTGTGGTTTTAATTTGTATTTCCCTGATGATGAATGACGTTGAGCATCTTTTCATGTGTCTGTTAGCCATCTGGATGTCTTCTTTGGAAAAGGGTGTATTCATGTCTTCTGCCCATTTCTCCACCAAAAGACTTCTAGAGCTGATACATGAATTCAGCAAAGTCGCAGGGTACAAAATCAATGTACAGAAGTCGGTTGCATTTTTATACACAATAATGAAGCTACAGAAAGAGAAATAAAGAAACTGATCCCGTTTACAATTGCACCAAGAACCATAAAATACCTAGGAACAAACCTAACCAAAGATGTAAAAGATCTCTATGCTGAAAACTATAGAAAACTTATGAAGGAAATTGAATAAGACACAGAGAAATGGAAAAACATTCCATGCTCATGGAATGGAAGAATAAATATTGTTAAAATGTCAATACTACCCAAAGCAATCTACACATTCAAAGTAATCCCAATCAAAATTGCACCAGCATTCTTCCCAAAGCTAGAACAAACAACCCTAGAGTTTGTATGGAACCACAAAAAACCCTGAATAGCCAAAATAACATTGAAGAAGAAAACCAGAGTGGGAGGCATCACAATCCCAGACTTTAGCCTCTACTACAAAGCTGTAATCAGCAAGACAGTATGGTATTGGCACAAAAACAGACACATTGACCAGTGGACTAGAATAGAGAACCCAGAATTGGACCCACCAATGTATGGCCAACTAATCTTTGACAAAGCAGGAAAGAATATCCAATGGAAAAAAGACACTCTCTTTAGCAAATGGTGCTGGGAGAACTGGACAGCAACGTTCAGAAGAATGAAACGAGACCACTTTCTTACACCATTCACAAAAATAAACTCAAAATGCATGAAAGACCTAAATGTGAAACAGGAAATCATCAAAACCCTAGAGGAGAACGCAGGCAACAACTTCTTTGACCTTAGCAACAGCAATTTCTTACTTGACATATCTCGAAAGGCAAGGGAATTAAAAGCAAAAATGAACTACTGAGACCTCATCAAGATAAAAAGCTTCTGCACTGCAAAGGAAACAACAAAACTAAAAGGCAACCGACAGAATGGGAAAAGATATTTGCAAATGACATGTAGGGTAAAGGGTTAGTATCCAAAATCTATAAAGAATTTACCAAACTCAACACCCCAAAAAACAAGTAATCCAGTGAAGAAATGGGCAGAAGAAATTAACAGACACTTTTCAATTAATTCTTTTATGCCCCATTCATTCACTCTTGTTCTTGAGTTCTTTTTAAACTTTCCTCTCCTCTCTTCTCCTCTCTTCTCTTCCCTCTCTCTTTGGCTCAAGATTTTAAGAAATCTTTCTCCCTTCATTTTTCTTCATATTGGACAATTTCTTTTGATCTCCCTTCCAGTTCACTGACTCTTTCTTCTATCTCCAATCTGCAAAGCCCACCCTTTCACTTTAAATTTTGTATTTTCCACCATAGATTTTACATTTATGTAGTTTTCGTTTCTTTGTGGAGATTCTGTTCACTCATTATGACAATCTTTAAAGTTTTTAAACACATTGAAAATAGTTGCTTTTAGGTTATTTTCTGATAATTCCTGCATCTGCATCATTTCAGGGTCTGTTTCTCTTGAACAATTTCACTCTGGACCTTTGGTCACATTTTTGTGTTTCCTCACATGTCTAATAATTTATATTTCATCCTGGGAACTGTGCATTATACATTGCAGAAACTCTGGATCCTGCTATATTTCTCTGAGGTTATTGATTTTTGTTAAATTACTGAATCATCACCTTGTACCTGTAGAGTTGGTCTTATACTATATATGAGTATGTTTGTTTGGGTTTACCCTTCATTCTGAGCCAGTCCCTTAATCCCGGCATATAATCTTTATTCATGTCTCTTCTGGTATTTCACCCAGAGTTTTCTAGGTGTTTTCCTGGCCCTTCAAACTTGGAGGAATTTTAAAATAAGTCTCCTTTGCAATAGGCAGTAGCTAAAATCTCTATTCAATTTTTTGGTCTTTCTTGCTGTTGCTTTTCACTGGTTTCTTGAAGGCTCCCCTGTGTGTACACAGCTCAGGGGTCATCCAAAGATTTAAGGGATTTGAAGGAAGATTCTATTCTGATTTTGGGATTTCTTCCTACATGTCCCTCCTTTCTGGTATTAAGCCTGTGTTAGAACTCTTTAGAGACAAGACAGTGTCAATATCACCCTGTTATCTCAGAATGGGCCATTTTTCAATTCCTATTTTTAATATTTTTATTGAGGTATGATTTACATATCACAAAATTCATTCATTTAAGTGTATAATTCAATGATTTTAATAAATTTATAGAGTTGGGCAATGATCATAAAAATCTGGTTTTAGAACATTTCCATAATTCAAAGATATCTGTGCCCATTTGCAGTTGATTCCTGCTCTCACCCAAGCCCTAGAAAACCACTGATAGTCTATCTACAGAATTGCCTCTTATTGATATTTTATGTAAATGAGGTCATGCAATATATAGTCCTTGTTGTCTAGTTTTTGACACAGCACAATATTTTTGAAATTCATCCACATTGTATGAACCAATAGTTTGTCCCTTTTTATTGTTGAATACAATTCCATGTACAGATATACAATAGGTTATTTATTCATTCACCTTTTAAAGGACATACTGGGTTTTTTTTTTTTCTGGCAGCTTTTTTTCAATGTCACTCAGGTGATATATAGCCAAACTGATGCTTATAGGTCCATGGACTAGTGTTTGGGAACCACAGATAAGGACTCATTTTTTTAAATTTAATAAGCATGTATTGAACACATATTTGTAGGAGACACTGTGTTAAAGATTAAAGGTGTAAGTAAGAATGGTATCCCAGTGTAGTGGAGGAAATGAATTAACAAACAAATAAGTGTAATACGGTATGAAAAATGCAGTGACAAAATTCTGGGGCCCCCATGGAAGTAAGGTCAATTGTCTATGGGGGAGGGAGTTACAGGAAAGTCTTTATCAAAGATGTGAGCCCTGAGTCCAGTATGGAGAGATAAATAGGTAATTGTCCATAGTGGCAATGACTTGCTTGTCTATGACATACTCTGTTTTATTTTTCAGAGCCATGCCGACAGGTGCATGCATAGTGTGGTTCAGTCTGACTGTGCCTGGGGGTTATCTGAAGGAAACTATTCCTGTGAGTTTCTGCTGAGGCAGAAAGATGGATAAATCCAGTGGAGACTCAGAGGAAACCCAGTTCTGCCAAGCTATGTAAATACTTCTCACCTAGATCAACATATAATGGAAAAGAACATGGAGTTTTGGAGAATGGTAGACTTGGTCCAACACCTTAAGCAAATTATTTCATCTTTCATAGCCTCATTTCAGTATCTATAAAATTGAGACAAGAAATCATTTCAAAAGTGACTGTGCAGTTTAGATGTCATGTGTGAACATCAATGAGCTCAGATATTGGCCTCTTAAAAAAAACGCTAGTTTCCTCTCTTTCCCTCACATGTAATATGTCACTGGCTAACAGTTGAACCTAAAGCCAGAATGAGTTAATGCAATTGCAAGGCTTATTTGTCTTTAGACATCCATTTCATTGCCTCAAGAAAGCTACCATCTTCTGAGTAACCAAGGGATACAGTAGCTGTTTCATAATGAGGCCTTGCTTCCTTCTAAATAGGCACTGATTGTCAAGGTGATGGAGGAGGTTCATTATTTAAAGGCATAATTAAAGGGCCCTTCCTTTAGCTAACTAATGAGCAGTAAGTGTAGCAATATTTGCATGTTTAGACATTAAAGATGGAAACAGATGACTCTCGGGATTGGGAGAAAGCAGGGAAGGTAGAGCTGATTCATCTCACTGCTGGGCCTCCAGGGTTATTGCTGCGCAAGACTTCCTTGGAAGAGGGCTCCCCATGAGAAGTCAGCTCCATTGGCTACTCTTGCTTTATGGGATGAGCTGCACTCACCACTGGGCCTCAGGAGCAAGCTGATCTTTATTTTACTTTAAACGATGCTAAATCATGATTCTTCCTAAGCCGAGCTTGGAATGTGCTCCTAGATGGACACCCACACCCTGTTCTGAACACTTCAGTCTTAGCATGGATATCGGTTCATTCTTGTCTTCTTGTGTCGCCACTAAAGTTGTAAACCCTTCCAAGTCAACAATGGTGTTTTTTTGCTCTCTTGAAGTATGTGTATTTTAAGGTCATATTTAAGGTCCTTCCATTTATTAGGTAAGAGATTTATTATCTAAGAGATTAGATAAGATGCTATGTCTCCCATTCTTCATCCTTAACCTGGGTGTTATGCCTAAGCTGCAAGATTTTTGTTAGAATTAAAAGAAAGCCCCTGGCACAAGTAAGAACCGAATTACTGCTGGTTCCGATTCTCTTCTCACTACCCGGGGACTTCACTTCTCTTAAAGGAGGGCTTAGCATTAGAATTTGCCATTTTATATTAGCATTCAGCTTTGTCAATTTCTTATCTTTCCATAGTGTGGGAGCGACAGAGAAAAATATCTTTCCTCTAATGAATGTAGACATTTGGGTTTGATGCCAAGGAGGAGTCTCCCTCCCCTCCCACTGACACCAATACCTGAAGCAGCCTGGAAAGACAGGAGCAAAGCACAGCCAGGGTAGTGACCGAGTTCATGCTGCTTTCCGGTGGGACCACCCCGAGGCCCAAGCATCTTAATTTATTATTGAAAAGGTGATTTGATTTACTAGGCATTTTCAATTGTGTTGACATTAATTTCCTTCTTTTTTAACAACAAAATGAGAGACACTGACTTTAAATATGTATTATGGGATGTCTACTGAAAAACATGCATCCATTGCCTCTGGGCAGATGTACAGGCTAGAACACAAATAATCATTGCATGGGAATGAAAGGAATTGATGAGCAGGTGCTCATGGGGGAACAGAGATCAGAGAGGAGCCAGGTCTGGCATCTAAGGGAGGAATGTATAGAATAGTTAGCATCTCTGACTTGTTTAAATTTAACAGTTGTATAGCCTTCTGCCTCCAGCCCGGGTGAGAAAGTGGGGGAAGCCAGTGAGATTGTGGCAGAGGAGAGAATGACATTCCTGCAGCTCTGGATTCAGCAAGAGTTGGGGTTCTCCCTTTGCACAGGATGTTCAGGAGGAAAAGTAAAGAAAACCCTTTGGGTAATAATGGGAATCCAAGAGAGCCCTGAGAAGTCAGCCCTTCCAGCAAATGGCTCAGAACATATTGATCAATAAGCCTCTGAAAACCCTCAGCGAGTTTGTGGACACTACGTCTATAATAAGACACAAATGGAATGATCTGCTTGTCATCAGATCTCACTGTTGGTTATGGATACAATCCGCTCACTAACATTTGACAACGCTAATCTGCACTTCACTAACCTCCCTTCCTCCCTTTTTTTCACTTCATTCTGGTCTCTTGGTAACTTCCTCTGTTTGGTCCCAGTTCTGCCTCCGAAACTCTGCAGACAGGCCTTTCTTCCCAGAGATAATAGCAGGCGCTGTTTGCTCACTTCCCTCTATAGATCACACACTTTACCTTTGCTGCATGGGTGTGGAGAGCAGAGAGTTCATTTAGGAGGTGGCTCCAGGGAGGAAGAAAGAAGACGCGTGGAGAGTGAGTCAGGGAAGGGGGAACGCCAGAACAATGGGGCAAAGTCAAGGTGGGTGCTGTGGCTGTGGGGGGCCTGCTTCCCCTGGGACTTCTAATGAGAGTGCAGGTGGCTGCCCACCTGCGCTCCCTACCTTCAGGCCTGGCTGCGCCTGTGCCCTGGGGCCAGGGGTGTCCCTGGGACTGCTTGTGGACTGTGCTCCCAGGAGCCAAGAGGCTCCTCTTGCCTTGGAGCAAGCCCTCAGGCAGAAAACTGAAAGGCACGGTAGGGGCAGTGTGAGCTTGAAGGGGACCTTCCAGTGAAGCAAATGACTGTGCCTCAGGGGCAGGACAGGTATTTTCTAGAGAATCTCATTTGTGTATCAGCTGTGTCAACTTTCAGCTTCCGGGTGAGCCTCTGTCAAGAGACGGAGGATTTTCCAGGTTTGCTTTAGCATTTCCAGAACAAAGCTTGGAGAACTCAGTGTTTCTTCCCTGAAGGCAGAGAAAGGTAGTTTCCACTTATAATGGCTGGGGAGGCAGCCGCCGGTACCTTAAGCTAGAGGGAAAATATGGTCTAGAGCAGGAGGAAAGGCTAAATCTGCTCCCTGGGGATCCTTCACAGGAGGCTGGCAGGAAGCGGGCCGGTGGGGAGTGAGGGGCAGGTGGTCAATGAGGGACATCAGGACAGGACCTCTTCCTCTCTACCTCTCAGGGCCACACTTTCCGAGAGGATAGAGGTGCCACACTCAGGGGGTGCTCTCTGGGTCTGCCTGGAGAGCTTGGCCCAGGGTCACCTCAATAAGCTGTGCGGAGGTGGGGGGGGTGCTGCACCTTTGAGCCTGGGCAGCTCTGGGCCTCCCCAAGGCTCACGAGAGATGTATCAGTTTCCCATTGCTGCTAGAACAAATTACCAGCAACCTGGTAACTTCAAACAACATAAACTTATTATCTTACAGTTTTGGAGGTCAGAGATCTGAAAGGAGTTTCAGTGGGCTAAAATCAAGGTACTGGCCAGGCTGCATATATTTCTTCTGGAGGCCTTAGTGCGAATCTGTTTCTTTCTCCCTCCTTTTTTTTTTTTTTTTTGAGCTCAGAGAGGCTGCCATATTCCTTGGCTCAAGGCCTCGCATCACTTTGATCTGTGTTTCCTTTGTCACTTCTTTGACTCTAACCTTCCTGCCTCCCCGTGATTGCATTAGATGCACCTGGACAATCCTTCTAGTTTAGGATCTTTAATCACATTTGTAGAGACTCTTGTCATGGGAGTTAACATACTCACAGGTTTGAGGGATTAGGGGGTGCATATCTTGGGAAGCCATTATTCTGTCTATCACAAGTGGTCAACAGGGGAGCCGAGGAGCCCAGCTGAGGTGTAGTGGCATGGGGTGGTCAGGGCCAGCAGTGCAACAGGGACCCGGGTCAGCCTGAAGGGCTGCCAAGAAAGGGAGTTCTGGTGGAGGGAACAAGGCTCAGGCGATGGGCTAGAATGGCGGCTGCCCGCATGTCGCACCCTCTGTAAAGAAAACTGAACACATGCACTAACTGTCAGAAGTCACCTTTCCAGAGAGCAGACAAGCCAGTCTCTGCACAGTCCTGAACCGAGAGGTCTGAGTGTCCGACGTGGGTCTGAGGACCCTGTTCTGCCATGACCACGAAGCCATGGAAGTCAGTTTTCCCCAGAGATCTATTAGATGGGAAGAGGAAGGGAGAGGGCCTCTGAGAGAAGGGCTTTGCCTGGGCCCTTAGGTATTAGAGAGAGAAAGAGAAGGGAGAGTAGTTGTGACCCTCCCCACATCCTATTTCATTCAGAACAACCCTGCAAAGTTGGCATCTTAGAAAAAGTCATTTGGGATTCTGCCTACAAGAGAGAAAAAAAAGAGGTTCTGGACATTCTTCCCACTCTGTTTAGGACACATGTTCCTAAAGGAATGTAGGTATCACTGGAGGCCAGTTTGAGGGTGGGCGCTGCATTAGAGAGAACATGGCTGATGCAGCCGAGAATCTGTCTTAGGTGGAGGAACCAGAGTGCTGACAAAGCCCCATTATTCTGCTCTTTAAGAGGACTGGTCTGGCCTGGACGAACCATTCTCCAATTAACTCCTTGGCACTTGGCTGTAATAATGATCGAACTAAGCCATTTGACTCCCGGTGTGGCTGGAGGAGCCGATGCGGGCAGCCTGACTGCCTCGTTCTGACATTCATCCTCAGTAGGAATGAAGGATTTATTCACTTGTAGCTTCCTGCTGGAGCTTCAGAATTCCATGCGAGTAGAAAGGATCTGACCAGCAGAAGCTTCAGCCCAAGACATTTGAGAGCATTTGGCTCCAATGCTGGCCCTGGCATCTGTTTCTGGAAAGACCTGGGCCTGTGCCTTGCTGTCTCCTTTGTGTAGGTGGAAGCGAGACCACCACCACTGCCACCACCAGGGGCCTGGGTCTAGGGCACCTGCCCCACTCACCCCTGCCCTTTCCCCTAGGTGTCGGAGGGTAGGCTCCCCCGCCCTCACCACTGGAAGCCCCGTGCTCTTCTTGGAGGGAGGGGCTGGTGCTAGGAGAGCAGGAGGGGCTTACAAAGAACAGGTGGGCCTCACTTAGGAAGACCCAAACATCTCAAATAGATGTGCTATGGTGTGATTTCCCTGCATGAGAATATTCTTTTGTTGTTTTTTATCAGTAGTCTCAAACCCGTGACCGGGGTATAAAAGGTACACTGCAGAACATTTGTGGGATCTGATGATGAATGGTTTTAAGTGAGAAAATACTAAACATTGGGAGATTTTACATAAAAATCGGATTCTAACTTCTGAACAGTCGGAAAGGCAGCACCAGGCCTAGATTCTTACATGGCCGGGAGCTGTGTGTGTGATGGCTGAATCTTCAATGAGGCCCCACCTCCACCCAGCCAAACATTTTCAGTCATTCTCCTCACCCCCAATTACGAGAGTTCAGGGCCTCTGCGGGAGAATCCTCTCTAGGGCCTGTACACTGGGCAGGGCCGTGAGCTCCCTGAGGTCAGGGCTGTGTCCTCCTCTCTCTCTCTCTGGTGCCTGTTACAAGTTCTGGCACAGGGACAGCAATGGCCAATGGGATGAATCTCACTTCTGCGTCTTGTGTTCAGGGTGATTTTTCAGAGACGCATTTTTTTTTTTTTTCCCCTTGTATGAGCTGGGGGCACCTGGCCTCTTGCTGGTCGATTGAGGCTGTCACTCAAGCTGTGTCTTCCAATAAATGGAACACGCTGTAAAACATCAGCAGGTTTCCCTCCAAGCACCAAGAAGTCCAAGGGGAAGATCATTAGAATTTGTGACAATGAGTCAACCACATCCAAATAATATTAGAGCCGGGAGGGGCTGCAAATGAATAAACCTTTCCTGTGTGAGCTGGCAGCTGGGCGTTCTCTGCTCTTGTCTGGGTTTGCACATGACTAGCTGCAGGCTTGAGGGATTTGCATTAGCAGATCGTAAGTAAAAATCCCATTAAAATGACATTCTCCTCATCGTTAGGATCCCTTTAGTGAGGCACACTGGATTGTCAGGGACATTTCCTGGAGCTACCTGATAATGGACTTACCTGGCAGTCTGTCCACCCTGGCGAAGGCTTTCTGAGGTGTGGGGCAAAGGGGCTGGGCTTCTGGAAACACACAGCTCCCCTGTGGTAACTGCCTCCCTCCCTGGGCACACTCCTGAAACGCTGTGTGCGTACCAGGCCCCGGTTTCAATGCCCATGAGCAACATCGGTCAAGTGCTTAACCTCCTGGCCTGGCTATGGAGGCGGGAGGGGGGAGACCCTGGTTCTAATGCAGCCCCCGTCGCTGGCCCTATTAAATGACCTGGCCTGAGCTATATCGACTTAAATTTGATACATTTTATGAATGTCATACTAGCATTATTCACATTTACCCATCCCTAAATTCTACTTGAATAATAAAATTCTTGTAGCCCATTCTTTGGGGAATAAAGTACCAACTCAGTAACAGGATATAAAAAGCCTCTTGGGATTTGATTGACACCCGCTCCTCTAAACATGGGTCCTAATATCTGCCAAACTATTCCCCTCCCCCCCATCCCTATGGCCTGCCACTCCGGAAGCCTACAGTCTCCTGAAGATGGACGTGCTGCTCATCTCCCTGCCATCTTGGCTGCCTGGCTCTACACCTCCAAGCCCTCCGCACTCCATTCAGATAACGTCCCCTCTCAGGGGTTCTTCCAGGCCCCTATTCCCAGGTCTACGTCAGGTGTCTCCAAAACGGTTTCCCGCAGACTCCCCCGACCTGGCCCCTGCCCTCTGCCCCAGCATGTATTGCATAGGATTGTAAAACGTTTCTGTGCTAGTTTGCTCATGACAGTGGACCCTTCTAGAGAGCAGGGTCTTCTGTTCTAGCAGCTGATCCCGGGTACCCAGCACAGAGCCTGGCACATAGTTTGTGTTCAGAATAAACTGTTGAATAAAGAAAGAAATGAAGCCCCATTAGCCATGAGAACATTTATTATGCTTCTGGGATCCCCAAGGTGGGCCAGGAATCTGAATACACATAACACGGTAGACTGGCTTGAGCCCTTTCTGGCCCAAACCATAAAGTTCTGCAATAATTACAGAGCCATTGGTGGCAAATCCAGTTAAACCTTTGAAATTAGATATCAACATAAAAGTGGAACAACACTGAAATCCACAGAGTAACAAATGGCGAAATTTTAGAATTTAAAATGCTCCATAAAGTGAATAAAAAGATCAGTTAATCATCAGGAGATTAAAAAAAAAATCCCTGGATTTGTCTTCTCTCTTCCCCTCTCTCCCTCCCTCATGTCATCTCTCCCTTTTTTTGATCTTGACATCCCTTCGTTGTTATGCAAACATTTACTGGGCACCAATGGTGTGCTCAGGGTTATCCTATGCACTGAGGAGCTGGAGAGAGTACCACACAGGACTGCCCTCGAGGAGCTCAGGGCAAAGGGAGCAGAAAGCAGGATAAATGGGTTACCAGGGTACAGTAAGCACTGCGATTGCATGCTGCATGGAATCTGGGGAGCACCGGGGAGAGGGAAACCCCTCGGGGTGGAGGGGGACCCAGGGTGGCTTCCTGGGACAGGAGACGTAATCAAGTATGCACATTCTGAACACCAAGTGATTTACATCCAAGAAACTTCTGGTAAGGTTCTGTCTACACAGAGAGCTGAATAAGGGAGAGAGGGGTCTGGGGCTTCATCCGTGTGTACCACTGGATTGCTACTATGAGTGTGGTTGAGGTTTCCTATATCCTACCCACTGTGGCTCCCTTCAAAGGGAGGGCAACAGTTCCGATGAGCTGGGGTTTCTGATAAATATTTTTAATGTTAATTTCTCTTTTTTTTAATGTTTATTTTTGAGACAGAGGGAGAGAGAGCACGAGCGGGGGAGGGGCAGAGAGAGAGGGAGACACAGAATCCGAAACAGGCTCCAGGCTCTGAGCAGTCAGCACAGAGCCCGATGCGGGGCTCGAACTCACGGACCGCGAGATCATGACCCCAGCCGAAGTCGGACGCTTAACCAACTGAGTCACCCAGGCGCCCCAATGTTAATTTCTTTAGTAAAGAATGCCATAAAAAGTAAGAATGCTATGGACTGAATTGTGTCCCCCCAAAATTCATAGACTGAAGCACTGCCCCCTAGTGTGACTGTATTTAGAGACAGGGCCTTTAGCAGGTGGTCAAGGTTAAAGGAGTTCATAAGGGCGGGGCCTTAATCTCGCAGGGCCTCATAAGAAGAGGAAAAGGTATCCCAGCGTGCGAGCTCTCTCGCATTCTCTCTCTCTGTCTGCCATGTGAGGACAAAGTGAGAAGGTGGCTGTCTACAGGCCGGGAAGAGGGCCATCACTAGGGAGCTGAATCAGCTGGCACCTTGGTCTTGTACTTCCCAGTCTCCAGAACTGTGAGAAATAATTACCTGTTGTTCAAGGCCCTGGTCTGTGATACTTTGCGATGGCAGCCCCTTGACTGCCTTGACTAAGACAAGGAAGAAGACAAGGCTTAATCAAAGGGAAGTTTTGACGGTTTCAAGAGTTTCATCAAGACTATAAATATTTTGCATCTCAGGGATAATTCTGATCTCTAAATCAAAAATATTTAAAATTTGAAAATGAGAACATTTTAAATTAGCAAGCTCATCAAGGAAACAGCATAGTGTAATGCAAAGGGCAGGTCCAGGCCGTGGTTTGCTGTATGACCCTGGGCAGGTCACGAGACCGTGGTCCCCTGCCTCATCTCATCCACCGGGCAGGCGAGAGTGAACTCAGAGGCAGCGTGCCTGGTGCAGAGCGGATGCTGGCGAATGAATGGTAGTAAACGGGATCAGAGTAATCTGGAAGGTTTTCCATGAACCTCAGTCCCTCCTTAAATTCACCCCTTTGGGAGCAGATTTCAGAATTCCTGGAGTCATTATTCTGTAGAACCAGAATTCCTTCCTCACCTATTTTTAATTCCAAACCCTGTGACTTCATTTGCCTGTATCAGTACTTCTCAAACCCATCTGAGAAAACGCTGCAGGGCACCTGTAATCATCCTGGCCAATACAGCAATGTTCTTATTAAAACCCCTAACAATATGGAATTTATTTTAATTCATCTCAATTTGTATTAGGTATTTAAATATATCCCATATAAGCCATATGGCACTTTAGAAGGCAGCTGAGAGGTTGCCGGGAAATCAAATAAGCAACGTCAGGATTTCACAATTTCTGCAATACCCAGAATTCCTAATTCAGAGGAACATATACGAATCCAGATGCCATATTTGCAAAACCCTGGGATCCAGCAGGATGAGATTTACTGGGAATAGATTAGGCAGTTGCCACTGGGCTTCCTAAAACATCTTTCCATCAGCTTGGCGGCCTTGACCTTGTCCCATTGCCTGGAGTTCCAGCACTGAAGGATTCCCTGAGGTTAATGAATCTATCTTTTAAAGAGCATATGTCTCTGCTTCTGTGTGGATGAAAGGGGGCAGCCACCATTCTCCTCTCAATATAAATGACTTCCTTCTGGACTGCTTCCCAGTAACACTCTCTGAAACCAGCCCTACCTACCTGGGCCTGGGGGCTTATGTAGTACAGGGAGAGTGTCTGGTAGATGCCCGTGAGTAGGGAGAGGATTCTGGAACACTCATCCCTAGACAAGGTGAGGCAGGTAGCACACACCGTGGGTTTTAGGGGAAGGCAGAAGAATGAAGTTCCCAGAAGCACTCAGGATATGGGTGGGGTTCCACACAGTACGACCGCAGAATGGGCATCATATCATCTGCTTCCTTTAGCAGGACCCATTCTACAATCCCCTTCCTGCTCTGCTGGCATTCTCCATCTTGATAGTTTAAAACCATTTTTGTTATTATTATTAAAAACAATTATTTTATGTTTATTTTTGAGAGAGAGAGAGACAGACAGACAGACAGAGCACGAGTGGGGAAGGGGCAGAAAGAGAGGGGGACACAGAATCCAAAGCAGGCTCCCGGCTCTGAGGTGTCAGCACAGAGCCTGATGCAGGGCTCGAACCCACGAACCACGAGATCACAACCTGAGCCGAAGTCGGATGCTTAACCAACTGAGCCACCCAGACGCTGCTAAAACCATTTGTAAAAATCCGCACGTGCCTTCCCCCCAACCTCCTAACCCAGTTCAAGTCTAAGTGAAGGCTGGCTCCAGGCCTTCTGCCAGACTCTTCCTCAGGGACACAGCCACCCAGAGAAGTGACCGCCCCTTCTGCAATCTCAGCCCTGCACAGTCCTCGGAAACAGACACTTCAAAGCTTTTCACTCAAACGAGACACTTGATTTGTCATTGACAAGTATGACACAGTAGCCCTTGTGATCACAAGTCAGGAAGCTCTGGAGTGGGTCATAGGGTTTTGCACTTCAGAAAGGGACGTGCACTGCTCAGTGTGCTGTGTCACTGTTTACTTCAAGGTCCTCGGGTCCCTTGTTCTCAACCTGTGTCACCAAAAAGCAAGGCTGCACTGTCACCCAAGGGAGATAACAGAGCATCAGAGAGGAGACATGGGCACTTGTGATAGAAAGATGTGTTAGCAGAGATCACAAACTGAGCTTGGAGATCAAGAGAACCAGCTTCCCAGGAGCTCAACGTGGAGCAAATGGACAAGACACACGTCGACGGGTCTGCTGACAGGTGCACGGTCCTGCCTGGGAAGTGTGGCCCTCCCACCCCCAGGTGGTCTTGAAGGCAGCAGTTTCTATCGTGATTTTAAGATGCTGTGTGTCTCCCTGAGCTGATTTTTCCCAAACTCAGCAAGTGAGCAGAACTTTGAGGGGCGTCGTGGCTGCTCTCGTCATTGGAGCACACCTACCGCCCCTCCCAATGGGTGAGCTGGGGTGAGGGGTGAGGGGAGCGCCCTACCTGGTCCAGCTTCCAGTGGAACTCTGCGGGGCGGAAGGTGTCGGCCTGGTCGAAGTCCTTGCGCAAGAGGAAGACCAGGCGGCAGTTGTGCACATACAGGGCATAGTGATGCCGGTTCATTTCTGAAAAGCAGAAAGCGATCGGAGTGGTTGCAGAATCGCTGCATCAGTCTCTGCCAGAGGGGTCTTCCCGCTACATCGCTTAGAGCGCCTCAAAGGGGAAAGGGGTGGGTGTTTCGGTTTCCCCTTACACAATCAGATCTCATGAATGTTCTAGAACACACATAGTGGAGCTCACTGAAATGGAAAAGGAAGGTGCAAGAAAGTCCACAGCAAAACCTAGGCAGAGAAGCCATCTGGCCTTAGCAACCTGACTTATACTGAGATACTGCATCAGACACAGGATAAAAATTATATAGGCTAACGAGTTTCGTTTATTTTTTATACAAGTACTTCTGGGAGGGCTAAGGGGGCTCTCTGGCAGTCACGTCAGCTACCCTGGGCTCCTTTAGCACAGCTGGTGTCTCCTAGAGTGCTGGACTTTTATTCCATTTCATCAGGCTTGACAATGGCGACCACAGATCATGTCTCCTTCTCTACCTTATGGTGTGCAGGTAGGGGGAGCGGCTTCATTTCTGGTTGCTACGAGGAGGGGGCAGATTGATTTTTCAGCGTTAGTCATAGTTCCATGTCTTTCCAAAGCTATGAATAAATACCTCTCTCCCCATACACAGTGGATGGGATATTTTCCTCCACTGATATAAAAGACTTCCTTTTCTGCTTAGGAAATCTCACATCATGGGTCCCAGCCATGATGTCCTGCAGCCACAAGATGACAGCCATTAGGAGGAGAGGAGCTGTTCTTTGACCAATACTCAAAGAGCTCACATGATATACATGTTAGCATACACAGAAATCTACTATGAGGCACATGATCCATAAATGACGCATGGATGAGCAGGTGACCAGGTGTCATAGGAAGAACACAGGCCCTAGAGTCAGATAGACTTTGGGTGGACTTGTATCCTCTAGATGGTTCTGGGAGAACTTTTTAGCTTCTCAGAGCCTCAGTTTCCTTACCTGTGTGACGACAGGGATGCTGGATTATCCTAATGCATCAGGAGAATAGGATAGTGAGATCGATTCTTGTACTTCCTCTACAAACCTCAACACCAATTCCACCTCTAGATATGGGCTCTGGGTGGTCCCCTTGCCACAGTCATTGGTTCGGGACCCAGGCCCAAGTCAGGCAACGCAGGCCATTCTCTCGGCCCCAGGGCTTCTGTCAGGAAAGTGACTCAGTTCAAGCCCGTGATTCAGGAGCTTTTCTGAGTGGTTTTAAAAAAGAACTCTCCTTTTTTAAAAATCTTTTTCTTTTAAGTTTTATTTATTTAATTTTTAAAGAGAGAGAGAGAGAAGCAGAGAGAAAGAAAGAGAGAGAGAGAGAGAGAGAGAGAACACGGGAGGAGCAGAGAGAGAGAGAGAGAGAGAGAGAGAGAGAGAGAGAGAGAGAATCCCTAGCAGGTTCCATGCTTAGCACAGATCCCAACACAGGGCTTGAGATCATGAACTGAGCCGAAATTAAGAGTTGGATGCTTAACCAACTGAGCCACCTAGGTGCCCCAAAAAGAACTCTCTTTTATCAGAAAGCAAATAGAAGAGATACTATCTCTCTAAAAGTTGTCTACATGAGTGGGAGGCATGGAGCTGCTTCAGCCATGTTTGCTAACATGAAATTGTACACACATGGGGCAGATCTGAGAAACTGCAGCAGAAAGGGCCAAGCCCTTGATCACACTTTGCCTGAAGGTGTCATAGCTCTGGACATTTTCAATTAAAAGAACTCTATGTTCCCTTTATTACTTTGATTTTTTGTTTATTTGATATCAGTTTGGTCCATATTTCCTATTTCTTATAACTGAAACCATCTTTAAAAATTTTTTAAATGTTTATTTTTGAGAGACAGAGAAAGATGGAGCACGAGCTGGGGAGGGGCAGAGAGAGAGGGAGACACAGAATTCGAAGCAGGCTCCAGGCTCTGAGCTATCAGCACTGAGCCCAACCCGGGGCTTGACCTCATGAACCATGAAATCATGACCTGAGCCGAAGTTGGAAGCATATCTGACTGAGCCCCGCAGACACCCCGAAAGCATCTTAGTTGACACAATGAGGAAGTATGTGCAAAGCAGTTGCCAGTGTTGTAGGTTTGGCCTAGGCCAAGGTCCAGGTGACCAAGTAATTTCTGTTATCTGTTGTCTACTGTCAGAAAAATAGAGAAAGAAGGACTTTTCTCATTTAATATTATTTGGAGCCAGGAAAAGTTGTGGGTGAGGAAGGGAACAAGAAGAATGAATGGAGGTCTGGAGCACTTTCTAGCCTAGGAAATTTCTTCCTCCTTCTCCCTCTGTTAGCCTGGGTTCCTGGAGTCAGTATCCCTACCAAGGTCACTGGTTTATTCAGTGGGCTAGGGATATGGCACACTCAGAAATCGACTCCATTTCTTTTCATGACCCCTGGTCATTGTTGCAGCTAAATGTCTAACAAAAAGAAGCCAGTTAACTGAAGTAATAGGGGCGCCTGTGTGGCTCGGTCAGTTAAGCATCTGACTCTTGGTTTCAGCTCAGGTCATGACCTCACAGTTTGTGAGATCACAGCCCTGTGTTATTCTCTATGCTGACAGTGTGGGGCTTGCTTGGGATTCTCTCTCTCCCTCTGTCTCTCAAAATAAATAAATAAGGGGCGCCTGGGTGGCGCAGTCGGTTAAGCGTCCGACTTCAGCCAGGTCACGATCTCGCGGTCCGTGAGTTCGAGCCCTGCGTCAGGCTCTGGGCTGATGGCTCAGAGCCTGGAGCCTGTTTCCGATTCTGTGTCTCCCTCTCTCTCTGCCCCTCCCCCGTTCATGCTCTGTCTCTCTCTGTCCCAAAAATAAATAAACGTTGAAAAAAAAATAAATAAATAAACATTAAAAAAATGAAATACTAAAGCCCCATGACAGAATTTTGGATTGTTATGTAATTCATATCTTTAAGGAATATTTTATCACAAAGAGAAATGATCTGGATGTAATATTACATAAAAAAAAAAAACAGAGAACATGACAGTATCACATGTATTATAAAAATAGATGGAAAATTGTAAGGACATCTTACATATACACAGAAATAAAAATAAGATTTTATTTGGTAATGACATATGCCAAATATAATCAGAAGATATCTCTAAGTATTAGGGTTTTAGGGGGTTTGTGCATTCCTCTTTATACTTTTATGTGTTTTTTTTTCAGGTTTTCTGATATAAACATGCCTTGAAAAAAATGTTTCTGATATATAAAAGCCTAATAAAACTTTAGCCTATTCCTGAAAAAAAATTTTTTTTTTTTAGGGCAAGAAGGTATTTATAGATTATTTATTTTTTAAGTCAAAGAACTTAGAGAAAACCTTCCCTAGCTTCTCTGTGCCAGGGTTGAGCTGCTTGCAAAGTGTTGTTGCATATGCTTGGCCAAAGCACAGGAGCACCAGGTCTCTCTGACTTGAGGGTGTCGATGTGCCGTGGGGTGGACTGGTGTGACGACAGTGAAGTGTCATTATTTAAGGTGGTATGTTCAGCCATGGCTGTACACAGGAATCTGCTAGAAAGTCTGACTTACTGTGCCGGGTGGGGCCCTGGCATCTGTGCACTTTCACAAACATCCGGGTTAGGTTATTCTCCTGTGTAGCCGTTGAGAACCACTGGACCCAGAGCCTGCGTGTGGAACTTGGGCCCGGGGGGCCCAGTCTGATCCCATTTCTCTGGGTAACCGGCGGTGCTACCCTGGGCCAGTTGCTCAACCTTTGATATTTCAATTTCTTCCTCTGTAAGCAGGAACACTGACATCTGTCTGACCTGCCTCCCGGGGGTATTTGATACATTTCAGAAAGGATTATATGTGTGTGGCCGCTAACCCCAGCCGGGGCGGGGCCACTTTGCGCTGGTACCTACAGCCCTGTCCTGTTGTCTTATTGATACGGGTTCCTGGGTTGTGACGGGAGCACCCTGCCAGGCACTGCACGGACCACACCGCAGGCTGATTCCTGGGGTTGTGGGCTGAGCTCTGAACCTGGTCCCAAACCTCAGTGTGACCTCATGCATGTCTACAGAATCCTTCTGGCATGAAAGTCCCAGAAAAACTGACCCTCGGCACAACCAATCTGACACAGACTTACTTTAGGACTAGGAAAAGCCAGACAACTCTGTTTCAGTTTCTGCATCTGGAAAGTACGCTAACATGTAATATAAAGAGTGACTGAAACAGAAAAGGTGGAGTGCTGGTGGAGTGCCTGGGTGGCTCAGTTGGTTGAACAACTGACCTCAGCTCAGGTCTTGACCTCGCGGTCTGTGAGTTTGAGCCCTGTGCCAGTTTCTGGCTGACAACTCAGAGCCTGGAGCCTGCTTCAGACTCTGGGTCTCCCTCTCTCTCTCTGCCCCTCCCCCACTCATGCTCTGTCTTTCTCTCTCTAAAATAAATAAAAACATTAAAAAAAAGATAAAGTTGTAAAATTTGCATAAGATACCCCAAAAGTGTGTGTGCCTGCATGCATGTGCATGGGTTTGTGTGTGTGTATGTGTGTATATGTGTGTGTGTATGTGTGTACCTGTGGGGTGTGGTGACAAGTGCACAGGACTGGAGTCAGCTGGATCTGAGCTTACATTCCAGTTCTGATACTCACTGGCTATATACTTGGGAAAGTTATTAACCTCTCAAGGATGTTTCCTTATCCTCAAGATGGGAAACACAATAATGCTTTCATAAACTTGTTTGTAGAGATGTAAGAGACTATCTTGAACAGTAACATCTAACACAGATTGAATTTCCTATGTGCCAGGTACTGTTCTAAAGCACTATATGTACATTAAGTCATTTAATCCTGATAAAAATCCTATGGGTAGGTAACACTATAATACCCATTTTATAGAAAGGGAAAGTGAGGCACAGAGAGGTTAAACAACTTGCTGAAGGTCATATGGCCAATAAGGGGTGGAATGCTTTTAACCACTAAGCTGTGAACTGCCTTGTGCAGGCTTAATGTGGGGAAAACGCCTTGCCAAAGTCAGCTACCATTCGGTGACTTTGAAAATGAGCATGACATTTTCACTGAAAATAAACCTTTGGAAGTCTTACTGTCTATAACATAGTGAAGGTGAAGCTGCCTTGCTTGAAGTAAGGATGCGGTGTCCCCCACCAGCTACCCCCACCCCCTTCATGTGTAGCAGCCCTAGGTTACTTCTGGGGAGGCTGGAGTTCTGAAGAACCCAGTTTGAAAACTACCAGTCTCAGCTTTTGCATTGTGTCTGTGCCTCTACTCTTCCCCCCTTTCCTGGTCCTGCTCTACCCCAAGCCCAGAAAATCAGCAGCCAGAAAACCAGGCACAAGAATATTTTCCCAGGCCCCCATCATACTCTTGCTTTCCTCCCACATCCTCTGTGGCTGCGTCCGTGCCTAACCAGCTGGGATATAAGGGGCAGCCACCGGCAGGGGTGGGCTCCAGACTCACCAGTCTTATCCGAGTTACAGAGAATGGTTTCCTTCTCGGCTCTCACACCGGGGCTGGGGCCATGTTTCATCCACATGGTGATGGTGAACTGGTCTGTCAGGTTCTTGGGCACAATCCCATCAGGGATCTTGGCCCCTTGCCTGCCATCGAACTTGAAGATCATCTCACTGCTGTCCACCAGCAGTCCTGCTGTCCAGTTGGTGGCTGCGCTGGGGGATGGCAAGAGGTCGATGATGCCAGAGGAGGCTCCTGCAGTGCACGGGGGACAGAAAGAACAAAGCGTTATTCTTCACGGGCTGGGTGTCCTCACCTTCTATTTTCTGCTCCTGGGTCAGGATGAACTACTCAGTGTATCTACTTAGAGATCTAAGCCAACCTGGAGCTGGGTGAGTCAGGAAAAGAAAGGCCAAAGGCCACACCTGCCCCCCTCCTCCCCGAGTTTCTTATGGTCTGCAGAGGTGAAAGCATCAGTAACATGCAGACAAAAATGTTATATGTGACAAGATAAGGTGCAATGAGCTATATTATATAAGGAAAACGGTGCTGGAATTTAGGGAAATGAGAATGGTGGGCTTTCATAAGCAGAGAAGTTCCCAGAGAAGGCCAGAGTTTGATGTGGACCAATGAATTCATCCATCCATTAACCCATGAGCCATTTATTGAGCCCCGACCATGTGCCAAGACCCCTGCTAGGCACTGGTGATGTAAAGGTGAATCAGCACAGCCTCTGACCTGGGGCAGCTCAGAGCCAACAAGTGGACACACAGCTGTGACACAGTGTGATCAGGGCTGTGATTGGGGAAAGTTCTAGGTCCCGATGCCATAAGGAGTGTGAGCCACTTTTTACCCACCACACTTTTCTTTTTTTTTTTTTTTTACAACCATTATGTTTAGGCCAAACGGTACAGTGGTCGAGAACACAGGTTCAGAAGTTAGCAAACTTGAATTTGATGCCTTGTAACATGACTTGCTGACCTAGGCCCTGTGAGCACGTCCCTTAGCCTTTCTGCCTGTCCAGCTCCTGCTGTGACATCTCCCTTCCCAGTGGTTGTGAGGACTGAATGGGAGCCTGCATTAGAGCCTGAAGCAGCATGCTGGCCACGTGGTGAGCGCTCACTCCATGTTACCTGTGACTTTATCCTTACTATTGTAACTATTTTTATTTCTGCTACTGCTATGATTCCAGGGTAATGCACGAAGACTAAGCCTGAAGCAGTGGGAGTGTCCCAGGTAGATTTATGTCTTAGGAAATTCACACCAACAGCTTTGTGGAGGGCGGAGCTGAGGGGGGCAGGGGTGGCCAGCCTGGCAGAGAAGACTGGATGCCTCCGCTGGGAGAACCCTTGGGTGTCCACCGGCTTCCCACTGAAGTTCAGAAGTTGCCAGCAGAGCTCTCTGCATCTTTATGTCCCACACAGGAGCAGGGCTCAGCTCTTTAGGGAAGGATAAGGATCGGGGGCTTCCTGATACTGTCAGGGAATAAGGTGTGCATGGTGCAGGAAGCCAGTGCTCTCCCAGGATGGCTCCAACCAGTCAGTCGTAAAAGCTGACGGGCTTAATGGACAGTGGTTGCGTGCATTACCGGATCTTTGCCAGAGGTCACTGGACATCTGAATTCTATATATCAGAATCTCGTCTCACCTAGGGATTGGGTTCCAAAGTCAGCTACCACCAACATCTCCTATGGTTAAAATGACCTTTGAGAACCTTTCAGGAAGGTGCCATATTGGAAACCAATATACTTCTTGGGAAAGGTTCAAGCAGTCAGTATTCCCTCTAGCCTTAGAACAGATGATCAAGTCTAGAGTTGAGCACCTGTTGGTTTGCAACTGAAAGTTATGCTATGTGAAAAATAGGTATCCTTAGAGCCAGATGCTTTGTTTAGGGTGACAGACTCACCCTAGGAGAGGCCTCCAGGAACCACAGAGTCTGAGAGGGTGGGAGATTCCTGTCTGCCAATCCATGATCACCCTGCGGCTTATGCTTATCAAGGAGAAAGTGTGGGCAGTATTGACTGCATTATTTACATGTGTATTTCCTAGGGTTTTGGGGTTGGTACCATGCCTGATACACAGTGCCATTAATAGACACTCATTTAATGTTTATAACTGCCCTTCTTCCCACCCAGGGCCTCCATGAGATACTTCTGGCCATCTATCCAATGCCCAGGTAAGCCTGCCCATTCAGCCTTATGTCTGTCCCCACACCTCTCATCAATATTTACTTGTTCTTTTTTAAAAAAAAATTTTTTTAACATTTATTTATTTTTGAGAGACAGAGACAGAGCATGAGCCGGGGAGGGGCAGAGAGAGAGAGAAGGAGACACAGAATCTGAAGCAGGCTGCAGGCTCTGAGCAAGCTGTCAGCACAGAGCTTGATGCGGGGCTCGAACCCACAAACTGTAAGATCATGACCTGAGCCGAAGTCGGATGCTCAACCGACTGAGCCACCCAGGAGCCCCAATATTTCCTTCTTCTTATCTAATGTCCCTGAAGCCTTGTCTGGTATGTATTTTATTTCTCTGCTAGGTTGATTCACAGTAATATTTTAATGCCTAACAAAGCCTTAAGGGTTATCACCCTCCAAAGGTATCGGAAAGAAATCTATATGGGTGGTAGCAGGCAGAGATTTGAGGGTGGTTGGGGAGTGGGAGATACGCGGTCTTTTGGAGCAATTTCATTTTCTTAGAACCTTCAGAATAATGTGACATGGCAACTGCTTCTTGGACCCACAGGTGAGTTGGCTCTGAGACCAGGATTTGTCCAGTGTGGAGACGGCCCCGTGACGGGGCATTCTCAGAGATTGTGTCAGTTCTCGAAATTCCAGGTGGGCAGAGATGCAGGCTGAGTGCTCTGGGCTCCTAGACTTCCAGCTCAGGCCAGTGAATCCAGTGCAGTCTAGCAGAACCAGTGCGAACATGTGTGCCTGGTAGCTGCCAATGCCAGCTTTGCACCATACCACTATTATTTATTTTCCTAAGGACTGGTTTGGGCACTGAGCACCAGACCTGAATTAAGTACTACAATGCTTTTGCTTAATCATTCATCTACATGGTGAATACTATTATGATTCCAGTCTACAGGTAAGAACCTGAGGCTCAGTAAGCCCAGGATCACAACCAGCTACTGAGTGGGCCCATCACCAGGGCTTTGCAGCTCCAAAGACCAGGCTCCCCACTGCACCGCCTCAATGAACCAGGAGGGAGATCTTGTAAACTGTGCTACATTTTATAAACAGAAATCAAAGCCCAGAGAAGGGAAATGACTTGACCAAGGTCACAGAGCCACACAGCTAGCTAGAGGCAGGCCCAGCTAATGTTCATTCTACCATGCAGCATGGTGTCTTGCCAAGCACACAGCATAGGCCCCTGGGATCCCACCCTCCTACACAGGTGGCTGTCCACAGACAGTCATGGTGAAGACAGCATGTGCCCTGGTAAGGCCATTGATGTAGGCTTCCCTGATTCCATGACAAGGGGAGCGGCGGGGCCACCCTGCCTAACCCACAGATGTTGCCTACCCAAAAGCATCAAGCTGTAAGTAACCAGATGGTGCAGACTTCCCCAAACTCAACAGCTTGTATTTCATTTCTCGGCGCACTTAAACAAACTAAGAGAGACTTACTTTCTCCCAAAGTTCCTCTCTCTCTCTCCTCTCCTCAAGGGATCTCAGGGAAAGCTGTGGGTAAATAGGACGCGTCACTTGCAAAGATGGTGCCGCATCATCTGGAATCAGGGTGTATTTAAGGAGCTCTTTGGGAATCCTCTGTGAAGGTCCCTGGGACCCACCCGGCTGCTTAGAGTCCACACTGTTTCGGTGCACAGCAGTTGCAGGTTAAGCGTGGCGGACTTGGAACCAGAGTTGAGGCGTGAGTCAAGGTCCCCGAGGCGTAGAATGGGGAAGCCTCTCTGAGCCAGCAATTAGATAAAGATGTATGAATGAGATAGATTTCAGGACACACTGTGCTGTGAAAGCAAAAATGGAGCCCAGGGGCCCGAACTTCTTAATTGCAGGGTTTGCATTCTGCTCTGAATGACTTTGGTGAGGGCAGAGTGTTCTTAGCACCTCAAGCTGGGCCTGTGGCAATGGTAATTGACATGGAGCCTCAGATCATGCCTCCTCGGGGTCTGCCACAGGGCAGGAATAAGTGGAGGGTCTCAGGGTTGAGGAATCATTGTAATCAAAGACACAGGCCTCATTCTGGGGCACCTGGGTGGCTCAGTCAGTTCAGTGTCAGACTCTTGATTTCAGTTCAGGTCATGATCTCATGGTTCATGGGTTTGAGTCCCACATCAGGCTCTGTGCTGGCAGTGTAGAGCCTGCTTGGGATTCTCTCTCTCTCTCTCTCTCTCTCTCTCTCTCTCCTCTCTCTCTCTCTCTCTCTCTCTCTCTCTCTGTCGCTCCCCCACTCATTCTCTCAAAATAAATCAACTTTTTTTTTTTTAAAGACGCAGGCCTCATTCTGTGGCATGCTCTTCCAATTGCAATATCAACTCCATACTATTTCAATAAATATTCATGTAATGTCTAGGTTACGCCAGGCACTGTGACGAGAAGCCAGGAACGAACCAAACAGAAGTTGGCCCTACCTTTTGGGACCCAGTAGAAGATCTTTTACCATTGGTGGGTAGAACAGGTCAGTGGCAGAGTCTCAGGGGAGGACAGGGAGGCCCTCTTGGCAAATGCTATACTAGGACTGTGTGGTGGTCGAATGCACCCTGTTCCCAACATGCTTCTCTGCCCCACTGATGTCACAGAGCCATGTGACCTGTTCTGACCAACAACGTGTGAGTGCAAGTGATGTGTCCTCTCAGGGCAGAAGCCTTAAGAGACAGTTCATGGCTCTCTAAGTCTTTTCCATGCACCATGAGATCAACAGTGCTCTAGATAAAGGCTACTTGTTAGCCTAGACCCCGGTGGGAGGCCGTGTGGAAGAGAGCCACAGTCAACCCAAGAAGGACATGTGGTAGAGATGATAAATAAACCTTTGTTATAAAATAATAATATGCCAATAATAAACACCAATAAAATAACGATAGCCAATATGATTTTAGAGTCACTGGTGGCTGGTGCATAACCTGCGATCCTGATTATCCACGTAAGTGACCGACATCAGAGCCTACGATTCCCAGTTCTTCTTCCGGAGGCCTTCGACACGGACATGTTGGGAGGACTTTCTGATGTCCTTTCAGGAGCTCACATGCTGTTGTCCCTACTCAGAGTGTCATTCCACCTTTGGAATCCCAGACAAGAAGGGTTCCTGCAAGGCCTTGCCATTGGGAACTTGGATCTCCAGGTGAAGCAAACTGGGCCCTGGAAGAGGGGCGGTCAGCCAGGCTCCTGAAGCAGGGCCATAGAGACTCAGTTGCTGACCAGCTTGTGCAAGGCCACTACAGGTAAAATCCTTACCCCCAACATGGGAGGGCTACTATAAGACAGCTGTTTAAATGATGCCAAAGAAATCAGCATATCCATGGAGAAGCTCCCCACTCACTATCCTCTATGAGTCAGCCCTTTGCCCTTTAATCTGATTTCCAGTAGGTGTGTACTGATTTTCCTTTAAGCAGTAGGCCCACTGCTGCTCTCTGAGAATGGAAGTACTGGCTACATCTAGGGTTCTGACACTCACCCCCTAGAAGCTCAGCCTTTTAAAGGCATCTTGGAGAAACTGACAATAGCTTCCTGTAGCTGGGCTATTCTTGGGGTACAAAAGCCTCTGACCATGATTATGAATGAGAGCAGCTCTGTTAAGCTTCATGGTATAGTAGAAGATGATCTTAACTTTTTCTTTTCCAAGAAAATGTTTTTTAATGTTTATTTCTGAAGGAAAGAGAGACAGAGTATGAATGGAGGAGGGGCAAGAAAGAGGGAGACACAGAATCCGAAGCAGGTTCCAGGCTCTGAGTTGTTAGCACAGAGCCCGACGTGGGGCTTAAACTCACAAGCTGTGAGATCATGACCTGAGCCTAAGTCGGACTTTTACCGACTGAGCCACCCAGGAGCCTCTTAACTTTTTTTTTTTTTTTAACATGTCTCCCCCAGAAGACTGAATTGTTAAGCGGTCTTATTAACTTCTATATAACCTCAAGAGTTGCAGCATTTGGACACTCAACAAATATTTGTTAAATTAAAACACGAATGAAGGAATGAAAGAATGAATGAGCGAATCAGCTATGAAAATCTCCTGGGCTCTCAAATGAATAAGCCCTGAGAACAACTTAATGTCTGGTGATCTGAAGTGCTCTGACAGATCACCACTTGATTTAATAGGATGCTCTCATCCTGTGGCCTTTCCTGCAACAGAGCCTCTCCTCAAAGTTCTTGACTCGAGAGACAAAGCAGCTGACCCAGGTGACATATGTGGAGGTGTGGGCCAGCTGCCAGGAGCCTCGTGATCCTGAGGAGGACTAGCCTTTGGCCTCCGGGCTAGGAAAGGCATGTGCATCACAGACCGCTTTTCTATTTCCTATAATATGTACTGACTTAGGGGCAGCGCCGTGGGCCTTTCCTGGGGCTGATGTTAATGTCAAATTTAATTTGGTCAAGAGGTCTTCCTAAGGGCTTCATGGGGCATCTCATACTCAAGGCAGTCCTGTGACACTTCACTTCTGGAAAGTCTGGTATTGAGATGACAGAGCCCTTCATCTTGATCTCTGAATTCAGAGCAAGTGATAAGCAGTTTGCCCAACTTTGTCAAGAAGCCTGGCTTTATGTAAAGCAAGGCTAGTGGGGGATCATCTTAGGCTATGTTCTACAAGCTGAAGGGGACGCCTTTGTTTTTACTGCACCTGTCAGATACTTGCTGACAATTGGCTTTGAGCTAGCTACTGTCAGATTTCCCCTTGACCAGGATTCTATCACAGCTCCTAATGGATCCGGTATCACAAGTGGAGGAGGAAGGTGAGCAATGACCAGACATGCAAGATGCCCCTCCATGGAGACACCCCTGCCGGAACTCAAAGGAACCCAGGAAGCACCCCTAGGACAGCCTCCCTGGTGTACAGTGGTCAGGAGAATATTGACTGAAGGGAAAGGTTTGGGATGACGAAAAGGGGAGAGATTCTAGTGGGAAGAAAAATGAGCTAAGATTTAGGGATGAGGGCCAGCTGGGCACGGACGGGGTCAGAGGAGGTGTCCTGGCCAAGAAGAGGTGCAACATCAGGAAGAAACTGGCTCTGACGATGGATCTGCTGGGTGGAGGCCGGGCCGCAGGAGCGTCCAGACTCAGGCTAGCATTGTACACCCACATCTGGATGTTCCACAGGCACCTGACCTCAGAGTCCCCCTAAATCTACTCTTGCCTGCATTCCTGGTTCTGGCTGGTGGCACCCTTGTCCACTTAGAGGCTTATGCTAGAGTCATCTTAATTTCTTCTTTCTCACTGACAGCTGATCAATCATTGGTTAGCTTGCTGATTTTGCCTCCTAAAGCTGTCTTAAAGGCATCCCTACTGCCACTCCCCTGGTTAGGAACTCATTATCTCTTGCTTAGACCATGGCAATAACATCCTAATTGGTCTCCCTGTTTCCATCCAAAACCAATAAAGATTTGGAAGATGAAAAATGCATGACTGCTGAGGCTGAAAGTATCATGGCTGCTCCTTAGTTGGGAGAGCCTGCAAACAACTTGTCTACCATCCACTGAAAACACACAGAAGCTTGTCCCCAGAACCTAAGCTGCCCACAGGAGCAGGAATGATAACCCAGACTCTGTTTTATATGTGACCCAGCCTGCATTTCCCTTGCAGTTGGGAAAGAGCATGGGGTCCGATGAGCTGCCTTCTCCAAAGCTGACTCTAGCAGCAGATGCGCATCTGGGTTTCACTCATTTGCTTCTGCCTTTTTTTCCAGAGCTCTCCCTCCATGGAATTCAAGATTCAGACTCCTAACATGGAGGCAAGAGTGTTCCTACCCATCCTGTTACTAGGACAGAGTCCCCATAGGGCAGTGGGCGGCACTACCGGGGAGGTCACCAGAAAGACACCCAGACTCCCCCCCGCCGCTCCCCCAATAAAGGGTTGCTCCTGGAACCAGGCAAGCTCACATCTTGGGGGAAACCTGCTCTCCTCATTGAATGAACGTGCCTCCTGCAAGGCGAGGCTGGCAGCCCAGAAGGAATAAGCTGTGTTAACAACCAGATGCAATTTTGCTCTAAACTTTCTTCCCTGAGAAAATCCTTCTTGCTCTCCCCAGCAACATTCAAAATCAAATCACAAGTGCGTGCCCTTGGGCCCATCTGATCTTTAACAACCTGATTCCATCATCTCCTTCTAACCTGGAGGGGTTTAGGAAATGGCTGTAACCCACCGTGGCACGGGTTGAGTTGACTTATAATCCAGGTGCATGGGGAGCGAAAGGGCATATTCATTCAGAGTAAGATGTCTGAGATGGCTTCTCTGCACGTGGGCTGGAGGCAGTTTGCTGAATACTGTGGGCCCCTTCCATCCATTTTTGCAGGAGCTGTCTGGAATATTGAAGTTGTGATGTTCTCCCCAGCCTACTGCATTGTTCTGGAGAAGCTCCATTCCCGCAGGCCTTCCTGACAGCCTGGTGACATGATAAATGGGACACAGCCTAAAGAGGGTCCATTCCACATTCACTTCTAAAATTTGCACCTGGTTCTTTGGGCAAGAGCAGGGTGGGTGAAGACGTGTGTGTGTATGTGTGTGTGTGTGTGTGTGTGTGCACGCACACATGAGTGCATGTGTGTGTGTGTGCACAGCAATGTTGAGGGAGGGAAACTGTCCCAGCAATAGTAGTGGAGGGGTCACCAGGAGTGGATGGCAGCCTGCATTGTATCCAGGAGGGTCCTTTTCCTTTTGTGGAGATATAGTTACCCCCAAATATAGGTCTAGTCTAAGAGCAAGCTCTTTTCTAAGCTCCCCGCAGCACAGCTAGGGAATCAAATGGGAGTTCCTGAATATTCTTGGTGAGAACACGAGACAAACGAAATATATGTCACCCACCTCACCCCAAGGCCCATCAACACATCAACGGTCTGGTTTACCAAGCACATGGGACCATTCCCACTGTACTGAGCACTCCACAGGCTGACTGAAGAGATTTACATTCTAGCTCCCAAGGCCTGGCCTGTCTCCTCAGATATTGAGCTAAACAGCCTTCATTCAGGTAGAACTACCTCCAAATTCTGTCTCTGTCACCTTCTAACTGGGATCATGAGCAAGCTATTTTTCCTCTCTGGGCCTCAACTTTCCCATCTTTAGAACTGGATGAATAACAGCCTCCTCGCACTGAAGATGAGAGAATTAAATCAAGCGATGCATGTGAAGAGCGTAGCAGGTGCACAAAGTCGCTGCTTGGTAAAGTGGTTTCCTTGTGCCGCACCTTCATCAGTCTTGCTTCCTTGCTCTTGGCAGCTCCTTTCCTGTGGCTTCACCTCACAGAGGCAGTGGGTCCTTTCTGTTACACCGGGACACCTTCACCTGGGCCACCTCCGCCCCCACGCCAGATCTTCTTCTCTGGTATGGGCGGCCAGGATGGCTTTACTGGCATGCCACCTAACCTGTCACATAGGTCCCATGCTTGGCCTGGGTCCCTGGCTTGGTTTAATGCTTTGCTGTTGCAGCCTTAAAATTCTTATGAGTTTCTGAATAAGAGCCCCACATTCTCACTTAGCCTGGGCTCTGTAAATTATGAGGGGGTCCCTTGGGAGAGGAAACCGACCGCTCCCCGAGTGATAAGACACCACCCTTCACCCTGGCCCCTGATCAGGTGCCTCTTTAAAATCAACACAGTGGAACAGAGCCCGTGTTTCTTCAGGCTCCACGGTAGGTTGTCTTAAGTGCATTGTGTCATTAATTGCTGATGAAGAGAGGAGGCTTTGTCCCATGCCTTGCCCACAGCCACACAGTTGGTAAATGGTGGGACCTAGTCAGGTGTGCCCAGTGCCCAGACCTGTGCCATCTGAACCCCTAATCATAGTAAGTAAACTTAATAATCATCCAGGAGGTATATATGCCAATGCGATGGGCAGGGGCTAATTCTTTCATAATATAAGATATGCTTTGTATATCATTTTTACCCACCACACAATTTCTGAAGGGATCTCTCAGAGTAGGTCTCCCGGTCGCAGCCCTTGCCGATATAATTGGTCTGTAGCTCTGTGGTGATCTGGATGGAGGACACGGCCCCGTCGCATGTCTCCAGGTGGATGCTGGGGAAAAGCGGCACGCTCCCCGAGCCAGGCTGATACTCAATCCTCTTGGTCCAGTCTGAATAAACGAGGAAAACATTAAAGGCAATCAGGTACGGCCAGTTCTGATGGAACACGGTCTTTGAAAATGTGAATTTGTTCCAATGCAATTGACATCTTAGGGAATGACTTGAGGATAATGGGAATTTCACATTTGCCTAGGCAAAATCTCCTACTGGAGAAACACTAGGCGAATGCAGAAAACGGCAGCCAGCTGAGCTGAGCCAGGTAGGAATGCACAAAACACGCCCGTGGACACACCTCCAGCACCTCTCGGTGCCACAGCCCACTATGCGTTATAAGCCACATCCACCTGCACCTGCAGTTGCAAATTTCCATGCCATCCAGAGAGCCCTGCGTCCACCCCGCCACAGTACTGCCCCAACTGTCACCCTCCCCCGTCCTTTCTACATACAAACACCAGGTCTTTTCAAGGGGAAGTGCCGTGCTTATTGTAGTACTTAGATATTCCTGAACCCTTTAACGTGTGTAAAACTGTGCTAATATTTTTTTCTTTGTGCCCTTTTTATCTGTCACCGATGACATTTCTGAGTGTTATGCCCCTCGCTCCCTGTTCCCCATTTTGTGTAGCGGGGTGCTTTTTAGGAACACGTATGTCTTGTCACAAAATATGAGAGCACAGTAGTTCAGGATTACTTGGGGTCATGAGGTGGGGAGCGAGGATTCTTTCCCAAGCATTCAGGACCGTGGCTCACTTAAGGAGGGCTGATGGTCTTATGACTTCTTTTTAGAGGAAAAATAATTTGGAGGTGATCAAGTGTTGGAGAGGAACAAAACCACGATCAAAATGGCACCACACGAAATAGAGCAATCAACGAAAATAAACACCAAGAGAGAGTGTACACATGAATTGACCGGAACAGCAAAAGCAGCAATTGAAAGTCAGAGCAGATTCCAGGCAACGCTCACACAGACCGGCAACAGTTCTTGCTGACGACGGCAGGCGTACCACGCTCTGTGAGGACACGTGTCTGAGAGGTCTGTTCGACCCTAAGCCAGACGTGTGGGTAGAATCAAGGAATGTGACCTATGGATACTATTAGTTTATGAATCGCAAATGTTTGTCACACAGAACCTTGCTAGAAGGTATCCTTTTGCTGAAGCAGAAATAAAAAGCTATGACATTGCCTGCGCTCACCTGTGAGAAACTGAGAAAGCCTGGCCTGAATGGGTCAGTGTTCTTCACAAGTGCCCAGTGGGCCACTGGCTGCCATATTTAGCAATTCCAGGGGAGGGGCCAGATGCCTTTGTTCACTGAGCACGCGTTTGTTCAGGGTTTCCATGTCCTAGGCTCTGTTTGGAGCATCAGGGATGCAGCAGTGAAGGAGTCAGGAAAGGTCCCTGCCTTGCGGAGCTGGGGTGAGGGGTGAGGGTTAGGGGGAGGGCTGTGCTATTCTGAGAGGGTGAGTGTTATAAAAGGGAAAGTCGTGACAGAGAGAGACTCTTTAGATGGAGAGAATTCTGGTTTGAGCTGAGGTCTGAATGTCAAGGATGAACGTATGTGGGAAGACTCAGACAAGCAGGTCGGAAGCAGATGCCCCAGTGATCTTGGTTTGACTCTGCCTGGTCAGGAAGTTCTTGGGCAGGTTAATGAAGGTCTCCAAGCCTCAGGCACCTCATCAATAAAATAGGACACAATCATTGCACGGATCTCAAGTGTGGACTTGGAGTGAGGACTGAGGGCTTCAAGTGTGCATGGCATGCAGGGAAGGAAGGAGATGTTCAGTCCAAGGGGACAGGTGTCCCCTGCATTCCATTCCAGATAACCATGGAATCTGAGTTTAGGTCTGATTTTCTCAGAGTGTGCCGTGAGCAGAGACTGGACACAGGGTTGTGAGGCTGGTCACCAGGAACTTACTACGGGAGGATATTTGGATAGGGACTTCATGCGAAACGGAATGTGCCTGATTGCATGCTTTTCCTCAGAGCCCCCAGGAACTGTGTCTGGCCTAGCCCATCACCTCCTGGAGGATGAGATCATGGAGCTTCTCTGAGCCATGCTCCAGAGGCCCCAAGTTCAATTAAGATGAGCCACTGGAGGACAGGAAGTCCTGTCAGATGCATCTGAAGGTCATAGAGCTGTCAGAAGCAGTCCACACCTGACAAGCCTTGAGTCTTAGGTACAATGTTTCATGCCTCTGTGCAGTTGATCATGCTGTTTTTTCTATAGAGAGCTCCCTTTCTATCCCTTTCTGTTTTGTTAACTCCATGCAACCTTTCTGACTTTCTCTAGTCTGGGTAGATACACTCCTCTGTGCTCCACAACACCCTCAGCCTTCGACACAGCATTAGACTCCAAGCTTCATGGTTCCTCCGAGTCCCCCTCATGCTCCATGCCCGGTGCCTGGCACAGAGTAGATGCTCACTCGATGTTGGTAGAAAGTGTGAATGAATCCTGTAGGATTCAGTTGTGTGCTTGCCTCCCCCAGCACCTGGATGCTCCTTAAAGGCAGGGATTGCTATGTTTATTTTTGATGACGCTACATCGAGGTCACAGCACAGGGTGGACCTGGGGAGCCACAGATACCTAGCTGTGACTGCTGCCGTGGCAGCCTTTCTTGAGCCACAGAAAGAACTTTTGGCCTATCTGCCCTGTCGCCAGTACTGCCCTGGTTGGCCCCGACCTCAGTCCTACAGAACCACCTAGCCTGACAGCAGCCCATAACATGTTCCTTTTTGTTTGTTTGTTTTCGTTTTGTTCTCAGGCAGGAAGCTGGGCCAGAACTGATGATGGAACAGTCTCCCTCCTGATAACAAGAAATGGCATCAAGGAGGAGGAGGCCTTTTTCCCTTCCCTGCCTCACCCCTCTTTCCCTGGATCCTCCCTTTCTTTAGAGATGCAGCTAGAAATATGGAGAAAATGGTTTTTTGTAGCAGGCCTTGGTGTGAGCCTCAGGGACCAGTTTTTGAGGTTCTGCTACTTCTGCTGGTAGAAGCTCCTCCCACATTGCCTCCTTCTGGAAGTCTCTTCATTGGAGAAGCCCAAGCCATCCATGGTATTGATTCCCTTTACTCTGGGGGCGCTGCAGCTATCTAGATATTTTGGTGGTTATCTTTGATGAGACATTCTACCTCAGGTCCTTTTTAGAAGGAATGAAAATAAAGAAGCAAATAAATATTGAAGGGAAGGTGAGTGGAGGCACAGGCCGAGTAGAGGGTTCATTCCTCTCCCCATCCCCTGGCAGGGGTGAAATTTCCTCTTTGGGAAGAAATCAAGTACGAAAGACAATTGGGAACATCACATCTGCAGCTGCTTTGGTGACCTCATGAGGCTTGCTTTTGAGGGTTTACGAGGAGCAGGCAAATTTGCAACCATATAATAAAAGAAATCGATGAAGCTTTCTGAGCGTAGTGTCCTTGAGAGAGTGGGCAGCTCGCACAAACATCTTTCATTTTCCAAGAAGGAATTTGGGATGGGGAATGAGAGAGCAAAAGGCAAATCATCAAATTCAGCCTCTGTCACATGAAATGTCTATTCATCCTTATTTCCTGGAGGTCGGATAGCAAGATGGTTAAGACTATGACCTCTAAATTCAGTGTGCCTGAGTTCAAACCCCACCCTTACTCCTTCCCGCAAAATGTTTACCTTCTCTGAGCCTCAGCTTCCTCTTATGTGAAAGTGGTGCCTACTACCCAGGATTTGGGAGGGACTAAATGCAGACTCGTTTTAGCACCAAACACAAGGGTTATGTTCAATAGATACATTATTGTTAAATTATCATTTATTCAATAGCACTTATTGCAGGAACTAAAAGGACATACAATTATTAAGCACCTACAGGGTGCTAAGCACTTCTACATCTATTCTTTTGTTTGGTTCTCCCAATAGCCCAGTGATTATTAACTTAATTGTGCAGATGAGAAAGCCATGGTTGACAGCTGGTATGACTTGCCCAAGGCCATGCAGCTCTTTCGCAGCAGCTCAGCCATGATTCTGAGGATTTGCCAGGAGGGAGAGCAAGTGTAATTTTTACAGATTCATTTTTGAATGTTTGATTTATACTGATAGATAAAGATATAGACATAGATATAGATATACAGATATAGACAGATCTATCTATATAATGTATATTGTATATATTATATATACATATATATTTTATATATTATATATAATACATATTTTATATATATTATATATACATATATATTATATATAATACATATATTATATATAATATTATACATATTATATATATTATATATACATATAATATAATATATAATATTATATATAATACATACATATTATATATTATATATACATATAATATAATATATAATACATACATATTATATATATGTATGTATAATATATATAATATGTATGTATTATATATAATATATTATATATATTTTATATATATATATATATATATATATATATATATATATACTCAGACTCCTGAGTCTCCACTGCCTCACCTGCAGATTCAAGTTAGTTACTCCTCATGGGCTTGTTATGAGCATTGAAGGCTAAGGGCCCAACACAGTGGAAGCCCTTAGCCTTACTTAAATTGTGAGTTGAAGACTCACAATAGGAAAGTGTCACACCCTGCTTTACAAGCTTCCCACACTTCTCTGAGCTGTACTGCTCGGAAATAAAGTCTTTCCAGTTTGTAAAGGACCTGGATACTGGTTTATGAACTGTGGTTCAATTTTTTTCTTAAGTGAAGAGAAAGGAAGCAGACTACCTCTTGTTTTGATAAATCAGGCTCAATTACCTCATAAGTATTCCTGGAAAAGCTAACAATAGAATGCCTTTAGGAATTAAACTCCTTCCTCCTGGATTAAGGATTTAGAAACATAATGATTTTATTATAATTCCTGCTAAATTTGGGGAACACATGTTTCTTATCAGGAGAATATTAACCACTTGGGACTCTCATATTAGATGCCTAGAGGTGGACAAAAGCAAATCTGAGACTTCTGGACAGTACAGGCGTTGGGGGTTCTTGTAATCCAAGACATTCAGAATTGTTCCCCTTCTGGGCTCAGAAGTGACACCGAAGGATGAAAAGGAAAGACACAGATCTGTCAAAACACGCTTCTCTCCTTAACTGTGTGCTCGTGGGCCTGCAGCTCTTTGTGGCCTCAGCTGAAGAAGCATCAGGTGTTCTAGAAAAGTGCTGGATTCATGCAAGGTGAGTGGCTGGATGTGGGGGTGCTGGAGCGTGGGAGGGCAGGAAGGGGTGGCCCCCTGCACAGGATTGTTCAGGCAGCTGACATTCTCACATTCTCTGCAGGCGTCGGCCATCTGGTGTCTTTGAGGACTTTCTCCAGGAGATGGGTAACTTTGAGTTGGGCACCGAGGGACTTCCTTTCCTACTGGGAGAAGCTAGGGAGGTACTTTTGCTCAGCAGCAAGCACCTTTATCCCCAGGACCACCCAGTGCATCTGAATTGGGGGGGGGGGTTAGGAAGTAGAGAGGGGCTGGCAAAGTAAGTAGAGGTGAGATGATGAGGGTAAGCGGTTTGGGTTTCACCTTAAAGCTAGTGAAGAGCCTTAAATGGGTGTTTAGTAAGGACATAAAGTATCCAGATTCTGCTTTGAAAAAGTCATTTGGCAGCTGGATTACGTCTGGTGTTCATTTTCAGAGCATTAGCACACTCCTGATTGTCACCTCTTAATCCATGCAGAGGGCCACCCTCCGACAGGGTCACACAATGAGGAATTAACTTCAATTCAGTTAGATTCAATTTAATTAAACTCAAGATTGTTAACCCTGCAGCTGGACAGACTCAGGTTTGAACCCTGGCTCTGCCACTTCTTGGCTGTGTAGCCTTGAATAAATCACTGAACCTCTCTGAGTCTCATTTTGCATCTGTAGAATGAAGATAACCCCCGGGAAAGTTGCTTTGTGGAATTGGGGGAAAGGTATGAAAAGCAGCAGGCACAGAGAGCTACTGTTATTACTACTACCATCATTCTTGTATCATTCTTACCATTTTTCAGTTGCCAGGTCTTTACTGAGCACCTACTGTGTGCCAGGCAGAACCCTAGACATGGGAGGCTGAGAAGTAGGACTCATAGCCCCTAACTGGATGGATCACAGTGAGGGCAGCAGCCACAGATAGCAGCCAGATTCTAGGCAGACAGAGGAACAAAGAGCAGGCCCCAGGGAACAGAGAAGAAGTAAATTACGCTGAGTAGTAGAGAGATCAATGGAGCCTCCCTGGAGGAAGTGACCTGGGCATTTGTTTTAATATAGGTTTTATTTAAGTAAGGTAAAGCGAACAGATCAGGATGCTGTTCCATTGAACAGATCGTTTGTTACACTCACAGATCCCAAGGAGTGGGGCTATGCCAAGTCACTGAGGGCATGGGGAGAAGCAATGCGGTCAGTCGGGAGGCAGAGGAGGGGGAAAACTGTGGGCATGGGCCTTTATTGTGGTTTCCAAGGGAAGGAATGGGCAAAGCATGGTAACCAGGTTTAAGAATGCCAAAAATGCAGTCTTATAAAGCAGGTGGCTCAGTGGGTTAAGCGTCCGACTTCCACTCAGGTCATGATCTCACGGTTCGTGGGTTCGAGCCCTGCATCGGGCTCTGTGCTGAAGCTCAGAGCCTGGAGCCTGCTTGGGATTCTGTGTCTCCCTCTCTCTCTGCTCCTCCCCTACTCATGCTCTGTCTCTCTCTCAAAAATAAAAAAAAACATTAAAAAAAAAAGACTGCCCAAAATGCTAATTTGTGTAACTTCAGCAGCTTCTGGTATACAGGGGCTGTCCCTTGTTGTCTGCTACTGGCCCTGGGGTGGTTAGGGCAGATAGATGGTGATATATGGTGGCACAGGGTATGAGAGCCCAATAAAGAGGGTGATTGGGGGAGTATGGGTTCTGGATTGGTTGGTCTGCATTTGAAAAGCAAAAGGGTAAGTTGTTTCCTATCTCTAGGAATTGGCTAGCCCTGATGGGGAGTCTCTCCAGGGTCAGCAGGACCCCAGTTATCAAAACATCAGAATATAGACAATAAAGACATGGTTAATGCAGAACTGCAGAAGGAGGGGGAATGCCAGAAAGCAGAATAGAATCCCAGGATATCTCCACCATGGCCCTGGGGCTTCTCAAGGCCAAAGGAGGATATTTAGACGGAAGGAGGCTATTTAGATGGTACCCACCACCCCAATCTACAGCTCAGCAGCCTAGCCATGACTCAGAAAGTGTCAGACCTGTGTGAGTCATGGGGTGTCCTCCAGGGGGCGTAGTGTCACATGGGCCAGAACTTTGGGGCCCACTGAATGCTGAGCCGGTAGGGATCTTCTGTAGAGTAGGTAATACTGAGAACAAACTGAGGGTTGTTGGGGGGTGGGGGAGAGGGGAAAGTGGGTGATGGGCACTGAGGAGGGCACCTGTTGGGATGAGCACTGGGTGTTGTATGGAAACCAATTTGACAATAAATCATATGTATAAAAAAAACGGGAAAAAATGAAAAAAAAGTTAAAAAATGAAAAAAAAATAAAGATTCTTCCAAGGCCTTTGTAAAATGGTAACAAAAGCTGACTTCTGAGACTCACCTTCTCTGCCCTCTCCCCACGTGGCTCCTGGGGGTGAGTTCTTCTGTGAGTTCTTCTCGCCTGGCTTTGGGTAGGGCCGTGATGACACTTAGACAACAGAGTGTGAGACCCTCCTCTGTTAACCAGCTATTGCACGCTGGGCCAGATGCTCTGCCTCAATTTCCTCAAGTAAAATGAGGGGAGATTACAACCACATCTCCTGGGGATGTCGTGAAGATTAAGTGAGACAATACAGGTGGGAGACTCAGGACTTGTGCCAGGCCCACCTGACTCCAAAGCCAAACCCCAGAAAGAATTCCTTGCTTTTCTGAATTCTTTTTCTTGTTACATTTCCTGAACTGCTGCTATAGGTCTGTAACTATGGGGAGGGACATTCAGCTGGAAGGAGACAGGAGGAGGTGAGGAATCAGTGAGGCGGGACATCCAATCCTGGCTCTAAGACTAGCTTCGTGCTGAGAAGGGCCTTGTGCTTGCTTTATTTTTTAATTCTTTTAGGTTTATTTATTTGTTTAGAAAGAGAAACACAGAGTGAGCAGGGGAGGGACACAGAGAGAGGGGGAGAGTGAATCCCAAACAGGCTCAGCACTGCCAGCCCGAAGCCCGATGTGGGGCTTGAACTCATGAACTGTGAGATCATGACCTGAGCCAAAACCAAGAGTTGCACGCTTAACTGACTGAGCTACCCAGGCACCCCGCCTTGTACTTGCTTTAATGCTCTGCTGTCCCTGTCTTGAAATTCTAAATAATTTTCACACAAGAGGCCCTCCATTTTTATTTTCCTCTGGGACCCACAAATTATGTAACTGGTCCTGCCTTTCAGCTAAATAGCCTTGGGCATGTTCCTTAACCTTTCAGAGCCTCAGTTTCTTCATCTGCAGAATGGGGATTGTTGTTATCCACCCTAAAAGGAGGAACCCGGGCCTTGGGGTCAGACCTAAGTGTGAATCCTGGGTCTCCCACTTGATACCACATACGGTGGGCTGGTCATCTCCCTCTCTGCCTGAGCAGGCAGACACTGGTTATATGCTCACCTAATGCAGAGCTCTTGATAGGGTTTGTGTCAGATAATAAATGCAAACCACTGGGGCGCTTGGGTGGCTCAGTCGGTTAAGCGTCCGACTTCAGCTCAGGTCACGATCTCGCGGTCCGTGAGTTCGAGCTCCGCGTCGGGCTCTGGGCTGACAGCTCAGAGCCTGGAGCCTGTTTCAGATTCTGTGTCTCCCTCTCTCTCTGCCCCTCCCCTGTTCATGCTCTGTCTCTCTCTCTGTCTCAAAAATAAATAAACGTTGAAAAAAATTTTTTTTTAAAAATAAATGCAAACCACTTAGCCCTGTGCCCGACATAGAACAGGCCCCCACACAATTTAACAGGCATTAAATTACGTGGCTTTCTCTTCTCCAATTAAAAACAATTACACAGGCACAATTTACAAAGAAACAAAAACACAAACTCTCTGAACTCAATTACAAATATAAGGAATCCTCTCTCTTCCTTTATTACTGACCCTTTCCATTTACTATATTTTACTTTCACAAAGTCAGATCATTTTATTACCTTTTAATTCTTACTAAAAAGAGATATCTTAATTAACTATAAAAGAGAACACGGGAGGGGAAAAACACCGCTGTGCCCACCCATATCCCTGGTTAAGCCTCAAGGCTTTGCCTCTGCCTGGGTGTTCAATTCCTGCCCTTCCTGTGGCTGGTCCTCCTCTGCCTCCAGGCCTCAACTCACTCATGACTTTGTAAGGCCTTCTCTGCCTCACCTTGATGATCAGCACCCCACTTCCACATAATCCCTGCCTGTCCTCCCCTCTGGATAATTATTTACTTATTTGTTTCTGGCCCATTCCTGCTCTGGAGCATAACCTATACATCACTGCAGTGCCTGGCCCATAACAGGTGCTCAGTAATGAGTGATTAGGTATATGGAAACCAACACACGCGCACACACACACACACACACACACACACGCACACACACACTCCGATTTTGCTGTCAGAGGTGAGGAAGGCAATCATATGGATTCAGGGAACCCTTGTTGCTGACCATGTAAGACTGCACACCTTGCCTGTCTGTCATCCACCCAGCCCCCAGCCAGCCCCCAAATGACAGAATGCCAGGCGTTAAAGTGGAAAAATTCGAGACGTGGCTGCTGTGTGTATGTGTGTGTCCATATGTGTGCAGGCACACACCCCAGCCTGAATGTGAGTGTCTGAGGGCAAGTGTATATAACGATGAAAGTGCATTGACATATGGCTCCAGCTCTGGAAAACTTCATGTATTTTCAACTCTTTTAATACCTCCCTCACCCTTGCGACATCACGATAAATGCCAAATGAAATAGAAATTTGTCCTCAAATTGTGTCCTGCCTATGAAGTTCTCTCTGGTTTCCTGATGGCAGAGGGGTTTTAATTTTGTCTCAAATTCACACTGTGACTCGTTGGCCTGAGAAAACCCTCATATCTCCACCAGGGTGATTTCAGAGTCATGTCCATAAACACTTTCAGGCCTTACTCTGGGAACACCTGGCAAACTGTAGACAGCTTTCTGCCCAACAGCTTCTGGCTGCAGCCAGCAGCTTCTATCATACCCTCTTCCCAGCCTGTCAGTGTCAACCAGGAGAAACCACGCCATTAGGCAAGGACCATGGAGGGAGGCTTGCTGAGCAGACTAAATTGGAAAGATGATCCAAACCATTTTAGATTTTGTGGAGGGTGAGGGCAAGGCCATGTTGCCAGAACAATGCTACTGTGGTTTGCAGACTGGTATGGTCCCTGAACTGCTTGTTATGTCTGTCATGAGGTCAGCAGAGAAATCAACAGTAAGCATTTAGAAACTTTTCTAGCAATTTGGCAGAGGAAGTTTATGTTTGTTGAATCTAATAAAAATAAAACTTGGGTTTAGAGTTTGAATGTCTTCGCTGTTTATTTCATTTCCTCAGAAATTTGTTTCTATTCCATTTTTATAAAGTTCTGGTCCACAAGTGATTGGGGAAAAAAAAAACCCTGGTTCTTCACCACAGATGATTTAAGAAGCATGCTTCTAGATTATACCCTATTTTAACGGTTCCTAAAACTTACTTCCAAAGGCTTTATATCTAGAAGGAAGTACTTCAGAGCATTGTAACATTTTACCCTCCACATGCAAAGGGCCGTTAAGGCTTCCTGCTTCTGAATTTTAGATGGCTACCAAGATCAAGGTCTCTCCACTCTAGTTTAAGGCCATCATGTCTTCTCACCGGGACCAATCACTATGACAATTTCCTATCTCACTCTCTTTGTCTTTCTAATCTACACTGGTCACTGCTGCCTGACTGCAATACAACCAGTTCCTCTTCCAGGAAGTCCTCCATGATTGCCCCAGGCTGGACCACATTCTCTCCTCCCCGATTCACAGAGTTGGCAATGCACATCATCTATGTGGGATTCACACTGTGTTCCCCAAATTATCGTCTGTAGACAGGCGCAAGATCAGGGCTAGCCTCAGAAGAATCACCAGAAACAACTTCTGAAGACACTAATTCCTGGGTCCCACCTTAGGAGATTCCAGTGGAAGGTTTTGAGGACAAGGGTCTGGAATCTGTCATTTTAACCATCCCCCTAAGTGACTGGGTTGCGCAGACAGACTTGGAAGCCACTAGCCCGAACAATATGGGCAATGAACTCCTGTTCCTCCTCCCACTGCATTCATGCCCCAACAGCCAGCAAGGGGCTGAGAAAGGATTTCTGCCCCCCACACAGGACGCCCAAAGGGAGACCTGTCTACTGCCTGGAACCTGACCCAGCAGGGTAGGACAACAAGCTGTCTTTTCTTTCTCTACCTTCTGCAGGGCAAAGCACAGGTTCTAGTCCCAGAAGAACCACGAATGTGGGACCCAGGGCTCTCAGTGGGGAGAAAGCCACTTCTGGTTGTGTGCATTGGATGATTACTCCTGACCATGCCCTCCTCCCAGTGATTTGGGACTTAGCCATGCAAGTGGCTTTGACCAGGAGAATAAACTAGTCATTTATTTCTGTAATTGTTTTTTGTCTGCAACTCTCTATCCCCCGCTACCCCATCAGAAGTTCTGCTAGAGCAGGGTCTATATCTGTTTAGTTTTAAAATCTCCAGTACCTGGTACACTTCCTGGACCTCTCACTGAATTCAGCCTCTCACTGAATATTTGGGAAATGGACTGGCGAGGATGTTTCGTGAAAGGCACCTGTCTTTCTGGGGCTCAGGGAATTCCGTTGGCCGTCCTGCTTTGGTCAGACTTTCTCCTTGATGCATTCCTTGTGGATTCTCCTGCTTGCTCCAGCATCTGTGAACTGAAGAGGCTCAGATCCACTCTGTGTGTGCTGCTTCTCCAGGGCCCCCGGATCTGCACACAGCCTTTGGGCTCTCCTCTGCTCCCATGCCTGGCGCAAGCCCCTGGACACTGTGCCCAGTGCAGCTAGCCCCTGGCCAGCCACATGTTGTGAGGGGACCCATTCTCTTCTGTGTGGCTCTCTGATGCCAGTGCCAGTGCCTCCGTTCCCCAAAAGGCCTCCGAGCTTGCTAGTATTGGGAACCACCTCTTTAAAGCTGTGTGGTCCCCCTTCGCCCTGGCTCCAAGCTCCCTGGGGGTGCTGGGGAGCAGCCGGTGCTGCCATTGAAGAGAACCCTGTGGTGTTCAGCAACCAGGACTCCCACCCAAAGCTTGGCTGCTACTTTCTCCCCAACTCCTTCGTCTCCAAAGAGTCTCAACTCACATGCCTCTCAACTCCCAAACAGAAACACAGCGGGCAGAATTGATGCTAGAAAGGTGTGGAAACCAAGCAATTTAAGAGCAGCTTTTCTGAAGGATAATTCTCCCAAGGGGGAAATCATTAACTCAACCAACCAGGGTACTTTCTCTTGGATTTATAGAAACTCTTCTCTCTTATGTCCAATAAACATGAGCATTTTCCAGGCAATTTTCTTATCTTGGGACAAGTGTATTATTGGTGCAAGATGGAGTAGCTATTCTTCAAGAATCTTTAGTTTTATGGCTTTGAAAAGCTTCTGCAGTGCAGGATTATAGTTTTGTTCACGCACACATTTTCAGCCTTTTTGTAAAGATGTCCTCTGTATACTTTTCCTGCTCCGGCGATATAGATCTCCTTAATCTACAGATCACTTGTACACGGTCGCAAAACTTTTTTATTTTTTAAATAAAAAGACTGTGACTCTGGGTGATATTACAGTCTGGGAGGACTTTTCAATTCACCGAACGGCATTCTAAAATTGGAACCGAATTATCATCTCTTTAGAAAATACAGTACACATCCGCAGAGTTGGTCACACACACTGGAAGCCCGGGAGTGCGTGTGCGTGAAGGTGGGGAGGGCTGTCACTCATGCTACTGCGGGGCCGCACAGGCCATCACAAATGATTGGACTGGCGCTTGGCAAAACATATCTCAGGCCAGGAAATGCCCATGTACTTGGGCCCAGGTGACATCCTCCCGAGAAAGCGATTCAAAATGCAAAGACTTTTGCACAGAGAGCTTTACTGGTGCACAAAAAAGGAAAATGGAGCCAAGCTAAAGTCAATCACACTGCACCCTATCTAACTGCAAGGACACAGACAAGCACATCTGACCTTCTGTGAAGGAATATTATGCAGCTGCGGAGGGGGTGGTGAGGCTTTATGATGCGCGACAGTGCATAAGGCCTAAAGTAAGTGCAGCTTGTAAGCACCAGGCTGTCCTGGGGATACTCCTCCCTACCCCTTCCACTACTGCCCCTTTCCCCACACCCTCAGTGCACCTGGAGAACTGCACTGACACCTCAGGTCTCAGCCTCTTGTCACCTTCCCTGGGAAGCCTTTCTAAAGGGTTGGGCACCCCTGCTCTCTGCTTTCCTAGCCCCTGGGTCCCCTGGCGACTGCTCTGACTTCCCTGTATGGGAATGATCTCTTCCTGACCTGTCCACCTGCTTGCCCTCACCTCTCTGCTCCAGCTCATGGTCGCTAGGGGCTCACCATCCGCCTGGCACAGAGTTGACCCTGAGTGGAGTTCCGTGAGTGGAGTGGAAGTTTTGAGAGCTTCTCTGTTGTGCCAGGACCATGGCTGGCCCTCTGCATGGTTATAGAGGGTCAACGCTCCCAAACCCTGTAATGACATCTGAAGGGACATGATACGCTCAACAATGTGACTCCAGGGCCCCCCTGGCAGACCAGGGAAGACTCATAACTACATGTGGTCACTCTATCTCCCAAGTACCATGTGAAGCGGATGAGGGGAGAAGAGGACACTGTTCCTGCCCACTTTAGAGGTGAGGACAAGTGTGGCAAGGAGAGGTAGGCAGCTTGCCATAGTTCACATTTATCACTAGAACCCAAGTGTCTGGCTGGCATGCAGGTGGTGACACTGGTGCCCGGGCTGGCTAGGTCTGTCCTCCCACTCAGGGATGCAGGGAGCTGGAAGAAAACCACCATTCAATGGTCTTTGTGCTGGGCTTCTCACAAAGCCCAGTCCGCCTGGCATCCTTTTGGGGAAGGGAGTCATAGGAGGGGCATTTCACTGATGAGAGAGCTGAGGCTAAGATGTCAAAAGACCTGCCGAAGGTCACACGGTCAGAAAATGATGCCAAGAGGTTGGCACGACTCCTAAACCCACTATAGTAGCTTCTCTTTCTTCTCTTCCTTCATCCTCCTCACTGGTACCGTGGACCCGTTCCTGTGGCCGGCCACAGGTCTACCTCGTGACAATCCTCTGAGACAGGTACAAGAGCCTCATTTTGCAGACGCCACATCTGAAGGTTCAGAGAGGTTACGTGGCTCCCCTAATGGCCCTGAGTTGAGGGCATGGTAGAACCTGCATTTGAACTCTGCTCTTTCTGGCTTCACAGCCATCCCTCTGAAGCCCCGCCCTCTGCTGACTCCCTGCAGGGAGCAATTCTAGCAGGCTGCAAAAACTTAAAAGAACTATCAGTCGAAGAGGCTGATCGCGTGTGGTTCCAGGGCAGACCCATGTCTACAAAGAGATGGGGTAGAGCATATGGGTTCTAAGTCAGAAAACCCAATACCATCCACTGTTCTCCCTCTCAGCATCTGTGTGTCCTTGGGTAAGCCGCATATCCTCGGTAGTCCAGTCCCTAAGGAGTCATCTAAGAAGGCTGAGAGGTGGCCTCACTACTCTGGATGCAGGCAGGTCCCAGAGGTGGGCTCGTGTGGCAAGAGTGATACCTCCCCCACACCATTCCACAAGCCACAGACCTTGCTCAAGGCTGCCCCGATGTCCAATCACACATTTTTCTCACAACACGAGGGAAGGATTCTAACTACAAAATTTTTCTCAAAATAGCCTTCAATGGTCTCAAAACGTGGTCAGCATTCTCCTTTTCTTGGAAACGCATTGTAGATGAAGAGACAGGAGATCTGTGTCTACAGACAGATGGGACTGAGATTGATGTAGGTCCTGGATATAACTAGTTAAGGCCAGCGTCTTAACCTCAATGTTCTCATCTGCCAAAAGGGGAAAAAACAGCTTTCGGGGTATATGCTGAGGAGTAAATGGGACAATACATGCATCCCTGTTAGACAGGGTTTGGCAAAGATTAAATGCTTACTCACTGGTGACCGTTACTCTGATTGAGCTCTGTTTGGGACAAATGCGGTCCACCTGCACCCCCTCCCCGCCAGGGCTGAGACGATTAGATCCAGAAACTTCCCAAGCCCATTTCCACTCATGTTCACATGGAGGCACAGGGGAGTCAGGTAGAAACAGGCTCGAGCAGACGAGCTTCCCCAGCAGGTCTTTAAGCACATTAAGACGCCACCGAGTAGGTAAATCAGCATCGTGTACAGAAGCCATTTGTTGCGCCATAATGATCGGCTGTGTCAGTGATGTCAAAACAGGTCGTTATTCACGGAGGAGTGCCCCTGGAGGCCCTCTGCCAGGAGCTCGGATGCTCTCCTGGCAGATCTGAGCGGACCCAAGGTGCAGCTGCTCCGGGGTCACTCTGCCGGAGTCAGTGGAATTGGGCTTCAGTGATGGCTTTTCCAATTATTTGGGAAGAAAATGCTCCATTGTAACTTAAAAAAAACAGTATAAAGGGAACTAAAAGAGCTGCTGTTCATTGAGCCCCCGTGTGTGTGGTTAAGAGCACGGTGTTCCACAGGCAGGCTTGCTTCTGGCCCTCAGGAGAAGGCATTATTATCCATTTCTATGTAGGCAAGCTGAACCAGGCAGGAGTGACTTTCCTGAGGATGCAGCGTGGGTTAGAGCTGAGGAGGGACTGAGGCCTGTGTGCCCAGCCCCCCAGACTGTGCTTTTTCCACACACCCCACCCCACTGTCTCCCTTTGGTCCAATCTATAGCTCTAAAATCAAGACTGCAAAGCTCAAGACACACAGTCTTACTCAATTCTATAAATTTCTGTGTGTGTGTGTGTATGTGTGTGCACACACAGGCACATGTATCCATTTATATGATGGTACCTATCTTACCAATTTTAGTCATAACATTATTTGCATGGCAATCTAAGTTTTATAAAGCACTTCCAAACATAGGACCTCTTTGGGCCTCCTTACAATCCTGCCAGATGATTAGGCCAAGGGTTATGATTCTCCATTAACATCTGAGGAAACCCAGGCTCAGAAAGGGCAGTGGCTTCCGCAAAGGCTATGGCCAATCACGACAGGGCTAAGGGTTGGCCTGAGCCCTTTTCACTCTCACTCAGCTCTGTCGTCACTAGTTTGTTCCTGAGTCCGGCACCCCCAGACCCCATCACCTTCCTCAGCCTCGGGGAGGGTTCAGAGGATGGATATCTAAGGAATAAGGGGAAGGGGGTGACTGTAGAGAACAGGGACACAGGGAGAGGAGATGATATGACAAAGGGGAAAGTCAAGAGGATAGGAGAAGCCTGAAGGTGGAGAACACCTATGGGATGAAAGAGCAGAGCCCCTGGGGATGAATGTCAAATAAAGCCAGGTACTGGTGAATGGAAGGGTGGAAGGTGGGTAATTTTCACGTTCGGTTCTCTTACAGGGGAAGGTAGCCTTCCCTACTCTGGGGTGAGTTGCTGTGCTTGAGTCCGTCATCTTTGGGTTTGAAGTTTCACATATGTCTCAGGCTCACATTGTGTTTCTCTGGCCCATGTGGTCACCAGAAGCAACTTCAGGTTCAGGCAAAAAGTATCTGAGAGATGGACAGTCTGCAAGTGTGGGTTTATTTTCACATGAGCTGTCATTTAAGGCAATGGTGCACCAGACCAGCATCAATCCAGGAAAGATGGATGCGTTGGGCAGGGCAAGGAGAGGGCACAATGAATGTCAGGGACCCCTTAGGTGCCACATGTACAGTGCTTCGTTGAACTGGAGCTACTCTTTCAAGCTAAGTCTCATCGCCTTTTTGTAGATAAGGTGATGGAGAGGTGAAATGTGTTGCCTGAGGGTACTCAGGTGGCTTCTCTTCTGAACAATCTCCTGAGATGCCCTTTTAGAGCTAGTAACACACCCCTTTGGAAACTCCCAACCTCCTTGTTCTAGCCTTCTTCTCCTGCCGCTTCAGTAATTCTTTGAGATAGGCAGTTATAACTTTGAATTCTATCTATGCCATTCATCAGCTGTGAGATATTGAGCAAGGTCACTCAAACGTTCTTAACCCTAAGTTTTCCTTATCTGTAAAGTGGGCTAGAATTGCATATCTCACAGGGTTGTTCCTGTCCTCTGTGCAGCAACACAGAGGACTTTTTGGACTTCCGTGTTCCTTTTCTTCTGTCTTAATGTGTCTATTTGGTGTTCCATTCTTTCTAGGCTGTCCAAGGCGCTCCAATAAATTACTTCTCACTAAGGTGTCAATGGAAGATAATAGCTCCATGCAGGTGTCACCAAGTATTCTCTGTAAAGGGCCAGAAAGTAAACATTTAGGCTTGGAGGACCATCTGGTCTCTGTTGAAACTGCTCAGCTCTGCTGTTAGAGTGCAAGAGCAGCCATGAGATGATATGAAATGGACGAGCATGGCAGGATGCCAATAAAGCTTTATTTATAGGCACTAAAATGTGAATTTCATGTGGCCCAAAGTATGATTCGTCTTTGATTTTTTCCAGTGATTTAAGGTGCACAAACCATTTTCTGACTCACAGTAGTACAAGGACAGGTGGTCAACTAGATTTGGCTTGCGGGCTATACTTTGCTGACCACTGGGTTCATAGTGATTCTTCCAAGAGGCATTTACATTTTAAGCTGGGAGTTATCCTTTAGAACAAAAAAATTGGTACCCGAATGGTGGCATACTGGACACACTGGCAGTACCGTGAAGGCCAGGACTGAGGGCAAGGAGCCAACCTTTCTTCTGCCATTCTGGCAATGCCCTCGTATATCAGCCTGCATTAAGGGAAGCGCCATCATGCAAGCTTCAGATGGACACAGTTTCACCTTCTGAGCCTTGCCTGTCTCTAAGCAAATGTGGGTGCCGTCTGGGCTTATCACCCTAAGATTTGAAATCAATGCCTTTCATGTAGTAAAACCTAAGCCAGCTCTTCTGTGTACTTGACCAATAATTGATCTGATTTTGGAAGGGGCAGGGTGAAGCCAGCTGACCCCTGGGGCCTGGAGTTTTTTCTCCTTGGCAGGGTGATGGGCAAATGGATGGCTGCAGGGGGACAGGGACATATACTTGACAAGACTTAGCAGCAGTCAACCTCAGACGTGCTTGGCTGCCAACCTCATCCCCTTGCCTGTGGGCTCTCATGGGCTTTGACTGCAAATCTAACTTCCTTTGCTGTCCAGTACTTTGGATTGGCTTTTGAAGAAATACATGATTTTAGGTACTTTTCCAGAAATGATCCATTTAAAAGTGTTCTCAGGACAAATCATCCTTTTCAGCTGGTTCCTGACCAGTCTCTGCATCTATGTGGTTGGCCAAGAAGTCCTTCTTTCCCCCCAAATCCCCCTCGCCACACAGGGTCATGAAAGCCTCTAGGCTCCCCAGTGCTTTTGAGGTAACACAGGAGGCCCTGCCTTCATGACCTGGTCCCCATAGGCCCATCCAACCTCCTCCCCCCATGCCCCAGCCACACCATGCTCCTTCCCACCTTCCTGACCTCTGCTCCCTAGTGTGGAACACTCTTCTCTATGCTGAAACTATTATCCTTCAAGATTTGGCCCAGGCACATCTCCCCAGGACCCCTGCAAGGTTAAGTGTCTCTCTTCTGTGTCCCCAAAGCCACCTCCACCAGACCTTTCGTCCTCAGTACCTTCTTTGCCCTCATCTCCTTCTGCACTACGGGTCCTGGTACGTCGTGTCTGTCTCTGTATCCCTGGCCTTCAGCACACAGCGGGCCTCAGTAAAGGGTGAGTGAATTCACTCGGCAATGTCTCCCCCTGAGTAGTGTGTGTGTCAACTCTCACAATGCAAATAACTAAGGGATAATTCCTCAACCAGCAGCTTTCGCGCTGCGGTCCTTCCAACATGGAAGCCCTAGACTCACTCTGTGTGTTCATAAATCTTTTCTGTGCGACCTTCTTTCTTGTTCAATGTGAAGGCCGTGGACCAGCTACATCCAGAAGCGCCCCAGACTGAAGAAGTCAGGATCTGCAATGTACCCTGGCTCCCAGGTGCTCCTGTGCGCATGCGGATGCCAGAAGCCCTACTCTATCAGATACCACCTTTCTTCCTGACCAAGGCCTGATTTGTGGAATGGCAGAAACACTGAGACCATCTGATGTACCTAGGGAAATAGTCAAGCCCAAAGAACAGAGAAAAAGTGGCTTGTTATGTGGCTGCATCTTTTTTTTCTCTCCATATGAAATAGGGCAGCTTACTGTGAAGGTGAAGGGACCAGGAATTGGGCCCGTGAGAGGAGGTCTAGGAACTGACAGTGCTGGTTGAACTGGTGCGGGGCGAGGGGTGGCTGACCACCGTGGGCTTGTGCTCAGCGATGACGGGGGCAAGGAGAGAGGGGGTCCTGCGGGGGCTGGAGTCTGGAAACGTGGTCTGGCACACGAACAATCCAGAATGGCTGCACGTCTGGGCAAGAAATGGGGAAGGGCCACCAGGGAAGTCTGCCATGACTCTCTCCAGAGGGCAACTGTTTTGCATAAAGGGACTTGAAATACTGAACTCTGCTTCTCTACTGGCCGGAGCAGGTAACAGACACAAAATCTGACTTGCGATAATAAAAGGAAAAATACACTAAATAAGTGTCATGAAGACAATGTTTTCATCTTGCAACATAGAAAGAGATGGGCTAAGAGATTATAAAGAACGAAAGAAGGCATAAAGAGGGGATGTGTTTCTTCACATAACGTAACAACTAAACAAACAAACAAAACCCAATTCAGCAACCAAATTACAAATGATCCTTTAAGACACATTCTGTGACCCCTGGAAGGAGGGGTCCACAGGAGCAGCTCTCACTGGGTCCATTGCCACTATCATCCCGATGGCCTCTGAGGGCACTATATCCTCTGTCCGCTCTGATCCATGAACAGATGTGGATTCTTTCCAAAGTCCTCAGTGCCCACATAGGCCCAGGCTTGGGCACGTGTAACGGCTTGGCAAGAGGGGAACAGACACCAAGAAGACTGCAAAAGTCTGGCATGAGAGGCAGGGCACAACCCAGCCTTTAGGCTTCTGTAGGCTACTGCAGGGGCACCTTTTTTCCTGCTTCCTAATAGAATCTTCTACCTCCATGAGTAAGGGCTACTATAGGGATACATGAGGTCTCCAAGCTCGGGACAAAACATGGAGATTTTGTTCTCTATTCCACTCGCACAGGTCTAGTTGGTCCTTGGAGGACCAACTTCTTCTCTGGGCAGCTGAGAATGGGAGTGGCATTCCCTTGGGTAAAGCTCCACCTACCCCCATAGAGTGAGCTGACCCCTACTACCTATTCAGAATCTCAGAAGACAATCTCAGAATCTCAGCAGAGAGGGTAGAACTCATATTGTTTCTGGGAAGACAAGACACAGCCATAGAAAAAAGATGGAGAATGGAAAACCATAGCCCCAGCAGACAATGTCTTGGTCGAGGTGTATAAGGCAGTGGCAGAAGAGTCAGGGTCTGTGATATCCTTGTGCACAGCTGGGTAGGGCCAGCAGCATGCTGGGAAAGCTGCAGCCCCACACTCCTGGAAGGGGTTGTTGTGATGGAAAACTGGGGCCATGTCCTGGGGCACCGCGGGAGTCTGGGAGCAGTCCCTCATTGGCCTGGGAAGGAAAGGAAGGCTCCAGCTGTGAGCAGGGTCCCTTACTCCTTCAGGACAGCTTCTGAGAGAAGCTGATGGTGCTGACTGGGAGTGCTCCCGGGAGACAGGAGGTTCCTGAGCATGATGGATTGCTTTCACTGTGCTGCAGCCCGCTCCTGCCTGGAGGGAAATGACTAAAAACAGGTACAAGAATTTGAACTGCCAAACTGTGTTTGCTTGGTGACTCTTGTTGTTTGTGGGAAATCAGCTCAGGGAAGAGTCTCTGTTCTCCCGGGCAATCACCTCTGGCACATACCCGCAGACCTCTCACTCACGGCTGGCTCTGAGGGGCTTGGGTTCATTGCAGCTCCTGACCCCGGCATTCAAAATCTTGACTGCCAGCCATACCCTACCCCTGACCTCTCCAATCTTGCTTCCCACCTCCCCACAGTCCCAACCACCTATGCAAGCCAGACTGGCTTCCTTACACTATTCACTGGTGCCCTGAAAGGCCTCCTCTCCCTGTGCTCCTCTCCCATTCTATACAGGGCCGGCTTCACCCCACACCCACTTTAAGAAGAGCCAGCCCTTTCCCCCAGGGACCTGACAACCCCTCAAGTGAGGGGCAGCCTGCTTACCCCGTGGTTAAAAAAAGAAAACCCGTAAACATTGGCTTACTCCAGTTTGCTCTGCAAAGCTGGGAGAGGGGAGTAGACTGGTCCCACCACTAGGGGCCAGTGGTGGTAGGTATACTCTTCACGGGAGAAAGGGCTATCCAGCTACAAGGCAGCAGCCCTGACCTGGTAGAAGAGAGGATCGGCCCCAAGGTGGGTCAGCTGGAGGTGAGGGCTGCCCAAGTGGAGGAATAAAGTGGACCAGCCTTCCGGAAGGAGAGAAGATTGCTCTCCAGGTCTGGGGGCTGGGATGGGAGTAGCCGGAAAGAAGTCTGAGCACTGCTAACACACGTCGGAGAAGCTGGGTGACCTGCTATGATCTGAGAACCTACTGGGATGATGGCTGGGGAGAGAGACCTAGTGGCTTCTACCAGAGCTAAGCTGGAGGGAGGAGGGACACGGTGCAGAATCCAGTGTCAGCTTCTGCCACCAAAGGCTGGCTAACGTGGGCAGAGAAGCCACCATAAGGTAGTTGAGTCTGAGGTTACACATGCTTAAATGGCTTTGTCGGACACAGTGAAGGGATGCAGGGAGTCGCTGTGTCCCTGTTTCCTTTTTTCCACAGAAAGGTACATTTCCGTGTACCATCCATTCATCCATGCAGCACTGGCCAACCACGTGCCTTGTGCCTGGCCCTGTGCTGAGCACCCGAGACACAGCAAATGGGCGTGACCTCTGCCTCCAGGAGCTCACAGTCTGGCTACAAATAGCACTGGGCACTAGCAGGATAGGCGTCCCACACATTCTGCACACACGGAGCCCAACATTATTAACATGATTTTCTGTGCATACGTTTAACACTGAAGCAAGTACAAACGCTTTTAGGAAATGGCATTTAAATATAGGTACAAAAATGTAATCCCAAATCTGTAGGTGTCTCATTTGTCAAAGACACAAAACATTGGGATCTTTTTCCACATACTGCTTTGTGTTTTACTCTCCCCACTGAAAATCCCATTATGAGCATGTTCCCTGCTTAGAAAGCTTTTATATTCTTTCCAGGCTTTCTTTTCAAAAGCTAGACTTTCACTAGGTTAGTCCTTATAAGTTAAAATAAAACAAGCTGAGTTCTTCTTTACTCAAATAGCTTTCCATTCATTCATTCATTTGATGGCTGTTTCTTGAGCACCTATCATTGGGGTCAGATATGTGCTAAGTCTGAGAAATTCAGTGGTGAACAAGAGAGACAGAATCCTGCCCTCAGGTCCCTTAGGGTTTAGTGAATTATACCAACCAGAGCCCAGGCTCCCTGAGGTTGGTGACACGTAGTTTCCCACTCTGGCTTGTTCCTTTTTCTCTTTTACTTGATCCAAAATAGGTGGATCTACTTTGTTCTTTCTGTCGTATCTGTCTTACCCGTGACTCCTCTATTGGCATTTCATCTTCTCTACTTTGTTCAAAGGCAAACGACTCTGGCTCTCTCCAGAGGTGGGTTTAATTACCACCTCCCATTTTTTTCTAGTTGAAAGAGTAAAGGAGATAAAGTTGCACAGGGGAGGAGCCTTTTGAGAGCTGCCTTCTGAGGAGAGTGACCCCAGATGGGTCCTCAGGGGTCCTTGCAGTGTACCATGAGAATGAATGCTTGACTAATAGGCGCCCGTTCAAAGTCTGACCAGTGACCTCTATGGTATCGTGGCATCAGTCTGTCCGATAGATATACAGATGATTACCATAGCTAATGACATCCTCTCAAGTGGAATTTAAGACTGAAATATACGGACAGGAAGAGAAAGAGGGAGAGAAACAGGTAGAATATAACAGGGGCTCTGAAGCTTAAAGACACGTGGAGAAAACAGTAGACACAAGCCACAAAGCAGGACTCCAAGAAGTACCCAAAGTTATGAGTGAGTGGTACCTGTAGCAGCAACAGCACAGGAAGCAGAAACAGAAGCCAGTGACCAACCAAAATGGTGGCCCAGAGATACGTCCAGCATCCCTGCCCGGCCACTGGGATATTGGTGCCACCACTAGAGGCATTGTTATTCTATAAGCCATCCAATTCTCGGCGAGATCCATCTATGCACATGGCCTTGCGTTCCTCACTTCGCCTGAGGTCAGTGATAAACCTCTGCCATCTAAGGGTAACCTGAACCTTTGCTCCGTCTTTGCATACCCAAACAGCTAAACCGGGGCAAAAACCCACCTCCATCTAAGGCCATTGTTTCTCCATTCCCGGAGCCAACACTTGAGAAACTCCTTAATCTAGAGGCTAGATTCTGGGACTCCAACCTCTGCTTGTGTACCTACCTTCTGTGCTAGCCCAAAGAACATGACAACCTTCCCCAGGTACTGAGTGATGATTCAAACTTGACACACACTGGCTCAACTCACTCCCTTAGATAAAGTGAATAGGTTTGCTGGCACTTTCTCCCGAACACGGTGGTATAATTACTATCGATTCAAAAGTGTCACGAGATTTTAGAAAGGGTGAGCCGGACAAACAGGGCACACGATATGAGACAAGTTGCCTTGGACATTCTCAACTGTAAAATGAAGATAATAGATCACCCAGGAGTTGTAAGAATAAACAAGCTGCTTTATTTCTTGCAGCAGAGTGACCGCATGTAAGAAATTCCTCTAGTTATAGGTTGTGTTGGCTTTCAGGATAGGTCTAGCACCTTCTCTACACCAGGCCAAGCTGCCCCCGCTCAACAGCATCAACAAGAGATGGCCCACCTTGCCAGCCAGGCTTGCAAACTGGCTTCACGTCCACCTGCACCAGCGTGTCCTGAGCGGCGGGCTTCTGTCCACAGTCGTAGGCCGTCACCAGGATCTCGTACTGACGTTGCTTGTCATAGCTCAGCTTCTCGGTATTTCTGATGTTGCCTGAGGACGCAGGGATATTCAAAAAGGTTTGGGATCAAGTTAACCACACTGCCGTTCTTTAAAATCCCTTCTCTACTCCGCTAACCTTCACTGGCATGGAATGATCCCTTTCCTTGCTTGTGCCTTGGTGGCAGATTGCCAGGAACCACTGGCTGGAGCCACCTCAGCTGTGGGAAAGGACTACTAGGAGATTCCAAGCACATATCTGGAACCCAACTGGTGGATTCGTTAGTCATGGGTTGTCAGAAAAGTCCCTCCTAGAGTGTGCCCGTGTGGTTGTGTCCCTGATGATGTAGGGCACCAAGGCTCATCTGCCATGAAATCTCTGGGAAAAAGATGGGATTCAGAAATGTCCTGGCACATATTTTTTAACATCTGGGCTCGTCGCCAGAAATGTTCACTGCCTCTTCTCACATTATTTTGCTACCAAATAGGAAGTAAAATCAATAAGAAAACGTGTGACCTCTCTTCTGAAAGCTACACAGAATAACAGATTCCTTGCCCTGGTGGCAAAGACATTTCTCTTCTCCGAAAGAGACCACACCGTTTTTCTGGGCCATGTGTGTGTTTTTGCTCCTGTGGGTTTGGTATTATAATTCAGAAATAAATATTTGATAATTAATGAGCAAAATTCTAATTGATTATTTTTGCTGAAATACAGTTTTGCTTCTAAGGGATGAATAAAAGCCCAGTGTGCACTGAACACTTCTCAATTTTGGATTCCGAGAGAGTGAAGTCTTCCTTTGCAAAGAAGAATTTCATTCTTGCTTTTTTTTCTGATAGTGGAGCTGACAGCAAATTAGAACTCCAGTGTTATCATTATCCTTTAGCAGAAGTGAAATTAAGAAAATGGAAACTTAGGGGCGCCTGGGTGGCTCAGTCGGTTAAGCATCCGACTTCAGCTCAGGTCATGATCTCACAGTCCGTGAGTTCGAGCCCCACGTCGGGCTCTGTGCTGACAGCTCAGAGCCTGGACCCTGCTTCAGATTCTGTGTCTCTCTCTCTCTGCCCCTCCCCTGCTCATGCTCTGTCTCAAGAATAAATTTTAAAAAAAAAAGAAAGAAAATGGAGACTTAAAAACAAACCAACGTGCTAATGGCTGACTCAGGTATATTTTTAAATTTCATTAAAACTAAGGGAAAAATTCCTAATGAGCTTTCTTCCATTTCAACTGATGTCTATGGCTCATGTGAGTGGAGGCAACAGGGACTACATGAATCAGCCTCTGGGGAATTACAAAAGTCACATAATGTTTTAAAGATCCGAAGAGCTGGTGCACTCATCACCTAATACCAGTGAAACAGTCCTCAGTACCAGGCCCTGAGCAGGGCTTCTCCTGTGAGAGTCCAGCGTCTGAGACACTGGAGCAAGAATGAGGATCTTTTATTCCACCGTCAGCTCCAGACCGTTTCTAAAAATGTACCCGCAGCCACTGATTTGAAGTAAAATTTAGTTTAACAAAGCCATTCAAAAATCTCTGGATAAAAATGGGTTTGATATATTTTTGGCCTCGTGCCTGGTGTTCAGAATCCCTCTCACTAACCGCCCCCCCCCCCACACACCTTTTGGCTTCGGTCTCAGCTCAGGGCCCCCCAGGACTGGGGCGGCTAGGTGTTGGGTTGGTGATGTTCCCTGTGGGCTCTGTTAGCAAACTAGCTTGTGGTTATAGTGCTCACGGGGGAGGATTTCTTGCAGGTGGAAGCATTGCAAAATAACCGCAAGAACGATGTTGCAGCAGCATCAAATTGAATTTTGAACAAAAAAGTTTTAACTTTCCTTTTCCTTATGGTTAAATGGCTCTCAAAAGATAGGCCTCTCGGAAGAGGAAGGCTCAGGGTTTACAAGCCGTGTGACATTAAGCAGACCAAACGCTATTGACCGTGGTAGACAAATAAACACACAGGCGGCAATCCCTGGCCCAGTCTGCGGCAACCGCACATCCTAGCGAGTCCTAATGAAACTGTCTGAGAAACAAATGTACTTTCTCCACTACCGCCGGCCTCACACATGGGAGAATGGGTTTCAGAGCCCGGAATTTGAAGGCTTAGGTCAAAAATGAGTGTATAATGTGGTGACCAATTGTGTTGGGGAGGGTCCTATGTGGATAAGACACATACTTAAAAATTTTTGGAAGCTCAAAAAGTCACCCATTTTGCTTCTGTTACAATTGTATTCTTCTTTCCATATTTGAATGATTTCTCCCAGCAGTGCCTAAGAAGGAGACCTGAGTTCCTAGCTAGCCCAGGTGACTAGGGGTTCCTGGGCCCATTTCCCTGCTCTAAATGAACCTGGGGAAGCTAATTCTCAAAGAACAGTTAGTATGTACCATGCATATTAGTGAAGGTGTTCTTTTTTTTTTCAAACTGAGGCTGATGGAGGTGCCAGGAGCCAAGCACACTGGCCTGCAGCCTCCTTTCAGTGGAATTTAAATCACAATAGCCCCTGGGGCCCCTGGGTGGCTCAGTCAGTTAAGCATCTCACACTCAGGTCATGATCTCAAGGTTCTTGGGTTCCAGCCCTGCATCAGGCTCTGTGTGAACAGCTGAGAGCCTGCAGCCTGCTTTGGATTCTGTGCCTCCCTCTCTCTCTGCCCCTCCCCTGCTCATCCTCTCTCTGTCTCTTTCCCCAAAATAAGCAAACATTTAAAAAATTGGAATGACCCTTTTGGAAAGTTACACAGGCCAGTCACTTTGCAATTGTTCATACCTTTGGGGCATGCAATTCCACATCTAAGAAATTGATTCCGGGAAAATGATAAAAATTACACATACAGGTGCAAATATGTTCATCTAAGCATTATTTCCCACAGTGAAAAATAATAAACTGGATGTCTGATAGTAAGGCAAGAGCTAGGTAAAAGAGTCTGTGCACCAGATAGAATGTTTTTAGCACTGAACGTGGTAATTATGAAGCATTTTTAAGGGTGGAAAAAATCCATACTATCGAATGTTAAGTGAACACAGCAGGGTAAAGAAAAACAAGGCGAGTGTAACCTTACTTTTGTTAGAAAAAACCCCACAGAAAAAGTACTGGTAGAACATCAATAATGGCTATCTTTAGTGGGATTACAGGTGATTTACTTCCTTCTTGTACTTTTCTATGCTTTCCGAATTTCCTGCACAAGGGGCAAGCGTGACTTTTCTATTCAGATGGAAAAGAAATGTTTGCATTTACTTTCAAATAAGCCAACTGTAGGGCACACTTGGCCCAGAGGAGGCGGAGTCTCCTGACTCACCAGGGCAGCCCTGTTGCCCAGGAGAGGCTGCCTGGGGACCGACCACGGAACTGCTGGAAAAGGAGAAAAGTCTGCCAAGTGGTGTTGTGTCGTGGAGACCCCTGCTTCTCCTTCTGGCCATTCCCAAGTGTGGCTGAGAGCGTGGTTTGTGCAGACACGCTGGCGAGCCCCCTCTTGGCAATGCACCCAGCCTCTCACACGGGCATGGCATTGAGCACGGGATTTAATTCCCATTTTACCGGGAAGGATCTGAGGCAAGGGTTAAGTAACTTATCAAAGATCTCTCTCTCTCTCTCTCTCTCTCTCTCTCTCTCTCTGTCTCTCTCCCATACACACACACACACACACACACACACACACACACACACACACTCACACATGTAATGGATGTAGGACTAAGATGTAACTTTGTAGTTTTGAACTTAAATACTATAGCCAAGCATTCCTGTCAAATATCACTGAGGAGTGTGATCACATGACTGGTGGAAAGGCAGAGAGGCCCATGCTCAGGTGATCTGGGCTCCAGTCCCAACTCTGCCACCGGGGTCACAGGTGCTGTTAGGCAAGCTCTTAATACTTTAGGACTCAGTTTTTCCATCTGTTCAACGGAAATAAGGATTTGGTCCCTACTGATCTCAAAGAGACCAGCCAAGTGCCAGGAGATGGGAAACAAGAAGCCATCGGAAGTGGATCCGGAACTTCCTAAGAGGGAGTGGTGACTCAGTTACCTGCTTATAATTTCAGCCTGGAAATCTATGGGGTGTGTGTGTGTGGGGGGGTGAGTAGTGAATAAGCTTTATGTCCCAACCACCCAGGTAAACATCTAATAATCGTGGCACCATGAATGGAGCATTCCCTAGGTGCCAGGTACCCTGTGAACATCACCCCCAGGGCACAGCCTCCCTGAGGCCTCACAACCCCACAAGGGGGCAGGGATGGTGCCCGCCATGATTTCATGGGGAAGGAATTCAAGGTGGGGAGGCCAAAGACCTCTAGTAGAAAGAGGCTGAGTTTTGGGTTAAGACAGCCCAGGCTGAATCCATAGAATGTCTTCGATCTTCGCTGCTGCCCGTTCCCCTTCCTTCACCAACAAGCAAACAGCTTGGCAAGCTGGAGGAGCCAGGACCCATCTACCTGCCGTCATGCGGTTTCAATGAGTGGACCCCGAACTCAGCAGTACTTTCTCTGATGTGCATACAAAGAACTTCTTCAAGGAGACGGGAAGGTCGCTGGGAGAAATGATGGATAAGGGCCAATTGGGAAACTCATTAGAATGGGGAGCTGCCGCTTCTGTGTCTGTCCCTGGGTCCTGCCTTCATTACTTGGAGAACCGCTTTTGTAAACCTCGCTGTCGGGGGCCCACACTCCCTGGGAGTGCCCACTCTCCTCTTCATCTTCTGTTGTAAACCAACGTTGGAGGCAGAGGCTTGGCAAAAGACCATTACTCACTTTTAATGAGACAGCTAGGGAAATAAATTGGCATATGTTAGCGAAATGGCTCATCAAGGTGAGTAATTATCTTCATGACTGGGGCAGTTTACCCTCAGATGAAAGGATTTGCATCTCAACTTGCATTGGGCTGTGGCTTTCCAGAACTAAGGCAGGAAGTCAAGTGGAGCCTGACCACTCATCACAGATATCTCTGTTTGTCTGGTCACGCTCTTCACCAAGGACTCATCGCCCCCCAAGTTCCAAAGCTTTTGTGGACAGAGACGACGCAGCTGATCATAGGGGAACAGAAAAATACAAACCAATTGTTGTATATTTCATAGGGTGGTGTGTGCATGTGCGTGTATTTGATGTGTGTGAGACATACATCCGTGTGGTAGGGACAAGCCAGCCGCCTCACAGGGCTTGTAGGAAAAGCCATCAGGAAATAGTTCTGACAGACTCTACTAATTGAAATTACCTACTTCTTAGTCCTGAACCAATCTTTAACTCAAGTCCAATATTTTCTCTTTTACTTTCTTGTGCACTGAGGCACTGATCTTGTGTTCCACACAGTGAGCATCTCGCAATGTGCTGGTTTCTAACATTCCCACGTGGTTTATCATTTTATGAGGAAACTGCCTTATCTTTGTCTGCTATAAGAATGCTTTATTTCATCTTCCAAGGCAGATCACAAACCACTGGAGATCAGGGATGAGGGTGTCTTGTTGGCTCCCATCTGCTGTGGAACCTGCTGCAGTTCTCAGGATGCAGAAGACCAGGTCCCAGGACACGTTCCCCCCCCCCCCCCCCCACCACCCCATCTCAATGTCAAGGAGCATGGGAAGCACTGAATACTGGCAAGCAGGTCACTGATGGTACTTCCCTCTAGGCGTCGGCTATCGGGAAGCTCACAGTTAATCCACTGCCTAATTCTGGCTCACGGCATGCTTTATGCACCAACCTCACCCTTGGTGCCACCTGACTTTCTAGTTTTCATTTCGACTTTCTTTCCACTGGATGGTAAGCTCCACTGGATGGCAGGCCTGCGTCGGTTTTGAGTTCCACTCCCACTCCGTTCCCAGTTCCCAGCACTATGCCTGGCACTCAGTAAATAATTCACAGGGTAGAGGAACTTCAGGTTTTGTAACTTTTGCATCTTTGTGCAGTGCTCTATGATCCTATTCAAAACAGAGTGGGGATAATATACCTATAAGCACACACTCATGCTATCAAATGATACACTTGGCAAATAATTATCATCTGATTAACATGGAGTTATTGAAAATTGCATTTAATGTGGGCGGAGTTGACTGGGCCTCTGGCTGAGGTGTTTACACTACAAGTGTTTTGCAAATGGTGATGGGGAAATGCACAAAGGGCTTTATAGGATTGTTTTCAGTTCGGTAAGTTCAGTTTGGGACTGGGGTGTGGTGGGAGGTTTCATTCTTTCATTGTTGTCACTATAGTAGAAATTCTCAAAGGACATTGGCAAGAATATAAAAGATTCTTAAACGATTCTAAGCTCAGAAGGTGTTTCCAAAAATCTCCATCTTCTCTTTTAGCATTTTTTTCTTTTTTCCTGGGAGCAGGAAGCAGACGGCTGGGGTGGGGGGTAGTGCCACAACTTATGGTGCAGGAAAGGGACTCAGGTATGGCTGAGTTGACGGCATGGAAAATTCTACCAGAAAGCCATCCTAAGTATCCAGATGTGTGGCATTATGAGTTCTAGGGGCTGTACTCACTGAGCAGGTTTCTGAGGTATCTGGGGGGTATCTTCGACCTGGCTGTGCTAATAATCTAAGGACATCCACTCTAGTGCAGGGCTGAGTTCTGGGTTACAGAGCCTAGGTCATGGATGGCAAGGGAGTCATCACCTGCCATGGACAGTCAGAGCCTTCACTTGGCCTTCAGAGAGGGGGTGGTGGACTTGTTTCCCTGCCCCTCCCCCCAGGGGGGCCCTCTCAGGACACTCACCATTTCTGTCAATGGCAAAAGGCACGTCAGTTGTGACGATCTCATAGTTGCAAATCTGGCTGTACTGAGGGGAGCAGTCCTCATCCACGGCCTCCACCTGTAGGATGCTGTCATAGATCTTGCCCTCTGTCACCACCGCCTTGTAGGCTGGCTCTTTGAAGGTGGGAGCAAACTCATTGACGTCCTTCACCTGGATATGGACCACGGCCCTGGGACCACACACCGGAAGGAAGAGATGGCAGTAAAGGGAGAATGACACTGTCCTCCCACACCTCCTGTGGGCACTGACTCTGGTCGGTCCCAGGGCCGAAGGAGCAGAGAAACCACAGCCAGTCAGGATGGTTGCTGTCTCAGTGTTCTGTCCGTCCTCCCACTGGAGACGCTTCTACCTGTCAATGCCCTGCTTTGGAGGTGAATCCGCCCCTTCTCTGGCCTTCCCAGTTACTCAGCTTTAAGCAACGATTCCTTCTAGAATGCCTCCCCTTTCCTTTATCTGCTCCTCCTCCTCTGTTCATTCACTCTTCCTTTCAGAAAGAATTTAACCACTCTCTGAGTTAGGTTCAGAATCAAACTCCAAATGGGAGAGAGCTACAACCCAAACTAAAAAGTGCCAGGACAGAGATATGTGTGTGGCATGGCAAAAACCCAGAACAAGGTCCCAACCAGCTCCGCAGGGATGGGCTGGCTCAGGGAAGGCTTCCTGGAAGACGTGACACTTGAACACAGTCCTGATGGCAGAAGGGGAATATTTTCAAGGGAGGCACAGGGGCAGAGTATTGCAGGTGGAGGACTCCGCCTGTGCTGATGCCTGCAGGGGCCCGGGAGCTGGCAGAAGAACCATGGTATGACCACTGGGTATACAGACCTGAAGAGCAGGGTGTGGTACCGAAGGGTGGGAGGGAAGTGGGGTGGGGGGTAGGGGTGCAGGGATCCCTCTCCGGCCACTCACTTGTGCGACTTCTTCCAGGCCGTCTCCCGGGGCCCTGCGCCACAGTCGTAGGCCTGGATGATGAACGTGTACTCTTTCTGCAGCTCACAGTCGATGGGACTCTTGGCGCGCAGCCGGCCCTCTCCTGATGTCTTGTTGAGCACCACGGCCTCAAAGGGCAGCTCCTGGCCGTGGATCTTGAATGCGCAAATTTCCCCTGCAGAAGGATGGAAGACAGTGAATGGGGATCCTGAGAATTGCCAGACGGAAGACAGAGCTTCTCTTGGGCCAGATTTGCAAACCCAAAACCTCCAGGCCGTTTCCTCCACACAAAGAATTGTCACACTGGAAAAAGAGGCCTCCAGAGACCCAGATCAACAGGCTCATTTCATGGATGGTAAAATTGAAGCGTTTCACACATGGAAATGTCACCCATCAAGTGTATCCAGCAGAAAGGAGGGGAGTCACGGTTGCGGGGGCGGGGGGCGGCCGGTGACTGTCCTAGTTTGCTGCTTTCCCGCTTGCCCTCGCCTGGTGTGAGAACAAGGATTTCGCCCACAGCCTAAAGATAAATGGCTGTAGAGGAAGGAGAAAAAGGCCAAAGCTTGCATAATTGTTTGTCCCTTGAACCACCAGCGTGAGCATTGCTGGGGAACTCATTGAAAATACAGACTCCCAGGCCTGACCTGGACTCCTGAATCAGATTACAGGTTTTTGTTGTTTTGTTTTTTTTTAAACCAGGTTCCCTGGTGAGGTATTTGTCTGCTCACTAAATGTGAGCCACTCTGCTCTGTCCTTTCCTCCTGGCTTAAACGCCCCATGGTGCTGCAGCCAGCTTCCCACCCCTCCAGCCTCCATTAAGTCTCTCCACCCACCACTTCCCTGGCAGGAGAGGGGCACCAATCAGGTGCAATTTTCTCTCAAAACAGCAGGCGTGAGTCTGAGTTCCAGAAGCCCCGTGGAGCCTGAAAAGCTAACTTCTTAAAGAGCTGAACATGTTGTGAAATTAATGCATTTCTCCCCCTCAGCTGGGTTAATGTGTATTATAACTATTTCTCTGCATTAAAATTATGAGGCCATGAAAACATCTTCTTTTTCTCAATTGATGGATATTTATTTCTTGAACCCCGACTGCAAGTAAGCCGTGTAGTAAGTGCCTTGTGAAATACTGAAAACTTGAGACACGTTCTCTTCCTGACTTGTCAGGGAGACAGTGCGTAGATGTCCAGAAAGACCACTCATGGTGCAAGGGAGGGGGGTGGTAAACATCACACGACACGGGCAGCAAAGAATTCATCTCTAGGCTGCTGGGGGTAAAACACAGACTTGGAACCTCCCACAGACTTGGAGGCTTTGAGTCACGTTCTAGGTTTTCCACTTTGACTCACTGCTGTAGTTGAATTATGATGACTGTGGGTCTCAGTTGTGTCACCTAGAAAATGGCCCGGGAGATGGTGTTGGAGGAGGGCATCTACTCTGATGCGTCCCAACACTGTTGGCACCGGGGTGAGGTGCCTAGTGTGCACAATTTAAGGGGGTCCTCATTCTGGAGGCAATCAGGTGTTTTCTTGCCTCTAGTCCAGGCCCTGGCCAGCTGTTCCAGAGAGGAACAGTCTCCTGATGCTGTGGGGAGAAGGGGTAACATGACCGCACACCTGCTCTGTACCTAGTGCTGAACTCCGGATCTCCACCTGGGTGACCTTATTCAATCTTCATAGCAAACCTGGAGGCAGGTGCTTTATGCCGATTTGTCAAATTAAGAACAAGGAGGAGGAGGAGTTAGAGGAGGAGGAGAAAGAGGAAGAGGAGGAGGAGGAAGAGAATCAGAATCAGAGAGGTTATTACTTGCTCCAGGTCACAGAGCTGAAGACAGTGTAAACCCCAGGTATGGCTGGCTGACCCCTGAGCCGGGCCCTTTCTCCTCCACCGCACCATCCATAAGCAGCCCCGTAATTTCAAGGGCACTACACTGGGGATTGCTTCCAGTAGCATTCTATATTCCCATTCAAGTCTCCCTCTGGAGAGAAATCCCCCATTTTACATATAGGAAGCATGCCCTGATCTCTTACTAACAATGTTTTCTGAGATGGTCAATCAATACCAATCTTACCTGTAGGCTTTTATTTTTTATTATTTCATCGATCCTCAATTTCATTATGAGCACTCCATTTTCACTACACCCCCTCCTGGCCATTTCTCAGATGTAGGTGTGGAATCATGGAGAAGACAGACAGGTTGCAGACTGGGCCCCACCAAGAGGGCCGATTCACACTCTGTCACTGTTGTTCAGGGTCGGGGGTGACACTGTACTGCCTCTTGGACAGGGTTAAATCTGCAGCCCTCAGGGCGGAAGGGTAGGTTTCATCTGGTTCTCGAGTTTAATTTCTGCTTTGAGTTGGCTGCTGTTGAATGCATGAACCTCTGAAGTGCCTGCCTTGTGATTCCCAAGATCAAGGCCAATGTGGGAATATTACCAGCAAATGTGCCCAACCTGGCTCTGGGGCAGTCTCTGGAGTGCCCAACCACTGCATGATTATAGGACCAATCAGACCATTTTTCTTTGAAGAGTCGAGTTAAACTGAAAATAAATGAGGGTCATTTTCTGTTGGAAACATTTGATCACAACTAAAATGGTTCTCAAGACTCAGAAATCCTTAACAAGAGGGAAGGTGAGGACAGAGGAAAAGGAGACACAGGGGAGGGAGAGACATAGGAAGCTTCGGGGCCACACATTTCATCCAAGTCCAGCTCAGTTCAGTTCAATGGACCAGAACTTTCGGAGAGCCGAGCAAGCACCAGGAACTTGCCTGTGGCACCAGAGACACAAAGGAAAGCACTCGGATCCCTTATAACACAAGGACGGCCAATCCTTGAGCACTCATTACCCAGAGGAGACAGCAAGGAAACAAGGGTATGTGATGCTCACATAGTCTCACCAGCTCAGTATGAGACAGGATTTAGCCTCTTTTGAACAAAAGCTAGAATTCATGCGGCCCTCATCCCACCTCTTCATCTGATACTTGTGCTCCTGTTGCAAAAACAAGCATTCAGTTTTTTATCCATTCATTCACCTTGTAGGTATTGATTAGGGACTGCGTGCTCAGCACTGGTGAAACATGGATGAGCAAAACCAAACCCAGTCCTAGCATATATGCTGCTGGCAGTTCAGTGGGGGGGGGGGACAATAAGCAATCCGATGGTGACATCCCTAAATAAAGAACAGTGATCATGATGCATGATTGAAGGAGAGCTCCGCAGTACTAAGACAGTTCTGACCTGTCTGCTGGGCGGGGAGCACTACCTAAGGATGCAGCTGAGCTGAGATCCCAGGAGGAGAAGGAGGGACATGCCCAGGCCAGGAGGGAGGAAACTGAGTTTCAGGCAGAGGGGCAGATGCCCTGGGGGCCCTTCAGCGGGAAGGGACATCTTGAGGCCACCAGGCCTGCAGGGGCCAGGGTGGCAGGAGCACAGGCACTGGGGTAGGGCCAGCTTCACGGGCATGTGACCTGAGAGCCACATGGCACTCCATGCTTAAGAGAACCCTGAGCTTGGTTTAAACCTCTGTTGTTGCCATCTTGAATTCTTAATCATTTTATCTTTGAACTTGCGTTTTGTACCTAAAGTCTGATGGGACAATGCAGCAAGTCCGGGAGCAGAGGAGACAACGATCCATTGTTCTGTCTGCCCCATTTACTTCCAGCGCTCAGGATACCCAGTGAGCACAGAAACTCAGTGCCCTTACACTGTGTGGGAGTTCAGCAGATGCAGTGCGAAGGTAAGCGCATGGTGTTCAGGACTGAGAAAGCAGGCAGCGGACAATCCCGAGAGGTACCTTTCCAGTTCGAACCAAAATTGCTTTGAATGCGGAAGGAAGGCAGGGATGTTTTAAGAAGCATGACCAACCAAAGAACTCTGTCTTGTCTTTTCTTACTCATGGTACTTCCCTGTAGTAGTCAAACACTTAGGCTGAAGACGGCAGAGAGGAGGAAAGCTAGGACACCCTGCAGTTCCTTTTGTTTGGGGCTGCCCTTCCTACCAGTAAACCGAGGGTAGAGAGCATGGATAAAATGTGTGCACATCAAGAAGCAAAATAAACACAGTTGAGCGCCGTTTGTGTTTGTGTGGCATTTACAATGCTCTGGTAAAGAATTGAATACATAGGCATACGTGAGCTATGAAATGTGAGTTCTGTAATTTTCGGAGACTCTGCACAGCAGTTAACTGCTCTTATATTTGCATTTGAAACTGGCATTGCATAGTATATAGATGAATGGTAAAATTCATGCCCATAATTTAGCATTCTAATCTGTCTTAACTTACAACGGCGTCGAGTAGCAAATTAAGAGACCACAAATTGAGAGAGGAATTTGTAGGACCTGTAGAAGGAAGGATGGAGCTCCCGGGATGGAGCGTGAAGGCGGAAGGATATTTAAAATTGCGGGCTGGGGTGCTGGTATGTGACTCACTGGGCTGCCTCCATGTTTTGTGAGGTCTACCACTGGAATGTGTTATTACTAATAAAGAACTGCAGTTCGGGGCGGGGGGCAATGTGCATAAAGGGTTTGTAATGGTGACGATAAGTGGTGGTGTCCACGTAAACATGTCACTTCTAAAAAGTGGTTTTCTAATCTGCTTTCATGGGTAGGGGAGTAGCGCAGTGATGGACACGCACGCCAGCCATTAGTGGGCGCTGTGGGGAAGTGAGGCAGGCAGCACGAGGCTGCCAGGCTTCCGGCTGTGACCCGCCCTGACTGTGGCCCCAGGACGCTGAACTCGACTTCCCCAAAGGCCCCCTTGAAGGGCTAGGCCGGAAGATGGGCCCCTGCAGGGCTGGGGGAGAGGAGCATGAGGCTCTCGCCCCTCCGCACCCCTGTCTGCCTCACAGGTGCCTTCTCCTCCTATAGTGCACCCTCGCAACACCTTGGCAGACACTGCTGGAGCTGCTGCTCAAGTCCTCCCATAAGAGTCTGGGGCAAATGAATGAAATTGACTCATGAATGGGGGGATGAAACAGATTTTTAGAATATATTTTGATCCTAACCTTGAATACCCTTGAACAGCAGGTTGTGTTGATTCCATTTTTCAGCTGAGGAAACTGAGTCTCAGAGAGATCAACTAGTTCACCCAAAGCCACTGTGATAGTAAGGACCAGATCAAGGACGGATTTAGACCCTCTGATTCTAACTCCAGCACCTTCTTTGTTCTTTCTTGTTGCCTATCACTGGGCCAGTGTGACATTCTAGAATACCGGGTCTCCAAGTGCGATCTGTGGACCCCTGGGATCCCCAGACCCCTGGGATCCCCGATACCCCTCCCGCCGGGTCCACAAAGTCAAAATTAGCTCTCTACTGACACTAATGCATTATTTGACTTTTTCACTGTGGTGATAACTTGTACTGATGGTACAAAAGCAACAGTGAACAAACGTGCTGCGCCTTAAGTAGACCTGGCTGAATTCTTTACCACATAGAGTTGGAGTAAAAAAAGTTAAAAAAAAAAAAAAAAAAAGCCAATTTCACCTAAGAATGACTTGAGGGGCACCCGAGGGGTGCATTGGGTTAAGCATCTGACTCTTGATTTTGGCTCAGGTCATGATCTGAATTCGTGAGATGGAACCCAGTATTGGGATCTGCACTGACACCACAGAGGAGCCTGCATAGGATTCTCTCTCTCTCTCAAAATAATAAACTTTTTTGGAAAAAAACACAATGAGTTGAATAATGCAGTAAATATTATTGATTTAGTTAAATCTCAGTTCTTGAGTACACATCTTTTTCATATTCTGTGGAACAAAATGGAAAGTATACGTAAAGGACCCTGCACAGCAAAGTATGCTCTAAGAAAAGCATTTGGGGGCGCCTGGGTGGCGCAGTCGGTTAAGCGTCCGACTTCAGCCAGGTCACGATCTCGCGGTCCGTGTGTTCGAGCCCCGTGTCGGGCTCTGGGCTGATGGCTCAGAGCCTGGAGCCTGTTTCCGATTCTGTGTCTCCCTCTCTCTCTGCCCCTCCCCCGTTCATGCTCTGTCTCTCTCTGTCCCAAAAATAAAATAAAAAACGTTGAAAAAAAAAATTTAAAAAAAAAAAAAAAAAAAAAAAAAAAAAAAAAAAAAGAAAAGCATTTGTGTGAGTTGAGTGGGAGTTGAACTAGGACCTTTTTCATGGAATGCCTTTTTGACTTGGAAGAATGATTGTTAGACAAACTAGGTTTATTCAGATTGGAGGGTGTGGCGGACATTGTTTTAAAAGTAAGCCTGTCACTCAAAAGAAAAGAACCGGTAAGGATTTGTCGACAGTGACAAGATGAGAGCTTTTAATTTGGAAAACTTGTGTCTGCCACATTAAGTTTTAACCATTTACCAATATATTAATACTTTTCTGATGAGATGGTTAGTGGTATTAATGAGGGTGACTGTGTGATATTGTAGAATGAAATACATCGGGTTTTGAAAGATCTACTTGCCAGTGAATCACTGTCTTCCAAACGATCAGTGTGTAGTATTGCACAGTCATGTTATGGGTAAAAGAGCCATTCAAAGAGCCAGTGCAGGTGGGGCGCCTGGGTAGTTCAGTCGGTTAAGAGTCCGACTTCAGCTCAGGTCACGATTTAGCGGTCTGTGAGTTCGAGCCCCGCGTCGGGCTCTGGGCTGATGGCTCAGAGCCTGGAGTCTGCTTCCGATTCTGTGTTGCCCTCTCTCTCTGCCCCTCCCCCGTTCATGCTCTGTCTCTCTCTGTCTCAAAAATAAATAAACGTTAAAAAAAAAATTTAAAAAGAGCGAGTGCATTTTAATGTAGTAGTCAGTATATGGTAAGTTCCTTGATGCGATTTCAGATTCCTTATTATAACGAACCTTTAAGAAACTATTACTTATGAAGTTCTGGTGTTGTATCTGAGAAGAATATCTACAATTATCCGAAAAGATTTTTAAAATTTCCTCCCTTTTCCAACTACATACCTGGGCAAGGCTATATTTTTTTCTGCTTGCATACTTCACCTAAACAAATGTATCTCAGCAGACTGACGGCAAGTGCAGATACGAGGATCTCGCTGTCTTCCAGTAGGCTACACATTGAAGAGATTGCAAAAAATGTAAACAACAATACCACTCTTCTCACTAACTTATTTTGTTTTGGAAAATATAGTCAAACTATGTTATTTATGTTAACATGTAATGAATTTATTATTGTTATTTTTAAGTGAATTAATAGATAAGGACTTGGAAGTTTCTCAGTTTTAATTTCTTATACAGTAAATATTAATAGACACAAACCCACCAAGACAAAAGCTGTTGGGGGTCCTTAATATTGTTTAAGAGTGTAAAGGGGTCCTGAGACCAGAAAGCTTGAGAATTACTGTTCTTATAATTTACCAACTACGCTTTCCACCCAGATCATGATTCCATATCCCATTCCTGATGCTTAAAAACGCAACCTGCCACCTCTCAGTGAACTCAGAATCTCAGAGCAACACAACGTGCTTTGTATCTCGCAATTGAAGGTTTTGTAGTGGGTGCAACTAGGCAGAACTTGATGGCTCTTGGAGCCAAAGACGCTGGACTCGAACCCTACCTGTCTGGTTAACTACCTGTGTGACCCTGAGCAAGTCACCGACCTCTCTGTGCCTGTTTCTTCATCTGTAAAATGAGACGATATTAGTAATAGTCACCTCAGCAATTTTGGTTGTTGGGTGGATTAAATGAGTTAATACATACAAAACACTTAATAGTGCCTGATATGAAGTTAAGTACTACATACGTGTTAACCCTTATCACTGCCATTATACTGAAGAAAAATCACACGCTTCTGGCAAATTCCCTGTTCATGTTTGAGAGCTGAAGGGGCTGAATGTGGAGATCATTTCATCAGCAGAAATATTTTGAATCATTCAAGAACAGTCTGCTCCTTGAAATACCTGGCACCTGTCAGCCACAGCTTACACACACCTGCTTTCCTGAACATCCCTGGTCAACGACTATATCCTGTGTCCCCAAAGTCTCATCCAGGCCTGGTACTGTTTCACGGGGAGAGTTTGTGGGGTAGGTTGGCTTTGTCTGTCTGATTTTGCTTGTCTCGGTGGCTGGAGGTTGTTAATGGCCTTTATTGTGCAAGAGTCAAAGGTGCTAAATAGTCAGCTCCGAGAACCATGGTACCCAAAATGGCTATGGTGCCCCCCTTGAGAAACACTGTACCCCAAGCATGTAGCCAGTCTTCTGTTGGAGCTAACGCCAGCTCAGTTTCATGGCCCCAGACCTGCAGAAAATGATAGACCTTGTAAAGGCTTCTCCACCAGAGTGGTGAGGTGCCTCCAGATGGGGATGATGCCATCTGTTTTCCGCGGCAGGCTGTGGCCTCCAGCAGGCACGCTCAGCAGACAGTGAACCCTGACCACGCTGCCAGAGGGCTGGGAGGGTGTGCTTTTGAAAGTGGACCCCACACCTCTAGCTGGAGCCTTCTGCAGTGACTTTAAGTATAATAAAATGGGAAAGGACAAATGCCAATCACATCAAGAGGCCATCACACCCAGAATATCCGATCAGGGCTGAATTCAGAGATAAATCTATACTTTAAAAAAGAAAGGGTTGATTTTAAGCCCTCTTGCTCCAGATGAAAACTTAAAATATCCCCAAGTAGAAAGTTAAAGGGGAAGGTTCAATGGATCGTCACTTCTGCTGGTCCTTCGTGCGCCTGGGTGGCGGGAAGATGACCTTGTTTGGGGTCCCCGGCTCTGTTCTTCTCAGCTGTGTGACCTTGACTGGTTCCTAAATCCGTCTTCATATAACTGAGGATGAACCATGCCTAATCCTGAAAGTGCCAAGAGGCTGCAACGACACACTAAATGTGAAAGCACCGTGCGAAGTATAAAGGTCTACCTGCTTTTTCTTATTGCGATAATAATAAATCCTGCTTCCAGCCTGCAAGTGGCTAAATGCATATTGGCAGCGTACCTTATTTCTCTGAGACACCAAAGTCAGGGGGAGGGGAGGCGTCACCATTTATAGCTTTCTGTCTACTTAGTATTGAGCAAAAGAAAACATACTCTTTTATTTAAAAAGCCATCTTCCTACATTCCAAGATCAAAATTCCCTTTCCTTTTGGAAGATTTAACACTAGTTATTGCATTGCTGAAAAACCGATGAAGACAACGCATTTTTCCTTATTTGGCAATGTCTCTTGAACAAACAAATGCTATAACAACCGATCTATATGCTGAGAGACTTGAAGAAGTCCCCCTGGCTCAGCTCGTCACAATGAGGTCAAGTAGGACTTAAAGAGATGTCAGACGGTCATTCGCTCCGCCTGGTGCCTAGTGGTCTGGTGTTGAAGGACTCCAGGTACAAAAATGTGCTGTATTCGTCATTCACTCAGCAACCTTCCCTAGGCATACATAATATAGTTAAAAGCAGCTGAGTGAATAATAATTTATAAAATTCACTGCAGCTCACATTTATTGAGCATTTACAATGGACCAGGCTCTTACTCTGGCCTACGGTGAAACCAACCTGCATTTCTTGAAGTGCTGACCTACCTGGCCAGGGGCTAGAGATCCGGATGAATCAGAGACTAGCTCTGTGTTCACAGATGGGAGAAGGAGGGAGATGACTCAAGAATTAAGCACAATGAAGTACTCAAAGGCTGCAACAGGTGTCTGTTCTGAGTGTGGGGAGAACACAAAGCACGATGGCCAGTCAATCTCACCCTTGCATGCTTCCAGACACAGTTGTGAGCCACCACGGAGCCACCACAGAAGAGTGTTATGGCTGCCAAGGGGAAAGAATATCAGCCTTAACATCGCCGGTGGGACAGGACCCTGCCTGTGGACCCCGTCATGTCTTCCTCTTGATAATGGCATTTCTGTGCCTTCATTCCTAGCAGAAGGCTAGTACAGGTCATTGCCTGGCCTATGAGATGGCTCTTTCCTAGTCCTGTCGTTCGCTGTGCCCTTGCCGGTGGGAGCCACACCCTTGCCCTCCTGCTGACCTCGCTGGTTGATCCCAAGGCATCCACAGTTCTGGTCAGGTGTTGCCACATGGCAGGATGAGGGAGGGAGCCAGGAAACCACACTGACTAGGATAGTGACTGAGTTCATAATGACTGAATTTAAAAAAAAAATAATGTTTATTTATTTTTGAGAAAGAGATAGAGTGCCAGGAAGGGAGGGGCAGAGAGAGAGGGAATCCAAAGCAGTCTCCAAGCTCTGAGCTGTCAGCACGGAGCCCAATGTGGGGCTTGAACCCACAAACCGTGAGACCACCACCTGAGCCAAAGTTGGACGCTCACCTGCCTGAGCCACCCAGGCACCCCATAATGGCTGAATTTTTAATGTTTGCCAAGAATGTGTTAAAACTCTGTGTCTCAAAAATTACTGACCTGAATGCAATTACCACATGGGCACACACACATTTCTCACCGCCAAACAGGAATAGGGGACTGTCAAATAAGGGTAGAGAATCTTATTTAAAAATGAAGGGCTCTTGTTTGCCCACAGCTGTTAGGTGCAATTCAGTCAGATCCACTCCATGATCATTATCTGGAATCTACTTCAACTAACCCCTACTTGTCCTTTAGGGGAAGTAATGGATGTTGAAGTGCCTGGAGAGTGAAAAATGTCCTATGCAAATGTCATGCCCCTTTAGCACTCTGCAATTATCTCCATCAACAAAGTTTTTGTAAGCATCTACCTCCTGCAGGGAGGGAATCTTAGGAGATACTGAGGTCCCCAGAATTAGGGCCAGGGCTTACAACTTCAGAAAGAGGAGCTATCCATAGGACCAAATAATTCTTTTCTTTTCCTTTTTAAATTTTTTAATGTATATTTATTTTTGAGAGACAGAGAGATAGCACGAGTGGGGGAGGCCCAGAGAGAGAGGGAGACACAGAATCCAAAGCAGGCTCCAGGCTTCGAGCTGTTGGGACAGAGCCCAACGTGAGGCTGGAACCCATGACTGTGAGATCATGACTTGAGTGAAGTTGGGTGCTTAACCGACTGAGCCACCCAGGCACCCCTCTTTTCTTTTACTTAATCAAAGTATAGTTAACATACAGTGTTATATTAGTTTCAGACGTACGCTATAATGATTCAACAAATCTATACATTCCTCCGGTCTCACCATGATGTGTACATTTGATCCCCTTTATCTATTGCACACATTCTCCCACCCACTTCCCCTCTGGTAACCACCAGTTTGTTTTCTGTATTTATGAGTCTGGCTTTTTTTTTTTTTTTTTTGGTCTCTTTTTTTTTTTTTTTTCGCTTTTTGTTTCTTAAATTCCACATATGTATGAAATCATCTGGTATTTGTCTTTTTCTGACTGACTTACTTCACTTAGCATTATACCCTCCAGATCCACCCATGTTGTTGCAAATGGCAAGATTTCATTCTTCTTTATGGCTGAGTAATATTCCAATATATATTCTATTATCTATCTATCTATCTATCTATCTATCTATCTAGATACAGATAGCACATTTTCTTTATCCATTCATCTATTCATGGACACTTAGGTTGCTTTCGTATCTTGGCTATTATAAATAATGCTGCCATAAACATAGGGGTGCATATATTTTTATCAATTAGTATTTTTCTTTTCTTTGGGTAAATATCCAGTAGTAGAATTACTGGATCATGGGGTAATTCTGATTTTAAATTTTTGAGGAACCTCCAAGCTGTTCTCCACAGTGGCTGCACCAATTCTGCAGTTCCACTAACAGTGCAGGAAGGTTCCTTTTTCTGCACATCTTTGCCAATACTTGTTATTTCTTGTGTTTTTTATTTTAGCCATTCTGACAGGTGTAAGGTGATATCCCACTGTGGTTTTGATTTGCACTTCTCTGATGAGGAGTGATGTTGAGCATCTCTTCATGTGTTTGTTGGCCATCTGGATGTCTTCTTTAGAAAAATGTCTATTTAGGTTTCCTGCCCATTTTTAATCAGATTATTATTATTATTATTGGTGTTGAGTTGTATAAATTCTTATTTATTTTGGATGCCAACCCTTTATGAGATATATCATTTGAAATTATCTTCTCCCATTCAGTAAGTTGCTTTTTTGTTTTGTTGATGGTTTCCTTTACTGTGCAGAAGATTTTCATTTTGGTGTAGTCTCAATAATTTAATTTTGCTTTTGTTTCCCTTGCCTAAGCAGACATTTCTAGAACAATGTTTCTATGGTCCATGTCAAAGAAACGTTTTCTCCTTGGAGTCTTATGGTTTCGGGTCTCATATTTATGTCTTTAATTCATTTTGAGTTTATTTTTGTGTGTGGTATGAGAAAGTGGTCCAGTTTCATTCTTCTGCAAGTAGCTGTCTGGTTTTCCCAGGACCATTTATCAAAGAGACTGTCTTTTCCCCACCGTATATTCTAGCATACTTTGTCATTGATTAATTCACCATATAAGTATTTGTTTATTTCTGGGTTTTCTATCCTGTTCTATTAATCTATATGCCTATTTTTGTGCCAGTACCATACTGCTTTGATTACTACAGCTCGAATCTGTAGCATATCTTGAAATCTGGGATTGTGAGGACCAAATAATTAATGAGTGCTAACGAGTTCTCAAGATAAAACAATGGAACATTACAGACTCCTCGATTAACCAGGAGAATACCTGAAGACTAATGTTTAAATAGAATTGGTACAAATCATACTGACAGGTAAAACCTTTAAATGTCTTCCGGTCTCCTTTTTCTCAGTGTCCAAGCAGGGTCTTAACATACGGTCTCAACACTGAACCAGTCAGAAGTTCTAGTCCATACAAACCTGAAGGTTTTGTTTGCCTCCACCCAGTTTTTTTCTCCACCTGATTTTCTTTAATTAATTTTTCTCATCTACAGTGTCTCTAGGAATTTGGACAGACATGGGATGTAGGTTTCCCTTCGAAGGATGCCTTGTGACTACTCTGCACTTTTCAGGGCAGAAGCCACAAGCCACCATATGGCTTTTGAACACTTGCTATGTGGCTAGTGTGACAGAGGAACTGGATTTGAATTTTATTTCATTTTTGTCATTTTTGAATTGCTCATTTAAGAATAGTCGCTCAATTCAGTTACTGGAAAACTTTTAAGTACGTCTGGGTATGTGAATCAATTTTTTGCAACTATAAATTATACAAAACCTACAGACAGATCAAGTATTTCCAATGAAAATTTAGAGTCCAAATTGAGATGTCTCATAAGTGGAAAATACACATCAGATTTGAAAAACTTGTTTCATGGAGAATTTCTCGCAAATGATTTTCTATTTGATAACATATTGAAATGATAATGTTAGATATTTTGGGTTGCATACCACATTATTGAAATCAATTTCATCTGTTTCTTTTTATTCATTTAATGTGGCCAGTAGAAAAGAAATAATTATGTATGTGGCTGGAATCACATTTCTGTTGGACAGGGTTGCTCTGCCTAATTAATAGTATACATCATGAAGGCTAATTTTCCCATAGAAATAAACATAAAGTAGAGAGGATGCATTCTGTAATAACTGTAGAACTGTTCTGCTTCAATGCTGATTTTTATTTCTCAGCATTATTCCTAATATTTAGAGTAATGCTCCCTCTTAAAACAACTGCCCATTTGGCTTTCTTCAGGTGATTAAGCCAAATTTAGCTCAAGTTCCTGAAGTGCTGACTGTCAGGCTTTTAACTAGCATGGCCTCTTAAAACTTTGGATGGCTTTTATTATAAAACAGAAAATTCTTTGAAGTTTTAATGACACTGCATACTTAAATAATCGCACCTTGGTCACCTGTAGAAATTCAGATGTAGGCACTAACAAATGGCTTTTGTGAATTATCATCTAAGGTTGAATGGCAATAGGATTTGAGTTTATAATTCACTTAGTCACCAAAATTAAAAAGGTATAATCCTTTAAAAATAAAGTTTTATTTTCATAACATAAATTTAATAATCTTACATTGGCACTTTATCAACAGTAAAATAATAATCTTATAAAAGAATAATTATATATTGCATGTTGGGTCATATTATGTCAATATTCTTATACTTTTCTAATTAGAATATTAAAATTCACACAAAACGTAATACACTGTGTTTATTTCCCTGAAACTGGGAGGACAGCAAACTTGGGTTGTGAAAGGTACAAATAAAGCGACCTAAGGAGTTCTGCTTCTGATGTGCGTAGGCTTCTCACACATGACCCTCTCACAATACCCTTAACCCTGGAAAAATAGCTCCCCCCTCCCGAAGACCTGAAGCCTGGGGAGTGACAGATTTTGGAGGGGAGCAGAAAAAGCTACTAAAAATGGGTGAGTTCTCTGATTTTTAATAATTCTTAAAAACGGTGATAAAATTCACATGACATAAAATTTATCATCTTAACCACTTTTGGGTGTATAGTTCAGTATTACTAAGTGCATTCAAGAGTTTTCTGTTTGTTCCCTTGCCCTGAGGGCAGTCACAGTCCTTGTGGAACAAGGGGCTAAAACTCTGATTTCTATCAGATGAGCGGGCCATCTTTCTGGCCAGATGAACAGCACTTCTGGAAGGTGAGGGAGGACTCTTGGAGAGGAGCCAGCCAGGGAAGGGACAGCCCAAACTGTGTTTCAAATACCCAAGTCTCTGGCCGGCCCCAGAACTGTGCATGTAGGGGACAGACTGAAAGCCAACTGCACTGAGATCTGAACTACGGTCCATACGAGGCAAGAGAGAATTTATAGTTTGAACTGAAGTAAGTGAGCTGAATTGCCTGTTAAAACAAAACGTCAACCGTTTTGAAGGAATCCGACAATCCAGTGCCATCTTGGCCCAATGTGCAAAATATCCAGGATATAATCTAAACTTAATTGCCATATGAGGAGTCAGGAAAATGTGACCCTTTCCCGAGGGAAAAGACAACAGGGCCCAACCCCAAGATAGCTCAGCCATTTGTATTTTCAAACAAGTATACTATTTATTCTTATAAGTACGCTCAAGGCTATAAAAGAAAATATGCTTAGAATGAAGGAAAAGATATAAATCTCATCAGACAAATGCAACATAGAAAAAGTAATCTAGTACAAATTCTATAATTAAGAGAGATAATATCTGGGATGCCTGGGTGGGTCAGTTGGCGAAGCATCTGACCCTTGATTTTGGCTGAGGTCATGATCTCATGACCAAGAGATCTGCTCTGGGTGTGGAACCTGCTTGAGATTCTCTCTTTTTCTCCCCCTCTGCCCCCTCCCACTCACACATGCTCTCTCAAAAATAAATAAATAAATAAATAAATAAATAAATAAATAAATAAAGTAATATTTGAAATAAATTACTCACTGAATGGACTTGATAGAATAGGTAAGTGAATGTGTGATAAATCAATATAAAAGTATCCAATTTGAAGAAAAGAGAAAATAAAGACTGCAAGGAAAGAAACAGAGCTTTGATGACCTGTAAGAAATCTGAAGTAGAAAGAGAAAAAATATTGAAGAAAAATGTAACCTCAGGGACGTATGGGTTGATATCAAAAAGTCTTACATAATAAGTCATTGGAGTCCCAGAAAGAGAAGAGAGGGAGAATGAGGCAAAAATAATATTGAAACAAACAATGGCTGAGACCTTTCCAATTTTGGCGAAAGACATGTATTTACATGTTCAAAAAGCCAATAAATCCCAAGGGAAATAAATATGAATGAAACTATACCTATCTACCATAAATCTGAAGATAAAGAGAAAGCAGCCACAGAAAAACTGGCATTAAATACATGTGAATGACTGCACACTGATCAGAAACCATGGAAGCTATAGGATCCCTGCGTTTAAGGGACTAAAAGAAAAAAAAAATCTATTAGCCCATAATTCTAGAACAAGAAAAATGGCCTTCAAGAAAGAAGGTGGAGTGAAGATATTTTAGTTCATCTCCACCAGACTGGTCTGTAAGAAATGTTAAAGGAATTTTTTTTTTTTTTTACTAGCAAAAGAGAAATGATATTAGGAAAACATGAGTCTTCAGGGATAAAGGAAGATCATCAAGAAATGTAAGTATCTAGGCAAGTCTAAGAAACTATTTTTCTCCTCCTATTTCTTTAAAATATATACATGATTGTTTAAAGTAAAATTACAACATTGTGTGCGTGGCTTATAATACATATAACACACGAGCACTATAGCATAAAAGATGGCAAAAGAGAGGTGGTAAATGTATCTATATGGCTGCAGTGTTTCTGCAGTTTGTACAAAGTGGTAAAATACCAATTCTAGGAAGCCTGTGAAAATTTATAGATCTATACAGAGAGCAAGTAACCACTAAAAATAAAGGAAAAGAGGTATAGCTAAAAGTCAGTGATAAACCAAAGTGGAATTCTAAGAATATTCAAACAATCCCAAAGAAGGCAGGAAAGAAGCAACAACAGAGAAACAAGTATGGGAGGTTAAACAGGTAACAAACAATAAAATAGTATATCTGAATCCAACCACATCAAGAATTACATGAAACATTCCAATAAGAAGGCAGAGATTACCGGAATAAAAATGTAAGCAATAACTATATGGTGCTGTCTACAAGAGATGCACTCTAGGTATAAAAACACAAATAGGCTAAAAGGAGTAGGTAGGAAAGATACCTGATACAATGGTAAGCACAGGAAGGCAGGAGGCAATTAATTAATATCAGATGAAACTGATGTCGAACAAATAATGTTGCCAAAGAAGGGCATTTTATAATTACAAATGGAAGAGATAACTATTATAAAAGCACATGCATCTAATTACAGAGCCTCAAAACATGAAGCAAAAATGGACAAACTTAAAGGAAGAAATAGACAATTCTGCAATCATAGGAAAATTTTAGTAATTGATAGAATAAGAACACAAAAAAAACAATCAATAAACTCACAGGTAACGTAAACAATGCTGTCAACCACTTTGTCCTAACTGATATTTGTCGACCATTACGTCCAGCTGTAGAATGCACACTCATTTCAACCTCACATGTCATGTTCACAAAGACCATGTATGGGCCATAAAATGACCCAATGAATTTAAAAGCTGAAATCCTAGAGTATGTTCTCTGACCATAATGGAACTGAATTGGAAATCAATAACATTTAACTATATGCAATCTAAAGAAAGCCCAGATATTTGGAAATTAAACAATACACATTTAAATAATCCATGCACAAAGAAGAAATTGAAAGAGAAATAATTAAAACTGAAAATATTACAAATCAAACATATTAAAATTTGTGAAATGCTGTTAAATTGGTGCTTAGATAAACACCGATAGCTTTAAATGTATCTATTACAAAAGAAGAAAGAGCTAAAATCAAGAAGGTCCTAAAAGAGTAAAGCAAATCCAAAGTGAGTTAAGGAAAAAAAAACCCCTGTTGATTATTACCATATTTAAATCACATATTAGATCATTTAAAATTTTTTTGTAGAAGATCTTCCCACAGGCCCAGATGGTTTCTTTGGTTTCTATCACACATCCAAAGAAGAAAAACACTAATCATATATCATTTTGTTTTTAAGAAATAGAGGAGGAGGGAATGTTTTCTCCTTTTCAGAGGCTGGCATTACCCTAATACCAAAAACTGGCAGAGACACTACAAGTGAAAAAAATTACAGACCCCTGTCTGTCATGAACATAAACACAAAAATCCTCAACAATGTATTAGCAAATTTAATCCATCTCTATAAAAAGGATTATGACTAAGTAGAATTTAACCCAGAAACCCAAGTTTCGGTCAATGTAATTTACCATACTAACAGGAGAAAGGAGAAAAACCATATGGTCCCTTCAATAGATGTAAAAAAAAAAAAAATTCGCCAAAATTCAAAATGCATACCCAGTAAAATCTCCCAGTAAACTACAAATAGAAGAGGAGTTGTTCAAACTGATAAGGGGCAACTGTGATAAATTTACAGCTAACATCATATTAATGGTGAAATATTAGATCCTTCCTTCCCAAGGTCAGGAACAAGGCAGGAAGCCTGTCCTCACCACTTGATAGTTCTTGAGTGCATATTATGTGCTAGATACTTCGCCGGTGGCTTTAGAGAAGAAACCCTTTGTGCAAGGACCAAATTTCCTCCCATTACAGAGATGAGCATGTTGGCGCACAGGGAGGGGAGACTTGCCCAGTGTCATAACGTAATCGTAAGCCACGATTTAACTTCTGATCTCCCGGACTTCAGAGCATGCCTCTTCATCACAACTCTTTTCTCAGTAGCATGGCGATGATTATTAAAGGGAGCTAGACGCAGAGTAGGAGCTTCTGGGTCTGGCTTCTTCACGCTTTCCCCTCTCAAAGGCCGAGGGGCAAAAACCATGGCCTGTGCTTGTCAGGCCGGAGCCTGGCAGACGCAGCAGGCTCACTGGTGTGTGGTCTCCAGGAGACGCAAAACAGCCCTGCCTGATTTATGTGCCTCCATCAAAGGCGCCATGCTGTCCATCAATAGGAATATTCAAATTATAATGGTATTTCGCTACTAAAAGGGAGTCTGATTGGCTCATTTTCATTATTTAGAGGCAGTTAATTAAAAACCCAGCCGATATTTATTTTGCTCCTTTCACATCACCAGTGATTTCTGGCTGCTAGGCTTTCACAGCATTACAGTTTTATGACTTGACACGGCTTATAGCGGGTTTCTTATGGTTGTGTCTCCCATTACTTTAATTTCAAGCATGGCATTAAAGCGCTGTAAGATTTCAGCCATTACTGGTAAGTGTGAACCCATCGTGGCACCCGTCTTTATGAAAGAACAGACTTTATGGGATCATACTCTAGGGAATGGACGTAGGTTCCTTCTACAGGGAGAGTATGAGGGTTCAGCTTTTGAGCAGGTGAAAGATTGACCCCAACTGTTCTACTGCCCAGTAGCAGGTAACCTTAATGCGAGGCCCATTCAGATATTTCATTATCTCCTAATGATCGAGAAGGAGTTACTATGCCCAAAAATGGCCCGTGTCAACGGTGACATTTCCAAGAAAGCTAATGTTTTATTTCTCAAGAATCATGCTAATTTTGCAATTCACTCTATAAACTATCTAAATACAATATGACATTAACATTGTTTACCTTTGCGTCTTTGAATAGAATTAACTTTACAAGAAAATGTATCATGTTTATCTGGTGATTCCATACCTGCTTCAGGCAGAGAGAAGCCTTGCTTTGAAACTGTTGCTTGAAGGTTAACTTATCAAGGAGCCAACTGGTGATTAATACTCAAGGTTTATAATCTGTAAATTAAGGAGGAACTAAAAACACTCTCTTTTTTAGAGCCAAAACAGGCTCTTTGCAGTTTACCTGCAAACAGAAACCCGTGGAAACAGAAAGGCTTGCAAGCTGCCCAAATGAGAGATTAGTAAGTAGCTGTTACTGCCATTTGCAGTCTTTGTTGCCAAAAAAATGAGGGGCGCCCGGGTGACTCAGTTGGTTAAGCATCTGGCTCTTGATTTTGGCTCAAGTCATGGTCTCCCGGTCATGGGATGGAGCCCTGTGTAGGGCTCCATGCTAAGCATGCCAATCCTGCTTGGGATTCTCTCTCTCCCTGTCTCTCTGCCCCACCCCCTCTCACTCATGCTCTCTCTCAAAAGAAAGACAAAAAGAAATAGCCATCCTAGCTGCTCTTGGCCAACTAACGAAGAACACTTCTTTGTATTGGGAGAACTCCTATAGAAGCTTCAAAACCCAGTTTAAGCATTACCTCTTTTGAGGAGCCTGTGCAGGCTTCTCAGGCTGAGATAGCAGCTCTCCCCTGCCTCATGCTTCCGTGGCTCCCTGCACATTTCCTCCTGCATTGTCAATTGTGTCCACACATATTTTTTCCTTTTAGAGGTCCCAGAGGCAAGAATCTGTACTTACTCATCTCCTTGACTTTACTGCCCAGTTTAAGGCCTGGCTTAATAGAGGTGGTCAGGGAATTCTTGCTGGATGTCAAAGAAATAAAGTCTCAATCAATTCAAAGGAGTGTGGTATGATGGTTAATACCAGAGTCTTGGAATCAGAAATGACTTGTCTTCAAGTATGAGCTCCGACTTTCCTAACGCTGCGATCATTGGCCAAAATGCATTAACTTCTCTAAAGTTCAGTCTCGTTGTCCATTAAATGTGAACAAAAACAGAACCTACTATCTTGGGCTATTATGAAGTTTAAAATCAACAAGTTTAAAATCAGCAGGCTGGCACGGAGAAAGGGCACAGTAATTGCTAACTCAGTGGTAGCTCCTCGTGCTGAAGCTGACACTCATTTTCTCCTGATTGTGACCTCACAAGAGAGAAAGAGCCTCTGAGAGGGTTACCATGTGGTGTCAGAAAGATCCCAGCAAAGCCATCACTAAGACTCTGCTTCCAGGTTTCTCTTTGCCAGCGGTCACACCCCACCTCCTTCAAGCAGCCTCATTTGCAGGTCTGCTTAGCCCCTGTCCCAGACCCCCGCTTGCTTCTGGGGCCCTGAACGGTGAGCCCCTGCGGTGGACAGCTGTTCCAAGTACCAGGGATCCTCTCATGTCTGCCCGCCTCCCTGTACTTATCTTTGTAACTTACTTCTTCTGAGCTGATTCCACTGCTCTGTCCTTCCCCAGTTCGCCACGGACACTCTCACGCTGCCTGCATGATCTCCCCCAATGATCCTGCTGTCAGGGCGTAGTCACCCCATTTGGCAGATGCGTCATCGGAGGCACAGAGCAACTGAATGCCTTATTCACACCGGGATCTGGCCCCACGTTTTCCCAGTCCTGGTACTCAAACTCTATGCCAAGCCACCTCCTTGTATAGCAAAGCCTCTGGAATCGATGAACAACCTGCAGGTACACAAGACCTCATATTTCCACTCCCTGACAAGTTTTGCCCATAATCCATATGCTGTGCTGAAGTTCCCAAATGTTCAGGTGGGGAACCCCAAAGAGGCAGAGGCATATTTTAAATGTTTAATTCAAATTAAGGCTGGTGTCAGGAAAATCCATATTTTGAGCCACAGAAGAAAGAGAAATGGCAGCCCAATCAATATTACAGAAGTATATGGACTCTTTTACTGTTCTATCAATTCCTGGAGCTAATAAGTCAGCATCTCAGGGGACAGCTTCGGAGTTTAAAACAAAAGTTCAGAGGCTGCTGCCTGTCAGGCATGATTCCAGCTTTCGTTCTGATCAAGGTGAGTAGGAGATGAAGGGCCTTCTCACACATGGCCCAGACGACCCCCGGGCACCTCTCATCAACACCGGGACGGCTGGGCTGATAACAAGCACCTCCGCCGTGGCCGGCTAATTCTTCATCTCCTTGTCATCAATACTGCTGGCAAAGCCCCCACAGAAGGCACACAGATTAAAATGTTAAATCAAATTCAGAAGAGAAATTTGAAAATCAATTTTAGGTTCCCGAAGAAAAGGCCAGGGAGGATAATTAAGACTCGTAGCTCCCAGGTTCAGCTGCTTTATTTTCTAATTCTGGAGCAAAATAAAACCATTATTTTCCAAGGAATCGGCTGGAAGAAGAATGCAATGGTAGAGCAGCCTCCGTGACTGAGAACCAGGGTGGCCGAGACGCTCCCAGTTCACGGACAGGCACTCCAGCGAGCCACCCTATCAGCTGACGAACTTGGGACGCTCTCTCATTTTCTTTTCCTGTACCTTTTTTCCCCCCTTGGCAACAGAAAGCCAATGCAAATGTGAAAGGTTGGCTGCTTCCAAGTTTACAGTAAATAAGTTGAAAGAGCTGTAGATTACCCAGGCCCCGGTGTCAGGAGCTAATGCATTCTCAATGTAACCCATTTGCAGCAGAGCCAAACTCTGCTTTGACATTTTCCTTCGCTGCACACGGATATTTGTATTATCGGTGCTTTGCTCTTGCTCTCATTTGCCTATTGTGATTCACACGGACCAGCAATGCTAATAGGATGCTTCATTTCCTCCGTGGGCCAGTGCAGGATAAATCACAGCTTCGTGATCCATTTCACCGTACGGTAAATACCCTTATGCTGCTGCTTACTTTCCATGCAAAACCTACGTGAATGCAGTTCACTTTTAAGCTACCCAGAAATGCAAAGAGAGAGAGAATTCCTCCCTCTCTCAGTAGGGGGTATTTGTAGAAGACCTAGAAGAATTTAATTCCCTGGCTCCCAGCAGCGAAGGTCACATAATTATGTCATCCCCAGTGAGCTCCAGAATTTGGCATACCCCAGAAGAGGAAAATTGACAGAAGGAGTCATTTTCGCAGCTCCCCGGAATTATTAATGTCTCTACTGATTGGGAAGTCTGCACTGCATGTTTCTACACAAATTTATCGGCAGTGGTTTTTCAGTTTTTCATCTTGCTTCAGCTTCCCGAATGGTATTTGGCTTAGAACTTCCATGACAAGCTTGGAGTTCAACTACTTCTATCTTTTGTTACTTGTATTCTCCCGGCCAATCACACTTCATGCATGGGATATTAGGAATCACGAATGCACACCTATTCCATACTGGACACTGCAGAGGAGGCAAAAGGAATGGGACTCCATCACTGTCCTGTAAGCTGCTATCTCCTTAGGAAGAGGAGCTGGGTGTACAGGGAACCCGAGGGCTTTAGACCAGAGAAGAAAGATTCAGAGCTCTTACGCCAATATTTCTCAACCTCAGGTTTTCAAGGATCACCTTCGTGATTTTGGCTAGAGTTGAGGAAGACTTGTGATATTTTTACTTCATAATTTTTTTTTTTTAAATTTTTTTTTTCAATGTTTATTTATTTTGGGGACAGAGAGAGACAGAGCATGAACGGGGGAGGGGCAGAGAGAGAGGGAGACACAGAATCGGAAACAGGCTCCGGGCTCTGAGCCATCAGCCCAGAGCCCGACGCGGGGCTCGAACTCACGGACCGCGAGATCGTGACCTGGCTGAAGTCGGACGCTTAACCGACTGCGCCACCCAGGCGCCCCTTAGTTCATAATTTTAACCAGATTTGATTGTTTCTACTTCAAATAATTTCTAAAGAAGACTTTATTGCTATTGTTTGGAAAACAACACAAGCAGCCACAAAGAGAGAAAGCACTGTTTATGCATTATTTCTAGTTTGACGGCTTTACCCTCACAGTGAGGAAATAGACATGTGTCCATTTCATTAAAATGGAGGATAAATACAACAGAGAGAAGAGGGGAGGGAGCAATTAATCAACTGTAGGGGTAAGGGAAGGCTTCCTGGAGGAGGAGATTCCTAAACTGGGCTAGAAGGATAACTAGGAGTTCATTAGGAAGACCAGAAAACCCTTCATACTCCATTGTGGTCTTACTTGTGTCTAGAACCAGCTGAATTGTCTTGCTGTTAATTTACCTGCTGTTGTCTCTGGAACATGCAGAGACAGCACCTTACTGATTATCCAACATGGACATCAAAATCTATTTGCACCAACACTTTTCAAACTGCTTAGGCTGTTGCAGACATGCTCTGATCATTCCTCTTGTGAAACAACTCTAAAATGTTGCCTGTTTTCACATGCAGCATCTCTCATATGCTTTGATTATTGTGATTTAAGGTTTATTTATTTAAATGGTTATTTATTTTTGAGAGAGAGAGAGCACAAACTGGGAGGGGGGTGGGCACAGAGAGAGAGAGGAAGACACAGTATCTGAAGCAGGGTCCAGACTCTGAGCTATCAGCACAGAGCCCAATGCAGCTTGAACTCACAAACTGAGATAATGATCTGAGCCAAAGTCAGACACTTAACTGACTGAGCCATTCAAGTGCCCTTATTTATTTAATTTGAGAGACAGAGAGAGAGAGAGAGAGAGAGAGAGAGAGAGATGAATGAGTGGGGGAGGGGCAGAGAGAGGAGAGAGAGAGAATCTCAAGCAGGCTCCATGCTCTGTGCTAAGCCTGACAGGGCTCAATCCCATGACCTTGAGATCATGACCTGGGCTGAATTCAAGAATCAGACTCAACTGACTGAGCCACCTGGGTGCCCTGTTGTGATTTATTTTAAAAACCACACCACGGCTACTCTCCTTCCCCAGGTTGTGATTCTCTGCTAGGGTCAGAAGCCCAGCCTCTCTAGCTTGCCAAGAACTTGCCATGAACTAAAGGGCACTGACCTCAGGAATGCCTGGAGATTTGGTTGTGGTGACAACCCTGAGCTGAAGAATCTATTCGCTGGTCACCTGGTAGGGGATAATCCCCCAAAGCCTTTTGCTTGGGTTTCCCTCATTTCTCCCCTTGGGGGAACACAATCATTTCACTGTTCTCACAGAGCATGTGTGAAGTAGGCTTGAAAACATGGAGTTTATGCCAAGGATAGCAGCCTCTGGTGTTTCCTCTTGGTGCAACACCATGTGTTTGTAGAACGTAGGTTTTTAATAGGGTTATGCCATTAACCTGAGCCCCCAAGGAATGAGGCAGAGCACAGACCACAGACACAAAGGTAGTGGTGGCTGCAGGGGTGCTTGCCAACTTCCACGAAAATGAATCAACTGCTTTCACAAATCGCATTGATTAAATATCACTCGGTTGAAAGTAGAAGCTATGAGTCATTCATTTTCCCCAAAGGATCAGCTTCTCTCAGTCTTATGAGGCCACATCTCGTCTGGGGAAGCAGTGTCTTCTGTTTCCATCCATTGGATAACCACAAAATAGTCCCCAATACCTTCTCAGTGTGCAAGACCTTAGCTGGGTGGGAGGTAGTCCACGGAGAATAAAACTGACAGAGACCCTGCAGTCTGGGACCTGGTCTGATGGAAAACGGCAAATATAAATGACTAAACACAAGACTGAAGATATGGTTATAAGTTGGGTTAATTGTTAGGAATGGAATAAACAGGAAAATAACTGGGGGAGGGGATGAGTGAGTAAAGAACGAAAAAGAAATGAGATAAACTGGGGAATGGGTAAGGAGGGTGGAGGGTAGCTGCGTAGTGTATTTTAGGTAGAAGAAACAATAGTGCGAAGGCCCTGAGATAGAAGGGTACAAACTTCCACTTGGGGAACAGAAAGAGTCTGAACATGGTGGTGTCAGTGGCAGGAGAAGAGTTAGAGAGGTAGGAATGGACATATCATGTTTTTCCAATTCAAGGCTCTCTAGTCTGACCCCAAATTTATTCTTTGAGGACCCCTTCCTTCCTCCCTCCCTTCCTTTCGAGAGAGAAAGAGCACAAGCCAGGGAGAGGGAGAAAGAGAATCCTAAGTAGGCATGGAGCCCTACGCGGAGCTTGATCTCGTGACCATGAGATCATGACCTGAGCTGAAATCAAAAGGTGGTCATTTAACTGACAGAGCCACCCAGATGCCCCAGGACCCCTTGCTTTCTTATACCCAGCAGGACGCAGGGCAAATGTGGCCTCTGTGAGGTTGTTTAAAAATGGCAAGCTCCAACTGCTGATTCTGCAAACTTTGATACATCACTAGCCCTGTGTCTGGTCCTACACTCTTCCTTGCTTGGACACCTAGCTGGTCATTCTGGCAGACCTCTGCTGACATGCCACCCTTGGACCCTCTACAGTGTGGAGCTAGCTAGAGGTGCAGGGTCAGCCCTGGTTGGCTCAGGCCAGACTCTCCCCTGAATGGAATGCCTATGTGGCCTGGAAGCGGTAGCTTCATAACAATGATGAGAAAAAATCATCTAAAATCAGCTAGGTGTCATGTTGCATGCTTTACACATATTACGTCCTATAGACCTTGCGATGACCTTGGAGTTAGGTGTTCTTTTTAACTTCTGTTTAACAGAGTAAGAGGTGGCCGAAGTTTGGAGAGGTTTTGTGATTACCAAGGTTATACACTTAGTGGGTGGCTGAGTCAGCCTTAGAAATCATTGTAGACTGAACTGTGTACCCGCTCCACCCCCCCCCCCCCCCGCCAAAGACACCTTGAAGTCCTAACTTCAGAAGGTGAGTTTATTTGGAAATAGGGTCTTTATAAAGGTAAGCGAGTTAAGATGACATCATTAGGGTGGGCTCTAATCCAATATGATGGTGTCCTTATAAAAAGGGGTTAATTTGGACACAGAGATAGCTATGCACAGAGGAAAGATGCTAACACAGAGCAGAAGGTGGCCATGTGACTGGGGAGATGCATCCACAAGCCAAGGAATGCCAAGGATGGCCAGCCAATGGCCTGGTTGACATCATGATTTCAGATTCTAGCCTCCAGGACAGTAAGACAACATATTTCTGTTGTTTTCAGCCACCCAGTTTGTGGCACTTTGTTATGGCAACCCTGGGGCACTAATATAGAAACCAAGCCTGAGGCAGATAGACTCTTTCTGAGCCACAAAGCCTGTGACCACATTTTCCCTCTGCTGCCATTGAAGTCCACCTTGGTCCTATGTGGGAGCCTTGGAGGCTGAAGAAGGAGAGAAGGTCTTGGAAGGAATGTCTGGTCCAGCCATGGAAGTTCTCATATCTGTGTCCCCTTCTGCTCCATTACTTCTGTGTGAGCAGATGTGGTTCTAGCATACAGGGAAGCTCCGAGTGTGCTTGTTAAGTACATGAGGAATTATGCATCAGAGTCGGCCACAGAGGCCTAGCCCGTGAGGCACAGACTGGGGGTATTTGTGGAGGGGTTGGGGTCGAGAGTTTACTGCAGATGCTTAACTAGGTTTCCTGCCTCTGCCCAGATTTTCTCAGGAGGAAAGAAACTACTCCTTGTCAGTGTTTCTAAAAGTTGGAGAAATTTCAGAATTAAAAAAAGAAATTCTTAAGTACTTCAATAAAAGGGCTATAAATATATCTGTTATTTCATTGTTATGTGCTGTCCCTTGAGGGAGCCAATCTGATAAGCATTCCAATTTACAACTGGCTGGACAAGGCTTGGAACACACATGGATATGTCGTTTGGCCATCTCAGGAAACAGGGCCAGGCCGTGGTGAGGGCCCTGCTCCCTCTCCAGCAGGGAACCCCCACAGGGGCTGATTTTGGTGGCCTTGCCTGGCTCTCTGACAGGCATGCACTCCCAGCTGCCCCTCACAAACATTTCTGGCTGTCCCCAAAGCCCAGCATTGTCAGAGTGGGCTCAGTGGTCAGTCACACACACTGCTGTCAGGCGGGGTGATTGAACGGGCCCCAGATGGCTCTGATTCCAACAGCAATAGGCCTGGCAGTGCCTGAAATCCCACCACTAGAGTCTATCTGGGCTTGGATCATCCATGCTGGCATTTCCTGATGTTACTTTTGTTTCATTTTCCATTTTTATCTTTATGTGCAGTAGATAAAATTTAGAAATATAAAAAAGTTAAAAAAAAAGAATGATAATCCTACCTCTGGGAAGCAATCAAAAGTAACTTTTAGGCATATTTGCTTCCAATTTTCTTCCAGTGCACTTTTTTTAAATAGCAGAGATCATGTTTTATGTACAATTCTGTGTCTTACATCTCTGTTTCATATCATAAGAGTGTTTTCCTAGCTCATTAAAGACTCTTTGCAAGCACTACTTTAATGGCTACATACTATTCCATTCTATGGATATAGCTATCATATATGATTGGATCCAAGTGATTGAAATGTAGGTTGTTTTGGGGCGGAGGGCAAAGGGAGAGGGGGAGAGAGAGAATCTTAAGCAGGCTCCAGCCCAGTGCAGAGCCTGACACAGGGCTTGAGATCAAGCCTTGAGCTGAAACCAAGAGTTGGATGCTTAACCAACTGAGCCACCCTGGAGCCCTGTAATATATAGTTTTAAATATTGGCAAATTATGATGAATTCTTGGAAGTGGAAATACTAAGTCAAAGGGCATAGATATTTTAAAGTTCTTGTTGTGTTTTACTCTTTTACTTAAGATGCAGCTTCCTGCTTCTCCCTTCTCACCAGGAGGACACATTTTATCATTAATGCTCCTCTGCCCTAATGACAGCCTCCCAGGACATGGAGAAGCCTTCCCAATTGTGGTGTGGACCCTGGCTGAATGACTATCCAAAGACCCCCGGCAAGTTTCAGCCAAAGAGCTACTCTGAAGAGTCATTGTTGCCTCCTTCCCACTCCTGGCAACCTCCACATGACCTTGACCTCCCTGGGATCAGTCCCCATTGACACTCTGGGAGTGCATCCTTGTCAATATGGTCCTGGGACTGTCTGCTTGTTTTTGGGCCAGGCTGGTGCCCAAGACTATGAGCAAGAAACAGCAGGCTCCTGCTTGCTAAATGAGATGATCTCAGCTCCTGTTGGCAGACACCCAGTAGCAACTAAAGGGGAAAAGTGACCCATCATTGCTTCTTCCTTCCCCCAGAATGTGGCAGCCCTTTGGGGATTTTCAATTAGCACCTCACTCTCCAGGCAGCAGGGTGGGAATAGAATGGAGTGGGGCAGAATATGCTCACAGGGGAAACCTAGCTGCTAAGCTAATGTGGACAGTCAACATTGACCACTGAAGACTGCAGGCCTCAAGTGCATTTCAGCAGGTAGCAGGCTCAGGCTGTGATTTAAATCACAGTGATTGTGGCAGGAAGGCCAGGAGGGGAAAGCCATCTATAAATGAGCATCTAGTATACATCAAACACTAAATGTGGCATTTCATGTATATTAGCATCCTTAATGTTGTCTACACTCCTGAAAGCTAGCTATTTTACCAAATTTTAGAGAAAAATAAATTGGAGTTCGAAGAAGTTACGTGACTCACCTAAGGCCACAGAGCCAGTAAGCGACCCTCAGGCTTCAGACACAATCTGTCTGCTTCCTACACTGATGCTCCTTTTAGGTACTAGTGTCTAAAGAAGCTTCTCCTGGTGGACTCTCAAGGCCTCCCTGCTGCTTCTCCCACAGCCAGGTTCAAATGTACAACAGGGTCCTCATGCCAGTGAACAAAGTCTAGGTCCCAGGTCTCTAGCAGACAGATTATATAGCCCCAAAGACAGATAAACAGAATTACGGCATTTCCAGTCCCACCTTTCCTAGTTCTAGCAGAGAGCTCTTAGTCTTTGGACAGAGTCCATTAAGTCAGGAGGTTGTAGGCACTGGCTTTATACAGCTTGAGTGTGTAAAGTGCCTGGAACATAACACCTATGAGCAGATATTAGTTCCCTTTTCCCATTAGGGTCAGATGGCTTTGCGGTTCACTCATCAAATATTTACTAAGCATCTACTGTATGGCATCCAGAGTACTTCCTATATAGGTCTGCTACCAGGAGAAAGGAATTAGGGAGCACTCACAGCAGCAAGAGATGTTCTTTCCCATAAGTCCAACTGGCAGGAATGTTGTTCCTTTTGGCTTTAAGAATTCATCAAGAAATGATGATAAAACATTCCCAAACCCAGTTCACAGATCTTTCATTATGTCTTTTTCCAAGGAGTCTCATGAGTATGCTACAAATAACCTGGTGGCTTATTTCAATGAAACTGAGACATTGCTCTCTTGTTGGCACATTTTGCCAAGTGTTCTGGGGTTGCACAGTCTGGATTTACAGGACACCTCCTCATAGAGACTGTAAAGAATGTGATATGAAAAGCCAACTTTGTTGCAACATTTGAAAGCAAAATCCAGGTAGGATTTGCCTCTTGGGAAGGGGATTTGGAATTTTGGCCAGTTATCTACTAGATAATTCAGCTAAGTATTTTTAAACTCGTTAGTTGAATATGTAGTTGAAGAAGGAAGAGATGGAGGGATGATGCATAAGGAAGGGGAATCTATGGGAGAAAGTTATGATGTTATCCCAGGATTATCTGGAAGGAGAAAAGCATCCAGCCTCCCTCCCATCCCTGCCCATCACTGCCCTTAGGTGGGGAAGCTGCCTGACAAAGTCTAGAAGGCACAGCCTTGAGTGAGTACTACTTGCTGCCATCCTGATGGCTAACACTGATGGGGGGGGGGGGTTAGGGTTGGAAGTGGAAAACTGAGCCAAGGTGAACTGCAAAATCAGATCCTCTCTTCCTGGTATTTGGCAGAGGTTAACAGAAGCTAATCTGTTACATGGTAGTAGGTTCTGGACTGGAAGGCATGCAGACTGGAGCTTGGTGGTTAGGCTGGGTCCTGAGAAAGCAGACCTGCACTATTTGGAGAGGGTGCATGAACCAGAAGAGCAGAGAGAAAGAAACCAGCATCACCAGATTGGGAGACAGATGGAGAAGGCAGTTGCTGGTGATAATTTTCCATTTCTAATGAGCCTTGAATATCCTTATTACACTTCATTTCTTTGATACTTGTATTCTTCCAATAAGTCTTCGCTGCATGGAGTTAGCCTGAGTGGCTTGCTGCCTCTGGCCACTCGCGATGTCCTTTCTAAGACACTGGACAGCCCTCACAATCGGCTTCTGCACAACTCTGCTTCAAACTTGCTATTTTGTAATGAGAGAGCATAAAAGCCAACAAACAGTATGCTACCAACAAAAAGATGAATCAAGGCAAAAGTCATTAAAAAAAGCAGAAAAGGCAAATAACAAGGCTGAAATAAAAATGAACAACATAACAATAAAGCTCCAAATAAAAGTTGAGTATGATGAAAGAAGTAGATAAAATATGAGCCACGGATAAAAGTAAAAGTGAGATCAAAGAAAGCCATTAAATTGTCATCAGCTGAGAACAATTAAAATACAAGAAACAAAGAACAAAGTGAATACTGAAAGAATATAATCTACAAACTATAAAACTGGGATAATCAGGCAATAAAACAAAATGGATAAGAAGATAGAGCTCATCTGGTCCTGGGGCATATGCCAAAGGGTGGAGTTTCCAAGAGCGAAGACTGTCAGGGCCTTTGTGCTGGGGCACAGGCCTCCCACCACTGTCTTCTCATGGCAAGGGGTCCCCGAGCAATGTTCTCTGGAGACAGACCCCAGCTGCTGGAGAGCGGGACATGCATCCTTGCCTCTTCCCTTTTTCCTTCTCTCCTTCAATGTGGGCCTCCTTTCCATGCCAGCCCCCTTGTTTAATGCACCAGAGTGAGATCGCAGCCAGATCAGCTGCTCTTCCTCAGCCCCTCCACTACATTCTGTGAACAGCAAAGAGCAGTGCCCATACATATAGTCCATTAGGGAGTCCAAGTGTCAATATCTAGCACCATACCCTGCCTGCTAGATGGAGAAAGGGAGGCAGAAGGCTAAAGGCCTTGTCTGTCTGAAATTCTGCAAAATGCATAGAAGTTTTGGGTTGGGCTGATATGGCCAGAGGAAATCACTGGGTCAAGAGAGTTGTTTGTGAGCACCTGACCTCTCCTTCCAACCCTCGCCAGGGTACTGAAAAGGGTCCAACGGCCAACATCAGTCAGGCAATATTGAGATATACTGTCTGTCATATAAGTTTGTCTTATATGTCTGACATATAAGCTGTCATATATGTCTGACATATAATCTGTCAAAGAGCTCCTTGTATACCAAGGAGACAGGCATGCTATTATGAAAAAGTACTGATTGCATTAATTTATGGGTTATTGGATCATTTAGGCTTTCCATTTCTTCTTGAATCAATTTAGGAAGTTGTATTTTTAGAAATTTGTTTATGTCAGTTAAATTTTCAAATGTATTGCATAGTCATTTATAATACCACTTTATTAACACTTATTATATGATGTTCTCTTCTGTCATTCCTACTACAGGTTATGTCTTCCTTTTTCTTCACTTGGTCATCCTTAACAGAGCTTTATCAGTTTTATTAGTATTTTCAAAGAACTAGCAAATGCAAAGAATAGAAATTAATGAAATAGAATAGAGACGTACAATAGAAAGACTCTTTAGGGCAAAAATGATACCTATAAAAATTAGCTAACAAAACAAGAGAGGAAGGCTAATGTTACAAGGATATTTTGTACTAAGTCCTACCAGAGGCCACTCTAGGCCACTAAAGACACACTAAGCATAATGTGAAATTTCAGTTAGGTTGTAAACAATGGCAATATTTGCACTTTCTGGGAGTGGGTGGTTGGGTGGGTGGAGTCCTGAGCCAAGAAGCAGAACAGACAGGTTGATCAACTTGGTTTTTGTCATAGGGTTTAAGGTCACAGAATTAAACAGTAAACAAGGGCTCCATCATAAAGGGCTGTGATGTGAAAGCCAGGGGGAAGGGTTTTATGCCACATCCTGGAGTTGGATGTGGCGTCTACTGAAGGTGCCTGGTAGATGATGGATGCTGTCCTGCAGGAGGACCTCTCTGCAGAGCAGCAGAGGGGAAAGCATCTAAAAATGAAGACTGCCAGGCAATGGGGGCGATTTGAACCCAGTGATGAGGGCCTGCAGCAGGAAGCCTACAGAGAAAACGGAGAAGGGTCTAGAGGCTGAGCAACCAGGAAAGGAAACGAACTGAGAGCATGTGACATGTCCAGTCCAGAAAGTTCTGGCAGGGATGAGTGGCCCATTTTCATGCTCCAACACTGACAGGGAGCCTCCAGCCTCTTTGCTCTGACCCCTTTCCCTCCTGCTGATTGGGAAGCCAGACTCCACCTTGCTTTTCAAAGAGACGATTATGCTTTCCTGACTTTCCCACTGTTGAAGCCTCACATGTGATAGTGTATGTAGGTCAGAGTGATTGTTCCTTTGCCCTAAAATAGAGTTCTTTCTCTCTTGAGCCAACAGTACTGATTGCCAGTGCCTTGCGCACTTAGAGAGCTCTTTCCCCTAAAGACTCTCTCCACACCCTGGCTATGCAGCCCCATAGCCTGAACCAAGTGAAGAGGGAGAGATTTCTTCTGGCTCTTGCTGTTCCACATGACAGCACATAAGAAAGCAGCACTCAGAATGGACCTTTTGTGGGAGCAGAGTGAAGCAGAAAGTCGATCGTTTTCCATTTGGAAATGTAGTTGTTAACACTGGGCACGTTTTTAATCCCTGGTGGTCACACAAGCAGTAGGGGAAAGAGGTCATATTTCCCTGATGGCTGAGCTGAGTTTCTCCCAAGAATAAGGAACAATAGTCCTCAAAGTTCCAGTGAGATTCTCTCTGGTATTATCACTGTTGAAATAGTGTTATGACCATTTTTGCTAGAGTATGCTCTGCCATTTCTTAATGGACATTATACACACAGTTCCCTTTATGGCCACCCATGTTTGGAAAATGCTGACTTAACAATAGGTTTCTTAACTGCAATACTTCTCAGAGCCTTTAATATGCTAATTTATACTGTGCATTTCCAAGAGAACCAGTGATCCAGAGAGGATGCATTCTTGAACTACCTTATTGTAGAGCATCTCAGGCAACTAGAGCTTACAGCGTGCCTGTAGGGAAAATGGTCAAAAGGCCATCTCACCTCCATGTTGATGAGCCACCCATGCTCTGAGCGTTGTGTGTCTCTGTGAGGTGAGAGAGACTCACCTCTCTCATTTGCCTCTCCAACAGAATCTCAGGGATGCAATGGGATTTTATTGCATCATAACTGGTGATACGAAGTGGCCTAAAGTTATTGTTGTCCGCAAAATGTGTTGTCTAAGGCCTCTCTCATTCCCTGCCTTCCCCTTCTTTTCTTTCCTACCAAGTACCCTTATGTTCCCTCTGACATAGTTATCCAAATGTCCTCTCATAAAAAGGGGGAGAATATTTCACACTAAGGCTGCTCACTGGTTACCCACCCATGCAGGCATTCTTCTATCCTCTCATTTAGTCATTCGGAAACAGTCAGTGCTGACTGTGCTGAGTAGAAAGTGAGTTGTAGACCCTGCCCTGGAGAAGATCTCAAGTCCACTGAGAGAGACAGAGAACTAAAAATATAATTACTCTTCTGGGTGATATGCTATGAAAGAAGGATGGACCAAGAGCTTTGAGAGCAGATGAGGGACACCTCACGTGGTCCAAGAAGCATACATTCGGAGATGGCTTCCAGAAGGAGGTGATACCTAACTGGGGAAGTGAGAAAAGGTGCTAGAGCAGAATAAAGGACATAGGCAGGGCTGGGAGAAGAGACACAGAGTGCTATGCTTGGGAGAAGACCATACAGCCCACCACAGCTGAAGAGAAGGATAACTTTAGAGAAGCGACAGGAGATGAGGCCATCAGGGAGGTGGGGACCAGATCAGGGATGTTCTTACGGAGCAAGGAGTGTGGATGTCATCCCGAAAAAGGGGGGGAGCACTATGTCCTCATCCACTAGGAGTAAACTGAGTTCCTATTACTCTCTCCCTACTCTGGGATTTCTTAGGCTTGGGGCATCTCCAGCTGCTGCACTTCCTTCTCCAGATTCATCCTACGTCCTTGCAGTTACTCCTTCTCCATCCAGATCCCTCAATTACAAACCCTGTTGCCATGCGGGAATTACTGGCTTGGTCTCTTCAGCCACCCAAGGCCCATCATGAAGCATCAATGTATTACAACACCTTCACATCCACCTAGGAAGGGAGAGATGGGCATTGTGGGTATGTCCCTAAGGTTAGGGTTAGGTGCAGACGGCACACCCACTTACTGGTGGTGACACCACCTAATGAGAAGCTCCCTGACCACAGATTTGATGAACACGTGCTATTTGGCTATTATACCATAACTGGTTTGATGGGGAAACGCTGAAATTAATGAGTGTGTAGCCCTAGGCTGGTCCTATAACTTCCCTGAATTGCAGTTACTTAGCAAAGTATGAATAGAATTTTCTTCTCAGGCTTTCTTTAGCGGAAAGATGATAGACACTGAGGCTTTAGTCTGAGCTTAGACCAAAGCCATCATGCCCAGATATTGTGGCCAACTAGAGTGCAGGACCTCAGGGGCTGATTTGCAAGAAGGGTCCAGGGGCAGCTATCTGGTGGCCTGAAGGAAAGCCAGTTACCTCAGCCTGTACCGGGTGGCATAAACAACAGAAAGTTGTCTCACAGTTCTGGAAGCTAGAAGTCTAAGATCAAGGTGTTGGCAGAGTTGTTTTATCCTGAGGGATATGAGGGAGGATATACTCATGCCTTTTCTCCATGCTTCTGGAGGTTTGAAGGCATTGCCTTATCTCTGCCCTCACCTTCACATGACATTCTCTCTGCATACATCTGTGCCCCAATTTCCCCTTTTATAAGGACATCAGTCATATTGAACTAGGGACCCACCCTACTCCAGTATGACTTCATCTTAACTAATTATATCTACAAAGGCCCTATTTGCACATAAGGTCACATTCTGAGGTACTGGAGGGTTAGGACTTGAGTGAATGAATTGGTCAGGGGGACACAATTTAACCCATAATAGGGAGGAATGTGGGATGACCCATTAACTTCATATGGGACCCTCTGGGAACTGCAGAACTTTTTTGATGGTTTGCAGCCCAGTATTATGGGCAGCCAGAATATTATGAATAGGTATGTTCATAGTATGTTACTAGTGACTGGTGTGGAGGTCTCATTTGCATCAAAGATTGGTGAGGCTTGGGGAAACTCGCTTATGCACAAAGAAGCTTGGCATGTGCCTGGCCTCAATACATGATAGTTCCTTGTCCCCCACCCCCTAATGCCCTGTGCCCCAGCTGACCATGTTTTCTCCTTAATCCTCTGAAGGCTGTTTGCAACAACGTTCCAAGGCCATGTGTTCCAGGCCTAGCTGTCACTTATCTTCAAAGATTAACCTACATGCTGCCTCAGGTCCTGAACCCTTCCACTTCCCAAAGCCCTCTCAGATCCCAGTCTCCAGAGGTACCTGCTGGGACTTCTGGAAGGCAGCCTTACCTGGATCCCTTTATCTTTTAGCAGCTTCAGTGCCAGGGGAATTGCCAGTGAAATATGTTGCCTCTGAGAAGTGAGAAAATTTCTGCAGAAGGTGTTTGCCAGAAAGACAGCAAAAGGTGTTGTTTTCACTTAGCAGGTGTTTAAATTTTTATGAGACACAAACCTGTGGAAATCGCAAACTTTCAGATGGGTGTTTGATATCTAGAGTCCTAATGCTTTCCTGGCCAAGGCAGTAGAGGTGGATGGGATGTGTGTGTTGGCTGTGGGTGAGGGGTGGTCCTGGGATTCTAATGGAAACAGTAAGTCCTCATGGGTCTCACATGGTCCTTGCTGGGAGCTGGGTATTGACAAAAACTGTTGAGCTCCCAGAAGATGGTTCTTCATCCTTGAAATGTGATTTGCTCTTCTGTAAGGCCTGAATGGCGCTCTTTACTCAGCTGTGTGTACTTCCCACTTAGCTGGACTTCAGACCACCCAGGGTGAGGGCATGCTGAGTAAATAAAGTTCTCTCAGGCCAGGGGAATTATCTCGCCGTCTCCTCCTTCCTCCTTCAAACCTGACACAATAATCTTATTCTAGAACTACAAAATCAGCACCAAGCCTGGCCATAAGGTTTCCAGGACAATTCCTTTCCTCAATCCCTTTCTTTTTTCCTTCCACAAGTGTATACGGAACATATACTGTGTGCCTGGTTGGTGAAAGACACAGGATGAGCACAAAGCCATCTTGGGTCTTCAGTCTGGTGGGGCAGGCAGCACTCCCAAGCTTTCAACCCAGGACTGCACTTCAGTTCCATGATTACTGACCTTCAGCAGACAGCCTTCCTTGGGACAGTGGTCAACTGCTCATGAGAATCACCACACAGTTTTTACATATACTCGCACCAGGCCTCACCTGAGAGCAACTGAACTCGACTCTGGGGAGAGTGCATACCGTGCAATCTAACGCAGAGTGTAGGTGGAGAAGCCTGCCCCGGGACAGCCTAGGGCCTTAGATAATCTGTTCACATGTCCTATCCCCTGAAACCCATCTCGCTTTAGTTCCCAAGACTGATAGGGGGTTGTTTCTAGGTAAAACATGGAAGCCAACTCTCTGTGAAGCAGTGGCCTCTCAGACTGCAGACATGACCCCACAACCCTATGAAAGTAACCCTTATCAATTCCCAGAACACACATGTAGTCTCACATTTTGTAGCTACCCATCTGTAATATCAAATGGCCCCCAGAAACAACTTGCAGGGGGACCACTATCTGCTTTGCATGGTGCTCCCCATGGTGAGGCCTGTGTGTCCATCTATAGCCCTGTTCTTCCACGATCTGAAGCTCAGCATTTCACCTCCTGCAGGCAACACAGGGCCAGGTACCAGGAGTGAATGAAACAGGCTGAGTTAAGGACAAACAGTGGTGGAAGCTTGGGCCACAGGAGTGCTAATGCTGGGCCCAAACTGGGTGGACCATTATAGCTTCCACTAACGGTGGCCAAGCGGGAACTATGTTGGCATCGAGTTTTTTTCTGAAGATTTTTAAATGAAATCTCTTGGTTTTTAAATGTGGAAAGCCAATAAAATTTTAAAATATTAAAAACAAACAAGCAAACACACCACAAAAACACACTGGGTAATGCAAGTCAGACATGTCAACCGATCAAATTTGGTTTCCAGGCCAAAAGGATAGCAAGTGGTCTGGCCAAGCAGGGCTCTATGCACATACAGACCTTCCATGATAGATCATCACTGTGAGCTGCTGGCCCCGTGGCTTAATTAGTAATGTTAGAGGCAGGAAAGCAGCATTGCTGGTACCCCTCCACTGCCTGCTGTGACAGACAAGTATGACATTCATAGACACCTGTGATGGGAAAATATCTCTGCCCGGCTCAGTACTGACTTCTAAAAAATTTTTTTTTAATGTTTATTATTTTTGAGAGAGAGAGAGAGAGAGACAGAGAGCAAGCAGGGAAGGGGCAGAGAGAGAGGAAGACACAGAATCTGAAGCAGGCTCCAGGCTCTGTCAGCACAGAGCCTAATGTGGGGCTCGAACTCACAGACCATGATATCATGACCTGAGCCGAAGTCAGCCGCCCAACCGACTGAGCCACCCAGGCGCCCCCAGTATTGACTTCTAATGGCTGCTGGTGAATTTTACACAAGACCATTAAATAGCAAGCTATAACAATTGAGGCGCCTAGAACCCAGCTGATGAATTTGTGAATTATTCTTCCTCACGTAAGCGACTGGTCTTACATGTTGCTTGGTAACAGAACAGCCACAATCTGGCCAGAAATTCATTCTCTTACTTAAAAACTGCTACTGACCCTCTACTTGAGATGGGCCTCACCTTCAAGGTCTACATGCTCCTAGAGAAGAAGAGTGAATTGTCAGTTAAAAGGCCTCAATTATGCACTGGCTGTAAGGGAGGCAAGCTAGCCTTGACTATGGAACAAGATGGGGCCACCCACCCTTCTAACTGCTTTCCAGATTGTTTTCATTTCAAGCTCACACAGAACACCGTAAGCAAATCAATGAATGATGATGCTATAAAAAATAAATTTCCATAGCAAATGGAACAGCACGCAGCGTGCACTCTAGAGAGAGAGGGCAACTTCTCTGCTTTCTTACGTAAACAAGGCAGAGGCAGAGGGAGGGTGGGGGCAGAACTTATAGGCCTGGGTCTGCCCCAGGTGCTTGCATGGCTTTTTGAGGATTCCCATGGATCATCTTGGGGGTGCTTTAAGCACAGGTTGAGACAAGGACTGGTTGTGAATTGACTGCAACTTAGGGAAGATGGGACTATCTGGCTTTGACCCATTGAGTAGTGGGGCTTGACCCAGCCCAAAGATTGTGTCCTCCAGGGCCTGGATGTCTCTGGGCCCCATCCTTCCTTTCCCCAAAAAAAATGGTCTCCTCCAGCCAGGACGGCTTATGTCCTTCTATGGGGTTATTCCCACATCTGAGCCTCTTCTCAGCGTTGCAGAGGTCCTGCCTACACCTCTGAACATCTCCCTGCCCAAGACATCTATCTCTGAGGCCAGTTTTAGTGCCATGGAATCTTCTTCTCCAGGAAGCCCTTCCAGGCTACTCCAACCCCTTCTGCAGGCTTCTGCACACAAGCATTTATTGTGTGCCTATCATATGCCACGTGCTGTATCTATAAAATAGCCTCTTTAATTCTCAGCTCAACTCACAGAAGGTCTCCTTTACAGAAGAGGAAACAGAGGGTCAGAGAAGTTCAGCATGAGGTGCGGGTCCACCCAGCTACTAAGTGCAGTTCTAGAATCTGACCTCACAGTGTCCTCCCTCTTCCGTGCCTCGCAGACAATCACCATGCTACTGAGATGGGTTCTGGGAGACAGAAATCGGGGAGACCACGGGTCAGAGAAGAGCAGGAGAGTCAGACAAGGGGGTACGGGTGGACATGGCACAGAGTGCCAAGGGGAGGAGACAACTCCTTTTCCATGTGGCCATCTTTCAGCATTTCTGTCAGGAACTATATTGTGCACAAGAAAATTAGGATTTGTTTTAAAATCATTTTAAAACCGACAGAATGGGAAAAGATATTTGCAAATGACATATTGGACAAACTCACCAAACTCCACACCCTAAAAACAAATAATACAGTGAAGAAATGGGCAGAAGACATGAATAGACACTTCTCCAAAGAAGACATCCAGATGGCCAATAGGCACATGAAAAGATGCTCAACGTCGCTCCTCATCAGGGAAATACAAATCAAAACCACACTCAGATATCACCTCACGCCAGTCAGACTGGCCAAAATGAACAAATCAGGAGACTATAGATGCTGGAGAGGATGTGGAGAAACGGGAACCCTCTTGCACTGTTGGTGGGAATGCAAACTGGTGCAGCCGCTCTGGAAAACAGTGTGGAGGTTCGTCAAAAAATTAAAAATAGACCTACCCTATGACCCAGCAATAGCACTGCTAGGAATTTACCCAAGGGATCCAGGAGCACTGATGCATAGGGGCACTTGTACCCCAATGTTTATAGCAGCACTCTCAATAGCCAAATTATGGAAAGAGCCTAAATGTCCATCAACTGATGAATGGATAAAGAAAGTGTGGTTTATATACACAATGGAGTATTACTTGGCAATGAGAAAGAACGAAATACGGCCTTTTGTAGCAACATGGATGGAACTGGAGAGTGTTATGCTAAGTGAAATAAGTCATACAGAGAAAGACAGATACCATATGTTTTCACTCTTACGTGGGCCCTGGGGGAGGGGAAAGGAAAAAAAAGTTAGAGGGGGAGGGAGCCAAACCATAAGAGACTCTTAAAAACTAAGAACAAAGTAAGGGTGGATGGGGGGTGAGAGGTGAATGATGGGCATTGAGGAGGGCACCTGTTGGGATGAGTACTGGGTGTTGTATGGAAACCAATCTGACAATAAATTTCGTATTAAAAAATAATAATAAAAAAATAAAAAAGAGTAAACCTTAAAAACAAAACAAAACAAAACAAAATAAAAGATTCATTCTCCTTCTGTCAGAACTTTCTTTCTTTGTTTTTAATATCTTGCCAAATGGAACTATCATCCACCAAATCTTTTGATCCAGAACAATGAGAAGTTTCTTTTTGTTCGTCCCTCGTACTTTACATGTACTTAATCCCTTGAATCCCCGCTTGTTATCTCACCATGTGTTTTGGCCTGTCCTCATAATCTCTCACCTGGAGCACCCGAGTGGCCTCCTACTGGGGGTTCCAGCTCCAGTCTGGCTCCCCTCAAGCCCATCTTCCATAAAATGGCCAGAAAGTTCTTTCTACAAAGCCAAGCTTGATCTTGCTACCCCGGTATTTGAAATCCTTTTGGGGTTATCATTTACCTTCAAATAAACTCCAAGCTTTTCAGCTTAGCACAAAAGACTCTCTGCCACGGGGGCCCCTGCTTCCTTCCCCAGCGTATCCACACCCAGATACGGGGTGTCTCCCATGCAGAGGGCCTGGTAGAGCCCAGGTCCAGTTCCAGTCTTTTTACTTGTGGTGGGTTCCTCTTTCCGTCCATCTGTGTGTCTCATGTTTACCTATAACCAGTCACGGTCCCAGCAGGAAACCAGAGAGGTGGGTAAAGGGTGTGGTTCTGGTGCAGAGAAACTACAGAGGCTGGGGGAGCCAGGACGGCACCCCTAGGCCTGGATGGGAGTAAGGAAGTAGCTGCAGAGGTCTGAGGCCAGAGGCTGAGGATGGACCCTTTGACCGTTGATCAAGAGCACATCCAGCCTGCAGTGGCCAATCAGGGAGGGTGCTGGGGCAGCAAATAACCTGGTGTCCCTCGATCTCCCTCCCCTGAGCTCCTGCCTGGCTCCATGGTCCGAACTAGCTGGAAACTAGAGAGCAGGGGACAAAGCAAGGCGGGGAAGGGGGGCTCTAAAGGGCAGATAGTCACACAAGCCCAACACACTACTCATCTCTTAAAATGCAGCCAGGCCACTTTGTCTGGGAGAGCGTCCTGACCACCCCATCCTCAGGCCAACATGGGTGTCCCTGTGTCTGTGACTCGCTCAGTTTAGGTGATCAGTGTGGGGGTGTGGGACACACCCATGAATGCATCATTTTAAATTTCACAGGTGACCTGTTTCCCCTCAAATTTGGAATAATAAACTTTACATAGTTACAATTTTCTGCCTTAACTAGGCTTTCCCTGATTGGTTTTTCCAAAAATGCTCACCTGGAAGCTTCCATGGGCCTCTGTGCTTTAGATTTCAGGGTCTGGAGTTTTCCTTTCACCCCTGTGATGCACCCTGTACCGTGATTGCCTCCTCGGGAGCCCAGACAGAAGTAATAGAAGCCCTGAGCACTCACTACACCCCAGGCCCTGCACTCAGAGCTTACAGTTGAGTTTCCAAGAGGTTCCCAACCATATCCGGTGCCACAAACTCAAGTAGTAAATCCAGGACTGGGATAAATACGTTAGGACCTTCATGCATTAAACAATGCTACGGAGCCCTCAGCCTCCCCAATGCGAAATATAAAGAAGTAACTCAAAACACTGATGCAAAACTAATGCCGACAATGGAGGATTCTAAGTTTTCGAATTATAAAGTTCTGGGTGCATTTCTCTGAAGCTGAAAGTCTCTCCTTATTGTGAATCCCCTTCAGGGTACCAGCTGGGTCCCCTGGCCCTGAGGTGAGGGGGTGGAGTCCAGGTGGTGGGCCCAACACCCGTGTTCTTACCGCCAGGCCCGCTGCCAGGCTGCACAGCGAGTGTTCCTTTGGCATGCAGAGTGGACTCAGAACCTTCCTGCCTGGCTGCAGGTGGCCACGCCAGTCCATGGGAGCTTGGCTTTGCCTCCCCTCCTGGAGATGTTGCCCAGGCCCCACCCGGTGCTGGTTGGACTCTGGGCTGGCCAGTGAGAGCACCCTGGTCATTCCCAACTCAGGTCTTTGCACCTTTGACGCTTCCCAGTCACCAGCTGGCCCCAGAAGCTGGAAGGGAAAAATCCAAAGACACAAGAAAGGTCCTGAGTGTAAGGACAAGTCTCGAGTAGGAATAATCTGGTGGGAGTTTTGAGAAGAGAGTGATCAGTGCCTGCCAGCAGAGGGATTCTGCAGGTGCTGGGAAGAGACAGTGTCTGAGCCGGTGCACAGCGTGGAGAGGATTCAAGAAGGAATGATGTGAGGGTTTAGGCCCCTGGCAGGCAGGACTCACAGGGCCAGAGGAGAGAGGGAAGGCAAGGGTGCACTTATGACAATGCATGTGAGTCTGACCCCGTGCGGTCCTCTGCAGGCTGTCTGAAATCAGCCCTGCGTGGCTCAGCCCGTGGCCCACACAATTCAGTGCCTTGATTTTGACTTATATATTTTTCTTTCTAAATATTTGATGGCTGCTTTCTTAACTGTTCTCTTAAGGCAGAACAAATCCTGTCTCCAGTCCTCCTGCAGCTCACAACTGGTTTCAGAGCGAGGAAGTAATTAGGCTGATTGCTCCAGACTGGGGCCGCTGCCCACACCCGATGGGTTGCATTCTCCTCACACAGACGGTGTTTCTGTTTACCTGGCAAGGCTTCTCCAGCATGAATCATAACCGGTGGCTTCTGGGTGGGAGGGGCAGAAGGGGGTGGTGGAGACGCTGTGTCCCATCCATCCCGTAGGTGGGTTCTAGGAGGCAACGTGTGCATGATGCCTGTGCCTCTGTGACACGTAGCAGCCTAGCATGTCAGGCTGTCCCCGGCACCGTGTTTTCCCCCTCCTGGGTCAGCTGGTCTCCGGCCAGCTGTACAGGTTCTGCAAGTGCGGCTTCCTTCTGAGAATCAGGGTGAGGAGGTGGCCTGGGGCGTGGTCCTCCAGGAGACAGAACACAAGCTCCTGGGGAGACCCCCAGCTAGGGCATGGGGCTGCACCTCATTTTCTCTCTAGACATTTCCCAGGTGCTTCAGGAAGCTTTGCGAATGGGTTAAAATTTTTTTTAAAAAGAGAGAAAGTTCCTGTTTTGAACGTGCAGTTGTCTGTTTCCCTATGTCTCCAGAGCACCGAGCCGGGAACAGGGCCTGTCTTGTCTCAGGCACGCAGTGAGCATTGGGTGGACACATGAGAGGATGGTGGGAGGAAGACGGGCTCCGGGGCTTCGATTTTGAAGACCCCTCTCTGGCACCACTGTTCACCACACGTGTGGACTTTGGTCCGTGCTGTCCTTCCTGGGCAATCCCGAGTCGTGCTCATGTTTGGGTGAAGTGCTCATCCTAGGGGCTCTCAGCTCCTTGGGCTTCCTCACTGGATTGTAAGCCCCCTTATTCAGCACTGTGACCCCAGTGTGTGCCCACTGTCCAGGTGGGGCCTGGACAACTGTGGCACTCAGTTAGTCTTTGCTGAATGAATGAACACATGAATGAATGGATTTCTGGTGAGTTGTAGCCCATATTTCCCTCCAAGGTAAGTGATGGCATGGGATTTGAATCAAGCACCTTCCACATGCCCTTCTACAGGTGGGCCTCTGCTTCTATCCTGGCCCTCCCCCTGCCTCATTATCCCCCCCACAAGCCCCAGGGGTTGGCCGCTCTTGTCCCCTTTTCCCAATTGCTATCATAAGCTTCTCATGCCCTACCCCTCCCCTATGTCTTGTTTCTGGCACCCTGGACAGGGGTGCCCCGTATTCCTCACTGCTGCCTCTTAAATGACCTTCAAATAGGCACCAGTCTCACATATACAAGTTTTAAGTTGGTTACAACCAGGTCAGACTAGGAGACCAAGTGGCACATGGAGGGGAAAGTAAAGTTCTGGGGACCTTGGGCAGTTTCCATGGTAACTGTTAGTTTCCCTCAAACTCCCTTCCTCAGCAGGAGATGGAGATGGGGCCTTTTGATACCTTAGGACAGAACCCATCAAACCCCAGGTGTCCACTCTCGAAAGGGGCCAATGCCACTCAGAACTCCAGGGATCTCCTACAGGGCCCCCCTCATGGAACTCTGGGTGAATGTGTCTGATGCCTATGATTGCCTTTTTTTTTTTTTTTTTTTTTTTTTTTACCAAAAACATTAAGCTCACTCCTTGGAATTGACTTATGGGAAGGAAGTGGACTAGATGGGCAACTCTTTGAGAACGTGCACCCTGAGGTCTAGATTCGGGACTTAGAAGAAGATGCAGCACAGAAGGACCCTAGAGGGACACTCGTTCATTAAACACACATGGACTTGTGCCAACCGTGTACCAGGCACTGTGGATGGTGCTGGGGTCCTATAGTTTACCCCTCTCGGTTTGCAGATGAGGAAACCAGGGGAGGCTGTCAGTCAGGGACATGGAACTGAAGGTCAGGGTCACACTGAGACTCCCAGTCAGAATCCAGCCTCCCAATCATCTTACCATTCCAACTTGGGCCACTGGCCTCCTGCCCTTCATACTCCCTATCCCCAGTTCATCCTTCACTGAGCAATCAGGGGGATCTTTGTAAAATCCTCGTTACCCCTAAATTTAGAGTCTGCATTGTTGCCCGTTGTGCTCAGCATAGAGTCCCAAAGGATTTTGTTTGCCCTTCCTGTTTTTACCCACCATCCACGTCTGCTCAGAGGAGCCCGTTCTGGTGGAATTCAGGGCAGGGAGAAACAATACATAGACAGGATCCTAACTACGGGTTAGGCCCCACCAACTGGTCAGGCGTCTCTATCAGTGGTCACTGAACCCAAGACCACCATCTATCAGCCATGGTTCGAGAATCAGAGGTTTTGATCTCATTTTTCTTCAACAACTTAATTGAGGTATAATTACAGATCTAAAAATCACCCCTCATAAGCGTACACTGCAATGATTTTTAGTAATTTTATAGCGATGCACAACTATCATCGCAATCCAGTTTGAGAACATTTCCATCACCCCCAAGACATCCCCTTTATGCCCATTTTTAGTTATGTTGGGGGCTTCCAGCCTTCATCCCGGGCAACACCCGAGACAGATCTGCTTTCTATCTCTAAAAGTTTGACTTTCCTGGACATTTCACATAAATGCAATCATAATATTGTTATAATATGGAATAATATAATAGTCTGTTGGGACTAGCTTCTTTTACACAGCACGCTTTTGAGACTCATCCATGTCATACTGTGTATAAGTAAAGCATTCCTTCTTATTGATCAATAATGTTTTATTGTATGGGTATACCATATTTTGTTTATTATTCATCAGTTGATGGACACGTTGGGTTGTTCCCACTTTTAAGCTATTATGAATAATGCCACTATTAATATTCTGTATATAGATGTATATTTTTCATACCTTAGATGAATACCCAACAGTGGAGTTTTGGGCTCATATGGTAAGTTTATGTTTAACTTTTTGAGAAACTGACAAATTGTTTTCTAAAGTCATTGTATGATCATGATTTCCTCACTTCGACCCTGCAATATATAAGGGTTACTGTTTCTCCACATTCTTGTCAACATTTGTTATTAAGTCTGGTTTATTATTGTTTATTGTTTATTATTATCATTATTACATACATTCTTGGGATGTTGAAGTGGTAGCTTACTGTGGTTTTAATTTGCATCTCCCTAATGACTAATGATGTTGAATACCTTTTCACTTTTCATTCTTAAATCTTCTTTGGTGAAATGTCTATTCACACCTTTCGCCTATTTTAAAAATTAGGTTGTCCTACCTCTTATTATTGAATTGTAAGGGTTCTTACATATTCTGCATTCAAGTGAGTCCTTCATCAATACATGATTTACAAATGTTTTCTTCAAGTCTGTGGCTTGTCTTTGCATATTCTTAATGATGTCTTTTGAAGCAAAACCATTTTTAATTTTGATGAAGGTCAATTAATTTTTTTTGTAGATCATGCTTTTGGTGTGATATCTAAAAATTTCTTGCTCAATCCAAGATCATGAAGATTTTCTCCTGTTTTCACCCAAAGGTTTATAATTTTACCTCTTACATTCAAGTTAATTAATGATCCATTTTGAGTTAGTTTTTGTGTTTATTGGGAAGGATCCATATTCATCACTGTTGTATGTGGATATCCAATTATCCTAGCACCATTTGTTGAAAGAACTACCCTTTTCCCCATTGAATTAATGTGGCACCTGTACTGAAAATCACTTGATCACAAATGTAAGGGCTTATTTCTTGACTTCCAATTTTGTTCCACTGATACATATTCCTATCCTTCCAACAGTTCCCCACTGTTTTGATTACTGTAGACATAGTAAGTTTTGAAATCACAAAGTCTAAGTCTTCCAACTTTGTTCTTTGCAGAATTGTTTTGGCTATTGTGGGTCCTTTGCATTCCCAGGATCACCTTGTCAATTTCTGCAAAAAAGCCTGCTGAGATTTTGATAGGGCTTGCATTGAATATGTAGATCCACTTGTGAAGAAAAGCCATTGTAGTAATGCTGACTCTTCCAATCCATGAACTTGGAATGTCTTTCCATTTATTTAGGTATTTTTAATTTTTTTCTTAGCAATGTTTTCACAGTTTGCAGTGTACAAGTCTTGCCCTTCTTTTGCTAAATTTCTTCCTAGGCATTTTATTATTTTTGACGTTATTTCGAATGGAGTTGTTTTCTTAATTTCTTTTTTGGATTGTTCATTGCTAGTATATAAAAATACAATTGACTTTTTTACATTGATCTTGTATCTGAAAACTTGCTGTACTTGTTCATTAGTTCTAGAATTTTGTTGATTCTGTAAAATTTTCTACATTCTGTTTTGTGTTGTCTGTGAATAAAGATAATTTTTACTTCTTGCTTTCCAGTCTGAATGTCTTTAATATCTGTTTTTTGGTCTTATTTAACAGGCTTAGAAACATCAGTTCAATGATTGGAGTGGTTGGAGTGGGTATCCATGCCTCATTTTCATTTTTTGGGAAAGGCTTTCAGTCTTTCATCATTCAATGTGATATTAGCTATAGGTTTTTTATAAATGCCCTGTGTTAGGCTGAGGAAGTTCCTCTATTTTTCAGTTCAAGTGGGCGTTCAATATTTTTACATGCTTTTTTTTTTTTTTCTGTTGAGATGACCATGTAGTTTTGTCCTGGCTAATTTTGCCCGTGTAATAAGATGACATATTACATTGATTGACTTTTGATGTTAAACCAGCATTTTATTCCTGGGATAAATCTGACTTAGTCATGATATATAATCTTTTTTATATATTGCTGAACTTGATTTTTGAGTATTTTGAGGATTTTTGCGTCGATGCTCAGGAGAGATAATGCTTATGATGTCATAGTCTGTTTAGATGTTCTATTTCTTTTGAGTCAGTTTTAATTTCTTGTGTCTTTTGGGGGATTTACCCATTTTGTTGAAGTTGGGTAATCTATTGGCACAAAATTGTTCATAATGTTTCCCCAGTTTGTTGTTTGCCTTTGGTCAATTTTCAGAGTCCTGAAATGGTTGTTTGTGACAATTTTTTTTTTCCGGTTTTATTGTTCCTTCTTGAGGAGAGTATTTGCCAAGCTCCTTATTCTGCCGTTCCAGAAGTCACACCGTTCTCTTCTCCTTTATACCACATCCTCATTTCTTGGTGAAGGAGACTTTGTGTAGGTGACCATTTCAGACATTTGAGTTTTTATTAAAATGACAACTCCCCTGTGAGAGCTTTCTTGGTCACTGTCATCTCAAATGCCTCTCCCCCTTCCAGGTACTTATTATCATGTCAGTCAGTGGTATTTTATCTTAGCACTTATCACTATCTGAATTTATTCTATTTGTTCAGCCACTTTCTCACTTAGTTACCATCCATTTCTCACTCCAGGCCCACCTCTGGCTTCCCTGCCAGAATGTTACTGCCATGCAAGCACTGGCTGTCCTCAGTTCTCTCCACAGCACGGGGAGGAACTCAAAAAACATCTGCAGGTGAATGAGTGAAGGAATAAAGCAAGGAAGGAAGGATCATAGGAGGAGATAAGGCCTCAGACCTGGGGCCCTCAAACCACTCCAGAGTGGTAATTTTCTAGTCCACTGTTCTTTCTAACTAAATTATAAACCTGTCCCCAGGGTGGAGGTGGGAGGAGCTGTAGGTGGGCAAACTAATGTGTACTGAGCTTACTGCCCATAGAGAGGTAGGGGGCATTTCCACACATTTCCAAGCCTTCCTTGCAGTCAGGCTGGGACCAGATTACTAGTTCTGGCCAATGGAATATGATTGGAAGTGAGTCTCTTATGCCTCCACCGTCATTACTCAGCAAGATAGATATTATCGTCCCCCTTTAAAGATGAGGCTGTCGAGGGTCAGAGGTGAAGTCATATGACCAACCTCACCCAACTGATCAGAGGTGGAGTCAGCCCTCCTTTTACATTTCCTTCAAAGGGTTTGAGATCCTGCTGTGTTTTCACTGTTCTAGGAAACCTACATGGGGGTAATTATGTCATTAAGTTATTATAAACAATTAGCACCATAGATGGTTTATTGTGAGTTAGGCAGAGAATCAAAAGGCCCATTTTTTTTTCCTTTTCCTTTCTGAATGTGAGCACACATAATGTTTAGCATCAGTGCAGCCCTGGCTAACTATCAAAATGATTTTTACACTGACAATTAAAATTGAAGACAGAAGAGCTAGGCGAGTGCAGAAATGGTTTCATTTTGTGACGTTCAGGGTTTAAATTTAAGCCTGGTACCGGGCACTTCACATGCTTTTGTTTGTTCACTCACTCATCCACCAAACATTTTTTTCTGGTTTGACTTTTCCTCTACCAGGGATGGCAGGGGCGGGGGGGGGTGGGGGGGGTTGCAAAGATGAGGAGACTCAGCCCCTGCCCTGAAGAGTTCAGAGTTCAGAGGGACAGCCAGAATAGAAGTCTGTATTTCCAAATATACAGACATACAAATACCAGCAAATAAACTGCTACCTTCTGTTGCTGCATTAATTCCCCGGGGCAGCATCTGGAGCAGATGTTGTGGGTGGGTCATGGGTAATTGCAGACTGACAGACGACACCTTGGAACAATAGGATCTTTGCTCTTGGCATAGATGCCTGGATATCAGAAGGAGGTTTGGTTGCTGGCCCTACCTGGGAGGGTGACCTGGCTGTCACCTCTGCTCTTGGGTTTATTCTGCCCCCAAATCGGCCTCTCCCTCCCCAGGTGCACATCATCTGTCTCACTGAAAAACAGGGCTCTTGTCCCACCCCCAGACTAAAAGGATCAAAATATGGGTGTTGCAGGGTTAGAGTGGATGGAGTGGGGGTGGTGGTAGAAGATTGGTATTTCTGAAAAAGCTCGCAGGTGACAGTGATAAGCTCCCAGAGTTGAGAACTAGAATAATACGAATCTAGAATAATCTCTGGGACCCACTCCAGGTCCGTGCAGATTCAAACATGCAAGGTATGACCCAAGAAAGGCTCACAGTTCAAGGGCACCTGGGTGTTCAGTTGGTTAAGCGTCTGACTCTTGATTTTGGTCAGTTGGTGAACCAACAGTTGGTGAGATCGAGCCCCTTGTGCTGACGGCATGAAGCCTGCTTGGGATTCTTTCTCTCTCTCTCTCCCTCTCTCTCTCCCTGCCCCTTTCCCACTCGTATACACATGCACACACATTCCCCCCCTCCCAAAATAAATAAATAAACTTAAAAAAAGGGTCACAATCTGGAATCCTATTTCCATGGCTGAAAGGCATTCCTCAGCCTTGTCTTTGATATTGCCTTATGTTTTCCTAAGTGCTTTCCTATTCATTAAAGGAATGATCTTTAAATACTAATACTGCAGCAAGACAGGTATTTTAGATATTTCATAGACAGTTCAGAATCTCTCTCAAGGTTACCAGCTATTGAGTCGCTAACTGGAACCAAAACGCAGACAAGCTGAGGACCCCAGCCCAGAGCGGAGTCCAGGAGCTCTAACTGGTCCCTAAAGCCAAGAAGCTTTAGAAAAATGTTTTCAAGGGGAGGTGGAGGGGGGATGGCCACATCTCCCCACCACTCTGAGAGATAGGAGGGCCTGGTTTCACAGGATTCTGAGCAAGGAGAGACCCATCATTGGGCCACCTTGTGACACACAGAGCACAGGGAGTCCCGGCCTGCCCAGCAGGTGCTCCGCCAGCCCTCAGCTCTGATGAAGGAAGTGGTGGGAACAGCCTCCCTCAGGGCCAGCCTCTAACAGGAAGAGAAGTTATTGCTAGGGCACTTCACACTTAACCCCTTGCTATTGGCCAATGGGCTGTCAGAATCCATAAGAGAGTCTGCATTTCTGCCATGCAATCCAGAAATGTATATTTTCCTCGATATTAAGTTGCTGAGGCTGGTCAGCCCAGCATTGAATTTACAGTTCAGACGGAGAAGTCTGAGCCTCCGGAGCACCCTTGTGACCCTTGGCCAGGGTGCGAATAATAGTGTCTAGATGCCTCCAAACCACACCCCTCTGCTCTCTTCATGAGACATCTGGATCCCAAGTGTCCCCATCCCTGAATGTCATTCTAAGGGCACACAGAGAGAGTAAAAAATGAGGTAGACCATAGAGTCTCCGCTCAGCTCTGGCCGCTACAAGCAGAGTGTCCTGAGGCCTTTTCTCTGTCCAGGCTCAGTGTCTGTCTGTGCTTGCCTTCCTCACATAGGGAGACAGTTTTGGGTTAATAAGACAAGTGCCAAAGTGACAAGAATAATAACACTCTCAATGCTGGGGAGGGGGTACATACCCAAGGCACCCACCCAGCCCAGGTTAAGGCCAGGAAGGCTTCCTGGAGGAGATGGCTGAGCAGCAGGGACGAATGCACAGGAGGTGCTCCATGATGCTTGGTGGGGGTGGGAGGGCTTGCACAGCTATCAGCGGCCTCCTGGTGAGGCCTTGCCCCGTTCTACAAGGTGCCCATGAACTTACATTCTGTCTTTAGAGAATGCTGGGAGAGTCATCTCCCATCACAGCCAACATCTTGGGTGGGGTGGCAGGTGGTAGGCCTGAATGATACCTGTGATTCTCATATTTGAGAAAGGTAGGGTAATTTGGGGCAAAAGGTCTTCTGGGCAACACCCAAGACTGGGCCTCAGGAGGCTCTGGGGCTCTGGGCTTCGATCAAATCCTGCTCTCTTCTAGGCCCTTTCGCTTTCCTGCCAGGGCCTGCTGGGCACCGAGCATATCCGTCTGAGTGTGCAGGAGGGCTGCAAGCCCCTTTCTCCCACATTCGCCCTCTGCCAGGTCCCGTCCGATTGTAAGCAGTGAGCTGCCCCGCCTGGCCCCGCATGTGGCTCCCTGGGAGGCTGGAGCCAGCGTCACCAAGAGAGCAGCCCGGCACGCTCCCAAGAGGGTTTGTCGTCTTGCCATCGACAGCTGGACCTCCGGGGAGGTTCTGCAAGGCAGGAGGAGAGGACACTCCAGGTCATGGCAAACCCCTCCGAGCAGGCCTCTGTGCATGAACCTTACCCCTGTGTGTCTGGAGATGAAGGAGTAACTGGTGTGACTGCGTGCGTGTGCATCCGTGGGAAAGGTGGTCTGGAGCACATGCCCACAGAGGTGGCTCGGATGCTGCTGGTCCAGGGGCAGCATTCGGAGATGTGGGGTCAGTCGGTCTTTCTAGCTCCTTCTGCCACGGCAATCTCTCACCGCCGGATAGAATATCCCTTGGAGAGTCACCGCTGTTGCCACTTTGGAAGATGCGCTGCACCAAATGAATTTAATTGGCAACATTTCAGACCATTTCAAAAACCGAGGTCTGTCAGACACATACTACGTCCCTGACCCTCTGCTAGGAACTGTAGCAGAAAATACCTTATTTCCTCTCCGTTTTCCAGACTGAGGTTCAGGGAAGTGACCCGCTCAAGAACTGGCAGGTGTTACGTGGCTGAGCTGAATTCGAAGCTTGCACCTGCCGTGCCTTTCACTAACTGGCATGGGGCCAGGTTCCTCCGTAAGCCTCCATTTCCTCATCGGCAAAATGGGCGTGCCTACCACATGCTGGTGCACCCTTAGGACCGAGACAGGACACGTAATGTGGCCGGTTCTATGAGTAATTGTTAACCCAGTTTATGATAATTCTCAGTTTTCTTTACCCTTTCCATCGTCTGAAATGATAATATAATTGTTAGGGTAATATGTTTTAAAGTTTTTTGTTTTAAGTATTTATTTACTTATTTAGAGACAGAGCACGAGTGGGGCAGGAAAAGAGAGGGAGGGGGGAGAGAGAGAGAATCCCAAGCAGGTTCTGTACTGCCAGTGCAGAGCCCGACATGGTGCTCGAATTCATGAAACTGTGAGATCATGACCTGGGCTGAAACCAAGAGTCGGATGCTTAACCGACTGAGCCACCCAGTTTTCCTTTTGAGGACAGTTGTTTTCCTAGGTGTCACCCAGCGCAGGTCCTTGTAGGGAAAAGCCCTCCATCTTGTCTTAGCTCGCGGGGAGTTTTACCAATCATAGGTGCTGTTGCTCCTGGACACCTTTAGCGAAAAGCCCAGCGGTGGCTTGTTTTGTGAATCCAGTCCTGATCGGTCCATTGGGGCTGATCTCTCGCTCTGCTGACTCTGATCTCTCGCTCTGCTGACTCCCAGAGCATTTTCTGCTCCCAGCCCCCTCTGCTGTTCGTCTTAAATTTCCAATAGGCATTGAGCTGTGGGTCCAAGGCTCTGTGTCAATCTCTTCCCTGGAGGAGCTCACACTCAGTGGGAGGAAAAGACGGTCAGGATTCAGGGTGGTAACTGCTAGAAGATGGAGATACTGCAGGTAGGGAGATGGTGAAGTCTGAGCTGTGTCATCACTAGTGGGGGTTTTGCTAGATGCTCAAACAATATTATGGTTAACTTTTCATTCATTCGTATTCAAGGACAAAAGCCCACATTAATTCACATTTTCCGAAGGCAACGCACAGGTGTTCACTTAGCAAGGAAACAAGAGCAGCCCTTGACTGGAACAAAACGCCTCCCCTGTGACGTCCTGGGAGTGGGAGCTGCCACGGGTGGGAGATGCCGAGCAGGTCTGATAGCCCGGCCTGCCTCCTGGCACGTGCCCCGGGGTTCCTTTCGACCTGCCTGACCCACGACGGGGGAGTGTGTGGCACAAAAGCTTCCTTCTCCAAGACGCCTCCAAACTTCTGCCAGGCCGCCCCCAACCACACTGGGCCTTCACCCCGGCGATTTGGCAGCATATCCTGGCTGCCTCAGCATTGGGTCTGAGGCCCATACCTACCGTGCTCCGTAGGCAAGCCCTTTACCTACTGGGCACCCTCTGTATGGCAGATGCCATGCTAAATGCCAAGGGCATTTTCCCCTTTTTCCCTCACAACAATCCTATGAGATTGACATTAACATTCCCATTTTACAGATAAAGAAAGCAAGGCTCAGATGACCAAAAAGGCGTGTGAAATGACAAATTCCCTGCACCCAATTATTTATTCAGCAAAGACTCATATTTAAGTTTAAAAAATTAAATGAAAAGTGCCATTCTTAAATAAGAAAGGCCAATCTAAGAAAGGCAATTCCTAAGCTCGTGCACGGTTTAATAGCAATGCCACTTTCTGTAAAACACCTGGGACTTACCAGTTAGCTTATCTGTCTTCTGACAACATGGTGAGGGGTGGGTGTGAGGCCTCCCCCTACCAGCTCATTCTAGATCCCACAGGGAGAGTCCCAGTCTGGGGCTGCTTCAGACACCTGGGGGACTATGGCACAGGCTGGAGCAAACAGTGGCCCCTGAAGGGTGGGTGCCGGTGAGCAGGAGGACACCCATGTGTCATCGGGGGTGCCTTCTCCACGAGTGCCTCCAGGTGACCGCTGGCCTGGTAGAGGGCGGGCGCGAGAAAGCAGTCTCTCTCTTGGAGACTCCTCACAGAAAGGAGTTATGAGATGTGCCTTTCCGCGCTCGATTCCCACCCACCACGGGCCACCCCTAACTCATCCTGACCCGGCGGGGCACGCCCTTCCACGTGCAAACAAGGACACGCACGTGGCTCAGTGCAGGCTGGGGTTGTGTCTCCTTGGAAGCGGACTCTCCTAGAGTCTCAGGAGCTGTCCGTGGGGCTGCGGGGAGTCTGGAGGATTGTGGAGCAGGCACAGTGCCACCAAAATGCTAGGATACTCGTCGCTGTGGGTAAGGTGGGTGCAGTCACAAATGGAGTGACACAGAAATAAAGTTTACACGGTTGCCACGGGGGTGGCAACACGGTGGGTAGAAAGGTACCATCCGCTGCCGATGAAAGGAGGAAAGTTTCTGCACAATTTTAAAGGGCATAAAGTAGCCACAAAAGGTACATAATCTTACAAAGCTAGACACACAACAGAAGGCCATACAACCCATTGCCAGACTGTCACCAGCAAGACCTGCACTGAGCCCCCTTCTCCTTCACAGGAACATTAACTTAATCTTTTAGAGGCAAACAACAGGAGGACCTCCAACCAGCCTAGACCAGTTTGAGCAGGATCACCGATGCATACCTGCACAGATGGACCATGGAGTGTCTGGTAACATTCATGACAGCATTCAAACCTCTGCCCAAGGAGGAGCGCAAATCTCATTTACATAACATACGATGCGTGTTGAGGCATATTTCCTGAGTACGCATGTGCAACCTTTTACCCGCCTCTACATATGCTGACCAAACTCCTCTTTCTGAATATTCATCCTAACCTTAAGTAAAAGGAACCTACTTACCCCTGTTTGGGGAGTCATGGCTTTGGAAGTTATTTCCCCATGATCTTAGTGACTGCAGGTAAAGTTTCCTTTGTGTAACAAACCTACCTGGTGCAGTTTTATAGATGACTCACCAAGGAGTGACCCCTTGGAGTGTTAGTTCAGTTACAAGATAGAAATTCAGTGTCCTTGGGTGGCCCAAAGTTCGACCCTGATCGGTGCAACTGTGAATGATACCGTCATCTGGAGGCAGGGCACTGTCAGGTGTCAGAAACTCCACTGGCCGTTTTCAGGAGGTCCTTCCTAACTATTTCCAGCCTCACCTCCTCCACCTCTCCTTGGGCCTAGTTACGAAGGTTATGTGCCTACTCACTCTTCATATACAAGGAACAGGCCAGCACATTCCTGAGTGGTTAATGTGTGATGGATGCAGAGGGACTGTTTTCCCAGGCTGACTGTTTTTCAGTAAGCTCTGCCTTGAGACCCACCTTTGGTCCACTCGTGGGGTTCAGGGTCCCTGCTGTCTGATGCAGCCTCAGCACTTAGGGATCACCAGGCAGTCTGTCTGGTTGAACCCAGGCAAAGATGGACGACAGCACCACATGGCATTAGTATCATTACCCTTAAAGTATTGCTGTTTAGAAGTGAAAAGGAAATCTACAAGTGGCCCGGAGTAAATGCGTCGTGATCATTATTTGTTAATATTTTACGGAGGCCATCTGGGTAAGCTTTGGAGCTGCTAGCAGAGGGCAGATGTACTAGTAAGCAGCCTGAGTGAGGCAGAGGTAGCCCCCTGAGAAGATGGAGCCGGGCTGAGGATGCCAGGTGGTTGGGTGGAAAGAGATGAATTCCTCTGCTCTGAAGGAGATAACTGGTCCCAGTCAGCAAAACAACAACACAACCAACAAAACCCCTAAAACCTTTCAATAAGAGTATAGAGGTTCCTCAGACAGTGAAAAATAGAACTACCCTACAATCGAGAAATTGCACTACTAGACATTTACCAAAAGGATACAAAAATAATGATTCGAGGGGGCACATGCACCCCAATGTTTACAGTAGTGCTATCAATAATAGCTAAATTTTGGAAAGAGCCCCAGTGCCCGTCAACTGATGAATGGATAAAGAAGATATGGTATATATATACACAATAGAATACCACTTGGCAATCAAAAAGAATGAAATCTTGTCATTTGCAACAACGTGGATGCAACTCGAGTGCATTATGCTAAGCGAAATAAGTCAGAGAAAGACAAACACTATATGATTTCACTCATATGTGGAATTTAAGAAACAAAACAGATGAACGTGGGAGGGGGAAGAGAAAGAGAGGTAAATCATAAAACAGACTCAACTATAGAGAACAAACTGAGGGTTGAGGAGGGAGGAGGGGACGATGGGCTGAAATGGGTGATGGGCATCAAGGAGAGCACTTGTTGGGATGAGCACTGGGTGTTATATGTAAGTGATGAATCACTACATTCTATACCTGAAACCAATATTACAGTGTATGTCAATGAAGTGGAATTTAAATAAAAGCTTGAAAAAGAGAAAAAAATGGGTATAATTTTAAAGTGTGGCTTTGCGTAAACACCGGATCCTGCTGGCAGGGCCAGAAGAGAAAGTGCTGCTATGTTTCTTAGAGAATCTCTTAAGGCTTTAATGAATAGGTAGGAATCGCTGTTAATTAGCGCATCCATTGTCTGAATGCAAATACGGCTGCTAATCCAGGAGTTTTGCTCTAAGTACACTCTCTGTGTCCTTGTTTACAAGGTAATTGTCCCCAGAGTCCTTGTTGTTTATAAATTGTTACTGGGGGTGGGGGGTGAGGAGATTCTTAATAGGACTTCCAGGAAACCCTGGTCTTCTGAGCCCAGCTGGGTATTGAAGGAAAACATGGCCTTGGTTTTAGGACAAGGTCTCAAGGACCAAGGACCAAGGACCTTATGAGAAGGAGGTGAGTGACAGGACTCTCCATTACACCTTCACGATCCCAGCACCTACCCTTTGTGACTAAGTGTGGACTCAACAGTAGGCCTAGGACCTCCCTTTGCCTTTGATTAATAGAGGATATCAATAATAATTTTATAATCAAAAGCTATCATTTATTGAGTACTGGGAAATACACTGTCTCTTTTTACTGTCACAGCACCCCTCTGGCCAGGTCCAATATTATTTTTATTTCTGAAGCAGGAAAACCAAGTGTTAGTAAGACTACTTCAGCCCTCTCAGGTCGCTCATTGGAATCAGACCCAGGTCATCTTTTCTTGCCCAGGTATATTATTCAGGTACACTTGTTGCTACAGGTAAAAAGATAGTCGATTTCCTCCTGAGTTATCCAGCTTTATTCCTCTTTGTATAGCCAATACTCCCATGCTAGTGCTCCAGGAATTTTTATTCACTTCTTCCTCCCCAAATACAACACGTGAGCTCAGGCCTCAGTGTCTTTGCACTTGCTGTTTTCCATACTGCAAACCTACTAGGAAAATAGCACCAAAACTTGGAAATAAGTTAAAAAGGTGATTCTGTGACCCTTTAAGTTTATCCTGGAGCAGAGGTCAAGTGTAGATTTCAGGCCAAATCCAGCCAACCACTTGTTTTTATAAAGTTTTATGAAAACACAGCCACACCCATTTATGTAAATGTTGTCCAGGGCAGCTTTTTTGCTGCAATGGCAGAACTGAGTAGTTACAGATAGGGACCTTATGGCCCACAAAGCGTAAAATGTTTACTATCTGGGTCTTTATATAAATGTTTTGCTGACCCTTGCTGGAGTCGGGGGGCTTGACCGAATTTTCTTCACTATTTACTATCAATTAGGGCCCGGATATTTTGTCTTCTGTAAAAGTTAGAGGTTAACTTACAGAAAACTGACGGAGGCGGCGGATGCTGGTAGAAAGGATTCTCAAAAGCGATAGTTTTATTTCCCTGCAGAAATTACCTAGCTTTGCATCTCATTTACCTATCTCTTCTCAGTATTCCTTTTTAGTTTTTGCACAGTATATACGATACTACTTCTCGTATTTCTGTGGCACTGATTTTGTCATCTTGCTGGTTACGCCCTTGAAAAGTTAAATAAAGCTCTTACACATTCTCTCTTTCTCTCTCTTTCTCCATTTTCAGCAATTTATTTTGATGAGCTCTTCCGTCCACTTCCCATCACACTTCAGCACTCATGTGGGTCGTCCCCTTTTCCTGGCTACCCGCCCCTCTGTGCACCTGAAGCGTCCTGAGGACACTTTCCCCGGCACTAGTTCTCTCCACGTGGGAGCGGAACAAGGTCTGTCCGACAAACAAGCACTACACCTACTGCAGGGCCTGAAGAAGAACGGGCTCGGGTGTGGGCAGGATTGGTGTTGAGGGATCCAGGGGTTTGCTTCACCCCTGATCAGCCTCTCCACAACTTGATTCAATGACTTCCTGTCTTGGGTGAGTCATGTCTCCCTTTAGAACTGCCAGGATCCCTGGGCTTCAGGGACCTGGAGTCAAAGGCAGAAAATCAGGCACTACCTGGACAAAGGAAGATACCAAAGTAAGTGCCGCATTAGGTGCATTCCATCTGCAAAAGGCTAACATAAACTCAGAAGCATGTTGTTAGGACATCTGGAAAGAAAGAACCCAAGAAGTTCCTATCAAGGAAGAAGTAAGTGGGTAAATGCAACCTAATCACAGGCAGCAGCCACTGTTCCCGTTTTGAGATAATACCACGTCATTGATACGCTCATTATTTGATGTGTCCTTCAATGTCTTACTTGTGAAAACATAAAACATGTAGAGGGGCTTTCCCAAGTCACACCCTCTCCTTACCCCACCTCCCGTTTTCTCCATTAGATCTAGTCCCTCAGCACAGGACATCCAGGAACCCTCCAGCCATGGCAAAGCTTGGCGCTGAAGGAAGACACCTGTAACTGGCTTTTTAGCTTCCATGTAATCCCTGCCTTTTCAAGTTCGTTTGCGTAAGTGAAACTCCTCCAGCTATTGTTACCTTCTGAGATTAGCGTGGACTTCCGGCGGGCTGTGTTCTTGGCATTAATAAAGAAAGACTTGGTTTGGGATGGATGTGTTCCTTTCGGCTTTCCAAAGTCATTGTCTTTCTTCCTGTCCACCCCCGCGCTAAGCTGCCACCAAGCCAAGAGGCTGAACGGCAGTTGTTCTTGCAGTCAATTCACCTTCCTTGGGGATTAGAGCACACGTGTGTAGAAAAAGGTTGGCCAGTCCACAGCGTCTGACTGACTCTTGGCTCTCCTTCTTGGACTTCAGGCAAAGTTTCGAAAACTGTCATCCAAATGACCCCCTCAATCTTATGGGCGGTGTCCACAAGGCGAGAGGCAGGGAGAGTCAGAGAAGACTTTGGAGAGAGATACCTTGATGCAAAATGTGCAAAATGCTGGTGCTCTGCTCACAAGCCAGCCATTGGCACGGAGTGATGGGGAAGCATGCAGATGCTTACTCTACCTTAACCACATGTATTAGTAGAGTTTTGTTATAGAGGGAAACTTGTACCTGGAACCAAGGTGGGAAAATAGCCAGCAAACGGTAAGTGGGGACTTGTTACTTTAGTTCTAGAGCCTGTTTGTCTTGCAATTAAATTCAAACACCTGGACTCTTAAAAGGCTGAGTGACCGTTTCAAACTTTTCAGTTCACAGATTTTGGGTGTGGCCATTCCCAGCCCTCATACGTCACTCATTACTGCAGCTGTAGATTAGACTCCCACTGTAATGCCATCTACGATCTTCTGGGTGAATCTATAGGATTGTATAAAAAGCAACAAACCAGTGTTTCTTGAATAAATGAGTGGATCATTCCAATTGGGAAAGGATTTTCATTTTACAAAGAGGAACATGGGCTTTTCTCCTAAACTAAATTCCTTCAGTGCATTCTAAAAGTAACTGGATTCTGACCCAGTGACAAAGTAGAGTGTACATTTGCGGTATAGTGTGAGGGAAGTACAGTCAGCCAAAGTAATGACTTACAGTCAGTCTTGGCAAAATCACTGCGACCCTATCTGTGCCATAGCAGGGAGGAAAAAGAGAGGACACAGAGGAGGGGGGTGGGAGAGCAGGGAGAGAGAGTGGCTGGAGTTCTTGACCTCAGGGAATTTACCTGTAGGCGTGCGTGTGATGACACAACGAGACCCTTAGGGAAGGAATTCTCTCCAGTACAGGTTACACAGCAGCAGAGCTGACCTCACATATTAGATGGATTAGGCCATTATATATAGGGTATGCCTTAATGCCTCATGTAAAGCTTTCCCGTATGACATTGTTTCCCCTATCTGCTACTGTGGCTTACCTTTCTGTCAGTGGGGGCAGGGGGCAGTCTTTCATTTCTTAGAGAAATTTCAAACTGTGAATCTCTGAGAGAAAGAAAAATAGTGAAACTCACGCTGAGGTGCAAATGACAGATAGCAGATCCCTTCTGGATCCAGGGCAGACTGGAGCAGGTACGTGGTGGGGAGGAGAAGTACCCAGACTGACACGGACACCAGGGCAGAAAGGAGAACGCAAGGCAATTGAAGATCGTGTCTGCTGACTGACTCTAAATTGAGGCATGAATATAAAAGTGATCAGAGAAAGGAAAAAATCCTTGGTTTGGGGCTCTTGTGCTCCAGTAGTGAAACTACAGAGTTCAACCTATCCATCACGGCTGGGGGATTAGACTGAACAGTTTCGTTTCTATCTGAGAGTTTGAAGCCAAAGAACTAGAGCTATGCCTCATTTTGGTAACTTCACCATTTAAAAATTCTTTTTCTTTTAAGTTTATTCCTTTTTGAGAGAGAGAGACAGAGCATGAGCAGGGGAGGGGCAGAAAGAGAGAGGTAGACACAGAATCCAAAGCAGGCTCCAAGCTCTGAGCTGTCAGCACAGAACCCGACACGGGGCTCAAACTCAGGAACCGAGAGATCATGACCTGAGCTGAAGATGGAAGCTCAACTGACTGAGCCACCCAGGCGCCTCGGTAACTTCACCATTTAAGAGAACTTTTCCAAGGGCCGAAGCTCTATAACTTGACCATAATTGATTACCTTTGCAAGTCTAGGAGATAGAGCCAATACCCAATACCTGTATCATCATACTTCCTTTCTACCCAAATGACAGTCAGCGCTAATTCATCATGGCATCCTCCGTACCGAGCCAATACTAGCATCAGAATCCTTCTCAACCCAGCTTTCCAAGTTGCCAGAATTAATCGACTGAACTTGGCTCTTGAGTCAAAAGCTATTTTCTTTTCTTGGTCAAAAGCAATGAAGAGGTTCCATATATAAATTCTTCAAAGATTCTATCTCTATGTTTCTTCCTTGAAGAATACAATTCAGGGTAGGATACTGTAGCACATATGCAGTTGATCTATGAGCATTTGATAAAACCTCACGTGCAAACAAGTACACACAGTCAACACATTTAACAATTCCTAAGAGGCAGGTGGAAGAAAGTATTACCTGGATATCATAAAAGTATATTTGCTATGACTGCTTACTCTCTGTTGCTTTGGGAACAAAAATGATTCACTGAGGTCTTATCTACACAGAGCTCCAGTCATGTTCAGCAAGACAAAAATATTGTAGTGTGTGTTTTAGTGATGGATCTGAGGTTTGCTTAACCAAAACCAAAACCAAAACCAAAACCAAAAAAAACCCCAGAGGAACTATGATGAGTTAATAAGCCCATTCCAGTTGGTTCCAGGTGATTCACTTTTGTTCCTTCTCTTGTTTAGGACTCCAGGGAAGTGACTAGAACTCACCAATATGGCAGACTCAGGAGCACCATCTTGTAAATAGCCATTAAACAATACCACAGTGGACTCAAGCTTTAGCAGTCCTGCAGAACCTCTTTGGAATCTTCAATGCTTACATTCTATGTCACTGGAATGACTTAATGTCTCCTGTTTAACCAGGAAAAGGTATGTATGTATGTATGTATGTATAAACACACATACATACATATACATACATACATATACACATACATACATATACACACATAGTCTATTAAGAAAAGTTCAATATATATATACATAGTCTGTTAGGAGACACCAAATAATACATTTTACTCATTGTTTCAGTAAATGGTATTTTGTGAGAAAACCATCAACAAAGCAACAATTCTGTTTAAAATGTGTGTATGATTCCAGGAGAAAATAGAATCTGGGTCCCTTTAAAGAAAATCAAACATAACTTTTAGAGTTGTGAAATCCGTCCCAGGAGAGAAAAATTGTAAAACATAAAGGTTATATAAGATATTCTTCCAGTGTTTACTATTGGGCAGGTTAAGTGGATCGATAGGTGCAGAGACCCAATATTAACCATTATTTTAGATCCTGGAGAATCTGCCAAAGGCCACCTGCATTTCACTCTCTGTCCATTACCCATAATCCTCACAACCATATTCATGGTTATCATTTCCTCACCTTTGTAGATGAGTACCATGAGAGGTTGATATGTGAAGTCATTGGCTGAGGGTCACTGGGGAAAGTGGGATGCGGACTGTATGCAGAGATGCAATGAAGGTTTTCAGCCCCAATTTTAGATAAGTAGGGACTGAAAATGGCTCAGTTCAGAGTTTCTGGGTATTTGACCCTTGTTCCAACACTGCCTACTTAATTCTCGTAATTCAGTCCTACAAGCTTATTGAATAACTCCTCTGTGTAAGGTACGTGTGCCAGCAGGGGACACCGCCTAGAAGATCTGAATGGGCAGAACTGGGAATGTGAGCAGGCAAAGCGCAGCACAGAGATGTGGATACATAGAGCGGGTTGAAAGGGAGTGGCTAGCAGAGGTGATCACTGAAAACAAGGTGGCGGTGAGAGACACAACCGCACCTATCCCATCAGTTCTTATAGCTCCCTGTTGCCCTTCTCCAAATGAGAATACCCAGAAAAACTTGTTTGGGCTGTTATATGCAGGATGGCTGCATGGACTTGGCTAATATGAAATTCTAAATTTGAATAAACAGTGTGATATCTTGTTTGATGAATTTTACAGTCAATTCAACTGGCGTGGGATAAACACCTTTGCGATGGTGAGACTTATCTGAATTTCTGCACGCTTAGGGGAGTTGGACATGGCACCAGAAGAGATGGCAGGCCTTGGGGCTCTGCCATCCCCTCCTTCTCTCATACTTTACTCGCTCTGAATGGAAGAGGCTTCTGAATGTCTCCACTCGCTCCTTTGGATGAAGACCCAGCCTTGGAAGCCATGCATGGTTTCAGTAAGCTGAGATGATAGTCCATTATATCTAAGAGTACCATATTGAACCGGCAAACAGATAATTGAGTTACCTTCAAAATGATCATTCACACTGAAAGGCTTTGGATTCCTTTAAATGAGGAGCAGCTGTGACTTTAAAGTACCACCCGGCAAATATATAAATTCCCATTTCCAGCCCTGTTCTGAAGAAACTGAAGTGTGCAGTGGGTTGAAAGCAGCCCTTCCACCCTCCCTATTGCCTCTGGAAAAATCCAAACCGCGATGAGTGGCAGCCACACATGTCACTGCCTTTAACCACATGCATGGCCTTCTGCTCTATGCTCTCAGCCCCACCCTTTACCAGACAATCGACACAGGAACACCAATGACAAACCAATGACAAATCCTGCATAACAGAGCCTGCATCTGCCCAATGTCTCCCTGCCTCAAATCCTTCAAGACTAGCGTCTGGGGAGCAAACTGGCAGCTGGTCAGACCTACTCCTCAACTAAGTTAAGATAGGGGGAACAAAATTTAGAAAGGGCAAATGAGGATATGGTGCTGATCAGAACAGATCCTAAGCCACATGGTCTACACTGATTTCCCAGTCTCCACATGCCTCAAAAGCAGATGGTGTTTGTTGGACACAGTCACTTGGGCCCAGACGGCTCATATGGTTCATTCCAAATGGCCCTCCCCCTTGGAAATGTCAAAACCCCAATTCTTTCTGTGCTCCTCTAGAGCTGTCAGTATAGACAGGTCAGTGCCACAAATGCCAGCACATATTTGCTCTTCAAAACCTTTGAGCCTGAGTGCATATTGGGGAAATAATAGTGAATAAGATGTGGTTCAACACTCCTTAAACGGTGGGGGTGATCAAGACAAAAAGATACATTCACTGTACAGGATAAGGAGGTCTGCATGTGAAGAATGTTATGGGAACCCAGAGGGGAGTCCAGGAATCTGTATAATATCAGGGCCACCAGAGGAGGTGGCCTCAGACTAGAATCTAGGAAGTTGAGTAGGAATGAGTTAGGGAGCGGGATAGTTTTATCCTGAAGGAGAGAGTATTTCAGGTAGCAGGGAGGGCATACCAACAGCCCAGAGGCCAAAAAGCCCATGGCACTTATAGAAGTACTACTGGCTGTGATACATTAGACAACTGTTAAGAATATACTCAAGCAGTCTTCCCTGCCTCCTGGGAGGAGTCTACTGGCATGCAACGTGACTTTGGGCTGAGGATATGACTTGTTTTGGCTACTGGTATGCCATCAAATGGGATGTGAGCAGAGGCTTAAGAAATGCTTGTACGGTCAGGTTTGCTGTCTTGTGCTCCCTGCCTTTTGCAAGAAGAACAGATTTTGGATAGCTTCATGCCCAGCCACAAGGTATGTGTCGAATGGGCCTGAACCCTATGTCAACTGAACTCAACATAAATCAGCCAAACTCTAGGTGATGGTGCACAAGTGAGTAGTAAATAAATGTTGATCACTGTACACCAGTGAGAATTGGGGCAGCTCATTACACAGCATTACAGAAATAAAACAGACTGATACATGAGGCAAGGCAAAGAATGGGAAGAGAAGAAGCTGAAGAAAGGACAATATGCCGATTATAACTAACTGGAAATAAACACAGCAGGGAAACAAAGGGAGCAAGAAATGGCCCCAAGGCTGTCTTCTTTTGGATGGTAACCCATGCCTGACAACATAACTTTGAGTACACAGTAGCTACTCAGTAAAGACAGGTGAAAGACCAAAGCAACAAGTCCTCAGCCAGGAACAGACAATAGTCTGCACATACATCAGCATGACAGAATACTTGTAGCACTGGCTTGAAACTATTCTAGGCAAAACTTCAGTTGGGGCCATAGCCTAAAAGTCTTTCAGTTAACACAATAATCATATGAACTCACTCAGGGTAACCAAAAGTTGCATAAGGACTGAAGAGGAGTAAAACTTCATATTCTAATTATATTTTGCCTAGAAATTCCAGGCTCAAGAAAAATCTCATAAGCTTTAATGTAGACAATGCTGAGTATAATAAAATGCCCAGTCACTGAGATCAGAAATATCTATTCAGTAAACACTTATTAAGAACTCAGTTTGTGCACTGCACATTGGTAAATGCAAGTTCACTCTAAGGGAGTCTCTTAAAAGCAAAGATGTATGTGCAATCTTATTTCAAGTGTATCAGTACCACAATTCTTTATTGAGCCAACCTCATAATAACCAATGCTGTGGTTTTGCCTTAAAATGAGCTTTCTCAGGCTGAAATGGAACTAGCTATTCTTAAGACCTCTAGAATTGAGAATCAAAAGGTTCTCAGAGCCACTGGGGATAGTCAGAGAGAATAAAGCAGACAAAACCCCAGAATCATCCTCTTCTAGCAGATCTGGAAGGTAATGTTATGTCAGTCTCTTTAATTCTGGGGAAGCCTCTGTGGTGAATGACAGGAGAGCAGAGAGCCTGAGAGAAGAGTGGGGAGCCAGGGTCCATGGGATGGGTGGCCTTTCTGACTACAGAAAGACAAGGTCAGGGAAAGAACTGGGGCAATAGCCACAACATATTCTGTCCATGTGCTCTTCCTACAAGGTGACATGGGCACTCTTCCCACCTGGGAATGCTTCTGACCACAGTAGAAGCCACACCATGGGAGTTTCAAGACTTGGTCATGAAAGGCAATACAGTTTCCACCCGGTTCTCTTGTGATAGTCACCTTTGGAGACCAGAGACACTATACAGGCATCTGAGTGCCCTGAGGCCGCCATGTTGAATGGAAGCCCAGACCACATGGAGAGGCCATGAGTAGATATTCTGGCTACAGCCCCAGCTTAGTTCCAGATGACAGCAAGCATCAGCTCCCAGACATGTGAGTGAGGACAGCTTTGGATGATTTCAGGTTCCCAGTAAGAAGTTACTCTCAGCCTTTGAGTCTTCCTACTGAGGGCTCCAAGCCTCAGGTACAGGGATAAGCCATCCCTGCTGTGCTCCTTCTAAACTTCACAGAATCCAGAAATGGTTGCTGCTTTATGGCACTAAGTTTCGGGTGCTTTTTGGCACAGCAATAGATAACTGGAACAGGAATCATGATGGGGACTGCCTCCTCGGTTTCTCCTGTTAACCTCTGCAATTAATGGTTAGCAAGCCATCAGCCCTCCACAGGCAGGACGTAAGCAAATGTATTCCATTGCACAGGACCTAAAGAGATAGCCATCCCTTTAGAATAGTGGTTCTCAACTGAGGGGGATTTTCCCCTAGGGGGACATTTCGCAATGTCTGAAGGCATTTTTTTTAATGTTCATTTATTTTTGAGAGAGAGATCTCGAGCAGGGGAGGGGCACAGGGGTGGGGGGGGGGGACAAAGAATCTGAAGTGGGCTCTGTGCTGACAGCAGCAAGCCCGATGCAGGACTTGAACTCATGAACCTCGAGGTCATGACCTCGGCCGAAGTCAGATGCTCAACCGACTGAGCCACCCAGGCGCCCCTGAAGACATCTGTGATTGTCATACTTGGAGGAGTGGTGCTACTATCACGTGGTGGGTTGGGGCCAGGGATGCTACCAAACATTCTCGAATGCACAGGGCAGTTCCTCACCACAAAAAATTCTTCTGTCCACACTGTCAGTAGTGCTGAGGTTGAGAATCTCTGCTCTAGAAGACAACAACCACTCAGAGCCGCACAATTTGCTAAGAATCTTCCATTTTCACAGGGGAAGGCTACCTGGGCCAGGACAACAAGGCTCTGACAAGGTGTGGTTGAAGACTCTTTCCTTTCAGGTGTTACATAAAGCCATCCACAGGCCCTCTGCCCCAGGGCACTCAGCCCCAGGGATGTCCTTTTGCACCCTGCTCCCCTTAAAGCATAGCAATTAGCCACCTGCTCTCCACTCAGATCTGTTTCTTTTGGAAACAACAACAACAAAAACAAACCAACAACTCCCTAAGGATAGTAAATTTTAGGACAGTGTCTCTGCTGCAGGTGGCCAGGAAGCTGTTATTGTGGGAAAAAACTGTCCAATTTCAGTGCCTCACGCTCATTAGCTTCTCTGACAAAAAGCCATGGGCAAAAGGAGGGAGGAAATTGCCTCAATTCACTCCCTTACCCGTCTGGTAACTGAGCACAATGTGCCCTGCCCTGTGCTGCATGCTGGGTGTTTTGAATGAAAAGGTGTGGAGCAGATTGTCCTCCAAATGGCTGGGGTACTTTCCAGAGCCTGGATAAGAGTCTTCTCCTTTAGCAAGATTTACGCCGTGTTTACCTTCGGCAGCAAGTTGAAAGTGAGGCTGAAAATCCCCTTCACTTTTATAGCGAGGGCAAAGCTCCCTGGCTGATTTATGGGCCCTGCACGTGCACAGCGCCATCGGAAGTTACTCTGCACAATATACCCTCCTCATGACGGGCAGCCTGGCCCCAGGGCAGAGTCACACTTGTCAGGAACCTGGGTGGCCAGACAAATTCCCAACAAAAACTTCTGGAGGAGTGGTGTGCAATAGCCTGAAAATCAAGCCAAAATAAAATATATAGAAAGGATAAAGTCTTATGAGACCTTGCCATTTTTTCCCCCAAAATGATTATCAAAGTAATTATGCTTGCTGAAGGAAAAAGAAAAAAACCTTCAGATAATATGGAACAATAAAAAAAGCGATAGGGGCACCTGGGTGCCTCAGTCGGTTAAGCGTCCAACTCTTCGATTTCAGCTCGGGTCATACCTCACGGTTTGTGAGTCCAAGCCCTGTGTCGGGCTCTGTGCTGACAGTGTGGAGCCTGCTTGGGGATTCTTCTCTCTCCCTCTCTCTGCCCCTACCCTGCTTGCATGCTCTCTCTCAAAATAAATAAATAAGCTTTAAAAAAATGAAGTAAAATAATATAGTATGGAAAAGGGGGTGGGGGGTAACTGTACATTTGTAAAGGAGAACCTGACAAATACCACATCACCCAGGAGATCAGATCAACGTCACCGGTGGTAAGTCAGGTTGCTAGTATGTGTCCCTGATGTCATGTGCTGAAAATAGCCTTTTACCTCTGTGGTCTTCCTCCCCCCAAACTCACAGACTCAGTCTAATCATGAGAAAAACATGAAACAAATCCGAATCTAAGGACATTCTTCCAATACTGGATCAAATATCCCTCAAAACCTTCAAGGCGATCAAAAACAAAGAACCTTCTCAGCCAAGAGGAACCTAAGGAGACATGATGACTACATAATGTGGAATGCTAGGTGACTCCTAGAACAGAAAAAAATGGACATTAAGTGAAGAGTAAGGAAATGTGAATACAGTGTGGACTTGAGTTAATAATAATATATTGATATTGGTTCATTAATTGTAGCAAACGTACCACGTTGATGTAAACAGTTAATAATGAGGTAAACTGAGAGTAGGGCTTATGGGAATTTTCTGTACTATATCGTTTGAGAGTTTTCTGTAAATCAAAAACTTCTGTAAACTTTTCTATAAATCTAAAGAAGTAAAGTTTATTAAAAACAAAAAGGAATTATACATCTTTTGTAACTGTACTCTCCAGATAAAACTATTGTTGATAATATGGTTAATAGTCTTCTCTTTGCATACACAATCATTCTATATACGGTTTTATTTCAATATTTTTAAACAAAAAATAGGGCTCTTCTGTATCTTTTTAACCCTATTTTTCTTCACTCTCTGGCTCTCATTTGCAAATTTAGTCAGCATATATTACTACAATGTTCCACATGTGAGAGAAGGTGAAATACATGTACGGAGTACGTTAGAACTTCTCAAAGTCAAGTCTACTTCACGAATTGTCCTGCACCAAATTAGATGCATATTGTAGAAAGATACCTGATAGGCAAGTTACCAGTTTCAGCAAGATTAGAAAGGGATACACTCCAGCTATAGGGAGGGTGTGGGAGAAGAACCCATATCCAGCCATTGTATTACACGCTGCTCACCTCGCGACCGACCACAGTCTCCTTTATTCCCACAGAAATCGTGTAAGGCTTACCTGTTTGTCCTCAGTTTCTGGAAAGAAAACTGGGGTTGTGAGGGTACCTTGCTCAAGGTCATACAATTCAAACAGTGAGCGGCTGAGCCAGTGTCTGAACCGAGTCCAACTCTGAAACTTGGGCTCTTTCTCCTTCATAAGGCACTGCTGTTGCCTGGACCAGGTCTAACTTTGGAGATGAAGAAACTAAGGCCAGATGAGCACATGATCAACTGCAGTCGGCTGCTTAGAATAACACCTGCAAAGCATGTGACACGTGCCCCTAACTACTTGTTTTTACACAGTTGGAACACCCGAGGGGTATAGTGGTTCTTTGTGTGCTTTGGGCAACCGCATGGCACATATATTTCCGCTAAGGATGAAAACTTCTAAACTACGGTTTCAAGGCCCCCATGGCTCAGAGGAAGCACAAGGCCAAGTTGGATAGAGAGATTCCAGGGCCCCAGCCACAGAGATCTCATTTAATGGGACTAGCTTATGGCCTGGGAATTGGCGTGTTTTTCAAGTTCCCCAGGTGATGCTGGAGTGCAGCAGATTTAGAAGTCACTGACAAGGATGGTCCCCTCTGCTTTTAAGATTCTAAGAGGCTGGGGTGTCTGGGTGGCTCAGTCTGTTAAACGTCTGACTTCAGCTCGGGTCATGATCTCACGGTTTATGAGTTCGAGCCCCATGTCGGGCTCTGTGCTGACAGCTCGGAGCCTGGAGCCTGCTTCGGATTCTGTGTCTCCTCACTCTGCCCTTCCCCAACTTGTGTTCTGTCTCTCTATGTCTCTCAACACATAAATAAATGTAAAAAAAAAATTAAAAAAAAAGATTCTAAGAAGAATTGATTAGCAAACTAAATCCCCATAATTCCTCTTCACAGATATCACTAATCCCGGTTTCCCTTCTGGTCTTCTTAATAACTTTTCCTTGGAGGAAGAGAGAGAGGGAGGGAGAGAGAGAAAATCCAATTCCTTATGGTACAGACAAGGTACTAAAGTTTCAAGGGCCAGATTTAAACCTGGACTGCCCACCTCAGACCCACACTGAAAGCACTGCCCAGGAAGCAGATGCTGTGGTCCTGGTCATGCCCGCTGACACAGGGCAACTCCACTAAGAGAGTCACTGCACAGAGTGACACACCCCTATTCTCTCCTAATACAGTAGCATATGTGGGTCTGTGTCAGGTGGCCAGAACCCTCATCTCTGCCCCCCACCTCATTAGCTACGAGCCCATAAAGCCCGCCCCACTGTCTGCTTGGAGAAAGCAGACAAGCACAGTGCATATGAGATTAAGAGAGCAGCTGGCCAGGCTGAGGACAGGGAAGATGTGGCATCTGTGCACCGAGAACCTATGGGCCTGGAAGAGAACGGTCCACACTTGCCCCGTCTGTTCTATAAGATGCGTGTTCCCCCAGGTCTCAGGCAGGAAAAGCCCCTCAGGAACCAGTTCCAGGCCGGGTGCAGCAAAAGGCGCTGGCTTTTTGTGCAGTTCTTAGGATCCTCCTCCAGCTCTCCGAATGAGAGCTCTCTGATGAGCTCGTGTCACACAGCGCCTCAGAGTTCGGAAGGTGCTCTTAATAGAAAAGCCACCACTTACTGAGCACCCCCTAGGGGCCTAGAGTGGAATTCGACGTGTTAAGTGCTTGGCCACGTTTCATCCTTGCTGCCACCCTGGTGGAGATGTTATTAATCCTGCTTCATAGAGGAGGCTCAGAGGCATTAAAATCCTTGCTGCATTGGCAGAGCTGGGACTTAAACCCACGCAGGAGCAGGGATGGCTACCAGAGGGCCTGTGGCAGCGTTAGGGATTCAGGGTTTAGTCTAAGAGCTGTGGGTCACAGACAGATCTGTGGCCCCAGGTTTGCCCTGCAAATAGATTCCTGCTCCAGCCGAAGTGTGGGCAAGGGAGTGGAGTGGTTGTATGTGGAGACCCATCACTAAGTGCCTGAGACACAAAGGTAGCAGCCAGAGAAGTGGAAGGAGAGCCACGGTGATCACTCTTGCTACCCCTGAGGCCAGAGGATTAAAGACTATTTGACCAGAGCGCCTGGGTGGCTCAATTGGTTCAAGTGTCGACTCTTGGTTTCAGCTCAGGTCGTGATTTTGAGGTGTGTGGGTTTGAGCCCCGCGTTGAGCTCCATGCTGACAGTGTGGGGCCTGCTTGGGACTCTGGCTCTGCCCCTCTCTCTCTTCTCCTCCTCAAATTGCTCTCTCTCTCCAAATAAATAAATAAATAAATAAACTTAAAAAAAAGACTAATTGACAATCATTTCCATGTAAACGGGAGGACATTTTATCAAAGTGTGGACCGTGGACTCTGCATCAGAATCACAGCATGTGCTTTTAAAATTCAGATTCCTGGGACTCGCCTCAGATTTGCTGAATCAGAAACTCTAGAGGAAAAGCCTAAAAATCTGTATTATCGAGAATTTGGGATTAACAACTTGAGCTCTGAAGTCAGAGTGCTGGGTTTTCATCCAAACTGTCACAGTTTGGGCACCTGGCTGGCTCAGTCGGTTGAGCGCCTGACTTCGGCTCAGGTCATGATCTGACAGCACGTGGGTTCAAGCCCCGCCTCGGGCTCTGTGCTGACAACTCAGAGCCTGGAGCCTGCTTCAGATTCTGTGTCTCCCTCTTTCTCTGGCCCTCCCCTGCTCACACTCTGTCTCTCTGTGTCGCTCTGAAAATTAAATAAGCATTAAAAATAATAAAAAAGAAATAAACTCTGTCACTGCAGTGAGTCTAGGAGAGTTTCCTGCTGGGTGTAAAACAGGTATTGTGCTGGTGTCCACCTCATGTGGATGTTCTGAGGGTTCAATGAGTTAACATGTATATTTATACTTTAAACTAGTTCAAGGCCAACAGCAAGAGCTCAATTAGTATCCAAGTGCTACTGAAAGGGAAAATGCAAACTAAAGGTCAGCCAGTAGAGGCTCAGGCTCCATTTCACCCTGGTAGAGACGCTTTCTTCATGGGGTCGCTCCAGGGCTCAGGAACTCAGATGGAGGGTGATTATATTCTCTACCTCGGGTGAGGCCAGTCCCACAACCTGGGTGTACCGCCATTACCCGTGGCAGCCAACCTTTCCAGTTCTCCCATGGAGCCCGGAAATTAAGGCAGCATTGTAGCTGCTATGGGTTGAATTGCTTTCTCCCCAAAGACGTTGAAGTCCTAACTCCTGGTGTCCGGGGATGTGATGATCAAGTTACAATGAGGTCATTAGGATGGGCCCCAATCCAACATGACTGTGTCCTAGGTAAGAGGAGAAATTGGGACACAGAGGCAGACATGTACAAAGAGAAGATGATGTAAAGACACAGGAAGAACACCATCTATAAGCCAGCGAATGCCCGAAGTCCCCAGGAGCTCAGGGAGAGGATTAGAGCAAAAACAGCCCTTAGAAGGAACCAACCTTGCCAACACCTCGATTTCAGACTTTGAGCTTCCGGAACTGTGTGACAATGAAGTTCTGTTAAGTCAATTACACCAAGTGTTTTAAATGTGTTTGTGACAGCAGCCCTAGGAAATTAATACATCTGTCGACATGGAATGGGCATTAACTGGCCTGTAGAACTAGAGAAGGAGAGCTGAATGACCATTCCCAAGAAGTAAGCTCCAAATTCCTGGAATTTGGATCCTGGATCTGGCCTGCTAAGCACCAGCGAGGGCAAAAGCCCTTCTGGAGACAGTAATGTGTCTACTGATAGGGAAGAGGTGGTTCTCAGTTATTCCCTCAGGTGTTCGTCTTCTGGGGGTGGGGAGGAGGGTGAGTGTCGTAAGGACCCCCCTTCCCTCTTCCTCGCCTGTGTAGACATGCAGTTTGGTTCTTGATGACTGGGGTGTATCCAGCAGCCCCATTAGCCTGCTGCCCACTGAATGCTGATGATGGAAGCCTTTGGCGGCTGGTTTTCCACAGCACAATTCACACAGGGCAGCAGCAAGTGGTTGCATGAAAGAAAACACAAAAGCCCCCTGCCCTGGGACTTCAGCTTTTGGACATTAAAAGTAGTTGGCTTTCAGCAAGATCTCGGCATGTCTACACTGGCTCTGGTAGGCTGTGCACTTGGCACACAGTCAGTTCCCATCCCCGCCTTCGTTAGGTGCTGAGCAGTGGGGGAGCTGTGCCATCCTACGGGACTTGTCCACACTGCAGGGGATGCTGAGGAGGGGCCTGTATACAGGCAGAGCCTGAAAAACCAGAAAGAAGGAAGGCTAAGCCGGTCAGATGGCACTCCAGACCCTTCATGATTCCTCTCCAAATACAGTTCCATCTCATCTCTCTCACATTAGGCTCCAGAAATGCTGAACAATGGGTTGTTCCTGAGTTCAAATCCTGTCTCCACCATGTACCTGCTTTGTGAGCTTGGATATGACACTGAGCCTCAGTTTCCAACTCTGTAAAATGGGAGACTTGAGATAAAATGTTCAAAGGGCCTTTGCAGTGCTCGACACACAGTCGGCACTCATTGGTAGCTGTATCGATCATCTTTATCTCGTTCATCAATAACCAAATCCAATAGTACTCAATCTATAAATAACTGCTGGATGATGACAGAATTAGCAAAACAAACAGACAAACAGTAATTGACTCATTCGACCTAGCTTCACAGTTGCTTCCCAGGTCCAACACTTTTACTGTAAGAGGGTAAAGAGGGGTTTTCTTGTCTAGTGTCTAGAAAACTTAGACTCTGATGTGGCCTGCCTGCAGCTTCTGTTCTGAGCAGTGGACCTGTTCTGATAGCAGTGAGGGTCAGAGGAAGGAGGCCATTCCCAGCATCCCCCCACTTCACTCACTACACACACAGACACACACACGCACACATACACGTACGTGCACACACACGGTCATAGTCAAGTGTCTTGCAAATTCACTTCTCCCCTCCTCTTGGAAGAACTGACTTGCTGAAACGCATGGCCCCCAAATTATAGGTGCGTGATTGGATTACTACCAGTGGTACAGAACTCAGCAGCCACCTGAAAAGACTTCTGTAAGTAATTGTATTCTCCCTCCTGTCCTCCTGTCTTTGTTACAATAATGTAATATAAAATAATGATAATCAGTCAGAAATGCAGTCTCTAAGTACTGAAATCTGATTTATCCTGTCTCTAACTGTCTTCAAGATTCTGGCTGTCTCAGTCAGGGGTGCCAGACTGTAGGCTGCTTTCTTTGAGCACTGTGGTCCCAGGGAGGAAGGGAGGGTCTTCCGTATCGGGGATGCACGGAGTCCTTTGACTCCTTTCAGAGAAAAGCTAAGTCAAGTCTCACACGGGGCTTTCTTTTTCCTTCCACATCCTCTGAACAAGGGCACACGGCTTGAGTTCCCTTGATAACTTCCTCCCCACCTGCTGTCTGTCATAATTGATTTTTTGTAAGAGTTAGAAGGTGAGAAGTGTCTATTTCCTTACTACCATCCTAATAACATATGATCCCTAAAAGATGAGTGCTCCTGTGCCTTGGTCCATTTCCTGCCATAGCCACCAAATGGATCACCAGGTCCAAAGGTGATCAGACACAGGCTGCCTGTCCCACACTTGGATTTTAATCAAGACCAGGATGCAACTTACTCTCTACAGAGGAAGACAGAACAAGCTTTTCCTCATTAGAGGGCAAATAATCCTCAGCCTTGGATTCTTTAGAGTCCTCACAAGGCAACCTTAGGCCAAAAAAAAATGTCTGGTTGGGGTAAGGGGCCACTTACTCCTTTAAGAAGCCCCTGTGACCACTCTGTTGGAGTTTATACCCTCCTGGATATAACCAGCTACCATGGAGACTCAGGCCCTGCTCCTGCCTGCCCTAGAGGTGGAGACAAGTAGTAACACGGACAACACACTCCTGAGGCTCTGGAGCAAAGAAAAGGTGAATTTCCAGGCTCAGCTTTTCAGACTGGTGGCCTGGCTTTAAGCTTTCTTGCAGGAGTCCATCGCTGTACCTTCTGCCAGTTGACATTCACCTCAAACTTGAGGCTCCTCTCCCCTTCCCCTTCTGCAAACTCCTTACCCAACCTGCAAAAGTCGTAAATGACACTTCCTCTGAGAACCTTTCTGGATTTCTCTAGATGACTTAGCAATCCTTTTCTTAGCCTCGCATGGAGCATCCCCTCATTCTGTAACTGATTAGGACACACGGCAATTGTTTTCTTTCAGGGGCCTCCCCATGTGGCTCTGAGGTGGCCTAAGGCAGGGGCCCTGTCCTTTCACTTTTGTCTCCACAGCCCAGGGCAGGGCTTGGCACAGAGCAGGTCTTTAGCAAATGTTGTTGTGTGCTCACTGCATGAACATGGAATAGTAAACGCACAAGTAACAGAGAGCAGAAACTTTCAGCCAGGCGGTGATCAATGAGACCACCAGGCTGTTCTTTCATTTTAATGTTTTAGAGCTGCCACACTTCCTTTGTTTATTCAGGTCACATCCAGGAAAGTGAGTCATTTCTCAGTGGCTGGGGTGGATGACTGGTTTAGCTCATTCTAGAAAGCCTTTCTGTAATGGATGATAAGCAATGACTTTATGATAATGCTTCCTCCCTTCGGGACAACATTTGCATGTTTCTCCCAATGCACCTTTATATGCAATGTCTCAATCAGGGTGGGATATGCCCCCAGGAAAAAGAGCATCTTCATTTTGCAGATGAGGAAACTGAGGCCCAAGAAGTTAAGCAGCTGGACTGAAGGTCACGTAGTGAGCTAAGATAAAGCTCTATCCCTGCCTCTTTGTGTTGTACTTTCCACGACACCAGCCTGCTCCTCCTTGATCAAACTGACATAGCCAGATGTAAAACCCAGGTGTCATTTTTTTAATCTGGTCTGCTTATAACAATCTCAACAGCAGGCTGTATGTGGAGCTGCAAGTATTTCTGGGGCTGGTATTTCTGCCCTAACAACTGTCTAGAGGGCCTGGTCTGGTGACTTCACCAACCATACCTCTGATTATAATTTCAGGCTTTCTTTCTGTTTCCCTCAGTAATACCCACTCATAATGAAATTTCAAGTTGACTCAGCAAAAAACTTTGTTGTATGTCTCCTCTCTGCCTAATACTGTTTTTTGTTGTGATGAAACTGGGCAGTGGGGATGAGATACATAGTGTGGCAGGGGTCCAGGGAAGTGGCAGAGAATTTCACTGGGATGATGAGGCAAGGGACTGGATAGTGACAAAGAGGAGACAGGGACAATGAGAGTAAAATTATAGTCAGACCATGGAGACAGGGACTCTGGGCAAAGCTTGCACACCCTGCCAAGGCATTTGGGCTTTATTTTCTAGATAGTGGGGAACTATGGAATCATGGAATCATATAATGTTAGAGCTGAGAGGACTTTCACAAATGATCTGGTCCATCCATCTGTATGATAGATGGACAAACTGAGGCCCGGAAGGGAATGTCACTTCCTAACAGTCACATGGTGAATTACTGGCAAAGGAAGTGCACAATCAGAGCTCTGACTCAGAAGGTCATCACTGGTGGAGGCATGGAAATGGATTAATCTGTAAAGAGATGGATGAGGTAGATGATGCTGATATACCTTGGCCCAGATCTCATGCATTTACAGAAAGGGAGTCAGAGAGATGTGGAAACAGACCCCTAAAGGAGGAGCCAGTAGAGAGGAATGGGCCAACATCCAGCGAGCTCCATCTGGGGTCACCTTCAGAGTCAGACTCAGTGGCAGGCACTCCATATCGTCCCCTTTACTTATCCTAACAGCCTAGTGAGTGAATGAACCCTCCTGGGAAGGAAATTAGTGATTTGGAGAAGTTTGATAACTTGTCTGAGCCTGAGCCTGGCTTTGAATACAGGTCAGTAAGACACAAAGATCCCAAGCTCTTTCTTCTCAACTAAGCCTCCCTATATTTTATAAGATCCTGCAAAGATCTTGAGCAAACAAACAGGGATGGAACTCCTCCCTCCAGCCCACTGCCTCCTTCTCCTCTTGTTGCTCCTGTCTCATGTCTGGTCTAGAGGAAGGGCAAAGGGATCCTTCATGTACACTTTCTCGCCAGAAAAGACAAGAAAATCCTCCTGGGAGATATGTAGACCAGGAAACCCAGTGTTCACCATGTGAAAGGGAAATGTTGGCAGAAGCAATCACAGACTCTGATCTTCTTTATTGACTCAGCACCTTTCATGTTGACAAGATCAAGTCTGTATCGATGACATTTCTCATCCATTCATTACAGCCAAATATTCATCCCAGCCCAATGGACCCTCACTCTATGTGCTTTCTATTCAAAAATGCAAGCAGATTTGGCAGAAAAAAAATCAGTTGAATTTCTTACTGTTTACAGAACATAAGCAAGAGCAAAGCAAAGAGGCGGGCCTCTTTGCTTTCTGTAGGGTTCAGTAAATGTACCTTGATGGTGCTTATAATCAACATGGAATTCTATGGTTCCATGGCTCACCACTGTTGGCTTACCTTTAACCCAGTCCAGCCTTACTTCTCCCTTTTCCAATCCCACAACACTGAACAATCTAGTGTCCCCTGTGGACATTTCTTGTCTCCTTGTCCTTGAACCTGCCATTCTCTCTTGGAATGCCCTCCATGTCTCCCACCCTCTACATTTACCTAGCATTAAGACAGTTCAGGTTACCTGTCTGCTTTGGCCCTCAGGGCCACGAGCTTTCCTCTACCATTGTACTGATCACTGTTCTCTCTCTATATGCTTTTTTGTCCTTCCCCAGGACAGGGGTTGGATTGATTCATGTCTTCCAGACCCAGAGCCAAGTACGTTATTGGAAAACAGTGAACACATTCTTGAAGAATAAACGTATAAATAAATGAACAAATGGACAAATCCAAATAAGTACTATAGTGGCACAAGTGAGCTTGCAAGCTTACTAGAATGAGTGGGGATCCAAAGAACAAATGCTGGAGAACACAGGTGTACCTCTGGGAGAAGAAGGAAGGAAGGGGTCAGCATTAACCAAGGGCACATGCAGAAATGAAAATGTCATACGGGGCATGAGAGAGAGACTGTCTGGCTACAGTGTTAGATTTGTGGATAGAAGTAATCAAACACAGGGAACACCCCCCGCCCCCCCAGTGAGGGGTCTGAGGACCACAGTTAGCCTGTAAGACACCTTTGTGTGAACTGGAAGAAGGTGTACCCCATTTGTGCACATGTCAGACTGAAGCCACATGGCCTGGAAAATGATCAGTAACTTTGTGTTAAGAAACAAGAGCCTTTTATTTTGGCGGGTACAGCCTAGAACTTGAGGGTGTGGCCTGGTGAGCAGAACGAGTGCCAAATTTCAAACTGCTGCATGAGATGCCATTGTGCAGTGCCTGACCTGCACAACTGTATGCCGTAGCCTCACTGTGACAGGCCAGGTAAGATGTATGTGGAACCAGAAGCACAACTGAAGCCAAATTCTTTTCACAGAATTTGACTTGTAGGGGTATTCAGCCTATTTGTCAGTCCTCAAGCCTCAAAGTTCACCTTCCCCTTCCAGAAACCCTCCCCATGCTGTGAGCCTGTGTCCTGACATGAGTCCCCCTGAAAGCAGAGCCTAGCATGAGAACTTGGGCCAGGTAATTTACTTGGAGGTGTCTCAGGAAGGCAGAGTAATGGGGCAAGGAAAACAAGACAAGGAAGTATGGAAAGGTACAGAATTGGGCTAGTTATAGCTGTGGACGAACTGAAGCTTGATCCATCTGGGGACCATTTGAGGAAACATGTAGAATGCATATCAAAATGCACATCCTTTGCCTCTCCATAGGATGAGCAGCCAGGATATTTATTGACCACCACCATCCTCTGTCTCCCATTAGTTGGGAGGTGTCGCTGGGAGCATGACCTATCTCACACTTCTGAGCAGCACGTGAGTATGAGGCGAGTGGGGTCCAGTGGATGTGGGATTCTGATGGCGTGCCCTCAACTGTGCACTGTGACAACACTGAAAGCAGGTGGGCCGAGGGGGAAGGATGTGGGGCACAGGAAGCATCTGCCGCAGCCTATCCTTAGATAAAATCTCACATTGGGAAGCCTCTCTTAGCTTGAAGGGTTTCGGGAAGAGGAACAGCCCCTCGGGCTCTCTCCCTGGGGAGGCCCAAAATGTTGGATGAAGATTTGGCCCTCTGCCATTCATTCCCTGGGGTAGTTAGCTTCAAGGGACCCTAAGAAAGGCAGCCTCCAGTCATGAGAAATAGAGGTGTAAACACTGCGCCCACAGTGTGCAGCTGCCAGGCTGGGTACTCAGGGCCATTACTTCCTGAACAGGGGAAGAAAAAGGCATCGGCTTGGCTCTGGCTCTTGAGTAACACTGAATTACTTACTTTTAATATTTTATGGCAGGCGTAGTGATATAAGCTGCATTCTTCAGCATCCATTAGAAATGAAGGACCATTTATATTTCAGTGGCACCCAGCCATAGATTCCCATGCCTACTTTGCTGAGGCCATGCTGTGAATACAGGAAGCAGAGGAGAGGCCATCGATCAGAGCTTGGATCTTAACCCCATAAATATGGCCTGAAGTGCTTATGCCTATAAAATCAAAGGGAAGGGGAAGAATTTCTTTTTCAATTCCAGGTGCACTTGGCATAGGAGACGGATGTAGAAGGAGTCACCTACCGGGGGGCTGGACAGCAGACCCCAGGACCAGCCATTCCTGCCATATCAGGCACCAAGTCATCAAGTCAGAGGATACAGAAGACACCTCACACCCATTAGGATGGCTACAATCAAAACCCCCCAAACTTAGAGAATAATAAGTGCCGTGAGGATACGGAGAAATTGGAGCCCTTATACACCGCTGGTGGGAACGTAAAATAGTGGAGCTCCTAATGGGCCAGGATGGAGGCTCCTCAAAAAATTAAAAATAGAATAAGCATGTGATCCAGCCATTCCACTTCTGGGTATACATCAAAAATCATTAGAAGCAGGGACTCAAAGAGATATTTGTATAGTCATGTTCACTGCAGCATTATTCACAATAGCCAAAAAGGTAGAAGTAACCCCAAGTGTTTGTCAATACATGAGATAATTTGAAAATGTGGCATACACATACAATGGGATATTATTCCGCCTCAAAAAGGAAGGGGATTCTGACACACGCTATAACACGAATAAACCTTGGGGACGTTATGTTAAGTGAAATAAGCCGGTCACAAAAAAACCATAACTGTGTGATTACACTTACATGGGGTACCTAGAGTAGTCAAATTCATAGATGTGGAAAGTAAAATAGTGGTCGCCAAGGGCTGGGGGGAGGGGAATGGGGAGTTACTGTTTAGTGGGTACAGTTTCAGTTTGGGATGATGGAGACGTTATGGAGACAGATAGTGTGATGGTTGCACAGCGGTGTGAACATACTTAATACCACTTAACTTACACTTGAAAGTGGTTAAAGATGGTAAATATTATGGTAGGAATATTTTGCCACAGTTACACATTAAAAAAAAAAAGGATATAGAAGATAGGAGGCCTTACAGATAACCTACCCCAACCCACTGATAACACAAATGAGGGAAACTGAGGCCCAAAGAGCAAAAGTATCTTGATTAAATCACACACCAAATTGATGGAGGCATGGAGGAACCAAGACTAGAATTTAGATCCCGACTCTCAGTCCGGTGCTCTTTTGACAATCCACATTAACTCACTTCATTACCAAACATGGGGCAAAGCGTCAATGAGAAATTTGTGCAACACTGCATACCAGGCACTGTTCTAAGGTCGTTACACATCCTAACCTACTGAACGTTCACAACAACGCTGCAAGGAAAGAACTACTATTATTTTAATTTTACACATGAGGAAACCGAGGCAGGGAGCAGTTATACAACTTGCCCAAAGTCACCCAGTGACAGAGCTATGGTTTGAATCTAGACTGTATGAATCCAGAGTCCATGGTTGTAACCACTCTACTATACTGCTTCTCATCAGGAGTCTCCATATTCCCATGTTTGTAGCCTCCCTGACTACAAACAGTCTAAAGAATTGCACAGTGAGGAAATGTCTCCATTCTCTTCTATACATCGTGTATGTGCTGAGCTTTGGAGAGTTTCTAGCTTGGGAAAAGTTGGGAAAAACAGAGGAGAACCATGGGAAGATAGCTAACATATGATCCCCTTAAATCTGACCCCTCCAAATCCCAGGCATTTATAATCCAATAAAAAGGAAGAGCTCTGTGTGGACTGGGAAGTTCAGTGAAACTTCTCTGCAGAGAGCGGGTCTGCCTTGAGTTTTGACAAACGAACAGGGCTTGGCTAAAGGGGACAGTCTATGTGCTAATGATCTGGTGTATGGTCCCATCCTGGGAACTTGGAGGAAGATCAAAACACACATCCCATGTATTTACTTTCCAGGATGCCAGGAAATGTCTGTCTTCACTGGCTAGGTTGGGAATAGGATCCAGCTCCTGAAACATTCAAGCCTGGGTTAGAGAAGACTCCGAGTTTCTTTCTGAAGAAGTTACAACAGAAGCAAAGCTAGTGTGAGGGGAATGAGTATCCAGAACAATTGATAGATAAGCCATCTTCCTGCAATTCCCAAGTGCTTCTGGGACCCCCTCAGAGTACTGGAATTGAAATACAATTGACCTGAGGTACTGGGACTCCTGGTATCCTACCCCCACAGGTTAGCTTTCAACTAGTTTACATGCTGTGTTTCTACATATAATTTCATTAAACAAACGGGTCTGTTACTAAATATGCCTGAAAGCTATAGTATGAAATTAACATGCTACACTAAATTCTTCAGATCCCACAGTATTCTATGGATTGGCCAGTAAGCTGACATTAATTGAGTGCAAGGTACTAATCTCAATTAATTCCCACAAAATCACTAGGAGATCAGTTTTACAGATATGCCCACTTCATAGATGAGGTTCATCAAGGTGAAGTGACTTGCGCAAGATGGCTTGGCTGTTTGTCAGTGGAGTCAGTACATGAAAAGAGAGCTGTCTGACCCGAAAGCCTGTATTCTCTTGAGTAGAGCAGGCAGTGTGTCCAGAGTTTTCCCCCAACTCCGTTTCCTAAAGTTTGAGGCCAAGTATGAGGGAAGTCTGGCTAGTAGAACTCAGGAGACCTTAAACCCCAAACTTGAGACTAGCAGCACACGGACCTTACGTGAGTACAAGGAGGCTCTGGGTCCTTCTTGTGCATGAAGGCACTTCAAAAAACTTAACCTGTTGCTGGGACAACAGGGGCAGGTTTTGAGTGTTTAGGGTTATTCCCCCTGTCGCTCTCCCTCGGGAGGACAGGATGATGGCTATGTTGTGAAAGGCAATAGGGGCATTTGTTACCATAGCGCATGGTAGAGCGTCAAACTTTGAATGGCTGCTAGTAAGCCTGGCTTCAATTCTAATGATTTGGTTTTCTCCATAAAATGAACCCTGGTTCATTCGGGGTTGAGATAATATAGACTCATCCTCTGTCTTCTGTGTGCTTTCTGACCTGTTTGCCAAGAGCTACACACACAATCACTTTAATGAGGTGTTATTTTTTTTTTCTATGCAATAGATAATCTTATTTGATTGCATTTTTAGTTATTCCTCAGGGCAAATACTTTGTATTAATCTTAGCAATGACAGATAAAAGGTCATGTATAAAATATTTCACATCCAGAAAGTCGACCTTTCACTCTTAAAATTGATGTCTAAAGCAAATACGGTCATGGAAAGCACTTTGGGAAAATGTCACACCAAATTGCACAGGTCAATGAGAGAGTTTTGTCTGAAGGTACAGAGGAAGATTCTAATGAGGCCCCACTCTTTCAATCCTTTGGTCCCTCATAATTGGTACAATGTCACAGTGTTTAGTTCCACGGGCAGCACCATGGCGAATCCTGCTTGGATGAAGGGGTCATCTGGGCACAAAGGGTGGTAGCTTTTGGAGACTTCTGTCTCTTAGGCTCTTGAGTCCTCGAGAGGAATCTGGCTTGGAGGAGTAAGCCATGGCCTTGAATCTCCCATGTGCCCTGTATTAACATGCAAACTTCAACTTCCGTAACTAATCAGAGTAGATTTTCTGAAAATGAGGAAAAGCAAGATGATAAAATGATACCATGTACGGGAAATGCTCAACACATTCTTCCCAGGGAAGAATCAGGTAACTCACATCCTTGCATAACTGTAATACCCAACAGGAACATGATCTCTGGAAGCTTCAGGCACAACACGTACAGCATTGTGAAGATTTTGCCTTTTGGGGCCTACTTCTTGCTTTGCTTCCCTGACTTCACACCAAGAAGGCTTCCCTACTGGCAGCGAACTACTAATCCATGAGACACCCTGGCAGTGGCAGAAAGCTTTTTCCCCCAGGGAGAAGGTATTGTTTCAGGACTCTTAAGAAACTAGGGACTATTCAAAGCTTAAAGGAGTAAAGCCATAATGGTAGTGTTTCAGATATAGCACCTAGTAGTGGGGGAGAGTTTGGATGTGATATGTGGGGGGTGGAATTCTGTTTATCACAATGACTTAAAATGGTAATTCTTGCTTGTGGGGTAATTCTTTATTGTGGGGTAGGACTGCAAGGAGAAAAAGTACACATTTGGTTTCTTAAAACTTGATTCAGTATCAAGTCGTGGGCAAGGTACTCGGGGAATGGGGTTTTTCACCAGCAACCCACCCACGGCGAAGCAAACTTCATCGTCCACTTACCCCTCAAGCTGGCCCTGGTAACCCCATCGCCTGCTTTCTGATCTACCTCATCAAACTTCTTGTCTTAGAGGCAGCTTTGGCTCTTTAATCTCTTTGTAATCAAAATAAATCTCTTCATAAGGATGCATGCCAATCCTCTTTGATTTGTCACAGACATTAACTGTGGTTTCTCAAGTTTTTAGCGTTTTCTTGACACATCTGTAGTCCCAGAAGTGTCCCCTAACCCACATTTCTGTGGGCACCACCACCCTAGTATCACTCTTAGTTTATATAACCTGTTCTCAGGGCAAGAGGTTCTGTCCCTCATCTCTCATTTGTTTCGATAAGCCTGTTAAAAATGCATGAGATGCAGACGCTTTCCCCACACAGTCTGAGTTGCTTTTTCACATTGATTTGGATAGAAGAGAATGATATAAATATACATGCAGATCTATGCCAAGAGGGCATTCTCTGTGGTCAGGCTAGCCACCATTATTTTTTAAATTGTTTTTCTCCCTGTTAAAAGACTAAACATGTGAATCATAGAAATTCTGGAACACTGTAGGGAAAGAAAAAGAGGACCAATCAATTGGGCTTGCACAACCCTCGAAAAACCACTGTCAACATTTTGGTATGGTTTCTTCTAGCATGTTTTTTCCCCTACACATAATTTTGTTTTGTACATATGTTTGCTTTCCTTAGTGGAAATAATGTGGTGTATATGTATTTTTATTTTACTCGCTCAACATTTTATAGGATTTTTATATGTCATCTGAAACTCATTTTTAATACTGCATAGAGGAGTACATTATTGATTATTCAACTGTGCTTCTACTGTTAGACAAGTGTTTCCTTTTCTTTCTTGCTTTTAGAAATTATACCACAGATAACTTTCTACACAAAGGATAAATATTGCTAATCATGATAATTTTTAAATAACTCAGTGCTTAACTGCTTTTAATGAGTAGTAACACTTTAGTGATGCCTAATGTGTGCATATACCTTTCCAGGTGGTATGGGAGAGATATGACAATGCAAGATCACGTCCCAACTCCTTCAGCCTTATTTGAAGAGGTGTGGTAGATAGGTCCATCTGGCTGCCCCTCTGAGATCTGCCCATTTTCCTTACTGGTGGATTTCCTTGTCTGTGAATATCAGGAAGGCATCGTTCCTGGCCTGTGAACATTGTTGGGTGGGGATGTGAGGCTGGACCACCTTGTGAGAAAAGCAAGGGACTGGTCTTAGGACGGAAGGCAACACTGACACCTGCCTCCTTGGTGAAGTCCTTGAGCTGCCATTCAACTCATCCTGGTGCTGTCCTGGCACCAGCCTTCTTATTACATGATAAAGCCATATTCCTCCTTGTTTCTTCTGGTTGTGCTGGACTTGTTACTAATTGTAGCTGAAAGCATCCCAACTGATAAAGTAAAACAAACACATTTCACAAAAATGGCAACCACTCATGAAGTTGTTACAGATTTTATCTTTAATTGAACAGCAATTGCCCTCAATGAACAAATGAAAAGACTGAATATCAGAGAAGCTACACAACTTGCCCCAGATCCATATAGGCGTGTGAGTCGGGAGCCTCCCTGATGCATAGATTAGATAAGTGAAGAGTGTCAAGCATACTGTCCCTGAGGGTGAAGAGGGTAGCATCCTTAGTTTCTGCACCATTTGTTTAAATGTGCATATGTGGAGCTCACTGCTTTATAAAATCTTTTTACATCTATTCATTTATTTTATCTATCCCCAGATACCTTGTATAAGAGGGGACAGGTCCCAGAAATTTAAGTGCTCTGTCCCAAGGCACAATGCTAGCTGGTGTCAGAGACTGAACTGGAGTCTAGGTTCCCTGACCAGTGATGCAGACCTTCCTCCAATGGATCCCACTACTGAGGAAGTCTGCTCAGGGAGAGAACCCCCTCCTCATCCCTGTGTTCTCCAGTTAGGCCCCACCATTCAATGTTTTTATTTTCTCTAGCACAGCATCTACCCTGTGGCGCTGTTAACAAATATAATACATCAGAGAAAGACTTACAAATATTTATGGCTGTAATAACTTCCCACCCAAAACAGGGCCATGGATCAGATCATTAGAGAAAATCAACTCAGCATGAGGTATGCTTTTTATTTCTCTCTTAGATTTTAATTCACAGAATGTACGTGATTTTCTGGGAGTGAGAAACTTCCACTTAGGGAAACAGGATTTTGCATGACAGGGATGCTGATTTGCAAATAAGGAGTTTATTTTTTGATTCACTGATTCCATCAGAATGTTGTAACCCAGAAATCCCTTGGAGGCTTTCCAAGTGGGACTGGGAGATTCCAGGAGTGATAGTGTTCTCATGGATGTGAGTGTGAGATACGTGCACCATCTCTCTCACACACTCTGTGTCTTTTGCTACCTGCATTTGGGCAAATCTTCTTTGTTAATTTATTTTTAAGGTTGATAAGAAATAATAATGAGAAGGTTCATTCTAAAAGACTCAGTTCATTGGCATCTGCTCTAGAAAATGTCACTGACCACCCTCTACCCTAAGAGGGTCGGGGCTCTTAGGTTGGGGCTCCTCCCCCAACTTCCCACAATCCCTCAGATAATCTTCACTTGGCATCTGTCATTGTGCAACCCATGTGGCCGTTTTCTTGTCCATGTTCTCCACCTGACTCTGAGGTCCTTCAAGCAGAAACTATCACAATTGGGTCTGTATTCTCAACTCTAAGCATGGAGCTTGCCATGGGAATAGGTACTTAATACATTATTTATTCAATGACTGCTAAGCAGTACCCAGGAAGATGACCCAGTGTTAGTTCATATCTCAGTGTTCAGGTGGGGAAGTTTGTAGCCAGATTATCTTAGCCCCGGGGAGACCAATAGTGTATAAGGCAGTCCAGGGGAAGCTCCCACCTCTCCTGAGCACTGACATCCTGTCCCTTTCTCTTCACTGACAAGGTCCTTGTTCTGGGACTTAGCTATGACTAAGGCTCTGTCCCTGAGAACAATCCCTGCCCCAGGGCTGCGCTTCTCCTGTGGGACTATAGTCTGGAGAGATGGAACCACAGAGGGATAGAGGGTGACAGTGAGGACCTAGGCATCTGCCCTAGAACGAGATACTAGTCAAACCACCCTGCTCCAAGTTGCCAGTTGTGCACTGGACAGGCTGTGGCTGCACGGCCCTCCTTCCCTGAGAGTCTGGATTCCCTGGAAGCTGGGAGCAAGCATGACCCCCTGAATGCCAGTCTGCATTGGACACAAAAGTAGCATACATGGGGAAAAATGTATTTCCCAGAACCCTTCTCAACGAGAACAATCTGGTCATTTCTGGGAGTGACGTGATGCCTTCTTAGGAGGGTGGCTCTGGGTATCTGAGGGCTCTGGTTTCTCAGTAGGGTGTGCACCCCCCCCCCCAGCTGCTCCCCAAATCTGCCTTCAGCTTCACTTCTAAATAAATGAGCAGCAGCATTTTAAGGACTCTAAGCTTGAAGGGCTACTAAGTTATTAGCTTCTAAGGTCCCCAGCAGTCTGTCTCTGGCCCTGCTGAGGGAGGGTGGTGGGCCTCAGGAGGGTCCATGCCTGAGGGTTTAGGGACCAAGTAGAGAAGGATGCAGTGCACACACTGGACAACACAGGCCACTGCCGGGAACTGAGAAGGTCCAAGAGAAGGAGGGGGAGACAGGTTTAGGGCTGAGGGGTACACGCTTACCACCTGGCTGGGCTGACCCCACCTACCAGGTAGTGAAGTGACCATGAGTCTGGACTTACTCTGGACTTAAGGCTATGGAGGGTCCTGGGGCAGACCCATCCTAAACTGGTCCTTGAGGCCCCAGGGCCCCATTCCAGAAACAAGCTGCACTCTGGCTAAGTCGGCCAAGGGAGAGCGCCCTTTTCCACCATCCTTTATTGCAGTCACTTGCCCTTTTCCCTTCATAACTAAGCCCACTGATTTCAGCTACACGTCCCCCCAGAGATAAGGGGGCGTTCTATGGTCCATGCGGGCCACGTGGTAGAGTGTCGCTTGCTGGCATCCAGTGAAAGTGATGTCAGGTACTCTTCTCTGTTGCCTCTGCTCACCTCCCACCCAACAGTCAGGCAAACATAAGCAACCCAGATTCTTAGGCAGTGCATTTGCCTTCTGTTTCGGCTTTCTCTCACATCTGCCATTTATTTGTTCGTGCCTTTCCGGAGCTGCTTAAGGCTCAACTGCATCCCCCCCCACATGGACTTTCTGTCCTACTGGACATGGTTCAGGGCTCTAACCAATAACGAAGATGCTCCTGAATCTTGTATAATCCAAAACATACCCATAAACTGAGCACCACCAACGCCCCCCAACAAAAAGGAAGCCTAGGCATTATGTGTCTAGAAATAGGGCCTGCTCACTGCCACCTAGTTCTCAGGGATATTGCTAGCCTGACTTCGTGTGGTCAGGCCTGAGGTATCCGCTCGGTGCCAGCAGTGTGCCCTGAAGCCTGTGACATCTGCATCTGAAAAGCATCAAATTGGGACCATGTCTTTTACCACCTTGTCATCTTCTCTTACCACCCATATCACACCCTCTTGCTCTCTTCTGAGAGAGGGTGATAGGGCTGTTACTTTCCATTTCCATTTTGTCTTATCTCTTACCTGGTTTCTCCATTCCCTAATCTAGAAACTACACACAGGGGTGAATTCTAATAAGGTCCCCAGTACCTGATCTCTGATAGCCTTCAGGTGGGAGGTTGTCCCGACAAACCCTGTGCTTCTACCTACTCTCACGATCTCCTGGCTGGCTTGCATCACACACGGCTCCTAAGAGAACCCAATCCTAAGGGCTGTCCGAACAGCTAGGCTAGGGGAGGATGTGACATGTGGCTCCCTGTGGTCAGACCCTGGACATACATCTTGCTCTGGGATGATAGTTCAGACGCAAACCCGTTTCATGGCACAGCAAGGATGTTTGTTGAGGACACTGGAACACAGTGTTCAGAGACCACTGGGAATGCACTTGCAGTAAGACGGGAAAGGCATAAAGCAGCAGCGAAGAGACTGCAGCAAGAGTGGACTTTTTCTTTAAAAAAAAATTTTTTTTACGTTTATTCATTTTAGAGACAGAGAGAGACAGAGCATGAATGGGGGAAGGTAAGAGAGAGAGGGAGACACAGAATCTGAAACAGGCTCCAGGCTCTGAGCTGTCAGCACAGAGGCCGAAGCGGGGCTCGAACTCACGGACCGCAAGATCATGACCTGAGCTGAAGTCGGTCGCCCAACCGACTGAGCCACCCAGGCGCCCCAGAGTGGCCTTTTTTTCTGTGAGGGGAAGCAGCCGAGTTGCTGTGCCCAGGGCATGTTTCAAAAGAGCACAGTGACTATTATTTGAAACAGGGACAGATGGAAATTCCTAGAAGGGTTCGCACTGTTGCTTATTATAGAAGCGATCTACAATCATGCTGAGGCACATGCTCAGAACTTTCGATGTGTCATCTCTTTGTTCTTTGTGACAAACCTCTATCATGGCACTTGTGGTGGACATTGTCATTGGCTGCCTTCCCAGCATTCATGTTCTTGCCACCCTTCCTAAGTGGATCCTCATGTGTCGGCAGCCAGCCCAGCTCCAGCCCCACAGGGGTCACCTGATTACTTAAGAAGCAAACAAGTGCCCGCTGTGTCTCTGGCCACCGTCACTTGACTGAAAGGAGCTCATGACTATGGCCCAGACAGTCTGAGCATAAGGACACATATGCCATGGTTGGGGAAACTGATTCTTTCTCACTCTCACTCTCCTGCTGGGTGAGAACAGAGTAGCACATAGACCCGAGCACCAGTGGTGGCCACCCTGGTCTCAGGGAACCACCCTTAACATGGCAGGTGCCATGAGCAGAGGGGCATGGAGACCCGGGTCCCTGATACCATCACTGAGCTGTGGGATCTGTCCACCCTGCTGCTGGGCTTCCTTGCAGTGTGAAACAAGACATTTCCTTAATTTCTAATTCAGGGTAAAGTGGAATCACTCTCGTACTTGGAAAAGTCATAACTGATCTAGGACTATTATTTTCCTCATTTTACTGATGAATAAACTAAAGTTTAAGGGACTAATTAACTTGCCTAAGGTTATATAGTTAGTAAATAGTGAAAATTCAAGGATAATTTGACTCCAAAGCCCAAACTCTGAATGACAGCTACAGATAGGTTCTAATAATAATAATAATAATAATAATAATAATAGGTGGAAATTTGATAATTCACCTTCATTGAAGGGAAGAAAAGTACACTAAATCAATATTGTCTCCCAAGGATTCAGAGCATAGTTTGTTTTGTAGGAAGGTTGTTTTTAAAAACTACTTTAGAATTCAAATCTTTACTCTTTCTCCAGTTTCCTTCTCAGAGAGGTACAGAGCAGGCACTAAATGTGTGTTATTAAATGACACACCTAAGGTCCTCAGCAGGGAATGATGGCTCTGAGAGGGGCCATCAGGTGCCGGGCCTCTGTCCTGCAGTGCAGTAACTTCCTGGGTCTTCAGCATGTGGAGACATTTATTCTAAGGCCTGTTTATTCAACAGTAAGAAGGAAATAAAAAGCTTTCACCAGTAGCAAAATCTTCACAATGAATCCCTAATATATTAGGCCACAGCCTGAGACCTGAGGGACCCTTGATAATCTCCTAGGGATGGGAGTGGAGTCTCAGAGGAGCTCTTCAGTAACTGTTCGAGGCTCCCCCCGGGTACCATGAGCCAATGTCTGCAAAAACCCAGCACCTGATATCACATCTGTTAAAAAACCTGATTCCTGACACACCTGCTCTGTCTCTCCTGACCCTGACCCCACCCTCTGCTCTCCCCAAAACCCTTGGAATTCATTGCTGTCCAAGCTCCCTCCTTGCCCCTCTCCCTGATGCATCGTCACTGGGTCACATGTCCGTCTGTGCCCAAGGCACCTGGGATTTGCCTGGGTAGCATCATTCCCCGGGAGCCTGCCCGAGGGATGACATAGCTAGTCCACAAGACCCCATCACCCACAAAGTGAGTGACTTTGGATAGGCCAACTCATTTCCTGTGCCTCGCCTCTGAGCTGTCGGCACAGAGCCCGACGTGGGGCTCAAACTCACCAACTGTGAGATCATGCCCTGAGCTGAAGTCAGATGCCCCACTGACTGAGCCACTCAGGTGCCCCTGGCCATCCCCATCTTAAATGGGGGCTGTAATAGTCCCTGCCCCATGGGGTTAAGGTGCACTGGCCCAGGATCACAATGTAATAAGCTGCACAGCTCTAGAGGGTGCTATTGATGTGAGGCATGGCCTCACAGAGCAGTCCTGGGTTGTATGTATCAATTAACAATACATATTTAATATTCAGTATTATTACTGTTAGTATTATTACTTTTAGTGACAAGACTCCCGGGGCTCCTCCCTGCCATCCACGTCCTCCCAGCTGGCCCCCAGCTGCTATGTCCCTACAAAAGGGGAGAGACCTGGTGAGAGCCCCTCAGGGCTATGTTTGGCATGGATCTTGATATAACTGAGGGCATAGAGTTTTTAGGAACCTTGGTTACAAGAGGTGCAGACTGTGAGGCATCCTAGGGAACCAACGAACCTGGCCTGAATTGTGAGGGAGGTCACAGCTGCATCTTGAATATGAATTTCGATATTTCCCATTTCTCTCACAATTGAACACGGAGTCAGAGAACAGTAACATGCCCGCCTAGTGTCAGGAGAGTAAATTCGTAAGTTTCCAGGTTTCACGTACACTTTCTCATCTGAGCCTCAGAGACCCCGAGAGAAAGTCCAGGCAGATAGATTTTCTATTCTGCTCGTGAGGAATAGGAGAGTCTGGAGAGGTGGTGTCCTCTGACCCAGCCGGGCACTGGTAGTCTGACAGGAGAGCTGGGGCCCTCACTGCCTGGGGCCTAGTGAGAACGCTCCGGGGAGGAGGCAGGCCCGGATGGGAGGTCTCTGGCCTCTCAAGCCTCACCCCATTAGTTTGGGTTGCATCAGTAAACTGTGGCTTCCAACCATCTGAGGCAACTTATTAGAAGTGCCCTCCCAGAAGATTCCCCACACTTTACTACCTGCCTTTTCATAGGATGATGCAAAAAAGCCACAACCCTGTTTATAATTGAGCCATCTGGTCCACTCAACACTTCCTTGGTACAATTCATGGATACTGCTTTCTTTGTTTGTTTGTTTGTTTTTTTTAAAGGATAGGCTTCATTATAAAGAAGGGTTGTTCCCAAAGGATCCACTAATCGGGGAAATCACGGAAACTCTCAGATGGAAATGCTTCTAATAATTCACTTTATTATGACTCTGCCTTGCTCTAAGAACTTATTTTCTTGATTTCCTCGAATTGTCTCTAAAGTGAGACAATTTTCCCATCAGCATGCTGACAGCCTACCCTGCATTATTCTATGGCAGGCTTTATTTGCATTCACAGTGAGTTTAAAACTTGGAGTAGTTTGATGAGATTAATATGAGGTGTCTCTTCAAAAGTTGAGTGGTATAACAATTTAGCAATGACTCCACTAACTATGTGAAATGAAATATTAACTTCACAAACGTGGTGACAGATTAGAGTATCATTTGCCTCCAGGCAATTACAGCTTCTGATCACACATCACCACCACGCCCGAGAAATGTGTGAGCCCCTCTGTCAGTCACTCCCCAACAGGCATTCTCTCAGCACTTGCTTGTGGACCACACTGCTCTGAGAGACCTGAGACACCTCATCCGGCCTTAGGGAGCACAAGTAGCCAATGGTTAAAATGGTACACAACTGAGAGGCAAAATGGGGGACACAGACATACGAGATGTTGAGAGAAGAGTATGAATTGAAGGAGGTTTGTGGAAAAGATGTTCAGTAATTGCAGGAGCATAGGTACCATTTAGCAAGTATTACTTATGCCAGGCTCTGCACTTGACATATGCCACTGAATTCAGAGAAGACTGAGGCCCGTCCTTGGTTCTCCTTCAGGACTTGAGATTTGGGGTCAGGAATCGGGCCAGATGAGATGCTATTCCTCGTATTGCCTCTAGAAGGGGCTTCTCTCCTCCATACCACTGCTCACACGGAACTGTAGTCATAAGTGAATCTGTCTGTCCGAAGACCTGATTGTGAAGATCCTGGCTGGGTTTCATTTCTCACCATACCCTGGGCGCCTCACACAGAGCCTGACCCACAGCTGGCACCCAGCCAATGCCCACAGATTGAGGGAGTGATTCGAAAGACTTACAATTCCCCCAGAGCTGGGGTAAGTGCATGACCCTTGGCAAGCCCATCCTGACGCTGTCTCCTTCCGCTGAGCTCCCCTTCTCCCATGTCCACTGCCTCGGTGAGACAGAAATCATCTTGAAGGCAGTGAGCAAACACTCTCCACTTTTTATCCCCCCTACTCTCTACCCCAGACCCTATACCATGCTGAGTCCATAGCACAGGCTCCAAAAACCAATGAGAACAGGTGGGTTGCAACCTTGCTAAAAGACATCACCTCTGACTTGGGATTTTTGCTGAGACAGCTGGGTTTTGCATTAGCTGGATCCCCCTGGAAGGCAAATTGCTATGGGGGGGACCCCATATTCAGGAAACAACCATTCCATTTAGGCTCCCCCAGGACACTTGCAACTTCTAATCGCCCTTTCCTAACTGAAAACAAGTTTCTTAGCTAAAGGACCCAGGCGAAGGGACAATGAAAGGGCTCACATGTGGCACGTGTGGAAGGCAAAAAAGCTACAGTATGAGAGGATAACACCATCCACAGGAACAAATAAACATTTTCATAATTTGCCTACTAATTAAAATAGCAAATACAATCAAATCCAATTAACGTGGATTGGTCTGTGGGGCTTTAAATCAGAGGAGCCTGGTTGATTGCTCTGGAGTCATTAATTAGGCCTGACATGATTTCTTCCAAGCAAAGCCTCTTGGCATGCACTGTTCCCATTTACGGGATTCACGATCGGCTGGGAAATCACAGGTGCTGTTCAGAACTAGACTTTAGTTTGGGCCTACTCTGAGGGTTTCCATCATTTTACTTAGTTCTGGGGCAGGGAGCTCACTGAGCTTCTAAACCTGGTTGGTGTGTGTGTGGTGGTTTTGAGGTCTGGGGCAGAATCTGGGAATGTCAGGGAAGGTGGTCCTCCATGAGACTTCACCCTTCTCTTCTCAGCAGTGTTTTATTCCTGTCCTGTGCACCCTCCCCTCACCAGGAAGCATCTACAGCTTTGAGGCCAATCTAATATTTCCTTGGCCACAGGCTGAAAAGTGATCTGTCATCTAACTGGGATAAGTAGAAACCTAGTTCAATCACGGTTCTATCAAGGATGCTATGTGGTGCTTGCTTTGTGCTAGAAAGTGGCTACGAGTGAGGTCACAGACTCTGTCCTGAGGAGCAAAGGTGTGTTTCCTTTAGGGAGACACGCATCTACAGTCATTCCTATGCCCCATGGGCCAGCCCAGGCACAGAACCTAGTTCCTAGATGTCTGGGTTTACTCAAAGGTTAGAGATCCAGAGCCTTATGTCAAAACTCCTATTTTTATTGTTTTTTCTTGTATGTTTCATTTTTAAAGATTGGTTTACTAAAAAAAAAAACAAAAAAAAACAAAAACACTGGGCCATGGAAACATGGGCCCTCAGGGCAAAATGGAGGTGAGGAGAAGAGCATCCGACTGTTCCATGTGAGTGGTCCTACCAGGTCTCCAGGGGAGGAGCCACAGTGATTAAGTCTTGGCAACAAAGCTCTTCTCAAGATTAAAGAGGTGACAACAGATAGGATGCATAAAATGGAACACATGAAATTTATGGGTTCAAAGAGACATACAGATGCCTTCTCCAACCCAGGGGTCTTGGCATGAGGACCCTTGGCATGGACCCAAGGGCAACCCCAGGGCTGCAGCTAAGGGGAGCTCCACAGTGGGAGGCCTAGGGGTTCTCATGTATTGTGAACCAGAGACTGGCTTCGAATTAAACTCATGAGATTTCCTCTTTACCCAACTCTTTCATAGGAGCTTGGCTTTGAGGATGACTATTTAATTTCTTAAATAGAAGATGGAGATAAGACAAAACTACCTCGTGGGATGGTTGTGGAGGTTCCATGAGGCCACAGTGGGAAATGTACAGGGCCTGTCACCTGCTGATGTGTGTCGTACAAGTGGAAGTGTTTGCTACTGTCAAAATTCCCAGCGGTCCAAAGCATATGCACTTTTCCTTGAACTAGGTGTCCCTTGGTCCCATGGCCACCCAAGGATTGGGATTGGGGTGGGTCAAGGGCAAAGGGGCAAGCCCAGAAAGTACGGCCTGTGTGTGTTCTTCTAGCTTTGAGCTGTCCTCAGTGTCTCCAAACTAGTAGGTGCCAACTTCCCAAAGGCTCGAGGACCAATGGCAGGCAAAGTTGCAGGGGCATTTGCTGTGATTTGGAGATCAGTGCACCGTGCTTTGTGTCACAAAGCCATTACGATGTCTAGACTTTTTACCAATGACACACTTCACTTTGTGAGTATAGAAATAGCTTCTGAGTAGCTGGTACAGATGCACTTGAAAGCTGTAAAAGCCTCCCTGTCAATCTCTGCGGAGTCTCACTCCCGGAGTCATTATGCCCCTCTGCTACAACTTTATTACCCATTTGTGCTTCTTCCAAAGCACTGACCACAGCTGCCACCTCTTCTGGGCGCTCTTAGCTCGCCTCTGCTCTCAGCCTGTCTCAGTGGTAATTTGTCATATAATTCAAAATGACACTGTGCTCCACTGAACCGCTATCTCTTCTGTGAAGAATTCATGGGACCCCCTCCCCAGACAGAAACGATTCCTCCCCTTTTGGCCTCCCACTGCACACAGGAACTGCCCTGGGGAGTGGAAGGGACAATGGACTTCAGAGTTAGAAAGCTCTGTACCTAGGGGCACCTGGGTGGCTCAGTCGGTTAGGCATCTGGCTTCGACTCAAGTCATGATCTCGTGGTTCGTGAATTCAAGCCCCACATCGGGCTCTGTGCTGACAGCTCAGAGCCTGGAGCCTGCTTTGGATTCTGTGTCTCCTTCTCTCTCTGCCCCTCCCCTGCTCATTCTCTGTCTCTCTTTCTCAAAAATAAATAAAAAAAGATTTAAAAAAAAAAAAAAGAAAAGAAATAAAGCCCTGTATCCACACCACCTTGCTGTGAATCTCTGGCCAATCTCTCTGAGCCTTAGTTTCCTTCTATGTAAAAGAACTAATAGTCCCTAATTTGCAGGTTTCTTGTGAAGATTAAGCACCCTGAAGTGCACAGCATCTGACATGCAGAGGGATCCAAAGAAGAGTCGTACAATAATTTTTTGCACTGGTTTTCCTGTCCCTTCTGCTAGAGTACAGGTTTCCAGATGACGGAGATGGTGCCCGACTCACCCATCTTTACAACCCCAGCACCCAACACTATGGATGGCACACTATTGGATTCACTGAATGTAACTGCCTGAACTTTTTCTCCCCCTAAGTCTTTGTGTAGCTTTTAAAAAAATGTTTTCCTTATTTTCGAAAAGAAATTAACAAATAATACCAATACCACAAAACAGAAATTGCCTAGGATTCGGGTGCAGACCTTTGGAGACAAGCTAACAAATAAATCCAATTGCTGAAAATGTCAACCCTTAAAAGGTTTGGCTCTCAATTTTCAAAACAAATGTAAATTCTCATCTCTGTTTCTCCCATAAACCTGTCGTCAGTCTCTAAAACCAAGGCAAACCAAACTGTGTTCTTCTGAAAACCCCTAATTTTTCCCTTGACCTCAATTAATTACAATTTCATTGCGGTTTTACAGAGTTCACTTCACTGCTGATTGCAACCTGCTGGCTCATCCTGGCACTTGACTACGCTAGCAACATGACAGAAGGAGAGATCCAGAAGGTGTTCATCTTCCGTATTTCTCATTATTTTAAAAGAAGCCTTAAAATTTTTGTGTACATTCCTAATACAGAATGATTACTTCAAAAAAGCTCTTAGTGTAAGCCCTATGGAAAGAGTTGTAGACTGAAGGTGATAACCACGGCTGTCAAAACAGTTTGCTTATTTCCCTGGGGACAAACTACTTGAAAGAAAAATAAAGAGAAGGAAAGACTCCTCATAGGCAGTGATGACAGAGGAGGTCAAGGGCCCCATGTGAGCAGAGTCACTAGGTGACAGCTCCCCAGCCAGCCCTGTGGGGGACAGTAACACCGCTCAAATGGTGCAAATGGCTTGCACAAGGAAAGAGAGGAAATCGTTTACTTTTGTGTAACTGGCATCCTGATTTGTAAAGTAATGCCCACCTAGCGATCTGAAACCAATTACTTGTTAGAAAAACTAGCACAGAGCAAACAGCTACCGGGAGGAGATCTCAGACTCGTGTCCTAATGAAACACTTGGCCTTCTCATTAAAAATAAATGTCTACATTGCTTCCAAGCATTTGGGGAAGACAGTCACAGACTGCAGGGGAGAAAGGGAAAGTGCTGTGCGTCTGAATGAACCACAGAAAGCAGAAACTAAGCTTAATTGGATTACTTCTAATTAGTGACTCTAATGAGAATTGAGGAACATTGACAACACATGTGTAGAGAAGTAACTGGAATAATCTTCATAATTAGAGATGTGGCTGCAGATAAGACTTTTCATTCCCTGGATGGTTTGTTAGTACAAACTTGTTCTTCCAGCCTTCCATCCACCCGGAGCCCAGGATCTGGGCCCAGTCCCTGGGTAGAAACCCAGGGCCGACACTCACTAGCTGTATGATTCTGGCAAGTTACTTAACTCTGTGTCTCTCTTCCCTCATCAGCTGGATGAAAATGATTAAAATAGCACTTACTTCATAGGGTTCTCATGGGGATTACATGAGTTATTACATACACAACCCTTATTATAGTGCCTAGAACACAGTATGTATTCATAAATCTTAGTTGTCGTTATTAATTCACATACCCATCCACCATCTGTTTAAAAATTTTTTTAATGTTTATTTTTGAGAGAGAGAGAGAGAGCACACATATGAGCAGGAGAGGGGAAGACAGAGAGGGAGACACAGAATCCCAAGCAGGCTCCAGTCTCTGAGCTGTCAGCACAGAGCCCATTGTGGGGCTCGAACTCATCAACTGTGAGATCATGACCTGAACCGAAGTTGGATGCTTAACCGGCTGAGCCACCCAGGCGCCCCCACCATCTGCTTATTCAAACACCATTTATTAGGTATTTTCAGTGCTCCCAATTCTGGGCTAGGTCAATCTGACCGTATTATCCCCAATTCAACAACTTCCCACCATTTTTAAAATGACTCTACTGAATCGCAGCCACATCTGGCTCACCTCTTCCTTCCTCTCTCTGCTCTTCCTTCCTCTCTCTGCTCCTGGCTCTCCAACCTGTCCTACTCTCTCTCCACAGGGCCTTCTCACAGCCTATTCCCTCAGCCTGGGATGCTCCCTCCAGGCGGGCAGAATCTGTACCTGTTTTTGTTTGTTCTTGAATCCACAGCACCTAACATAGAAGCTGGTTTATACTGGGTGCTCGATTAACATTCATTGAACTAATGAATCAATAAGTGACTTAAAGATGAGGAATAATAAATAAGACAGTGCTGAGGCATGACAATAATAGCCAACATTTATTTAGTGCTTGCTCTGGACAGGCACTATTCTAAACACTTTTCTTGTATTATCGCACATCCATTCCACCTTGAAAGGAATGAAATAGAATACAGTGGGTGGGGGGGAGCTGGAGTGTCATGCATTGGAATGGGACAGGACAGATGGCAGATCCTCACCTAAATGTCTAGCAACAGACCATCACAGTTAGTGAGTTGACATCATGACGGAGGAGTGCAGAGGGCATGGCGGCAGCCCAGAAATGGCATCCCCACTGTGTGTTGACACTGAGGAAGGTCTCACAGAGGTGACCGAGTCCTGCAGTGAGGGCTGAAGGACAACTAGAGATTGTCTATAGCGAGTGGGCGATCCTTTCCAGGAGGAGGAACGGCAGCTACGAAAGCATGAAGGCCCACAAGAGCCTGGGACATGAACCAGTGTATGAAACCAGGCTGAGGTCGCCAGCCAGGGAGTGGTGGGAAAGGGGCTGGGGAGCTGGGAGGCAGCCAGACCAGGGAGGGCCTGTGGGCCAGCCTGAGTATTCCCCAGAGGCTTTGGAGTGGCTAGCCAGAGGTATGTTTCATAAATATATCTCTGGCTACAGCACTGAGTCTAGATGGCATTGGTCGTGCAGGAGACAAGGAGGAAAGGAGGGAGACTGCTCTAGTAGCTCAGGGGCGATGCTCAGACCTGAGTTCCTACAACAGTAGCAGTAGGGAAGGAGGCCAAAGAAGGAAATGGAGACAGAGCAGGAGGGGGAGGAGAAGGGGAGAGAGAACAAGGAAGGCAAGAACCCTAAGACCAGACCTTCCCTGGAGGGGATATGAAGAGGTGACGGAGAGGGCCCTGGCAGGATGACCATGCTCCAGGCAGCAAGAGTCGGAAGCATCACTCCTGCTCAAACTCCCAGGTGTCTGTCCTGGAAGAACTGGGAATGTGTGTTCTCCCAGGTGTCTGTCCTGGAAGAACTGGGAATGTGTGTTCATATGAGCATTGTGGAGACAGGGAAGGAGGCAGAAGCCAGGCCTGAGAAAATGGGAGGGCCAAATGCCAAAGCAGGAGGCGGACATTCAGGACACGGAGGCCCTGCAGTGTGGGGAGGGAGCAGAGAGGCAAAAGAGAGACTGAGTCACTGGGGAATAACTCCTGGTAGGGCACATGGGGTGACTCCTGTGGCTGCCTGGCCCTTGCCGCTGTGACCTGAAACTCTTGCCTGAATGCCCTAATCACCGAGAGGCTCCAGTGTGCCCAGCGGGTCTGCTGAGATCCCCAGGTCCTGCTCCCTCTGGCTGCCTCTCTTGCCACCAGCCATGCTCAGCTTGGGACAAGACCAGACCTCCACAATACTGTCACATCTACAGTAAGACCAGTTCCTCGAGTTTCCCCTCACCCTGCTCTACCCCCAGAGCTCCCTGGGGCGCCTGCCTCCTTACCCTCTTCAGACACCCAGCGTCCAGGGTCTTTCTCACCTTCTCATCTCAGGCAGCCCCAGAACCAATTCCCCAGGGCGGACCACAGTCCTGATCAGGGCCTGCCAGGCCTGCATGACCTGGAACCACCTCTCAGCAGCCTGACCTGGGGCCACCCTTCTGTGGGAGCAGCAAGCACACCCCACATCTTCTTATTACCAACACGTCCTGAGCATCTCATCCCCTCAGGCCCTTCACAGGCTGTTCATTGCCCCCCCCACCCCGGCCTCCACCTCCTACTCAGTCTTCAGTTTGGGCCTAAATGGGGCTTCCTCACAGAATCCTTCCCTTGGATACGCCCATTACGTGCTCTCAGTAGGCCATACTTCTGCTTTGTCTCACTTGTCAAGATTGTAATTCGAATAATTATTGCTTAATCACATGCTTAGTGTCTGACTCCATGAGGGCAGGAGCCAGGCTGGTCCTATTCACCGTTCTATTCCTGGCACTTAAAATAGAACCAAGCACATAGCACGTGCTCAATAAATATGTGTTGAACAAAGAGAAGGCTTAGCCAACGCCACGGTGGCTCAAAGATCACACAGCCTATAAAATGTTGATTCAGGGCACAAATCACCCATTCTGCATAGGCTTCAGGCCAGTCCCATTAGGAAAGGAGTTTTAGTGGAGATTTGCCCTTAGATCTGCATTAGGGCGGCCCTTAGGGAAGCAGTGGGATACCGGAGGGAGGAAAGGGATCTAACATGCCAACGACCGTGGGTTTTCCGAGAATACTAGATGGCTTAGCATAAAACTGCCGTGAGATGGTGGTTCTGAAACACAGTGCTTAATAATTCGCCACTGCGCGATGAGGGGCTTCTGTCAACATTGAACATGCAGCACTCCAGCTGGCTGAGAAACAAGCAGGGTGGTTTTGGAAAATTCACCACTTCTCTTGGGGTATGCCAACTAATCTGATTTTAACACCTCACACAATGCTTTAGAATTGCATTCATTCACTTCCAAAATGCACTTGCTAGAATTAACTAGGTAAACTTTCCCAAGGAAAATGCTGAGTCCTCCATGAACACCACACTTCTTTATCAGAATGTAGCATGAATTCCAGGACAGACCGCAAAGGATTTATAACAGTGCGGATCATTTATGGAGAGCCTACTACGTGCTGGGACTATGCAGGTCCTTCACCCACATTTTCCCCATTAGGGTTGAACAACACTCTCTGAACGGGTGACCCTTACATCTGCATTGAGGTTAAGTGACTTGTCTGAGTCTCAACATCTAATGTGAGTGTGGCAGGCCTGAGCACCAGAAGCCCTCTGGCCCTGAAGCCTGTGCTCATTCTCCAGTTCCATTTTGTCTGGTTTCTGGGTTGATATTGGTACTGTCAGTGTTCCAGAATTAAGGGATCTGTGGCCTTCCATCAATGCCAAGAGCCAATGCCGTATGGTGAATGGCCACCCCCTGGGTGCACTTTCCCAAAAGTCTCAAGATGGAGTTAACAGGCTCTGAGTTCAGTAAATAATGGGGGTTGGAGGTGCTTTGAACCATCCTTCACCCTTTTTAAAATGTTGATTCATTTATTTTGATGGAGAGAGAGAAAGAGAGAGAGACAGAGAGTGCACACACACATATGTGTGAGTGGGGGAGGGGCAGAGAGAGGGGAGAGACAGAATCCCAAGCAGACTTCACACTATTGGCACAGAGCCCGATGCAGGGCTCAATCTCACCAACCATGAGATCAAGAGCCAAAATCAAGAGTCAGATGCTTAACTGACTGAGCCACCCAGGTGCCCTGAACCATCCTTCACCTTTAAGAAGAGTCTTATATTGACTTGCTGTTGGGCCTACAGGGGTTGTATCTGCAGACTCTGTTAAGGGGATACCCTTAGCAGACCTCAAAGGAAGCCCATTATGACTCTAATTATTCAATGTAAACACTTAAGTGCACCACGGTGTTGCTGATTGGTTTGGCATTGCTCTATTTTTTAATATACTGGAAGTCTCCAGAAAGAGAAATAGCTGACATGCTTCTGCTCTCATGAATAGCATGGAGGAAAAGATAAAATTCACTAACTGGGTTCTGGGCATTTTAAGGAAGCTGATTTCAACCAGATAGAGGGGATGTTGGGGAGAGTGAAAGGGCAAGACAGTAAACCAATAAAAAACCAAACATTCAGTAAACAGACATTTAACGGACACTCACTCCATGCCGTGGGTTTGGCGTAGTGCTATGCTTGTGACTAAGCATGGTGGAACACCCATTGTATATACTTCACACTTTATGCCCAACCTGAGGGAACCATTTAGAGATTATCATCGTTGCCTTTTCTGTCTGTGCAGCATGGGGAAGTGAGTACAGACATGAGTTTTTAGCAGCACAGTCTACGCCCTGACAAAGGGGTCAGGCCAGGAGTCCCCAGGAGGAAGAGCAAGGAGCCTGGAATGGGGAGCAACACTGGATCCTGGGGGGTAGGTTGCAATCAGATGGTGAGAGATTAGAGGGGAGATGTCTCACAGGTTGAGGGATTCTGAGTTACTCAGTGTTGTTCATGTAGAAACAGGAGAAATGAAAAAATAGGTTACAAAATACAAACAAAAATGGGTCCCAGAACACCAGAAATATAATGGGGATGAAGCAAATTTACCCGGGTAGGTAGAAAGCCATTTCAACAACGAATACATAAATCTGCAGGAAAAGCCACATTCAGTGGGTGCTGAGCCCAAAGGGTCAGAGCAGTAGCAGGACTGGAGATCTGGAAGATGTGCAGCGACCCAGGGAACCCCAGCTCTTCATAGAGCAAACCTTGCACAAAGAGGAAACCTGGGTCAAAGATGTGCAAGGCAAGTGTTGTACTCATTACACTCATTCTCAAGTCCTGTGATCAGGCCCTGAGTTTTGCTTCCATTGGATAGAGGTTGAAACTGAGACTCAGGGTTTCAGCAACTTGCCCAAGACCACTAAGCAGTGGAGCCAGGATCAGTTGGCTGTAAAGCCTATGGCTCTTTTCTCCAAACATGCAATCAGCCTCTTAGAAGTTGGGGCGCCTGGGTGGCTTAGTCGGTTAAGTGTCTGACTTTGGCTCAGGTCACGATCTCACGGTTCGTGGGTTTGAGCCCCGCGTCTGACTCTGTGCTGACAGCTCAGAGCCTGGAGCCTGCTTCGGATTCTGTGTCTCCCCCTGTCTCTGCTCCTCCCCCACTCATGCTCTGTCTCTCTCTGTCTCTCAAAAATAAATGAACATTAAAAAAAAAGTTCAATGTTGTAGGGAAGAGGATGTCTTCTGCTGGAAGAGGTCATGGTGAGTGACTGTAACAAAGGGAAACATTAAGAGCAGGAAGGATTCTCCATGGCACCTGCTTCATCCTTGAGAAAGGATTGATGAGTGCCATCTATGTGCACAGAACTGTCCTAGGCACTTTGTGTCCAGTGTGAACATGGTGGGAGCCCTTGTGGGAATCTAGGTGCTGCACAAAATGCATGCTGTGAGTATACTTGGCAAGGGCAATCTGGAGGAGACTGGGCCTTGGAAGATGAACAGAATCTGGATTTATGTAGAAAGGAGGAGAACTTTCTGTGGGGGAGAGGGGCTCAGCACGAGTACCTGATTGAGGGTGGTGATGACCACCTATCACGGGTAGTCAAAGTAGAGAGATGGACACAGCAAAACAGCATTTCCTCCCTGATTGTAAAAGTGACATATGTTTACTGCAAAAAAATCCTTGGAAAGACAGAAGTATAAAGAAAAAAACTAAAAAGTCATCTCTCAGTTTTTGCTGTCTACCCTGCCAGGCTTTGTTCCGTGCACTTAAAAAAAAAACAAAAAATAAAAAACAAACAAACAACCCCACCAAAACTAATTTGCTACAAAACCGTATATACAATCCCAAGGCCTAATTTTTTTTTTACAATGCAACACATATTGGAAGTATTTTGTTATGCTAAAATAGTTGCAAGAATCTGGGTTTCCATAGCTGCACGGTGCTCTGTTTAGGGCCTCCCAAGTTATTCTTGGGCCCTGCGAGCATGTTGACCTGCACCAGCTGATGAGGACACGGCTCTCTGGGCTGGAGAGGGGAGTTCACCACTGCCTGCCTGGGCTCCTCTCGGGGCACTTCCACAAGCCAGGTCTCCTTCCCATTGCTGCCTGACCGTGCTCCCCCTTCTTTCCTCCAATAGTGTCTGGACTTGCCAGGGGTGATCTAAAGGGAACAAAAAGATGAGTCTGCTTTTCCTTTGGAGACAAGGGACCCGAAATGCCTGGGCCCCCCCCCCCACCAATTCCCTCACTTATAAATGCAGAAATTAAAGGATTTTAGGGGATGTTATCTAGAGATAATGGAGTTTAAAGGAATCTGTGTCAGGTTTCTGGAAGTATTAAGAGATGTAATTTCTAATTCAACTTGTTAGAAATCAGCGTATCAGGCTATTAATATATAAATGCAGCCCCTTCTGACCCTGTCTTGTATGGTGACAGTGTGAATCCATTTATAGGATCCTCAGCATAGAACAGAGGCTTCCCTTCCTGGTGATTAGTACCGAAGGTGGGGAGGGAGGGGGTATTACATAGTGTGTGTGTGTGTGTGTGTGTGTGTGTGTGTGTGTGTGTGTGTGTTTGACAGCTCATGTGATCTGTCCTCCAGGGAGAAGCAAACTATTGTGCATAGCTTGATATGCAGGGCATGAGACACTTGATATAGATTATTTTTCTTTGGGTTCCTAACAGTAGGTAGAGAAAGGACAACTGTCCGATTTTCTTACCTGAGGAGAGAGAGAGGTTGAGCATTTTGCTCAAAATGACACATCTACTCAGTCATGGGGTTGGGGTTAGGGTTGGGACTCAGATGCGCCTGGACCCAAATCTGGCTTTCTTTCCACTCCACAGCTCCACCCCCTGCACTGGTTCAATGAGGTGGGAGGCCTCCTCCCCACCTCCTTCCCACCACAGCCCTGGAGAAGCACGAGCAGCCTCCAAACTTCCAGCGGGGTTCAGGTCAGAGTCCCGCCGTCAGCAAAGGATTCCAATTGGAACTGAACCCAGCATTTTGGAAGATTTTCAGGGATGAGGAAAGAAACATGAAGGGCTTTTAGGTTGGCCACAGTTAGTAGAAAATTCAAAGACATGAAGTTCCATGCAGTTACAGTCTGGGGGCATTTAATCTCCCTACTGTCAGTTTCTGAGGTAACAACCCAGCGCACACACATCCTCTTCTGAGTTTTACACACACTGTGCATTTAATCCATACAATTCCCCTAATGAGTTGGTTTTCTGATCACCATTTCAAAGACAAACAACAGGAGACTCAGAGAAAGAAGTAACTTATTTAAAATTATAGAGAAAAACTGGCATTCTCCTGCTGCAGACTTCATTTCCCCCAAGATTACAGATCCTTAAAGTCTTAAGGCCATAAGCTCTGGCCTGTGAATGGTGACCCTGTGTGAGCTCAGAGTGGGGTTCCTGGTTATGGCTGGTCTCCTCTCATTTCCAGACAGAGCAGGCTGACACCTGCTAGGATGCAGGGGTCACGCCGCCTCCTTTTGGGCTTCTGGCTTCTGGAGCCAGGTCACAATGGGTGAGGGTCAGGCTGGCTACTAAATCATCCCTTCAGGCTCAAATCTGTTTTCACACTTTTTGAAGACATCCCTAAGAGAACTACCTCCTTCGCCCCAATTGATTTTTAGGTGGATCCATTTTAAATTTTGGGAGTAAAAGTGTTTTGTAAACTGTTGAGAGCTCTATGCTTGGAGGACGTTATTATAATCACAATTGGAGAAAGTTCTGGAAGGATTATTTCTATTATTTACTCTCTTATAAGTAAAATGCTACCTAAAGAAGTTAAATAACTTATGAAAGATGGCAAGGTTAGGCTGAGACAAGAGCCTGAACTTTCTTTTTGGATTCAGGTCAGTGAAATACTAACTGAGCACCTCTTATGTACTCAACATCTTGCTAGGCACACAGGAAAAGGAGAGGATGCAAGTTCCCGAATGAGAGAAACCACATCTTGCTTGGTCTTCGCTGGTTCCCCAGGCGTAAGTGATGTGCTTGGTGCAAAATAAGCTCTTAAGAAATGTCTGCTAAATGAATCAAATGGCTGAACTCCACGAAGCTCACATGCTTGTGTCCTCTTGTGAATATTCGGAACCTAAACTGCCTGCCTGAGGGGTGACTCCATCCAAGAATGCCCCAGGTGTCCTGTCATTATTTCCCCTCCATTCATCAGCACCCTCAACGGGACGGCACACGCTTCAAGGGTAGAGACCCTGACCACGCTCTTGCCTCCCATGCTGTGTGCACTGTAGAGATGGACGGAGGCTGGGGACTCGGCAGGGGCTGGGGAATCACAGTCCTTCACCTTCTCTGAGACCGAGAGCCTCTCCAAGGCTAGCACACCATTGGCCCACAATGGGATGCCTGTGTCCTCATTTGGAACCCTGAGCTCACCTGGGTCCACATTCCAACTAGAAGCCACCGATCCCATCTCCGCCTCACCACCTGGCCTACCTACGTGGCCTCTGTCTGCCCCGCACACCCGTCTCGCTCCTCCAACCGGGTGGTGGACTAAAGTGAAGGTACTTTTTCTACAACCCCAACCACCCCCACAGGTAGAGTGAGGTTTTTCACATGGAAGGTAGGCAATAAGCTTCTGCTAAACATAGAAAATATTTTAGCCACACGTGTTTGGCTTGTTTTCAGCCAAGGTTTGTTGGCCTTTGAAAGTAAATGCTTTGAAGACCATATTTTTCAAAGAGCTCCTACGCGAACCCAGAATTAATAAGCATCTAAATTACAAATCTCACCATGTAGAACAAATTGGATTTCTTTTCATTAATAGCAAGGAAGCAGAAAACAGGCCCAATCCCAAGGGGGGCAAATGAACACAGTTATTCACCATTTTCTCTCGCGTTCTTTTTTTCGTCTATAAACCCATCTTTATTCAATTATGTAGCTCATAAATATGGCCCCTGTATGTCAGCACAGCTAACAAGTGGTCTCCAATGTCACAGGCCTTCTGACAGCTCACCCAGCCTTGCAATAACAGAGTCACGGCTCTGGTTCTGGGATTTTTTTTTTTTCCCAGAAAAAAACAACAAAAACTGGCAAGACTCATCCATGCCTCAAATGATCTCAACATTCCAAATATTAAGATGTTGGGCCTAGTGACTTTTTAATAAAAAAAAATGTTAATGCTGTTCTCTAACAGCATACAAAGTATGTCACTGATGGAAAACAAAAGCTAATCCACACACAGAATATTTTTATATCTGCCTTCTTAAAAACACATTTGCTTTAAAAACAGGCCTGAGGGGTGCCCGGGTTGCTCAGTCGGTTGAGCGTCCGACTTCAGCTCAGGTCATGATCTCACAGTTCGTGGGTTTGAGCCCCGCGTCGGGCTCTGTGCTGACAGCTCAGAGACTGGAGCCTGCGTTGGATTCTGTGCCTCCTTCTCTCTCTTCCCCTCCCCCACTGACTCTCGGTCTCTCTCTCAAAAATAAATAAACATTAAAAAAAAAAAAAGGCCTGAAGCTCTCGCAGAAATCTGAGCACCCAAATAGCAAAGATTCTTCTCCAAAACAATCACTGTAAGGGTGTGAGGGAGTTCCATTTCTGTGCCAGGTTTACTGTTGGATATTTCCCATTTGCCCCATTGGGCAAGGGGTAGGAGTGGGGAGGTGCTGCCTGACAGACTCATAGTTTCCAGGAAAAGCCCTCGGCAGCCCCCTGCCCGCACAGCAGAAGCCCAAAGTCGAGCAAGTTAACCAATTCTAAATCATTGAGCTTCCTGTCTCTAAAACAGAAGTTCTCGAAGTACAGTCCAGGGACCCCTGGCATTCTCGGTGACCCTTTCGGAGGGAGAGCCCATGAGCTCAAAACTGTTTTCATAATTTCATGAAGAACGTTTTTGTCTTTGTCACTTGAATTAGAGCAAGGTTCCCAAACTACACAAAGCTACACGGGGTATAATATTGCAACAGATCAAGTGAAAAATTAGAAGTGAGAATCTGCTGTCTTCTATTAAGTTAGATACTAATGAGATACGCTGTCATGTAAAGCGAGGCTGCTCTTCTTGGATTCGCTTTGTTTTTCAGAAAAAAATGTTATGTTGACATGTAAGAGGTCGGTTATTATTGGATTAATAAGTATTTCTGAGACATGTTGGTTTTAAATTTAGTAAGTATTGATAGACCCAACCTACATGAATACGTTCTTTGTGGTCCTCAATAATTCTCAGAAATTTAAAGAGGTCCCAAGAGCAAAGGGCATGAGTACTATGTCTGAGGATGCCCCTCAGCTTTTCATGGGCCTTTCTGGCTTCTACTCATCCTTCAGACCCATCTCCAACACACCTCTGGAAAGCGGATCTCAGAGCCCCAGGCCCCAAGTGCATCCTGGGTGTCTCTGTCATTGCACTGACTACCTAGTATTGCATTCACAGATTTACTCGTCTGTACTTCCCGACGTTGACTCTCTACAGCAAAGCTGGGCATTTTCAGTCCCGCATTCTCGATGCCAAAGAGAGGGCTTAGTACCCAGGAAGAATTTACTGTGAGAACTGTAAGCTGTAAGGTTTTGTATGCGCTGAAGGAAGGAAGAAAGGCGACAAGGAAAGGAGGTGAGTGAGAGAGCAGGGTCGTGTAGGGATTTGGGTCTGAAGGACGTTGATCAGCATCTCAGACCACAGCAAGGCTTATAAACTCTTCATCACAATTATTCACAGAGGGCCTAATTTTGGCCCAGCCCTGTGCGTGGATTCCTGATACATTATGCATGAAGCTACCTTGAGGTATTTGCTAAATTGTAGCTTTGGGAACCCTACCCTGGGGGATAATTAAACAGTAAACACCTGCAGAGGTGGCGGGAGACTACTTTCTGGGCAATAGCTCCAAGTCAGGAGGTCAGGCTGCAGTTTTCGGAGCAACAAGAGGAAACCCTTTCAGGCTGTTCTCATTTTGGAAGTTGCTCCGTTCCCTCAGAAGCCGAGGCCGTACATATAAACCATCATCCCAGGTAGCATTCCCCCGGCCACGAAGAGAAACACTATTATTGCAGGAGAGGAGAAAGAAGCCGTTCACTGAGACCTCCGGCATGCAAGTTTGCGTAACTCACACCCAGTTCTAGAACCGCGCCTGTGTCCGTGCAAACCAAATTAGGGGGAGATGGCTAGTGTAAGCGAGATCGGCAAAGGCCGGCAGGGCCGGATGTCTCTGCAAACCACTTGCCCAACCTTGAACAAGCAGGACTCTTCATGACACAGCAAAGCGGGTCGGAGGACAGCCTGCGACACGGAAGATCAGTGGCTGACACAGTCAGAGAAGACAAAGAAGAGGATCTGGACAGGGTGGAGACTGACCTACACTGCCCTATACCTGCCTAAGGGTTTTTCCTTACTTCCCTGATGAGCAAGGATTTCGGGAATGAACTCTGTGAATCTGTGTACAGATACATACATACAATGATTACATGTTATGACTGAAGTAGTAGTTTAGTAAACTGAATGGAATTTATTATAAAACAGTCCATTTTAAACTAACCTTTCAAACAATTTTTTTTTTTTTTTTTTTTTTTTTATTAAAGACTCCCATAAGGAACGGGAAGCAGAGGTGCCTGTGTAATCATGCAAGTTGGGATCTGGCCAGCAAGTGGCTGTTCAGGGGCACAGCCCCTTCCCAGAACTCAGCTGCCAGGACAGGGCCTGTTCCCACTCAGCTAGGCCATGTACTATAATTACTGAAAACTGTATCTTGGAGAAATGTGGGAGGACTTCTTGCAGGAGGGAGCACTCTGCACTGGGCTGTTGGGAACAGTGGGATCAGGCTGAGTGGAGGGGAGAAAGGGGGCACCCCAACCTATGGAGAGTCCAGGTGGTAGGGAGGGGTTGAGGCCAAGGAGAAGGGGTAAGGTTGAGGGCCAGTCTTGTATTAGGTGCTCACTGTGTGTTCACCACCTAGTGACGCACTATTCAGAGTCTCTTGATTAAACAGTAGCTGTAGACATTTCTACTCAGCCCACGTCCAGACCTAGGTCCCCCATCTCAGCCTTTGCTCGGGCATGAAGCGCCTTCCTTGCCCCCTCCAATCCTCTCATCCTCCTCCCTCAGCCCCAGTGCCCTGCTGTCCCCATGCTGCCCAGGTGGGTTTCTGCTCTCCTGCCTCTTGACCCCAGCTGCAGCTCCTTCGCATTTCTCTGGTTTCCCCTTCCCTTTATATTCTGGCTCCTTGTGCGTTCAGCACTCCCACCCACAGCGGACAACGAACTTTTTGAAACCTTACGCTGCTCTTTGCCTGTCCGGTAAGGGCTTTATGGCTGAACGAGTGAACTGCCGAATGAGCCTCCTTGTGTGATCCTGGGCTTTGTCTTTCCCTGTATGGAAGCCGGCCATGGACCGTGGCCTCCCCGGTGGGAGGTACGTGGGCCCCCAGCCAGAGCTTAATTGCTCAGAGCTTCCTGCACTTTCTGCAGTCTGTTCCTGGCACAAACCCTCCTCACCCTGCCAGACACACCGTAAGCAGCTTCTTCCCGCTGACCTCCCTGCAGCCCTGTGTGTCCTTAGCGTTTCATATCACAGTACTGCAGCTATGTGCTTCCATGCTTGTCTCTTTCTCGAGACAGTGAGCTCCTTGAGGGTTCACAGGCCAATGTCAACTATAGTTGTTGTCATTACTATTGATATTAGCTTCCATTTAGTGGACACTATATTCCAGGCACTGTTTTATTTTTATTTATTTATTTATTAAAAAAAATTTTTTTTAATGTTTATTTTTGAGACAGAGAGAGACAGAGAATGAACGGGGGAGGGTCAGAGAGAGAGGGAGACACAGAATCCGAAGCAGGCTCCAGGCTCTGAGCTGTCAGCACAGAGCCCGACGCGGGGCTTGAACTCACAGACCATGAGATCATGACCTGAGTCGAAGTCGGACGCTCAACCGACTGAGCCACCCAGGCGCCCCTCCAGGCACTGTTTTAAAGACTTCACACAGATTATTTCCTTATATATTTACAATAGTCCAGTGGGCTATTACATATATTTTATAGGTGAACTGTGTTGTGCCCATTTTACAGATGAGAAAACTGAGGCTCAGATATTAAATGATTTCCTCAAGGTCATGTGGCATGTAAATTCTTTACATCATCCAACCTCTTACCATGAGGCCTAGCACATTTGACCTGTTTCTTTGTCAAGTATTTTGGCCAGTTTGGCATTTTGTCAGCCAGCCTTTGGTTCTTGAAGTGGTCTCTGCATCACCTATGAGAATTGATCTTGCATAAAAGTCACACAGCCTCTTAGTATGAAGCCTAGCACGTAGTAGATGCTTAGTAAATTGTCGGTAATGAATGAATGAATGAATAACTATTAGGCCGAGCCATCATTACAGCACTCAAAAGCCCTACATATCATCCCACATGCTCCGAGAGCAATGACTCGTGGAGAGTCACAGAGCTGCTCTGAGCCGCAGTTTCATTATCTATTCACTGAACAAAATAGTGTATGTTGGGGATTAGCAAACTATGGTGCCCAGGCCAAACCCAGCCCCATGCCCCTTTCTGAGTAGCCTACAAGCTAAGAATGGTTTCCATATTTTTAAATGTCAGAGGTAAAAAAAAGAAAAAATATCCAACCTTCCAAGAAAACGATTGTTTGACTTTGCCCATTGGCCTGAAAAGCCAAAGTAAAATGTATACCATCTGGTTCTTTACTGAAAAACGTTTGCTGAGCCCACACTCTGTAGCAATTACTATGCAAGTTTACTGTGGGAATCCAGTGAAGGCTGTTTGGGGAAATCTTCTGAAAAAGAAGACGTAGTAACAAAGGCATTCGTATGAATAATAACTATTAATATTCATTATGAGTTGATGCCAGAGGTGGCCGTGGTTCCCAGAGTCCTCTGCACATATTTAAAAACGGTGGGTCCTACGTCCTCCAGCCCTCTCAGAGGCTGTGTGACTTCTGTGCAAGATGAATTCTCATAGGCGATGCAGAGATCACTTCAAGGACCACAGGCTGGCTGACTAAATGCCAAACTGGCCAAAATACTTGGCAAACAAAAAGATCAAATCGAGTCCAAATGTTTCCTAATTAGTCAAAATGTTAAGAAGCAGTTAATTACTTTAAGTAATGCCTAGAGAGCTCCTCACACAGGAGTGGCAGGAAGGTCTGTATTTCACCTGAAGGAAATTGGGCATACCCAAGAGAGGGGTTCAGCCTTTGTCTGCCCATCTGTCCATCCAGCAGAGGGGGCAGAGGCTGCCTGCAGTGCTCTCTTGGCCACTCCTGCTGGCTCTGTCCCAGCATGCTCCATTTCTCTCCTGAACCTCATGTTCTGAATTTGAGAATTAACTGCCATTACAACTTTTCTTTCTACCGAACAGGGTGGTTATGAGGAACTAATGGAAAAATGGATGTGACAGTCTAGCCTTTGCTATGATTAGAAATAACAGAGCACAGCCCTCGTAGGGGAGATAGAGCCAGAAACCATAAAAGAAATACTGGTAGATTTAACTTTATTAATTCAACATTCAACTAATGTCTGTGAAACTCCTATTGTGTGTCAGCACGATATCAAAATTCAAAAATGTCTACAGGGAAAACAAAGTTACATAAATGTTCAACAAATTTTAAAAACGTTTGTGTTATATATGACAAAGAGTTGGTAAGAAAAAGAGTATCCCAATTAAAGTATGAAAGGGTGTCAATCCATAAAAAATGTTACAAGTGAGTTCTAAATATCTGAAAGGATGCTCACTCTTAACAGTAATCAAAGGAATGCAAAGGGAGAAGATAATGGGAATGTCACAGTCCACTACAGCAATGGGGGGAAGGGGGGAAGAGCCTGGTGTGGACAGAGGTATGAGGAGATGGTGAGAATGTAAATTAGTTCAAACTTCTCAGAGGGCAACTTGCCACTATGGGTCAACATCTTAAATCTGTATACCCCAACTCTATCAACTTTCCAACCAGATGGTTTTCAGGGAACTCACACAGTGAGTCTAAAAATCCTAAAGATCATCTTCAAGAATAAATACATAAGAACTGCCAGGGGCTTCAGAACAGAAGATCTTTCTGGATCCTAAGATAGATAAAGGGAGAAAGCTGTGAGATGAAGGCATGGGAAAAGACAAACGAATCAGGGCATTATCATGGAGAATTCATAAGTAAATTCAGGTGTTAGGGCTGGAATGGAATCAGAGTGGTGGGGGCTGGGATGACTAGTTAACAGAGAAAAATTGGGCCAGCTGTTTAACTATTCAGGGAAAGAAAGCTAGATCTTTACATGGCTTTTTCAACCAAAATACGTTTCAGACAGACCAAGGATTTATATGTAAATAATGCAAGCGCATTAATGTTCGACAAAAAGGTGGGTAAATCCCTTTATAATTTTTAATAAGCCTTTCTACAAAGGAAAAACTATGATAAACAAGGTTGAAAGATAAATTCAAAACCTAGGGGAAATAGTTTAACTTATGTGGTGATAAAATTCTAAAATTCCTAAGACCAAAACTGAAGAGTTCAAGTTCAATGATCACCCCTTCCCCAATGGAAACAGGCAATTTACAGAAGAAATATAGTCAATCAGCATATGAAAGGATGATCATATGATCATCCTTGCTTATAATAAAATGAATAGAAAGAAAAACAGGGAATCATTTTTTCCTAGAAAATTGGCTGAACTATATATATATATATATATATATATATATATATATATATATATATATATATAAAACTAAATATGGCTATAACATTTTAGAATGGAGAGAGGGATGGAGAGAGAGAATGAATGCTCCCTGATGGCGGGGGTTAATGCACTCACATGTCCTAGGTGGGGACAAAAATTGGTCCCCAGCCTCATGGAGTCCCTGCTTTCCCATTGGCTAAAAATGAACATGACTAGCTACCTGTAAGCACTATTGCTATTTGAAATATAGGGCATTAAAAACCATGCTATAATCTATAAAGCACAGTCACAGACATTATCTTGTGCAGTTCTCCCAGCAACCCTGTGATGGATATATTGTTTTTCCTGCCCTTATTTGGCAAATGATGGAACTGAGCCTCAGAGAAGTTAAGCTGCTTTATGAATGTCACTTGACTAATATAGAGTGGAATATGGGTTTACATCCATGTCTTTTGAGTCTGCATCCTGCACGATTCTACTCTCTGTGTAATGGCTGTTCTAATAGGCACCCAGAAATGCTGGGATAGAGAGAAATGGTTGTTGCAGCCTGTGAGTAGGGATACCAATTGGTTCAATCTTCAACAAAAACGTGCTAAGGAGTTAGTGTATGGCCAGCTTGGGACACAGCTGTGTTCAAGGCAGATAATGACCTTGTGTGTAGGGGGACTCGATTTTCCGTGGGGCAGTTAGAAAAGAAACAAATATTAATGACACAGCTAACTGGGTGAATCAGATGAGGCCTGAGGAGGAGCTATTTGGGCTAAGATACTCATAATGTACCATTCATACCAGCCATGGGAAGAACAGAGCAACAGCATCCCAGGGAGGGAGCAGCATGTGCAAAGGCCCAGCCTGTGGGAGAAACAGACAGAAGCCACACAGTGTGAGTGCCCTGGAGCAAGGGGAAGAGCAGTGAGAGTAGAGTGTGGGAGGCAGGCCTCAGGCAGGCCAGGGGGCTTTGTAGGGGCAGGAGGAGTGTTTTTATCTTTGGGATGTTGGGAATTCTTTGAATTGAATTAAACAAGGGAGAAATATGATTTGGAATTTGCTTTAAAAAGACCCTGTGGGGCACCTGGGTGGCTCACTGACTCTTGATTTCGGCTCAGGTCATGATCTCACAGTTTGTGGGTTTGAGCCCTGCATCGGGCTCCATGCTGGCAGTGCAGAGCCTGCTTGGGATTCTCTGTCTCCCTCCCTCCTCTGCCCCTCCCCCTGCCCTGGTCGAACTCTGTCTCAAAATAAATAAATAAAACATAAAAAACAAAAACCCTGTGGCATTGAATGAAGAATGCATGGAGCAGGGGGCAAGCACGGGAGCAGGGAGACAAGACCGGAGGCTTAGAAGGCCCTCCAGGTGCACTGATCTGGGATAGGTCTTAAAGTTGCAGCTGCTCTGGTAAGACTGGTCTTGTTCAGATAGCACAGAGGAGCCCAGGATGATTGTGGCTCATTTTTAGATGGAGAGGACTGAGGGACTGCCATTTGAGGTGAGTGGAGTGGACAGAGCTCTGCTTTGGACATCGGGTTTAAGGTGTTTGTGAGACAGTGGAGCAGAGATGCCCAGTAGACAGGCCAATATGCCAGCCTGGAGGTCAAAAGAGGGCCTGTCTGGAGAGGGTGGAAAGGTAAAAAAAAGAGGAAATAAAAGACTCCCAGAGACCTGGCTATCTGGTGGAAGAAGAGGAAGGAGGCAGCAAAGCGACTGATAAGGAATGTCCAGTGAGACAATGGAATCACAGGATCCAAGGGAGAGGTGTCTCAGAAAGGGAGGGGTCATCAGCTTGAGAAGGAGAGGTGCCTGAGGACAGGGGATGAAGTGTGAACCACGATACTTGTGCCTGCACATTGAGTTATCCACGCCACGCTTCTAACTGGAGGGTGAGCCAGGACCCTGAGAAGATCTCAGCCAGGGAAGAGCCCTTCCTGTGTTACCCATTGACATAACCAGGCGTGTTTGGGTCTGTTCCCCCCCTGTGGTCCTGTGAGCTCAGAAGAAGGCATGGGGATTTTTTCTTCCTCACCTCCTCCTTCTCTTCATTGGTAGCAATCTTTCCCCCTATCCCTCAACCCCACCTCAAAGGCCTCCCCTCCAAGAGTCCTGAATTGATTGGGCCATCCCAATCAACCCATTCCTTCCTGATGGATGTTCTGCATCACGTGGCAGGCCCCTCCAGCCGTACTGGTGTTGCTACTAATGGGAAGTTCCTTGAAGGCAGGACTCTGTCCTCTTAGTCACCTCTGAATCTCTCTGTATTACCAGCCCCCCAAACCCCAATCTGGGGCTGACTGCAGTGCTTAACTCACGAAAGGTACTCAATATGTGAATGCAAGATGCACTCAAGTACTTTGCAAACCACGCTTAAAAAAAAAAATCAGGGGCGCCTGGGTGGCGCAGTCGGTTAAGCGTGCAACTTCAGCCAGGTCACGATCTCGCGGTCCGGGAGTTCAAGCCCCGCGTCGGGCTCTGGGCTGATGGCTCAGAGCCTGAAGCCTGTTTCCGATTCTGTGTCTCCCTCTCTCTCTGCCCCTCCCCCGTTCTTGCTCTGTCTCTCTCTGTCCCAAAAATAAATAAACGTTGAAAAAAAAAATTAAAAAAAAATCATAAAATGGGAGTTCCAAGACAATTCTGGAGTCCATCATTAACTTAAAAATGCAAAAAGATAATGAAACTCTTTTCTGATGCCTGTTAGCAAAATTAGAGCACTAAAGGGACTTTTGATCTTTATTTCTCCACCTTTTACATAAAGTCTTGTTTTAAAAGCCTTAAAAATGCCTGTTCAGCATCTAGCAGACCGGTCAAAGAGGCTTCAGAGACTATTTTACATGCCTCGCAAGCCCTGTTTCTAACCTGAAAACACAATTTTGCCTGACTCAATATGAAAATGTGTCATCATTAGCATAAATGAGGATCCTGATAAAACCTATGTGTTGGGCTTTTTAAAATCTTGTCTGATGTGTAAGAAACTTATATATGAGACTATTGACAGGGTTATATTTTTAATTCATGATCAAATTAGCAGGATGTGATTTTAGAAAGGAAACAATTGTGAAACGTTGTCCTCATACAGATGTAATTTTAGTGCATTCGTTCATTCAACAAATGTTAATTATATCATCTATGATGTGCCAGTATTATCTGTTAAAGAAGGAAGGGAGTAAGGGTGGGCCCAAGTGTTTGGCCTTGATACTGAAATCAATGAGGACCCATGCAAGGGTCAGAAATAGGACAGAGGTCTGGTTGGCATTGTGCCACAGATGGGACAGTGCTATGGAATTAGGCTATCACCCCTGGTATGGGCTATTCCTTCAGCTTAAATTGTTGGCCCATTGCAAACAGAGATTAACTAGGTACCTGAAGAAAAACCTCAGTTTGTAAAAATACAACTCATTGGATGTCAGCAAACTTTGAAATTGGACTCTAAAACAGGCTGTCTGGGTTTAAATCTATCTATCTATCTATCTATCTATCTATCTATCTATCTATCTATCATCTGTTTATTTTAGAGTGCATGTGCATGAGCAGGGGAGGCACAGAGAGAGGAGACAGAATCCTAAGCAGATTCCGTGCTCAGCGCGGAGCCCGACTGGGGCTTGATTTCACATCCCTGAGATCATGACCTGAGCCAAAATCGAGAGTCGGATGCTTAACTGGAAGACACCCACATGCCCCAAGCTGTCCGGGTTTAAATCCCAGCACTTTGGCTTCTTAGCTGTGTGACCTTGGACAAGTAACTGAACTGCTTTGGGCCTCAGTTTTCCCATCTATAAAATGGGCACAATACCACAGTTCATCTCATACAGTTCTGCAGAATAAAGGATTTAACAAGGTAAAGCCCTTGGAATAATTTCTGGCACATGGTAATAACTCATATTGGCTATTGGGGTACTTGGTGTTGGGTCCTGTGGACACAACAAGGAATAGCCACAACAAGGAATAGCCAGTAAAGATCCCAGAGGATTTCAGCACAGTGTTAATAGGGCAGTTATGCAATAGCAGCAGCATGACCCTGGTGAGGAAGAACAGGGAACCAGGATCGGGGAGCAGAGGTGTCTGGGGAGGCTTCTGGGGTCAGTGGAGGTAGGTAGAAAGGATGGATAGAAAGAATCCAGCTCATTCAAGGGGCTGTGGAGAATGCAGCTCAGAAGCAGCTGAATTTTCCCAACTTATGGATTATTTCATTAGTGGCTAAGCCTGGTTCACAGTTGTTTTATATGAATCCCTTGAAAGGTGTTAATGGGACCTTCCACAGCATCAATGGAAGCGTTAAAAATAATAATTAGTATCAGTGGTACTGGTGGGAAGTAGGAGATGCTAACTGGAGCATGGTGAGAAGAAGGAAAATCAAAACAATCGATTAGCATCTCTCAATCCAATATACAAACTTCAGAAATTATGTCCTGCACTTAAGAGGCTAAATTCCACCAAAAAATTCAGGAAATCAAAGCGGACCAATCAGTTGTGATTTTTTTTTTTTTTTCAGCTAGCACTGAAGGAATCTTTCTAAAACTTCCAGGAAATGGTGTTCAGTGACTGCAATAGACTCTTCCTCAAAAGAGCTGGGTATCTGGGAAGGTCCTAGAGGGTCTGTGGGATCATCACTCTTACCGTTGAGAGTCTTGAGTGGAGAGCAGAGGGGCCAGGAGATCAACTTGTCTGTACACCTGTCATATGCCCCAAAGTAGAGATCTTTTCCCATCATCTCTCCCTTCCTTTCTCTCTCCCTCCTTCCTTGTTTCCTTCCACTTTTTTCCCCCACCCTCCTTTCTTACTTTCCTCATATTTTTACTTCTATTTTTATCTGATATGTGTTAATGATCAAACATTCAAAGATTACAGTAGGTATATATCTGAAACATAAGTTGCCCACATCCATCTCTAACCCCCTTGTTTCCTGTTCTGCCGATTGGTTTTCTAACTAAGGTTATGGGTTTTTTTCTGTTGAGAAGAACACGTGGTTGAGCTACAAATTCGAGCAAAAACACCTGGGTAATCATAAGGAAGAACTCTTGCCTGATCCAAACGCATTCTAGAAGATGAGAGAGGGAGTCCTATGAAGTTTTTGAAGTGCTATGTGGCTCATCAATTTATCCCTCTCTCCTCCAGAGCACTGGGACATGCTCTCAGAAGGAGATTCAAGTTTGAGAGGCACAGATACAGTAAACAGCACACTGACTTGGAGATTAGACAGACCTGTGTTTGAATTTTGGCTTTACCCTCACTCATAAGCTGTATGATCCTCTGTAAATCACTGGACGTCTCTGAGCTTCAATTCAGAGTCTGTAATGTAAAATGGGAATTTTTTTTAAAGGTTATTTATTTATTTTTCAGAGACAGAGAGAGAGAGAGAGAGAGAGAAGGAGTCAGAGAGAGAGGAAGGTGGAGGGGCAGAGAGAGAGAGGGAGAGAGAATCCCAAGCAGACTTCATTCTCAGCACAGGGCCTGATGCGGGGCTCAATCTCACGACTGCAAGATCACAACCTGAGCCGATATTAAGAGTCGCATGCTTAATCGACTGAGCCACCCAGGCACCCCAGAATGGGAATTTTATATCTACATCCTTGGGTGATGAGAGAATTACACAGATTGGTATGTAAAGCATTGCCTTTTTCTTGAGAAAGTAAACTGTTTTCCAGTTTCTCTAAGAAACTGCACACAGTGAAAGTACATTTTGACCAGTGTTGATATGTGCGTATGCTATGAAACCATCACTACAGTTGAGATCCCAAGCATTTTCAATCAGCCCGAAAACGTCCTCATGCCCCCTTTACAATCCACTTCTCCCTCTGCTCCCTTCCCTGGGCAACCACCGATCTGCATTCTGTATTCAGAGATTAGTTTCCATTTTCTCAAACTAAATATAAAGGGAGTCACACCGGGTGTCCTTTTGTTTGTCTGCTTGGCCTAGCTTCTTTCACTCGGCATAACGATTTTGAGATTCATCTATGGTGTTGGGAAGAACAATAATTTAGTACTTTGTATTGCTGAGTAATATTTTCTTAACTGTACTTTTCAAGCCGTTAAGGCACGCCTTAACATATACAACATCCTGGAGATCTGGAAGCCAGAAAGATCTTGTTGTCTCTCATCCTCAGAAACTTTTGCTCACTATTATAGTCTCCTTTGATGCATGATGTCTGTTCCTCAGCTAGACTATTGAGGCCCTTCATGAGTCTGCTCCTTGGACTGAACCAGTATCTTTCCCCTCTGCTGACCAGCCTGATTCCTCATTCTAGCCCAGGCTGGGCCTCCCGGTCACCCACACTTACCAGGATCTCTTTAGCGTCTATGCCTTGACTTGGCCATTGCTGGGCCATGGCCAGGAACACAGTCTCTCACCTCCTCACCTCTAAAAATTCTACTCACTCTGTGGCGGCCTTACCCCCTCCAGGCCCTGCTGCTTCTCCAGCTGTCCTTGGGCCCCTCTACCCAACCTATAGGTCTCACAACTCAGCATGCGTAACCAAGCAGGCCCCTCCTCCCTTCAGCCAACAACCTCCAACTGGCAGCTCCACATCAGGCTGTGAGCTGAGCGCGGGAATAGGGAGAGAGGCAAGACATGGTCAGCCCCTTTGGGATGCTCATGGTCCAGGGCTGGGCAGGGAGACAGCCAAGGGCTTCATCCTGCCTGTGGGTAGACGGAAGATAGAGGGAGAGAAAGAGGCTGTGTGCATGTCTGTCTGTCTGTCTGCAATGGGGAAATGGGGATGGGGGTCATCCAACCATTCTTTTCAATTTGTCAGGGACATCACTGGAGCAAGGAGCAAGCTTTATACACCTCCTGTCTGCCCCTATCTATATAGGGCTAAATGGAGAAGATAATCCATAAATATTTAATTGATTCGTGAAGGAAAAAACAGGCCAAAGAGTCTCCCCAGCTCTCCATGAAGACATCACACCTAACAATGAAAGAAACCCACAGCCAGGTATGAATCCGCAGGCTGCCAGTGTCACCTCTGTTCGAATTGGGACCTGGACAGAGAGGCTGGTTTCTTTAGCAGGGCTGCAGTTGGATGCTGCTCAGAGGTTAGGGATAAGATCAAGCCTCTGGCTCCAGAGGCCTCTCGAACACTTTGCTGTCAAAGAAGCAGCTCATCTTAAAGCCTGACACTAAAATCTCTCAGGCACTGCACCACCACCCTGACTCTCCACAAACACCCGAGGCAAGAAGGACTGTGCCCACACTTCCCATTTGGCAGGTGAAGTCGCTGAGGCACAGGGGGTGGTGTGCTAAGACACCTCCAGCAAGGGTGATCGGATTGACTTGTCCCCATGTTCTCAGGACTGTTCTGGTTTTAACGCTTGAAACTGTCATGTTTCAGGACATCCCCTCCCCCGCAGTCCCAAGCAAATGGGAATGGTTGGTCACCGCAGCTTCAACTCACATCCTCTGGCCCACATTTTGCTTTAGCCCAAGGACCCTGGAAATGCGATCACCCGACCAGCGGCATGGGCATCACAAACCCTAGGGGTGGCCATCAGCAACCTGTGTTTTACCAAGCTGTTCAGGAGCGCCTCCTGCTGCCCACTCAGCTTTGTGAACCACTGCTCTAGCCATGTCTGTTGCAAACAGCCTCACGCAGGAGTGTCTCACCAGCTTCTTCTGCCTCTGTTACACCCCCAAGAGCTCCTACTTTGCACCTGTAGCTAATCTGATGCAGTGCTGCCCGGAGAAGTTGGGGTGGTGCCTGTAGGAACTGCCTGCACCCACATAGGGAGTAACATCCCTTGAGGCGACAGGAGACAGAGCTAGTGGGAAAGCAATCCTTTTGCCACCCCTTCGGCCAGCAACTTGACCACCAGTCTATACCTAATCCACAATGAAAATTAATTACGATGAAATAAAGGAAAAACTCAGTGGCTCAGTCTCATGAGCTGCATTCAGTCATCCACGCGTGGCTGGTGGATGCTGTACTGGAAAGCACAGAGCGCATTCTCAGCATCATAGAGAGCTCTGCTAGACAGTTCTTATTCCAGAGCCCGGCACACTGGTGACCAACTGGAGAACGTTGCATTGCATCGGCTTTTCTTCACTCCCTCTTGTGCCCCACCCAGCCCTTCAATCTCATCCCTTGAAATCATGCAAGCTTTTGTCTCGGGCTCAGCTTTCCTGGGGCAGGGGTGGGAGATGGGGGTGCGGGCACAGCACGGGGAGCTCCCAAGGCAGAGCCTGTCCCGACTCCAGCCCCGTCGCTGGTCCCAGCTCCCACCATCCCTTTGTCCCTGGTGTCAGGCTGAGCAGGCCAAGCATGGATACGCTCTACCGCAGGCCCAGCAAACACAGGCTGATGATGGAGTCTTTACACTGAGAACTGTAACCTGAAGATGACGGAGAAGAAAGGCTTCAGAATGAGCCCTTTTGGACAGAGTTTTGCATTGACTTTGAGAAAAAAACTGGTGCTACTCGAGCTTTTCTTTCTGCAGGAAATAGGTCCCCATGGCAGGGCATGTCTGGACAGAGTGGCTCTTGAGCTAGGAAATCCACAGTGGCCGCACATAGCCTTGATTTGAGACCCTGATTCCCACAATCCCTTGTAGTTTGTGAATAATGCTATTTTCTTTAAAAAAAATCACTCTTATGTTTTCTTTTCTTTACAACTCCCTCAATATTATATGTGTGGAACGGTCCTACAATTGGCTGTTTTACCTTAAAGACTGATTAAGGGTGATGGTGTCTTGACATCTTTTCAATTCAGTTCAATTTGGCAAGCATTTATTGAGTAATTATGGTGGGCCTAGTATGGTGCTTTCTACCTCAGCAATAATTTGAAGCCCAATTTGTTCTTTCATTAAAAATAATCTAATAGCATTTATATATATAAATATATATAATTCCTCATTTTGACAAAAACCTACCAGATTTTCATATGTTGTTACTGCGTCTTTGGAGTAACGGCTTGATTTCAATAATCAGTATTTCACTGCTTTCTCTTTAAAAAAAAAAAGGAGATGTTCTTTTGGATGACAATTTTATTTGATCAATAATTGCATCAATTCCTGCCAAAAGCACATACTAGCTGCCCAAGGTGAAATTTACCAGCTTCCAATTTTTAATTAGCCTGTATCTCCTTTACAGTTGGAGCTTCTACCAAGGAATCAGAGCAAAGTAACTCACTAAAGAAAGGCAAGCCATGCAGAAAATGCCAATATCAATTTTCTAAACAAGTCATAACTTAAATGCCACCCACCCAGCTCTCAGCCCTAAGCTTTAAAGGGAGACACAATCAAAGAAACTGATTGGGAAGGAACATTATCAATTAATGAGAGAAGTTAAAAGGAAAAAAGAATGCATAAATAAACTGGAAAAACAAACTGCAACTGAGGCTTGTTATTTTCAGTCTGAGAAGGAATGATTTCTCTGTTTGGACTCATCTGTCTTTGCCTCTCAGTGGCCCAGCGCTAAGATGAGACAGTGCAGAGGCACCTGGGTGGCTCAGTTGGTTAAGCGTCTGACTTCGGCTCAGGTTATGATCTCACAGTTCGTGGTTTGAGCCCCACGTCGGGCTCTGTGCTGACAGCCCAGAGCCTGGACCCTGCTTGGGATTCTGTGTGTGTGTGTCTCTCTCTGCCCCTCCTCTACTCACGCTCTGTTTCTCTCTCTCAAAGATAAATAAACATTAAAAAAAAATTTAAGAGGAGACAGTGCAGTTCCAGGAAGGGGATGCACCCTAGAACCAGGCGGAGGAGGCCTAGGGTACAAGTCTGGCTCTGCCACCATCTGGGGGACTTGTGACCATCTCTTAAACCCTCCTTAAGTCCTTATTCCTCCTTAAAAAAATAAAGGTAATGCAATCAGCCCCACAGACCCCACCTGCTCACTGGAGAGGCCGGACAAGATCTGGAGCTGAAAGTGAAGCAGTGATCATCCGTGAGGAGGAGTGAAAACTCTGCGTGTGGGCCTGAATGCCTGTGTACGTGGGTATGCGCTCTGCTGCATGATGTCATTGTGTGAGTGTACCAGTGTCTGTGTGTGCATGTGTGCAACCTACTAAAGTACATAGGCTTAGGCTCTCAGAAAGATGAGGGAGTGCATGGAAATGGTCAACACCAACTTCCAGCTGATGAAAGCTGGAAGATTTGGTCAGAGAAGGTCACACAGGGCTTCATCTGCACTGGTGATGCTTTCTGTCTTAAGCTGAGTAGTAGGAAAACTCTGTTTTGTTGTATTAGTCTTTAGAAACTTCTGTATTATGAAATCCATCCATCCATCCATCCACCTTTCTATGCATTCATCCACCTACCCACCCTACCTACCAACCAACCAACCAACCCACCTACCTACCGACCAACTGACCGACCGACAGACCGACTTACCTCCCTCCCTCCCTCCCTCCCTCCCTTCTTACCTAAATAACAAAGGGTAAAACAAAGGGTAAACCTCTGGTTGCAGTAGGAAAATATGAGGTCTGAAGACCATGACAATCTCCAGATGGGACCTCATCCCCAGCTCTCCTGTGCATCCCTGTATATCATTTTGGGGGGAGATGACAGCTCAGTTTTAGGAGAGAAAGCCATTTTGAGAAGTAATGATCACTTCCGCTCTGGAAACCGAAGCTCAGAGACTCTTTTGTGATGGAACATTCCCTTGTTCAGCTTTGGCAGGATGGGTAAAAGTTGGTGTGCCCGAAATTCTAAAGCAATACACACACTATAAGACAGTGTGGACTAGAGAAATGTGTGTCTCTTGTGAACTCAGACCTAGCTGCAAAACTCAGTTCCTCTGACCACCAGCTCTAGGAACTTTGACAAATGACCACACCACTCCATAAGGTGGCATCCTTGGTGTATACAGGATACTAATCCCCCTCCAAGCAGACAGAGATCACTCATGGGGCAAAGGAAGAAGAGAGAGAGGAAGAAATCTTTGGGCCAAAAAAAAAAAAAAAAGAAAATAGTAACAGACAAGTTACTTTGGTCTATAAAGTGTTCTAAAAAGCTGGGTTTTTTTTTTTTTGGTCAATATTTTTACACTCAGATTTCATGGGAAGCCCCAGTTTCCAGCTGGTTGCAGAATCCCAAGTCTAGCCTCACTGGCCTTCATTCGCATATGCTGTAGTAGGTGGTAGTTCTATAGGCACCACATGCTCTCTGGCCAATCCCAGCCCCTCCAGGCCCACTGCAACCCCTGTGTCACCATCCACACCCAGAGCCCTAGAGGGTGAGGCTGCTGTTTGTAATCTTTGAGGAAATATGAGTGAAAGACCTAGTTCAACGGCATATCCTCACCATCCTTTGGCAATCAGGATATGTAGTCTCTGGCTGGTGTGCTTAGTGCCTGAAGGAATCCCACTGCTGAGCTTTATTTCTCTGGGATTGACACAGCCAATTGCCTGCCTCCTCCAGGAAGCATCCCTGTCTGCATGCCTGTCCTTTTTGGACTAATTAGCTAAGGTGATGCAGCAGCTTATGCATGGACGGTTGGTGGTTGAGAGGGGTGGGCTGGGCTGTCATTGGGTTTCTGTTCGCTTTCCTATTTCTTGTGGTTTCTAGGCTAGTCTCCGTGTCTGATAGTTTCTTTTCTAATCCCTATCAGAGGGCTCCCTCTAGGATTCACCCCCACCCCTCCTCTCAAAATTTGCCACTTCTAATCAGCTGTGGGGTGAGGAATCAGGCTACCAAGATTTTTAAATGGAAGAGCTTTTATCCATAAAATCTCAATGGGTGGCCTGTGAATGGGGGCCTGGGAGTATCTCTCAGAGTAAATTAATCAAGTAGGTAGAAGTGTTTCCCCACCCCCCATGCTTCTGGATGAAGAGATAATGGGCAAAATAATGGGGATTACACAATCCTGCACCCTGCCTCACCTGAAGTGAGAAGCCACCTGCACACCTCTTCCCAGGCACCAGGAGCCCTGAGGCCGATGTGATGAGCATGAGCTTGATAGAATTTTGTTTTTGGTTTGTTTGTTTTCTTTCTTTATTTTTTAATTTCTGAAAGTTTCTCAAACTCCATGAGCTCACTGAGGGCAGGAACCCTCTCCCTCCTGGTAGGTGCCACCATACCTTCGACATTATTGGCACTAGATATTTGTTAAAATGTAAACAACTCGTTCATATCAGATTCCGGCATTCAAGGAACCCATGTGCATTTATTTACGAGCTCACTCAGAAGCATTTTACAGAGTTCCTACTCTACACGAAGTGCTCTTTGAATGAGACTTTACATATTTAATGATGCCACTCACTCCTCGTGAGGCTGTCTGCCATACACGTGGACACACATGGTCTCACAGTCACAGGTCGACCTTAAGCCTTGAAAGGAGCTTTAGGGAAGCTCTAAACCACAGCCACGTGCTCTCCGTGGTGTGTGGGACAGACATTGTTGGCCAATCACGTCAATAATGTCACTCTTTTTACTGAACCTCGATCCTACCTCAGAATCCTTCTCAGTCCCAGGAAGACTACCAACCAATCAGAATTGGCCTTGGGATGGATGTAAGTTATTTGCCATCCCAGATCAAGTTGAGTATACCAAAGTTCTTACTATACAAAGGCAGGGCTGTCCTCAGACGTGCCGGGCCATTCGCTCCAATTCTCAAGAGTTTCCCTGCAGCAAGACTGGCCTGTCTGTGCCAGTGCCCCTCCCCTACAAGACCCGGTGTCCCTGCATATGAAGTGTGCAGGAAGCTGGCCGCCACCCCCCCCCCCCAAGCCCTGTGTGTGTTACGGCACACTGGAAGGTGCTCCAGTTCAACATCTAAAACAACTGAGCAGAAATGCAGTGTCTACTGAGCTGTCTCAGAGTCTGTGCAAGGAGCGTTCGTCCACTATGCACAGCAAAACATCCTGCACATTTTCTTTCTCAGCTCCTCACAGGCATGGCAGCTGCTTCTCAGTTACTTTCCTCACTCTGCTAGCTCGGACATTCTCCTCGCGCCAGCCCGCCTTGCCTCATGCCGTCCTCCCTCCTTATACCTTCCACATAGCTCCAGTCTACTCTCTTCCACCAGTAATCCTATGTCTTTTTCAATGCAAATAAATCCAGCCTGACGTTCTTCCTCTCGATTGCCCTGCTCACCCATGGCCGTGATTCTGTACCAAAAGGACACAGGATCTGATGTGACAGAGCCGGCATTCCACTTATGGGGCAGGGGAGGGGAGAGAACGTGGATACTGAAATGGTAGTATTGACTTCTTTTTACACATATATTATTATGTAAGATTCAGGAATCTCAGGGTGTAGCCTACTTGGGAGATTTCTTCTTTCTTGCTAAAATTTTCCTTTATTGAGGAGAGGACATGGAAATTTCAGTTTGATGCCTGCACAATTCCCCAAGCTCCCTTTTCTGGCCTAGGCCCTGTGCTAGGGCTATAGGCACAGAGGGGAACAAGGCAGGGCCCTGACTCTGGGCATGAACACACTGCATGGGGATGGACAAGAGAGTGGGGGCTGGGCCACCTGTCAGGTGATGGCCCACTATGCTCCTGCAAGGTCCTGCTCACCTGTGGGGCAGATCAAGAGGGCACTGATGGGTGTAGGTTCCCCAGGGCAGAATGAGGAAGGAGGCCTGATCATCATCTTAAAGGTATTTGAACGAGCAAAAGGGGGGACTAGTTGCTCATTTTTCCCCCTTCTTTGTTCATTTGGCAGCTATTTTACTGAGCATATACTATGCACCAGGCATCTGATGGGTACTGGAGACATGGGGACAAATAAGGCAGACCACTGGCCTTGAGAGGCTCGTGTTCACTAGAGTTCACCAGATGTCACCTGATTTCTTGAATTCACCTAGTTAGGGCCTGAGTAGAGATGGCTACATTGTTACAGGGATCAAGAAGAGAGGTCACTTCAGAGATGGTGACTTGGCAGAGCAAATCAGGGGTTTCCTGAGAGGACAGCCATCTGCCCATACCCATCACTGACCGTTTCTTCCTTCTCCATGTATTCCTTGCTCAACTCCTAGGAGTACACTCTGGGCTGCCTCTTTGCTTTTCTTTTTTTAAATTTTTATTAAACATTTATTCATTTTTGAGAGTGAGAGAGACAGAGTGTGAGTGGGGGAGGGGCAGAGACAGTGGGAGACACAGAACCAGAAGCAGGCTCCAGGCTTTGAGCTGTCAGCACAGAGTCTGATGCGGCGTTCGAATTCACAGACCACGAGATCATGACCTGAGCCAAAATCGGATGCTTAACTGACTGAGCCACCCAGGCGCCCCTTGGCTGCCTCTTTTCAATGAACCCAGGCCTCTGGCAGCTCCAGCTTATTGGCTCAAGCCTGGTCACCCAGAAGTGACCTGAACACCATCCAAGTGTCCCAAACTCTGGTGCTGAGCCTGCAGCAGTTGGTGGGAGCTCTGCAGCCTTGGGCTTGTCCCTGTCCTCCCCCAGTCAGGGCTTCCCTGGAGGCATCTGAATAGGGAAGCCTCACAGTGGATGAGCTCGCGGCACATAAAACACCACTGGGATAAGCCCCAGAGACATAATGTCGAGGGAAAGAAGTAAGACACAAGTGTCTCTGCTATATGATTCAATGTTTTATGAAGGCCTGCAACAGACAAGGTTGATCGATGGTGACAGAAATCAGAAGAGTGGTTACCCTGGGTTGGGAGGTAGGAGGTCTGGAAGGAGCAAGAGGGGGCTTTCTGGGGTGATGACAGTGTTGCCAGACTTTATCTGTACAGGAGCTACATACTTGTACATATAGTAAAACCTAGGTTTGCGAGCATAATTCTTTCCAAAAACATGCTTGTAATCCAAAGCACTTGTATATCAAAGCAAATTTCCCCATAAGAAATAATGGAAACTCAGATGATTCGTTCCACACTCCAAAATATTCCTATAACGATGACTACGGTAATCTACTACAAGATAATAAAGAAAATACAAAATATAAAGAAAACAAATCAACCTGCCCTTACCTTTGAAAACCTTTGTGGCTGGTGTGACAGAGACAAGAGAGAGGAGGGTTATCGTGTAGGACGACTTTCACTATCGTTAACAGAACCACCGCTATCTATTGGCTCAGTGGAATCTTTCTTTTCATGCCGCTTTAACAAGGAACCTATCCAATGACACTTGCTTTTGCCTCCTTTTGAGGATTTCATGGAAATGTGACATTGCGTTGACAATCACCCACAATCCCACAGCGAGCACACACGTGCGAGAGAGAGGAAGAGAAGAGCCATCGGCTCACTTGTGATCATGTGACATTTGGCATCACGTACTACTTGTATTGCAAGACATCAGTCATTTATCAACTTAAGATTTATTAGAAATGTCTGCCTAACTTGTGGAACATTCGCAGAACAAGTTATTTGCAATCCAAGGTTTCACTGTATATGTGAACAACAATCCTTCTATGCCTGTAAAATTATTGAACTTCACTATATATAAATTATACCTCAATTATTAAAAAAAAAAACCAAAACCTTTGGGACATTGGCAAAAAGGTCATTGTGAGTGTGCAAAGGTAAGTTCACTCAAGTACCAGAGAGTTCAGGGTGCTATTCTTTCCCATGCTCTGTGCTGGGCCTGGGTTGGAAATGAAGAAGCACAGGGCTCATTCCTGCAGAGTTCAAGGTCTGGCCAAGGATGGCCATGTTCCCTGAACCAGGATGGGAGGCAGCCAGAGGACAGGAGACAGCTGGCCGTGTCCTGAAGGGTGAGCAGCCACTGGCCTGAGGAGGAAGAGAGGCAGCGCTCTGCAGACAAGGAGGTGGTCTACGAGAAGGGAGAGTGGAGGGGAATCTTGAGTAGTCTGCTGCACCAGGGCATGACCAAAAGCAAGGCTGGGAAGGAAGGCAGGGGCCAGAACGGGCTGTGAGGACCACGTTGCCCGAGAACACCTGTGAGCACTTGGGTCTGCTCCTACTATCTCACCTCATTATTTAGGCCCCAACTATCCAGGAATCTAGAGAATGACTTAACATAATCCAGTGTAGAGTCCTCAGTCTTGAGTACCAAGTAGATGAAGGAGGTCTGGGAAGGGCCTTCTCAGAGCACCCTGATCACGCCTGCCACCTTATTCAGCAGACCGCAGACAGGTCAGTGGGGCCGGGTCTGCAGCAAGGTACGCCTCAGACCTGCTATCTGGCCTGCATGGGGAATGTCATCTAGCATCAGCAGAGAGAATCTAAGTTGCTCGTTTAAGATCCAGGTTAATCCTTCCTCTGAAAGCACCACTGTCATGGCCAACAAAGAATTATTGCTTGTCTACATGTATTGTTTATTTCCTTCTTCATTAAAGCCTCACAGAACACAGATATTCCTTCATTTCCATTTCTATTAATTGCAGTGTCTTTGAGGTGAATAATAAGACCAGGCAATCAATAGTAATGATGGAACCACCGAGCACAAACAATATCTTCTCCAATGTCTCTCCCCCAGCATTTATCTGCTTTATTAAGTGGCAAAGTATATTATTAAAAAAAAAAGTACACCAGTAGGGGAAACAAATATACAAATAATTATTTAAAAAATTAATCGTGGTATAATTCAATTATGCAGCATGCAAAGCAGGAAAGTTCTCTTAATTACAACAGAATTGAATAGAACATTCTTTCCCCTTAACCTTGTTATTTTTCAAGGTGAGCTATTATGAACTAAATTCTAGCATGAAGTTTTCAATAGTTTCTCTTTGCAGCAGTGTCTGCAGAACTATTCATAAGGAATCTGTCTTGGGCTCGATGCAATTGGAGATGGCTGGAGGAAAAATAGATAACTGGAGGCTACAGAGGTGAAAGGCAAGGAGCACAGAGCTTTGATGCAGGACATGGAGGAAACAAAGCCAGTGACCTTGGAGGAAGCAATGGAACTCCTCAAACTTGCAACTTACCTCATCCTCCCTGCCTACCCGAGTTCCAGGAACAATGAAATGGTTTAATATACACAGAGATCTGAGACCCCAGGTACTCATAGCGGATCTTACCAGTGCTTCTACCCATATCCCCCCCTGGCCCAGGTCTGAATTTACCTGCAGCTCCACGCACTGCTCTGTGTAAGGTGACAGCTTTTTACCTCAGGAGCCTGTACCTCCCTGCTTCTCTGGCCAAGAACTTTCTGCCACTGTCTTTTGCTCAGCTGCCTAGGAGAACAGCCCAGAAGTGCTGACTCCCCAGAGGCAGCACTCAACCAAAGAGGGACTTGTGTCAACAAATAACTCCAACTCCCCCATCCTTTGGCACATTCAACATGATATCAGTGATCAACCATCCGAGGCTACAAGGGGCTGACTGGATTCTTGGGAGGCTAACGCCGGGTCAGTCTAGACTGACTGGGATGGTTGGCCACCCTAATGACATCTCAGGAGATTCCCAGTGGGATGGGGCCCAGATGCTCACAGCAGTAACCTGTGCATTCCTTTACTGTTTGTTGGGTTTTCTCTCTTCCCTGACTCAAGGTCTCCACTCTTGCACTTGAGCTTCCTAGGGCCACTCCTACATCCAAGTCCTTGTGTCCGGGGAAACCCAGCCTGAGAGAGCACTGGCTACATGGTGGTTCCTTCCCTCTGCCCTAGCTTTTGCCTCCACTCCAGACCCTTTCTCACAATGGCCAAGAGTGTGGGCTGAGGTGGGCAGGGGCATGGTAATAAAACCACATGGGACAGACTGCCTGCTGGAAGTCAGGAGACTCTCGGGGACTCCACAGTGGGCAAGTTGAAGGAAACGTGCATACCCCGCGGCCTCAGTTCTGGGCAGTGTCAGCTGGTTCATTCTCCAGACACCAGAGCTCGTTTCTACCTTGTGTGACTGAACTTACATGAGTTCGCACCTTGGTGAGTTACAAGTCACACAAAGGATACTTCGTTTGCAGCAAATAAAGAGATCACAGGGAATAACTTCCAAAGCCATGACTCCCCTGGTAGGGGTGAGTGGGTTTCTTTTATTTAGTGTTAGGATTCATATTCGGTGGGGGTGCCTGGGTGGCTCAGCTGGTTAAAAGTCCAACCCAGGTGTGATATCACCGTTTGTTTGTTGAGTTTGAGCCCCCCATCAGGCTTTGTGCTGACAGCCCAGAGCCTGCTTTGGATTCAAAGGGGAGCTTTGTCACCCTAGGTACAGGGGGACATAAGGTCATGCATGTGCCTTAAGGAAGCATGCCTATAAAACACTGTGTGTTATGTAAATAAGGTTTGTCCTCCTCCTTGAGTGTCTGTGTTAATATTCTTAGAATTTTTTTTAACATTTATTCATTTTTTGATAGAGACAGAGTGTGAGTGGGGGAGGGATGGAGAGCGAGGGAGACACAGAATCTGAAGCAGGCTCCAGGCTCTGAACTGACAGCATAGAGCCTGAGGCAGGGCTCGAACTCACAGACCGTGAGATCATGACCTGAGCTGAAGTCGGACGCTTAACCGACTGAGCCACCCAGGCCCCCCTGTGTTAATATTCTAACAAAGCAGAGGTAACTGCAGGGCAAGGGGAAGGGGCTGTGGGCATGCTCCTAGAGCCGGTATAAACTGGATGGGGTTTCCAGTAAGGAATACAGAACTTCCCTCACTTTGGAAACAGCAGTGGGAATTTTTATCACTGATTTATTGTCTCTGTTATGGTATGGCTAATTCCAGGCCCGGTAGAGACTTAGATTTTGCATTCTCTTTGTCCCTTTTAAATCCTTTACTCCTAAGGTTTTTGTGTTTCTTTGTAATTCTGACACCTCCTAGGCAATTCTGCGAGAGTTGTGCTTGGGCCAGTAGAACCCATAGGGCACAGATTGCAGAAGATAGCTGGGGCTTCAAATGACTTCTCTTGTGTCCGAAAGCTATGTCTCATCTTTTTTTTCTGGGACCCCCTGACTCTTTCTGCTTACACTTCGTGCATTCTCCACTGTTCCCATGCATGTGGAGCTACTTTGGGTGGGAGAAGAAAGGTGCATTCTTTGCTCCTGGGAGGAATATGGGAAGGCAGGTCTCCAGTCCGTATCCAGGTTCTCTAGCCAACCCACATGAGAGCCCGGGCCACCAGACCTCCCTTGTTTCTGGTCTCTAGGCCCCTGGTGCCTCTGTATCTTTGTTCTTGGGCTCCTCTGCTTACAACCTCCTCAGCCTCTCCAAATCCTACCCAACCAAGTATGAGCTCATATCACCCAGGAAGCTCTCCTTGAATGGTCACAGCACACACCAACCTCAATCTTTCCATGGCTTGTGTCCCACTTTGTATTAAGTCACGGCAGCTCACAGTTCTGCTGCTTCCCCAGCCAGAGGTGAGTGTCAAAGGGATGGAATCTGAGCATAGTTGTGTGAACCACATGGGTCACACAGCGGGGCTCAGAACCTGCTTGTGAGGTGATGGGCCATCATGGACATGAGTCAGAGGCCCCTCAGATGGTGCTCCTGAGGAGCAGACCCTGAGATGCAGGTTCTTGTGTAAGTGATTCATTAAGAAATCCTCCCAGGGGAGATTGTAGGAGCTGGGAATGGCCAGACTGGGAAAGGTGGAAGTCGGGCAAAGCCCCACAGAGAGTGGCTTTACTCGGATCCCGCAGGTAAGACCTGGAGAATGACACACAGCTTAGAGTTGTCCTGACTTGAGGCAAGGGAGCTGGACTTACAAATTTTGTTAGACAGTCTTTGGTTTCAGGGTGTTGGGGCCGGGAGCATGGGTCCCCAGGCACTTCTGCACATGAAGTGCTTCCAGTAGCCCAAAGACAGTCGGCCAAAGAAGAGACTCAGGTGCTGGCCATTGAGCCACAGACAAGGGGGCCCCTGCTGTCCCCTCTGGCTACGTGGGCACAGCAAAGCCTCGTATGCTACAAAAGTCACTGCTATGTAAAAGCAAGTATCTGACACTTCCTCAGTTCCCAGCTAAATTCTGGCCCACTTGGCCTAGCTCATCTTACGATCTGTGCCCACCCTTTGCCCTCTGACCCGTGATAGCTTTTCTTCACTTCTTAGGTCTGATGACACCACTGTCCCATGCACCCAGACCTCTGACTTGCCTCTTTGAAGATAAGCACACCCTCTCTCTGACTGTGCTACTTCTGGTAGCTCTGGGAATAACGCACCCTGCACTCTGGGAATTATCCTGGCTCATGACAGGTCTGCCCTGTCTCAACTCTCCCAACACCCTGGACATCAGGATTTTCAGAACCTGTGGATATGACTGTTGCTGCCTTAATGTCCTGCTGTTACTGTGTAAAGATGCCAGCTCACCGTTGGCTGTTTTATAAGGTAAGTCCTAATAGAGCCAATTTATATAAATGACCACTATCAAAACTGGTTGAATGGACAGAGTTGGGGTAGCATCAGTCAGACTTTGGGGAGCCTTCCTCACAAGCAGCAAGAGCTGCCCCTTAGTTGTCCTCAGTCGGAGCTCTTCTCAGGTGCTCTGGAGAAGCAGTGCCCAAGTCTTCTGTGCCCCTGACGTCCCTTATCTAGGCATCACAGCTTTGTGTTGACCTGCATGGCCTCTGCTTGGTGCATGCATGCTGCATGTTCTGACCCTCCACGATGGGCGTGTGTGTCAAGCTCAATGTCAACATGCACGTGCTTCCAAGAAAGATGTCTTCGAGGTGGGTTCCTCCTGGCTCTTACCCTGGCAATGGGCAGGGGTTACAAGGTAACCTTCGCTCACTTGAGGATGCCAATGACCTCATTGCTGTGGCACTGTAAATTAACCACCAAACATCCTCTGAGGGTTTGTGAGCTGCTTCAGTCCTGTCTCAGACCCTCAAAGAGTCGTACATGTGGACAGGGAGACAGTGGGTGAGGAAACCCTTCCTGGTGATAGGAAATGATCAACTACAAAGCACTTTCCTACAATTAAATATCAGGAGTAAACTTCTGGAAGCCTCTCCAGTGCTCCATCACCCACACTATGAGTCAACAGAGAGGGACTTTGAGGGACTGGTTTGCTGGGCTTTCTGAGGAGGCCCCTGGAGGGTGAGGAGAGGATCCAAAAGCAAAAGCATCCATTAGGGACGAATGTGATGACAGGCCCCAGGGCTCTGAAAGCAGCTCACAGACTCCTCATAACAGCTTGTATATATGTCTCCTCTGCACCTTAATATTACTATCCTTATGCATATGTGATATAGGAAAAAACTACGAATTTTGGAGTCATGCTAATGCCCAGGTCACATATACCCATGAGGGTTTAGTTTCCTCATCCATAACATTGTGGGGAGGATTAACTAAATTAACCCAAGTAAAGTATCTTACAGCATCTTGGATGATTGATATATTTAACAAAAAAATTTTTAATGTTTTATTTTTGAGACAGAGAGAGACCGAGTGTGAGCTGGGGAGGGACAGAGAGAGGGAGACATGGAATCCAAAGCAGACTCCAGGCTCTGAGCTGTCAGCACAGAGCCTGATGAGGGGCTAGAACTCACCATGAGAACCATGAGATCATGACCAGAGCCAAAGTCAGACGCTTAACCAACTGAGCCACCTAGGTGTCCCGGGTGAATGATATTTTTAAGAAAGAGAGGGAAATAAGTATATTTTCCAACCAGCAATAATTCAAAGATGGTGTGATTCCAAGGGCAACATCATTCTTGAGGAAGTTTGCCCTTAAATTAGTGTGAGATAATCCCCCCATCCTGGGTGCTCTTTGTCTATATCTGAATATATAACAAATGACAACGGAGTGAGAGAACCAAGGAGAACATAGGGGTGGGGGGCCTGAACCCCCAAAGAACCGGGTCAGTGTATAGAAGAGATATTTCCTCTGAGATTCAAAAGTGAACCAGACTGAAAAGGATATTGTTAACCTTCCTTAAACACTATATAATTTTCCCACCAAGTAATCAATACAATGAGACGTAAAATACAGAATATCAGATTTTAAATAATCTAAATCTTTTTAACTATTATAATCTCATTGATTGGCTACTGTATGCCCCTTTCTATACAGGACATTCTTTTCACACTTACCTCATGAGCTATTTTGTTGCTGACCTTATTCATGTCCTACGCATAATGATTAAATTGTAATTCTGTGTCTCATATCAGAGGGGAAGAAACTGAGGCCAGCAACACTAAGTAACTTTACCAACGTCACTCAGCTAGTCTTGGAAAATTTGGGAATGTGAGCCTAGATGGTATTTGTTCAAAAGCTCTTGAATTTTCTTTTCCCACATTACTCCATAGGCTTTTGTGAATTTATATGTGGGCAAAACACAAACAGAGAAGGTGGTCCTTTATCCGGCTTCTCCTTTGCCCCCTACCTCTATTCTAGAAGGGCAGAGAGTTAATGGCTTCACTTTGAAAAACAGCTCTGGCAGCTGCTTTAAACACAGCACTATTATGTTGACAAGCAAGAAATATTAAGGAAGGAGGTGGGAGAATGCAGAGTTGGTTTCTGTTTATACTTTTATTCTAGAAGCTAAGTGTTCGTTGGTTTAAGTAAACACATTTTGCCTCAGCTGGGAACCCACACGCATTTGTGTATCTGCAATTCACAAGCCACACTTAGTGAATTTCAAAGGCTTTCCTTCTTTTGAAACTAATCAAGCCTGGTAAGCAGCTTCATGTGCTACTAAATACAGAGAACTTCCAATGAAATAAAGCAATTAGCCTGGAGTGGGGAGAGGCCAGCGGACAAAAGCACTCTGGATAACCTGCAGCTTGCCCTTTCCTGCCTGGGCACTAGCTGGCATTGGGACTTGTGCCCTCTTGTGTACCTGGGGCCCTGATGAGCAGAGGTGACCTCTGAGAGATTCGCGGATAAATGATCTCAGAATGCAATGGTGCTCTACATCCATTCAATTGGGGGCAATGATGCACCGAGCCATCAGCTGTTTGGTGAGCCAGTACAAAGTGATTACGCTGCTCCCTGGGAAGGAAATCACCCAGAGACGCTGGTAAAGAATTATCTGGCATGAGAATGTTAGGGAGTAATTCCTTGTAAATTATTACTTTGTTGCAAGACTATCCAGTGGTGCTAGCTTGTCTCCAGGCTAGGATGAAAGGTCAGATGCAGACATCTTCCTGGGTCTGTTGGAGGGGAGTGATGATGGGAAGGGAGCTGCAAGCCAAGCCCTCCCTTGAGACTACTCTGGACCACAGGTTTCAGAATCTGCTATCGGAAGCCAGATGATAATGAATGTGCATTTCAACCACTCTGTGGACTGCAATGAAATCATTTGGAAATGGCTGAGTGTTTCTGTGGCACTGGCCATTTCCTGGACCAGGGTTTCCAATTGTAGATCCATAGACCCAGAAGGTGGACAGGGAAGATCCCTGCATCACTGTCCTGTACACACACAACCTGGCCTCGATGTAGAGGATCATGCTCTTTCCTGGCCCAACACATGAATCCTTTGGGTGGGGCACACTGGGATTGCACTGAGTTGACAGCGGGTAGCACGTGTTCTTCCATTCCCGCAACCAGACAATAGGCACATCCCAAACAAGGACCTTGTCTCATTTTGTCACAAAGGTGGTTGACAGAGCAAGTAGATGACTGCCATCTGCTGCTTAGGCTCCTGCCTCCCGTGGACACCACCAAGCCAACCGGGGCAGAGCCTGGGTTGTGGAGCATCCGGGTGAGAGCCCAGCTCCAGCATGGACTCTTGACCTGAGTTTCCCTCTCCTCACGTGTGCGAGAGGTTCCAAAGATGGCAGGTGAATGAAGGAGGCAACGAACGAGTAGCACATAGTAGAGGCCACATAGTCCTCTCAGTGAATGAGAGCCATTGAGTCCTCACTAGGACATTTATGCAGTTCCAGTATTACTCTAATTTCCTTGGCATGTTCATCTGTGAAGGTGGGCTTAATATCAGGTCTTTCATATGTTGGTTCTGAGGCTTAAATGTGTTCCTGTCTGTAAAGATGGGGGCCCGGTAAGAAGCATTGGCTCAAGAAACCATCCTGCATTTCCTCTCCCTTGTTTTCTGCTTGTCTGTCTTCACCGCTTCAGACTTTACCAAATCTTCACAAAACCCCTCTGAGATATGTACAACTATTATTATCACCAAATGAGTAAACTGAGACTCAGAGAGGCTTGGTAACTTTCTCAGGATCACACAGCTAGTGATGGGCTAGGCTTTGAACCCGGGAGTAAGGCCCCTTTCTTAATATTCGCCCAGATTCCCATGGGGCCAGAAGTACCCAGAAAATGCAGGTCAGGGGCTGCATTTCATGCTGTCCCGATTTCTGACAACACTCGCTTTGATTCTCCATTGGTTAAACATTGGAGCTATGCACACAGAGTTTAACTCAACAGTAGCAAAAGTTTTTCCTTCCAGAAGGGTCCAGTGTTTAATTACCTCCATTTCTGTGCATGCGCTGCGGGCTTGGGCCACTCTGCCCCATATGAGTGTTGATCATTAGATTTCTGTTAATTAATACCAAGTTTAATCTTCTTTGATTACAAACATTGATTGTTGCTGATCTTTCAGCCATCCCTGCCAGCGGGTATGTATCTGAGTTCCAAAACACTCAGGCACCATCATGCCAGGAGAAAGGTGAAATGAAACATTATGCTGGGTTTATGGTCAATTTAATTAATGCAAATGTTCGGCTCGGTTCATTTGGCCCAATAATGCTTTCCAATAAAGCTATTGGGGACAAACACTTCTTGACTGTTTATTTTCTGTGTCCTCTTTAAGAAAAATCCTTTCTGCAAGAAACTGAGCAAGGTATGGCCTAAAGGACACCGCTAAGTTCTGAGTTGTGTCCAGTTCTAACTCCATGGAAAACCTACCTCTTGACTAAAATCCTGAAAACAAAGGTGAGGGGCTCTCAGCAGAGAGAGAGTAAGCCTGTGAATTGGCAGGGCTGATGGCAGAAGGTAGGTGTGAGTGTGAGAGAGACAGACAGAGGGGAAGGGGGAGAGAAAGGGAGAGAGAGGAGGGAGAGGGAAGCAAAAATAGAAGAGGTTGGGGAATGCAAGGTTTACCTGCTAGCAGATTTATTAAAGATTTCCCTGATTAATTTATCAATAGACAAATCTCTACTGAATAATAATATTTCATCTGTGTTGAGCCTTCCAGGGCCCAAAGCACCGCTATATACATTAGGTCATTTGTTTCTCATGACAAGTAAGGTAGGTGCATATTATGGTTTCCATCCTGCACATAGAGAAAATGAGACTTTGGGAGGTCAAGTGGGTCACGTAAGGTTACACAGCATCAGAGTCAAGACGTGGGCCGTATATGCTTCCAGCCGGCTGCCACCGGGGTGCCGTGTACAGGTGTGCAGGCTGCACCTTGCAGAAGGGTGCCTAGGGGCTCCCATGGTTCACTGGCTAGGTCAACACCATGGCCGCATACTGAGACAGACAGAAGACTGGGACCCTTTTCTCTATCTGCACAGCGATGCCTCTGCTTGCCAAGCCACAGTGATGTCTGTGGGTAGTGTCTGTCCGGAAAAGGTGTCATTCTCTAAGGTGTCCCAAAGTGCCACGTGGTGGCTTGCAGCAGCCAGTGCTGCATGCTCACCTCCTCACACGTCAGATCGATCTCAGCACCCGTGACACTACTGATGGGTAAAGCGTGATCCTTCCCCTGAGGATGTTCCCAGGGTGCACATCAGTGTGTCCCCAGAGCCCAACACGGGGTTCGTAAACACGGGATAAAAGGTTGGTCAAAGGGCTGGGTGAGTGAATGCATGAACGCCATGCCCGGTGTGCTCCTTTCACTACAGGTTCCTGGCCCAGACCTCTGCTGGATGATCCTTCCCTCCTCTGAAGACTCAGGGCCCTCGGTCGCTCCCTTCTGGGTCTCAGGCCATTGTGTACTTCCTGCTCTTACTAGAAAGTCAACTGTGCGAGGGCAGCCACAGACTCAGGCCAAGGAGCCTTCTTGCCACCGTGCTCCAAGCCTGGCATTAAATGTTACTTCCCTCCCCTTTCCACTGCCTTCAATTCATTTCCCACTTTTTAAAAAAATTTTTCTTTTAACATTTATTTATTATTTTTGAGACAGAGAGACACCGAGCGTGAGCAGGGGAGGGGCAGAGAGAGGGGGAGACACAGAATCCGAAGCAGGCTTCAGGCTCTGAGCTGCCAGTAGAGAGCCCAACGCGGGGCTCGAACTCACAAACCGCGAGATCATGACCTGAGCCGAAGTCGGTCGCTCAACCAACTGGGCCACGCAGGTGCCCCCAATTCATTTCCCACTTTTATGGGGTCTGTTTCTTAAGCACAAATAATATGCTTCTGTGACAGGAGCTAATGAATGTCGATATGGGTATAATTTCATTTCACAGAAATCAATCAGAGTCCAAGAACTGCTACACCTTCTAGGAATGCAGTCTTCTGGGGTGTTCTCCCGAGGCCTTTACCCACTGTTCTATCCCTATGCTGGGGCTTCTGAGCAGTACCAGAATTCCCATGCCTCCAAAGCTCAGGGCAAATGACACGTTGAGGTATGAAAAGGATGGCACAGCCCTTCCTCAGGCCAACCAAAATAAAAATCACTGGGGTTTTCCCTCGCACACTCAAAGGTTTGCCTGTCTGTTGACCTGAGGCGTGGCAAACCATGTGGCTTCTGCCTGAAGGAGGAAGCAGAGTGGTTCGAAGCACACTGCCCCTCGAGGATGTAGGTATGTCCCCATCTGGCACAGGTGTCCACCTGCCTTCAGCCTCCTTTGGTAACTGCTATCGTTTCACTCTCTCCGTTTTGGTGAAGTTCAGCTCTATTCCCCGACCTTCATTGTTACCTCAATGCACATAGGCTTTCGTCTTGCTCTGCAACCCAGAAATGTGCAGCAGACGCAGGGATGGGAGGTGGCTAGGCCAGAGCAGAGGCTTTCCACAACCAAACAAAAACTTAGAAGAGCAACACGGAGCTGGGTTTGCTCCAAAATCTCATTTATCTACATTTGCTCATTAGGCTACATTCTCCTCTACCTCCTTCTTAAGGAAGGATCTGAAGCTTCTAGATATTGGCAGGTGCTCATACAAGTCTTGGTGGACTGACATGAGGAACTAAGTGTTGTAACAGACAGGAAGATATACAATCTTCCCCAGCTACGCACTCAACTTGATGGCTTGGGAGGAATATGGTCCATTCTCCATCCACCTCAGATTTCCAGGTATCACTGGCTTCCAAATGTTATAGCTCTGATCCATGAATGAAAAACACAGGTCTCACTTGTCCTGATTCTTTTTACCTAAACTCACGGTAGACACTGCTAATTGATCATGACACTGTTTCCTACTGAGGCAATTTCAGCCTTGGAATTCTTTCCAACACAATGTTCCAGACGATAACTAACAATCAGAGTTGGCACATGAAATGCCAACAGTGCTCTTTCCACAGAGCTAAGGACAAGTCACTGGTTAACATCCACGGCCAGGTGGAACAACCAGTGGTGCTTATAAACTGGGTCTATTTAAACTTACAGTGAAGGATGATCACTTCTTAGACTCATCAACATCCTGCGTGGTGACCATTAGCTCAACACTAAACTGTCCAAGCTTTGAAACCTGGCATACACTAGATGGATGAAACCAAAACACAAGAGTGGAAATCCAGACACATTTTCACTTATTCCGCCTCTATTCAAGGCAGAACAACCTACTTAAAACAAATGATAAGTTTTAGCAACCAAAATGTAAAGAGGATAGCAACAGATACATCTTCCGATTGCTCTCTAGTAGCCGAGGACAGGAATTGTTCTTCAGGGATGCATACATGTGGGTGCAGCCAGGCATTTATCTCTTACACTTAAAGGAAACTTGGAAGATGCTCTCTTTGTTTCACAAGAACACCAAAACTACACTCATAATATGAGCTCAATACTTTTTCAAGTTTGCCGTTGTCTTTTTGGATCTCACTGTTGTGGGATTTCCAATGTTTTCTTTCTTCCCTTCCTTCCTTCCTTCCTCCCTCCCTTCCTTCCTTTTTTCTTTCACTCCTCCCTCTCCCTTCTTCCTTCTCCCTCAACCCTCTTCCTGCCTATTTATACTTTGATTTCATTCACCTATAAGATTAAGAATTTAGGAGCATCTGCTCAGGGAACCACCCCTTCCCTGCATTTTCCCTGGAGATGAGGGAAAACAAAGGTTAATGGGGAGAAGAAGAGCAAGCCAACACTAAGAATGGGTTAAGTCACCCTCAATAATCCAGGCCCCTGGTTTCTGGCTTCCTGGCGTTAGGCTACTGACTCAGGAGCAGTACTCAGGAGCAGCACTAGAAGGTTTGTTAGGAGCACCCACGAATCACAGCTGCGTGAATCAAGGCAAGGCAGTGTTGATGTCTGCACCAGCTGTGTTCACCTAGTGAGGGGCCCAAGACCCCCACAGCCTAATGTTCCCAGTATGGTAATGCCTACTGAATGCATCGCTATAGATCACAACTGGGAGACTTAGACTGGCAGGGATACCTCCACCTGCCTAGTTTCCCTGGGCCTCTCACCCTGAATATCCTTTTGATGTGTAACATTCTTGCTGACTTACAAACTTGTCTTTTCAGGAGCTCTGTGTGGGAGTGGGAAGAACAGGGAGAATCTTGCCCTTACCTCAGAAACCTCAAAGCACTGATGGTTTTATTTTTCTTCCAGATAAAGCCGGCTTTTATTTCATATCTGCAGCAGGAGAATCACTTTTAAAAGTCAATGCTGATGGAAAGTGCATTCCAACTGCACTTATTCACACTCAGCGGGGACAGGCTAGCTGGAATGATTGTGTTTTTTCGCCAGAATTTGTTTTCTTGAAGACAGGCCACAAGGGCCTTGGAAGGCCCATGCACAGCAGATCTCTGACCCCATGGAGTCTGCCTAGCCCCCAGTCTCTGAGCCCTCTCTGCTATGTTGACAAGTTGTTAGTTCACACCTTCCCATCCCTACCGGAGTCCAAGACTCCTAGGTGAGATTGGCCGAGGGCTGCTGCTCCTAGCTCCCTCAGCCCCTGTGAGCACTGCCTGCGGAGAGCAACTATAGCTCGAGACTGTGTTTGTTTGTACTCTTGTCCCCCACCCAGGAAGGGCAGGGCAGACCCATGGTTGAAGGGCTGGCTGTCTGTAGCTCCACTGTTTGGACCCCGTTCCTGGCTCTGCCGTGTTGTGAGTCAGCTCAGGCAAGTGATCTAGCCTCAGTTACCTCCTCTAAAAAGTGATAACAGTAGTAGAACTTCCTCGTGGAGTCACTGGGGAGATTACGTGGACTGTGATGTGGAATGCACTAAAACGATGACCAGCACATACCCAACACTTTGTGAATGTTGGGAGTGGGGAGGTAAGGAATCAAAGATGGTGAGCTCCTTGGTGGCACGGCCCCGTCCGAATCACTTCTGTAATCTCCACATCTAGTCTAACACAGAGAAAACTGTCGACAAATGTGTGTGGAAGCAGGCCTGTACTCTTAGATTCTCTCCCACTGGCCTGGTTCTCGATGAATAGCCATCATTCAACGAGAACCACCACACCAGCTTCTCAGTTGCCCTAAAAACCACTGACCAGTCCTTTCGTCTCTTTCTGTCCCATTCTCCTGGGTCACTTGCCTAACAGGCTAGAGATGATCTCTTGCTACAGGTCAACATAAGGCAATGCAAGGAAATCTTCCTCAAAGGGAATCATCATCAACCATAGTCAATTTGTGTTATGTGCAGTAGTTATGCTCTATAAAATCATTACAAACACTGGATTAGTGAATTCTGAATCATTGCCCCTAAGGGAAATACAGAGTCAGATTCCTGAAAGCCTCTGATCACATTTTCATCAACTGATGTATATATAACCTGGTTTTATGTGTGTTTCTGTTTAAAGACACCTTCTTTAATACATACTGTTGATTCATTAACACTGAACTCATGACCAATAGCACTATATTTCATGCCTGAACAAAGCTTATCGAACACAAATATTTTTTCCATAAGGTACATCAAAGCCTCTTGTGCTTAGATACACTAGACAGCATTTAACACTATGCTTGAAAGCAATTTTAAACAGCAAAATCACCAACAGAAAAACACTAAAATGAAAAAAAAAACAGGCACTAAATAGACTATGACAAGGACATTTGTTTACGGTACAAAAAGCTAAAACAAGAAGGCAGAATATCACCTTGTTCAGCCTTAGCTAAAAATGTAGACATTGGGCAACTTAAATTTTGCCACTTTGAATGTACTCAGAAATGACTGTGAAGGCACCATGAGTAATGATATTGGAATTGCAAATAATTTCTAGGAAGTAGGTAGATTTGCAAATACAGAATTGGTGAATAGTGAGGGTTGAGTGTATATGATCTTGAGATAAGAAAGCAACATATTTAGCATGGCATTTGTAATGAATGCCTGTAGAATTGTATCTGCAAATGTTCTCAGACTCAGAGTTCACCTTAAATTTCCTTTCCGGGATTGTTCCCCTCTCATGGAATTTTCAATGAGTAGTTAATATGAATGTTTTATTGTTCTAATAAGGAACAGAAACACAAGTAGCAGAGCAAGCTCTAAGGACATTCTGATAGCTAAGATAAGCCATGAAAGATACATGGAAGCTAAGAAAAATTGCCAAAGGGACTGACCCAAATGTGAGTCAAAAGTATGGTTCACAAGCACCAAATTTGCAGACTTATCCATATATTACTGCAAGGACATGTCTATGTGTTACTTAGTGCCTCCTCTATATAAACAGTCATGATGTTATATGCATATCATGATTTTCATCAGTGAGAAAGCTGATATGGTGAATAGGTTTTGAAAATAAAGATAATTACACAGAAGACTCTTCTTCAGTACGCTTTGTCATCGGACAGCTTCTAGTAATCATCTGGCAAATGTCAGAATAATGGAAATTTCCAATGTATCGTTGAAATTCAAAGAGGTCTTGTACCCCATAGAAAACAGTTCAAAGATATTAAGATGGAAGTTTCAAAAAAAAAGACAGTAAAGGAAGAGCGGGGTGGGGAAGATGAATAAGGAGGAAGTAATGAAATTTAACTTGAAGTAGAAAATTCGGCCTCGCTTCAGGTTTGTAAAGAATACATATCAGAGCAGCAAATGCGGAACGACAAATCTTGCATCAGAAATACGACTTTCATTCCTGTGGTGGTGCATTTACAGCTTTTCCAAGAATTCGACTAAAGAGAGCCAGAAGAAGGAAAAAGGAAAAGACAAATGAATTGGAGATGACCTCATCCATTATCTATGTCCACATGAAGGAAATAATGCCTTCCCAAAGCTGGGCCATGGATTAGCTGTCAAATAAAACACCTATGGATAAGTACCTGACCTAAGCACAAAGCATTAAAGTAATTTCAGCTACATACATCTATGAGGAAGTCACTGCCCATGTGGAATTAGCAAATTAGTAGAGAGAAGTTTCCACACAGGGCCTTCTTTCCTTAATCTCAAGGTATAGTTTAAATAATTTTACAAAAGGGAGCTAACACAATAAAGGAGGCTGAAAACCTATGAATAAAAATGTATACACGAGGAAATTAAAAATGCCATTAAGCATTGGAGAAAGTGCTTAATTAATAATTAAGAATAACAAATTAAAACAAAGATAATTCTTTCTACCAACGTAGAAAAAATATATAATATTCAATACTGACAGAATTTGTCAAGGGGAGAGCATCTGAACACTGTTGGTGGGAAAGTAAAATGACAAATCTGAAAAGAATATATGTGAGGGGTCTTAAAGATATTTATATCCTTTGACTCAGCAAGAACCTCATCTTAAGAAAAGAATCTTAAAAGGAGACTAATATTTTGACACAAAAGTGATCACTATAATACTTTAAAAAACATTTCTGTTTTTATCTGCAGAGGTTTGGAAACAACCTACATGCCAGCAGCAGAACTGTTAATTAAATTATGACACATCTATATATCAGCAGTTTGCAGCCATTTAAAAATGCATTTTCAAGGGGCTCTTGGGTGGCTCAGTTGGTTGAGCATCCGACACTTGATTTTGGCTTGGGTCATGATCTCACGGTTTGTGGGATTAAGCCCCACGCTGGGTTCTACACGGGGCATAGAGCTTGCTTGGAATTTTCTCTCCTTTCTCTCTGCCCCTTCCCCCCCAACCCCCACATCTCTCTCTCTCTCTCTCTCAAAATAAATAAACATAAAAAACGCATTTTCAAGATGTTTTCAGTGACATGGGAATAGTTAATGTTATATAGAAAAGCAATTTTGAATTTTGTTAATGTTTATTTTTGAGAGAGAGAGAGAGAGACATACAGAGTGTGAGTGGGAAGGGGCAGAAAGAGAGGGAGACACAGAATCCGAAGCAGGCTCCAGGCTCTGAGCTGTCAGCACAGAGCCCGATGTGGGGCTCGAACTCACAGACCACGAGATCATGACCTGAGCCCAAGTCAGATGCCCAACTGACTGAGCCACCCAGGCATCCCTAGAAAAATAATTTTGTACACAGAATGTGACCTCATAACAGATACACACATGTGTGTGCACACCCATGCATGTGCACCCTTATATACACTGAACCCTGGAAAGAAAGAGGGTGGGATGGTGGGATACTGACAATGTTTGTCACTCTGTGCCAGTGAGGCTACCAGTGATTTTAAATTTCTTCTTAATAAACAACTGAGCAATGATGAATTTTGAATACAAGAAGATACTATCGTGACACATATGATCTATAGTAAGTTTTTTCCATCATTTCTCCAAGTACTGTGAGACCTTCCTCATTACCCAGGCAGACTGTGTTACTGTTGATTATTACTTGCCCACTGGATCATGGTTTTCTCCTTCTCACCTAAATGCTTCCCCTTATTAAATCATTTTAATGTCCTAAGTGATCCTCAGAGACTGTTCCACTTATAGTGTGAACCAAAGACTATTTATGGAGCATACACTTCATTACTGTATTAGTTTGAAGCATATTTGCTTTAAAAGTTTGAAACCGAGGGCACCTGGGTGGCTTGAGTCGGTTGAGAGTCCAGCCTCTCCTCCTCCTCCTTCTTCTTTTAACGTTCATTCATTTATTTTCGAGAGCGAGAGAGCACAAGTAGGGGAGGGGCAGAGACAGACGCACACACATAGAATCCAAAGCAGGCTCCAGGCTCTGAGCTGTCAGCGCAAAGCCCGATGTGGGGCTCAAACTCACAAACTGTGAGATCATGACCTGAACTGAAGTCAGATGCTTAACTGATTGAGCCACCCAGGTGCCCCAAGGGTCCAGCTCTTGATTTCGGCTCAGGTCATGATCCCAGAGTCATGGGATTAAGCACTGGGTTGGGCCCTGTATGGAGCTCATGGCTAGTGCTTTACAAATGTCATGCAATTGTTCTGATGATATTTTAGTTAATGATATCTATCTGGTTGTCTTTCTGTTGAACACAAGCAAAGAGAAGTCTCAAACGATCAGAATTTTTAACGTGGGGACAACCAAGCTCAAAAGGGGGGTACTGTAAAGCCTAGAGAACCATTTCTTCCCTACAATGTCAGATCCAGCAATATTCTTCTAGGATATAAAGCAGGGATGACAGAGAAGGGAAATATCAACCTGAAACTCACTCTGAGAGATATCAAGGCAAATGACCACTTTTGTGCCCCTTCTCTGGTCCAGGGATAGTGATGACACTTTCTAATTTCATCTCATTCAATCTGCACAAGTCACTCAGTAAGGTTGATATGATGATACCCTTTTTCAAGAGCTCAGAGAGGTGACTTAGCAGACTTCGATTCATATGTTGAAACAGGTTGCAACTAATCAAATATGTATTTTCCTCTAGGAATTAGTTTGATCATGAAAATTAACAACATGGCATTTCTTATGGTCACTTTTGGAGCAGCATGGCTCAAAATTAAGTTTAAGGTCTACCTTCATCAAAAGGGGGTAGACAGCTGCATTTTGAAAGGAGAGGTCCCAGTGTCCAGGAGAGGACTGGAATAAAGGATGGGTGAGGGAGCTCTTATGGGTATTTTTGAGGAAAGGTCTCTCTTGTCTTCAGCCATCATACCTAGGACTAACTTTGACCTAGGAATAGCTTTTCATCTCACACTATCCATGACCCTCATATCTGCAAAATGTGGGGAAGGGAATATTTGGGTTGGCAGAAATATGACTTGCATACATAGAAATCAGTTCTCCAAATTCAGGGTTTAAGGATTTTAAATGTTTCCAAATGTCCAAATGTTCTGGATTATGTAGAAGGAGTCAGTAATTTCTGTTCTTAAAGCTGTGCTAGAATTGAAAGATCAGGAATCGGAACCCTGGTTATGTGTCCAGTTTCTCAGAATCAACAGGCGTGTGGTTGGTGAGCAGTGAACACTTCTTGGCCTCAGTTTTCACATTATAAACTAGGAATGGTTGTCTCTGCTCTGCACCATTCCTAAGGAGAACAGGAGGACTACACAGTATATATCTAAAGGCCCTTCCTAAACCCCAAATCATTAAAAATTCTCCAAGTTCTTAAGCTATTTTAAAATATAGTCTTTGCGGGGCGCCTGGGTGGCGCAGTCGATTAAGTGTCCGACTTCAGCCAGGTCACGATCTCGCGGTCCGTGAGTTCGAGCCCCGCGTCGGGCTCTGGGCTGATGGCTCAGAGCCTGGAGCCTGTTTCCGATTCTGTGTCTCCCTCTCTCTCTGCCCCTCCCCCGTTCATGCTCTGTCTCTCTCTGTCCCAAAAATTTAAAAAAAAAAAAAGTTTAAAATATAGTCTTTGCAATTCTATGAGTGGTATAATTCTGCTTCCCATAAAAACGTTCAAATGCATGTATACAAAAATTGTAAACAAAATTATTTCAGATAGTTCATGGAATCCCTAAAGCCATAATGAGTCTCTTGTAAATTAGTGATGAGAAACTCTCCTAGAAGTCCCCTCTACAGAGCCCAAGACCTTCTCACCCCTATATGTGATGATTTTTCCTTCCCGCAGAAAGCCAAGACTAGTAATTTGACTATTTCTATCACTTAAATAAGGTTTGTAAGGATCTGCACCTTTTCTCAGATTTGTCACATATTTGCAAGAAGAGGTGAGAACACGGGAAGTCTGCAAATATCTTGTAACGAGTCCCTCCTTACCTATTTTATGATTTCTAGAAAAGGATGGGGAGAAATTAAGTAAGGCTCAAATTAAGTAAGGAACCTAGAATTTCTGCCTCAAGGAAAGTTCCAAAGGAAACAGAACATGGCTCCCTGACCACTATGGAAAGTTATCCAACTGCCCCTAACAAAGGGCTGCCTGTGGCCTTGAGCAGAACACTGACACCCCCATCACCACCCCCATCACCAAGCATGGGCGCTCCAATTCCAGGAGTGCCACTCAATCAAAGAATCCCATATCTGTCAGAGAAACAAAAAGGCAACAGTCACGTCTGGATGGTGCATTACCTGGGAGAAAAAAACAAAGACTGAAACTCTGAGTAGATCCCTGTGTCCTGAGTTCTTGAACTCTGTATCTCCTCGCATTGAAAAGAATCCAACTAAGGTCTGTCCCAAAGAAGGGAGTCATCCATGATTCCGGCAGATTTGGAAATGGCTCTTCTCCTACACGTTTCTGGCTGTGTTCTCTCCCAGCACACATACCCTTCCCTTGTGAGGAACAGCCCGGAACACCAACCTGTCAGAGGGACCCTGCTCACAGTCTCCCTGCCGGAACTGTGCTCTTTTGAATTTTTTAAGTGAGTTATAAAAGAGCAATTATACAAATCTGATTACATAACGTCATAAGCAAATGTAGATGCTGCCAACACTAATTAGGGAGATCAACTACTCAGGTGTCACATGCACAGCGCCTTTGAGCTCAGAGAGGCTCACAACAGGTTTCTGGCTATGCAAACAGCTCCTGCAAGTACCCTGAGGAGGTAGCTCCCATGATCCGCCCTCCCCAACACTGAAGAACCTGGCAGTGATGACAGAAGAGCTCAAATGCTGAACTCAACTAGTCCCCATCTTACTCCTGCACCCTGCCCACGACCAAGATTTGCTGATTCTGTCTTTGCAACAGTAACTTTGTAATCTCCATCTGTCTTCTACCTTCTAACTCTCTGCTTCTGACCTTGGGTAGAGCTCCCACTGTCCCTTGCCGGGTGTACCTGGACTATCCAGGTGGTCAGACAGATCCTAGTGATCAAACTCACACATGGATAAACAGATAGTCTTGGCGGAAAAGCACATTTGGCTACAGTGACACAGTATAGGCTGGGGGTGGGGGAGATCCAGGGATTGGTGTTAACTTAGCATGCAGGTGTGGGCTCCCTGGCTTCCATGCAGACACTGGCCAGCAGATCCAGCTGTCAAGGGCTTTCATAAAATGGGCCAGGTCAAGGCTGAAGAAAAGCTCTCAGAATCTCTCACTGGTCCATATATCCCTTCAAGTCTCTGAGCCATAGCTTCTACTTCCTTAAACAACATAATCAATCCAACAAGATGTACCTGTGCACCATACTGTCCTGATTTGCTTGCACCTTACAGAGCTGTGTTCCTCCTTCCCATGATCCACTAAAGACGTGTTCTCAAAGTTTCACACAGACATGCATGACCCAAAGAGCTTGTTAAAATGTAGATTCTGATTCAGTAGGGCTGGGTGGGTTCCGTGTTTCCAACAAACCCCAGATGGAGGCCGTGTGGCTGGCCTGTGGGCTGTGATTTGAGTAGTGTCTCTGTGGGCTAGTTTGGGACCTCCAACAAGGGTGGGGTGCTCAAATCTTTACACATGGTATAATTATAAGCCTTGGGTCATACTCTAGGATCTGCACCTTCTTTTCCCCCACTGTCCATTTAACCTTCCTCCTAATCAGCTTCCTTGTCTCTGGTCTACTCTCATCCATCACCACTTCTTCCAGTTCTGTTTCCAAAGTTTTCCTTATAAATCAAACCCATGTCTCATTGGGTCACTCCCTTGCTTAAAATTCTTCAGTACCTCTCCACTGTGCTTAGTAAACCAACTTCTTAATATGGCACCTGTGGCTCATTGTAGCATAGGCCCTGTCTCTCCACCACAGCCTCATGTCCCCCCACTGCTGTCTTCTTATCCTGAGCTGGTGCAAATTTAGCACCCTGCAATCTCAGCGTGTCACGGCTGTCTGCCTCCAGGCTTTGAGCATGGTGCTGTGGTCTCTGAAACCTCCTCCTTCCAGCCTATCCCCTTCTCCACCAGAGAAAGTCTTCCAGTCTGCACAGATTCCATTGCCTTGGGGTACTAGGTCCATTCCTTTGTGTTGTCTGTTTCCTTCTCTGTTTCCCTCACTTGACAGAGCTCCATGAGGGTGGGAGCTGCATGTCCCTTCCATCACATCCACAGTGGACTGACAGCATAGGGCATGGGGCTTGGCTCCGAGAAGTGCTAACTCTCTGAGGGAGGGAGGGAGGGAGGGAAGAAAAGGAGGGACCCAGCACCAGCCCTTGGTGATTGGCCTTTCCCTTGCCACCCCAGCCAAGGAACCAGGTGTCAATCACCAGGCCTGAGTAAAGACGTTATCTCCAAACTAGATGAAACATTTTTTTTTAACTTTTCCTGTCAGACTTTCAAAGAAAATAAACGAGCTCTTCAGACTCTTAGTCACAAAATATTCATTTAATAACTAGGCAAACTACCAAAGTATAGAAACAGATGCCGAATAAATCATACAGGCTGGAGAAAATGTTAATGGAAGAAGACACTTAGGATTATTCTTTTTGAAAATTTCTTACAAAAAACAAACTCAATAGCCTTGCCCCAGAGGAGATGCCAAATTTTAGTATTGAGAACAATGGAATTACCTTCTGGTAATGTCCTTCCTCCCTTCCTCCCTCTGTTCTTTCCTCCATTCCTTCCATCCTTCCTTCCTCCCTCCCTTCCTTCCTTAGATCCTTCCTTCCTCCCTCCCTTCCTTCCTCCCTCACTTCCTTCCTTCCATCCTTCCTTCCTCCCTCCCTTCCTTCCTCTGTTCCCTCCTTCCTTCCATCCTTCCTTCCTCCCTCCCTGCCTCCCTCCCTTCCTTCCTCCCTTCCTTCCTTTGTTCCTTCCTCCCTCCCTCCCTCCCTTCCTCTGTTCCTTCCTTCCTGTAGTACCTGAATGCCTACCAGGCTGGACACAGAGAAAGCCAGAGAAGATGTAGTTCTGGCACTCACAGAGAGGTACACATACTTATGCTTCCCCACACACAGGAAGCCTGCAGGAGTCACAGTCAACATATGCTGGACACAAATGTCACAGCATGGACACATCTGCCACATGGAGAACCAATCAAAGGGGAAAAGGCTCTTCTCAAAACTCGTCTGCTTAAGAAATCCTTTATAATTCCATATTGTCATTTTTGGATTTAATAAAGGTCACACAAGAAGCAATATTCTTTTCTTCTAAGAAACCGGGCTTTGAATTAAGGTCTGCCTAAAACCACATTTCACTTTAATGAAGACTATATTATTAAAATGTATTTTAATTTTAGTGTTTTACTCTTAACTTTGGAAAAACAGTGATTAATTAAAGAGAATACTTTCCTTTCTTTTCTCCCCCCAGGTGGGTTTTCTCACCCATTTGGCCTAATTATCCCTGGCCGGGGGCGCACCCACTTGCAGCTGAGTGCAGCTTGGCTCTCCTTGTGTGGAGAAACGTCTGGCTGCAACTCCAGGGGCTGACACACTTGCAGGGACAGTGGTTCTAATGCCACTCTAGGGAAGCCCATAACGAACAGTATTACATCAAATGATTATGTAAATTTGACTTCTAAAAAGTAATTGAAATAGATTTTCTCATTTCTTCCCTATGAAAACTCCATGAAGCATCAGCCCTAAGCCCCCAAAGAGGCCAGCCAAATAGCTGTGACTCTCAGCTGTAACTGACTGACATGGAAATATCCCCCAGCTTCTTCTCAAGGGATCCACCTCCATTCCACCATTAGAGCATGGCGTATTCTTTGGAAGGTCCTGGAGGAGTATGGCTCTGGGAAGGCAGGGCCGGCCCTGGCTCACTCAGGGTTCCCACATCCTGGTATGGCACTGGGCACAGGGTGGGCACCAGTGAAGCCGTGCTGAGTGCACGCACGGTCCCTCACCCATGCTTGCTGCTGGCTCTGTCTTGTTGCCCAACGATGCTTGTCTTCCTAGTATGTTGTCTGTTTGACTTGTTACCATAGATCTCTCCATAGTACAAATTATTCCCAAGCTTCTAATAAAAAGTTAAACGAGGTCTTCTCATAAGTGGCCTGAGGTGATCTCTGAAAATGGATCTCTATTCACTTGACCCAGAAAATCCCACAAAATCACGCAAATCAAGAGGTTCAACTCTTCATGTCCAATTTCAGAACACTCATGAAACTGCCCAGGCCATCAGGGTACGCCTATGTGAAAAGCTACCAAGTATCTGAAAGACATCATTTTACAGATGTAGCATGTGCCATTCTCTCCTTACATGGTGGAGCTGGTGGGTAGGCCCAGGCCAAACAGTAGGGCTGGACATAGGGTCGGTGGCCCAAAACGAGTTCTGAGCTTTTCCTGTACGTGTTTAAAAATGCACAGAGTAATGCTGAACATAAGAATTTAGATGTAGAACCTTTGATCGTAAAGCACATCCAGATGAACATAGCCCCCAGATGGGCCTCTGTGCTTAGAGAGCTCATAGGTAGAATCATCCATACATGAGCTCCACCTGTCACATTGAGATGATCTTTCCTGAAGAAGAACAGATTGTTCCTAAACCACCAGAGGAGATTGCACAGAAGAAAAATACGTCTCAGAAGAAACTGAAGAACAAAAAACTTATGGCCCAGGAATGAATTCAGCATAAAATGAATGCAGAACAAGTTTAAAGAAATTAAGCAGGTACCTCGTGAAGAGGGGTTATTCACTATTTGTTAAATTGACGTGATTCCTGGCTGGCACCTGAGGTCACACTGCTGTCTTTCGGGCTCTCCCAGCCAGCCACAGGCTACAGCCAGGATGCATGGCTGTGTCAGTGCTTCTGTTGCTGCAGCCCATTGCCCTTGGGCAGGGCTCTTTCGTGACTATCCTAATCTGACACCTTTCCAAACCCCTCACTGACGTCTCTAACCTCCTGCACTCCCAAGTTCCCTTGACTGGCACCCATGGATTATAGTTTTCCAAGAATGGTGGGTGAAATAAGGATAGCCAGAATTTACTACTTAATGGAGGAAAGGAGATAGACTTTCATGCCACACTGACTGGGGCACGAATCAACTCTCCCCTTATGAACCTCCAAGCCTTAATTTTCTCACCTATGAAACAGATCATAATGCCCTAGGGTCTGGAAGACAATTAAGTGAGATAAAGTGTGCAAAGTGCTTACACTGTATGTGAAACATAGTAGGTGCCCAGTATGGAAGCCATTGCTGTTATCCCCTAGCTCACTCAGGTCCTATCAACCTGTTAAACCAGAATCCATCCCCCTTGACTCCCCCTGATCATTTCAGGCCTCAGAGCAGTGTAGTGCCAGATTCGCCCTCTGCCGAGTGTTCCCTCAACCCCTGGCCTTGTCAGACTTCTCAGACTACAGGCTGGCCACGTTGACTAAATGTTCTTGTGTGAGCTGTAGGGAAATTGCTCTGGCTAGAACAGCTGTCGGTGTCAATTTATCTTCATCTAGGCTGAGATTTGCAGCTGGAGTTGTTTGAGCAGGGAAATAACTTTAGGGGCAGGACAGTTTCTCTTGGGGCCCTGTTTGTTGGAATGACATCTTCACAGGGGTAGCGGGGCTTGACGTGAGCCAAGCTGGCTGGCATCGCAGGCCCTCTGAGGCTCCAGAAGTTGCAGGGATGTGCTTAGGAGAAGCAGGGATGGAGTAGGGGACTACAAATGAGAGCAAGGAATCAAAGATCCATGGGCAAACACTTCCTGAAAACCCTCTTTCTCTTTACAAAGATACTGTGGTAAATTTATTTTATTTTTATTTATTTCTTTAATGCTTATTTATTTTTGAGAGAGACAGAGTGTGAATGGGGGAGAAGCAGAGAGAGAGGGAGACAGACTCCAGGCTCTGAGCTGTCAACACAGAGCCTGGCTCGGGGCTTGAACTCAATCACCGTGAGACTATGACCTGAGCCGAAGTCGGATGCTTAACCAACTGAGCCACTCAGGCACCCCATATACTGTGGTAAACTTGTGTGTCATCTTGACTGGCTCCAGGGTGCCCGGATGAAACATTATTTCTGGGTATGTCTGTGAGGGTGTTTTCAGATGAGATTTTGCCCTTTAAATTTTTTTTTTTTCAACGTTTATTTATTTTTGGGACAGAGAGAGAGCATGAACGGGGGAGGGGCAGAGAGAGAGGGAGACACAGAATCGGAAACAGGCTCCAGGCTCCAAGCCATTAGCCCAGAGCCTGAGGCGGGGCTCGAACTCACGGACCGCGAGATCGTGACCTGGCTGAAGTCGGACGCTTAACCGACTGCGCCACCCAGGCGCCCCGAGATTTTGCCCTTTGAATTGACAGACTCAATGTAGTAGATTGCCCTCTCCAGTGTAGATGGGCATCATTCAAGTCTTCAGGGCCTGAAGAGACCAAAAGGCAGAGGAAGGAGGAATTCATCCCTTTTTTCATGCCTCACTGATTGCGCTGGGGCAACTCACCTCATCTTCTCTGACACTTCTCTGCTTGCAAACTATAGACTGTGAGACTTCTCAGCCCCCACAATCACACGAACCAATTATTCATAATAAACATTTATTTGATGAGCACTGGGTGTTGTAGGGAAACCAATTTGACAATAAATTTCATATATTGAAAATAAAATAAAATGAAATAAAATAAAATAAAATAAAACAAAACACATTTATTTATCTATAGATGTATAGATATAGATCCATGCCTGTTGGCCCTCCTTCTCCGAAGAACTCTAATACAGAAACTGAGCTAAAAAAAAAAGTCCATGAATTCCTAAAGTGTCAGTGCTAAGGGGTCTCCTAGATATCACCTAAGCCACATTTCGCATTTCCAACTTGGGCAAATGGAAGCCCAAGGAGGGAACGTACCTTGCCCAGGGTCATTTAATTACTTAGTGGGAGAACTGAGGTTGAAACCTGAGCTCGAGATCGGTAGACTGCAGTTTCTTCTAGCTCGTGTGCAGACAAAAATTTTATAATAAATTAATCTTCAAACATTATGAAGGACCTCCATTGGAAGAACGCTGTAAGGACGTTTTGTTCATATGCTGATCCTGTATCAACAGAAAACTGGTAAAATTGTTGTTGCCGGGCCCCAACCCCTGGAGATCTGTAATGAGCTAGTCTCTAGTCTTTCAGTCCCACCTTCCTAGCCACAGCTTGTCAGCCACCCCTCTTCTGACCACCAATGCAGGTCTTGCCAGTTCTTACAGCTGGACATTCTCTGGGTGAGTCTCATACCCATTTGAGAGCAACTCTACTTAACGCATGATGGCTCAGCCAAGGTCTGCTGCCCACAGCATTTGGGAAGGATCCTTAGCCTGTTCTACCACCACTACCTCCTCCTTTGTGCTTGGGGCTGCTGTCATTCTGCAGACCCAGCTATCACTGCCTGCAGGGTCCAGGACAGGGAGCCTTGTTCCTGATGTGTGGCACTCCCTCCCCAGCAGGGCCCCTAAGCAGTACGGCTTGTGTTTCCACTTCAAAATGGCCCCTTCGGCTTAACCTGTACCCCCATTGTTCTGTGCGATGTCAAATCTAATGCTTTGTTCGACTCAGGGAATGACATCATCGCCTCTCATCTCCCCTCAGATACCCACAGACGGGTCTTTGAAGTTCCCTTCTCACATGCCTATTAATTTGTGCCCTCAGATGCCTGGGAAGTAGCAGGTCTGAAATGTGCTGGCATTTGGAACCACCTACTGTTCATACATCCTGTTTGATTACAAAAGTGATCTCGGTTCTGGCAGCACGTTGGAATCACCTCAGGGAGTTTTTAAGGAATCGTAATGCTTGGTCCAATCTGGGATCAATTAAATCAGAGTCTCAGAGGGTGTGCCCTGGGAATCAGTATGTTTGAAAAGCTCTGGCATGCAGGAAGAATGGTGCCTCTGGGGTACTACCTGGGCAGGGGTGTGGGGGAGACTGCAGGGTGCCCCAGACACTCCATGTCTTTGCGTCTCGCTATACGAGGAGACAAGGAAGGTTTGGGGAAGGTTTTGGGAAGGTTTTGGGAAGGTTTGAGGGGTGGGGTTTCTCATTGTCCATGTGCTCTGCACCCCTTCAAACATGAAAATGCCTGCATTTCCAACTCAGTGATACACATTCAAAAACAAACAAACAAACGAGCACACCAACAACCATTAGGAAGGAAGAACAGTGGCAAATAAGTCACATCATTTTGTTTTAGAGACCCAGGTGTTCTGTGTTCTTGTGGTTGTTTTTTAAAGGAAAGAAGTCTAATATGCTAGTTTGAAGTTGACCTTTTTTTAGGCTTAGGAAAAAAGGGACTTAACACAAATGTAATTCTGGGCACCATAAGGATGCCAGGGCTTTACAAGGGTCACCTCTCATCTGCAGGGTAACAATTAGGGGCATGAACCATCTAATTTGCCTGGAAGAGGTTATTTCCTAGGACACAGGGCTCTTACTGCTAAAACTGGGAAAGTCCCAAGAAAACTTAGCAAGTTGGTCACCCTACCAAGAATTAGGCCCCAATTGCTGGATTCTTGACATGGCCATGAAGGAAACACAGAGTTAAGAACTGGACCCTCTTGGGACAGATATCATTGATAGCCAAGTCAAGATCCCAAGATCTATGTCAACGCCCTTTCATGATCTTCAGCTCACTTTTCTGAAAACCAGCCACAATCTCAATGGAATTCATCTCCAATTTGAAGAGGAATCTTCATACGCCATTATGGTGGTTGTGTCCCCCATTTTATGTTTTCTGGTATCAGTTCATAACCACAGATCCCAGGTACCTGGCACCAGGAATTTAGATGACAATTTTATCCATTATTCATAATCCTCAACAATAACTAAAATAGCATTATTATACCCATATTAATAACTCTAGAATTAGACTCCAAGTGTATCTAAATTCACAGCCCATGCCCTTTCTACTACATCATGCTGCCTCTCAGGAGTGAGGATGCCTAACACCCGCTTCTGAAATTCCTCCAGATGTGCCTTCCTACCTGCCAAGATGTGCCCCCGATCCTCTCTGCCAAGCCCTTCCTGAGACTGGTTTATTAGTTTGAGATTTCTCATTTGTACTGAGACTTCAATAAAACAACAACAACAACAACAACAACAACAACAGCAATATGAGGTGGGCACCATGCCCCCTGCACAGCTGAGGGAACTCAGGCTCAGAAAGATGAGGTAACTCATCAAAGCACGTGCAGCTATCCCATGGGAAGGCTGTTTTTCAAATTCACATGTGTCTGAGCCCTTCTCCTGGCTCAGAAGGGGAAAGGCATCCCCGGGGATTCTTGGGACTCATGGCAGTGGAAGCTCCCCCGATAGCAACTGCCCACTCAGAACCACAATTATTTAGTAGGAATATCCTCTGATTGAAGGGGCAGGAGGTGCATTCAATTAACATTTCATGCAGAGTCAAAATTCATGACTCTCCCGGGGAAAATAATAAAACGTCACCTTAATCATAATTAAAAATGATACTCAGCTTCCATCTGATGTGCATCTAAATCTATTTTAGTGTTATTAGTATGGAAACAGATTCTCCATCAGTGTCATCCCCGGCTCATAAATAAACTAAAGTAAAAGCAAAATAAATTTTAAGTTGGAAGTATCAACGTAAACGCATTTTTACAAGTTGTCTTATTTACAGTCACTGAGATTCACAGTTTATTGATTGCAAGTTAAAAAAAAATTATGCATATCGTGCTGCATAACAAGAAGACTTTAAGAAAATGAGAGATTCACTGGCACGCATGACCTCAGTAGATGCCCTGCTGGCTAAAGCAGGGGCCATGCACCATGGCAGCGTCCCTCAGGTCCTGGACCAGCAATTCAATGTGAGCTCACAGGGGTGAGGCCACTGTCCAAAGCCACCACGGATCCCTGAAGTCAGGAAGTGTGGTGCCTTCCTGGATCAGAGTAAGACATTGTCCCCACAGAGCTGCACTGCCTCTGGGAAAGTAAAGAAGTACACACTGTGACCAAGGACACTCTCAACTCCAACATCTGTCAGTCTTTACGTTTTCCTTTTTGGAAAGCGCTAGTCTTGGGGACATGGCAATGTGTTTCCACCAACGTTTAGAAACCCCTGACCATCCAGGACTCTCTCTCTGGATTGTTCTCCCCTATGCTTGTCACCCTGGTAAACTCACTTACCTTTCCAAAACCTACTTTAGTCATCGTGTAGGTAAAGGATTAAACACTCCTTTTCCTTTGCAGCCTCTAAGCCTCATATATCCACCACTTGTTCCATTTATCCACAGTTGGGCAATTTCTTCACTTAAATGGCAGTATCTCCTTCAAGCTTTTGAGCCTCCTGGAGGTGCAGGTGAGTTTCCTTCATTTCTGTATTCACCACGCCTACCACCGTGCAAGGCACGGAAGCAGTTACCTGCACATTTCACTGCACTGGCTTAAAACTAAACTGAATATGTTTTACCCTGAAATTTATGTCTGTTTGACTTTCTCAAAAGCTTACTTTTATCTCATTAATCATTCAAACAGGCACTCCTTGAATACCTACTATGCCCTCAGCCTTGAACACTAAAAGCCAAGTACAAAACACATCGACAGCCTCGTAACACGTGGTCGCCAAGTTAGGAGACAAGTGACATGCATACCAAAACAACTTGATTTGTATTTCCCAAAGTGTCTCCTGAGAAAGCAAGACTCTCTGTGAGAAAGAGGATCTGTGGTGAGGCAAGTGTGGGGAGCCTTGCACAGTTCTGCTTCCTGGGGAGTCAAGCCTGCATGCTCGTGCAGCTCAGGTCTGAGAAGCCTTGCAGCCACACACACCGTGGCCTTTTAAAACCCTAATATTTCAAAATTTATTGGGCAACGGGAACTTTTTAAAATATAAATAAAATTAACATTCTGTAGGAGCAAGTGCTACAGAAAACAAATTACAATAAACCTCAAACTAGAACTATAAACCTAATAAAATACAAGCACAAATGAAAATCTGTTTAGGAAGAAGTTCAAAAGGTCTGACCTCTCCGTTAGGTAAGTGAGGCCTTAAAAAAAATGTGTGGCTCCATTGATTGAGTGTCTGACTCTTGATTTCAATTCAGGTCATGATCCCAAGGTCGTGGGATAGAGCCTCGCGTCAGGCTCTGTGCTGAGTGTGGAACCTGCTTAAAATGCTCTCTTTCTGCAAGATTCTCTCTTGCTGCTCCTTTCCCTCCTTTGTGTGTGCTGTCTGTCTCAAATAATAATAAAGGAAGGTAAGCGAGGCCTTGTCTTGGAGAAAGTCCTCCTTTGTTCTGCTATTGCACTTGGGTTTGCTCCAATAAACTTGTCTTGAGCAGCTATTATGTGGCAGGCATGAGATGAACCAGATACCAGATCAAGTATAAAGCTGTGCCTAGATTTGCGAGCATGTGAGTGTAGATGTACAAGTGTGTGCGAATGAATGTGTGAGTGTGTGTGTGTGCACATGTGGGCACGTGATGCCTAAGACAGAGACTCCTCCTACAAAGAGCCTAGGCTCCTAGATAGATGTAGAGTGAAGGAAAGGAGAGATGACATTTCCTCAGGTGTGAGGCAGGGTCTCATATGACATAAAGTCCCGAATGGCTGTGATGTGAATTTAACTTCATGCTAACGTCATTCTCTTGATAATAACCACACCACAAAACCCACCCCATGTCAGGCAGCCCCACTCTGCAACCATTCCATTCCCTGCCACACTGGTCGGCCTGCCACCCAGAGTGCCGCCCAGGTACAGGCAGCACCAGGAAGCCCTGTGGCATATTTCTGCATAGCCCTGGCCTCAAGGCTTTAATCCTCTTAGCCGTGACTGAGGTCAGATGTTAATGCTCCTCCCTGGCACTGAATGCAGACAGCCTTCCTCTCCACTCCCCCGGCATTTCTGATGGACAGACTGAACTCCTTATAGGAGAGGAGCTGCACACTGGGCAGAAGAAACATGGGCACAGACCTGGGCTACACCAAGGAGGACCAAAGTGTGCTCTCAGCATTACCAGGCCTGGTTGTGGTTCCAGCTCTGACATGGACTAACTTTGGCTTTAGTCTAGGCCTTTGGAGTTAGTTAACTCTAGGCCTGCTTATCACCTGTGCCATGCAGGTAGTGGACTCTAGGCAAGCACTGCTCAAACATCCATGTGCTTGTGAATCACCTGGAGGCTCCATTAGGATGTAGATTGACTCAGTAGATCTGGAGACCTGAGATTTTGCATATGTAACAAGCTCCCAGGTGATGCTGAAACTGCTGGCCCATGGACCACACTTTAGGAGGCATGACAACCCTCTTTTCCCTCTCCCAGAGCCTGCAGTCCCACTTCTTAGCACTCCCTGGGAAGGCTGAAACCATGGAACTTATGGAGGCCCTGCATTGTATATAGTTATGATCATTACCTATTGCGTCAGCTGCATACAGCCCAAATGGGGTGCTTTGTACTCGCCACTATGTACTCGCAGTCACATGGGGGAACAACAGGTATCCACACATCATGCACTCCTGTACAGTCATGCACACATACATACACAGGCCACACATCCTCCCTATTCGCCATCTTGTGATCACCCTGAGAGATGTCACAGAGAGATGACAGCAACAGCACCCAGGATGTCCCAAAACATCAACACCCTCGCATAACACAATTCTGGGAAGCACAGCACTAGCTGACCATTTACCTGGCAATGGCTTTCTTTCTAAAGTCTGGATTAAAATTTTGAGCCCTGAATTAGCCTTTTGACAGTGAGCATTCACATCCTAACTTGGAAAGGGGACACCAAGAGCACACTGCTGTCCCTGTCCATTGGTAGGGGGCTTTAATGCATATACCTCCCAATGGCTTTGTGCTACACTCCAAAATGATGGGGAAAGACTGACCCATGAGATCTGAGAAGCTCTTTGTTCCTAGAGCGTGGTTGAGAAAATGGACTGATATAGATAGGAAACATGTGCTTCCGAAAATCAGGGAAGGAAAAAAGAACCGTGGGCTATAGTGGCCTGGCAAGGGTTCTAGAACAATCAGAGCTTCATAATGAGTGAGGTGGAAGAAAAAGAAGTGGTGTTGATGAAAAGCAGTATATAAAAAGTACAGATAACCATGGCAGCACGTATATGTACTTCTCTATGTGAATGGAGAGTGAGGGATGATATGGGTAAACTCAGGCCCTTCATCTGGGGAGGGGCCTGCAACACGGCAATGTTCATCCCCAAGAGAATCACTTCGGGAATATGCCACTTTTCCTCCACAGGCTGTTGGGCAGTGAGGACTCCGTCAGGCCCCATTGCCTCTGTGAATGCCAGACATGGCAGCCTGGGGAATGGGAGTCATGTCCTCTCATAAAGTTCAGAGTCCCGTGAGCTCTTGCTGCTTGTAAGCTTCCCCGTGGGAAGGTGATGGCTGAGTGTCAAAACCCTCCAGGTCCATAAAAACCCTGTAGTTACCAACCAAGTGGGAAGTCACTGTGGTGGACAACTGCATCTCTGTCTTGTATAGGCAGAAGTTAGCTTCCCTGGTCTCTGGGAAGCCAGAGCACAGAGAATGATGTTCAGCATTGAGCACACGAGCTTTTCAAAATGCAAAGTAAACTTAAGTAAAAAATACTCTCAGATGTCGGCGCATGGAAGACACATGGCCACACTTTTCAATATTATATTTAAGATATGCTTTCTTCATATTTCTGCTCATATATCTCATAGGCAGATTTTCCTGAAAATAGTGAAGATGCATTTTAAAACCATGATGTGGTTTCTATGAGTCTTTCTCAATGAAACCTTCACTGATTCCTGGAATAGGTCAATTTCCCCCACTTTTACATATTTACAATATACTGTATAGGTCCTCTCCTCTGCAGCATGTAAGGCAACTATATTAGTTTGTGTGCTTATTGAAGGCCCATCTTCCTTCCAGACAGAACTCCAGGGCCTTCATCTGTCTTGTTTATTTCCCAGATTCAAGTACAATTCCTGATACATAATAAGAACCCAATCAAAATTTGCCAAGTGGAGTCTGGGGCCAACATGGCAGAGAAGTAGGGGAAACCGTACTTCCCACGTCTCTCAAACAAAGAAGGACTGAAGCCAAAGGACTTTGAACCCCAAGAGTCTGGGGGGAAAAGAGACCGAGTCTAAAAGGAAGACACGGGGACATCCTTGATGGGCTATAGGGCTACTTCAAGGAACAAATCAAAGCACACCTGGTGGAGGGTCCAAAACATCACTATGAGTAGGGTAATAAATAACCAAAGTCACAACAAAAGAGAACAAGTAACACTCTCCAAAAAACACCTCCTGAAGGGCTAGGCCCTGGACAGTATATGAACCCCCTCCCCCTCTTTAAGGTAGCAGTGCTTGTAGGTGCAGATCACATAACAAGCTTTTAAAACTCTTAAGGGACAGAAAGCTAGCCAAAATGACAAAACAGAAGAATTCTCCTTAAAAGAAATTTCAGGAAGAAGTGACAGCTAAAGAATTGATCAAAACAGATATAAACAACGTAACTGAGCAAGAGTTTAGAATAATAGTCATAAAATTAATCGTTGGGCTTGAAAAAAGTATAGAAGACAGCACAGAATCTATTGCTGCAGAGATCAAGGGACTAAAAAATAGTCACAATGAATTAAAAAATGCTATAAATGAGGGGCAAAATAAAATGGAGGTGGCCGCAGTGCAGATTGAAGAGGCAGAGGAGAGAATAGGTGAGTTAGAAGAGAAAATTATGGAAAAAGAGGAAGCTGAGAAAAAGAGATTAAAAAAAAAATCCCAGACCATGAGGGGAGAATTAGAGAACTAAGTGATTCAATCAAATGCAACAGTATCCATATCATGGGAATTCCAGAAGAAGAAGAGAAAGGGGCTGAAGGTGTACTTGAACAAATCATAGCTGAGAACTTCCCCAATCTGGAGAAGAAAACAGGCATTGAAATCCAAGAGGCACAGAGAATTCCCTTCAGATGTAAATTGAATTGATCTTCTGCACGACATATCATAGTGAAACTGGCAAAATACAAGGATAAAGAGAGAATTCTGAAGGCAGCTAGGGATAAATGGGCCTTAACATACAAAGGTAGACACATAAGGGTAGTAGCAGACCTATCTACTGAAACTTGGCAGGCTAGAAAGGAATGGCAGGAAATCTTCAATGTGATGAACAGGAAAACATATGCAGCCAAGAATCCTTTCCCAGCAAGTCTGTCATTCAAAACAGGAGAGATAAAGGCTTTCCCAAACAAACAAAAACTGAAGGAATTCACCACCACTAAACCAGCCCTACAAGAGATCCTAATGGGGACTCTGTGAGTGAAGTGTTGCAAGGACCTCAAAGTACCAGAGACATCACTACAAGCATGAAACCTACAGACATCACAATGACTCAACCCATATCTTTCAATAATAACACTGAATGTAAATGGACTAAATGGCCCAACCAAAAGACACAGGGTATCAGAATGGATAAAAAAAATAAGACCCATCTATTTGCTGTCTATAAGAGACTCATTTGAGACCTGAGAACACCTTCAGATTGAAAGTGAGGGGATGGAGAACTATCTATCATGCTACTGGAAGTCAAAAGAAAGCTGGAGTAGCCATACTTATATCAGACAAACTAGACTTTTTTTTTTAATTTTTTTTTCAATGTTTATTTATTTTTGGGACAGAGAGAGACAGAGCATGAACGGGGAGGGGCAGAGAGAGAGGGAGACACAGAATCGGAAACAAGCTCCAGGCTCTGAGCCATCAGCCCAGAGCCTGACGCGGGGCTCGAACTCACGGACCGCGAGATCGTGACCTGGCTGAAGTCGGACGCTTAACCGACTGCGCCACCCAGGCGCCCCAGACAAACTAGACTTTAAGTTAAAGGCTGTAACAAGAGATGAAGAAGGGCATTACATAATAATTACAGGGTCTATCCATCAGGAAGAGCTAACAATTATAAATGTCTATGCAACGAATTCAGAATCACCCAAATATATAGAACAATTAATCACAAACATAGCAACCTTATTGATAAGAATGTGGTAATTGCAGGGGACTTTAATAGTCTACTTACAACAATGGAAAGATCATCTAGACAGAGAATCAGTAAAGAAACAATGGCCCTGAATGGTACATTGGACCAGATGGACTTGACAGATATATTTAGAACTCTACATCCCAAAGCAGCAGAATATACTTTCTTCTTGAGTGCACATGGAACATTCTCCAAGATAGATCACATACTGGATCACAAAACATCTCTCGATAAGTATAAAATAATTGAGATCATACAATGCACACTTTCAGATCACAATGCTATGAAACTTGAAATTAACCACAGGAAAAGTCTGGAAAACTTCCAAAAGCATGGAGGTTAAAGAACATCCTACTAAAGAATGAACGGGTCAAGCAGACAATTAGAGAAGAAATCAAAAAATATATGGAAACAAATAAAGATTAAAATACAACAATCCAAACCCTTTGGGATGCAGCAAAGGCACTCCCAAGAGGAAAATACATTGCAATCTAGGCCTATCTCAAGAAACAAGAAAAATCCCAGTACAAAATCTAACAGCCCATCTAAAGGAACTAGAAGTGGAATAGCAAAGACACCCCAAACCTAGCAGAAGAAGAGAAATAATAAAGATCAGAGCAGAAATAAACAATATAGAATAAAAAAAATAGAACAGATCAATGAAACCAAGAGTTGGATTTTTGAAAAAATAAACAAAATTGATAAACCTCTAGCCAGGCTTCTCAAAAAGAAAAGAGAGAGGACCCAAAGAGATAAAATCATGAATGAAAATGGATTTATTACAACCAATTCCTCAGAAAAACAAGCAATAATCAGGGAATGCTATGAAAAATTATATGCCAACAAACTGGACAACCTGGAAGAAATTGACAAATTCCTACACACCCATACACTACCAAAACTCAAATGGGAAGAAACAGAAAATTCTGAACAGACCCATAACTAGTGAAGAAATGGAATCAGTTATCAAAAATCTCCCAATAAATAGGAGTCCTGGACCAGATGGCTTCCCTGGGGAATTCTACCAGACATTTAAAGCAGAGTTAATACCTCTCCTTCTCAAGTTGTTCTAAAAAATAGAAATGGAAGGAAAACTTCTGGATTTCCTTGAAATCCTATGAATTCCTAGCACACCAGCATTACTTTGATTCCCAAACCAGAGACCCAGCAAAAAAAGATAACTACAGGCCAATATCCCTGATGAAAGTGGATGCAAAAATTCTCAACAAGGTACTAGCAAATCGAATTCAACAGCATATAAAAATAATTATTCACCATGATCAAGTGGGATTCATTCCTGGGATGCATGGCTGGTTCAATATTTGCAAATCAATCAGTGTGATACATCACATTAATAAAAGAAAAGGTAAGAACCAGGAGATCCTGTCAATAGATGCAGAAAAAGCATTTGACAAAATATAGCATCCTTTCTTAATAAAAACCCTCAAGAAAGTAAGGATAGAAGGAATACTTAAACATCATAAAAGCCATTTATGAAAAGCCCACACCTAAAATCATCCTCAGTGGGGAAAAACTGAGAGCCTTTCCCCTTGAGATCAGGAAAACAACAGGGATGTCCACTCTCACCGCTGTTGTTTAACATAGTGTTGGAAGTCCTAACATCAGCAATCAGACAACAAAATGAAATAAAAGGTATCCAAATTGGCAAAGAGAAAGTCAAACTTTCACTTTTCACAGAAGACATGATACTCTACGTGGAAAACCTGACAGACTCTGCCAAAAGTCTGCTAGAACTGATACATGAATTAAGCAAAGTTGCAGGGTACAAAATCAATATACAGAAATTGGTTGCATTTTTATACGCCAATAATGAAGCAACAGAAAGAGAAATAAAGAAACTGCTCCCATTTATAATTGCACCAAGAACCATAAAATACCTAGGGATAAACCTAACCAAAGATGTAAAAGATCTGTTTGCTGAAAACTCTAGAAAGCTTATGAATGAAATTGCAGAAGACACAAAGAAATGGAAAAACATTCCATGCTCATGGACTGGAAGAATAAATATTGTTAAAGCATCAATACTACCCAAAGTAATCTACACAGTCAATGCAATCCCAATAAAAATTGCATGAGCATTCTTCTCAAAGCTAGAACAAACAATTCTGAAATTTGTATGGAACCACACAAGACCCAGAATAGCCAAAGTAACAGTGAAGAAGAAAACCAAAGCGGGAGGCATCACAATCCCAGATTTTAACCTCTACTACAAAGCTGTAACCAGCAAGGCAGTATGGTTTTGGCACAAAAACAGACACATAGACCAATGGAATAGAACAGAGAACCCAGAATTGGACCCACAAATGTATGGTCAAGTAATCTTTGACAAAACAAGAAAGAATATCCAATGGAAAAAAAAGTCTCTTTAACAAATGGTGCTGGGAGAACAGGACTTCTGCAACATGCAGAAGAATGAAACTAGACAACTTTCTTACACCATACACCAAAATAAACTCAAAATAGATAAAGGACCTGAATGTGAGACAGGAAACCATCAAAACCCTGGAGAAGAAAACAGGCAACAACCTCTTTGACCTAAGTCGCAGCAATTTCTTACTTGACCCATCTCCAAAGGCAAGGGAATTAAAAGCAAAAATGAACTATTGGGACCTCATCAAGATAAAAATTGTCTGCACTGCAAAGGAAACAATCAACAAAACTAAAAGGCAACTGATGGAATGGGAAAAGTTATTTGTAAATGACATATCAGATAAAGGGCTAGTATCCGAAATCTATAAAGAACTCACCAAACTCAGCACCCAAAAAACAAAGAATCCAGTGAAGAAATGGGAAGAAGACATGAATAGACACTTTTCCAAAGACATCCAGGTGGCCAAGAGACACATGAAAAGATGCTCAACATCACTCCTCATCAGGGAAATATAAATCAAAACCACACTGAGATACCACCTCATGTCAGTCAGAGTGGCTAAAATGAACAAATGAGGAGACTATAGATGCTGGTGAGGATGTGGAGAAATGGGAACCCTCTTGCATTGTTGGTGGGAATGCAAACTGGTGCAGCCATTCTGGAAAACAGTGTGGAGGTTCCTCAAAAAATTAAAAATAGATCTACCCTAAGACCCAGCAATTGCAATGCTAGGAATTTACTCAAGGGATATAGGAGTGCTGATGCATAGGGGCACATGTACCCCAATATTTATAGCAGCACTTTCAACAATAGCCAAATTATGGAAAGAGCCTAAATGTCCATCAACTGATGAATGGATAAAGAAGATGTGGTGTATATATACAATGGAATACTACTTAGCAATGAGAAAGAATGAAATCTGGCCATTTGTAGTTGGAACAGGAAAGTATTATGCTAAGTGAAATAAGTCAGGCAGAGAAAGACAGATACTGTATGTTTTCACTCATATGTGGATCCTGAGAAACTTAACAGAAGACCATGGGGGAAGAGAAGGAGAAAATAAAGTTACAGAAAGGGAGAGAGGCAAACCATAAGTGACTGTTGGATACTGAGCACAAACTGAGGGTGGATGGGGGTTGGGGGAGAGGGGAAAGTGGGTGATGGGCATTGGGGAAGGCACTTGTTGGGATGAGCACTGGATGTTGTATGGAAACCAATCTGAAAACCAATTATATAAAAAATTTTCTCTAGTGAATTAATGACTGATTGAGTGAATTCATAGTCTAATCATTTGGGCTAGAAGGGTCTGGGACACTAGCATTGGAGCAGGATGCCAGGGAAGAGTTACAGGACATTAATATCAAGGTTGGAACTAAGTGAAGGACCAACTCCCTCCTCTGCCAGCTCTTAAATGTTTATTCAAACAAAGAGATCTGGATGAGTGGTCTGGACCACAGGCCACTGTAGGTGCATTCATGGAACGTTGAGTCTATTCTCTTTTCCCTCATCCATGCCAGATAGTAATACTTAAGTCCTTACAGAACACTTACTTGCTGAACATAAACATGTCCTGAGAATATTTTCCAACATAGCACTTCCAGTAGTCACTGACACCTGATGAAATGACAGGAGATAAGAAACCTATTTATCATCCTGACCATAAGTGACAGGAATGGGCAGGCACAATTTGACATAATAGGTGTAAGTCATGCCATGAAATGGCACTCTTAATATTCCTCTTTTTTTTTTAATTATCTTGCTAAAAATACTGGAAAGCAACACATAGAATAACTTACAAATTATAATATCTACAGCTGATTTCACGCATTATCATTTTTCATGTTGTGTCACATTGTCAACAGTTACAATTTTTCATCTCCTGGGATGTCAATACATTACAACTAATTATCGGGGACCTATACCATTTCTCCCACTCTGAGTCTCCTAAAGGATGGTCATCATGTCATCGGAAGAGGAAGATTCTCTGATGGAGACGGCAAGTATAGAGGGAGGGACCCTCGGAGTGCCCTGTAAAACTTTGCCCACCTCTTTTAACCATCTTTAGAATACTCCATATCCCCTGGTGTGTCTTCATTGCTTCAATCTTTCAGAGCTGGCATACATCCTCCCTAGTTCTTTATTCTTCTTCTTTGCTAGGAGTAAGCCCAGGGATCATCCACCATTAGCAAAGGCCTCACCTCCTGGCCTGTAGGACTTGTGTCAGCACACTGGCAGTATAAGTGAGATTCATGTGTGTTATCATTTTATATCTGTTTAAATGTTGTCTCATCTGCCCTCCCAACAAACTGTATCATTACTTTCAAATGAAGAAATGAATATCTGTGAAGGTATGTAACTTGACTAAGGTTTCATAGCCAGTGAATATTACAGTTCAGTGGGGCTCAAATGTTGTCCCTTTATTTCCAAATCTCATTCTTTTTCCACAATGCTATGCAGTGTCTCATGCTTGTTTTCTTTGATCGTGATAACTTGCTCAGTAAGCACTACTGTAAAAAGAAAACAGAACATGGGGCGCCTGGGTGGCGCAGTCAGTTGAGCGTCCGACTTCAGCCAGGTCACGATCTCACGGTCTGTGAGTTCGAGCCCCGTGTCGGGCTCTGGGCTGATGGCTCAGAGCCTGGAGCCTGTTTCCGATTCTGTGTCTCCCTCTCTCTCTGCCCCTCCCCCGTTCATGCTCTGTCTCTCTCTGTCCCAAAAATAAATAAACGTTGAAAAAAAAAATTAAAAAAAAAAAAAAAAGAAAACAGAACATCCAGCTGCAGTTAAGGTAGAGCTCTATGGCTGGGGCTGGGGCTTAGAGAAATGTCAAGGCCAGAGGGAAATGCACAGATGTAATGTCTGTACCTGGGAAAAACAGAAGCATATTCTATTTTTCTGGAGTGAAATTCTACAATACAGGATGTTGTTTTCTTTTCAAAATGTCTATTATATATGTGTATATACACACAAATATATACACATACACACACATATGTATATACATACATAATTTGATCTCTTTTAAGATGCATTTTTTTCATATTTCATCATCATTGAAATCAGGATGTATCTTACAAACAATGAATCAGTGGCATCTCTCAATGTCAGGCCAGGCTGTAGTCATAGTGCAGTTGTCATGGACAGTGTATACACATCAAAATTTACAAAATGGCTTTTAGCACTTGAACAAAATCCTGGATACAATAATGGGAAACTTTTAAGACATGCTGCCCTAGCTATGCTCCAGTGGTTCCGAGGATGATACTATACAGAAAAAGTTGGACTTAGATAGCACTAAGTGATAGATGATACTTGATTAGAATTTTCACCTCTGAATGTGAGGATAACTTGTGGACAGCTCAAGCACTGAATTTTAGCTATATTTTCTAGTATTTTATAGTATACATAGGAGTGATAATAGTATTCTGATTTTAAAACTCTTAATACATATAAAATAAACTTTTATCCAAAGTAGCAAGAAAGCATGTGTCATAGGTTAGCTGGCAACATGTTTCCATTTTTAGTGGCACATAAAAATATGGTGCATCTTAAAATTGATGGCACCTTTGCACCAATAAGTAGAGCTCACATACATATTGTGTGTTAATTCACATGTGTATGTGTGTCTATTCTACAACCCTAAAGAAAAACTGAGTTACAGGTCTGGACTGAACCAGAATTGTGGTGTTATCATTTTGCTTTTCATGCGACCGGCCAACCTGCCCCATCCTCACAGCCAACCTCTGGGGAGACTGGCAGCAAAAATTGTGTCTATTAAGGACTTTGTGCAACCCAAATGCAGAAAAAGATTACTGGGACAGGTGATGAGATGTACAGCACATATGAAAAGTACACAGAAATATTTTTTTCCATGTGTCGCTTTTATTTTCCCCCAAAGGAATGTGTTAAATTTAGCTGGGCAATCTAACTTCCGTTTTAGATCTACATCCATTGTACTTTACACCATGAATGCTGAACTAAAACTCTGGAATTCAAATCCCTTCTTGCCTTAATCATTCTGTTCTTTCAATGCATCACAAATTTCTTTGTAGCCAAACCCAAGGCTCTGAGGCATTCTTGAAATAGTTCTTTTAAAGCTGACATTTAAAACTCACCCCTAACTCAAATTATAATGGTTTTGACATGGTGTTCTGAGAAGGTACAGGGCTTAATAGCAAACACTTCTCATGTATTAAGCAGGATTAGTCAACCTAATTTCTAAAAAGATGTCATAATGAGTACACCACAACAGATGTTTTAAAATTTGGATGAAATTTGCTTCTATTTTTCCCTTAATGTCTTGGAACATGAAAGGAAAGTTCCACTTCTAAAAGTGAATAGAAATCTCTGGTTACTAATTACAAAACAGGATGCAAAGAAAATGGGTGAGGTTCCTAGTAGAAGTGAAATATATTAAAAGTAGTTTCTTCTGGACAGTATAGATTTTTTTTTTCCACTCTGTGAAGGAAATGTTCTTAAAATAGAACACAGAGAACTTTACCTAGCTGAAAGCCATGCATAATTCAGCATAGAGAGTGAACCATAATCTCTTTACACTGTTTGGGTAAATGGTTGGTGCTCTGAAAACAGGAATTTTCCAGATAGCAGTGAAAAGTCAGATTGTATTTCTCTTCAATACAAGTATCTGCCACAACTAGAGGCCCTAGCAATCTATCCTATGGCCCCAAAGGGTCAGGAGAAATGTTGTCTGTCCTCAGATCTGAGACAGGATGCAAATATAGCATTGAGGCTGACACTTGGAAAAGCATCCATGTTTAGCTCTGAGCACACAGATACGTGGAATGGGTCTGTCCCTCTGAATGCTGGGTGGATTTATGTGAATGCATGTTGATTTCTTTCTTCTGTAATTGGGAAATACCAAATAATCATTCATAAAGGCTTTGATTTGTTTTATATAAATACTTTTGAGACAGTAGAGCCTGGAGTTTAGAAACATCATTTCAAATCCGTGGCTACTTCAGTTGTTAACTACACAAACTACACAACAGGCAGCACTGCATAGAGATCTCTGTGAGAAGAGAAAGAAATGAGGTGAAACTTATGCCCCAGCTTACTGTTTGGCAAGAGTTTCTGGGATTTGTCATAGGGAGAGAGTGTCCAGAGAGAGAGCTCAGCAATCCCCCCTGAGCTAAGAAGTCAGATTCAGAAGTTTGAGAGGATCAAGGCAGCTAGAATCTGTGGGCAAGAGTATCAGAAAGGAAGGAGATGCAGAGAGAAACAAAGACAAAGAGACACAGAGACAAAGACAGAGGGAAGGAGAACACGCTCTGGAGATAGCAAAGAACTTCCCTTGGGTCTTTGATGGAGTCCCAATCAGAACACACGAGTAAGAAAACCACCAAGGCTGGGGAAAGAACTACTAAAGGAACAGGAAGTATAATCCCTGGAGCTCAGCTGGTACGAGGAGTAGTTTGCATTCCCACCATCCAGTGAGGAAAACCTTGTAATACATGAGGCACAGAGTATTGCTTAGGTGTGGGGACAAATTATCCGTACACTTACGGCTGATCTGGTCCAAACTAACCATACTTAAAAGTAAGTCTTGAACACCTTGAACTGATTCCAAATCACTTAACTGGGTTACAAAATGAAGTCCTCAAATATTTAAAGATATAATAAAAAATGCTGCAACTCAACATAACATTCACAATGTCCAGAAACCAGTAAAAATCTACCAGGCATGCAAAGAAACAGGAAAACATAGGAGAAGAACAACCAATTGATAAAAACAGACTCAGAAATGACACAGATGATAGAATTAGTAGACAAAGGATTTAAAACAACTACTATAAATATATTTCATATGTTCAAAAAGCATGGGCAGATATAGGAAAGATGGAAAATAAAATAGATGAACAGATAGGTAGATAAATAACAGATGTAGACACATGAGGATGATTTTATACCTATCTATTTATCATAGAACTTCTATAAATGAAAAAAAATACATGAGGTTTAAAATACACTGGATGGGAGATAACAGCAGATTAAATACTGCAGCAGAGCAGTGAACTTGAAGGCATAGCAATGAAATTATCCAAAATGAAATAAAGAGGGGAAAAGAATGAAAAATAAAATTAGTACGGCATCAGTGCGTCAGTGAGTTATGGGACAATATCAAACAGCCTAATATACTTGTAATTGGAATCCCAGAAAATAGGAGTGGAGATGGAAAAAATGTTTGAAGAAACAATTATTGCAAATTTAACAAATTTGATGAAAACTCTAAACTCATAAAAAGCTCAATAAGCCTCAAGGAGAAGAAATAAGAAAACACATAAGGCACAGTATATTAAAGAGTAAAATCTTTAAATTCACCCAGAGAAAAAAAAATGCCTATTACACACACAAACAAAGGTAAGACTTTGCATCAGAAAAGTCTGTCTACTAGTCAGAGACAGTAGAGTAACATCATTATAGTTTGTTTGTTTTTTTAATATAATAGGAGTTAACTCGTAAGGGTGTGTTAAGGTTTAAAAGAGGTAATATTTTTATTTTATAATTCTTAGGCTAGCACAAAGTGGGTGCTATTTTAAGTATTTAGTAAATTAAACAAACAAACAAAAACAAAAACAATTGTAGGCTTCCTTTCCCAAAAGATCCCAGAATTTTAGGTGTGCAAAGAGGCCCTTAGAAATCATCAAATCCAAATCAATGATTTTACAGGATTGATCCCTGAGGCTCAGAATTGGCATCACCCTTGGTCAAGGACAAAAATGAGGTATAGGCAGAGGGAGCTTTGGGACCCCAATAACTCATGGGTCTTCTTGATGACACCATTTGCCATAGTCACTATCCACGGTCAACCATTTGATTTTCTCCAGCCTCATTCCCAAGTATCACTCTTCACTGCAACCTTCTTTTTGTATTTGTGGCTTTTCCCTAGAAATTACTCTCCTAAGAATTTGCTTTGCTCAAGCAATTTATTCTTCTTCATTTTCCTCCTTCTAGCAAATAAAGTGGTCTCATCTATAGTCATCTAGTTCAAAGCAGAGTTTAAATCTTGGATGAAGATAAGTCCCCCTACTCACTGCCAGCTTGTGAAGGCAATGGTCTAGTCACTAGGAGGGTGTTTAGGACCCCTGGGGAGATTCTGGGGCTACCCCTCTGAGCCCCTACCTCCCCCAGTTCCACTGGAAAAACAGCTTTGGAGCCTGCTGGCACAGAAAAAACAGACAGCAAGGGCTCCTCACCAGAGCATATTTGAAAAGGTAAGACCAGACCCTCTGTTAGTCACAACAAACTAGAAGATTAATTAAAGCCACTCAGACTAACAGGTGGGTCTCCAGAGATGCATAGCACTGGACACACCTTAAGCCCTGATTTATCACTTAAAATTGTTATCACCAAGCGTGCATTTAAGTTTCTCCCCAAACACACCACTTCTGCACCCAGCACACTTAAGCTCCCCTTTACCACCACCTTTCTTCTTGGGAGGTTACACGGTAGACCTGCAAAGACTTCAGGGAAAGAAGAGGGTTAAAAATGCTGATGTGCAACTGTCAGGGCCCCCCCCCATCTGGCCCTAAGAGGCCAATAACAGGGAGCAGCAATGCACATTAATCAATCCATGTGCCCAGCTATATACAGAGTCATGTGTTAAAAACATGGAGGACAAAATGAATATATCTTGAACTTACTACATGCAAGAAACAATTACTATAGTTAATCCTTGCAACAACATGGAGGTATAAATATTATTATTCCTACTTTGTAGTTGAGGAAGTTGATGCTTAGAGAGGCTAAGTGAGTCATAGAGTGAAATAAAAGCTGAGGAGACAAGTTTCACACACAGGGCAGTTGTCTCTCCTGGCGCTGTATGAGCTCAGGCAGGAGGAGAGCACTGTGGGTGGTGGCCACAAGTCACAGGTGGCTTCCTGCAGGAAGTGGTGTGCCTGCTGGGCTTTGAGACAGGCAGAGAGGAGGGATGAAAGAAGGCAAGCTTAGGGATACAACATTAATAAAGCAAAAGAACAAGAGTGACCAGGGCAGGGACAAGACCCACTGATAGTGATAGAGGCGGAATGAGATCAGAGTGGATGAAACGGATGCAATCCTTTTACGATCTTCTCATGTGGGCACTGAGATAGACAGACGATTTCATGTGGAGGAGTAGTATAAAGAAAAGAAGTTTTAGGTATCTGGCTATTCCTAGATAGCTAAGCTATTCTTTTTTGGGAAGGAACAAACAAATCCAGGAGAGCTTCTTGGAATCTGTTACCATGGTGCTGAGCACACAGCTGAATAAGACCATAACAGCTGGCACTTATTAAACATTTTGAATAAACCAAACACTTTGATAAAATCTTTCCATGCCCCACCTATTCTCCACTATAACTTTGGCAGTATGTTACTTTCACTGAGCACATTTTACAGAGGAGGAAACTGAGACCCAGAGGGTCAAGCACCTTACTTGCTCAAGTATACACCATTGGTAAGGAGCAAGCCTGTTTTAGACATGAGACTCCAGAGCCTTTGCTCTACGGCCTTGTAACTCGAAGTATGATCTGCAGAGCAGCAGTGTGGGACTCACCTGGGAGCAGGAGTATTTGTATTTGAAGATCTTTTCCTTAATGGATATGAAAGCTCTTAGAAAAACATAAAGCATTATCAAAGGGAAGGTATTAGAAATGCTTTTCAGCCATGGAAATTGGATTTAAGACTGTGACCCTTTCTTGGTTTATGTCTTGCATATTTGAATCTCAGCACAGAGCTGAATGGGTCCAGATGCTCTTGAGCAAAGCCCTAGAGCAGGTGTCGTCAAACCTTTTATATAAAAGACTAGGGAGGAAATATTTTAGGCTTTGCAGGCCATATGGTCTCTGTCATGATTACTCAACTCTTCCACTGTAGCATGAAAGCAGCCACAAACAATACATAAATGAACAGCGTGGCTGTGTTCCAATAAAACTTTATTTATAAAAACAGGAGGTAAGCTGAATTTGGCTCCCAGGCTATGGTTTGCCATCCCAATGCTAGAACACCAGATATTCCCTCTCAAAGAGGGGCTGTAGAAAGGAGGGAAAGGTAAGAAAATATGCTTTTCTTTGAATGGACATTCTAGTAGTCACCTGGAGGCAGGACATTCCAACCAGTCCAAGAAAGGTTTGGATTCTGAGTATCTAGAATGAATACAAGATGTACTGACAGACTGACGAACAGTAATAGGCTATTTATGGCAGGGAAAACTTTTTTGCTCCTTCATGTCAAACTCTTGTCAGACGGGCTCTGCAGAAGAGAAGGGCATGTCAACTAATTTCCATCAATTCTGTTTTATTCATTCATCCTTACTGAGTGACTACTATATGCCAGATATTATAAATAAATACAGGATAAATTATGTAATTCCCCTGTTTTCAGAAAGTTCATAACCCAAAGGGGGAAGAAGGTATAAATACACAGCCCAAGCCAATGTTGTGTGTGCTAGAAAGGTGAAAGCTAAGACATACTACATGAGCTTGGAGGAGGGCACCGTATACAGACCAGGAGAAGGGAATTAGAAGCAGCTATCAGGGAGCAGGTAAGCCTCTACTGATATCTCAAGTCTTGGAGGATGCAAAGTCAACCAAGTGAAGGAGGGGCAGAGTGAAAAATGTGCAAAGGCTATAGGTGGAAGGAGCATGTGAACTTAAAGCAATGTGACTGCAGAACCAGAAAACTGAGTCTAAGTAGGAAATGCAGGGAAATGGGGTGACGGACAATCTGGGGCCAGACTGTCAAAGACCTTTTCAGTCTGAAGAAAGGGGGTCCAATTCTTAGGACAATGGGAGTACAATGAAGCCTTTTAAACCAAGGAGAAACAATGTCTGAATTGTTTTTAAATCTAAAGACATTTTACTAAGACTTTGGTATAGAAATGAAGGGACTAAGGGGGTGACAATATAGAGGAGAGGCCAGTGTTCAAGACACTCTGGAAGTCACCTAGGAAAGAGCTGGTGCCCTGACTAAGCTACTAACAGGGGTCAGAGAGAAGGGAATAGTATCAGAAAGAATTAAAAGCTAGATCTGATAAAGCTTGGTGTGAGAGAGTGTTTAAGAAGACACCCAAGTTTCAGACTAACTGGGTGGGTGCTGATGTCATTTAGTGCAATATTCAATACAGAGGAGGATTGGGTTTGGAAGAGGGGTGATGACTTCAGCTTTGGACTTGTTAACTTTCTGTGGCTGTAAGCCAGACTAGTGAAGATACTGGAACTGGGACTTAGGGGAGAGATCAGGGCAAGAGGCAGGACTTTAGAACACTGGGACTGTGATAGAAGCCATGGTAGCGATGAGATCACACAGAAAGAGTGCATACAGTAAGAAGAACAGAAGGCCTAGGAGGAATTCCTGGGGAGAGATGGACAGAGTAGGGAAACCATGAGGAAAGGAAAGGACACCCAGGAGGAGAGGAGGAGGACCAAGAAAGAGTGACATAACAGTCATTGTCAGGGATGGCACATAGACTATCTCCTATAATGCTTCCAACAGCTGTATGTCTGGATCTGATTATTCTTATTTTACAAATAAGAGAAGGAAGCAAACCATAAGAGACTCTTAAATACAGAGAACAAACTGAGGGTTGATGGGGGGGGGAGAGGGGAAAATGGGTGATGGGCATCGAGGAGGGCACTTGTTGGGATGAGCACTGGGTGTTATGTGTAAGTGACAAATCATGGGAATCTACTCCTGAAACCAAGGGGACACTGTATACACTGCATGTTAGCTAACTTGACAATAAATTATACTAAAACAAACAAATAAGCAAACAAGAAAACAAAACAAAAAAAAACAAAAAAAATGGAAAAGAAAGGGGAAAAAAAGAGAGAGAGAGCTGGGAATCAGTGGGAAAAGCAACTTGACTAGGTTTGCAGTGCCAGTAGATTTTGGAGGCGGCATTGAAACATACATCCGTGAGGTGTTTTGTCTTGTTTTGTTTTGTTTTTGAAGCCTATGCACTTCTATTCCATCAGCCACATCAGAGATTTCAATAAGAAAATGAATAACATTTATTTAGTAGGTACTGTACTTTACACACCGTTATAAACATTTTGAAAATATTTACTTATTTAACTCTCACGACAACTCGGTGATACCCAGTACCAATACTCCAGTACCATTATTATCCTCTGTTTAAAAAAAAAATCACCCTAGATTACATGGCTTGAAAATGACAGAGCTGGGTTTTAAATATAGGAAGCCTGTGCTCCTCACCACCTCATCATACAACTCAAATCTGAAACCTTTAAGCCTTTAATTCAGCAGAGGCTAATAAGGTGACTATCACGTACCTGGCATTATACTCCATGTTGCAATTCAAAAATGCACTGAAACATTACAGTCCCTACCTAAATGGATCTTACAGTTCAGTACCTCTTCAATATTATCTAGAAAAGACAACCAAGGGACAAGAGTTGAGGGATGGAATGTGCAGGACACTTGAATTGGGGACCAGGTAAGAGAAACTCAGGTTCTTATTGAACACCTCTGTGTGGAGTACTGCTCTAGACCTGAAATGAGCTATAATGGGAAAACTAGTTTAAGGGCATAGTGCTGGGTATTTCAGACTTGCCTGACCTGAATTTGTCTCCTCCCCTTGTGTTTTACTGTGGAAGGTATTTTTGTGATGATTAATTCCCTGCTCCTGAGACAGTCTGCATTTTTTTTTTTAAATCATAAAACCTTATTTCAATCTCTTTTTTTGTGTGTGATGGGGATACACTTAGATATTTAAAACTTAGAGGGTTACTATTTATGAAATTGTGGAGTTCATCCAGTGCTGGATGATGGGAAGGATATTAATAACTCTGGAGCCAGGAAGTATATCTACTTCAGGTATGAAGGACTCTTGGGTGACATCCTGACATAGTGGGAGCTCCCTTAAAAAAAGTCAAGATCCTACTGGTCCCCTTTATCTCTTGATAATATCTCCTTTCCCAATGCTCACCATGGGCTTTGATTGTCATGGGGATGAGAAAGGCCTGAATTAGGGGAGAATCTACATTAAATATTTAACTATGGAGAAATACTTGACTTATAAAATAAATGAGAGAATTATTTCCCTGTTTAAAACCCAAGTTTGAGCTATCTTGTTGCCTTCAGGAATTGCCAAGCTGACCTGCTAATAAAGTCTCCTGAGATCCTACATAAGGTTCTTTGTCTCTAGGGAGACTATAATATTCTGAGGGTGATTTGGGAAGGATTCCCTCTACAAATATCAGTTTGGTATCATATGTAGGGTTTACAGGACATTCAAAGGTGGTTTCTAAAATGGCTGTATTTACTATTTGAGGCATGTTTCAGGGACTGGACTATGTCTACTCATTGAGGATATTACAGGTAGGTCTAAAATACCCATGGTTTTGACATATCCCTTTGCACTTAGGCTAGCTGCCTGTTTGACCACACTATATTGCCATGTGGAACCTTTCCAACAAATATATTCGTCTCATGTCACTGCTGTTAGGATATACTGTTACATACATCAAAAATCAATGCCCAAACTACCTCCTGCCCCTGCTCACTGTGGCCTGATATTCCATCAGTGCTCGCTCCATCCATCCATCCATCCATCCATCCATCCATCCATTCTAGACATGCAGGAAACACTGGCTAAGCATTTACTTTACCAAGCCCTACCCTACGGGCAAGGAGATGAATCAGGCACATCCTTCAAAATGCTCACAGACTATTAGAGAAGACAGATCAGAAAGCAGTAATTTTAATATAGTGTGATAGATTCTATAATAATTGTATCTCAAAAAAAAAAACCAGTTTGAGCTCCCACCTCACATCCTGTTCAGCGTGACAATCACGAGAGCACTGTGAGAGAACTAGCCAGCTGAAGACTGTCTATGTCCCCACAGCGTAGAAAGGAATTTATTATTAGAAATTTACATTGCACAGAGCAAGATCTTGATTTGCCTTTGTAAGAGAACATCTTTATAAGGAGAAGCCTGGAGAGCTGAATCCCCAGAAGCCCTGGGGGAATTTGTGAAGAAGAGGATGGGAATAGTATTGGAAGGCTACCAGAGTAAGCATGGTGGCTTCCCCACTTCCTCCTTCACTTACTTAGATACCTACTTTGTTACCTCTCTGAATAATTTCTGGCTCTTCTGAATAACCACCTGAGGAGCATAAACACAGTTTTTGCTTTGTCAAAGACAGATAACTCAGGATGCTAGGGAGCAAGTTGGTGGACTGGAAATCCCCAGACCCTCCTTCTCTCATAAAGATACTGATCCAACAACAACGTGCAAACCAATTCCTTTGTGAGAACACCAGAAACCAGTTAAAAGGACACTGCATCCAAAGTGAATGCAAACCCAGCTGTTATAATTATAAGATGTTTTATGTATGCCCCATGGTAACCACAAAGAAAATGCCTATAGACAATACAAAAAAAGGAGACAGCAATCAAACCATGCCCCTACAAAAAAAATTAAAAAAACACAAAAAGATAGCAAAAGAGAAAAAGAGGAACAAACCTTCTATAAGACAGGCAGAAAACAATGAACAAAATGTCAATAGTAAGTCCTTTTCTATCAGTAATTACTTTAAAAATTTTTTTAATGTTTATTTATTTTTGAGGAAGAGAGAGAGAGAGAGACAGAGTGTGAGTGGGGAAGGGGCAGAGAGAGAAGGAGACAAAGAATCTGGGGCAGGCTCCAGGCTCTGAGCTGTTAGCACAGAGCCCGATGTGGGGCTCAAACTCACAGACTACAAGATCATGACCTGAGCCAAAGTCGGACGCTTAACTGACTGAGGCACCCAGGTGGCCCTCTAACAGTAATTACTTTAAATGTAAAAAATTTAAACTCCCTAATCAAAAGATGGCATATCAGGGTGACTCAGTCAATAAAGCATTCAACTCTTGATTTCAGCTCAGGTCTTGATTTCAGGGTTGTGAGTTCAAGTACCACATTGGGTTCTGCACTAGGCATAAAGCCTACTCAAAATAAATAATAAACTCCCTAATCAAAATACATGGAATGACTGAACAGATTTTTAAAGGGGGCAGGTACCTAGGTGGCTCAATCAGTTGAGTGTCTGACTCTTTGTTTTGGCTCAGGTCATGATCCCAGGGTCATTGGATCAAGCCTTGTGTTGGGCTCCACACTGAGAGTGGAGCTTGCTTGAAATTCTCCCTCTCCCTCTGCCCCCCCCATCTCTCCCTCTAAAATAAAAAATAAAGAAAACAAGATCTAACTATATGCTATCTTAGAGTTTCACTTTATATGTAAGAACTAATACAAGCTTAAAATGAAAGGATGGAAAAATATATTCCATGTAAATGTCAACCAAAAGACAGCAGAGATGGCCATACTTATGTCAGGCAAAATAGACTTTAAGTCAAAACTGTCACAAAAGATAAAGAAGACATTATGTAACAATAAAAGGGGAAATTCATCAGGAAGGTATAATGGTAAGTATATATGAACCTAATATCACACTATACAAATATATTATGCAAACATTGACCGAATTGAAGGAAGAAATAGCAACATAATAACAGTAGGAAAAAATAATAGTGGGAGATTTCAATACCCCACTTTCAATAATGGATAGAACATCCAGATAGAAGATCAATAAAGAGACAGTGGACTTGAATAACATTATAGACTAAACAGACCCAACAGACAGACCACCTAACAGCAGCAGAATACATATTCTTCAAGTGCACACAGAACATTCTCAGGACAGATTATGTGTTAGATCACAAAAAAAGTCTTAACTTTAAGAAAATTGAAATCATACCAAGTTTCTTTTCTGACCACAATAAAATAAACTAGAAATCAATGGCAGAAGATTGCAAACTACACAAGTATATGGAAATTAAATAACATACTCTTGAACAACCAATGAGTCAATGGAGAAATCAAAAGGGAAATTAGAAAATGTCCTGATACAAATGAAAATAAAAACATAACACATGAAAAATTATAGGATGCAGTAAAAGCAATACTAACAGTGAAGTTTGTAGTGGTAAACATCTACATTAAAAAAAAAATCTCAAACAACATAAATTTAAGCCTCGATGAACTACAAAAAGAATAATAAACTAAGCCTAAAATTAGGAGAAGGAAATAAATAATAGAAATTAGAGTAGAAATAAATGAAATAGAGAATAGAAAAGGAATAGAAAAAAATCAATGAAATTAAGAGTTGGTTTTTTGAACAGATCAGCAAAATTGACAAACCTTTAGCTAGACTACCTAAGAAAAAAGGAGAAAAATTCAAACAAAATCAGAAATGAAAGAAGAGGCATTTCAATTGATGCCACAGAAATAAAAAAAAAAGGGGGTACCTGGGTGGTGCAGTTGGTTAAGCATCCGACTCTTGATTTTGGCTCTGGTCATGATCTCACGGTCGTGAGATTGAGGCGTGCATTGGGCTCTGCACTGAGTGTGTAGTCTCTTGGGATTCTCCCTCTCTCTCCCTCTCTCTCTCTCTCTCTCTCTCTCTCTATCCCCTGCTCATGCTTTTTTTTTCTCTCTCTCAATCTCTCTCTCAAAATAAATAAATATTTTCTTTAGAAAAGAAATAAGGAATGATGAGTCTTCTGTGAACAATTATATGCCAAACAAATTGGTTAACCTAGAGGAAATGGATAAATTATTAGAAACATACAACCTACCAAGACTGAATCATGAAGAAATAGAAAATATGAACAGATCTATGACTAGTAAGGAGATTGAACCAGTAATGAAAAACTTCTCAACAAAGAAAAGCCCAGGACCAGATGGCTTCACTGGAGAATTCTACCAAACATTTAAAGTAGAATTTACAGCAATCCTTCTCAAACTTTCAAAAAAACTGAAAAGGAGGGAATACTTCCAAACTCATTTTATGAGGCCAGCATTACCCTGATACTAAAGCAAACAATGACACTACTAAATAAATAAATAAATAAATAAATAAATAAATAAATAAAATAGAAAAAGCTACAGGCCAATATGTCTGACAAATATCAATGCAATAATTTTCAACAATATGTTAGCAAATTGAATTCAACAACAGTTTGAAAGGATCATATACCATGACCAAGTAGGATTTATCTCTGAGGTACAAGGATGTTTCAACATATGCAAATCAACCAATGTGATACACCACTTTGAAAGAATGAAGGATAAAAATCACACGATCCTCTCCGTAGAAGCAGGAAAAGCATTTGAAAAAATTCAACACCTTTTCATGAAGAAATGCTCAACTATCTAGGAATAGAAGGAAATTACCTCAATATAATATAAGCCATATAAGTCCACAACAAACATCATTATCAAAGGTGAAAAACTGAAAGCTTCTCATCTACGATCTGGAACAAGGCAAGGAAGCTCACTCTCACTTCTATTTAACATAGTACTGGAAGTCCTAGCCAGGACAGTTAGGCAAGAAAAAGAAATAAAAGGCATTCAAATCAGAAAGGAAGAAGTATAATTGTCCCCATTTACAGATAACATGGTCTTATATGTAGAAAACCCTAAAGATTCTCCCTGAAAAGTTAGAATTAACAAATGAATTTGGTAAAGTCGGAGAACACAAATTCAATATGCAAAAATCAGTTGCATTTCTATACACTAACACTGAACTATGTTAAAAGGATATTAATGAGTGATACCATTTACGGTAACACCAAAAAGAATAAAATCCTTAGGGATCAGCTGATTAGGTGAAAGACTTGTACACTGAAAACTACAAGACACGGATGAGAGAAATTGGAGACAAAAACAAATGGACATCCTATTTTCATGGACTGGAAGACTTAATATTAAAACGTCCACACTATCCAAATCATTCTGTACATTCAATGCAGCCTCCTTAGAATTTTAACGTTACTTTTTGCAGAAATAGAAAAACAATCCCAAAATTCATGTGGAACCATAAAAGATCCTGAATAGCCAAAATAATCCTGAGAAAGAACAAAGCTTCCTGATTTCAAAGCATATTATAAAGCTACAGTAATCAACACCGGATTGTACTGGCATAAATCAGATTAGATACCTAGAGAGAACAGAGATAGGAAAAAGAACAGATAGGTAGATACCTAGATAGAACAGAATAGGGAAAAGACAGTCTCTTCAATAAGTGGTGCTGGGGAAAACTGGATATCCATCTGCAAAGAATAAAATTGGACACTTATACCATAAACAAAAAGAAACTAAAAACGGATTAAATACTTAAATGTAAGAACAGAAATGTAAGAAACTACAAAACCCTAGAAGAAAATGTAGGGCAATTGTTTCATAAGTTTGGTTTTGGCAATACTTTCTTGAGTATGACGCCAAAGGCTGAGGAAATAAAAGCAAACTTAGACACGTGTGACTATCTTAAACTAAAAAGCTTCTGTGTAGCAAAGGAAGCAATCAGCAGAGTGAAAAGGTAATGTATAGAATGGAGAAATTATTTGCAAACTTATAGCAGGTAAGGGGTAAATATCCAAAAACCACAAGGAACTCTTACAAGTCAATAACAAAAAACTAAACACCTGACTTGACAATAGGCAAAAAGATTTGAATAGACATTTCTTCAAAGAAGACAAATGACTAACAAGTGTATGAAAATTTTCTCAACATCACTAATCATCAGGGACATGAAAACCACCATGAGCTATGCTTTACACGTTTGGATAGCCGCTATCAAAAAAACAAACAAACACAAGAAGAAAACCAGAATATAACAAGTGTCCTGTCAGGGCTATTGCTCACATTTCCAGTATATTTTTTCCAATAGCTTACTGTGAAAATTGTGGAAGATGGAGAAGAGTGGAAAGAATTGTACAATGAATATCCATACTAATTTGTACAATGCCCAATTGCACAATGGATCAAGTTTTGTTGCATAGCTATACATGTATCTAGTCACTTTTCTGTGTTTTTCAATGTGCTTTTTAGATTACACTTTTATTTTGAGATAATTATAGATCCTCACGCACTTATAAGAAATCATCCTGTGTACCCTTTACTCGTTTTTTCCCAGTAGCAACATCTTGCAAAGCTATAGCACAATATCACAACCACGATATCAACGTGGATGCAGCCAAGATACAGATTCCATCACCACAAGGATCCCTCCCTTTACCCTTTTATAGCCACACCTACTATCCTCACTTTCCTCCCCCTCCAAAACCTGTGGCAACCACTAAGCTATTCTCCATTTCAATAATTTTGTCTTTCAAAAAATGTTATCTGAATGGAGTTTTGCGGGTTGTAGCCTTTGGGGATTGGCTTTTTTCATTCAGTACCATTTTCTAGTGATTCCAGTTGTTGTGTATATCAACAGTTCATTCCCAATGTGTTTTCAAAGGCATTTTCACACCTAGGGGACGTTCTTCATGAGCTTGTGCCAGTAAGTATCACCCCATAAAATCCCCAGCAATGTTAGAAAAGGAAATATACTCTTTAGAGTCTTTTCTTTGAAAAAAACAACAACAACAAAACAAAACAACTTATGGAGGTTTTGACATTTTGCAGTATTGGCCACAAACATTTTGAAAAGTTTCCAATGTGGATTTTGTATGTGTGAACTTGAGAAGAGAATAAAAATGTCAGTGGCCGTATTCATCTTGCATAAAATATTTGAACTTTATGCTGCACTAAAACAATAAATTGTCTCTGTAATAAGACATGGGCAATTAAACAAGCAAGAGAAACAATTCATGTAGCTTGAGTTGAATGGAAGCCCTGCAATTGAAGTAATGTAATCACACCCCAGGAGTCTGAGGAGGGGGTGTGTGCCCAGGAGAGGTGACTGCTTTATGCTTCTTTATATAATGGATAAGGGAAGTGTAATTTAATTTGCAAACAGCAATCTTTAGAAATCAATTAGGAGTTTATTCCAAAGGGGGCAAACGTTGGTTACAGATTTATGGACCTCTCTGCTGAGGAGGGAAAGTTTAGCACTTAGGGCTCAAGCCCTGCCCTTCCCGCCTCTCCACAAGTAACTCCCAGTGGGGAAGGAATGTAGTGGCCCACAAGGGAAGGAGCCCTGTGCAGGGGCTGCAGGAGAGAGGTCTGCAGTGGGAGACGTGAGCCTGTGCCCCAGCGTTGGGCGTCTGTGGACCAGGATGGTCAGGCTGATGCTCCTCTAGTTGTTGATACTGAATTCACACACAGGCAGATGCACCTGGGACAGACCCTGACATCAGGCCAGCACTGGCTACTGGAGAGAGCCTCCTGCCCCTGAGAGCAGGGAAGGCTTTGTTTCGCAGCTCGGTGAAGTACAGACCCAGGTACTCCTCACTCTATCTTGTACTTGCCTGTTAAGTCATCTCTAGCTGAGCACTGCCTTCATGTGCTCCTCTGAGCGTAGACCCGTGGCCGTCAGTCTAACAGGAATTAGCAACGATTTCTTGTGGTCATGTAAGTTCGAGGAACGCAGGTTTAATCAAAGTTAAGCAGGCCTCTTTACTGTAGGATGGCCCAGACCTATTGATCTGAGGCTGTGCATGGGGCATCTACAGATTATTATAAGACTGGAGAGTTACAATTACTGATTGTAAGATTATAATCAGATTTTTTTTAAAAAAAGTTATCTGGCCAGGGACCCAGACAAAAGTGTTCTGGGTCACACTTGGAGGAAGGCTGCTGCGCTGGGTTCCTGTCTGTGAGGCTTGCATGAATAGGACCGCAATGAACACAGAAAGGTAAGTTCTGTGCTAGAGAACTTCCCGTTGTGTTCCCTGCTATATCTCTACTGTCTAGGACAGTGCCTGGCTCACAGTAAGTGCCCAATGAATGCTGGTTACATGACTAAAAATAATAGCTATTATTTCTTGAGTTCTAGGAATTGTGCTGAGCTTTTTTCAGCCATTATCCCATTTAACTCTCAAAACAATACTGAGAACCAGTTCTCATTGTTATTCCCTTCTACAGGTGAGAAAACTGAGGGTTCAGACGGTTCCATAATTTGCCCATGGTCACAGAGATAAGAGGGGGTCAGGCTGCGGCTTGAATCCAGATTATATAACTCTACAAACCACACGAGTAATTGTTTCTCTGCATTGCTTCTAGGAAGGACCAGGTAAGTAGATAAATGAATCCAAAACCCATCCAGGCATCACTCATTGGAAGGGAACTAGCCCTGAGTGGTCCCACCAAAATACCCCATTCCTCCAAGTGAACTCATCCTCAGAGGTGGCCTTCCAGGGTGCAGGGGACAGCACACATTCCCAAAACCTTCCTGGCTGCAGAGCATGGCACACATGCCTGTGGGAACTGTAGTATTACCAAGAACCAGATTTACCTGCAAAACTTGATCTGGTCTTCATTAAGTTGTGTGCAGGTCTCCTTGAAACAAGAGTCAACACTGAACACCGAAGCATGTAGAATAAAACAGCCACAGGAACAGGGTTTGGGGCAGGGGCTGAAGTTCTTGCCAGGGATCGAGTAATCACTAAGGCTTCCCAATGGGAAGTTAGGAGCATTAATTTCAGCACAGCAGACCGAGGCCCAAGAGAGAGCATCTCGACCTCTTGATGTTGGTAATGTGTCTACTAGACATTTCTACCCAGCACTGTGGCAGATAGGAAATAAACCCGCCTAGGAAAGTGGATGCTGATATGGCGGAAAGCCAGGTGCAAAAAAGGCGTTTTTAAGATCCCTCTTTGCAAACAGGAAGTGCATCCCTCAGAAAGGGCCGGTTTATCACCCTAGTATTCAAGGGTCTCTTACAGCTTTGCCCAAAGGCCAGCCACAGGATCCAGGTCCCATTAGGGGCTGGTCCAGGTACTGGGGGCTGGGGGCTTTGCGGAGTGCCTCTCAAAGATGACTTAGGCATGGCCCTGTCTTAGGGAAAAGCAGTCTCCACTTTTAAAAATTTTCTTTCTTCTTCTTCTTCTGCCCTTTTTTTTTAATGGATAAGGAATTGTTCAGCTGCCTCAGCAGCATAAATGAAATAAATTATCATTAAGATTAGGGATTGTGTTGTAAGTACACTCTAATTGCTAATTAATGCATTGTCCTGTTGATTTTTCCATGCATCTTATGTTTCACAAAGATGGAGGCTTGTTGCCAGCTCCGGGTAAAACATCGTCTCTGGCCCAGGCAGACAAGGTCGCTGGGTGAGTAAGACATTTCTTAGTTAACATTACTCCAATTCAGCATAGAACAGCGGTTAAGAAGGCTGACATTCAAGCAGATTGCCTGGGTTTGATTCTTAACTCTATCGCTTACTGTGTCTGCTTTGAGCAAGTTATTTTATTTCTTTGAGCCTCAGTTTTCCCTTCTCTATAACAGGGATAAAAATGATAGCATCCACCTTTTAAGATTTTGGCAAGGATTAAAAGAGAGAATAGAGTGAGGCATTTAGACATAAGACCCAGTATGAGTGCTAGCTGCCAATCTTACTATTCCAGGTGTATATTTTCTTAATCAAACTATTTGAGGCCAATTGGGTTGCAGAATTCAGGGGTTTTGTTTTGTTTTGTTTTGTTTTGTTTTGGTGTTTGTGTGTGTGGGGGGGGGTGGGGGGTGCACTTTGTCATTTAGGAAGCTAATGTGGCTCACACAATTTATATTATGTTCCACTCCCTGCAGGATTGAGGGCAATGTCTCACAATCAAACACGCTGATATTTATGTAGTTAAATATAGAAACATTCACATTAAGTGAGATAAATAAATACTATAAATACTTTTCTGTTACTTCAGTCAAATGTTCTCACCCAGTGAGTTTTGACATCAAATTTATGAAAAGGCTTTCAGGATTCAGAGCTTTTTAAAATTTTGGATAACGGAGTTTTGACCTGTCTGACAGGTACTCCTGCAATAGGTTGCTGTGTCTACACTGGAACGGGTGCCATCCATACTCAGAGCCCTCAGTCTTTTTCCTGACTCACTGTGGACGTCTGTTTCAGCAGGAGATTCTTGGCTCCTGCCTAGACCTTGTGCAGGAAACTTCAGGGAGCCTCTAGGCTGAGCCTAGGGTCAGCCTAGAGGAATGGTCAGTGGTCTACAGGGGTCAGGGCCTCCAGCTGTGAGTACCTGCCTGGTGCCAGGTGCTAGGTGCCTGATGCCCAGTGCCTGGCTTGGTTTTCTTGCTGGTCCCTGATACTGTGTGCACAGTGGCCGGTCCTGCACCTAGCCTGGACTAGTGATGGCTCCTGCTTTACAGCTGGTCTCCTGGACAGAGCTCTTCCTTTAAGTGAGGTGGGCAGCCTGATATAGTCATGGGCCAACTTGGGAAGCATAGTAAAAGGTGGGCCAAGAAGCACCTTCTCTCTTGATGCTCTGAAATCACAGACTTACGGGCAGCTGAGTGAGGGCTGGGTGGGATTCAAATCTGTCCACTCACTCACTCACTCACTCACTCACAGTAAACATTTACTGTGGTCCTACTTTGTTCCAGGACCCTTACCAGGCCCTGCATGGCCAGAAGTCCTCAGAGTCACAATGATATAAAGCTAACAATGAGGAGTATTTGGAATGTGGGCCAAGCACTGTGCTCTGTACTTTACCAGATCGGCAGACTGGATTCCTCCTTCCCTCAGGCCTGGGGCCACTGGAGTCTGAACCTCTCATCCAAGCCTTAGAGTTCTAGCTCTTAAATTCTCCCCATGAGATTCTTCATGCTCTACAAAAGAGCATTTATCCTCAGTCTATAAAAGCATTAAGCTAGGTCCCAGCTCTAAAGTTAGCAAGAATGGAAATATCAACTTATCTGTCAACATCTGCTTCCCCCAAACTGCATGAAGATGCCACCAAGATGTGGGAATTTTTGCAGTAGGAGACTGGATGGACCAAGGTCTGCCCTGTTCAGGACCACTTATTATTCCCCTTGGCTTGCGTAGGTCAGAATTTGTGGTAAATAGAGGCAGGAATTTGGGCCTCTGTACTGGGCCTTTCTGTGAATATTGGTGCTTGGTGCCCACTCAAAGATTTGTCAACCCCTTCTGAGCACAATCCTGTCTTTGCAGACATTGTCTGAATTCTAACTGCTGAGAAGGAAGTAGAAGGAGGGGAAGCCCAAGGGGACACTGAAGGCTGTCCTTGTGATTAAAATGAACCCATGAATGGCCCCATTTTGGAGCTCAGCCCTGCACCAGTCACTTTCATATGCCATGCCATTTACTCCAAACTTCTCGACTTGATGCTATTTTTCCATGTTATACATCAGGAAAATAGAAGAAGTTAAAGCAATTAATGTGGTGGCCTAGGCGATGGTTCAGATCTACTGAAAATCCAAGCTTTCAACATGAGATACAAAAAGGTGCCCTTCCACTCTGGGCCCCACGCTACTGAAGGCAATACATACCGGTGAGAGCCTAGAGGCACAAGAGATACTTTACTAATAAAGTGCTTCCTGAGCTAGACACGCTTATTTGGCTGAAGTCTTTTCTTATGAAAACAAAGAGCCAACCTGAAGACAGAGCCCTGCCCACTCGAGAAACAACCAGGGGAGAGACTGTGCCCCTCCAATACATCCTGCCCAGGGCCTGTGGATGGCCTGCTCTTGGAATGAATATGGACACGATGCAATTTCGAAGTAAATAAAAACATTAAAATGTGAGTTGTCTGACGTTTCCTCCTAACTCTGGTCTTGGACATGCGGTGGTCTGGTTATATTCTTGCTTTTATGTCTTGCTGGCCTTCTGGATTTAACACCAGCCTCAGTGTACTTAGGTACTGTGTGGGACAGCCACTTGGTGTTGATCAACTCTGGGGCACAAATAAATTCTAGTTTTGGGGGCCACATGCCAGTTATGGCTTCCCAGTCATGGCTGCCCTGTGAGCCTTGTAGACCCTAAATACCTGGGTCTCACAGCAGGCACCAAACGACCTTCTGCGCCGTTCATCCCCAACCACCTGAAGGGTGTAGATGTCCCTGGAAGCCCCAGGGTTTGCTGGAGTTAGAATGAGACCCTCAGGGGCTCCCGATCTAGCCTGTTTTCCTGCCTCCTAGAATTCTGTGTCTTCAGCATTTGCCCCATATTCTAATGAGATGTTCAGTCCTTAGCTGCAGACATGTGGAGAGATAATTGAGAATTAAAGTCAGAGGGAAAGACTTGAGGACAGCAATCATGGGTTTAAATTTATTATTCTTCTGAGTATCCATCATGTTTCTGCTCCGTAAGAGCCCTCAAATGATACTATTAATTCATTCTTTCAATAATATAAAACATTTTTTTCAGCCATTATAGAGGTACAGAGAAGAACAAGGCTTGGTCCATGATTTCTGCTTTGACTGGGTGGTTGTTCATTTTGAACTCAGACCCAGTAAGGTAATGTGTGTCTAGAGCCTGGCTAACTCCTCACCTGTCTTCTGCTCTCCACTCCCCCCGCCCCTGCTCTCAACCTTGTCTCCTCGTAGTCACAAACCCATGGTCCCACACAGCCAGTGCCTCAGATCACTTTCTGTCCTTTCTGGCCCCAGATAATACTATTAAGCTCACCAGCTAGTTGTGAGGATCTAAGGCCACAGCGTAGGTGACAGTCCTGAGCACGCAGTCCTGGACACGCAGAGGCATCTGTCAATTTCATTTTTCTTCCTTCTCTGGATGGAAACTGCCTTGTCTCTATCATCAATCAGCACAAATGGTATTGGGTATTGTGTTCTTTCTCTGAGTTCTTGGGCCTTGCTTTTGGATTTTCCATTAGAAAGCATTATGGAAGAAGGCTCCAGTTCTGCTCAGGCATGCTCAGTACTGGGCACTGAAGACATTGCTGTTAGAGTGAATGGAAACGGCTCTTGGCAAATCTGCCTCTGAATATACCCCGAATCTTCTCCATGACTTAGAGAGTTAATAGTAATGGACATGGATGGAGTGCTTGCTATGCTGCCCAGGCAAGGAGGCCTGGTTCCAAAGTTAAAGACATCTAGGCCAATTTCAGGCTAAAAATGGAAACTGTCCATAAACTAACCATGGGACTCTGGTGGGAAGACAGGAACCAAATTCCACATAATGGTCCACAATTCTATTCTCCCAGGGTACTTGCACTCTCTCCCCAGCCAGTGTTGCAGGCTAGTGACTAAACACATCATAACACTGATGTGTATAGTATCATGAACATATGGGATGGCACCTGGAAGGGGCAACCTCTGCTGGGGGGTGCTGTGGGCAGACTCGTCTGTAGGCCTTTGAGGAGTTCAGCGTCAGGTGACACAGCCCAGTCTGCACCTTAAAGTTGAACTGATGCATTGATTGTTCTCACCTGGATGTTGTTTTCCTGGCTGCAGGGAACCGTGAGAGGCAGAACAGCACAGTAGGTCAGAGAACAGCATCCAGAGCCAACTGGCTGGGCCTGAAGCCATTTACAGATGCTGAGAACATAACATAAGCCCTCTCACCCTCTATTCCCCAATCTATAGAATGAGGACAAAAATAGTGCCCAATGGCCCTGAAGGTGGAGTGACCAACTATGGCCAAAGTGTGGAGCAAAGAGAAAGCCCTAGGTGGGTATAGATATGATAATGACGACAGCGCCTTTTGGAGACACTTCTGTAACCCACGACCTGACATAGCACATTCCCAGGGAGGTGCCATGGTCAGCCAGGAAGCTTGGAGGAAGCCAGGCTTCCAAGAGGTGCCTTCTAGAAGTTTCTCTTTACCAAGTGTTTGTGCAGGAGATCCAGCTGCCTCTGACACCAGAGCTGAATCTGCTGGACAGTCTTTAAGGGCTGGATACCACCTCTCCATCCTGGGACCACAGGTGTCCCTCCAACTGCATTTACCAGCCTCTAGGATACCAAGATAGGGTTGCTCTGAACAAGGAGGGAGCAGCATCCATAAAGCATTAAAAAACACATCAAGAAAAGGAGTCTGGAAGCAACATTACTCCTAGATAAAAAGCTACCTTGTTTTCTTAAGGAGATTTGAATTCTCTGAATTAAGGAATTGTGGTTTTAAAGGTTACCTGAGGGAAATACGGAGTTTTTAAAGCCCTGGGCTTTAATTAAAACTCACTCACACGCAACTAATGTGTGAGCCCAGATGTCCCCTGCATGCTCTCTGGGAGCACAGGCCAGAAAAGGTCTCTGATGAGATGAGAAACTCTGAAGTCCTCAGCCCTGCATGTAAGCCCCCTCTTCTCCTATTCCTGTTCCTATTTTTTAGGAAAGGCTGGACACCCTACTCTTCAGACATGAATGTATCCAGGCTCTGGAATGTCCATAATCCCTGCAATTTACACATGGGGCAGAACATGGTTGGAGTTGACATACTGGTGGTGGTAAAATAAATTCCTACTTTACCACCACTGCTCATGTGGTTCACTGTGATGGTTTGAATGGTTGCACCATTCAATCCTGCTGCGCATGGCCATGTTTGTGAAGGCTCTTTGGATGTCCTTGTCCCCGCAGGGACTCCACATAATCCGTTATTAGAAGCCAACTCAAATTATCATTTCCCTCAACAGATCCCACCCCAAACATTAGCTTTGCTCCACATTCCATGGGGCTTTAGTTATTTTATAAAGCAGCCACCTGCCTTGAAAGGTCTCTGGGGAGAAGGTTCCTCTGGGCTGAATTTGGTCCCAAAACTAGCGAGGTTGACCTACTCAGTGTTTCAAAAACAGCTAGTTGTTGATCTTTAGAATTCAGGAGTTTTTTTTTTTTTTCCTTTCCAATTCAGTTTCTTCTCAAAACTCGGAATACCTAGCAACATGCGCCGACAATCAAACAAGGCAGCAATTGGCTGGGTCCTGCTTTCAGTGAGAGCAGCCCCCCCTGCAGCTCAGCACAATCCCAGTTCCCCTGTGTCTTCCACACTCACTTTTACTTTCTGCTTGGCCCTGGGGTAGGTCTTTCCAAACCAAGAAGTAAGCATAAAGTAAGGGAGCAAAGACTTGAGTACCGGGTTGCTGTGAAAGCACCACCCCAAATCCCTCACAACTTTGCCACTAAGGGGTTGTGTGAAGTTGCATCTTTGCTTAAATGGCATGGAGGTTAATACAGGCAAAACAAGAGCATATGCAGGGACTCCAGACAGTCTTATTCCCAAATGTTGGAATCTCTCAGTTAATAGGGGTAGCCATCTTTTTCTGACAACAGCTAGGGAAATTTTGTGCGTCTTTAAAAATGATAACTGTTGGGGCATCTGGGTGGCTCAGTCAGTTAAGCATCTGACTTTGGCTCAGGTCATGATCTTGGGGTTCATGAGTTTGAGCCCTGAGTCAGGTTCTGTACTGACAGCTCAGAGCCTGGAGCCTGCTTCAGATTCGGTGTGTCCCTCTCTCTCTCTGTCCCTCCCCTGCTCACACGGTCTCTCCCTCAAAAATAAACATGAAAAAAAAGGGATAACTATTACATTTTCTTAGCAAAATTCTAGTTTTGCTTTTACCTCCTGAGTTCCAGCCCCTTGATGACTTTTTGGATGAGGTGCACGTTCCTATTCCTGGTCATCCTCCTGTTGGGGCAGCTAGAAAACAGATCAGTTTATGTATGCCGAGTCACTGATGAAGGTTTCAGGGAGGGTCTCGTTCATTCCACAGCTAATGTGCTTCTGAGAGGAAGCAGAACATAGTTTCGTTTCTTCCTTCCTTTCTGCTGTAGAGAACTTTAAAAATCTCAAACCGTAATTTCTAAGCTTTCTCTGTACTTGACTTTTCTTAAATAGTGTCATTTTCTAGTCCAAAAACAATGCTCTGGCTTTCTAAGGTAAATAAGGCCATTTCTGTTCTAGAAGCAGCTGATGGAGAAAACCGAAGGTGAAGGAAGGCTATTAGAAGAAATGGGTCACATTCTACAAATCCTGGAGCCACAACTGTCTCTCAGGACACCAACCATTTCTATTTCTCCTATATCTTGAAAAGGTGCAGAAAATATCAATTATACTGAAGAGAAAGGACTTTATTTGCACGTTCTTATTTCCTATATATGTCACGTACAAAGTAATTAATGAACTTGAAATTTAAAAAAAATTAACTTTTGGGGGGGTGGTTGGGTGGCTCAGTTGGTTAAGCCTTTGGCTCTTGATTTCACCTCAGGTCATGATCTCACGGTCCATGAGATTGAGCCCTGCATTGGGCTCTGTGCCGACAGTACACAGCCTGCTTGGGATTCTCTTTCCCTCCCTGTCCCTCTGCCCCTTCCCGGCTCATGTGCACGTGCTCTCTCTCCCTCTCAAAATAAATACATAAACATTTAAAAAATAATTAAAAAATTAAAAAATAAATTTTTTATGTTGACCATTGAATGATAATCAGTTTCTCCTGGATCTCAGAAAACCACAGAGGTTGTGCCACTTTGTGTTGAATGAGGATCTTGGGGCAGTTCTTGGGGCAGGTTATAACTCTGCTCCATGAACAGCCATGATGGGACAAAGTTGCTTAATCATTTTGTCAAATTCCTCTTCATAGGAGAGCACATCCCCAGCCTTGGCAAAAGACTGCTTCTAGAAGCAAGAAATAAAGACCTGGGCTTTTAAAAAGTAACCTCTACTCTGAGGATGTAAAAATCATAGCAGAGGGGCGCCTGGGTGACTCAGTCAGTTAAGCGTCTGACTTCGGCTCAGATCATGATCTTGCAGTCTGTGGGTTTGAGCCCCACATCGGGCTCTGTGCTGACAGCTCAGAGCCTGGAGCCTGCTTCCCATTCTGTGTCTCCCAATCTCTCTGCCCCTCCCATGCTTGTGCTCTGTCTCTCTCTCAGTCTCTCAAAAATAAATAGACGTGAAAAAAATTTAAAAAAATAATCATTGTGGAGGATGTAACAGACACTTGGCTACAATCAGAGCTAGCGCCCAGGAAATGTGAAATCAGCCAACCTCAGCCTGTGCATTCCTCCCTGCTACAACACACCAGGTAAGAAACCATGTCCCGGAATCAAACTGTTGAGATTCAAATCCTGGCTTGACCATTTTCAAGCAGTGTGACCTTGGGCAAGTTACTTAACTTCTCCAGACCAGGATTTCTCACCTGTAAAATGTGTATGATGGTACCTCTTGCATGGGTTTTGGTAAGGATTAAATGACTAAGTGCATGTAAAGCTTTTATGATAGAACTTGGCATATGGTCAATTCTTAAATGTGTCAAATTATCCATGGCATGTGACTTCAGTACACTGTCACTTGGTTTCCTAGGTTTTCTTATGTGGTCTTGGATTCATTGTTGGGGCATATTGCTCCTGCTTCCCTCCCGTTATCATCAAAATCTAATACCCGCCTGGAACTTTGAAGTTTACAAAATGCTTTTACACTCTAAATCTCACATAATCTTCACATCAGCCCTGGGTATGCTCCCTACTCTGCCCAATGGGTTTTGGGCAACTTAGTGCCATTTTCTCTCCTCTGTGCTTTCTCCTGTTTCACAGTTCTAGAGCCCTGGGAACTAGATTTCCTGGAATTCTAACCAGCGGTTGACAGGTTTTCTGTCTTTGTAAGAATAACAGCAGAGAGGCAAGGTGACGAGGTGCGGAGTCCCTACTCTCGTAAGCAGTGGTGGGCAGCCATGCAGGCTCTCCAGCAGAAGGCAGACAGGACGGAGTGATGCCAGGAGCATTTGGACGTCCTCTTGCAAGTTACCCCCCTTGGTTCTGCAATTCCTGACTTCCTGAACACTAGTGGTGGCTGATTTTTCATCCCCTTAGTTCCTCTAAAGATCTGCGCCCTCAAATCTCCTCTATGAAATCCCTTTGTGCTGGAAATATCTAGAGTGTTTGCCATTTTCCTGACCAAACCCAGACCTACTTTATATTAGAAAACACACAATGAGTACATACTTTATGCCAAGCACTGTGTTAAGCATTTTATATGAGTTAACTTATTTAATCCTTATAATGATGCAGTTTGAAAAGCAGCACAATTATCCTGATTTTTCAGATATGGTAACTGGGGCACAGAGAGGAAAAGTTCCTTTTGCATGGTTATCACTAGGCTCTACAGACTCTGTTAAGTTACTGAATGTTCACCATGTGCCTGGCATTGTACTGAGTATTTCAACAAAGGATGAGTTACGGTTTCCCAAAGTAACAGGTAGTTAAAAGCCAAGCAGGGATTCCCATCCCTTCCTAACTCTCCACCCAGTGTTTCTTTTCCCAAACCTCTGATGCCTCTTGCATGGAGAGAACTACCACAGATGTAAGGATGTATAAACAGTTACAGTTAAAGGGTGTCTGTCTAAGAACAAGTTGTCCCGTTCTATGCACTTCTTACATTTTACCAAGGAAACTGTTTTATTCCAAAGAATGAATGGTGGGTCTTGTGACCCAGGGATAATTTGTTATGGTCACACATGGCAGAAGTAGGGGGAAATTAAAAAAAGGAGAGAGGGAATGAGGAAAAGAGGAGAAGGTGGATGGTGCAGGAGGGGCAAAGAGAAGAATAAGGAAAAAGGACAAGGCAGGGGAGGAGGAGAGGAAGAAGAAGGAAGGCAGAATGAGAGCTTTTTCTGATCAAACCACCAGCCACATATAAGAGCAAGGCAGAAAAGGGACTTTTCCCACCTCCTATTTCTACCAGGGGATCCAGATCTTTGTCGTAGCAAGGACTAAGTGTTGTTACTCAAATATTCATCCCTCTGCCTCAGATCTACATCATAATGCAAAATCCATAAGTGTTAGCTATTTTGGCTGCTTGATAAAAATTTGATACATTCTGATTAACACACATATAATAAATAGTCTAATTTTATTATGTTGTATAAAGAATTCAAAAATTATGTGGTGTCTGTGCTTTCCCAAAGTGTAAGAAAACAGATAAAGCTTCAGACAGTCAAAGAAAGATTGCTTTCATTAAATTATGCTGTTATTGAATTTCTTCCCCTATGATAGTCTCTCCCTGTTCTCAAAGCTGTCTGCCACATGAGCAATCACTTGGGGTGGGATTTTCCCTCAATCTCTGGAAGCGATCCTTGAAGAAACGATTTAAATACCTAAGAGATTCTTTACTGAAGGCCTGCAAGCAGTGAGGACGTGTTACAAAGAGGTCAGGAGCTTGTAAATGTAGTGCTGAGTCTATGGGCAGAGGATACAAGTGCTGACTCTAGTCCCCTGGGGCATGCTGGAGTTAAAGAATGTTGATCACCTGCTCCATGCTAGGTGTGCTCCTTGTAGGCACTTCTACAAAAAACCTTCCAAATTGGATGGGCACATTCATCCTTTTTTTTTTTTTTTAATAGATAAGGAAACTGAAGCGGGGATAATCTTATCTAAGACAGAGTTAGAATGGTTGCATTGGGGATGCCTTATACTCGTTGCTCTTTAGATTAGAACCATAAACCAGGTTGCCAGGCCAAATGACCTTTCCAGATCACTGAATCTTGAATGGATTGGCTCAAGGATGGGAATTAAACCTGGGCCTTCAAGCTTCTGTGGGGTCTTTGAGTTCCCTCCGCTCACATTACCCTCTAGTAATTCCTCTTCTGCTTCAGCCACCAGGGTCTGTTCCTGTTACTGACAACCAAAGTGTGCTGACTGATGGAGGGTGGGGCTGGATTTGAGTCCTATTCTGCCTGAAGACACAGATCCTCTGTAAAGGAAGGTGAAACTCACCCCTCCTACTAATCCCACCATGGGGACCTATATTCCCATCACAGGGTCAGACTTTAGAATAAGTGAATGAGGGTAGACTAGGCTTCCTGAAGGACTGAACAGAGAAGGACGGACACTGGGCACCAAGGGCTACTCCCCAGTGCTCCTACTCTTCAGCCCGGAGCAGCTCTGGGCCTGCCTGCACAGGCCTGGGGGACCAGGTGCTCCTCCTCTACTCTAGTAAGAATCAGCAGGCAGGGCTGGGTCCCCAGCTTTCTGAGGACTGGTTTCCTTCAAGAACATGCCAAGTAAAATGGTCATTCTGTTCCCTGTGTTCACTGGCATTTTCCGGGGGAATTCAGAATCCTCTTATTATCTCCATACCCCTGCCCAGACCTACATTCTAGAAGATTCCTCACCCAATGTCATCCCAGTCTGACCCAAATCTACTTGTCCTGCTCCCTCTTTCCTTGGGGACGGAAGCTATGAGGATAATGGGTGACATTAATGGAAGCATAGTGGTTAATTTGAGGGAGATTATAATCCCAAAGAGCCCAGGGCTGGTTAGGCTGTATCTAGTATGCTGCCTTTTCTCCTAAGAGTGACACTTTAAGAGAGTATTTTTCCAAACTGGGTGCGTTCAGAAGGCTGCCTGATGTTTATGGGTTCTAGGAATAAAATCCTAAAGAAATTGGCAAAGGACTAAGAAGAATGATTTGTGGGAGACCGTTCCCATCACACGTCTGGAGGGCAAGGGGAGAGGAGGAGGAAGTGCACTTCGTGGTTGAGGTTCCAGATGAAAGAATCAACAGTGGAGGGTGGCAATTAAAAGAGGGAAGATTTTAGTTTAATGTGGGAATAAATGTTGTAGTTAGGGTTGCCTTCTCTGGTATGGAATATTCTGTTCCTTTAAGTATCCAAGCAAGAATGGAAGACATCTGCACAGGGATCCTCCTGGAGGGACTCCAGTCTCTAGAGAAGATCAGATCATATGATCCCTAAAGTCCTCCCCTCTATCAAAGACTCCAGGATTACTCTGTACGTAAATTCTGACGGACAATAGGGGAGTGACTACATACATTGTTCCATCCACACTCTGAAATCTTGACAGCCTCTAAAAAGAATGAATTAAAGCTAAGGATGCTAACACAGGATCAAATCCATAACAAGTTGTAAATTTGGCAAAGCAAGTTGCAAATAGGTATTTCTATATAATACTATACATTTTCTTTGTAGGATATGTGGGTACAGAAATACAAATGTGAAAATGTGCACACACACATACACACAGAGGCTAGGAAAAATAAAAAATATATAAGGGAGGATTTGGGGGCTGGAAATGGTAGTTAAGAAGAGTTTAGCTTCATTTGCCATGTTTCTTTTCTTTCCTTCTTCTTATATGTTTTTTAACAAGAAGAATATTTTCATGTATTACTTATGGTATTGAAAATGAAAGGAAAAATGCTGATGGCTATGAGGCTATTTTTCCCAGATAGAAAATGGCGAGTTTAATCTTAATTAATGATCAGGTCATTCATTCATCAATAGCCATTGAACACCCCCTATGCACTGACATGGTAAGGATACAAGGCATGGTGGAAGACAGAGCTCTTCCCCTCAAGAAGCTTCTGGCATAGGAACCAGCGATTGCAACCGAGTATAAGCAAGGCTGTGAGGGGCAACAGTGTGGGCTTCCCAGGGCCTGAGGGCTGAGGTCTCGTGGGTCTCAGCGTGGGGGATGAGGGTTCCAGGTGTGACGGACAATATGTAGCAAGGTCTGGAGTGAACAGAAGCATGGCCTACTTGAGAAAATGAAATGTTTGTTATAGCTGCTGGGAGGTAGGAGGAACAGTGGGGAACAAATCTAAAGATATAAGCAGAATGTAGATAATAGAGGCCCTATGGGTCACATCAAAGAGATGAGACTTTACCCTAAAAACAGTGGGGAACCATTGAAGAATGTCAAGTGGTTGAGAGGTTAATGGTAGTCTTTCAGGCTAGCTAAGGGAGTTTTCTGGGAAGGGTGGCTCTGGGTGGTCCTCAGAACATAGCGTATAAGCTTTCTACTTACATAAGCCGCAGTTTTGCTTTTGAAGAGGTACAAATGAATAATTATCTATATGCAGATTAATTGCTTTGTGGATTTTCTGTGGCAAATGAGAAACGTTACCCAAAAATGATTTTCCATTCTTGTATAGGACACTGATGGCTGCCTTTCTGTCATTAGTCACCAGGCTCCCCTAGGCCTCAAACTCATTTTTAACACTGGACTGAGCCAAACCAAATCCAGAAGGGAAATCTCTGCTAAAAATGATTAACATAACGCATGAGAAAGCCAAGTGTAAATGACTGTTCATTCAGGGGAATACCCACAGCAAGCACCCAGAACATTCCTGAGGAACCAAATGTCCATGCAGTTGCTGGGCACGGCTATACATGAAGCAAGGGACTGAGAACGGAGTTGGTCATTTGGTGCAACATTTGAACCCTGGCTCCTCACCACACCTGTGATGGCAGGTTACTTAATCCCTGACACCTGTCGCTTTCATTTCACAGCTACTATGGATGAGGCAGGGGAAATCTATTCAGGTTTAGGGTCAAAAGCCAGCAGGTGTGCTGGGAATTGAAAACCAAGCACATGTTGTGCTTGAAAAATAAAACAACAAAACTTTAAATCCTCTCTAAATTGTGAATGCCAGGCACTTTAAAGCCCCAAAGCTTCCACTGATTATTATTCTTTTTCTTTTCTTACTTTTTTTTTTTTGGATTCACTAGAGGTTAAGGTCTAGTTTGAAAGGCTGAGGGAGAGATGGTAAACAGGGTGGGGGCAGGGATGTAAAGAGGAGATAAATGAAGATTTCTCTCTCAATATCCACATCTGGTTTCATTCAAGTAAATCAAATGTGCATGATGATTCAACTCCATTGTACCACTGTAACTATTACAACTACCTAAAGTTTTTTATTGTGGGGGTTAATTGGATATATATGAATTACCCAGCATATATTATGTGGTTTGGGGCCTCTCCTTTTCTGTTTATTGGTCATGGATAATTGAGAACAGATTGCTTATCCCTGCAAACCAACCAGTCTAGAATGAATCTTAAGTAACAGAGCTGGAAGTTTCCTTAAAATAATCCAAACCGACCTAAATAGCTCAATTTATGGAGGAGGAAACTGAGGCCAGGAAGGGAATGATCTACCAAAGCCACACTGCCAGTGCAGGGCGGAGCTGGGATGAGGCCCCAGCACTCCCAACAGCAAGTCCAGAGCTCCTTTCATTCCATCAAGCTGACCATCTACAGGAGCCTGACTCTGCCTGTCCAGGGAATGAGACACCGCTCCACCCCTAAGTCTGCAGAACCTCTCTTAAAACTCATGCTCATAATAACGTGGTGTTACTGTTCACAGAATAGTTGGGATGGCGAGGGGAAAAGCTATGAATTTGGAGACTGGAAACTCCCTAGGAAGTGGAGGGAATGCTGAGCTGTCCTTGGCTTCATGGCTGTCTAAGTATTTGTTACAACTCCCTCCCTGTCCCCAGATTCTACCTCAATAGTTGTAAGTAGGCCTATTCTGTGGGTTTCTGTAACAATCTTCCTCCTTCAAACCCACTGGATGGACAGGGCCTACCCCAAGATCTACGCAAGATGAAACACCTAGACAAGTGGCACCCTCCCTCAGGAATGGTACAAAGAATGGTTAGGACACAGTGTGGCTTCAAAATGATGAGTTATCCAACCAAAAAAAAGCAGCAGCTTGAGGTTTCCTTGAGCCTTCATGACTTTAGCTCAGGCTACTGCATGATTTCCCATAGGATTACAAGAGCAAAACTGAAAATTGCTCTCAGACTTTAAGAGTCTGTACTCCAGGTGGGAATGCCTCATTCCCGCTGGGTGCGTTATCATGTGGGTTGACTGGCTCTTTGTTGCCAAACACCTGCCTAAAAGTGTGTAATGCTTCCAGATGTTTCTCAGCATCCAGATGTACAGCATGCTCCAACTACAGCTGCTTCTATCAAGTTGAACACTGCATCTCTGGTTGCAGAATCACATCCTCACAAACATATTCTGATCATGCATGGCATGTGGGAATTGGTGGATTTGGGAATCATGAGCCAAGGGCTTCAGTGTCAGGCAAACAGAGGGTTGAGTCCTGGCCCTCCAATGACACAAAGCTCTTTGTGTCCCAATCCCTCACTTGTAAAATAAGGACAATGGTGGCAACCTCCCAGAGTCATTACATGTGCAGCGATGCATATAAAGCTCCTAATAAATGAATACGATAGGATAGGTGTGCAGTGAAGAGTAGATTTTCTCAGAGGAGACAGGGAGGGCTCTGTCTTGTTCACCACTGTATCGCCAGCACTTAGTACATGGCAGGAGCTCAATAAATATAAATAAGGAAGTGAATGAATGAGAATCCGAATGGCCTCTGATTTGCAGCCACGTAGGTGCTTAGAAAAGTCCTTGAAATCTATGCTTGTAGTGAGAATTTAATTAAGCCTCTGACTTACACATAAAAATTTAGCACCTTTTCAAAGCTGAACCACAGTAAAACCCTCTTCCATCACCACGTGAACGAAGAGTTGACTCCCTTTCATTATGCGGGCCTCTTTATGCCATTTGTCTTCGCCGGTGCCAGTCCACAGGAGAGAGTAGTGTGCATTGTTACTGCTACTTTCTCAGTTACTAAATCCCACAGTGCTCTAACTCGCAGCCTGGACAACGGCAGGTTCAGACGGCAATGCAGATACCACTGGAACTTCAGCAGGGATATATATTCTGGAAGGCTCCCTGGATAGCAGCAGGGGACTCAGTCTCCCTCAGTAAGGACCCCATGGAAGTACATACCAAGCCACCACAGGGACCACCACTCACAATGCACTGAAATCTGGCCCTGGAAGTTAACCTATTAACAAAACTTAGAGGAAAAGTCTATCTTCTATCAATGAAATGGAAATGAAAAAAAATCCACTAACGGGCACCAAAGCTATGTGTTTGAAAGGGAGTGAACCTGTTGACCTGAAAGCATGAGGGACTATAATCCATTCATTCTCCATGGACCCCTGATCTAGAAATGCAAAGTCAATACCTACCCAAACACTGAGCCCTCTCTTTTCTACTGAATGGATCCTCGTTTGATCAGTCAGAATACTGTCCCCCAAGCATTACCCCAACTCTGCATCCCCACCCTGCTGACAACCACCACAGTACACACACCGGACTTTATTCTACAGATAACTGAATCTCTACGTTTCAAAATTCTGAGAGTGAGAAATGAGTGGAATAGATAGAATGGTAATAACATATTTTTCCTAAATAAATGGTTCTCACAGGAAGGTGCTGTGACAGTGGCAAAGCTATGAAGGAATCTGGGGGCACTTCAAACTGGGAACTGTCATTTTCTATCCACTGTGTCTTTTCAAAGTGCAAAGTAAATGTGGTGGGGGTTAATAATAATGAGATTAATTGTGCCCTTTCTCTGCGCTAGCCATAGCTAGAAGCGCTTTGTTAGTATTGACTCATTTTATTCTCCAATTACCGCTGGGAAGTACAGAGAAGGTACACAGCTTGCTCAAAGTCACAGGGTCTTTATATGTAAAACTGGGTTAAAAGATAACAAATAATATGAAAACCCAACAGAATTAACTAAAAAAAAGATAAGTGAAATAAAAAGGATTGCAACAGAACCTAAAACCATGGCATCGGAAAGAAAATTTGCATCGGTAGTACTCAAAAAACAAAGTGAACACTGTAAAACTGATGCAAAAAATAAAATAAACTATCTAAGAAGGCAGGAAAATGCCAAAGAAACACACAACAGTGTCAGAACACATCATACATGGAGAACAGAGATTGTAAGCATTGTCAGTAATTGTGGGGAACGGAATCAATAAACAAAGGTATTCTAAATTTCCCTTGACTAAAATAAAACAGACAAAAAATATTAATCCTAATTGTAAGATTAAAAGATCTCCTTGCATTTCATAAAAAGAAAGAAAATCCATGAAAAGAAGCCTTCCTGGATAAAGCCAACTAGATTTACTAAATTAAGATTAATGACGTTATTTTCAAGGGGATTAGTGAAATATTTTTACTCATAAGAAATTAAGCTAGAGCCTCACCTCCAATCCTGTATCAAAACAAATTTCACAGAGTTTAAAGAGTTAGTTTAAAAACGAGCCATATACAACCTTGGGAAAAAGTCTTAGTATTGTATGGATTTTTGGATGAGGAACCTTTTTCCTTTTGCTTAGAGCAAAAAGTAATGGGAAAAAAAATCATAAAAGAAAACATTAATGGATATGACTAATGCCATTTAAAATTTATATCCAAAACCATCTAATCAAAATTTAAAAGCACAAAAGAATAACATTTCCCGCAAAACAAAGATATGTGAATGGGTTATTATTAAAAAGAGGAAGCGAGAGATAGACATTTTTGCATTTTAATAGGGAAGCAATAATCTCTTCAATTATAAGCATATATGAATATAAAATGTACAAAACAAAAAACACATATACCTCATAACGATTTTGGAAATGCTCACACTCCTCAGTAATCAACAAGATGCAAACTAAAATGTGGTCACAATTTTGCTCATTAAATTGGCAAAACAGGGGAGAAAGCATTTCCTTTCTTAACTACTGGTAAATCAGTTTCTTTCTGGGAAGACAGTTCTGCTCTGGATACCAAGAATACTAAAAGAGTATACATTTGACCTGCCAATTCATCTGCTAGGACTTCACCCAGCGCAACAATCCAATAATTGCATCAAGATGTATGTAGGAGGATTTTCACCAGGCAGAGAATGCTCTATCTACCCGGTGCTTGGTTATTTAAAAAACCACCATCAACGTCAGTCCCCACAGGTTTTGACCTTCTGAATTTGTAGAGCATGTGTCATTTTACCTAATTTTGGAAACAAGTTCCTAAGGAAGGCATTATCATCATTATCCCCACTTAAAGACCCTGGAAGACAAAAAAGGTAGGGTAGTCTGAGTTAAAGGTCACAGAAAGTTCTCTCTGATGTCTGAAATCATGCCATTAAAGCATAAATAGAATGAGAAGGGTAGGTTACCTGGAACAACTCCTTCTTCTTATAAAGTAGATAATTGGGATTCAGAGAGAGGAAGTTTCTCACGGAGGTGCACATGGTGATTCTGAGACACTTTCTCCTGGACTAACTCACTGTTAAGGCACAGACATTCCCGGAAAGAAGGATCTGTTCTCAAAGCTCTTCCTTTGCTGTTTTCATGAGCTTATGTGCTAAAACACTGGCACCTTAGACACTGGAAACAGGACACGAGATGAGTCGGTTGTGATGGACAAACAGGAGGTTGAGGAAAGTCTGAAGAAAGGTCTGAGAATATCCCAAAGTCCGCTCCTCACCCTGGGGGGCTCTGGTCACGCAGTGGTTGTGGGATGCATGAAGAAGTAGGAATAGAGGAGAAGGAGGGAACCAATACCAGCTGTCTAATCTACTGCTCAGGCAGGGCAGGCTCAGCTTCCCTTCTGGGGCTCCGAATTCCTGGCTCGGGCAGCTGTGTCATGGGCCCCACATCTGCCATTTCAGGTCTACCACGTGCTGGTTGGCCTCTGAGCATTCTTGACCCTGGATGCGCTCAGCCAGCGTCCGAAGGGAACAATCCATCAGACCCTCCCCAAGCGGAGATTCTAGCAGGGCAGGTACAAATGTCTCCCTCGAGGGTCCAGAGGGTGCTTCCCTGGGAGATTTTAAACCTGGTCTCAGCCGCTTTTCTCAGCTGCACTTGGCAGCACATTTATCAGATACTTCATTATTTAAAAGAAGAAGCCCTGAAGAGTTGGTTTGGGGAGCTAATTCAGGGCTGGAAGATAAGAGTCATGTTTGGCTTTCACGTGTCAGGTGTCCTCATCCTTGATAAGAGCAGACGGGTATTCACAAAGCCAGAACCCGCCTGGAGCACTTCATGCTCATTTCTGGCTGGCTGGGGCCATGGTTCCTCAATCTGCTCCCGTGGGGCCACTTTGCCAAATCCCTGCCCTGCTGCTCATCCTTGCCCTCTGCCTTGGCCTCTGTCCCCAAGCTGGGGAGGATGCCCTGAGGGGCTCTGCAAGGTGTCAGGAGAAGGTGTCTCTGTGGGTTCCTTCCTTGCCTCTCTCAACACCCTGGCTCCACTACCAACCAGATCAAGTGCCCTCCCGGCCCCATGAACAGACTAATTTAGAGTTGTTTATAGCTATAGATCTCAGTAGCAGTATTTCCACAGGCGGTAATTTGTTACTAATAAAAGCGAATGTTCTGAAGTTTGTGAATGATTTCCTTTTCATTTTTTTTTAATAGAATGGATTCAAGGTTACATCTATAACAAAATCCCTTCCTCGTGTGCATTCTGGTGCATTTTCTTCAGGGACAGAAGATGAAGCTCCCAGGCCCCGGGGGCACAGTGTATGCCCATGGCAAGGTGCTGTCCACATGAGCCGCACCCAGCCCAGGGCTGACTGGTGGGAGTGCAGGTTGGGAGCTTTGTGAGGCATGGATGTTTGTACTGATCAGGGAGTACCAGCCATTTAGGGCAGTAACCTTGCCTTATGGTCCTCTGAGCTCAAGTCTCAGACACAGCGCCTACATACAGTAGGTGCTTAGTCCTCATGGAGTGGCGGAAGATGGCGTTTTGAGTGATCTCACTGACTAACCAAGACCTGCCTTGGGAACATGCAGAGAATGTGGCTGTGTGGGGTCAGGTCCAAGCAGCAACTGCATCCAATCCTGCCTCCTCACCCCTCCTCTGTGGTTTTCTCAACCTTATCTGCTCACCAACCTCAGTTTAATGTCTCTGATATTCCTGCCTTGTGGGACCCAGGAAGTACTTAGAATCGCTTTTCTCTGAACCCGTTTTATTATTTGGTCAACCTGATCACTGAACATTTATCACATGGTCAGGCACTCCATGAGCGTGTTCTGCCTTCTTGTCTATGCTGACCACTCCTCACAGGTGGGTGTAATGTCTTCTGCCTCCCGACCAGCACTGGGGCCTCAGTGTGAGCTCCATAAACATTTGAATTGAGTTGAGCCACACATAGGCATAATGTCAAAGAAATTTTAAGATTTTTTTTAGTTTAATTATTTATTTTGAGAGACAGAGAGAGAGAGAGAGAGAGAGAGAGAGAGAGAGTGAGAGTGCAGAAGAGGGGAAGAGAGAGGGAGAGAGAAAAAATTCCTAAGCAGACTCCACACTGTCAGCAAGGAGCCCAACGTGGGGCTTGAACTCACGAACCATGAGATCATGACCTGAGCCGAAATCAAGAGTCAGACACAGGGCAGCTGGGTGACTCAGTCAGTTAAGCATCCAACTCTTCATTTCAGCTCAGGTCGTGATCTCATGGTTTGTGAGTTTAAGACCCACATTGGACTCCATGCTGACGGCTCAGAGACTGCTTGAGATTCTCTCCCTCTCTCCTCCCCTCCCCTGCTCATGTGCGTTCTCTCTCTCTCTCTCTCTCTCTCTCTCTCTCTCTCTCTCTCTCTCTCATAAGGTGGCTTATGTTACCCCTAAGATGGAGGTCTCCCTCAGCAGATCCAGCTCCTCCAAGAAGGGACATTTGGGCATAGCTGGAATGAGAGATAGGCTGACCATCACACTGTTATCCTTAGTTCCAGATCCATCACTCCATCTCCACATTCTGCCCAGGTTCCATGTTAAGTACAAGCAACCAACCAGGAGATGTGCCTTTCTCTAAATCAACACAAAACCACACACACACACACGTGTGCAAATAATTGTAACAGCTAATTCACCAAGAAGTCATTATGTGCCAGACACTAAGTATCTTACATGCTTTCATTTATTAATACTTTCCTCAGATCTGTGAGGTTAGTGTAGTGATTACCTTCATTCACTTTACGGATGAGGAGGCACAGACAAGGTAAGTTGCAGAAGGCTGGGGAAAAGCACCATATGATAACCCAAGATGGCCGGCTTCTCTATCTAGGCCATCACGTCTTCTTCGGTCCCAAACAACAGCAGCCACCACTCGTGGACACCTGCCACAGGCCAGAAACTACTTCAGATATGATCATTTCTATATTCCAGAAGGGGAAATGGATCACATAGGCAGGAAGTGACGAAGCAAGAACTTAAAGCTGAGTCTTTCTAAGATGTGACACTGCATCCCAAAGGACACCTTTCCTTTGGAAAACGGGAAGAAGGAAAGGGATGATCCATGGAGATTAACTGCAAAAGGAAATATCCTTCTTGGGTGATCCTAGTTTTTTCCTACTAACCAAAACCGTAATGAGACACATTTCTTTCATATTTTTGCTCCCTCCCCTGGCATCTGACAATTAAACCAGACTTTGAGGCTTGTTTCCTTCCCATGCTTCGGGTTCCACTTTAAGTAAACTCTCTGCAACATTTACCCCTTCCTCCTCCTCCTCTTCCTCCTCTGTTTCCAGCATAATGCTGTTCATGACCATCCCTGGAATCTCGCCAAGACAAGCACTGCCAAGAGAAGCCATTGTCTTGTCAGAAAAGTCCATTAAGGCTGTCAGGTTCCCTAACAAATCAATCAGGCACCAGGAGGCCTTTCAAAACGATATCATTTGCTATTCAGGCAGAAACAAATAACTGTCCCAGGTGAGCGGCAGAGGCACGGGCCATGTGCCAAATTGCACCATGGTCTCAGGAAAGGAGCTGACATTTTCCACCAACAAATGGCACAGGGTGTGCTTATTTCTCCCATCTTAAAACAAACAAAACAACCCTTTTCTTGACCCCCCCTTCCCCATCAGCTAGCGCCCCATATGTTCCCCTTCACAGTCTCGCTTTTCAAAGGGGGGGTGGATCTGGACTCACTGTCACCAACTTCTTTTTTCCCGTTTTTTACTGCCCAGAGTTTCAGCCGTCTTCCCCTAAAACTCCCACTTCAAGGTCACTAGTGACCTCCAGGTTGCTACACACAATGATCCTTCCTCGGTCCTCATTTTCCTTCACCTGTCTGAAGTCCTCGATTGCCCCCTGTGTTTGTTAGAGTTCACTAACTGCTGTAACAACCAATCCCCAAATCTCAGCGCCTGAAAATAGTAAAGGTTTATTTCTCACCTGTGACACACTCCAAAGTGTGTGTGTGTGTGTGTGTGGCAAGGTGATTGCTACTCCACACAGTCATTAGGGGACCAGATCCTCCCATCCAGAGGTTCCACCATCGCCTGGGGCCAAGGGAGCAGGAAATTTTACTGAAGATAGCATACATCACTTCCAACCACATGTTAGTATCCAGAACTCAGTTGTGTGGATGCATCTAATTTCAAGGGAAGGTGGGAAATGTAGTCTAGTTATGTGCCTGGGAAAAAGAGGAACTAGTTTGGGGAGTACCCCCCTGGTATCTCCCATGTCCCACCCCACCCCCTTTAGTTCCAGATACTTTACTCTATTGGTTTCCTTCTTAACTCACTGGCCAGTTCTTGTCAGTGTCATTTGCCTGTCCTACCTCTCCTCCTGAACATCTTAATAGTCCATGCCCTCAAAGACGAGCCGTAAACTAACAATTCTCAATTTATTTCTCCAGTCGGACCCTTCTCCCAAACTCTAAACGTGGGTGTCCAACTGCGTACTTCACATCTCCATGTGGATGCTAGAAGACACAGCAAACTGAACATTCTAAAGTGAAGGCCAAGTACTCCTTCCCAAACCCACCGCCCCCACTCAGGCAATGGCACCTCCATCATTCGAGTTGTTTGGACCCTGCAGCCACCAGAGACCCCTTTGTATCTCTCACACCTCAAATATCAGGAAATCCTATTAGCTTTACCCTCAAAACATACTTACCCAAAACTCCCACTATTTCCCACGTCCTTAGACAGGCCACCAGCACTCCTAACTGGATTACAGCAGTAGCTTCCTACCTGGCCTTCCTGGTACTGCCCTTGCCCTCCTACAATCTATTCTGCGTGCAGTAGTCAGAGAGGTCCTATCCGAATGTAAGCCAATTCATGTCACCCCTCTGCCCCAAGCCCTGCCATGGCTCCCACAGCACTCAAAGGAAAAGTTAAAGCTGTCACCATGGTTCACAAGCTGTGCTTGATCTACCCGTACCCCCCGCCCCCTGCCATGACCATAGCCTTTCCCTGAACCCAGCTCCAGGCCTTTGTACTGACAGTTCTCTCTGCCCGAGATACCCTGCGAGCCACCCATCCAGATGACGCACCACACAACCCCACCCTTCCATCAATAGCATCTTCACAGTGACGCCTGACACTCCCAACCACCCACTCCCTGCTCTACCTTTTCAGGATTTTCTCCCTTTTCGTTTTTTATCTGGCCCCCTATATAATTTGCTGATTTGCTACGTCTATTGTTGATTATCTGTGTCTCACTCTCACCTTGGCTAGGACGTAAGCTTTACGAGGGCCCAGGACTCTCTTGGGTTCACTGATTTGTATCCTGAGTTTCCAGAAAAGAGCACATACTGAGTGCTCAATAAATACTTTTTGAGCAAATAATTAGTATTTTGCACCTCCAAAATTTACAGAGTGTTCATAGTTATTCTCACGGTGGCCACAAAATGCCACTTCAATTTCCTATGCCTCCATGTCAGTCCCGTCGCTCAAAACCTTCCTGAGTCCCCACCAAGTGCAAACTCCCAGCCTGGCAGTGAACATGCCACACGTTTTGTCGCTTTGCTCTTTCCCCTCACTGTGGCTCCCACTTCTTCCACGCATATGGCCTGTGTGCCAGGCAAAGGGACTGACAGCCACAGCCTTAACTTGGCCACATTTTTCATTCCCTCTGTCTCTGTTCCTGGCTTCCTTTCTCCTTTTGAGTGCAGCTCCCAGGGCCCACTCATCTTCCAATGGCCACTTCAACAATCCTCAGCCACACTGAAGCTCCCCTGATGTTCCCAAATGAACTGAGACCTCCCCAGTGTCTGAACGTCACCGTGGTCTCCAGCCTGTCTCTCGTCTGCTTCCCCCACTGAATAAATATTTTGGAGGCAGGGCCTTTGTTATATTCAAGCAACAGAATGGGGCTTTCTACTCCTTTATCCAGGTCTCATCTAGCAGACATGTTTGCTCTGTGCCAGGATGAGGGACCTAGGGGTAAGTGGGTCACCTTCCCCGACTTCAGGGTGGTCACTGATGGGAGAGAAGACTGCTGGATGAACAAGGGGTTCCCAGGTCGTGATCAAGGTCCTGCAGAAGTGGGTACTGAGTGATGTGTCACTTGGGTGGGGGAGGGGCTGGGAAGGCTTAGCACAGGAGGAGGCACCTGAGCCAGAGCCTAAAGAAGGAGTGAAAAGAAGAGGCAGGTGGGGGGAGCAGAGAGATCCTAGAACAGAGGCCAACCTGGGACTCAATAGTATTTGTTGCATCCAATTCAGTCATTGAGAAATGTTCTGTCTGTGATGCACTTTCAAATGTCTGGTTCTACATGATGCTGTAATGAGATTAAAGAAAAATTGATGCCTTATAATAAAATACACTTTTTAAATAAGCTAGTAACAGGGTCCTGCATGTTGAAACAGACTTTTTAATGCTTTTAGATGCTTTCACATCCATGATACATTCTGCTTTTTGCAAGTATCATGTGGATACAAAGACCATGCTATTAGCACTCCCATTTCACAGATTTAGAAATAAACTTGGAAATTCTGTGTGGCTTGTTGACCACCGATGGGTGAGCTAGCTCTATTTTAAACACAGCCCCTCCTGTCAATCAATGCAGAAAAAGCATTTGACAAAATTCAGAATCCTTTCTTAATAAAAACCCTCGAGAAAGTCAGGATAGAAGGAACATACTTAAACATCATAAAAACCATTTATGAAAAGCCCACAGCTAATATCATCCTCAATGGGGAAAAACTGAGAGCTTTCCCCCTGAGATCAGGACCATGACAGGGATGTCCACTCTCACCGCTGTTGTTTGACATAGTGTTGGAAGTTCTAGCATCAGCAATCAGACAACAAAATGGAATAAAAGCCATCAAAATTGGCAAAGATGAAGTCAAGCTTTCACTTTTTGCAGATGACATGATATTCCACGCAGATGACATGGAAAATCTGATAGGCTCCACCAAAAGTCTGCTAGAACTGATACATGAATTCAACAAAGTCGCAGGATACAAAATTCATGTACAGAAGTCAGATGTATTCTTATACACTAATAATGAAGCAACAGAAAGACAAAGAAACTGATCCCATTCACGATTGCACCAAGAATCATAAAATACCTAGGAATAAACCTAACCAAAGATGTAAAAGATCTGTATGCTGAAAACTATAGAAACCTTATGATGGAAATTGAAGAAGATACAAAAAAACGGAAAAATATTCTAGGCTCTTCTTCATCTTCTTAACAAAAGACGATGGGGGAGGGGAAGGGGAAAAAAAAAATTAGAGAGGGAGGGAGCCAAACCATAAGAGACTCTTAAAAACTGAGAATAAACTGAGGGCTGATGGAGGGTGAGGGAGACGGGGAAGTGGGTGATGGGCATTGAGGAGGGCACCTGTTTGGATGAGTACTGGGTGTTGCATGGAAACCAATTTGACAATAAATTTCATATTAAAAAAAAACACAGCCCCTCTCTCTTCCCCTCCTGAGACTTTCTGCTACATTTGGGGGTCACCACCCGGTGAGGATGGAGTCTAAGGATGGAGTGGTCTAGAGGCTCCAGGAATCCCTTGAAATTTATGTGAAATTCTCCAGGTATTCTTCAGGGCACTGAAGTTCTGTGTCTTTCATTAGATATCACAGGGACTGTGATTTTAAGATATGTGCAAACCACTGCACCATATCACAACCAAAGCCAATTAGAAAGAACAAAACAAATCTTGGCTTTTATGATGACCTTGACAAAAGAAAAACTTGCAACAAGTATATACTAGTAGATACAGCTCCTGCTTACAGTGAAGCTCCCAGGGAAAGATACACGAGGCTACACGTAGAGCACAGACTCCTCTGACCCGAACCTCCTCTGTGCCTGCACTGAAGGTCTCCTAGGAGGTACCTGGAAACTGCCACCAGCTGCTCCAATCCTAGCATAAATAATTCCCCCCAGCCAGATCCTGAACTATATTTGTCACAGTGTTTGGGTTCAGTGTCACTAGACTCGGAAGACTTTTGCAATGCCTAACACCCAGTGTCTGATTTGGATTAAATGTCATTAAGGTCTAATTAAGTGATTGCTAGAGGCACACTCTACTGAGTCCACCTGATGGCCAGGTGTGCTGACTTAGATTGTGCATCGCAGTGCATGGTGGACTTCGGAGAACATGAGATTCACCTGTGGTGCTTGTTAGTCATCTCTCTATCCAAAACTCACCCACCAGCCCAATCTCTGAGAAGACGAGCTGTAAGCACGTGTGAGGACTCCAGGCTGGAAGAAGACTGGGAGAAAGCACGTCTGGTGGGTCTCTATCATCCAGCTGATTAGAAGCGCTGATATATTTAGTGGCTTCAAATCTGGTGCTGCATCAGAATTGCCTAGAAAGTTTCAAAACGACTCTGATTCTCGGGTTCACCCCAGACCTACTGGATTGAAGTTTTAGGGACAAAGTCCATGAATTTGATTTTAGATTTTTAGATTTTTAGAGTTTTAGAAAGCTCCCCAGGGGATTCTGATGTTCAGGTGAGGGTGCAGATGAATAGATGAAGGGTTATCTGATGGATAAACCTGGACATCTACAAAGACTTTCACTCATTTTCTCCCAAGGAGAACCCTAACCTCCTCCTCCAGCCACCAGCCACTAGGGGCCAAGGGGCCAGAGCAAGGCTAAGACAGTGCCCCCACCTACTTCAGAGAACAGGAAACAGGCTACAGACCAAGACCTCGCAATTGGCACGTGGTTGAGTGATTTTCTACTTTTCTGGTCCTGTCACCCCTGTGGGGACTTGAGAGAAAGGAAGTTAGCATCTAGAAGGAAGATCAGCAAACGGAGAATCCCTACACATGTGGGTTCCGATCAAGCCTTGCAGAACCAGATCTGGGAACCAGAATCAGACCCATCTGGGTGCTGAGAGAGTCTGGCAAGTAACCTAAAGGGTCTGTGTCTCCATTTACGCCTCTCTAAATATGACAGTATTTTAGCCTAATAAGAGTGCCCAGAGCAGGAAGAGAACAAGCTACCCATCACACAGGCTAATTCAGCCAGTGGATTTTCACAGCCTGGAGGCTAAAGATGGTTATTACATCTGTAAATGATTACATTTGACGTGGTTATATTAAGTACCTGCCTAATAACCTTGAAGTACCCTCTTGACCTGCAAAGCTTAAAATATTTACTATTGGACGCTTTAAGAAAAAGTTTGCTGACCCCTGGTTTAGAGGGCTAAATGAAATAAGTTGTGTGAAGTGCCTGGCATATACTACATGCCGTATCTTTATAAGAGCTTTTAGGACCTGAAAATGTCTCCTAGCTGGCAGCCATCAAGAAAGGAGGGACTTGAGTCCTACAGGCACAGAAACTGAATTCTGCCAACCACCAGGGATCGTGGAAGAGGACTCAGCTCCTGATGGGTATGTAGCCCTGCCAATGCCTTCATTTCAGACCCTGAGCAGAGGACCCAGCCACACTGTGCTGGGTCTGCTGCCTCCGTGTGAGATTATAAATAGGTGTTGTTTTAAGCCACCGGATCTGTGGTACTTTGTTACACGGCAAGTGAAGATTCATGCAAGCCTTCAGACACCAAAGAGCTGCCGATTCGCACCAGGAAAAGACACTCTTAACCCTTGGAAGTCTCCACCTACTTTTCTCTGCCTCATCTTTCAGTTTCCCTGACATCCACAGAGCCTCACCCAACCGTCCCCAGCCCTCAGGGAGTATGCAGTCCTTGGAACACAGCGCCCTTGGGAGTATCACTCACTTGTGCAGGAATTCATCCATTCCTCGGGAATTCTCAGGGCCAGGTGTAGGCAACACGGAGGTGAACAAGTCAGGGCTTCTGCCTTCACAGAGTTCCTAGTCCAGGCAGAGCAGGGTGGAGTGACACCTTCCATGTAGCAGAAGTAGAGCTGTGACAGACAACTGTGCCGGTCTGTCGTACTGAGCAGTGTTCACTGAGGCCTTTGTGTGCCTAACACTGTGCTCAACCTTGATGATCGAGGAACAGCGCGGCCTGCAAAAAGCTCACCAGCCTCAGGACTCTGGCCCAGCCTCACGGCATCTAAGGCTACAGCAGTGTTACTGGCCTCCAACCCAGCTCTGCTGTGCCTTCCCACCAAGAGACTGCCAGGCCCCTCAAGGCAGGAACCGAATCGTGCCCACATCTACATGCTACCCCATGATTCATTTTTAAAAACTTTTTTTTTTGTTTATTTATTTTTGAGAGAGAGACACACACAGAGAGACAGAGAGCAAGCAGGGGAAGGGCAAAGAGAGAGGGAAACAGAATCTGAAGTAGGCTCCAGGCTCTGAGCTGTCAGCACAAAAAGCCCAACGTGGGGCTCAAACCTACGAACTGTGTGATCATGACCCGAACCCAAGTTGGATGCTCAACAGACTGAGCCACCCAGGCGCCCCATCTACCCCATGATTCAGAGAGCTGAGAGTCCAACTCACTAGTTTAATTTACCAGTACTCAAATACCCTCCTGTCTAAAATTCAAGTAAATTCTTACCTTTTTTTTCTCCCCTGATCTTCCCAAGAGCACTAGCTCTGTATCCTCAATATACCAAAGGTCTGTTCTCCACAATTATAAAACAATGGATGAAGTTAAATCCTCATAAAGCAAACCCACATAAAGTGGTTGAAAGATTTAACCTGTTGCCAAATATGTAGGAAGTCAAATTTTAACAGGACCATCAACTAAGACCCGAATACAGTATGCAGACTTTTTTTTCTATTGCTGAATGCATGATGTGTCCATGTGTATCCTCTCAACAGGATTTATTTATGCCTTCCAAAAACTCTCCTGACTTCTGCTTCAAGCCTCAGTATGATTCATGGGTACTTTCAAGGCCACTTCAAGAGCCACGAATGAAATGCTAAAGTTTCTCAGGATCCACAGGGTATTAGAGCTGGAAATACCTTAGAGATAATCCAATCTAACAGTCTAACCCCTGGTTTAGGCACAAGAAAACTGAGGCTCAAAAAGAGGAAGTAAGTTTTCCAAAGTTATGCTCAGAGTTAGATGCAGAATAGGAACGAAAACTGTGGCCTCCTGTCTTCCAGAGCAGGGTTTTCAGTCTCAACATTACTGACATTTGGAGTCAGATGACTCTTTCGGGGGCTGTCGTGTATCGTCATATGTTTACCAGCATCCCTGCTCTTTGCCCACTAGATGCCATAGCAACCCCTATCCCATTAGAAAAAAAAAATTTTTTTTTAACATTGCTGAGCATCCTCTGGGGGCAAAATCACCCCAGTTAAGAGCCAGGGATCTGAGTGAACAATGGTGTCTATGTGAATTCTAGCTCTAACATTTACTAGGTTATGTGATCTCAGCAAGTCACTTACTTCCTGAACCCGAGTCTCCTTATCTTTCAAGTAAAATTAGTGCTAAGTGTACAAGCTCCTGTGATTGGTGAGTGTAAATGAAGTTATGTTCAGTGCCAGGCACATAGCAGACTGGCAGTGGCTATTATTTTTATTATTTTTATGAGATGCGATAGTCTGACACCAGTCTATTTCCAGCAAGCTCTTTCTCCTTTCTGCAATTTGCTGTAAATGCCACTGAACAATCATTTTGTAGTGGGGACAGCTACCTTGGCAGCAGTGAGCTGAGACTGTGACCTTCTCACATTTGGAGGAAAGGGGGAGCGTTTGCAAGTCAGGCAGGGTTGTATTTGCTGTACAGGAAAACAAACTACGTGCTATTTGTTTGTTTTTGTCATGTCTTTAAGCTTCCTTATCTTCAGCTGCAGGATTCTGCAAAATAAAATTCAATTAGTATTTATCATCCTTTTCCTGGCTGAGTCAGTCAACTTCTTTTATTGCTGAAACTCATAAAAAATGTGGAATTGCCAAAGACCTCTGAAGATTTCAAGGTTTTGAGATGGAAAAGGCCCAAGTGTAACAGGAGAGAACTAATGTTTTTTCATAACAAAGTAACCATGCTGCTGCTGCTGTGATCATAGAAATGATCAGATAGGAATCTAAACAGAAAGTTCAGTTCTGGGGTTTTCAAACTTTGGCTTCACTGTAAAACATGTGTGTGCAGAAGCCTAAGACTGTGCCACACATGAGAATGAGACAGCTTTTGCTGTCCAGGTGGCCTCGTTCTGTTTCTACCCCACTATGGGTGTTTATGCTGGTTGGGATTCCAGGGCACTTAAAGACACATATGCATCTTCATAACCAGGACTGATTATCTCATACCCTGATGACGAAGAAGTTCAAAGGAATTTGTACTGGTGACTTCTTGGGTCCATCCCTGTCCTCTCTCTCTCTGCTGGAAATGGCAAACAGTGCCTATTACGTGCCAGCTTCTAGTTTGACCAGGCAAGAAACAGGCTGCGTGAAACCTCTGACCTTCACCTACACCTCCAGGACCTGTCCACACAATGATAAAGCGTGTTCCAACCCTATATCCAGATGTCAGCCCTCCTGTTTCCTTGACTTTCATTAGAGTAACTCTGGATTTTCTCCCCTGCCTTTCCTCCACTGTGAGGTTTGGGAAAGCTCTGTGCGTCTGGCCACAGCCAGCTTCCAGGAAAGGATGTATATAAGGGCACTTGTTCTCTCTCTTCCAGCTGTCACTGGAGCCAATGTGGCTTTCCCCAGGCCATCTTTTTAAATAATGAGAAAGATGACTTTGGATTCCTGAAGAAATTCACCATGAGTAACCAGGAGAAAGATATCCCACCTCAGTAGCTGCCTATAAAGTCACATCTATTTCCAAAAACTTCTCCATCACAATGCCTAGTCTAGTGTGCTTTGTTTGTTCATGTAAGCTCCATGGTGAGAAGTATTTGTCTCATTCACCACTTAGTTCACACACAGTAGATATGTGATAATTTCTTATGAATGAATGAATGAATGAATGAGTAAATGTGGGGTAGGGTTACCACCCTTCTTTGGCAGTGTGAAAACCTCCAAGTGGACCAAACCCATAGCCCCGCATCCTTCATTATCTGGGTAGCTTGAACCAAAAGTCCCAGCAAGTGGTCTGAGAACAAAGTTAGCCATCAGGGTTACTTAACCTGTAGAATGCCTGTCTGTGCACTGCTTTATAGATAAAACTGAATTATTTATGAAAAAAATTGGGGAGTTTCACACAAAAATGCTCTTGATTTCTGACTTCTTTTAGAAAATGACAAGACCTGATAGCCTGGGCCTATGTTTATAGATGAAAAAAATTAGACTTTTACCTATTCTTCCCCCCAAGTACAAGTAAAAGCCCTGGACAAGATACACAAACACAGGAAGACTCTAAGTTGGAGACAAGGTAGACTGGTTTGGGAGCTCAGGATCTGAGAAATGACATGGTGGTGAATCTTGGGTTTCTTTTTGCCTCATAAATCCCAAACTGGGACCTGAAGAATCCTGCAACTTAGAAATGCTGACAGGTACAGCAAAAAACCAACAAGACTCCAAGCAAAAGGTTTGCTCTCTCTAGCCAAAGGACCAGCACAGGAGTAGCCTACCAAGACAGATAAATTTCAGATAACTGCCACTCTATTCAGACAAGCACTACATTAAAAAAAAAAAAAATGTGGCCTCACCTCTACCTATGCCACAAAAGGTTGAGTTGGGATCCTAGACCTCCACCCTCATGAGGCTGTAATGAGGTATACCCCAATATCTTGGCCAAAGTGGTATCAGAGAAGATCAAGCAGGCAGCTGGGACTTTCATCCCAGTAGCCCACTACAAGGATCCTCCTAAAGTGTCAGTGAATACCATGTAGGGAGCCTGGCTGTCCACCCTCACCTGACAGTAATGGGGAACCCTTTACCCTCCCCATGAGGGTGGTGTCAAAAGAGGCCTAGGCGAGAGTCAGGACTTTCATCACTGTCCAGCTGTAATGAGGCCATCTCCACTGCAGTGTCACTGGAGACCACGTGGGAAGCTGAAATTCCCACGCCCCAACCATCAGTAATGAGGAGGCCCCCCACTCAGATGTCATTAAAAGCCATGTACAGAACTTGGACTTCCACCTCTGGTTGGCAGTAAAGGGGTAGTACTGCCCCATCCCCTATTGGAACAGTGTCAGAAAAGTCAATTAAAACAGAAGGTTTAAATAAGATCCAGAGTCTCAGAGAATAATATAAAATTTTGCAAGTTTCAGTAGAAAATCACTCATTATACCAAAATCCAGGAAGATTTTAAACTGAACAAACAGACAATCAATAAATGACATTGATGGGATAACAGACATATGAAAATTATGTGACAAAGATTTTAAAGTAGTCATGATAAAAATGCTTGAATGTTCAATTGTGAACATGCTTGATTCAAAATAAAATATAAAGCCTAGCAAGGAATTAAAACACTCAGCAAAGAAAGAGAAGATATAAAGAAGAACCAAATGGAAACTTCAGAATGGAAAAACACAATAAATTAAATAAAAAGCTCAGAGGATGGGCTCATCAGCAAAATGGAGGAAAGGATCAGTGCATTAGAAAAGAGAGAAATAGAAATACCCAAGCTGAGCAAGAAAGAGAAAATAGACTAGAAGAAAGGAAGGAAGGAAAGAAGGAAGGAAGAGAGGAAGGAAAGAAGGAAAAGGAAAGGAAGGAAGAAAGGAAGACAGGAGGGAAGGAAGGAAGGAGGGAAGGAAGGAAGGAGGGAAGGAAGGAAGGAAGGAAGGAAGGAAGGAAGGAAGGAAGGAAGAAAGAAAGAGAGAAAGAAGCTTCTGGGACCTGCAGGACTGTAACAAAAGATTGAAAGATTAATATTTATGTCATTAGAGTCCGAGAAGGAGAAGAAAAAAAAAGAGCAGTGCTGAAAAAAAAAAAAAAAGTACTCGAAGAAACAATGGCTGAAAACTCCCCTTTTTGACAAGAGACACAAACCGATAGATTCAAGAAGTCTAGTGAATATCAAACAGGATACAGTTAAAGAAGTCCAAGGCAAGGTGACATAATTAAACTTCTGAAAATAAAAGACATAGAAAAAAAAACAATGAAAGCAGCTAGAACAACACATCACCTATAAGGGAAAAGCAGTTAGAGTGACAGTAGATTTCTAATCAGAAACCAAGGAAGTTAAAAGGAATTCTTTTTAAGAAAAGAACTGTCAACCCAGAATTGTATATCCAGAAAAAAATATGCTTCAGGAGTGAAGGGGAAGGCAAGACATTCTCAGATGAAAGAAAACTAAGAGAATTTGTCACCAGAAAACCTATTCTCCAGTAATGGTTAAAGGAAGTTTTTGAAATAAAAAAGAAACTGTAAAAGAGGAAACTTTGGAACAGCGGGAAAAAAGAATATGATAAGCAAAAATATGGATAGATACAATAGTCCTTCCTTCCCCTTTTGAGTTTTCTAAATTACATTTGACAGTTGAAGCAAAAGTTATAACACAGTCTGATATGGCTCTAAATGTATATAAAAGAAATATTTAATACAATCACACACAGGGAGGCTAAAGGGAATAAAAAGAGGTAAGGTTTCTCTATATCATTTGAACTAACAAAATAGTGACAGTAGTGGATTCTGATAAGTTATGTACATACACTAGCGAGAACAACCCTTAAAAAAGCTATACAAAAAGATACACTTTAAAACACTATAGATCAATCAAAATGAATTCTGACCAAAGGCAGGGGAGAAAAAGAAAGATAGTTTAAAAGGAGAGACCACAATAGCAACAGAGATTTTTTTTTTAAAAAAAGCAGAGAAAACATACAAAAATAAAAAAAATAAATGGCAGACTTAAACCCTAACATATCAATAACTACATTAAATGTAAATGATCTAAGTATATCAATTGAAAGACAGAGACTGGTAAAAGTTTAAATCCAATATACCGTCTATAAGAAACTAATTTCAAATAAAATCATAGAGGTAGAGTGAAAGTAAAAGATGGAAAAAGATATATCATGTAAGAATTAATCAAAGGAAAGCAGAGTAGCTATCTTAATATCAGATAAAGTAAACCTAAGAGCAATAAAAAAAATTCCTGGAGACAGAGACTGACAATATATAATAATTAAAAAGTCAACCCACCAAGAAGACATAGCAATCCTAAATGTGTATGCAGCTGCAAGATATGTGGAACGAAAACTAAGAGAAAAAAAGACAAGTTAATAATTATAGTTGAATACTTCAACAGCCTCCTTCAATAATTGATAGAACTGGACAGAAAAGCAGTTAGGATATGAAAAAAATTAACAACACTATCCACCAGCAGAAACTAATTGACATCTTTAGAACATTTAACCCAACAATAGCAAAATGGAAATTATTTTCAAGTGCCCACAGAATATATACTGACTGAGATAGATCCTGGACCATAAAACAAGCCTCAGAAAAAAAAAAAAAAAGTTAAAAAAACTGAAACCATACAAAGTATGCTCTCTGACCACAAAGGAACCAAAATAGAAATCAACAGCAGAAAGAAAACAGACAAGTCTCCGAACATTTGGAAACTTAGCAACACAGTTCTAAATAACTATGGCTCCAAGAGGAAGTCTCAATGAAAATAAAACTAATACATTGAACTACATAAAAATACACCACATTAAAATTTGTAGGACACAGTTAAGGCAGTGCTGAGAAGGAGATTTATAGCATTAAATGCCTACATTAGAAAAGAGAAAACATCTCAAATCAATAATTTAAGTCCCCACCTCAAAAGACTAAATAACAAAGCCAAACAAGTGGAATGAAATAAGTAATAAAAATAGAAACAAAAATGGGGCGCCTGGGTGGCGCAGTCAGTTAAGCGTCCGACTTCAGCCAGGTCACGATCTTGCGGTCCGTGAGTTCGAGCCCCGCGTCGGCTCTGGGCTGATGGCTCAGAGTCTGGAGCCTGTTTCCGATTCTGTGTCTCCCTCTCTCTCTGCCCTCCCCTCGTTCATGCTCTGTCTCTCTCTGTCCCAAAAATAAATAAACGTTGAAAAAAAATTAAAAAAAAAATAGAAACAAAAATCAATGAAATAAGAAATATAAAAACAATAGTGAAAGAAATCAATTAAATGAGTTGGTTCTTCAAAAAGATCAATAAATTTAACAAACCTTTACCAAGTATGCCAAAAGCAAAAAGAGAGGAGACATAAATTACCAGTATTGTGATTGAACTGTGTATCATCACAGACCCTTATAGACATTGAAAGGATGGTAACAGAATACTAAAAACAACTCTACACACATACATCTGCAACTAATATGAAATGGACCAATTCCTTGAGAAATACAACCACACAACCTACCTCTACTTAACCCTAGATGAAACTGATAATTTGAATTGTCTTATAGCTATTAAGGAAATTTCACTTATCATTTTAAAACTCACACCAAAAAGTTTTCACTGGATGATTCTACCAAATGTTTATAAAAAAAATAATGACAATACTACAAAGTCTCTTTGAGAAAACAGAAAAGGAGGGAACATTTCCCAATTCATTTTATAAAGCTAGTATCACCCTGATTAAAAAAAAAAAAACAGATAATGACAATACAAAGAAAATGACAGACTAATATTGCTCATGAATGTGAATGAAAAAAGCCTGAGTAAATTATTAGCAAGTCAAATGCAGGAACCTATAAATAAAATTATACACTATGACTAAACAGGATTTAAGGAAGCAAGGTTGGTTCAATATATGAAAATCAATCAATCCATCACCATATAAAAAAAGAAGAAAAAAGATATATTCGTATAAATTGATACTGGAACAAAAGAATTTAAGAAAATCAATACCTATTCTTTTTTTTTTTTAACAACAATTCTTGATTAAAAAAAAAAAAACTCTCAGAAACCTTGAAACAGAAAACTACTTCAACTAGCTAAAACTCTACAGGTTACATTCATTATGCTTATTGGTGAAATGCTGAATCCTTTTTCCTAAATCAGGAATAAGGCAAAAAAATCTTCTCTCCTTTCTATTCAGTGCAGTAAGACAATAAAAGGAAATAAAATGGTTTCTAATTGCAGACTGCACGATTATCTGTAGGAGTCCAGCAAGGTTGGAGGATATACACATAAAAACATAAACATAAAAGGACAACTATATGTCTCTATAGCCGAAATGAACACATGAACAACAAAATTAAACACACAATACCACTTACAGTCACCAAAAATGAAATGTTTGGGTCTAAATCTAACAAAGCATGTGCAGGATTTTTATGCTAAGACTAAACAACATTGATGCAGGAAATAAAACTGAAACAAATGAAGAGACACAGCATGTTCACAGATTGGGAGACTCAACATGGTAAAAATGTCAATTCTCCCCAGATTGATAAATAAGTTTAATTCAATTCCTGTTGAAATCTCAGGAGGATTTTTTTGTAGATGTAGACAAGATTATTCTAAAATTTATAGGAAACATAAAAGAAACTAGAATGGTTTATACAATTTTGAAAAAAGAAAAGTAAACTGGGAGTCATTCATTTATTTACCTGTTAAGACTTAAATACTTGCAATAATCCAGACCGTGTAGTTCTGATGCAGTAGACATATAGATTAATGGAACAGTGAAGAGAACCCAGGAATAGACACATACAAATATGCCCAACTGACTTTTCTTGGCAAAGGTGCAGGAGCAATTCAATAGAGGAAAGATACACTTCATGAATTTGCATGTCATCTAAACAGGTACAAAGAGATGGAGATCACCCCATGCATATTTTCAGATCACAATGAAACTTGAAATCAACCATAAGAAAAAATTTGGAAAGCCTTCAAATACATGGAGATTAAAGAACATCCTAATAAAGAATGAATGGGTTAACCAGGAAATTAAATAAGAAATTTAAAAAACACATGGAAGCAAATAAAAATAAAAACACAGCAGCCCAAACCCTTTGGGATGCAGCAAAGGCAATCTTGAGAGGAAAGTACATTACAATGGAGGAAAGATACACTTTTAAACAACAAATGGTATGCAACTGAATATCAATCGGCAAAACAAAAAAAAAAAAAAAAAAGGAAGGAGGAGGAGGAGGAAAAAGAAAGAAATCTCAACCTAATATAATCTTATACAAAAATTAACTCAAAATGGATTATTTACTTAAATATAAAATGTAAAACTACAAAACTTTTAGAGAAACACATTAGAGACACTTTAAAATCTAAGGCAAGGCAAAAAGTCCTGAAACTGTACACCAAAAATTCAATCCATAGAAAGATAAACTAGACTTCACCAAAATTTTAAACTTTCGCCTTGAGAAATACCATGCTAAAAGGATGAAAAACAAGTTATACAATGGGAGAAAATATTTACAAACCAGGGATCTGACAAGGAACGAGTATTTAGAATATGTAAAGAGCTCCCAAAACTCAATAGTAAAAACACAAACAATCCAATTATAAAGTGGGCAAAAGACATAAGGAAACAATTCATGGGATATGATATACACATGACAAATGGACACATAAAAAGATATCTAACATCATTAGCTACTAGAGAAATGCAAATTAGAACCACAATGAGATAATGCTACATAGTTAATTGAGTGACTATAATAAAATATAGGGATAGCATCAAATGCTGGTAGGAATGCAGAGAAACTTAATCACTCATACATTGCTGATGGGAAAGTAAAATGGTACAGCCACTCTGGAAAACAACTTAGCAGTTTCTTAAAAAACAAAACACTGCAACCATCATCCTACCCTACAATTTTACTCCTTGACATTTTTTTCCAGGGAAGTGAATACTTACATTCACCTAAAAAGAAATGGAAAAACATTCCATGCTCATGGACTGATAGACTACATATTGTTAAAGTGTCAATACTACTCAAAGCAATCTACACATTCAATGCAATCCCAATCAAAATTGCACCAGCATTCTTCTCGAAGCTAGAATAAGCAATCCTAAAATTTGTATGGAATCGCAAAAGGCCCAGAATAGCCAAAGTAATATTGAAGAAGAAAACCAAAGCGGGAGGCATCACCATCGCAGACTTTAGCCTCTACTACAAAGCTGTAATCAGCAAGACATCATGGTATTGGCACAAAAACAGACACATAGACCAATGGAAGAGAATAGAGAATCTAGAATTGGACTCACAAATGTATGGCCAACCAATCTTTGACAAAGCAGGAAGGAATATCCAATGGAAAAAACACAGTCTTTTAAACAAATAGTGCTGGGAGAACTGGACAGCAACATGCAGAAGAATGGAACTAGACCACTTTTTTACACCATTCACAAAAATAAACTCAAAATGGATGAAGGACCTGAATGTGAGACAGAAAACCATCAAAACCCTAGAGGAGAAAGCAGGAAAAGACCTCTTTGACCTCAGCTGCAGCAATTTCTTACTCGACACATCTCCAAAGGCAAGGGAATTAAAAGCAAAAAGGAACTATTGGGACCTCATCACGATAAAAAGTGTCTGCACTGTAAAGGAAACAATCAACAAAACTAAAAGGAAACTGAAGGAATGGGAAAAGATATTTGCAAATGACATATCAGATAAAGGGCTAGTATCCGAAATCTATAAAGAACTCACCAAACTCACCACCCAAAAAACAAATAATCCAGTGAAGAAATGGGAAGAAGACATGAATAGACACTTTTCCAAAGACATCCAGGTGGCCAACAGACACATGAAAAGATGCTCAACATCACTCCTCATCAGGGAAATACAAATCAAAACCACACTGAGATACCACCTCACGCTGGTCAGAGTGGCTAAAATGAACAAATCAGGAGACTATAGATGCTGGTGAAGATGTGTAGAAACGGGAACTCTCTCGCACTGTTGGTGGGAATGCAAACTGGTACAGCTGCTCTGGGAAACAGTGTGGAGGTTCCTCAAAAAATTAAAAATAGATCTACCCTATGACCCAGCAATAGCACTGCTAGGAATTTACCTAAGGGATACAGGAATGCTGATGCATAGAGGCACTTGTACCCCAATGTTTATAGCAGCACTTTCAACAATAGCCAAACTATGGAAAGAGCCTAAATGTCCATCAACTGATGAATGGATAAAGATATGGTTTATATATACAATGGAATACTACTTGGCAATGAGAAAGAATGAAATCTCACCATTTGTAGCAACATGGATGGAACTCGAGGGTATTATGCTAAGTGAAATAAGTCAGGCAGAGAAAGGCAGATACTGTATGTTTTCACTCATATGTGGATCCTGAGAAACTTAACAGAAGACCAGGGGGGAGGGGAAGGGGGAAAAAGTTACAGAGAGGGAGGGAGGCAGACCATAAGACTCTTAAATACTGAGAACGAACTGAGGGTTGATGGGGGGTGGGGGAGAGGGGAAACTGGGTAATGGGCAGTGAGGAAGGCGCCTGTTGGGATGAGCACTAGGTGTAGTATGGAAACCAATTTGACAATAAATTATATTTAATATAAAAAAGCCTGTATACAAATAGTTACAGCAGCTTTGTTCATAATAACTAAAAACTGGAAACAACCCAGACGTCCTTCAGTGGATGAATGGTTAAACAAACGGTGGTACATTTATACTGTGGAACACTGCTCAGCAATAAAAAGGATAGACAGGTAACAACCTGGATGCATTTCCAGAGAACAGTGCTGAGTGACAAAAGTGCTAATTCTAGAAGGTTGCTTACTGGATGATTCCATTTATATGACATACTGGAAATGACCAAATTATTCAAAGGGGGAACAGATTAATGGTTGCCAGGAAGTTAAGGAGGGAGTGGGTGGGAGGAAAGTAGGTAAGACTATAAAAGGGTAACAAAAAGGATCCTTGTGGTGATGGAAATGTTCTGTATCTTAACTATCAATGTCAATGTCATGGTTGCGATGTACAATGGCTTTTCATGGTGTTATGACTGGAGGAGACTGGGTAAAGAGTACACAGGGTCTTTCCATGTTATTTCTTATAATGTATGTAAAACACAATAAATTGAAAATAATGTGATTTTTAAAATTTTTTTTTTCAACGTTTTTTATTTATTTTTGGGACAGAGAGAGACAGAGCATGAACGGGGGAGGGGCAGAGAGAGCGGGGGACACAGAATCGGAAACAGCCTCCAGGCTCTGAGCCATCAGCCCAGAGCCCGACACGGGGCTCGAACTCACGGACCGCGAGATCGTGACCTGGCTGAAGTCGGACGCTTAACCGACTGTGCCACCCAGGCGCCCCGAAAATAATGTGATTTTTAAACAACTTTTTAAAAATTATTTTTTAATGTTTTTTGTTTTGTTTTGTTTTGTTTTGTTTTGTTTTTGAGAGACAAACAGAGACAGAGCATGACTGGGGGAGGAGCAGATAGAGAGGGAGACACAGAATCTGAAGCAGGCTCCAGGTTCTGCGCTGTCGGCACAGAGCCTGACGTGGAGCTCGAAGCCACAAACTGTGAGATCATGACCTGAGCCAAAGCCAGATGCAAACCAACTGAGCCACCCAGTCGCCCCCCCCAAAAAAATCAACCTTCTTAAAATAAATTAGCCAGCACTGACTAGCAGCTGCCTCTTTCCTTAGGTAAGGAAACTTTTCCACTACCACAAAGAATCTCTCTGGATTGCCACAGTCCCCTCGGGTCCAGATCTCTGTACACCAGTCATCTTCCTTCACTGGCTACATTGAGTGTGGGAGTAGTGATCTGGGAAACATACTAGCTGGGGTGGCTTTGCTCCCAATTACATCAGAGGGCCACCAGGAGTCAGTTTTAGCCCCCGCAGTGTGCAATGTGGGCACCATGATGAGACTTCCCTGAACACCAGCGTCTTCCTTCCCTACCCCCATGCTGTGAGCAGTAGGTTGGAAGCCCACTCAATCCTTTCAACTCAAATTAGCAAATATTTACTAAGAGCCTCTAAGCTAGGTTGTATGCCAAGACATAAGTATAAACAAACTCGCTCTGGTAGGAGGAACAGATAATTCAATAGATTGATTAAAAGTACTGCAGAACTCAGCTGAGGCCAGGAGCAAATATGTCAAAAGCAGTAAGAGAAGGTGATAGGTTAGCTTAAGCACATAATATGATATCAATCTGTCTTTCATTCATTGCACCAATTTTAATTGAACACCTACTCAGTGCTAGGTGCTAAGGGACACAAAATGGATTCAGACTCTGCTTGTCAGTTGAAGCCCAGTGTGGCAAGTCCCGTGGCCGAGGGAGAACTCATCATGGGAACCATGAGGATGCCACTTAGAAGAGTCTCCTTTACATGCTGTCAGTGGAGGAGTCCTGGTGGGGTGGACGTGATCCTGATAAGGGGCATGTGGAATTATAAAGCCCCTCTAGCCACTCCCCTGCTATCTGGCTATTCACTCTGGCTTGCAATTGGCTCAGGCCCCTCTCTGTAAATGAGGTTCACACTCATTTAGAGTGATGCCTGATGGACTGTGTGTGGGGATGACAGGAGAGGTGAATGGAGAGGGCCTGTGAAACCATGTAGCTGGCAGCAGTGTCTTTCCTTGTGAGAGGAAATAAAGTGCTACAAAAGAAGGAACTGAGACAAGGGCAGAGTCAGCAGGGGTTACCTAAGTGGAATATCACTTATAGCATAACTCAGTCTGGTATGTGAACCCATCCCTTAGATATCCTGGGAGTACCCATCCATCTCTGGAAAGGGAAGAGTTTACGGTAAAACAGAAAGAATTGTAGCATTGGGAGTCCAAACAACATTTCTGGGAAGCCCTGAACAAGAGTTGGCCTGAAGAGGAAAAAGGCCATTTTCTCCTGGGCTGGGAGGGAGGTGATGAAGGGGAGTGCCACATGGGCTGACCCGGGGCCTCTCATTATCATGGTGGACATGGAAGGAAAACATCACAGCAGCAAGCATCTGGAGGTGGGCAGTGATGGAGTGCCCAGTGGCAGAGGCTGAGATAGAAAGCACCCCAAATGGTATGGCCAGCCCACCACCTGTGAGGCAGAGCGGCACAGATGGCCTAAGTGCTAACGTGACAGACAACTGGGAACAGCACCAAGGTGGGTGGTCTAAGGGCAGGCCTCAGTGAGTGTTACATCTGTTATCCCACCTCTTTAGGGACTCTGAGAGAGAGGTACACAAAAAGAGAAAGGGTCAAGGGGTGCTCTTTGTGCAGTGGACTTAGGGACAAAGAGCATAAAGCTTTACCCTTGCAATCCACAGCCTGATAGAGCCAGGAGAAGGGCTTTGCTAATGTTCCCACACTTCTGAAATCTGTGGGGTTTCTTCCTTGCCCTTCAAATTTTGCTATTAGTATCGTTAATGTGCAGAAATACCTCCTGCCTCACTGGGATTTACCTTTGCACTAAAGAAAAAGAGGAAGGAAGGAAGGAAGGAAGGAAGGAAGGAAGGAAGGAAGGAAGGAAGGAAGGAAGGAAGGAAGGAAGAAATGACGGATAACACAGAATATTGTGTTTTAATGAAGTCCATGGCCACCCAAGCCAACCATTACAGACGATGTCATTTACCATGGCACTCAGCTGGAACTTAGATAAATAATAATAATTTTTAAAGTTTGTAGATCATATTGAACTTGGCTTAATAGGCCCTCTCTCCAAACCTCTGAAAGGATGGCTCATAAAAAAGTAATTAGTTTATATAGACTGTCAAGGTTCATGGGGGACAGCTGGCCTTTGATGCCTCATCTGTGATTACAGGCAGCTACAAGATAATAAAATCGAGCTCTGAATTCACGCCAAGGTATTCAGTGATCTCACGCTGGACACGATGCCAAGCAGAACGAACTGTAAATGCCTGCTCTACTCCTATTCTTTGCTTTGGAATCTCTAACAAGTCTAAGACATTTAGGACTTGCATTCATAGGCCCCAAATTCCTATTAAAGTAAAACCATTGACCTTACGAATTCATGTTCATAATTAATATTTGTGATGGGCTCTGATTCCAGGCCTATTCAATATGGCCACTGTTGTAAGCTGTGGAAATGGCTTCTGGAGAAGGGATTTGAATCAGTATTAACTTGTCTAAGCTTGGCTATTAAACAGTCCAATTACTGACAGTTGGAGCTGGTTTTCAATCATCATTGATTTCCCTGTGATGATCACCAGCTACTGCTTTTTATGAGGATTTCTTCAATGTTTTCAAATTCCCTGCTCGTTCTTCTCTATGCTGCCCACTTACCTGAGCATTCTTGGGTTCATTTTTCTCCCCTAGCTCATACAATGCCCCTTCCCTCAATACAGAAAACCATATTAACAGGTGGTTTTCATTTGGCCTCTTTGCTTTCCAGGGACAAAGAGGCAGAGTCATCTCAGCAGAAAGTGGAGATACAAGTGCAGCAATGAAAATAATCTCATGGAAATCCAAGATCACCTGGACACCAGAACCACTTAAGAATGGAAGCCATGGTTCCAAGAGCAACCACTTAGACCCTTCCCTCCAGGCACATCTGTTTCTCCCTAGGACCAGCTGCTTCGCCTCAGTTGGCTGACCAAGGGCTTGCCTCAGTCTACTGACCAAATCATGATTTGCACATATCACAGAAGCTTCATTCATAATCCTTGCTCTCCCACATGGTCCCTTAGCACTCAAAGAGGAAGCCAATTGGCCTGTGTGACCTCTTCTATCCAGGTAGCAATCACAGGCTGTAACTAGTTTATTCATTGGCTGGCCTGAGCTATGTGCCCACTTCAGGTCCAATCCCAGTCGGGGAGAGGGTCTGGGTCAAGTGGCCTAGAATTTGGCCATGAGGGGCAGTGAGTGAGAAAGCACCATAAACATGTTTGCATCACATCTGCCAATAAGGCTATAGATTGAGAGTCACTGATTCCCCAGGATGTGTTTGGGCTTGGAGCTTTGATGACTATGTCTTATGAATTGTTTCTCCAATAGAAATAAAGGTATGTTTTTTGTTTCATTTTTTTCCCCTGATTTATTGTATGCGGAGCCCTGGCTTTGGAGTTAAGTTTGACCCACTGTCTTTTGCTAATGTTGGACAGAATCAGGGACACTAATGAGGAGATGAATGAAGCTAGAAGTGTCCCCAAGGACTGAGGCCAGGACCCTGTGCCCACTCCTGCTGAGTCCACTAGCTTGGGATGGAGCAGAACCAAATGATGATGATAGGGAACAATGGTTAACAGGGAACTGTAGAGAAGGGTAGCCTGGGAGCCACTCCTAGGGAACAGAATCACCCTCAAAATGGAGGGACCTGGCAACATTTTTCCAGAAGGATACAGGATTGCTAGAGATCAGCCCAGTGATTGCTGTGTGCTTCCCATTCTTCTTCTCTTTGAATGGGAGGTTGTTGAGGTTTCCCTTCCCTGAAAATTGGGGTGGGGGTGGGGAGATAACTTATCCTTTTAGCTAACAGATTTCTGGACCAAGAGACCTGCATCCAGACCTGAGGAAGATCACAAAATCTTGGCCTCAAAGCCAGATGCCATGATAGGATGCACTTTTGAGGATCCTAAAATAAAGTGAGCATATTTTCTATGAGAAAGGGGTGTGAATAGTTGTGGCCTAAGGGCAGGCTGTGATGGAAGGACCACACTGATGACCCTACTTGTCACCCCTCTTTGCCATTGGCAGTCTGCTATGACGCTGACTCTGGGCTTGGCCATATGATTTGCTTAGCCAGCGGGACAGTAACAAACCTGTCCCAAGTAGCTTGCCAGGTAGTTGCCAAATCTTGCACAACTATGTGCTCTTTATGCTCTATATACTCAGGCTGGTCTGCCATCATGCTTGGGCCAGCATTCCAGAAGAATACATGGGGAAGAACAGTGTCATCCAGTCAAGGCCACTCTAGACAAGCCAGCCTACAGCCTACCCACCAGCCCACAAGTACCTGGACAAGCCCAGCTGGGACCAGCTGAGCCTGGCTCACGTTAGCAGAGCTGTCCAACAACTACCCCAAAACTTGGGATCATCTTTCTTGAGAAAGAATTAATGGCTGATTTTTAATGCTCCTACATTTTGGGGTGGTTGTTGCACAGCAATACCTTAGCTGAAGACACCTGGTTAAAATTACAATTTTATCATCACTACTGTGTTCTGAGCAAATTACAGAATCTGGTTTAGCTTTAGTCTCTCCTTCTGTAAAAAAGAAACAATGATAGTGCTTCCTTCAGAGGACTGTTGTAAAAGTTAAATGATACAGTATGTGTGTATCTAGTACATATGATAAACTACCTAGTACAGTGCCTGGCATGTAGTCAGTGCTTGATAAATGTCAGTTAATTTCCAGTGCTGTTGCCTGCAAGTTGCTTTTTGTACAAGGATGTACGACTGAGGGGACAAGTAGGGGCTGAAATCTGCCTCTTTCTCCGTTTGCCAAGTCATGTGCTCTAGTGTGGGACAGTGTCCATATGTAATAAAGAGCACCTGTTTCTAATTTTCACAGTTACCATATGGGCTGGCACCAGTCCTGCTATTCTTATTGATTTCATTGTCCACTTTTCATCCTGTTTTAGTATAATACTGCCATTAGCTCCAAATCCCAGAAGACTTGAGATTCTTACCTTCAAGGGCTTTTCTCAAGCAACCTAGTGCCAGTACTCAAGCTTTCTATCCTAGAACTCCACATCCTTCCTGTTGGGGTGACCAACTCACTCCAGTTTACCCAGAACTTCTTGGTTATAGCAATGAAAGTCCCATGTCCTAGGAATATGGTTTGAATCCCTAAATGTCCCTCACTTTTCAGCCTAAATTATGGAAAATGACCCACAAGTAATCACTAATTCTCCCTTAAACATTAGTTTGAACTGGAGTGGGACCCCTGCAGTAAGCATTTATCTGGGACTCCCACACTCTTCTTTTTCCTTGCCTGGCCAGCCCTTGCTCATGCCTTCCTTCCTCTGTACTTTGGCTCCTAGTCCCTCCTCCAGCCATCCTGACACAGTGTCCCCTCAGCACCTGCCTCTGACCACTAAGCATGAGAAGAGGTTATGTGACTGCGCTCATCAGGGACTCAGGTGCAGAAGAACCCTGAGCAACTAGGCTCCTATGGAGACGCCTGGGACTCCAGGATTAAGCATGGATCATAATGGAGAAGAGGTGAACAGTACAATTTTCCAGATGAGATGGGCCATCCTAGAATGAGTTGCCATGAAGCAAAAATATACACAGCCTTCAGCATGAGAGAAGTGAAAACAACAACAACAAAAGGCCCAGTGACTGGCGATATACAGACAGAGAGCTTTAGGGACACTGAGATAAAGTCTGGGGCGGGCAAAGAGGATAATTAACAAGAAAGAAAATTCAGGGCAAAGACCCCAAACGCATGGGCAGCAGAGAATCTGGGAAGCTCCTTTTTCTCCCTCCAGCAGAACAGTTCCACCATAGAAAGGGACTACCGACCTCCTCTGTGGCAGGAAAGATGTTCACTTCTCTACTCAGCAAGGCCAGAGCTTTGTGTCCCAGGCCCTGGGAACCCGAGGGTTATATATGGAAGGCCCTGTCCAGTGATGAGATCTGCCTCCAGAGCTTCCTGGCCATCAGCAGATAGGAGGGAGGGGTAAAAAGTGTGAAAGGGAAACACCAGAGTGAATGCACTGCTCATGGAGGGGTAACCAAGAAAAAGACCCAAATATGCCCCCATCACTGTCAAGGCTGGAAGCTGAGAAACTGGCTGAAAAGAGAGCACCAAGAACAGAGCTAACTCAATACTTTAGTTCCAGGGTGAATGATATGCCAGGTCTTCTTCTCTCCCAGTGTGCCTGGTAGACCCCTCTGCCACCAACAGGACCGGGCCCACGGGTGTGGTCCAACAGGCCTTGCTGCTCCTGGGGACTACAAATGGATGCTGTCATGGTGGTCCTCCCCAGAGCATCCACTTGACCCGGTCTTCTGGCTTATTTGCTGGTTGATGTGCCCTCACCCTGCAAGTTTTTCCCAGCTTTAAAGCAACTTCTGTACTGTCCTGATGAGTTCTCAAATCACACCTTGCCTAAAACTGGAAACCCTTAGATGACAGTCACTATGGTGAGGGAGAGGGTTCATTACAAGGATAGAGGCTCCGCCACAGGCTGTGGACAGGTGTGGGAGCCAGTCCAGTTTCTACTCCCCTGTTTATCCGGAAACACACCATATGCTCGAAAATTGGGCGATCACCGATCATATCGGCAAAAACATCTGACAACACAATCTCAATCTGTCACTGAAAATAGAACACATCTGTTTTTTTACCGTCTATGAACTAAACCATAAACATGAAATCCTGACTCCTATGTTTATATAAGAAAGGTATTTCTACAAAGTTGCCCATGGCAATGTTATTTTTAATTGGAAAAACACTGTAAACAACCTAAATGTACAAAAATAAGAGAACGGTTAAATAAACCACGAGAGGGATCTATGAAGTATAATTTTGTACTCTACTCTTCAGTAATATTTTAAAATATATTTTAGTCAGCTTGGAAAAGGTCTATGAAAGATGAAAACACAAAGACTCTGAACCAAGTAAACTATGATCCAAATTAATCAGAACTGTGTATTAATATATGAACAGGAAAAGGTCTGGCAGGGTCTTAGGAGTGTAGGTTAATTTTGTTTTATTCTTTATTCTTTTTAGTAATTGTCACATGTACTCGAATTAACAGACGTTGATCCATGTCTTTCTGGTCCTGTCTATTCTTTTTTTTAAATGTTTATTTATTTTTGAGAGAGAGAGAGTGTCAGAGTGTGAGCAGGGAAGGGGCAGAGAGAGAGACACACACAGAATCCGAAGCAGGCTTCAGGCTCTGAGCTGTCAGCACAGAGGCCAACAGGGGGCTTGAACTCACGAACTATGAGATCATGACCTGAGACAAAGTCAGACGTTTAACTGACTGAGCCACCCAGGCGCCCCTGGTACTATTTATTCTTGATTCCAACTCTGTTAGATCCGGGGCAGTTACCCAGATTGTGGATTCCAGAGAATCCACAGTTCTCTGCAAGGACTGCCAGACTGGCTTCTGGCTGAGGCCAAGTAAATGCTCAGAGACCAGGGTGGGACACCAGGGGGCACCCTGCCTCTGGCCCACAAGAATGACCCCCCCCCCCCCCCCCCCCCCCGCACAAACCACCTAGAACACAATCACCATCTACTGTGAGGCTGATGTAGGTGGCTCCTTGGCTGCCAGGGTCAGCCCTCAGAGACCCTGTGGCAGGGAAGGGCACTGAAGATGGTGGGTAGCCCTGAAGTGGCTGGGTGAGGAATGAAGCTCAGAGGTGGTCATTCCATGGCATCCCATGTGGCACTCAGTCCTGGACCTCTTTCATGGTTTTTTGTTTTTTGGTTGTTTTTGCCATTGCCATGAACTACCTACTTATTTATTTACATTTTTCTTTAAATTGGGGTTTAAAAACACCCAAATGACTCTATTTTTAAAAATAAGCCCCCAAAACTGAAAAGCCAGCAATACTTGTCTCAAAAAAAAAAAAAAAGTAAGAAAAAGAAAAAAAGAAAAAGGAACTTAAATAAAACACGACAGAATGCTATTAACATTCTACCTCAACAGTGTGGCCTATGGAATGCTCTGAGAAAGAGCTTGTGCCTTCTTTGTCAGAGAGAGGGATTAGCAAATGCTGGAGAGGTGCTGAGCCTCGCCAACTGCCTTTCTCCTTGACATCATCAGAGAGATTGAAAAAGAACTTCAAAGGGAACAACCCGCAACGGTAGGCCGCATTCCTTAACGCTATGTCCGGGTACCATGTCAATCTTCGACTGCCAATGAGACATGTATCCACCACTGGACAATGGGCAGAGGGGAAAGAAGGCAGGACTTGGAGTCTGAGCATCTGGGATTGAGTGATAGGGCCGAGCCATCCTCAGCAAGGTAGCCCTGAATAGTTACTTAATGTTTTTTCAAGTTTCAATGTCCTCATTGGCAAGACAGAATCACGACAGCTGACCTTCTTGTTCCACAGAGTTGGTGTGAGGCTTGGATATAATTTTGTGTGTGCTGTGGCTGGCACATGTGTGTGTGTGTGTGTGTATTTGTGTGTGTGTGTGTTTGTGTGTGTGTGTGTGTGTGTACGTCTCTAATAAAAGAGCATATGGTCTGCAATAATCCAAACGTGTATCTTGCAACTAATGGATTACTCCACAGGGATAGAATGCAGGTGCAATGCGAGGAAATACATTCCCACCAACGATTTACAGAGTTCTGCACAATTCACAAACTACTTTCACTACATTATTTAACTGATTGTCCCGACACTGCCACATAACCAGTCCAGGAAACCTAGCTGGATGGGTGACTGTATTAAGCCTTTAAAACAAACTCCAAACTCACTTTTCTCCTCCCTTTAATATCATTATCATCGATTATAATTCCATCATCGTAATCAGCCTAAAATAAATAAAACGTTGTGGCTTATTGGTGACACTAAGAATTATACCTACTTTGATTACTCTCATTATTATCATTGCTAGGATTATCAGAACTGTGGCATACTGGACCTCTACTGGCTGCCAGGGAGTGCGCTAGGCACAGGACATTAGTATTTTATTTAATCCACATTAACCCAGATGTAGATACTGTGTTTACCCTCATTTTAATTATGAGAGAACTGCCCCTCAGAGGAGTTCAGTAACTTATATGAGACCACACAGCTAGGAAATGGCAGAATGTAAATATTCAGCAATGTGTATCTGTCAAAGCCTGTGGCTGTTCACATTCCGCGTTCCCCTACCACCATAAGAGGCAGGGGCTGCACAAGCCCTCAGGGAGGATCCCTGCCATCAGGGACCTAGGGGGCCCAAAGCACAGAAAGGGCCGTGGGCAGGTCCAAAGATAAGGGGACAAATAGGTGGGCAAATGCTGAGCAGCACAAGGAGGGGCAAATGGAGCTAACCACAGAGAGGGGAGAATCTTCCGCTCCAACCAGCTGATCCAAACAGGCCAAATCGCATCCTGGGCAATTTTCCAGGCAGCCTTCAGAGAGTCACCCAGCCTGAGAAGCCAGCCAATTATGCCTGATCACTCTCTGCTGCTCTGTCCTTACTAAAGACAAGTCCAGACTGGCCCAATGTAGACAAATGAACAGTTCTATTATCTCTGAAAGGCAATCTAATTCCCTTCAAATTTAAAAGTCTCCACAGTTTCCTAACAGGCCTCAGTGGGGCTCATGTAGAAATTAATAAGTTCACAGCGTGCCTAGCTTGCTTTCATTATCATTTTTTTGCCATGCAATGGACAGGATTTTCATTATTACTCAAGGATTTTTCTGGATCTGATTCTCTAAGAAGGTCATGTCCACCGGGCCCAGACACTGGGTTGAGAACTGAGTTAGGTTTAATGGATTTGACTGACGTCTGAGAGAGGATGATTCACTGACTGAGAGTTGATGACACCTCTAGTACTCAGTGGGGGCAGGGATCGAAAGGCAACATCACTGGGAAAAAGAACTCGGAGAAAGTGGTGAGAAGTCCTGGGCTCCAGTCCCAGCCCCATGGCTGGCCTGCCCTGAGATGCTTGGGATCTCTTTGAGTTGGGTTATCTTGCTATGAAATGGGCACAGAAGAGGATATGGAAAAAAAAACCCTCAAATTTATTAAGCTTCTATTATACCTCGAATCACTGTAACATTCATCATAGACATTCTTTAAATTTAATCAAAACAACAACCTTGGAAAGCTTATATTATTTTACAGATGAAGATGGTGAGGCTACTGTTACTGGTGATTGCACCACATCATCTAAATCACACCATTAGAATAAGCCATAAAGGGGCCAGGGAATGAGACTAGAGTGGTAAGAATAGGACTGCAGACTCATACGACTATTCTGGAAAGGAATTTAACATGTTTCCAGAACTTTAAAATGTTTGACCTATTAATTCCAATTCTGGAAATCCATCCAAATGATAGAATCAGAAATGCAGACAATTATAATAAAAAAGAATTATAACAGATTATTTGCCTATCACCTCATACCTGTCAGAATGTTTATCTTCAAAAAGATGAGAGATAAAATGTTGGCGAGGATGCAGAGAAAGGAAACCTTTGTGTACTGTTGGTGGGAATGTAAACTGGTACAGCCACTATGGAAAACAGTATGGAGGATCCTCAAAAAATTACAAACATAAATACCATATGATCCAGCAATCCTACTTCTGTATATACATCCAAAGGAAATAAAATCAGGATTTCAAAGAGATATCTGCATCACTATGTTCATTGCAGTATAATTCACAATGGCCAAGATATGGAAAACAACCTAAGTGTCTGTCAACGGATAAACTGATAAATGTATAAAGAAGAAAATTGTATAAATAAAAAAAAGTGTATAAATAATACTCTATTATTAGTATTATTCAGCCATGAGAGAAGAAATTCCTGCATTTGTGACAACATAGATGGACCCTGAGGACATTATGGTCAGTGAGATTAGCCAGACATAGAAGACAAATACTGCATGATCTCACTTATATATAGAATCTGTATGTGGAATCACTTATATCACATATATGATATCACTTATATGTAGATTCCCTTATATGTGGAATCAGCTTTAAAAAGTCAAACTCAGAAACAGGGAGTAAATGGTAGTTACCAGGCACTGGGGGGGGGGGGGGACTAGGGAGGTGTTGCCAAAGGGTAGAAAATTTCAGTTACAAGACAAATAAGTTTTGGGGATCTAATGTACAGCATGATGATTATAGTTAACAACATTGTTTTATATCCTTGAAAATTGCTAAGAGAATAGATCTTACATGTTCTCACCACAAAAAGGAAATTGTAATTATTTGAGGTGATGGAGATGTTAGATAACACTATGGCAATAATCATTTTTCCAATATAGATGTTTATCAAATCAATACATTGTACACCTTAAACTTAGACAATGTTGTATGTCAACTGTAATTCAATGAAGCTAGAAAAAAAAGAATGGTAAGCTACAGAATATTCATTGAGAAGGACATCACACAGCCATTTAATCAGTTGCAGAATTAATATTTAATGAAATGGTATATTTTCATTAGTTTAGTGGGAAAAATAAGTTGTTAGTAATTGTAATACGAGGAGAGATCACAATTTTTGGAGGAAAAAAAGAGTAGAAAAATGACTGGAAGGAAATACACTAAAATGTTAACAGAGGCTCTCTCTGGGGGTAAGAAAACATATTTTTCACACCTTTTTGTGTTTTACTATATTTTTCACATTTTCCACAATCAACAGTTATTGTAATAATCAGGAAATATGCAGGAAAAGCTATTCTATGTCCCTGAATTTGCATTTATATGCAAAATGCAATGATGACTTCTATTTAAGTGAGTGATATTTTATGTAGATTTTTCTAAATTTTTTTTTCAAAGAGGGAAATCACAAAAGAAATGAGACAGAGCAAAAATGTTATGGATGGAACCATCTCCCAGCAAGCTTATGGCTCACCTCACAGGCTAAATTGGAAATAAAGACCAGTGGGAAAGGGGTGGAAAACTGACAATGCACAAACAGTTGATAAGGGGGGACTAAAAGCTACAGTTGACTTCAAGAACTGATGGAGCTGGCAGATATGAATTTTTCAATTTTATGAGAATGATAGGGATCTGAAATAAATCTTCAGTATTTTCTTTTTAAGATAAATGTTTTAAAATAAACGTCTGCAGCATGGATGGATGGTGAGTGCCTGTGTCCTGTCTTAGAGCTGATCATAAATAACACTGAGAAAAATAGCTTTGACCATTCCAAAAAGCACCTTTATTTTGTACTCTGAAGAGCTTGGAAGATTATATTTTGATGCATTAAGCTAGATTTTTTTATGCAGCTGCAAATATCAAGGAGCAGAGAAATTTTCTTCAAATGGGAATAACTACTCAGGGCTTGGCTTAGAAGCAAATCTTAGTTTCAAGATGTGCCTGAAAACCAGTGGGCATATCAGATGGTCAGAATACAAATTCAAGTTTGACGGATTTATGGTTTATGAAACACTTTGGTGAATCTTCAGGTGAAGTTATTAATTGTCCTGCAGTCCCATAAACCAAGCAAGAGAAGTAATCTTTTGTAAATCCAAACTTCCAAATATCAGATTTGCTTAAACTGTGCCCCCCCTCCCCCATTTTGGTCTGTACCTTAAAGAGCTTATAACTTTATGGTAGAACAGTTTATTCAACAACTTCAGTTTCCTAGTTCACTATTAGAGGAGAACAGGGCTTCATTGAGGGTAGACATAATAAAGAATCAGACACATCCCTCATCTTTTAAAATGTTAGACGCACTACACTAAAGTAACTCACTTTTACTTCCTGCTTCATGTATCACTGGTTTTTTCTGTCATGTTTCAAAGAAGAGTCACACACTTGAAAGGAAAGGCGAATGAGAGGACCTGCTTGGTGGAAAGACCTATGCACACAGGCTGCAGAGAAGGGGCTGAGGGAAGCCAGGAGCACTTGCTCAGCCTAGACAGGGAAGCCATGACTCAGCTTTGCATTTCCTATCTGGTTCATCAAGATAAACCAGAATCCTGCCTTCTTACATTAAATCTCCCAATTTTTAAATATTGTCTCCATTTTGTTAAGCACACAGTGCATTCCAAACCAAACATTTCCATAACCCAAACATTTTTTGCTAGTGCTTGTTTTAAAATCTCATTTCTAGGAGGTTAAGAATTGCCGATTCACCCCAATATCATCTAATTATATCCAAGAAGGGGATGCTTTGGAATAGTCTCAGGCTGGCAAAGAAGGTCTGGGAAAGATAACTCCTCTTTTGTGGAAAAGACAGCATGGGATTCACACTTCCGAGTGGAATTTGGTTGAGCTGGAAACTTTGAGGATGGCTGGAAGATGTAAGGAAATATCCCCACTCTAAAACACCATGCAAGTCACAGTTAGGTGCCCTTGGTGGTAATCAGTCTAACATGAAATAAAGATAAAGCTTCTTCTGAGAGTCAAGAGTATCTCCCCGATGCTCCGTAAGAATACTTATGGGTTTATCTTCACATAACGCTGAATTTCCCCCATTGAACCCACCCCCTCACTCCTCACTTTACAATGTTCTGGAATGAAAAAGGGGCCTTCATAGAGCTTATCTCTTAGAAGTGTGAAAGAGCCATTTTTTTCTGCCCAAGTAGCTCATAATGTAGCAGACAAACTGTCAGAAAAAAATAGACTTCATCATGGTGAAAACCTCAGCATGGCACCCATCTATCATAAAGCAATCTTCTAGAAATCTTGAAAACCTTCGTTAAATTTCCTGTCTTTCTCCTGACAGTGATAAAATGTTAACAATATTACTCATGATGCAGGCATCTTCAGAAATTTTTTGCCCATTCCCTCCTGCCCCTACCATCAGCCATCCCCTTCTCTTTGCCAGAGTCTGTGGAAATGTGAGACATAGCCATATTTTTCACACACTGGTCCAGAGAGCTGGTCCTTACAGGAGGTTAGAGAAGGAAGTAGTCATTATCTTGATGATAATGAGAAGACTCTCTAGCCACAAGCTGCAGAGGGCAAAATGGCACTGTCTTTTGATTCCTCCGCCAAAAGCCACACCCACTGTGAATCTCAAGGGCACAGCCCTCTCCTATCGTGAGCAAATATTTCTTGGTCCTTTTTTTCTTTCCCTCTTCTCTTGCCAAGCTACCAAACTGCAATTCTTCACCTGTCCATGATATATGGGTAGTGGGGACAATGGGTCACACACTTAATCTGTCGATAGGTCATCTTTCAAGAGGGAAAATTCCCCTATGGACCTTACTAGCCCGGCTTTTCCAACTCCAGAGGCCACTTCAGCAATATACCATCACTCAGAAGAAGAAATAAGGGTCTTGCACTGGAGGCAATACCAAAGGAAAAAACCATAAATCAGAAATCAGAACCACACCAGAAGTCAGAAGAGGCACAGAGCTTTGAAATCACAGACTGATCATGAAGAGATGCACAGAGGGTGACAAGAGCTATAGACAGCCTGAGTCTCAGCTCCATGGAGGCTTCCTGACATGTTTAAAAGAGGGCTAAGTGCAACCATAATAAGCCATCATCTCACCTGCAAAAGGAACTGGTGCATCTTTATCCAGGGCTACAAGTGGTGGGTCCAAAATCACTGTGTCGTTGTTCTCAGTTATGACTCCGTGATATGAGGTCTCGATCCATGGCTTGTGCTTGTTGACTGGAACACAATGGAAACAAAGATTGACTTTTAAGATCACCACTTGAATAGCTCATCCATAATGATATTATTAATAGTGCACATTTGTCCAATCATATGCTCTCATCCAACAACCGCATGAGAGACAAAGAGCACGATGGTCCCATTTTACACCTAAGGAACCTTCAGAGACGCGAGGTTCAGAGAGAAGTTCAATGAGGCACACAGAAAGTTGGGCAGCAGATTTTTGGGCTCCAAGACCAGGGATCTTTCACTTGACCCAAAACCAACTATTTCTATTCCTGGATGCCCAGTGTAGATAGCTACTGTTTAAAAACTGACTGAAAGCTTTAATTCTCAAATGCTACCATCTATTAATAGATGTTTCAGGGTTAATATTCATTATCAATCAATGAACTAGCAGGTCATGGCTGTGTGCTGGAATTTCTGACCTCGACCTAATCTATCATTACAAATTGTTACTGCATTTTATATACATACATATCTGTATATGTACCAACATATGTGTAAAGATACAATAGACATTTGAATGCTTTCTTATCACTTAAAAACTGTGTCTATCTTAATGGTCTAAATTGCCTAAGAAGTTTAAGTTGCTCTTTAGTAATTTTACCAGGTGAATAACACATTATTTAATGGAAAATTAACACACATCAATTACATGCTACTGGTTGAATTATGGCCCTGAAAAAAAAGAGGTTAGAGTCCTAACCTCCAGTACCTTGGAAAGTGACCTTATGTGGAGAGAGGGTCTTTATAGGGGTAATCAAGTTAAAGTGAGGTCATTTGGGCAGGACTTAATCCAAAATGAAGGGTGCCTTATAAAAAGGGGAAATTTGGACACAGAGACAGACACGCATACATGTGAGTGCAATGTGTTCTGTTGCCACCAGCCAAGAAACTACCAGAAGCCAGAAGAGACACTTGGGACAGATCTATCCCTTGTACTTTCAGAGCAAGCCTGGTCCTGTCAACAACTTGATTTCAGACTTCTGGCCTCCAGAACTGTGAGACAGTAAATTTCTGTTGTTCTAAGCCATAAAGTTAGTAGCACTTTCTTAAGGCAGGCCTAGCAAAGGAATACAAGATACTTATGGTCAACAGCCACACATAAAGGGCCGAGAATTTAAATAAGACTTGAGCTAGGGTTGGTGTAATATTCCTGTGTGAATACCCCAACTCTGTCAATTCCATCTCCTTTTTTGGTTCTGGCCCTGCCATCACCTCTCTGCATGCCTGTAGTGGCCTTCTGACTGGTCTTCCAGTAAGAAGTCCTATCCCACTCCAATTCATCCTCTACACTGGCATTAAGAATAATATCCTGAAACATTAATCTGATTCCTCAACTGTGATCTTCTTGGTTTGTCCTTTATTCCCCTACATACACTCACACAAGTCTGAGGGCAGGGTAGGTGCTTAAGAAGCAAAATAACAGGTTAGAGGGAACCCTAGAATAATCAAAGTTGTCCTGATGCCAATCCTCGCACCCTGCTTCACAGTTTGAATGATGCTGTCACATGCGTAATGCTCCCCACAGGGACCTAAGAGGTAGGTGTGATTATGAAAATGATGAAGAACTTCTTTCACAAGGTGTGACTTTCCCAGGATGGCCACAGGCTTGAAAACTAACAATTGGGAAGACCAACAATTCTCTCATATGTGGTGAGATCCAAAAACACATACATGTGTAGATAAACATTCATATTATAATACAAAGTCAGGCACATTATAATATATAACACACATTAAAATATATATACATATCATAGTGAATAATTTTCAGTAGTTACCGCAAAGCAAGAGCTTATAAAATTGAAAACAGCTCTGTTGCAGTGGCTCCTGTCCCCTTTCCACCCCATCATGCTTCAAAAGGTCAGCTAAGAGTTGCTCTAGGATAGCTGGTAGACTCAACCTGGCCACCATTTTGCTCCTTCTCACCCATTTCACAGCATACACGAACAAACCAAGAGGCAGTTTAGTGGAGCAGGGACATATGCCTGTTCTTCTCAGGTCTTGGCTCCTGAGAGCTATTTCTGCGGATTGGATCATGCCCAGGTCAGAGAGCGGCTCTGCCCACTGTGGGTCTGAATGGGACAGCAGGCTCCTCCGTGCTTACATGCTGGCATTCGAACCAGTTCTTCATTATGGACCCTGGAAGAATTACAGCCACCCTGGGTTGTCCCCGCGCGCCTTTGCTCTTTTATTAGCCATCAACACAAACGCAATGTAAATAATTTGCAGCTGTTGGGAGAAACAATTAATCTTTTTTCCCCTTTAATTAAACCTAGGGGCTATTCATTAGAAATGTGGATAGAGGATATGCCATAAGCTCATCCAGTGTTTCAGATTCACTGTGCCACTTGACTCGATGGCAGACAATGGAATCTAGAGCCAGTTGCTAGATTGCTGGGTTTCAGGCCTGGCTTAGCCACCTCGGGCCACTTCTATGTGAGTCAGTTGGCCACTCAGAGTGTCAATTCCCTGAACTGTAAAATGGGGAAAACGACTCCACTCACAGGGTTGTCATGTTGTTCAGATGCCCTGGGCTGGACACACAGCCTCTGACCTTTGATTACTCAGACTTACCACCCTCATCTCACAGAGCCCCTGACCTTTCATTAGTCAGACTGACCACTACTCTCTGAGCAGTGACAGTGTCAGCAGGGAGGAGATTTATAGACCTTACAGTTGGGTTTCCCATCAAGAGTGGGGATGGGTTTATTTCCTTTTATCCATAGGCCTGCCGTCCTTTTCTCCTCTCATCACTAGTTGTGTACCTATCACATATTAGGCATTTTACATACATTCATTAATCCTCATCACAACCCCATAATACAAGACTTTATAGCTCATTTTGCAGGTGAGGAACTGAAGCTCAGAGGGGCTTAAATGTTCCCTTTTTGAAAAATAAGAGTGTTAACCTCCCTACAATTTCCACATTTTTCTTCCACCTTCTAACTTCCTTCAAATCTTTCTTGACTTTCTCGTTGTCAAGGTTGACAAACATTTGCATTTTCATGGGTAAGCTAAATTAAATCTTCTTTGCTTTGTCTATAGATCACATCCTCAGGGCTGCACACCAATAACTTAAATTTGCATGATTTTGACTATGAGGCTTTTGTGCATGGCTGAGCTGAGTGTTATGCAAGGATTGCTTTCCCTTCTTAATGGTTTAACTGTCATTCCACGGATGATGTTCCTTGTACCCAGACCGACTGGACTCTTGATAGTTTCATGCCATCAGATAACCAAATCATACTCTATTTTAACTTGCATCATATTTTAAACCATCCTCCTTTGTATATTCTTTGTTTTATGAACATAAAGATTATCTTTTTTCATTCTATTGAATTATGAAACACAGGACCTTTTCCCCACATCCCAACCATATTACAGCTTTTTAATCATTCTATCTATTACTCATCATCCCTCATTTGCAAAATGGAGATACTTACTTCGTAAGAATGTTGTAAAAATTGTATGAGATCATTTAGGCAAATCTAGTATCTCTGACATGAATAGGCGTTCAAATATTAAGTTCCCCTAAGCCCATCTCACACTTCTAAGGGGCTAAAGTGTAGCTTTGCACTCACAGAGATATTTAGCCCAACTCCATTCATTCAACAAATATTTATGGGTCACCTAAAAATATGCAAGAACACCTTAAGCACGGGGTGGGGGAGGTAAATTGGGGAAGAGTCCCTGAATGAAACACTTGACAAAATTCAGCATCCATTTATAATCAGAACAATCAGTAAATAGGGAATAGAAGGGAACTTCCTCAATCTGATAAAGAACTTTTGTAGAGAACCAAAGCTAACATCGTGCTTTATGGTTAAAGAGTAAATGCTCCCCTCCCAAGAGCAGAAAGAATACACAAGGATGTCCACTCTTACCTTGTACTGTACTATGCACATTGTACTGGAGGTTCTAACCCATTCAATAAGACAAGGAAAAAAATAAGATTGGAAATTAAAAAGTAAAATTGTCTTTACTTGCAGAGAACATGATCCTCAATGAAGCAAATTCTATGGAATCTATGAAAATGTTACTAGAACTAATAAGTGAGTTTAGGAAAATCACTGTATAATAAGTAAATACATAAAAAAGCAATTATATTTTTATGTACTAGCAGTAAACTATTGAAAATTTAAATAAAAGAGTTCCCATTTCTCCACATCCTCTCCAGCATCTATAGTGTCCTGATTTGTTCATTTTAGCCACTCAGACTGGCGTGAGGTGGTATCTCAGTGTGGTTTTGATTTGTACTTCCTTGATGTTTATAGCAGCACTTTCAACAATAGCCAAATTATGGAAAAAGCCTAAATGCCCATCAACTGATGAATGGATAAAGAAATTGTGGTTTATATACACAATGGACTACTACTTGGCAATGAGAAAGAATGAAATATGCTCTTTGGAGCAACGTGGATGGAACTGGAGAGTGTTATGCTGTGTGAAATAAGTCATACAGAGAAAGACAGATACCGTATGTTTTCACTCTTATGTGGATCCTGAGAAACTTAACTGAAGACCATGGGGGAGGGGAAGGAAAAAAAAAGTTAGAGAGGGAGAGAGCCAAACCGTAAGAGACTCTTAAAAACTGAGAATAAAGTGAGGGTTGATGGGGGGTGGGAGGGAGGGGAGGGTGAGTGATGGTCATTGAGGAGGGCACTTGTTGGAATGAGCACTGGGTGTAATATGGAAACCAATTTGACAATAAATTTCATATAAAATAAAATAAAATAAAATAAAATAAGGAAAATTTAAATAAAAAGTACTAATATGATAACATCAACAACCAACAGATACTTAGGAATAACTTTCAAAAAATACATGTAGGATCTGCACACACAAGACTCCAAGATATTGCTTAAAGAATTTAAAGAACACCCAGGGGTGCCTGGGTGGCTCAGTCGGTTGAGCGTCCGACTTTGGCTCAGGTCATGATCTCATGGTCCCTGAGTTTGAGCCCCTCATCAGGCTCTGTGCTGACAGTTCAGAGCCTGGAGTTTGCTTTGCATTCTGTGTCTCCCTCTCTCTCTGCCCCTCTCCAGTTTGCACTCTGTGTCTATCAAAAAATGAATAAATGTTAAAAAAAAATTTAAAGAACACCTGGAGCAGTCTTAATGGAGACAGACAGTGTTCATGGTTCAGTAGACTCAATATAATTAAACATAAATTTTACCCTAATTGATCAATGCACCCCAAATCAAAATAATAGGATTTTTAAGGGATAAGCTAATTCTAAAATTTATATAAAAATTTAAATAACTGATGTAGCCAAAACAATTTTGAAAAAGAAGGGCAAAGTTGGAGGACTCACACTACTCGATTTTAAAATTTATTATAAAGTTTCTCTAATCAAGTAGTATGATATTAACATAAGGTAGACCTACAGATCAACATAAAAAAAAATTAAGAGTGCAGAAATAGACATACATGTGGTCAATTAATTTCTGACAAATTTTCTTTCCAAGAAAATTCAATGAAGAATGGTCTTTCGTTTATGCTTCTGGAAAAAATGGATATCCATATTTTAAAAAAAGAAGAACTTCAATTCTACTATACATGATACACAGAAATTATCTCTAAATGGATCATGGTCCTAAATGTAGGACTTAAAATTATGAAACTTTAAAAGAGAGCATAAAAGAAAAGCTCAGTGTCCTTGGGTTAGGCAAAGATTTATTACAAGGGACAAAAAGAGCACTGAATAAAAATAAAACTGATACATCAAACTTTACAAAAATTATACATTTATATTCTTTACTCTTCAGAAAATATTTTTTTGAAGCCATAGACTGTGAGGTAATATTTGAGAGACATATCTCACAAAGGACTTGTATCCACAAACACATAAAGAACTCTTATAACTCAATAATGCGAAAAATAATCTGTAAAAAAAAAAGGCAAAAATTTGAACACACATGTCACCTGAGGAGATAAGAACATGAAAGGAAGCTCAACATTAGTAGTTATCAAGGATGTGTAAGTTAAAGCCACAATTGGATGTCCCCATACCACCACCTGAATGTTTAAAATAAGAGTGACAATACCAAGTTCTAATGAAGATGTGAAACAGTTGAAACTCTCATACACTGCTGGTATGAACGTAAAATAATACAGTTACTTGGGAAAATAGTTTAGCAATTTCTTATAAAATGACTCAGCAATTCCATTCCTAGGATCTACCCAAGAGAAATGAAAACATAAATTATCCAAAAAGACTTATATGCAAATGTTCAGAGAAACTGTATTCAGAATAGTGCCAAACTGGAAAATAAAATGGCCATCAACTAGTGAATGGATAAACAAATTGCAGTGTATCTATATAATGGACTCAGCAGTAAAAAGAAATCAACTACTGATCCATACAAGAAAATGACTGAATATCCAAAGCACTTCTCTGGTGAAATGAAGCGAAAGAAGCCAGACACAAAAGACTACATGCTATTTGATGCCATTCATATGACATTCTAGAAAATGCCAAAATATAAGGACAGATTATGGGTCAGCAGTTGCCAGGGTCTGGGGATGGGGTAGGGTTTGCTTGTACAGGGGACACAAGGGAAGTTCTAAATGATGGTACTGTTCTGTATCTTGATTGTTGTGGTGGTTATATTTCAGCATGCCTTTGGCAAAATTTAGCAATCTGCACATTTTAAAAGGTTAGATTTTATTATATGTATATTATACGTGTAATTTATAATGTGGTGTTAAATATGTGGTAAGAACAAACTTCTTACCATCAAGGGACCCTCAGACTGGAGAGAGACCTATGATAACCAGTATGGTAAGAGATAGAGAAGCAAAGGAAAAGCAGAGTGCTATAGAAAAAGAGAGGAGAAGCACTAATCCAGCCATGGTAATCCAGAATTACTTCCTAAAGACAGTAGAATCAAAGTCATAAGTAGTAGGAATTAAGCAGGGATAAAGGATGTGCGAGTCGCAGGCAGAGAAACCTGCCTGGGCAAAGACCAATGGTAAAAGCACCTGGTGCACCATAGGGGAACTGTAAATAGTTAGGTTTAGCTGAGAACAAAGTCTGAGGGGCAAGTCCAGCCAAGAGTCTGGACTGATAGATAGTATCTACATCACTCGGGGTTTATTGGCATGTACAGATTCTTCCAGAAGCCACTTCCAAATGCTGTGTTCATGGGATACCAGAGAACCATCTTCTTTCCAGAAAGAAGCAACAGCTATTTATGCTTGTGCCTTGGCTGTTGTTCTTTACGCAATCTGTTCCCTCCCCTGACAACAGTTCTGCTTTTTTGTTCCAATAGACTGAGGCCAGTCAGCTCACACTTTACTCCCTTTGGATGTAACTTCAGAGGAACTGACTTTTTATCAGTTCTTCATAAGATAACATCCCTGTTTGCAACACAACTCTTTCTGAGGCTGAACTCTGTCATATCATGCCCCCTTAGGACTGCTTCTTGCCTCTGTCTTGCCTCTTTCCCATGCTGTTTCAGCATCTGGAAAAATGCCTGTGTCTTTGCACTCATACAGAGGAAACACCAGTGTGATATTTCTGCTCCATTTACAGAGAAATTAGGTCTTGCCACCCAATGCGTCTTTAACTAGAGTGCAGATGCATTCTCAGGAGCACTCCTTGCCTCCCTCTCCTTGCTTCCACCTCTGAAAAAGTGCATTAACACTCAATCCAAGCAGCGGGACCAAGCAGCTGTTGATTTATCCTTTGAATCTTTCTATTCTCATCCTAAAGTTGACCCTCAGAACTCCAATGCTTCCCTCTGTTAGTAAAATAAAAACACTATACTGATTACAAAGTCCTCTAGAGAAGTTAACTTATATCCCAGGTCATTCTTGTAGTCAGGCTGGTCTTTTGCCTGTGATGTGCAACTTCCCCTTTCTGACTAGGCGCCCTGGTAGAGGTGTTTAGAAAGAGTGGATATCCATCCCAATGGGAAATCAATGAGTGGGGTAGGCTGGGCCAACTGGTTGGACCTTTCAACTTTTATTTAGGAGGCAGGCCCAGAACCTATAATTTATTTGGTGTTAGACACTTGAGATAAAAGTTCATGTGGAGTTGGGGCTTGTATTCATGTAATGATCACTCAAAGTTTAGGGGGAGCTGAGAAGCCATTAAAATGAGAGAAAGCTACCAGGAGACAGGATTTGGGAGCCAAGAAGCAGAGAGAAGAGAAGCACCCCAAGCAGCTGTAGGAAGTACAGAGTTTGGCCGCCCACTCTGGTTTTCCAGTAGATGTCCTGTTCAGCCTGCTGTGGAGTGGTTGAGGTTGCCAACTGGACTCATTGGCTTGCTGTGGGGGGTCTGAAGTTGTCAAATGAAACCTTTCAATTTTTCTGCCAAGGCACCAATTTTTTTTTTTTTTTGTATTTGTAATAGTTTGAGCTGGGTATCTATTGTTATAATAAAATGATTCTTAATTATAATAATTGTAATAGCATTTTAAAAAGCGTTTTTATTCCTAATTCCAAAGTATAGATAGGACAGGGCCCCTGTCCAGGTGAGAGGTCAGCCTGCCTACAGGCAAATCAGACGCTGCACTTGCTTGCTTATGATCCATCAGTAGTAATCCTGCCTTCAACTAGCAGATCAGAGGAAGCTCCCCAAAGGTACCAGCTCCCTGATTACCCACATCTTTACCCTCATTGTGCCATCTACTCCTCGCCTCTTTCTTTCTCCTGACTCCTGCTTGTGCATCCTTCCAGATTCACCTCCAGCCCCACCTCCTCCAATTGTCCTCTGCACCCACGTCACCCTGTACCACCTGATCTCATGCTACAAGTCCACTGTATTACCATTAGCTGTTTCCCTACCCCTCTTTACTTGCCCTCTTCAGGGAAGAGTCATGATGATATCCACGGGCCCTAGCACAGTGCCCAGCACATTGGTAAATGAGGTGAGCACACCTCTGCCTTGCTGGCACCTCCAATGCCTGAAGCAATTAGCAGCACTGTGCTTCCAATGAGCAGGTATTTCTACATCACCCAAATAGAAAGAGGGTGTGCCTCCCAAATCATAAGGTGACATTTGCCATCACTTAATTAGAGGCAATGAATCTTTCTTGCTAGAGGTACCAATTAGAGAGTTTTAAATACAAATCCCATGTGTGTGACTCATACATGCAAATATTCACAGAAGATGAGAGTTAAATTTCACTGCTTTAATTGGGTTTAAAAAGCATTTGAAAAGAAGATGACTGAGTTGTTAATCTGTAACTGCTTGATAGGTGCTTTCACTGGGGGTAGCATGTTGCTTTCCTTCCCTTCCTATCTCCTTTCCTTATATCCATCTATCAATCCACTTACATACCATTCCTATTTTTTCTTCCTTCTATCTGTCATTTTCCACTCATGAATACTCATTTGTTTGGAGTGTGGGTTCTCTTAAAGTCCTTACTCCAGCCTGGGTACGAACCACATTCCATTATCCCATTGGGTAGTAGCATGTGATCCAGGAGCAAAGCTAGGGAGAAATGTGCACTGGACGATTGTGTAATCTTACAAAAGTGAGTTTTAGCTGTCTCTGAATAAGCCATCTGGACAAAGCCAACTGCCCAAAGTTTGCCCTAAGACAAAGTTCAAGATTGGGCGCAAGGGGTACTGGGCTTCATGTCATAGTTCTGACACCATGTAACCAACAGGATGTCTTAGGCAAGTCTTTCAATCTTCCCAGACCTCTGCTCCCTCTCCTTTATAAAATGTAGGCAACACCAATTCTGCAGGGTTACTGGGAGGAACACAAAACGAGACCCAGGGTCAGAGCTGACTCAGTGACCAGCATGTTGTATGTCCACAGTAAAGTCCCTTTAATCCTGAAGCTCAACACCTACGGGCTGGGGTTAGGACCCACATGGGACCCAGTGTACCCCAGCTCGACAGTGTTCAAGTTACCCAATAAACCTATTGGTGGCCTAAAGACCTAAGAGAATTCCCAGGGTATGGGGAAATTGGATTAAGTCTGTGAAGAAGACTGAGAGCCACTCAAAGGGATCCTTTGGAACAGGAAGAAGGGCAGGGGGAGGCAGGGATTGTGAGAGTGTAATGTTCCCATTCAGCTGCTAGAGCCAACTCATTTTTCCACACAAAATGTCTTACCTTCCGAACAAAATGATTGCTAGAGCTTTAATTTCCCAACAGTGTTATTCCTTCAGTATCTCATACTTCACTACTTTTTAAACATCTTTAACCCCCAAAACCAGCCTTCACTTACTTTGCAGTTTATGCTACTAAATGTTAATTGTCTAAAACTCTTCCTGTAATTACCATTGCTCAACATAATCAGGAATTGCTACTATGTGACCGGCTCTATTGCTGTAATCTCATTAAATCCTTACAACCATCCCTGTGAGAGGAAAGCACAGACTCCATTTCATGGGTGAGGTTATGGAGGTTCTGAGTGCTTAAATCAGTCAAGTCAAGTGCTTAAATGGTCCCTAATGGAGGAACTGAGAGTCCCACCCCAACGGGTTATTCTTCCCCCTGTCCAGAGGTCAATGCAACAGCACATTTGTTTCCATCTCCTGTGGGTCCAGCCTTGGATCAAGTGCCCTGTGGAAGCACAAGGGGACAAAATAGCCAAGAATGAAATCGATGGGACAACAATCAGGGTTCTCCAGAGAAACAGAACCAATAGGGGCTAGAAAGAGATAGGTAAATACATGTACATATACATAACACGTGTATGTGTGTATACATTTCTGTATGTGTATATATATGCATGTATAAAAGGACTAGCTTGCATGATTATGGGGGCTGGCAAATCTGAAATCTATGGGGCAGGTCTGCAGGCTGAAAGCTCAGGCAGGAGTTGAGGCTACAGTCTTGACAAAGAATTTCTTCTTCTCTGGGAAAACTCAGTTTTCGCTCTTCAAGCCTTTTGACTGATTGTATGAGGTGCACCCACATTATTGAGGGTAATCTCCTTTACTTAAAACCAGTTGATTGTAGATGTTAGCCACATTTCCAAAAAACCTTCATAGCAACACCCAGATTAGTGTTTCATTGAATAACTAGATACTATAACCTAGCCAAATAGACACAGAAAACTAACCATCACACTCACTGAATAATTTTTTAAAATGTTATATTCAAAAATGAGGGAAAGGATTTGGTGTGACAGTGTAAATTCCTTTTAACCTCAGATAGAAACACTATATTTTTGTTTCTCTACTGTCAAACTAATAAATAAAACCTTTGTGGCTTATGATATCAACTTTGTTCCAGAGGATAGGAAATGTGTGATACATTTTTATTGCAAATTCCATTTCATGCCTTAGATCCCAAGATGTTCAGAACAATGAATGGCAATTATCTGGTTTAGAGTATATTCACTGCAAAATGCCCATCTGCTTCTCACTGCTTCCAAAAGAAAGCACTGGCAGGCCAATCTCACTTCTTATTTATGTGGACTAACTGGCTCCTTTCTGGGAAGTTGTGGGATATCGATAGCAGAGGACAGGGAAAAAGAAAAAAAAGCCTCCCCTCCACCACTACCAAATACATGATCCTAATAAAGCTGCAAGCTAAATACCCTAGGTCACCCTCATGATCAGCCCTGAGTGGCAGGGTTTCAGACAAGGTTGTTCCATTTGCAATTAAATGTCTACAGTATCACCTGCTCAGCTCAGCTCAGGCACCAGTGACTCAGGGAAGTATTCACTGAGCCTCCCCTTTCCCTCCACCCATGAGGACACACGCAAGACTGAATTATGTCTTTTTGTGCTCCCATAGCCCCATCCCTATCCTTAGCACAGTAAGCACTATACCGGGCTGTAAATATCCTTTGTGTCTTTCCTCTAGCCGATGGTGGGGAAAGATGCTGGGTTTTCCGTGTCTGTATCTCTAACCCTAGTACAGCAGTTCTCAAAGTACAGCCCAGGAACTCTTGGGTGTCCCTAAGACCCTTGAGGGTTCACAAAGTCAAAACTATATTCATAAAAGTACTGAGATATTATTTGATTCCTTTGCTCTCATTCCCTATGGAATTTTCCAGAGGTTATATAACATGATACCACAACAGATTAAATGCAGAAGCAGATAAGAGAATTCAGCTCTCTTCTATTAAGTCAGACAGTTGCAAAACTATAAAACAATAGCACTCTCTTCACTATTTTTTTACTTTGGATAACATAGTTGTTTTTAAGGGAAAGTATTTTTGTCAATATCATATGGGTTTATTATTATTTCAACTGAATCAATAAAAGCATATTTTAAATTGTATCAGCTGTAATTAATAATGTAATAAACAGCTATAGGCGTAATCCACAAAAACATGAACTCTTTGGGATTTTCAATGATATGAGTGTTAAAGTGTTTTGAGACCAAACAAATTTGCTCTATGACCTGGCAAAGGACTCACAGCATAATACTCTTTACGTAGGAAGAAAAAGAACAGACGTGAATGGAGAAGACAGAGGAGAGAGAGAACAAGGATATAGAGGAGAGGGAGAGAAAGAAAAGATATCTAAAGTTGTCAAGGCGAGATTCACATAATCAATTCTTAGATTCAACTCAGTTGGAGGAAAGTTGATCAATATAGTGACAAGATCAGTCCTTTCTCTGGTTCTGGATGTGAAAGAAAAGCAACTGGTTGACTGAACTGCTTGCACAACAATTGTTGCTATACCGGGCAGAGAACAGAGCTTCCGATTCTTTTGGAAAAAGCAAGAGAAGCATCTTCTCTTGCTGTATGAACTTGAGCGCATGCTGTCAAGAGAATAATTGTCTGAAATCACAGTCCTTATATCTCTTGCAACCTGGTTGGAGAAGCCGCCATAAAAAGAAACAAACTTCATAAATCATTCCTGCAAAAGGCATCAAAGGTTAAAAGCATCGTGATGAATTTCTGAAATAAATCTGTACTCTGAATTTTCAGAGTGTTTGAGAGGCAACCAGTGTGTCTCAAAAGAGAAATCATGATCTTAGCGATTTTAAAGGGTAACTCCACTGTTAAAGGTGTCAATTTCTCCTAGCGGTAAATAGAACAGGTATTTGCCAACTAGAAGAGTCTCCCAATGCTTACTTAAGGCATCCTTCCCAAAAGAGATGGGTGAGATCCCTGGTCTCCTGGGTGCTGTGGAAGCGGGGGAGCATGGCACATGGTGGGTAGTCAACACATGTGTGTTAAAAGCTCAATGAATGAATACGCTCTTTCTGCTTGTGTCAATTATCTGTATGAAGACCCCATGCACAATGTTGCTTCCCCAAATATAAATTCTCTTAAGCAACGTTTCTGGTTTGGACATATTTACTTCTGAATAACGTTTGATCGATCAAGAGAATGCTGGTTTCCACATATACCAACACTACTTCTGGGGATAACTGAACAAGGAAGAAACAAGGAAAAGAAAAACAAAGAGAAAAGATGGACAAGGTCTATAAAGGAAATTGGCAGAAGATAAACAATGGCCTGGAGCAGTGCAGCATGTTATAAGAAGAATTACATGGAATTGAGTAGGTCACAGGAGGAAAAGTAACTCCTATCTTATGGAATCACATTGTCACAGGACATTTGGATGGGAAAGAAGACATGCATATTATCTGCAACAAAATACAAATGCACTACCAATGAACTGATTTAGGGTTGGGAGAGGCTAAAAGATTCTTAGGAACACAGATGATAAATGGAATTAATTATGCAGAGCTCATTATATTGAATTTAAGATGGGTATCATGCCACTGATAGTGGATTATTTGGTGTCCTGTATATTAGCAAAAATTGAGACATTTATAAAAAGTTACATGTTAATTCTCAACATCATTTTCTCATTTTTTTAATAAGGATTGATTGGATTTCTCAACAGTGATGCCTCCTCCCATTGGACATTTTTCCAGGAACTCACTCTACTTCACAAAGGACATGAGCAAGCCCTCCCTTGCTGCCCAGAGTCCTGGTCTCTTCTGATGTCAGCAGGACATGTCAGTCCAGGCCCTCAAAAAAATGAAAACAAAATACCAAGATGGGATTAAACATGCAAGGATTTTACAAGGGAAAATACTTGAATGAGGGAAAAGTGGAAAAGGGCCAGAGGAGGCTGGACATGATTTCAGACCTTAATGCAAGCTTAAGTCCCATGCAGGAGAAAAGAGCAGACTGGGTGAAGGAGTCCTATTCTGTCATGAAATCTAAGTGGAACTTGATAAAGCTGAGGCCCTAGGCCATCTTCAACTCAGAGCCAGCAGTCAAACAGATCCCATGTCTCCCAGGAGTAAGTTTGTCCCATGATCCTCCAGTATCCCCACACTCAGTCATTGGCTGGAAACAGCCTATGGAAGGCATGGCCTCAGAGCCAAGATGTCTCAACACCTAGCAGCTGGGGCCCTCATTGATTGCCCTGTGGCTGGAAGTTTAGGAGACACTTTCTCAAGATTGCCAGGCACACAGGGTGCCTGATCGTGCTCTCAGCCCCCACAGAGTGAACTTTAAAAAAAAATTCTCTCATTTATTTATTCACTTAGTCATTCAATAACTTTATTTATTCATTCAATATATACTTACTTAGAAGCTATGATGTACAGAGCTCTATTCTAGGCATGAACAATGAAACTGAGGAGAAGTATATTCCTAGAAATATCTGGGGTTTGTTGACATAGGTAAAATGTAATTAGGACATCTTGGAACAAGTGGACAGAACCTCTCTTCTCATGTCCATGAGGGGCATGGGTAATCAATCCCAATGAGTCTGGGCATGACCTCAGACTCTTTCCCAACACAATGTTTCTAGCAAACTCTATAAATCAATAAAAGCAAATCTAATCAATAAGATGAAACTCATTTGCCAACTCTCTGCTAGGAGAAGTAATGGATAACGAATGGGGGAGCTACAGAATGCAAAGAACATTATATATCCAGCCTATGTATCTATGCTGAGAAGGTAGGACAAGACAAAGGTAAATAAGATTTTCTCCAGGAGGGTTGGTATTAAATCTGTTTTAAGAAAAGAGAGAGAAAAAGCATGGATAAGGATATAAAATCAGCTTCTTACTCTTATATCTCAGGCCTAACAATTTTGGAAATTGTTTTTGAGACAGATCATAATCATAGTACAGTGAGCCTTCATGCCTCTGTCCCAGAATTTTGGAATCCCTTGACTTACTAGTTATTCCATGACTGTGAGAATCATTGATAATGGGCACTCAGCAAATGCATAATGAATTAGATTGAAGGTATGTTTGCATGGTGGTCATTTAGCTGTTATCCTCTAGGGTTTTCCAATGCACAATGCAAACAGAATTCCTAGGCATACTCAGGGTGCCCTAGACCCAGCCTCTGGCTTTGGAAGAAATCAAGGAATTAAGCTTTTGAGTCTGAGTTGCATGCTCTTTTCTTAAAGATGAGTCCCTGAACAGGTATAATTTATCATTCCCATTCAAATGTTCAGGAAACCCTCACCTCTGGCTGCCACTTGGGAACAGGAGGCAACTTCTGATTTCCCACCCAGGCCTGTTCCTCCCCTCAGAAAATGGTACCATTATTGCTATTCAAGCAAAAACCCCAGGAGGCACTTTGATTCCTGCCTTTCACCAACCAACAGTCCTTCTTTGTCCACACTAACCAATCAGCAGGTTCTGCCATTTCTGCACCAACATAAGAGAATGTGGGACTTCTCTTCTCCCACCTGCCAATCTCCCATCCCCAGTCAATACCATCTCTTGATTAAATTCACAAAGAACCCTCCAACTTGCCTCCATGCTTTCACCCTTGTCCCCTACAATCCTTTTTCCACAGAGTTTCTAGAGTGATGATTTCAAAATGCAAATCTGATAATAAAGCAGGCCATGGGCATCTCTGCTTAGAGCCTCTCAAGGCTACCCACCACACTTAAGACAAAATTTGAACTTCTTCCTATAGTCTAGAAGATCCATTCCTGATTCATCTCCCACCTCTTTTCCTCACCCACTCTGCCCCAGCCATAGTGGTTTCCCTTTTGCTCCTCAGATTTACCAAGCTCAGCCCTAGCTTGAGGTATCTGTACTAGCTGTTCCCTCTGCCTGAATGCTTTTCCCACTATGAGATGACTAGTCCCTTCTCATCATTCAGCCCTCAGCTTAGACCTCAAATAAACCCTCCCAGAAGACCTCAAAATATCTTCTCACTGAAGTATCTTCTCACCGCCCAACTCATCCTATCACACCTTGATTCTTTGCATTACAATGATCACACCTGAAATTACCCTTTGTAACTCTTGACTTTTTCATGGTCTATCAGCCCCCTTTGGAATAGAAACCCTGAGAGTAGAGGCTTTATCTGTTTTGTCCATCACTGTTTCTCCACAGCTGAGACAGTGTTTGGCCCATGGAAGGCACCAGTAAATACGTGCTGGGTCAGTAAATGAACTAGCACCCATCCTAACTATCAGTGGGATCAGAAAAATGTCTTTCTGACACCAGCCCCTTTCTTCTTGTAAATCCCTTCTTTAGCTCAGCTCAGCTCCCTCTGGGAAGCCCCATGTCCACCATGATGTTTCTCTCATCTCCCATGCTGCCATCACTCTCCTCTGTTCCTCCCTCCCTATTGTCCCCAAGGTACCAGTGATGGATCATGCTCAGACACTCTCCATTTCAAGGCTCCCATTTCCTGAAAAGAGAATCTGAGAACTTTCAAGGTCTTTTAGCCTCCAAAGGATGAGGCTCTCCAAGAAGGAATTCAGGGGTGAGGTAATGATTTTGAAATTGGTCTATTTGATTTACCTGTGCCTTGATTTGTTAATCTCACCCCTGCCCCGCCCTGGCCCCTGGCCCCACAAACACACACAGGTACACTCAGGCCCCATAGTTCTTTCCATAGCATCCATGGTCTGAGCTGGTGGAGACCAGTTAGCAGAGCCTACCTCAGCACTGTAGAGGGGAGCTCTCTGTTTACCACTGCTGGGCAGAATGCTGAAGCTCCAAGCCAGAGCTCTTGCCAAATTCCTACCACAGGTAGGTGACTCTAGCCCTAAGGAGTGACACAGTCAAAGGCAGCGCATCCCCATGCTTTTATGTAGGGTGATTTGTTTTTTTAACTGCCTGGCAGCACCCTGTATTCACCGTGCCAATGAGTGCACCTGCTCCTCTACCCCCATGTCTTCATGAAACAGCCTCTGCCTACACAGTCTGAGCAACAGGGACCAGAAATGAAGCTGAGAGGAGCATACAGGGGACAAGGTGCCAGGACCTTTTCTCTCAACAGTGTAAGCTGGAACCTCATCTCCTCTTCTACAGGAGTTTAACAAGCCCCACACCGCGTTCTGGCATGCGATTCTAAAATCCTCACAAAGCAAGCTCTCTGAGACACTACATAAACCAGGCAGGCACCCAAGCTCCACAGCCAATGTGGCTCCAGTCACAGGTAGTTCAGGCCTCCTTTGGGAACATTTGAGCTGAAGTTAGTGCATGTGGGGACAAATCTTGGCTTCAGGGCCTGTCCCCAGGGCTTGTGCAAAACAGGCTCTCCGGAGGTATCTCTCGGATTCATGAAGCATTTATGTCTTGGAGATGTGGATTATGTCCAACTTGACTGAGTAAGGAATGGGAGAAAATGGGATTTACTAAAGCATAAGGGAAGGGAACTAGCTGTAAAGCAAACCTGTGTGAAATGGGGGCTGCTTACTCAAGGGTGTTGAGGGAGAGGGAGGCAGTAGCTTCATCTCACAGAAAGTAACTTGCAAAATGGCTTCCACCCACAAATAAGACCAGGCTAATGGAATGTGAATGCCCACTGCCCATGTACACAGTGTAGTGCACAAGAAACAATTTCACTTAAGAAATATTTACTTAATGAGTAACTATGATAAGTGGGGAGGGGCTAGGCTAGGTGTTGGAGATACAGCACTACGTAACTACACTAGTAATTTGGGTAAGTGCTAAAAAAAAAAAAGTATAAGATGTTATGAGGATATATGTCAGAGGGAAGTGACCTATGTGGGGGTGCTGGGAGGGACCACCATTCAAAAGTGACATAGGTGGGGTGTCTGGGTGGCTCAGTCGGTTAAGCGTCCGACTTCAGCTCAGGTCATGACCTCATGGTCTGTGAGTTGGAGCCCTGCATCAGGCTCTGTGCTGACAGCTCAGAGCCTGGAGCCTGTTTCAGATTCTGTGTATTTCTCTCTCTCTCTGTCCCTCCCCCACTCATGCTCTGTCTCTCTCTTAATAATAAATAAACATTAAAAAAAATTTTTTTTAAAGTGACATAGGTAAACTGAGACCGAAAGCTGAGAGGGATGGAAGGACATTCCAGAAGAGAGAACAGCATGGGAAGAGACTCTGAGAGAGACCCGAGTGTGGTCTACTGGACAAAGAAGAATAGAATTAGTGTGTGTGATGGGGAGACAGGGGATGGCTTCATGCTCGGAGAAGCTCCCAACAACGTAAGAAATTGAGAAGAGGATTCAGAATTCTAACTGTGTAACTGGGGAGCTCAGATACAGTTTTGCAGCAACTTCAGAGGAAGAGGAAATCAGTAATGAACCTACTTTTTCAGGCATTCAGGAGGTGGGGCTGGACCTCAGCCAGGTCTTGCATGATGAGCTAGGTAGGCAAAGAGATGAGGGAAGATCCAAACCTAGATATCCACCTCGACTCCTCCTTCTCCCATCTGTTAATCTGTCCTTTACCTTGTCTACATATCGTCCCTCCTATAAATGTCTCTTGGGTTTCTGCTTTCCATGCCCACTGCCCAGGCCAAGCCCCGCCCCCCGTCACTGACCGTGGAAATGTTTGTGGCAATTGCCTCCAATCATCTCTCATATTGCACCCTCCAAGGCATCCTCGCTGCTGCAGGCAGAGTAGCCTCTAAAACACAATTTGGACCACACCTGTTCCCCTCCTTCCAGCAGCCCCCATCACCCTGGATATAAAGATCACACTCAGCCTGGCACACAGGCTTTTCACTTCATAATTCCACTTGCCTTTGGCCCCCACTTATTGCCTCGTCTCCTCTGACACCTTACGTTTCCTGGGTTTGCCTTGTTCTCTCTCCAGCCCTGACTTACACTTCTCACCCACCATTTTCTAGGGGCTCTTCCTATATGACCTTATTTTATGGGCCAAGAGTATCCCCAAGCCCCTTATTGTCAGCTGCAGACACTCACAGTCTCTTCTGCACATGCTGATAGGCAAATTCTCCTGAATTTGATCTCCATCTGATCTTCTGAGGCCAAGCTGGTAAATGTCGCCCAAGCACTTATTGAGCATGTGGTGTGTCTCCAGGCCCGTGTCTACCACCAAGAGAGGCACAGGGGCAGACACAGGCCTTGCATTCATCACAATCTTATGTCAGCGACATCACCACCAGGAAGGAGGTCCTTTTTAAGAAGGCGCAGGAGATGCTGTGTAAATAAAACTAGATCGGTATTGTACGCTTGACCCTACCGTTGCCATTCTTTTGTTGTCGTCATTAAAGTTGTCTATGGGTTCAGCCCCTATACTCTATGCTAGGGCTGAATCGTACCATGCTCTCACAAGTTGGATTTCCTAGGAAGCAGACTCTAAGACGGTGTAGTATGTAGGATGTTTCTTTTTTTTTTTTTTCAACGTTTATTTTTTATTTTGGGGACAGAGAGAGACAGAGCATGAACGGGGGTGGGACAGAGAGAGAGGGAGACACAGAACCGGAAACAGGCTCCAGGCTCTGAGCCATCAGCCCAGAGCCTGACACGCGGCTCGAACTCACGGACCGCGAGATCGTGACCTGGCTGAAGTCGGACGCTTAACCGACTGCACCACCCAGGCGCCCCTGTACGATGTTTCTTTAGGAGTGCCCTTGCTATCAACAGCCGTAGAAGAGAAGAGGATGCAGGAAGGGCAGTGGAGGAAGGGAAGCTGTGACGCTCTAGAGTTTGAAAGGCTCTTTCCAAGTTGTCCTGGGTTGGTCTCAGATGGATGAGCCTTTACACCCTTGAATTCATCAGTCCCTGGATGGGGTGCCCTCAGGAAGGGGGTTAACTTTGGGCAACATGCCCCCCTGCAGCTGCAGCAAGGCTGAAGGAGCTGACAGCTGAAAGCTGTTTCTGCCAAGAATTCTCCCAGCAGCTGGGGCAACTGGTACTTTATTGAAGGGGCGTTTAGGTGGCACATTGCAGGATTGACACACAGCCGCTTTCAAAGTTTCCCTTTGAAAACTTACAAGGACCCAAGATGTAGATATCATCTCCATTTTCCAGACAAGAAAATGAGTCAGGGAGAGAGTATCATGTGCCCAAAGCTGCACAGCTGGATTTGAACTCAGTTCTGGTTTCACACCTTCTGCTTGTGTTACTGTTAATGTTCATTCCTTCCAAGTAAGTGGGTAAGGGTTTAACCGTGTGCCCTCACCTACCATAGCCTGAACACACAGTAGACCATGAGTACCTGCTCTTCACGAAAATAACCGGGAGATCAAAAGGTGGAAGCAGTATGCTCAGGTCAGTCTGGGGGTGAAGGAGGATGCCACCATGTGTACCCACTCACCTGTACCCACTTTGTTACTGGCACAGTGCCTCATCCTCGGCCACATCCAGGAGATGGCACCAAGGCTAGGTCTCGTGGATGAGGTTTTCTAACTTAACAAATAAAAATACAGGATACCCAGTTAAACTGGATGCTCAAATAGACAATCAATGATTGTTCTAATATTAAGTATGCCCATACAACATTTGGGACGTGCTCCTACTAAAAAGTCCTTTACTATTTAGCTGACATTCAAATTAGCCCTGTGCCCGGTATTGTATCTGGCAACCCTACTCAGGGTGAAGTGGAATCCCTATCCTCAGGATGACTTCAGTGACACAAAATTTCCTCGGGCCACTCTTTCTCAGTCTGAAATCCATTTTCCTGCACCCAAAGTTTCTCACTGCACCATTAAAGCTCATGTTTATTGTGCCAGCACCCCAGCAAGAGTGGACCCATGAGCTACACTTATTCACCCTCAGGACATTACTGAGAGCAGGTTTTGGGGAATGTGCACAAGAGAGCAGAGATGGAGATGAGGGATGGCCAGAAGTGGACACTAAGGGGGTGAAGGGCTCAGGATGAGAAGAAAAGGCTCATGGTGTGTGGGGCAGCCTCAAGAGCTTCTCCATTTATTTCAGTCATGCTCTGGGAGGAGAAGGTTCCAGTATTTTGGGATTGCTCAACAGGCTCCTCTCTCTGGCTTGGAGGGTAACACTCCAGGTGCTTCCCCCCCCCCCCATGCCTCCAATAAGCTCCCGCCTACCAGCAACCAGCTATACCCATGACCTGCATATGGGCTACTGAGTGGTGTAGTTCCCCCACATCTGGGAAAGACCCAGGTGTTGCAAACCTCCAGCTTCACACTTGGAGTGTCCTAGTCCTGTCATTGGCCTAGTCCCTTCAGCTTCTTAGCTGCTCTGTGATGACGAGAAAGTATGCAGATAATCCAAAAATGTCACCACAAGTGACCCGAACTTCCTTTTCTCCCAGTTTTCGAGATAAGCCATTCCTTTTTATTATGTAGAGATTCATAAAAAAGCATAAGTGAATGCAACAGCTTAAATAGTTTTCTTTTAGGAGTTTGGCACTAAATACATTAAATAAATTCCCTTAGCCCTTGGACAAGAAGCCATTAGATATGGACTATTACTTGCATTATCATTACATTCGTGGGTCATTATGAAAAATAAAAGTTCTAATCAGCATGAACATTTATAAAGTACCATGATGGGAAATATGCCAGGCTGGGCTGTCTCAAATATCCAAACTAAACATAGTGAGTAATGACTGTGAACAAAAAAAGGTTGAACACAAAGAATCACTTGAACAAATCCCACTCAAAGTCATTAGCAACTAAAGGCTTTAGGAAAAAAGCAGAAGGCCACCTCCATCTTACCAGCTAAGTGAACTCCCTGAGCCCTCCTTAGGGCTCTGTGACAACAATCCTATCTTTACCTTCCTCACCCTGTGACCAGCTGGAAGAGGAGGACTTTCTGCGGTCCTCACAAGGTTCTAGGAAGCCGCAGGTCCCTCAGAGGTAGCCCAGGGGCCACAGTGGGTGGCAAGAAGCAGCTCACAAACAGTGTGGTAGACCCTGTACCCCTGCCTGATCCTGTCCTTTCCCACACAACTGTTTGCTTTTACCATGATCCTCTTAATAAGTACCAAATGACTCTGGAATGACCTTCATTTGCTTCCCCAGCACAGGATGATTTTAAAGTGACTGAGCTACCTGCTTGCCATGTTGCAGGGACCTTGTCACAGCTATGGGGAGTGTGGGTCAATCACATGGGTAGACTTTGGAGCTGGCACCAGGGCTGGATCTTTGGCCACAGGCTGGATCAGATGTCACCCTGGAATGGCCAGAATCAGTGGGAAAAGGACAGAGTGTGCAAGCAGTTGGGCCAAGGGTCCAGCAGAAAAGCTGAACCATTCCAGGTATCAAGGATTCCCTCAAGGATGTGCCTATGTTTGGGACTACAGGCAAGGACCAAGGTGGCCACAAGATAGGAAGGTCATCTTGGAAGGCTTGGCCTCAGGATGCCTCCCTCCCTCTCTGGGATGTTCTCCTTGGCTTTTTATGGTGAGTGGCCCACTCCCCAGGGGACTACTGGGTTCTGTACAGACTCCTATATGAATACATGGAAGCAGTCTGGTTGTACTTGTTGTTTCTATCTATTAGACTGCAGCCTCTATGAGGGAAGGGTAATAACCAAATAGGTTCACCCATTCAGTCAACCTTTCATTCGCTCATTCAATTAATTCACTCAACAGATTGAGAGTTAACAAGTTCCTTTCACAGTGTCAGGTGCGTACTTTGTCTCTGTATATCCAGCACCTGCAATAGAGCCTGTCACCCAGAGTACTAAATAACGTTGACGAATAAATGCACAGATGACTGAGGATGTGTTCTGCAAACAGGGCTGCATTCTCAGGAGGCACTACTGCTGGAGGGCTGGAAGGAGGTGGTGCAGGAGGAAGGAGAGGATGACGTCATTGTGGTTGGTCTCAGGTTCTACACCGACTTAAATATTCCAAAGGCCCAGCAAAGTCTCCCTCGTTGTTCCATTCTAGCACATGAAAACTCTATTCCCAGGGCTGTTACTCTTTTGGATTAAGATCTTTCCTTCTGTGTGTTGCTAGTAATATGTTTACTATATTACTTGTGCTACTTTGTAGGTGCAACACAATTTCTTTCTAGTTATCTTTTCCTCCCATTGAACTTCCTCTGAATTACCTACCTGCTTTATTTAGCAAAACCTCAAGGAGCCTTGGAGGAGGTGAGGTATTCCCTGTTGGTCTGCACAGCACTGCTTCCTCCGTGAAACCCCTTCAGTTCCCTTCCCCGGGCACTGCTCATTCTCTGGCCTCATCTGAACTAGCCCTCCTGCTTTTCATAGACACCCTAAGAAAGCTTTGCTGAACTTTTTCTATTTGTATAATATCCTTTTTCTAATAAAAACAACCTGCTTTGCACACTGCATTTTAACTACAGTTAAATTCCTCCTCCCTTACTGTGTATTCAGCAACTTCAGGGCATCCCAGCTATTGTAACTTATTATATGCTTAGCTGAACTTATTAAATTCCACTTGTCTCCAGTTTTGTTTATTCTCATTTCTGTAATGGATTCTGTGCCCCTTTGTATATATTTATCAACAGACTTTCTAAACCAGTAGGGAGCATGGGGAATATACCTCACCAGGCAGTGACAGGTGGGCTCAGGGGATCCTGGGAAAAGGTCTTCCCAGGTCTGCACTATGTATCCAAACATTTTGGTGCTACATGTCCAAGTGCCTCAAACCAACTCCCTTCTTATGGAAGGCTTCTTATGGAAAAGAATTTTTGAAATGGCAGGCCATCACGGGAGGTGGGCAATCTCAATCACAGGCAATGATTTTCATCAGGCAGAAGGTTCTGTAACACCATCTGCCCCACATGGGTGGAATGTGTCAGAAAGATCTTTCTGCCAGCTCCAGGAATGATAGTCTTTGAACCCAAGAAACCTTCCTGTGCTTAGAAGAGGCGTTGGAAACTTGCCTGGAGCTTGTTAAACTGCAAAGGGTTGATCAGAACATGCAGACAAAGCTGGAAATATGTTAGAATTTGCCACCAGGACCCTGGGGCTGGGGCTGGGGCTGGGGCAGCCCTGGGCAAGGTGCTGTTTGAGCATAAGCCTAGGTAGTAGGAAGCAAAGCTGCATTTCCCAACACATACCAACGTCCTCTCAAACAGTTGGGAGAGATTGCTTCTAAGTAACCCCTTGGGAGCCTAGGCACTTATTCCAATGATTCAGCCTTTCTGGAACCATTTGGAGAGCTTCTCTCTGAGAACTGCCTTGAGAAGCTATGATCTTTCCAGCAAATGCTTTACACAGCCCATATGTGCTGCGCAGAGCAACTGATTCATGCCATTTATTTCTCTTAGAAACCCTATGTGTTTAGGAATCACTGTCTCCCACATGTGCATCAGGAGGCACAGAGATGGTGAGGTCTCCCCATGGCTCCTCAACTCCTGTGGGCCAGGGAAGGAATCTGAAATCAAGGCTCTGTCCTGTCATAGCCCAAGCGCTGTCCATCTACTCATGCTTCCTATTTATAGCTGTCTAAAGTCACTGAATAAACATTTACTGAGGTGACACCATGTGCCAGATGCTCTGCTAGAAGCAGGTTACAGAGGGTTTAGTAAAAATATATCCTCTCATCTAAAAGAAATCACAGTGTAAGGAAATATCCCATAATTCAACTCTTAGGATGACAAAATCGCCAAGGAATGGACAAGGAACATCAGGCATACTGGGGCAGCAAATGGTCTTCCTGGGGGACAACTGGAGGTGGGGACCTTATTCACAGAAGATGTAAGTTGAAATGATTCTTCAAAGATGACAAGGAGCTATCAAGCGCTGAAAGAAAGGGATGTAGTTTCCAGCAAAAGAAAAGCTGTGTGCAAAGGCTCAGAGGCAGGAGAATGTGCAGCCTGTTGGGTGAAAAAAATAAGATAAAAACAAAGAGAGAGGCAAACCATAAGAGACTCTCAAAGACAGAGAACAAACTGAGGGTTGCTGGAGGGGAGGTGGTTGGGGGATGGGCTAAATGGGTGATGGGCATTAAGGAGGGCACTTGTTGGGATGAGCACTGAGCGTTAGGTGTAAGTGATGAATGACTGGGTTCTACTCCTGAAGCCAAGACTACACTGTATGTTAACTAATTTGAGAATAATAATAATAAGAGATGGTTTAGTATGACCTGAATTTCAGGCACAATGTAGCATGGAGCTGGGATGTAAAGTGGAGCCCAGCGCATATATACATCACACCTTCTTTATCCATTATTACTCAACTTTCATAAGGGAAATTCTGCCATTACGACACCATGGATGAGCTCAGAGGACATTATGCCAAGTGAAATAAGCCAGTTACAGAAGGATAAATGTTGCAGGATCCCATTTATATGAGGTGTCAAAATAAGTCAAACTCATAGAAAAGAACAGAATGTTGGTTTCCAGGGGCTGTGTGGTGAGGAAAATGGGAATTGTTTTTCAATGGGTATAAAGTTTCTGATATGCGAGATGATTAAGTTCTAGAGATCTCCTGTACATCATGGTATCTAGAGTTAACAATACAGTGCACTTTAAAATATGTTGAGGATAGATCTCATGTTAAATGTTCTTACAAAAAAAAAGCCACAAAAGAACACAAGGAAAATTTTGGAAGTAATGAATATACTTAGCACCTTGGTTATGGTGATGGTATCATGGGTATATGTGTGTGTGTGTTTATGTATGTGTGTGTGTTTATATTAAATTATATCTCAATAAAGAAAAAGAGAGTGAGAGAGAGAGAGGGGGCGGGGGGTGTCCAGCATCACCTAACTTCCAGAAAAAATGCACGTTGAGCCTACTCTGGCCAACTTAAGCTGTACTGCCTTGGTATCTTTGGTTTCATGGGCTCTGAAAACAACTGTTTTTAAAAAAGAAGTAAAAAAAAAAAAATGTACGTACTTTCAATGTAATCAGAATTAGAGAGCAGTTGCCTAAGGGGATTGCTTTTAATGTCAGCCCTCATTTGGAGCCCTACTCAACATTAACAAGAATCGTATTTGTCTCTACCACTTATAATTTTTATCTGTCATCAGAAATAACTGTGAAAATATCTATTCCCCAACAAGTCAGCTGGTAGCCTGTTGACAAACATCCAATCCCCTAATCTTCAATCGGACCAAGTTCCGTGCCTTTCATTCGAGTAGGGGGGCTCTTGCAAGTACCTCATTCTCCCAAGCCTCAGCCTGAAAAAGGATGGTCTTAAAGGCTTCTGTTAATTTTATCTGGCTGGAGCGCTGGGGAGCACGTTCAGCTCAAGAAGACATCTATTAAGTTGTCAGTCATCATATCATTTGCCTTAACAGTGTTTAGTATCTACCAAGCAGAAGCTGACAGACAGCACAAAGGCACTTGGGGAGGGAGACAGCATGCTAATTAGCACAGCACCCTCCGTGTGCCTTCACCGGTTAGCAAAGCTGAACTCCTAACATGTTGTTCTGCACGCTTCCTCCAAAGATTCCAGGCAAAGAAGCATTTGGAAGTTTGCTGTCAGAGGATCCTAAGTTCCTACACTAGTGATTAGGCAGGCTTCCCACCTGGAGCCCAGCCTGCATTAGAGGGAATGGGTTCACCTGGCACACAGGCCCGTCCTTCCCAAACCGCCAGAAGGGGGTGAGATGCAGAGAGTAAACCATGGGCTCTAGGCAATGCTCTTCAACAAGGCCCTGGGAAGGCTTAGCAAGGGGGGTTCTAGGTTTAAAATGAGGCACTGAGAACCACTGCAGTGGAAGAGATGGGAAGGGAACTCCACACAAGAATTGGGTTTACCTGGCGGAAATATCTATATTCATGTATGTGATCATTATAGTCAGTCTGGTGACTGCATTCAAACAGCAGCCGCTGTTTTAGATTTGTATTCTATATGCCAAGCACCGTATTATATGCTTTACACACATAATCTTAATTCATAGCAGCCCAATGAGGGCCCAGTGTTGTAATGAGGGTATTGTTATCCCCATCAAACAGATAAGAAAATGGGGCTTCGAGAGCTCATTGGTCACAATATTAGCACAAAATTAAGGTGCTTTCAAGTACAGGTTGATCTGCTACTCCTCACGTTGTAGAGTTTGAAGTTGCCTGCAACATCCCAATGGCCTCTCAAATGGATCATCACACCTCTAACTTGGGACAAGTATTATTGCCATTTTACAGCTGGGAAACTGAGGCCCGAAGCGATAAGGTGCTTATTACCCTAGATGGCAATGCGCTAAGCCAGGATCAAGAGGCTTCTGTTCCTGCCCCTTGGGACTTCTCTCAGGTCACACAAGGGCTCAATAGCATTAGACTAGTCATGACTTGAGCAGAAATGCCCGAAGACAAAGACAGATACTATTTCTCAGTAAACGTAAGTGAATTTGAAAATAAGAAAAATGATCCCAGAAATCCAGGTGTATCTATCTTGGTTGTGGACAACACTTCCTGTAACTTATGGAGATGGAACCTGAGGGGGTCTCTGGCAGCTGGTGCGAATTTGGCTAGGTGGGCCTGGTTCGGCACAATTCCCCTGCATTTGCCAACCACATCCTGCTTCCTCCCACCCTGGGGTGCAGCTTTCTCACAGAGAGGCCCTCCACAGCTTGGGTAGCTTGAACAGCCCCATGGTCCTTCATGCTTCACCTCAGGTTGGGGGTCCGCTGTGAGCAGTCTCTGTGCTCTCAGGCACCCCCTCTCTTGGCCATCCCTTGTCCCCAGCAACTATCTCCATGAGTCCTGATGATATTCACGGCAAAACCACGAGCCCAGCTTTCAGTCTCCACACAAAGGAGGTAACATGAGGCAAGGTGAGACTTTGCAAACACACATCTGGATGCTGAGGTTTCCTAAAGGATGTGCTCCCCTTCACCTATTTACCCCCTTGTACAGATCACAAATGACTGTATTCATCAGGCAAGTGAGGCAAGTAAATGTGAGGAGAAGGAATGAGATGTCCAAAATGTCAGAGCTCTGAGGTGGGCTTTAGAATCGGGGCCCCCACCTCCTTTTACCTTTCTAGCTTTTGCTTTCTCCAGTGAGCAGGGAAACAAGCCTGGAAACTACTCAGGACAAGACCTCTTCCTGGGGTCAGCACAGCTCTGAAGCAATGGAACCCCTTGCCAGGAGTCAAGGAAAGGTCCTTTGTGGCAGTGGAGTTGGGTGAAGCATAGACACTGGCTCTGACTCAGGCGGTGGCGAGGCTGAGGCAAGGGCCATACACACAGGCCCCATCAACTGCATGCGGAGGTGTGCTCTGGAGGTGCCCTGGTCCATCTGAGCAGGATGACAGGCTAGGGACCACCTGGCTCCACTTCTGGGACTGGGCACGACTCTAGCCCCGTGACCACAATCGGAGCAGAGGTAGAACCTAGAATGCCATGTCCTTCAAGTCTCTCTCTACCCCCTCCTCCTCCGAGAGCCTCCCCTCACCTCTGCCGCCCACAGCCCTCTCTGCCCCAGCTGACTCCACTCCACAGGAGGTGCTGGGTGGACAGGAGCCCCTGGGCCCTGGGTCACTGGGTCACTGGCAGTCTCCTATTGCTATTGCTTTGGTATATGCCTGGGGTGGCTGAGTTTCCTTCCTTGGTGGAGACCACAAAAGGCATTAAGTGAGTTGGAGAGGGGTATTTTGTCATTTCTCTGGTGCCTGGGACATGCCTGAGATCCTTGCAGGAACCAATGCTGACCTGTGAAGAGGCACAGTGGTATGTGGAGAGGGACAGATTTGGGACATGGTCCTGAGTTCAGGTACTGACTCTGCCTCTCAAAAGCTGTGCCCCTTAACAAGTTACTTAGTTCTTGGAGATGAAGGCTGTCGTGCCTACTCAAGTAGTTTTGGGAAATCAGAGATAAATAATAAAAGGACCTAGGCTGCCTACACTAGGGGTTCTCAAACTGTGGTCCCTGGACCAGCAGCATCAGCATCACCTGGGAACTTGTTAAAAATGCAAATTCTCCACCCAACCTCCAACCCACTGAATCAAAAACCCGAGGATCCTGCCTAGTGGTCTGTGTTTTAACAAGGCCTCTGGGTGATTCTAATGCACCAAAAGGTTTAAGAATCTTTGTAGACACTCAATAAATGTCAGTCTGTCCCCAGCCAGAGATGAAGGAATGGCCTTCATCTCTACCCAGGTTTCAGATCCAGAGCTGAAGGAAGTGGCCAGTGGCCAGACCAGTCATGATAGAACCATGATCATGAGGGACAAGTCACTGGGTGCAGGAGGAGAGTGTGGTTCCACTGACTTAAACATGAGCCAAGAAAACGTCCACTTCAATCTAATCCAGTAAGGATGTGAGTGGTTGCTATTACAGAGAGTAATGAACTCGCCTTAAAAGCAGGCACTCAATATGTGCTGATAGAGTCAGAGCCAGTTAAATATGGGCTACCGCCAGGAGCAGTGGGTTTTCAGCCGTGGCCGCATGTGACGATCACCTGGGGAATTTTGAAAACTCCAGATACCCACACTGCATGCCAGACCAATAGATCACATCAGCACCTCTGGGAGGGGGTGAGACCCCAACACAAGCACTTGTCAAAGCTCCCCAGGTGATTCCAATGTGCGGCTGTCCCCTGACCCAGGTGGACAGTCCATGGTCAGGCAGGAAGCAGAAGCATGCCCGTGTCTTCTTCATCCCTACCCTCATCCTTTTGGTCCCCTCACCAGGTCACAGATTCAGTCATTCTCAGTAAAGAGGCAGAAAGCCAGCTCATGAGTTGAAATTCACTTAGGCTTTACAAAAACGTTTGGAGAAAGGAAGGGCAAATGTTATTCTTCTACTTTGTGGGAAGAAAAACTCCAAACTGCCCCTGGGAGATTCTGAGATGTGTTCAGTAGCTTGCCTGAGTTTTAGGGGGGTCAGAACTGAGATGAGACATGTCCCCTGGCCGTGGGTTTCTACAAGAGTATGCATGTTGTGAGTGCTTCTCTGTCCTTTTGCCCAATACTAAGTACCTACTATGTTGCAGGCCCATGACATCATCCCTAATCCTCAGCATCCACACTGCCAGATAAGTATGAGTCTTCACATTCTACAAAGAGAAAACCCAAGGGCAGAAACGTAATTGACTTGCCCAATATCAAACTAATAGTAAATGATGGAGCTGGAATTGGATCTACATCTTTTTTGTTCTAAATATAGCTCCCTTTCCACTATCCCATTCTGCCCTTCTGGGAGAGAGGACATGAGAAAATGCTAACATGGCCTCTCCAAATGGAGCTCTTTGATTTGGAGCTATCATAACAAAGTAACTCAGCACCAGAAAGAGGTACATCTATTACTTCTAATTTTTCATATTCCTCTACTTTTTCTTCAAAGCCTGGCTGAACCGGGAGCAGAGAAGGACCGCAGACGTCCACACTGACCTAGAAGGACCGCAGACAGCCACATTGACCTTGGTAAGAACAGAGGATCACCCACAGATATAATTGGCTCAGAGAGAAAACCACTCAGTACAAGGGTCCGTGAGTTTCCAGGGTCCACCAGGTTCAGGATAGGTGTTGATATGTCTCCCAATGCCTCACTTGATTAATTTGTCCTCGAGATTTGAGGTTCAAACTGAGGTTCCTATGTCTGCTTGGCTTCATTCAGCCTTGATCACAGTGTATCCCCCAGCCATGCTGTCTCAGGGCATTTGGAAGGTATACCTCAGGTGACTCTGACCCAAGAAGGATTCTCCTCCCTGAGCACAAGCCTGGTGGCTGCATGGGGTCTCCACTTCCCTGGAAAGGCCCAGACAGGTGGTCTAACACAGCAAAGGCCCCATGACAAGCAGCACTGTATGGGCAGCAAAGCTTATTTCCTCCTCCCTGTCCCTGTTCCTGTACAAGTTACTGTGTCCTCCCTTCAAGCAACATGGGTCTCAGGAGAAATTTGCTATTGCCATTTTGGGTAGATGCAATATTTGTTACCCAAGCTCTATTGTATGATCTCAGACTTTTGTCCCCATGGAGAAATGCCAGGTCTCAGGAAATTAGCCAAGGTAAGTAATTCAGGGGAAGGAGGGCTCCAGACTAGGGGATTCCTTACTGAAGAGCCCCTTGCTTGCTGTGCCGGCCACTGGTCTTTGTGTGTGCACATGTGTTGTATGTTTGCGCATGTGTCCTTTCCTTAGGACTTCTGTGAAGTAAGGAAATTAACAAACAAATGATGGTAATAGAGAAAACAAAAGGATTTGGAACCACACGGACCTGGATTTGAATGCCAACTCGGACACAGCACAGCCCACACAATTAGTCCTCTAGTGATTCCCCATCTGCAGGACAGGGGACAGGGAAACAGAGCCTGCTCTACAGATGTTGTCTGCCTCCTGGGGCAGGGTGAGAATTCGGTGAGGAAAGACTGAAGGAGTGCTCTGTAAACTGCAAAGCTTTATGTAAATGTTAGCACAGTCATGATAACAGCTACCATTATTACATCTCTTTGTGATCTGCAAGTAGGCTAAGCCACACACATTCAAATCACATTGGTATTGTCCCTAACACATTGCAGTCCCTGGACTAGATAGAATCTCCACATCAAGAGCTTTGGGTCTAGGAGGAAGATGTGTCCAGTCAGAGGACACTGAGTAGTGGGTGCTAAACTAGAGGGAAGGAAGTGCAGGAAGGGAATGTGGGTTCCGGAGAAGGGACAACTAACCTAGACTGTGGTCCGAGAAGGCTTCACGAAGGGAAGAGGTACCCTTGAGCTTTTCTTAGGAGGATGTATAAGAATGGTGCAGGCTGGGAGGCTGGGGATGGTGGGAACTTTCTAAGCAAGCAGAGAAACAGTATGTACAATGAAACAGAGCAAAGAACAAATGTACTGCTTGAAGCTCCACCCAGGTTCGTATCTGCAAAGGTCTTCAGCTCCTTGCCCAAGCGATGTCATAGTACTGGGCTCCTGAGCCTCTGCTCAGGCAGGGACAGGAGGAAGATGGATTTCTTCTTGCCCCTGATTACAGAGCTAGCCCTCCTCAATGGTTTCCTCTTCAGAATAAACCAACGCATCCCTGTAGCTAGTCTAAATCCTGGCACATGTGGTCAAGCCTCCACCTGGGCTGAAGTCAAGCGGGGGGGGGGGGGGGGGGGGGGGGGAGGCCACAGACCAAATAATAATAACAGTAGCAACAAAACTACTGTATATTGTGTATCATGCATCCCACTGACAAGACAAGGTACTGTCATCTTACTTAATCCCAGAAGCAATTCCCAGAAGATAAATACCATTGCCCCGTTTTTACACATGTGATCCTGAGGCTTGGAAAGGTTGAGTAATTTCTCTAAGGCCCAGCTACTAAGTTGTGGAGTTAAGTCTGACTGATTCCAAAGCCTGTTCCCTTACTGCCACACCACTTCAGTGCCAACTACAAATGCAGCAAGAATCGAAGGGGGCTGGGTGGGGAGATGTGCCTGTTTTCAAGAGGAAACCAAGATCCTACGGGGGCTTGAGGACTCAAAGGGATATAGATTTTTAATTACTAGAGCACTGTTATACATCCAAATCATTTCTAGGAAGCTGTGGCTGACAGGCATAGTGAGCCTCACTGTACTCCATAAGCTCTAAAGAAACTGCTCATTAAAAATGACAGTGACCCTCACTCTGCCTTCCTGAATCTAAAACCTTCAAATCTTCTTAAGTCCAAGATAAATAATGACTTACTCATATTAATGCTCCAAGATAGAAACCTAAATCTCCTAAGCATAGGGCTGTGTTCACCAGTGCTCTCAAGGTGAACAGCAGAATATAATTTAGTTTGGGGCTATAAGATTTTAGAGATTTGGGTTTAAGTCACATTCCTAAAATGGAGGCGGTCCTGGACAGGAAGACAGCCTTACAACACAGGTCATTCTTTTATAAGCTGGCTTTAGCTATCAAAAACAGGTTGAGACATAGACTCCAACTTCAGTGTCATAGGCAGCACCACCAGATTAACATATGTGTTTGCGCCATGAGTGATCACATGTGTTCTGCTATGGTTCTGCTCTCAGTGTATGATAAGGCAATGACATAGGCTGGCCGTATGGTCCCATGATATTTGCTCCCATGTGCCCCCTTCAGATGCTTTTATTCAATATTTCTAGAAGCTTGGGTGTTCATGAGTTTCTCCCAGCCAAACTAGTTCATGTTTAAAGAGCATGAGAATAAAAACACTTCAGAAAGGACACATTGGGTCAACCTCACTCTCCACTCAGCCCAGATCCTACCTTTGAGGCTGGCCACAAGGATCACATGGAGGAAAAGTGTGATGGAAACTGTCCAGAGTTTCCCAAGTATGTGCCAACAAAGAAGGATGGGATGCAATTAGGAACATCAAACAGCTCTAGAATTAATAAGTTTGGGAAATACTAATGAAACAAAATTAAACAGGCATCTTTACCAAAGGTCTCAGTCTTTTATGTGTAAATAGGCACTGTATAAATCTCAGAAGTGACCATGATACCCAGTATATCCCAATATATCTAATCCTTTAAAAGGTATAACCTTGGACTATAGATATTATGTGGAACAACCTCTTGGAAAAGCTGTCTAAACCTTTCTTGAACCCATTTTTCTTTGCAAAACAAACACATCCTGGGGCAAGAAACTTCATGTGTTCTCCATTCTGAAATATTCTTATATGCACTTCTCAACCTTCTTTTTACAACTCAGCTTGGGGAATTCTTCACAAGCCATCACCGAGGGGTTTGCTGCATGTATTTTGGAGCGTTTGATGAATGTGATGTTCCCTGATGGATTACTGGAATGGCAGCACATGAATCTCAGGTACTAAATGACAGTTGCTCCCTATGCCCCACCCAGCCCAGCTCCGCACTGATGATCTGCATTGCACAAGCTGTTGTCTGGTGGCCCCTGTGCTGTACTGGAAGAAATATGTAAAGGCAATACTCATCAAGGGTCAAACTATCTTCTCCTAAGCTGAAGCCCAAGTGATAATAATTCCCTCTGCCCGAAGAGGCCTGATTAAAACCCCACGCTTTCCAGGGTTAGCACAGGCCATGTTTCTATGGAAACATTATTTCAAGGAGAGTGTCCAGACCATTTGGATGGCCTCATGAGCCCTCTGCATGGCTGCTCTTCCCAAGAAGCCAGTTGACTGGTGTGGGGGCTAAGACAGTCCTGTCTCATGGAGAAGAGCTGCCCTGTCTGATATCATCAAGACAGCAGACAGCCATCTGAGCAGGAGACAGACTCAGGCTGCAAAGCACTGTACAATTCCAGCGGAACGACTTCTTCCATGTCCAGATGGGGAATACCCAGTTCAGAGTATAAGCATATAAGCAAGAAGGAAAAATAAAAGCATCTTCAGTGCTTACCAATATTTGATAAATGAAGGAAACAATGACTCAGAGGCAGCGACATTATCTCCTGGAGACACCATCGACAAGCCCCTCGGAGATGGGGCTCCAGGCCAGGTGAGATCTTTGATTCCAAGTCAGTTTCTCATGTCACTCTAACCGCAACCAGTTACCCAAAGGTCATGGGTTGGGGGGGGGAACAGAAATATCCCATCAAAGCTTTGACTTCTCAAGGTCCAAATTGTAGTCAGATGTATACTGCTGCCTCCATGGTGGGCTGTGAATATTTTTGTAACGACAGACACTATGCTCTCATCTGCCAAGAAATGCCCAAGATTTTTGTTGCTGTGCTGAATGCCCTACATGGGCACCTGTATTCCCACGTCCCAAGCTTGCTCAGTACTGTATAACGTGGTTAGCCTCCTAGTGACAGCATCAAACCTGGTGATGAAGGCAGGCTCATGGCTGCCACACCCTTGCCACTCTCCAGGTGTCAAGCCTTCAGATGGTGTGGGAGTGACCTGGGCCTTTCTCAGGCATGCTTCTACCCCAGTCCTTGGGTATTGGTTGACCAAGTGTTAGCTGCCTCCAGGTCTCTCTGGAGACACCTTGGCTATAGATGCAAATAACCTAGGCATGGGTCAGGACTTTGTGATTCCACTGCAGAATCAGGCCTCTGTGTGATTTCAAAGTCAGCAGATAGATGCCTGCCCCACCAAGCAAACATTTTAAAAATGTACCCCATCTTGACATTTAGAAATCCTGTAAAATGACAAAAATATATCACTTTCCAAAGAACACACCTTTCAATGGAGTATCTTCCCTCTGGGACATCCCTGGGGTGGACTAAAGGGGACGGCTTTGCCACCCACAACAACACAGACACAATTCCAAGGGAGTGACTATTCTCTAACTGTGGATATTAGTTGTGTTGCTCTTATAAGAGTTTTTTAGATGGCTTTTGCTATCAACAATGTTTTTCAACTTTAAGACATATTAAAATATTAAAAAAACTCACTTCTCTGAATCACCTACTTTGCATAACACTGTCACGTGTCATTTGGTATAATCCTCATGATGTCCTACTGTGCTCAACTTCAGCCAGGAAACTGAATTTCAGGCACCCTAAATAACTTTCCACACCTAGCAAGTGCTAGAACAGGACCGGAAATTGGGTCCCACAAAGCCCACAGTCTCAGCATTTGCTCCCATCCCATACTTTCTCTCCTCTACATTTCAAAGGCACAGGAGAATTATTTTCTCTTCCTCTATGGGGAGACAAAGTTGGTTTACAAAGTATTTTTAGAAGATTTATGCATTCTAAGTGAGGTTACCTGTATTAGCTTGAAAAAATAAGAAGAAAATATGGATCTATTTATTATTCACCTTCAAACATAGAAAAAAGAATCAATTATTTAAGTGCTGTCGGTAAAAATCATAGAAATCAGAGGAACGCATTTCCCCTCAAAGTAAGGAGTCTTTTACATTCTTTCTTCCTGTTAAACTTCAGCCAACATGATGAGTTATGTGAGCCCGCCATGCAGAATAGCGATATGTATCATAATTGCAGCACTCCATGTGAGCTATCTATCAGAAACCTTAATGTAATTGCCAGACTGAATCCTAATTCATCTCTCAGAGAAGCTTATTACTTTGGGGGTGTTGTATCACCTGCTTTTAAATCACACACAAGTATAGCTGCAATGATCTATTTAGTCCTCAATGTTTTTAACATCGCTGCCTGTGTCTACATTAATTCCCCATTGCCATCCAGTTCAGACAAGACACTGGTCAACTGTAGGGCAATTTTTAGGGCCTTCTCTGTGCTTGTGTTCTCCTACCCCTGTCTCTTTCCTTCCAGTCTCCCCTCCTAGACACAAATGCCACAGTGAGCTTCCTAAAACATAGAACTGCCTGAGCCATGCCCTGCACAAAAGCCTTGACTGGCTCCCCATCACCAACGAGGCATAAGACCTCTCACCATCCAGCCATTACTTGCCCATCTTACCTCATCCCATCCTTCCACTATCTACAGACAGAAGCAGGATCACACTGGAAGTTGTTAATGTCAGGCTAAAACTGTCTGCTTATTGCCTCTAAGGGGCTGTGGCCGTTCTAGATGTGAAGCACAAACTTGACAACCTCTCTTAGGGATACAGAAGAAAAGGACAAAAAAGGTAAAAGTCACGATACAGAAAATGATAAATACAAATGACTGCAATCATCAAACATACACATAACTTACATTCCAGAAGAAAATACCAGTACAGAGCATACTCTGTAGAAGCCACAAATAAAGATATAAAAGAAGAAATTTGCTGAGTGGGGGAAAAAAATGACCTAAGAGGATCACTGCATTAAAAAACAAAAAACCCTGGAGAAACTCACTCTTAGTAACCTGCAAAAATTTGGATATGAAAGGACAAAACATGGTCTAATAAGTACCCAAGCAAAAATGACAAAACGGCTTTGCTGCCAGACAAATAGAGTCAGAGTGCCCTCGGACTTTTCCTCTGGGACACTATCTGCCAGTCACAGATCTATCAAGTTGTGAGGGATACAGTGGTTGTGACTCAAAGCAGGAACAGCAGCCATGACGTCCATCCTTCAAGACAGGGAAAAGGTTACCTTCAGTCTATAAGGGCCCAGAAAGCTTGTCCCTGATGTGCTCTTCTGGGGGGTGATGGTATCGAAGTACATCCATGGGGGTGAACTCGGGCCATCATATCAAAGAGAAGCAAAACTAAGAGTGGAGAATGGAGAAGTGTGGCTTAAAAGACCGTCAGTGCTGAACTCAATTAAACCAAGGATGCAAACATGGCTTTGAATTAGGCTGCAAAACTGCAAAGGTCAAAACTTCTTGAAAACAAAGAGACCAAGTATAAAATCTGCATCTCCATATAGAAAAACGTCACTCACCCACCCACTCCTGCTTCCTGGGATAGAGGACACCGTAGGCTGGGCCAGGCCCCCACCCCACCCAGTCCCTGTACTTCTCTCTATCACCGCACTCATCCAGCTGACACATTTTACAAGAACTCCAGCCCTAAGAGCAGGGGCTATTGTATTCATGTCTTTCCCCCCAGGGTGGCCTATAGTTTGTAACTCGATAAGTTCACTGAAAGAATGAATGAAGAAAAGTATGCCCGTTAGTGCATTATACCCCAGGCAACCTTCCCTGAGGGCATGATCTGTGATTCCAGGCAGGGCTTCGCTGAGGGTCTCCTGGAATGTGCCTTTAATATGTACTCTGAGCATGACCAAAGCTACCCTCAATGTCTCCCTAAAAAACCCTGGTGGAGTGCTCATTCCCTGGGCACACTGCATAGCAGCCATATTACAGGGTGACTGCAGAGGCCCCCCAAAAGGGGTTTTCACCGCCACACTGAGAGTCTGGTACTGCCGCTCCCGTGAGGCAGAGATGGAATCTGAGGCTCACAGAGGGTGTGTGGCATTTCCAAGAGCACACTGGAAGGAGTGGATGGGAGCTGGCTGCACCTCTCTAACTGCAAAGCTCCTGCTCTCCTCCATTTTCTCATCCTTGCCCTCGTCTGGAAACCTGTGTCAGAGACAATCACACTGTGACATGCAGGAGTTTTATCTCCTGAATGTCAGCAGCCAAACCCAACATCCGCCCCACTGGGCGCCTTGCTTAGGTTGCTCTGTATGCTGCGGAGGGAACTCGTGTTCTCTGTGCATTAGGCAGTTCAGTTTACCAGGAAGACTCGGTGTCCCCTTGATGAATGGGGTTCTGGTTGCATTTACATGAGAGGGGGTCTGGAGAGCGGGCTTCCTACGCGTGATAAGGGGTTGGGCGATGCATCACTCGCTCTGCCGGCACGCAGAAGTCAGGATTGATGAATGGGGCTCCAAGAGAAAGGGCTTGGAATGGCACCGACTTTCAACACGCCAGGCCCAGCAGATGTGGCGGCTGATTAGGGGTTCAAGAACACCGACCCACTCAAGATCCAGTCCCTCATGCATTCCCTCGCTTGTTAACAACTGACTGAGCACCTGTCCAAGCCGGTGCTCGCTAGATACCACAGATAGAGAGGAAAGCTATAGTCCCTACCTTTCACCCAATAATGAAAGCATTAATTATTGAACACTTACTGTGTATCAGATACTGTACGTACTTCGTCTCCTTGATGCTTCACCACTTCCCTGTGGGGTAAGGTATAATTTTCACGTAAACAGTGGGAAAACTAAGACCAAGAAAGATGAATTAACCAAGCCACGACCTCATGGCTAATTAGAAAACAAAACAGAACAGAACAAAAACCTGTAGTTTGCCAGTAGTTCTTTGCAGACGTGCAGACAATAGTAGCTATGTACAAGTAGTCCCTTAGAATGTATCAGATGTTCTACATGCTTTGTCCATCTTTATTCTCATGACAACCTCATATCACTTTCCCAGTTTTTCAAATGAGGAAACCAGGGACCAGAGAGGTTAAGACATTTAACCAAGGACACACATCTTACTAAAGGGATGAAAACTATGGTATGCTGCATCACCAAGTCTCCCAAGAGCCCCACTGGGCTGCCATGGGAGTGGCAAGGAGAGGTGTTTACAGGCCTCTGGTCTACAAAGTGGGTGTCTCTGAATAAACCGTCCCCAAATGTGACCCTCACACAATGGCACAAGTTATACTCTAAAAGCTGGCAGTAATCTAATTTTGATAATGTGCTGTACTCAAATAAGATGTCACCACAGGAGAGGCTGTGCTCTTTTTTTTTTTTTTTAATTTTTTTTTCAACGTTTTTTATTTTATTTTGGGGACAGAGAGAGACAGAGCATGAACGGGGGAGGGGCACAGAGAGAGGGAGACACAGAATCGGAAACAGGCTCCAGGCTCCGAGCCATCAGCCCAGAGCCTGACGCGGGGCTCGAACTCACGGACCGCGAGATCGTGACCTGGCTGAAGTCGGACGCTTAACCGACTGCGCCACCCAGGCGCCCGGAGGCTGTGCTCTTTTTACAACTTCTTATGAGCCTCTACTTAGTTCAAAATAAAAGTTTTAAAAAAGTGGGAGGAATCAATTTAATTTAATACTAAACACCCAAATTGGGGTCAGCTCTTTCTTTGCCACTGTTAAGAGAAACCGAGATGGCTACTCAGATTCTACGATTACAAGTTTTCAGATAGGAGTTCACATCCCCTAAAATGTGAGGACTTCATGCTCTCAAACCTCCTTGCTGTGGAAACACTCACCATCGACTCTTCCTGCTGAGAATTTAATTCTGCATCATGTCTGTACTTCTGACGACCTCGTGTGTTAATCTCACACAACCCCCTTCTTCAGGTCTCAGAGTTAGACATCTTCCATGGACCCCTCCAGCTGAACCTTCCCTTTTCTGCTTAGCTCTGTGCCCCAAGGCCACATGGTCCCCATAAATTAGTCCCCTTGCCTGCCCTCTTGTGTTTGGTTTCAGCAGTGGGGACTGAAGGAAGGAGGGGAAAGGCGAAGCTGGGGTATTTTACTGCCCCCGGCCTCCCCTCCCAAGGTTGCTACAACATGGCTGCCTCCCTCCACTAAAAGGAAGGCCATGGCTCCTGTCAGGAGACCTTCCCTGCCCAGCTTTGTCTTCAGGCTCCCTATCGAGTCCCCCTCTTCAGGTCTGGGGGTGGCCGCCATGCCCACCACGTCTAGACTAGGGCACCACACCCTCTCTCTCGTCCTTCACAACATCCTACCCACACTTCTGTAAATAATGCCTTTATTAACCTTTCTTCCAACTACCTAATTTGAAGGTGCAATCTGTTTCCTTCCAGGATGCTGTCTGATACCATCTCTGAGAGCAGAAGCCATATTTCATGTATTGTTTCATTACCTCTGGTATCGACCACAGAGTGAGGCCAGGCCCACAGTGGGTGGGAGCTACCCTGCTGAATATCTTTTCACTTGCCCAAGAGTTGCACTTATGGCAAATGTATTTAAATTGTTTTGTTTTGGTTTTACAAATGGAATTCTATGTTAACTGGGAAAGCTCAACGTTTCCTAATCTATTTTGGGGACAAAGATCTCTCAGGAAATTTGATGAAAGCTATAGACCTTCACCCTAGAAAAATATACAAATGCATGTTTTCATAAATATTTGCATAAATTTTCGGGGTGGTTGGTTCATAAACCACAGGTTAAGAACCCCTGCAATGAATCCATTATTTATTAAAGCAGAGAATCCTATTGTAATGTGAGCACATGCTTCCTAATTTCAAGACACAGTCAATTCTAAATGCTTTATTATTATGAGAATGACGATTTAAATGGGAATGTCACTTGGATTTACAAGTCCAGGCGGTATGGCGAGGATCTGGGATGAAACACAAAGATTCTGTTTATTTATTTTTGAGAGAGAGAGAGACAGAGCATGAGCAGGGAGGGGGAGAGAGAGGGAGACACAGAATCTGAAGCAGCCTCCAGCTCTGAGCTGTCAGCACAGAGCCTGACACAGGGCTCAAGCTCACAGAACAATCTCATAACCCAGATTCTAGTAGCTTATAAAGGACAGAAGAGAGGGGCGCCTGGGTGGCTTAATCCGGTTAAGGGTCCAACTTTGGCTCAGGTCATGATCCTGTGGTTTGTGAGTTCGAGCTCCATGTTGGGCTCAGGGCTGACAGCTCAGAGCTGGAGCCTGCTTCGGATTCTGTGTCTGCCTCTCTCTCTCTGCCCCTCCCCTGCTTGTACTCTCTCTCTCTCAAAAATAAATAAACATTAACATTTTTTAAAAATAAAATAAAATAAAGGACAGAAGAGAAAAACAACAGGAACTCGTATATGGCCCCTACTCGGTGCCCAGCACTGGCCTAACTGCTTTACAAACATTAACTCATTCAGTGCTCACAAACACGCCACAATGTCAGTCCTGTTCTTATTGTACCCTAGTCTCCTCAAGCTTTTGAGATTACTCTGGCTCTTTCTGGCCAAGAGGACCAGGGAAGTCACTTCCTTACTAGGAAATTGGATTCAGGAAGGGTCAGAGAGCTATGATTTCTGTCAGTCTGTTCATCCCTACTTCCATAGCACTTGGCTTTGAGGACCATGCCTCCACTTGGCTGTCTGCCTTATAGCCACCTATTTGTGCATATTGTGCATGCTGGCAGACCAGTGGTGTTCATCTTTCCCACTATGACACACTTGGCCCAGAATAGAGACTGTAGCATGCTAATAACAATAATTAAACCCAGAATGTATTGACAACTTCCTATGTACTGGACTAGCCCTGTCCTAAGTATTTCAGAAGCATTATACTTATGTTAATCTTCCTGACAATTCTATCATTAAGAGAGTTACTGTTCTCGGGGCATCTGGGTGGCTCTGTCGGTTGAGCATCCGAATTCAGCGCAGGTCATGATCTCGCAGTTCACGATTTCAAGCCCTGCGTCGGGCTCTGTGCTGACAGCTCAGAGCCTGAAGCCTGCTTCGGATTCTGTGTCTCCCTCTCTCTCTCTGCCCCTTCTCCACTTATGCTCTCTCTCTCTCTCTCTCTCTCTCTCTCTCTCTCTCTCTCTCTCTCAAAAATAAATAAAAACATTAAAAAATTTAAAAAAATAGATTGTTACTATTCCCATTTTATGATGAGGATACAGAGGTTAAGCAATTTACCCTGGGTCAAATGGCTAAGAAGTGGATCTGGGAGCTAAACCCTAACAGGTTGCCCCCAGGTTACTACAGCCTTCCAGGGTTAAGATAATGCTGTAGGACACTCCCACATCCCCCAGCCCACTGGCCCTAGAATCACCCCTTTCTCCCCCACTCGAGAATGCATCCTGGTATGAAAGGGAGGAAGCGAGGAAGACTGACATTATAACGATAACCTTGAATTAGCCTCTAAAATATTTGAAGTCAATAATTTGCTAATTGCATTGTTTCAGCCTTCGATGGGAACACAGTCCTTGCACCTCCTGAGGGACACCAGCCCACTTGTGCATCTGCACACGGTATCAGGGGCCCACAATGTTGGGCAAGGTCTAGGGATGACTATCTCTGTGTCTGCAGCACAGCCTAGGCCCTTAGCGAACATTTAATTTTTTTTTTTAACGTTTATTTATTTTTGAGACACAGAGAGACAGAGCATGAACAGGGGAGGGGCAGAGAGAAAGAGAGACACAGAAGCTGAAATAGGCTCCAGGCTCTGAGCTGTCAGCACAGAGCCCGACGCGGGGCTCGAACTCACGGACCGTGAGATCATGACCTGAGTCGAAGTCGGACGCTTAACCGACCAAGCCACCCAGGCGCCCTGGAACATTTATTTTTTATTTTTTTTTTATTTAAAAAAAAAAAATTTTTTTTTTCAACGTTTATTTACTTTTGGGACAGAGAGAGACAGAGCATGAACGAGGGAGGGGCAGAGAGAGAGGGAGACACAGAATCGGAAACAGGCTCCAGGCTCTGAGCCATCAGCCCAGAGCCCGACGCGGGGCTCGAACTCACGGACCGCGAGATCGTGACCTGGCTGAAGTCGGACGCTTAACCAACTGCGCCACCCAGGCGCCCCGCCCTGGAACATTCAAATGAATGTATGCAAGAATATACAAATGAAGTTTAAAAGAATGACCCGTAAGTTTCAAAGGCCCAGGTAACCAGAAAAGAAAAACTGGCAAAAGGTTTGGAAGGAGAAGCAAGTGATGGAGAGACCACCCTAGCCTGTGCCTCCCCTTATCCTTCTGTGATCTTCAAACCCATCTCCTGGCCCTGTGGAACTTAGAGAAAGTCAAAAGCAAACTCATTTCAATCCCATAGGTGGGGCTCAGCACTGGATAGTTCCTCCACTTTCTTATTCTAACGGAACCCTAGAAGTCCCTCTGGACACTTAATACAGACCTTTCTAGTAGCAGAGGCAAATTTCTCACAGCCCAGGGTTTGGAGGTGAGCAGGTACCCTGCAGGTCCCCATTGCCACTTCAAACCCTGTCCCTGCCTTCCTCATTAAAACCCCCCAGATTTTCTGAAACACATCATCTGCTGTCATCTTCCAACTTCACGGTCCCTGCCATTCACCGATGCCCTACACTGCTTCCCTGTCTTCTTATGGGAAGATTCCAACATCCATGGAAATGCTTCTTCTATAACCATGGCTTCTCAGTCCCTTGACCTCCTCAACCTAATTTTTTTTCTCTTCTCACCTTGAGCACCTACTCCTAAGGCCATATATCATCTGGTACAATCACTGAACCAATAATGAACTTTCTATTCCAATCACCCATTCCTGACCATCACTTCTCACCCTTCTGCTCCTCACTCCAATGTACATGCACTAACAATCTCTGACACCACTGGCCCTCAACCATTACTCTGTGTCCCCATATCCATCCTCATTCTGCTTAGAATCCATTGTCTAGACCACCTTCCCTTGTAAACCTGCTTACCAGCCATGTCTCTCTTTCCTTCCTTTTCTCCTGGCTTTACTCCACCCCCAATTTAACCCAAGGGCCCCCTTTTCTCTGGTCTGCGCCCATGTACATGTGTCTGGAGATCACCAGGTAGATGGTGCTGACCAGACTTGGTCTGTATATGGGACCCAGCTCTCTGACAGATGTGCTCAGCACTGCAGGCTGCCATTCCTCCAGCAAATGCAATGTCTCACTCCACATCTGAGCATTTCACACCCTCCTCTCTCTACTGAAAATCTCCAGCACTCCCTCCCCCTCCTCACTCTAGCTGGTAACTTTGCCTGTTATTTCATAAAGCAAAGAGATGAAATCAGGAACGACCTCATATCCCCATCCTGAAATTCTCTGACTTAACTAGCATTTGTTCTTACGTACCCTACCTTCCCTTTAATCATAGTAGAACCTCTCTGCTCCTAAGGCCAACCCTGTCGCTGGGCCCTAGATACATCCTGCTTGCCCACCTACGGCCTCTGTTCCTGCAACTGCTCTCTGTCTCTGAAGGCGTCAACTCCATAGTCACACATAAACATGCCCTAACACTGACTCTGAAACATAGCTCACCCTACAACTCCACTGCCCCATTTCCACGATCCTGTTCACTGCACCCTTTCTCAAACGAGTTGGCAACACCATGGTTCTCACTTCCTCCCCACAATCCTTCCTCAGCCCACTCCAGCTGGGCTCCATTCTCACTCCTCCACTGATGGTGCATCCTTCATGGTCATCAGTCACCTCCGTCCTGCTCAACCCAAGGGCCAGTTCTCAGAGCTCACCTCTGACAGGATCACATTGGCTTTCTTGAAACACTGTCTCTCTAAGCCTCTATGTCTCCACACTTCCTTGGGCTTCCTCCTACCCCATGGCCCCTGTCTCTATAGCTACCTGATTACCCTCTCCTAACTTCAGTGTTGGCCAAGGGTTCAGTCCCCCTGGCCCTCTTCTCTACACACGCTCACTTCCTACACATTCTCACGCTGCAATGAGCTTTAAGTGCCTCCTATATGCTGATGATGGCACTATTTTATCTCTGGGCTTGACCATCTCTACCAACGCCATACCAATGGCCATCTCTACCAACATCTCTGCTTGGGTATCTCATGAGGACCTCAACATGCTCAATACTAGACTCCCGATTGCTTCCCCAAAACTGCTTCCAGCCCAGTCTGCCTCATCCTAGTCATTGGCACCACTATGCACTCAGCCAATCAGACCAAACACTGGGGAGTCATCCTCACCTCCTCTTTCCATGCTGTCTGCACATCTCATTCATCAGCAAGGCCTGTGGTTCGACCTTGAAATTCTTCCACAAATCCATCTACGTCTCACCACCTCCTATGGCTTTTACCCCAGTGCACGTCACTACCACCACGTGCCTGGGCTACTGCAGTGGAGGGCACCTGCTTTCTCTGCCTTCACCACTGCCCGCCACAGCTTGGCCCTCCCACAGCAGTCTGCTACCACCACCGGTGCCTTTGCACGGTGACGTGAAATAAAAATCAGCTGTTATGAAGCCCTCCCTCCCTGATTTAGCTCTGGCTTTCTTCTTCAGCTCATTGCCTGTCCATCCCCAAATGCTGAGCAGACATTTAGGCTTCTGTTTTATGATACACCGGATGAGTTTCCATCCAGGTCTTTGCGATGTGCTGTTCCCTCTGCCTGGGATGCTATTCCTCTATCTTTTAGAGGTCACATCTTAGCATTCAGCATTCACATTTCAGCCCAAGTGCCATCTCCTTAGAGAGGCTTTTCCTGACCATCATAGCTAAAAGCAGCCACCCACTTCTGGTGGCTCCCCTCCTCATTTATTTATTTTCTCTACAGCACTATTTTGTTTGACTTATGATGCACTTACCATGCTCTAAGAATTGCTTTCAGTGTGTTACAAATATTAACATATGTCAACCTCATCCTAATCCCATGAGATTAGATTTATTATTATCATCCCCATTTTACGGGTAAAGAAACTGAAGCACAGAGAAACTAAGTCACTCGCCCAAGGTCCGACAGCTGGCACATGCCAAGGCGAGGACTAGCGCTCAGGTGAAGGCACTGGAGGAGATGCCTTCTATAGGCCCACTTGGTGGTGGGTGAAGCTAAAGAGAAGTTATTAGCATAGGAGTAAAGGGGTATCATGTGCTGGGGCCAGGAGCAGAAGGTGCCCTGAGACTCACTGTGTGACCTTAAGCAAGGCCACCTCTGTAGAGGTTCAGTTTCTTTGATGGTGAAGTGAGGGCTTGGAACATGATGACTTCATCAGCCCTCCAACCACACGTGATGGTGTGGCAGCCTTGACATGAATGGGTGGACGATCTGGGAGCTTAACTCTGGTGTTGTATTACTGGTAACTCTACCATTATGGCTACAAATACTACCGCTAACGTGACAATGATGATACCTGGTACTATTTGTTGAAAGTCACCTACTGGGGCCCTGTACTTCACATGCTCATCTACTTCCACAACTGCCCTTGAAGATTACCTCCTTTCATGGAAAAGGCAACTGAGACTCGGAGAGGTTAACAAAATCATCCAAGATCACACAGCCAAATACCGGTCAAGCTAGACTTTAAACAAGGTAGACCAGACCCCTCCCTTCCCCATCCACCTTTGTCCAGCAGTTCCTACTGTTCCATTTACACCCTTCTTAGCACTTACCACCCTCCTACATGCTCACTTAGTATGCTTTTTAATTGTTTCCCCCTCCCCACTAGAATGTGAGATTCAGAAGGGCAGAGACCTCTGTTTACTTTGCCCACTGGCCTACCCCACATGTCCTAGAACAGTGGTGGGTATGCACCAGGCACTCAGTGGAGACATACTGCCTGAGTGACTGATTTCCCAACGGGTCTCCTTCAGGGCCCTGTCCCCCACCTGGGAGGCTCACAGACTGACTGGCTCACCATCCGCCATGACAAAAGTCTGGGCAAACAGCCCGATGGCCACACCCAGTCAGTGGCCTGGTTTTGTACAGCCCATAAGCTAAAAATGGTTTCTGCATTTTTACTTTAAAAAAAAAATTAGTTTATTTATTTTGGGATGGGAGGGGCAGTGAGAAAGAGAGAGAGAGACAATCCCAAGCAGGCTCTGCGCTGTCAGCACAGAGCCCCACGCGGGGCTTGAACTCACACACCATGAGATCATGACCTGACCCGAAATCAAGAGTCAGACTCAACTGATTGAGCCACCCAGTCACCCGTGGTTTTTGCATTTTTAAAGGGTTGTAAAAGAAGATAAGGAAGAAGAAGAGGAGGGAGAGGAGGAGGAGGAAGCGAAGGAGGAGGAACAATCAACAGGAGTATGTGACAAACTGTATGGTCTGCAAAGCCTAAAATTATCTGACCCTTTACAGAAAAAGCTTACAGAAAAAGACCAAGGTGAGAGGCGGGCATGCCCGTGCCTCAGCGGCCCTCAGGGGAGCATGTTGTGCCCACTGCTCTGCCATGCCTTACGCAGACGCTGTTCCCGCGTAACCCATCGTGGCACACACTCGCCCTGAGCCATTACTTCCACGTCTCCAGCCCATTAGGGGAGCTAATGTGGTACATAGCAGAGTGCTCAAGAGGTTTCTTCATGGGAATTTCCAAAGAATCCATTTCTTGGGAGTGAAGACATTCTTTATGACCTAATAAAATAGTTATATTGTGAACCAGGAGTCCATGATTCAGCTAACGTGATTCCATTAGCAGTTACCGCCACTCCTTGCCGTTTAGTTTCTGTTGTATACCAAATGCTCTTCCCCTCGCATCCATCCGCTGCATTTTGCTGGCTTTGAAGTTAAGAGGGGCCATCCAGGATTGCCTCCTCCTAAATGCCAACCCTGCACAACTAATAGATTCATACTGTTAAAGACGCACTGACAAGCTCATGCAGCCGGGAGAGACGTCCTCCGACTGCAAAGCACGTGCTGCAAGCTGGTGTGCACCCGAGGGAGTGGGAATGGTAGTCAAACCTCTGTGATTTTCCGAGGGCAGCATGGCACAACCACAGGGCAGAGAACCTGGAGGGGATGCACCACCCTTGGCTTTGCTGTGCTCCTGGTTGGATCAGAAATGTAATTAACGACCCCCGCCCCGCCCACGACAGTTGCTGTCTCACACTTGCTACAGCTATTACTGCTGTCAACTCCAACCAGCAGGCTTCCGTATTTTACCGCCAGTTCAGACTTGGTGAGAATTGGTTTTCTCAGGAGGGAAGGTAAGAGCAGGCCACAGCCTTCCCATGCTTGCCCACCCTTGGAGGCTCCGCCCTGAACGCCCAGGCCCCAATCTTCCAGAGTGATCTGCAGAGCTGGGCCCTCCGCTACAGGGGAGACGGTCCAGGTGACAAGCCTTGTGCTAACTGCTCGCTGAAGAGTGTCTGAGCTGAGCCACATGCCTTTTCTCGTGACCATAGCATGTCCCCGCGTCAGCCTTCTATTTGCACTCAAGCAGAGATGAGAAGGGTACTGAGGATTTGGAGGGGTGGTCCCAGCACCTCATAGATCTCGATCTGAGACTTAGACCCAACCAGCCTCTTCCTCTTTTTTTTTAAATGTTTATTTTTGAAGGGGGGGGCAGACCGAGGGGGGCTCAAAGGATCTGAAGAGGAGTCTGCGCTGACAGAGCTCTTGAACTCCTGAACCGCGAGATCATAACCTGAGCCGAAGTCAGACACAACCGACTGAGCCACCCAGGTGCCCCAGCCCAGCTTATTCTTAAACGGAGCCTGCTCTTATGGCCTCTCTTTTCTTTGAATCCCTGCAAGGTCTTCTGTCCAGAGGGGAGGACTTTGTATTTGTTGAGTCCATATGGTGTGTTGGGTGTTTGTGCTGGTCTGCACCTGGCCCTCTGCCCTTCTTCTCCTGCTCAGGGCCTTGGGAGGCCAGCCTGTGCAGCCTGTATCAGCAGGCTCCCTTGCCTCTGGCTTCTGGTTAGGTTCAGCCATCAGGCACGCTGGGGTATGACTGCCCTGTCTCTCCCTGCGGGGCACTCTGCACTGGCTACACCCATCCACTGAAGGCCATACATAACCCCCCTTGAGAGCCCTCTGCCCCGTAAGCTCCCTGTCACCCCTAGTCACTTCTAGCCCAGGGGGAATGCCTTGCTGTTACTAGCCCTCGGGTACTGCACTATTTCCTGGGGCTTTCCTAGTGCTGCCCACACATTTCAAAATCATCCTTTTATTAAATTCTCCTCAAACTACATCACTTGAGTGTGTTATCTGTTTGCCATGGGATCCCAGATTGGTACAGTGCTCTATCACGATTTTCAACTGGTGCGTAATCTGCAACACCTCAGGGACATTGACAATGTAGGTATATTTGGCTGCTAGCATGTTCAGTGGCCAGGGCACAGAGATTTCCAGTGACCTGCAGTGCACAGGACAGTCCTCCATACAGAGGTCCTCCAACCCAAGAGGTAAAGAGCTCTCCACTGGGCACACTTCAAAACCCAGGGAGAAAGTCCTGAATGCACCCATTTCATGGGTGAGGAAATGGAGGCTCAAGGAACGTCCACCCAGCACCTATGTGGCAGCTGAGGACTTGAAAGTCAGCGCTCCCTCTGAGACACAGGATGCCCTGCTGCCCACGCATTCCAGCAATTAACTGTGCTCTAACTCACAGCTTCCATGAACTGAACATTTACCATGCGCTAGGTGGCTTACACCCATTATTTCACTTAATCGTGTCTTGTCTGGACATCTCACCAGCCACGTCCGGGTCACGGGGGGGACCCAGGCCTCTCCCCGCTTCCGCTTCTCAGTGTTTAGTGCTAAGCTAAGCACACACAAAGGGTATCATTACCAATTTCTGATTGACCTTGGGTTGATTTGACTCTGGGATTCTGCCGAGTCAGGGACCATGGACTCCTATCCTGTCCTTTCTGTTCTTAAACCAGAAGAAAGCAGTTTGGAGAGGTAGGCAGTGGGCAGAGGAAGAAACATGAGCATGATACCCCCACCCCCACTTCCTGAGAAAGCATTTCAACCCTTCTGGGCCCCATGACTATGCAGAACTAGGTCCTGTCTCTACCTCTCCCTTCTGCCCCCCTTGGCTCCTACCTGCCTGCTCTGCTGGGTTTTGGCCACTGAGGCTGCTTCTCTGCCTTCAGCCCCTCCACCCCTGTGCTCTCTCTGTCCTGGGAATGCAAGGACAAGACCCAAGGAATTGTTAACAAATGTGGTCATGGCAATGGTGGCCACCACTTGCAGAGGCTCTGGTCTAGTCCGGACACGACACATATTCCTGCTTTAGGAGAGAACACATTGCCCGTATTCCAAAGATGAAGAAACTGAGCATTGAAGAGGTTAAGTAACTCTCCCCATGTCTGTAATTCAAAACCCAGGAGTATCTGAAATGGAAGCATATGTACCCCAGTGCAAACTTCCCAGCAGAACTCATTCTGAGGCTCACCACCTGTCCTTTACCTGACCCTGACTCCCAAGAGAGGGCTCAGACTGTGCTATGTGGAATCACATTCATTTTTGCCTCTTCTAACCTCATGTTGATTATGAGAGAAAACTTAATGGTTTCCTTCCCAAGCCTCAGCATCACCCAGGTCCTCCAGAGTGTTTTGAAATACATCAGAGAGCCTCTGTTCTGGAACTGAGAAGTTTTACTCTCGTGCCCCTGGCCCACATAACCCCTCCTTTTTTTTTTTTTTTTTGTCTTTTAGTATATTATTAGTCAGTTTGTGCTTCCATAATGAAACTTCCATAACGAAACTTCCATAACACAGAGGAGATGGCTTAAACAACAAAAATTTATTTTTTCACAATTCTGGAGGCTAAAAGTCCAGGATAAAAGTGTTGGCAGATCTAGTTTCTTCTGAGGCTTGTCTCCTTAGCTTGCAGATGGCCACCTTTTTGTTGCATCCTCACTTAGTTGTCCTGCCTGTGTCCTAATCTCCTCTTGTGATAAGGACACAAGTTATATTGGATTAGGGTTTACCTGTATGACCTCATTTTACCTTATTTACAATTTAAAGATCCTATTTCTAAATACAGTGAAATTCTGAGGTGCAGGGGGTTAGAACTTCAACATATGAATTTGAGGGGGCATGATTCAGCCCATAATATGCCTAAGAAGGAGGCATTTAGAGCAGGGCATCCCAATAATGAGGTTCCCCAGAGGGAAAGGGACCAAATACAAGGTATATGGAACCCAGTTAGGAGACATGAATTCCAGGCCTGAGTCTGCTCTGAGCCCTCACCTCACTTCCCTGATTTTCCTATTTGTAAAACAGGCACCACTATACCCTTTTGGCCTGTCCCAGAGCTGCTCTGCTAATCCTATAAATCTACGGTTGTGAAGGTTCTTTGAGAAGCTAAAAGCATTGCACCCACACGGTGGGTTATAAAATTTCCATTGAAAGGAGAAGCAGTGATAAGTGTTTACAGAAAATGGAACCTTCCTGCCCCTCCCTATGCTGACCAGAGACCCACCTCTTCTATTAGCTCCCTTCCGGGGGAGCCAGCAGTTCTGGGGGCTGTCATGGGCAGATTCTGGGTTAAGGGATCTGTCCACTCTGCCTGGGGACATCCTTGCCATTACCCAGGTAGTAGTACTGCCAGCTGTGGCTCACAGGTGGGGAAAGCAGGCCTCAGGAGGTTGGGATATGCAGCAATCATGCACAACCCCAGCTTCTGATTCTAGAGCCTGTGCCCTTGGCCCTGCACTGGACCTAGCCCTGGTGTCCTGGGGGCGCTGAGTTGTGTGAGGCACAAGCCCACCTCTGAAGGGGTCACAGGCTGCAGAAGCCACCAAATGCAATGCACAATGGAAGACAGAAGAAGCAGACTGAGCAGGGGTCATCTTCATTAAGCACTGGGCAGAGGAATGCTCACGAGGGACTGGGGACACCTGAGCAGGGCTCTGAGGGCTGAGAAGGAAGCAGGCTGAGAAATTTCAGGCTGTACATTTCAGGCACAAAACAGCATGGTGTGCTCAGAGCCATCCTAACAAACTGTTCCCTCTGCCTGTGAGGGGAGCTGAAGCAGGCGTAAGAGAAGGAATCAGGAATACAGAAGCGATGCCAGAAGATTGGCCAAAAGCAAACAGTACCCCGGTTTCAAAGGGGGCAAAATGGTAGATTCTGGATGCTGGAGTTGGACAACCTGATAAAAACACTCCGTGCGCTTTGCTATTGGGTACTAAATAGGTGGTGAGGGAGTACCTAGAACAGAGTTCAGCCACAGTCAGGAGATACCTGGGCACAAACATGTGAATTCAAACTCGCTCCTGATTGGGCAGGACGCTGGAGGAGGTCAGGGTTTCCCAAGGCTGTGGCTGGCACTCCAGTGACAGATTTAGGTGGGCAGGGGACCTGGTGTGGAATAACACCCATTCAGAGAGGGCTGGAACCAGAGTAAGGCAGGTGAGGAGCCCAGGGAGCTAATTAGGGAGGTGTGCCCTTATAGCACCGATGCCAGGGAATCATGGGCCGGAGGGTGAGTGCCTCCTTAATTTAGCACCTTGACCTCACTCTACTCTTGGCCTTGCTCACAGGGAGAAAGCCAGCCTCTTTCAATTCATGATCAAATCCCCCTGATTTCTGCAGGAATAAGCCTAGTATATTTCCCAACCCGGCCACACTCTCTATGGTTGTGAGCAGGTCTCAAGCTCACAGCCCCCTACAGGCAACAATGTCTGGCTAGAATTTAATAATTGCTCTCATTGCACCATTTTTTTTTCACAGGTTTATAGCAAGCGATATTAGTTTTCCACTCAAGGTCGACATACGCAGTTTCCTCTTAAAATATATTTAACTGGAGAAAAATATTAAGTCAAAAATAGAGCAGAGGATATGCCGATGAGGAAACATACAGGCAGGAGGGTGAAAGCCGCTGGGAAATGCTAGGTTTCCCCAGCACAGCTGTTTCTTCAATGGAACAGGTTAGTCCGGGAGGGGCAAGGAAGTACATGTCCCTGGCAGTAAGCCCAATGCACCAGACACTGGCCACCACACCAGAAGCCACTCTTGCCCCAGGACAGCAGAATGCAGGACTTCTGTTTCAGGCAAAGACACTGGGTTTACATTTCTCATAGAAACAATCTCAGAAGCTCGCTGCTCCCAGAGTTTCTCATCTTTGCAGTCACTTTGGCAAGCTCCTCTGCACAGAGGATTTCTGATCAAACCTAGGAAGCCACTTTTTATTTCCTGAAGCATGAGAGCCTCTGACAAGTGGCTGTTCAGTGAGAACAATAGAATGGGGACAGTTTCTTGGTAAAGACATCCTTACTGTTTCAACCCGTTTCTTGGGACATGACACCTTGGTGACCAATGAGGATATGGCCCTGGTGCTTTCACTTGAAAAGGATCTCAAACACAAAAGCTTCTGGCCCAGGCTGCCCTGCCCAGTGAGGTGCAGAGATCAGAAGGGGACAAGCTGGTTTGGGAAGAAAATCTAATCAGAAGTAGAGATTTTTTTTTTTTCTGTCTGCCCTTTGCAAATGACCTTTTGTTCACATTTGCCTGCTCAGCCCTGTGCCGGTAAGAATGAAGAATGAGGTCTTTTTCTAGCCCTGGTAAGCAGAAGAATGGGTGAGGGTCCAGGAAATACGTGACTCCCCCTGAAAGTAGGAATGAGGCTGCCTAGCATTTTGTGATTTTATCCCTTTGAACACTGTAAATGCAGACAGAAAAAAGCTATGCATGTTTTAAGGAAATGTCATGCACTTGACTACAGTGTCCTGAAATTGGGAAGGCCAAGACAGAATTGCAGAATGAGCATAAATAGGTTTAGAGGCTGAGGAGTGAGGTATGGTTTCCAGACCCACCTCTCACTTGCACACAGCATATGATAATGGAGTAAGTCTTGCAACTTTTGGAGCCTCAGTTTCCTCAATGGTAAAATGGGCTGATGTTTCCTCCCTTCAGAGAACAACCGATATATAATCATCAGAAAGCATACTGGAAGTGGTAAATTGTTGGCCAAACCAAAGGCCTTGTTACAAAGAAGGAAAACAGATAATATCTGGGCCCAGGAGTGGGTCTGGAAAAGGTAACATGGAAGTCACATCAGGCAGGAGAGGGGAGACCACAGCTACTATGACCAAGAGGGTTCCAGGGATGGCTCCTGGAAAAGCAGACATTGGAGGATGTTAGCCAGGTTAACAAAGGGTTAAGGCCGTTGTCTAGCGGGGATGGTGAAAACAATACCAATTCATTTGTTATTCATTATTTTGGTTCATCCAATATATATCTGAGTGACGCACCTCCTGTGTGCCCGGCACCAGGGATAGAAATGATGGAAGTATTACATTCTGCTTCCAAGATCCTTAGAATCCAGTGGCCCACATACCTGGAGTAGGTATAGTGGCTCTTTGAAGGAAAGCACTCACTTGAAATATACAAGCCTTCTGGGGAAATCAGATGGATTTTATCGTGAGAGTTATTATCCTTGTGTCTAAGACCATCCCTGCATTCTCCCAAAACAAACATACTGAGAAGCGTGAGCTGGGGGGGTGAAGCGTTAGGGACTAGCCTCACGCAAACCTGTTCCCCCAAGAACTTACAGGCTAGGGATGGGCATGAGCGGGAGACAGACAAAAGACAGGAGGCTGTGTGTGAGGGTCGTGACCACCAGCGGCAGTGGGAGCACCACAGCGCAGACCTAATCCAGCCCGCAGCTGAGGACAGATGTAATGGGGAGCTTCCTGACCAAAGAAACAACAGATGTGAAGCTGTAAAGGTGAGCAGTTCAGGAAAGCTGGAGCAGGTGCAGGAGGAGAAGGGAGCACCGCACTGGGATGGGAATCTTAAGGCACCCGAGAGTGACAAGAGCTCTGCCAGGGAGGGGTGTTTGGAGGCCTGGTAGATAGAAGCAAGGAATCTGGGCCTTACCCTAAAGGCCAGCAAGGAGACTTAGATGGACCATAACCATCCATGTCTGCTCAGAGGCAGCTGTAGGCTACTGCAGACTGCCATAGACCCCCAGTGCATCCCAGGTTCACTGGCATGACCCACCTCAGTTATGCCATGCACCCGGCACCTTCCCCACAGCTGCAAGTGACTCCCCACATCTCATGCCGCTGTCTCCTATGTGGTGCACACATGTGCATCTGTTTCGTTCACTTTATTGTTTAAAATGAATCTTCTTGCTCAATTGAAGAGTCCTCCGCTACCATCAGTTTCACAATTTTGCACAACCTCCCCATCCAAACTGCTCCCCATCTTATCGTGTTTACCTATAAAATAGGAATGATCATGACCAACTTAACTTGGAGGGTGATTCTGATGGTAAATGAGATGCTTCCCAGGAACCTTTGAAAAATGTAACCTGAGGCTAATGGAAACATGTGACTGAGACTCTAAACCCCACATACAGCTCTGTCTCCCACCTATGAAGGTACAGAAACAGGGCAGGAAAAGGGGCAGAGAGGAATACGGCTGGGCCGAGAGGAGCACAGGAGAAGGAGAGGCATCTCTCAGGCACTGGGGGTCATGCAGATATGGGAACTCAGGTGCATGCAGTGTGGGAACTCCTGGCTATACAGATTTGGGGGCAGCTCCATCCTGCAGCTGTAGCAATCACCCAAGAGCCAGAAGTGCTGAGAAAGAAAGTTGGGGTCTTCTCCTGGTCTGCGGGTACTCTGTGGCTGTAGCCCCAGGGTTCAGAGGGTTACCACAGACCGCTAGTAAACAGGCCCTCCAGAAGGCCAGCAAAAACCTCAATCATAGTGTTTGCCCATTTCCATGGTGTAAAAACCCCAAACATGGCCAATTTTAAGCCATCAACGGCTTAAAAGTTGGCTCCAAAAATTCCAGAATTTTTAACAATCAGTTCCCGCAAGCTGGCAGAGCTGGCTCCAGCGGAACACTCAGGCAGCCATCAGAAGGATGCATTTGGCATCTCCAGGCCTCTCCAGAAAATTACCACAAGCAGATTATGAGCCATTTTCAGTAATAAGCATTCATACTTCAGTTTGGTTAAATGGAAATGAGCCGTAGAGGGATTTTTATGATGTGCTCTTCTCTTGTTCTGTCTCCAAAGGCATGTTTACAAAGCAGAGAGATTTTCAAATGTGCCTTTCCATGGTGTCCATAAGCAAGATGTGCCTAGAGCTCTAAAGAGCAGAACGTGCACTCTTTCTCTCCAGTGCCCACCGAGACAGACATGTGGTCCTAGACAACTTCATCTGCCTTTGGTTAAAACCCAACACCTCCCCTGGCTTGAACGCATCCACGAGAAGCCGGAGGTGAGAGTGACTGCAGACTTATATCCATCCGTAGTGGAATAACTCTTTCGCATGTACCGAGTTTACGAAGGAACTGATGACCTTGTGTGTGATATACAGTGTGTGGCTGCCTGCCTCCCCACCACTCACTCTCTGAGTTTTCCCCATGATGTGCTCCTGTGAATTATAAGCTCCCTCCTTATTGAAGGTTTTAAAAATGTATATGTTTTGCCAGGAAATTTAGGGGAAAAGTAATTATTTGGAGTGCAGTGAAAAACACATTTCTAACATTTGTTCCTCGTCCTTCTACCTCACTTCTGGGATCGAAAGCAAGCTAAACTTCAAAAATAAGGGTGTTCCTGGAACCGCTTAGAAGGCAACTTGCTAAAGGATGCTTTCTCTTCTCTTTGCCACTCCTCACAGAAGGGAGAATTCCATCAAGATGACTCTTTCTCTTCCTCTTAAGCAGGAAATGAAAGAAGATTCTATTTGAAGGAATACTTTGGATTCAACAAAATAAAGAAGCCCCTTCATGTCTCTTTTGGGGATTTGGAGCTGAGCTATGCCAGTGACACCTGGCATCTTCACCTCCACACCCTGCATACACTTTTGTGTGGAGAGAGGAGTGGAGTGGAGATTCAGAGCACAGGCCTTGGGGGCAGAGTTTGGGTTGAAGCCCAGTTTTGCAGCCCAGGAGGTGTGTGGCCTTGGCCAAGTCCCTTGTACTCCCTCCCCCTCAGTTTTCTCATCTGCAGAGCCAGTTTACTTTCCAGGGATGTTTCAAGGGCCAAAGGGGATGTGCATGCAAAACCCTTAGTACAGTGGCTGCTGGTGCAGTAGGCACTCCATAATGGGCGATGATGATGTTCTCTGTGGTGAAATAGGCTCAAGAATTCCTTATATTTACATAAATGGGTTAAAAAAGCTTAAGGCAGAAAGCCGCCACCACAGGGCAAAAGCTCCCAAGGTTAGTTAACGAGATATTATGACGGGATCATGAGTAACTTGTTATACCACCTGCAGGAAACTACTTCCCATCTGGCACCAATACACTTTGATCACAACTTCAAACTTCACTTGTCCCCCAGACCCTTTGATTCTTACACACACAAGTTAACGATTACAATCATATTGTTTTCTCTATGATCACCATGTGTGTAAGATCTTAAGTGCTCAATAAACAAGGAGACAAAACCCCTGTTTGGGGCTCTTGCCTCCTCCCAGACATTAGCCTCTCTCGTATTCAATCCTGTGTCCGCTCTCTTACTGGACAAGAGAGAACTGCAGACTCATAGTCTGCTACAGTTCTCTAGATGATCCAATGTATGCACCCTGTCTTTCAATTATGCTTTGACTGCTTGATGGATTGAGCCATTTTTCTCCCCTTGGAGGTCCCAGGAACACACAGAGTATAGGTGCTAAGTAAGGGGTTATAAACTGATGTGCTGATGAATCGGCAGGTGGGAACAAGAAGAAAGACAGCTAGGCCCCAGATAAAAAGGAGGCCCTCTTGGGGGGAAGTGGGAGTCTCCTGTGTGAGATGGAGACATCCTGGATCAGACCTAAGCAGGGACTCTGCTCCTCAAACACGTGGCTTCAGAGGTGGTCTCAAAGTAAGAAATCTCCTCAGGTGGCCTGCCCTGGTGACTCACATTTCCACTGGACAGATCACCTCTCTGACTTGGCTAACAAAGATGGGGTCTTTCCAAACCCACAACTATGAGCTCTTGACCATGGACTGAGGGATCTGGCCAGAGAAGAGAAACAATGAAACTCAGAGAGGGCAAGGCAAGAATAATAGACACACAACAGGGCAGGGGCCATGTCTGGGGGGACAGGGGTACATATAAAGCATAAAGAGAGATGTCATCCCTGAGCACAGGACTACTTCAGACTATCCAACAGAGTCACTGTTATTCCTTGGAATAGTGACTGAAGAATGCAAGCACATGAGGTGGGAAGCATGGAGGGATACACGTTGAACCTTGAATATGTAGCTCTCTCCCCTGAGAATAATAGGAGAAAGCATTGAGGAACCCAGGATCCTTCTGGAGCACAATCAGAAACTAGACAATGGCCCTGTCCAACTAGCCTGCTTTTTTTCTGGGATCCAACTGCAAGTCTCATCCCCATCTAGGGGCTGCAAGGGGAGCAGGAGGAGAAGCCATTGAGAGGCTTACTGTGGGTGGCTGGGAGGCAGGGCTCCCAGGTAGACAGCTTGGAGTCATCTCGGAGGCAGAGGACCAATGGGGACAACTCAGGACTAAGAACCAGAAAGCCAAGCCCTTACTCTCTGAGTGACTGAGGTCAGTGAACCTTGAGCAACCTCGGCTTTTCTATATCTACAATAATGATAATAGCAATCCCAACATTTGAGGCAACATATCTACCCTCCAAGGGAATTATTTTAGAACATCTATAATTAGCTTTCTTATCTTTATCTAATAATAAAGAACAAATAAAATTTTTCTCTAATAATAAAGAACAAATAAAATTAGAAGGAACAGAAAAAAGTCCTGACCTTAGAATTAAAGTTCTATCTTCTCCACAGAAATGTAGAAATTAATTTCTTAACTCAATAACACGATGCCCATGGTACTTCATGTTTGCATTTCTCTCTTTGCTTACTGCCAAAATATTACCATGCAAATACACTCTGATGTTTGACTTGCAGTGTGGTCCATTCCTCGATCTTTTGAATTTCCTGCATTAACAGTTTGGGAGTGGGCAGCTCTTTAAGGATGATGTTGGTCATCTTAACGACCATTTGGAATTCAAATAAGCACAGAGCCATCTAAGTAGCAAGCTCCTCAAAATAAAAGGATTAAGAGATTCAAGATAAAACCTGAATATTAAGGTGGAATTATTCCAGTATTTGCAGACTTTAAGATGAGTGGTGATAGTGGCTTGAAATTGCCAACCCTTTAAAATAAATATTTTAGCAAAATCTGATATAAAATTGGCATACACAGTGAGGACCATGACTCTGGGAAGGATGCTGAGGGTTCGCATGACAAGAGAGTTGGAGGGAGGTACGTGATCAAATGGCTGAACTGGGAGGAAATGTGGAGAAGCTTTAACAAGTTCCTTTTGATTATTGCTGAAGAAGATGAGCCCCAGAGAAGAGCATAATTTCCCAAGGTCACTTGGCTGTTGACTGCCAAACCAGAAGTAGAACATGGCCCACTGACTAGATCACATGAAATTGAAGCTCTCACCATCACTTTTGCTCTAGGAAGACCCTTCCTGTCTCTGTGCCACTATGAAATTCTTCTGCTAGAAACCTCTCCACCAACCCTGGGGACTCTCTAGTGCCCACAGAATTCTCCAAGTGCTTCTGAAGAACTGTGCAGAACCCAGGACTTTAATAGAGCACTGACACCATGAGTTTAGGACTTCCCTAAACTCAATAGCCCCGAAAAGACCAAGGAGTAATAATTTCACAAAAGATTCATGCCCCCGCCACATCCATCGCTGGCCTCCAGAGCCAACAGGAAGACACTCCCCAACCACTTCTATCTAAGCCTGATCCAATTATCCAACCCTCAGTCAGGCAGCACTAGCACTGCTTCCAGCTAGAGGCAATCAAGGCTCCTGAGGGCACAGGCTGAGCTAAGGCTTCTCCCAAGCACAAGCCTCAGACTTCCCTGGGAGCAATCAGAGACACACACTGCCAGGGGGAGGGATCCTCCACAGCAAGACATGGATTTATGGGAAATCAGGGAGAGTCATCCTGAGCCAGAAGCCTCAGACTGGGGAAAGAGCAATGGTGTAAGTGGCCTTCTCCTGTTATATTTGAACAAGGAAGAGAAAGGAGGCATTTCTATACATGGCATGCTGAAACCCATGAGAGACCCACATGCCCAGAACAAACTTCCTTAGTTACAAGCTACAGAACCCAGTGTCTTCTGTTCAAATCTGAGCTTTATGACTTCACAGCTGCTTGGCTGAAGCAAGTTAGCTAACCTTTCTGAGGAATGCTTACCTCACCTTTAAAATGAGTTAATGACACTCAGCTCATCCCCAGGACGAGAAGATAGAAATGAAGTCCTCCCAGTGCCTGGCACCTAGCAGCATTGCAACAAATGCTGATCTCTTCCTTTCCCTTTAGGGAAGAGCTTCCCTCTCTGGGATCACCTTCTAAAGGGAGTATGTCCAAAGAGGGAACATAGTGAATGTATTTAGATGCATGTTTCTTGAAAGAAGAGATGGGACTCCTAGCTATGGGAACTGCATTGGGTTGACAGGAGAGAGAAGTGCCTGGAAAAAAGTCGGGAGAGAGACAGGGAGGGGTGGATTCAGCCCCACTCGCACTGTGGCAGGTTTCCCAGCTTCCACTGGCTGCAGGAATCTCCGAAGAGCTCTCCTTATGGCTTGGGCAACTATAACAGAGATTTCTATTTCTAAGCAGTTGCACATCAGACAATACTAAGCACTATGGTTTAATACTTTAAAAAGCAACCAAATTTTATCCTGAACCCACTCCAATTTTCCCATGCAAGTTATGACGGTTTGAAAGGGCTAGTGTCAGCTCCCAGACTTGTTGATATGGTGGTTCTACCTGCATTTGCATAATTACTAGGAGAGTCAACATTAAGATTTCAGAAGAGGATCCTGTCTGAAAAATTAATTTCTGTACTTTTTGCTTACTAGAGAGGGACACTGACTGCCTAGAACACCCAGACCACTCTTTTGTGAGAGGGGTCCCTCATTAACTCTTCCCTGCTCTGGCACACGGTGGCACAGTAAGAACTATGCACTTGGCTCAGTTAGAGGTCCTGTATTGCCACTGTCTGGCTGTGTTGCCTCAGGGAATTCCCTTAACTTTTTTAGTCTTCATTTTCTCAGTTACCAAATTGGGAGATGAACACCCATGTCTCTGTAGGCTTAAGAAAATTAGAAGACTGAGGAGAACAAAATCATGTCATGAATCCAAAGAGAATGGTGAATCCACTCCTCTTGGGGTAACAAGGCGAGCAGCATGAGATCGTACCCAGGCTCCTGAACCTTTCCTTGGGTTCATTTCCAAGGCTGAGGGGTAAGGAACCAAACCTTGCAACTGCCCATGGACTTTAGCAATGCCACCTGAAGGGGGAGCCACTGGCTAGCGAGATACGCAGTGAAGTTTCCTTGTGCTGGCAGGATGAGATACAGGTTTTCTCAGAATCATACTGTCACCCTGGCGAGATGCATATGTAGATGTCTGATCCAACAGTCCCATCTCACACTCCCACTGGGTGTGAAGGGTGGGAAGGCAGGAAACCTCTCCCCTGAAAACCTGCCCCGTGTAAGACTCCATCCTGAAGCTGATTTTGTATGCAAATAAGGAACAGGGACATTGAGAGCTGCTCCCATAGGAATAAGGACAATTTGGGAAGAGCTGGGGAAGAGGTGAATGGAGCAAAAGAAACACCTCCTTGTGTTAGGAGAAAACAGTGAGAAAGAACCTGAGAAGTAGGAGAAAAATGTAAAGAACCACAAAGACAGGCTACCCTTGGGGAGCCAGGGCAGGATAGGACATGGGGGCTCCCCAATAGCTGCTATCACCAAGGACCATATCAATGCGGAAATTCCCTGTGGGCACTGCAGAAATGCTGATGTAGGGAGACCTCTAGTCTGTTCTTGTCTGCCCTTTTTCCAGCAGGCTCAGCACTCAGCGAAAGAATTCACAAGGATTCCTAGCCCTCTTAAAGACAATCTTTATCATCAATGCCTGGACTGTGAGGTTGTGTAAAAAAAGAAAAGTTGTCACATCATTAATTGAATGATCATTTAGAAGGTGAGTTCCCACTCAGATGTCCCCCCTGCTGCTTAACAATAGTGTTGGGGGAAAATACTCAACACTCGACTTAGCATGAGTAGCACATAGGTGCAATTATAATACCATTTTTGTTAAATAGAAGATAAAATTAACATGCTTTCATAATTCCTAATTCCATTTTTCATAACAGTGCTTTAAAAATCTACCATGAGATTTTCCTATCTTGCTTTTTATGAAGCTTCATTTCAGAAGGAGCCTTTCTTCCATATGAATTATGTGTAAAGAACAAGGGCCTTGCACACTGTCCTCTGTGGTGTGGTGGTTTGGGGAGACTTAGCTGACCCTCCCACCTCTTTGTGGGCCATCCTGTGAGGGCCCTTATCTTCCGGAAGGAACCAATGTCTAGAATTCCAGGCAGAAACTGGTGCTGTGAGTAGTGCCACTGTGGGGGGACAGAGAGGGACATGAGACACTGGGAGAACTGAGGGTGGGATGGCCAGCTCTGGCCCATGTGTCAGAGAGGCTGTCCTCTGTGATGACAGCAAGTGGTCTTCTGATCTACAGAGTCCAGGCTGAGGACTTGGACACAATTCTGGGCTTACTTTGCTAGTGGGAAGAAAGCTCTTTTTTATATTTGGTGCCTTTTTTAAAAGTTTATTTATTTATTTTGAGAGAGAGAGAGAGAGAGAGAGAGGGAGGGGTAGAGAGAGGAGACAGAGAGAATCCCAAGCAGGCTCCACATTGTCAGTGCCTGATGCAGTGCCTGATGTAGGGCTTGAACTTCCAAACCATGAGATCATGATCCAAGCTCAAATCAAGAGTTGGATGCTTAACCAACTAAGCCACCCAGGCACCCCCCTTTTTGATCAAATCTGCCCCTTCCTTGGAGTATTCTGGCAAGCTCTGGGGAAAGTTCCTGGGACTGGCTCTTAGGAAGAAGCACATGTTAAAGACAGTGCTAGGCATCTGGGGAATCCTCTGTCCAGAGCAGAAATGGGCCTGGTCACTTATCACTCAGAGAATCTGTCTATCTGGAAGGTGTGTTTCTCAGAGTTGGACTGTATATAAAAGAGATAGAACAAATACGGTCTTTAAAAACCAAATCTGATACTATGAGGCAACCTCAAATGCCTGCTATACACGTGGCTATTTGAAAAGGAAAAGATGCCCACAAGTTGCTGTGTTGTACAGGTGCTCTACAGGTAAGACCAGGCCCACCACTGGGGTCCTCAAAGACTGAGCAGGGGGTGATTTTGCACTGAAGGAGACTAGACCCAATAATTGTCAATTCTTACATTACTGAACATGACTTCTGCTCAAAGGAAGCCCTATGTGCTGCAAGGCAGCAAACTGACCCACAGCAGCCCTCTCCAAGAGTGGTACACATGCCAGGGAACAAAGGGAAAGCAAGTGCTTGTCCTGGGACACAAAATGTGCACTACCAGGGGTCTGTCTATAAGGCTTGCTACATCTCACAGTCTTCAGCAGGCTCAAGTCCAGGGTGCCTGAGGGTCTGAGGAAACAGCATCCCTCACTGCCTCATGTTCCTGGGTGATATACCTGCATTGCAGAAGGAGCCTGACACAGATTAGGCGCTCAGTAAAGATTTGTCCAAGAAGACTAAGAAATCAGCCTGATGTAGATGCCAGGAGTTGGTCATCAAACCTTCCACTGTGCTGAAGGTGAAAGAAGATACAAAAACCAAGTAGCTTAGGAGAAATGCATGTGTTACCTTTCCATGGGGGACCACATGCCTAGGAGAGGAGGAACAGAGGTTACTGTGTAATTACTAGTTATTACTAAAACTACCAAAATGAGTGTTATGTGCTGGCCCTTTAAATGTTTGGGTTGAGCATTTGGAGCTTAGAATATGATGCCTTCATTCTGGGAACTATGTGTTTTGTTGGGGAATGAGCCATGATGAAAGCCTGCCGTTCTGCCAAGGTCTGTCATGGCATAGTTATTAACAGGCACACGAAGGCATTTTGTTAATAACTTCAGTAAAAAAGATTAAAGTCAAAGAGAATAGAGTATTTAAATAAACTCTAAATAGATTGAAGACCCAAACATGAAACATGAAACTGTAAAACTCCTAGAAGAAAACATAGGCAGTAATGTCTTCGGCATCAGCCTTAGCAACATTCTTCTAGATATGTCTCCTCAGGCAAGAGAAACAAAAGCAAAAATAAACTATTGGGACTATACCAAAATAAAAAGTTTTTGCAAAAAAAAAAAAAAAAGGGAAACAATCAACAAAATTAAAAGGCAACCTAGTGAATAAGAAGATATTTGCAAATGATGTATCCGACAGGGGTTAATACCCAAAATATATAAAGAATTTATATAACTCAACACCAAAACAACCCAAATAATCTGACTAAAAATGGGCAGAAGACCTGAATAGACATTTTTCTAAACAAGACATACAGATGGCCAACAGACACATGAAAAGATACTCAACATCACTCAACATCAGGGAAATGTAAATCAAAACCACAGTGAGGTATTACCTTACACCTGTCAGAATGGCTAGCACCAAAAACACAAGAAATGACAAGTGTTGGTGAGGGTGTGGAGGAAAAAAAACCCTCATGCACTGTTGGTGGAAATATAAATTGGTACAGTATTATGGAAATATTGAAGTTTCTCAAAATATTAAAAATAAAATTACCATATGATCCAATAATTCCTTTACTGGATATTTACCTAGAGAAAACAGAAACACTAATTCACAAAGATATCTGTACCCCTATGTTTATTGCAGCATTATTTACAACAGCCAAAATATGGAAGCAACCTAAGTGTTCAGTGATAGTGAATGGATAAAGAAGATGTGAGACACATACATACACATACACACACACACATACACACACACACACGCACTCACACTAGAATACTACTCGGTCATGAAAAAGAATGAGATCTTGCCATTTGCAACAACGTGAATGGACCTAGAGGGTATTATGCTAAGTGAAGTGAGTCAAACAGGGAAAGACAAACACCATATAATTTCATTTATATGTGGGATCCAAAAAACAAAATAAGGAAAAAAAATAAATAAACAAAAAGCATAAACAGACCCATAAATAAGAGAACAAACTGATGGTTGCCAGAAGGGAGGGAGGTGAGGGGATGGGCAAAACGGGTGAAGGAGAATAGAAGGTACTGGCTTCCGGTTAAAGAATGAGTAAGTCATGGGATTAAAGGTACAGGAAACATAGTCAAGGGTATTGTAATAATGTCGTATGATGGCAGATGGTAGCTTCGCTTGTGGTAAATATGGCATAATGCATACAGTTTTTGAATCACTAAGTTGCGCACCTGAAACTAATGTAACATTAAGTGTCAACTGTACCTCAAAAAACCCGTGGATTATTGAAAGAGAATACATCTTAAGAGGAGAAATTTAAAGAAATAAGCCTCTGGATAAACTTAGTACTTATCTCACCAATTCTTAACTATTAGTCACTGCTTAATCTAAACCTGGAAATACCTCAAGACTCTAATAGAACACGTCTTTCTAAGCCACCCCAAGTCATTGTCCTGGAAAAAGATTCCTTCGCCTTTTGTTTTCTGTCACAGCAAGTTTCTCTTTTATCCTACCTGGATTTGGGGTTTTTGTCAATATGAACAGCTACTCTTTCTGGGGTAAATCACTGGGCATTTGGGGTGAGCTAGAAGTATAATATTTTGCACAGCTGTCAAATGTTAAGTCAGCTAGAAGAACTCTATCACAGCTCCTCTCAGCTAGGTGTTACTGACTTGGCAACAAAGAAAAAGAATCCTAGGTATTCTCTGATATTTGGGCTGGGAACAGAAAGAAAGTTCTTCTGCTGGCAGCTCTCACTTGGAGAAAAACAATGATCTTCAAGTATGGGGGGTACAGTTCTCTTTCTCCGGTGCCCCTAGCCCACTGCTCTGTGAAGAAGAGGACAGGTGGGAGGGACTGTCTTTGAAAGAATCCAGATCATCCTTTGAAGTGTCCCGTTTGACCCTTATCACTGTAGGAGTCAGCAGGGGGGAAAGGTATCCTTACTGACCACATGATAGTGAATTGTATGAGTTGGCAATATTCTGATTAAAGCTGTACAATTCCTTCCATTCAGCTAAATTTACCAGCCTTTAATGTGAACAGGTACATCCTTGTTCCCTGATAAGAACAAGGAGAAGATACAGTTCTAAGCAACTTTCAGAGCTCCCTCTACCTTCTCCATCAATCACACCCCAGTTCTCTGGAAATCAGAATCCCAAAGTGACAGTGTGAATCCTTTCCTCATGTGTTTATCTTCTCTCTCCAACTAGTCCAAAACCTCCTGGAGAGCTCGACTGGGGCTGAGTACACAGTAGGCGCCTGCCATATTGGGTATGATCCTCTAGAACTCCAGCTAGGCCATGGAAAACAATGGAAAAGAATGTATCTCTGCTGGAAAATCACTTTGTATTTTATTTTTGAGAATCTGGACATGGTTAAGCATACTACCTGGCTTACACTTAATTTGTTACATTGTGACTAGAGTTCTGAGATCATAGGGCCCTGAAAAAGATGAAGGCATAACTCACTTATCCATGCTGCTGATGAAAAGACAAATCCACAATCTCTAAACGATGCCACACACAGCCTGTGACATGGGATTGTAGGCACTATGGCTGGCACGGAGGTTGAGAAAAAATTGTAGGCGGAGGCTTCCTATCCCCTCTGAAAGCTCACTGTGGAGGGTGCAACTGCCTCTTCTTCACTCACAGTAGGCCAGCTGTGCACCCATCATTCAGTTCTGCAGTGAAGGGTGTGGAAGACAGTGCGAAGGCACTGCAGAAGTTAGCAATCCCTGGTTTGGCTAAAGGTACAGACAAGGATCTTTCCCAAAGGAGGTATCTCCAGGTGTCCCATCTAGCTGTTGTAACCCCACAGCCTAAGCTGTAACAGATGTCTGGCAACCATGAGCATGGTCAGGCCCAGAGAGGTCTGCCTTCAAAAGACTATGAAATAGTAATGCCAGCTGCAAACTTTAACTGAGAAGCTATTCTCTTCCAGACAATGAGAATGAAATGTTTGAAATGTTCACAACAAAAATAGTTGTTAATGTCCCTATGTGACAGGTAAGGAAACCAAGGGCCAGAGGGATTGTTTACCACACAGTATGTTTTGGATCTAAGTATTGGACCCCAACTTGACTCCAATGCTCTTTCAACTATTGGACATTATGTAGCTATTCTACATATTAATTCCTGGTTTATTGCATATGCCATTCTGAATACCACAGAATTCTCTTCCCAAGGCAATTCCATCACACCCAGGTGGCGCTAAGGTCACTGTTTCCCAGCTTTTGGTATCAGTATCATTAAGAGCATGAAATAACAAAGGAGTTATTTGGGTCATGGGAAGACAGTAGCTTTCAGTTGAGTTTTTGTTGTCTATACAAGGGAATTACCTCTTGCTTACAAGAAATCTTGCTAGGCAACCCACAGTAAGATTTTTTAAGTTTTTACTTAGACTCAGAGGCAAAATCAATATGTCTATCTGCCCACTGCTCTGCTTTCCAGGGCCTGAAGAAAGGAGGCTGCTCAGTCACTACAGAGATCAGTCTGGCTTAAAGTGAGGGCCTGCAGAAAAGCAATGACCATGGAAGGTTTGGGTTGCCTGAAATGATGCCTGTACATAATAGGTTTCTTGCTCCCAAATCCTGGACAATTGGTCCTACATGGTCCCTAGGAAGAACAAACTAAACTCCTTGGTACAACTTCTCTTTGGGAATGCCAGCTCCACCTGTATCTCCTTCTGAGAGAACATGCTCCTAACACAGCATCTGCCAAGGAGGCAGCAGACCATGTGACTGTCACCCTCCTAGTCACAAAGGATTGTCCCAAGGGTGGACAGCTGTTTATAGGAAGCCCACTGACTAGCCAGCAACCTCTGTATGACATGCGTGGTCTGGCTTGAAATGAAGAATTGGAAAAGTAGCCTCTCTCATTAAGAATTTGAACTAAGAGGGGCACCTGGGTGGCTCGGTTGGTTAAGTGTCAATTCTGGGTTTCAGCTCAGGTCATGATCTCACGGTTTGTGGGTTTGAGCCCTGTGTCAGTCTCCATGCTGACAGAGTGGAGCCTGCTTGGAATTCTCTCTCCCCCCGCCTCTCTAACTCTCCCCTGCTCATTTTTTCTCTCTCTGAAAATAAAGAAACTTAAATAAGAATTTGAACTAAGAAGGCCTCAGGGAAAATAACAGGGAGTTGGGGACACTGGGTATGAAGCAGTGTGGCAGAGATCATCCATGTTTACCAAGTATCCACGTGCTCTCCTACATGTCTCAGGCTCCCTCACAACTGGGTTGGAACTGCACTAAAGTAGTTCTGGCCAGTGGACTATGAGCAGAACTGAGTAGTGTCATTTCTGGGGCAATGCAGTTAAAATGCACCTTGTCTATCATTCTGTCACATTCCTTGGCCACATCTTCCAGATAGCACAGCTGTAAGATGGAACAACCCTGAATCCCTGAACTATCTCCTAGGAGAGAGTACACATACATTAGCACATTGCAGTAGCTTAGGCGATGTAGCGATGACCCCATATTAACATTAATATGACTACTAGTTGGTGACTGATAAAATGGCAACCAAGGTCAGTCTGTGGCCAGCATGAAGCAATGCAGTCCACTGGGGAAGGCAGGAGACAGAAATTTATGCCTAACTAATGAGTATTTACTGTGTACCAGGAACACTGCCTCATTTGATCCTTATAAAATTCTTTTTTATGTGTGTATTTATTTTTTTCATTAAAAAATTTTTTTGATGTTTATTTTTGAGAGAGAGAGAGAGAGAGCATGAGTAGGCGAGAGGCAGAGAGAGAGGGAGACACAGAATCCGAAGTAGGCTCCAGGCTCTGAGCTGTCAGCACAGAGCCTGACGTGAGATCACCAACCGTGAGATCATGGCCTGAACTGAAGTCAGACACTTAAGTGACTGAGGCACCCAGGTGCACCATCCTTATAAAATTCTTAATAAAGAAGTAGATAGTAGCTATTTGTAAAAACCCATTTTACAAATGAAAACTGACAGAATGGTTAAAGGACATACAACTGATAGTGCCCAACATCAGGAGTGAAACCCAGGTTTCACCCCAGCACATGTGCTTTCTTTTCCTAACAGGTTCCTATAACCTTGCCTTTCCCTTTGCCATCTACAAAGGCCTGCAGTGATACATCCTTACCACAAGAGGCATCAGAAAACCTACAGTAAATACTGTCTTGGCATCCTCTCTAGGAGCATCAGGGACACAAGATGAGAGCAGAAGGGAAATCAGAATCACATAGGGGCACGGGTGCCATCAGGAAGCATCACTTTGGGGTGTATGGCAGCTGTGAGACTACTCCCAACTCCACAGCAACCTGGTGGCTAATGATGCTGCTCACATTTTGTTAGATAGAATGTGAGCCTCATAACCCACCTCTGCTGTTCACACACATGCAATTATTACCTGCCCACAGAGAGGACTGTGTGTGAGTCCTCACATTCAGTCTGGACCCTTAGTGGCACACTGGGTTGTGTAGGAGGCTGGGTAATAAGAAGTGCATTTAAGAAAGAGAAGAAAGTGAAAACCTTCAGTGACTGCAAATTTGTATTTTCCTATCACAAGGTCATGCTTTAAAGAGAATTTAAGAGAAATAGTTTCCAGTTTTTCCCTCCTATCTTTAGAGTTTAAAAGTGAATATTGAAAGCAACATTTTAAATCATTTTCTTTTGCTTAAGAAAAATGTGTCCACTTTGATCACTGCCCAAAGTGAGTAAGTACAGAATAAGGTGCATTGCCTTGGGATCACAGATGGTAATTTTAATACCTTGTTACAGTCCACAGAAAGCTAAGGGGCTTGGGCAGGAACCACTTCCACATCATGTGAAGGGAGGAGAGAAATAACAGAAAAAAGCTCCATGTCGAGTCAAGAAGGGAAATGAAAGGATGAGAGGAGACCTCTGGACAAGTAGGAAGAGCTGGGACTTCCCAAAATAGAATTCACAAAAGTTTCACAGTTAAAAAAAATAAATGTAATTTATAGAGGCTGGTGATGTGGGAGTCTGGAGAGAGGTATTGAGCATGTGTATGGGAACATGTGTTTCTGTGGGAGACAGGAAGGAAGACTTTGTGGAACCTTCCAGGAGGAGAAAAAAGGGATGGAGAAAGTCTAACACTGCCAGGCTTTAGACAGATCTCTGCAAGATCTGATTACCAATTCTCAAAGAAATTAGGTAGCAAGAGCAGCGTGCTACTGCCCAGGAGCATCTCTTTACAGTGTGACCCAAAGCCTGGCTGACAATAGACCAGACTGACCCAGTCTTCTAAATCCGCCTTTGGCTCCTGTGTTCATCTTGCCCCTTAACCTGCAACAGGCATTTTCTTTAGGTTTGGAAAATAGATTTCATCTGCTTCACCAGCTCTAAATGAACCTGCAGCATTACATTAAGAGGAATTCCACAGGAGAAATGCATCCAGCTAAAAACGTGCATCTCTCTTTCTCCTTTGTAGACAGGGATGTGCCAGGAATGCCGCGGGGCTCAGTTCTTGCCAATGAGATGGAGGAAGCAGTTTGGTCAGTGTAATGGGTTGAGTAGAGTGGCCCTCAAAGATATGTCCCCATCGAGGACCCTGTGAGTGTGACCTTATTTGGAAAAAGGCTCTTTGAAGATGTAATTGAATTAAAGCTCTGGAGATGAGATGATCCTGGATTTTCCAGGTGGGCCCCAAATCCAATAACAAGTGTTGTTATTGAAGATACACCAAGGGCAGAAGAGGAGAAGAGAAGAAGTCCAGGTGAAGACGAAGGCAGAGATTAGAGTGACAGCCACAAGCCAGGGAGTGCCTGGAGCCCCCACACACTGCAAGAGGGAGGCTAGAATTGCTTAGAGCCTTCAGAGGGATCCCAGCCCTACCAACACTTTGATTTCAGACTTCCAGCCTCCAAGCTGTGGGAGAACAAATTCTGTTGTTCTAAGCTACCCAGCTCACAATAATTGGTTACAGCAGCCCTAAGGAAATGAATAAAGAGGGACCTCCAGAGAGTTCCTTAAAAGCTGGCAGCCACTCTCTCACCCTTTTTGTTCATTAAAACCTGCCCCAGGAGAAAAAGCTTCTATTGGATAAGATTGGCGGGGCCACATGGGGACCAGCAGATTCTTGGTCCTTTGGATTGTGTGGCATTTGACACACCCCTCACTCAGCTAACTGTCCCGACGTGGGAGTCTTGTCACCTCAGATGTCCACATATGATCTTACTTCTCAGTACGGCTCGAACCTGTGCTTTAGTTCTGGATTTATGATCTGGCCTGGAAAGTTTGGTTTGCTTTTTGTTTGTTTTGCCATGGCAGTCCAGTGAATTCTACCTCTTCCCCTGCTCCTAGGTGGGCCAACTCCTAATGCTTTTGCAGAATAGAAAGTAATAATAATAATAATAATAATAATAATAATAATAATAGTTTTAGGAACACAGGGTCTATACCTCAGTAATGCAGAGCCATGGAATAAGATGTTTGGAAGCCAGATGGAAGGAGAACAGGGGAACTTCACGTCTATCGTAAAACAATGAAGTTCATTCAGGGAGGATTGCATATTTCGAGTATTTGGTAATTGCCTCCAAAGCCAGGGTAATGAATAAAATCTCCAGCAAAAACAAAAATTTACTGCCTTCAAAATAGTAAATATGCAGTGTCTATACATTTCCAAACAAACATATTTTGATTAAGTCATTAATGTCACTTTATAGCTGTTTCTCTCTCTCCCTCAGTCTTGCTGAAGGATTTAACGTCAAGCAATTTAACAATGACAGCTGGCGAGAAATCAGCTTTGAGATTTCTCATTAAAAGTAATGCTGTGTTAGTAGCCAAATACTTGGAAATGTGAAATGTTAAAATTTAATGGTGTGGAAAAGCCTTATTCTAACTTTGCAGATTGTACCATCTTTGCAAAGTTGGTAGAAAATACCAACTTGGATTGTGAAAGGCCCAGTGCAATTGTAAAAACAATGGTAGTTTGCAGAAGTAGGTATCCACCAAGCTGCAAGACTTAATGTGGCTTGCTTTGTGGGGTTCTAGAAACCTCAGATTGGCTCTCACACTTGCACAGAATAAAGATTCTCATTGGTGTCTCCTTTATCTGCACTCTCACCGTTATTGGCCTGTAAGCTGAATAGGCAAATTTATTCCACTTATATTATCTTCCCAATGCTGTTTTCAGGAATATTCTGCCCAATGTCTTATATCATTGCATTGTGCTAAGTGTTTAGGCAATTCATTTCTGTGAGAGGAATAGCAGGAAATAAAGTTTCATCGTATCTTAGATGGAGAACAAAAATACAAGGACTCACATCCAATGTAATCAAAGCTGCCCATTTGCATTTTGGGAAAATAATTACATTCTTTATCTCCTGATCTTAAATCACTTCCTGGAAACTCCCAACACCTGTGACAATGAAAATGTACAAGTACACAAATTATTCAAAGGATCTCATCTGTAGACTTTAATACTAGTGCCTTCCAGCCCTGTAACTGCACTGGAACTGAAGATAGTTAGGAGTGGGTACGTGTGGGCTCTCTGGCCCACCCTTTCTATTTCTTTTCTACAATTTGAAAGCACATGTGCAACTATGTATCTTTTTGGACAATTTGTATGGTTTTACCTAAACATTTCATATTAGCATGCTTTATCTCCTCAACTTGACTGTAAGCTGCTCAAAGGCACATAGTAAGGACCAAAGAAGATTAGCTGCTTTGATTATTATGATGACGATGGTTATCAAAAGAGAAATGTGGCCCCTAGATAAGGCCAGGAAAAGAAATCCTTAAGCAGAGAAGCAGAAGGTGCAAACCAGATGGGTGGTATAGCCCTCCAGTTTAAGGATGGGGTGGAGAGAAGAAAGGAACACTGGGCCTGGAGACAGGCAAACCCGAGCCACAGCCCGAAGACTTCCACTTTGTAATCTTGCCTAAGTCATCCAAACCCTCTGATGCTGGGCATCTTCATGTATAAAGCCAAGGTAATAACATAGTTGTTATTATATTAGAAAAATACATGTAAAGTCCTGGCACATTATAGGTACTCAAAGTATCCACCTATTTGAGGTAATAATCCCATAATATTGTTGAGGCTGGAAGGAGTTAGAGAGCTCAGCTGATCCAATCTCCCATCCTACAGATCAAGAAACTAAGACTCAGAGAATGAAGTTGGACTACCCAAATTTAGCCAGGAACTAGTCTACTCAAGGTTAATGGCAGAGCAAGGGCTAGAGTTCCAGGCTCCTGCACCCAGATGAGGGCTCTGTTTACCCCTGCCTACTGCCACTATCACTTCATGTCTCCAAACAGAACACCAAGTCCATACAATGAGACCTGTCCCTTCTTCTCTGGTTTGCCCCACAGTATAGCTGACTACTTCCACGCTAAGATACCACAGATTCCTTGTTAGATGAAACAAGACCCTCTGAATCAAGAGCCCAGGTCCACTGTCCAGCTTCCAACATAGGCCATGTGTACCTCTGGGTACAAAGGAGGCTTTGGTGGATCTCCACCTGCACTGAATACACGGCCAGCTAAAGATCCTAGCAGATATGGTCTTGGGCCAAGATCTAGAAGATTTCCTCCCACTCATCTCACAAGAAGGAGCCATGGGAATGGGGTCCTGCTATTCAACAAAAGTGTAGAATACCAAGAAAGTACTCCTGCCAGGACTCTCTCCAGCACCCTACCTCCAGTGCCACAGCCTGCCATCAGAGCTTCAATCCTTCCAGCTATGACATTTATCCTCTGGAGCATCACAAATGCTCTCGAGACATGTTCTTATAGCGCTATGACTCATTAGTGTCAATTGGACTATCTGAAACCTTCCACTGGGAAAACATAGAAACTTCTAAGAACATGATTTCCATTAGACAGCACTGGCTTGAGAGGGAAAAAGGCAGGGGTTGGAAGCAGAATTAGTTATGCCCTGAACTGGGGGACTGGAGCCATCATGAAAACCCTGGACACCTAGGGAAAATGAGATTTTAGGAGCGAGAAGGCAGGAGTAAATATGATGCTGTCAGAGAACTCTGAAACTGGACTTTGAAGTCATTTAGTAAAATCAAATTACTTTCCCTTAGAATATGTTCTCTGGGAAAGACGCTTTTGTTTTTCCAAGAAGCTGACTAAATTGTCATCCAGGGTCCTTAAATTTCCTCCTCCATCCATTGTGCTTTGTCTCCTAGGAGAGCAGCTCAACACAACTGCACAACCATCAGTAACAAGAGCCCGTCGTAGACATATAAACAGCAGCCTACTCACCAACAGTGTGGGTGCCAGCTCGTAGCTCAATTACTTCCAATCCTAAAGCTAATATTACAGGGTTTGGAGTGACTGTCACTGTCCTTGGAAAACACATAGCACTGAAGAGAGACAGATGTTTGTCACTGGTCACTGACATTGTCCCAAGCCCCCACGTATTCTCCTCCAGCCACACACACTTCCTTCCCTATTTTGTGCAAAAATTTTCATGCAGTATGACCAATACTCATAATCAGGACATCAGACAAAGTCTCTGTACACATTATGAAAAGTGGGAGTGTTTTCAGTTGAAGTGGAATAATATTAATAACCATGCCAAAGCCTGATGCTAATTATTGTGTGAGGCAGAAAATGCATGTCGCTTGCTCTCCATTAGCTGACATTATCTGGAATGGAAAAGTTTTAAACAGACCACTGGATCCACCAGTTTTCTAGTGGCACTGGCCTTCCTGTGTTTAATACCCACATACGTTGTCCCCATTAGCAGGACATGTAAGACCTAAGTGATCTTTCACTTTGACGTTTGGCTTGGGAACATCAAGGAATACGGTCAAGCAACCTGGAGTATGAAAATAAGGGGCATGGCCACTTGACAAGACAGTTTCAAAGACCATGCTCTACACATGGTGATAATTCATGGAGAACTTTCAGAGCAAAAGGTGATATTACAGGTTAATTTATTCTATTACTCCATGAATACTCTCTCCACCATTATTGCTCTTAACCCCAGATATCCTTAATATATGAGCAGTTATGGTGTGGTGTTGGGAGGGGGACAGAACCGATCAGAAAGGGATAAAGAAATTTAGCCCATAAAATCTTCGTGAAAGTCTCTCGTAGGGTTGAGGATACCACCTGCCTCCCATAATATAGGGACATCATGCAGTCAATAACATCTTAAATTTCTGTAACCAGTCTTGGTCTTAATTGAAGTTATTCCAAGACCTCAGAAAGGCGTTGATAATCCCACTGGTTTCAGCAGTGGCTACAAAGTCCTGGCTGCAGGAGAATCACTGACGTGTTAGAGAACATCATTCGTAAGAAGTTAGTTTGCTACAAATGAAACCTGCCACAAGAAGACAGTGTCTTCACCAGACCTCAGAATACTGCCAACTTCCATGCCTAAAGGGAGCTTCAAGCCTGACAGTTTAACCTGGGGGCCCAGATATGGGGGGGGGCATGTTTTCTGCTTTTTTCCAACGTGTATCTGTCAATCCTGATGCAGAATGAAGGATATAGCATTAATATTGCACAGCACACTGGCGGCTTAATTTAGGTACTTATGATGTTGCATTTTTAAATTAGAAAGAGTTTTGAGCATTGAACATTTCATTTGCTAATATGTTTTTCCTTTCTTCCCTACAGAGGCTCCTGCACCATTTGAAATAAAAATTCATTTCCCTGAATACATGGAATTGATGCTAATTAAAATGCCTGTGAGAGTTAAGGCATCAGCCAGCCCCGGGAAAATATAAGGTCAATTTTATTTTTCAAAGGGCATGGAGAGAAATTAAAATACCCGTAATTCAAGTCATAGGTTTCATAGAGTTTGAAGAGACTTTACAGCTCCTCTAGGAAAGTAAGACAAAGGACATGGGTTCTGAAGTCAGACAGATGCAGGTTTGACACTTGGCTCTCCTGCTTTCTGAGTCTGTGACCCTGGACAAGGTCCTCCGCTCCCCTCCCCACTGGGTCCTGAAGGTGTGACCCTGGAGAAAGTCCTCCACCCCCTTCCCCATTGGATCCTGAGTCTGTGACCCTGGACAAGGTCCTCCGCTCCCCTCCCCACTGGGTCCTGAAGGTGTGACCCTGGAGAAAGTCCTCCACCCCCTTCCCCATTGGACCCTGAGTCTGTGACCCTGGACAAGGTCCTGTGCCCCACTCCCTACTGGATTTAGAAGCTCTGCTAATGAAAAGGGTTTGAATTTCTCCCACGGAAAAAATGGGCTGGCTTCAGAAACAACTGCACCCTCTGGGCATGAGATCCTTTACCGTGGATCCTCTGGGGCAGTGTTTTCAACACTTGGATGACTCTGACATTCCCTTCTTAGATTTTTGCCATATTGGACACTATGCGTACTTTTATTTATTCTTTGTTTTTATTATTTACTTGACTTGAATAAACCCACTTTACTGGGTTGCCCTTGCCTTCAGATATTATCACTTATATCTGAGAATAGGGTTGACATGCTACTTGTATGTATTTTAATATATAATTAAATACAGAACTATAAATCACCCATGTCCACCCTGTGCCATTCAAAATCACTTGGCACACTGCTCATTCAGAAATACTTCTCGAGGGGAGAGTTAGAGTAAAGAGAACCATAGTTTCTTCCCACCTCATCTCTCAAATGGCCACATCTATGCCACCCCTCACACCCTGCAGAGGCTGGGGCAGAACCCACCCCTCACTGTGCCAACCCTCAGTCACTGGTCTTGGGGGATGCTGAAACTCAACACCCAAGAATATGAAATTTGTGCACAATCCAGAGGGGACGTGAGGGCAAGTGGACTCCATTTTTTAAGGATGAGAGTAGAGAGGGGAAAGGATGGGGAGGGCATTGGAACACAGATTAAAAGAAGAAACTGATAAGAGGGATGCGGGGAGACAGCAAGCACACCTTCAGGCCAAGGTGGGTGGGGCATGCGATAAGGCCACCTCCTAGTTGGATGGCCTGGTGCCATTATTTACTACCTTGACTTTCACTTACTTGACTTTAAGTAGACTCTGGTTTTTACTTAGCCTTAAGTAATAATAATATCTGTGAAATAATGCTTCAGAGAACAACCACAGGGGGCAGTGCTCCTGCCCCCACTCACCTGGGGAAGCCTGGGCTGTGCTGGGATTGACAGTTAGGTAGCAAAATGGGTTTAAAGCCTGTGACTTTCTCTTTCCTTTCAATCTCTGTACAGCTCTATAGCCCCCACCTAGGGTAATGAAGGGCTTAAATCCTTCCAGGAGCCCAGATGTTGTACACACATCGTGGAGAAGGATGGATGGATCTGCTGGCCCCCAGAAGAGCAGAGCGATGCCCACCCACCCCTCATCCCTGTTCCTTGGCCCCCTGGCCAGCTTGCTAAGACAGGAGGACACATGGCTAGGAGGAACATCCATCCCAGGCAGCACCCAGCCCACCCTTCCCTGTGATGGTCAGAGACACACTGTGGAGGGAACGCTGGGGTGGAAGCTCTCTCAGGATTATCTTTTCTATTGCTCTGTCCCTTCTCCCACGTCCAAGGACAGTAAGCACTGAGTGAGCTCACAGCAAGCAGAATCTCCATTGTTAGCACATCCCCCGCATGTTGTAATTAACTTGTTTAAGGCTACAGAGGCAGGAATCAGACAGAGGTCGTCTTGATTCCCAGCCCACTGCTCTCTGCAAAGTGATTTCATCTCAGTCTCTCCACTCCACCAGCCTGGAGCACACTGCAGTGCCTGTGAGCATAGCCCCAGAGTCAGATATCCTCAGTGGGGCACCTGCTCTACCTCCCAGCTCTGCAACCTTGGGCAAGACCCTCATCCTCTTGATTCCCCGGGATAAAACAATAACACTTGCCTCTAAGGCTCCTGCCAGGAGGAAAGGAACAACATTTGTAAACACTAAGCACATGCTAAGTGAACTGATCACTAGTCCACGTGTGCGGGACACAGAACACAGCCTCACTGTTATCCTTGTCCTCTTACCAAGGTGTACTTTTTCCCAGTAGGATTATCTGGCTTATCCAAAAGCATGTTCCCAGGTGACAATTCTGGAAAGATTCCTTAGCGAATTGAACAGCAAGACCACATCCCAGGTCTAGACATTTCCAGGTAGGGACAGGAGGCTTGAGGGGCACACACTGCATTCCCAGGAGACTCAAAGTCTCATTGATGATGGATATCCTGAATCATTCCCACAGCAACCTCCATGGACAGACTTTGAGGGAGCAGCTGACCCAGAGGGCAGGAAGGAAGCCCAGGATATGCTCTCTTTAAAAGCCCCCTGGTGATTTTGAGGCACAGGCAGACTTGACTAATTTCATCCTTGTTTATTTAATAAACATTTGCTGAGCACCTATTACGGACTGGGCATTTTCTTGGGACTAGGAATACCAAGAAGTGAAGCAATCAGATAATGTGAATGGATTTTGCATTATAATGGGATGGGGCAGTAAAGGTGAATGCAGGGGCTATTGTTCCCATTCCTAATCAAGCTTTAAAACACAATATAGCTTTCATGCACATCATCAACAGAAACTCTAATAGGATATTTTTCCTTTCGTGTTCGTTTCTGAGGCTTTGTGCTTGGCTCAGAGGAGCCACACAAGGCCTGGAGTCATGGTTGGCCCATGCTTGGTACATTTCAACAACAAAAAGTAAAGAAATGTTTCATTCACTGAGTGATTCAGGAAAGTGATTTCATAGAGAAGTGCAGCAAGTTACCATAAACGTTTTCAAAATGCCTTCAAACTGTAAACAGATTTTGGTAATGAAATGTTCTCAGGTTCTCTGACTGTCACATGTCACTCAGGCTCAGATGTTTACTAGAAATTCCTTCTCCCACAAATATCTGGGGGCTGACACTACCCAGTGGATGAAACATGTGAAACCTGTTCAAAGGCATAGCTCCTTGGAAGCCAACCAGCTGAGGAGAATGGCTGGAGTAGATTTCTTTCTGTCTCGGGATCCTGCACCCTTTGTTTAAAGCTAAAGAGCTTCTGTTCAAGTCACGTCACCAAGGCGTGTTTTGCAACCTGGCCTTGCAGTATCCTGTCTATCTTGTCCTCCCCTGAGCTTCCCTGCACACAGTCTACCCCATGCCATTGGGACCAAGCTTGTATTAAGCAGTGACAATCTTTTGGGGTACATGCTGTGTTCGGTGTTTGTTCATAGCGATCCCCACAACACCTTCAGGAGGTCACTGTCATCAGCCCAACTTTAAAATCAAAAGACAGGGAGTGGCTCTAGGTAAAAACTTGCCCAAGGTAACACAGCTGGTGACAGAGCCCTACTCCACCCACTCCACCACACCAGAAGCCCAGTGTTGCTCAAGATTCCTCCATCAGGTTACCTGACCTGCATGCCTTCAAAGCTTCTCACCGTTGTCATGGTCAGATTCACATTTTACAACATGGCATTTGGGGGCTTCCCACTTTCTACCACAAAGCTCTGTTTCAGTCTCCTAAACAGCATCCTCCCCACCTCCCATCTCCTTTCCTATCTTTCATATTATGTCCAGCCTGCCTCCGAACCTTAATTTTCTCCTTTAGAAACTTTACCCCTCTCCCAAGGCTAAGCTTGTCCTATCCTTCAAGGATCACATTCAGCTATACCTCCTTCACCTTCACCTGGCTGATCTAGCCATTTCCTCCCATGAGAATTCACTATGCCCTAATTACATTCTGTGTGTTAGTGCTGTGTCTCTACCTAGACTAGTCTCTAATTAGACTTAAGTTCCCAGGGCAAAGGTGTCATAACTTCATCTCACTATCTCCCCCCACCTCATATCACCTGACACTATGCCAGACACCAGTAAGCACTTGACTTGCATTTGTCCATCCATTAAAAATGCCCTGCTTTTTTCTTAGTTTTCCCCATTGATCCTAGGTGGAGGAGAATGGTCAATTTAAGAAGCTGAAAAGGAAGACCCAAATGGAGTAGACTTGAAAATGTAGGGCTCCAATTCTCTTTGAATGTCCTAGGTACAGACATCCTGCTGAACTACTATTCATTTCTCCATTGGGCACATACAAAGGGCTCCCCTGGGACCAGTCCCCTCCTGGAGAAGCAAAGGTTGGGGTATAGACTTAAAGACCTGTACTGAAGGGAGTCACCTAAGTATTTAAACGAGGGAACTCAGAGATCACATAATCCAAGGTCAAATTTCAACCTCGGCCAAGAAGGAAAGACAGAGGTCAACCCAAAAATAACAGGACAAAGCTTGATTTCTGAAGGGTGGCACAAAGCCACACATGGGAAAACAAGCCCCGAGTAAGAATGCCAAGAGGTCTGGACAAATGAAATGGAGGTGAGAGGGTGGGCACAGTGCAGGGCTCAAATGCTTATGAGCTTGGGCTATGTTGTACATGTGTAGCCTTTAAGCTGACAGGTCTCCAGGAAAACCTAAAGAGATTGAGTGAATAGGAGAACAGAGAAAGCATCAGTGAAATCTCATTTGTAAGTTTTGTCTCAAATATTCTACTGCAAGCTGTGAAGTTCTCTCCCAGAGAGCCCAGGAAGAGACTCAGGGATGATTCATGACATCAACACATCCATTGTGACAGGTCAAGCTATCCTGGTATTGAAAGTCTCTCAGGCATTCAGAAACATTGGGGTAGAAATATTTGGGATGACGGTAGGTGATAGAAGGGGGCCAAGTGACAGCTGCCATGGAGAGCTGGCTTCCTTTGTTTTTCTGTAGTTATAATTCTATGAAGGTCAGATCAAATGACCTTGAATGTCAGCATAGACTTGGTGGACATAAATGTGAAATGGGGTGGGGTGGAGGATTGTGGCTCAGCTGTATTCTAGATTAAAAATATAAGACTTTCAGAAAAAAATATCTCCCCCAACAAGTTATGGCATGTCCAGGTGTCACATAAAAGTCAATCTTGATATACGTGTTCTGTGCAAGAATAAAGGAGACTCTGAATTATAAACTGTGTCTGGAACTCATTGTCTGGCCATTATCAGAACAAATCCTATTCTCAGATAATGGACATCTGTTAAATCTTCCACTGTTAATAGAAAATGTTGCCTGTGGGACAGAGACTTTTATGATAGCACCATCTCTTCTGTGATAAAAATGTTCTAAATCTTATTTTAAACAAGTGATTGTGTTTGCATCTGGTTTTCTTAGGGGGAAAAATAATGGGCCACAAAAGAATCAAATGTGTCAGAAGTGTCACAGCATAATGATTGGCTGGTGAGATACCAAACTCTCCTGCCTTCAGCCTTTCATCCAGCTCACAGAGATCAGAGGCTCCAAACTCCTTAAAATCCAGACTTTTTAAGCTGGACCATGAGACTCATAGGGATATGGCTTGAGTCTAGCCCTTGCAATATATACTCTAACCATGCCAACGTTTTGCAGTTTGCAAATGTTCCAAACATTACCGTATCTCCCTGACTTGCCACATGCTGCTTTCTTGAATTCCTTCCCATGCTACAAATGACTTAGCATACCATGTTAACTCAAACCTTTCCTCTTGTGAGAAACTTTCAGTAACATTCCTCTCCCATCTCTGGATGGGTTAGGTGTTCCCTCTGGGGACTCCACAGAACCTAACAATGATTTCTAGATAAGCCTCAACTTACCATGTGAGTGAGTTTAATTTTTTTGTTTTCTCTGATTACCTTTAAAAGTACATTCCAAAAAAACAGGGATATATCTTATTTACTTCTGTGTCCACAACATGACAGCCCAGCTTAGGGGTGACTGAATGGATGAAGACTTGGGTGGGTAGAAGGATGAACATATACACAGAGAATTAATTCTGGGAGGTAGAAAAATGGACTCTTCCAATGCAGGATGACAGCTCTATAGGCAGTGGCTATTATAAATTTACCTATGACCTTAAAAAATATAAATTCAATAAGAAGCATGGCTGAAATTCATATTTTTAAACTTTTTTTAAAGTTTATTTATTTTGAGAGAGCATGTGAGCAGGGGAAGGGCAGAGGGAGAAAGAAAGAATCCCAAGCTTCGTGTTCAGCACACAACCTAATGTAGGGCTTGATATCATGACCAAAAGATCATGACCTGAGCCAAAATCAAGAGTTTAATGCTTAACCAACTGAGCCACCCACATGCCCCTTTAAACTTTCATTGGCTCCTGTGCCTAATCCTTGACCATACCCCTACCTGGACTCTGTCCTAATCTCAATGACCTGTTCCTTGAGATACTGGGAAAACTGAGTCTAATTTCACAATCTTCTTTCTCCCTCCTTCCCTTAAACTCAACAAAGGCAATATGGGCACATCACAATTCTTATCTGCTTGGTCTTAAGTGACACTGGCTCCTGATCCAGAACTTTACCCCAGCTCCAAAATCCTGTCTCAGATATCAACTGTGATCCTCTTAAGGTCTCCTCTACAAGACAAAAGGTCTTCAAACTACTTTTCATGTGAGCAATGACTGGGTTCAAATTCACAGTCTGCCATTTCCCAGATAAGCAATCTCAGACAAGACATTTAAGTTCTCCAAATCTTAGAGATATTGGAGTGTTTAAGTGTTCTCAATGATAAAATGAAGATGATCACAGTGCCGACCTGAAAAGACTATTTTGAGGAGTAAATGAGACAATGAATAAGAAGCTCTTAAAACTGTGTGTGATACACAATGGCACTTGATATGTCACTAGGATCTGCAAAGACACCTGTGTACTAACAGAATGAGAGCAATGCCTAGAGATTAGGCAATGGCACAAGTCTTAATTTTCAAGAAATAAGAAAGCATGGATCCAAAAATACATGTTGTAAGATACACAATGGTGCCAAGGAAAAATGTAGGAAATATCTTAAAGAGACAGTTTATAAAACTTTAGAAAAAAAAAGTGGTAATCCTGAAGACCCAAAACGGACTTATTTATGTCAAACACACCAGGTTAACCTTAATTCCTTCATTGTATTGAATGTCAAGCATATGCATTAATAATTATAATAACAGCAAATACTTATGTTATACTTAGTATGTGCCAGGAATCATTCTAAGCACTTTACACCTATTAGGCGATTCAAGCCAGGGGGTAGCCCTATGAGGTGGGTACTATCAATATCTTCAATTTATAGATGAAAATACTAAGGTACAGAGGACTTAAGTAATTTGCATAAGATCACACATAACTATAGAAGTATCAGAGCGAGGATTCTAATTGAAGAAATGCAGCTCCAGAGCCTGTGTCCCATGAATGACACTAAATCTAGCACACACACTACCACTCTGCTAGTACACGACCACAGCAGACACTGCTAATCAATCCCAGCCTTCATTGCCACTGACCAGAGACACAGCCTCCATATTCTTCTCAAGATAGCACTTCAGAGGCACCCAACCTAAATTATGGGCATCACTACACCAGAGGAAATACTTTTGCCATTCCTGCCATTGGCATAACATATTCAAATGACCATAGGGCAGTAAGCAAAATCTGTGATGGTATTCTTATAAATTAGGTAGGTAACAGCCCTATATTTGTAGCTGGTTGAACACATGTAAAAACATCATACATCTCAGGAATGGGTCAATGCCCATCTAAGGAGATCTCTAGGAGTCATTGCAAATGATTTGTACTTTAGCTGGCTCTGTATAGCATGATTGGTCAAGGACCTGCACAAAGGCCTGAATCACAGGATCTGGCAAATACACAACTGAGTAACACAGAAGAACATAGTTCAAAACTTCCTGTGAGGCTGTAAGTCCTAGGGAGTCTTCAGGGGCCAAGTTTTTAGTCTCTAAACATAGTTTTATTGAGCCTGTAACTAGCCAGGCTTCTGTGAGACCGTGGAGGCAGCAATGGAGCAAGGGGCACAAGTGGAAGCAGAGCCCTGGCCAGGATGTTGAGAGCCAGTTACATCAAAGTAACACCTGAGGGTCACCAGACAGATCCCAGCACCCAGACACAGACCATTAATTGTGTCAGCTCCCTGGATGGAGTAAGTTGTACTCAGAGGACTCAGATTCTCACAAAAGGTGTCCATAGCCCAACTGCCCCCCACCCTCAGTTCAGGATGAAGATAGTCCCAGGAGAGTAGGATTGTGAACAATGTCTCCAGATATCAAATATCATCTTAGACAACGGCCCTCCATACATATACATAATGAGGAAAGTAAGTAGATCCAATGCTGGTCAAAAAAACTCCCTGGGAGACAGTGAGCCTTTTGAGTTGCTGGCAGGAAAAGGCTCCTTGTGCAACAGAGGGACAAAATACTCCAATCCACCATTTTTCTTTCAGTCAAACAATGCAACAGCAATGACACCCATCTGTTTGTTGATTTCTTTTCTAAGGCAGGAAATGAGGTGTCCACAGAGACCCTGGATGAATAATGCATAACATTTGCAAACAAAATCAACCCTCAATTAACTGTACCAGTAGAAGGAGGCTGCAAGAATCCAAAATACCTGACAATCCTAGAAAAACCCTATTTCTCTTTGGAAATGTTAGAAAGGTAAATGGTAGGAGATTCAGCCATATGCACTGGAAGCAAATGCGTGGATTACACACTCACATATTCACATCTACATACAAATACACATACTTATACTTACATACACACACAGTTTACATAACTCCCAATTCAAAAAGTGACTGGCCTTCATCAGAAGGGTACTATATTCCCTGTCACTGAAGGTGGGGAAGGAGGCATAGAAAATGCTTGTTGCAGGGGCACCTGGGTGGCTCAGTCGGTTGGGCGTCTGACTTCGGCTCAGGTCATGATCTTGCGGTTTGTGGGTTCGAGCCCCGCATCGGTCTCTGTGCTGACAGCCCTGAGCCTGGAGCCCGCTTCGGCTTTTGTGTCTCCCTCTCCATGCCCCTCCCCTGCTCATGATCTGTGTCTCTCTGTCTCTCAATAATAAATAAACATTAAAAAAAAAAAAAAAGAAAATGCTTGTTGCAGACACCAGAGAGGGGATTCTGGTATCTGATGGAAGGACTCCCTTCAGGCTTCCCTCAAATGCCCTAGAATTTTTGCTTCTGGATTTTCTCAAGTTTAGCAATAGGTTGTATCCCACATCACTGTGCCTTGTACCATGTAGTATACCAGACAACTCTCAAATATCATCTCCTTGAACCTGTGAATTGAGTAAAATAACCATAAAACAGCAACACATTCTACTGCAGCTGTCCATGAGCTTGCTTTCTGACAGATGTTGGCAGACTCTCAGCTACTGTAGGAAATTAGCTTTTGTCAGGCAGCTGGAATACGTATGAATGTGTATTTATCCACATACACCCCTACTTCTCACATTAGTGACAGCCCACAGACATTAAAGATCTTGCCAAGGCTCACACAGCTGGTTAAGGGCTTCACTGAATAGGAAACCCACCCTCCCATCCCCTGCCCACTACTCCACTCACTTCCTCAGGGAGTAAGAAAGGAGGCTGTATTTATTTATTTACTATGATCATATCCTCACCTTTGGCCCCAGATACATACCTCTCTGTCTTTTAGTCACCAGGACAGGACAGAGAGGCTGCAAGCATGTGTTGGTGCCTCTCAGGAGGGCAGAAGGAAGATGCACATGTACCCGATTTGCCACAAGAAAGGCAGAGAACATACCACATATGCTGACTCACTGGGATTTGACCTCCTCTTCCTCTGGGGATGTACACAACATGAAAAGTCTACATCCCAGGTCAAGAAAACTTATTACTTCTCTTTGGTCAGAGCCTTCTAAAGGCAACGAAGAATATCTCCCACCAATATCTGATTTATGTGTCACATCAAAAATTTAAGTATCAAGACTCCATCTTTGATGCTCACTGAATGGAGGCAGGAGATCAAAGTTTACCACTTAAAAAAATTTTTTTTGAAGAGAGAAGGGAAAAATTCCTCAAAAACGATTGCTGAGCTCAGGACACATGGATACCAATATTCCCATTCTTGTTATTACCCACGGCCGTGTGCTGCACAGATGCCTCTTACAGAAGAACAGACAGGATTACATTCTTGCACTACTTTCCTGTCCTGGGGCACAAAAAGGTGCTCACTGAGCACCCACCTGCTGGGATTCTGGAGCGTACTTGGCCTCCACCTGCTGCTCCAGTTAAGGTGTTTTATTACTGAAGCATTCCTAACAGGCTTGTGGTCTCCAAATGCTTGGGGAGAAACACCTTGCCAAGACGCTAACTATAGACAGGTGGAGGGTGGTGAGCAAGAGAGAGGGGTACAGTGAGTTAAATGAATCAGACAATAGGTGGTTGTATCTGTATTCCATATAAAAATAATAATAAACAAGTAAGCTAAATACAGAGGGGTTTGGCAACCTGCTGAAGGCCAAACAACTATTAAGTGATAGAGCTTAATAACTTAACTCTCTCTGACCTCCAGAGCAGAAAGATGGCTACATCCAGCATATCGAAATGAACAAAACCCAACTCCCTCCCCCAGACAGATTCTTGTAGTCTCCCCCTCTAAAGATTTCAAAAGTGCTTCTTAAGGAGGTAGTGGTGGCATAGTACTGGGATACAGCTGGGAAGAGGGAAGGGGAGGCCATGAGTGGGGGTGGAGGCAGGGAAGGGGGGTAAGGAATTTGCTGGAGTGACCTACCAGCGCCTGGGGCTGCAGTTCAAGGACCCAGCAATTTCCTCTCCCGATTCCCTACTAAATAAAATAAATGCCTCTGCCTCATGTCACAGTTTGCATTTTCAATCTGATTCATGAGGAAAGCATTGGCAGGTAATCTTTACCCGTTTCAAGTGTTTAACTTTTCACGCAGAATACTAACGACAAACGGGCAGAAGGAGAAACATCAACCTTGGCATTCAGAACAGAATCTTTCCAAACAAAGAAACAAATGAAACTTCCCAATGCTTTCAACACTTTCATATTCTCTATATTTTCTTCCTTGTTCATTTTTAGTAGTGTCTTGACAGCCGTGAGGGATTTGCCCTAAGGGGGAGAAAAGCCAAACTGACAAATGCCACTTTAGTACAAAATGTCCCCCACTGAATGTCTCTTTTCTTGCAGAGAGCCATCACTTTCTCACACATCTCCACCGCTTGTCCCATTCTGTCATCAACAGGAGCTTCTTCTTTTCTTTTGGAGGCCCATTTTCCATAAAGAAACTGCATGCTGTGCCACCCTTAGATCACTGTGCATGCTGTGGAGTTGAGGATGTGGGAGGTCAGCCAGCCACCAGCCACCCTTGGGACTCACTTGTACACACAGAACTGCCAGTATTCTCACAGTGTTGGAATCAAAGCGAGCTTTGTAAACTTACTGCCCGATAGAGATCTTTGGCCCTCTTTCTCAGATGAGGATAAAGGGGCTAGGGAGTTAGGTGTCCCACAGATGAGAAGTGGTGAAGTGGGTTGAAATCTTCCCCATCACATGACTGCACTTATCCTGTGGCAAACCTGCACTCATCTTGTTCCTATGGCAGAACAAGGATGTCACCTAGCCTGTGTGGAAGAGCATCGATTTTAGGGTGTCTGGAGTGGTGGCTTCCTGGAGCCTTCATGGTGGGGAATGGGCAGACCCAGCCAAGAAGCTCAAGTGGCAGGTAGGGTTGTGGAAGGCTGTGAAGGAGGTGGCATCTTGGACAGAGTGGAGACATCCAAAAGAAAGATGGGGTTGGGTCATAAGTTGAGGATCGTAGGAGGCCCAAGGAGCCTTGGGCTGGGAGAGCATTAGTCTCGATGAAAAGAGACCCATGGACCAGGGAAGGAAGGTTGAGTTGGGACGAACATGAGCCCAGACAGGACCCTGCACAGATGAAGTGGAGAGCCACCGTGGCTCAAAGGAAAGGGCTGGGAGCTGGACACTGGGTGCCGTCTTCCAACATTCACTCAATGTTGCCCAGGCACCTAATACCTGCCAGCCACCCCAAGAAGGTCCTGGAGGTCCAGAGATGATAAGCACATAATCTTTGCAATTGTAGAGTTCACTCTAGAGATTAAGACTAGTGAACAGACAAGAACAATATAGTGAGTTAAGTGGGGTGACGGCAGAAGACCCAAACAATGTCAGAGCTTAGCAAGGGTGCTGGACAAGGTATCAATATCCCCTCTTCCTTACGGCAGCAAGAAGACCAAGAGACTGGAGTATGAACCTCAGCCTCACTCCAGCTGTGCAACTTGAGTCTACATTAAATATTTCATTCTTAATCTCATCTGTAAGATGTGGATAACATGCCTCATATCACTGAACTGTAAAAATAATGTACATAAACACATCTGCCACCATAAGGGTATGTTAATTCTTCTCTGCCACATAATCAAGAATACTCAAACTTCTATGCACTGGACCATTTAAAAAGCTACATATGGGGGCATCTGGGTGGCTCAGTTGGTTAAGCATCTGATTATTTTTCTTTCAATGTTTATTTATTTTTGAGAGAGAGCACGAGCAGGGGAGGGACAGAGAGAGGGAGACAGAGGATTCAAAGCGGGTTCTGTGCTGACAGCAGAAAGCCCAATGTGGGGTTCAAACTCACAAACCACAGATCATGATCTGGGTGGAAGTCAGGCATCCAACTGACTGAGCCACCCAGGGGCCCCAAACGTCTGATTTCTAATATCCACTCAGGTCATGATGTCAAGGTTGTGAGATAGAGCCCTGTGTCAGGCTCCATGCTAAGCGTGAAGCCTATTTGAGATTTTCTCTCTCTCCCTCTCTTCCTGCCCCTCCCCCATTCCCTCTCTCTCAAAATAAATAAACTTAAAAAAAAAAGCTAAACATGAAAATCCATATCATTTTGCCTCAGATTTTTTCCAGCTTTTAAAAACTATTCTAGGGGCGCCTGGGTGGCTCAGTCAGTTAAGTGTCCAACGTCAGCCCAGGTCATGATCTCACAGTCTGTGAGTTCGAGCCCCGCTTTGGCTCTGTGCTGACAGCTCAGATTCGGATTCTGTGTCTCTCTTTCTGCCCCTCCCCTACTCATGCTCTGTCTCTGTCTCTGTCTCAGAAATAAACAAACATTAAAAAATTTTTTTTTAAACTATTCTAACCTCATTTAAAAAATAATCTGTATGCAAACTCTTACTCCTGCTTTCCATCCACCCTCATAATCTTTTTCTACAGCACTCATGATATATGAATATTCTGCCTCTGCTGAGGTATTTCCAGGGCTTACTGTTACATTTTAGAGGGACTTTTTACATCACTTAGAGATTGCAGCTGACTTCTTAAACTTTAGATATGAATGTGAGCGTTGTTAATAACAGAGTCGAAAGGTCACCTATACCACCCAAGTCTTTCTTGGTCTGTGGCCCAGAGGTCATTAAATTGGTGGCCCAGAAGTCATTAAACTCGTGGCCCAGAAGTCATTAAACCAGCATGGTGATGGCACTGGCAAACCATATCCATGGTTTGACGCGTACCCATTGCCTAGTAGGTGCAGGGTTGGATGCCTTCGCAAAAATGCATGATGCTATTTCAGCCTCACAACAAGCCTGGCTAGAGAGATAAACTTATCCTGTTACAGAGATGAAGAAACTGGCCAATGTTTATACAGCTAATAAGAAGGAGAACCAGGCCTCAAAAAGCAGGTCCTTCTGACAGCAAATATCACACATTCCGTCCGCAGGATTCCTTGAATTCCTCCATCTGCGTATACATTCATTTTTCCGTTCACCTTTTTAAAGGCTATGAAAATTAGCTTTAATCGACGCAACGTGGCTGCTGTGTCTACGAGAAAGTTAGTTTTTTTCCCCCCAAATTCCCATTCTCTCCAACCTATAAACTAAAAAGAAGTATAAAGTTCATAACCAGTTCGATAAAAACCATCCCAGAAATAAATGATTGCATTTATTACCATGACTCTGCTAATACTATTGATTTTCCCCCCCGCACCATTTCCCTCTTCTTTGCTCTCTTTATAGACCACTAGCAGTAGGAAAGCTTGCCATTAACCCCACAGACAGCACTAATAGATCACTGCGCTGTCACTCGCCCTCTTCTGTGAGTGAGCATAATAATTCCAGGCTGGGGTGGAGCTTCCCACCTATCAGTCATCAAGGCCCCCTATTGGAGACAATATACTCATTACACGGAGCTCCTGAGACAGGCTGCTGTCAGCTTGCAATCCTGATTGAAAAGTCACCTTTAATTTTCTCGTGCTAACAGCAGTATATTGTATCACACTTTGGGTCCATGTTGGCAAAAATATGGGTCATTTCTGCTCCAACCGTCTCCCCCAAACCAGTGACAGACACCATGCACTGGATAGATTCAGATCTGAGTTGCTAATTCTGCAATCAACCAGCAGAAACTAATTCAGTTTCTCTGTGCTTACTGCCTTAGTGAAGAGAAGAGCCAAACACAGGGGGCAGGGTTAAGGGTGAGAGCTGATCACAGGGGGGCTGCTGCAAGCCCCTCTTGACCTTGATCTACAGGAGGATGGGGGGAGGGTGTTCTGCGAGTCCAGAAGACAGAGCTCAAAGGAGTCCCCAAATGCACTAGCATACACAATAATCCCTACTCTCTCTTCCATCGTCCCTCCCTCCTCTCCACCCCTGTTACCCAAAAATTAAAGTTCTCAGTTGATCCTTTGCAGGCGAATGTCTCCACCAATCCTAGCAACTTCTCAGGGTCGGTTCATTGCCCTCCAGCTCCAATCACTTGCCCTGAGATGCAGCTGCAAGCTTGAATAATCACAATCAGACCTGGATTGGATTCCAGAAGGGTCCACATGTAAATCATCAAACACTTTTGTCCCAGCAGAGGAGCAAGTCAGCCTCTCCAAATGCTGGCAGCTACAGCTAGGTGGGCATTTGATATGAAATTAAAGGACACATGAAGAAAGAGCTTTGTGGCAGCGGATGGAAGAGTACCTCAGTGCTGAGTGCTTTCAAACCATCAGGACAGAGTGGGCTTCTTTCCTCTTCTCTCAGTGAAGGGGAGGCTGACAAAACCCTTTCCTCTGTAGCACGATGGGCTTTTACAGGAAAGCCTCACCAATCATGCAGGGCAGGCCCTTCTCCTACTCCACCCATGGCTGTCCGAGAGAACTCTGGGCTCACGATCACCAGGGGTGGTGGGTTAGATGCATTTGGTGCTTAAGTTTGGTTCTCCTAAGTTTCTTGTGGTTTCCTTTTCATTGAGGGAATTAGCGCTAGCTGTCCTTGGGAGCTCGAGGGACAACATGCCACTCAAGCATCAAAGGCCAAGGAGCCAGAGCAGAGAAGATGGGTCACATGTAGTCCCAAAGCACCACGTGTGGCTGGGTGTGGCCGGGCGTGCGCAGCATCACCTGGTAAGCCAGCTCCGGGTAAGGCGGCGTTTGGAGCCCTGAGCCCACAGATGCAAACACTGTGGTTTCCATTTCCATGGTGTTCTCACCCTTCGAGGTGTCCTTGGTCAAGCTGGGGAGGCCAGAGAGAGCTATAAAAATATAGAAAACAGTTCACACTGCATAGGCTAAGTGCCAAATAAATCATGCAGGCATTCACTGCTGTTGAGTTCCCAGGCAGCGCAGTGTGGCCTGTGGGGGTCAGGGGCATTGTCAGAGAGAAGCTGGGCCTTGAAGGGTGGAGAAACCACTACTGTGGGTAGGGCAGTCACTGACCACGCAGGGCACTTCCACTCAAGCTCCACGAGAGCAGGGACACTCATGGGGGTATCTCTCGTGCCTAGAAGAATGCCCAGCATATAGTCAGCCCTCAGTAAATATTTATGACACGAGTGAACAAAATAATATTTACTGAGCTCCTACAATGTACCAGGCACTAAAATTATAAAGATAAATAAGAATCCTTCATCTCAAGTAGCTTCTAGTCCAGCTGAGAGACAGAGGAGTAAGCATATGAGCTCAATTTAGTGTTAGGTGCTATCGTGAAGCTTTGCTCAGGACATGCATACCCACCAGCCCTGGGAATATTCATCCAGTTTGTCTATCGTGTCAGATATTGAGGACAGAGAACATAGAGACTCTTCACATTCTAATGGAATCCTCTTAAGTGTTGCAGATCAAAAACATTAAAAAGAAGGCTGACCACCTGATCCAACAGTTATTCTAGGGATTTATCCTAAGGTTACAAAGAGTGAAGATGTATATATCTAATTAGCTCTAAGGTTCTTTCTTGCAGCACTGTTTACAGAAGAAAGAAAAAAAAAAGAGAGGAAGCCCAACAATAAAATACTGGCTAAATAAATTACAGTATATTCATACAATGAAATACAATGCGGCCACTAACATATTATACCAGAATATATTGACAAAGAAATATGTCTCTACTATATAGTGACTTGAAAATGTAAGATTCAAAAGAAAATGTACACAGTAAGATCCATTTTGTACAAGTATATTTTTCCTTGAGAAAGGTCTAAAAAATTTACCTACAAAAGTGATTATCTGCAAATGCTGAAACTGTAGGAGGGTTATCCAGAATTAATATGCATTAACTTTGAGGGGCACCTAGATGGCTCAGTCAGTTGAGTGTCCAACTTCAGCTCAGGTCATGATCTGGCGGTTCGTGAGTTTGAGCCCCACATTGGGCTCTGTGCTGACAGCTCAGAGCCTGGAGCCTGCTTTGGATTGTGTGTGTGTGTGTGTGTGTGTGTGTGTGTGTGTCTCCACCTCCCCAGCTCATGCTTTCTCTTTCTCTCTCTCAAAATAAATAAACAAAAAATATGCATTCCCTTTGTATAAGAAAAATATATATTATTTTAATAAAAAATGAACAGTCCCTCCCACCCCCATACACATTCTGAACAAATACCACAAACTAAACTGCCTGCCTAGCTCACATAAAGCAAGTGAAGGTTCCATGGCATTCAGAATGATCTTCCCTGGGAACAGCCCTGCAGCTGGGATCACCTGCCCCAAGCCTGCCCCAGCCCTTGGCCCGTTGTGGAATCAGCAAACTCCACCAATTTAAAGCCTTTTGAAGAATGGACACCTGGCAGATTAGATCCCTAACACTCAGGATCTCTGGAGCATCTCTTCTCTCCATTTCTCCTTAAAGAAACTATCCTCTCACTACTTCAAGCTCAAATGACCTCATTATAAAACAGAAGGCTCTAGAAACTCTCAAGTTTATTTATTATTTATTGATGATCTCTGGAAAGGACATGTACAGGAGCAAATTCTCTCTCCAGCTGACTTGAGTAATTTGACAGCAAAGAGATTACCTCCAAGCGGGCAGAGAAAAACATGCTGGGGGACAACACAATAATGAAAACCTGTGTGCCAAATAATGACCAGAGTCCTCATTTTTCTCCTTAATATTTGCTAAGGATGAACCACCCAGATGCACTTGTTTTATGATGGAAATCATAAAGGAGCCACTTGCCGACAGGTCTGCCCATCAAGTGGAGTGTGGGAGGCTGGCTCTGACATCCTTCGGCTGCTCAAATGACATGTCACATCCCAAGGCAGGCCCTTCCTTCAAGCTATTTTTGCATTTTTATAAGTCGCTTTTGCTGCTCTGACTGTAGGACATTGCTCCTTGCGGTGGGTGGCAGAAACGAAGAAAGCCAGTGACCAGAACCTGAGTTTGTTTTCAAAATATCCCCCGTGAGGCTAGGGGCGCCTGGGTGGCGCAGTCGGTTAAGCGTCCGACTTCAGCCAGGTCACGATCTCGCGGTCCGTGAGTTCGAGCCCCGCGTCGGGCTCTGGGCTGATGGCTCAGAGCCTGGAGCCTGTTTCCGATTCTGTGTCTCCCTCTCTCTCTGCCCCTCCCCCGTTCAGGCTCTGTCTCTCTCTGTCCCAAAAATAAATAAACGTTGAAAAAAAAAAATCCCCCGTGAGTCTGGAGAGGGAACTTTCATTAGTGAAAGCGAGCACAAGCCACAAAGTGAAGGGGTGACTGACTGCAGGGCAGCAGGAGTTGGTGCCCACCATGCGATGATGGTGCAGACCCTATTTCTCCGCGGACACTAAAACTCTCACTTGTTCACATCCCCAGTGACTGTGAAATGGAGAGAAGGAGAGGGCAGAGCTGAGCTTCAAAACCAGAGGAACTGTGTTTGACTGGACCCCCTTCCTCTCTCCACACCCACGACTCCGGCACACAAGCTAAGGGACATCGGGCAAAGACTTTAACGTCAGTTCCTTTGGAGAAAGAGACACTGCCTGAGGAGGGAGGGTGTAGGGAGCCACAGGTCAGGCGTGGTCACCGGGAGCCTGCTTTTGCTGGATGTAAGTGCATCAGAAACTTCAGGAGAAATCAGTCACCAAAACATAAACCCAAAAAAATCCCCCATTTGTCTACAAATCAAGAAACATGCTTCTGAATAATCCATGAGTCAGAAATCATAACATAAGCAGGAAATATTCTGAATTCAATGATATAAAAAATATATGCATCAAAACACATGGGATGCAGCTGAAGCAGAATTTAAAGGAAAATGTAGAGCCTCACATGAAGAAAGGACAAACATTAATGAGCTAAAACATCCATCTCTCTAAACTGGAAAAAGAAGAGTAAAATTAACTCAAAGGGGAAAAAAAGGAATAACGATTAAAGTAGCCACTAATAAAATAATAAGCACAATTTAGGGCAGGACTAGAAAGCCAATAGTAGGTTCTTTGAAAAGGCTAATAAAAGTGATAAACTTCTTGTGTGGCTGAGCATGACTGGTGTTCCCACAGTTGAAGCCATGGCCTCTGCTCCAGGGATGAAAATGCAGGGATGCAGGGGAGAGACACATGTCCATGAAAAGTATCAGAGAGAGATTTGGGGCAAGTGAGTACTTCAGGCAGGAGGTGCAGAGGAGAAAGAGCCCCCAACTAGTAAGCCATGGAAGCTACTCAAGTGGTATCAGACATAAAACCCTGGGGCGCCCGGGTGGCTCAGTCAGTTGAGCTACTGACTCTTGGTTTGGGCTCAGGTCATGATCCCAGGGTCATGGGATCGAGTCCCGCATTGGGCTCTGAGCTCAGTGTGAAGCCTGCTTTGGATTTTCTCTCTCTCTCCCTCTGCCCCTCACCCCCACTTGCATGCTCTCTCTCTGAAAGAAAGGAAAAAGAAAAGGGAAAGGGAAAGGAAAGAAAAAAGGAGAAAGGAAAGAAAAGAAGAAAAAAAGAAAAAAAAAGTAAAATCCTGCTAGCTCCTACAATGAGTGCTTTTACTATCCATAGGGACTCAGATGATCTGAAGGAAGACTGTATCTCATAGTGGCCATAAGTTCAGGGTAGGAGTCAAACAGAATGGAGTTTGCATCCCATCTCTGCAACTAGCTAGCTTTGTGACCGTGTACAAATTGCTTAACCTCTCTGAGCCTCTATTTCCTTATCTGTAATATGAAAGTAATAATAGTACCTCCCTTACAAGGTAGTAATGCACATTAGAAGAGATTGGTGCATGCTCAGTTGCCTTCACTATTACTATGAATATGATTATTATTTTTACACCTCTATGAACATAGTTTAATGTATCAATGTGGGCAGGGAGGCAGAACAGCATTTCTGTGAATAGGCCCAGAAAGCCGGGTAATCCTTCACCCCTCCATTCCCTCAGCAGTCCTTTATGAAATGCCTCCTATGTGCCAAGAACAGCACCAGTCCCACCCAGGTTGTCTAGGAGCTGCCTAGAAGGGACAGGCATCTTTGGTCAATGCCCAGGTCGACAGACTGGGCCTCCTGTCTAATACCATCATGACCAAGGGGTAGGCAAAGTAAGAAAATACCTCTCAGATACTCGAGTGTCAAAGAATCAAGACAAAAATGGATAATAATAGCCCTGAGCAAAAGTGGCAGTTTTTTGAAAGTAAACATTTTACCTAAGGAATATCAGAGATCAAATGACAGATGGAAGAAAACCAATGGCGAGTGGCAGCTTTGACCTCAGTTTTCACACCAAGAGTTCTGGGGCTGGTATTTCCAGGGTCAGAAATGGAGGAGGACAGCCTGACTGACCAACCACCCCCCGGCAGCAGGACCAGCATCCGGGCTTTCTCTGGCAAAGGCACAGCCCCAATGCCTTCCTGAGCCTCTAGAGGGGGGCTGCTTTCCACAGGGCTAGGGCAGGAGTGGACTGAGTTCAGAGCTTTTCAGGAGCGTTCTGCCAGGCCCAAGGACCATAAATCACAGAAATGGAAAACAGGAGTGAGAAATAAAACCCTTGGCTTCCCTCGAAGTGCCAGCCACTTTCTTTGGGCTGTAAATAACCACAGTTAAACCAAGCACCCTTTGCACTTCTCGGCAGGGAAGTGCATGAAAACATCTGATGTAAGGATTTTAAATGCTTAAATGCTCTCTGCCAACATCTACTTAAGCCCCCAGAGCTGTGTCATCCCAATCTTTAAGGAGAGCCCTGGTGCACTTCTCCCTCACCCCTCCACTGCCCTAAGGGACCCTGAGTGGCAGGGTGCTGGGTGTCATCATGAATGAGGAGCTGGAGTCAGTTAGGCCTGGCAGAAGGAGGTGGGTGGCTCTGAGGTGCCCACATAGCCAGCTCTGGCACTCACCATTCTGCAAGCCCCAAATCAGTCAGCTGGTGAGTAGGTGGCTGAGCCCAGCCCCGAACCCATGTTGTCCTGGTTCCAAAGCTCAGGCACATTGTCAACAGGCACACTACAAGCCTACCCAGAAAACCTATCCTGTGACTGGGACTTTGGAGTCGGGAATGCTTTCTCCCTCCACTCCGCACCCCGCCTTCTCTCTTTCAGATTTCACTATATTACAGTGAGCCTGGAAGTCAGCTCAGACTTCACTGATTCTGAGTTTTCATTTTGATGTTATCTCCAGAGTAAGGGAGTAAAAAGCCATGTTGTGGATCATCCAGAGGATGATTTTAGAAAGCACCACCCCCTGCCCAAAGTTGCTGCACAGCCATCTGTGTTAACCAGGAGAGCCACTGCAAGTAAAAACCTCGCCACATCATGGCAGCCTGCGAAAGAAAGATTTCAGAGTCATTTGAAAGGGGAAAAGTAAAGGAGGGAAACTGAGATCTTCTGGTAGAACAGGAAAAAACAGAGCCTGAATGACAGCCTTCACAGCAGCCTGCGCCTATGCCCAGACAGCGTGCCTCAACTCATTAGCAACAAGCATGGTAATAAATACCCCAGAAAGAGTGTTTCTGCACTCAGTTCCAGTGATAATTAGATTCAATACTATTTAACACACATTTCAATAGGCCATGATGCTAACTTTATCTTCAAATAAACCGAGTACCTTCATGGGATTATCAATGACAGCTCATTAAAACTGGCATTTGAGGGTTTTTATTAATCATGGATCTGAGTAGCCTGAACAAACAAGCAAAGTTTACATGTATTAATATAGTTTTTAAAGCCCATTTATGTAAGAATCCTTCCTTTCATTAGGGATTGGACTGAAAGAACAGATTTTATACATAAAATTGAATCCGTGTGTACACAACTCCACTGTTGATATCTACACTTTATTTTTTTAAACATTTTTTTAACGTTTATTCGTTTTTGAGAGACAGAGACAGGCCATGAGCCGGGGAGGGGCAGAGAAAGAGGGAGACACAGAATCTGAAGCAGGCTCCAGGCTCTGAGATGTCAGCACAGAGCCCGATGTGGGGCTTGAACCCAAGAACCGTGAGATCATGGCCTGAGCCAAAGCTAGAGCCTTAACTGACTGAGCCACCCAGGTGCCCTGACAACTACACTTTATTTCAGCAGAATATACCATGCATCTTATAAACAATATTGTTATCTTGAATTTTATTGGTTTCTTATTTGTTCACATATAATTTACACATTCGATTTTGATATACAGAATTATAAGAACTATAAACCTATGAGGCTTGTACTTAGTAATGGTTCCACATTTTGGAGAAATAGCATAAAAAATAATTAAATTCAACAGAAAGAATTTCTGAGAATTTCTTTTTCCCTTAACTGGAATCAATACAGTACTCAGGTTTGAGAAACACTGAGTGTTTCTCAAGGAAACCCTAATGATGGATATCTAGGTTGTTTCCTGTTATTTTACAAGCAATGTGCAATTAATCTCCTCTTCCAAGCATTTTTGTGCATGTGAGCATACCTGTAAGATAACCTTCTAAATATGGCAATGCCAGGCCAAAGTGTAGGTGAATTTACAGTGTTCCTAAGTGCAGTCAAATTACCCTCTGACAAGATTGCAATTACTCTTTCCAAACTATGTATGCAAATGTCTATTTCCACACACCCTTGACACTTCTCACATCTTGGCCAATCTGCTAATCTGACAGGTAAATTAAGATATATCAGAGTTGTTTTAATTTGCCCTTCTTTAATCAACAGAAGAATGAGCATTTTTCCATATGTTTATTTGCTATTTTTCATTTCTTTATTGTGTATGTCTGAACTGCCTGTTGATGCTCTTTGCTGATTTTCTATTAGGTTGTTTTATTATTTTCTCATTGATTGGTTGGCTCTCTTTGTATTCAAGTGCTGTCTCCCAAGACAAGGTTACTCTGTCTTGTTTCTCACGTGTCTTTCGGCTTCACTATAGTAAATTTACTGGGTAGGCTTTAAAAAAAGTTTTTCAGTAAAACAAATCAACGTTCTTTCCTTTGTAACTTTTGCTTCCTTGTAACATTTTTAGGATTCCATTATCATTTAATATTGCATTCATCTAGAATTTCCTTCATTTAAGCCATGAAGATAGTATTGAGATTTTTTTCCTTTTTCTAGATATCAACATAGATCATTGAAAAGTCCATCTTTTCCTGATTTGAAATGTCATCCGATCATATACTAGATGTAAGTTCCCTCATTATTTGGACTTATTTCTGCACCTTCTGTTGCACTGAACAGTTTTCTATTCATATGCCAATACCAAACTAACTGAAATGGTATGTACTTATGAAACTTTGAAATTTGGTAAGGCCAGTCTGCCCATATCAATCTTTTCTTATGTTTTCATAGATATTTCATGTGTTTAATTTTCTAGATCGGAAGTCTACAAAATTTTACGTAACAAGACAGTAATTATTTTAGGCTTTTGTGGGCCATACAGCCTCCATAGTAACTACCAAATCTGCCTTTGTAGCTGGAAAGCAGCCACAGATCATATGTAAACAATTGAGTATGATTGTGTTCCAATAAAACTTTATTTACAAAACGAGCAGTGGGCTGGATTTGGGTGAGCCATAGTTTGCCAGCCTCTGTTCTGAATGAACCCTAGCATGACGAAATGACCCCCATCTAAATGACCAAATCTTTCGTTGAACTATGGGTTAGGATTGCTTGGAAATAAATGATTAATAAAGGGAGAATTCACGTTTTTAAATGTTGACTCCTACCATCCAAGAACCTATTCTTTCTTTCCACTTATTCAAAGTTTCACTGTTGCTTCTCAGTAAGATTCTGAAGTTTTCTTCATAACTAGTGCACATTTCTCCTCTTGTGTGAAGTATTTTATTTTTGCATTTATTAACACTGCACATGAAAATGCTCCCATTGACTCCTGTTCAACCCACCAGTTCAACCTACCAATTTAATGCAAAGCTTATAACCCAATCTATAGGCTTTCCTGGGATTGATGGCGAAATCTCATGGGACCTAGATATCCTCTGAAACTGTAGGCAGCATTTGTGAGGAAGTATATTTTCCTAGGAAGAGTGTGTAGGTTTCAGCAGAATCTCGAGATCACCACCAGCTCACTCCCCTGCTGCAAGTAGATCTCCTGACTGAAGGTAGGTGAAGGCCAGGACATTGGCATTGAAACAATCCAGATATAGGTGACCGGGAACATACTGACTGTGGGGCCAGAGAGAGGGAAAGCCACCAACCTGCCCTGGCTGAGAGTAGGAATGAGAGCCAGGTTTATGGAGCACTTGTTCCTGCCATTGTCCATGTGGGCAGTGCTGCTGAGGGCCCAGGCATCCCAGAAGGTCATCAATCTTGCCCTCATATAACTTTCCTGTACTTTCAGACTGAGGTATCCTCTTATCATAGACTCTCTATACCACGCCCAATGTCACCTCCTTCCTATGGAGCCTTGATCTACCTAATTGCTTATCAGGATCATGGACCGTCTGCTGCAAACAGCTCTTTCATCTCCTGCTAGAACCCTTTTTACTACTCCTGAAGTACTATCTTCATGGAAAAAGGCAGTAATTGGGGGGGGGGAGGGGAGAGCCTAGGCGAAAGGATCCAATAAACCCAAGTTCAAATCTTGCCTTTGCCAACATGTGCCATAAGGCAAAATGTGAACTTCTCTGGCCTCAGCTTTCTTATGGTAAATTTCTTATACCTCCCTAGTATGACTAAAGGGATCAAAAGAAATAATGTACAAAAGCTTAAAGTCATTCTTATGACAAGAAGTTTTTTATTTAGCAATGAATGGTTGTAACTCACTTCTCATACAGCCAAATGGCACCAGTCAAGCTTAGCCTCTACCCATTAAACCTATGAAGACTCTGAACTCTACCCTTTCCCACCAACAGGGTCTGTTTTCTGTGGGGGTATCACCAGTCTATACTTAGGTTTGCCATGGCCCTCCCATTAGCCTGCTCTCAGTGTCATGCTGTACCCAGGATGCCCCCCATAGGAATCACTCCCACTGAGTGGGAGGTTATGTCCTCACATTGCAAAGACCTGGCCTGAACTGAAAATGAATATGGGACAATTCTGACATTCAGATTGGATCTCAGGCAAGATTTAAATTTGAATTTTCCTCTTGGAAGAGAAAGACTCCCCCACTGTCACTTCCCAAGCCTTGGTTTCCCTGTCTACAAGATACCGATAAAAACAAGGGCTGCTAAATGCTATTGGACTATGTGGCGGGAAACAATCCTCCCCAAAATCCTATGATAGAGATTCTATTATCATCACAGAGACACACAGTGGTTAAGTCACATGTATGAAGTGGCAACAATGAAATTGTAACCAGGTAATATGACATTAGAAGCCAGGCTATTAACTGCATCCATCTATATGATGGTCTCATGGAATGCTTTAAATCCCATGTAATCCACACATTGCCTGTACCGGGTGAAGTCCATGGTAGATATTTAATAAATGATAGTTGCCCTTTCTTGAGGCAGAAATTGGCCCTCCCACCAGGAATTGGCCTCTTAACAACTCGACATCACATTAAGAACTGGACATATCTTCCGATACTGGTCATTCCATCAGGAACCAGACAACCTAATGGAAACTGGTCATCTCATCAGGATGATTCAAAAAGGTCATGCCCCAGCTAATGCCTGCTCAGAAAGCAAATTATCACGACGTAGACTTTGATTCAACAAATATGTATATAGTTCTTCAGTGGGAAGAGAAACAATGCACATGACTATCAAATGCATATAAAATGCAAGTACTCAGAGAAACTTCAAGTCCATCTGGATGGGAAAAAGAAGGTAAAGGCATAAACTAGAGGTAAACAGTCCATATAGAGCCTCAGAGTAATCTACCAGGTGCCAGACAATTTGCTAAGAACCTCCAGGTATCAGTTTATCTGGACCTTCACTCTGAAAGTGTCCCTTGGGTCTATTTATAAATGAAGATTCTAAGGTCAAGAGCAGCTAAGTGAATTGTCTTGATTCCTGGAGCTCATCAGCTTATAAGTAGGTATGGTATTCAAAGGCAGGTGGCTCCAAGCCCTTACCACCAAACTTTAGCCTACATTTTACCTGGCTGCAACGGGTGCCCACAGAAAGAGTGGCATATTCCCAGGACAGACCCTGCCTCTTGCATAACTGCAGTAAGGCCCTCCTCTTCGCCTCCCTTGAAACCATCTCCCGAGGAGTATCTGAATATGTGTCTGCCCCTGCCATGGGTGTGGGAGTCCTAGAATAACAGAGCTATGTCCATAATGTCAGCCCCAAACCTGTAATAGAAGAATAAGTTTTATACAAATAGTGTCAAGACTGTACAGGCACAACCTCTGCCTAAAGGGAAGAGCCTTCATGTCAACAACAAAGAGTTATCCTAATGCGTGTTGTTTTTTATTGTTTTTAGGAAGGTAGCCGGATAAAATGAGGAGACTGGTTATTTCAAGTGTTCAAGTATTTCCACTACCTGAAGCCAGTGAGGCAAAGATACCAACTACAGAAGCGGGCTCATTTCTCCCAGACAAGTGCCCTTCCTTTAAAGGGTCACCAACAGGGGAGCCCTTGTGATCGGAGGGGGTGCCAGTGCCTGAATTCCAGGCATCCAATCATCAGGCACACTCAAATATATGTTCAAATTTACATCCCTCTTGACAATATGTGATCACTGGGAAATCAGTTAACCTTTCTGAGACTCCATCTTTTCCTTATAAAACAGGTGTAATGTCCACTTTCCTGGACTACCTGGAGGTTTAAATAAGAGCATATATGCAACATGCTTGGTTCACAGTAGGTTCTCAGTACGGCTGTTCCCTCTTGGGGCTGAAGAGGCATTGTTGACAGAGGACAGCAGAGACCAGCTGGGAGTTATTTGTCCAGAACTGGGAAGCAGATGAAGGCTGTGTGCAATGCCCTATCAATAGAGCAGGATAACTGGACAAGAATGTGCTAGCTCCAGAGAAAAACAATAGAAAGTGTTCTAAAAACAAAAATTAAAAGGGGTAAGGAACTCAAAGCTGTTCTGCCCCAACCATGTACCAGTACATGAATGGCCCTCTCAGAAGACATGGTGTCCCTGGTGTACAGAGGAAGAGGCCATGGCTCAGAGAGCCTATGTGACATTACCACATCCCTCTGTGAGACAGTAAGATGCCTTTCCATTACCCTACATTACCTTGTGTAATCCATCATGGAGTCACATAGACTGGGGGGTGCAGGAAGTGTTGGGGGTCAAACCTCTCCTCCCTCAAGATTGATGAAATGCACTCCAGGCATCTCTTGCTCTGATTAAAATACACTGATGATAAATTACCAAACTCCTTGACATGGAAATGTGAGTGATAGGAGGGCCACTGACAACTGGTCCAGGATGATCGTCACAGAAGGGGAAAGAACAGTGCTGCACAGCCTACTTCCTCTCCATCATTTTCTGACTGCTAAGCATCTGTGAGTGTCTGTAGGTGAAGGGCAATGAAGGCGGTACAGTAGAAGGTGATCTGGAGGTCACAGCGATCACAGATGAATGGAAGCCAACAACACATTACACCTTTGGCTTAACTAAATACCAGGAGCCCAAGTAGAGGGGTTTTTCTCCCAAGGTGGCAGAGTTGTACAATGGGAAGTCTGTTTTGACAATCAGCAGCCTCTTCTGTTTGTTCCTACTCCATTCTGATGGAAATATTCCTTCATAAGAGGTTTGGTGCCTTCAGCCCTAATCACCTTCCTGTCTAGAATTTCTTCCCGGAGAGCATCTCCCAGAAATCAGTCATGCTTTTATGTTAATATACAGCCATTTGTCTTCTTTCACAGGGCCTTTCCCTCCCTTAGCCTTTTCTCACATTATGGAACAAGTTTGATGCCTGAAAACAGAATTTCAGGCATCAGAGAAAGATGGGAGAAAGACTCTTGGAAAAACACCAGGAGAGAGGCCGTGTAGCCTCCCTGTAGAAGTAGAAAATGAGAGACTTCTTCTCCAGCTCACATCTGTTCCTGAGAACAGACAGGCTGCTTCTGGGCTCCCGGACAGGCGCCATGGAGGACAGGATGGAACATTTCAGAAAATATGCTTTCTGGGTTTGTGCCTATCTGGAAAATTTTAGGATGGTGGAGTGCAAAAATCAAGGGCTTTGGGGCACCTAGGTGGCTCAGTTAGTTAAGCGTCCAACTTTGGCTCAGGTCATGGCTTGTGAGTGAGTTCAAGCACTGTGTCAGGCTCTGAGCTGACAGCTCAGAGCCTGGGGCCTGCTTCGGATTCTGTCTCCCTCTCTCCCTGTCCCTATTCCACTCGCTCTCACTCTCGCTCTCTCAAAAAAAAAATAAACATTAAAAAAAATTTTTTTTTTAAATCAAGGACTTTAGACTTGAGCTGTAAACCACATTCTTGCCACTTTCCAGCTGAAAGACCATTGGTAAGTTAATTTCTTTCGTTACCCATTCTATTGAATAGGTAGAATAATGACTGCATATCCACTGGCAAAGGTGAACATTATATGGGATAGTGAATGTCAAATGGGTGGCAAATCTCATGAGAACTTGGTAACTATTCCTTTCTCTCTATTCCACAGCTGAACAGATCATACAAGATTAATCCTTCCATAGGACCAGAGTTTAACTCTTACTTATCAGAGTTCACCACACAATTAAAAATAGCCAACTAAGATAGAATATTCCCATACAGGCTTTTTAATTTTTTTTTAATATTTATTTTGAAAGAGACAGACAGCACAAGCAGGGGAGAGGCAGAAAGAGAGGGAGACACAGAACCCAAGACAGGCTGCAGGCTCTGAGCTGTCAGCACAGAGCCTGACTCAGGGCTCAAACTCACAAGCCATGAGGTCATGACCTGAGTCAGCCACTTAACCAACTGAGCCACGCTGGCGCCCTCCCATGCAGCCTTCTATTGCTCATTAGGTCTGGTGCCCGTCACTCCTGAGGCTGTGTTTGCTAATAGCATCTTTTTTTATTAAAGCTTTTTTTTTTTTTTTAAGTCTACAGCTTATTTATTTTGTAAGAGAGACAGCATGAATGGGTAGGGACAGAGAGAGAGGGAAAGAAAGAGAATCCCAAGCAGGCTCGGTGCTGTCAGTGCATTGGGCCTCCAACTGGTGAACAGTGAGATCATGACCTGAGCTGAAACTGAGTCAGACGCTCAACTGACTGAGCCATGCAGGTGCCCTGCTAACAGCATCTTTTAAATGAATGGTGATGCATTTAGTGGTCCCTGGGAATTGGGCCTTTAAAATCCCAACATTTTTTGATCTCCTGGTTCCAGGGAGACTCTACGGAGGTCTGAGAGGCCAGTTAAGGCTGGAGAAGATCCAGAAAGAAAAGTGAATTTTCTTCCCAGGGCATCTCCCTCTGTCCCAGCCGTCTTGGCATCCCCTCTGAGGTGAACACATTCAAACATACAGGAAGTGCTTGAAGTCTTAGAGTTACCAATACAATAGCTTCGTAGGAATCAATCTAACTACAATGAGGCTAGTTCTTTCCCTTAAATTACTGTTAAAATTGCATTTGTACAAGTACTTAAGTTTTCCAAACCCTTTCCCACTGAAACTCAGGGGTGAGTAGGTAATGAGGGGCTATCACCCCGGATGAACATGAACAGAGAGAGAGAGAGAGAGAGAGAGAGAGACAGAGACAGAGACAGAGACAGAAACAGGACTCAGATGGCCACAGCTAAGTCTCAAAAGTACACTGGGGATTGATCTCCAGGTACAATATGTCCCAGGCCCTGCTCACAGCTGCCCTCACCTCCCATACACCTGCCCTCGGCCCTGACCACCTGATTCCCCAGTGCCTTCCACCTTGACTGCTTGCTCACTGTCTTGTCTCATCCATTCATCTGCTCCAGTAAAATCCTGCCTAAGACTGTTTGGAGCCTTCTCTCAAACTCATTTTTTTTTATAATTCATTGAACATTATTTTAAATTGATTCCATGGCTGTTAGCCAAGTTAACTTTTTCATTCAAATCCAATAACATACAGTTTCTCTGAACATAGGACATTTTGGAAATTTTCTAATATCTTAGCTTCAGTAGCTTAGCACTGTGTATTATTCTTTTGCAATTTGATTTAATCTATTCCATATCCACAGTTATACTCCTTTTCTCATCTTTAGTATTGTGCTTTCTCTCTTATTTTCTTGATTATACCTAAGAAGAACATGTCCATTTTATTGGTTTCTTCAAAGAATCAGCTTTTAGATTCACTTATAAATTCTAATGTTTTTCTATTTTCTAATACATTAATTTTTACCATATTTGTGGTTTATTGCTTCCTAATTTCCTCAGATTTCTCTTTTTTTTAGTTTCTTGTGTTGAATTTTTATTTATTTTCATTCTTTCTCATTGATCATGAAGCATTTAAGGCTATGGATTTGCTTCTAAGTACAGCTTTGGTCACATTCCATAAGTTTTGGTATATAACGTTGCTCTATTAATAGCTTGTAATTGTAGTTTTGATTTTCATTTGTACCCAACAGCCATTTAAGAAAGCTTCATTTCTTCTCTCCATGTGATTAGGTTTTATTTTGCTTTGATTTTCATTGTAAGTGCTACAACACAATTCTCCACAGGCAGGGAAGACATTCTTACCCCACTTTTCAGAGAGGAAGAACCTGAAGCATAGCAAAGTTAAGCAACCAGCCTAAAGCTTCAGAGGGCATTACCACTGAAATCAGAAAAGGAAAAATGAGATTCAAAACCTTCTGCATAAGTAGATATTCTCCAAGATGTTTATTCAGCAAAACAGAATGCAAAATCACTGGTGGCCTTGTCTGGGGCTAGGGAGGCAAGTGTAAGGATTTTAGCAGCTAGGGGTAGGGCCTATAATAAGGCACAAAGGTACCCCACCAAGTCATGCTGTGAATGCACCCATCAGAGCACCCTGCTCCTTGCTCACGCCCCTTCCCCCCACAAGATGTAAGGTGGCAGATGGTCAGTGCCCCATCTTTCAGAGCAGGTCCAGAGCAGCAGGAGAAAAGGCTTTGGAGGGTCTTTGTAACACAAGCTGTCCAGGTGAAAGAAGAGCATCCAGAGGTCGCAGATAGATTGTCCAGATGGGGCAGGTGTCCATACCACTTTGGATGAACTACTCCATGACTGTATAGTTTCACCCTATGAAATAGTAACCAGCCCCCTTTACAGATAAAGAAACCAAGGCTCAGAGAGATTAAGAATTTACTCCAGGTCAGGATTGATGGAGTAGGATGATACCTACAAAAGAGTGGCAAGATACTGCAGAAGGGTCTGGCGGTGATTTAGAAATGCCTATTTCAGAGCAGACTTCTGCAGGAACTGTAAAAGATGGGCATGTAGAGTTATGCCAGGGGTTTGAATCTCTGTTTCCATATTTAACTTTTAAATGACTGATTTCCGGGGCACCTGGCTGCCTCAGTCAGTGGGGCATGCGACTCTTGGTCTGGAGGTTGTGTATCCAAGCCCCATGTTGGGCGCAGAGATCACTTGAAAATAAAATCTTTACATGACTTATTTCCAACACTCTTTTTCTAAGATGAGAGGTGACTTTGCCCAGCCCTGGGGACTATAGGGCATATGAAAAATTTAAGGTGGTTGCCCAGCATATGGCAGGGGCTCCATATACATGGGGTTGGGAAAGTTCCCTTACTCCTTTCTCCCTTTACCTTGGGGCTCAAGCTGGGAGGTGCTGGCCTACTCCTGCAGAGTCAGATACAGTCAAGTGCCTGGGCTGAAAGAGCCCAGAGACACAATCTAGTCCAGCAGTTCACTACTGGCATCCATGGGTAGAACTCAGACAGGAAACACTTGTACCTTTATCCTCACTAATCTCACAGCAATTTAGAACTTCCTCCCTTATGCATGCAGGAAACAGACCACAGTAAGCCGTGGACTTAGGACCTGGGACTTTGTGACCAATAGAAATCAGAGGTGTTTGTGTGGCACATCACAGTTATCACAGACATCTCAAAATATCAATTATAAGCATCACTACTTCATAATTTATATGCATCACTCCTTCTACCTACAAACAGATTGTGTCACTTAATGTGTTAATAAATAAATGTATGTATTCCAACATCATATGTAAATATTTTGACAACTATTTTGATATACTTAGTTTCCTTTATAGTCTAATGTATTTTAGTTTTTATTCTGAGAAGGGGTTCAAATGCTTCACCAGACTGCTACAGAGGTCCATGGTACAAAAACATGTTGAAGAACCCCAGTCAAGGATGAGGAAATAGGGCCAGAAGGGAGAAGTGATCCACACAAGATCACACAAAAGAGTTAAGACCAGAACCCAAATCTTGCAACCCTACTAGCATGCGATGATCTTACAGAAAGTGGGGGACATGTGGATGCAGGCAGTAAGCACGGAGCTCACTCTTATGTCACAGCTTAGACTTGTGACAGCTCTGGGAAAGGGAGCGTGGCTCAGCCAAGGGCAGGGGGAACTAGGGAAATGTAAAGCCAGCCTGCACAGTCTGCAGCCCTGCCTGCTCAGCCAGGAAGGCCCTCTGAGCAGCAATTACAAATATTTATTATTTGTTTTCCCGAAGTCTGCTCACGTGGAACCAAGTAATAGATTAAATGATCCTTCAGTGGCCACAGGAGAGGGTGGTGGGGCTTGATTTGTCTTTATAGTTAAAACTCACATCACGTACTTGTGTTCTTTGTAATTGTATTTGAGCCGTTTAGGGAGATCATATAGTGCCTCAGTCTAATACCTCACAAGGGTTCATGCTTGCCCATAGGATAGGAAGCCCCCAACTTGGTCCTTTTCTTTGCTGAGAATTGCAGAGATCAATAACTTGCAAACACAGAATGTGTTTTTCAGAGGAGGATATTCACTTCTTTAGGGAGGACAGACATCATTGCACCCAGCATTTTGTAAACTGGGCTCCTGGGACTTCCAGCACATACCCATCATTCTCCTGGCCTTCCCTGAATGTCAGACTCATTTCACTCATGCCGAGCCCTCACTTGGAATTCTTTCTCTATACTTCTTCACCACCACCACTAATTAATAATAAACTATTAATAAATACTAATTAATAAAACTATTACTATTATCATCCTCATCATGATGTAACATTTCCTATAGCTTGGAACTTCTAGCAGGCAGGAACTCTCAGTCTATAAGGGAGGCTGTTACATCAACAACCATTTTAAACACTGTGTGATCCATGTTAGGAGGGGCAAGCAAGCACAGGCTTCTGGGGACTTTGCCAAGTCCTGAGGAAGTACAGAAGCCAAAGGAGAACAGGCTGAGAGAAAAACACATGCAAAAAGGTACCACGGCAAGAAATAGCGTGGCCCACTCAGGCGTTAGCAGTACTTTCCATCCTCCCAGTGCAGAATGCAACTGTGTTCATGTCCCAGCAGGCTGCAACAGTATGGATGGGATTTCTTGGAGAGGAAGACTTTCTTCTGGTCTTAGAGCCTGACAGTAGTTCTGACAGGAAAGGAAAAGTAGGGAGAGTGTTCTTGGAGAAGGTTCCAGTCCAGGAAAGTGGTGCAGGGGACTTGGACCTCTAGCCTTAGGAGAATACTTGTTCCAGACCTGAAGAGAAGCTAGGCTGGTGGCAGGAAGTGTAAGCCAGCCTTCTTTTCACAATCCACAACTGTGGACCCTTGAGGGCAATCCAGAGATGCCCCATCTGGAAAGTCAGGAACATCAGATAGGGGATGGACAAATTGAGTTTCTGCCGTGCTGGGCCCTATGAGCTTTTCTTTTCTTTCACATCATTGTAGAGCATGGGGGCTTGGATGGATTTGTGAACCTGTGTTAGCAACTGACTACTGCTCCAGATAAAGGAAACTGTCCATTCACATGCATGTATCCACCTGCCTCTAATTCCTCTCCTTGAAGGTTTATCTACCACATGGGATGCAAAACAGAATTTGATCCAGGAAAGCTCACTTTGAGAAAATGATCGTTAACTATTTCCGTGTGAATTGAGAAGGTTAGTCTTTGTGGAGAACCATGGGGGTATCTTGCTTCTTGGTCCCCAGGCTGAGTAAGGGGTGTCTCCTCCTCTCCCCCTCTGCTCAGGGGTTCCCTCTGCCAGAGCACTGATTCTAGTGTCCATTCACAGTCTGTCCACTCCTCTGCCTCTTTCTTCAGGCTAGAAACCCACTGAGGGCAGGGATCAAGATTCCTCTTTTTCCAGGTCCCTTTGGCTTGGCACAGAACTGGTCCCAAGAGATGCTCAGAAAATGTCAAATGGCATAGCCATGAAACTCAGATCTAGAGCTCAGTAGTTATGTCTATGAAGCCCAAATGGTTCCCTGTGTTGCCCACCACAGGTTAACTCCAGTTACCCAGCGCAGCCACAGGCTTTGTTACTCTGAATCTCACATTCAGAAGCCCCCTGGAGATGCACCCAGATACTGATGGGCTTGCTCTAACAGCCAGACCACAGCATCTCCACTGAGCTAGACATCCATTAGGCCCTATTAGATCAGTCATCCCATCTCGCCCTGCCAATGTGAGGTTCAGGTCTCTCAGCCAGCCAGGGAGGGGCAGAGCTGGGACCCCCTGAGGCCCAGGACTCCCACAGTTCTGGGAAAGCTGAGGCGGCCCTTGCCCTCGCAGAGACCATTCATAAGAGGACTTTGGGGAGTGTATTGAGGCAGCTCCTTGTCAATTTTGCAAGCTGGCAGTGGGGCAGCCTTGGTAATAGTCATGGGAGGCCTCCTTCCTCTGACTCCTGCTCTCACATCCTCGCACATACCCCCAGGGATATTCCACCTGACCTCATGCCAAATTTACTCTCCTGTATCTGGAGGACTAGCCTTACAGCCATCACATTATCCCTTTGGGGCCAGGCTATCAGCACAAACAAGGTATAATAATACAAAATTGAATGATAACAACCTTTTATTGAACTCTTTCTTTATGCCAAGACTCTTTCTGAGTTATTTATAAATGTGCTACTTAGTCCTCCCAGCTGCTCACAAAGGGGTCTCATTATCCTCGTTTTGCAGATGAGGCAACTGAGACTTAGAGAAATTAAGCAGTTTGTCAAAGACCACAGAGCTGGTCAGTGGCAAGGCTACAATGTCAGTTCCTCCTGAATCTGTCTGAGATGATGTTATTCTTAACCTTGTTATGAAGCAAAGCCATTCTTTCTATGTGAGTTCTTTATACATTACTAAGAGTCCCTAATTTTTGTTTAAAATGTTGTCTTTGGACATTTGCTTTCTAATGAACTAATTGCTTCCATTGCAGTTTGGGAGATCATAGACTGAGGATCCATGGAAGTAGTATGGGAAGAGGAAGACACAAGGCCAAAGACCAGACCCATCTTAGCGAGAGTAGCATCAACAGGTCAGCTTCTTCACTGCCCAGAGCTCAGTCTCTCATGTGAAACTAGGATAACCATATCCATCTTGCCATGCTCAAAGGATGCCACCATGAGGATTAGACAAGATGGCGGGTGTGCCAGGGCCCACCACACAGGCCTGCGGAGGCAGCCTGGTCGGGGCCTTGCGCTCCTCTGGGACCTCCATGGGTCCCCAAGTAGCTCTCACTGGTGCCCTGCTCATGAGCACACTTACCTCCCCCAAGAGCATGCCTGAGTCCCAGTCCCCTGCCACATCACACTGTATCCTCCATTCAGCACTGAACACACACCTGTTGTATTCTAAGCACAGTTTCCGGCCCTGCAGAGCAAGCTTTACACACAGCGCCAAAGCCCCGCCTTCCTAAAGCTGCCGGTCTTCTGGAAATAAGACCTGATGCTCCTGGGCACTCATCATGGGCTGTTTCAGATACTTAAAACTTCCCTCACTCACTGCCCCCCCCAACTCTGATGGAGGAGCAAGTATTACAGCCAAGGAAACTGAGGCACTGGAAGGCTATATAAATTACCCAGGGTGAACAGGCAGGAAGCAGTGGAGCTGGGTTTGAACCAGTCACCTGGCTCCAGAGTTCACCCCCCATCACACTCTGCTGTCTCTGTTTTTTTCTCTGACATCAAACCCTTTGATCTTTTCCTCCACAGCTTTGCTGGCCTACTCATGCTCTATCTTCCTTCTGCCTGGTTCAGGCCCTCGTCCTGTCCTTCTGGAAGCACAGTAGCCTCCCTCGGGCCCTCCTGCCTCTTCTAGCCCCATGCCCAGTTCCTCCCACCTTGCCTCTTAAACCTCTACTCCATCCTGCACCCCACCGGAGCTGAGCCCCAAATAATATCTAGTTATGTAACCCTGGTGTTTAAGGCCCCCTGCAGTCTGTCCTAATGTATTTCTACATTTCTCCTTCTGTTCACCAATGCTCAGTTCACAAAAGCTATCCTCCAGGCCAGGGGGTCTAAAATTTTAGTGGAATCAATGGCTTTTTTGAGATGTCAACAAAAGTTAGCCCTTCCCAGGAAAGTAGCATGTACGAGCTCTTCCCAAAGTTAGCACATGCTTTCTGGACCGTCCCAGCTCACACTGTCACTGTGAAAACCTCTGCCATAGACACACAAATCTTATTCTCCTTTTTAATTCTGTGAACATGCCATGTGTCTTTCCATCCCCCCCCAACATCCGCTCATGCCATGTTGTCTGTCCATGATGCTTCCTCCACTCTCATTCCCATCTAATAAATCCTAGTGATGCATCAAAACCCCAGTTCCAACGTTACTAAGCTAGAGGAGGGTTTTCCCTCAATGCTTTCATCCACAGCTCCCCACATGGGACTCCAGTGCTCCCCTGCTGGGAATTTGAGACCACATCTCATTTCCACCTACCTGACTAGACCCCTTGTGGCCTTGGCTGGCTTGCAATCTTTCACTTCATCTAGCACAGAGCTCTGTAAACAGTGGGCACAAAATGTTCAGGATTTGGAAAAAAACCCAGAAGATCCTGGATGGTAATGAAATGGACTTTTTCATCATCTGGGCCCCACTAATAAGGCCTTGCAGAGGCTGGACTTCTGGAAAATTTCACCAGACATAAACCTAGGAAAAATTGTCTCTTGCCTGTGCCATTTGTTAGAAATATAAACATTTCATACCCACTCATTACTGCAGTTCTGGAATTCCTACTTGAATCTCCATTTTGTTAGTAATGGTAACCTAGTTTACAGGAATCTATGACTTTGAAATAAGGTCAGATCCTGATAATTAGCTGTGATCCATATTTTGTACCTAATAATTAGCTTATAGCTGCAGTGATAATTGGGCCCTACATTTTGGGGAGGTGGCTGGCATATTTTAAGAAAACCAGGTACTCTTCATGTGCTCTGATGGTCTCTCTGCTTTGTTAAGAGGTTGTTAAAGTAAGAACCATCACATAGGAGAAAAATGAATACATTCGCTCTCGAGGATGCAATTAAAAACAGAATGTAAACATGACTAATGAGGCGATTAACTTTTCTAGAAATATTATGCAGGAAACTCAATTCCTGAATGTAACATTTCCATGCTAAGAAATTCAGTTTGGTGGCATCAGTGACCAAAGGGATCTAAGAAGAAAAGACATTGCTACTGGCAGGGAAAGCCAAGGAGAGCAGAGACGACCATGAAAAGCATCCATTTCTTTCCAGCGTGATCTGCCTAGCTAGGATACATCTGCCATTATAAATGCTCCCAGGAGTGGCTACTGTACATGTGCTGTTTTGAGTAATTTTTTTCAATGTGGCACTCATAGAACAGCATTAACTCAGAAATCAGGAGTTCTGGGTTCAAATCTCAACTCCATGAGTCACTGCTGAGTGGCCTGGGATGGTAGATGCCATTGCTTGATGTGTCTGTGAAATGGGGATAACGTTTCCCGCCTCATGGACTATGAGAATCACATGTGCTAATGTGCACAGAGGTTGCCTGGTATGGAGAATACCAGGCCAGAGAGTCCTGAAGAAATTGCTGTTGCAGCTGCAGAGTAGGGAGGGCGTGAGGCATCTCTTATTGCAGGAGGAGACTCTGCCACAAAGCAGGGGTTCTAGCAAGAAGGAGTCAGGAGTCAGGAACCTGGGCCCCACTGCACTCTCTGAGCTCAAGCCAAGTGATCTTGGGCACTGGTGCCATGCTTTCAAAGTCCATAAAGTGACAGCATTCACTAAACAATTTCCAAGGCATAGTTTTAGGAACCCAGCACTGTTCAAGGCTACAAAAGAGTTCACATTTTTTCCCCAAACAGTTTGTAACTAAACAGCCTCAACTTCTCCAAATGTGATCTGTTCTTGACTTACTGGGTACACAGCTATATAGGTGCCCATAATTGCACTGCCATTAAACAGTCCAGTCTGTAGTCCTTGAGGGTCTCTGAGCTTTGCAAACATTCTCCCGCCCCTCTTTCTTGGTTCCCATCCAGGAACCGCTCCCTATTCTAACCCACGTCTGTGGGCATTGATCCAACCTTTGGGTTTTTTGAGCCAGGCCAAGGATACAGAGCACAGTCCTGTCCCAGGGAAGACAGGAGTCCAGTGGGGATGACGGACCAGAGACAGATAAGGCTAACTCTGTGGGACATAGCCTTTGACACACAGGTGTACCCGGGACCCTGCAGGCACAGCAGACAGGTTGGCAAGAGAGTCAGAGAAGGCTTCTTGGAGGAGGTGACACTTAAGCTGAGTCTTGGTCATCCAACCAGCCATTCATCCAGCCATCAGTCAGCAATCATTTATCGAATCCTCCTATGTGTACCAGGCACTGTGCTAGTTACTGAGGCTATACTCCTAAATTTTCCCATAACTCCTCCAAATTTGAGAGTCCCTGTGGCTCACTCCAGTCACTCACACCCTTGTCCATTCTGCCTCCCTGACATAACTTCCCCAATGTGGCCTTTCTTCCCAAAACACCCCCTCCATTCTAGGCTCTCTCTCCCCATCTGAGTTCAACTCAAAGCCATTGGCACACTCAAGTTCAGCCTCTCCCCAGACCCCACTGTGCACATCTGCTCCTGCTGGGGCCACTCACTCACCTCCTCATTTGTATCCCTATTCGACTCCCTTGAGCCAATCCCACTTTCCTCTCTCTTTTATACCTTATTGTGCCAAGGACAACACCAGACACCGAGAAGCCTGGGAGAATGGTTAACTAGGTGCCAGAAATGAATGCTTCTTCCTACTTGTTACCACTGTTCTAAGAGTAGCATGAAACCAGAGCATGTTTTATTTTCTTGTTCGAGGGGATGGAAGAAAAAAGGAATCATTTACTGAGCATCTATTACATGCTAGGTGTTGTGCTGGATGCCTTAGTTTTATCCCTCTTTTAACCTCTACCACAACCCTGAGGGAAGCATTTTTATTTCCTTGGCTGTATGTGCAGAAATCAAGGCTCAAGGAGGTTGGTTAACCTGTTGGGGGGTCTCACCACTAGTTAAGTGGCAAAGCTGGGATTTAAACACAGCTATGTGATTCAGAAAATTAAGCTCTTCTTCCTCCACCACAGTTTTTCTCAAGAACGCATGCCCTTTGCTACCTCCAAAGACCTGCTTAAAAGCTGCAATCTGGAAAGATAAACAAAACCTGTTTGCCGTGCGATGGTGGCTCGAAATCAGGTGAAAATCCAGGGCCTCCTCAAGGGAGAGGTAGGCCCCTCTGAGCCAGGGTTTAAGCAAGTAAGATAAGAGGAATAAGAAAATGGTTTCTGGACATTGCCATCCATCTCGGAGAAACCTTAGATAGGAAGCAGCAGGTGATGAAGTGAAATGAAATTCTGAGGGGGGAAAGAAAATGAAAATGGAGGTTTTACACATCACTGAGCTGCCTTCCTATCTGGAGGGAAAACCCAACATTAATAAAACAGAAAACCTTCAACAAAATCAAAGCCACTTTTTCTGTCAAGTTCAGAAACAACAGTACATAAACCTACAGGCATTTCCCCCGGAATGTTCCAGAAATAGCTGTGTTTCTAAGAACTTGGGTGGAAATCGAACTTGGGAAAACTAGTCCCTACGACCCACATGAGGAAGCTGCCTTTGTCACTGGGATGGAACAGGAGCGGTGTTTTCTTCCTAAGTGCACTCCTCCTGCCCACCCATACCAGGGCCGTCCTTCACAGGGAGTTAACAGTAGCCAACAAACGCTCAAGTGCACAGGGGCGCCCTCAGGGAGTCAACCTCTCTAATAAATTTGTCTACGAAGAAAACACACACACATGCACACGTATACATACAATGTGCATGCACACACATGTATGCACATCCATACACATATCCGTGCACGCACACAAGCACACGCACAATGCGGACTCTTGTGCCTTGGCTCTCCTACAGACAGATCTGCCTACACTCGTCAGTCAGTATGTGGGGCTTTTGTCTCCTCGGCTGGTTACCAGGTAAGGACCTCTGGCAGAGACAGGGGGCAGGTGGGGGTATAAATGGTATGAGAGGTGGTTCCAGCAAAGTCTGTGGGGTCAGACAGATCCAGGTCAGAGAGTTACTCCCACATTTCCCAGGTTAGAAAGTAAGACGTGCCCTGGGATTTCCATATCGTAAGTTCCTCGCCCAGCCCCTTGGGGTGTAATCACCCACCCTCTCATTATCACCAATGTCTCAGTGCCTGTCAAGGAAGGAAAAGCCTGCCTACTTCTTGGTTGAGGGTAAGGACTAAATAAAATGACAGTGTAAAGTTCTTGGAATAGGGAAGGCTCTGGATACATGCCTGGCCTCCATGCTGTGCTCACCCTCCCCACATCTGGCCCAACTTGAAGGGCCGGCTCACCTTCACCTCCTTCAGGTAGCCTTCCCTGACTATGGATCCCCAAGGATATCTCCCTTCCGTGCATTCTGTGGTATGGTTGGTCACCACCAGCCTCTGTCTGTGACCACTCAGACCCTTGTCCTGTGAGAGAGAAGCATCCATGGGGGTTGGGATTTCCTAGCAGACTGTAGCTGCCCAAGAATTGGCCATAGTAACCCAGGAGCACAGGGCCCAAGCCTCAGTCACAGGCAATTAGTAGCTATGAATCTTACAGACAAGGCATTCAATCACCGGAGGCAGCGGGGAATGAGGTGAAGGGGAGTGGGGCTAAGGGAAGGAAAGGTTCTTTGCAGGTACTGCGTCCCTACTACGTGCCAAGCACTTTACAGTAATCATCTCATTCCCTCCCTATGACAGCTCTCTGAGATAGGTATTATTGAGTCCCTTTCACAGATGAAGAAACTGAGGCTCAGGCAGGTGAGCTAGTTGTTTTCCAGAGCCTCACAGCTCAGAGGGACAGAACTGGAAGCAGACCATAGTGGGAGGAAGGGAAGACAGAGAGGAGGGAGGTGGTGAGTGGCGAAGACAGAACTCCGAGAGTCAAACATGAAAGACAAATCTAGACTCTTCTCTCTGCTGAGCTCCTGCTTTGAACAGCCCCTGAACTGGCCTCTGCCTACATCCCTCCCCTTAAGGCTCACCATCATGCTGGAGGCACTGGCACTCTTGGGACTTGCTGCACACTTTTGTTTATCATGCCCAGGGAAACCTAGTGAGAGAGTTGCTGTGGCCCTGATCTCTGTCCCCACCCAGCTGACCAGCGAGTTTATCCTCAAATACAATCCAGTAACTCCCGAGAATCAGAATTGGAACTAGATTGCTTTCTTCTAATAAAATTTACAGTGTATACAAATTCAATTACATCATCATGTGTGCCGATGGTGGCTGGAGGGGCCAAGGTCACTTACACACATTCATCACCGGAGTGCAGAGAGCCAGGGGCATGAAATTACCTCCTGCCCAGAGTTCAGAGGACAGCAGAGGCACTGTGGGAGCACAGCGGGGCTGCAGACTGTGAGGGGTTGGTCTCTTGGGTGGGGAACTGTTTGTGTTCAGGCTCCTGTGTCCTCCCTGCACCCAGGAGTGACAGGGAGCCCCAGGGGATATAATCAAAGTCCTGACTTCCAATCCCACCCACAGGAGGGGTCTGTGCTCACCCCTGTATGTCCATGGTTGGCTGTGCTTTCTTGATGGCAGCTGTGTCTGTCCCTACCACATAGCCTGCTTCTGCCCTGCACAGGGGAGGGAGAAATTACATGTTGTGCCCACACCCAAGGCATGCTATTTTAATCTTCCTGAAATCCTCATTGTAAAGAGTGGGGCTGTCAGGGAAGGAAATTGGGCTCAGAGAGGTTAGGTAACATGCCCACAGCCACACAGCTTATTAATTGAGAACCTGTGCTTAGAAAGAATCCAGGCTTGTTGGGCTACAGAGCCCATGCCAAAGATTTTCCAAGAGGGAGGCAGGAAGGGCTACACTTCTAAGGGGAAGCTCAGAGAGGCAAATGCATGCCTTGTGGGGTGCTTCCAAACCCACTTTGTGGTAGTGGGAGATACAGCTAGCTAGAAAGACATATTTTAAGCAAGGGCTTCCTTTCCCCATCCTCCCAGGAAAACGTATGATCTGGCAAACACAGGTCTATAAGAATAAACCAAGAATGGAGTGAGAAGCAGATCTGGGCCCTGTGATAATTTGATACCAGAAACATTTGAAGAAAATATTGGTCCTCTATATAGGCTCAACCAGCCAGGCCTGGAAAGAGAGAAAGACTTCATTTCTTCATCCATTGAGGGGCATTTGACCTCAAGCAAGTAATTTAAACTCCCTGACCCTCAGTTCCCACTAAGCCAATGGTTCTTGAGTGTGGCCCCCAAACAAGCAGCATTAGCACTGCCTGGGAACTTGAGAGAAATGCAAATTCTCAGGCTCCACCCCAGAACCACCAGCAAATCTGGGGGTGCGGCTCAGTCATCTGTGTTTCCAAGCCCACCAGGGGACTCTGAGGCAATGGCCCTCAGGAATGTGTGCACGCTAGAGTCACCCGGGGAGGCTCTATAATAATCCTGAAACCCAGACCACGCTCCAGATTGAGGGCCTCCCCATCTCTGATGTAAATGAGGTGAGATGAAGGCCTCGGTGCTTTTTTGAAGCTTTCCAGGTACGGCCACGATGAGAAGCACTGTACTCCAAAGATGATCCCATGGTCCTTGCAGGGAGTGAAGTGCCTGGACTAAGACCACAGATGGACAAACCCAGGTGTGAACACGTCCTCCTCATGGGTCCTTGTGGCCAGCGGCCAGCCCTATTACTCCTGCTTCTCCCCCCGTGTGTGGGGTAGGGCCCAGCAAGTATGCAGGTGGCCGTGGGTGAATGACAGGAGAGCTGCTCAGGAAGATGCACAGCGGCTGTGCCAAGGGTGGATCCAGAACTGACCAAAGGCAGGAAAAGGGCTTCCAAGTTTGATTTTAATGGGGCTTCAAAAAGGTCTGTGATATTTCATCCAGGTCTGATTGTTTCTCATCCATCAGAAAAAGTCCTGAAGGTCTGCAAACTTGTGCCAACTGCACAGGCCACAAGATTGATGGCTTCTCCTGACAGCCTCTCCCTAGGGCAATTTGCCATTGAAACCCCAGTTCTACCAAAGACCTTGAAGCTGTTCACACTACCAGCCTAGTCTGGGCTTTGAATGGGCATTGGAAGCCAAGTTTCCTGTTTCCTTGGAATTGAAGGAGGCCCAGGGGGAGGGCGGGTGCCAAGGAGTGGGTGCTCATGTCAGGCCCCAGCCTGGGAACTCTGAAGGCTTGTGTGACATCCAGGACAACCTCCAAAATCTCCTTTTGTCTTGCTGTTTCTTTCTTTGATGTCACCGAGCCTTCGCATCCATGTTCACCTCGACTTGGCCTTCCACCCCTAACAATAAGAACAATGAGGATGACAAGGAAGCAGCCACCGGTACTAGGCCCAGGGCAGCTGGTGATTTTCTTCTTGTCCTTGCAGACCCATTCCCCACCTCTCTCTTTTGAGGGCAGGAGGCTGACATCTAGGGGCTGCTTCATCCAAGCTCCCTTGCCCTCTTCTCTGGCTGGGTTGGACCAAAGGGAGGCACCTGAAGGAAAGTGAGGGGCAGGAGGAGTGACAGGCTGGGGTGATCCTTGATCTGTCCCCCTCTCTGTGGGTCCCAGGGTGGTCCCCTGTACTTCCACACAGGGTCACAGCTCCTGCAGCCCAGTTCCTCTCCTGTAGCCCCAGTGACTGCCCCTGCTAACTGTGCTCACCCCTTCCCCTCAGCCTCGTGGTGCTAGTGACTCCTACACTGCCAGCCTGGCTGTTTGGCTATCCCTTCACTGGTGTTCTTACATTGCCCATACTTTTGAACGACGTGAAACTACTGTTTGTAGGTCAAAACCAGCCAAATAACTAGCAATTTTATATGGTTCAGCCTAGTAAATCGTCCCTTCCTTAAACTCTCTTTAGTTAATCCCTCCAAGTGGGCCTCTGTGCCCTGTACAAGCCACATGGCAGGCCTGGTGAGATGTTGTTAGCATCCATTCACAGGCAAGAAACAGACTCAAAGCTGCACAGACGTGTCCAAGGTCATCTAGCGTAAGGTTGAGAAAATAATGACAGGCTGAGTGCTTCCTGTGTGCCAGGCACTGCACTAAGAGTTCATACAGAGGATCTCATTTAGTCATCAAAACGGAGATAAATGACTACCCACTGTACCCACTTTACCAAGGGGGACTTCAGGAACTGGGAAAGTTAAGAATAACCTTCCCTTGGTGCCTAACCCAGGGACTCCCCTTTGGTCAGACTCAGCCAGAAGCAAAAAGGCAAGGAGCCTACACAGGTAGCCTCCCGGGACGCAGAGCAGACCACAGACATGGCCGAAATGAGACTGGAGGGACAAGAGGGGAATAACAAACTCACATACTTTTGTTGAAGATTAAAAAAGATACCGTAAGGGCCCAGCACTGGGCAGGTTGCCTGACTGCAGACCCTTAATCAAAGACTGATTGTATCCCCCACATCTGCTTGCCTCTTCTGCCCGTGTTCCTTCCCACTGAACTATCTCACCCTGACACTGTGTCAGTCACTGACACTGACAGATTTAGTATAAGATGAGGTACACAAAAAAGCTTTAACAGGTGATGGGGCCACACCGGTGGGGGTCAGTAAGCCTGGATAATTCCAGGCTTTACTGGAGGGAGGGGAAGCAGCTAGGGGAGGGGATGTCACTTTTCAAGGGGTCACCAAAGCCACCATTGTCTCAAGCATCTCCTTCCCATGACTCTAAGTTCCTGTCCATCCCGGGGACCCCACTGCACTTCTCTTAAAGTGATGCAGTAGACAAAATACCTGGCACCTGTACCTCCTAGCTCTATACCCTAGACCCCTTACCTGGCCCCCTGCACTCAGGGCCCACCCCTGAAGGGTGGTAACAGCCCCCTCAGAGGAGCTAAGATGAAAGAAGATGGCAAAATAAAATGTGTAGCCCCTAATATGCATTTAATAAATGGCTGGTTCTGTTCCCTCATTCTGGAAATAATATTTCTAATCTGGAGATTATAATTACTGGTTTAAGAAGGGAGGCTAAAACTGTTTATCATATATTGATTTTACGCACCTTGGGTTAGAAAATTTGCCTTAAAAGATGGTTTTCTTGATTTCACTGTTAAATTCCAGGATATCCTTGACAACGGGCTTCAAGAAGACAAAGAAGTCAGTCAAAGGCCTCTCAGAGGGAGTGAGTTGAAGACAATTTATTCCTTTTTATTCCCCCGCAGAACTGGCCTTCTGCAGGGCCTGCTGGTCATTGTGTCCTCCCTAGAGACACTTTCTGCACATGGGTCAGAATGAACTCCCCATTCCCCACACTGCCAGATCCCTTTGATTATTGCTCTGGCTCAAACTCCAGTTCCCAACTGCAGGTGCCCCCCACCCCCCCACACAAGAGATGGGGCCAGTGTACAAAGACCAACACGGGGTGGGGTGGGAGTGGGGGGGGGGGCTTACTAGTACCATCCAGCTAAGCACCACTGGTCAAACTAAGAGGGAATGGAGATGACAAAACAGGCCAGAGACCAGGAAATAAGTCTAGGTGAGCCAGAATCATGAGCAGGATCTGAGTCTGATCTTTCCCACTGAGTGTGGCAGGGCCCCAGGGACCAACTGAGGCAGCAGGAGGGCTTTGGCCTGGGTAGGAGTGGACAGGGAGTCTGCAGGCTCCCCTCTAGTCTGTTCTGAGGACTTTAACCCAGGGACCACCACCAGAGGAGGGGCTCTGCATAGCTCCACCCACTGATGGAGAGAGGCCCCAATGGGGTGGAGGAAAAGATCCGGGAGCCTGAAGTCACTATGCCCAAGCTCACAGCCAGCTCTACTCACTAGTGGTGTGACCCTAGGAAATCTATGTAACCTCTCTGCCTCAGTTTCTTGACATGTAAAATGGGGATGATAAAAAGAGCACTGTCTAACAGGGCTATTGTGGTAACTAAATTAATATACGCAAAGCACGTGAACAGGGCTGGCCCCTGGTAAGTGCTACACTGGGTCAGCTGCCATTACTGCTCACAGAATGCTGGCCAACTCTGAGGCCACCCTGTGCACAAGCAGGACTTGAGGAAAGCCTTCAGTCTCACCATAGCTCACCATGGGGATGCTGGCGCAAGGCCCGAAATTCTGCAGCAGAGCATTCAATCTTGCATTCGTTCATTTAACTATGGACTGGGCTGTATCTTCCAAAGTATGTTCCAGGTACAGCTGTGCTACACAAGTCGACAGTACGAGTTACACTATTTTAACAGGCATGTATTTTTAAAATTTCCTTATATCAATATTTAAGGCAAGAAAGATCAGCTTTCCATTTAAGTAAATCATGACAATATCTCAGATAAGTTTAAGTCCCCCTTTAGATCACATTCCTTAGCCATATTCCTTCCTCCTCCTTTCGCCTCTCGGTCGCCATGGGAACAATATCCTTCTGGTCAATTTTTTATACTTTGTACTTTAACTTTAATAACCATGCATTTCTTTATTTCTCTGTATCATTATTTAAGGCAAGTAATAATTATTTCTCATTTGTCAGGCTGGCAAAGTTTCCTTAAATTAATTTATATAAGAAGGTAGATTAAAGAAATATTATGTAAATAGCACAGGTAGAATTTATGCAGCCGTTAGAATGAGTGAACTAGGCCTATGTATCAATATGGATATATAGTTAAGACATATAGCTGAATGAAAAGAACACTGCAGAGAAATATATATTTAGTGGCATCATTTATGGAAAACTTAAAATATACCCAAAATACTACTACTAATACTTTTCATGACTACATATATGCATTTGTAAAGGTATACAAAATGGACTAGAAGAACAGTGTTTGTCATGAACAATAAAGAGGAAAGAGAAAGGCTTGTGACGATGACTGATATTCAAAGAAAACATAAATTATTTAAATTTTTAAATTTCTTTTTTTTTTTTTTAAAGAGAGAGGCAGAGACTTGAAGGAAATCTGACACTGTGTTAGCAATCTGGATTGGAAGCAACATGGATGTTTACTTAACATCTTGCCTGTTCCTTTATTTTCTAAATCTTTCACCATAAATAATAACATAGATGGTATGTAAATGTGCAAAACTCACAAGAAGGGACAGCTAAGGTGGGGGGATGGGAGGCAACACCACGCTAGACCAGCTACCAAGTTGCAGGGATGTAGAAATGATATGTGTGTCCCTGCCCACACAGTGTGATGTCTGAGTGAGAAACAGAGAAAGTAAGCCAGGAAAGCCCTCTTGGAGGAGGTGATACCAGACCTCATTAAGAATCAGGGTTGGCGGGGCGCCTGGGTGGGCAGTCGGTTGAGCGTCCGACTTCAGCCAGGTCACAATCTCACGGTCCGTGAGTTCGAGCCCCGCGTCGGGCTCTGGGCTGATGGCTCAGAGCCTGGAGCCTGTTTCCGATTCTGTGTCTCCCTCTCTCTCTGCCCCTCCCCCGTTCATGCTCTGTCTCTCTCTGTCCCAAAAATAAATAAACGTTGAAAAAAAAAATTAAAAAAAAAAAAAGAATCAGGGTTGGCATCCGTCAACTGATGAAGGGATAGATAACATATGATATATCCATGCAATGGCATATTACTTGGTAAAAAAAAAAAAAAAAAAAAAAAAAGGAATAGGGTACTGATACATGCTACAACATAGGTGAACCGTAACATTATGCTAAAAGAAGCCAGTCACAAAAGGTGATTCCATTTTTATGAAATGACCAGAATAAGCAAATCCATAGAGATGGAAAGTAGATTAGTGACTGCCAGGGGCTTGGAGGGAGGGGGGATGGGGAAAGGGGGGCGGTGATTACTAATGGGTATAGGGTTTCTTTCTGGTTTCAAATACATAATGAATCAAATGAACTTAACTGTGAATTGACTGCTAATGCGTATGGGTTTTAGTGATGTTCTAAATGTTCCAAGAAATTCTAAACTGTTCTAAAATTGATTGTACTAATAGTGGCAGAACTCTGTGAATATATTAAAAATCACTGAATCATGCTCTTTAAAATGGGTTAATTCTATGGCATATGAATTCTATTTCAATAAAGCTGTCATATGAAAAAAAAAAAAAAAGACTCAGGGCTGGGGGGTTGGATAGAGCCGGAAAGAGGGACCATGACTGAGGTCAGCTTAGCCTCCTCACCCCAGCCGAGCAGAGATTTCTCTCACCCCCTTGTGCATATGCTGCGGCTAGGGATACTGTGGACACAGTGGAAATCCAGACAGACAAGGCCTCTGCCTTGGTGCAGGTTGCTTCCTGGTGAACCCAGAGAAGCAATAACACTAATGGTATAAATGATATAGATGTGCCTTTAAAACTTCACAGGAGATGGTCAGGTCCAGAAAGTGGGGAAATGACTTTAGGTAGAAGGAACAACAGGGGCAGGAGACCAAGGCTTTGCCAGGAGTTTGTACAGAATATAAGTGCCAAAGGGAAGGGATCCAGAGAGACAGACAGAAGCATGAAGGGCCATGGTCCCCTGATGACGGTACGTCTGCCAAGGCCCAGATGCCCATCTCTCCTCCCCACTTCTCCCCATAAAGGGAAGATTGCATTTCTTCTGGGACTGTCTTCACCAAAGATCTTTCTAAGGTGGAAGTGAGTTCTCTTGTTGGCTCCCAACCTTCGGAACACGGAAAGAGCAGAGCCTGCCTAGAAACCTCTCCTGCTGATGTGAACCGAATAGTTGTACAGAAGAGGTGGCCATCTCAACCGTAAGCTGGCTGTACGTGGCCAAGTGACTCTCACAGACAGTTGGGAAGTGGCTTTAAATCAACGTGGTTCAAGTCAGTCAATTAAAGTCACAGCTTGCACATCTCAAGATGATAAAAATGAACAGTTACATCTCCCCAGATCTCTGGATTTAATGTGATAAATGGCAGGGGTAATATACTGAATGGAGAGCTCACAGAAGCTCCAGTGGAAGGCATCTCCAAGCTCTATTATGAGACTTCTCCACTCGGGCTGCCTGATTTGGAGGATGCTTATTTCCTGCATTTATCACTGCCACCCATGACAGAAGTTGGATATCAAAGCCCCATTTTCTTCCTCATCCCCCCCCCCCCATCATGCGAGACATGAAGAATTCACAGCTGGGTCTGCCCAACAGCCAGATTCAGCACACTCTACCTTGTAATTGTGAAAAATACTCTCTCCCTTTCATTGGGACTGCCACTCGCACTGCATTATCAACAGCCTCCAAGCCAAGACTTTATTCTTTTTCTCTTGCCACTGGGTTCAAACTGAATAGGAGTAAAGGCACATTTCTAAAGAAGTGTTCCATTTTCTTTAATCTCTTCAAATTGCTTGACTACTCAAACTTTCTTTCCACCAGTGGGAAAAGCCACCAGCACTGAATAAAAACATTCATACCACCGGCAAAATCTGGATACGAGAGGATCAGGTTGCTTGGTGAAGGAATACTAACGTGCACATGTGGGGACATTAGTCTCCAGTCTTCTTGTTCTACCTCCCAGGCACAGAAAGAGCACACAAGAATCATACTAGGGGTGGAAATCCACTTCTGAATATATCATACCTTGTAACAGTTCCATTAAATAATTTGACCACATCTCACCTATGCAAATGAGCCTTCTGGCTCCTTCAAAAGTTTCCTTTGTTTGCACATTAGTCCCTCAAGAGTGTTGATGGAAACTTTTGTGATGTGTTTCTATGAGAAATGACAAAGGAGCCAAAGAGAACTTGGATTGAGTAGTAGAGTCTGTTTTGGGGGAAGACTGTCCCAGCTGTGTGCACAGGGCATTGCTTAAGGAAGACATTACTCCCCAGATATGGGAAGGAAGGCCCTGCTACAGACAATGGCTGATGTGCAAGACAGAGGAGGCTCAGACTAGATGAATTCAAACACTCTACCATCGGGAGCTTAGTAAGCAATACTGTCAGTTATGTAAGTTCATCTAGTACAATGTCTGGATTACAGGAGATGAACAGGGAATTTTACTGTACAAAATAATACTTAATATTGCAGCTTTTGATTTCTTTATATATTTTTTCATGTTTTTATTTATTTATTTTGAGAGAGAAAGAGAGCGTGAGTGGGAAGGGGCAGAGAGAGAGACAGAATCCCAACAGGCTCCGCACTGCCAGCACAGAGCCCATGGAGCTCAAACCCACAAAGCCATGAGATTGTGACCTGAGCCAAGAGTCGGACACTTAACCAACTAAGCCACCCAGGCGCCACTGTAGCTTTGATTTCTTAAAGCAGCTTAAAATAAGGGAAAGAAAGTTCCAGTTTATCTAACTCGAAATAATCTAGGCATAGTTCAACATTTGTGATCCTTAGTAAGTTGTTGTTGCTATTGTCTTCCAATTGAGTTGAAATGGTTTAATTCATCTGTTTATACTTGTTTAGTGAGTTACATACTTTACAATGCATATGCATTTACTTTATATATGTGTATGCACACACACATACACACACATAAAATATACATCTATACACATCAGACAGAACTTCCTCCTCGAGCTTAAAATCCAGCCTTCCAATTGTCTTTAGCCCCACAAACTACCTGTTGGCAGTGGAGAGACATCAGGGCATTGTCATGAAGAAGGAAATCAACAGTGTTTTTAAGGCAGGCCCTAAATCTGAATTAGCCATGAAAATGTGGTGCATGGGTTTAAAATAAATGAAAAACTAATTTATTTACAAATAGGTCAGCATGTTTTTTAATATTGCTAGTAATAATAACAAAGATATTAATATACAAAAGATGGAAGTACAAACTAGAGATATCCATGTGACAAGGAATAGAGAATTAGACCCAAAAACCTAAGCATGAACATGAATGGAAGCAGCAGAAGAAAGTAATTTGGCAAAATGTACCAAAAGCCTTAAAAGTTCTCTCTACCCCTTGACCCAGAAACTCCATACTTTAGTAATTTATCTTAAGAATATAGTCAGAAATTCACAACTAAGATTCATATTCAAGTATGTTTACCACAGCCACATTTACAGTAAAGAAAAACTAGAATCAAAATATCCAGGAAAAGTAAATGGGTTAAATAAATTATGGTGTAGGCAAGTGATGGACTCACACCCATGACACAACCAATGAATGAATGAATGAATGAATGAACAAAAACCTGTCAAAGAAAAGCAAGGAGTAGGAACTAGCCTGCCAGATAACTAAGAATAAGTGGCTCAGATGGTCAGGCTTAATGAAATTAAGTAAGAGAAATCTCATTGGGATAGATCAGTTTGGCACAGAATGTGCTTTCTCTTAACAACTGGTTAAACCATGTGAAATTGTCAATATTGGATCACTTTAACCAATAACACAATTTCATATAGTGTAACCAAATACATCTTCCCTATCTTTAATGAAAAGACTAGAAACAATGAAAACCCAGTAGCCATGAGCACCCCTACTATCTAAAAAAATATTTTCCAGGGGCTGCTGGGTGGCTCAGTCAGTTAAGCATCCAACTTCAGCTCAGGTCATGATCTCATGGTTCATGAGTTTGAGCCCTGTGTTGAGCTCTGTGCTGACAGCTCAGAGCCTGGAGCCTGCTTTGGATTCTGTCTCCCTTTCTCTCTGCCCCTCCCCTGCTCATGCGCGCTCGCTCGCTCTCTCTCTCTGTCTCTCTCTCTCAAAAATAAATAAACATTTAAAAAATTAAAAAAAAAACATTTTCCAAAAAAAAAAAAAAGACTCCTTAGTAAAATAGCTAATTGTAGGTCTGGGACAGAAGATGAACAAGATAAGCCTAGAATATACTGTCATAACAGAAACCAAGGATGTCATCAAAGACTATGGAACTGTGTCTCAGAGAACACAGGTGTCATCCTAAGAAGCTTCCACGAACCAAAGATGGGACAATTTGAGCATCAATAATATTAACTGAAATGGATTGAAGCACATCAAATATATTAAATCCATGAATTTGAAGAACACAAAACATGTGTTAGTTTCTTTTGAGGAGAAAAGATTAAGGAACTAATTCTCTATTTTGAAAACTGCTCACCAAATAATTAATGAAGGGAAGTTTATCTTAACAGAGGTATTGCAGCTACTAAGTGCAGAAGGAATGATAAAATTGGAATATCACTATTCCACAGGCACCGATAAAATAATTTATTAGGCAATAAGCATCACTGACTACCGACATAGCAAAAGTAAAGACAATCAGACATTACATACCATCATGTAAATATGCTATACCACACATGAGGTCATCTTACCAAAACTTTGTACCAGACCCTGGCAAACTGCCAGAGCTAGCTATCGATTTACAGGAAATACTGAGCAGAGAGGAATATGTTATGAGGATACCACCAAGACACAATTTCAGATTGTGAGAAACGCTACAGAATAGATTAACATAAACTACAAGAAAGGAAAAGAGAGAGAGAGAGAGAGAGAGAGAGAGAGAGAGAGGTAGAGTGAGTTTGTGTGTCTCAAAAGGGTACTTTTAAATTAAAAGATGCTTAGAGACCTATCAGCCAATTGCAATTTATGGACTTCATTTGGAACCTGATTCGAACAAACTATAAAAATCTTTTATCAGCCAACAGGGCTTATAAACAGCGACTACATGCTTTGTGATCATAAGGAATTATTACTATTAGTGTTTTAGGAGAGATAATGGCATGGTGTGTATGTATTTAATAAACTAACTCCTTATCTTCTAGAGATCCAGGCTCACATTTTTATGGAGGAAATGATATGATGGTTGACGGGTATTTCAAAATACCTCCATGGTAGGCAAGAGAGCCGCAGATAACCAATAATGCTGGACCCGGGTAACAGGTACAGAGAGGTTTATAACAGTGTTCTTTTTTTTCTTATTGATGTTTGAAATTCTCTAGGTTCAAAGGTTTTTCTAAAGTTTGAAAATAATAATTAAGAATGTTAAATTGTGCCCTTAATGTACTCATTTTCAGGAAAAAAAGATCCTATAAAATTGCATTTACTGCATGACTTCAGATTAGTATATAAATATAGTTGTGTATGTAACACAAGAGAAAAGACTCAAATTATATACTTCAAAATGCAGGCTGTAATTATCTCAAGGTGTAGGGATTATGTAACTTTTTTATTTTCTCTATACATTTCTGTATTTTGTACTTTATATAATTATATATGTTTTAATAAACAAAATATTGCTCGCTTTATCTAGCAGCGTTACAGTGTTCAAGAATTAGACTAAATATGCCCCTGTCCTTAAATCAGTATAATATAAGGGGCACCTGGGTGGCTCAGTTGGTTAAGCATCTGATTTCAGCTCAGGTCATGATCTCATGGTTCCTGGGGTCAAGCCTCACATCAGGCTCTGTGCTGACAATTCAGAGCCTGAAGCCTGCTTTGGGTTCTGTGTCTCCCTCTCTCTCTCTGCCCCTCCTCTGCTCACGCTCTGTGGCTTTCACTATCTCAAAAATAAATAAGCATTACATTTTTTTTAGATCAATATAATCTAAAATGTAGGTCAAAATTCATGATAATATGCTAAACATTGGAAACATTCTGATGAGTGACAGAATGTTTTCCATTTCATCTGGTGTGCCACCTCCTATAAAAATAAATTAGAGGGGCGCCTGGGTGGCGCAGTCGGTTAAGCGTCCGACTTCAGCCAGGTCACGATCTCGCGGTCCGGGAGTTCGAGCCCCGCGTCAGGCTCTGGGCTGATGGCTCAGAGCCTGGAGCCTGTTTCCGATTCTGTGTCTCCCTCTCTCTCTGCCCCTCCCCTGTTCATGCTCTGTCTCTCTCTGTCCCAAAAATAAATAAACGTTGAAAAAAAATAAATTAGCATCCTCACTGATGTGATAAGAGTAATGAGGGTGAGCAGAGCATTTGATGATGTGATGCTGTGATGTGGACATTGACACCGTGTTCACTTCACGCACCATCAGGAAGAAAAGCAGAATCTTAAAATGCAAATCCGAACATTTCCAAATGTCTTGAGTTGTACCCAGATTTCAGGCTTTTTACCTACACATCTGTATTATGAGACAGTGCCTCAGGATATCGTTATTTCCCACTTACTTCAAACAGAAGTATCAACAAGAAAAAGTATAGATGTACAGTGCCATCTGATTCTCCAGGACAAACACTTGGTGAGGTCATGGGCTTCCTCTAGGTTTAAGCAAGCTATCTCAGATCTGGTTCTCATTAAAAGCAGCATAAATCACTCTATGGATTTTGGGTGTGTTGTAAACATTTTAGATAACAGAATGGAAACAGTTGTAAAAAGTGCAACAGAACATAAGTATAATGTACATGATTTCTAGTGCTTCAGAAGGTAAGTGTTCAACCACTCATTCCCCATATACTACTTGGCATCTAGTCAGGCCAGGCACTGGGCAACAATGATAGGCAAATTAACCCTGCCCCTGCCCTCGCAGAGCTCACAATTTCCTGGGAGAAACAGGTTTTAATCAAATAAAGAAACAAATATATAATTACAAGTAGTGATAAAAGCCATGAAGAGAAAGAACAAGGTGTAAGCATGACAGGGGGCCTGGCCCCATGCGGATGCTCAGGAAAGACCTCTTCCAGCTGAGATGTGAAAGTCATAAAAGTATCACATGCCATCCGTGCAGCTAGGAAGGTGAGTTGGAAGAAAATGCACCAGGAAGAAAAGAGCTGTTCTAGGGTAGTAATTTCCAGGCACAAAAAGACAACAAATGTGACTGGACCCCATGTGAGGAGCTTAGGATGAGGCTAGAGGGAGGCAGAGGGAAGATCTTACTGGGACCTAAAGGCCATATTACAAAGGTCAGTCTTCCAAAAAATACAAAAACAGTAGTTCAAAGGGATACATGCACCCCCATGTTTACTGCAGCATTATTTATAATAGCCAAATTATGGAAGCAGCCCAAGTGTTCACCGATAGACAAATGGAAAAACAAGTGAGATTTATACATATATATATATACATATATATATACACACACACACACATACATACACACATACATACATATACAAATTTATGCATATGTATTAGAATACTCAACCACATTAGAATATATTAGAATATTCAATTTCATGTTCATATTCATAAAAATCAATGTGAATCTTGCCATTTGCAAGAACATGGGTAGATCTAGACAGTATAGTGCTAAGCAAAATAAGTCAGCCAGAGAAAGACAAATGGCATATGATTTCACTTATATGTGGAATTTGAAAAACAAAGAAAAAAAGGTAAGCCAAAAAACAAACCCTTAACTACAGAGAACTGATGGTTACCAGAGAGGAGTTGATGGAGGAATGGGTCAAATAGGTGAAGGGAATTAAGAGTACAATTATCATGATGAGCACTGAGTAAGGTATAGAATTGCTGAATCACTATATTGTACACCTGAAACTAATATAACATTGTATATTAACTACACTAGAATTAAAATAAGAAAAATAAAAATAATTTTTAAAAAGTTCAGTCTTAGGCCAATGAAGCATTGTAGAAAGATGACTGACAACATAGTAATAATTGCCGACATCACCTAGCACTTCGATGAATCAGTACCCTCCTGAGAATTATAAGGATTCTCTCACTTAATCTGAGTAACAGCCCTATGAGACAGGCACTATTATCAAACTGAGGTGGAGTGATCAGGGCAGAAGGAGATCAGTAAGACTCCAGTGTCAATAAGACATCATTTCCTACGACTAGTTAGATGTAGAGCATGGACTCAAACCCTGACTCCAAAGCCCGCCCTCTTGCCATGCTGCTCTGTCACTTCTCCATGTTCAACTGACCAGTGTTGGCAATGGACAGCCAGGGCAGGGTGGAAAAGATCATCTAGGAGACTATTACATCACCCATTTCCTATTGCCCTATGCACTTTACGAAAAGCTTACAGCACCATGGAGAAAAACATTCCAACTTTTGAGCCACTAAGCCATACTTAGTCATTCCCTTGATAAGGTGCCACTAGGATCTCCAAGCTCTCTTCCAGTCTTGAGACTGATCAGAATTCCTAAGGATGCAGAGATTCAGTAAAAGTTCATTAGCTGACATAGTCATGGGGCTGGCACTCTGGCCAGAATTCAAAGCCACACAAGGAAAATGTTTATTTCAGAAGAGTTTCAATATGTATGATTACGCAGAAACAATGTCCTTTGTGTGTCAGTCATCTCTCAACTGGGTTAAAGGTAGGCTCCTGAGAATTCCTATGAAGACCCCTAGGGGCAGAAGGTCAAGAATGGGATGGCAACGCCCAGGGAAGGAGCCTTGGGTGCAGATAGATTGCATCTTCCCCAGAACAGGGAAACAGTCTTTCAGTTCTAACTTCTATTCTACACCCTGGGCTTTGCATCAGTAATATGCCTAACAGACACCCTGAGAGGTAGGCATCACAATCCCCACTTCAAGGATGAAAAAGTGTGTTTGGATCTAGGTTTTATTTGACTTAGAGTCTTCACCTCTAGAATGAATGAATTATTGAGTGAAGAGGTTAGAGGGGGAAAGCTGATTGCTATCAATGGATGTCAAACTCCAACACTGCCCCCCGAGCCCGCGGTCCTTCCTCCATGCTCCTCACTCTCTTGGAACACCACATGCTAGATTTCCAGCTGAAGAAGATGCCAATGAAGGAGGGGACAGTAGGGCAACCTCCCCTAAGCCTGCAAGCCCTCTGGGGTCAGACCCAGCAGTTTTAGGCATGCTACATGTGCAGTGCATTATGGAAGGATGAGGATCATTTCCCAGGAACAGCACAGGGTACCTCTATGGCAAGGACAAGCCCCATTTCACCCTTTGATTCTGATTTGGCATTTGAGACTCCTATGGCCTCTGGGATTTTCATTCCCACTTTCTCTGACAGAATGATGACATCCCTGTTATAGGTTAATGACTGAAATATGAGAATTCCCATGAGATGCTTCCCCATAGCACCACCCTCTCCCCCACTGCAATAGACACTCTCTATAAAAATCATTTGCTCCTTTTCACACTGCATACACTTGGATTTAAGGATTCATTCAGTTGCCTCAGGCTGTCACTAAGAAAATTGCTTATTAATTTCTATGCACCGCAGAGCTATCTCTAAAACAAACAGAGAGTTGACTCGGGATTGCCAGTGTTAACCCCCCTGCTCTGGCGTTGTGCTTTCTGTCAGAGCTGGGAAACGTTTCTAATACAGAGTCATACACATTTTAACACATTTACAAAATGCAAATTTACTCAACATTAATTGAAAACGTTCATCGGTGAAGTCTTGAAAGTTTGCACCCCCTAAAGCTGTTAAGGGGCTAATGAGAGATGTTTTCTTCCATATATTATGATGCAGCGATTTATTTCAATCTCCTCCTGTCTAAAAATAATAATGACTCAGTAGATTAATGTAATCTTTGATCTTCAGCCCTTTACGAACATGAAGAGCACTATGGACCTTCTCCCCAGTAAAATCCATCATTTTACTCAGGTATGCACATTTGCACACAGAAAAGATAATTTTGCACAGACATACAAGACAATTTCACATATTTCCTGGCTCACCTGACAGCCTAGGAGCCCTAAAGAATATTCTGCCTCTTTTTTTTTTTTTTTTTTAGTCCACTAATTTGTTTATTAAACTGATGGCGGCTTGTTTCATTAGTGGCATCTGTACTGAATGAAGGAGGCTTGCGGAATGAGCAGTGTTTGTATTTATTTTCCTGTTCACCAACTAAATTATCAGGTGTTCTGCACACACTTTAAAAATCAGCTAATGGCCTCTAGAGGGGACATTTTGATAAATGCACCATTAGAATGGGAGAAAAGAGAGAGAGAGAGAGAGACATCACGCCTGGCATCCCAGAGAAAGTACAGCAGAAAAGGCAGGCTCTTCTCCACGGCCCAGCCCCTGGCACACAGTAGGTGTTCAATAAATAGGTTTTGGCAATCACTGTGGAGCTGTTGTCTTTGCGGACACAGCAACGGATTCCTGCCCGGTCCCTGCTGCGCCTATGTTGACCCCGCCACCAGGCTCTGTCCCTTTGGTCTACATAGGAGGTCTGTGCAACACCAGCATTCTCTCAAGGTGTGTCTCAGAACATGTCTCAGTTTTTATATACTACTACTATGTGCCAGGCCTACATCTTTTTAATACTGAAACAACTCTCTAAAGTAGGCATCATTAATCCGATTTTACAAATAAAAAAACCAAAGCTGAGAGAGGTGAAGAGATTCGTGCTGGCTTACCGGCTAATAACTGGTACAGGCAGCTTCAGCTGCCACCTGACTCCAATGTTCTTGCTCTAATCCAAGGGCCAGGATGCCTCTCCCATCCCTACAGCACTAATATCCAGAGGAATATTTTGTTATTTCAACTTCCATTTCATAAATGGGGAACTTGAGGGGCAGTGAGACCAAGTGACCTGCCCAAGGTCACACAGATGGGAAATGGTGGATGTGGGCCTGGAAGCTGGTTTCCTGATCCCTGGGCCACTGTACATCCTGCAGCATGCCCAATGCCCCGCTGGGGGGAGGCAGTTATACTTACTGGCCCTAGAAACTAGGCTTGATAGGAGCAAAGACAAAGCAGAAGAAGAATAAATTTTAGGAAGACTCATAAAAAGGCTACATGTGAAATATATTTTTTAACAAATTAATTTTTCCCTGTGAGTAAATTTATGGGCCTCTTCTCCCCAGCAAGCCTTTTCATTTTGCTCAGACATAATTTTCACGACAAGCCCTATGCAATATGTTAAGGGGCTGCACCTTCCTTTCGTTCTCCTTTTATCTGGGGTGCTGGAGAAGGAGGTCAAAGGGTCCCCCTTACCTCTCCTTGGGCTTGCTCTGGGTACACAGCAGCATGTTGCAGTGTTCCCAGAGCCACAGAATACTAGGACTATGAGAGGGAATAAATCCTTGAGTCTAACCTCCCCATTTTACAGAGGGGCCTGGACGTCCAGAAAGAGGGGCGACTTGCCCAAGATCATCAGTCAGCTGTGCAGTGGCTGAGGGCATAGAGCCAGACTGCCTGGTTTGAATCCCAGCTTTGCCTCTTACTAACCATGCAACTTTGGACAAATTCATTCAGGCTTAGCACAGAGTTACTCGAAGACATAGGAATCTTCTCTGGCACATCTCAAATCGTGCAAGCTGCAAGCCACCTGCTTTCTTCCCAGGACCAGCTTTGGAGGCACCATCTCATTTAGCTGTCGCAGTGGGGACCCAACTCTAACAAAGATCTTCTGAGTCTGTCTTTGCTCCATTACACCAAATTCCAACTCATGTAAATTGTCCTCATTGTCAAGAAATGCCAGGAAGAGGGAAATTACAAATATCCCTTGATATTCAAACCTATACAATTGGATAGCAAGAACTTGGGTGCTTCTCCCAAATATAGAAAGTCATTTAACTATCTGAATCTATTTAGTTCCTAAAGTTGGAGAGCAAAGCAGTAAGAGTTTGGATAGCAAAGGATACCTCCCCTACCACAAAATGTTTATCTAAATTTTTTTTTAATTTTTTTAACCTTTATTTTTGATACAGAGAGACAGGGACAGAGCATGAGTGGGGGAGGAGCAGAGCAAGAGAGAGACACAGAATCTGAAGCAGGCTGCAGGCTCTGAGCTGTCAGCACAGAGCCAGACGCGGGGCTTGAGCTAATCAACTGTGAGATCATGACCTGAGCTGAAGTTGGACACTTAACCAACTGAGCCACCCAGGCATCCCTATCTAAATTATCAACCAAAATTTGGATAACTAAAGTTCAGATAATGAGAGATGCTCCCAGGGACCCTTCCAAGTGGCCACCATGACTTAGGGAGGCAATACTTTAGCCACTTCAGGGATACGGAGGCTACTTTCCTCTACCACTTGAGAACTGTATGTTACTCCTCATTAATAAAGAACCAGGAATAACTAAACAAGGCTCTTCATATCTTCATGGTCCAGAATGTCTTCCCCTATTTTACTACATGTAAAATCTAGTTTCATTTACAGCATAACCAAACAGAAGCAAAACATGACTCACATTGGCTTCCTGGAAATGCCAGCCTTTCAACTGGATTTATTTGAGGCCCTTAAAAAACATTCGCATGCCTGTTGAGATCTTTGGCAGAAGGGTGTCCTAGCCTTTTGACATGGCATGTTGAGATTTTCCAAGATGAATAAAAGTATGAAGAGGCAGTGTCAAAGCTGACGTCCCCCCACCTCCCCAGCAGAAGACCTGACATGAAAAAAAGGAAGAAAACCCATCCATTTGTCTGGGTCTCCTCTCTCCCTCAGCCTAATTTATGCTGCAGGGCCGTTATGCTGTTTCTCTGACTTTAATAATGTGTCCCACTGAAGGGAATTCAAAGCAGAAGATACAATTTATCTGCCATTTGGGGTACTTAGTGAAAATGTTGTTGGGCATGTATTTTTTAATTAACAATTCCAAAAGTGTATTAAGGAGTTTTGATTTCAGTTAAATTATCTCCTGTAAGATGACAGGATCCTTTTTCTTTTCTTTTTTTAAGTTTATTTATTTTGAGAGAGAGTGTGTGCTCACGTAAGCAGGGGAGGGGCATAGAGAGAAGGAGAGAGAGAATACCAAGCAGTCTGTCAGCATGGAGCCTGACGTGGGGCTCAAACCCACAAACCATGGATCAAGACGTGAGCCAAAACCAAGAGTTGGATGCCTAACTGACTGAGCCACCCTGGTGCCCTTCCTTTTTCCTGTTAAAAGACTTGAAGAGGGGGGTGGAAAAACACTGTGTGCCAGGTACCTGACTAGCCCTGTGTACTTCCCATGCTAAGGCTGTTTCCTCCATGGGATCATGTGGGGGACAGGTTCTCCACAGTCCCTTTGGCCCAATGTGCTCTGAGTCTCTCACCTATGTGGTGGGATTCAGCCTTCTGGGCTCCTTAGAAAGAAATGGAGCCTGCAAGAGTGAACCACAACTCCCACCTTCTGTCTCCTTCCTTGCTTCCTGATGATAGAGCTCAGCACATATGCAGTTTTAGAGAGGCAGTGTCAGGGAAAGAAGAAAGAGCAGGGGTTCTGAGGACACCAGAGGTAGAACATTGGGGCAGTTACCTAACTCTTCATTTCCATCTCTCTGATGGGTATCATATCATCTGTCTCATGAGAGAGGTACATGACATGAGGTGAGGCAGCTGGTACAGTGCCAACACTTGAGAAGGACTCCAGACAGGGACTGGTGACTTCTTCTCCGTGGTCCTACTGCTGTTCCCAGCTCTGTTTTTGCCGGCACACAACTCCTGATGATTACTGGTGCTGCCGAATGCAGTGGTGGAAATGTGTCTTATCATTGAACAGAAAACAGAAAAGGTGGGGCCAAGGTGAAATGCTAAGAGAACCCACTGAAGCTGTGACCTCTCAGAAATAGCTTTGGCTTGTGTGAACTCAGCCTTCAGGGACGCCACAGGGTATCTGCTGAAAGTCACTCTGTTTCTAACTTGGGTCTTCAAAGATCTGCATTTTAACTAATCAGGTGATACAAAGGGATCAGATGGGAAGCAGAAACAAGGAAGAATCCTAGAAGGATTGAAGAGTAATGATTCCGACACAAGAAATGAAAATACTCCAAATTCCAGAGCTTTGGAAGAAATTTAATTTTACAATTGATACTATCTCGATATCTGTACTATAGCATTTCTTATCCGTTTTGTATTGTGTATTTCTCACATATAGATAGTCCCCAAGCCTAGATTCTCTATCAACTTCTTAATGCATTGAGTTAAATAGTTTTAGGAAGACTGTTCTGATGCTTCACAGTGTTTTTATGACAACGACTTCAAATTTCAAACAATAAAGTTAAAAACCAACATGTGGGGCACAGGCCTTGCACACACGAGCCAGATATTCTCATCAGTTCTTCTGTTTTCCCAGCATCTTCTACAGATCGAAATCCAACTGTGAATACATACCATATGTATACCAGACTTTTAGTAAAAAAAAACATTATTTTTGGCATCCTTAAAATGTAAAAATATAAGGAAAAAAACCAACAAAGGAGAGAATTCATTTCCCTTAAAAAAAAACCAATGCTTCATTCTTCCATTTATTCCAGACCACTCCTATTTTCCCTCCAAACAGACTGAAAGAACCTTCTAGAATGCCTGAGAGAATTACTGGATTCTCAGAATGAGAATGTTCTGTATCCTATGAGATTTTGGGGAAGAACCCGCATAAACGAGGAAATGGAAACAATTTTTAAACAAAACACAGCATGAATGTGGAAGCAACCCACAAGATGCATCATACAACTCCAGAAAGAAGGCCTAGGTGTTCTGCATGACCTATCCCACACTAGTCAGCTGTATTTTTTAAATGTATCATAGAAGCTCCACCATTCACTCTACAGGAGAAGCCCTTATTAACCATAGCTTCCGTGATGGTTCATCTATATGTCAACTTGACTGGGTCATAGGGTGCCAAGATAGCTGGCAAAACATCACTCTGAAATGTGTCTGTGAAGAAATTTCCAGATGAAACTGGCACTGAATCGGTGAACTGAGTAAAGCAGTTTTCCTCCCTAATGCAAGTGGGTACCATCCAGTCTGCTGAGGGTGCAAAGAGCAAAATTCAGAGGAAAGAGGAATTCATTGTTTTCTGTCTGACTTCTTGAGCTGAGACAAGGATCTTCTCTTGCTCTCAGAGCTCCTGGTCCTCATGCCTTCAGACTCAGACTCAGTAACACCACTGGCTCTGCTGGGGCTCCAGCTTGCAAACAGTAGATCGTAGGACTTCTCATTCATCCTCTGTAATTACATGAGCCAACTCCTCATAACGAATCCTTTCATTTATATAATCCCATTGGTTCTGTTTCCGTGAAGAAGCCTAACACAACTTCCAAGACAGAAAACCCAGTTTGGAACATTCTTGTTTCCTCAAACTTTATCCCCTTGGCTGAGCCCCCACACTCCATCTGCCTTCCTCAAGGAGGGAGACCCGGAAACTGCCCCTCTCTACCTGTTTAGAGTCTGGAGCTGCAATGACGAACCACCACACAGTGGGAGGCTTAAAATAAGAGAAACATATTCCTTCACAGTTTGGGAGGCCACAAGTCCAAAGCCCAGGTGTCAGCACCATGTTCCCTCTGAAGGCACTAGGCAAGGGTCCGTCTATGCCTCCTCTCACCTCTAGGGGCTCCCAGCATTCGTTGGCTCGGACCTGCCTCTATCTCTACCTGGTCACCTCCCCTGTATCTCTAGGTGCCCTCTCCTCTTCTTATAAACATACCAGTAGCTAGATTTTGATCCCACTTTAATTCAGTGTGACCTCACCTTAGTCAATGACATCTACAAAGACCCTATTTCCAAATAAGCCCACCTTCCAAGGTATAGGTGGACATGAATTGAAAGGGACACTAGATGACCCGCTACTAAGTCTAAGGCAAAGCTGACTGTCCCGCCCTCCACCCAGCCTGCTGGTCAGTGTGGCTGTGATGCAGTCCCTCGGCTGACCTCACAAGAACCAACATTCACTTTCAAAGTTCTACTGACATACACAGCTGAAGGCAAGCTTCAGCACCAGCCCCATTGATGCCATCAGCAGTAATCCCTGGTGCTCCATTCAATGTGGGAAAGGCTATCACCCCATGGTGGATGGGGGATGAAGTTACTATGGTCACTCTCGCGCCTCTGGCTCAGGCATCTGGACTCTCAATCAAGAGCAGGTGGTGTCTCGGGATGGGGAGTGTCAAGTGGGGAGCCCTCTGAGATGGGGAGTCTCACCAGCTGCCTACGAGTCCCTGTACCTATCTGTAAAACAAGGAGTCAGCTCTTGGATCTCAGACATTCCTGACTGGGAACAGTGAGCTAATGGAGAGGAGAGGGCCTCGGGAACGGAGAAGGTCCTACACTCGGCCTATCCAGCCCTGGAGCGTCACCTTGCAGTGAGGAGTTGAGGGACCTGAGGACCCAGAGCTTCCGAGGCATGGACTCCAGCCACCACCCTCCTGTCCCTATGACCAATCCAACAAGAAACAAGTGGCAGTTCCATTCCTCAAATTCCACAGCATTCTGTGACAGAAAGAGGAAGCTGAGAAAAGATGGCCCTTTATGGAAAGGCAAATTTTTTTGTCCGTTTAGTTTTTTCTGCTTTCTGAGCCTTGGGACACATTCAGCACATACACACCCCACACAGTACATAAAGGGCGCGGTGATGTATTTGCAAGCCTTTCCATATACTATTTATTTTACCTACTGAAATATCATTTCTGTCTGGGAAAGATATTGGGTATGGTCGGCTTTTATGCTCTCGGCACTTTCCCCCCTAACAAAACCCTTCCCTATAAATCTGCGGTCCACAGCCTGGCTTCAGAAAACACTTTAATAGTTCCCAACTCCAATATTTTCCATGGCGATATATCCTCATGTCAAGAATACTGAAGTGCTGAGGCTTGAATTCATCCACGAGAACTCATCAATACCCTGCCAGTGGGGTTAGGAACTTAATCTCCTCCCACCCCACAAGGGGTTGCAGGGGGAACAGAGACTGGAGAAGAGGTGCATCTATAGTCACTCCCACCTACAGGAGCAGCAGGACTGGGCACCTGCAAGGAGGGAAGCATCGCCTTTATTACTGGCAGTGAGTGGCAGCCACAGTCCTCAATCTCACCTCCCTGACTCTGTGCCCCGTACCTCCTCTGTTCCCCGGAGCGAGCACCCAGCCCGGCCACACATCACTTCTGCTCCTGGCCCCCTGGAGCTGCTCCTGCGCCCAGTCTTATCCCGATAGAGTGAACCCAACTTCGTGTAGTCCACTCAGCAAGACAGATATTACGAAAGATTTCAGAGGGACTACATCATACATCACACTGGAAACATCTTTCAAAACTTCCTTGGACATCTCTGGCCACCGGCTGTCTCATCTCTCTCTTCTCCTCCTCTTGCTTTTCTCACAAAGAACAAATTAGTGCCCTCCTTGTCATGTATCAACCCCACCAACAAGAACATCCATCAGGAGGCAGTGAGAGATTAGAAACAGCCATAATAGCAATAACGGAAACTCTAAATGGTTGAGCTCTTTGTTTGTTTGGTTTCATCTCAGGCGGGAGCTGAGGCTCAGACAGGATGAGTCACTTGCTGAACAAACTGCCCAAGTAGGAAGTCAGGAGCCTCACACAGAGCCTCCCAACCTCCACTCTTGCAAAGTGAACACCTGGAGGAAAGCGCACCTTTCTGCGTGCCCCTCATTTCTGTGGGTGTGTTTGAAGGCCCACGGCTAGATGCACACATCTCTGGTTTGGGTCAGCATACCCACGAGCGGATTTGGCCAAGCAAATTTCTAATGAACCCAAGACAGTAAGTGGAAACAAAACCACTTGAAAAACAAAACTGCCGTCACTTTCAAAGCCGTGCTGACAAACACACGCTAGGGAGCTTAAGGGAAAGGATCGGAGAACAGCAATGTTCCTGGCCAGAGAGACCCTGGACAAAGTACCAGCCCTCTCTGAGCCTTAATTTCTCCTCTGCCAAATGTCTGCTTCCAGCTCTACAATTCTTAGTCTAATTCAAACGATTTTGTGAGTGATCACTAAGGTTTACTCTAAAGAGGTAAAATCCCTGGCATTGGCTATACTTATTTAACAAAAAGAGCAGCAACTACTATTTATTGGAAAGCAAATGCATGCCAGGTGCTTTACATGCAGTGTCTTAAATCTTAAAACAACCCTGTAAGATGAGGGTTACCAATCCCATTTTATGGAAGACAAAACCGAGACTCAGAAAACTCATGTGACTCTCTTCAGGCTACAGAGCTGAGAATTGGGTCTTCACATCTCTATGTCCACAGTGTGTATCTCCCTCACTTACAGGACACCATCAGATTCCAAATGGATTGCTCTGCACTGACAAGAAGCTGTTATACACAGCCAGCTGTTTGTCACCCAGACTCAGGTCCAGCCACAGGGTGTTGGCTAGTGACTGGCCCTCTGCTGGAGTCAGGCCAAGGGTGCCCAGCAGGCTTAAAACTCATATGACACCATCAGTGATATCCAGAGAAAAGAAACCCTCATCTCACAGGACACAGGACACCCAGCTGAGGTGGGCCCTGCCTGAGGCTTAGTCCGGGTCTCCCTGGGGGAGGGCAGCACTGTCCCCAGGCTGCCCACAGTGTGAGGGACAGTCACGGGTGGGCACCGCAGGCAGGAAGCATCCTGTGCCATGGGACACCCACACTGGGGAGCACTCCTTCCTCCATTCTCAGACTTTACAAGGTCTTATTAGTAATGACCACAAGGCAGCCGTCATTTAATGAGTACAAATGCTGCATGAGGAAGTGTGGTAAGGGCTTCACATACACTCCCTCATTAAATCCCCACCTTCTACAAACTAGGTATCATTATCCCTATTTTGCAGATGAATAAACTGAGACCCAGATTGGCTGCACTATACATTTAGCAGAGCTGGAGTTCAAACCCAGGCAATCTGGTTTGAGGGGATGAGTGCTTAATATCCAGGAGGAGAGCTTCACTGAGGCTTGGAGCAGGCAGGGCCCAGAACCTCAGGTTCCATGCCAGGCAGAGACCAAGAGCTTCCAGCCGGAGCTCATTTTCCCTGGGACAAGACTCCTGCCAAGAAGCAACAATGCCTGAAACCAATGGAGCAGGGGAGGTGGCAGGGACACCATGTGTCCTGGAAAAGCCACCTGTAAACAAGGAGCCTGCTCAGAGTTCCCCTGTGGCCCCTGGATGCCACAAAGGCGCACTGGTGCCCAGTCTGAGCACCTCCTGGGGCTGCAAAATCAGCCCATGATACTGAAAGCTATACAAGCAGGCTCTGTGCCTGCCCCATGAAGATAGGACCAGGACCCTGAGCACAGGGAAGTTGTCCCCTGCAGGCTGATTGTACAGAGGTGCTGGGGGCCAGACCAGAGCCCTCCTGAGGGAATGGGGGCATTAGGTGACCCCACAAAATGGGAGGCAAGTGCCCAGAGTGTCAGGGACACAGAGCAGCTCCACCCCTGGAGGATCATCTAGTCTGCACTCCTGTTACAAATGGGGCACAGGCTCAGAAAAGCAAGGGCCACTCTAGGACCAAATGGCAATTCTTCCTTAAGATTCAAGGACAACATGGGCGTCTGGGTGGCTCAGTCATTAAGCATCTGACTTAGCCTCTGGTCATGATCTCACAGTTGGTGAGTTCGAGTCACACACTGGGTGAGCATAAGCCCTGCTTTTATAAACATGAGCCCCGGGTGAGCCCTACTTCGCTCTGTTTGTCTGTCTGTCTCTGCCCCTTACTCACTTGTAACCTCTCTCTCTTAAAGAAAAAAAAAAAAAGATTCAAGGAAAACACCACCAGATCACTTCCATATGAAGAACTTCCCCCCACTCTCTTCAGTGCATTTGCATTTCAGAAAGGAGTCCAGAGCCAAGAAAGTGGGGACAGGAGCCAGTCCAGCTCTCAAGTGGGAAGCCAATGGCCTCTTCTGAGCCTTGCTCTGGGGCCTCACTCAGAAGTGTTGGGGTTCTCCCCAGTGTCCTCACCACCTTCTGACTCCATTCTTTGGTCATATTTGAGGAAGAGATAGAAGACTCACAAATAATGAGATCCTGGGCTTCACCATCATGACGTGTGCCATGGGGGTAATCAAATCGCTTTTGTGGGGTTCGTTTCCTCATCTCTCCCACTACTCAGTTACCCCAAAAAGGCAAGGGTGGGTAGGGGGTCGGTCATAGTCACTGGTGTATCCCCAATACCTAGCAGAGCCTCGCACATGGTGGGCATCCAATCATCTTTTTGTTTTTGTTTTAATAAAAGCGACTACATTTTCACAACCATACCAGAAATGCATCTCACAAACCAGTGGGTCTTCAGTGAAGACCCCTTCTGAGATTGTGCATTTCTTCCAGTGACGCCTGGCACAGCCTGGAGTTATTCCTGGGAGTGGATTTCCAGGGCTGCCCTCCCCCACTCATGCCATCAACATCACTTGCCTCGCTGAAAAGCTTCCCAGAATGTAGCTCCGACCTGCAGGACAGTCTCTCCTCTTGCTGCCTGTGGCCTGGGTCCCTTTCCCTGGGGGTGAGATCTGTGAAACTCTGTGTATGCTCCCTGACCCACTTTTCTTGGGTGAGTAGTGGTATCCAGCATCTAGCAGGGCAGGAGGGGGCTCCCCCAGACACACGTCTCCCACCGACAGGCAGAGGTCACCGTGGAAGGCTAACTCCTTCCCCTCCCAATTCTGCATCACTTGCCTCCCACACTCAGCACTTCCCTAAACTGCAGGAGTCCTGGTGGGGTCGGGAGGACACCAGCCCTCAGAGGGACCCAAGCAGGGAGAAGGGAGCACTTCTCATGTCTTTTCAGAAGGTCCACTTCTGGGGCCGGCTGCGGAGGTCAATGATCCAGCTGTCACAGGGCCAGCCAGCCAACACAATGATAACAAAGTCATCTAATATTGTACCAGTCACACCGGCATTTGTCTTATTTTACAGGGGCCTGGCGCACTTTCCAACCCGTTCTGCACACAGCGAGGCCAAGCACCCTTCTGCGGAGCTGTCACTCCTGCTGAAGACCCCTCAGCCTTCCCCGTGACCTCCACGCTGAATGTCAAGTGCAACCCTCACCAAATAGCCCTTGTCTAATTCACCGTCAGCCTCCCCTCCTGACACCCCAGGTCTCTCAGTGTCTGCTTCAGCCTTAGGACCTCTGGCTTGCCCACACTGCCATATTGTCCAGGCCTCTCCACATGCAGTTCTCTCTGCTGGGTACCCTCCCTCCCGTTTCCCTACTCAGCTGGCACCTCTCCCGGCTAGCTCGCCTCCGTCTCTAGGGTCTGCAGAGCTTCCCCGTGCACCACGCATAGACTGGTCCTGCCACTCACCATGACACTGTGATGACTCTTTGCCTGTCTCTCTGTCCCTCCCGCTGTCAGTTCTCAAGAGGTAGAGCTGGAGCCCAGTGCAGCTCTGAAACTACCAGAGGGGCCAGGCCTAGGGACAAACTGACCTTCATAAATGTGTGGGTGCTTATAAAATATACAAGGAGCACAAGAACATCTGTTGCATTTCTTTAATGAGGCCCCTTTATGTGTCCATGTTTAATCACTTGATTTATTAAAAAATTCTTACTTAAAAACGTCCTTGAGCCCTTTTTGCTGGTAGATCACACACAGACCGTTGCATCAGTCCAGGGAAACAACCCAACGGCCCACAAGGGCTGATGGGCCCACCGAGGTCTGCCCCCTCCTTGCTGGGGCCACGTGCAGCAGGAGTGGGGGCTCCTGAAAGGGAGGCTAGGCGCTCAGCGAGCCATGGGGACAGTCGGAGGCTGACCAGAGCCTACGTAGTTAATGCAGGAGGAGTAGTAGTCCTCTCTGCTCCTCTCCTCTGCACACAGGGATGGCTGGGGCTCTGTGTGGCCTGTGCTCCTGCCGTCACCCCTCCCCATCATCCCCAGAAACTGCCGGGCTCCTTCTAGAGGCATCTGGGAGAGGGAGGGCCCACAAGCAGAGCCCATGGGGCTCCTGTCTTTTTCAGAGCTTCCTCAAGCATCCAGGCTGTTTACTCAGCCGCAGGCTACTCCGTGTCCCGGTCCCCTCCACCCTGGAAGGGACGCAGAGTTCCCAACAGACCCTTCACTCTCACCCACCAACACAGCCTGGTGCAGGCCCCACAGCCCTTCAGTGACCTCATGTCAGAAGAGCTGTGCCTGGGCCCCCACTCTGCCCACCGCACGGCTGGGTGAGGAGTACTCCTTCTCTGGTCTTTGTGCCTCTTGCCCCAGAAGTGAGCATGTTGGACAGCACAGCTTCGTGTTTAACATTCCGGGCTCCACATTCTAATCTGAACTAATGTACTAACCAAGGAGAAGGGCTCAAGTGTAGCTTTCTTATCCGGATTTCAATGCGGGGGTCTTTTAGACGTAAACCCCAAAGAAATGCATTTCTTCCAGGTGGAATATCAAGTATAATGGCATGTGGGTAAGTCAAAATTTGGGAGCCCTGAGGAGAGGAGACTTCATAGTACCCCAAATCACCCCAGAGTGGTCACACATACTTCCTTAGCACTCCTGGAACAGGAATTCAAAGGCAGCCCAACACACAGGGACACACTCATGTACACACAGCCCACCCAGGCCATGTTAGAGTATCAGGCACACCCCATGGCTCTAACCCTGGAAGGGGAATTTTCTAATAGAATGGGGCTTGCTGGTGTCTGAGAGCTACACACAGAATAAAGACAGCCTGGCTCCTGGCAAGGCCGCAGGTAAACCACATCACTGAGTCAACTGTGCTAACCTGTTTTCAGCCCATCAGTGGCACACAGCTGCCATTAGACTCCACTGTCTCCCAGGGCTCCAGGCTGGAATTAAACTCTTCAGAAAGCTTCCCATCCCTTCAGCCCACAGGAGTATTCATGAGCACAGGGGCAGTAACTCAGAGTACTTAAGAGTTTGTAATAACATCATGGCACTTAAGGGCCTGGGGATTGTCTGCAGAGCTAACGATGATGCTTCCCCCCAAGGACCGAGACCTGGGGAGACCATGGCTCCAGGAAGCCTGTGGGGCATCGGATGGGAGGAGCGTGGAGCCCCACATCATAAAAGTTATTATCTCGCAGGAGAGTAGTTTTTTCTCCGATTTGTATCTGAATACGAGGTGAAAATGAGTGCTGGGTGGAGAAGGGAGCACATGAGCATTTAAGTCATTTATAGTTTACATTTTTACGGCACAGCAGAGATCGGCATCCGTTTTCCATCTGCAATTAGAAGCCGGAGCAGTCTGCCAAGCCTCCGTGTAAATTGTGCCTATTAAAAGAGTCTACGCCATGCGATGATTGATCAACACCAAGGATTTATTCACTGAGCTAACAGCGGTTTTTACTTTTGCCATTACCCAGGGTGATACATAACAATTTAGATAATGCACCCAGACAGATGCATTTATAACCCTGGTGTCAGAGTCCTGCCTTGGAGGCCAGTCAGCCGGGGGGAGGAGGGATGCCATTCCCGGTCACACCAGAGAGCCCAGAGCCTGTCTGGCCTTGAGTAGGCCATCCTGAGATGGGCCCACGGTGCACCCCGTGGGATTTAGGCCCAGAACCGCTGCCTCTGTCCCTTGGAGCACTCTGAGACTCTCTGCAGGCAGGTGGCCCTCATTCTCTTCCTCTGTCAATGCACAATACAGCTGTCACAGGGGACAGGGGAAGAGGTCTGGGAAGCTGAAATGAGATACTGGGTGGTAGGTTTACAGAGATTCAATTATTCATAAGTGCACATGCGTACACGCATGAGGGCTCCACCTGAGTAGGCACGAGTGTGGGCACACACACAGTCAACACGCCTCCCACTCCCTCTAGCACAAGCAGTGCACCTCTTCCCTTCCACATAGGATCTTCTCAGAGTCTTTTTTTTTTTTCTTGGCTGGCACCAGATGGTGTTTACCACCTTTGCTGAGTCCCAGTGACAGGTACTGAATGTTCCCTCTTGGCATTATCAGCCTGTTCTTTGTCTTGGGCCCCTGGGTGAAGGCCTGGGCATGCCAGGCAAGGCACACGGACGGCCATCCCATAGGAAACGATGCTCTGGTGGAAAAAGACAAGCTCTACATACCCCACCCGGACCCCCCAAGTTGGGCATCTCTGAAATCTGTGCCCCTGCCCTGGCACCTCCCTCAGGACGTCCCAGAGGCTAATCCAATTTGATGTGCACCTCAGAACACTCAGCACCCTCCTCACCTACTTCCCCAACTCAATTCCCCCCTGTGCCCTCGGCATCAGCAGCCCCAGGGTACCTGAGCCAGGAACCAGGCTCACCCTGACTCTCTCCTTTATCCCTCATGCGACGGGTCCTGATTCCTATTAGGTTCCACTGCCTCAACATCTGCCCACTTCGGCCTCCCTCTCCATCCCCATTTCTGCCATCGAATCCATCATTTCCCACCTGGGTAAGTACACTGGTGCCCCCTCCCACCATGCTCCCCACCCACTGCCTGACCCTCCCCGGCATCCTTCTAAAATATAAGCCCAATCATGTCCTTTTTCTGCTTTAAACTCTTCAATGCCTCCCACCAAAATCAGGCTGAGGCTACACCGCTTGGCCTGGGAACAAGTCTAACAAACATTTCTTAAAAAGACCCAATCATGTTGTCCATATTAGTCAGGGCTTCCCAGAGAAACAAAAACAATTGGTTCCTCTGAAACAGAACCAGAGGAATCAATAGGGGGACAGAAATGTTAAGGAACTGAATCATACAATCATGGAGTTTGGCAAGTCCAAAATCTGGAGGCTAAAGAGCAGAGAAGAACTGATGTTACAGTTACAGTACAAAGGCTGACTGCTGGCAGACTATTCCCTGCTCAAGGGAGATCAGTCTTTGTTCTAGTCAGGCTGTCAGCTGATTACATGAGGCCCACCTGCATTATGGAGAGCAATCTGCTTTATTCAAAGTCCACAGATTTAAATGTTAATCTTATCTAAAAACATCCTCAGAGAAACATCCAGAATAATGTTTGACCAAATAACTGGGTACTGTGGCCCCAACAAGTTGACATACAACTAACCATCACACTATCTCTTTTCCACAATGACAGAGTTGAGGCTTTAGGAAGCAAGCAGTGCTTACCTCCCTCCTGCATGACCATGCAGGGTCCCCTGAGTATCTCTATGCAGAGGAAGCCAGACCTTCAGAGATGGAGAGACCCCCAGGATCATCTGATCAGAGCCTCTCATGCAACAATGAGGAGAGAGAGGCCCAGATAGGATCAAGGCACAGACATGTAACAATCCATTAATTGAGAATGTGAGGCACACTGTAAATCAATTCAGTAAGCATTTAAAAATGAGTAATATGAGAGGTGCCTGCGTGGTTCAGTCGGTTGAGTGTCAGACTTCGGCTCAGGTTATGATCTCATGGTTTGTGAGTTCGAGCCCCGCGTCGGGCTCTGTGCTGGCAGCTCGGAGCCTGGAGCCTGCTTCGGATTCTGTGTCTCCTTTTCTCTCTGCCCCTCCCCCACTTGTGCTCTGTCTCTCAAAAATAAATAAATGTAAAAAATTTTTTTTTTAATGAGTAATATGAAAGAACAGAAAAGCTAAGGGTCCCCATATGATGTAAGCAGGGCCCAATACCTACTGAGGGCCAGGCCCTGTGTGCATGGTGGGGGCAGGAGTTCCTTCAAGAGCAGCAATCCAGCAAGAAGAGGATGGCTGGGGCTGGCGAGACCTGTCCTGAAGCTGTGTCTCCACGGCCAGCACTTCCCTCTTAGGTGGCCTTATCTGGAGTACATAGGATGGAAAAATGAGAATGATGAAAGGAACCCGCCCTGAAGACCCCTCCCTAACTTAGAAATGGCACTTTTTACACACTAAGTGGGACTTACTCCACAGACAGAGGAAGAACACCAGGCACAGATAGAAAGGCCATGCCCAAGGCCACGCAGGCAGTGAGCAAGGAGCTCAGCCTTCACCTGAGCCAACCCACAGGCTACCTTCTTTCTTCTACCCACCCCCACATTCTTCCCGGGAAAGCCGGCAAAGCACACTGATTCTCTGGGACCCACAGCTCCTCCTGAAGACCCAGGGCTCCACACCGCCCCACAGAGCAGCCCTAAAAAAGGCACTCCTTCAAAAACCCAGATCAGATACCTCCCCAGCTTCTGTACAAGTTTCTTATTACAGCCAGACCCCAATCCCCTCGCAGGAGAGGTTCTTTGAGCAAAGACAGCTATAAACACGGTGTTCCCCAAGTTAAGGCTAAAGCATCCCACTCAGACCAGAGGATGCATTCAGAGAAGTATCATGTCACAGATGCTAGTGGATTTTCACCTGGCAATCAGGTAGACATGAAGGGAAGCATGATTAACAGCATCTTCCAGATGTACACTTGCAACAACTATAGCCAGCCGTTCAGCAGATACAATGGAACAGAAGGAAAGAAAGACAGACTTTTTTTCTTTAAAAATGTGGAGAAAAGCGGTGTCCCGAAACTTTATTCATAAGTGTAGACCCGTCACTCAGCCTCAAAAAGGCAAACCACTCTATTCCGTCCTTCCTTAAAAGAAGAAAAACAAAAACAAAAGCAGACTGTACTCTGCATGGTCTGCAGAGCATCTCCCTCCACAGCCAGAGTCCTTTAGGAACACAATCTCTGGCGTAGACCCCGTGCTCATAAATATTCCAGAATGAGGCAATAAAGCAGCTCCGGGCCCTGGCGCAGACACCCATAGTGGGACCCTTGCCCACATCACTTGCAGGTGGAAGGAAAGGCCAGAGTCAGACCTGTGGTGGCCTTGGCTCATAGCAGGAGGCTCAAACAAGGAAAAAAATCACATTCCAGGTCTCCTCTCCATTTTGCTGCTTCGGGAACACCAACTCCTATCCCTCATCCTGGGAAGGAGTCCCTTCACACTAAAGTCCAGGGACTAATGGGTCACCGTTTCCCACTCTTGCCCCCGCTTGGTGCCTCAAGGCAGTATGGGCCTCCACTGTGTGCTCCACCCTATGCATGTGCCTGGGAGCTGTGGGGCAAGTCTCTAGACCCTGTAGCTCTTAAAAGAACAAGCTCCCCTCCAAACCACACCCGCCACTACCTGTCTAGGGAGCCCTCCCCGCTGCTGCACCTAGATAAGAGCTCAAGGCCTCCAAGACCCCACACCTCATCAGCACACCTTCACCAGACACCGTGACCTCCTAGGTTGGCATGGTGTCCTGCTCTGTACCTCTGGGCACAGCCCTACAGGTATCGGATGGGGAACTGAAAGGGAAAGTCAACCCAGCGGCCTGAGAGGACACGTGGCTGGAAAGGTGGAGCGGTGGCTGAGAGCATCTTCTGCCTGCCTGGCATCCTTCCCTCCTGACCAGAACAAGTGTTGCTACAATCATGACAGCCGCTGCTTTGGGCAGAGAGGTCTGATCAGTGGGCCTTGGCCGCAGTTTCCAAAGCCTTGCTTTCTGAGCCATTTACTAATAGGAAAAAACTGATCATGTCCAGAACTTTGGCTCTCTCCCACCAGACATGTTCCTCCCACCACGTTCCCCAGCTCAGCTGACAGCAGTTCCATCCTTCCATTGCTCAGGCCAAACCCTTGGAGTCCTCACCCCTTTCTTTTCTGACACTCTCACGTAATCTGTCACGAACTCCTGTTGACGTCACCTGCAATGTGCAACCAGAATTTGGCTTTTATTTCAGACCCTGGTCTGAGCCCCATCATCTCTTTCTCAGGTCACTGCAACAGTCTCCTGATAGGACCTCCTGCTTTCCTGCCTCGTCCCAGTTTGTAGTCATCCTGGTGCTAGAGGGTAATTCTTCTTGGCATTTCGGTATGTTTTGTAACAAGTTTGTCCTAGACTGCCATTTCAAGGATGTTTATATACAAATGCCCCAGAAGGAAGAGTATCTCCTTCTTGGAGAGAGAGCAGATTGATTCCTGAACAGGATCAAAAAGATACTGCCTGAGGGGCACCTGGGTGGCTCAGTTGGTTAAGCATCCAACTTTGGCTCAGGTCATGATCTCATGGTTCATGGGTTCAAGCCCCATGTCAGGCTCTGTGCTGACAGCTCAGAGTCTGCTTTGGATACTATGTCTCCCTCTCTTTCTGCCACATTCTGTCTCTCTCTCAAAAACAAACATTAAAGAAAAAAAAAAGATATTATCTGATTCCAGGGCAAGTTGGGGCAGGTTTGCCAATAGCTCCTTTTAAGACTAGGGGCTCTTCCACTGTGATGCAGGCCCACCGTGTGCAAGGCATCCACCTGGGCTGCTCCTAATCACCCACGTGGGACTTGGGGAGCAGGGGGGTCGACGTGAACAAGAAGCTCAAGCTGCACTGCCTGCCGTGAGTAATAAAACCGTTTATCTCTGACCAGGAGTCTCACATCTGCCAGCATCTGTGCAACTGTGGCAGATGAGACTGTTACCTCGGAAGCAGACCCTTACAGTTCTTGACACTGAGCATTTGGAGTCCTAATTTAATATCTAAGTCAGGTCCTTTACTCAAACTCCTGCAAGGACACTCATCTCAATCAGTGAACTACGAAGTCCCCACAATGGCTGCAAGGCCATGCATGAGCCCATCCCCACCCACCATTATGCCTCTGACCACACCTCCTCTCCTCCCCCATCCTTCACCCTCCTCCAGTCATGATGGCCTCCTCACGGTCCCTCAGACACAGGCACGCTAGGCACATGCCCTACTGAGGACCTTTGTACTTGCTGTTCCATTAGCTGGGTACTCTTCTCCTCACATCTGCGTGGCTCACTCCCTCACCTCCATCACGTCTTTGTTCAACACCACCTTCTGAGACCAAACTGAGCTTCCTATTTAAAACTGCATCCTCCCTGCCACCATATGTCCTCAACACTACCTCCTTACCCCTGGGTCCCCAAAGAGCCTCCAGATCCCCACTGGGTAGGTCCCTCCTCAAGAATGGCCTTCCTGAATCAGTTCACCAGGTGTCACCACTACCCTCACCCCAGGCAAACTGCCCTGGTCCCAGCCCCAGTCTTCACAATGACATTATTCAGGAGTGCACTTGAGGCTCTCTTAGCTGTGCAATGGGGAAATGGCATCAGGGAACACAATAGCAGAGAGAGGATGGAGCTTTTTATTCAGCAAAAGGGCAGAGCACTGGCCCGGTCCTCAAGGCTGGTAGGGGGAGCAAGAGGTGACTAGCACTGGACGGTATAAATGTCAGCATTCCCCGGGCTGCTGCAGAAATACTTGCTGAGGGAGATGTGGCACAGCACTGAGTTCTGGCCAGGCAGCTGGAAGGAGGCTCAGACCATAGTGATTTAGGCAACTGCAGGGGCACAAGGACCCTGCCCCCCACCTCTAGCACAAGCTGGCGACATCTGAAAGTCTGCTTATTGTTTTCAACTGGTACATTCTCTACAGCATCTTATACTCTTTCCAGTTACGGTTTTGAGTTTGGCAATCATGACAGGCTTGCTCTGCTATTTATGTTTCCGATTATTTTTAGTGTTTTGCAATTAAATTTTCTTAAATTAAAACTTTAGACCTAAGCTTCAGATTGTCTACAACGTACCATGGTGTGTTCATATATGCAGTTTATATATTTGGGTTGCAAAAGCCTCAGAAAGAAAAGATATTTCAATATTTGGCACCCAAACCATCTTGTTTCCATATCACCCACACGTTTCCATGCACTTCTTTCTATTCCCACACTCCCAGCGATGCCCTCCAGATCCTTGTGAGCCAAAACAAAGAACTGGGAGAGGTAACAAGGAGGGCCCTTCTTCAAAGCCCTTTCCTCACCTCATCACCTCCCTCAGGCTGGGCCCTGGACAGCACATCCTGCAGATTCTGCCCTCGGCCCTGCCCCCAACCCCCCACAGAGCTGCACCCCTTCTAAGGCTTTCCTCCACCTTGAATGTGATGCCTCAATTCCCAGCTAGGCGCTCTAGCTAGGCGCTCTCTAAAACATTCTGCCCGAACTGATATGGTTTTCCCACCGGCACCCCACTCTCCCCAGTGGTGCACTCCTGGGCTGCTGGCCCCACCCAGACACAGGAGAGGCTCTCCTGCCTCAGCCTCCACCACCCTGTCCTGCCATGACAGCCTGGGGCCCCTCTCCCTCCAGCTGCCTGGACAAAGGCAGCACTCTTTCTTCCAAGGCCACGCCCACCCTGCGGTCGCCTGGGCCACCTCCACATCTATCCCCTCGCCCCCACCCTGCCCACTGCATTTCCAGTGCCAGCTTTGATTCTATTTAGATGCACCTGGGAATTTCAGGCTCATCCATTTCCCTGTAAAATCCGTCCTGCTTCCTAATCTCCTTCACGGGGTGAATTCAGCTGCAGCCCCTCAGTCACCCAGGCTTAACCCCATGGGATCAACAGAACCTGTCCCTCACACAGCTTTCTCCAGCCTTCTCCAACCGTTCTGACTCACCTGCCTCCCTGCACAGGCTACAAAAGCTAATGACCCTTCTTTTTTGCAGCTGGTAGTTTGGGCAGGAGACACGGTTCTGTCCAACATTTGCTGAGGTGCCTGAGAAAGGTTTGCCTTCCTGAAAGTGTGGCCCCCGTGCAGCTGGTCATCCCTCCTGCTCTCAACTGCCTCTCCCCCTTCTTCTCCCAAGACTGATGTGTATGGGCAGCTGCTTCCACACTAAGACCCTACCCTGTAAGAGTGAAGGAGGAAGAAACTGCCGGGCACTTGGGTGGCATTATTATTGCCACTCAAGCTCTGGACAAGCCTGCCTCCAGCCAGTTTATCCTGAGAGATAAAGAGGTATTGTATTTTCTGTGCTGGCAGTGAGAGCATCCTTACTGATATACTGAATTCATTCTTATTTCTCCTCTTTCCGCCCCCTCCCATTGCTTACAGACCTTCTTACTCAATTGTTCTCCTGTTCTCTCTCTTCCTCCCTCCCTCCTCTCACCCTTGCTTTAGCAGGTGCTTGCTTCTTGAGCACCCGCTCTGCACAGGCTCTTTACTGCAGGCCAGAGAGAATGCAGGAGCCAGCCACACACTCACTGCGGGAGCGCCCAGGCTAGGTTTCACCTTGTGTATTCATCAGTGCAGAGCCTCAAGTCTCCTACCTGTTCTCTTTGCCTTCTCGCAGGGTTTCTTGCACACCTCGAGCAAAGTCAGAACCTCAAGTGCTCTCCCTTGAGCTACCGCAATGGCCCTCAGGTTTCCCAGAGGCTGCTCTGGCCTCAGTCTCCTGACCAGGGCAGTTCCCCATTCCAGAGCTGGGGTCCTCTCCCTCACAGCCCCTGCTCTCAGGCCACACCCGCTGCCCTGCTCACCCAACCCCAAGCTCAGCCCTTAGATCCTGCTCCCTAGACACCTACCCCTCCTGCGTGACTTAGTGAAACTCTGCCATGAGGGTGGCAGAAGCAAGGGGAAGGGGCCCCCGCAGTCCAGAGGTTGAGAAAGGACCAGCATTATATTCTGGCACATCAAACAGCCCTGTGGGGAGTCATCAGAAGGACTAGCCAGGGAGATAATGAGCACTGGGTAAGCTCAACAGTACACACTAAGCCCTGGGCCAGGTGGTATCCATGTATCATCTCCTTTTAAAGTGCACAATTGGGATAGTTTCACAGAGAATGGATTCCAAGGTTCAGAGAGATTCAGGAGTGCAAACAGGGAGCAGATCGGTGGTCGGAGGTAAAGAGAAATGGATTTCAGGAGCCGGTGGTCTGCAGGTTAAGGTTACTAGCAGGCATGTCTTGGAGCAGGGGATAGCCATCTCCCCCTGTACCCTGCTGCTAGCTCCTTAGCTATGCTAAGACCCCTTCCTAAAGCCAGGTACCCACCAAAACACCAGAGGAGGAATGGCAAGAGACCCACAGCCACGTCACCAATCAGAGATCACAGATTTCTAGAAACAAGCTACTAGTTTAGCATGCTACAGTTCAAGCCCAGAGCTACTGGGGTAGGGTCCCTGGCTCTATCCAACAGGTTCTGCTCATGCTCTAACTGCATGCAGGGAGATGTCGCCAGGTGGTGGAGAAGACCTGGCTTTGCCCAAGAGTTCAGACTCCAGCCCTCTAGCTGACACCCATTAATCTCTGGAACACACAGGCCACTCAGCTGTACCTGGGGAATAAAGACAAAAAGGATTCCTAAATCTAGAATATGAAGAGACCTTCTTTTTGCAAATTGTGTTATAATTGCCACAGTGCCTTCATATTCATTATCTCATTGGGTCTCCACAATGATAAAGCCAGCATTACTTTTCTAATTTTCTACATGAACACCATCAGCAACAACAAAGCCAGGCTCAGAGAGGCAGGCTAAAGATCTCACAACAATTTTAAAGTGCTTGGATGGTAGTAACAATCAATTTTGTCTTCTTCTCTTTCCTACTGGTTTCTGGTTCCCAGGAGGAGTTCTCAGAAGACTCCCTAAAACGCACAATAGAAGGTTCAGGGAAGGGCCTGTGATCCTGGTCAGGCCTCTCAGAATCCTCCCTGGGATGTTTGATGGAATTCTCAGGAAAAGCCAAGACGCAAACCCAAAACAACCAAGGTTGTCCCTCACCAGAGGAATGCCTGCCAGAGAATGAGATCGGCTTGCAGCAAAGCCAAGCCCAGGAATGAAAAGATGAATTTCTGGGAATGTAACTGAGCACACAGATCCAGCCATGCCTGAAGCCAGTCCCACTTCCAGAATTTTCATGTTTGTGAGTCAATATTCTCTCATCTTAGTAACAATAGAAAGAGTCTCTACACCAACACCAACCCAAAGAGTAAAAACCAAGGCTGCCTAATTGAGCAGAGAAATCTGCCAAAGATAAAAGTGAAAATCAAAGAAAAGCATAAGACAACCACAGACAGTTACTTTTTCACTCATTTGACAACTAGTTATAAGCCAAGCGGCACATTAACTGGCTGCATAGACAGTAGTGAGCCCAATACACAAGATCCCCATCTGCAGTGATCTTAATAGGACAGGAGAGGTACAGACACTACTGAGGCTGGGGATGGCAGCAATAATAATACAAATCCAGTTTAATGGAGACTCAGGAAAGACTCTCTCATGTTTAATTTAAACTGAAGGATGATCAAAAGCAAACCTCATGAAGCAGAGTCTGGGCAACAGCATAGGTGAAAACCCATTGATGAGACAGCAAATTCGTTACCAGTGACTCATGAATATTGCTGTATTTTGGGGGGTAGGGGCTATAATTGTATTGGATTCTAACCTTATTTTATAATTTGGTTATAAATACATGTGAAAAACCTTCCAAACTAGTCAGATAAGCATGCAAATAAATATTTATAAGGACCTTATAAACCAAGGTTTATAATAACAGAAACCTATAATAATTGAAACTGAAAAATAACAACAAAATATGTTAATATGCCCTTGCAACTAAAAAAACATTTAAAAAGAAAATGTAAACACACATTTATTGACTTGGAAATATGTACACATCTAGAAGAAATAAACTGGTCTCGAAGAATATATATAGGATAATTCCATGTATTGAGCACAAAATAGGAATTCAATAAATATTTGCTGAATGAATGGCAAGTAAATATATCTGAACAGATAAACACCAAACAAAATGTTCGGAGTCATTATTTCTGGGTGATGGGATTATTGGTGATTTTAAATTGTTTTCTATATCTGCTTATCTAAACTATCTAATTTTTTGTACAATACACATGAATTACTTGCACAATAAAAAGGAATAAATAAGAAATCCTTCCAAAGCAAACAATGCCTCACCAAGGTCAGTTTTAAATCTCAAGACTTATAATGAGGAAATAGGACCTTAACAAAGAACAGAAAATAGCATGGCTAGAAAAGTATAATGGATAAGAAAATATTCCTCTCCGAAAAACCAGAGAGAGACAAACCTTCCTTCAATGTCACAGCCAAAAACTATTTAGCACAAGTCCACTCCATATTTCATATTTATTCAGCTATCTGTAACACAGCACATTAGTTAAATATTAGTAGAGAAAACCACATTGATGCAAAAATAAAGTCAACAAGGCTTATGTTTGTCTGATGCCAAAAAATTCACATTAAAAAAAGTCTATTTATGCCAAACATCTAAATATTTGGAAAAATCTGCAAGACAAATGCCATTTGGATCAATTTCTGGGGTGACTGATTGCGTGGTCCACATTTCTCCCAGATGTTTCAGCATAATAAAGAATGTGGCCTTCAACAACCAAGGCAGTGGCTGGGCACAATTGCAGCAGCTACACTGTCACCATCACTAAAAACAAGTGCTGGGCAAATAAACACTACCAACTCTCCGATGTCCTTCTGCAGCCAAATTGTAATCCTCTGATTGTTCATATCATTAGGACAATTCTGTTAACTTTGAAACTCTGGATGGAGGCAAAGCATTGGCTCTGCTCCTGGCAGATTTGAAGAAGGCAGACAGCAGGTGCTATGGAAAGCTGGCCAAATGGTGGGCTCTGGGCCCTGGAGACCCCCATCAATTGCAAGAACAGCTGCCTGTATCTTACGTAGCCTCCCAGGCCCCACATGAGCATTGCAGCCCCCACCTTCTTGGGGTTGCCCCACCCACCAAGCTGCACCTCCTCAATCAGTACAGCATGGAAAGAGTTCATAGGAGGCTAAAGAAATGAGGAGAGGCACAATGCAGGAAGAGGAGGTGAGCTGAGACTTAGGTTACTGGCCAAAGGGAAAAGGATGCCAGAGGCATGGTCATACCAGACACTGCAGGGATCTAGACTATATAGTTCCTGGGGACAGCTGGACACTCAGAGCTGCTACCTTAAAGAAACATGAAACATTTATTTATGGGATAAACTCAAAGACTTAAGAAAGAAGAGAGGCCATCATCCCCACAGAACCATGTCCCCAACACCTATGCTGGAATCAGCTGTTTAACTATAGTCATTCTCTACTGGAACATGAGCTCCTGAAGCTGGGACCATATCCTACTAGGCTTGGCATCCCTGCAGCTGGCACAGTATTAGACCAAGAGTCCTTAATCAGTACCAATTGGCAGTTAAATAAGTTGATGAATGTATGAAATAACAAAACTGTATCTCACCCAAAGGCTGAGTTCTAAATCCACATCCTGTGAAAATCACAGATTGGCTAAGTTACCTCTAAGAAATTCCTTAAATTGTCCAGAAGGTACATATGGAACCACCCAGCATCTTTCTTCCACTACTGGACAAGGTCATTGGCATTTCTGTTGAAAGCCAGAGGAACTGGCTATCCAGCTCACACAGAGTTAGCAGGTGCACAGTCTCACACATGCACACACAAGTACACAAACATAAGGATGCACTGGGCATCACAAGGTTCTCACACCGCAGTGGGTACCTAGGAACTCAGGCCAGGCCAGGCCTCCCACTGCCTCCACACATGCTTACTCTGGGGCCTACCTGTTCAGAGTGGAATGGTGGAGAGAATTCTCAGCACTATTACAACTGTTTCTCTTTCTCTCCTTCTCAAATTGTTGGTAATACAAATAAATGAAGGAATTAAATTCATGAATGATGCAACTCAACTGCACTCCCTGAAATGGATTACCATAAACTCAAAAAGCAACTGGGATGGGATGGGATGGGATGGGATGGGGGAAGGGAAAAGGCCTCCCCTTTAGAACACAGCCCTGGCCAGCAGCCCCCTTGTCACCACTCGTGCACCACACCAGCTGCCAGCACACCCTCCTCTCCTGCTACCTTGTGTCCTGTTTCTACACCCGCCTGGGCTTACACTTTTCATTCTTCAGTCTCTACTCAGGCCCACATGCTCCAGGACACACCCACGGTCTTCTGAAAGCTATTTCTTCAGCAAGCCAACAGCTTGGTGAAAACACTCCTGCAAGATGGACAATCCCCCAACCCACTCCACCCAATGTTCAGATCCCTACTGGGTGAAAAGGAAACAGGACTTCCTGGTGGGTCAGGAACAAAGGGGCAAGAATGGGTACCCACATGTAGTCACACATCACTACCGCTGCCATGCCAAGTCATTTTGGAGCCAAAGGAAAAACCAGGAACACTGATCTTATATTTCTTTAAAATTTCAACATTTGTCATCATGGAGTTTTTTATTTTTTTTAAGTTTATTTATTTATTTTGAGACAGAGACAGCGTGAGCAGGGGAGGGGCAGAGACAGACAGACAGACAGACAGACAGAGAGAATCAAGAAAGCTCCGCACTGTCAGCACAGAGCCTAATGCGAGGCCCAGATTCACAAAACCACAAGATCATGACCTGAGCCAAAATCAAAAGTTGAACACTCAAACAACTGAGCCACCCAGGTGCCCTAACATCACGGATTTTTACATAAATTTAGATTTTCTAAAATACTGCATTAAAATTTTACTTTAGTTCTGCAGGGGGGGAGTAGGGGTGGGTTGTGCCTCTAGTCCCTAGTGATAGAGCTACTGTTTGTTGAGTATAAGTAATACACCAGACACTGTACTTATAAAAATTATATATAAGTCTCACAACAGTCTCATCAGTAGTTAGGAATGTGCCTATTTGATAACTGGGGAAACGAAGCAGGCATGGAAAGAAAACAGCATAGGGAGTGTCCCACAGCTGGTAAGAGGTGGTGGGGACACAAATTCAGCACGGAGTGAACTGGACCACTCTTGATTAGAAAACACCGACCAAGTGTGCATCCTATTTAGGACAGAGATGACACAGGGAAGCGTGGCAAAGCACAGCCAGCCACAGAGATTAAGAGTGGACCCATGGTTCCTACAGAGGTTCAGAGAGATTTGTAGGGGGCTGTGAAGACAAACCACTTCTGTGGATATCTGTGGAAGGACTAAGGAAAGGCTTCCCTTGCTAGAGGATTCACGTACTGAAGAAAGCCGGGTAGGGATTTTAAAAACCAGGCTTTGAATTTTTCATGAGATTATTTTAGATTTGTGGGAAGAAGATTATTATGAAATATGTGACCAAAAGTATTTTTCTGGCAATTTAAAGTTTTCAGAAAGAATAAAACAAAATATAGGAAAAATACCTAATGTGATGTCAAGCCATTGGTCAGCATTCTTTATCTGCTCAAGAATACCATAGTCTCGTTAACATCTAGGGATCCATGGAAACCTCACTGAGAAACCATGAAAGCTCAATGTGGATTTAAGTAGAGCCCTTTTTTCAAGAATGTGTATGTTATATTGAAATTCAGTATATCAACTCTGGCTCCCAAACCATAATTTTGCTAATACTAGCAGCGGCGTTAGATATTAGATATCTAAGAGAATTTAGATACCGTTAATTCTGGACTATATCACACTATTGTTCAAAGTAAGCTGTCCACAGTAGAGACTATGAGTTATCACCATTCTGCTATGTGTGGATGGGCACCTCTAAAATTCTGTTTATCATTTCATTTCTTTTGTCATTGCTGTTTGCCAGACACCTGGCCAGTTGGTAATGACACTGGCCAAAGTTCAGAAGTGTGTCAGAGCATACACACCAGGTCAAGATCTACTTTTCTTCCCACTTAAATATACATGAACTTTCTCTCATCAGATTTTCTCTAGCGCTTATCTGCACTACATGGTTTAGCACATAACCCAATATAGCCCCATCTTAAGAACTGAGAAAACTTTGTCTCCACAGGTAGAATGTAGCTGCTCAACAGCAGGAATTTTGTTTCACTTATTCTCACTGCACTCAGCTCAGGGATGAGCACACATTAGGCTATCACTTAGGTTTTCTAGGGCCAAAAGGAGACACAAAGAAAGGTAGTGGGCTCTGTGTGGGAATCCTGGTGGGCAGAGGGTGAGAAAAATCAAGAAGCCTGGTAGGACTATTTCAGAAAACCTGGGGAAATGTAGCCAGAGGCTAGATTAACACCAGTGATAGGGAAGGAGGCCAAGTCCTCACAGAGCAAGCACAGACAGGAAGGGCTATAAACAGGGTAAGCAATAATCACAACACAAGCTGGGAAAATCTGGAGTCAAGGAGGGGGGTGCAAATCAACCCATGCATGTGGTTTAGGACCAAGACCATGCTTGACATGAGGGCACTGAAGGTCACCCTGATGGCCAAGAAATCATGGGACACTGTCCTCCTCAGAAACACCCTGCCAAGAAATCCCTGCATCTCCAGGGCAATGTGTGTAGTGCTTAGCTCCTTTGTCCTGGTTCCTGAGACCCAGCTTAAGCCCTACCTTTCCCAGTTGTGGTGATATCCAGGGCTAGCTACTGGTTACCATTCTCTTTTCTAGCCTTCTCCAATGGCCACAGGAGATGGAGACTATGTAATGCAATGGTACTTGTTTATGAATCATAAACTTTGATTCCAATGGACCACTGAACAACAGTGCCTGCTCTAAGATGAAGAGTTTTAGATTCCTGTAACTTGCTCAGCACCCAATAAAATCCATGGAGCCCCCTACAAATAAATCTAGTGTGTCCTTTACGAACTGGACAAAGGTTACAACCAAATTAGTACAAGAAGCTCTTCACAGTTTTACTGGTATCGGTTTAAGGGGTTAGAAACCAGATCTTCCTGACTATAAATTTGTTTGTTTTTCCAATTTGAACATCTTCCCCAAGGATTCACTCCCAGATGAAGAGTGTCATTATGCTAGTGAATTACTGGAAGGCCGTGAAGATAGAAGACTAGGTCCCTGGGAGAGCCCCAGCATCAGAGAAGGTCTCTAAAGAAAAACCTCCTAAATATTTCTAAAGCTCCACCCTTCCAAATGCCCCGGTGTGGGGCTCTTTGTGGTGACTGCTGTATGGAGTTTCCCTGTTTGGGTCCAGATGGCCAGAGGTAGATTTACTGTTTTCCCACATCCCACCTCATCAATGTCTGTACCTCCCCGCCCCCTCCTGCCACCCAGAGGCTCTCCAGATGGCACCTGTCATAAATGGAAACCAAGGTCAGATTAGTCATCTGCTTACATTAAGAAAGCCACCTTGACTCTCTCTCTTTTGCTTTAATTCTGTGACTAAACAAGAGAATTGCATGTTAATGAAGCTACTTGTTTAATTAACTGGTGTAAAAGAAACTATAACTTCCTCCTTGCAAGGAGGAAGACTGCATGACCACAGAAATCTCAAAGAGGCACTGGACGCCAGTTGGTATGTAATGTGTGTGCATGTATGCTTCATTGGGTTGAGGTGACTGTTTTCTCACCCTGTGTACCTAAAAGAAAAAAGGGGGAGCCCCATCTGATAGGAAATAATATCAAAGCCTCTACAGTGTTTTGTATGTAACAACCAGCACACAATAAATAATTACTAGACATTAGAAGAACCAAAAAAAAAAAAATAAAAAAAAAGACCAATCATCAAGGGAAGAAAGATCGTAGAAACAGACCCATGGATTATCCAGATATTTGAATTAGTAGACAAAGACTTTAAAATAATTATGACTAAGTGGGTGCTTTTTGTGATGAGCACTGGATGTTGTATGTAAGTTGATGACTCATTGAATTCTACTCTTGAAACCAATAGTGTACCATACATAACTAAAATTTAAATTAAAAGAAAATAAAGTAATTATGCTTAACATGTTGAAAACAGAAGGCAAAATGAGGAAAATGGATGAAAAGAGGCAGAATTGCAACAGAAACTGCAAAGTGTAAGAAAGGTTTTAAAAGGTCATTTTACAATTGAAACATGCAACGTATCAAGTTAAGGATTCATCAGGACAGCAAACTAGGCAAAGTAGATGACAAGACAGGTAAAAACAGCCACACTACTGTACAGAATGAAGAAAGAATGGGGGAGAAAGAGATAATAGCATCAGAGATATGTGGGAAATAGCCAAATAGTCTAATACACGTCATGAAACTTGCACTGTGTTTTAACTTCAGACAGACCTGGGTTCAATCTTACCTTCTCTGGGACCACTTGCTGGATGAGTAAATGGTATGCCTGGTAGGTGGCCTTTCTCCTCTGACCTTCAGTTTCTGGATGTAAAATGGCAGCAAATAAGCCAATATTGGAGCCTTTTTTATGTGGGACAAGATATTTTGAAAAATTATCTGTGTGTGTGTGTGTGTTTCTCCAAATGATCTCTGCCCCAGGATCAAGACACATGCCAACAACTGAAGAACCCTGGAATAAAAGCCCCTAATACTGGACTTCCAGGCTCATAAGAACTTGGGTAGTGTAAAAGATGGAAAACTAGGGATGCAGACTCATGGAGTGGGTTTTCCTATCTCCCACGCAAAACAAGAGATGGAATAGGATGGGAAACTAGAGAAAAGAGAGATAATGTAGGCCTGGGAAGCATAAGACATAAATCCTGGGCTGCTCTATCAGAGCAAGGAGTGTCCTTTGCCAGTACCTGGAGATCACATGGGCCCTGACACTCTTAAGCCTCCTATCTGACCCTCTCCATTTGGGCAGTCCGTGTTTTATGGATCAACACATGGATAAGACAAGGCAGTAATTCGAATATTCAGTATTATTATTCATGATCATACTAAGTACTGATTATGACCTACTGTATATTATTTCATGCATAGCTAATACTTCATGAGAGCATACTATGTGCTAGATCTTAACATCTCACATGTATATTAACTCATCTATCACAACAAACTTCTAAAATACGTACTAATTAAATATCTTCCTCAAGTTCACCCAGTTAACAACGTTCTTCATCAACAAGAAATGGGTATTATCTGTTAAATGCCACTATATGTTAAGAACTTCTATACTTGGTCTAATTGAAACTAAACAGTAATGTCTGGTGCTCAGTTTCTCCTCTACAACATGGTCATGTTGTTAACCATCGCTATCCCCACAGTGCTGCTGTGAAGTTTAAAAGAGATAATTATATAAAATGACCACCACAGTAATCAACACATTGTCAACACTCATTAAACATGCTGTCTCTTGCCTGCTTTTGTGTGGCAATGGAGATCTCAGAAAAAAAAATATATATATATGTAATATATAATATATATTATATTTAATATATATAAATACATATTATATAATACATATATAATATATAATAAATATCATATATAGTACATATATAAATATATAATATAAATAACACATATATATTGTATATTATGTATAAATATATATGTAATATATATTTATATATAATATATGATATATATTTATATATAATATATAATATATATAACACATATATATTTACATATATTTATATACATAAATTCATTATATATAATTTACACAGAAAACGAAACTAAGGAGCATCTACTCCTCTTGTGCCTTTTCATGTATTGAATATAAGTTAAGTAAATGACAAATGTGTCTGTCTCTGATTTGGTTTAGGGTTGTAAGCTAGAACATCAGAGATTACTTGGATATATCTTAGTGTTAGGGTCCCATTCTTGGCAGGCATATCTAAGATCGATTTGAGGTGCCCAGAACAGCTATCTTGCCCTGACCAAGCAGCTAACCACAGGGGCCCCAATCAAGGCTCAGATTCTTCCTTAGAGAGTTGCACAGGTGGAAGAAGGCCTGCCCTGGGGCCTGAGGCAAGTAGGCATGAGATGCAGGATTTATTCCCCAGCCCCAGGGTCCCCTGAAGTCTGGATCAGAACACGTCAGGTCACCCGAGGCCATCACCACAGAGACTGCCCCAAGTGCCTGATGCCTGGAGACAGCCCCTCTCCAAAGGGCTAGCACAGTAGTGTATCTGCCCCAGGCAAGCCATGGGGACAGGTAAACATAATGGGGTCATAGGGGGATTCAGAATTAAAAAGAAAAAAAAAAAATCACAAGGTCCAGGCAAAAGAGGAAAGCTGAATCTGAAGCTCCGGCGCTTCCCATCAGAGGTAATCTCATTTTAAACTTGGCCTCAAGGTTTCCAGAAACCTTTTTGTGTAGCCTTTGTGTGTGACTAGAATATAAGTCAGAAAGTCAGCTGAGGAAAGAGGGTTGTCAGCTTCTGAGACCACTCTGGGCCAGGCCAGGGCAGGTAGCAGGACCTGAAGGGAAGAACCTGTGCAGCTCCCGAAGCTGACGGGAGATGGTTCATGTCCTGGCCTGGCCTGGTCTCAATTCAGGGAAGGTAACCACTCTTTTTTTTTTTAAGTTTTTTTAAATGTTTATTTATTTTTAAGAGAGAATGTGAGCAGGGGAGGGGCAGAGAGAGAGGGACACCAAGAATCCAAAGCAGGCTTAGCCCTGTCAGAGCAAAGCCTGACATGGGGCTCTAACCCACAGACCGTGAGATCATGACCTGAGCCGAAGTTGGACACTCAATGACAGAACCACTCTTTACTGAGCTCCCATCTTGTACCAAGCACCAAACATTGAACTGCATACTCGACAGAACCTTCCCAGAAGCCCTGTGTTGAACATACTCTTGTCCCCAGTTTAAATAAAGGAACCTGGGGTTTGGGGATGTGCAGTCCCAACTCCAGGCCTCTTGGTTGGTAGGTGCAAGGATATAATAAGGCCAGGTCTGTCTGATTTCTAAGCTCAGGAAGGCTTATTTCCCTGCATCATGTTCTGTTCTGATTACTGAGATATCCCCCTGGACCAGACACTTCTCTAGGCCCTCTATGGACATGATTTCATCTGAATTCTCACAATCTACCTGAGTACAAGGAAGAAACCTTTTTGAACAGCCCAGATGTCTGTTAATGGTTTTTTTTTTTTCCTACTGTAAGACTGTACAAACTTTCAAATGGCAAGAAGGAAGAAGGTGACACTCTCTTCTAAACACGTGCTTTGTAATTCCAGGATCTTAAGAAAACTATAAATTCCAAGCCTCTTCATGGAGAGATGAGAGACATACCACATTCATGGAAAGGAAATTTTAATACTTAGAGAAATGTCACTGTTCTCCAAATGGACCTATAAATTTGATGCAACTCCATTCAAAACAAGCTTTTTCAATCAGGTTGGCAAATTGATTATAAATGTATATTGAAGAGAAACAGACAAAGCATACCCACACTACTTGTGAAGAAAAATAAAGGAACTTATTTTACCAGATGAAAGACTAAATATAGAAGTATAATAATTAAAATAGAATGGTATTGGTATAGGACTAGAAAAAAAATGACCAGCAAAGCAGAATAGAGAGCCCAGGAAGAGATCCTTACCTATCTGGAAATTTAATATATGAAAGACACAGCATGATCACCACAGGGGAAAGTGGAGATAATTCAATCCACAGAACTGGAAAATGTGGTTCTCCATGTGTAAAAATTGAAATTGGATCTCTAACTCATCATTCACAAAAATCAACTTTGTGTGTGTGGTGTGTGTGTGTGGTGTGTGTGTGTGTGTGTGTGTGTGTGTGTGTATCTTTCTGATCTTGGGATACGAAAAGATTTTTTAAACAAGATTCAGAAAGTTCTAGCAACAAAAGAAAAAATTTATACATTTGATTTCATTAAAATTAAAAACTTTTATTCATCAAAGAAGCACTCAAAGGAAGATCACACTGCAACACACAGCAGGTATCTGTGAAATAAATGACCAACATCAAGAATCTATAAAAAGTACCTACAAAAACTGAGAAAAATACAAAACCCACTAGAAATAAGCAACAGACACTACCAGACATTTTCACAGAAGAGGAAATACTTAACAGCCGGTAACATATGAAGAAATGTTATGCCTTAATAGCAGTGAGGAAATAGGAAAATCAAGATCATGAGATTTCACTGTACATTCATTCAATTAGAAAAATACAAGTCTGATAATAATCAATGTCCAAAAGAATGCCACTTAATGTGGATATCTTATACACTGCCAATAAGAGTGTAAAATGATACACAAGTATTTTGAAAAGCAATTTGGCATCATCGTCTTGTAAATTTGGACAGTCACCAAACAAAACCCTATCAATAGCATAATGGACAAATAAAGTGTGGATATTTCACACACTGCAATGTTACACATATACACACAGTAAATCTTAAAGTTGACTGGAAAAACAGAGGCCCTTTTTATCTTAGAAGGTAATCAGTAAGAGCTTTTGTTAAGCTCAATACAAGTAAAACTAAATAATTAAGGTTTAGGTGTTATGTGTGATAAAAAAAAAAACTTTTTAAAAAATAAACAAGGGAATAATAATCACAACCTTCAGAATCATGATCACCCCTGTGGGGTAAGGAAGGCAGATAGTGGGATGGGGGAAGGAGCACATGGGTAGACCTAAGTTACTGAAAATACATAATTTTTTATTTGAGTTGTGGGTTTACAAGTGTTTATTATATTGTTTAAAAAGTAAAAGAGAACCAATGATAATATGGGTCATAAAAACAACTATTATTAATCCAATTCTGTACACTTGAGGTCCAGTTTTTATAAATCTGGAATACATGCACAATGGAATATTGGTGATTGTCAGAACACTGTCATCTATGACTAGCACCGACCTACTGTCTATACTGCTGCAGACTGGAAACTTGAGCCAAAGGTTCTCCATGCCCCTGTTACACCTGAACATCAGTAGCAGATGGATATGCAGCCATGTTAACCCTACAACGTTTCCTAGTCACGACTGTGACAGGTATCAGCACTGAACCTGCTATGACTCCCACCTTCCCACACAGCTCTCCCCACAGTCACTTGAGAGGAAGTATGTACAAAAGTGGGTAAATTCTGTACCCAGGAGCCCATTCAGCATGTCCAGAACTTTAGGCAATGCAGAGAAGGAGAATTCAAGGGACCACAGGCAAGAGAGGAGAAAAGTCAGCTGATAGAGTAGGATGCAGAGTCCATAAAACTGCCACGTGGCTCCCTGGTTGACAAAGCCCTGAGCACAGGCCCTTGCCTGCTTGGTTCCTGAGAGGAAGGGAAAATCAGGATAGACAACAGCATATTTAGCTTGACATGTGGCAAATATGCTATGCTGTGAGGTGTGGAGGCTGGAAATGGAAACCAATTTCCCAGAGAAATATCTCTGTTCATGGGTGACTGGATCATTTTGGGTCCCTGAGGGAAAATTGGATGTTCGCAGCTCAGGAAGGAAATGTGATTCCTCTAATGCATCCCTAGGCCCTCACCACAAGCAAGAGCTTAGCCTGGAAAGGTGGATGCCACAGAAGACCCAAGGGATGGCTGATATGACTGGTCCTCAACTCTTCAAATGCTCCCCAAACTCCTCAGAGTCAGAGCCGCAGCTCAGAACAAGCAGCCAGCAAATGTCAGACAGATGAAGGCCAAGACATCAGTTTGGTTCAAAACCAAACTCTTTTGAGCTTGAGAACTGAGTCTTTTAGGAAGAGCATCAACATTTTAAGGAAGAGAAGGGGGAGAGGAAACCCTAACAAAAGAACCATCTCTTCCTTGTAAACCCACAGTGCCAAGGGAAACATCTCTCAATTCTTACATCACCTTCACGGCCCAGCAGTGTATGGAACAGAAAATATTCTCACTAACTGCTGCTGATTGCCTAATTAATTTCTACAATCCAAGAGGCACAGGAAATATGCACAGAATTAGTATCACATGCACAGTTAGCATCATATAAACACTGAATAGGAGCAGAGACCGGGGGAGGGAGTGGTGAGCAAGGGGAAGGCAGGGCACTAAGGGGATAGTCCTCTCAACATTCTGGAAGGGCTGCTTGCCCTAGGATCTCAACTAGGACAGAATAATAAAAGCAGTAAGAGGTCACAAAAAAATCATTTCCATGTGGGAGTTAAGACCAAATGCCAGATATGGCTCAGAGAAATGGAGTAAGCATGAGATGAGAAATCAGGAAATCTAAAAATAAGACATTATGTCTCAGTTTGCTCATCTCTCAAATGGTACAATGCCTACCAAGGTTGTGTATGGACCAAGTGATATGGACATGAAGGTATAAGGAAAGGAACAGAACATTACAGAAACAGGAGGAAAGGCCACTGGCAGTTTCTAAGCCAACCCAAAGATGGGATTGGGAATAGACAAGCTGAAAGTTCTTAAAGATGAACACATTTCAGTCCAGGGAGACTCAATGCCCAAACCCAAGACCTGGGCTGGTTCAGGCACGGCAGAAAAGTACAGGGTCTGCCTGAGCATCTCTGTGAGCAGCTTTGCTCTCTTCCCTTCCAACACTGTTAGGTACAAAGGGCAGATGAGCCATCATCCCTGGGGACTGAGCTAGGCTACATCAGCACTTCACTGGGAGACCTTCCCTGGATCCCTGTGACGATCCCACCACAGAAGTCCCGTGGGTTGTGCAACAGTAAGCAATGGGGCCACCCCAGGCAGCCCCCAGCAAGCAGCTCGCAGGGACTGGCCCTGCTTCTTACAGGTTCATTGTACCAGTCACAGGACTCACTAATGCAGCAGCCTGCCTTTACCATTTGCTCATCATATACTTTTGATTCCTCCTAACCCTACCAGGTCCATCTTTTATCCCTATTTGACAGATGAGCAAACTGAGCCTTAAGTTGGCCCCGAATCACATACTGGTTTGTGGCAAAATCAGGATTTAAACCAAACACGTGTGTGCCCACTAAGCCTACACTTTTATCCATGGTTTTGGGTATTTGTATTAATAAACTATTGAGTGTTAATTAATGAATTAATATGCAAGAGGATGCAGGCACAGTTTATGAATTTCTTTTTGAGGCATGGAAGAAGTGGGAACATACCGTTTAGGCAAAAGGCCCTCAGGAGAGGGCGAGGGGGCGGAAGGTGAGGCTTTGATGCCTACTTGCTCACTGTCCACAGACCCAGGACTAGCCAGGCTGGCCCTGCTCCCTCCCTCCTCTTCCTTACAGGCTCCAGGTGAAGAAGCAGTGGTAATGGAATACAAAGAGCACTGGGTGTCCCTCAGTACAGAGGCTGTGGTGCAGGCTGAGCTGGGACATGAGGCACAGGCCCCATGGAGCTAGCGCCACATGGATTTGAATCTTGGGACCGTGTGTTCCAGAACTTCTGCATGCAGAAAGAGAAAGAGAGACCATTGGGCCCAGAAGGAGGGTTGAACCTAAATCACCCACAAATGGCATGCTTAGAAGAGAAGGAGGGACCAGACTAGATCTCCCTTGGGGGCACAAGACAGAAAGAAGGTTTGTGCCCCAGCCTGTCACCCAGTGCCCTCCACACACACACGCCAAGAACTGTGTGGCCCAGTGAAGATCTCAGGCGCTGACCCCTCATTCCTCCTCCCTTGCAGGGGAATTGAAAATGGGCTTGGGATGAGAGGCAGAACAGCAAGAAGAGAACCTGAAATGATTAACTCCCTGTCCTCCCGACAGGATGCAAGAGAGAGCACCTCAGAGGGTACAGGAGCAGGCTGAGAGAGAGCAACAGCGAAGAGTGAGAGGAGGAACACAAGGACTTTTCTAGACCCCATGTGGTCTTGAGCCCTGATGAATGCTAGTGTGGCTCTGAACTTCCTCTCTTAAGGGTAGTCTGGGCTCCTCCACGGGAACGGAGAGGAGGGAAGCAGAGAAGAGATAAAGCAGTATGGAGGAGAGCAGCCTTCAACTCTCCAACTCTCATACTCCTGAGTTATCTGTCTCCCAAGAGCCTCCTCCTCCTCTCCAGAGCTCCTGGCAGCCCCCCATGAATCTCCTTACCCTTGTTTCTCTTGGTTGATTCTCCCATGGCATCTCATGGGCTCCCGGGCACCCAGAGGTGCTCGGTGCATACTTGGTGGTGCAGCAGAAAAGGGGCAGCAAAGCTCTGATTTGATTAGTGAGCCTGGAACATAGTAGGTGCTCAATAAGTACTTGTTGGCTGAGACTCTCTATTTTGCCTACAGAAACAAGAGTATAAGAGACTGGCACCGCTGCAGGAGAGCTTCGGCTCTGGAGAGCCCTCTCCTTTCAGCTTTGTACAGACAGACTCCAAGCCTCCAGTTGAGGCTCTGTGCCCACTATTCTCACACTCTTTCACAGGGTAAGAGTAGGGAGCTGTCCAATAGCAGGATACTCTTTTAATGCCCAGGGGATTCTGTTATGACTACATGGCACCCTTTTCCATCCTTGAGAGTCAGTGTTAGAAATCCCTGATTTTTAGTTTTCCAGATGCCTCATCCCCATCCATACCTCCATGCTTTTGTGCTTTCTGACCCTCTTCCTAAAATCCCCTCTCCACACTTGCACTTTTGTTAAAAGACTGACTCAAGTGCACCTTCCACCTAGTTGTCAAAGAGTTCCCTGAAGACAGAACAATTTGTTTTCCATCTCATTCTTCTGGTTGCCAGCACCAGAAGAACCCTACTTCCATCCTCAGTCCACACAAGTGATCTAATCCTCACCCCAGAAACAGAACAGGCAAGCACCCTGGCCAAGAAGTCTCAGTTCTGAGAATCATGTCAAAGTTACTACAGAGTAGAGCTTTCTGTTATACCTGAAACCAGTGGATGCTGGCCTCAAATTGTTAGGGGCTACCACATGAACAGAACCTCAGCGAGTAAAGAAGAAAGCCAAGCTGAGAGATGGAGGAGACTATAAGTTCTGATAATACTGACTGAGCACGTGGATTCACCCATGCCTGAAGTCCACGCCTAGATGTTTCATTGTGTGAACCTATAAATTCTTGGTTTGTCTGAGCCAGTTGGAGTCAGGTTTTCTGTCACTTGCTGGTTCAAATGATCCTGGTTCATACAAACATCACCACCTCCTCAGGGACCTAATAGAGCATGGTACATAGTAGACATTAAGTAAATACCAAATTAAATTCAACAATTCTGAGGCAGCCTATTTAAACACTGGCCCGGAAAAGTACAACCATAACATCAACCTGTGCCTTCTTGGGAAAAAGAAAATCTCTCTGTTCTACTTTGACTTCCAATCTCATTGTGACATCACTTTGGTTCCTTGGGAGCTGCTGTGGGGAGAGGCTTATTGTCTTCCAACTTTTAGAAGAGCACTTCTAATTAAAGCAATATTAAACAGTAATAACTGTCTTATAGTTTTATGGTGATGCCCATGATCACATAAATAAGGATTTTATATCCAATTAGCATTTTATATTTATTCAATCCTAAAACAATCTAGCATTTTTATTAATCAAATAAAATAGCATTTAATAGATATGGTTGTTTTAGCTTCTGAAATTAGCCACATATAAAATAACACTACATCCAATTATGCGATATATTGCCCCAAAAGAACAATACGTGTTTGCCAGGATTTCTGTCAACCTGACACCCATATTTACCTAAATAAAACCAACATTTTCCAGCGTTTCATTATTTGCATAATACACCCATGATTTCTGCTATACTGTTATTTACTTACAATGTTTCTTTAAATAGGCCCATTTTGTTCATTTAAATAATTTTATTTTAAAAAGAAAACTTTATATCATGAGTTTGATACGCTAGCTATGCTTTAAGACAATATTAAAATAAAGATATAGCTATTAACATAAAAAATGTTTATCTCTACTGATTTAAAGTCTCTTACATACCAACAGTGGTAGCAACGGCACATTTAGGGGAAACTTGTGAGTTAAACCATCCCAGTAGAATTCCAAGGGTGTCCTGTCTGGCACCTTTCGGAGCCTACCTGTGTCACATGTCCTCTACCTGTTTAACAAACCAGATGGGGCCTCCACCTTGGACCTCCCTATAGTGAAATTTCTCCTCTTTATTAAGCACTGAGTTACTATTGATAGAGTCTGAACGTGGCAGTAAAAAGTTAGAAACAACCTTTACATGGTAGATGACCTCTTTGATTATGCCGGACAATTGTGTTTTAAGCAAAGGATACAACTTAAAACTAGTACCTTTCCAGACCTAGGGGTAAGTACAAAGTAAAGGGAATGAACCCTAGAAGCCCATAAATCTGCAAACTCTCTCACATATTTTTTTTTTAATTTTTTTTCAACGTTTATTTATTTTTGGGACAGAGAGAGACAGAGCATGAACGGGGGAGGGGCAGAGAGAGGGAGACACAGAATCGGAAACTGGCTCCAGGCTCTGAGCCATCAGCCCAGAGCCTGACGCGGGGCTCGAACTCCCGGACCCCGAGATCGTGACCTGGCTGAAGTCGGACGCTTAACCGACTGCGCCACCCAGGCGCCCCTCACATATTTTATTTTAAAGCTGCTATTTATTTTCTCAGGCTTGGCCCTGATGGTCCATGAGTGCCCGTACCTGTATTACCAGGCAGCATATCATGGCGGTGGTGGTCTGGCCTCCTTCATGGTATTTTATCAGGTCTGCCTTCTGGACCAAACTTACTGACATTCAGGTATAATTTTCGGGACTAACAATGCTTCTTAATGAGCACTTGAATGATATTTATACCTCTATAGGGTATAAAAAATGTATTTCAATGATAATAACAGTGCATGTTAAAATAACAGCTCGATGGTTACCAAAATGACTCACAGCCTGTCAGTGCATGCCAGCAACAAAAGGATTCCCAAGATGTGAACAAAGAATGGGGTATTTCTATTTACCAGCTCAAGGGTGAGTGCAGTTTATAGTTCAGCCATCTGGCTTTGAAATCAGGCAATTTGTAAGAAAAAAGAAATGGGAGGACCAAATCATTTCCAAATTTGTACATAAAGGGACATTGTTAAAACTTTTATATCACATTTTTCAAATCTGCTAATTCAACTGCATATGGATTGCATTGCTGCTGGCAGGGATCTTTCAGAAGGGAGGACACTGGGGAGGACCATGGACCTGCAGGGTGGATGGGAGAAGCCTTGTGGTAGTACTTTGTAGGGGGCTCACTAATTGCAAAGTGGAGAGAAAGAGCTTGCCAGGGGAGACACCTCAGATGCAGTAAGGCTCAGGGCAGAACTGCCAAATATATTATTCCAATTGATTCTCACATCTCCTTTATAGAGGTAAAAAATCGGAGCGCTCAGGTAGGTTCCAGACTTTCTCCCCAATGCAGTTTCTGAGAGCCCAGGCCCCAGGAGAAGGCAGCCCCTACTTTAGGCACAGGGAAATGAGGGCAGACAGAGCAAAGACAGGCTCAGAGGGACGGACAGTGGGGGAGCTCTGTGACAGGTCATGTGGATGTAAGGGGCACAAGCTGCATGCAGAGGGCAGCTTTTCCCTGCAGGTGGAGAGCAAAAACCCACACGGGAGTGAAGAGCCTCTAAAAGACAAAGGGAGAGGAACTGCAGGCCCAGAGCAAGGGAGAACAGGGAGTAGAAGAGGAAGTGTCGTCTATGATGAGATGCAGACTAGCGACATCCTGGCCCTGCCGTGGCAAGGAGGGGTCCCAGTAGCTGTGAAGGAGCCTGCCAGACCCACGCCAGGCCTAAGGGCAAGATGGCCACAGGAGCAGCGTATTGATAGGGGTTACAAACCACACCTGAAACCCCAAAAAGGTCCTGGACCCAACCTGCTCATTCTCGCCCAAGTGACCTGGGCTATTATTGTCTCTGCCCTCAAAGGTGAGGAGAGGTGCTGTGAGAGGTGGACTGAATTACACTAGAAGTCCAGTGCTCCCCAAATTGTAAGGCAAATGAGAGGAGAGCTTTCCCTGTACCTGCTGAGGCAGGATTGTAGCTGGACTCCTCTGCACATTATACACACAAGATGACATCTGTCTATCACATTCTGTCCTTAAGCTTACCAGGGGTGACTCAGTAATTACAAAGCAAATCCGTCTGTGTTGCAAGCCCCAGACCGCTGATAGAATTTACCTATATAAACATTTTCAAATCCAGGCAGGCCCCCACCAAGCAGCTATCGACTTTTATTTGCACAGGGATAGTACTTAGCCCACCAATACTCAAGCCCCACTATGCTCTCTGATAGCCACTTGCAACTTTCTTTGCTTAAAATCCTCCCCACCCCTTACTCCCTAAAGGACTATCTCCCTGCCTTTCCAGGAAGCCTGCCTAACCACGCAGGCCAAGTCAGGTGCCCTCCCCAGTGCTCCCATATCCTCCAGATATGTCCGTTTACTTCTTAGCCTCCCCATGAAGACCATGAAATCCTTGGGGGCAAGAACTACCTCTGATTCACTCTCGTATCTCACTATCTACAGAGCAGGCAGTACACAATAGATGCTTCATAAACATGTGATAAGTGGAAATTAATGATGTGACGATTCTCAACAAACACGGGGGGTAGGGACCAAGGAGTCCCCGTATTTGGGGGCTCTCTTCATTATGCTAGTGCTTTGCTCTCAATATAATGCTTCAAAATTCCACCTAGCTGCAGGTTGCCTATCTTCGTGAAGGTAGCATGATTTATCCTTTTTTTTTTTCTTGTTTCTTTGTAATTTATTTTCAATGCATGAAATTTAAAGGGACAGTCTAATTGGGCCCAAGAAGGTGAAGGAAATGTTTGCCACCCCTGCTAGTGGCTCTAAGTCAGTGTTTCCCTGAAAGGGAAAATGGAGGGAAGTTAGGAGCTACATCAGTTCCATCCCCACTCTGCAAATGTCCTTAAAGTCCCCAAAGTAGCATTTCCAGTAAGATGTCTTTAGAAAAAGATGCCATTTGCACAACGCCAATACAACTAGAAAGGCTGGGTGTATCTAGCACTGGCCTTTCAGCACCACATTGGAATCTGGCCCATTCCATGGTTTTGAGAATTCCAAGGGACCATCCTCATTCTTGGGAGGGTCACTTCCCTCTTCCTCACTGTTCTGGACTTCAGAGGAACACCTGCAGCTGCTATACAGGCCGTGCAGGTTTCCAAGGACAAAATTGAAAGCAACCTATTTAATTTATTCCACTTCCTGCAGTTCAGAGGCTGAACTCACCAGGGGCTTGGTGACTCACCTGCTGCCCTCCAGGTGCACAATTTGATTTTTCGTGTTCCTGACACCTCGATAGGACCACCAGGAGGATCAAGGGCGCTGGAGGCTGGAGGCCTGGAAACCTTCTACCACCCAAGGTGGATAAATCCCACTGCCAGCAACAGTATCCCTGTGCTGTTTCTTGGGCTGCAGAAAAATAGTTTTAAGGAAGCGCTTTTCATTTTCTTCTTTTTTTTTTTTTGCTTTTCCTTTTCTATTTAATTTCTCTCTTACCCATAAAATATAAGCTCTAAACAAATGACATAATGCCAGGTAACCTTTGGCAAAAGATCCTGAGTGGCAGGAAAGGTGGGAATGTTTGAAATGCAGGCTGAAACCTAGGATGGGTGAACCAAACCAGCTACTGTGTTATCTGTTTTTAGTGGTTCCAATCTCCATCTAGTGTTTCCTATTGTAGAAAATGCCATGATTATTATTAAAATATAAGTTTTTTCCCTTTCTCATATTCTTTCCTTAGAGTAAATTTGTATGACTTTACTGAATTCAGGGGTATCAACAATTTAAAAAAAATTAATGTTTATTTTATATTTGAGAGAGAGAGAGAGAAAGAGAGATAGTGCATGAGTGGAGGAGGGACAGAAAGAGGGAGAGAAAGATTCTGAAGCAGGCTCCAATCTCTGAGCTGTCAGCACAGAGCCTGATGCAGGGCTTGAACCCAAGAGCTGAGAGATTATGACCTGAGCCAAAGTCAGATGATCAACCGACTGAGCCACCCAGGCGCCCCTGGGGCCATCAACATTTTAAGACCAGTTGAAACGTCCTGCCAAAGCACCCTGTCACCAGCAGTTTGTAAGGGCTCAGCACTGGGCATGGTCATTGTTTAGCATCTTTTCACATCATATAAGGAAGATGCAGTTATACTTTCAGTGTGCTTTAATTGGACTATTAAGAATACCTGACTCTCTAAAAGACAGGCACTAAAATCAGTAAGGGTGCCTTCTCTCTTTAGGACTGCTATGCCAAGGAGAAATCTTTCAAACAGCATTGAGCTAAACAACAGATGTGTATGATACAAAGAAGGTGCATAAGAACCGTCACTGAGGATTAGATGTATCTTTCCCTGTGGACACCAAGCCCTCATACCAAACCTGTGTCTCAGGCATGTCTGCCAACTTTCAAATATGGCCCAGTAACACCAGGCCACAACCAACCTCAGAGTATACAATGGGTGGTACTAACACACCTGTCTGGAGCGCCATGTTCTGGTGCCGGACTGTGCTGATCCCGAGAGACATACCTCTCCCGATAGCCCGGAAGGAGCCCATCAACACTGACCAGCCACTAACAGCAGAGATGGCATGATTAAGCAATAAAGGAATGCACAATCCATGAAGAAAAGTAGGGTTGGTGGAGACCCACCCAGAGCAACAGAGAAAACTCAAGTTAGGCTCTGAACATTCTGGGCTGAAGGGCAGGGGAAACCAGAGAAAGTCTCTGCCACTAGACATGACAGAAAGCTGAATGTGGTCCTCTGAGAGGGCCAGCAGAGGTGGACTGACCACACCCCCACCCCACAGTATACTGGACCCTGCATCAAGTAACAGACAGCTGGGACTAGGGACTGCCGGCAAGAGTGCAGACAACGGAAGAATAGACGCCCAACAGTACCACTTACAGTGAACAAGATACTGAGCCTCTCTGGGACCAGATCATATATCCTCAAAGGGCAGGGGGAGAAGTAATGGATAATAGAGCACAATACCCAGGACCACGGAAGCATGCAATGAAGATGTGTAATAAAAGGTAACTGTTATCATTAATAATTACAGTAATGATTCACAACAAAAACCTTTATGCACATGTAATAACTTACTTTAAAATTTACAATACATTCTGGAACTTACAGTACATTCTGAATGAAGAGCAGGGGAATAAGAGTTCTTCTTTGAACTTTGTGATCCGCAGCTGGGACCCAAGTAGAAATATCAAGCAGAGACTTGGAGATAGGAAGCTGGGGTGAGACATGTAGCTTTTGGAAACTTTCATGTTGCTATGGTATTTAAGACATCTCATCCCAGGGCTGGATGGGATCCCCTAGGGAGTGATATAGGGAAAGCTGAGAAAAGCACCTTAAACAGAGCCCAAAGAAACCACACGAAATGGTCAGAGGAGGTAGAAAGAGGAAAGGTGACCAGGACAGAGTGATTTGGGAGAGAAGAGGAGTAGAAAGTCTGGTGCCCCAGGAGTGAAGAGAAAGTGGTGTCAGGAAGGAATAGGTGGCCATCTATGTTAAATACTGCTGAGAAACCCAGGAATAGAAGAATGGAGAAGGGTCCACTGGAATAGGCAGTGAGCAGAGAACATAGTCAGTGGTGCGTGAGTACAGACACCAAACTGGAATGGGGTGGAGGGAGAAAGAGAACAGATCGAGCACCTAGATGCATCTCTTGCTGGTGGATGATACTTTACTCTCTTGGAACAACATCTTGGATGACACTACCCTTGTTCATGAGGGACACTGACCACCTGTGGCCTCCATGACCATGGATCATCCTGGAGAATAGTTCCTGGAAGAACCCAGGTTCTTGGCTAAGAGTAGAAGTTGTGAATCTCCTCAGTTGCCAAACAATGGGTATCTGTAACCTCTGGTCCCCAGTGATTCTTCAAACATGTTTCCTCACAAGTTCCCCCTCTCCCCAGCTCAACTTCCATGAGGGGTGTTTTGACCATGTCATTGTTATAAATAGCCCATTGCTCAGTTCATTAAAGACATGGATTAATTCATGGACGGACTTCACAAAATTTTACGTCGGGTTCTCAGGGACAACCAAGAGGAAAAAAAGAAGTATAATGAAAGGAGAAGATTTGAGGAGCTTGAATCAAATTACAAATGATTAAGGAATAATACTGCTTTATATATTCATTATTTTAGAAGCATCGGACTGCTGGATTTTAATTTCACGTTACTACAAATATACAAAGTTACTAACATGCCATTGATCAGGAAGCTCCCATCTAAAATGTGAAGTGCTTTACACAATACAAAGTGCATAGTATCTTCTAAATAAGCTGGGAGTTGACCTGTAAAATATATTAAATTTTATGTATTAAATAATGATACAGTTTAATACTATAATGCAGTGGAAAAAATGTGACCTCTTGATTCTCCAAAGAATTTAAATCACATGAGTGTTTAAAGATTTAATAAAAATAGGCTCTACACATAAATTCTGTTTTTAGAAATCCAATGGATAACACTCTTAGTAATATGCAATAATGTCTCCTATCACTGAAGTTCATAATACAGTTGAGTCTCATGGCCGTAAGGTTAAAATCAGGGATTATTTCAAGGCCTTGGAGGGAATATGTGCACCAAGTTATGATAGTGAATTAGGAAAAGAGCTCATTTCTCTCTTAGGAGTGCTTTCAGGCATATTTCTCCAGATGAGACCCACAGCTTAAGATTTCTTTTCTAATTAAGATTTTAATGCAGTTAGATTATATTAAATCAGATAAAAACCATCCTTCCCATCTTTTTTTTTTCTTTCTTTCCAGTCCACCACTCTTTTTGTAAACAGATTTCCACATGAGTGGCTGCTTATGAAAGGTGAGTAAAACACACACAATCAGGTTTCGCCTACGAAAGCACGCAGACAGAATGCGCCAACACCAAGCCCAAATCCCGCCAGAAACTTTAGGGGGAAAAAAAATACTTGATGAGAGGCAGACGTTACATAGGAAAGAGTTAATCTCTGAGGTTTTTATTTGTTGTTTTTGTTTCTAAACTATCAAAAGCTGCTTTGGAGTTTTGTTCATTATGGAACCCGGGTGCACAGACATCAAGATACTTATTTTTCTTTGAGTCAGTATCTGGAATCTGCTCAACATCAACATTAGTCAACTTACCTTAATATTATTTAGTGATATCTAGTTCTTATTAATTTTTATAGTCCTTAATGATTTTTTTCTCTTATGCTCTTGTATATACATTTCTTCTTCCAAGAAGGCAACAAAAACTAGTTTTAGACTTTACCCATGATGTAAGTAACATCCCAAAAGGATTTTTAGTAGCAGTACTAGGAAACTATGGATGGACCTCTGTTCACCAACAGGTTAGGTTCTGAATCCTGCCACCTAGTGGTGGGGCAGAGTTAGCAAGCCTTCACCCTGGTGCAAGCTTTCTCAGATCTATGGAAGTTTCTAAGTTGCAGATGTCAAATAAAAAAGCACCTCTAAGCACTGTTAAAGACCCAGTATTTCTAACCATCAACAATCATCAGCAGAAATTAAGTCTGCAGAGAAGCATTTTAATGCCAAGGGTATAACATTCACTTAGGAACCCATGAGAATTGTGTAATTACAAAAACATTTGGGGTGGTGCCTCTCAGTTGATTGAGAGTCCGACTTTGGCTCAGGTCATGATCTCACTTTTTGTGGGTTCGAGCCCCGCGTCGGGTTCTGTGCTGACACCTCAGAGCCTGGAACCTACTTCAGATTCTGTGTTTCCTTTTCTCTCTGCCCCTCCCCCACTTGTGCTCTGTCTTTATCGCTCTCAAAAATAAATAAACATTTTTTAAAAATTAAAAAAAAACATTTAAGGGGCACCTTGGTGGATCAGTCGGTTGAGTATCTGACCCTTGATTTCAGCTCCAGTCATGATCTCACGGTTCTAAGACTGAGCTCTGCATCGGGTTTCATACTGATCACAGAGACGCTCAAGATTCTCTCTCTCCCCTCCCTCTGCCTCTCTTCCCCATTCGTGTTCTCTCTCTCAAAAAAATTTAAGACATTTCAATATGACATACTATCGTTCACAAGTATAAACATATTAAAAATTAACACTAACTTTTTAAAGTATAACTGAAGCATGTGATACATTCATTTGCTCAGCTGTAATCTAAAAATAAATGAATAATAGTAATACCAGTAATACCTGAAAACACAAAAATTCAGCCAGAAACAAACACACAGACAAGAAATTAGTAGCACGTTTTAATTTGCCGATGAACGCTGAATTTGGTTGTGAAAAGCTGCCCACAGGGCATTTGGCTTCTCCGAAACAGCAGATAAATTATTATTGGGTGAATTATCACGCTCCTCATCTCTTGGGCCTACTCTTCCTTGATCTGCCAATAGAGGGAAGGGAATGCACAAATCATGATGACTCTCCTACCAGCCATGTTTGAGTACTGAGGGTAGACATTGACCAGCAAGACAGGGAAGAGCCAGGGCGGGCAGCCTTGGAAAAAGACAGAATTGCCTCCCCCACTTAAGTGTCCTGGTCTAGAAACCTGCCTTTTTACCCGCCTATCTTACATCACGAGCCCAAAGGAAGCCACTGGATGGCCCAATGTCAATGTAGTTAGTGGGAAGAACGGAGATTCTCTCAGAAAAGGCAACCATCTTGCTTCACAAGGCAGCCAGACAGCTTTGTACAACTAATTGAAATTGATTTAGCAATGTAGGGACACAGTTTGGAAGCCTGAACTCTTTTTGTTCTTTTGATTCAGTCTGCCTAACCTCTCTCACCATTTAATTCTAATTAGACAGAGCCAGAAAATTGAGCTGGCAGGAATAGTCATTGACATTTAATTAATGTCTGGTATTCCATTTGTTGAAGAAGAAAGTCCAAGTAATGGAAGCCTGGCAGAGCCATATTGAAGCATAGGCAATGATAAAAGTTACACGGGAGGCCTATACTTTCAAAGGGCACCAATACCCACAAAGACGTATGCTCTTTTCTGTGGGTCACTCTTGCTCCTGAGAAGAGGCCTGAGCTCCAGGGCTAATGTTCCATTTGTATCTCTATTGCCTAGAACAGAGCTAAGAATACAGCAGATGCTCAAAAATATTTGTTAAATATCACTACATGTTCACAGAGGGCAATCTGGGAGTGGAGGCTGTATCACTCCCCATGCACTCTGCCAAATTTTCTCAAAAAGTCAGTTCAAAGAATGACATTTTCCAAGAGGCTGAGAGAAAGAGATGATACCACTGAGATACATTAGTAAACTCAAATATGTGCAGGTGACCCATAGACAGAGGTCACTTTGATTTGCCCAATCAAACACACTCATAAAGGCTTCCTAACAGCAGGGAATTCTCTGCTCCATTTTCTGCCCCAACCCCCATACCACACACCATTCATTCCAGCCTTCAGGCAAGAGTTATAAGAGGGAACTAAGGAGGCAGTACACTACCTTCACAATTCCTGCTGGAAGTCAGTATGGGCCACTCCCCATGGTCACATAACTCTCCATGGGTGTGACAAATCGGATTCAGAGACCAGTCCAATGCTTCTGTGTAGTGCCTGGAAGCAGAATTCATTCACTAGGACGTTCAACAATGTCCACCAAGTGCCTACAGTGTGTTGGCACTGTTCTGGGTCTGTGGATATATCAGGGGATCAAAGGACAAAAGGACTCATGAAGATTATAGTCTAAAGGGGAAGATAAATAAACATATGTATAATGTAGTATAGAAATGTCAAGTGCCATGAAGAAATATAAAGCAGAAAGGTATGACAGTAATATGCAGGGGAAGAGAGGTAACCACTTTACCTAAGATAGTCATGGAAGGCTTTTCTGATGACCTCACATTTAAGAGGAGACCTAAATGAAATGAAGGAGCAAGGCATGTGGATATCTGGGAGAAGAGTCCAGCAGAGAACAGCAAGTAAAAGGCCCTGAGGCAGAAGAAGTGGTCAAGGAACTTCAAGAAGGGCAATGTGGCCACAGCAAAGAAGCTGGGGACAGAATGATGGGAAATGAGGCCACACAGGTGGGCAGATCATGTAGAACCTTGCGAATCACTGTAAAGACTTTAGATTCTAATCCAGGTGTCCCCTGGAAGGTATTAGAGTTTAAGATTTGCTTTTTTCAGACTGCAGAGCCAAGGTGGGAGCAGGGAAACTGCCAGGAGACTACTATGGTCATCCAGGTAAGAGACGACAGTGGCCTGGAGAGGGTAGGGACTGTCTGGGGAGAGAAATGGACAGATTATGGATGCATTTTCAAAGCAGAACGCATAGGATATCCTGATGGATGAGATGTGGAGTGAGAGAAACAGACAAGAGTCAAAGATGACTAGAAGGTGGCCTGAACAAGTGGGGGAAGGGGAGTCCCCTGACTGAAATAGGGGTCACTGAGGGGGTGGGATAGATAAGCTTGAGAGGAGAAGCCAAGAGCTCAGCGTGGGAAATGATGAGAAGATGACGACAATGATGATGGCAATGACGACGATGATGAAGGCAATGATGGTGATGCAGTAGAAAGCACGCAAACAGCTCTTCTCCATTTTCAAAAAATAAAAAGTCTTCCTCACAGAGGCAAGCAAGAAGCTCCCTCTGGAGTACTCTATAAGAACCTGGTCATCAGCTACTTGCATGATGCAAAAGAAATGGACTGAAGTTATTTTGAGTTTCGTGAGCAAGAAAATGTAAATGGCAAATGACAGCAGATTTGTCCCACATCCACCCTGGACACCCTCAGTGAACAGGTGACAAATCTCAGGGGCTCTGCTATGTTAGGCAGGAGTCACTGCTAATGAAGCCCTCACAGGATGCAGGAGCCTGGAAGTCAGTGCAGACCGGCCTGGAGCCCCAGTCAGTTGTTGTGGACCAGAGGCCACTGCCATCGGGGCCTCAGAGTCAGATGTCAAGGGCTCACAGTGCTCTAGGGTGGGCCTCCAAAGTCAGCGTGTACATCCTGGGGCAGGAGCAGGGGATCCACTGGGTACAATATATCCACTCTTTCATGTTTATCCTTTTTTTTTTTTTTTAATTTGTGATTACTTTTTATCAAAGTTCTGCATACACACAGTTGAAAGAGTCAAATCATTCTACAGGGCTTGTTATTAAAAAAAAAAAAAATGGCAGTTATCCTGAACCTTCCATGCCCTATTTCCCACTTCCCAGAGGCAACCACTTTTAACTGTGTTAGGTGGTTCTTTCATTATTTACCTCTGTATCTCTAAATACACAGGTTTATGTTGCTACCTCATTTTTCACCAGCATCATCTATTGACTTTCCACTTTGGAAGATGAGGATTTACCTCTTGTTTTCTCTCTCCTCCATACATCTAAACACACGTACACATGCACACACCTATGCAGACACACACGTACATGCATATACACACATAAACATACACCTTCTCACAGGCATGCATACACACACACACACACACACACACACACCATCTTCAATCCTCCCAATAGTTAGCTGTGTTACTTTCTGATTAGCCTAATATTTTGTGTGGACATGGTTATGATTATGTAAATGTCATTCACAGCTAAGTCACATGAAAGCATTAGTCACTTTCCTCTTTTCTGTACAACACTATGTGTTTTCAAAACGTAAGATCTATCTTGATTTCTGTCTTTCTTGTTCTCTGTGTGCTTTCTGTGCAGAAACATGTAACTAAACAGAACCTAAACCTGTAAACTTTAAGTTTATACAATCATTCTAACTCCCTCTGCCCTGTGCACTCACATATCAGAGAGTTTTTAGGCAGAACGGAGATATTATCCCCAGAGCAATATTTCAAAAACAAATTTATAACCATACCATGAAAAAAATAGTTATATAACCAGTAGGGTTGAGAAAGGCCTAGCATCATGCCTGACAACAGCAGGTACTTGTTTTGTTGAACTCAAGTGTTTTGAACTACTGAACAGATGAGCTCAAAGGATCTTTTGCTATTCTCTGCTTCCTAGTTCTGCTAAGACAAAATGTCCCTTCTGGTCATCTCTCAACCTCGCACAAGCCTTTTCTCTGGTGTTTGAACTCCACAAAGGGTTCCCCAGAGGCTGAAGCCACTGTTTGGGGGGACCTTCCTCAGAACCAGCCCCTTTCACTGCCAAAATGAGAAATACCTAAATGCCCTCCCATATCATCAAGTGTCACAGAAACAAGCCAGCAAGAGAAATATTAAGAACACACTGAGCAGAAAGCATGGGTAAATAACCTCAATCCCAAAGCTATATTTTCTCAGCAGGTGAAGAATAAAAAATAATGTGATTGACCTCTGCCCTGGCCAATACATAGAAGCAAAGGCAGGTCTGTTCCATGCCAGGCAGTGGTTTTTCTTCAGTGCCCAGGCTGCCTGGTCTAGGCACTGCCTCCACCCTGCATGCCAAACAGACCCATTAAAATGTCAATACAAAGAAAGAGGGTCCCTCAAATTCTGCACTGTGTGAATCGGAATGATACAGAAGAAACCTGGTAATACTGACACCAGAATACTTAATCTATCAGGCTCCTCAGAGACTCAGCAGTGAGGGAAGAAAGTATCAAAATCCACACTAGTTGACACTGTTCATGGCCAATGCTGTCATTTCACTCAAGACAAATCTGGGATTGTGGAAGGAACAAGAGAAGAGAGGGCAGGCTAGTGAGACTCAGGAAGTCTTGGGAGGCAGGGCCCATGGGTGTTTACCAAGACCAGCCCCACCTGTAGGGGTCCCCCCACTGTGAGCTGGTATTCTCAGTGGCCCTTCCTACTCCATCTGTCTCTTGCCCTGTACAAACCTCCAGCTGGCTTGCCCACGGGGTTCAGAGGCAGTGCCCAAGCCTTTCATGAACAGATGCGGTGGGGATGATAGATCAGAAAAGGACCCAGGAAGATCTGAGAAAATAGCAGGAATAACACTGACTCCTATTCTAACCTACAAATCAAATGTTTTCACTGCGTGCTGAGCAGACTCAGGAAGGTTGGCAGTTTTGTCTTTTCCTACCCACTGATTCATGTTTGCAAGTGGCTGGTGGTCCATCCCAGGGCTGGGGCCCAGGTGGCAACTGGCTGCGGCAGGAAGAGGAGACAGATGGAGGGGGCGGGCACTTCGTTACTAAAGGTCTCCAAAGGAGCAGACTGTGTATTTTCCTTCTAGGAAGTATGATTGCCAAGAAGGGTTGGAGGTCTGTAACCTGCCAGTGCACATGTGCGCATGCACACGCCCACACATGTACATGCACTCACATCAATACACACATAGCAGTGCACAATCCCCCCCCACCAGGTGCATCAACCCTCAGCATATTTAGCACCCTTCCATTACAGATGTGGAAGAAGAAGCTTTCAGAAGTGAGATGACTTGTGGAAGGCAGGCTACGTGCTGAGCCAGAAGCCAGGACCATTGTTCTATCTTCTGCCCCAGTCATCTGCCTGGGGTGCATCCATCACATGACTGTGCATGGCACGCTACGGTGAGGGTGGGTGGAAAAGGCAGGACTTTGGGCTCAGGCAGACTCCATTTGAAATTTGAAACCTGGCTCTAACATTGGCTGAGTGGCCTTGGACAAGTTGTTTAAGTCCCCTGTGCCTCAGGTTCCCTCATCTGCACACTGAAGAGAGCAGTACCTACTCCCTGCATTGTTTTAAGGATTCTTTGAGACTCCACATGTGCAGCACCTGGCACAGGTCCTTAAGCACAGCAGCTGCTCCCTTAAGTGGCAGATGCTAGTACTTTTTGCCTTAACATTTAGATTCGTGGCAAATTTAGATGGCTCTGTCCATCCAGGCTGAACTATAACCCTTGGGTGGCCCCAGACAAGGGGATCAGGGCCCAGAAACCAAGCGCACAGTCACACTGGAGATTCCTGACCTCAGGGTAGCAGAACAGGCTCTTCCCAAAGTTTCTGGGCTGGTCGGCTGGCCATGACTGTTCTGCAGAAATATTTGGTGACAGGGTCTTGGATAGCTTCTGAAGTATCAATGATTTATGCACAGGGGTCATAAAAATTTGATTAGTTGTATTCTGCAGACTTTTGATTGGAACTCCCCTCCCCTCCCCCCCCCCCGCCCCACCGTGGAAAAGTCAGCTCAGGGCTACCCCAAACCTCAGTCTCAGTACCTGCCTCCTGACTGTCGTGGAAACCCTCGGCAAGCACCTGGTACACTGTAAGAGCTCAATGTGGCAACTCCTGGGCTGCGGCTGCTGTTGTAATGACTGTGTCCATGATTCAGCTAGATCCCCAGAGACCAGGGAGAAGGGTCTGTGCACATGGCAGTGGGGCCATTCTGATCCATGAGGAAGCATTCCATGTAGAAAGGTGATAGGGAAATGGCCCATTCATTCACCTGCTCATGGCACACACACACACACACCAAGCCCCACTGTGTGTCAGCCTAGGCTGGACGCTAGCACACTCGTATGAACAGTACCTAGTTCCTGGTCTTCATGAAACTGTTTCCAGAAGCCTGTAGCTTTCCCTCCTCAGCACTCTAAGAGTCAGACACCACAGGTCCTTTCTTAGAAACAAGATCTCCCAAACCTCATCAGTCCCTTAGTCCTGATTCTAGTTGAGTGATCTGTACCTATGCTCCTATTTCATATTTACAATCAACGCTAGAGACAACAGTATCATTCATTCATTCATTCATTCATTCATTCACACTTAAAAAGCATGTACTCCGTGCTCTTGGGAGCCAGTGGGTCCACAACAGATGGTGTCTTCCCTGAAGGAGGGCTCGGTCAAGCATAAACCCAGCAGCCTTCCCATAGCCCCATCCCAGCGCCTGAGGGATCTTTTGCCCAAGGGTCTGCCTTGCAGAGAGTCCTTCAGCCTTCCTGCTCCTCCTGTACCTCCTGCTCCAGTTCTTGAAGCCGTGTCCCCCCATCCCACCCCCAATTAGGAATCCAGGAAGCTACAGCTCTCAAAGCTAGGCCCAGGGGTGAGGATACCACTCTCAGCTCTCCCTCATCAGCTGAGAGGCATTTTGGGAGATACTTCCTCGATCTGAACTTCAGCTTCCAACTCTGAAGACTGACAGTGTTCCAGCATTTGGATGAGATCAAGCATGAGCTGTGCCCTGCCAGTGCTCAAGGCCAGGTAGCACCTCCATCTCTCCTTGGGGCCCCACTGTGAGGCCACACCATTACCAACCAGCGGAACTCACACAATCAGCATACCCCCTCCTCAGCTCATCTCTTTAAGACAAACACCCGAGACCTCTGTATGGCCCAGAGGGTTGCCAGGGTGCAAACACCACTCAGGCCTGGTTTCCTGGAATAAACTACAGCGCAAGACATTAGGCTCGTGAGCAGGGGCCCAGCAATTGATTTTATACATAATTTGGAAAGAGGAGAATATTATTGCATTTTGTTTTCCTGTGGCTATTATCCCCATAAGAGCTCACTTCTGCCTCTTAACAGGGGTTTACTTGGACTGATAAATTGGTTAAAAACCTTCCTGCCCAGTTTCAATTTACTCAGTGCAACATACACTGTAACACATTTAGCATGAATGTAAATTCAGCCAATGCAGCTCCCTAAGGGACTTTGTTGTTTTTCTGTGGACACCCCATCTTCCTTTCACAGGGCTCTTGGGAGATCACATAGCGACCTCTGGGAATGCAGGGGAGGGGCAAGGCCCAAATGAGGCCTGAGGTGTCACTCTCCCCAGAGCAAAACGGCTGACAAAGTAACTGGAGCCAGATCTAGACATGGGCAGAACTGCAGGGGGAGAGTCTCACAGCAGGTTGGGTCCACAGGACCAGGGATTTTAGTCCTTGCCCCTGGCTCCTATTCCCAAACTGGTTCTCACAGGGCAAGTGGAGTTACCCCAAGGCCCCACACCTGCAACTTCACCCTCTCATAGCAAGGTTTCTTCAGAACGCTTACGTCAAGTTGCTTTCTCCCAGGTCACAGCACCCTGGGCTTGGAAGGTCCACAGAACCAGCCACTTGGGACAGGAACAACAAAGGCAGGGTTGTCATGAATAATTCAGCAGCTTCCACCGCAATCTCAGCATCAGACTTCAAAAATGCCAGGCACAACCACGGGCCCCATCCTTTCCCAGAAACCTGCCTGAGTAGGTCATGTCAGCCTCCTGAAAATGCTCCTCTTGAAAATGCCAGGCAGGTTCAGACCCCAAGTTCCCAGCCTCCCTCTGCCCCACAGCCTAATCTCAGGTGTTCCAGATCCACTGACAGTCCCTTGTGCCTGAGGATAAATCCTTCCCCCTCTGACCCCATTCTCCTAACACCATGCCTTTAGGTTAGACACCCCACGTGTGCGTGCACACACACACACACACACACACACACACACACACACACTCACACACACTCTTGAAGCCATCATCTGATATGAGTCCACCAGTCTTCAGCTGAGTTTCTAAGTCTAGGCCACAAACTTGAGCCAGCTACTAATGAGGCTATGGCTGGAACTCAATGCTTGGGGCCTCAGATACCTGCCTTGCTTCTCAGCCACAGGCTTTCCTCCACACCAGTCACAGAGATGTGGCCTCTCAGTGATGGAGGAAACTTAGCAGAGGTGAGGGGATGGCTCCTGGCAGACCATGCCCAGAGCCTACCTCAGGCCTGCAAACCTCTGGATCAAGCAAGGGTCCCTGGCTTCAAGGCCTCGAATGAAGAAGGCCCCCAGTGCCCAGCTCGCAGTGAGTACCAAACAAGTGCAGGTTCCCTTTCCCACCAGCCGTACCAAGAATCACACTCTCCAGCATCTCACTCCTATATAAAACTCTGCAGGAATCCTTTTTACTTTTAAGGTAGACTAAAGGAGCAATTAATTTCTAACAATCAAGACAGATGCGCAGACAAAAATCCTAGCTAAAAATACCAGAGGGGAAGTTCTGTTTTTTTTTTTTTCCTAATTAATTCATTCATCCATCCATCCAGTCATTCATTCAACAAGCACTGCTAATGGCTAACTGTGGGCCAAGGCAGGAGAAAGCAATGGTTCTCCAACGCTCACACTCTTCATCCTGGACTGAGACCGACACTCTTCATCCTGGACTGAGACTGTGCAAGGCACCACAAGCGCTGCTGCCCATGTTCTTCATCACGCACCCCCCTCACCGTAAGAACTGCCATGGCATCGTGGATGTTACTGACCACAATATGCTGAGCGCTGGCAATGGACTGTGGCCTCTGTGAAGGGCTTTCATAGATGATCTCATGGAATCCTCACAAGCCTTTGCTTAATGGTGATCACCCTCATGTTACTGAGGAAAAAGCAAGATTCTGAGGAGGAGCTGGGTGGCATCAGCAGCAGCAGCAGACCTTCCCGTGCGACCTGCTGTGGGGATCCATAGCCCATGCTGTGTCCGTTCCTCAAGACTCAGAACTTACAAAGAGTGCAGATCCTCCGAGAGATGCTCACAATAACACCATTACTCCCTTCAGCAATGCAGCCCCTGCCTAAAGCCTGGGGGAAAGGTGGAGAAGTGAAATGCTGTCAGGAGGCCTGAAGGAAAATAAAGCCCAGACTGTGAGCTACATGCCCCAGGGCCCCATCAAGCCCTTTCCTCCAGGAAGCTTCTACAGATATAGCCTCCTTGACCCTCTTTGGCACCTATGGTCAGGGATTCAGAGCCTGTCAGAGGCTGCACTGGGCAGATGGTGACACTGGAGTCCAGTGGATCTCAGTGGATGATGTCATACACAGCCATGAAGCAAAGCTGGGGCTAGCTTCTGTGTCTTCTATGCTCCTTGCTCCCTTGCAAGCTCACCAAGGAGGCTGCATTGTGCCCAGCCCTATAAGCATGGTGTGGGCCTGGTCTGCACTCCACAGCCATGCATGGGCTGAGAATGTAGTGGTGCATCCCTGGGTAAGCCCAGGTCACAGGGACTTAAACCCCTTACCCTACTTCACAACTCTTCCCTCCTGGGTAACCCCTCTACTTCTTCAAGTCTGAGCTAGCCACACCTCCTCCAGGAAGTCTACACTGCTCTGCACCACCACCCCCAACCTCTCTCCAGCAGACACAGACCTCTCCATGGACAATATCTGCGGCTCATTCCTCTGTGGACCATCAGCCCCAGCCCAGGATCTGGCACGTAGACATACTCAATAAATGATTGTTGAATAAATTTTGTTGAATATACCAGAAATTGTACAACAGCCTCAGGCCCAAATAGATATTTCATTATACAGAGAAGAATTAAAAGATGCCAACTCATCTTTAAAATAATTGACTACTCTTTTATGAGGCCTCTCCTCCCATTTCTCTCCAGCCCTGCAGAGCACTGAAGCTCTTCAATACACTTCATAATCAGAGGTGCTATTTATTCCATAAGCATTTCATTTAACAGCACTAAGATCCCAAATCTTCAGTGGTCATTTCTTTTCTCTGGCATCAGGAAGGACTACTAACAGCTATTCAGCCCTGAGAAAAACAAATGAATACCAAGAAGAAAGCCTGATAACTCTAAGCCATCATCTTCCCTTTGATTGATTTCCTCAAGGCAAAAATCCATCATTAAAGGCAACATCGCCTACCCAAGTGTTTACAAAGACCATCGGCCCTCCATCACGTGGTGCAGAACATCTGACACGGGCAAAGGGCAGGCGGATAATGGGTCTCCTCATTGTTCCTTTAGCTTTTCCGGAAGCTAAATCCTACCATTATGTTTAAGAGCTATTTTTAAAATGTGTGTCCTCTTGTGGCCACTGGCCCATCACGACTTGGAAAAGAAAGAGGCCACTGCTCCCCTTGAAAACAGCAGTGTCAGCACCTAGTCAGCATCTCCCATGTGGGGCTGCAGAAGGAGGCCTCAGGTGGCCTGGCCGCATGCACCCACAGGTGGCCCGGCCCAGGCCGACCATGGCCAACTGCAGCCACGTTCAGAATGCACAACACAAAGTGGTTTAGAGACCACTTGCGGTAGCCGTTGTCATCAGAATGGCCCCCAGAGTTACTGACAGGTCACACCTCTGTCACAAAAGCACATCTTTTTCTTGTTTCCTATCTGAGAACTAGGCTTTCAGCACCTGCTCTGTTTGGGACCTTATGTAGGTGCTGTGGAGGCTACAGCATTGGCTCATACTAATAACAACTCCCATTTACAAGCAGCATATGGAGAGCACAGCCTACCAGGTACTTTTCGCATTCCATCTCACATGGTGCCAGGAATTCTGGGAGAGAGCCATTTTATCTGAGAGGAAACTTTGGCCTACTTACTCAAGCAGGTTAAATCTGTGCCTCTCAAACTGAATCAATCAGAATCAATCAAGAAGCTTTTAATATTCTAATGTCCAGACCACACCCCAGACCAAACTACAGCCAAATCTCTGAGAGGGAGATGCATATCATATTTTTAAGGCCCAGAGGTGATCACAGTAATGGGCTAATGACTGGCTGAAGATCCCATGACTGGTAGTAGGGGAACAGGGTGACTTGACCCCAGATGGCTCTGGCTCCAGAACTGGCATCCCAACCTCTATGCCACTCTACCCAGAGGTTCCTGGCTTCAAGTGTCCACAAACTCTAATAAGAGGAACAAAGCCAATCTACAGTGTCACAGGGCAGAGTCGATCAATGCCATGAAGTGGGTCCAAAGGGCTATAGAGTTCAAGGGAGGAGAGATTCTGGACTTTGGGAAAGTCTCATTTGAAAGGGGCCCAGAGGCACAGATCCATGGTATGGTGGTGGAGGGTGGCTTTTACAGGTGAAGCTTACGACATGCACAAAGCAGGTAGGCCCGAGAGCTGGCAGGACCAAGTGGAGAAAGTCGCTCACTTGGGCTGGGGTTTTGAGGATGCCCAGAGACTAGGAAGAGGCAGTGTAGGAAGACAGGTGGGTGTGGGGAGGAAGTGACAATTTATGTATTTAGCACAGGGAAGCCCCTGAAGATCCTCCGAGTGGCAATGATGTAAGTATGGATATGCTCTAGGAAGAGTCATGTGGCTGTGGCACAGGGGAGGCACTCAAGGACTACTGTAGAACAAGAAAATATTTGAGATGAGGTGGATTGGGTTGGAAGTTCACCTGGGAGGAGGATGGAACCATCCCAAGAATTAATAACTGACCCAGGGTAAGGTAGTAAGACTGGAAGGAGTAAGAGCCATCAGATAGCAGAATGGACGAGACTTGGCAGTGTCTGGCCTTGCTTTTGTCAGCAGCCTTGTCATTTACTAATTAAGTGACCTTGAGCAAGTCACTTAACTCTCCATGCCTTATTATCAGCTCTGATGAATGGGAATAACAAAACCCTCCCTGCCCATCTCACAGGCAGGCTGGGGCCTCAAATGAGAAAATGCGTGTGAAAATGTCCAGAGGGGTAAAAAAGCATTATATACAAAGCCCCACACAATTTCATGTTATTAATACTCTGCATGTTCTCTCTACTTTCCCAAGCTCTTAAACTTGAAGGCTATGCTACCATATGAGAAAAAAAATGTTAACAATGATGTCTTTATGGCTCAAAGTTATGAACAAATTAAAAGAGTTTATGTCTTTTGCTGCTGCTGGAGAACAGACTTACCAACATGAATTTGAATTAAAATGTCAATAATTTTTCATTTGAGTTTCTTAAAATATATTTAATTTCTTTTTACATTTTCCCCTTATTTTATGTGGCAATATATTCTACGTACTGAGTTTCTGGAATACTTCAAGATCCAAACTCACCAGCACACAAAGTTGTAAAAAAAAAAAAAAAAAAAAAAAAAAAAAAAAGTTACCCTCTCTCTTCATCTTAAGAGGAAAGAAATCAGTTATGGGAGTTCTTAGAAGATGGTGGCCATAAGGGTCATAATATTTATACAGAGAGTCTTCTATCTATTGTAGTTCTTGAAACTTAAAACACACAATGAGTCTTCAAAAGAGAACAGATTTGAAGAGTAATTCTCAATTATCCCTGGGATTCCATTAACGAGCATTCCAGAGTTCCAAGGGACCCAGTCCCTGTGGCTCCCATGTGCTAAATTCTCTAAGGGCTTCACAAGTTCAAGAAGGCATACCTGCCATTCAAGTAGAGAGGCCATTTTGGGGTTCTCAAACTATTCTTAACCAAATAACCAATTATTAAGTATTTTTATTACGCCAAATATTTTAATTGTTTGCTGCTACACACACACACATGCACACACATATGTATATATGTAAATGTGTATATATATGTATTTTATGTATATACACACATCCGTATTTTATCTTCATAACAAACCAGAATCATTGTCTGTTACTGCATGCATGTTATCATGAGTAAATCTCCATAAGTGAGATGTGTAAAAACATGGAGTTGGAGTTATGTCATCATTTTTAAATAACAATTTGCCCATAATTTCAAAACCTCTAAAACAATTGGAATATTTTATTCTCAGGAAACTGAGAGTTATTTTTCATGGAAAAAAATAATAAACTGGCACTCCAGTTTTGATAACAAAACAGCCCTTCCTAAAGCAAAGGGGAAGACAGAAAGGCATTCATAGTCTTGGAAACAAAATCATACAGAGAAAGTACAGTTAGGCTCCCAGGGAATATATGGGAGTTTTTTCTATAGTCACCTTGAGCCCCACATGCCAAATCCCCTTGTCTTGTTCCTGAAGGGCAAACATGGACGACGGCCATGACCATTCTCTGGCAGTCCTCCTCGGAAGCCTAGTGTTTTTGAGGTGCAGATGCCAGCACCCACTGCTAGCAACTTCTTATCTGACCTCAATGCCCAGGTCAGGTGGAGGCATCAACAACTGAATTAATCACATCCTAATGAGCACAATTTAAAAGACAAGGTTACCTTGCAAGTTGATGTTGGGCTGATGGTGGAAGAAGGCAGAGAAATGGCAGGAGGCCTTTTACTCACAAGATCTCTCAAAAGTAGCCCTTATCCCACTGCTTCTGAACTGCACCCCATTCATCCATCATCCCTGTGGCTTCCAAGTCAGTCCCTGGCTTCTTCCATCATCAAGGGCAGGTGCTCAGCAGCACTGGTGTGGAGGCCAGCCCCACCAAGGTCTTTTACCAGGGATGGTGGCAATTTTTCATGCAGAGCCTTAATAAGAGGCAGGTTTCCTCCACCCTCAACACTCTGACACACGTCTATGCCCCTACACAGCTTCCTCTCTTGATTTACACTCTGGTTTCCCAGTGGTGACAGCCTAGGATCCCAGCTGCAGGATGAGGTGCTGACCCCTGCCTCACTCTTATTAGGGACCCTGCTTCTCAATCCCCCAGCCTCTGGCTTAGGGCCAGCCACTTCACACAAACAGACCCAAAAATGATTCAGCCACAGCCCTGCTTCTGAGCATCTTCCCTTCTTTCGCTCAGTCTATCAACAAACACATATGTACCTATGAGGATTGCAATGCCTGACTTCAACTATCCCATGCTCTAGTGAGGGAGACAAATTAATATATAAAACATGAGATTTCAGGGTGGTGCATGCTCCAAGGAATAGCACAGTGCTATGCAAGCTCAGAGAGGTGGCTCCAACCCCAACTAGCAGCACCCTGGGAGGGCTTCCTGGAGAGGGGGAAGCCTGGCCTGATGAGTCTGAAAAGATGAATAGGAATTAGCAGGCAATTTGGATGGGAGACAGGGAGGAAAAGAATGGCCATCTCAGGCAGAGGAAACAGAATAAGCAAGAGCAGGAAAAATAGCCATCATGGTGTATGCATGGGAACAACCAACCACCACGGGACCTACTGTTAACTGGGGCTTGATCATAAAGGAGCATAGACACAGGTTAAAGAGATTTGACTTTATCCTTAATACAAGTGGAGTGACTGAAAGGATTTAAGCAAAAGAGTGGCTCAGTGAGATCTGGGATAGAGGATGATGTCTATGGCTGCAAAGCGGATGATGGCATGTAGACTGTGGAAGACCGCAGAAGCTATGAACTGGGTATTGGGCTGATGCCTCACTCCAGGTGGGGTACTGAGACTAGAATTCAGTGTCACCTCCACCCTCAGCTAAGACCTACTTGGATGGCAACACTGGTCTTGCAGAGCCCACGTATTCCTCTGTCATTTATCAGTAAGTCAGAGCCCAGGGCACCTCTTCAACTATCTGGTCCATTTTCTTGGCCCCCATTACTCCAGCACCTTCCTGTCCTCCACAGATCAGTGTCGATGAAGTTCCCACAAATTCCAGGGGTAAACAGACAATGCTACCTCAATGGGACAGTCATCAAAACATTGCCCAACAGGTTGTCAGGGCAGATGATCTTGAGAGAGAGGCATGAGAGAGAAGGGCATGGGATTTATAGGTAGTGTGTGAATGAGCATGCCTCAGAATATGGCTGGGACATACTGGAGCTTCATGAGAATGTAAAAGGATGCAAGAGACTGTTGGAGAACACAGGAGAATATGTGAGGGCTCTGGGCTCCTGCAAGAGAAAGGGACGGGCCCCCAAATGGAAGGAAGCTGGGCTCTGGTGCCTTCTCAAAAGGGCTGTGCCAGACCTGAGGTTGGTACTCTGAGAAAGAAATGGGTTTGCTTCTCTGTCTCTTGATACCATTTAACAGAGGGGGTCCCCCTGCCTCGCATCTAGGTGGACCATGGCCATTTACCTGCCCACCTTCTCCCTTAGTGCTCACCAGAGCAGAGGCTTCAACACCACAACCCAGAAGCCCAAGTTTCAGGCATGGAGGAGGTCTTTCCCACTCCACACCAGGGAGGGCTTAAGAGTAGAGACAGAGAAGACTGGCTCTGCCCCAGAGCTGCAAATGGCTTGCTCAGAAGTCCAAATGCCCCCTTCCTATTTCTCTGCCTCCCTTCCAGGCCACTGCAAAATTTGTGAGAGACAGCATCCAATGCACAAAAGTGGAGAAGTCGGTTCAGACAGTTCTGTTGTCAAAGGATAAATCAATGCCAATCCCTCACCTGTAGAACCATTGCCCACAACCAGGCTTGGGCAAATGATACAGCCTTTCATTAATTCTTTAAATAGCCTTTGAATGGAATTGCAGAAAAGTGTTTTCTTCACCAAGAGATATCACGTAAACTTTCTGGGGACCAAGAGAAGGTGGCACTAAAAATCATGAACACATGAAATGAAATCACTGAAGAAAACTCCCAAAGTATAAGATCTCAATGTGGTGGTGGTGTCTCAAGCCTGTCATCAAGATGGATGGGAGTGCCTGGGAGCGACATCAGATGGTATTTGTCAATTTGTTGTTCTGAAGGACAAAGCAGGTTGTTCCCCAATTGGAGAGAAAGAGGCACCTGCAATGGGCCAAAGACACGTGGTTGGGAGATGCAAATACACCTCCTGGAAGGCAGTTTACAGCACTGGCAAAATACATTTCACTTTTCTCAGACTAAAAATGAAGAAAGAGTCATCACAGGAAAGGTTTGGGGCTATATTGCTGGCAGGTTCTGGGAAGACACTGGACTCAGCCCTTCAGGGCATGAGCCTGACTCACTCCCTATTCAGAAGGCAGCTCAGACCCCAACTGCAGATTCCATCCAACTCCAAGCCTCCACTGGCTCCTCCTGGATGGCCTGACCGCATACTGGCTGGTATAGAAGCACATTCAGCCCTGAACACTCTCTCCGCTCCTCCTCTAGTTCACATCGTGACAACAAACTCCAGTGTTACCCCCACTAGAAGCATTGTCTGGTTCTCAGGTTGGATTAGAACATGTGCTGGCCACATATCCCACACCTACCTTATCCCACCACACACTCCCTTAGATGCAATGAGCTCTTTACATGTCTTGCATAACACCTGCCCTGATCTCCAGCATGGCCAAGTCTGGATTATATTATAATTGTTATCCCCCTAGACTAGGAGACCCTTGCAAGCACTTTCTGCAGGGTTCTAGCCCTGACACAGAGGACACTGTCAGCACCAGACAATCACTCATGTGAGCTGAGGGAGAACAGCGACATGAGGGCCATCATTCCCAAACTGCAAGCTGATGCAGCATGGGGAGCCCCAGCAAATTCACAGAGTTGCCACTGGAAATTTTAGATTTTCAAGGGAAATATGGTAACATCTGTCAGACACCATGCAAACGACTGGTTCCAGGTAGTTCAGTTTCAACATTAGATTGCCGCATTCTTTCCATGATGCCACATCTTGGTGACCCTTGGATTTCAGGGTTGCTATGATAAAAGGCAAGTACTCTGTGAAAACCAGTGTGGAACAAGACATGAGTATGGCAATGTCCACTGTGACCCATTGTCTGGGACGCTGTTCAGTGTCCTATACGTACAAGTTGTTAGAACATAAATACATATCAAATGTTGAGGACTGATCTATTTAATAAACACAACCATTGGGTATTTTTTTTTTTTTGCCTAGGGATACTGTAAAAAATTTACCAAGACCCAAAGGATGCAGTGAGCTGAGAAAGTGGGGGAATCTGTGCCCTGAGGTTAGTGTAGAGAGTACAGGAGACAGCTCCCAGGCCTATACTGGTGTTGGTATGCACACCAGCCTTCAAGGCTATTCACTCCTGTGTCTGCTGAGTGCCAGACCCTGTGCTCAGCACTGGGCCATGCAGATGGGCTTCTCAGGGGTGAGGCCCTGCTCCAGCACCCTTCCCAGTACTGTGTAAGACACTGCCTAGGAACATTTCTTCGTCAAGCTAAGAGATACAAAGACCACGGCCACTGTCCTTCCCACAGGCCAGAACATGAAGCCAGGAAGCAAAGGCCTTCTGGTTAGGGTTGCAGTTCCCAAACAAAGAAACAAACATAAAACAGTTCACAGAACTCACAAAAAAGAGCTTATCAGATACATCAGAGACTCGTCTCTAGGATCAGTGTGTTGAGTGACTCCGAGAAGACACAAAAAAGAATAAAGAAAGACTGGCACAGGAACAATACCATTCTCTGTCTTCCTGGCTCCTAAATAACCCCAGAGATGCTGGGATGCAGGGCCCCAGTATAGGCCATGTGGGAGCCGGATACTTTCTGGCTACTTCAGTGGCCAGATGGAGCGGTCCCAGCTCACATCCTACCACAGAATGTGCTCCCAGGAGGAAGAGCAAAAAAAGGAGGTAAAGGCCCTTTCAGCCATGGCACGTTCCTCTGCAAAGCACAGGGGTTCATGTTCCCAGGACCAATGGAAAAAGACCAATGTTCTCACACCACTTAGAGGACAAAAATGATCTCACCCTTTTTCTTGCCATTTCAAGGCCTACCCCGGTCCTTCAAAGAGGGTGTGTACTCTGTCAGCTCACTCCCTATTAGCTGGGACATTGGGCAGATTTCCCAAGCCCTCTGAGTCTCATTACCTCATCAGAAAAATGGAGATGATAATCTAGTCCACGTGTTTATTATGACCATGCAATGTTATGGTGTACAGAAAGTTTCCTGAAGAAGAAATGCAGTTCCCTTCCTCTGCTACTGTTCCCTGAACCACACAATCTAAGGTTCTGTGTTGTAGCTTGTATTGCTTCAGGAGCCCTTCTCCAAGTGCCCAAGGGAGGTAGGTTTGATCACTCCCTCCTCTGATGGCTGATGATGCTTAGTTTTTCCCTTATGAGGGAAGGTCTAGGTCACTTCATCACAAAGTACTGTAAAGAGAAAGAAAGTTGAACCCAAGTAGAATACCTCAATCAGAGACCAGAGGACTTGAGTCTGTTCTTCTGAGGAAAATGGGGAGGGGTCTAGAGGTATCATGAGCAGGGCCAGGGCTACAGACCCACTGTGGGGAGCACTAGGTTGTAGAAAGTGTGCACAGACCATTGCCCTTGGTCACTGTCTGCTGAACACCTAAAAGTGGGGCAGGAAAGGGGTCTCTGTGCCCCTCCTCACTTTCACTCCTCCCTCACCTCATCTTTGATCAGGGAACCAGTGCACTGTCCAATAAGCTAGCTAAAATCATTTAAAAATAATAATTATTATCATTATAATGCATTTATGTTTTATCCTAAGAGGTAATTACTACTAACAAAAGATGCTAGTTCGTTAAACATACAAGTACTATATGACTCATCCATTCCATTCCTAGGTATTTTCCCAAGAGAAATTAAAGCGTATGTTCACTAAAGGCTTGTAAATGAATGTTCATAGCAGCTTTATTTGCAAACAACCCAGATGTCCATCAGCTGAATGGATAAACTAATTGTGGCTCATCCACACAAAGGAATACTACTCAGTAATAAAAAGGAATGAATGATTAATATATGCTATGACAGATGAATCTGAGTTATGCTGAGTAAAGCAGCCAGACAAAAAGAAGAATACATATAGTATAATGCTATTTATATATATTCTAGAAAATATCAATGAACCTGCAGTGACAGAAAGCAGAACACTGGTTTTCTACAGGGAGGGAGTACAAAGAGGCACAAGGAAAAGTTGGGAGGTGACAGATTTGCTCATTATCTTTGTGGTGACACTGGCTTCATGGTATATATATATGTATCGTGATTTATCAAATTGTATACTAGAAATATGTGAAGCTTATTATATATCAATTATACCTGTTAAAAAATGATAAGAGAAGATAGAGAAATAGAGAGATACATAGGAATATAAACCAACAGATCCTTTTTGGAGAGCAGTTTGGCAAAACATATTTGGAACCTTAAAAGTCCTTATCCTTTGAAACCTCTTCTAGAACTGTATCCTGTATCCCAAGACATAAAAAGCACAAAGTTTTCACTGCAAGATTATTTATAACAAAATAAAATGGAAACCACTAATATATCTGACAAAATGATTGCTCAAATAAATTAGTGTATACTCACATGTTGAAATATTTTGTAGCCATTAAAGGCAATGCATATAAGGACTATAACTTGGAAAAATACTTATGTGATAATGTTAAGTGAAAAAAAGCAAGATATAAATTGTATATATGGTAGGAACTAAATTATGTAAAAATATGCATAGAAAAATCTCTGAAATATTTTTAGGATTATCTCTGAGTGATGGGGGATATGGGTAATTTTTAATCTTTTCATGCAAATTTTTAACCATTGTTACTATGTTTTCATATATTTCCTTAAGTTTCTACAAGGAGAATGTATTTTTTAAATTACAAAATAAATATAATAAACAATATTCGAAGAAACCCTCTAGTCTTTCTTGTTCCGTATAAAAGCAAACCCTGCTGTAGGGATAAGAACCAGATTGCATTTCTCTAATCCTTGCATCTGTGAAAATGTAGAAATGTCTTCACTGCAAGTTACCACTCTGTAACTTGAATCCATTTCCCTTTCTCTACTTTTAGACCACCTAGAGAACCAACTGGTGCACACCATATGTTGTCACCTAATTTTACTCTACAATTTGTTGAAACTCCATTTCTATCCATATTTTGAGTGTAAGCCCCTTGAAAGGCAGAGGTGGGATCTTTTCCTGCATTTACACCTCCCATCACCCCCACCCCACAATGCCATAATATCTAGGAAAGAGGTAAGAACACGCACACATGCTCGCTCACACAATGATGACACAAATGAATAATTCTGTATTCTTATACACAGTCAGCTTTTCAGAGTCATCTCCTATTTTAATCAAAACCATAACAAAACAAGAACCCTGGGAGGTGGGCGGTAGGGTTGATGGGACTTTTGCTGCATGCATAAAGGGGAAAATGAGGCAAAAGTGCTAATTGGCTGAAACTGATTTCAGAAGTCTTTCCCTGACTTTCCTATATGAACAAGAGACAGAAGTACTGGGACCATGGAGTCATGGTCACTCACTAGCCTGTGAGCTTCAGCTATGTCCTGCTCATCTCTGTATCTCCACTGCCCAACCCAAGCAGGCATTTGGCAAATTCTTGTTATTTCTAGAAGAACAGGTTAGCAATTAGGTGAAGGTATGGCTATGCATCTGAATCTGTTTTCTCGAACTGTAACACATATCGAAGAGAATCTTCAGTTTTTCATGACCTATTGCATAATTTCCCAAAGATTAATAATTTCCCTCTAAACTATAATTTGTTTCATGAGTCTTTGCAGCCGCCCAAAATGATTGACATATTCAAAAGATCCACCCCCTTACCATAAGAATCCCCTGGCTGCATTGCCAGCCCCAAGGTGCAAAGCTGAATCATCCCCAGACTTCTTACATGGTCATGAATGCATAGCCCATAAGCAAATATATGATTGCACACTCAAAACAGCTAAAGTGATGACAGACACAAAAGGAAAAGAAAAGCAAAACAACAAGAGAATCAGCTCCTTAGTGACTCAAGCCCAGGGTTAGGTCTGGGAGAATAGGCATGGCCACATCCTCCAGGATCAAGTCCAAGAAGACTCTACCTCTGGGATTCTCCTAAGTAATGGGGAACTCCTAAAGTTTCTTGGTTAGGGGCTGATATGCTCAGTTCTGGTGAAGAATGCTTGGAAGGGAGAGACTGAAAAGGCAGCAAGGAGGCATCTCAAAAGGGGCCTGGACAAGGCTGAGACAGAAGATGGGATGTAAGGATGGCAATAGTACAGTGGTATGTGGAGCAGGTGTTTACCAGCTCATAAGAACTGACTGGGCACATCCCTTCCCAAGTGCATGTTCAGTGATGTCACACTGGTATCTCAAAATCACAGCCATGATGGGAGTATCTGCCACTAAAAAAACTGGTAAGTGCCATGAATCAGAGAGAACTGATTGTTAAATATTTATACACAGCATTGGGTATACAGTTTGGAAACCAGCTGGATTGGGGAGGTAGAGAGAAGAGTCTTACAGGATCTCTGATGTTTCTAGTCTGGATCTCAGGATGGATGAGGTTCCATTCCTTGAGATACTGAATGCAGGAGAATGAGCTGGTATACACTCAGGAATGGAGAAAGAGAGTTCATCCAAGAACATTTTGAATTTTGGAGATCTGTAAGACAATCCAAGGATAGTGGAATTCTGTGTCTGAAGCTTGGAATAGAGTTCCATGTTGCAGAAAGGTTGGATTTAAAGCTGTGGGTGTGGGCAGGTGGAGTGAAAAAAAGGGCAGAGGAATCCTGGGAATCTGTAAAACCCAACATTTAAGGGAGTTGCATAAGAGGTGTCTGGGCAAAGGAGATTAAGGAAATTTAAGAAGCAAAGGGGAAGAAGGGGAGACACCCCAGGAAACAGGTAAAAGGGAAATTCAACAAAAGGGGATAGCTACACTGTCAAGTGCCACAGACCTCAAAGAATCTTCTGAGATTGGCATCAAAGGGACCGTTGGTAACCTCAACATAACCAGATTCAGTAGAATATAAGGATCTGGGGAAGAGAAGTAATGGTTCTTCAGTGTTTAATCTTGTGATGATATGTCAATGTATTAGTCAGGATCTAACAAGGAAAACAGTAACTGCTGTAGGTGTTTCAAAGAAAGGAAGTTTAATGCAAAGAATTGGTTACCCAAGTAATGGAGTATAGGGAAGTTAAACAGCAAATGGCAAGGCAGGAAGCCACTACCATCCAGGGCTGGAGGGACAAGTGGGGAAGGAAGGCTCAACAGAGCCCAACCTGAAAGCCTGCCAGGCCTCCCCTGCGGGAGGGGAATTAGCAAGGGCAGATATATGGCAGCAATGAGATCACCCCAGGCAGAGGAAGAGAGGGGGGAATACCTTGGCTTCTCCCTTTTCCACTCTCCCCAGTCTTCCACCAGTACCCCCCACTGGTTGTACCTAACCAGAAGCCATTGGCAAGGCAGCTGGCGAACACAGTTCCCTGCCATACAAAGTGAAGCAACAGAAAAGCAGGAACAGATCTGACAACAAACAGGCAGATGAATGATGCTACCTGCCATTTATCACATTTCATGACATTTATGACATTATTATAAGACTCATCCTGATTCTAGAGACATTAACATTTGAAAGAAAAATTGTCTTAGAATTGATGAATATGGTATACCTATGGAGACATGACACACAATGCTTCACAGAGTACCTCCTTTCCCAGACATGCTGGGTTTTCTTTGCACGAGACTGTTGTCCAATCTCGACTCTACAGAGATACACATCAATCCCTTGGAAGGGGCATGGACTGCCAGGTGTATTTGTGCAGAGGTTCCTAATGCATCTTCCTCCCCCAGGGCTTATTGCCTCAGCCCACCAAGTACATCTTGGCCAGCAGCATCTTCCAGGTTCATCATGCCTCCCTGGGCAAAAATCAAATTTATTATTTTATTCATTTTCCCCCAACACATGCTACAATGCATTTCTGTCTTTTGTACAGAAATGCATGCTGTGCCAAATGACAAAAGTTACTACTGAGGCAGAGGAAAGAGAAATATGAACAGCAGAAAGATAAAGCTCAGAAAAAAAAGAGCATGCATCACTCACTCCCATACCTCTTGGACAAGTGCTGGAGGTGGGGCACCTACACCATGTGACCAGCAAGCCCTCCCCAAAGTGGGTCAGCTGTATTCTTGGCCTCATTGACAGTATCACACCCCCAATATCCTAGAAGACATTACCATGGGGTAAGGGTTCTGGTGGCCATAATCTGTCCCAGGACAACAATGTATACAATCAGCCAGGAACAGTATGTGCTCTGGCCAACTTTCTGAGTTAGAGTTGGTCCCAGGTTCCCTTTGGGAAGGAGACCAAGCAGCCTTGGTACCCTCACTAGGCCCTGTCTCTGTATGGCCCTGGCCTCATCTGCAGAGTGGATCAACATCAAACACACAGGGTCCCCCACTGATGGGAAGTAACTCACAGGCAGTAACTCAGCAGGAAAAAAGAACCAGAAAAACAAGGGAAAGTGCTTGCCTTTGATGAGTCTGACACATGAGCTTCTGTGGTATTCCTGAGACCATTTGTGCCTGAGAACGTTTCCTATGCTAGCCCAGCCCCGCTAGCTCAGGACCCTAGAGCCCAACATTAGAAAGGGGGTGCTGTTCTTCCCAGGCCTCATATGGAAGCCTGTGGCAAACAGGCCGGTATTAGCATGTACCCTACACAGCACATGCTCTCTCCTGACTTTGGGACTTTCACTGACACCATTTCCTTTCTCCAGAACCCTCAGAGTCCCACATACTCCAAGACATCTGTTTGAATCAACATCCATTCAACCCTTTGTGCCCTCACCCAGTTGACAACTGGTTACCAGGCTGGGAAACATCGATGAATTCAGACATGAGCTCTGCCTCTTTACAGACCTCACCACTATCTGGTAGGCAAACTCAGTTTTTCAAATTAAAAAAAAAAAAAAAAAAAGGATTGCCTGAAGTCTTTTTGAGGTACATACAGGTTAGAGTGAGGGCAGGCACAATTGTGGGAGGAGAAAGGTAAAGCTTCACAGAAAAATCCCAGATGAGCAGAAGAGGAGACTTGATCTCTCTCCACCAGTGCAGATCTGGGATGGAGGTTGTGGGTAGGGAGCAGAGGAGGACACCCAGTCCTACAGCCAGAGGAGGTGGGGCTGACCTTGAGGGCAAAACAACTGTCTGCCCCAGCTCTAAGAGTCAGCTGTGGCTGGCAGTCATCCCCCTACTCCCGCTCAGAGCAGGCATCCTCTCCCTCCTCACCTTTCCTCAACTCTACCAGCACTGACACTCCAGCCTCACTTAATGCTTGTGTTGCCCCCCTGTCCAGAATCACCATTTAATATTTTAATCTGTCAGCTCATTAGTTTCCTCACTAAAATATACGTCTTCTTGAGGGCAGAGAGTTGTCTTTCCAATCATTCCGGTAGCCTCCTGTGCTCTAGGCAGCCTGCCAAACCCAGGAAGAGGAAGTGGGGGTGAGGAGTCAAAGAGGAAGGATCCAGCCTTGGTGAAGTTCAATTTGGGGAGAGCAAGAGTCTAGTCTGAGAAGTTCCTCAGGCAAAGGGACACTTATCAGCAAATATAAATTATGTGGTCTTTTTTTTTTAATTAAGATTTTTAGTTTTTCAGGGAATGCTATTACTGGTGAATGACAATCAGCATTGTGCTCAGGTTTTTGTCATGCAAATTCCACATTTATCCAGCAGCTTTAACCTGTCAGAGCCATTCAGGATATTCTTTAGAGGGTTTCATTCTGTTTGCTTCCTGGTTATTGCTTTTAACCTGAAAACAGGGGAAAAAAGAGAGCCCATTCCAAATAGGACATCCCTTTAGTAGACCTTCTGTGTTTCAATTTCAAAACCCATACTTCAACAATAAACTAGAACAAAATTTCCTTTGGAGACTAGGATATAAGCAACAATGCCTTCTCTGCTCTCAACCCACCCGAGCCCAGCTTGTGTGGCTAACAAGACCATCATTTCGCTGGGCCCCTGAAAAGAGATGGTGGCTTCTTTGCCAAGCCCCAGTGTTATTTTCTGAGGGCCTCCCATGTGCACAGGAGGGGAATAGAAGAGGAAAAGACATACTCTTGCCCTCAGTGAGTACAGAAGAGGAGTCAGGGAAAATGATTAATGCACAGTAGAGAATAAAATAGGAAAATATGTCATCCAGTGGGATGCTGCATACCACAGCGATGTTAAGGGCACGGGCTCTGAAGTCAGACAGATCTGGCTTCAAGTCCCAAGGCCAGTGCTGACAGACTTACTAAAGCTTAGAGACTCAGCTTCTTCCTACAAAATGGGGAAGTTATGAGAGGCACATCACAGGGCTCCTGTGAGGGTGATGTGAGCTGATGTGTATAAAGTCTCTAGGACAAGGACAACTAACCCCCAAGTCTTACCACTGTTACCACACCCCCCTTTGGCCTTCAGGTCCAACCTCCTACAGGGACCTATCTGTCCTCCAGAGGACATGCTGCCAGGCATGCTGCACCTGCCCTCACCCCCACACAGGGTGCCTAGGAAACAGGCATCCCCCATCCTTTCCTGTTTGGGCCATGGGAAAGCCATGACCGCTCTGGCGAAGGCCAAAGTCAGAGACAAACAGAACCAGGGAAGAATCATCTAGTGAGAGTCACCCTTGAGGTGAGAAGGACCTGTTCCTAGATGACTCAGGAGAGGGGTCCAGCTGGGTCCATGAGAGCCATGCAGCTTCTACTCTGTGCACTGGAGCCCTGAGCTACCAGGTGAGAAGTATGACCATCCCAAGGTCTTCACGCAGGCAGGAAGCCGAACCACAGTGGAGGCTGTGTTCAGGCTCTGGTCAGTAGCCCCAGCTGAGCTCAGACCTTGAGCCTTACCTGCCCAGGCACACGAATAAAGAAACCTCCAGGTGATCCCAACCAATTCCCAGTCATTCAAGACCACCGACATCAGGGAACAGGGGCAGGCTATCCTCCCTCCCTCCCCTTTATCTAAATTTCTGAGCCAGGGGATCTATGAGCATAATAAAATGATTGCCTTGTATCAGTAAGCTGTGAGGTAGTTTGCTGGGCAGCAGAAGATAACCAGAACACCAGACTCTTGTATACCAAATGTTTTATGTCCTTGGGCGCACTTTATAACAGCATCTTGAGATAGGACTTAATATACCCATTTTAGAGATGAGAAATCTGATTCTCAGAGAAGTTAAGCAACTCTTTCAAGATCACATAGATTCTAAGTGGCGTAATCAGGACCAATACACCAATCCATACACCAGGATCCATATGCTATTTATACACCACACATCAGTCAGCCACTCAGAATTAAGAGAACTTTTTAAATAAATCAGATGTTGTGTTCAGCACCTGAAATGGCCTATTTACATACATTTTATATGCTGATAACACTCACCACTGAAATAAAGTCATTCTATTGTCAAAAAAATTAAAAAATGCTAAATCCCATGCACTTGAGCCAGGCCATGTGACCGAAGCTAAGCTGAGGGACTAATTCACATCAAACCGCTCAGCTGACAATGGCTTAGCACATTAACTCTCTCAGAGAAAGGGCAGAATTTGTATCAGTCAGGTTTTGCAGGGCCTCACCTGAAGTAACAGAATGACAGCAGGAATTCAGACCAGTGGGCAAGCGAGGTGAGTGTAGGGGGGGAGGTTTTTCACTTCTGCCAGCTGTTCCACATCAGTGAAGGAAGTGCCACAGACAGAGGTACCTGCTTTGCAAATTCACTTATAGGTGCTCTGGGAGAATGCTGAAAATAGACACTCGAGAAATCTGGCTGCGAGCAGAGACCAGATGTTCCCCCAGACACGTGAATGATTGTGTGCTGCAGGCACTCAGCCTAATTCAACTCCTGTCACCTCAAGAGGGCAGGGATGTACCTTTGCCCAGATCTTGGGGAAGGAGCTGGGGGCCACCCTGCCCTCAAGGAGCCTTGAGAGTCCTGGGCCCAGAATAAAAGCTGCCACCACTGCCGGGCCCAGTGCCTGCCCCAGCTGTAGAGCACTGCACGGGGCATTTGTTGCAGGAAGACCGTTCACTGAAGGGAGACACAAGGTGGGAGTGAGCAGCATCCTCCAAATGTCCCTCGAGAACACAGACCTGCCAAGCAAGTCTGCCTGGATGTGCCAAGGACCACCCCCCCCCCTCAGGCATTCAGATCCTGAAATCTAAGACTTACCCCCGGGGATGGTGTAGAGGAAGAGTCCAGAAAGAGCACAGCACACATCCCCTACAAAATACCTTCTCTTGTTCACTCCTGCTTTCAGTTTGAGGTCCCTCAGAAGCAGGCCCTGCCTGAGTCCAGGATTTTGGGTGCAGGTGGTTTATCTGGGAGGTGATGTCAGGAAAGACCAGTAGGGGAGAGGAGCAGTGACTCAGGAACAAAGGATGGAAGAAAGTCACCACCATGGGCAAGTGGAGCCCAGGCTTCAGGGACCTGAGGGAACTGTGTGAAAGGCTGCAGATGTTCTCTCACCAGTGGGGTGAGGGTGCCAGGGTACTGGTCCACCAACTCCCATCAGTCATTGGTGGAGGACCATTCCTGTGGGTGTTAATTCCTGGTCTTCGGACCTGGCACACATACAGAAAGAGAAGGGTCTCGTAGCCAGAAAAAGCCATAGGCAAAGGTCCACTGGTGCTGGAAGTAGGGACTGAAAGCATGAAAATGGCAGGAGCAGAGGGAATGTGGGCAGGGCACTGATGGTGTCTATCACAATCCTCCACGGCCACATAAATCCCCTTCCCCCACACATCCCCGGCTACTGTTCAGTCTCTCTATCCAACCTGCATCTTATTGAGTCTGATGACAACACATGCTAAAGAGGGGGGTCAAGGCCTGCCATAACCTCCAGCCTGGAGTGCCATCCCCTCAGGGGAGGGAGCGCCTAATTCCAAGCCAATGGTTGTAGGTTCACCTAACTCAATAGCTGTTCTATTCCTCTAGTCCTGCTGAATGGGGTAGATAGGGAAAAGAGCTGGCCCTTCTTCATCCTGGGCTGGTCATCACAGGCATGGTTTTGGAACCACCCGCCGGTGCATAGAGGTCTGCTTCTGAGCCTTCTGGCAAAGAAAAAAAAATTACAGTACTCCACAAAACCCCTGCATCCTAGGACTGCCTAAGGGTAACCCCTGACCTTAACTGCTGCCAAAGACTACAACTCCTGGAACCTGATATAATCCTTTTAGGGCACTTTTTTAACTTGGAGAGTGAGATGATGCTGAAATGGGAAACAAGTAAGCAGAGAAAGTCTGAACTCATCCTGAAATGCCAAAGAGATAACAGAACACCATGCCCTAGACACTTGTTTTAATCCCCAAGTTTCCTGTTAGAAATACTTTTGTCTAGCTGTCAGAGGTATTTTATACAACCTCAGGCTTTTACTGCCATGATTTTACCTTTCCCAAGTTCAACCATTTCAGGCAAATCAGGATGCAAATTCCCCCATGAAGTTAGAAAAGATGCCACTTTCAAGAAAATCCCCAAGGAACCAATGTGTGGTGGGGGTGGGGTAGAACCAAAGCCGCCTCAGAGAAGGAAGCATTTTAGTAAGTTAAGTTAGAAGAGTGGGCGTGAGAACTCTCCCTCCCACCCAGGCTCTTTATTCCACACAAGCTGGGTCTGTGCGGGAACTTGCTGGGAAGCTGCTTTTAAATTCACAGCTTATAGTCCATTATAATTGAAAATATGGTGACGCATAAGAGATGATGTTGATTTTAGAATCAGAATGTCAACCAGGTCTTCTCATTTCAGAAATACATACATCCCTTAGTGCCCTGAAGTTACTGTTGGGCTGAAATTTTTATAAACTCCACTCCAAGTCAAATATTACAGAACTACCAAATGTCACTGAACTACTTATTAAGGGAATATACCACTTCCTATGAAATCTAACTATTAAAATGCATTTTCATCTCAAAGTTACAGAAACTCTCTTTGGCAATTCAGCCTCTCTCTTAGTAACACCTCAAGCTTATGTGAAGGGAGGGTGAAAAATAAGACACTTAGGGATTAAAAACAACACAATAAAGAACGCTCATCCTCTACATTATCAATGAGAACACTAAGGAAGAATTTTCCATCCAAGAACACGGGGTTTTAACTCTGAAATATCCATACTGACCATAATAAGTACTCTATCCTCTTTGTTGGAGTTTAACCCATTGGGTTATAAACACAAAATGATGGTATTTTTGGCCCCTCACCCCCAACTATGCTATGTCCAACCTCCTCTTTCCCACTGGGTAGGAACTGCCTCAAGGATATTCAGCCCATTCCACAGCTTTTCACTCTCTTTCAGTTCCCAAGGCTCAATCCAGGTCATTTTTAACATCAATCTCCTATCTGATCCAAAAATCTATTCTCCCCGCCTCCCTACAAAGGCAAGGCATTACCAAGTCTCTGATGGAGGGGCCCAGTGTGGCCTGCCCCCTCCCTCCCCTCCCCTCCCCTCCCCTCCCTCCCCTCCCCTCCCACCTGCTCTTGTGATTATGGAGTAGAGTAGCAGAAGAGGGGAAGGACCAGCAGATATCTCTATACTTAACTCAAGGCAAAGCAGCAGCCCTCTCTTCCACTGGTCTAAATAATGTTCCAGTACATGGTTGATGGGCTTAATGCGGTATTCCAACATGCCTCGCTGGGAAGCCTTATTCTTGTGAAGGTCTTCTTGTGAAATGTGACAACTTCTTTCAGTTGTCCAGGTGGCATTTTCCCTTTTTCCCCCAAAAGGTACCCAGAAAGACTATAGTTCCAGAAATTGTCTACCCTTTAAGACAATGTCAACCTGTAAGTACATATGGGATCCATCTTTGGTGTCTCCTAGATCTGGGAATTTGTGAGTAAGTGAGTGAGTGAGTGAGTGAGTGCGTGAACTGCAGGTGTCCAGGTATCTCTTGGGCTGAATATCCCCCAACACATCATCTAGAGCTCCCTAGTCTCTTCCTTATGCCAGTAGCCCTGGAATGAGTCAGCTAAATATTGTTTGTAGAGCTTTAATAAACCCTGAGTTTTCCAGGAATACAGCCACCCTATAAATTGAAGCTAGAGCATACTTTTCTTGTTCAGGACTTCACCAGAAATATCTCACTATATCTAAACAACACATCACTCCAATACTGCCCATGACATTTGAACTGCCAATACAACACACATGGATTCATGTGCATTTATAGCTGTGGGATTCACAGCAAGCATCTAATTCATTACTCTCTCCAGTAGAGTTGGGCCCAGGGCATTACATACTATTTTAATATACGTTTTCCTTTGAGTTCCTTTATATTTCAGTTAAGGCATTACATTGATTTGTTAAATTATGTATACAAGCAGGTAATAGTATCAGTAAATTTCATTGCAGGATAACAATGGGTGCACTACAAAATATTTGTTGTAAAAAGGCCGTTGGTTCTGACAGGGATGAAAAGCAGTGTCTGGATTCATAATCCTTTCGCTTTACTTCCCTGTTATGGACCCTGAGACTTTAGTAAAACTCTGTTGGGTCCAAGCTCTATTCTTGGTGTGGGAATACAGGGAAATGTTCTCACTTGAGCCAGAGCTCCAGGATGAGGGTATCTCCATCTGGTCTGGGTCCCCAGAACATACAGTGAGTGGCAGCATTATCCACAGAAAAACCCCTACCCCTTAAAGGGAGACATCAGGATCAGAGTCAGAGCTGTTAGCCACCAGCCCCACACCCCACATCCCTGGGGGGCGGGGGGGAGCAGGAGCTCTCCTTCCCAATGCTAGCCTCAGAAGTTCTAGGTTCTGGTCTGGCTGGGGAAGGTGGGGTTTCCCTGTGCACAGTGTCAAAGCTTTAATGCTCAGTACTGAACCAGTAGATCCTTAGATCCAGAAGTAAATGTTTTGACTTTGGAGAGATTCCCAATTGCTCATTTTTTTGTGGACTACACACACGGCCTAGAAATCTCAGCATAGCTGGAAGTCAATACCTCTTCCTGCTTGCCTGCTTCCCTAGCTGTGGTGGGAAAACTCCATGGGCCTCATCCCATGTGGTAGTCCCATTTTAACTGATGACAAAGCTTTTCTACTTAAAACTTCATCCTTGCCTCTACATACCCATGCATCTGACATCATAAACTGCAAAGTGCCTTTAATGACCTGTTTGGAAAAGAAAGCATGCTTTACATTATGTAGGATTTCTACAATCTAGAGTTTAATAGAATGTAGATGGGAACACGCAGGATCCCCAGGATGACACAGAAGAGTGTGGTGGGGAGAGTGTTAGACCCACAGCAGTCTATAGCCACAACTAAATTCCTCATCAGTGCAGTGACAGAAAAAATGTTCTCCCAAATGTTCAATGCTACAAAGATGGAACTTATGACTAAGTCATTTCATTGATGGGAAAGTTAATTTACATTACTTATCCCAGAAGAAGATACACTCTGGCAATGGACCCCAGCATCATCAGCTTCAGAGGTACAAGGCCCTGAACCATCTGGCTTCCCCCTTACCTGCCTCACACCCAGAAGGTCACCCATCTCCAGCCTGGCTCCACCCCCCATCCTGGAATGCACCAGCACATGCCAGGGGTAGCCAGTAGCCAGCATGTGATGCTGGCCTTTCCTAAGCAAATCATCCTGCCCCACCAGCCCTACTCTGCACTGGGTGTGTCTGCACTGGGAAGAAGGGCACTGGGGACCCAGGAGGATGAAGGAGAAGGATTTAACAAGGAAAATTCCATCCCAAGCCTGCATCCCACATAAGGCAAAGAGGTGGCTTCCAGGGAGCTCTAGCCAACACTCATCCACCCTCCCTACACCCTAAACATCTGGGAACACAGGAATGGGGATATCATAGACCCTGACTTTGAGTTCTGCACAGTTTAGTGAGGGGCGGGCAAGCAAATAACAATACAATCTGATAAGTGCCACTGCGGAAGTCTGTACAGCAGCTACGTAATGGGGCAAGAAGAATACCTCTCTTGGCCAGGGGGAAACGGATGGATTCCCAGAAAAGGTGCCCACACTGAGGGGTGCTGCCAGACTGCCAGGCAGGGCAAAAGTGGAGCAGCAGATAAGGCATGGTGTGAAGCAACCAACACAGAGGCACAAGGAAGGCCCACAAGGCATGGAACTGGGGTCACCCATAGCCACAGAAGCTATCCATACTAAATATCAGGTTGTCTCACACGAGGACCCAAGACTGAGAAGGCACTCAAGACCCACCACCACTGGCAGTCAGCATGGGGAGGAGCCCAGTTTCCAAAGATCTGTGGCCAGCCACTATCAACTTTTAGATGCCAGAAGGTATGTCTCATAGATTCATCCCTGGAGGGTCTACACAATTTGGGCACAGGAACCGATATCACACCATGACAGAGACCTGCTTCACACATTCTCTACACCCTCCAGGCTGTCTTAAATGCCACCAATTGTGACTGTCTAACACTATGGGTGGAGTTGCACTGTCTCTTTCTATAAATGCAAACATCACCAAACGAGACCAGGCATCATGTCTCATTACCTTACTTTCCCGGCAAGTCACATGTGCTTCCTCTCTGATAAGATAATGTAAGTAGCTCTAGGCACCAGTGTCTTGTAGATTTGGGGCAGGAGTCATGGTGGCCCCAAACTCCTATATAGGAGCCCATTTAGTTGGAAGTGTGAACCAGGTTACTTGTTTTGAAGATGTGGCTACATAGCAAGTCTTCAGTCTTTAGTAAGAGTGGGTAGTTCCAGGCAACAGAAGCAGCAAAGTTTTCCAAAGATAATTTCTCACATTTTCCACTGGATCAAGAAAACAAACAGTAAGATGAAAATGATGATGATTCTACTATTATTCATAGTACTTTAAAGAGTGGCTCCCGAGAGTTGCCAAACTCTACCTCCAAAAGCAGAACTTAGTGCCACTAAGGTCTTGATAAGAGACACCCCAGAGGGGTGGGGTTAAGCAGAAAGAGCAATCACAGGATGGGGAAAAGGTGGAATGACAGAGGTACTGAAGGCTGACTGGACAATTTTGTCATCTCTTCCCTTTCCCCCCGCCCCTGGGCTCCAGAACAAAGAGGTGGTAGGACACGTCTGGAAGCAAAACTCCAGAAAAAGTGAAAGTTTCAAGCAAAGATCCTTGGCTGGTCTCTGACCTGAGTTCCTCTAGGTAGGAGGGCTGGGATTTAACTACTGGAAAATTAGGGTGGGAAGGAGGCAGGGGGTTGTTCAAAGAGGAAAAAATAAAATAAAATAAAAATGCTGTATTCATGATATCCAATTAGAAGAACAAAATCACAGGGGCGCCTGGGTGGCGCAGTCGGTTAAGCGTCCGACTTCAGCCAGGTCACGATCTCGCGGTCCGTGAGTTCGAGCCCCGCGTCGGGCTCTGGGCTGATGGCTCAGAGTCTGGAGCCTGTTTCCGATTCTGTGTCTCCCTCTCCCTCTGCCCCTCGCCCGTTCACGCTCTGTCTCTCTCTGTCCCAAAAATAAATAAACGTTGAAAAAAAAATTAAAAAAAAAAAAAACAAAATCACTAAAAAGTCTCAAAATTAATAATCAATCAAGATATAACCATCTTGATATCTCTGATGATGGTGCAATAAAGCAGAGATCATTGATTTCCCTTTAGAAAAACTACCAACAAAAAAGCCAGAAAGGTAAAATCTAGGTCTTGGATTTGAAATTCTACTCCTATTATGAATAATTTCAGCCTCCTCTCCTACTCCAAATGACCATCCATCTCCCATAAACAAAAACAAGCAAAATAAAAACAACACCAAAAAGTGAAAGAAAGGAGGGAGGGAGGGAAACAGGTAGTGAAGGAAAGAAGGAAGGAACTAAGGGGAAGGGAGGGGAGGGAAGGGAAGCAAGGAGGGAAGGAGTGAAGGCAGGAGGGAAGGGAAGAAGGAGGGAAGGAGGGAAGGAGAGAGGGAAGTCTCTTAAAATACAAAGTCAATACTTCTTTCATTGCCCAGAGTTTCTGTGTATTTCTGAGTGGGGGCTTGTCTTTTGGCTCTTGGCTCTTAGTCCTGATTCTTCACCCCTCCCAGACAGGGTCTGGAGGGAAGAAGCTGGGGCACTTTGCAGTAAAGAGCTACGTGCCAAGAAGTTCTGGCAGAGAACAATGAGCTGAGATTCTAGGACTGTGTGGGCTTAATTTGCCCTTGCATGTGAGCCTGAAGGACTAGAGTAAGTGATTTTCCAACTCCAGCGGCAAGAAAAAGAATCTCCCACACTCCAAACTTGTTCTCCACTCTATTTCACGTCTAACCATTAGTGATTCATCCCTTCAGGTTAACATTGCCCATGGTAGGTTTGGAACCACTAGCTACAGGGCAGGCTGTTACCTGACATGAGCTGCATTTCAAAAGGGTCTGGTGTGTGGAATATAGGGAGAATCTGCCCCTAAGAGAGCACCTGTGATTTGAGAACTTGAAGCAGAAAGAGCTGGAAAAATAAACGTTCAGAACCTCAAACAACCATTCAATCAAGCTAAGCAAATGCTTAGAGTCTCCATCCCTCATGCTCCGTAAGCTTGCCTAATGCAAGCCCCCTTCCCTGTCCTCTCCCCTGTGTGCCTGCCTTCAGGACTGGAGCAAAGACAGTAAGTCTTGCACATAGGCATGGCCCCCATGTTGATGGGACATTCCTGGTGACAAACTGCAGCAGAAGACCCAGATCCTCACTCAGGAAACTTTCATCTTTCAGCTAGACAGTGAACAAATCTTTCCTCTCTCAGGGCCTCGAGCTCTCTCCCAGCAAGTGAGAGGACATCTGTCTCTACCACCCACCCAGGCAGTCCTGAAGAGAGACCCCAGATGAAAGGGTAAACTCAATTTCCATGTCACTCATTGTTTCTTCTCCCATTCACATCCCAAGATCTTGTTCTCTGCCCCATCCTTAGTGTCTAGGTCAAGGGTGGGGTTGTGGGACAGCCCAGCCCAGAGGAAGATGACCCAATGGATGCCTCAGTGAAGAACTAAGTTCTCATCACCCACACCTACTTGGAGATGCCCTGTTCACAGCCAAACCCAGGATCGCTGGGGTACCTTTGATGAAATACATAGAAGTTTCCTTTGAGCATGTGGCCTGAGCATCAGGGAGAAGTGTCTCTGGCTTCAGGGACAGAGCGACATGCTAAGTGTTTTGTGGCAGCCCAGAGAGTGAGCCTGTATACCCACCCATGTTCTCAAGCTCCATAAGTCCAGGATAAACTGTACTTCTGCAGAGGAAATCATAAATAATGCATCCTAAGACCAGGATTTCAATATCTTTGAAGGGTTTCATTTCTCCTCCCTTCCAACTTTGATATATGTACTTACTTAACAAGGGTCTGGGGAGGGTTAATTGAATTAATATATGTAAAGTGCTTTGGGTTTGAAGAGAATACGCAATATAAATGGAAGTGTCACTAAAAAGGTTAATCTAATTTACATCTAACACTTTCAGTTCATGGTGTTAATGAACTATATCCTTTTAGAGAGTGATTAATTTATAGAAATGTGATTATTTTTCCTAATGCTATATATGGGTCAGCTTCTCCTATTACTATATCTAACTTTATAGGAGAATTCAGCATTTTATAAATTAAAATCATAAATCAAACACCCCTGTAATGGCTATATTTCATTAATTACAAGGAGACATGCATTAGATTAACATTTATCTGTTTTAATTAATTTGCTGCAATGCAGTTATCCATGCAAATTGGAAAATGACACATCAGCTTGACATAATATTAACAGTTTTGACTGGTTCTTCCCTGAAAATTTATGCACCTGCAGCTGCTGCATTCCTGGGTAACCATGGTGACCACCAGCTGTGTGACATATGCAGGCTGTACATCAAAGAGCTGGGAAGGGACTTAACACTAAATTCAAACTTCTCCTGAAAATATACTTAACTAAAGAGGTAAGGCAGTGTAAAAAGAGAAAGACGCAGGGTTTTGTTTGGGAGAGTCCCCAAGTCTCAAAACAAATTTCTTAGATCCAATCACCTTCTTTTGTGATCCACTTCCATGTGGATACTCAGAACTTTCTTGGGCAGAGGAGGGCCTACTCAAGCAGACCCCAAAGGGGTGAGTGATTTGCCCCCCAACCTCGCACTCATCAGTGGGTCCAGGTCACAAGGCTTTCCTTCGTTCTCTACAGTGACCCCTGTCAGACTTGTTTGAAGACTGCAGATTTAACTATATACTACAAGAGACATCATGGGAAAGCAAAGCAGAAGTCACAAAAATGATGTGTGTTTTGTTTTTTTAATCAGCAAAATTTAAGTCAAATTTCAGCCAATTAGGCATTTTTAGAAGCAATGAGAATGGCGTTTATAGCCTTTCTCAGTGAGAATTCCAACGGCATCTGCAGGACTTGACACCCTCATACGTTTGGGTTAATGTTCTCCCGACTCATCTATAGAGCTGAGTGTTTTCAACTTTTACAAAGTGAGTGTTGTTAATTGGTTTGGAAAGATAGATAACTAAAGGGGAGAGGCCTGATGAGCAGTTCCTACCAGTGACCTAGAGCAGGAAGGGGCGCTCAGCAGGAGAAATTTGCAAGGGCAGAGCCCTCAGGGCCTCACAGCCAGCATGGGTGGCATCACCCTGGCACACACTCCCGGCCCCCTCCACACTCAGCATTCACTATGGACCTTGGACAGTGCTGGCCACTGGGCACAAAGACATGGCCAGGATGCTTGCCCCTTGAGGGGCTCACAGTCTGCCTAGGGATGTAGGAAGCCAACAGGCACTTTGATGAGGGAAACTAAAAGTGGTAAAATATGGAGGAACAAGGTCTCCACCTGGAAGCAGCCTTACAACCCATGTAAAGAAACAAAGGGTTCCTTGGGGAAACTGTTAGCAGCCAATGGGAGTGTTTCTCAGCTTTGGCTGAGCATCAGAAATACCTGAGAACTTTAAAGGAAATCCCAGATCCTAGCCTAATCTCTGGGGGTGGGTTCCAGGCATCGGTGTTATTTAACAATTGTCCTAAGTGGTTCTCAACCCACTCAACACTGGGTGCTGAGAATCACTGACACAAGAGAGGAGAGGGTAGACTCTGAAACTAGACGTGGTGGATTCAATTCCCAGTTCTACTGTTTTACTAGTTGGGTGAACTGGGTAAGTAGCTTAACCTTCCTGGCCTTGGTTTTCTCACCTTTAAAGTGCGGATAATAAAAGCACACATCTGATTGAGTGGCTAGAGGGCTGAAGGAGTATTAATACCTATAAAGCACCCAGATCTCTGCCTGAAACACAGTAAGCTCTTGTTAGATGTTTGTATTTGATGGCTGGAAGTTTCTGGAAAGTTCCTGAGAGGAGGCCAGATGAGAAGTGAGGGGAAAAACCATCAACTTTGATGCAAGACTGGAGAGCTTAGAACTATCTTGAGAGCAACCATCATCAGGGGTGAGCCTCCCTGTTCTCAGAAGGCAACTGGGCCCTCATGAATCTTCACTTGAGAGGCGGCTTGGGTTGCAAGAGTGTAGCCATAAGTTTTCCACAGACACGTCCTGTCCTAGCTTTTGTTCTAAGAATATCTGAGCTGCTAGAAGGGGTTATGGTAGAGATGGAAGAGGCAGACCTGGGAAAAGGACTGGTTTCCTCCAGAATAGGAACTGGTCTCCTACTCCCTCTCCTATCCCTACCGCACCCTCTCCCACCCCAGTTCAATGGCTACAAATCGTGTTACAGGAATTGGATTTCCAGCGCTGGAGCCCCAGTGGTAGCAAAGAGTCTGCTACCTGTGGAAGTCAAGAGCTGGAGACATCAAGGGGCCATGCTGTCCAGACAGTGGACATCACAAGTGGTAGCCTGCAAGAGACAAAAACTTGAAGCAATTCCAAGAGTGTGAAGCTATTCTCAAAACCTACCAGGGACCCTACTAGCCCCTAGCAAGGATAGTGAAGGATGGATTCATGATGACTGGGATGGAATTTCTTGCAGGCTTGGTGGGACTGGAGTTGGTATCACCCATCCTGACAGCAGTGTGAGGGAAGGGGTGAGGAGGGGGCCAAATTAAAATTTAGCACTTTCATATGCAAAACTTGCTGAATAAGGCAGTAGCAATGGGCATGGGGAGATGTGGGAAGGTTCTAGATCTTTATGAGAAGAATCAACTGGACACGATGAAGGATGGGGTGTGGTGGAGGAGGAGAGCAAAGCATGCTGGAGGATTCCTGGGCCTCTGACTTGGGTGAGTGCACAGAGGTACCCTTTACCCAAATGGAGGCCACTGAGTAAGCAGCAGATTCCTGGAGAGAAAGTTTGGGCATACATGGGGCTGGTGGTACCCCAGAACATCCTAGAGCAGGGGCAGACAATGAGTGAGTCTCAGAGTGGGGCTCAAGATGAGCTACAAGGAAAATTGGTCAGGGCCAGAGATACTCCTGGAGGACTAATGTAAGCAGAAGGCACTGAGCTGGAGACAAGCAAGGTCCTAAGAATGCCTAAGAACAAGTGCCTGTTCCAAGGATTAGAAAACCACTAGGAAGAGGCAGAAGTGGGCTCTGAGTGACATCACCTGGCTCTCTGGTGCTGGATCATAACCAATCACAAGCTGGAAGTCCCCTTGGTCTGCTTTCTGGTGGCTCTGTTGCTGCATGCCCCATGGGGTTCCTTTATTAACCTATAAAATGGGTATTTGTGAAAAGAACAATTGACACGTATAATCATCCCATGACATTAGAAGAAATGGAGGCCTTATGAGTAGTCAGGTACCTGCTACTCCATCTATACCATCTCCTCCCACCCTTGCCACACCCACTCTTCAGCATCCTCCCTCCTTCTCCCCAGTGTCCAGCCTTCAAGTATATCTATATACTTGAAAGTGCTTGTGGTATCCTTTATTCACCCTGCATGCTTACAAAAGGATTCAGAAGAGGGCCATGCTTAACCCAAACGAAAGACCAGCCAGGGAGCTCTTCCTAATGCAGGAGACCCCGACAAGCACATCTCAGACCATGCAATGCAGACAGCTATCTTCTCTGCTTGAGGTCAAGCATGACAGGAAGTGAGGAAGGCTTCAAGCTGTCTGGACCAGAAGAGAGAAGCTATGCTTACTCCTCATGGAAAAGTGAATCAGAGAATGAGGCTTCCAGAGAAACTGACTCTTTCAGCAATTTGTAGTGATACCCAAATGTTCTCAGACACTGAGGAGATGCCTTTTCAGGGAATCAAGAGCCTCTCTGACCTCACTCAGACCCTTCCCCAGAGTAGACATCATATCATGCTGGTAGGTAAGCCTGGTGATATGGGAAATCCATGTCAACGACACTGTTCTGGGTTCAAATCTCAGTTCCACAGTCTCCAAGCTGTGAGACCTTGGGCAATTTACTTCGCTTCTCTGGGCCTCAATTTTCTCCTCTGGTAAGATGGGACAGTAATTCTACCTGCATCATAGGATTAGGGTTAAGAACAAACCAACGGACATGTGAAATGCTAAAAATAGTGCCTGGCACATAGTGTGCATTCAATAAACATTCGCTCTTTTATTAGCTCTGTAACCTTATGCAGAAATGTATTTGGCCATGGCTGAGCTCCCTCTTCACTCCTGCCTGTGTACCAATCATGTGCATTCTTACCACCCTGCATTCACTGTCCTGCCCCTTCCTATCTGCTTACCCAGTGCCTACTCACCCATCAAAACTCCTTTCATTTGCTCCATAAATCTTTCCTGACTTCTCCCATCCTTGCCAATTTCTTCCTTTCCTCCAAGATTTTTCTGATGTCTGTAGTGCACAATCTACCCTTTTCCTGTCAGCTATGAAGTTCTCCAATAGTTCATGTCATGTGTGATGTTTGCCCTAAACAGAGTGTGAACTCTTTGATATCTGGAACTTGCTTTATCTTTTTGTTCCCCTCACAGAGAATAACAGAAGACTGAGGAGTAGCTACTGGCTGGTAAGGCTAAAGAACAGGGCCCATGCATATTTACAGTGGCCTCTCACCCAAGGCATCCTTCTCAGACCAGTGTCCCCCCTGCCTTCTGCCTGATGCTCCCGCAAAGCTCATAGCACAACTGTTACAGATGCATGTTTGCCCCCACCCCCGCCAAGATTCATATGTTGAAACGCAACCCCAAACGTATTGGCATTAGGAAGTGGGGCCTTTGGGAGATGAAAGGGGTTAGATGAGGTCATGCGGGCGGAGCTCGAAAGAATAGGAATAGTGCTCTTGTAAAAGTCAGGAGAAAGCTTGCTTCCTCTCTCTGCCATCTACCCTGTGGAGTACAATGAGAAGTCCACCATCTGCAACCTGGAAGGGCTCTCACCAGAACCTGACCCTGAGGGCACCCTGAGAGCAACTTCCAGGCTCCAGACCTTGAGAGATAAATTGCTGTTGCTTATAAACCACCCAGTCTACAGGATTTTTGTTACGGCAGCCCCAACTGGTTAAGATGGTGACCCTCTGTTCTCCTACTTAGTATGTGTCTTGGAGCTCAGCAGCCTTCTCCTGATCCAGTCCTCTCTTGGTCCATCTCAAATTTATCACGCCAACAGAAATATTTCGACAGGGTCCAGTTAGTGGTGGGCCAGACAACAAATAATACAAATAATCTCTTTCAAGCTGCCATTTGGTTATCATACCTTTGGTTACCTCCTTCCATGTAAATATGCATCATCAGAGAGGTTGCCTTAGGCAAAACAAGAATGGTTCTCTGCTTCCTGGAACAGCACACCTGGGAAGAAAGTGCTGACAGGGCAGGGAACTCTCCTAACAGTCCAAATCAACCACAGAAGTTCTTCCTCCACAGACCAGAACCCCCACACCTTCAGAACCGGCCCATGGAGACATGTTTATTTATTTATGGAGCACACATTGCTGAGTCCTTACTCTGGGCTGGCCCTGCATTAAGTGTCAGGGCTTTTGAGATGAATGAGAAGGGGTCCCTGGCCTCGAAGGCATCCAGAGACTAGTGAAAGTGGTAAATGTTCTCACAATTGAAGCCAAATGTGAATGAATGTGCACTTATATTTATATACAGTATTTCCACACACAGAATTCACACACACACACACACACACACAGAACAGAGTTGAGCTGAGAGAAGATATGAACAAAGCTAATGAATTGCCAAGAGGTCAAAAAGGGGATTTCACCAAACCTCAAATGTCAGAACCTAGTGTTTAAGTGACAAATAATTAGTCACTGTGTATTTACTGCCGTTTACGCGCCATGAATGATTTCCAAGCCCTCTCCTGACAACCACTGTGCAAGGTAGATTTTTGTATCCCTATTTTATAGATAAGGAAAATTTACCCTAAATTATCTAGCTAGGAAGCAGTAGGACCAGGATTGGAACCCAGGTTTCTCTAAGCCCAACTTTCACTTTATATAGGAGAGGAGAAAACATCTAAAACATCTCAATCAAGAAACGATAGCACTTTAATCGCAAACAGGTATAGTCACTAACCCATCCCTACTGACAGCTCACTTATACCTGGAGACCAGGCAGCAGCATGGCCCTAGAGATACAGGGAGAGTCAGGAGGAGATTCCAGCCCTCAGGGCTCACAGAGCAGAGCTGTGGCCAGACAAGGAGCCCAGGCCTGCTAGAGGGACAGCCACAGTTTTCTGGGGGTGACCAGCCTGGGAGACCAGTTGGGAAAGGTTCCTAGAGGAGGCCATGTCTAAGCCTGACTGTGTGATAAGTAACTGAAGGAATTAGGCTGAGGAAAGTGATCTTCTAGTCGGAAGACATAATCCAGAGGATCCATGAGCATATCCCAGTCCAGTAACCATAGCCAATTCAGGATGAATGGAATCTGGTCTTTTCAAAGAATCTAAGAAGTGTTCTTCTTTTTTGAATAGCCAAGATATAGAAAGGTAAAGGGAACCAGTTATAATAACTTCCTGGCCACTGGATTAATTCAGAAATCAGGAATACGTTTGCACTGAAAGTTGAGTGATTTGGGGAAAAACCCAAATAGTTGTGGAGAATTAGCTCCTCAATTCTCTGCAGCAAGAAGCAAGGAATGCAAAGGCAAAATGAGCTGTGCACACAGACACAACATCTTACAGGAGCCCGAAGCTGGGAAGGCGTGCTTCCAGACAGTTGTCCAAAGGGTGCGTTCAACTCTGCCAGGCAGCGTGACGCCATGCTCCCAATTTTCTTCTACACATGAATACAGAATTGTATTCAGGAAGAAAGCTATTTTTTGTTCCATCTTCTTCACGTCTTCCTGACTTTTCTCTTTTTCAATGATGGGAGTAATAATGATAAGAACCTTAAAAACAGCAACGTCACTGGCAGTAGGAAGCATACCTTTATTGTCTCACATGTTCTTCAGAGAATCTGTGAGATTTGGAAACATAAAATACAAGTGCATTGTAATAAGGAAAGTCAGTCCTGTAAATAACAACTAACGTGTCATAATAAATGTCTCTGTTTTGATCAACTATTACACATTTGTCTTTAAAAAAAAAAAAAAAGAGGCAGCTAACAGCGCTCTTTGCAGCCCCCCAGTGGCTGGAACAGGAAAGAAGGAAGAAGGGGGATTCGCACAGCAACCCTGACCCCTCCAGGGCCAATCAACTTTTTACACCAGAAAGACAAATGGCTTGTTTTCACCACCAAATGAATATGTTCTAAGTGAGGAAGATGAAAAGTATTGGTTCAAATGCACATAATTATACACATACACGTGAATCACTGGGAGTCTGGATTTTTTTTTCCTTTTCATCTTTCTCTCTTATCTCTGCAAAGCTTTCTATTCTGACCTGAGAACTCCACAATGCATGAGCACACCGCGTCCTCTACCAAAACAAGCTTTTCCCTTTTCCTTACTTGCTGCGAGCTCCCCCGTTTGCAGACATCTGCTTATAAATATACCATTTGCTCTGCTACAAAATGATGAAAAATCTTCAAAAACATGTCATTTGCCTGTTTAAAACAAAGTGCCTACATGGGGGAAGGAGGGCAAAAGGTTTGGAAGCTCCTTGGTTTTACCAAAACAACAGTCTGTCAGAATGATTCCTATCAGCGACTCCTTTACCACACTTTGAGAAATTTTCATAATGAGTTTTTCCTTGTCTTCCCCAAAAAGAAACTGCTTCTCAAGGATACACGAGGGGGCTGAAAACAAACAAACAAAACAAACAAAAAACCCAGCATGTCTGATTATAGTTTCAAAACCATGTCACCAAAAATGTAAGGTTAGAGAATAAGCAGAAACTCTATTCTCAAATATATCGCTCACAAGTTGTGGGAGAAGCATCCCCGAGGTCAAGAGGCGGCAAACCGTCTACCTCTCACTCTCTTCACCCTCCAAGAGTAATTAAACCTGGTATACACTCCCTCCCTGAGCCACTGGTAAGCTCTAGCTCAAAGCCAGCTTGCACATCAGGTTGCCTCTAATAGCCTGTTTATCTACAGGTGCAAACCCTTCCGCCCCCTGATGATGGTCAGACAAGATTCCAGGGACCACGTTGCCCCCCTCCTCGTTACCTGACAAATTTGGCCACAGCCCCCAAGCCAAGCGCACACCCTCCTCGTCAACAGCGCTAAGAATCAACAAGTTATCATTAAGCTGGGCGCTCCAGTCCAGCTCTCTCACCACCTCCCCAGAGCCCACCGCCACCCAGCTCTCTCTCCGCTCTCCCCTCGCCCCTCCCCTCACGGTCCTGCCCGCATGTGACCTTCTCTTTCAGATCCGCCCTCTGGTCGCCCCCAACCCAGCGCTGTCTCCACGCACCAAGACAGCTGTCAAAGTACGCCCTGCTCGCCAGCCTACAGTCTTCTAACAGCGCCGGGCGTTTACACGGACCCTGCTTCCGTCTGGGAGGGAGCAGCGGGGAGGTCAGGATCTCCCACTGCACCGGGTGGGCACTTCGGCCGGCTCCAGCCGGAGCGGAGTCGAGTCGGAGAGGCTGTGGGGGGCGTCACATCCTGCACTTCTTCCGGACTCCACGGCCCACCCGGAGGGCGCGCGTTCCCAGGAGAGTCACAGCGGCCCTGGGGGAAACTGGGGCGAGCCGGGGGACCTTCCCTGGAGCCTACAAGTTACCACCCACCTCCGAGCTGGAGACACACTCTGCTCCCTCCTTTGAAGGCACCCCCGCCGATGCCCTCCCTCAGGGCGAGAGCAGGCAACTGCCTCTTCTCCCGGCGCCCGCGCCCTGCTCAAGCTGTCCGTGGGCTGGGGCCCGCGAAGCCCGCACTACGCGTCCACCCCGCCAGACAGTCCCCAAAGTTGTCCCGACCTCGCAGACCTCCCCTTCTCCTCGGTCCCTGGACCCCGCCCAGGGCTGGGCCGGCGTCTGCAGGTGGAGCCTCTCGGGGTGCAGGGAGCTCACTTCGGGGATCCCGGGCGCAAGAAGCCGGGGTTAGCTGCAGCAAGGGAGGGCGTGCAAATCTAGCATAAGCCCGGGTCCCCGCGCTTGCACCCGTCAGACCGCCCTGCCTCCCTCCTCCGAGAGGAGGAAACTTCCCCAGCACCCACCTTTAGCCGCGAGGAGGCGGCGCCGCCGGCTGCCCCCTCCGCCGCCGCTGCCGCTCCCCACGCCCAGAGCTAGCAGGAGCGGCACCCAGCACAGCCTCCCGGTCAACATCCTCGCCGCCGCCGCCGAGCTGCCGCTGCCGCCTGCTGCCCGCACCGGCTCTCGCCTTCCGGCGCCCGCCGGGCCGCGGCCGCCTCGCTTTGCCTGCTGGGTGCGCTTCGGACGCCGCCGCACTCGGCCTCAGCTGCCCGCCGCCGCGCCGCTCGCTCGCTCACCGCCAGCAGCCGCGCTCACTGGCGCGGACCCGGAGCGGCTCCGGCGCTCACCCCGGGACGGCCCGTGACGTCACGGAGGGAGGGAGGTGGCTCCTGCATATTCATGAGACGCGGACACCGGCCCGGCTTCCGCGCTCCCGGCTCCGCGGCTCCGACCCCCAACTTTCCTCCAGCGTCCTCACCCTCCTGGGCGCTGGTGCTCCAGGCAGGACTCGGCTCCCGGAGGACCGCGGCGGGCGGGTGCGCGGAGCCGGGCCGCCCGCGCCCCCGTTCCGTCTCCCCAAATAACTGTCTCGGGGGATGGCAGGCCCCCTCAGAAAGTGGTCACTGGAGGCTGCGAGTCGTCTGTTGGGGCGCAGGGGATTCTGCCCTGCCACGCCCTTGGAATTGACATCCGTGTGGAGAGGGGCTGGCGCGTGTGCTGCAGGTCCTGCCCTTGGCCAGGCATCTGGACGCTTCGTGCTGCCTGGTCTGGGGAGGGCGCCAGGCACACGCGAGAGCTGGAGAGCGTGAGCGCTGCTCTGGACCTGCCAGGCAGGGTAAATCTCAGTGGACCTGGAAGGCAATGGCCAGACTCCGCACCATCTTGGAGACGCAGGTGCAGCTGTGGCTCTCCGAGGCTGATGGACCAGATCCGAAAAGCAAACTTGGGGTTCTGGGCCTGCAGAGGCAGCAGTGGGGACATAAACTTCCCTGCAGTATGGTACCTAAGCAAGAAGTTACCACCTTTCTGTTGTCACTCCCATATATCTGAGACCATGCCACCTGACGTCATGTCTTGCAACATTTCATGCCATTGAGTAATTATCAGTTCCCTGAGAGCAGGGGCTGTGCATGTCTTGATGATCCCCCACCACCCCAAGGCCACTCAAGGTTCATAAAAGTACTCGATTAACATTAACTAATGGCTCAGAATAAATCTTGGCCATATTTGCATATATGTAGTGCAAACTTCACACACAATTGCAGGTTCATACGGGATAGATAAGAAGTGCACGTGGATGGCTCCTCTGTGGGTTAAGCATCTGACTTTGACTCAGGTCATGATCTGGTGGTTTGTGCATTGGAACCCCAACATGGGACTCTGCCATCAGCCCAGAATCAGCTTGGGATCCTCTGTCCCTCTCCCCCTCTGCCCCTCCCCCACTCACTTTCTGTCACTCTCCCTCAAAAATAAATAAACATTTAAAAAAGAATAAAGAAGGGGCGCCTGGATGGCGCAGTCAGTTAAGCATCCGACTTCAGCCAGGTCACGATCTCGCGGTCCGTGAGTTCGAGCCCCATGTCAGGCTCTGGGCTGAGGGCTCGGAGCCTGGAGCCTGTTTCCGATTCTGTGTCTCCCTCTCTCCCTGCCATGCTCTGTCTCTCTCTGTCCCAAAAATAAAATTTAAATAAAAATTTAAAAAAAAATAAAAAAGAATAAAGAAATAAGATAGAGAAATAGAGAAACAAAAGTTACTTATTCATTGATTCAACACATTTACTGAGCACCTAGACACGGTGTATTACCCTGCCACTGAGCACTTCATTAGATACTGGGGGTCCAATGGCCAAAAAGAGTTGTCTGTCCTCTTCTTACAGCCTTTGTTTCCTATCTGAGAAGCAAGAGAGCACAGTAAAAGGCAATTACAATGCTTTGTAAATGTTATGGTCCTGCACATTCTTTATGTTGCTAGATATGAGCCTATACAAATCAATTAACAAAATGTATATATTGCAACAGTGTCTAAACAGCATCCTATAATTAATAACTGTTGTTTAGGGTGCTCAACAAAGCCATAAAATGCATTAACAGCCCTCACGCTGCTCAGCCTTTTTGCACCACCCTGGCAGCTCACCCAGAGCCGATGCAGTGGTGAAGGCCAACTCTTCTGCATTTCCAGGCACAAAGATGTGCTTAGGAGTGGTTGGGGGAGGGGGCAGCAGTGAACTGTGGTGGCTGCAGTAGGGCGCAGGCCAGGCACGGCATTCACCTGCAGGTTTCCTCTAACCTACACAACCAACATCTGTGCTATTATTATCATTTCACACATAAGGAAAGAAGGTAAGTTAGGTAACTTCCTTGCCCAAGATCAAAGGGCTAATAAATGCCTAGGCCAACACCAGAATCTTGCCTTTTTTAGATTTGGGATCCAATTGAGAAAGGATGGCACGGAGAAAGGGAAGCTGACCCAGGCAAAGTCAAGGAAACCGGCATATACACGAGAAATATAAATTTGTCTCATTTTCTTCCATTTGCACTCCATCCAACTACATATCTGCCTCTCTTTCATTTTCTCTAATCATTAGACTTACCTTAGTAACTTACCTGCACTGTCCCTTGATATCATTCTACAGAGTTTCATTAGGACCAATTGGTTAGTCCTGAAAATTTTACATGAAATTTCAAACACAGACTAAATAATGATAAAGAAGAGGAAATACAGCTGATTGGAAAACATCCCCACCCTATACAGTAGACCACCAAGAAAGAACACAACAGAGAGGTACCAGGGAGCAGTCCAGTGACCAAGCGACCCAGTACTGCTAGCCTCCATCTCCTCCCCTACAAATAGGTGTATAATGATGCTTTTTGCAGGAGATGAAGTGCACTAATGGCACTCATTTGTTCATGTCTCCCTCAGTCCATTCCCTTTGGATATACTCTCCCACCCCAACTTAGGGTTTGGCCATATGACTTGCTTTGGCCAATAGGACCGTAACATGCATGTTTCTTCCTTTTTCTTTCCTGGACCCCTGCCACTGCCATAAGAACAAGCCCAGCATTCCCCGCAGGAGGTTGAGAGACTGCAAGGAGCAGAGCTGAGCTGTTCAGGCACCCAAGGCCAGCCAAGGCTGGTCAACAGCAATTGACCCACCTGCTGACCACAAGATGCATGAACGAGCCCAGCAAGATCAGCCAAGCCTGGCCCACACCCAGCTGACTCATGAGAAATAATAAATGGTGGTTGTATTAAGCCACTATGTTTTGGGGAGGGGTTGATTAAAAAGCATTACACCTGCTTCACAAGGTCATTCCAAAAAGTAAATGAGAAAATGTATGTGAGATATTCAGTACGTTGCCTGCCACATAGTCAACATCCAATAAATATAAAAATGTCTCCCTCTTAAACCTATTTCCCAAGTCTCTGAAATGCCACTCATAACTGTTTCCTTTGGGAGAAAGCTACCAACCTCGCTGAGGGGATGAAGATGAGTAAGTTCAGCCTTGGACATACTCAGACCACAAGAGTTTCAAGTCCACGTCATCTGTGTGGAGCACTGCTGTGCCCTCTGCTTCTTCTGGGCCATTGCAGATGCAGAAAGCAGGTAAAGCAACCCACTAGCTAATGTGTCACTCGGTGCCAGGCTTTGCAATGGGGCTTTTACATTCCACATTTCATTTAATCCTTGCAACAGCATGTATTTTTTTTCCAGTTTTATTATAACCAGATTACTGGCTTAGAAAGTTTGAGTAACTTATCTACATTCACATAATTATGCAGAATATGAATTAGTGTCTGCCTAATTCCAAATCCCATCTTTTTCCCACACACCATTGTTTTGTAGGAAAAGTAAGCAATGAAAAATAGTTTCATATGAGAAAAGGCAGCTTTGGTGATCTGATTTTTTTAAAAGCTTTATTCACCATCACCTCTGAGTAATAAATAACCGATTGTCACCAAAGTAGTAATACAAATCTCCAAATTTGTTCAGGCTGTACCCTTTATTTTTGACTTGTTATTGGCACATGTTCCTTTAAGACCAGGCTCAAAAACCTGTGAGTGGGATGATGTAAGGCCTTGGTCACTTTATGCCCCAAGCCCAGGGTCCCACCTGGTGGTGCAGTAATGAATCTCAGACAATTTATTTGGGTCAATAGTTTTTAATAAATAAATAACTCTCCTGTTTCAGAAAATAGAATCTAACAGGAACAGGCCTGACACCAGCCCAGCCAAACCCTCTCATTTTCACCAGGGTCATTAATGCTTTGCCCAATTAAGCACCAAAACACAGCCCCTGAATAATTTAAGCTGCATAAGTGAAGAAAATAAATAAATTATAGCGGCTTTTGGAAACTTATTTTTAAAAAGAAAATTAAGCAGAGGCTTTCTACAGGACCCAGACTTAATTCCATTAAAAATATTTAACCTTAAAAGAAAGGTTGAAAATCCAATCCTTAAAGAGCTGGAGCTGTTTACTGTTCCCCTCCCCCCATCTTGGCAGGTAAAGCCAGGTCTTTATGACCCACAAGCAATTGGAGAGGTTACAGAATTTTCAACATCTCTCAGATGTTTTGATGCTAGTGCAGACACTGCCAAAGAAGATTTTTAAAGTTCAAGCATTTCTCTTCAGGAAAAAGCAAGACAAGCTTGTTCGTGACCAAATCCGGTTCATGTTCAACACTGTTTAGACATGAGTGTTTTATGCTTGGCAAGGCAGAGTGCCCCGACTAAAAACAAATATGTCATTGATTATAGCAAGGAATTATTCCAGTATGCTCTCTTGTACTTCCCTTGGACCTGTGTACCCTGTGGTGGTGGTTTAAGAAACAAAACACAAAAAACAGAGCCATAAAATCCAGTGACACTTCTCCCATTGAGGGATGGAATCTATTGCTCCTGTCCTTGAATCTGAGCCGACTTGTGACTGCCTCTTCCCACAGAATTCAGCAGGAGTGAGGCTACGTGACTTCCCAGACTAGATCATAAAGGCAATGCAGCATCTGCCTTTCTCACTAGGATGCTCACTTTTGGAGCCTGGGGCTGCCAGGTACAAGGTCCGACTATCCTGAAGCTGCCATATTACGAGGATCTCAGGCCATGTAAGAAGACCGCATACAGGTGGGCTGACAACCCCGGCTAATTCCAACATTTGAGTCATCCCAGAGCCTCCAGATAATTCCATTTCTTAGCTGCGGACTCACTTCCAGCTGTTTGGATCTCCTCAGCTGAGGCCTCAGACATCATGGAACAGGATGAAGCCATTTCCACTATGCCCTGCCTAAATTTGTGACCCACAAAATCCATGAGTGCAATAAAATGGTTGTGTATGCCACTAAGTTTTGGGGTGGTTTATAATGCATCATGAGTAACCGGAACATATTTTCATTTGTTCCCTGCAACGAAGACCAGGGAAAGAAAAGTATGCTGAGGTAAGTCATGTGTGATTAGTTCCATTTTGTAGCTCAAATATGAGGACTTGGAGAGGCAAAAAAGAGGTACTAACAGCTTAGTAGAAAGAGAATGACTTCCAGAATCAGACAAACCTAGATTCCAAACCCAGCTCTACCATTTTCTAACCATGTATGACTCCAGAAAGCTACTTATTCTGTTTAGACCTTAGTTTCCTCATCTACAAACTGGAACTAACCTAATAAGTTTATGGGGTTGTTTTTTTTTTTTTTATTGTTTTGTTGTTTTTAATTTTTTTAGTGTTTATTTATTTTTGAGAGAGAGAGACAAAGCGCAAGCAGGCCTGGGGCAGAGAGTGTGAGACACAGAATCCAAAGCAAGCTCCAGGCTCTGAGCTGTCAGCACAGAGCCCATGGGACTCATACCCATGAACCAAGAGATCATGACCTGAGCCAAAGTCACACACTTAACTGACTGAGCCACCCAGGCGTCCCAATAAGGTTGTTTTTAAGATTAAATGAATTGTATAAAGAGCTGAATCTTTTCCCTGCCAGATGGTAGAGATACAGTAAATAGAGCCATCAATAGTGACAGTGGGAACTCCTCCAGGGCCACACAGGTTGCTGGTGGCCTTTTTCCTGATCTTTACTCCAGGGTTTGGTGTTTCCTATGCAGGCAAAATGTGGTTCCACACGTGGCACCACACCACCTCAAGCCCTACTGGCACCTTTGCCAACACTCTAAGGAAAGCATCAATCCACATGCACTGCCAGAGCAGTTCAGTACATGTATCTGTTCTGTCATTTCTGGGCTTTGTTCCACTAAAGGGGATAAGAAGGAGCCTACCACTTATTGAGCATCTACTATAAGTCAGACAATGTATACATTACCTCTGTCATCCTACAGCTCAGAAAGGTGATTTATTACTCCTATCAAACACCCAGGGAAACTAAGGCTCAAATACATTAAGTTATACTGTGTGTTAGTCAGGGTTCACCAGAGAAATGGTATCAGTGGGAGAGGGTGGGTGGGGGGAGAGAGAGAGAGAGAAAGAGAGATGGATATACATATCTATATATCTATATCTGATACAGATGATAGATAAATAGATAATAAATATGGAGAGAGAGAAGAGATTGATTTATAATAAGGAATTGGCTCATGTAATTGTGGAGGCTGATAAGTCCAAAGATCTAGGTCCTGGACACTCAGGAGAGTCAATGGTATAGTTTCAGTCCAAAGGCTGACAGCCTTGAGACCCAGGAAGAGCCGGTATTTTAGTTCAAGTTCAAAAGCAGGAAAAAACCAATGCCCCAGTTGAAAGGTAATCAGGCAAGAGGAATCCTCTCTTACTCTGGGAGGGTCAGCCTTTTGTTTTATTCAGGCTTTAAATTGACTGGACCAGGGCCACCCACATTAGGGAAGGCCATCTGCCTTACTCAGTCCACCGATTTGAATGTCAATCTCATCCAGAAACACCCTCACAGGAACACCCAGAATACCCCATGGCCCAGTCAAGTTGACACTTAAAATTAACCATCACATACTGCTACAAATGAAGGAGCTGGGATTTGAACTGAGGTCTGGTTGCCTCTGAAGTTATATTTTTTTCCAGCCAAATAAGACAATGTGTCCAGCTTCCATTATGACTTTAGGTGCTGGGTTTGGATAGAGACCAGGTGAGCTGTCCTGCTGAGTCAATCCTGACCATAACACCCATGCAAGTTTTACACAGCAGACTTTGCCTTTCAGTAAACTTTCACAGTTTCCCACGATAAAGGCCTATCTCCTTGCTGCCTAAATCACCACTGGCAGGTCTTCCCTGGAATGTTCCTTCCTACTTTCTTTCCTTTCTGTTTTTAAGGGTCTGACTTGAGTCCAACGCCCCAAATTTTCCCCTATCCCTATCTGCCTACTACCCAGTGTTCACACAATCAACTTAACTATGGATACTCAACCCTCTGCCACTGCTCAGGTATCCCCCAAGGCTCCGCATGACCTGTAATAGAAGATCAAAGTTTCTTACCTACATTCAAGAGTCTTACCAGCCTGGCTTTCACTTCTATTGATAACCTGACTTCCATTATGTGTAAAGTATGCTTCTGGATGCTGTCTAAACTGTCGGTCAAAAAGCTCCATGCCAATCCTGCCTCTACATATTAGCTCACACTATATCCTCTACTACTGTGGGTTGAATTGAATCCCACCCGTCAAATTCATATGTGGAAATCCTAACTCCCACCACCTCAGAATGTGACTGTATTTGTAGAGAGGGTCTTTAAAATTTTTTTTTCAACGTTTATTTATTTTTGGGACAGAGAGAGACAGAGCATGAACGGGAGAGGGGCAGAGAGAGAGGGAGACACAGAATCGGAAACAGGCTCCAGGCTCTGAGCCATCAGCCCAGAGCCTGACGCGGGGCTCGAACTCACGGACCGCGAGATCGTGACCTGGCTGAAGTCGGACGCTTAACCGACTGCACCACCCAGGCGCCCCGAGAGGGTCTTTAAAGAGGTAATTAAGGCAAAATGAGGTCAGTAGGATAGGCCTTAATCCAGTATAACCAGTGCCCTTATAAGAAAAGGGAATTTCGACACACATACTTAACAGAGTGAAGACCGTGTAAAGACACAGGGAGAAGACAGCCACCTATAAGCCAAGAAGAGAGGCCTCAGAAGAAACCGATATTGCCAACATCTTGATCTCAGATCCTGGCCTCCAGAATTGTAAGAAATAGGTTGTTTAAGCCATCCACTCAATGGCACATTGTTGTGGCAGTCCCAGGAAATGAATACACCTATTGCAGTCTCTCCCTCTTCCTCTCCACATTAGCCCACTCACTCCTACCTTCAACACATGTCTCTCCTAACTCTCCAGCACGTGTTTATCTTAAAGTCTTCTAGAAGCTCTCCATCAAAGCTGAAGTCAAACAAAAACATTTTAGGCTAACTCACAAAGCCCTACTTGATCTGCTCCTGCTTGCTTCTCAGATTCCTCACTCCTGTCCACTGGTCTTTGGTCTTAGGAACGTGACAAGCTCTTCTCTGCCTTAACGTTGAACATCTTCCTGGGACTGTACTTCCCTCTGACCATCACATGGCATTCAGATCTCATCTTAAATGTCATCTCTCCAGATTATTTCCTTATGAATTTACTTGCTCATGTTTTCTTGTCTCTTCTCAATATAATACAGATTTTAGAAGAGGAGAGACTCATGTGCCTGGTACCTGAGTGCTAGATAGTTACTGAATGAATAAATGGTTTACCTTCCTTAAACAGAGTATTTTTTTTCTGCATCGCTCTATTTCACCAAACACTGTGTTGCAAAACCACTTAAAAGTACACTCTTCTTATAAAAAACATAGAACTGATATTTTCATGAGGCTTGAGCATTTTGCTGGAAAATTCAAAGTATCCATGATGGTGGGTGGTGGTAGAGTAAGAGGATATCTTGAGGGGTTTGTAGTGCAGATACTGTTTTCATTTTATATACAAAGAAATGGAAGTGAAGACAGGTTACGCCCTGGCTTAGGGTCACACACCCTGGACTAGGTTCTCATTGTCTGGAGTTCTGGTTCAGAGCTCTTTCTCTACACCATGCCCACTTACATAAGGAGGGTTAATAAGTATACAAACGCCAGTGCTTAAAATGCCTGGAGCAGACTGAACTAGGAGTCAGGAAATGCCTTCCACACAAAACATCTCAATGGAGAAGTCCCTGTGAAAGTGACAGGATAGCATTTTGCTGCTCTCACAATTCAGAGAAAAAGGCTACCCACTGCTCCACTTTCAGAGCCTTCTAGACTAAGGGTAACAGCTGACTTCCTAGACTGCTCCAAGGAAATCGGTCCACCTAAGTATTTTAAAGTTTTATGCCTTTCAATTTCTCAATATTTAAGAAATTTTTTCCAAGTTGGCATGGTTATGTGTAGTGAATCATGTGTCTAAAGGGGACAAGATATATTATATCACCTTCATACAATGTTCTACAACACCTGGGAATGTCAGAAACCGGTTTTGAGTGGATGGCACATGATAAACGGTATGTATTCGCCAGTGGAGGAATTGAAGGACATTAAAAACCCGAGCCTTGCCGAAATAGCAAATTGTGGCTCTGTTCCTGCTTTAGTCCATGAGCAACTGAATACTGGAAACTGACTTTATTGTAAAAAATATTAAGCTATTTTTTGGATTTAGAGTTTGAGGATGAATACTCTTAAATCAGACTACTAAAATCCAAACTAAATACATTTCCCTAAAATTGGTCTAAAGATTGATTTAATACTGCATCTACTTAGAAGAGAGAGAGAAATTGGTCTAAAGAAATTGGCCTAAAATTGGTCTAAAGATTGATTTAATACTGCATCTACTTAGAAGAGAGAGAGAGGGGACTTTCATTCAAAGGAAATAAAAAACAGTAGTTAATGAGTAATTTGGGGCACTTGGGTGGCTCAGGCAGTTAAACTGTTGACTCTTGGTTTCAGCTCAAATCGTGATCTCACAGTTCATGAGTTTGAGTCCCACACTGGGATCTGTGCTGACAGCGTGGAGCCTGCTCAGGATTCTCTCTCTCTGCACACCCCCCCGACTCTCACTCAAAATAAATAAATAAACTAAAAAAAATGAGTAATTTGAGTGGCATACAAACAAAATTGCAAGAAAATCCTGGGAAAAAATAACATGAAAACTAGAGTGGAAAGATCAGAATTAAAATATTTCAGGCTCCATGTATTCCAAGGTAGAATAGAGATAGGAATTACATTTAGACTGCTAACCAAATGTTTTTGTTCAAACTTTAAGGGTAAGCAATTAAAGATTAAATACAGAATAGCTTTAAAATTATTAGAGAAAAGGGGGATAGCAGAAAATTTGATCAATTCAATAAATGCCAGTAAAGGAACAAAAAATATGCATAGAAAATACATATTTATTAGAACAAAATAAATTGTATAATAAACCCAAGTATATCACTACTAAATATGAAAGGTATAAACTTACCTACTAACAATAGAGATTCAAAATTAGATATTTTTAGATGCTGCCATAAGTTGTTTACAAGTGAAACACCTAAAATATAAGTACACAGAAAACTTGAAAATTACACTGTGTGTTTTTACATTCACATATCAGTCTAAAAAAGCATTACTAAAAACAATGAGGGTCATTGCATTAAGATAAAATGTTAAATTTGCCAGGAAGATATAACATTTCTAATCTTCTGCATACTTAATAACATAATCCCAAAATATATAAAGCAAAAATTTACAGAATTACAGGAAGTTTCATGAATTCACAATCATAATAAAAGGTGTTTAATTTTAATACAAATCAAAACCACGATGAGACACCACATCATACTTGTCAGAATGGCTAAAATCAATGACACAAGAAACAACAAATGTTGGTGAGGATGTGGAGAAAGGGGAACCCTTTTGCACTGTTGGTGGGAATGCAAATGGTACAGCCACTCTGGAAAACAGTATGGAGGTTCCTCAAAATGTTAAAAATAGGGGTGCCTGGGTGGCTCAGTCAGTTGGAGGACCGACTTTGGCTCAGGTCATGATCCCATGGTCTGTGAGTTCAAGCCCTACATTGGTCTCTGTGCTGACAGCTCAGAGCCTGGAGCCTACTTTGGATTCTGTGTCTCCCTCTCTCTCTCTCTGCCCCTCTCCCGCTTGTGCACATGCTCTCTCTCTCTCTCTCTCTCAAAAATAAACATTTAAAAAAAATTTTTTTAAGTTAAAAATAGCACTACCCTACTACCCAGCAATTGCACTACTGGGTATTTACCCAAAGGATACAAAAATACAGATTCAAAAGGGTACATGCATCCTAGTGTTTATAGCAGCATTATCAACAATAGGAAAACTATGGAGAGAGTCCAAATGTCCATTGACTGATGAATGGATAAAACTGTGGTACATATATACAATTGAATATTACTCAACCATCAAAAAGAGTGAAGTCTTGTCATTTGCAATGATGTGAACGGAACTAGAGTTTATTATGCTAAGCAAAATAAGTCACAGAAAGTCACAAATACCATATGATTTCACTATTCAGAATTTAAGAAACAAAACAGGTGAACATATGGAAGGGGAAAAAAGAGGGAAACAAACCATAGGAGACTCTTAAAGATAGAGAACAAACTGAGGGTTGATGGAGGGCTGGGGTGGGGGATGGGCTCGATGGGGGATGGGCATTAAGGAAGGCACTTGCTAGGATGAGCACTGGGTGTTGTATGTAAGTGATGAATCACCGAATTCTGTTGAAACCAATATTGCACTATATATTAACTAACTAGAATTTAAATAAAATTTTGAAAGAAAAGAGTCTTCATTTTATAATTTGTAGGTCAAACTTGTAAAATTCAGTAAGAATAGAGAATTTTTGAACAACAAGCAATTCTGCTTAATGGGCCAATTTAAACCTAGCAATGAACAATTAAATTATATAATTTAATATCCAAACACAATTGTATATTCACAAAGCAAGTGGCAACAAATATTAAGGTATCTACATCATATAGACATTTTTATCACCATTATGCTAAAATAAATTAATAACAAAAATGTTTTAAAATGCTCACATACTTGGAAATTGAGCAGAAAACTTCTAAATGGTTAATAGCTCCGAGAGAAAATAAAAACCTAAATTAAAAAGCATTTAGAACTAAACAATAGTGAAAATACTACATAATAGTATTTATAGAATGTAGCTAACATGGCATTTTTAAATAATAGTATTTAATAGTGATTTGGGAAGAGAAAAAATTCTGAAGAGTTTTCAGTGGAGCATGAAACACAAAAAGTTAGAAAATGGACAATGATACTGCTTAGGATTGTGTGATATTGCTGAAGCAACAGATAAACAAAGAAATAGGATAGAATAGAGAGCCCGGAAATAGATCGATACATGTATAAAAACAGAACATGTGCTTAGAAGTCAATGAAGGAAAGGACGGATTACTTTGTCAATGGTAATAAAAGAATTCCTGATAGAACTAGGGCTTCATCTGAAAAATGCAAGATTACAAATTTTAGAAGAAATTTTAGAATAATTTTACAACTTAAAAGTAAGGGAAAATCTCTTAAATGCAAAACAAAAAGCACAAATCATAAAGAAAAGTATTGATACATTTAGTACATTAAAACTAAGAAGTTTGGTTCATTAAAAGACACCATAAATAAAGTGAAATGTGAAACCATGACAGGAAAATTTATAATCTCAACTCTATGACTAACAAAGGACTGGTACCAGAATATATGAAGAATTCCTACAAATCAATAAGAATAAACTAAGCAATTAAGAAACTAGGGGAAATCTGTAAACTGGCAATTCATAGAAAACTAAATCTGAAAGGCAAATAAACACAAAAAGATGCTCAATATCACAGGTCATCAGGGAAACAGAAATTTAAAATGATAAGAAAATACTGCTCTGGTCTAAATATTTGTGTCTCTTCAATGTTTGTATGTTGAAACATAACCCCTGAGGTGATGGTATTTGGAGGTGGGGATTTGGGGAAGAGACTGAGTCCTAAGGGCTGGGATTAGCACCCTTATTAAAGAGCCTCCTCCCCCCATGGAGCTCCCAAGCCCCTTCCACCAGGTGAAAATGCAAGGATTAGACAGCAGCCCAGGAGACCCTCACCTGAGGGCACTGGAGCCCTGATCTCAGACTGTCAGCCTCCAGAACTGTGGGAAATAAATTTCTGTTGTTTGTAAACTGCCCCGTTTGTGGTCTTTTATTATAGCAGCCTGAAAGGGCCCAAACAGGTACCATTTCACACATATCAAAATCTAAAAAGTTTAAAAAGTACACAATACCATACACTGATGAGAATGGAGAGCAATGGGAATGTTCCTACTGAAAGTGGGAATATAATTGGTACAATGACTTTAGAAAGCATTAGGTAGAAGCTATGAAAACTGAATATATGCATATTTTCTACAATCTAGTGTAGTTTCTGGGGGCTGCCATAACAAAGTGCCACAGACTGGCTACCTTCAAACAACAGAAATTCATTCTCTCACAATTCTGGAAGCTAGACGTCAGAAATCGAGATGTTAATCTGGCCATGCTCTCTCTCTCTCTGAAGCCTCTAGGGGAAGATCCTCTTTTGCCCCTCTGGGTTTCTGGTAGCCCTAAGTGCTCCTTGGCTTGTGGCAGCAAACTCTAATGTTGCCACTGTCTTCACATGGACTTCTCCCTGTGTTTCTGTGTCTTCTCATGGCCATCTTCATGTGCTCTTGGATTACGAGCCCAGTCTACTCCAGGATGACCTCACCATAACTAATCATTCCTACAAGCACTCTATTTCTTAATAAGGTCACATTCTGAGTACGGGGAGTTAGGGAGACTTCTTAGGAAGGTATCTGTTAGTTACATATTCTAAAATATACACATGAAAACATGCATGTAAATGTTCACTGCAGCATCTTTCATAATTTTGAAAATAGGAAAATATGAATATCTTCAACAGAAAATGAGTTCATCAGTTATGATATATTCATGCAATGGGATATTACATAGCAGTTAAATAAAATTAAGTAAAACTCACAGGGATCCCTGGGTGGCTCAGTCAGTTAAGCCTCTGACTCTTGGTTTCGGCTCAGATCATGATCTCACAGTTTATGAGACTGAGCCCTGCATTGGGTTCCGCGCTGACAGCATGGAGACTGCTTGGGATTCTCTCTCCCTCTCTCTCTGTGCCTCCCCTGCTCATGCTCTCTTTCTCTCCCTCTCAAAATAAATAAAAGAAGGAAAAAATAAAAAAGATTCATATCAAATGGGAAAACCAAAATCCATGATGATAATCATAAAATAAAAATCGAAAGTTTCCATCTTCAACAGTATAACAGATTACGTATTTCAGTAATGGACAAAACAGAAGAGTTTTCAATACATTGTAGGACTGATGCAAAAATAAGGATTCTATAAAATCCAAAATGAAGTAAAACCAGACCCCCTGGAAAAGGTGTGAGCAACAGAGTTGGCTTGGCCCTAAATGATTTACTTCATGTCTGTCTAGCACGTGCTGCTCAGAACCTAACATCTGTGCCAGTCTAGGAGGTCACACCTTTACTATGAGAGAGAATGGGGAATAAAAGTGACCATGCAGAAAGGAACAGCAAGGACTTTTGGTATCTAAATCTATCCCTGCATACATGAAATATGTTAACTGTGCATTCCAAAAAAAAAAAAATCAAGCAAAAAATTGAAATGAAAGTCCTATGGTGGGAGCATCTGTAGGTGGCAGAAACAAATTTATACACTGAGGTGTCACACTTAACATAGGCCTCAAAGAATCACCACAGGTGAAGTTTTGTTTTGTGTTTTTAAGTTTCTTTAATTTGAGAGAGACAGAGAGAGCATGAGCAGTGGAGGGGCAGAGAGAGAGGGATACAGAGCATCCCAAGCAGGCTCCATGCTGTCAGCATGCAGAGAAGGACATGGGGCTTGAACACATGAAACCACAAGATCATGACCTGAGCCCAAATCAAGAGTCGGATGCTCAGCCGACTGAGTCCCCCAGGGACCCCCACAGGTAAATTCTGGAGAGAGACAAACAGCACAAACTCGACTTTCACCTAAGTATGATTACAAACTAACAGAAACAAATGACAGATGGCAGATAGCAGGTTAACAGACACACGCAAACATCAGACATTGGAATTTAGAGACACAAAAATCTGAATAAGTATGTGTAATATGCCTAAAGAAATAAAAAGAAGCTTGGCAATATCAACAGAATAGAAAATATAGAATACACCTGTAGATATAGAAGACAAAAGTGGACATATTAATGGAAAAATTAATCAACAAATACATGTAGCTGAAGAGAGAAATTTCAAACTGCAAATTGGATCCCAGTAATTACTAAAAATTCAGGCCAGAGAGATGATGAAATTAAAAAATATAAAAGAAAAGTGAAAATAAAGGAAAGATATAGGGCAAATCCAATATAGTTAGAATTCCAGAAGAAGACAAAAGAGGAAAAAAAAGGAAGAAATAATGTAAACATAGATAATTTCTGATAATACTCCAGAATTGTTGAGAGTTGCCAAGTCTCCAGCATAGAAATTCTAATAAATTTGAAAATAGGTAAATATTTTTAGAAGCCCACGTCAAAATACATCAAAGTGAAATGTGAGAACACTGTAGAAAAAGAGGACTCAAAAGCAAGCAGACAAGGAACGGTTTGATGACTTTTCTATAGCAACAGTGGGAGCCAAATGCTGAAAGAAAAGAAATGCCAAGCTATAGTTCTATGTCCAGCAAAGTTGTCTTTCAAGAATGAGAATGAAATAAAACCATTTTCAGACCCAAAAAAGAAGAAAAAGAAAAAGCTTACCACCAAAAATACTCTCATTAACAGAAATTATAAAGGAATAGGGAAATAATCCCAGATGGAAACTCGTTACAAGAAGAAATGGTGTGGTGGGTAGAATAATGCCCCTAAAGATGCCCACATCCTGATCCTGGGATCTGTGAATATATTACCTAACATGGCAAAGGAGAATTACGGTAGCAGATGGAATTCAGGTTGCCATTCAGCTGACCTTAAAATAAGGAGAACGTCCCAGATTATTGGAGTGGACCCAGTGTAATTACAGCGGTCTGTAAATGTGGAACAGAAGAGGAGACTGGAGAGACGGAAGCAAGAGAAAGATTTGGCCCAACATGCTGACTGTGAAGACAGAGGAAGACAGTCAGGAGCCAAGGAATGTGGGCACCTTCTAGAAGCTGGCAAGGGCAAAGAAATGGATTCTCCCTAGAGCTTCCAGAAAGAATGCAGCTCTGCTGACACCTTGATGGGGGTCCCAGTGAGACACATACAACTGAACCATAGAACTGCAAGACAATAACTTTGTGTTGTTAAAGCCACTGAGTTTGCAGCAAATTGTTACAGCAGCAATAGGAAACTAATACAAATAAGGAGCAAAGGTATGGATAAATATGTGTAAACAAATGTTCCCAGTGTAAAATAATAAGAGCATTGTCAATTTTGAAGGAAATGGGATTGAATTTAAATATTGGACAATAATAGCATACATACTGTAGAGAATATATTAGTCAGAGTCCTGACAGGAGATTAGAAACATCACAGTGATTTGAACACAGAAAATTTGGCATAAAGAATTATTAATGGCTACTGGAGTAATATGGAATTAACTAGTGAGAGTGAAAAAGAGTTATAAATAATACAGGAATGGCAGATATAAGAAACAACCTCTGTCTCTTGGGTGGGCTAGATTGCCAAGGAACAGTCCTCCATGTTTCCCCCAGAAGTGAGATCCAGACACCACTGGAAAAGGCAAAGCCTGGCTCACTGGACAGCAGAGAATTCACTGAGGTGCAGTGCTGATAGGACCTGCTAGCATCTGCCCTCTGGGGTGCCACTAAAGGCTGCAGTCAGGTGGGCATAAGCCTCAGAATTTGGGAGGTGCTAGAGGAAGTTGCTGCTGCTTCCTGCAAAACAGGAAGTGGAAAGGCCACTGTCGGTGGGAGTCTAGACACTTCTGTAGGCAGCTTCGGTCAGTGGTTCTAGGACAGCTGTGTGGGACAAAGGGCAGGTAGAAGAGTCACTAGAAACTCTTATAATTTGCTAAGCACACATGCTGAAATACCAGTGTAACCACCAAAACAGTAAACGCAGAAGACATAACTGCCAAACAGCTACACTGATGAAAATAAAATTAGAAGAATAAATAATATTAGCAACAGCAACTCAGTCAATCTAAAGAAATCAAGAAAAGAGTAAGGGAGAATAGAAACAGAAACAGTGGGACAAATAGAAAGCACATACTTAGAGCTTAGACATAAACTCAACTTTTTAAAAACATAAGCTCTTCAGTTACTAATTCTTCAGTGAAAAGACAAGGATTGCCTGATTAGAAAATAAATCCTACTATATATTGATTTCAGGAGATGTAATCAAACATATTGTCTAAAACATAAGGACTCGGTAAGATGAAATTCAAAGATAGCTGAAGCAAATGTTAACCAAAAAAACACAAGTAGTTCTATTAACATCTGCCAAAGTAGGATTTCAGATAAAAAGGTTCACTACATCAATATCAAACATTCAATTCACAAAGAAGAGAAAACAGTTCTAAACTTCTAGTTTCTTTTTTTTTTTAATGTTTATTTATTTTAGAGAGACAGAGAGAGACAGAGCGAGGGTCGGGGAGGGACAGAGAGAGAGGGAGACACAGAATCTGAAGCAGGCTCCAGGCTCTGACTGGTCAGCACAGAGCCCGACGCGGGGCTCGAACTCACCAACTGTGAGATCATGACATGAGCCGAAGTCAGATGCTTAACTGACTGAGCGACCCAAGTGCCCCTAAACTTCTAGTTTCTTAGTAACAGAGCCTCAAAGTACCCCGAGGTAAAATGTTGAAGGAGCTAAGAGAAAACAAGAAATATTTACCATTCACAGTAGGGAACTTAACCAGACTTCTTTTAGTAACTTCTTGTAGGCATTAAGTAGGTAAAAAATGAGTAAATGTATAGAAGATATAAATCACAAATTACTAAGGTGAATAAAAAGGATGTTATAGCACATCACACCCAACAATCAAAGAATATGCATTCCTTTCAAACACACAGGAACCTTGTGCATTAGTCAGGACTGCCAGTCTCCAGTCAATGAAAAGACTGACATATGACTGTTTTCCCTGTATTTAACACAATTAAGTTATAAAACAAAAGCAAAAATACAAGAAGACAAATAGCTTTAAATTTTTATGTTTGGAAGCTGGAAGTCACAACAAAAACACTCATAAATCGAAGAAGAAAACATACCAAAATTATAAGACCGAACAAAAATATTAAATGGCAAACATTTGGGCACAGCCAAAGCAGCACTGAGAGGAAAGTTATATCCTTAGTGGTTATATTTGAAAATAAAATTATTCACATTTAATGAGCCAAGCAAAGAACATTAAAATAGCTTCCAAATCGAGCAAAATAGAAGGAACAATAAAGATAAAATGAGAAAACAATTAAATAGAGAGCACACAACAAAAAGAGGAACAATGAAGCCAGAATCATGCTTTGAAAACTATTATTGAACAAGGCAAAACTCTGAAATAATTAATCCAGAAAAAAAGAGAGAATACATAAGCAATATTAAACATAAGCAATATTAAGAATGAAAAGGAAGACAAAATTACATGTGCTACAGACATTAAAAGGATAAGAGGATATTACAAACAATTTATGCTGATAAATTTTAAAACTGATGAAATAAATTCCTAAAAAGCTGAAAATCATCCTCAAAGTGTCAATATTATGACAGATATTTTTAACAGGCTTGGGAATCATTCTAGTGAGAAGGAAACTAAAGAAAAATAAAAACTGCAACATGTGATTATTTTCTTGGAGACTAGATCAATTTAAAAAATTTTAAGGGGTGCCTGGGTGGCTTAGTCAGTTAAACATACAACTTTGGCTCAGGTCATGATCTCGCGGTCCAGTCGGTGAGTTTGAGCCCCGCATCGGACTCTGTGCTGACAGCTCAGAGCCAGGAGCCTGCTTAGGATTCTGTGTCTCCCTCTCCCTCTGCCCCTCCCCCCCACTCTCAAAAATAAATAAACATTAAAACTTTTTTTAAACCTATAAATGCTATTACGGTAACATTAGGGGAAATGTGAATACTACTGAATATTAGAGAATAGAGTAATATCAATACCAAATTATCTGTGACCTAATAGGAAAACACTACATGGTGAAGGATTCACGGGTGATATAGTATACCTACAGCTAACTCTTAAGTGACACACATACAAAATGTATATGTATATATAGTCATGCATGTTTCTGTGTATCTGCCAGTGATAGAGGAAGAGGGGGAGGAGGAGGGAGTTCATGAAAACAGAACACAAATGTGGCAAAATGCTAACAATCAGTGGATCTAGGTGAAGGGTACATGAATGTTCATTGAGATATTCTTGAAACTTCTAGATAGTTTGAAAATTTTCAAAATAATTTAAATGTAAATGAACAATGTAACCATTACATACAATAGAATTATAATAAAAACACAATTAACAATATTAACTCAAACAATATAGGAAGTCATCCAGTAATTTAAATCTTCTCTCAACAAAAAGCTCGGCTAATGTTTTAATAAACTTTTAAGGAATTGATCATTCCAATCTTACATAAAATTTTCTAAATTATAAAAAAGCAAGTAAATGATTCCAAATTCATTTTGTTAGTATACATAATCTTGATGACCAAATCCAATAAGGACAGTACAGAACAACGAAAATTGCAAGACAAACTCACTTGTAAACTTAGATGCAAATATTCCCCTTCTCCAGAAAAAAAATAATCAAGCTGACCTAACAGAGTATTAAAAATTGGTGCTTATTTCAGAAATGCAAGGTTCATTTATTTTTAGAAAGTAGAGTAATGTAATTTACTACATTAACATATTTAAAGAAATAAGTGGAATGCTAATTTAAAAGATGCAGAAGGTATTTTTAAAATTCAATATATATTCATGATTTTTACAAAGTCTCAGAAAACTGTGAGTATAAAAACTATGGTGGAAACTTCCACATCCTCATCAAATGAACATATGTAATCTGTATACATATCTATATATGTAATATATATCAAACATGATATTTTAATACATGCATTAATCTTATGTTAAACATTATATTTAATTATGAAGCTGCAAGCTTTCCCTTCTGTGACCAACAATAAGGCAAAGATGCTGTCCTCACTTCTTTTGTTCAGTTTTGCGTTGGAGGACTTAACATGATTTTAAAAAATAAAGAAAGAAGAAGAAGGTATAAAGATTGGAGGTAAAAAAGGAAACAAACAATTATTGTTTGCAGATCATATGACTGAATGTGGAAGTAAAAAAATCCATAGAAAAATCATTAGAGTCAATAAGAGCCTTTAGCAAGATTATTGGATACAAAACAAATGCAAAAATCATTTGTCTTTCTGTATATAAGCCACAATAATTAAAAATATTTCTTTAAAAAACATCAAAAAATAACTAGCAGTAATTATAATAAGAGACCTCTATAGAGAATGTTATAAAACATCAAGAGACATTAAATAGACTGAAATAAATGCTTAGGGATACCAAGTTATGAGATTTAAAGTATTTTTCTATATTAAAGATGTCATTTCTCTCTAAAAACTGTCATATCAATTCAATGCAATCCCAGTAAAAATCTGAAAAGGTTATTTATTTGTTTATGTAGTGGGACTTTATAACCTTATCTAAAATATATTTATTAAGTATAAAGGGCCAATAAAAACCAAGACACTCTTGCACAACAAGGTGGTAGATATTAAATGCTTGTTTCAAGAATTAGATGTTAAATCCTTGTTTCAAGAATTATTACAATGCCAGGCTCCTGGATCGTTCAGTCAGTTAAGTGTCCCAGTTAAGCTCAGGTCATGATCTCACAGTTTGTGGGTTTGAGCTCCCACAAACAGTGTCGGGCTCTGTGCTAACAACTCAGCCTGGACCCTGCTTCAGATCCTGTGTCTCCTTCTCTCTCTGAACCTCCCCCACTCAAACTCTCTCTCTCTCTCTCTCTCTCTCTCTCTCTCTCTCTCTCTCAAAAATATATAACAAACATTAAAAATTTTTTGAGAATTATTATAATGCTATAGTAATTAAGATAGAGTGCTAAATGCTCAGAGACAAACAGCCCAGTGTACTAGAATAGAATATAAGGAAACATACCCATGCATATATGGATAAAGAGATATATGGATAAAGAGATATGCCAATGAGGACTTGATACCTTTTCAATAAATTGTGCTGAGACAATGAGATATGCATAAGGAAAGACCAATGGAATTCTATCCCTACCTTACACCAATTCCAAGTGCATAAAAAACCTACATGAAAGGCAAAACTATAAAGTTTTTAGAAGATAATACAGGAGAATATCTTCATGACTTAAGGGTAGAGGAGTTTTAAAAATACATATGTATGTGAAATGCTAATCATAAAATAAAAATTAGTAAATATGATTACATTAGCTTAAACATATGTTTTCATCTAGTATCATAAAAAGGGTGAAAATAGGAGCCACAACTGGAGAAGATGTTTGTGGTACATCTAACCGAACTAAGGTCTAGTATCCCAAATATATGTAGACTCTTCCTAATTTATAATGAGAATTATAACCAGCAGATTGTCCAAAAGAAAAGTTTGCTCTTATCAAACATTAACGACAACCTGAAGTAATGATACTACCTTATCCTACTGATGGGGGTGGAAGGTGCTGCAATTCTTTGACAAACCGTTACAGAGTAAAATTGAAGATACATACCCAGTGACCCAAAAGCACTACTCTATAGATATTTGCCTTGGAGAAACTCTTGCACACGTGGACCAGGAGACATGTACAAGAGCACTTATTGCCACACACCATTTGTGACAGTTGCCAACTGCAAACAGCCCAAATGTCAATCCACATCAACAGGGATAAGCAAATTGTAACATCTTCACTCAATGGAATAAAATAAAGCCATGAAAATGAACAAAGTACGGCTACACACTCAAAAGCAAAACCGTGGATAAATCCCCAAAACACAATGTTGAGCAACAGAAGCCCAACACAACAGACTGGTGAGTTAGGGTATTATGCCATTCGCATAAAATCTCAAACCTTGGCAAAAGGAAATTGTATTTCTTCTGGATAGATTCATATATGGTAAAAGTGTAAAGCAAAGCACAGAAATGATTATGACAAAATCCTGCAGAGCTGCAAGCCCCTGGAGGGTAGGAACCAAGTATCTTCCTTTTTATCTGCAGCATCTAGCACAGACTAGACACACAAGAAGTTTTTATTAATTAGATGTTATAGTATCTACAATATAAATTATTAAAATTTAATTGTTAGACACTTTGTGGCCTAACCTCATCTCCATTCCAGGCCACAGGTTCCAGTAGGACAATCACAAAACATCGTCTACTAGCCATGACTTTTCATGTAGTGTCTGCAGAGAGCTCTTACAGGCAACATTTGTATTTTAGGCAATGGATGAAAGAAAGGGAAGGGAAGGGAAGGGAAGGGAAGGGAAGGGAAGGGAAGGGAAGGGAAGGGAAGGAAGGGAAGGGAAGGGAAGGGAAGGGAAGGGAAGGGAAGGGAAGGAAAAGGAGGGGAGAGGAGGAGGGGGGAGGAGGGGGGAGGGAGGAAGGAAGGAGGGAAAGAAGGGAGGAAGGAAGGAAAGAGGGGAGAAGAGAAGAGAAGAGAAGAGAAGAGAAGAGAAGAGAAGAGGAAGGGAGGGAGGGAGGGAGGGAGGGAGGGAGGGAGGGAGGGAGGGAAAAGAACAGCACAGAACCCCAGAACTTCCCCACAAAGGTCTCATATCATGAAGGGGAGGCAGGAAAAGAGACAATGACACAAGAGGATAGGGCATTAAAGCATTGCTAATGATGAACGATGTTACATCTCTTACAAAAATGAGTTGCTTTTAACAGGACCTTCAGTCTTCTACCAGCACACACCAAAGAAGGTCTGGGTGAAAAAGTCTGGTCAGTGAGGAGGGAAGGGAGGAGAAATTGAAGGTAACCCAAACCTTACCACTTCTACTTACCCCTACTGGTTGCCAGTTACTTCTTCTAGAAGGAAACACTCTGAGCTCACCTGCCCCTCATCCCTGCTCCCACCACTGCTCCTCAGTGGACACAAGAGAGGCTGGGAAACTTGTGCTGGATTTTAATAATGAGAGTGGGGGCCAGGAAACCTGAGAAAGGCAGTGAGGCGCATCGCTCATGGAAGCAGATGGTCATCTGACAAGAGGTTGTATCTTGGAAGGAGGCTGGAGGAGCCTGGAGTCGAGAGATTTGGAAGTGCTGGCCAGAGTGGTAGGCAGAGATGGCCTCTGGTGAAGGAGGTGGTCCAGGAGGCCTCCCAGAGGCCGCGGATGGACTGAGCTGCCAGTTACTGTGTGTTTATTTCCCTAGTGTTATCCAGGCACTTATAGTGGAGTCTCACTTAAATTATTCCTGCCTGTTGCCAGCTGCCGCCCACAGGGAAATAAGCAAAGAGCCGCGAGTCACTGGATTCAGAAGGGCAGTGACACTGCCTGAGGCCGCCGTGGTGATGCAGCCTTGACTTGCCAGGAGTCTCCAAGGAAAAGCTGAACATGGGAAGATGGGAATCAGGGCTGCTGAGCCCAGTCTCATCTCCTCTCCTCACCTCCCTTCCTGAGCATCTCTGCCCACTGCCCATGTGACAAACCCCCCCCCCCCAACATACACTGCCCACATGACAGGCCCCTTCAGCTCCATTAATGGAATCATCAGGTCCTGCTCTGCCCGGGCAACTGACTTCAGGGTAGCGGGAGTGGCAGAAGCGACCAGGGTGGCAGAGGGACTATGTTTCTCACTAGGAGACTGCATTTCCCAAGGAAGCTGGGGGACGTTGGAGTAAGTTGCACAGTGGATAACCACAAAGCGGGACAGATGGGGCTTGTAAAATCTCTTTTCCAAATATATCTCAGAGGGTTTTGGAGACAACTGTCAGTGCCTCCACAGGACACAGGGTGCCTGGTGGAGACACGGGGTGAGAACGGCCTAAAAAGCCAACATTTCTCTGCGGCCTAATTTGTCACTCTTAGGTCGGTAGGGGAGCAAGCATGGTCAATGTTCCAGATTTAGTCTCTGCCTTGTCACTTTCTGAAGGAGACTTATCCCACATCCAGCAGATCTGCCGCTCTGTTTTCACAGCTGTGCGCTGGTTGCTGTTACCAGCTCAAGGGAGAGATACTTCCAGCATAGACAGGACTCCCAGAAGAACAGAGAGGGAGCAGAGTCCCCGAACGAGGTTTTACAGACAACAACAATCAAATAGCTCAGATTTGAAACCTGGGGCCAGGGTCTTTCATAGCAGAGGCTGACTCAAAAGAACAACTTCACTTCCAGACTCCAAGATTCCAGACTCCAGAGGCTAACTGTCCTGGAATCAGGCTCCATGTGTAATCAAGGCTATGAAAAAAGGAGATCATCGTTGCCTGCTGGTTTTAATTACATCATGGGGAACTAATGAGTAACTAGAGCCCAAGACAGGTTCTTAAAATACCAAGGAGAGCAGCCACATGCCATTTGAAGGTAGATTGCTGCCATCACAGCAGAAACAAAGGCATATCAGATGTCGCTCCCCGTCTATAGATCCTAGATCTCCAGTCAGGTTTCCCGTCGAAGAAATAACAGTAAGGCACTAAGATTCCAGCTCCAAATTATTCCTACAAGCACTGCATCACCAACTACATCCCATCCAATTACAAAGTGGGGTTTTAGGAAAATATATGGTCTCATGAGTCTGGTAATATCCAAAGTGGCACATTGTTTTGAGACGTGTCATGGCAGTTCTGCTTAAATCTCTGCATGGGACATTTGCACAGGCAAGATCAAGTCAGTCAGGGGAAGGTGGAAGCCTCTCCTGGCTGTGTTGAGCAGATGCGAGTGGAGTAGAATGGGGTGTATGTTGAGAAAGTCCAGGAGGCAACTTGATTTAATTGATGCCAAGACCCTTCCTTCCAGATCACCTCTACTCTTGGTAGAGTGGACATGGCCCCAGCTGCAGAGAAACCTCCAAATCTCATGCCTATCCAAAGACTAGAGAGGAAAATAAGCCTCCGAGGATGAGAAATGCACTAGAAAGAGTTGCAGAATTTTCCTATTTAATAAAAATAAAATTGGACCACCATTGAGGGAGATGAACACGGACTTCTGAAAAGGGATGAATTTGGTAGTTCTGACCCATGGAATGTGGTCGGACAGCTCTCAAAGAAGAGAGCACATATCCTGAAACACTGGTAACAAAAAAAGATAAGGCAGTTATGGACAAGCTGTGCTCTTGTGGATTGGACAGAGATGTCCAAATTAAACTGGTTAGATGTTGGCCATGCGTGAGGAAGTGTCTGATTTGGCCATTTCCACACAAGCCCTTGGTGGTAGGCAGTCTGGAATCCACTCTGTGCCTCTGTCCTCAGACTGTGATGTGCTTTGCAGGCCATTGATGCCTCCTAGCCTGGTCTGACAGAATAGTCTTCACAGAGCTCCAGGTTCTCCGCCCTCCCAACTGTGGAGCCCAGCCTGGCCTCATGACTAGAGCTTTCTCTGTGCCATTTGGCAGCTTAGAAACAAGTGGAAGTATACACGTCGGCAGTGTGGGCAGCTGGCCTCTTCCTCTTCCTAACAAAGAGGTTATGGCAAACGCAGGTCACTCCAAATGAAGCTAAAGATGATATGTAAATCTTTCCTCTTGTTGGAAGGTTGTTGCTTTTCAAAAGAAATTTAAAATGAATGATTCTGCATTACAAATGTGTTACAGAAAGTAGTAAGATGACCATGGATTGGATATCAAATAAATAATTATATCTCAAATATTGGAGAGCCTCAGACGTATATACACAAAACCCCCCAATTTTGAGCTCTCAAAAAAACTAATCCCTTTAGCCTTAAAATACTCACCATGCACACATGCACACACACAAACTTTTTTCCCCCAGGATATGCAAACCTTATAAAAAAAAAAACCTGAGATTTGATTCGCTGATGTGGAAATAAACATGACTCAATCCTGCTTCTTAACAGAGTCCCACATGTGAAAATGACTTCAGTAGGAACAATAAAGGTATTATGATGATTTTCCTTGGAGGTTAATCTTCTGGGTCTCATGGGGAGTTTACCCCTACCTAGATGCTGGGAGGCTGAGCCAGTGGACATCTTACACAAAACCCCCTTCTGGGAATGGCTGGAACATCCCTCAGCAGGCCAGGCAGCAAATCACAGGTCTCTGCTTGCAGGATAGTTTTCAATTGAATTCAGCAAGTATTTATCGAGCTCCTTGCTGTGCCCAAAGCCTGAGCTAGACTAAGCAGTACACAGGATAAAAGATAGAAATGGGATGGACTGATAGCTCTAGCCAGAGAGGAAGATGAACTAGGCTGCGGGTAGATCCCAACCCTGGCCTCAGCTGGGTTGGGATTTGGGAACATGTCAGCCTTTAGAGTGCGTTTCCAGCCTATTCACCCAGAGTCTGCCTGTGTCTAGTTACATCAGAAGCCCTTCAAAGGAGACAACATGGAGGGAGAGGGCAATTCAAAAACCCCATCCAGAGGCAGAGGGAGGAGAAGAGGTGAGTCATGACTGGACATGAACTGAGGAGTAAGGCTGGTGGCCCAGAAGGAAGGGGGGTGGGGAGCCACAAATGCCATCAGTTATGTGATATTGAAGGCCAGGCAGGCGAGCCCCTGAGCCTGTCCTCTCACCCATGTTTTATTTCCAGAGGGCAGTTTCTCTGCAGTGATAATGGCCTTGGAATCCCAGCCTTCCTCATTGTGGTAGGGAAGGACTTCATTTCTGACAAAGAATGCAAGCTCCAGAGCAGATATGGTTGGGCTACATTCTGGCCCTGAGGGGTGCCTGGGTGGCTCTGTCAGTTAAGTGTCTGACTTCAGCTCAGGTCATGATCTCACAGTTCTTGAGTTCGAGCCCTGTTTTGGGCTGTATGCTGCCAGCTCAGAGCCTGGAGCCTGATTCGGATTCTGTGTCTCCCTCTCTCTTGCCCCTCCCCCACTTGTGCTTGGTCTCTCTCTGCCTCTCAAAAATAAACGTAATTAAAAACATTTTTAAATTCTGGCTCTGACACTTAAACTTCTAAACCTCCATTTCCTCACCTATAAAGGGGGTAATAGTAATAATACCTCCCTGACAGGGATGACATGGGGCTGATGAGATCATCTCAGCACAAGGACAGGCAGACAAGAAGCTTTCAGTACACATTGCCTGTCATTTCATTCATTTCTCCAACGAATATATATTAAGTGCTTAGTAAAACTGTGTCGAGCCTGTGCTCTGGGCCTCACAGGAATAAACCCAACAGAATTACCATCCTGCAGGGACGTACAAAGCAATGAGTGAAGAGAAAGCAGTTATAGCACAGGTGGCAGATGCTATGAGAAAGGGAGCCAGGAGGCTGTTGGATCATGAAGGAAGGTCCCCTGACCCAGCCTGGGGATAGGCAAGGCTTCTCAGAGAGTTTGATTCCTGATCTGCCTTAAAAGGGGAACAGCAACAACTTGGTATAGAGAGATATGGAGAATCAGAAGGGCATCTCAGAAAGGGGACCCAGCATGAGCAAAAGTAGGAAGATTGTAAGCAAGCAAGGCAGTGTTTAGAAACAAAAGACAATTCGCCCAGAGCTACAGGAACATTCTGCACAGAGCAGGGGGTATAATAGCTGGGCAGGAGCTGGAGCTTTACAGGAGACGCTGAACAGCTTGGATGGTCTCCTGAGGAGGAAGTGGAGAGTCAGGAGAAGAGTCCCTCTGGTATTACTGACTAGCTCCCAAAAGAGAGAGCGAGCCTAGGAAGGCCAAATAACTAGGAATCCTTGGCAGTAATCCAGGCCAGGGATAACGGGAGCTAGACTGAGGGCAGCGGAGTCTAGAAATGTTCAGGAAGTAAAATTGGCAGAACTCAGAGGTTGGTTGGATGTAAACCATGGAGGGAGAAATCCAGGCCAGGCTTCTAACTTGGGAAGCTGAGTGATGGCCATGCCAGTGTCCAAAACAGAGCAAGCGGGAGAAGGGCAGATTGGGACAAGAGGGTAAGGAGCTTGGGTCTGAGGCAAGGTAGACTGGGCTGGTTCAAAGAACCAGCGGTGGGGCAGACAGGAAGAAGCACTGTGACCAAGGTGACAGGACAGGACCACATACACGACACTACTTCCTTCTTTCATCTTCCAGCGTTCTCCACTGCCTTCACAATTCAAGCAAATCTCTTCATTGTGGCGGCTTGATAACTTTCTGTTCATATAGTATCTACATGGTTTTCAAACAACTAAATAGGAAAAGGAAAAAGTGTAACCAACTACCTGGATACTTTAGAACAGGTAGATATGGTCTCATAATCTTACAGTATCTTCAGCCTACCATTCTATCAGGCAGTACCTTGGCCCCAAATACTGCCAAGTACTAGCTTGTCCTAGAATTTTAGAAACTGGAGGACTCTTAACACCAGAGAATTCCCTATTTCCTACAAGGTCTTCATGTTTGGCTCCCTAATGTCACTTCTCAACCCTCCTCCCTTTCCATACCTACCGCCTTTCCTCAGAGAAATGCATATTAATGCAGGTCTCTGATGCTATCTTTTCTTATATCAGACTTCTTCTATACATGCTTTGCCTCTTTTCCTCTATCTTTAATGCCCTTTTATCACCCCCTCTCTTTTATTTTTGCCAGACTAATTACACAGAGACCCAGCATGGAGTAGGCATCCAGAATAGATAAGTTAATTTCTCTGAGAGCCCATGACTAAGTTTGTTTCTCCATCATGAGCTTCATCTAGATGCCAGACAACTGCTCAACCCTAGCCTCCTCCAAAGAGTCAGCGAGGCCTGTGGTAGCATCAGTTTCTAAGCATGAAAACTCGTTAACACACCAAGGGGGAAGCCACTGTAGGAAAGATCATTTGCTATCGTGTGGCAGGAACACAATTATAAACTGGAGCAAGTGGCCTTTGGGGAGCGGCACCATTTAATTGTTCTATCTGGCCTTCTCCATTATTCTATGAAGCTGAGGTAGAAAATGAATATGAAACAGTATGTCATTCCCCAAAGTAAATAGTTTAATAACTTTATTTTTCAACAATGTCCACATGGTTTCTAAACAACTGGATGGAAAAGTAGAAAGTAAGTCCATCGCTCATCCATTTTAGACCAGGTAGGGATGGTCTCAGAATTCCCCAGCATCCTCAGCCCTTTTATTCTGGTGGGTGACACCCTGGCCCCATCACCAGGCCCAACTCACCATGGAGTCCTTACTGGCATTTTAGGACTAGAAAAGAACCCCAGAGACCATATAATCACACAGCCTCATTACAAATATCGAAAGAATGAATTCCCAGGCACACGTATCAGTCTTTGTGTAGTACACTCAATTAACTCACCAAACTCCATACCCGAAAAACAAATAATCCAGGGAAGAAATGGGCAGAAAACATGAATAGACACTTCTCTAAAGAAGACATCCAGATGGCCAACAGACACATGAAAAGATGCTCAACATCATTTCTCATCAGGGAAATACAAATCAAAACCACACTGAGATATCACCTCACGCCAGTCAGAGTGGCTAAAATGAACAAATCAGGAGACCATAGATGCTGGCGAGGAAGTGGAGAAATGGGAACCCTCTTGCACTGTTGGTGGGAATGCAAACTGGTGCAGCCACTCTGGAAAACAGTGTGGAGGTTCCTCAAAAAATTAAAACTAGACCTACCCTATGACCCAGCAATAGCACTGCTAGGAATTTACCCAAGGGATACAGGAGTGCTGATGCATAAGAGCACTTGTACCCCAATGTTTATAGCAGCAATTTCAACAATAGCCAAATTATGGAAAAAGCTTAAATGTCTATCAACTGATGAATGGATAAGAAAATTGTCATTTATATACACAATGGAATACTACCTGGCAATGAGAAAGAATGAAATATGGCCTTTTGTAGCAACATGGATGGAACCGGAGAGTGTTATGCTAAGTGAAGTAAGTCATACAGAGAAAGGCAGATACCATATGTTTTCACTCCTATGTGGATCCTGAGAAACTTAAGACCATGGGGGAGGGGAAGGGGGGAAAAAAGTTACAGAGAGGGAAGGAGGTAAACCATAAGAGACTTAAAAACTGAGAATAAACTGAGGGTTGTGGGGGGTGAGCAGGAGGGGAAAGTGGGTATGGGGATTGAGGAGGACACCTGTTGGGATGTGCACTGGGTGTTGTATGGAAACCAATTTGACAATAAATTTCATATTAAAATAAATAAATAAAATAAAATATCACAAAACTGGAAAATCTTCTAATAAGGTCAAAGGACTAAAAATGTGCATCCTTTCAGGAGTTTTGAGCATGAGGTCTCTCCCTCTAGGAGTTCAAGTTCTGGTGAGGAAACAGATAATTTAAATGGTAATAAACAGATAACTAAATGGGAAATCATAAGCAAAGTACTGGAATCTGTGTAAGCACTGGTGGGAGGGGGCAGTTAACCCAGAGCAGGGAAAGCAAGGCCAGCCTCTTATAAATGGAAATATCTGGACTGAGGTCTCAGACATGAGTTAGCCAGGTAAAGTGAGGGGTGGAAGTATGGTGTAGACAAAAGAAACTATATGTATAAAAGCCTTGAGGTGAGAACTCAGGGCAAATTTGGGGGATGGCAAGGGGTTCTGAAAAACTGAACCCTGAATTTGGAGATCAAATGGGGAACAATGGGAGGGGAAGCTGGACAAGGAGGCCAAGGCCAAATTCTGACAAGCCTTGTGTTGTAACAGTAATGCATAGTAAGGCTGAGCAATTTAGATCTTCTCCTGAGGTCAAAGGGGAGACATTGAAGAGGAGTGACATGGGAAAATATGAATTTTAAAGTTTATTGATTTATTTTGAGAAAGACAGAGAGACTGAGTGGGGGAGGAGCAGAGAGAGAGAGACAGAGAGAGGATCCCAAGCAGACTCTGTGCTGTCAGCAGTGAAGCCCGATGCAGGGCTCAAACTCATGAACCATGAGATCATGACCTGAGCTGAAACCAAGAGCTGGATGCTTACCTGACTGAGAAACCCAGGTGCCCCAAGATATGCATTTTAAAGTGATCACTTCACTCTGGTTGTTGGATGAGGGAAGGTCTGGATAACCAATAGGGAGCCACAGCCAGACAAGATGCAAAATGCAGAATGGGCAATAAGAATGGAAAACAGGGGAGGGGGGAGAAAAATTGTAAAGGTATACTTGAGAGTTCTTGATTATCAATTGATGTGGGAGGTTAGGGAGAAGTAAAGAATCAAGGGTGATAGCAAGTTCTGACTCAGGTGACTGAGTGATGGCTGTCACTGAATGAAGAACACTCAAGAGAAGGCACCAGTGTGGAGCAGGGAACATAAGAAAAACTGTCTTGCTTATTACTTATTGTTACTTATTTATTACTATATGCCAGCATTAAGATCAATGCTTTTCATGTTATTACATCATTTAATCCTCACTACAATGTTATGTTAGGTAATATTATTATGCCTAATTTACAAATAAGATACTGAGGCACAGAGACATTAAGCACTTTTTCCCACTACGTCTTAACTCCTGAGTGGCTGAGCCAAGATTCAGACATAAGATTGGCTAGAAATTAACAATATTGCTAAGCGTGGAATGCTAATTAGACACAAGAATGGAGCTATTGAAGAGGTAGCCAGAATCTAGATTTCAGGACAAAAAGTCCACCTGGTGTCTTGGAGGTCAAGTGAAGAGAGGATTTCAAGAAAGGAGTGATTGACAATGCAGATGTTGCTGACAGAGGAACCCAAAGACTGAGACTATATTATTGGATTCAGTAACATGTAGGTGATTGAGGTTGACACGAGTGGAGTCAGTAAAGTGGTGAGGACAACAGCTATTTGGAGTGGGCTCAGAAAAGTGGGAGGTGAGGTGTGGAGACTGTGAGTGTATACAGTACAGTGGAGCTTTGCTTTACAACAGGGAGCAGAGGACTAGGGCAGTAGAGAGGAATACGGGGTCAGGGAAGGCTTTGCTGTTAAGACTGCAGCAGGCTTGTATACCCATGGGAATGAGTCAGTAGAGGAGGGCATTTTCATATTACAAAAAAGAAAGGAAGGAAACCCCTAGGAGAAAATTCTGCCTGTAGGCAGAACGGTTGGCTTCCAACAGAAGCAGGAGGAGTGAGGTCATTTTCACAGAGAGAAAGGCAGAGCCCTTGGACACGTAAGGTTAATGGGCATTCTGGTAGAAGAGCAAAGCAGTTCTCTTCTTCTCTTTTCTTGGTGAAAACAAGTGCATGATTACAAACTGGGAGTAAGGAGATGCTGGAAGCTTGAGAAAAGAGGGAACATGGCAAATATTGTCTAAATCTGGGGACCCACTCGGGATCTTCAGTGATAAATTTGAAGTGAGACCTGATGTGTCTCTCTAGCCATGTCTGTCTGTTTAGTTGCGTGTGTAGAATGGATGGAAAGCTGGCTTCGACCAACAGGATTTGGGTTTCCTCCAGGGAAGTACAATGAAAGGAAAGAAAAGCAAGGGTGTGTTCAAGAGTAAATAGTAATAAAACATATGTTTGAAAATAAGCAAAGTAGGGCTGATGAGTAGGGAAAATGTGGCAGGACGCAATGTTAGAATCCCAGGGACTCCAAGAATTGGTGGACTGAAGGCAGCACAGGAAACTGATTGGAAAGCTGGCAGTGGTCAGTTTGCTATGCTCTGAGTTACGACTTTGAGTGCACAGTGATTACTAATGAGAAAGTCTTTGGTGTGCCCGTGGGAAGGGTGACTGAGGTGGAATGGATGAAAATAGCACTGGAGGTGAGGCAGTTAAGCAACTAAGAGGTCGAAAAGCTGGGTGCCTCCTTCCATGAATGTCCAAGCCACCAAAAATGATGGTAGTAATGGTGGAGGAGATAAATACAGTGAGCCAGGGACAAAAATCTTCGATGACTGAAACCTGAAAACAACTAAGAGGATAGTATATAATTGCAACAAACAAGATAGATGGCATATAATCTGAGGATATGCAAGTCAAACAGGGTGGTGGCCTGTCCAGGAAGAAGGAAAAACTGATCATCAGGAAATGGAATAAGGACAAAGAGGACATCAGGCTTGAGTCTTGGTTCTGAAGGGCAAAAAACGGCCTTCACTTGAGAAGGCTGCTTAGGAATCCGTGTCTTTGGAGGAAAATCGGGTGTCAACAAGAGCAAGAAGGTGGAGGGATCATTCAGAGAAGAGGTCTCTGCTTTTGAGGGAGCACAAGGGAGATCTAAAGGAGGGAAGTCAGTGGGGAGCCTCGGCCGCACAGAGCTCACAGAGATGAAGAAAGAGATCCAGTGACTGAGGTACACAGTGATGGAGGGTCTGATGAGGTAAATCCTGATCACCCCTTAGGACTGCTGTGTCACAATTTCTCTTTGGGTTGTCCCTCAGGTGACCACAGGGCAGCTGAGACACTGATGTCCAGTGGGTGGTGGGAGCTTCAGGTCTGAGACAGAAAAGAGAGACCACTCTGGGGACACAGACTTGGGAGCTGGAAGCTTGTAGATGGAATGTGTGAGACCACCCAAGGACGGGGACACTGTGGGATGAGCAGAAGACCTACCACAGAATTCCCAGCAACACCAACATTAAGAGGCAGCAGAAATTAGAAAAGTCACTCAGGAGACAGGAAAAGATGGAGAAAACCAACAGTCTTGGGGCCATGGAGGCTGAGGGAAGATGCCCTTGGCAAATGCTGCAGAGAGGTCCTCCAAGGTAAGGAACACTTTCCATTGGATTTAGCAATATTCACTGGTGCCCACAGGGAGAGTCACCGTAGTGGCCCCATGGAAGAAGCTGGGCTGCCATGTGGTGAAGTGTGAGTGGGAAGAGGTGGAGAAACTCCTCCCCGCACAGTGCAACGTCCTAGCTGCAGCACCTTGACCAAACTTCTTGACCTCTTTGAACCTCCATTTTTTTAAAACCTAGAAATAAGGGTATTAACACCAATCTTACGGGGTTGTTGTGATTAAGTGAAATTAGGTAAAGCAATATGTTTGACAAATAGTAGGTGTGGAATAAAGGGTAGCTGTGGTAAACAGGACACATATTATTGCTGCTGCTTGGCCATAAAGGATTTGAAATATAAGACTGGAGCAAGCATGGGATGTGGGGTTAATGGAATTATGTTTCGTTTTGTTTTTTTTTTTTTTTTTAACATGGAATAGATTCACTGGAGCATGTTCAGAGATGGAAAATATAGCTGTAGAAAGTGAAGAAAACTGTCCCCTGTTGAAATGAACCTGCGACCTTGGTTGTATCAGCTCTGGTTATAAGGAAACAGAGCTGACTTGAAAATCCTCAAATGTATTTGGAAAAGCCACTAGGGTTCCCAGAAAGCATAGCTGTTCAGAAACCTCAGGAAATGCCATCCGCAGTTTCAATAGGCCTTATCACTCCAGCTATAATATGCTTTCTGGAATGAAATGTTGTTGATTATACAGCCAGGCTATGATTTTCTGATTTGTGCAACAATATCTCTCTGGAAGGAAGATAGATTGTCATGCATTGAATTCCTAATCTAATGCCTAATTTTGTCCAAGGTACTGTAAATCTTGATGTGTTACCTGAAGGGAAACCTTCGATTTCCAAAAAATGAGTATTATAGAGTTTTCTATGACCCAAAGAGACTTGTGCTGCAGGCAGCAACTGCATGGCATGGATTTTTGCCAGCCGCATTAAGATGCTGAATATAGAAAACAGCAGATTCTGATCCTGACCAACTGTCACCCTGTGTCCGGCGGCCCCTCACCTTCAGCAAACTCAATTTCTGAAAGTCTGAATTAGCACCAGAAATAAATGAGAAGACAATGCTGCTCTTTATGCTGCATTTTAGCAGCAAAATGCTGGACTTTGGCAAATAAAGTCCAGAAAGTTTAAGTGTGCGTGTACATGTCACTGGGCAATTTTGGTCTACCTAAGGGGTCTGCAGGAGAACCACCTAAACTTCAGTCACCTCTCCAGGCCTGGTAGGAGAGAGACAGTGGGGTCAGAAGACCACAAAGGCAGCTTTTAAAATGAGTTGCCAGGAAACAAACTTGCCCATAATTTTCTAACTTAATTCAGTTGGCTTCTTCCAGGAAGTCCTCCCTGGTATCCTTAGGTGTAGTGTCTCATCTCTGTGTTCCCACAGTTTCAAGTGCTTAAACTCTTAAAGTTCTTTTTTATTGAAGACTCCAGAATTCCTGTACAGGAATGGGTTAATGGGCTTCAATCTGGTGTGTAAAGGCCCCTGGAAGCTGTAGTTTTCTATCCTTTTACGAAGGATTGTGGAAATATCAATTGTCCACATCAACAATCGTTGGGAAGGGGCCCCTGGAAGATTAAGGAAAACCTTAGTAAATCGACACAGTGTCTGCATATGGTAAGGACTCCAGAAGAGTTCATGGGGATTATTTCATTGATGGAATGTGATATTCGTAGTCTGGATCACTGCTTGCCCTTCAGTGCTTTGACCTCACTGCCCTGGGTGTGTATTCTCCTCCCTACTGTGGTCCTCTGCCCGCTGCTTTGAGAAGTTCTAGAGGAAGAGGGAGCTGGTTGAATTGTTAGCAATCAAAAAACGCATCATGAAGAGATGGGAGATAAAGATGAGGGGTCATTGTAAGTAGTAAAACAAGACTGAGCAAGATGGCAAGAGGAGGGCTACGGTGAGAGCCATGGTACCTGGAGGATGAGGCAAGAGAGAGAATGGAAAGGAACCCAAGACCATATGCTGGGGGTGGGGGGGTGTCTTGAATTCAGCTCCAGGACTTTGAATGTAGTTTAGTAGTCACTAGAAGCCACTGAAGTTTCTGGATCATGGGATTCTGACAAAATTGTTACTTATAAGGCATGGTTTCCCAAGTTTGCATTAAAACGATAATTTTCTTAAGTATCCATTGTGTCAATACTAAGCATGTTTTAATAATTTTTTTCATGTCTATTTATTTTGAGAGACAGAGAATGCACACACGTGTGTGAGTGGGGGAGGGAGGGAGTGAGGGAGGGAGGGAGGGAGGGAGAGAGAGAGAGAGAGAGAGAGAGAGAGAGAGAGAGAATCCCAAGCAGGTTCTGCACTGTCATCACAGAGCCTGATGCAGGGCTCAACCTCACAAACTGAGATCATAATCTGAGCTGAAAGTAAGAGTCAGACGCTTACCTGACTGAGCCGGGCACCCCAATACTAAACATTTTTAATACTAACCACTGTTTCTTGAAAAATGTTATTTATGTATGTGCTTCTCTGTAAGAGACAAAATAAGGTTGCCTGTATATATTTTCTACTATGAAAAGTCCATTTATTTGGCAAATTTGTAACTGAATCCCTACTACCTGTATCACACTGGACTAGGCACCCTGAGGATACAAGGATGTATGGAATCAGGTTCCTGCCCTCTGGGACCTTAACACGCAGAGGAAAGATGAGGTAACTATAAAACACTATGTGAAAACCCAAGTGAGTCAGAGGTGTGTGGTCATCAGTAGCAGAAGCCTGTTCAAATTAGTTTAGAAGTGGTTACAGATGTAAGCCATGACAGTGTTTGTGGTCAGGATTCGGATGTGATGGGGGCCCAGGAAAAGGCCGAGCAGCTGGGCCTCCCTGAGGGCTGGCTCAAGAGACCAGAAGCAGCTCCCCCTTGCCTTTCCTTCCACCTCATTTTTCCCTCTGGGTGAACACTCCCTGCAGCACAGGCCACATGTGGCTGTCCCACATGCTTAGCTCCAGCTACACCCAGAACACTGTCCGAAATCAATGACTTTCAGGCCCTAAGTAGGAGTCCCATCTTGGGTCAGCTGTCCAGTCTGGTCCAATCAGCGGTGGGGCAGATATGTAGAGATGGGTCACATGGTATAACCAGCTCCCGACCCCACCCCTGTGGCAATGGGGCATCACTCTGTCCAAATAGGAGGAAGTTGTGACGTAGACAGACACATACATACGTAGGAGACAAAACATACCCCCTTGCCAGTGTGATTCCAAGAACTTAGAAGGTAAGTGGTTTAGGGGTTAAGAGGAGGTAAGATCCCTAACAGCTGAGGAGTGTGTGGAACCTTGCAGCCATCAAGGATCAAGGACTTCCAGACACATGGGAGGACATTGTAAGTAGTAAACACAGACACACACACACACACACACACACACACACACACACAGACATGCACTTGCATGCACACATACAAAGTAAAAAGACCAGTAAAGGTAAATATAGATAAGGGCTGCAAAGGAAGCCATTGAAATTTCAGCTATAAAAGAAAGGTACTTCAGATGGCCTTGCACTAAGTTGTCTCTCCATTCTCCCTGAGGAGGTGACACTTAAAGGAGAACTAAATGATAAAAAGTTAGCCATAGGAAGTACCATTCCAGGCAGAGTTCAGCATGTGCAAAGGCCCTGAGGTTAATGTGAATTTATGTGTTGAGGTGGAGCCCAGTGACTGAGGGAGGGCCACCTGAGGTAAGAACAGAGAGGGGCAGGAGCAGGTCATGTTGGCCTAGCAAGCCACGGTAGGAGCTGGGTTTTGTGCAAAGTGAGATGGGAAGCTATTGAAGGGTTGTAAGCAGGGGCATATTATCAGAAAATTTAAATGTTAAAAGGCAACTCCTGGCAGCTGTGTGAAGAATGGGAGGCAAAAATGAAAGGAGGAAGCCCAGTTTAGAGGCTCCTATGGTAATCGAGGTAAGAGACGATGATGGCTAGATCCTCACCTCCAGGAGATGGACAAATGAGGGTGGATCAGACACAACTAATGGGACAAAGTGCTGGTTGGCAGCAGGGGCTGAGGGAAAGGGGAGAATCAAAGGTGGCTCCTAGGTGTCTGGTTCTGGAGGGAACAATCAAGAGTTCTGATCTGGAAGGGTTGGGTGTTTCATGTCTTTGAACCTTCTAGTACAGTCATGTTTGTGCAAAACTGCAGTGTGGAGGGGACCTGCGGGCTGAACTGTGCATTGAATGTTAGGGAGAAGCCCCTCGGGTGAGCTTAAGTAAAGTGGGGTTTGTTATAAGGACTCAGAGGAATGTCACCAAACCTGAGGGCACAGGTAAGCCTGGCAAGCCTTGTGCACTCCGGGAGCCAAAGCAGCCTTCCCATCTTTGTACACGGGACGAAGTCCTACAGCCCCCACTGAGTCTGCGACTCCAATGTGTCCGTCTCTCTTTCTCCGCGTCTGCTGTGTCTGTCTCTGCATTTTTCTCCATGTCTATTAGTATTTGGGTTTTTGTGTCTCTTTCTCATTCTGAACGTGTGGCTACGTGTGTGGGCGTGTGCCTCTCCCTGTGTCTCGCACTCCATGATCATTTCTCTGCTTTTTCTCTCTTCATGCATTAGGAGTGTCTGTGCTTTTATCTGTCTCTGTCCATCTGTCTGTCTGTCTCTTTCTCTGGCTGCACTGTCTCTTGCACTGTTTCCTTTAACATGCTTGTTTCTTTCTCTCCCTGCAAATGATGAAATGCGGCTGCTCCTATCCGACTTTGACCACACCTTCCAACTCACCTGCCTAGCAGAGACCGACCACCAATTCAAAATTCCAATTTCAAATTCCTGGGGGAGAGGATCTGATTGGCCCAGCTTGGGTCAGGCACTAATTTCTAGTTCAATTCAGCTGTGGCCAGGAAGGCATGAAGCAGGGGCAGGGAAATGTCAGGTGCCATAAAAATGATTGTACGCTACTCATCAACAGAGCACTAAGGTCCTGGCCAGTGGCAAAGAAAAGAAGATAAGAGACTTTGAAAAACAGATGCTCACTAGTAGGAAATATTATAAACATCTAACTAGAAACACCAGCAGAATCAAACAGTATAAGAGAGCTTGCCAAAATTGCTCGATTTAAGGGCAACCTCGGAAAATCACTATCATTTCTTTACACCAGTAATAACCAATTAGCAGATATAATTTTTAAAAAGATATAATTCACAGGAGAAACAAAACCTGTAGAATATGTAAGAATAACTAAAACCTAGAGGAAGTAAAATTTTAAATTCTAATAAATACAAATACATGCATATATGACTTGAGTAAATGAATAAATTCCAAGGTCATGAATGGGACAACTTAATATTACAAGAATATCAATTTTTCCCCTCAGCCTATAAATTCAAGACAATTACAATCAATTTTCCAGGTAGGGTTTAAAAAAAAAACTTTATACTTTCCATGGAAATAAAAAACTTGAAAGAATTTACTCTGAGGAGCTCTGGGCATTCACAAGCAGTGTGTGCCATGTGCTGAGGACAGGGTGGAAAAGCTAAAACCTGTTGAAGTACCCTGGGCCTCAGCAGGTGCACCATGGCAGCCCTCTGAAAACTGGAGCAGGGCAGGAGGACAGAAAAAGGTCTCCTCTGACACAAAGACAGGGAGAGGATGGAGACCAATGCTAACTCCCCATAGCAGAGAGTTCCCTCGGGACACAAAACTGGCAATTGAGCTGTAAAGTACAGGGATATTCAGGGCCCTAGGTCCCTAGGTCCCCATTCCTCCTAAAGGGGAAGTCCTGATCCAACCCTTTGAAACCAGTGGTAACTGAATCAAATTACAGGTACAAGGAAACCCTGGACTCAGTTCGATTAGAGGTGAGATTTGTTCAGCATTTCCCACCCACTAGTGGCCTGGCAGAAGGTCCATGCCTGCCCTGGGAGATAGACAGATTTACCCCAGACTCTCTTGCTCTTTTTCATACCACATCTGCAATAAAATTATTTTTTAAAGAATCTATATGTAAAAGAATATGGGCTAACTCCATTTATGTGAGGTTCTAAAACAATCACGGCAGGGGATGGAATTGGCACAGGGCACAAGAAAAATTTCTGGTGTGGTAAACTATTCTATATCTTAAGGGTGCCTCAGCTTAATTCTGGACTTTTATTCTTTGTGTATATTTGTGAGATATAATTTTACACATAACAAACATGGAAAGATCATAAGTATTCAGCTAAATAAATTTTGAAAATTACATGTAACTTTTGATTTATGCCTCAATAATTTCTATGGAAGGATAAAAAAAAACTATAGTTAATTAGGACAACCTTAAAAAAAGAAGAGAAACTTGCTTTCTCCGATAATATAGTATACTATGAAGCCCTGGTAATAAAAACAGTCTGGTATTGTTCTACAAGCAGATAACAGCCAATAGAACAGAATAGAGAGCCAAGGAAGTCCTATTATCACACCTCTTACATGGTAAAATAACACCATAAATCAAAGAAAATACTGGTTAGTAACAGTGTTGAGAAATTGGGACACAAGAAAAGCAAAGTTGGATTCCTACCTAATATCACTTTATTCCAAATAGTTAAAAGATCTAAATGTGTAAGACTAACATCTAAAATGAATAAGATGTAGACTATTGTTTTGACATAGAAGGAAGAAAGCAATTCCTAAACAATACCTCAAAAGCACAAACCACATGGCAAAAGTCAGATGGATTTGATCAGATCAAAATTATGTATTTTCCAACTCAGTGAAAGAGATTGTGGCGTTAATAGATGGCAGAATGAAAGGACATACTTGTGGCATTTAATATCAACAGAGAATTCATTATTTAGAATATGCAAGAAACTCCTGTAAATTTAAGGGAATATAGAGAGCAACCCCAAATTAAAAATGTTCAAAGGATATGATTTAGCAATTTACAGAAAGAAAAATTCAAAAGGCTAATAAGCATGTAAAGAGATGTTCAAACTCATTAGTAATCAGGGAAATTCTAATTAACAAAGTGTCATCTCTTTATACTTATTAGACTGGCAAAATTGGAAAACTGGATAATGCCAAGTGCTGGAGGGGTTGTGGGGTATGCAAATTTCCATGTATAGCTGCTGGGAGTGGCGTAGCCATTCTGGAAAGGTTCGGTGAGTACTTAGTCGAATTAGATATGCAAATACCTGTGACCCAGCCACCCTGTTCCTTGGGTCTATATCCCAAGAAATTCTCACAGAGTCCAAGAGACCCAAGTATGAGGCTGCTGAATTATTCTAGGGTGCAAGGGGGTGGAAGCGTGGCTAGGTAAGTTGTGGTGGACGTGCACATCATGGCATAGGTACCAGTCAGCAGTGAGGAGCAATGAACCAAATAGGTACATGGCAGCAATGATGGATCCGGAAAACACAGAGTTCGGCAAAACAAGAGAGAACGTGAAATATATGATACGACACTATGTAGGTTCATTTAAAACACATGTACACAGAACACCTCTAGGCCTTTGCAAGAGGACACACATTGAACACTCGGATGATTGGCTGGGGTAAAAGGAGAGTGGGAGAAAGGAATGGAGAAGAAGTAAATAAAACAAGGGGTGGGGAGGACCTTGCACGCACCATGATGGTTATGGGCCACGCACGCTGGTGACCAGTATGAACTCAACCCTCTGCACCCGAGGCTTAACACTGTTACAAGGGTTCCTTCTCAGGGGGAGAAGGACAATATCCAGGAGGGGGATGGGGGGCTGTCAAGTCACTAGGTCCCTGAGGGTCTGCAGTGCACCAAGTGACTGTAAACAAGGAAGCGACTTCATCCTTGATTTTCTTAGAAGAAATTTAAGTTCAGAGAAGCTAAAGAACTTGCCCAAGGTCACAGTTTGTAAGAAGCAGTGCCAGAATTCAGACTCAGTATCAAAGTGAGTCATCATTCGCCCGCTGTTGCCCTGGCCCAAGCACACATGGCTCATCCGCACTGCAGCCACCACCTTCTCGCTGGCCTCCCCATCCCCCTCCACATACACACACGCAGAACAGCCAGAGCCGCTCTGTGGAAATGTGAGTCAGATCACGTCACTTCCCAGCTCAAAACCCTTCAAAGCGGTCTCAGTCCCACATCATTCGGAACAAAATCCAAAATTCTTACGTGCCCCCAGATGGCCCAGCCCCCGTCCGAGCTCTCCGGTCTGCTCGTCCAGCTCAGCCACATCGACTTCCTTGCTGTTTCCTCAACACTCCCAGGACATTCTAACCGCAGGACCTGGCACTAGCTTCCTCACATTTCCACTAGGCCTATGCATCACTTCACTCAGGTCTCCGCTCATGTGACCTGCCAAAGAAAGCCTTCCTGACCATCTTATCTGTAATGCACCATTTTCTACTTATCATTTTTGATGCTTCCCTCTGCTTCGTTTCTACCACTTATCCTTACCTGGCAGCAGATTACCTCTATTTTCGCTCGTTGGCTTATTTTTGTCTTCCATATTAGAATGAGGGCAAGATACTGCTCTGAATCATGTGCTGTGTACAATCCCTGGCCCATGGCAAGCCCTCATGCAATGTATGTGGGTGACTGGAGGTCTGAGCCCAGAACCCATTCTGTCCACAGTGGCACCATTCATGGCTCCCAAACTCAACTTGGGGAACAGATTGTGGTGCAAATGGAAGCAACAGCAAAGGTCAAAAGTGGCCCTTTACTAGGAAGCAGGTGTGCAGGTCAGAGAGAAGGAATCCCAGAACCTAATGGAGCTGAACAAAGCGGGGACGGGAAGAGGAAACAGCAGGCACGGAGATTTTAGGGTGCCAGTTTCTCCAATCTTTCTGTTTCTGCTTCCGGAAAAGATGACAACCAAGCTGACCAACCAGTTCCTCCACCCCCAGAGCAGCCAAAGGCTGACCCTGTTCTTATGAGCCTCATGGGGGAGAAATTTCACAACTGCCCTACAAAATCCCCTTCCCAAGTCTGATGATCATAACAATATGAAATCAATTCTTATTAGTAGCATAAATGTCTCTCGCTGCAATTTTATCCCATTTCCTCCAAGAAATGTACTATGTAATTGAGAAATAAATAAGGGGGTAAAGTGCCATAGAAATCTAACATCATGTACACAACTCAAATAAGAGATTTCCCCCCTGGATTGTAATTATGTCTCTTGTTAATCCCAGCTAGCTCTCAGAATCTAGCTCGTAGGGCTGAACTTTGCAATCAGCTTCCCTAAAAATACCACTTACTGTAGGTCTCTCCTAAGAGACACCATCGACACAACCATTAAGAGGAGAGACTCCTTGGTGGGAAGAGAGAAAAATCTCTTCTCAATTTATTGCTCTTCTGCTAAAAGCACATCCACTATTCATTTTTACCCCCCACTAAATGATGTTCTTAGGATCCCTGGAAGAACGCTGGCCTGGCCACAAAACCCAATTTGGCCTGCAAAAGGAGACCGGGCTACTCTCCCTCCAGCACCATGTGAAATGCCATCTTCATGGATTCATCCCTTGGAGTTAAGTGTTTCCCTCCTTCAGGTTCTGCATCCAAAATGTCAATAGCTGAAGATGAGCCGCAAGGCCTTAATGTATCAGCATAATGGGCATTTATCGCTTTTGCTACATGTGTTCAGCCATCCTTCTTCTGGTGTCCCCCGCCCCCACATACACACATCCCAATTCACTTGCAACAGCCACCTTCAGAAACAGTTTTTAACACGCTGCATAACAAACAGTCACAAAACCTTAATACTCACAGAAATAAGCATTCATTGCTCACATACCTGGGATCAGGTATGTGTTTCTCTTTCTGGGCTTCTTTACACTTCTGGGGGCCACCTGGCTGTTTGCTCCTCCAGGCTGGCCTCTGCTAGACAACTGGAATGATCTGACTCTCTTCCATGTGTCTGTCACACTCCTGGATATGTGCTCATAATGATGGCAGAGGTGCAAGAGAGCAACAAAGACACCTACGCTCAGAAACGACACAATCTCAGCAGCTGTGGAATAAATGCAAACTTAAACAAATGCAGGTCACTGGAAAGATAAATGCTGAGGTACAGGGTTGGTGAAATGATGTTGGATGTTCTCACATTTGGTGGAGAGAGAACCAACCGGTAAATCTCCTCATATGGTGATTTTGACAAATGTGCACTCCCTTTGGCCTGGACATAATACTTCTGGGGATTTACCCTTAGCAAACCGAGAAGTGTTCAGAGATAGGTGACTAAGTACACCTAACACAACAGTTAAAAATGGAGACAAGTGGGGCGCCTGGGTGGCGCAGTCGGTTAAGCGTCCGACTTCAGCCAGGTCACGATCTCGCGGTCCGGGAGTTCGAGCCCCGCGTCAGGCTCTGGGCTGATGGCTCAGAGCCTGGAGCCTGTTTCCGATTCTGTGTCTCCCTCTCTCTCTGCCCCTCCCCCGTTCATGCTCTGTCTCGCTCTGTCCCAAAAATAAATAAAAACGTTAAAGAAAAAAATTAAAAAAAAAAAAAAAAAATGGAGACAAGTTAAATGTCCAGCATCAGGAGATGAGTGAAACAAAATATAATATTTCCACACAATGGAATATCGTATTATATATATGTGTGTATATATATATATATATATATGTATATATATATATATATATATATATATATATACACGGTATTATACATATACGCAAGAAATATTTACTCTACAGTTAGGTGAATATAACATGTTGTGTGAGACTACTTTTCTTGAGAAACCACACATAATTTATAGAGATATATATTCATTGAAAAGAAAAAGTTTAAATGAAAATACCAAAATGTTAATTGCAATTATCTATCTCCGGGTGGAAAATTATAAGATATTTTATTCCTTTTGCTTGTCCATATTTTCATATTTTTCCACAGTGGACCTCTATTATCCATTTAATTTTAAACCTTATTAAAATGGGCCTGATTTTCCAATCTGATTACAGTCTAACACATCTTTTTTAGGAATGTTTCACGCACAGTGGACTCTAAACCCCCCATCCCCTTGGCCTGGTACTTTTTGCTAAGGCTGGCATCATAACCATAACCCTCTCCAGTTTCATTACTGTGTGGGCTTATAACCTATAACCAATTAATTCAGGGATGGGAACTTTGGAACACCAGTGGCCCCTGCCTCCCTAGCACCACCTAGAGTATGCAGCCTGATGACAATGCCTGCCCTAGGGCTGTGGTTTCTATTCCCAATGGCAGGAAACTAACTCAGCTTCTTTCTGCAAAAATCTAAGTGTACACAATTAAAGGTGCCTTCCTCTGGAGGATTCTGGGTCCCAGAGCTGCTGCTGGCTGCACCTTGGGAACAGGAGCCCTGTGCAGAAAGCACTAAGGAGCTCATTACTCAAAGGTGCCCTGTGGCAAACCATTCGCAAAGGCAAAGCGAGCAAGCTGTTTGTAGAGTGAGTAATCACTCTAGCGTTTGAGTTTCACTCACAAGGAATGTTAACAGCACATTGTAAACATCATTCATGTTAATACTATTTTTTTCAATCCTTCATTTGCAGAGTGAAACATTCCTTCATCTGTCCCTGATCCAAAACTTATATATACTTGAAAGAATGTATCGGGTTGGCAAATAATGTTTTTCAATTTGTTTTCCAATATCTGGATTGGCTGGGATTTGGCCTTAAAGACTTGGCTGACCTTCCTAGATGACCGGGTGACAGATTCTTCCAGAAATCCAACTAGAATGAGCACAGAGCAAAGATAAAATGTGATGCTCATATGACCTTCACTGAGGTGTCCCGGGGGCGACTGGAAATAGGCTTCATGGACCCCAAATCTCTCTCTTCCCTACCCACTCCCATTTATGTCTTAGTCCGTTCAGGCTGCGATGACAAAAATACCATGGACAGGGCAGCTCAAACACCACACATTTATTTCTCACATTTCCCAAGACTGAGAAGTGGAGCAGATTGTGTCCTCAAGTGGGAGAGCTCTCTGGTCTCCTGTAAAGGCACTAATTCTACTCAGGAGAGCTTTACCCTCATGACCTAATCACCTCCCAAAGGCCCCACCCCCAAAGATCGCCACACCAGGGACTAGGTTTCAACACACAAATTGGAAGGGGACACAAACCTTCAGTCTATGGCAGTGTGCCTCTGTGCACAGGACCCATGAGCCTGAGAGCCCCAGACTGATTTTTGTCTGCTTTATCCAGCAGTGTGTAATAGCTTCTTATTAACACTTCCTACTAAGACTGGGGATTGTCCATTTCTCCTTCTAATCCTGTTTTTAGGTCATGTTATTAGGAGTGTAAGGTCATAATTATATCTTGATGAATGACACCATTAATCATGCAGCATCTAATGCTTTTCACCTTAAAATCTATTTTGTCTCAAAGAGCAGCTTTCTTTGGGCTAGCATCTGCCTGATAGACTGTTTCCACTCTTTATTTTTTTATAATTTTTTAATGTTTATTTATTTTGGAGAGAGAGAGAGAGAGAGAGAGAGAGAGAGCGAGCATGAGTGGGGGAGGAACAGAGAGAGAGGGAGACACAGAATCCCAAGCAGGCTCCAGGCTCTGAGCTGTCAGCACAGAGCCCGATGTGGGACTCAAACTCATGAGTCGTGAGATCATGACCTGAGCTGAAGTCGGATGCTTAACCTATGGAACTACCCATGTGCCCCTCCATGCTTTATTTTTAACTTTACTATATTTGTGTCTCTTATGAGCAGCAAACAAATGGATTTTATGACTTTGATTTTTAGTCAACATGATAGTCCCTGTATTTAACGGGTTAGTTGAAAAACTTTACACCTAGATTAGTAATATATATTTTTTATTGCTTAACTTGTCTTTCCTGTCAATAATGTCTCTCTTCTGAGCTTCTCTTTATCCACTGATTTGATTACATTTGACTTCTCTTCACCCCCTCCCTTTTTTGTCCTTTGTTTGATGGTTGTAATATCTGTTTCTATTACTTAAGTGTTTGCTCAAAAAATTTTAATAGTACCTATCTTTCATTGGGTATATTTTCTAACAAAGTCCAATGTTTGGGTATGCCATACTTTCTTCCTTCTAAACCACATGGGATCATCTTCAGTGTTGATACTGGTGATCTACTCTGTTGAGGAGGTGGGAGACAGGAAAGGAACAGGATGGAGGGCAAGCCTCTGACACTAGGAATATCAAGAACACTCGCTTACATTTGTTTTCCTTTTTCTTTTTTCTCTTTTTTTTTTTAATGTTTATTTATTTTTGAGACAGAGAGAGACAGAGCATGAACGGGGGAGGGCCAGAGAGAGAGAGGGAGACACAGAATCTGAAGCAGGCTCCAGGCTCTGAGCTGTCAGCACAGAGCCCTATGCGGGGCTTGAACTCACAGAGCGGGAGATCATGACCTGAGCTGAAGTTGGACACTCATCCAACTGAGCCACCCAGGCGCCCCATATTTGTTTTCTTTACCACAATTAAAATCCCTTTACTGTATCTGTCAGGATTTTTCACAATACATGTGTAGTGTAAACCATTTTCAAACAATACATAAAAGTGTAAGAGAAGTGAAAGTCACCCAAAATACTTTCTACCCTGAGATAACTAGATTTAGGTGACCATCCATTCATGTATCTCTATATGCAGATATAAAGATATATGCATATATCTTTATATTTTCATACATAAAATTTTCATAAGTGGACTTACACATTTGCTTTTTAAATCCAATGACTGCTCCTATTGAACTTACTTGAGTTTTGCCTGCTTCTCCCCTACTCCAATGCACACATCTTATATAACCTATATATTAACAGCTTACCTTAACATCCTATCTTAGCTTTTTCCAGGTTCACTTAATTGTAGATAGGTGAGAGAGAGAGAGACAGAGAAGACAAATCTACATAATTTTAGTCGTTATTTTATAAAACTAGGATTATGTTATACTCCTCTGAAGTTTGCTTTCGCCACTTTATAATTTATTACGTAAATCCTCTGTAGTCAGCTGTAATATACCTAACGTATTCTTTGTATGTTTTTTATTAAGAAAATGTTCATACACACACAAAAGAAGTGAGAGAAGTGTAATGAACTCTCACGTATCCATCACCCAGCTTCAACAGTTATCAATATTTACATTTTGCCAATCTTGTTTCATTAATCCTTCCCGTGCTAGGCATCATAATAGCCCCCAAAAGGTGTTCACATTGTATCCTCTAAGAATATGTTACTTTACATGGCAAAAAAAGATGTTGCAGATGTGATTATGTTAAGTACACTGAGATGAGGAGATTATCTTGGATCATCTAGGGGGGCCCACCTCATCATGTGAATCCTTAAAACTGGAGAATCTTTCTTGACTGTAGTTAGAGAAGATGTAACCGTGGAAGAATGACCAGAGAAACGCAACCTTGATGGCATTGAAGATAAAAATGGCAGTGAACCAGGGCCTCTAGGAGCTGGAAACAAGAAGGAAATGGATTCTTCCCTAGAGCCTCCGGAAGGGAGCACAGCGCTGACAGCACTGTGAGGTTAGCCCCTGGAGAACCAGGTCACCCTACTAACCTACAGGACTGCAAGGTAGTAAGTGAATGGAGTTTTTAGGCTACTAACTTTATGTTAATTTATTACAACAACAGTGAAAAACTAATATACCCAATTAAAAAAATGAATATACCTCCCTTTCCTTTCTTTTATTTTTCTCCTTTCTTCCTTTCCTTCCTTCCTTTTCTTTCTTTCCCTTTTTCTTCTTTCATTTTCTTTCTCTCTTTTTCTTTCTTTCTCCCTCTCCTTTCCTTCTTTCTCTCTTTCCTTACTTTCTGGTGGGGGCTGCAGTATTTTACACCAAATTTCAGATATCATTGTATTTTACCTATAAATATTTCACTTACCATAGATTTTTAACATGAGGATTTTTAAAACAATCACAATACCTGTTATACTTTACAAAATGAATAATTGTTTAACATCATCTAATAGTCTGTGTTCAGATTCTCCTTGGTGTCTAAAAAAAAAAAAAAAAAGCCTCTCTTGATACTTGTTTTACTTAATCAGGTTCTTTTTTTAAATATAATTTGTTGTCAAATTGATTTACATAAAACACCCAGTGCTCACCCCAACAAGTGCCCTCCTCAATGCCCATCAACCACTTTCCCCTCTCCCTCATCAACCCTCAGTCTGTTCTCTGTGTTTAAGAGTCTCTTATGGTTTGCCTCCCTCCCTCTCTGTTTGTAACTACTTTTTCCCCTTCCCCTCCCCCTCCCCCATGGTCTTCTGTTAAGTTTCTCAAGATCTCATGGTCTTCTGTTAAGTTTCTCATATGAGTGAAAACATATGATACCTGTCTTTCTCTGACTTTTAATCAGGTTCTAAAGAAAGTCTTCAAGTTAAATTTTATTGATACTTCTCTTAAGTCACTTTTAATTCATAAGTTTTCTCTTATCTCCTTCTAAACAGGCTTTTTTTTTTTTTTTGGTGGAAAAACCTAGTCATTTGCTCAGAATTTGCCACATTCTGAACTAAGGTGACCACAGCCTCAAGGTAGCAATTAACATGTTGTTCTATCTTGAATATTTCCTATAAAATGGAAGTTAGATCTAGAGGCTTGATGAGATTTATATTCAATTCTCTTGGCTTCCTGTTGGCATTACACGTGATTGTTTTTCTTTGAGTGACAATGAAATGGATTGGTGGTTCATGTGTTGTCAGCCTACTTATCCTTCATAAAGTTTCCCAAAAGCCTTTCACCCTGTGATATGGGGAGTCCACTGCCTAAATCTATCACTTCATTAACATTCTTTTAGCATCATTAAAACTCATTTGCATATATTTGATGCATTTTTACCTTTTGCAATTTTTAAAAATTACTCAAGCTTTCCCAACGTTAGCCAATGGGAGTCCCTATGATTGGCTCCTGCATTCTCTTGACATGCACCATTAATGCTTGATAGCTGCCACTTAGTATGAAATGCCATTTGAAGAACACAACCGAAGTGATCAGGGTTAGCTCACTCTTTTAAAGCCTGAACGATAGTTCATGCTATGAACATCAGAAATTGCAGGTGAGTCCACTCAACTGTATTCTAATCCTCTCAGTGTGTCTTACATGACACATGCCAACAACTACATCTTCTCCCTGTTAACTATACTAAATTCCTCATTTGACTGAGTTTCTACCAAACAGGCCTGTGAGAGAGATTTGGAAGCCAAAAGCATGGAAAAACTTCGCTCTGGCCTCTTCTCTTAGCACAGTCGTGGAGGCTGAGATATGGGAGCTGTCCTAGAAATCCCAGTGACTGGTGCCTAGCTTCACGGATTGCAAGGGTCAGGGCACAGGGCAGTTATTTTGCTGTGTTATACAACTGCTGGAGTGTATATTGAATCTAGCAACTGGAGCTGGAGCTTCCTGAACGTCTAGCTTTATTAGCTTTTACTAGGTTATGATGTTTTAAAAAAAATTCTTAGTAGTTTAAGACAAAGGGTGATTTCTCCCTGATATCATGCACTGGCTGTGGGTTTGATTTGACTCTACCCCTGTGTCTTCATTATTCTAGGGTCCAGGCTGACCAAGGAGCACCTATCTAGGACATGCCATTGTGACAGATTAAAAAGAGAGATGGTGGAACCATACGAAGGCACTTAGAGCTTTTATTTGGAACTGGCACACATCCCTCCCACTGACATTTCATTGGTCAAAGCAAGTCATGTGGCCAAGCTTAATGCTAATGGAGTGGAGAAGTAGAATCCTCTAACAAAGAAGGGGAGCAAATAATTGAGAATAATGCAATCCACCACTGTTGCTATGTTCATGCACAGAGAGCAACAATTGTGGGCAAGTTATAGACTGATGTCCTAAGAGTCACTCCTGGAGACTCAACCTAGACCCCACTCCTCCAGCCCTCCCAAGGACTGGGCACCTGCCCAGTCCTCCATATCAACTCCCTTTCTCCTCCAATCAACTGGAACTGAACTCTGCAGCCACAGAATGTAGCATTACAGTTTATTCATTCCACATTGGTAGGCAATCATTTTGTTTCTAGGTTTCGTTTTTTAATTTTGCTGCTAAATATAGTGCTGCAACAAAACCCTTTAAAATATAGACTTAGATGCTGTATCTTTTTTTATACCTATGAATTTTGAGTTCTAGGTATAGGATTACAGAGCCAGAGAATATAGATGTTTTTCATTATAATCATGATTTCCATATTTATTTTTTAAAAAGCTAAAACAATTATTCTTTCTCCTTGCCTGTTTACCAATAATATTTAACTCTTTTTTTTTGCCATCTGATAGGGGACAAATGTTATTTCTTTGATCCTCCAATTTGTAAGTCTCTGTCCACTGGTGAAGCTAGACATCTTTTTATTACAGATTTGAGGTATAACACACATACTATAAAATTGATCCATTGCAACTGTACAGTTGAATAAATTTTTAGTAAATTTATATTGTTGTGCAACCATCACCATAATCGAATTCTAGAACTTTTTCCTCACCCCAAAAAGTTTCACCATGCTTGTTTGTAATCAATTCCTGCCCCACCTCCAGGCAACCACTAATATGCTTTGTGCTTCAGGTTTTCCTTTTAGGACATTTTATATAAATGGAATCATGTAATACGCAGTCTTTTGTGTCTGGCTGCTTTCACTTAGACTGCCATCAGTGTTCATCCCTATCCATGTTGCAGGGTCTACCAGTAGTTTGATCCTTTTCATTGCCAAATACTATTCCATTTATGGATATACCACATTTTGTTTATCCATTCACCGGTTGATGTACATTTAGATGGTTTCTACCTTCGGCTGTTATAAATAATGCTACTATGAAAATTTGTGTACGTGTCTTTGTGTGGGCATGTATTTTTATTTATTTTGGGTAGATATCTAGGAGTGGAATTGCGAAGTCATAAGGTATTTATGTTCAACTTTTTAAGTGTCAAACTTTTCCAAAGTGGTTATACCAGTCTATTTTCCACCAGCAACGTACAGGGTTTGTTTCTCTGTATCATTGTCAGTACCGGACTTTGTCATTTTGACTAGAGCCATCCTAGTGGGGTTAATGATATCCCATTTTGGTTTGAAATTACATTTCATTAATAATTAATGATATCTACAACCTTTTCATGTGCTATCTACCATATCTCCTTGGTGAAATGTCTACTCAGATCTTTTACCTGTTTTTAAATTGAGTTGATATTTTATTATTGATTTGTAAAACTTCTTTATGTATTTTGAATATGAAACTTTTACATATATATAATTTACAAATATTTCCTCCCAGGCATGATTAAGCTCCTGATGTTCAGGCTATACCCCACCCTGGTTGAACCACCTGGACACCCAATCTTAAAATGAGGGAAATGAGGAACAAGAATAGTCCCAGGCAACAGTGCTACAGACTCCCACAGTGCTTACCTCAGGGATGTTCGCATGAATAAGCACTTCTCAATATGTTGTTTGCCTCTGGTCAATTTCCAGACTTCTGAAATGGTTGTTTTGACAGTTTTTTCCCATTCCTTAGTTGTGTTTTGAAGAACGGATTTACAGATCTCTTTGCTCCTCCATGCTGGAAATTGCTAGGCAATATTTTGACGTCACTTTTTATGTTTATGACGGGTTGGAGCTGGGCTTCTTCCTCAATAGCTCCAGAAGCACCAGGTTGTGGTTTTTTGTCTAGGACTGGGATTGGGTGGTGTGCCTATCCCTGAATCACTCACAGTGGCCATGGAACACACAAGCCTGAGTTCAGGGATGGCTGGGCCTCCAGAAGTGAACTGTACCCCAATTCATGGTGCTAGAACATAATGCTACGTAGCAAAAACAGTAAATATTCACCACAGCCTTCCTTTAGAGTTGTGATTCCGCATGTGAAGCCCTTACATCACGGGCCAGTGACCAACACCTACAATGTCTATCAGCTTCAGAGGGACCCCGCCTGAGTATGCGGCCCTGCTGAATTCTTAATGACACTAGGCAAAAACTCCCAAGATTCAGGTACAGAAACCCGATTTGGAAGGGAAAAGATTTCAGCCCCTCGCCCCCCAGGTCTCTTCCAGCTGTAAGCCTAAGAACTTATCATTTGAGTTTTCTCTTTTGTTTTACATTTTACTTTTTCTTTTTTGTTTTGTTTTCTTTATTTATTTGAGAGAGGGAGAGGGAGACAGAGTATGAGCAGGGGAAGGACAGGGAGAGAGAAAATCCCAAGCAGGCTCCACGCTGTCAACACAGAGCCCAATGAGAGGCTCAAACTCACGAGAGCATGACCTGAGCTGAAATCAGGAGTCCAAGGCTTAACCAACAGAGCCACCCAGGCACTCCTATATTTTACTTTTTCTTATGTTTCCTTTTAGTCTCTTGTCCCTTCTTCTCAGCAATGTTCTATTTTAACATTCCTTTACCTTCTCATCTGAAAAACTTCCCTGTTCTGTTTCTGTCATTCTCTGCCTCTGTCTTGCTCTCTTTCTATTATCAGCATCTATTTATTGAACACCCACAACAGTCAGGCACTGTGCCCAGCTACACGCTGCAAAAACAAAGATGTATTAACTATAATCCCTTCCCTCAAGTTCACAGTATCTTTGCCAGAAAGAGCCTATCGTTCATGGTGAAGCTTACAGCACAAGTGTAACATGTAAGTGCAAAGTGAGTGATGCTGACAATGCAGGCTGTGCCTTCTCCCCAGGCTGGCCTTGTGCACAGACAGCTTAGCTGAAGGCTTCCATAACATTAAGAAGGCCTCCAAGCCCCGAGAATATCTTACTCTTCCCAGGGCTTGAAACTCCTCACTTCACTTCTTCCCACTGTGAAAAATTCCTATAACGTGACAACCACTAGGGCGCTCGATGCCAGGCATGTGACATAGGTAAGTTCCGAAAGGTTGCTTCCTTCTGAAGATGAATGGTATCAACCAAAAGGCAAGGCGGCAGCTTTGATGTGGTGGAGGATGGCTTCTCTAGTAGATATTCGTGTTAGAGAAGTGGGCCTGCATGGGGAATCCCTAAAGGGTATCCTGTGCCTGTGATGCAAGATAACATGGGTACAGAAGAAGGATGAAGACCCAGAGGGGGACAGAACCTCCAAATGCTGATTCCATATACTTCATTTCTGGACCAGGGGCCACTCGGAATTCTGCCCATCCATTATTCCCTGTTTAATTTTCTTCTTTTGTTCTCTCACTTAACTGCCAGGTGATGGGCAATAGTTTATGTGTGATTTAGAGCTCACTGACCTAGACAAGGCACTTGAACTTCTGTTGAAGTTTAAAAATTGTTGCAATTCATGTGATCGAGCACTGCTAATGTCACAGGCTGGTGAATAACTGTAAAGAAAAGCAAAATCTTCCATTCTATCATGGGCTCCTTGCCCACATAGTGAGTTATCACAAGGGCAAGCCAAGCGCAGAAACACCCCATTGGGGAGGGGACAATGGAGAGACTTATTCATGCTATGGAAATTTTGAGAAACTGAAAAAAAAAAAAAGACCCTAGACAAGGGGAGGGGGGATCACACTGTGAGAGAGAAAAAACTTCACCTTTGAGTGTGAGATTCATTTACCTTTGTTAAGACACCCATCCCATGAACACTATAAATATAGCATCCTGATTATTTAAGAGAAAAACTCTAATTTTCAAGTTTGTGCTATTTCTAGCGATTCCAATCTGCTATGCAGGAAGCGTGAGAGTGCTGATAATTAAGGAACACTATGTTAGGCGATGATAACACACCGCCTCTGGATCCCGGCTCACAGTACCTTGTAAATGTGACAAAATCAGATCTGATACTGCTAAAATGTCAGGAACACACGTTAGCAATCCTCTGATTCCAATACAATTCAGTGATGCTTAAGTTCGCACTGCAATCCTTGTGTCACTGTTCCTTGTCATAGATAATATGAATTGAAGATAATTATTACAAGGAAATATCAAAAAGCCACAAGCTGAAATAATTTACAAATCACTTCCCACCCCCCCCCCCCGCTCCACTTTTTGTCACTGACCTGCATAAATTGCACAACTGGCAGTCATGAAAATGAGGGCGCTCCTCATAACCTTCAGGACTGTAAAGCAACAGAAAATGAATTCATGATTTTCTCTCCCCATCCACCCAAGTACTGATGACCCCATAGCAATCAGCCAAGCCCCAACCTGGTTGTATTTCCAGATTCCTCCTCTCCCCATGCCAATCACACTAAATCCTATCAAGTTTACCTACTTCTCCAACCAGCCCCAGGTTCTGTTTCAGATCTTCCACAACTCTCAAAGTCATCTCCGGTTTCTGGTCCAAGCCCTCCATCTGGCTGCCTGAACGAGGTATCTAAACCGCAAGTCTGGCAGTGCCCCTGCCCTGCTTAATAACCCTGCAGAAGCCCCTTTTACCCCTAGGTTCAAGGTCCAGTTCTTTGGCATGCCTATGTGATCTTTGGCGATCTGCCCCTGCCCATCTCTCTGGCTAGATCCCCCAATCCCTGCTATCTACACCTTGTACTTTATACCCTAACCAGAGGGACCAAACCATGTAGGTACATGTACCTACATACCCCATGCTGCTCTGGGGCATGCTTTCATGCCAGCCTCCCTCACTACCTTCACATAGAGAGCTATACTCATCCTTTAAGACTGTGCAGGAGGCATCTCAAGAAAGCCTCCCTGAGCTCACAGAGACAAACAGATGTGCTTTCTTGGACTTCTCCCATTCTCCTCTCTGTCATATCGTCTTGCCTACCTTTCCTTCAGCCCCGATGATTGGGAGCCCCTCAGGGCAGCGGCTGGATCTCATTCACCTTCCCTATGCCCAGCACAGAACAGCAGACCAGGGAAGTTGTAGGCATTCTGGAATTTGAATCAGAGTAGAAATTTAATTAAGTTATTGGTGAAAATTGTAGACTGTAGATTGTAGATTCGGTGGTTGGCAGGGGACCATTTTCTTCAATCCCTGAAATTCCTGTATTAAAGGAGCAGTGACTTGATGCAAGCCTTTATTCAAATATGTCATAAAATTATAAAGTCATGGACCATATGTTTATTTATATACAATATACATTGTTCCATGTTCTAGAACTGATATAAAAGTGTCATTCTTTATATTTTTAGATATATCTTGCTTTTTCACTCAATGCATTTTTTAGATTTATCAATGTTGATACATTTTCATTGCTATGATGTATTCCATTATATGAATACATCATGACTTATATGTTCATGAGTGCTTTGTTTTATTACTGGAATATGTGATCAATATGTAGGACTTTTTATTCCTAATAATATTCCTGCCATTAAATTCTGTTTTCTTATATTGAAAATGCCATATAGATTTCTTTCTTTTGATTTATACTGGTGGGTTTATCTGGCCCATTTCATTATTTGCAAATATTCCCTCTGACTTTGTGTTATGAATGTCTTTAATGAACAACAAAACTTGATTTTTATTATTTGTACTACATCAATTATTTCTACTTTTGGTAGGTGATTTTAAACTTTTAAATGCTGATATATTTAGACTTATTTATTACCAGGTAATTTTTTATTTGCTTGCTTCTTTGCTTCTTTTAATTTCCTTTCTTGACTTTCTTGTCTTCTGTTAAATTACTCGGGCTTTGTTTATTCTTTCCTGTTTCCCCTTATGTGATTTATAAGTTATGGACTAATCTTCTTTACTCTATTTACATTTACCTTTAAATTCTTATAATAAAAATATTTATTGAGATATAATTCTTACATAATTTACCCATTCAGGGTGTACAATTCAATGATTTATAATATATTCACAGAATTGTGCAGCCATCACCCCAATCGATTTTAGAACATTTCATCACCACAAAAACAAACCACATGCCCAGTAGCAGTCACTCACCATTCTCCCTGGACCCCTACCTCTCAGCCCTGGCAACCCTAATCTACTGCCTATCTCTATGGATTTGCCTAAACTTGACGTTTCTTATAAATGGAATCGCACGTTATGTGGTCTTTTGCAACTGGCTTCTTCTTTTGCTAAGCATAATGTTTTCAAGTTGCATTGATGCTATAGCATGTACTAATACTTCATTCCTTTTTGTTGCTAAATAATATTCCATCGTGTGGATATACGACATTTTATTTATCCAGTGATCAGTTGATGAACACTGAGATTGTTTCCACTTTGGGGTCATTAAGAGTAATGCTTTTATAAACATCCAGTTACAAGTTATTGTGGGAACATATACCTTTCTCTTGGGTATTCTTAGGAACAGAATTTAGATATTTAACTTGTTGAGGAACTGCTGGACTGTTTTCCAAATGGCTGCACCATTTTACATTCCAGCTAACAGGGTGGGAGAGTGCCAATTTCTCCACATCCTCACATTTGCTATCTGGATTTTTGCTTCTAGCCAGCCTACGGGGTATGAAGTGCTGTCTCATGTGGTTTTGATTCATACCTCCCTGATGGCTCATGTTGTTAAGCATCTTTTTAGGTGCTTTTGGCCACTTATGTATCCTCTTTGAACACAAGTCTATTCATATCCTTTGCCCATTTAAATGTTTTTAGAACTTTTTATTACTGAGTTATAGAAATTCTTCATATATTCTAGATAAAGTCACTTACCTGATCTATAATTGGCAAAAATTTTCCCCACTTGTTAAATTTTTCACCTTCTTGACACGTCCTTTGCAACGCAAAGTTTTTTTAAGTTTAATTATTTTCAATTTATCTACTTTTTCTTTTGTTGCTTTGTGCTTTTGGTGCCATATAAGAAATTATTGCCTAATCCAAGGTCAGGAAGATTTACACCTATGTTTTCTTCTTCTGTTTTTTTTTTAAGATGCATACTTAATTGCGCCAATATTTCCTTTTTTCTCTTTTTTCTTAAAAATTCTAACACATTTCAAAGCCTCTCCATGTCTCAACTGACTTTTTATTTTATTCCTTTTATGCTGTGTTTCAAGTGAATTCAAGTCTACTACCTTCCAGTTTCTTCAACTTTCAATCTGAAATTGATTCCATTAATAGTTCTAATGTTCTATTTGTTTGAATTAACAGGATTTCAAATGTTTTTTTTTGCATATCCACTGGCCCTGTTTCATTTTGCCTATTTAATTTCATAAACTTCTATTTTATTAATAGATGCCATTTCTTTATCTCTTTGAGGATCCTAAATATACTTTTTTTAAAGTAATTTTCACACTGTCATCTTTGTTTCATCTGTCATGGATTTCACTCACAATTGTCAATATTTCTTAGCATTAGATTTTTCTCTTGGATTTTGGAATTTTTATTTATAGGTTCAGCTTGAGTAGGAAGGTTTACTTTTGTAACCTCTGTCTCTGAACTCAACTTCTATCTGGAACAAGAACACATACTGGTTGCTCACAGTTCCTGTCTGTAGTGATGTTTGGATATTTCCAAACCGTCAAGAAGCACTCCCTGTGCCTGCATCCATGCACCTGTCTTCCAATGCAAAGGAGCTTCACATCAGCCACTGCTCCAAGCAGCAGGACCTTATGTATCAAATTTCCTTATTTCTTTTAAAAAAATTTTAATGTTATTTATTTTTGAGGGGGGGGGGGCAGAGAATCTGAAGCAGGCTCCAGGCTCTGAGCTGTCAGCACAGAGCCTGACATGGGGCTCGAACTCACTGACGGCTAGATCATGACCTGAATTGAAGTTGGAAGCTCAACTGACTGAGCTACCCAGATGCCCCTCAAATTTCTATTTCTAACTGAGAAGACCAAGGTTCAGAGACATTAAGAAGCTAACTCAAGATCACACAGCTGATAAATTGTGAGACTGGGGTTTGAACTTACTTCTGGGACTCCAAAACCCAGGCTCTTCCCAGAGCGCTGCACTGCTCTGAACAATGGTAGCAGCAGGTGATCTTTACATGGGCCCTATGGCCCCAATCAGAGACAACGTCCACAGCCACAGGAAACAGAGGACTATGCTGAAGATAGTTGTAATTAAATATCCCTCTGTTTGAATGTATCAAGTGCAAACTGGTTACCACTCCCTGGAACAGCTTGATGTGCCCAGGAAGAGCTTTCTAGTTAGAGTGACTTTACAGCAACACAAGTTCTAGCCCAAATCTGCCACTTATTTTCAGGGTAAGTTGGAGATATTATATTGTCGCAGACTATGAGTCTGAAGTTCTCTCTTGTCCAGCAAGAGAGCGGATATAGAATTGAATACGAGAGGCTAATATCCAGGAGGAGACAAGAGACCCAAACGGGTTTCATCTCCGTATTTACTGAGTTCACAAGATATTACCCATGTGATGAATGAGAAGAAAACAAGATCTTACACAGGTGAACATGGAGAAAACAATGAGACAGTAATCATTAACTCGTGTAAGAAGCAAAGGGTCTGGGGGGCAAGTGGAGGTTGTGATCAAGGTACATTGGCGCCAGATGGAAAGTAATTTCCTGCAGGTGATATAACAAGTTTCTCGGGATCCCATTACACTATCTCACTAGCTAACCTTGGGTGCTTGCACCCCATGGTGGCGGCTTTTTGCCCTGAGCTTTTTTCTAACCCATTTTTAAAAGTTGAACCTATTTCCCCACATTATACCACATCTCTGAGGCTATATACTGGCTGTGTAGTAGGGACAGTAATGTTTATCTTCACAGGTCATGGCAAGGATTCTATTAGCTGACTCACAGAGTAGATCTTCAGTGACGGTGGTTCCCTTTTCCCTTTCGATGGACATGGTCACTTTTGCATAGGGACCTGTGCAGTGCTGGGAGCACACTTTTCCCCTCCTCCTGTCCCTTAAATCTCAAGAAAGCACATGCCAGGAAATCCTGGGCACAGCACATCAGACTTTAACATACCCCCTTCTATAAGATCTATTTCCCTACTGATTGGGGGTATGGGCATGAGAACGAGTGGGTAGCAGAGGAAGGCAAGGATAAGTGCCCATGAAGGCTCCCATTCTAGTCCTCATGAGAGAACATTTTCTCTTGATAACCTGGAATATAACAGAGCCTCTGGGAGGCAATAATTCTGGGTGACAGCTCCAAAGGCTGATCCAGACTATGAAGCAAGTCTCAAGAGAATGCAACTATTTCAAAGAAAATAGGAATAAATCAGAGACTTGGGATTTTTCCTGAATAATGTACTTGAGTTCTAATTTTGGACAGGCTTGTACACCAGAACTCCTTAAAATAATTCTTGTGCCTTGGGTTAGGCAAATATTTCTTAGAAATGACATCTAAACCATAGACCATTCAAGAAAAAAGTTAACAGTTTGGGGTTCATCAAGATTAAAATCTTCAGATGACAGAGTTAAGAGAATGAAAAGACAAGCCAAAGATTAGGAGAAAATATTTGCTAACTATATATTTGATTTTTAAAAAAACATGTATCTATAATATGTAAAGAATTTTCAAAATTCAGTAAGAAAATAAAAACACAATTTTAACAGTGGACAAAAGATTTTAGCAGGCACTTCACCAAAGAAGATATATAAATGGCTACAAAACACATAAACAGGAACTCACGATCATTTGTTATTGAAGAGATACACATTAGAAACACAATGGGGCACCTGGGTGGCTTAGTTGGTTGAGTGTCTGACTTCTACTCAGGTAATGATCTCCTGGTTTGTGAGTTCCAGCTCCGAGTTGGGCTCTGTGCTGACAGCTTAGAGCCTGGAGCCTGCTTCAGGTTCTGTGTCTCCCTCTCTGTCCCTCCCCTGCTCACACTCTGTCTCCCTATCTCTCTCAAAAATAAGCATTAAAAAATAGTTTTAAAAACACAATGAAATACTGCTGCACACCCATTAACATAACGAAAATGAAAAATATTCACTATGGCAAGAGTTGGCAAAGATATAGAATTTTCACACACCACTGATAGTAATGTAAAATAGGAGAACCACCTAGAAAACAGTTTGGCCGTTTCTTAAAAGACAAACGTAACACTTATCATGTGATCCAGTTGGACTCCTAGGTATTTACTCGAGAGAAGAAAACATGTGTTTATACAAAGACTTGTACTTGAATGTTCATTGTACCTTTACTTGTAATATCCCCAAACTAGAAATGAGCCAAATGCCCCTTCACAGGTGAATGGATAACAAAATGTGGTATATCCATACAACGGAGTATTACTCAGCAATAAAACAGAATTACTATTGATACATACAACATGGAAGAATCTCAAAATGGTTTTGCTGAGTGAAAGAAACCAGACCAAAAAAGAGCACATACTGTGTGAGTGCACTTATATAAAACTTTAGTAAAAGTAAACTAACACATTAAGAGAGAAAATTGACAGTGTTTGCCTGGAGATTGGTGGGAGAGAGGGAAAGATTGCAAAAGAGCATGATGAAATTTTTGAGGTTGATGGTGGTGCTGCTTAAATGAGTGTGTGCACGTGGTGAGACTCATCAAATTTCACACCTTAAATATATGCAGTTTATAGTATGCAAATTATATTTCAGTAAAGCCATTAGGAAGAGGAGGAAGAAGAGGAAGAGGAGAAGACCTAGGTTAACAAGTGCCTCCAGGACACTAGCAAAAATTCCAAAAGGGGAGAATATTTTCTCAAATTTGAAAATTGTTATTGGAAACTCAAGAATATTTAGGGTCTTTCAGGCAGTTTTTATAAGCTTAAGGCGTTTTTAAAAATTGACCCTTGAGAAGTGTGTATTACATAGGACTCATTCCATCCTTTGGAGTCTTGGATGGAACTACCATTCAACTCAAGCTTCTCTTTGTGGTCCCAGTCATTTTCCTATGACCTTAATGCATACACAACAATGTGGCTTAACACTATCATGACAGTTGCCATTGCAAACACTCCTTCCACTTCTCCAACCTGCTCCCCTTCAAGTCCTTGGCCCTGAAATCGTGTCTCTGCCTGCAATTCTTGGCCTGCTTCCGCCCTCTAAGCTTCTGGGTGCACTCAGCCTTTAATGCTCTATTCTTTGTCCTTTGGCTCACCATTCCTGGTCACCTGTGTAGGTGCATGGCCCCAGCCACAGGCTTCTAGGATCCAAACACTGACCAGACCTACCTGGTGCCTCTGCATAGGGGCTGAGAGTAAAACTGTGGGGAGGTAGTTCAGATTCTCTTGAGCTGGATTATTTTCTTACCTGTGCATAATATCACAGGTTTCTTCAGCCCAAAGGTGCACAGTTGGCTTTCCCAGTGACTCTAAGTATATCTGTGGAAATCTTCCTGATCCCCACTGAGTTGGGTCTCCTACCCTCTAAGATCCCATGCTTCCCTTTATTATCCCACTTTTTTTTTTATTTTCTTGCTTTTCCCCAATCCATACCCTGTCCCAATACGGGAAATTCTGGATACAGGAATCTCATCTTACACATCTCAGTATCCTCAGCATGTAGCACACATCCAGGCACACAGGAGACAGACAGCTAAACAGCCGATGTAGTTAGAATACTGATACCAGCAGAGCCTGAGTTGGTAGTTCTTGGGGATCATCTGTGTTTACTTCAGCTTCTATTACAAATGTGGTTCCTTGACTTTTGATTTTTATCAGTGTAGTTTGGAAAGAAGCATTAGCCTTCTTCTTCTCTGATAAACTGTATAGATTGTCTAAGCCTTAAAGATATATAAACACTAAAGAAGAATCAATTTATTCTTCCCAGATGAACTTTAACCTGCTTTCCAAATATATTACATTTCTCAATCGTATTCAGCAGTCAGAAAGCTTTGTTGCATTTCTTAAGATAGATGGCCAATATTTGCATCCCAAATCTCTGGCCAATCTACTTCCCACATGTTTCTGCTAAATCCTACAAGCAGAATAGAATGACAACTCTAGGAAAATTCACTTCAGAAAAATACTGCTTCCCAACTACTCCCCTACTTGGGGAGTGGGCTAGAAAGTGAGAAACATCTAGGACCCCTCCTGTCCCTCTGATTTGAGTCCTGTACCAGAGGCCCCAAGAAACTGTCCTGTTCTTGCCCCAGTTTGCCTCTCTGGTTGCTGCTGGGATAATGCCCATTGAGCAGGTCTCACACCCGTCTGACCACAGCACCCCTGAGAGGAAGACCACAGATGTTGCCCATCTTTCCTCCTTCCATTTATGGCCCTAACCCTTAATCCCACTCACATCCCTGTGGAACAAGGTGATGGTTCATTAGAGTCCTTGTTCTTGACAAGTTCTTGGCCCAGACCTGAAGGGAATGGGGTTAGGAACATGATTACAAGTACACGCTGGACAAGGACCAAGAGGGAAATCTGAGAAGATAGCAGCCTGACCCCACATTTCTATCCCATATTTGCCCTCTATCACCAAATTCCCTGCAGCAGTAACACAACAAGTGAGCAAAACTGACCATGAAGATGGGGTAGCCCTATTGCTGAATCCCAAAGAGCTGTGATACTTGTCTGAGGTGTCAGGTTCCAAGGGGACTGGAAAGGTGTGGGCAGTGGGATGTGCTTCTATCACCTGCAGGATGTGGGCCCCAGTGATCAGACAGGAGGGATCCTTTCTGGAAAAGTCTGAGGTGAAGACATCTGACCGCCCAGCAGCACGAGCAGGCACAAGACACTGAGCTGCGAGCTCCCCAAGGCACACAAAGAACTGAGCTGCCACCCACTCACTGCTGGCAGCACCAAGAGAAAAACACAGCCCTTCATTTCTTCCTGCTTCTTGCCCTCCAGTCCTCCAACCCTCTGCTGTCTGAGACCCTCAGCCTGATCTGAACAGGTGTTAGAGGAAGCCATACCCACTGGCATGGGCATGGAATGAATATTTCAAGTCAAGAGATGGAATGGGAAGAGAGACCAAGCAAAGAGCCAGACCACTTCCTAATGAGGAAGCTTTACTAAAAGAAACAGAAAAAAAAATTAAATAAAAATCATAGAACTGCATAAAACTATGTAATTAGAGAATTTTATTTTTTAAAGTATTTATATATTTATATTCTTTAATATACAAGATAATTATGCACATAAATGCATGTACTAAGTCTATAATATAATATACATGTGTATGCAGTTTTGATATTTGTGAGGGTTTTTTGTTTGTTTAATATAAAAACATACAGTGTTTGCAGTGTGCTCTTGGTTTTGGGGGTAGATTCCTGTGGTTCATCGCTCACATAAAACACCCAGTGTTCATCCCAACAAGTGCCCTCCTCAATGCCCATCACCCATTTTCCCCTCTCCCCCCTCTCCATCAACCCTCAGTTTGTTCTCTGTATTTAAAAGTCTCTATGGTTTGCCTCCCTCCCTCTTTGTAACTATTCCTTTCCCTTCCCTTCCCCCATGGTCTTCTGTTAAGTTTCTCAAGATCCACATATAAGTGAAAACATAGGATATCTTTCTCGGACGCATTTCACTTAGTATACTACCTTCCAGTCCCATCCACATTAATGCAAATGAAAGGATTTCATTCTTTCTCATTGCCAAGTAGTATTCCATTGTATATATAAACTACATCTTCTTTATCCATTCGTCAGTTGATGGACATTTTGGCTCTTTCCGTAATTTGGCTATTGTTGAAAGTACTGCTATAAACATTGGGGTACATGTGCCCCTCTGAATCAGCACTCCTGTATCCTTTGGAAAATTCTTAGTGGTGCTATTGCTGGGTTGTAGGATAGTTCTATTTTTAATTTTTTGAGGAACCTCTACACTGTTTTCCAGAGTGGCTGCATCAATTTGCATTCCCACCAACAGTGCAGGAGGGTTCCCACTTCTCCACATCCTCGCCAGCATCTGTAGTTTCCTGAGTTGTTAATTTTAGCCACTCTGACCAATATGAGGTGGTATCTTAGTGTGGTTTTGATTTGTATTTCCCTGATGAGGAGTGATGTTGAGCATCTTTTCATGTGTCTGTTGGCCATCTGGATGTCTTCTTTGGAAAAATGTCTATTCATGTCTTCTGCCTATTTCAAAGCTTCAGTAAATTTTTTGAAAATACACACTGAAAAATGCAGTTGCAGGAGCTCCTGGGTGGCTCAGTTGGTTAAGTATACAACTCTGGCTCAGGTCATGAACTCACAGTTCGTGAGTTCGAGCCCCACATCCAGCTCTGTGCTGACAGCTCAGAGCCTGGAGCCTGTTTCAGATTCTGTGTCTCCCTCTCTCTCTGCCTCTCCCCCACTCATGCTCTGTTTCTTGCTCTCAAAAATAAACATAAAAAAAAGAAAAATGCAGTCGCAGAACTAAAAAATAGAATTCAATTGGACATGGAATTCATAATCAAGTCAAAGAAATATCTTACTATGGAAGAGCAAAAAAAAATACATATAAATAAATAAATAAATAAATAAATAAATAAATAAATAGGTAAAAGGAACAGAAGACATGAAGAGTAGATCCAGGAGAATGAAGACGCAAAATGCAGAGTTGCAGGAAGTGGTAATCAACAGACCTGGGAGAAACATGAATGTAAAAAAAGGAGGGGAGGATTCTTTTGAGTGGAAAAAGATATACATTTTTATACTGAAAAGGCACATATAGTGTCAGGCAGAAATAATGAAAAATCAGATACACAGGTGATAAAATTCCTGAACTCAGGATAAAGAGATTTGCTTACAGGTTTCCAAACACAGTGAGAAGGTGCATTTCAGAGGCAGAAGAATCAGAGAAGCAACAGATTTCTCATCTGCAACTTTGGACACCAGAAGATAGAGGCATAATATACAGTTTTCCAAACAAACAAACAAAAAAGCATGTGATCCAAGAATCTTATATAATCCAATAAAACATTCATATGGGCAGAGAAAGGTTTTTTTAATCCATTGAGACTCAAAGGTATGCCACACAAGCGTATATCTAAGTAAATTACTTTAGGGAGAATTCTAATTAAAAAAAATCAGAATAAAAAAATCTCAAGGTAGGATGAAATATTCAAAAAGGAGGAGTCAGTCAAAAATTTTTTTTATTAAGTCCACAGTTTGTTCTAGGGTAGAGTGGTGACAAGACCAAGGCCTCCAGAAGCTCCTATTCAGAAACTCAGTATTGTGAAGAAGATTTAGTGTGGTACCAATCAAGAGAGGGACAGGTACACTGATGCTGTTTTGGCAGAGTTGGAGACAATGTTAGATTTGAGAACGGACTATAAGAAGGAAGCAACTTTGCCTACTTAGAGAAGAGCTCTCTGAGCAGAAGATACATAGTCTCTGAGAAGGAAAGAAGTATGGTGTGTCCCTTCTTGCAGAAAGAAAACCACTGTGGCTATGTGTGGGGAACTTGGGTGGGAGGAGGCACTGTGGCAGAGACTGCCATCAGCTCACTAAAATCTGGTTCTTCCTCTTATTCCCGGACGTGTGGTTAGACCACCTTCCTAGCCTGCCTAGAAATGGGGTGTGGCCATGAGAGTTCCAGCCGGAGCACTGTGAACAGAAGTGACATTCAATTCTACCCCCTTAAAAACCACTGATATGCACTCTTCTTTGTTTTCCCCATCCAGCTAGTTAGAATGGAAATGGCCCCAAGAGTAACTTTGAAATAGCGCCACATGTTGAAGATGAGGACAACCTATATCTCTGAATGGTTGTGTGTAGAGAAACTTCACCAACCTGGTCACCTGCCTCAGTGCTGCTATGTGAGCAAGAAACCAAAAAAATGCACTGTTTGAGCCATTGTTGAGTATTAGGTAGACAAATCTATTACAGCAGGTAGCAAACCCTGACAACCACAGGTAGGCAGGATCATGAGGGACCACAGTATAGAGTTTAAACTTCTCTACCAGTGTAATAGAAAGGGCTAGGGTATAATGGGAATGTGTGGGGGAGGTTGGGGGGGGGGAAGTTCAGGAAGGAAATGACATAATCAGATTTACATTCTAGAATCTAGAGGCAGGGCTCCTCATCAGTCAGGGGGCCACTGCCATAGTCTTAGAAAACATCACTGTGGCTCAGAGCAGAACTCTAGAGAATAGGAAGCTATAAAGTAATTGCATTGGGGGAATTCTGGAAGTAGAGATGTTTTAGAAACATCAGATGTAAGAAAGGGGAAGAAAGGATGACTCATGAATTTGAGGTAATTTACTAAAGTGCAGACAACTGCAATAGGGAAATTAAGATTTGTTTGTTCCTGTTAAATCTGAGATATTTCTTAGGCATCCAAAGGAGATGAAGGAGTACCAATGAGGTAGCATAAAAGCCTGGCTAGTGCAGGCTCCCAGGAGCTTAGTGGGATTTTTCCAGTAATGTTTGGTTTTTGGGGTGTAAGTGAGGAGAAAGCAAGTAGTTGGTTTAAATAGTTCAAGGCTTTTCCAGGCAGGTGCTTAAGCAGGTATGTATTATTTTCCCAGGGCTGCTGTAACACATTGGTGGCTTAAAACAACAGAGATTTGGGGGCACCTGGGTGGCTCAGTTGGTTGAGCATCTGACTTCGGTTCAGGTCATGATCTCACGATTCATGAGTTCAAGCCCTGCGTCGGGCTCTGTGCTGACAGCTGGGAGCCTGAAGCCTGCTTCGGATTCTGTGTCTCCCTCTCTCTCTGCCCCTCCCGTGCTCACACACTCTCTCTCTCAAAAATAAATAAACATAAAAAAATATTTTTTAAAAACCAGATTTGTTCTCTTACAGTTCCAGTGGTCAGAAGTCTGAAATCAACATGTCAGCAGAGTTGGGTCTTTCTTGGACACTCTAGAGGAGAATTCACACTATGCCCCTCTCCTAGTTGCAGGTGGCCATCAGCAACCTTTGGCAATCCTTGGTTTATAAACACATCGCTCCAATCTCTGCCTCCATCTTCTCTTCTTTGGGTTTCTGTGTCTTTTTCCCCTTGTCTTCTCTTCTAAGCACTTGTCATTGGATTTAGGGCCCATCCTAATCCAGAATGATCTCATCTCAAGATCCTCAACTTAATCACATCCGCAGATTTGTTTTTCCAAATTAGTTCAAATTTACAGACTCCATGTGGGCATACCTTTGGGGAGGGGTCACTCTTCAACTCACTACAAGGAGCAGGGATTAGGGGTATGGGGGAGCAAGTAAGTGAAAAGGATTTGCAAGGAAGATATAGGGCTGGATCATGGAATCCAAGCTGGAAGAGTAGGGAGAAGAAGACATGAGAAGGTCATGGAGAAGAAAGAGTAGTGAGATCCGACTGGAGAGTGGTTGAGCAGGAGAACCAGAGCAAGGGGCTGAAGGGAGAGATGACATCACAATGGCTGACGGAGCTTACCTATGGATGATGACAGTCTAGGCATGGGCACCTGAGTCAGTAACTGAAGGGACATCTAGAAAACTCCACTGGAGGAGAAGAGGGCATGAACTCAGAGAGTGTTGGCTGGGTCACCAGCACAGGTGATGAAGACCACAATGGGGAAGATGGAATGGCAAGTCCAGTGCCTAAAGCATCAATAAGCAAGGGAACAGGATAAAGGCATGAAGACAGCAACTGGGAGGACTAAGCAAGTAACAGTGAAAACTAAATCAGAATAGATGAGTGTAAGGGGATTGCCAGCTGCAATATAAGGATACAAAAATAAAGAGTAAAAGAGGAGTCCTACAACACTCAGGAGTTAGAGGGAGAAGAAGGACAGAGGGAGTGGAAAAGTAACCTAACAGCTTCATTCTCATGTGGGGTATGTGGCTGGAACTGAATTGAATAAAAACTATACTAAAAATCTCCTCTTGAGAAATTGAGACGTTTAATATATTGATAGAGAAATGCAGACGTGAATATACTCTTCAAAACATACATACCCCCCTAAAAATACAAACATCTAGAAAAGCTTCCAAATCACCAGAGGCCAAAATAGTAACTAAAAATAAAAACTCTATCAATGCAGTAAAAATTGGTTTAAGGAAAAAAGAAAGGAACAAATAATACGTAGTAGTGCTAAAAATACAAAACAGGATAAAATAAGGCCAAACGTGTCCTTTATTTCAATTATGGCCACTGTATTTAATTGTCCCTATTAAAAATGATAAAAATCATTAGGAGGTCACTAAAAAAATCATCGTTGTGATTACTTCATGGGTCTACAATTGTGCACTTTAAATATGTACAGTTTATTGTACATCGGTTATTCTTCAATAAAGCTGTTTTTAAAAACAGCAAAGACTAAGATTGGGTGAAAAAGCACACTCCAATTTTATGCTCTGTACAATCTGTACAAATACCTAAAAATGGTGGAGAGAGGTTGAAAAGGGGTGGTAAGAGCAAACGAACGGAAAGCTGGGATGGCAGTATTATGTCATATAAAGTGGATTTTAAAACTATATATATATATATATATATATATATATATATACACACACACACACACATATGCATATATATGTATGTATATATATGCATATATGTATATATCCTGTAATGATAGATAAAAGGTAAAATCCATAATGATATTCTGACAGGAAATGAGGAAAATTAGGAAATGAGGGGGGGAAAAAAAGTTTTAATGAACCAGTAACATAACTTTAAAATATATAAAGCAATAACTTCCAAAAATACAAACAGGCAAATCCACAATCCTATTAAGAAACTCATACACCTTAAAACACTTATCTCAGAACTTATAAAATTTAGTAGATAAATATGAAATAAAATTATAGATGGCTTGAATAATAATAAACAATACACACACACAACATTTCATACTCAAATAGAAAATGTTCATTCTTTTCAAACATCCTTAGAACTCTGATTATATATTTGGGCACAAGTAAAAAATCAGCTATTTTTTTCAAATAAATAAATAGATATCATACAAAAAAACTAGAAAATAACAAGAAAAATTTAATCTGTAAAAAGTAAACTAAAAAAAAATCCATTAGGAAATTTTGAAACCTCTTTTCTAAATCACCTGTGAATTTAAAAAATCAAAACCAGAATTCTATTTAGAAAATATTAAGATGATTGCATATTAACACCTTATGGGAATCAGCCAAATAGTGAAATCTAGTAGAAAATGTATAACCTTCACATTATGTGTTAAGAAATAAGAAAAATTTTAAATAATGAACTAAACCTCTAATCCAAGAAAATGGAGGGAGTACAGGGCAAAGTGAAAAGAGACAGAATTAAAAAAAAAAAGAAAAATTATTGAAATACAGAACAAAAACAAAATCATGGTCATAAATTTTTTCTCCAGAACAAACCTCATTATTTAAGACAATGGAAAGGCTATGCCTTTCACAAGAGTAAAGACAGTAAATGCAGGGGCGCCTGGGTGGCGCAGTTGGTTAAGCGTCCAACTTCAGCCAGGTCACGATCTCGCGGTCCATGAGTTCGAGCCCCGCGTCGGGCTCTGGGCTGATGGCTCAGAGCCTGGAGCCTGTTTCCGATTCTGTGTCTCCCTCTCTCTCTGCCCCTCCCCCGTTCATGCTCTGTCTCTCTCTGTCCCAAAAATAAATAAACGTTGAAAAAAAAAATTAAAAAAAAAAAGACAGTAAATGCCTTGAGAACAAGAGAAAAAATTAGAAACACTACAAAGAGCTTAGAATTAAGGCAATGCACTATGATAACTATCTTAAGAATCTAAATGTAATGGTGGATTTTCTAAGAAAACATACATTACCAAAATTGACTCAAAAAGTAGAAAACCTAAACAGACCACAAAAACAGGGAAAAAGTTAAGCTGTCAAAGATGCCCCCCCCCCAAAAAAAACCAGTTGGCACATTTTAAATTCCGAGTGTGATAGCTGAGACTAAAGATTTGATTTTAATCCTTGCTCTGCCACTCACTGATTGCTGCACTTGAGTATGGTGGCCAGATTTAGTAAATAAAAATACAGTACACCCAGTGAAATTGGAAGTTTAGATAGACAAATATTTTTTAGTATAAATATTCCCATGCAATATTTAAGACATAACTTACTAAAAAAAAAAAAATTGCTCACTGTTGGTGTGAAATTCCACCTTAATTGGACATCCTATATTTTACTGGCAATCCCAGAGTTTAGACAAATTGCTCAACCTTCCTGTACTTGTTTTCTCATTTTTAAAATGGGGATGACAGGGGCGCCTGGGTGGCTCAGTCGGCTAAGCATCCGACATCAGCTCAGGTCATGATCTCGTGGTTCAAGATCTCGTGGTTCTGTGCTGACAGCTCAGAGCCTGGAGCCTGCTTGGGATTCTGTGTCTCCCTGGCTCCCTGCCCCTCCCCGACTCGTGCTCTGTCTCTGTCTCTCTCAAAAATAAATACAAACATTAAACATTTTTTAAAAAATAAAATAAAATCGGGATGATAATCACCATCCTACCTCACAAAGATGATGGGAGAGGTAGATTAGAGTCAATATCTGGAAATCTCCTAGTGGCACATAATAAGCACTCTGTCAGTGTCAGTCATTTTAATGATAGCTCCTTATTCCTGCCCCTGCACAGCCCATCCACCTTCATTCTTCAATAAGCAAGTACTGACCACCTAGCAAGGGCCTGGCCTTAGGCTAGATACTAGGGCAGACACACGAGTAGTAACATGAAAAGCATTCTCCCCATTTTTCCCTTCGCTCACCACCCCTACAAGCACATACTAGAAGTGGTGCTGGCTAATCACAGCTCTAGGTCTCCTTCCCGTTTGGACAGCAGGACAGGAACACCACACTGACACACTGTCACCAGAATCCCCACCAGCCCATGGAGGCGCATCGTCGGGGCCTTACATTCACAACCGGGGATTGTCTCACTGGAGACCTGACAACCTGGGGCCTTATTCAAGGTGACTTTATCCCTTAAAGAAGACACTTAAGATAACAAATGTACCTTAGAGTCTCTCATACTAGTAGCTTTCTCTTACACTGAAAACAGTGTGACAGTCAACCCTTGTGTGGTTTTACCAGCATAGGTTTTACCTGTAGGTTAATGTTTATGTTCGCCCTTCTCTGCTGAGAAATAGTGATTAAGACAGAGACTCTGCCCAGGCTTCCTTAGGGAGCGTCTATCTCCCTTGGATGGAGCATTTCGCTTGGAAGACAGGTGTCAGAAACCACACGAAGACCACTGCCTGCTCTCCCAGATCGTGCCCCTCTCCTGACGGACCCTTTCCAGCTTGAGCCCAATTCAACTCTTCAACCAGGCCTTTCTCCGTCAGCTGCCCAAGGTGCTGACACCTGGCTCACCTCAGCTCACTCCACTCACTTCCAGGGATACCTACCCTGTGGTATTTCAGCAGGAGTATAAGAGGGGCTCCTTGCATGACCGTTCTGGGCTGTTGTGATGGTGAAGTCCACCTCCCTGGTGCCCCAGGACTTCTCTTCCCTCCTCAGTGCTCACCTGCCTGCTGTGCCCAGCGGCCTCCACTTGCACTCACTCTGGTATTCTGTCCTGATGCGCCACAGCTTTGCTCGGGGATCTTTCATTTGCACTTTAACGTGGTGCAGGAGAGGGAGAATTCTTCCTCTCCCCTTCAGGGCCCTCCACCTGGACGTAAAATTAAATTCACATGAGACAGGTTAACAAGAGGAAAAACACCAAAGTTTTATGACACGTGCACAGAGGCCCAATAAGGAAATTGAGACCCAAAGAAATGACCACAGCAGGCCGTTTTTATACCTTTTAGAAAACGAGATGATAAATTTGTGAGGAATTTACAGGATAAGAAAAATAGTTGGGAGCCTTAGTAAGGAATTCTGAGTGGAATTTAGGCTAAGGTGGTAGATTAGTAGAACAGTGACAAGGTTTGTTTCTGTAGTTTTCTCAGCTTTAAAGTTCGTCTTTTCCCTTCTTAGCACAGGGAGGGCATTTTTCACATGGGAGATGGGTTTTCTGCTTCCAGGGGGACACAGGAGGGTCTGAGTGTCCTTGAACTGGCTGTTTCCCAAATAGCTTCGATTCAAAATAATCAGTATGCCACTGTGTCACACTGTGGGTGCCAGCCCAGGGCCCCACAGCAGCTGCTGCAAAGTAAGGACTGCATTTTGCTAGTGGAAGGAAAGGCTTTGTTTCTGCTCTAAGAAGAAAAGTCCTTATCGGCTAAGTTCCTACTATGTGCCAGATGCTGGGCTAAGCCCTTTTCCACCCATTTTTTCTCATTTAATCCTCCAGAATATGTGAAACAGGCATCAGTACCTCCAGTTTACCAATTCAGAAACACATGTTCAGAGAGGTTAAGCACTCACCCAAGGTTTACACGAGTCAGTCTCGGCGCTGGAATTTAAATTCAAGTCTCCTTGACTCTAAGACCAATGTTTTTCCCACTACCCCCCACTGATGGCCACATTATGGGAGATTTGCTTACATGTGTGTGTGTGCTATGATTTTTAAAATGTGCTTATTTTTAAAATGTGAGTTATCACATCACACCTGTCAGAATGGGTTATTTAAAAAATGTGAAATAACAAGAGTTGGTGAGGATGTGGAGAAAAAGGAAACCCATGTGCACTGTTGCTGGGAATGTAAATTGGTTCAGTCACTGTGGAAAACAGCATAAAGATCCCTCAAAAAAAGTAAAAAAGAAATAGCATGTGACCCAGTAATTCCAATACTATTTACCCAAAGGGGAAAAAAAACACCATTTTGAAAAGATACATACACCCCTTTGTTTACTGTAGCACTATTCACAATAGCCAGATTATGGAAGCAGCCCAAGTGCCCACTGATAGATGCATGGATAAACTGAGGTGATATGGAAGCAGATTACTCAGCCATTAAACAAGGATGAGATCTTGCCATTTGCAACAATACGGATAGACATAGAAGGTATTATGCTGTGAAGTTGTAAAGAGACAAATAACATGATCTCACTTATATGTGGAATCTAAAAAACAAAACAAACAGACTCTTACATACAGAGAACAAGGTGGTGGTTGCCTGGGAGGGGGGGTAAGCAGGATGGGTGAAATATATATATATATGATTTTAAAAATGGCACCTAGATCTGGGTCAAGTCCATTTCCTCTAGTTTCTTGGCCTCTCCCTGCTCCTTCCTGCTCTTGGTCATAAGTTTGTGCCTTTTCCCTCCTGTCTATTCAATCCCATGGTCAGGCAGGCCCAGAAGGGAGACAGGGGCCAAGGTACAGCAAGGTTGCCTGTAACTTCTTGCTGCTGCTGTGTAACAGATCCCAGAATAACAGCCTGAATATGCAAGCAGTGTCTTGTCCTCTCTGAAAGCACAGACCCTTACTGATGGGGAGCAGCCAGACTGGGATGCACCCTCAGCCTTGAACTCTGTCTGTTGCACCCATCAGCCACCACGACCATGTCCTTTTTCATTTTACTTCCCTCTCTCTCTCCCCTTTCTCATCTTTCTCTTCATTGCTGCGGCTGCCATCACAAAATATCACCGACTGCCTGGCTTAAACAACAGAAATTAATTTTCTCACAGTTCTGGAGGCCAGAAGCCCAAGGTCAAGATGTTAGCAAGGTTGTCTCTTTGGAGGCCTCTCTCTTTGGCTTGTAGATGGCTATACCCTCCTTGTGCCTTTACACAGTCTTTCCTCCGTGTATGTCTATGTCCCAATCTCTTCTTATAAGGTCATAGATGCTTATAAACTCTTAAACTAGGCATACTGGGTTAGGACCCACTCTAATGACCTCAGTTTAACTTAATTACCTCTTTAAAGGCCCTATCTCCAAATATAGTCATACATAGCCTGAGCTACTGAGGGCTTAGGGCTTCAACATAGAATTGTGAAGAACAGAATTCAGCCCATCACACTCTTTCTCTCCTTCTCTTACATGCAATACACACCTAACAGTGCTTAACACAAACACACACCTATTAAAAGAAGACAAATAATAGCTTGAGACAGAAGCTACACCGGTCTCACTGGGGATTCCTGTCTCCCAGGCTCTCAGGAAGAGAAACTCAGTGCCTCGGCCACCTGCTCCTTATTAATGAGGAAGAGCAAATGGTACTGGCCAAGGACTGGGTATGGGGAGGGTTTCCTTGAGTACAGATTGGTTCAAGGGATCCTGGGATCTCAAGAAGGGGTTCTTGGGCCTGGTGCATTCCTTATCTGTGGGTTTGAAAGGCTGAGATCAGGGTAGGAGATTTGGGGCCCATGGTTGAGCGGTTTCGATAATTGGAGTCCACTATCGTATTCACAGAGTCTTCAATGCCTCAATAAGGATAATTTTTTAAATTTGTGTTCATTTCACTGATCATCTAAGAACACTAACATGAGGACATCTTGAAATATCAAGATGACCACCAATATGCAAGGACTGCCTTGCCATTTCAGAGCCTACGTTTGTGTTCATTTCCATAATTGTTGGTGCCAAAAAAACACTATTGTAAGTGCTCAGAGCCAGAAAGTAACATATTTGAATCTATGCATAAATGTAATGTTTATGCAAAGTTAAGGCCAAATAATGTCACAGCACATGGTATAAATTGGAGTTTAAGTTATTTAGTTGCTGGAATAGAGCAAAAAGATAAGAGAATTGAAGTATCACAAAGCACAATTAAAAATCTGATATATTAGGACACAGTCACACATCATAATCCATCATTTGTCATATTAAATCAACAATAATTTTAACTAATGATTTTTAAATTGATTAAATTTGTTAATTAAACTTGTTAAATTGGCTTAAATTTATTTGTTTTGGTTTTTGTTTCTATAAGCCTATCAATATAATAACCTTGATCTAGTTTATGATTATACACATTTAAGAAATATATTAAATTTAAGTCCAGACTTACACTCCCAGATAAGATGGAGTAGAATGTATCAAACTAACTCTATGGCTAAGAAAAGACTAGAAGAGATGGACCATAATCCAAAAACATCAGAGAATAACCAAAGTATCCAAGACTTGAGGGGCCAAAATCTCTGAAAAAAGCAATATATAAAAATATACACCACTTTGCGAGAGAATTACAATGTAAAAGGATCTCTGAAAAGAGGAAATGCTTTGTGGTAAGCACTGCATTCATCATAGTCTTTTTTCCCTTGAGTCAATTATCAATTCCTGGCAAAGAATATAGACTGGGGGGGGCGGGGTGGGGGTGGGGAGGGAAGCAGTGGTCTGGAGCTGACAGCAGTCTCACTGGGCCTGATAGGCAAAAACGGAGTTCAAGTTCAAGTTACAAAGAAACCAAGACGTGAGGTCCAAGATCCTAAAGAAAAAGGAATCACAGACAGGTGAAGCTGACATTAGGTCTGAATTCACTGGAGTCATTTTATGAGTTCCAAGCTTCATGTTGGATAAGACTGAGAAGCCAAGTGGAAGAAGCTGCCAAGACAATAAAAATCTAAGCATGGCATGTTGTAGCCTCCCAGTGCTAGAAAGCCAGGAATTGGAGTTTGGTGCCTACCATGAGGAAGGCCGTGGTAAACACCCAGGGGTTCACATGAGACCCCAGGAAAGCTATTTCTTAGGAGTAAGGGCAAATCAGAAATAGAAGAGTCTCTACCAAATCGAGGTGATTTTGCCATAGCTCATCTGCTTGCAAGAAGACTTATTCCCTTTCCAGTTCCAGCCTGGAGAGAGCAAATTGCCACAATCTGCTGAGCTCCCATGTGTGGGAGGTGGAGCTATGGTTTCCCCCTGCACCTCCAGGCCACTGAGGTCTGCATCAACCCCGTGGTGTTCAACTCCAACTTTAAAGCATGTGTGATACCCAAGGTGGAGTGGGAGGCACTTTGAGAGGGGCCCAAATAGTCAGTCTATAGGTATGAGCATGATGAAAAATTTCTGCGGAAGATACACCACACACTGTAGGAGGTAGATACGTCAGAGGGAATTCTGCAATGTCCAGAGTCTGTTTCCATCACCAGTGGGATCTCTAACATGCCGCTGAGCAATGGGGAGACTGACACTTAACCATGCCAAGCACAAGCTTTTCATTCTGTGACATGTGTATCTTTGCTTATATACTTCCTGTTTTGCTGGCTCTATCATATGCAGACTTGACCTGTGACCCAATGACACAGCAAACACACATTTTCTTGAACTTGACATAGATATGTATATTTTTCTCATTAAAGTTTCAGAACAAAACAAAAGAAGAAGAAAAAAAGACATTTCTCTCTGAAGAGAGAAAACACCATCCCAAGTCTCAAAAACTGTTTAAACACAATGTCCAGAATTCAATACCTAGTTTACCAGGCATACCAGGAAATAAGACCAATTATGAAACCCAAAATAAAAGAGTCAATATATTGGCCCATAAGTGATCCAGATATTGGAGTTATCAGACAGGTACATTAAAATAAATTATTATGATCAAGGAAAAATATATATAAATATACAGATCATTTTACCAGAGAATTATAATCTAAACAAAATAAAAACAAAACAAAACCAAAATAGGAATCTTGTACCACTGAACTCTCAGTAACTCAGTTTAGAAACCTAGGTCTGATTTTTGATTACTATATCTTCCTCAGCCTATCAATACACTTATGCTTCACTATCCATTACTCACTGTCATTTCCCTAGTTAGAGCCAACATCACCTCTAGCCTGCATCCATACTCCACACCATGGAATGAACTTTCTCTGTTATAAATTCCATCATCACCTGACCTTTGCTTTCCTCTACACTTGCTACTTCACCACTCCAAACCCCAGGGAGCACTTGTCCTTCAACTACAGTAAGTTAATTTTAATTATTCAAATGCACCATGTTTTCACCACCTCCTGAAATGTGCATATGCTGTTTCCCTTTTATGACACCTTTACTCTCTTGCACTTAGCGTATTCTCACCCAGTCTTCAGAAAACTTGTCTTTCAATAGGTTCTCTCTGGATCTCTCAGGACCTCTTTAGATCCCTCTCCTAACATAATATGCCCCTTATCGAGCATTATCACGCTGTGTGGTGATTATATATTTACATGTATACCTCCCACACCAACTTAGAAATTCTTTGATGGCAGGGACCACATTCCCCTGGCACTTTGCACAACAGCTAACACATTACAGGTACATTTGAGGATTGGTGGCTGGGACATGGCGTTGCAAGCAGCATCCTGAGAACAGAAGCTCAGCATTTTTTTTTAAAGATGCAGTCATCCCAGAACTCAAGCAAGGACTCTGGGACTATAGTTGTTTGCCTGCAACCACATGGGTCCCCAGGGAGAGGCCAGTCTCCATGGAGTGCTGATAATTGCACTCAACCCCAGAGCCTCTGGAGCCCCACACCCCTTTGCACCAACTCAAGACCAGCATAAAACCCCAGGGTTCCGTTTCCAAACCCTGTGCAGGTCGTGAGTATAAGGAACACACTCCCCAAGGCCCTTCTTCAAACTGCAGGCAAAGGGTAAAGCTAGCTGTTATCTGGCTGCAAGTGCTTTCCAAATGATCTATAAAAGTGTGCGCTTCTCCCCAAAGCGATCTCTTCCCTTAAAGCCTATGTGGGTAATCAGTTCTGTCCTACCCACAGGACTGGAGTGAGGAATGTGCGTGTAGAAAGTTCATTCGGAATGATCGTACAAACATAAGGAACAGCTAATACTCTTTTGTGGTTGTTGCACAGACTGGAACAGATGAGGCTGTTCTCAGTAACGAATCTTTGATGGTCTCCGTGCCCCCTGCTCTCACAGCCCCTGCACACGCTGATCCCTGCAGCACGCTGGGAGTCTCCTCAGAGGTGGCAGCTGATAGAGTAACAACAGTAGCAAATAACCGCTGCTGAAATGTGTATGTGCCAGCGAGCCTCTAAGCTGAACATTATTATCTCTACTTTGGAGGGGAGGAAAATGAAACTGAGAGGCTGAGTAACTTGTCACACAGCTGGATGCTGCCAGAACTCAAACTCAGGTGAATCTGGCGATTATCTCCCCCTTACACAGAAATACATTTTTTAGGGGTACCTGGGTGGCTCAGTCGGTTAAGCGTCGGACTTCAGCTCAGGTCATGATCTCATGGTTCATGAGTTTGAGCCCCGTATCAGGCTCTGTGCTGACAGCTCAGAGCCTGGAGCCTGCTTCCAATTCTCTGTCTCCCTCTCTCTCTCTCTGCCCCCTCCTGCTCATGCTCTGTTACTCTCAAAAATAAATAAAACATTTAAAAAAAATAAAAAACAAAAGAAATAAATTGTTCAGAGCATCCATTCCTCTGTTCCTCTGATGATGCTCTGCACTTCATCTGCAAACAAGGTGCCTGGGAAGAGACTAACACAACCTTGAATTCTAAGCTCATAAACCTAAGCTGTAACATTGGAATAGGGCAACCGCCAAAGCCATTTCAGCTCTAGGAAGACGTTGCCAAACAGGAATCTACTTCTGCTCTTTGAAAGGTCTCTCTTTTCAAGAACATCTCTGCTGCCTGCATAACATTTGTGCCACGCAAACTCCCAGTATGAGGAGCCCCAAGGCCCCACCGAGACCAGTAAACCAAATGTTTGTGTGCCTGCAATCTTCTTCCAAGGAGCACAGGCCCTCCTAATCCTCTGATTACACTTGATGGTACAAGATAAAGCAAAAAAGAAAGCTTCCTAATGATGCACTGCTTCCTGCCGAAGCTGTAGGAATGAAAAACTCATGGCTTAATTTGCAAGACAGCCAGCAACAGCCCAAGTTCATTCCAAGGTACAGGCATTATTAACTTGTGACCCAGCCTAGGAACCAGGCAGCTGTGAAATAATGTTTCAGTTAAAAAACAAAAAAGTAAAAGGGGAGGAAAAAAAAAAAAAAAACCTCCAGAACATATTGCCGATAAAATGTTTACACTTGGTTTAACAAATTTTATAGTAATGATGCTTTAAAAATGTGTTTCTCATGACTGGCTTTTCGATACCGAATGCAAATAAAGAAATAATGAGTTTAGAATTGCAAACAGATTACCCCTGCCCCAAAGTTGATGCTATCAGCACAATACTCACCCCAAACTCACGTGCATGGGTTTGCCACGTGACTCCTGGCAGAGCCTATAAATTGCATTGAGCCACCTAGTCAAGCCACGTGGTTACTCACCACGGGAAGGTTCTCTATGCCTTAGGCCCGTGGCAACAGATCAGACTCCCTTTACCCCTGGAAAAGAACCAAACAGCCTAGGGATTTCCTAGTTGGCCATATGAGTACCATGGAAACAGGAGAAACTGAGGAAAGTGTTAGGACTCCAGGCCAACCTCAGAATGTTTGGCCTGGAATAAATCTGAAACAGGGAGAAATGCCAGTTTTGCAAAGCAGCAGCAGAGACGCTATTTTAACCCAGGGAAACACAGCAAAACCTTCTGATCGGGTTCCTAAGGGGGCTGCATGCCAAAGTAAAACCCTAGGCAAGGCTCTATCAGCCTTGCAGCGGGACCCTGAAGACTATATAGCAACACCTGTGTCTGGGAGGCATTTTGTCTCCGTAAGACGCTGGAAACACAAAAAGGAAGCCGCTCAGGTTACTCATCCATGATAACTCAAACTCACATTCACTATTCCTAGGCAGGCGTGCTATGCAGTGTGCTCAGGCTTCAGCTGCTAGCCGCTTGGGGAAGGCGAGATGGGGATGGGGGGTGGGTGTTAGCAAACAGGGAATTCTCATCAGTGTGCAGAGGACCCAGATGCTAGAATGAAAGGAGAATCCGGGTAATCGGTAGGGTGACCACCACGCGCCGGTCTGCCCGGAACTTGACCGGAAGAACTATCCCGGAAGCCTCTCTGTCCCTGGCAGCCCCAGCCGCCAGCCACTCGGGTTAGACACAAGCGCAAGCCGCAGCCTCAGCGGCCTTTCCCGGATTAAACCTACAGCAGATCATGCGAAGCTCACGGGAGGACCGCGGAGCCTCCTCAGAGGCTGTGCTTCTAAGGAGCGTTGAAGACTTGCAGAAACAAAGACCACGGACTTGGCACTGAATGCCTGGAGGGAAAAGGTGGAATTCCCAGCGCAGGCAGCTCTGGAGGTTCCCCAAAGTCGTGAACAGGAGAGGCTGGAGGAGGAGGAGGAGTTCCTGCCAGCACCCAGGTTCGCCCGAGTTCCCGCGGGACGTGGAAATGGGACTCAGCACTCACGACGAAGCTTGTAGTTTATGTATAGAACTCTGACAAGAGTATTTATTTCTTCTCTCTGTGTGGGCCGGGCTCAGTCACGTTCAATACAGTTTTGTGTCCACCTCACCAAGTCCTTAATTAAAGAACCCTCCCGGATCCTGTCATACGTGAGCGGACGTGGCCTGACTCTTGGAGTAACATTCTGGTTAAAATGCTACTTTAATTACCCCTGGTCTTCCCCCACTTCTGCATCTCCTTTATAAAGTTCTGTCTTAATGAGGCTCAGTGTGTTCCCTATGATACAAATAGGATTTTGCAGCCCAGGCAGTGATAGGGCTCAGGGAGAGGCAAAAGTGATTCTCCTAGTGGACCCAAGTGTAGGTTTGTACATCATTCATTCCTGACAGAAGCCACATATAAAACTACCTTTAAAAAAAAAAAAAAAAAAAACAGGCTGAACATGACAAGACCCCGTCGTTGATACTATACAAGGGACAAATATTGTTAGTTATTGTTGCTGGGGATTAGAGCAAAGTATGGTCTCTTCTTCTTCTCATCCCTCCTGCCCTTTTGGAGTCTGGCAGATGGAGAACATTGCAAGAGATGGAGCTAGGAAGGGACATGCAGATATTTTACTCATGTGTCAGGCACAAGAGCCCCTGGATGAGCTGGGCCAAAGACGATTCCATTCTTCACTGTCCTCCTGTGACTGGAAGACCACAGCCTCTGAGAATCTGAACAGAGAGGAGTGCACTGAGCTGGGCCTCCAAAGGCAATGATCCCTGCAGAATGGAGACTTTCAAATGTAAATGCCCCTGGTGACTGGGGGTTGGCCAGTGCAAGGACAGGAAAGGGTACTTAGGGCAGCTGTGTATGGCTGTGCAGGTTGTGCACTGCACAAATGCATTTCCTGAGGGGGCAAGTGGGAGTGCAGTCTAGCCCCAGCTCCATTCACCAAGCATCCTATGGAAGCAAAAGGGCACATTTGTCCTTGCACAAATACGTCATCTACACACCAACCCCTGTTCCTGTCAAACCTTGCCCACCCAGATGGGGCATCATTTTTGAATGCACACAGAGGCACCTTGTTGTCTATGAGCAGTATCTTCAACATTCCTATTCCTGGTCAACACATGGCCTTCTGAATATTAGCAGCTCTGTCGTCCTTGAGACAACTGAGTTAGCAGATGGCAGGGAAGAAGCTTCTTCTCTGTGGAAATAAGAGATAGGCAGGATAGTGTTCTGCCCTAACTCCCCCCAGAGTCTGCCCACTGCTCCAAATGGGCTGAACAGCCAAGCCTGTGGTCAGCCCAGGAACACCTGTCCTCTCAGGGAGGAGAAGGCCAGCAGAAGAGCTGTGCCCTCACAACTTCCGGCCACACTGCTCATCACTACCCAGGGTCTTGGGATGGGCGGCTCAGCTGTTACCCCCAGAAGCCCCTGAAATGGTCACAACAGGGTATTAAGTAAAATCATTTCAAGTCCTCACTGCACTCTAGGCCAAAAATTCACCCCGATTATATTTCCCATCTCAAATTTCAAGCCACACTGTCCAATATAGCTCAGCAGAGGAAGCCATACCACAAACACCACATGATAGCGTAAAAATACCCCAAGGAGCACCATACCAGCAACTTAAAAATACCCTAAACTTGAGCTCTGTGGAGCCCGCTCCATTATTAAATTCCAAGAGAGAAATCAAAATTCAAGACTGCCATTCCCTTTCTTTTGCACATTAAAATCCCAAGAAATAAAAGCCCCTCCCCCATCTGGATTTGAATCTTCCCGGGTATCAGCCAGTGAAACTCCCCCAGCTAGAGTCTGAGTGTCTCCTCCAGGAGCAGCTGCTCTCTGCCTGGTCTACCCGGAATGGGTGTGGCTCCCAGAAGGACAGGGAGGTCAGATTTATCCAATCTCAAATCACTCATGTGTCCCGCTTTTCAAAAAGTTTGAAAGTCAATAGGGCACCCAAGAATATCTCAGCCCCAGCCCCACACCCACCAAATTTAGACAGTAACGTGATGTTCTCAGAACCCATGTTTCTGCTGCCAGCCATTGGGATGTAGCAGATGCTTGGTGACATCTGGGGGAAAGGAGATGGAGAAAACAAATGTGAGACAGAGAAAGAAAGTATTCTGGCTTTCAGACTCACTAGAATTTCCAGTAAGACTGCCATTGGCCAAGGTGCAACCCCTTACCTCCATGTCTTACTGGAGTTTCCATCTCAGCCGCATCCAACCCATACAGTATTTATAAAACCTCCTAATTCCCACTGATCCCTTAGAGCCTTATGTTCCTGGTACCTTTGGGGCAGCTTTGTGTGATGGGTCTTGCCTGTCCCTTCCTCCCTGAGAGCAGGAACCGGCCCAAGCCAAATGCGTGTGGCTCTGCTTCTCACCTCCCCCCCCTTCTCTACCACTGTCCCTGTATCCTGATTATTTTCTCCCTTTGCTCCACATTCACTGCTGTTTCTGACTCCTGCGCAGGCCTTGAAGGCCCTGTATATCAGGGCATTTTCCTTTTCCCTAGTTTTTGACTCAGCTGCAAGAACACCAGAAACCAAAGCTGCTGCTGAAGCTTCTGGAGAAGACCATCTTTTCGTGCCATGGGCTCCTTCCCAAACCTCACCTCTCCTCATCTGGTTCCTTCCCACCGCCCCCTCTCCTGCAACAGTGGGATAGCCCTCTGGTGTTCCATCTTCTCTGGCATTCCCTGACTCCTTTCAGGCTAAGTTTGAAAATGTCTACTTGCCTCTTCAGTTCGCCTCTTTCCTTCTCTCCCCTGTGTAGGGCTAGCGCTGTTTGCTAGGTCCTAGTGCTTTCTTTTGTTTTCCTGTTTCTTTGTTTTCAGCCCCAGACATTTATGGTCCTAGCCTTCCCTTGAGTCGTTATGTGTGGCCCCACATAGTAAGAGAGAAGGTCAAGTTAGAGGCAAAAGTATCCATTATGCAAACATAGCCTGCCTATTTTTGTCACTTCCTCTTTGAGAAGCAAAAGAGGCCAGGACGCACCTTCTCAACAGTGATTCATCCAGCGAATATCTATGGAGGACTCACTATGCTCTAGAAAGCGTCCCGGATGCAGGGAGACAGCAGCCAACAGCATCAAGTCCCTGCCCTCCTGGGCTTCACGCTCAGGAGGGTACCAATCTGATCTCTAACCTAGACTTGGCTCAGCCGTGACTCTGCTACCTGGACCCCCTGGCTTCCCTGCCAATCCTAATTCCAAGTGTTTTCTGAAACATCTCTTCAAAACTTGTGCCAGGCTCCCTTTCCTGTTGGTGGTATCCTGCCTTGAAGTTTGCTTGACTATGCTCCACTCAATCTCCCAGGGCTGTTCTCCTCTTCCCCTTTCCAATCTATGCAAACATTCTTTAGCCTACCCCAGTCTTCAAGCAGGGCTTCCCCAATAACTTTTAGCACAAAATCTATCTAGCTAAAGTTTTACTTCTTTTCTTAGGCATAGAGTTCATAATAATTCCATTTATTAATGTTTGGCACCTTAATCCAGGAAAATGGCATATGCCTTGTATAACCAGAATCCTCATGCGTCTTTGTCCATGCCTGGATTAAAATCCTCTACTTCTCTGAGGAAAACTCCACATTTCAGGTCCCTGAATCCACCAGGATATCCAGACCTCATGCAAAGAATAATCAAAAGCCAGCTTGAGAGCATCAGAGAGGAGGTGGCTCCAGGAACCTGTGAATCACACACATGGATGTGAGATCGACTCACAAGTATCTTTCTTGGTCCTGGATGCAGTTTAACACAAGACTCCAAATAACACTACGTGAGACAAGAAAGCCTTCCTCTTCCATTAATGCCTGGCCCTGACAATTGGAAAATCCTAAGGCCTACCTCACTCTCTAGTTCTCACTTCCCATAGGGAACATGGACGTTTCTGGTAAGTCAGAGTCCCAGGCATCTCATTAGGACTTCAGATTGCAATGCCCACGGTGGCTTCAGTCTGTGTTGCTGTATCCCACATCTCTCAAATGCCAAGGATTCCCACACAACTTACATCCTGCATTGCTCAGGGTAGCCTAGGTTATGTTGTAGTAACAACCTCAAAATCTCAGTAGCCAAACAGTAAGTGCTTATTTATGTATGTCACAGGACATCTGGGAACAAAGTATATGTTGCTGTATATTTCCTTTGTCTGGGGACCTCGACTGAGGGAAAGTCTATCTCAGTACTTCTGGCAATCATAAAATTATTATTTTTGTTTTCATCATTATTATCTATGCCTATAGTAGGAAAATGTAGGTGGAGCCAGAAGAGTTTATCTTGGCACTGGCTCCCCCACTTAATAACTGTGTAATTGGGGGGGGGGCACCTGGGTGGCTCAGTCTGTTTAAGCATCTGACTCTTGATTTTGGCTCAGGTCATGATCCCACGGTTGTGGGATCGAGCCCTATGTCAGGCTCTGCACTGAGCATGGAGCTTGCATGAGATTCTCTCTCTCTTTCTCTCTCTCACTCTTTCTCCCTCTCTCTCTGCCTCTCTCCCCACTTGTGGTCTCTCTCTAAAATTAAAAAAAAAAAAACTATAATTTTGTACCAGTCAATTTTCCTCTATGGACTTCTGTTTCCTCATCTGTAAAACAAGGGATGAGGTAACATAATCTTTAAGGCCACTTTCATCGTAAGTCCATGTCTCTTCTACCTGGGAAGAGAAGAGGAATTCACGTCAATGAGCATCTGTTCTCACAAGTACTCTGGAAATCATAATTATTCTCACTCTGCAGATTGGAAAACTAAGGCTCAGAGAAGCTAACAACTTATTCAAGATCACACATATAATGAGTGATAGATGAGGGATTTGACCCCCTCTCATACTCCAAAAATTTTTCCCTTTTCATTGTCTCTCATTCAATACACAATATGACATTGCAAATACAGAGAGGGAGTGTGGGAAGAAACAGATGCAATGAGATGAGCAAAAAGGCACACCTCATGGAGCAGCCTTGAAGACTAAAATGACCCATGGTGTTTTCATTTCTTCTTATGACTCAATTTAACTTAGTGACAACAATATTTAATATTTAAGTGCCAGGTACTGGACTAGGTGCTGGATATGTGAAGACCAATTTCACTTGAAAAAAGTAGGGAACACACATATCAGGGAAATGGAAACCATTCTCCATATTTCAAGAGGCAGGGATTTATTGCAAAAGATTCAATGCTTGTCAAACTGATGGGAGATCTGGGGAAGTAATGACAATGGAAAACCAATGCTGCCTTTCAGGAAAATAAGGCAGTGAAAGCACTACAAAAATCTGCCATCTGCCCATGCAACTCTCTGCCATTCCTGGAAGTAAATGATGATTTATCCTTTTCTTTTGACTTCCACATCTCACGCACAAGCCTGTCATTTGAAGAATTTAAACCGGAACTCTCCTGGCAAGGGAATCTGGGTAATGTAGTTTCCAGACTTTCAGCCTCTGTGATAGAAGGATAAGCTTAGAAAACCAGGGAGGGGATTGAATATCAGCAGACAGTTGGTAACATAGCACACAGTTCTAACTAAAAGGATCAGGACAAGTCTCCTCCAGGGTGACATCAGCTGAGTCTTGAAACAAGAGATAAAATGAGGGTTCTTCAGAGTGAGTGGTGTGAGTAAAAAGAGCTTGGCAAAACCTCCCAAGGAATGTCAAGTTACTGAGTCTAATCAGAGCACTGAGCAGGAGGAAATGGGGCTGGATTGAGGCCAGATGGATAATCAGACAAGATTCTGGAGGGCACAGTATGCCATTCTGAGTCTGGACTTAATCCAATCAATAATGGAAAACCATTGGAGGTCTTTGAAGGAAGTGACAGAATCAAGTGAGTGTGTTTAAAAGATCCCTTTGTTGGTGTTGAAGACGGTTCATGGAGGACATAAGGAGGCCCTTGCTGTCATCCAAGGGCCAGATGATGATGGATTAGACTCAAGCAGTGGTCATGTGGATGAGAGCAAGGCTGATTTAGGAAGCAGAGTAGAGAGGTAAGGCTGAGTGATGCATAGGCTGTGGGCGTGAGTGGAAGAAGACCGGCCAGGCGTCCGGTTTGGCTCATTAGAGGATGGTGACCATTCACTGGAGTGGGAGCTTTGGAGAAGGAGCTCGTTTAGGGGTCAGGGAGATGGGGATTGCTGAGTTTGGTTTTGTAACAAGCTGAGTTTGAAGTGCCCGGGTGATGGAAAGAATAGGACCAATAAGGTATGGACTAACATCCTGCCAGAGGCCAGACCCTCTGCTCAGCACCAGAAGCCCTCAGCTGAACATGGCAATCCCTCTCTTGGAGGAGCTCTGAAGTCAATCCACCCCTGAATGTATGTGACTCCATAGGAGCCTTGACAATGGGAATCTTTGGGGAACATTCAAACTTCACTGGAGGCAAATGTTTTCAGTTCCACGATGTCTGCAAGTAAAATTTCCCTGGAGACTTGCAAAAGCGCACTGGAAATGGGTGCCTCTTTCCTCTTTCTGTGGGCCCCAAGGTAAGCTAAAAAATCACAGGGGGAGAGGAGAAAGCTCTTCTGCTGTTTGATCTTGATGAAATCTTGAACCAGCTTATCCATCAAAAGAAATGATTGGGCTTAAGACAAGAGATATTTGTAACAATGCACTAGGGAATTTTAAAGATGAATAAGACAAGGCTGGAATCTTAGACAGCCAGTCTACTTTGTGTGGCTAGGCTGATGGTTCAACAGGGCTGGATTAGAAGATTCTGCTGAGGCACTAGTGTGGGGATAGGATGACCATTTGCCCCCATTGCCTGGGACTTTCTAGGTTTTAGCTCTGAATCTCCCATGTCCTGGGAACCCCTCCATCCCAAACAACCCAAGACCGGTGGTCACCCTATGTGGGGAGGATGTACTTCTCCAACCCTCCCCAGCAAGCTTGCCATGACACTGGGGAAGATGTCTCAAGACCACCCAGACTTACCTACTAAACATCTGTCAACCAGGACAGTGAAAAGTACCGTAACCACAATCTATGTCAAATCCACTTTCTCATTGGAAACCTGACTGCCTTACTTATTGTGCAATATCTTCCCCTTACCCTGAACCCCTGATTTCTTCCCCCCTGCTTTATTTTTTAATTTCTTCCATGACATTTTTCTGCTTCTTTCTACTAGGTATTGCATGCAATTATTGTATTTATTATTTATTGTCTATCTCACCCTACTAGAATGTAAGCTCCTTGAAGGCAAGAATCTTTAATTATGTTTGATTCTTGATGTATTACATTGTCTGGAACAAAATAAGCCCTTAACGTACATTTGTGGAATGAATGGATGAGTTAAAACACATCCTCAAACCATAGCATTTTAGACAGAACATGAACTGATCTTGACGTTTTTTAATTCAAATGAGACTAAGAAGATATTTGCATTATTTCATATTCAAAGCTGACTGTTGACACATTTAATCTTGCTAAACTCACCAAGTGTGGCGGCTTTCTCCTGCCAGCGGGTTACATAATCTTCCAGGCACACATTTGAAGCACCAAGCTAACCTTCGCGCATGGCAGCTGTGGAGTGGTAATTGTGAGGGGGCGTCTCTGAGGGGCTGGAGAAGGCAGGCCATCTGCCACTGCGTTGGGGACAGCCAGGGGCCAGGACGCTGGGCCTCCTGCAATGCCTCAGTGCCAATTAGCTGTCCCCATGCCGGCTGTGCGGGGGCTCCAGGCTAGCCGCATAGAGCAGCTGATAGAAGAGGAAAGTCACCAGCAGAGTGACCCATCAACCCACCTGTGCGGGAGGCAGCATGGGACTGGATGGGTGTCTGAATCTCCTATCAGAAGTGGGGCAGGAAGCTGTTTCCACGCTTCAGTTCCATAAGCCCGAGGGGAAGGACTGAAATGTCCATGGGGTGGTTGGCCAGGCCACAGTGCTGCTGCCTGGCTCCTGGAACACACCAACGCCCTTCTCCCTGACGACGGCCTGGTGAACGTCTTTTCACCCTGCAAATCTCTGCAAAGACCTCACCTCTTCTGTGCAATCTTTTCTGACCATCTACCAAGAGAATTTGTCCTCCTTAATCTGAATTTACTTCAATAGTAGTAATAATAATTAATAATAATAACAACAGCCACAGCAGCAGCAACTAAATGTGTCATGCACTCACAGCATACAATAAAATGTGTAAAAATCCTCAGGCTGTGAGTCCATTGGGATGTTTGAGTCAGCTAATACACATTACACCTGCTCCCATACTGCTCACGACGGTGCTACAGCAGGGGTGTCATTAGTTCTTATCTACAGGTGTGGCCTGGAGCTCAGAGAGGCCACCTCATTTGCCAAGACTGCACAACTACAGAGGGAGAGCTTGGACTGGACTCTCAGTTGGCAACAGCCCAAGGTTCACACACTGGTCACCGTGCTAAGCCTTGCACGTGGCGCTGTCCTTCCCACCTGTCACTTCTCTGTCTCCACAGAGACCTCCACAGAGGTCTCCCCACTGGGCCTCACTCCTCTAGGTCTCAGGGGATGGGATCTTTGCCTCTCTGATTCCGCTCTGTATCCCAGGCCCTAGCAGAGCTTGGCATGTGGTGGGTACTCAGGAAGCGTTTCTTGAATTGAATAATAATCCAGGTAAAGAGCTGGCACTGTGGTGGGTTGACCCGCTGGATCTTACTAATTAGGTTATTTAGGAGCATCTGGAAATTGTGACAGGTTTGAATGACCCTGCATTTTTAGTTTCCTGATATGGTATGGGTCTGTGAGAATAGCTCCACCTCCCCAGAGGAGGGGTGCTGATGCCCACTGCATCCCCAGCCTCCCTAGGGTCATCTGTGCCCTGTGATGTTCAGGGCTATGTGCACAGTGGGAGTCAGATGCTCAACGGCTACCCCCAGAAGCTGGCAATTGGGTTGTAGATGTGCATGAATGCAGGGCTGCCAAGAGAGTATTCCAGAAGGGCCAGACTTATGTGGGAACCCAGTTCAAGCAGCAGGGAGCCATACCCGCTGAGCTGTGGACCCCAACAGTGAGGGGGATGGGAGACCATGATACTATACCGAGAGCAGATTCTCCTTTCCCCACATTTCTTCATCGCATGCCCTGTCCACAGGTACCAAACCATACAACCAAGAATGCAAGGGTGAGAGGAGACAGGACTCAAACACAGAAGAGGTGACACCTGACAGTCAGCTCTGTGAATGACCTGATCTTTCCCCCCTCAGATGTAAGGAATACCAAAGAGACCTCTTCCCTTCTTGCTATAGGAAATAACATACAGCATGACCCAGCATGTGTGCCCCAAGGGGCCTGAGTCCCCGGATGAGGAACACCGGAAGTGGCCTGGTGGGGAGGAGCCTTCTCTCCCTGTTTGGCCAGAGCTCCTGGGTTGCTCCCTCTGGCCGACAAGATCAGCTTGCCTAGAGGAGGCAGGGCAGGGGAGTGTGGACGGGAGCTACCACTGTCCTCCCTGCCTGCTCCCCTGTAGGAGGATGGCCCTCCGATGTGGCAAGAGATGGAAGCCACTGCCCTGACCATAGTGACTGTGATAATGATCATATTCCCACAGCACCTACCCTATCCCAGCTCTGTTATAAACGTTTCACACATAGTAACTCCTGTAAACTTCACCACAACGCCTGAAATCTGTACATATTACTGTTCCTATTTTATCAAGGAGGAAACTAGGTACAGACAGGCTAAATACCCATGATATTATTTAAGGGGCTTGGGAAGGTAGTTCATGAACTCAAGATACCTCTTCCACGAATAGCTAATTCTACCATTAGTGCATCTCTTTGGACAAAAGCGAAGAGCTCTTTTGCAATGGAATGTCCCCAGTAGGAACCACCTGGAGTAACCAGTAACTACATGGATAAGAGAAGTGGTTAATACTTTAGACTCATGAACTCACTCCCTTCCCCACCATGCATCAGCTGTGTGACCTGGGGCAAACTGCTGAACTTCTCTGAGCCTCAAGTTCCCTTCATGTAAAATGGAGGTAGAATCGACGAGAAAATCTTTGTGAAGTGTTTAGCACACTGTGAACATTCAATAAATGCTGGCGGCTGTCATTATTATTGTTACTTATTCCCTTGTGGAGAACTTGTTTCTCCATACTTTTTCTCGATGTCCCTAGCAGAGAGCAGGACCTCAACAGGGGCAGAAGGGCAGGCCAGTTTTAATGAGAGGAGAGCAGGCAGAAACAATTTTGCGACTGGGTTTCTGTGCTGGGAGCCTGTTATGAAACAAGGGATGGGAGAGAGGTCCCATCAGGACAATGGTCAGCCACAGCAGAAGTGCCAGAGAGAGCAGGCACTCTCTCTCCACAGAACATGGAGGATGATCCAGACAGAGAAGCTTGGCCAGCCTCAGAGGAGTGCGGTTATGTCTGGGCTTCCTAAGGAGTAGCGGGCCGGTGGCAGCCACCAGTGCTGCTAACTTTTTGCTCCCAAACGAGCGCCCCGCCCCCAATTCGGCAGCCCCGGGGGCCCTGAAACAGCAGCCCCAGGCACAGAGCTTTTCTCTGCCCCCACTTCCCAGGCCCAGGGGTATTTTTCTTTCCTCTGGGAGGGCTGCTCTTCTGAGAGCTGGCTGGGCCATCAGGCCAGAATGGAGGTGGATGTGACCAGATGGCACTGTCTCTTGTGTTACCCGCTGGCTCTTATATAAGGTCTCCATGACACGTTTCCTCCTAGAATGATGAGCCAGGAACAGGAAGAGTGCCTACCAGGCACCCTGTTTACAATAATTGCCTTTTTTTTTTTTTTGTTTTTTACAGATAAGGAACCTCCTGCTCAAAGAAGTTACTGCCTCCTCCAATGTCACACCTGCATCTTAGACCTCTGTGTGTCTCAAAAGCACTTTCCCCGCCAGTAGGGCACATTGCTTCCCCCAGATGTTTATTTGTGTGTTGCCTCACCTTGTTCTGGCACAGCGAACTAAATAAACAAGCGGGCCTCCCTTTCTCCTAGGGATGCCATGAGCTTTAAGCTAAATTTAGAGATCACTACTTCTTATTCTGATTTCCTGATGCAGTTTCCTCTTTCCTTTTTTTTTTTTTTTTTTTTTATGTACTTTCGGCAAGCGCTTTTAAAGATCTTTGTCTTAACTGCCCTAATTCATGCATAAGCTGCCTCAGATCCCTTTTGGGAATAGGTACAAATAAATAACAATTTTTAAATATTTACGTTTCAACCTAACGTCTACACAGCCCTCCTGATACAGAAAACGTGTGTTTGGGAAGTGAAATGTTCCGATTAATAGACTGTTCCCACGGGGAAAGAGATGAGCAGGCCTACCCACACGTGGAGACGGAGGCTGGCAGCTCGCATGGTGTGATCTGAGGGGTGTGGACGAGCGCCATGTGTGGGGGATAATACTTTCCCCGCTGCTGGCTGACACCTGATATACCACAGTTAGAGTTTGATCTTCTAGCTTTCCATTTTCGTTACCGGTTAAACTTGAAATCCCTCAGGAAATGTAGAAGGTGGGAAGGAGGAAGTGTCACACGCAAGCTGGTTTCAGACGTGGCCACCTTGGTGTACCTCTGCTCAGCAGATCCCTTCCCCAGCAGGCATGGTCTACGGGGGCGGGGGATGGGGCCACTCGAGTGGCTGCACCCTGCCCTCAGCTAGCACCACGCCAAGAGTGTACCTTGCCTCACCAACGGTCCCGGTGTTAGTTCTCAGCTCTTGGTGCCACTGTGGCTCCCGCCACCTCCAGCCTGCTCCCCACCCTCTCAGTTTATGACCCTGCTGCCACCAGCCAGTTGGTGCCATTTGCTCTTCCCCTTCCCACTTTCCTGGTTCTGGGCCCCTCTTTTCCATCCCTGCAGCTCTCCTGTTCCCGAAAGGCCCCAGTGCCTGCCCTCAACTTTCCCCAGAAGTGTCCCTGCAACCCCACCCCCATCCCACACGCTGCTTCCCGGAGCTGTACCAGGTTCAGAATTCTCCCTCCCTTCACCTTCCATCCAACACCATCTTGGGTTTTCCACACTCCACTTTCAGGGAGCTGACAGAAGGGAAAACTGTGTGATGGCCCGATGTACACTAGGAAGTGGATGGTGGCTGATGTCTTCCAGTGTTGCCGGGGGTGGGAAGAAATAGGATGGGGGAGGTGGGATGGCTCTGCATCCCCACTCTTGCCCCCTCCCACACACGGCCAAATTCTCACCCTCATCAGACATGCCACCCCTGTTTCCTCCTTCAAATCAGTGTGTATCTAACCATCACCCAACCCGGCTCTGCCCCCAAACTCTCTCTGTCCACCTCTTCTGGGCATCTGCACGGCATCCATCCTGCTCCAGGGCCTTGCTTTCTCTCACCTGGACACTCACTATAGCCTCCTAACCATCCTCTGGCTCCCCACTTGGCCTGGTGTAATCAGTTCTCTATAGGAGACTGTGAATAATTTTTTAAAACACCTATTAGAGCACATTACACCCCACCTCCAATGCTGTCCTTCTCAAGGCCTCAAAGAAAATGCAAGATCTTTATTCCACTCATAAGGCCTTGCTTGATCTGAACTTTGGCTCCTTCAATCCACTCTCAACCCACTTTATCCCAATACCACTGTTTTGTTTTTTTTTTTTTTTCTCTCTTCTAACTTGTGAAGTTTATTTCTACTTCAGGGCCTTTGCACATCCCACTTTCCTTGCCTGGACTGTGCCCATGGCTGGCTCCTTCTTGACACCGTTTAGGTGTCTCTCCTCAGAGAAGTCTTTGCTGAGAGCCACTCTTCCTAGGTCCCTGTCACATGACCCTGGCATGTTGTTGTCAGAGCACTTATACCCTCCTAGTACCGTCCTGTGTATTCATTGCTTGTCCCCGCCACAGAATGTAAGGTCCATGTTATGGAGCCTTTTCCTTTGTCGTATCCCTAGAGCCAGAAGTCACTCCTGTATAATGGGTGTAATAGAAATAAATGGACTTTAGGTCAGACAGACCTGGGCTTGAACCTTAGTGTGTCCTGTACAATCTCAGATGCCTTTTCACTCCTCCAAGCCTGTACTTTTCCCTTGAGGAAGATGAGGGAAATATCCTGTGGAGGCTGCTAGGAATATTAAATAAAGTAAGGGCTGTACAGAGCCTGGTGGGGCCCTGGACACATGTAGACCCCTAAGAAGCAATCACCAGTCTCCTTCCCCTCCTGTTCCTTTGCAAGCATGGGGGGCTATCACTCACAAACCTGACTCTCACTAGAAGTACACGCCTGGATGAACAGGAACAGAGAACCAAATCTGGGTAATAGAATTATAACTTCACAGTGGATTGAATGGTGTCCCCGAAAATCCACATCCACCTGGAACTGTAGAATGTGACCTTACTTGAAAATAAGAACTGGGGCGCCTGGGTGGCGCAGTCGGTTAAGCGTCCGACTTCAGCCAGGTCACGATCTCGTGGTCCGTGAGTTCGAGCCCCGCGTCGGGCTCTGGGCTGATGGCTCGGAGCCTGGAGCCTGTTTCCGATTCTGTGTCTCCCTCTCTCTGTGCCCCTCCCCCGTTCATGCTCTGTCTCTCTCTGTCCCAAAAATAAATAAACGTTGAAAAAAAAAAAATAAGAACTTTGCGGGTATAATTAGAGGAAGGATTGAGAAGATAAGAGCATACTGGATTAGGGCAGCCCTAAATCCAATAAGAGCGCCTTCATAAGAGACAGAAAATGACAACAGAGAGGCAGAAAAGAAGTTGATGTAAAGACAGGCAGAGGTTGTAGTGATGCATCTAGAAGCCAAGGAATGCCAGAGCTTGCCAGCAACCAGCAGAGACCAGGAGAGGCAAGGACGGACTATCCCTCAAAGTCTCTGGAAGGAAGCAGTTCCCCTGACCCCTAGCCTTCAGACTTCCAGCCTCCTGAATCGTGAGAGAATAAATGTCTGTTGCTTAAGCCACCTTATCTGTGGTACTTGTAATGGCAGCCCCAGGACACTACGATGAGAGCCATGCACGTTTGTAAAAGGAAGAGCGCACCGATACCAGGGAAGATGACACTCCTGGAACTCTGTGCTGCCTGCTCCCGCTGGGCCCTTGCAGCATCCACGATTCCTCCCATTTTGCAGAAGAAGCCTTGCGAGGCTACTTGGCTTACTTGAGGGCACACAATTGTCGGGGGAGGGGTGGGGAGAGGTAGAGTCGCTCTGTTTCATCTTTCAGCCCCCTATTTTGACTGAGCAGTTGAGGGAGTGATGTTCATGTAGTCACTCAACAAACACCCATGGACTTCTGGCTGTTCACTAGTCTGCATGCTGGGTGTTCCAGGAGAGAAGGCAAGATGCCCCTGCTCTCATGGTACTGTGGTGATGCAGATGGAAACACAAAGTTGCAATAGTTTGGACAAAGACAGGCAGTTAGGGCTGCTTTGTGATCAGAGGGGTGGAAAGGGCTTCATGCCTAGAGGGTGGTGTGTGGAGGTAACAGTGGCTGTCTATGGGACCACAGGCCTGCCACTGCCCCTCATGGGGCCCCAGGAATACAAGAATTAAGCTGGACTTAGCACCTCTGAAGCCCTCCCAGTTTAGACATTCTCTGGTTTTCTCAAGTTTTTATTTAGGGGTGTGGGTCATTTTGAAACACCCTAATGGCACCCATTTCAATTGCCCAGACTATGTACCACTGCACCCCACCCCCACCCCCAGGCCCACTTCCCTGTAGCTAATTCCTCCCTGGGGCTGAAGAGCTAGATAGACTGAGGTTCTGGACCCATTAGTGCAGCTCCCAGGAAGGCCCTTACAGCAGACAGCCAGCAGCTTCATCCCCTGATAACACCTTATAGGACAGAGTGGTAGGGTGAGTGGCTGGTCTGAGGAGGGGAGGAAGGGGCTGTGTCTGGTCCTGCTGTTCTCAGCTAGACCTCCACCTGCATCTCTGGAGCAGCCCTGGGCTGAGTTTCACACCTTCACCTAGCAGATAGCTACTGAATATCCTTCATGCACCAGACCCTTTGCCAGGCTGTGGGGGTGGTGGACACATACAGAGGAGGAATCACCATTGATTCAGTCAATCTCTACCCTCAAAAGATTACTTGTAAACAGATGATTGTTTTCTCTCTGCCTTCACCAAGTGGGAGGCATGGAGCAGATTTCTTCTAGGCCCCCTTGCCAAGGGTTGGGTTGCTGCAGATCATAACGGCTTTTCTTTCTAGGTCATCGCCACTGGTCTTCTGTCCTCTCTGGGAGCTTAGGAGTGCCCTAGCCCATGAAAATCAAAGTGTTGGCATGGGGAGGGGAGGGTGTAGATGTAGCAAAGCCTCAGGGCCCAGGAGGACATCATTCCTGTTAACTCATTAACATTGACCTACTGACTAACACCAAGGGGTGATCTTCTTTGGCTGTATCTTTTTTTAAATGTGTATCTATTTATTTTGAGAAAATTAGAAGGGAAAAGGCAGAGAAAGAGGGAGAGAGAGAATCCCAAGTAGGCTCTTTGCTGTCACTCCAGAGCCTGATGCAGGGCTTGAACTCACAAACCGTGAGATCATGACTTGAGCCGAAATCAAGAATCAGACACTCAACTGACTGAGCCAGCCAGATGCCCTGGCTGCATCTTAAAGGGCAACAAACACAGCTCCTCAGCTGGGGCAGTGTCCTCTGCTCATGCACAGAAAGAATAACATCTTCCCTGGGGTCCACCAATGGCACTGCTCTGACAGAGCTACAGGCACCAGGCTCTTTCTGCTGACTTCTGTGCAGCCTCACTGTCCCTCCCTTCCCTCTTCTTAGAATGTTGTTCTAGTCTTAAGGAGTGTGTGTGTGTGTGTGTGTGTGTGTGTGTGTGTGTTGGACTGAGTAGGAAGGGAAATGAAATTCCATTGAACCACAAAGCTTGCCTTTTTCTCTGGGCCTGAATTTTTTATTTCAAAGCTAAGAATTTGACATCTTTTTTCTCTGTTGTACTCTGAGGCCCTCCCACTCCAGGGCAATGTGATTCCAATTTAGTGCCTGAACTGGGGGAAAAGCTTCAGGATACAAGGAAATCAAGTCAGGGTAAGGTTGGTTTAAACAAAATGTTATTTTAACACACAATCTAATCTGATTTTAATATACATAATTCACTACACTACAAGGCATGCCTAACTATTATAGAAACATTTATTGATCATATACTATACACTTTATGCCAAGTAATATGCTAGGGTCTTGGGGGAATGAGGAGAGATAGTATAAAGATAAATAAGACAATTTCTACTCTCAGACGATCTACTATAGGCAATAAAATACACAGACATTACTACAATTCAAGACAGGATATAAAGGCAATAAGATAAATTATAGAGCACATGTGGGGGAATTAAGGCATAAAAGGAAGAACAGCTTAAATGTGGTAGGAGAAACTATCTGATTCCTTACCTAGAAAACCCAGGATAGTGCACTAAAGAGCCATTAAAACCAAGTGAGTTTGGGGAGGTGATTGGATACAAAAGTATACAATAAACAGGAGCTTTCTCTACATCAGCCATGGCCAATTACAAAATGTCATGGGAAGAAATACCTTATTCATGTCCCCAACCAAAACTGTAATAAGTCCAGGAATAAATCTAACAAGAAATGTGCAAGACTTGCTTGAATAAAGCCATAAAACCTCACCAAGGGATATAAGAAAGAATTGAATAAATGGAGAGATAGCCCATATTGTTACATAGAAAGATTCACTATTGCAAGGATGACAATTCTCCTCAAATTAATTTGCTATTCAATATACTCCAATCAAAATTCCAATAGATTTCATTTTGGAATTTGATGAGCAGATTCCAAGTTTATCCTGGAGAAGAAAATATGCAAGAAGAATGAAGAAAAATGTTAAGAAAAAGAGGAAGGGAAAGGAGAAGGGAGAGGGGACATTCTCTGCCATATATTATACTCTAAAATGAAAGTAATTAAAACAGCATGATATTCATGCAGGATTAAATAAATAGATTAAATTGGGGAGAATAAAATATTCCAGAAAGAGACTATATATATGAATTTAATACATGATAAAGGAGGCACTTCACTAGCAGGAAGAATGAACTACTCCAATAAATGTCATTGTCTTTGAACCCAATCTTCTTCCCTTGAGAAAAGCATCATTTGAAATGGGGACACTCCCAGCTTGGGAATGGAGAAACCTGGATATGAATCCCAGCTCTACCAGTTAAAGCTATATGACACTGAACACTTTTCTTCACCCCATCGAGCTTTCTTTGAAAAAAGGGAAATCAATCCCTGTCTATCTACCTCACAGGATTGTAATGACAAATGAAGTAATCTGTATATACAAACAGAGCTTGGAGGAACATAGGAATGGGGAGAGATAGTGTAAAGATGTTGTAATTCTCAGGATTCTAGGATTAAAAACCAAACCAAACTGGGAGAGCCTGGGTGGCTCAGTCAGTTGAGTATCTGACTCTTGATTTTGGCTCAGGTCATGATCTCACGGTTCATGGGAGTGAGCCCCACATTGGGCTCTGCACTGACAGAATGGAGCCTGCTTGGGGTTCTCTCTCTCCCTCTCTCTCTGCCTCTCTCTCTCTCAAAATAAATAAATAAACGTAAAAAGAAAGAACCCAAACAATGCTCTCATGCACTTAAAGCCTGAAATGTCACAATTAGACCATCTTCCCTTGCCTCATGGTCTATAGCATGCTCATGCTATAGTGGAAATCCCCTATAGGCAGCTCTGTAAACCACTGCCAGCCATTGACTCCTAAAAAAGAAGAAATGCCCTGAAAGTAGGCTTAAATGAGCAAGACAAACATGAAATAACAGTAGAGGACAAGCCAAAAGGCAGAAAGGCTGGGGAGACTAAAGACCATCTCTACCACCTTCCAAAGATTACAGTGGGTCACCATTCCAGGCTTTGTAAGTAATGCAGGTCATTGGCTTGTTTGCTCCCATATTCTTTCCCTTCTCTTTTTCTGTTCTTCTCTGTATGATACTGAGCTGCACTCCACAGGCTCCCTTGCCTACTTACTCCCAGGTAGGTTCAGGTGATATGAACACTAACAGAAGACTGGAAGGTGGAAAGAAAGAAGAAATCATAGTATTCCTTCTTGTATTGCATTAACCCTTGTGGTGTCTCAGCAAGGAAGAGCAACAAGGGCTACTTTTCTCCTATGACACTAACTCTGGAGAGACAGAGGGATAAATCTAACAGGAAGGTTTTATGGCTTTATTCAAGCAGGCCTTGTGCATTTCTTGTTAAATCTATCCCTTTATTGTTCACCTCCCACTGGCCAGGCCCCACCATGTTTCTCAATCCAGCCTAATGGCCTTGGCTTCTGGGCTCTCCTCGTTTTTCCCCTCCATCACTGAAACTGATAGCAACTTCCTGTCGTTGCTAAACTCTGGGGTTCCTTACCATTCCATGGTTTGGCTTCTCTGCTCTTCCATGATTTGCATGAGCAATTCCCTATTTAATTCCTCTATTTGAAAGATCTAGAATGTTTTCTGTTCTTCTGAGTGATAGGCAGTGTCCTGGGGAAAATATTAAATACTTAGAGTAACAGTAATACCAACAGTATCTAAAATTTATTGAACACGTATATGTGCCAAGCATGTGCTAAGTCTTTAGGTGTTTTCATTTATTTTTCACATCACATCAACTTCATAATATAGGCACATGATGACCTTGATATGACAGATGACAGAAACTGAGACCTACATTCAAAATTGAAATCCTGTTTTCTCAGGAAATAGTTCTTATCTGGGAGTGGCTGATTCTGAAAGAGGAGAGATCTAAGCTCCATACCTTGCCTGCTCAAACAACAAAACCCTGGACCCCATAACACTGTCTTTCATTCTCCAGGAGGCTCTGTGGGGGCATGCCCTTCCAAGCTCCCACGTGTTTAGGCTCAGACTAAATTACAACCCGTTGGAATCTCTGTGTATGGCTACAGGCACTCTCTGGGCACCTCATCAGCTGAAGTAGACTGGTCTGGCCAGTGACCACCCCCCCACCCTTGTCCAGGTCCTCTCTAAGTAGGAGAGTGTGTGACCATGACCAGCAGATGGTTATCTATCCTCTTCTAATGAACATCTGTGTAATAGCTTTGATGAAGAAGACTTGGGCTGACACCTCAGTCATTTCCAACCATGGAAAGTTTTATCATCAGCCAGAACTCTTGCTGAAGATTAGGCTGGTTGAGGCTTTTCCCTCCTGAATCTTGTCTTTGATCATTTTGCACAGAAAATACGAGCTGTGCTTTAGACTCTATAGAAAAGCCTAAAATTGCTCTTCTCTCTCCTAATGTTTTTCAAAAACATCTTCCCCATAACTCTCCCTACCCCCCTACCCCCATTACCACCACCTATTTTCTTAATATCCTTCCAAGATAATTACATTGAAAACTCATGAAGGCTGACTTCTGGGAGGTCTTCTGTCTTTCTCAGCTCTCTCTTTCCAATTCAAAGAAGGCAATTACTATTTTCTCCTACATTCCTAGACCTATCCTTCCACTTTATCACATCTTGAGATCAAAAGTCCTGGACTGAGCACACAAAACTTCATCAGACTCTTTTCCTAATTTGCCTGCCTATCCCCTTCTAAAGAGTTTACCTTACCTGCTTAATGGAACTACATATTTAATTCACTTCAGTTTATTAAACATTAAAAAGATAGACAGATGATGGAGATAGATACATAGATGATAGATAGATAGATAGATAGATAGATAGACAGACAGATGATAGGGCAAACACATTCATGAGAACCAGTTTCCCCCAGATTCCAGCTACATAGGAATATAAAGAAACAACAGAACAATGTCAGAGTGGGCAAATCACAAACAAAATTTTGTTTTGTTTTGTTTTGTTTTCTGAGGGAGGAAGGTCCACAGTTTGATTTAATAACAAGAGACTAAACAACCAAACATTGTTTTGTTCAGAACAGATACCTCCCTTTTTCATTACCCTTGGGACCTAATGGAAACTAGACGTGACTCTAGTTAATTCACCCAGCTTCTTACAAACTAGAAATCACTCATGTTTGCTTGTAAGAGGATCCAGCTGGAGAACAGACTCAGCCTTTACAGCTCTTCTCTTCTTGAGTTCTATTCACTTTTAGAAGCAATTAAGCAGAGCAATTTGAATAGTGTAAGCAATTACTTTAAACTAATATAACTTCCGATCATGCCAAGGGATCTATTTTGTAAAGGAAGGCAGTTGCTAGTGAGAAATCAGAAATGTAACTCTGCCTCTACATCATCAATCAATCAGTTGGTTCTCTCTAGATTCAGCTGTAGGCATTGACTCCATGCTGGGCCCTAGGAGGAGGCAGGAAGTGGGTGACTCAACACCTGGATTTACCATAAATTTGAGGAGACGTGGTTAGTAAGGGCCACACCCTGATCCTAAAATATGCCCCTTTTAAAATTGTCAAGAGGACAGTTGGCTGTGTTTTGTAGGGGCATTTAAACATGAGAGGCTTGGAAGCCTCCTAGAAAATAAGTCAAACCACACAGGTTTGATTGTAGGACAATGAGCCAGTTTAATGCTGGGGAGAGCATGGGGTGTGGTGAATAATTCTGAACATAGACTGGCTCCAGAGCCTGCTTCTCTTAGCAGAAATAACTCACTCAGAAGCCTAGACAAAAAGGATTAAGAAAAAAATGGAAAGAAAGAAAAGAAAAGAAAACAAGATATAAACTAAAGGAGGAGTTTCACCATGTTTGTTAGGACTCTGATTACAAGTAACAAAACTGGCTGAGGCTACATTAAACAGAAAAAGAAGATTTGTGGGACACCTGGCTGGCTCTGTCAGTAGGATGTGTGACAATCTCTGGTTTGTAAATTTGACCACCGTGTTGGGTGTAGATATTACTTAAAAAAAAATAAAATCTTAGAAGTGTCTGGATGGCTCAGTTAGTTGAGCATCTGACTCTTGGTTTCAGCCCAGCTCATGATCTCATAGTTGGTGAGATTGAGCCCTAGTCAGGCTCAGCGCTGATGGTGTGGAACCTATTTGAGATTCTCTCTTTCCCTCTCTCTGCCCTTCCTCCACTTGAGCTTGCTCTCTCTCTCTCTCTCTCTCGCTCTCTCTTGCTCTCTCTCTCTCTCTCAAAAATAAACATTTAATAAAAATAAAATAACATCTTAAGAAAAAATAATTTATTTTAAGGGTGTGAGTTGGCTCTCAGCACTTAAGGATAAGAATGCAGCTGGAAACCACAAGGTCTGTAACCAGGAATGGAAAACTAGCAACAGTCCAAGAGGACTGTTTCTCCATTTCTTTTCTCTGCTTCCCTCAGCACATGGGAGACACTGTTTCTCAGGTAACTGTTAGTTTGCTACTTGATGGTAACCTGGAAGATAGTGAAGCCATCCCTCAGCGAATGGCAGGATAGAAGAATATAAAGAAATACCAAGTCAGGGTCCTGATGAACTACACCTACCACTGGACATTTCTACTTAAGGAATCCAGGAAATCCCCATTATTTTCTAAGCCAGTTTATGTTGAATTTTCTATTAACTGCAACACAAAACATCCTAGCTAATCCATACCCCCTGCCATCCAGGGTATTATATTAAATCGTATTATATGTTAGTATATATTATTTCCTTCTATTTAGATGGTACTTGATACTTCAAGAACTGATAGAGAGCTCATCTCATGTATTTTCCCAGTAAGCATTTAGAAGCAGCTTGGCAACTCTGCCTTTATTCTCTCTTCTACTGAGGAGGAAAGACAATTGAATGTATTGCTTTTTCTTATTGTGGTAAAATATACATAACATGAAATTGACAATTTGACTATTTTGAAGTGGCATTAAGTACATTCATATTGTACAGCCTTACCACCATCCGTCTTCAGGATGTTTTCATCTTCCCCAATTGAAACTCTTCCCACTAAACACCAACTCCCCATTAGCCCTGCCCCCCAGTGCCCAGCAACCATTCTACTTCCTGTCTCTATGAATTTGACTGCTCTAAGTGCCTCACATAAGTGGAATCATCCAGTATTCATCATTTTGTAACTGACTACTTCTACTTAGGATAACATCTTTAAAAAGTTTCATCCGTGTTGTAGCACATGTCAGAATTTCCTTCCTTTAAAAAACTGAATAATATTTCATTGTCTGCCACATTTTTTCATTCATCAGTTGATTATGGGTAGCTTCCACCTTTTGGCTATTGTGAAAAGACCGCTGTGAACATGGGTACACAAATACCTCTTCAAGTCCCTGCATTCAATTCTTTTGGGTGTATCCCCAGAAGGGAATTCCTGGATCATATGCTAACTGTATGCTTAATTTTCTGAGGACCTGTCATACCATGGTTCACAGCAGCTACACCAGAAATGCAGAAAGGGTCCTAATTTCTCCAATGTCCACCAATGGATATTTCATTCTACTTTGTTTCACTTTATAATAGCCATCCTAATGGGTTAATTATTAATAGCCTACCTATCAGCCAGGCAAGTGTACCCAGGAGAGGTGGGTTACTCCTTAGCTATGACTTGATGCTCTGAGAGCACAAAGATGGGACTTCTAATGGAGCATGGTTCAAACAAATAGAAGGATTGCTCAATAAATGTTTGGGCAATAGCTTATTGAAAGTAAACCCCTCCCCTCTAAAATCCAGAAAACTTTATTGAAGAGCTGGGAAGGCAGAGTGGATGGGAGACTAATGGCAGGAGGTGGAATGTGGGGAGCTAATGCGAGGGATGAGAGTAAGACAGGAGGTGAGACCAAGATCCCTGGAGAACTTCCTAAGGATACTTGGTCCTGGTGCCCAAATGCCCTCTGTACCCCTTTCCTTAATGGGCTAGTGTTGTCTATGTCTAGCACACTTGTTGATTTTTTAAAAGCCCCTGACTTATGGAGCAGTAAACTGTAATCAGAACATCAGAGATGGCCACACCTTACACCAGCAGTATGTGTTGCCGTGAGCACTCAAGTAGGGCATCCCTTCACAATCCATGTCCTGTCAAGCTTTAGCTGGTGAAGTACTTTCCAGGGCCTGAATATCAGCAAACTTACCTGAGAGAAGCCACAGAGATTTGTCCTTAAGACACGAGCCCAGGGATGTTCAAATCAATACTGTCCCCATTGGGAAGACCCCAGGGTGTTAAATACTGAGAATTTTTAGTAGCATCAGGAATACTTCAAAGCATCTGGAAGTTCTGCTTCACCAAGCCCATAAAAGCAATCAGATATTTATCTAAAGCTCATCCGAACCACTTTCATCTGGACACGAGGCTGGAAATCTCCTGAGAAGGAGCCTCTTTCTGAAGCTTGCTTTTTTCTCTTTCTAGGGAAGATGGAAATAGCAAACAAACAACAATGTGACCTTGATGATGTGATTCTCTCCTAAATAAACAGGCCATGAGGAGGTGTGAAGCCTGTTGTTTTGCTGTCTCCTGCGTTCTGCTCTGAAACCCGTGGCTGCCATTTCTCTGACATTTCACTCTTGCCACCAGTTTCTTCCCTTCTCTCCTGTCCCCACCCTGCACATTATGATCTGCAACCCACCCAGCAGCAAGTAGGAGGCCCTCGGGGGATATATGGACACTCCAGCCTCCCTGGAGAAGGAAGAAAGGGCATGATGATCCCTGCACCCAATGTCCAAGTGTCTAAAATAGCCAATGAATTCCCGATCCTCAAAATATACCTTTCTGGCTCAGATGGCTTCACAGGAGAATTCTACCAAACATTTTAGGAAGAAATGATACCAATTGCATAATCTCGTCTGGAAAATAGAAGAGGCAGCAGTAAAAAGGAACAAACTACGGATACATGCAACAACATGGATGAATCTAAAAAGCATTATGCTAAGTGAAGGAAGTCAGACATAAAAGTCTCCATACTGTGTGATTCAATTTATGTGGCATTCTGAGAAAGGCAAAATGATAGAGAAAAATATAAGATCAATGGTTTGCAGAAGATGGAGGTAGGAGAAGATCGGATGTAAAGAGACACACAGGACCTTTTGGAGGTGATGGAGTTTTCTATATATTGATTGTAGAGGTAGTTATGACTGCATACATTTGTTGAAATTCACTGAGCTATACATTTAAAAGAGGTGGATTTTCTGTATTAAATTATACCATGATCATGCTTGCTTTAGAAAAAAAAAAGACAATACTGTCTTTCAAAGCATTAAATTTCAATTACCTAAAACTAGCTTTAAGAAAACATGTTTGCATATATTATTAAATGTGTGTGTGTGTGTACACAACATATACACACACGAACACATTTTTCCCTTTCTTCTCATGTTCTCATTCCCAATGCCAGGAATATGAACACCTTCTCAATAGGTATCATTTTCCCCAGTTGCCCCTGATCTCATCTATCTTCTTTGTCTCAGGCAAATGGATCTTCCCTAAGGTCAGCTTTGTGCATAGACATAGTAGTGACTCAGCCAAGTCTAGAGTCAGGTCTTGCCCTCAGGAAACTCATAGCTTGTCAGGACTTGAGGGGATCTGTGCTATGAATACATGGTGGACTCATGAATTATGTTGTCCCTCTAAAATAATAGGGATACTGAGAGCATTCAAGTGAGAAAATGCATGTGAAGTGTTAAATACATAATAAAACCCCAAAATATATACTAGCCTTAGTATTTTTTATCAATACTTCTACTAATTTCATATCATCAGGTTCCATTTGGCTTTCCTATGTTGTTAAGCACCATTTGCTGGAAATAAATTAACCCTGTCCTAAGCACCTCCCCACCTTGCAGACATGAGCAAGGGGTGGGAGAGGATCTTACACTGCATATTGAAGCATGAAGATCCTTGGGTGATAGTCAATTAATTCTCCTGACGTGAGTTCTGGCATCATCTCCATTGTGTCTGGGTCCAGGAAGTGGAAGCATTAGTGTTTCATATTTCAATTATTTAACAAATATTTCTTGAACACCTAGGAAACGCCCAATAGTCTTCAATGTACTGGGGAAATATGAGTGAACAAAGCAGACAAATCTCCCTGCTCCTAAAGATCCTGTTTTTAAAAAATATTTATTTATTTACTTGGAGAGAGAAAGTGACAGGGGGGCGGGGAGCAGGAGAGATAAGGAGAGAGAATCCCAAGCAGGCTCCTGAGTTGTAAGTGCAGAGCCTGATGTGGGGCTCCATCCTGTGAACCATGAGATCATGACTTGACCGAAATCAAGAGTCAGATGCTTAACCAACTGAGCCACGCAGGTGTCCCAATCCTGCCTTTTAATTCCAACTCAAAGTAACCTATATAAAAGAAATACTGGCTTCACACCAACAGTCACTCTGCTAAAAGAAGCAAAGGGCCATGGGATATCTCCTTACCTTTGAATTTAAAAGTTTTCCAGTATGAGACAGAGAAGGATCCTAAAAGCATAGAGGGGCAAACCTAGAGGCAATGCTAAACTGGAGCAATGGGATGAAACTAAAAAATACTTCAACAAGCTAAGAGCAATAAGTGTGAGATGCTTATACATACACAACTTTCAAAATCCAACTCCAGGTTTTAGGAAGGAAATAGACAAACTTTTTGTGTGCAGGAGCTAATAGCAAATAGGTGAAGGGACTCAAAATAATGTCCCATGAGGAAGAGATGGGGTTTAGCCCATACATGAGGAATGTGATGCCTCTCCTCAGTTACTTGAAGGTCCAGTTGTGGAATAGGAGTGACACCAGTTTCTATATAACCCTAGAAAGTAGAAGCTGCAGAGAGATGAGTTTGGGCTAAATATGAAGAGGAAGACATTTACTATCACAATAATTTTAATATGGAAAAGGATACCTCAGTTTGGTGCAATTTCCCTATCTCTGGAGATGTGGATTCAGAGGCTGTGAAATTATTTCTTGAAAATGCTGTAGATGAATTCCCGCTTTGCCTTGAGTGGGAGGCTCATTAAACATCAGCCTATTAGTATTCTTTTTATACCTACCATGTTCCAGGCACATAATCTTGGCTCTCAAAAACCTCTAGGTCCAGTAAAAGAGACACACAGTTACCCAGGAGAGTGATCAGTGTAATGATAATAGGGAGTATAGGGCTGGGAGAGCACAGCCTCTAACTCGCAGTAAAAATCAGGGAAAGCTTCCTACAGGAGGTACTCTGAGCTTAGTTTCAAATGAAAAAAATTAAACAAGCAGTCAAAATCAAGGAAAAGATTGAACTGAAATTACTTGTTTTCAGGCTTGCACCATCAATCAATTGGGTATCCACATAAACTCTTGAGGAGCTTCCTGGGGGGTATGACTATGTAGCTGCAGCTTCAGACACTTCCCCTACTTCAAAAAAAGCAGGGAATTATAATTTATTTTACATCTTGAGAATCTATTTAAGATTTTCAATAAACTATTCTGCATCTAAAAACAAATTGGAAAACATTAAACCAGCATCCATATCCCAGAGTCTGTGCCTTCTAACCTGGGTTATACTTCCTGGAGCTTGTGACTCCCTATTGGAAGTATGGAAGTATTGGAAGTATTTATGGAGGGGAGATGTACCATGGAGCCCCAGACTCAACAAAAGCCTCCTGGTTTCAGACATTCATGTGTCGATAGTGTTGGAATAATGCAAACAGATCAGGAACATTGAGTTAATTTCTGTTTCCAGAGAGAGCCTATGACTTTATAAGAGAAGTGAAAACCCAACTTTTCCAAGGTCCTAGCTCTTGACCTGGTTTTCTGTGCCCTCCCTCATTATTGTGGAAAAAGTGTTTCAGCACCAAGGACAGCACTTAACTCTGGGCTGCTCATCCCAAAGAGAGACCCAGCAGGAGAATGCAGCTTCACTTCCTCCACCCCTCCGCCCATGTGAGTGCTATGCCTTCATCTCCCCCAGTTGATGGAAATCTCAGCTCTACATTTAGGTTTCTCTGGAGCCTCATCTTACTAGAAAATCAGACTCTGCTGCACTTAATCATTTCCCATTTAGTTTGAACGATCTCCTTTGATTCGGAGGTATAATTAGCCTTAATAGCATGCTAAATATAAAGGTATACCACTCACCTCCAAGACATGACAAATGAAAAGAGAGCTGAAGGAAGGGCTATAATATTTTCTGAATTCTCCACTAAATGCCAATAAAGCATCCAATAAACCACAGTTGGTGTTGATGATTTTTTTGATGGTGAAGTGGGAGATTTATAGAAGGAATCACCTCATACATCAAGGGAGAGTTCACCCACATATGCACAAAGTATAGGAGGGTAAAGGCCAAAATATCCTCTGTCATAAGGAGATAGGAGGGGGTGACAAATTGGAGTCTAGGCCCTGGCTTTCCAAGATACGGAATGGTTGTTCACATGCACCTGATCTACATCTCGAGGAAAGTGTGAATCAGAGGGTTTTCTTTGACTACCTCCACTTCCCTATCTTACAAAAAGACACCATAAGACAGTGTGATAGGGACTTGGATCTGCCCTCAAACATTCCTCAGAGTTCCAGCCACACCTTTGGCCAATCACTTTCATTTTCTAAACCATAATTTTTTCACAAATAAAATGAACACATTATCTTCCTACTGCCATAGGATCATTAAGAGAATTAAATGAGATAAGTTGTCTGAAAACATCTAGCAGAGTGCTAGGTACATAGTAGGTATTAGAAATACTACATTCTGTCCTAAACCACTTAGAACAAATTGGTTCTCTGCAGAGTGAATTGATATGGTTTCTAAATGGCTTATTAATGACTGTCCAGAAAGCATAAACCTCTCCCTCCATCTGCTCACTTTCTGCAAAGGTAGACAGACATGTTTGTGCCAGGTCTTATCTAAACCAGTCTTATCTAAACTGGCCCTTGGCAACGTCAGCTCCACATGCTCCAGTGAAGTCAGAAACAGGTCAGTAAGTTTTGTGTAGAGGTCCAAGATGGCTCTTCCAAATCGCCGATTTCTCAATTACAAAGGAAATGAGCCTGAAAAATGTCTATAGCTTAATCATTAAAGGTGCTTTTGCTGAGAACCAAAATCTATAGTTTTTCCCCATTAACTGGAAAGTGATGGTTAAGCATTTACTACAAGTATTGTGCTCAGTCCATTCTGGAATGATTTGTATTAATTATACCCTCTGTGCTGAATACAGCCCCTGTAAACCTTGGGCCCTTGTTTAGTGCAATACTCTTTTCTTTGGAGACTTATCTCAAGTGTCCCCTCTTCCAGGAAGCCTTCACTACCTCGGGATGGCCTTGAAACCCCTTCTCTGTGTTCTTCCCTCTTGTCTCCCTCACCCAGCTGACCTCCCTAGGAACAGGGTTTGAGCCTGAAGTTTTTGTGGCCCCCGTGAGTGGCATAAGGCCTGAGATAGAACTAGCTACAGTAGTCTGTTGCATGCTTAATGATTATGCCTGCTATCTCTTAGAGTATAATTTTCCAAAGTCTATTCCACAGAATCTTGGTTCCATGGGCTATTAATAGCTAATTGTATGAAAAAAGTTTTTTTGTGGTCAGTTACATTTGGGGAACCTTAGGAGAGGAATGTTAAAGAAGTTTCCTTGTTATGGAATTCAGAGCTATGTAACACACTAATGTACTCTGTGAGTCTCTAAGGGCAAAGTAGCAGACAGTGCCTCCCAAACTTGTTTACACTTGGAACACTTAAGGGTAGGCGGAGGTTGATAATGGAAAGGGGGAACATCCTAAGTCTAGAGTTTCATCGAACACATTAGAAAACAGTCCTAGACCAGCTTACAAAAGGTTGCATCTCATAAACTTAAGGATCTGAAAGAGGATGCAAAACAATGACAAAAATACTGTCTCTGTCAAAGGCACGCTGCCCCAGGAATGATGATACTCAAGGAGCTTGAGGAGTTGGGCCATCCATCCCAATCAACTCCACACTAGTGGAATAATAAGACACAGGCCCTTCTGTCACAGGGGTGTGTAATCAGAAAACTAGATTTCATCAGCTGGGAAGTCTGGAGTTTCACCTGTACTCGCTTCCTGGAAATGAAAGTTGGAGTGGCTGGCCAGTCTCTATTGGCTGCATGGGCAGCCCCTTTGCCTTACAGCATCCTATCAGAATAGCGCCTCCTGAGGCATTTTCAGCCTTTTGAGAAACCTCATTATCAGACAAATGCATTGCTGTTCACATGGAATGTATGGAAAGGGAAACTCCAGCCTGGAAGTATGGCCTGCTGTCTTGCTCATCTTCCTCACTATACTCTGTGTGTCTACCCTGTTGGCCTCTTGCTAGTTATGGGCCAGTTGCATTTGTTATGCAAATGCCGGTTATGGGCCAGCCAAAGCCCTACAGGGAAATGGCTATGATCTTAGCTCAGGATCATACCCCTTGATGGGCCATCCCTTCATTGCTGGCCACTTCTTGGCTCTTGACACCCCATTAACAGATCCCTCCTGGATCAAGTGCTGATCCCTGTTCTAATCAGCAGCATCCCCTGCAGGAGGCTCAACGCCATATTGCTTCTTTCAGCAGGGAGTAGGGCAGAGCACCCCGGGCTGGGCTGGAGAAAGACTGGCTGCAGAAGCAAACATCAAGATAGGCATATCCAGGATAAATCCCTTCTGGCTGCATTACTGGTGGTCTGATGGAGGTGATGATGGCAAAGTCACTTCACAGCAATACAAAGTGAAATGTACTCATGATATCCCATTATCTGAAGAACGCTGTATCACTCACAGATGTAGAGTAGGGCTTAAATGCATGGACTTTGAACTAGGCTGCTTGGGTTCAGTTACCAGTGCTGACAACTTCTATACATACCAGCCAGAGCAAGTTATTAGCTTCTCTGTACTTCAGTCTTCTCATTGCAAAATGGGGATAACAGCCTGATTAAATCAGTCAACTATATGTTAGGCATTTAGAACAATGCCAAGCATTTAATGAACTAACAGCTATCACTACTCTCCTGGACAAGTAGAGAATCTCTGGTGTGTGTCCCCATACCTGTGTAAAGTGTTTGGCAACCACTTGGTTAACACCAAATTCAGAAGATAAATGTTAACCTGTAGACACTGAACCAGCATGTACTGAGGTTTGTGGGTACATGGGGCAAAAGTGCTCCTCTCAGGAAAGAGGAGTCATCTACAGCACTTGAGAAATAAAGAGCAAATTATCATCCTCCACCCGGATCCAGTCTAACCAGGGATTTTGCTGCCAGCAGCAGCAAGCAATTCTTAGCTTATCTCAAGCAGTAATATTTAATGGAAGTAGAGTAATCACTGTGTTCAATTTGCTGTAACTCCAAATATATATTCTGACTACTTCTATTCCTCTCCATGTCCCCACCCTAGTCCTGTCCTCTGTCCTCTCTCATGTGGGCCACTGTCATTATCTCCCCTTCGTTCACTCTTGTTTCCTCCACACTCAGCATCACGGTGCCTGTTGAGGCGTGTAGATCAGGTCTCTCCCTGCTGAAATTCTGCCTCATCCCACAAGGCACAGGAGAGCCAGTTCAGCCATTTTCTCTTTTTCTCTTTCCCCATGCTCCCCAGCATCTGAGATATCACTAGTTCTTCATCAAATTCCACAGACCCACAGAGCCCTGGACAGGCTGATTCCCATCCAGCCCAGAAGGTTCCCCTTGTTCATCACCTGGCTTTCCTCAGGCTTTCTCTGGCCATTTTCCCCAGGTTAAATTTAATCCTCATTACATTCTTCTCTCACGCCTTCTGCTTTTCATTCCTAGCATGTGCCACTTAATTATATTTATTAATGTGATTAGTTGCCTGTTGTACATGCCTCCTGGTACACTCTGTGCTCCTAAAAGCATGTTTGTCATATTTGTCTTATTTACCGTTGTATCTTTAATGCTGAGCTCAGCTCAGTAAATATTGGTTGAATAAGTAAATTGAATATGGCCTCTGAAATCAGACACAGCATCAGAGGCAACCCCTGAGTTTCCCAGCCACCCCAAAACTCCCCTGAGTCAGCAAAGCTAATTTGGGGGAAATCTAATTTTATTGAAGGTTATTGAACTGCTTGGCACAAAATGGCACAAAAGACCAAAGGGGGTCTTTATGGAGATTACAAAATAGGTGGTCCAAGGGCTCAGTTAGGTCTACAGACATGTTTTCTTTTGCCTATAGTGTTAATAAATTTTTAAAATAATTTATTACCTTAATATCCAGATTTCTAGATATTCCTGTAAGACTGCAAGATCCAGCAACATGAAGTCCACATGCCCACATGGTGTAGCCCACACAATGCTCAGAGGGAAGTTACTCAACATGGGTGTTCATATAACTGGAGAAGGGATCTGAAAGGAAAGTGCATCTTATCACACTCCCTCTGGTGGTTCTCTCTCTGTGTGCCCACAGCCTGGGTTCCCTTTCTGGTCTTGACAATTGCTGTCATCTCTCCACTACACACATAGCATCCAGAGAGGTGTTGTTTCTAACTCTCATTGGCCCAGAACTGAGAGTGTTCCTGATCATGAAAACAGAACCACTGTAGTCTAGGTGGACTGATCTCTTCCCTTTACCTCTCCTGTTCCCCAGTCCTAAGTACCCTTAGCACTTACATCTGCCCTATACCCTCTTAACTCCCCAACCTATATCTGCAGTGTCCCCAACTTCCTCCAGCTTCTGATGTTCCTCTGTGTTCTTCCCATGTCTACCTGGATGTCTTTCAAACCCCGAAAACTCAACCTACCTCTAACCAAGCTCAAATAAGATTTTCTCCTGGGTTCCTATTTCTGCTTCAATCAGACTACCTCTCGCCTCAAAGAAACATGTCTTCTGAATTCTGTGTTTACAACTCATATTATTCTCACTTTGGAAAATCTCTTGTGTCCATCTGTTTCCTCCATTCACACACTCTAGTTTAGGACCTCACCCTTCCTGTCTAGAGAATGGTGTTGTCTTGGCCATGGTGCTCCTGCCCCCAGACCTGCTCCCTCTGCCCGCCCTGGGTTGTCTTTTCCTAAATAAAGTGAGCTTATCATTGCTCTGTGCAAAATGCTTTGGTGGATCCCCATGACCTATGAAGCACATCCTCAGGTACAAAATAGGATTATTATTACCTATTTTTCAGGTTTGTTTGATAGAAGCTCCATGATGATGATGACATCATAAAATGAAAGTATGCCAAAGTATCTAACACTGTGCCTGGCACACTGAAAATAGTTAATGAAAGGTCACTTTTTACTATTCTTATCATTCATTCATTCATTCATTCAGTTACTCAAAGATCTATTAAGTACCTAGACCCTGGATATAAGCAATGAACCAAAGTCCTTGCTCTCACAGAGCTTGGAGACCAATAGAAAGAAACAAGAGTAATGACACAAATAAACATTAGGTGATAACAATCAATGAAGAAAAATTAAGCAATGTGAGGAAATAGTAACAAAGGAGTGCTATTTTATTCAGGGTAAAGGGGGGTGGTGACATTTGAGCAGACATCTGAATGAAGGAAGGAGGAAGTAAGGTGGATAGTGGAAGGAGAAACATTCCAGGCAGAGGGAAAAGTGCATTAAACATGAATTCTTGGTGTGCCTGAGGAAGAACAGAGACCTATGTGGTTGGAACAGAGTAAGCAAAGGATGAACTGACTGATGAGAGCAGAGAGGTAGCGGAGACAATTTCACGTAGGATGTTGTAAGCCAATGTAAGGAGATTTATTCTAAGTAAGAGTCACGTATATTGGAGAATTATGAGCCAAACACAAACATATCTGACTCTTGTTCTAGAAAAGTTGTATTGACTGCTCCATGGAGGATAGGGCAAGAAGCAGAAGAACAACCAGGAATCCATAATGATAGTTCAGGCAAAAAACTCGCTAGTGCTTGGACTTCAACCACAGAAGTAAAGGTCATTAAAGCTTATAGACCTCTGGGCTATATTTTAAAGGTAGAGCTGAAAATATTTGCTAATGAATTAGATATAGTGTGTAGGTAGGAGAGGCCAAGGTTGGCTCTTAGATTTTTGACCTGAGAAACTGGAAGAATAGAGTTGGACTTTACTGAGATCAAGAAGACAGTAGGAAGAACATTTTTAGGGTAAAAAGAGTTTAATTGGAGGCATGTTAATTTTGAGATGCTTTTTAAATATCCAAGTAGAGACATCCATTGGGCAGTTGGATAGATGAGCCAAAACTTCAGGGTAGAGGTCTTGGTTGGAGATAAATACTTGAAGGTGATCAGTATGTAGTTACATCATGGGACTGGATGAGATCTATTAGGATGTGAGTGTAGATAGATAAGAAAAGAGGATCAGGAGCTGGGCCTTGGGGATCATTAAGGTGATGAAGAGAAATCAGCAGAGGAGTGAGAAGGAAGAATCTGGGAGGAGGAACAAATCCAGGAGAGTGTGTTGTCTGAGTGGATAAAGAGTTCCAGGAAGGAGCCATACACTGTGTGAAATGCGGCTGATGGGCTGATGGGTCATGTTAGATGAGAATTATCCAGTAGACCCGGCAACATGGAAGTCATTGGTAGCCTGGATAAGAGCAGTCTGGTGGAATTGTGGGAAAGACAGACTGAGTGCGGAGAGTTCTGGAAAGAATGAGAGAAATTATAACTAACTGTAAAATACTGACCTGGCACTTAGGGACCACAGTAATCATCCCAGCCCATCTTTCCAGGTCCATCTCTCACTGCCACTACCCTAAAGCCCAAGACCCCTGCACATCCTCAATGAAAAAGATATGTACTTCTCTCTATGTTGATGGCATCTTTCTTTCCCTACTGGCCAGCCCTTTTGAAAATCCTCACCCCTTGATCCCAATCTTTGTCCTTTAAAATCCAGTCCATTCTTTGTGGCTGTGCTTAGACACTCTATCCTCCCAAGAGACGAAGTTCCTAAACAGACCTCTCTGTATGTGAAACAGTTTGCATGACACATATGTTATATGCATATGTTGTAACAATCAGTGTTATACCCAGATTTTCCAGGAAAACCTGTATGTGTTTCCTCTTACAGTTATAACAAATTACTACAAACTTAGTGGATCAAACAATTCCATTTTTTTCCCTTACACTTCTGGAAGTCAGAAGTCCTGAAATCAAAGTGGCTACATTCCTTCTGGAGAATCTGGGGGAGAATCTGTTTCCTGGCTTTTACTATCTTCTAGAAGCCTCATACATTCTTTGGCTGGTGGCCCCTTCCTCTGTCTTCAAAGTCAGCAACAAAGCATCCCCAGTCTCTTTCCCTCTGCCACTGGCAACACATCACTTTTTCTGACTATGACTGTCATGCCTCCCTCTTAGCACCATTGTGATTACATTAACCAACCACCCCCCCCCCACACCAGATAATTTAAGATTATTTCCTCATGTCACTTTCCTCAACTTAATCACATCTCTGAAGTTCCTTTGGCTAAAATGAAAACATTCACAGATTCCAGGGATTAAGACATGGGCAGTTTGACATTTTTCCGACTACCACACAGCCCTAATTCAAAATCTTCTTTCTTCAAAAGACATGCATCCCAATTTTGGGGGCGGAAAAAAAATGACTCTTTGTAATCCAGGGTCACTTTTCTTTTAGAGTCTTGCATCGTAGGCAACTTCTTGGGTATGCGTCATCCCAATCCCTGCAGAAACAGATGCCACTTCCACTCACACACCTGGGGGACACATACAATCCAGCCACAGCTGAGCACTCATTTTGCATTGGTATATTTATTCAACATTTCCAGACTGCTCTGTGTGGGACCCTGAGACCCTGGGATACAGAGATGAATAAGATAGAGTACCTTCTCTTGGCAAGCTTATGGCCTCCTTACTTTTTTAAATTAAAAAAAAATAGTTTTTACGTATTTTAGAGAGAGACAGAAAGAACGCAAGCAGGGGAGGGGCAGAGAGAGAGGGAGACACAGAAGCTAAAGCAGGGTCTAGGCTCTGAGCAAGCCATCAGCACAGAGCCCGATGCGGGGCTTGAACTCCCGAACCATGAAATCATGACCAGAGCTAAAGTTGGCAGCCCAACCAACTGAGCCACCCAGGTGCCCCTGGCCTCCTAATTATCCCTGTGTCTTGTTCATATCTTTTCCAGATTTTCAGCCCCTGCCTGGCACATGGCATCACTCAGTGAAGAGTTGGTTGAGCTAAAGTGGTCTGAGATGTTGCTCACCACCATGAATTCCCTCTGCCATTCTCTTCCTGTTCTCATCATCCTTTGTGCCATTTGTGGCTCAGCAGAAGAAATGCTTCCCATTAGACTGGGCCCTGACTGAGGGCAGGAGATGTTGGCACATGTGTGTGTGTCTGCTCTGCTCAAAGCCAGGTGTCTGATAACTGGAGATGGCCCTCCCATAGGATGTTATGGGTGAAATGCCTGGGCCACTGCACTGGGATCAGATCAATAAATACTTGTTGCATACAGCAAGTGCCTGTTAGACTGCAGACACAGGAGGGACTCAAATGCACTAAAGGAATGTGCTCCTGCAGCTAAAGACACATTAAATATGTATGCCCGAGAAACTATATGTTTTCTCCCACAGAGAAAGAAGTTAGGAGATATCTCTAGAATAGCTCTGTCATGAGTGAAAAACAACAATGTGGCACCAACAGCATCTACAGCCATGTTCTTGTAATGAAAGTGTTCAGAGAACTGCTCATTTAGTCATCAAATACTGGCTGAAGGCCTGCAGCGTGCAGGGCACTGTTGTAGGAACTGGGGAATTGGCAGTGAGCAGGACAGTCAAAATCTCTGCTCTTCCAGAATTTGTTTTCTGGTGAGGGAGGAGTGGAAATGACTGACATTTATTGGATACTAACTATGTGCCAGGCATTGTTCTAAGTGCTTTACCTGTGCTAACTTCTTCTAGTCATCTAGGGGCCTTATTTTTATTTCTACTTCACAAGGAGGGAAATTGAGCATAAAACAGTCAAGTCACCTGCTCAAAATCATAGGGCTTCAGGGCAGGTGAGTTGGGATTTGGCTCCAGGCATCCCTGTGCTGTGAAACCTACACTGAACTGCTTTTGCCTCCTTCTTCTCATGTTGGAGGTGGGGTGATTTCTAGAAAGGCTTAGCCTCCCAAGAATTCGAGGAGAGAGAGACAAAAACTGGTCTCTGGAATTTGGGAACTGGGAGCAAAGGAAGAGATGTTAAAAATAAGAAGAAAGAGGAAAAGGTATTAGGCCTGCTACTGGCCTCCATCATATCTGAAGTCCCATCATCAAAGGCTACCTTCCTCTGGACAAAACACTGCGATGGTCTTTGCCAGTGAGCCTTAGTATGAACGGAGAGACCTCTTCAGAACTTGTTCTAGAGATCAGGAGTGCAGTAGACACTTGATACAAGATATTTAACCTTTCTATCAACTCTTTAAAATCAATATAACACCATTTACCAAAGGATAAAATCAGGCAATTGGCTGAGGCAGCTTTCAAACCCAGGCGTGTGCAAAGCCCTGTCTAATGCTCTTTCCGAGACCTGACACCCACCTTGTTCTGGTCTGCACCTATCAATATTATTTAAAACATTCAAACCTGTTGGCCCAGAAAATCTACCTCCAAAAAGTTATTCTTAGAAAACAGTCAGACGGGAACCAGAATGTTTATTGCAGTCTTATTTACAATAGGACATTTTACAAGTGGAGAGAGGGAGTAGCAAATGTCCACTAAAAGGAAACTAATTAAATTATGATATTCATTTAACAAAATCCAGGAAAAACTTTTATCAAATGTATCTTTAAACATAGAGAATTTTTTTAGACATATTAGGCAAAAATAATCAAGTTTTGAGATAAATATAGAGCTTTGTATGCATGTATCTGTATTAGGTGGAATTGTATAAAACTGCCATTCTGTAGACCAAACATGATTGAATATTGGCAATTTCATGTAGTTCAACCTAACGGGAAAAAAAAAGCCTGATGGGTGTCCTCCAAAATGCTAATTGTGGATATGTTATTAGTGATTTCAAAAGGATAATCAGTTCGTGCTTTTTTATAGTTAACTTTTTTCCACAATGTGCATGCTTTTTTCTTGACCACAAAAACTTTTTAAAATAAATGCAAATAATTAGAAACATTAAAAGACTATTTTGACATTTGTTTTTAAGGAGTACGCCTGGCCTCTCAGATGTTATGATTTGAGAATAGATTTTTTTTAATGATCCAGTTCCAGTGGTTAAATTGAGAACTCATGACAAAAAAATTGAACAGTTGGGGAAATTGATTTGTGAAATGGCTTTTTTTTTCCCCCTTTTGGAAACATTTGAGCTGTGAATTATCAATTGAATAGTGTGCAACCTTTAAGCGAAATCATTGGACCATCTTAAAACTGCATGAAATAGATATGGCATCAGATTCATAGTTAAGCCCTTGACTATGAAGAATTTGTAACTGGCTGAATTAACTGCAAACCAGCTAATCTGGTGTTCCATAAGGATCTAATAGTCAAGGTTGGTATGAGGAGCCAATGTATGTCTCCAGCAGGAATGCTCATAATACTTGGAAGTCAAGATTTTGTTTATACTTCCCTTAGGAAGGTCAGACATTTAGCCACAGGAACATGCAGTTTAACTAGAATCTTTGCAAGGAAAGACAAGTGCATTATCACATATACATTGGCAATATTCCTCTAATATAGAGGCAAATGAGTCCCCTTGACAATGGGATGTCAAGGAAACCCCCATAAATGGTTTTGGTTATTGTACCTCCACATTGCAAACATGGAGATGGAAGCCACCATCTTTTTTGACTCTTAACCCCAAGCTCCATTCCATGCTGGAGATTCTATGCCACAGAGAAGCAAGAGCTCTGCTCTCCTCCCTGATTAGAATGGTTAGCTCTATGCTGTTGGTTTTCCTTACATGTTTGCTATCTTTTTTTTAATTTTTTAAGTTAAAGTTCTTTCTTCCTTTCTTCCTAAATGTGAGTCCCTCAAGGAAAGAAAGTATCATTGACACAACTCTATGTAAAGCACACAACCATACATCCTCATAGATAAAATTTAAAAAACAGGGTTAATGTTTAGAAAATGTTACATTGATGTGCTTTTTACCATCCTCTGCATTAATGGTGTTCCACAGCATCCAGCCAACCATTATGGTGGAAGAAAAGGAGGAGAAGAAATGGTATAAGGGAAAAGCCCTTTATATAGGAACCAGCAGGGGCACCTGGGTGGCTCAGTCGGTTAAGTGTCCAACTTCGGCTCAGGTTATGATCTCACGGTTCTTGAGTTTGAGCCCTGTGTACAGCTCTGTGCTGACAAGCTCAGAGCCTGGAGCCTGCTTCAGATTCTGTGTCTCTCCCTACCCCCCTCTTCCCCTCCCCCACTCACAGTCTGTCTCTCTCAAAAATAAACATTAAAAATTAAATAAATACATACATAGGAACCAGCAGGAGGAATCCCATCTTTAGTGAATAGAGAAACAGAAAGAGGAACAAATAGAAACAGATGGGAAGGTCTACTTGGGGCCCCACTTCCAGATGGGGCAGAATTGTACAGAGGCCAAGGGGAAACTAAGGCAGGGGGGCTTGCATCCTACTTCCTGCTTAGGGCTCAAGAGGTCACACAGAAAATTTGGGGAGACCACAATAGATTCCAAGTAGCAGCTCCATACAGCCAAGAAGGAGAGAGGCTGAATTACCATTCCCAACCATGTCAGCTGCTGTGTGCAGTGAAGAGACCCAGTGCAGCTGAGGGAGTCAAACTCTATTTCTGGGGTATGCAGGGACTGTTGTGCCCACCAACTTCTCCCAACTGGCCTTGCCTTTCAAGCCACACCCATCTCACTTCTGGTTCTACTCATTTTTCCTCAGGCTCAACCCACTCCAGAGTACCAAACGGAAACCCATGGCCGTCCTGGCTTTCCTGATGATCTCATCTACTTATCTCATTCTTCCCTGACAGCCATTGCTGGCAGAGGTCCCAGGGCCAACAGCTGGTATCTCCATCCCAGGAGCCGGATGGCCAGAGATCAAGCCCCACCTCCTGGGAGTCTTCAGTCTACCCCAGGTGATCAAAGTACAGCCATCGCCCTGCTGGGAAGACAAGCAAAGATCTTGCATTCCAGCACATGTCCTCTTGATTGGGCCAGAATAAAAATCTAACATCCCTCTTACCAGCCCTCCACAACTGCTACAGGAATTGATTTTTCTCCCCCCACCCCACAAATATTTATGACTTGTGGAATGTAAGACAGCTTCAAACATGGTTCTGAGAGACTCAGCCATGTTTTGTCTCATAACCTATTACCAGGAAAGGAGGATGCTCTGTCAAAGATGGGAACAGAAACAGAACTAACACCATCTTCCTTCTAGCCGCTGATGCCTCCTAAGATTCATGGCTCCTCTGGATGTGCAACTCATCCGTCCTTTCTACAAGTGTCACATGATACTCCCTGAATGCCAGGCCTTGTGCTCACTCACGGAGAGCATGATAAAATGCAGACCACTCCAGTAGATAATAACGTGTAGTGGGTTGAATGGTGGACCCCAAACGATATGCGTGTGTTGTAATCCCCAAAACCCGTTAATATTACCTTATTTGGCAAAAGGTGTAATTAAGTTAAGGATCTTAAGAGACAGGATTATCCTGGATTATCTGGGTAGATCCCAAATTCAACCATACGCATTCTTACAAAAGAGACACAGAGGAGGAGGCAGAGATTGAAGTATATGGCCATAAGATGAGGAATATCTGGAGACACCAAAGCCCAGGAGAGGCAAAGGATTCTCAGGCCTTTGAAGAAAGCATGGCCCTGCAGCTTGATTTCAGACATTTGGCCCCCAGCACTGTGAGAGGATAAATTCTGGTTGTCTTAAGCCACCAGTTTGTGGCAATTTATTACAGCAGTTTTAGGAATCAAATATAGCACCTAAGAAGGGCAATGTCGCAGGTGGCTTTTCTGGGAACAAGATGGGGACAGGGACAAGGGCCTCTTCTCAGTCCTCTTTCCCTGGGGGTGGACCCACGAGGCATTCCTGAGGGCAGACACAGATTTTAAGGCCAATGCTGGTGGATCAATGTGCAGGATTTGGGTGGACAGAGGAGAAGAATCCTCTCCCAGATCTTATGTTCTAAGCAGGGGTGCATGGTTTCCTCAAAAACATGGCTGTCAAGAGAACAATCCCAGTCCTGAATGCCATTTATACCCTCTCCCCAAAGACTGTTTTCCAATCCTAGAAGCTCTGGCAGAGGAAATGAGTCCTTGTTTGTGTGAATGGACACTCTTCAGCACACTAGATGCCTCTCCTACATGTTGTCCTAATCCAAGTCTTCCTGTCTCTGGGTGGGCAGCTTCCATGATCACCAGGGTCTCAGCCAGCCACAGCCATCCAGGGCCAGGAGCAAAGCAGAGCTCTGCAGCCCCAGGCTTTGTGACCTCTGAATGGACGCCGTCCTCACCCTGGGGTCCACTTGAAGATTGTGCTTTCTAGTTTCATTTATATTTTGTTGATGGATAGATACTAAAGGGTTGCAGCCAGCCAAGGCAAGAGCTCCACCACTGTAGTAGATTTCAATATTGTGCATAACAGTCAGGAGATGATGGGCACCTGAGTGGCTCAGTGGGTTGAGTGTCTGACTTCAGCTCAGGTCATGACCTCATGGTTTATGGGTTCAAGTCCCACGTCAGGCTCTGTGCTAACAGCTCAGAGCCTGGAGCCTGCTTCAGATTCTGTCTCCCTCTCTCTCTGCTCCTCCCCTGCTCACACACACACACACACACACACACACACACACACACACACACACTCTCTCTCTCAAAAATAAATAAACATTAAAAAAATTAAATTTAAAAATTGTTTATAACATTCAAGAGGTCAGGTGCTCTACCTCAAGGGCCAGGGCTACCTCACTGCATAAGCCACAGTGCACGTGGCTTTTCTCAATTTTTTTCTTCTCCCAACACTGTATTCTATGTGAATGGAAGCCCCTGAAGTTGTGCAAGGTGAAGGTCCTGTCGCAGACAAGCCAACTCATCAGGGACAGCTGGGGCATCTCAGCAAACTGATAGAAAACCACAAATGATCACTCTGGACAAGACCCACAGCATGGGGATGGGCCACAGGGAGTGACAGCGCAAGAAGCCCAGGGGACCACTCCCCATCAGCCAAGAAGGCAGGGAAGGATTCCTGGGGAGAGGAGGACCTAAGCTGGACCTGGACACTGCACCATTTGAGAGGAGGTGCTACGGGACATCCAGGCTCACCATCTTTCTCGCCAGCTTTTGCCTTGTGTTGTTTGTAACTGTCTACAATTACAGAATTAAGAATGAAGTCCTTGCTGCTACCCAGCCGGGAGCACGCTGTGTGAAGCTACCTGGTGGCAGGGGTGACGGGGCTCACTCACAAGTCAATTTTTGTACCTGGGAAGACCGGCACTTGCCATGTTTGGTTTAGGGGTGTATGTGGGGGAAACTATGTTTGTTTTCTGGACCCACAGTGCATCAATACATGCTGTGTGTCCTCAGCCAGCCATTCCCAGGCGTCTCTTTATTCTTTCTTTCAGCTGCTATGAAGCAGTTTGTATACTGCTCTGAGGTGCCCCCTGTCACCCCCTTTTTACAGAGGACACGTGGCCTGTACTTTAAGGCAGCCCATCCCAAACATACTCCCTAAGCGTGCTGAAAACCAAACCTACCATTTCTGTTACGCAATAACAGATAAGCACTGGAAAACTTGGTTTCATTTATATAAATTGCAGTTCCATTTCTGTCTGTGCAGCTGGAGGCCCCTGAGGACCAGGAGGTTCTCAACACCAGGACTGGGGTCTTTATCTAAGGCCGTTAGAGACCATGTGGTCAGCTCTAAGAGCTAGGTCCACTCTCCCAAAGACCCACCTTCAAAGCCAGGGAAGGAAAGGACAGAAAAACAAGAATGAGCTGCCAGGTCACAGCCAAGGGTACGGGGAGGCAGAACACAGCAGGTGGGAGAAATAGGTCAGGGCAAAATGTTCCGAAGTAAAGCTGTGAGTGCTGAGAACATGACTCAAGATGCCAGATGGCTCCACAAAAATACCTGAAATGCCTAATACAAAATGTGTCACTTTCAAAATATATGTATACCTGATTTGGATGTTTATCGACAATTAACATTACCCACTTTTACTCTGCACTGCCTCTGATGGCACCCACCCCTTCTTTTTTCTCCCATTTAACTTAGAAAATGTGAATCCCAGGGAAAATAAAGCCAACAGTGTTAGCAAGACTCATATACCCTCATCTATAATCAAGGTACATTTTGGCCACATAATTTCTTCATGCTTACTCACTCTCTCAAATAGTTTGGCCAAGCTATTTTTTTAAATGTTTTTTTAATTTTATTTTTGAGACAGAGACAGAGCATGAACGGGGGAGGGGGCAAAGAGAGAGGGAGACACAGAATCCGAAGCAGGCTCCAGGCTCTGAGCTGTCAGCACAGAGCCCAACATCAGGCTTGAACTCACAAACTGTGAGATCATGACCTGAGCCGAAGTTGACGCTTAACCGACTGAACCACCCAGGCACCCCCAGTTTGGCCAAGCTATTTTAAAGAAGATTCAGACAACAGGACACTTCACCAACAAATATATACCTATTGTTTTCATTTTTGAATAGTTATATTTTATTACCAAAAGCATATTTTCAGGAAGCACAAAGTTCACTGATAAAGACTTCATGCCTGATGTGTTGTGTTCATTAGTCCACAGGTTATCACCTCACAGTTTTTCACATGAGACAACTTAGAACGCTGATCTTTTCAGACACACTGGAATAGTACACTCTCTGTAGAAAGAATATATCCAAATATGAAAACTATCATGTCTCTCAGGGATGACATGGGTGTCAGGAAGAATCATGTGAGCCCCTCCAAGGGGTGAGGAGGCGGGGACTCTGGGTGTAGTGGGAGTGCAGTCAGAACAGTAGACACAGGAGCAGGGAGTGGGTCAGACCCTCAGCCACCTGCTGGTGCCCTCTGCGTTGGTGACATGATGATGACAAGAGTGTAGTAAGTCAATTTGGGAAGAACTGGTGCCGGCGGGTCACAAAGACCGGAGAGAGGAGAAAACAGGGAAGGGCTGGACGGACAGTGGCACTGAGAGTGCCGTGGCATCACTAATGATCATGGCTGGAAGCGTATAGCTCCTTGAGTGATCACTATGTCGGTCCAGGGACCAACTACAGACTGCACACACGGCAACTTGCTTAATCCCCACTACATCTCCTGAGGTACATTGTATTAGCCTCACTTTGAGGACAAGACAAAGGTAAGAAAGAGCCCAAATTCACAGGATTTGTCAGGATGCTATCTGATAGAAACTATTCTCAAACCATGTTGTGTTGGCTCGCATCACCACATCAACCAGGAGATTGCACCGTGCCGCACTACAGGTGAAAGCCGGGGTGTTGAATCTCGTGTTCACCCCCACCCCCAGCCCCCACAGCAGAGGAGGAGACTTGGCTGTGGGTGTAGAGAGAGGTCAGACAGCCAGTCTCAGGCAGGCCCACAGTGGCTAAACCCAAGGTCAAGGAAGGAGTTGCTGAGGACCCTGGGTGGTGGGGAGTCCAGGTCAGGTACTCAGGCCACAAACATCCTACTGCCTCAGGACTGCTCATTTTAGGAAGCTTCTGCCTGGGGGGGATGGGCAGGGTCTCCCTGACTAGTGTTGCAGCCACCAGGCAAATACCACTGGATATGACAAGCCTCCTGGTAGCCCAAGGAAATATGTGAAACACCCCCTCTAACAATCTCTGTGTTAGTAATAAATAGCCATGGCTAGGACCCATGACCTGTGTCCCACCCCAGGTGTCCACCGCTCCCAAAGGTTCCTGAGGAAGGGGGCAGAGGGGCTACCTCAACCCCATAACACTATCACTGAAAGCCCCAGCCCTTTGCATGCAGCCCCACAGAGCAGAAAGATTCCTTCTGCTCAGATCACAGACGGGATTAAGCCACACTAATATATAAAAGCCACAGCAGCTCCAGAACCCATTTGCTAGGCCCATGGCCCAGTATTGCCCTCCAGGGCCTTCCTACTCCTCCATCGGCCCAAGACCACTGGCCTAAGCCAGGCACCCCAGGCCTCCCTGCATGAGTGACACCTGAGTGGGTTCCTCCCTGGCCTCTCACAGGCAAGCAAGGAGAGGTATGTCCTCCTGAGCCGAGCAGACCCTGGGCTCTTCTGCTAGCCAAACCAGAGAAGAATGCCCAACAAAGACAGTTCCCAAAAGAGGACGTACTGCAGGTGAGGGAAAGCCTAAGAGAAGGAGCTACACCTCACGCAAACCAGAGAGCCTCAAAGCCTATGCGCATCCCAGCAAAATCCCCACCCCTAAGACCTAAGCCTTTACCACCCACCTGTGGATAGAGTGAGGGGGTCTCACTGGACTTGGCCTCTGAGGCCTGTCCGACCCTCTAAGCCTTGCGCTCTCCTCTGCTTCCTGCTCTGATCTCGGGATGGTTCCTGTATCTTTCAGCTCCTGTCACCATAACAAAATAACCACAGACGGCAGTGGGGGGCGGGGGGGGGGAGCTTCAACAGCCGAAATTTATTTTCTCACGGTTCTGGAAGCTGGCAAGTCCAAGATCAGGGTGTCAGCAGGTTTGGTGTCTCCTGAGGCCTCTCTCGTTGGCTGGCAGATGGCAGACTTCTCTGTGTCCTACACCCACCCTGACTTCTCCTCCTCTTCTTAAAATGACACCAGTCCTAGGAAATTAGGGCCCCACCCTTGTGAGCTCGTGTAACCTTAATTACCTGCTTAAAGGCCCAATCTCCAAATACGGTCACGCCATGGGTTAGGACCTCGGCATGAATGGTGAGAGGACACAATCCAGCACACAGCAGTTGCGTCTTCAGGCCGTTCCTGCCCACCCCACCACCATCTTGCCCCCGCCTCGTGATTGCACCCATGCAATCGCGCAGGACCCCGGTGTCTGAATCCACCTGCCTGCTCACCCCCGTGCCAGCCACACCTGTGAGAGAAGCAGCGGCCACACCACATCTGAGTCTCCTCCTCCCTTGCAGGCATTTCTGCTCAGAGCCTGGGGCTTCCCGAAGCCGGGTTTTTGTTTCTCTCTTCCATTTAATTAAGGAGTGAGGCAGAAGGGTGCTTTCTCAAGTTTAATGACTGTTCTTAGTTAGCACTATCCAGCAAATGACTTCTTAAATTGAGGACCAGAAAGCACTCAATTTTCTGGATATTTACTGTCACATCTACAGAAACACAGCTGCCACTGAGTGTGCGATTCCCAAGGCTCATGCTGAGACGGGAGGCGACGCCAGTCTGACAGCACCGAGACCTCCAAACAAAAATAACAACTGCCGGTCGGTCTCGGGCTGGCAAGACAGTGGCCATTGGCCCAGGCCCTCCTGCTTGCATTCCAGGCCACCCTGATCCAGCAGGCACCGTCAGGCACAGCTGCCTGTGAGGGGAGGTGGGAGGAAGGCATCTGATCCGGGCGCGGAGCCCATGCTCACCTCCTTCCCGTAAATGCCCATGAAACACTGCCCCAGCTCCATCCCTGTCCTGGCAAGAAGCAAATACTTCTTTGCGAGAGAAACCAGAGCATTGTGCATTGCAGACTCAGCATCAGTGTTTCTTCTTAGCAGAGAGGCTCTGGGTAGAGAAGAAAGGCTTAGTTAAGACATTAAACCATATGCCTGCATGGAAACCCATGACCTGCTTCTGGATTTCTGGAGAGCTGATGGAAGAGACAGGGAGAGGTCTCCCGGTATCCCTGCTGCTAGAGTGAGGAGCCAGCATCACCTCCTCTAGATTTCCTTGATGCATCTCTTCCCTCCTGTATGTGGTACAGAGTAGAAACACTTTCTCCAGCAATCCAGAAAGGTCTGAAGACCCAGAATGCCTTGGCTGTAGCCACAGCTCTGGGAAGAGGGACCATCCATGGGGTGCTCCAAGAACCCTGACAGGTAACAGTGCAGTCTCCAGCTGTCTGCGGTCTTGTCCCGCCTGGTGGGCTCCACGGAGCTGATAGCTGATGTCTCCGGAAAAGCAGACCAGCACCATGCTGGCCTTGCACCAACAGCAAAGACCAAGCTGCCTGCCTTCAACCCACCATCCACTCCCCCCAGTCATTCCCCCACCCAGAACTCTTGCAGCTTCTGTGTGGCTGTGAAGGCCATAGGAGACACGAAGACCACTTAGCTGTATTCCAAGTACCAAGTTTTCCCCCATTAAAGTGTTCACCAGACAGAATCCTCAAGCCTCTTCAGGCCTGTGGACCTTACTACAAGCTCTTCCTTTTGCCTAGAAGTCTTTCCTAATGCTCTCATGTCCTGCAGACAGGCAAACTCTTGCTCTGCAAACTATTTCAGGAGCTCACTAGGAGCCCCTGACGATAGGCACTATGTCTTATGTGTCTACTTCTGGCAATGCAACCAACACTGTGCTAGTTGATGTTCACTTCATAACCCTTTGTTCACTGAGTGAGTATCAATGTGTTAGGTTGTTGTTGCCACATTAACAAATTACTACTTGAGTAACTTGAAACAACGTACATTTATTACCTCGTGGTTTCTGTGGTCAGGAGTCTGGGCACAGCTTCAAAGGATGCCCTGCTCAGGGTCTTACAAAACTGCAATCAAGGCGTCAGGCACACTGTGTTCCTGCCTAGAGCTGGGGTCCTCTAGTAAGCTCACATGGTTGTGCAGAATTCCTGTGGTTGTAGGACTGAGGGCCTCAGATCCTAGGGACAGCTGGCTTAAGTGTCCCTGCCATGTTAGATACTAAGGTCATAGCTGCTCTTATTTCATGGCCAGCAGGAGAACCCCCCCCCCCCCACCTCTCATCTGCTAAGGAGTCTCACATAACATTGATATGACCACAGGAGTTAATCCCATCACGTTTGCTGAGATAATGTAACCTAATCAAAGAAAAGATATGTTATCACCTTTGCCATATTCTGCTGGGTGGAAACAAGGCACAAATTCCACCCGCACCCAAGAGGAGGGGATTATACAAGGGAACGACTCACTAGGGATCACCTTACAGTAGTCTGCCACAATCAGCAACTCAAAATGACAAGTAGTGTTTTATTTTTTATTTATTTTTTTAAGTTTATTTATTTTGAGGGAGACAGAGGCAGTGCAAGTGAGGGAGGGGCCGAGAGAGAGAGAGAAAGACAGAATCCCAAGCAGGCTTCGCACTGTCAATGCAGAACCCGATATGGGGCTTGAACTCCCAAACCATGAGGTCATAACCTGAGCTGAAACCAAGAGTCGGACGCTTAACTTACTGAGTCACCCCCGTGCCCCCAAATAATTTTTTCAAAAGCTAACACTTACTGAGCTCTTACTATGTGCCAAGTACTGTTCTAAGCTCTAAGCATTAGCCAATGAATGAATGAAGTAGAGAGAGAGCCAGGATGCCATGATGTGGGAGAGAAGAACAATAGAAGAAGTCAAAAAGCAATGGACCGCCCCCCAGAAGACACTCCATAACCACCACCCGCATCTAGGTCATTCAGCAACTCAGCTTCAAATCAGCAGCTAACCACCTATTTTTTGTGCATGTTCTAGAAACTGGCTCCCACCATGTGACAAAGCCCCAGGTGCCCTCTAGACCTGACACAGACTTTCCAGACCCCAAGTGCTAGCCTGTCTGCTGAGCAGAATAATGCTACCTAAGCCAGGCCCCATACCTGCTTTCTCTGTGTTCATGGACACCAGAGGCCACTCACTCTTTGGCCTTTGGCCCCCACTCCTGATTCCTTCCCCATCCCCTCTCTGGCTCATCTTTTTCCAGAGCTTGGTTCTTGCTAGTGCCCATATCTGCTTCCATTCCAGTGGTGCCGTCCATCCCCCATCCTCTACCCCATGAACATAGCTGACTCCTGGCTTCAACGTCCACTGCCTGACAATGACTCACGCACTTGTCTCTCCACGCCCCGCCTCCACAGAGCTTCTGGTCCATAGTTCCAGCCACCAGTGTGGGATATCCTACAACATCTCAGCCCAACATGGTGAAATGGAATTTGTCCGCTATCTTCCAAACCTCCTCCTCCTACATTCCCTCCTTATTAACAAGCACTGGACTCCAGCTCAGCTCTCACTCCCATACCTAGTCCTGCTGATTCTACCTGTGTAACATTTCTCAATCCTTCTCCCCATCTCTGCCCCACGCTGTCCTTCACCATCTACCCCAGTCTACTCCTAAGTGGCCTAAGGCATGGCTCCTCCCCCCAAAAACCTGCCTTCCTGCTACATGGAGCCATTTTCAATGTCTTGAAGGAAAATTTGTCTCTCCTCTCTAGGACATTGCCCTCCATAACTCCTATACCTGGTAAGTTTCCCTCTGCACACTCTTCTTCGTCTGGATAACTCCTATTTCTCTTTCAGGCCTCTACTTGATGCTACCTCATCCAGGAAGCCTTCTCAGACTTCTACAGGCAGATTGGACTGCCCTCCTTGGGGGTCCCAAGCTCCTTATGCTGTCCCTGCCACAGCCAGACATGTCATCACATGGTGCCCACACCTCCAGAGTCCTCACACAGTGTTGACATCTGTTCACTCACTTGGTCTGTGAATTCCTCGAAGGCAGGGTCTCTGTGTCCCCAGAGCCCAGCCAGGGCCTTGCTTATAGTAAACAGTGACAAATGTGGACTGGCAGTGGTAACAAATGAATCACCTGCCACCTGCCTGCACCTCCAGCTGTCACCTGTCCATTTTGCCTACACATCCACCCCCACCAGATTTGTTTTAAGACTGTGCCCTACTATTTCGGGACCAAGGCTATGACTCCTGCCTGCTTCGTTTCAAAGATATAGATTTCACTGGGCTCCAAAAATGCTGGACACAGGGAGTTTTCAGTAAGGGGCTGAATAAACACAGCTCTCCTTGGCTGCCCCCAATCAGACAGACTCACATACTCATTAATTTGGCTGGAATGTGCCCTCCTCTTTTCCAGCTACCTAATTGCTGTCATCCTCTAAGTCTCAAGTAAGCTGTCACCTCTGCCAGGAAGTCTTTCTTGATGCCCAAGCTGGACAGGGCATCCAGCCACTGAGCTCAAACAGCTGCCATGCTTCCCTCTAAGGCACACTCAGCCCCCTGTATTTCAATTTCCTATTTACTCTGTGTCTCCCCCACTGGATGGGAGCTGCCCTGGGACCAGAAAAGATCATGCAAACCCCAGAGCACTGGCCAGAACAGTCTGGGCTTGCCGAGAAGGGACCCATTGTAAGAGCTGGAGCCATGGGGTAGCAAAATGAAAGAGAAATAGGTCTCCATTCAAGCTACTTTTAACAGCTCGCTTTAATGGCTAAAAGGAAGATTCACTTGATGAACTCTGGACCTGAAGATGCTTAAAAGATAAATATTTTTGAAACAGAGAAGCTACCCTTTCTACCCTGGATTTGGAAAAATCAAAGCCTTTCTTTCATGTCAGTTTAAAAGATTTATGAGCCCCGCGCCTTGCTGTGTCTCTGGGTAGATGTTCCCTACGAATGCATTAACGAGTGGTAAAGAAACCTCACAGCAGCGTGGTAAGTATGTGCCACCAGAGCGCTGTCTCGTTGTGACCCTTGCCAGGGGCGGGAGCGGATTCCTGGGGCCATCACCAACAAAGTCGACCCCTTCAAAGCTTTTTCGCAAGCCTTTATGAGCAGCATCTTGCTGTAAATAAGCCCTGAGCTTGCAACCCGAGGTATGTCATGATCCATTTGGATACAAGTGTTAGGAACCCAACTCAGCTGGCTGCAGTACAAAAAGGATTTTACGGGTTCACAAAACTGTAAAGTGCAGTGGTACATCTGCTTGCAAGCCTGACCAGTCTCAGGAGTCGCCTGAGGCCTACAGGACACGGGCTGTCTCTCAGCTCTGCCTTCCTCCGTGTGCCCACTTTCACTTGGCCTCCCTGCACGTGTGCTCCCCCAACAACTCCAGGCTTCCATCCTACCAGTTCAGCAAGGACTCTGGAAGAAAAGAGGGGCCTCACTCCCAAGATTGTCAGCACAAATTCCAGCATGAACTCCGACTGGTCAGCTTGGGGCCATGTGATAACCCCCAAAGCAGGAAGATAGGGTTAGCTCAAGCCTACCACCTGACATGGGAATTTGGTTCCCCCAAGAAAGTAGCTCCTCAAGGAAAATAACAGCAATGCTACCTTATATAAGGGGAATGGGAAGGCCAGCAAAGTGTTGGATGTCTACCATGTTGAAGACCCACTGTGCCTCCTCCCTGGGACTCTGTTTCCTCATCTATAACACAGGTGATTGGCCTCATCTAAGAAATCTCTAAAATCCTTTAAAATATCCATAGAATAATAGAAGCCAAAAGTTGTAACATATTTTTTAAAAAGGTTTTAGGGACTCAGACCTGATGTTTTACCTGGATGTGTTTAGTTATAAGTGAGGAGGTAGAGATGTCAGGAAGCACAACTATACCCCCAAAAAAGCCCCCACAGAACCAAACCCTGCCTGAATGGTGATGTCTAGGGCAAAGTGCTACGTGACCCCCTCCTCACCTGCCACCCATGCCTCCCAGGAGCTCTGCTCCACTCCATGCCTCTGGGCCTGTTGGGGATCATGTGCACCCCCACCCCATGCCAAGACATTCAGCAATGTCTGGAGACATTTTTGATTATCATGATATGCAAGGGAGAGAATGGGGAATGCTAGTGTCCTTTAGAAGGTAGAGGCAAAATATCTAGATATTTAGAGGCTGCTAAATATCTTACAGTGCATAGGACAACCTGCCATGACAAAGAATTATCTGGCACAACACGTCAATATTGCTGAGGCAAAGAAACAGGGTCTAGAGGGAACGGTTCTGGAGTACCTGCCATGTTCACCCAGGCCTTCACTCCTTAGAGGTATGAATCAGTGCACCGACTTCCATGAAAGTACAGTCAGGGACTGTCACTGTGGCTACAGTGTGGAGAATGGTTTGAAGACAGGGCAAGAGAAGGGAGGCAGGAAGATCAGTCAGCAGACAGTTGTCATTGTCCAGGGCAGGGCTGACTTCATCAGTGTGGAGCTTGTGTGACTGCACAGGCCCCAAGCTTAGAAAGGACCACCCTTGGTTTAATGCTCTACTGTCATTGTCTAGAAATTCCTACTAATTGTTGAACAAGAAGAGCTGCATTTTCACTTTGCACTGGGTCTTGAAAATTACACAGCCAGTCCTGGGTGAGAGATAATGGAGCCTGAATGAGGGCTCACTGAATGAGCCAATGAGGAGAGAAGGACCCTTCTCACTGGGAAAGCACCACCCATTTTTCCAGCCTCCCAAAGTCCTGGGCACTGGCTAAGCTCAGGGTCTGGGGTTGTAGACGATTGTTGTAGGTCTACCACAAAACAAGGTTGACTGAGTGAAGGGGTCCAGAGACAGAAGAAATACACTGCTTTCCTCTAGCCAGGCTGGAATGATACTTCCGACGAGGAAGGAATGGGTCTTATCCCCTTGGCATGCTATGGGAGACAGAGAGTTGGAACCTGTGTGGCACCTGTAGACAATGAGAAGGCATTTGGGGGTTTAACATCCAACAATCAGAACACATTTCTCCCCCAGGCCATGCACAGGCTGAATGTGGGCTGCAGCATTATAGCTGAAGGCAGCCTGGAGGCCAGGACATGGGAGAGGTCAACAATCTCAGGTTTTCCAGGGGAGTTTCCAGCTGGTTATTATGTGTACAGACCCCAGAATCAAAGGTCCCCGGGTACTATTCACTCCATCACTATTAGCCCTGTGACTCAGCGGTTGACTGTAACCTTTCTGAACCCCCATTTTTATCAAACGGAAAACCAGTAGCACGAACTGCATGGTGGGCTGGGTAAGTCCAATGAGATGTTGTCCTTGTAAAGTCCTTACCTGTGTGTCTGACCTGGTGCAAAGTTGTTTCCATCCATGAACCTTAGTGTGCTCAGCCATGAAGTAAGGGTAAATGTAGCCCCTATGTCACTGTGCTGTGGTGAGGATTAAAACAGGTGATTCACAGGGTATCTGGTGTGTTTATTTTCATTGGTCTTACTATTACCTGGGCTCCCCCAACTCAGAGTCATGTGCCCTAAGACTGATCTCTGGGAGGAAGCTGCTCTCGTGGAGAAAATCCCACTTCCAGCCCAGATGCCAAAGGAAGCCATGTCCCATCTACATTTCACTATGAGGACACATATGGTTTCCTCAGTACTTTCCTTGGTGATACTCAAAGGAACCCTCAGTCTATATTCGTAACCCTTTTCTCAATAGTGAGACCAGGAGTGCCAACCCTGTTATGTTTGGAAGTTTGTGTGTGTGTGTGTGTGTGCACGTGCATGTGTGTGTGAGTACATGCATGCATACACTTGGGTACAAAGAGATCTCTTAATCACTAAGGGGGGTGATCACACAGATCCCTGGGAAGCTTCTGTCACCAACAATGACCACCAAGGACTGACTGTGTTCCGTCTTCCTCTCCTACTCCACAGTGACCAGCAGGACTATTGACCATTTCTTTTCTTTGGAGAATGGATCCTCTTGAATGTGTGTTTATGAAACTTTGGGCTAAATGGTGTAAAATGACAAACTGCCCTCAGGCAGCTGCAGTAGTCATTATTCCACTGAGAAAGCATTTCTCAGTGTTCTCGCCAGGGAAATAGGTAAAGGTAGGACCTGCTTGCAGAAGGGAGGCAGAGTTGGGGGGGGAGGCGGGGTGGCGGAGGGCAGCCTGGGAGACTTCCTCCCCAGTTCTTCCAGAGATGCTCACACCCATCCGCCAAGGAGGCCTGGAAAACCGGCTGGTGATGTTATTATTGACAATCATTTCAGTAGCCACTGGTTTTGAGCACCTACCGTGTGCAGGGCAATGTGCCACATTATATGTGATCCCTGTAACAGTGTCATAGAAGAGTGAAGCAGAAGGAATGCACACTGACAGCCTTGGTCACAGTCACTGGTTGGGGGAGTTCAGGCAGGTCACAGAAGCCTCTGAGACTCAGTCTCTCACCCACAGAACAGGGATGACAGCATGTCCCTCCCTCCTTCCAGAGGTATGCTGGATACCGGCTCTCATGGTTTGTGGGGTCAGTCATGTACCCCTTTCCCAGCTCTGGAATCAGTGACGTCAAGTCGGCAGGTCGAAATTAACCATGGTGAAAATATTTACACTCCAGACATTGGCAAACTATGCATCAAGGCTTGCTCTTTAGAGAGTCAGTTGTTAAACACCTACCAGCACACCACTGCCTACTTCGTATGCACAGAGACTTAGGGAAATAATGACTTTACAGCACTTTGCACCATGCCTGGCACATAATAAGGGCTCAAGAGTTGATAACTATAATTATGATTCACATTTTTGTATAATAAAACTGATGCTCAGAGCAGTTCCATAACCTGCCCTTGGCCACAGAACGGATATGTGGCAGATGGTCTGGGTCTGTTTGGTACCCCTTCTTGTCCCACTACCATGCACCACCTCTCACGCAGAAGTATAGTTTGAGTGGCAGAGACAGGAGGAAACCATGTGGACCCACTCGGTGACCCCTGGCTGGAGAGGCAGGGGTAGGAGCAGCAAAAGCAGGTCTGGAAGGATGAAGGGACTCAGAGAGGCCAAGAAGCCACTCTAGGCTGAGCATAATGTGAGCAGAGACACATGATGGGAAGGTGGCCCATGAACAGAATGAGGGACATAGCGTCTGCTTCCCTCCTGCAGCAAGGACCCAACGCAAGGCAAACTCAGACCCTTTCATAGGTCCTTCGATCTTGGCAGAGCTTTGGGGCCTGCTGCAGTCTGCCTTTGGGTTTACACTGTTCCCCCCAACTTAGCAATGCTGTCCTCCCCAAAGCCACTGCAATGTGCTCGTCCTCCCCACAGTCTCCTGGAGAGATGGCTCCAACTGATCTAAACTGTGCCTCCGTGTTCCACATTGCACCATTCGCTTACATGTTTAGAATTAAACCAAATATTACCCAATTATATTTCAGAGTAAGTACCAAAGTTGTTTTGTTTTGTTTTAATAAAGTCATCAATGTCATTAGTCGCGGTACAACATTCATGGAGCATCCTTACCGTATTGCTTAATTCTCTCTGTGAGGTTGGAATCATCATGCCCATTTGACAAATAAGGAAAATTGAGGCTCAGAAAGACTCGGTGACTTGATCAAGGAGCCTCAGCTGGGAGGCGGCTGTGGCAGAGCTCAGACCCAAGTCTGTCTACCACCAAAGTTCCTATTCTTCACACCAAGTCACCCACTCTTTTTCTGTGGGCTGTTTTACAACACATTCAGCTTCCTGGCAACCGCCTCTCCCTCTGCTTTCCCCAGAAAACCTTGAAAAAGGAAAAAAAAAAATCCAGAATGCACATTCTGATCAAGTGTTGCTCAAACAAATAGCTGCTTTTGGAAGGCACCCCAGGGCCTACCGAGTCACGCCCGGCATAAGACACTGCTGATGGAAACACACCTTGCCTGTTCTGTGCTCACGCATTGGGGGTGATTTAGTCTCAGCGAACCTGGGAGTCATGCGTTCCTGAAGGCTGCCAGCTCCACCAGGGGCCCCCGGGATGCCAAGCGGCTGGTACTGAGACATACAGGGAGCTGCACGTGAGCAACGCAGCCTGGCCAGGGGCAGGCGTCCCAGGCTGGCTTCTGCCGAGTCACTCCAGATAAACAATCAGAGGCTGAGGGCTGAGAGATGACAGCAGCTGCCCGTGGGCTCCTCCTGTCACCAGGCAGCTGGGCCTAATGAAAAACTCACGTGCCTGGAATGGGGAGGTGGGGTAGCATCTTGACTACTAATGCTGGTGAGTGACCTTGAGCAAGCATTACCCATGGGACTCGGGCTCCATAGCTGTCAAGTGGGAACGCTAAGACCCACCTGGCCTACCTCATGGGGAGCACCAGTCATTTTACATGGAGCCTTTTTCAACTCTGAGCTCTTTCAGGAGCATCTGCCAATAACTCTGGGCCAGCATTCTCTCCCATCTCTGAACTGCTAAAGGATTTGTTCAAATATTCTGGTTATAAACATAATATATAATCATTGTAGAAAACCTAGGAAATATGGGGCGCCTGGGTGGCTCAGTCGATTAAGCGTCCAACTTTGGCTCAGGTCATGATCTCACAGTTTGTGAGTTCGAGCCCCACATCGGGCTCTGTGCTGACAGCTCAGAGCCTGGAGCTGCTTCAGATTCTGTGTCTCCCTCTCTCTCTGCCCCTCCCCCAGTGGTTCTGTCTTTCTCTCTCAAAAATAAATAAACATTTTTTAAAAAGGAAGAAAACCTAGGAAATGCATTAAGAAGTTGAAAATTACTCATGGTCCTGCCATTCATAAATACATATTTTTAATGTTTTATTAGCTTCCATGTTATACCTATATAAGTTGGTTAAGATAGTTCTCTACAGTTTTGCACGTTTCATTTAATGCTATATCAGTGCAAATTCAGGTCCTTAAAAACATCTTTGTAGCCATCATTTTACAGCCTGTAAAATATTCCATAGCATGCGAGGGTCAACCTACTTAAACCTTCCCCTACTATTGGACATTTAGAAGACTTCCAATATTTCCATATTATAAATTGTATTACATGTACATCTTTGTTCATAAAGCTTTTTCTTCTCCTTTTCTGATCATAGCCTCAGACAGATTTCTAGAAATGAAACCATCTGGTCAAAAGGTAGCAACATTTTGAAGGCTCTTGCTGTGCAGAGAAATGTGGCAACAGTGTTCCTTCCCATCAGCAGTGTGGGACAGGGCCAAGCTTCTGCAGCCTTTCTAACATTTATTTTCTTTCTAAAAGTCTTGCTATTCTGATCCAGATAAAATGGATTCTCATTGCTGCTTTTATTCAGCTTTTTAAAATTACTTGTCCTGCTCATTTTCTCAGTGAGTTTAATTCCACTTTGCAGATTTGCTTGTTTTCCATTGCATAACCTGTATCTTATATCTAATCTCCAGAGACACAGGGCTTGAACCTACAGTGGTGAACTGAACCAAAATTCCTTCTCTGGCCCTTGTTTAAAGGTTGCAAAATATCGTCACTTTCCTGCCTTGACTGTCTATCTTGTGGCTCTGTCTGGTTTCTCCTTTGCTGACTCACGATCCTAAAAGACTTCTGGGACAGCATCACGCATCAGGGTCTGGCAGCCAGAACAGTGTTGTATCGCGTTACCAGTCTTCCCACCCAGACAGTCCATTCCTTGAAGTACTCTCTGTATCCTTGGTCCCAAATAGGAATGTCCAGCCCCAAACTCCAGCCAGAACTACCCTTTAGAGGTGTGTCTCCTTCCTCCAGTTCCTAGTCGCTCCTGCCAACATCTGAGATGGGGGAGATTGGCAAGAAGGGCTGGGCACATGCACAGCCCATGCCACCCTCTAGCACTCTCTCCAGTGGGGCTGCCTGCCTTCAAGACACCATGCTTCTCCATGGAGAGTGGAGGAGCAGGAAGACCCAAAGTGACCTCAGATGCAAAGACCTCTCTCTGCCATCCTACCTCACCATCCACAATGCTGGTGTTGAGGCCCCTCCCTAATTCCCTGAAGTCATCAAGAGAAAGACAGAACTCTTGGCATCCCAGACTCTGCAATATCCACAAAAGTGGTTTTGTGTAGGGAAAGACTGTACTAGTGGTCTTTCCACCCTCTTCCAGAACTAGGTGAGAGTACCAGAGGGTTAACAAATAATATCTAAAACCCCCAAAATCAACTTTTTCTCTTAAACAGTTGTTCCCAAATCTGTTTCTAAATTTTGTGGGCTATGGTTGGAGTATACTTGTTTAAAAAAACATTTTGTGGGGCGCCTGGGTGGCTCAGTCGGTTAAGCATCCGACTTCAGATCAGGTCATGATCTCGCGGTCCGTGAGTTCAAGCCCCACGTCGGGCTCTGTGCTGACAGCCCGGAGCCTAGAGCCTGCTTCAGATTCTGTGTCTCCCTCTCTCTCTGACCCTCCCCCGTTCATGCTCTGTCTCTCTCTGTCTCAAAAATAAATAAACATTTTAAAAAAATTAAAAAAAAACATTTTGTGATCAGCTGTCCATTAAAAAAAACATTGTTACACATAGTAAATAGGTTTGTTACCCACAGGACTTCTCAGAGCCTTTAGTATACTAACATATGTTGTGACCCTTCAAGAGGAAGTTAAACAATGTGTTTCTTGAACATCTTTGATTTTGAAACCCTCTATCTGGAGGCACCTTATAGGACTAGGGGGCTACAGAACTTGCCTTGGACAGCCTGCATTATGCAGCCTAAGATATTCCTCTGCCAGATGTTTATTATGCTTCCCAGGAGAGGAGGCTTCTTGTCATAAAGGAAGCTGTGACCCAATCTCATCCCCTCTTTATCCCAGGGTATGATTTGGTACTAAGCCTGCCTAAATGATATAGTGAAGAGGTAGGCAAACTTTTTCTGTAAAGAGCTGGATTGTAAATATTTTAGGTTTTGCAGCCATATGGTATCTGTTGCAACTACTCTGCTCTGCTGTCATAGCATAAAAGCAGCTACAGACAAGATGTAAACAAATGGGTATGGCAATACTCTAATAAAACTTTATTTACAAAAATAGGTGGTGGGCCATATTTGGCCCATGAGCTAAGTTTTCGACCCTTAGTGAGGGGCATCTCAGACCATGGAGAAGGGCCTCCAAGAACTAAGGGTGAACTAGGCTGGAGCGGGCAAAGTCATGACAATCTTCCAGAGGGTGACCCACTCTCAGATGAGGAAGCTTCACCCACAGACTGCCATAGTTCAGCTGATGGGGAAATGTGTGCCCTTCCATCTTTGGGGCTCTGAGGACAGAGCCACCCCCGATAACTAGTGCTGCCAGCCTATGATCATAGAAAGTCTCTAAACCTCAAAACCCCAAGGAAAGCCATGTGAGATCTGTGTGAAGGCCCCAGCATTCCTGAGGAAGTGGATTTACTTGGGTGAACTGAGGGTCAGCGGCCTTGTCCAAACCAAATGCTTAATTGGAGAGCAGCTGCTGCAGGCCTTAGGGCAGGAGAGTGAGGCTAAATTCTGCCCACATTCTGCCATGGTGTTCTTCTCCTGGGCCGACTCCAGGGAAATACCCAGGGAATCTCAAGACTATCAGCAATGCAAACCCCACAGCATTGGGCCACACGGGCTAAACCAACTTCAGAGAATCAAAACAAGCACCTTTCTCTGTAAATTGGGGCCTCATCCTCCAGCCCATAATGGAGAAAACCTTGTAGCCTTGCTCAAGCACTTTGTCAGCAGTGTGAGGGGCCAGACTGGGAGGGACATGGCTGCAGACAAAACCAGCCTAGAAAGGTTGACCCATAAATAGAGCCCCAGTTGTATCTGTCAAGAACTTAGGATACCTCAGGCATCTTATATACAACAGATTGGATTCTGGTCTGCAGAGTAGATATTACCCTATCTCATGATAGAAAAAAACTGAAAATTTATTTGAGTTGTCAAAGTTGATGTAGCTAGTAAGGGACAGAGCTGGGATTTGGGCCCAGATCTGTGTGACCCCATTGGTTTCCCGCATGCCCCAAGCTGCCAATCTTCTCTCTTTCGCTAGCCCTCTCCACCCTCTGGCATGGTTTCCAGACCCATTGTCCTGAGTTGAGTTACAGGCTCTCCACAGTTGTCCACTCCTGCTTGTAACTTCTAAGCCATCCCAGGCCTTGGAAAGACTGGTGCAGGTAGTCTAATTATTAGGATGTGAGGTTTTCCCAGATCCTGAGGTTTCCATGTATAGACCTCACATCACAGCATGATAAGAAGTGGGTGACAAAACTTTGAAAGCCCTCTCCCAAGATGTAGCCTCTCCTGATACTTGCCCTGTTCCAGGTCCCTGGTTGCCCTGACCTGCAGAGCCTACCCGTGCATAGTAGGCACCATATCAGATGGCTGTGGGTAGCAAGGGTCTCCAGGCCTTTGGATCTCAAACTTGTCCCCAACCTCCCACATATCCTCCTAGGTGGAGGGATTCCACCTCTGATAATCTTCCTTTTGTGGTACCTTTAAACTGGTCAACAATCAGTCTACCTTTGGACTGGCTTCCTGATGGGGACCTGGGCTTTTATAGTAATTAAGACTGTCACGTGTGTCTTGTTGGAGGACACCCTGAGTCAGTCGGTCAGTCTGCCTGACACCATCCTGGCAAGGTGGTCCAGTTTCCTCCAGCTCCTCCCATCTTCAGGAGGAATAGGCACATTTGTGCAGGTTAGAGCTTGGAATAAGCTAGATGCCTCCAACTCCTAACAACCATGCCCATGACCATGCTTTTCCCACCACTACCTGTAACTGTCCCTGGCTAACATGACCTGTGCTGCCTGCCAACGTGTAGTATGCACATGTCATCTGGCAGCCTGGGCCCTAAAGGCCTGTGAAACTCAGTCCATCCCCGACCACCTGTATAGCCTTCTGGGCTGAGGGAGCCCAGCCCCAAAAATCTTTCTGAGGATACAGCTTAAAAGTGGTGACCATCAGTCCATATTTGGACTGGCTGCCTGAAGGGGTCCTCAGCTTCTCCAACCATCGGGATTCCTGGGTTTCTCTTAACGGAGAATACCCCAACCAGCCTTCCCAACCAGCCCTGGCAAGAAGCCTCTGCCTTCATGGGGAATGTGTAGTTTAAGGCTTGAAACTAGGCAGATGCCATGGGCTTCCAATACCCTGCTGTTGAGGTCTGGGTTCTTCCAACGTTGTCCAGTCTAGGTCCCTGGCTTCCCTGACCTCCTCAGCCCACGCATGTGCAGTATACACCCCATCAGTAGGCCTCAGGCAGCCAGGGAATCTCTAGGGCTGTAAAGCTTGGACAGGTCAGCAACCACCTGCATAGTCTCCTGGGCAGAGGGATTCCACACCCCCACAATTTTTCTGGTACTGCAGCTTTAAACTGGGGACATGTTCTGCTCTATTTTTACCACGAGTCCCAATTTGTAACTCAGAAAATGCACACAGTGACCATATTTAGGGAAATAACTATGGTAACCTAAGGTTGACAAGGACTTTGGTTGCTAATTCTAAATGGAGGAGGCTGCCTGGAAGGGTCAGGCTGGAACAAGCAGAAATATTGAACTTCCTTGTCATCTCCAGAATTAAGGGAGACTCTGGTATAAAATGTCTCAAATGAGAATTTGCTAGAAAGGCGCATATGTAGGTTGACGAGGCCTCCTTTCTCATTAAATTTTCCACAGATCCTAGCCCAGAACTAGCAACACAGGAGGCTGAATAGATCCTTTTTTTTTCCTCTCTCTCTCTGATGGATGAAATTAAGAGTCAAATGAATCTAAAATGAAAACATTGTCTTAGAGCATGCTCCCTAGAAAAACAGCTGGAGATGGCGTCTTCACTGGGGTTGTGCCCTCAGGGAAAGAGGAGTGAGGGAAGCACAAGGAACAGGGGAAGATCTGAGCACACTGTGGTCTCAGCCTCATCCCATGGGGACCTTTGAAGTGCAGACTGAACCAGAAAGTCAGTTCCTCCTTGAGTCAAGGGGCCCACCCATTTGTATATGCATCCCCCAAATCAGAGTCAGTCTTTGGTAGACAGTTTCTGATATAGCCTACTGAACAAAGTGGTTCCCTTTCAGCTGAGGGCAATTCTTTGGGAAACAGCAGCTGTGAACCATGAGAATTCAATACACACAGCACTTGGGGTGCATACACCTGGTGAAGGGGATCTCAGCAGGGCACCACAGCACCCATCATCATTGTAAAAATTATAAATTAAATTTGCAAACAATTGGGTGCCAAGTGCTTCACAATTAACCACAGTCAGATAAAACTGAGTCAAATCCGAAAGGCCTTTCCACATCCTTGTCAGCAGACCTGTATTAAAGACATCTGCGTAGGAAGCCATCTAGGGGATGTAGGGCAACCAGAGAACTTACCCCCCAGGGAGCTATAATGTACTGAAGGAGTCCAATGGTTAAATAAGAAAATTACACAATCATGGACGTGTCCAATCATATATCCAAATAGAACTAGAACTATCACTAGGCAGTACTTTGTACTTGCCAATGGGACTGAATAAGAAAAACAAGCAAACAAACTTCATGAGCTCAAGGAAAGAGACAAAGAATGTGTTTTGGCCAAGTCAAGGAAAGTTTCATAGAAGTTCTTCGTTGGCCTGAGCTGGAAGAACCACCTAACTAAGAAAATAATTATTAGAAAGGAGCCTCTCCTTTAGCCATGGCAGCACCTCTAATCAACCATGGGACTCTTTTCAGCTAAGCCCAGAAATGTGCTGCTCCAAAGAGAGCACAGCCAATCAACCCAAAATGTCACTCAAAATGAAAACTGCCATTCACTGGCCATCAATAAAAGAGGAAATAGGCACAGCACATCTGGCCACCAACGTCTCACCCAGGGGCACAACAAAAGACCAAGACTGAACCCCAAGGCCCTGCCTCCCAATCCTGGTCTTTCCCTGGCCTTGGGTGAAAGCACCGGGGCCTCCCCAGTGTGTATCACATGTGTGGAACCCCAGATCCGCCTGGAAGAATCTCTTTTCTGGTGGCAGGTGGAGTTCTTCCCCAGATGAAACCCAGATCCTGGCAAGTCCCAGGGAAGTTCTCAGAAACCAAGAAGGAGTCTCGCTGAGGGGTGACAGCTCCATCCTAGTACTACCCTGAGTGATGGGTGTGGTTTCACGGGGAAGGGAGGTAGGGGTTGGAGGGGGAGGGTGTGAACTTTTTCTGAGGAGATAGGGGTATGGTGTAGGAAAGGTACAACAACCTTATCTGGATCTGTCAAATTGAGTTGAGATGCTGGTGTGGCTCAGTTGGTTGAGCATCTGGCTCTTGGTTTCGGCGCAGGTCATGATCTCCTGGGTTGGAGAGATCGAGCTCTGTGCGTCAGGCTCTGTGCTGGCAGCATGGAGCCTGCTTGGGATTCTCTCTCTCTCTCTCTCTCTCTCTCTCTCTGTCTCTCCTCTCTCTCTCTCTCCCACTTAAGCTCTCTCTCTCTCTCTCTCTCTCAAAATAAATAAATTAATATTTATTTTTAAAAATGGGGTTGAATTAGCTCCAGGAGGTGGGAGGATGAGCCCATCCCCCGCTGCAGTGAGTGTGGGTTGCTAATGGCTCCTGCTGCCCCATTCTCTCCAGAATTGCCCTAGGCTCTGCCCCAGAGCTTATGAGCCCCCATCTACCAGAAGACAGTGTCCCACGATTCTTTGGTAGTCCCTTGGTAGAGCCTAAGTAGAATTAACTAGGCTCAGTTAGCAATTTATTTATTAAGTAAATGGTTCCAAAACTGGGGAATACATGAGAATCACCTGGGGACAGGGGGCTTATTACAAATTGACTCTCAGGCCTCCTGCATGAAGGAGAGTAAGGGATTGTAGTGACAGCAAACAGTCTAGCCCTACACAGAACACCTGCAGTAACAGAACTGGCTGAGAGTGGTTTCTGTGATAAAGACCAAACTCCTAGTCTATGGCCTTCAAGATCACTGAAGATTATAGTCCCCACCTTCCAACTACATCTCACCCCACTCTCTCCTCCACTGCCTGTGCTCCAGCCACAAGGAAATGAAGGGAGCCATGCTTCTTCCTACCTTAGGGTACTCACAGAAGCTGTTCCCTCCACAGGGAGAACTGTCACCCCACTCTCAACCCAGTTAATCCTCATTTCGTATTTCACTTCCAAGGTCATGTCCTCAGGGGTTTTTCTTAATCCCCATCCCCAAACCAGACCAGACACCCACCCTGAAAACTGCACTTGTGTGATGATCTGCCCACTGCCCTCCTTCCCCTCCAAGCTGTAAGCTGCCTGAAGGTGTGGATGTGATATGTTTTTGTTCACTGCTTTAGCCCAGTGCCTGGCACAAGTTAGGCACCAAGTACAATTGTTTGACCAAATGGCCTCGCCATTATGCTATTGTCGATACATGGCTGGAGCACCCACCACCATCCTTCACAAATGTTCAATTAGTATCTACCATGTTCCAGGCCCTAGCCTGAGTTCTGGGCACACCTGGATGAGTCAGACATCCGGTGCCCACTTTCTAGCTCATGTGTGGATGTTTGGTTTGTGCACACCAAGGCCTTTAGATGTGACCTCTTCGGAAGGTCAAAGGTGGGAACACGTCCAACGTTTAAGCCTCACTGAGAAATGAGCAGAAACTTTCAGTCTAAGGCAAGGTAATGTATCCAGCTCCCCATGACCTTCCTCCCTCTATACCACTGTCATAACAGAGGGAGGTTTGGGCAGATTGGTGGTGATGCTGGGACAATGGTGAGTGAGAGAGAACCAGCAAATTTATCACAGAATAACTTGGTGAAATGCTCTCTCTGTGCCAGATTCAGATGAGGGCTTGACTCCTGTGGCATATCCAACTGCCAGTGCTGAAGTTTTTCCCCAAGCTTCTTGGTTAACAATGATCAGTTCTCATTTTAAGCCTTCCTAGACCAACTCCACCCACAAGGTACTTGTGACTTCCCACAATGCTGGCCTAATCCAAGTCGTCTTCCTATTGGGGGATATCTAAAACACTGTCCTCCTGCATGTCACTCTGGCTTTGGATCGCCTGGCCTAAAGTAACTCCACTCTTCTAAAACCAACCAGAAATGAAGCATCGTGGCTAAGTCTGCAAAGGAGAAACAAAGGGAGCAGTGCCTGTCTCCCCAGCACACAGTGAGGATGGGCAGAGGAGGGAAGAGGAGACTTGGCTAGGCCACAGAATGCCAGCAGATGTAGGTGTGTGAGGATCTCCCGCCCTCTGGATCAGAAGGCATGCAAGGCTGCTGCTGAGGCAGCAATCTGTGGCAGCTGGAAAATATGAGCGTAGTTAGGGGGTCAGGCATCAGCCCGGCCTCACATGCCTAAACCAAGCCTGACCTTCTGAGAAGGCAGAGGAGGCCACTGCCTTTGAGGTTGAGGTGGGGGTGCAGAGGGCCCCCTCTTACCAAATACCCATCTCTCTGGCTTGCCTCAGAGCCCAAAACCACCCTCACATGCTCCTCTGAGCTGAGACTCCCTGGGTCCTAATTCAGACATCATGGAGCACATCAAGGGAGGTCATTCTTTATTCTGGCAGACCAGTGATGCTTCACGTTGACTGCACAGTAAAAACACCTAGGGAGATTTTAAAAATCCAGGACAGGCCACAGCAGGCCAGTTACATCAGAACCTGCGGGACAGGAATCAGGCATGAGCATTTTAACTCCTTAGGTGTTCCACCACGCAGTCATGTGAACACATCTGCACCCACACCTTGGTGAGGGTAAGCCCAGTCTGAGAACAGGAGGACAGCACACAGGTATGGAGGAACCTGCAAGGGGCCAGGTGTACCACTGATGTAGCCGAACCTCATCCTTCCCCCTACAACAGACACGTGAGGGGGCTTTAGTCTCCTCAGGTCTGAAGTGAGAGGTCCAGAGCTCGGGGGAGTAAAGAAGCAGGGTGGGGGCCTATGCCAGTGGGGCCCCGGAGCCCTTATCATTTTCAAGATACCACCCACCACAGGGGATGGCTGACAAGGAACAAGTACCTGGGGACACCTGAGGACACTGTAGCAGTCTTGTCATCAAAGTGCTGCCGAGGGCCTCTAGCCAGCCTGGACTTAGCACGGCCACAGCCTCGTGAACAAGGTGAGCAGCTACGTGTTTTCCGTCTCAGAAAAGTCATGATTTGTCTGGAACCTCCTATCTAAACACATTGTGCATTCATTTGAGGTAACTGACCACCAACGCCAGCTTTTTACACAGGCAGCACAGTTGACCTCCTAAACATTGTAATCGGAGAGGCAGCAGAAAGGCAGCTAAATGCCTTCCACAGCCTCCTTTCCCACCATCTGAAATGCCACCACTAGGATGCCTAACACATTAAACCACTGGCTCCCAAGCTTGGTTGCACATTAGAATCACTTGGGGAGTTTTAAAACTCCCATTGCTCAGGACACGCCCCATATCAATTAAATCAGAATGTCTGGAGGTGGGAGTCAGGCATCAGTAGTTTTAAAGGTCCCCAGGTGACTCCCACATGTGGCAAAGCTTGAGAGCCCCTGGGTTAGGCATGGCTCTTCGCAGGCCCTCTTACAGTGAAGAGGCCAAGGGACCCTCTACTGCCCCACTCTGTCACTGCACCCCACCTGGTGACACAGCATGGATCAGTGTGTCAAATCTTACCCCCCACCCCGCCTAAATAGGTCATGGCTGCTCATGGAACTTTTTCTCCATCACTCAGCTGAGTCCAGCTCTGAAAATGCTCATTGGGCTGACATATATGTCTCTTTCCCCCTCTTTTCTGGAGCATTGGTTTTCAAACCTAAGCAAATATCAGAAGCCCCTGGAGGACTTGTTAAACACAGATCGCCGTGGGCCCCAGTCCCCAGAGGTTCTGATTCAGTGTGTCTGGGCTGGGGCCCTGAGTATTTGCATTTTGAAGAGTTCCCAGGTAAGCCTGATGCTGGCAGAGGCACTACACGCTGAGAACTACTACTCAGAAGAAAGGAAGGGAAATGGGTTCACAGCACAGTAGCCGGCAGGGGCCTGACACAGGAGACCCATGGGGTACTCAGATAAATGCAAAATAATTCTTAATAAAACCTCCTGTCTCCAGATCCTTTAAAGTCCTTGACGGGAAGGCTGAAAAGAGCCACTGGGTGAGGGATGGCTGGTGCAGGACCGGTCTGTGTGGCCATGGCTCTATGTGGTGTGACTTGACACAGGGCGGGGGCCCCTGCCAGGGTGTGGGGACTGGCTTTTAAATCCCTTTCATCTAGAGCAAAACCTCAGTGTAGATCTGGTGTTCCAGGCAAAGGACATGCACTAAGCAAGCGGTTCTTTAATTTCCTCTCTGAAGGCAGAGTCTCCCTTGTACCATCAGCTTTGTTTTCTGTCACTTGGAGAGGCAGCGATGAAATAGTGCTCAGAAAAATTACATTCCCAGCAATTTCAGAGCGTGCCTGGCTCGTGAAGCATGCACATAATTGCTACTTCATAAAAGTTTGATAAATGAGATGCAAAATATACAGCTACTTCCTCTGAACAGTGTAGGGGGCCTTATTCCAGGGGTCATTTTAGATAATGAAAAATACAACTAATGAGTTTGATTAAAGGATTCATTAATGGCATAAAATGTTTAGAAACCAGAAACAAGCATCTTTTCCTGGGAGTGTCAAGCAAGTCATATCAGCTCAAAGCTTGACTGGCCAAGCTTTGGGGGGAGACAGCTTCTGGACTGTGCTCAGCCACCTGTGACCTCCCTGGATGACTTTGGGCAAGTCCCAGGCCCCCTTTCTATCTCACTTTCCCCAGGTGGGGAGCAGAGAGTATGCCCCCTTGATTCCCAGACATTGCTTCTGGGGCTGGAGTTTGCTGCCAAAGCCAGTCCTTTGGGTTTACCATAGAGATGGAGAGTCTGTTGCTAAATAGGACAAAGATGAGGGCTCAGGTGTTATCCCTTGGAGCCAGAGTGTTGAGTTGTCTAGCGCCAGTGGTCTGGAACACATATATGATGGCTCTGTCCAGTAATTCTTACCTGGTGCTTCCTTGGATGTTATCTATTCTAAAGAAATCATGAACTTCTTGTCCCTTACAAGGAAGACATACAAATACTTGCATTATGAGGCACATGTAAAATGGGATACAGGTCCTAGCAAAAATAGAATTTAGAAAAGGAGGAAAAAGTAGATTTTTATGGAGTCCTTCAGTTTTCTTATCTCAGTACTATGCCTAACCCATTTATATTCTATTGGAAAAAAAGTTGGTTCTGCAGAGGACGAGGCAACTGTGGCTCAGGACTGAAGACCCTGCCAGCTGTGAGAAAGCAGAGAAGAGTTTATATTTAGAAAAGGGCCAATTATTTCATGCCACAAACAACTACATTATTAATGCTTAAGCAATAAAAGTTTCATTTTAAAAAAAGGCTAAGTACTTTATGAAGACCTGAATCTATTTGACCTAAGTTCATTCTAGATTTAACTATGAGAAATAAACAGATGCTTTCAGCAGGATGAACTGAAGGCACATGACTAAAGGCATCCAATATTCTCCTTTACATCTGAACAAGTGTTTGCAGACATGAGCCAGTCTTCACCCCCTGCCTGGGTTTCAACATGTGCTTAAGGAAGGAGAAATCAGCATCTGGGACCAAGAATGGACAGGTCATATAGGAACATTCCAGGAAAATGAGGACAGATGCTCATGTACTCACAGGAGGAAAGGAAACTTCCAATTTCCAACATGGCATCTCGATGTAGTATCTGCACACACGCATGCACACACACACACACAACTATTTTATAAATTGTGAACATGTGAATGGATGAATTGATCAGTCAAATAATGCTAAGGAAGAAAAACAATGGGCCTCTTCCTGGTTTACAGAACAACCTCATTAGGATGAATCCTGCCAAATGCTGTTTTTTATCCTTAAGCCTGCATGATCCCCAGATATGACAGGTTTTCCAAAAGAAATTCTAATAGAAAAATAATGATTTTTCAGACACCAATGTCTCTGTCAGCCAAAGGGACCAAATGCGATGGATAAATCTAACATGAATGTAGTGGCTTTTATTGTCACAGTGACTGTTCTGATCATTGCAAAATGGTCTGAAACATTTTGAAGCAATTTGATTCAACTAATTTTTACTGAGAAATAAACGTACCAGAGGTACATTTCCAATACCTAGCAGAAAGATGAGACCAATTCCTTACTATAGAGTTCCATGAGTCCTTACTCAGAATCTGTTAACTCTTATTTAACACACAATCCTCATAAGCTAGGAGATCTACACTCCAAGGGACAAAGACTCAACACTTTAATGCAGAAGATAGATTGCTAGAGACAGGCATAGGGGTACTGATAAGAAATGGGATCATATATAAAAAGGAAGGAAAAATAAATCCATACACTACTAGGGAGAAATCTCTGGGATACATTAAGTATAAAATGCAAGGCAAAGAAAATGTACGCTATTCTTCCAGTTATCTACAAGAGGAAGATATATATATGTAAAACATATTTGCTTATATTAAAAGCAAATCAGGACTAGATTTCTTTAAACATACCTTGCTTTATAGATTTAATTTTGGAACCATGTGAATAGTTTACATAAGTAGAAAACAAAATTAAATTTTAGAAAAGTAATTCCCTTAAAATCGAAAGCAAAATGAAATAAGTGAACCTAGCTCTATACTTATTTGGTAGCGTAACTACACAGAGAGGGATTAATCTGTGAAATTTTAAGAGGGCAATTTGACTCCACATCCACCCCTAGTGACAAAAAGAACCTCAAAAAATGCTTAAACCCATGTTTAAATCCTAACGTTCGTGGTGGTGTTTTATTGTTATTCTTTGGTTGTTGTCCGTATGTTGTACAATAAAGCACAGAAGTGACATTAAGAAATGGTTTTTTCACAATAGGAAAAAGCATATAGACATAAGACCAATGAGCTTAAGTATAATTTCATCATTCTATATCTGAATTAACTCATTAACTCGCAGTATATTTCATCATATATACATATGTGTGTGTATGTATATATACACACATATGTGTGTATGTATGTATACACACATACACACACACACACACACACACACTCTTATTGTCCACTAAAAAACCCTGGAAACAAAGACTAAATCAGCGACATGGAGCAGTCCTCATGCCCATTTCCCACTAAAAGAAGCCAAGAATTCTTGTAGAAATGTTTGATTAAAAGTTCAGGCAGGAATTGCATAGAGTAGGTCATACTTAAGCAAGGAAACTCTCAAAGTCTTCTAGGGTCATGTAGGAAGGACTCTGGAGCAAACCTGAAACAGGGCCCATTGGCCAGTAAGGAGGCAATATGAATTTCAATAATGATAAAAATTGGAATAGATTAATAGATATAAAATAGGTTTCAATGCATGTGTTCCTAAAAATCAAAAATAAGCGATTTAGTCATCATTGGAAGGCACAAATGAGCCAACTAATTATCTTAAAAATTGGTGAAGAGAAGAGGAAACAATCAAGCATTTATCTTGCTTTTCCTAAATGAACTATCCCTCAGGGTAACAGCAGAGTTGATGAAGAGAAGGATCTATTTATAGATGTTTCCAGCTAATGAACAAAGACGGCATGACAGAATTGGTGTAGCAACATTTTGCCATTGCCAATGAATTAACAGATCTAGGCAACGAACATCACTGTCTGCTACCATGACAGAGACAGCCAGACACTGTGACTCCTGATGGAAGTATACAGCACCACCTATGACAGGTCATATAAACTGAACCTGAATATAATCAAGCCTCTAGATCTAACTACCACTTTACAAGAAATACAGGCAACAAAGGAACTTATTAAACTATGCATATGAACACAATCCACAAAGTTCAAAGGTTGATCTTTCCAGGGAAGATAACCCAGACCAGTGTCTCCAATAAGTAAACTGTAAGCGACAAAAATACAGGAGAACATGTAGACAAAAAGAAACTTAAAGGTTCTATCAACCCATGGTGTGCCTGAGTGGTTCAGTCAATTGAGTGTCTGACTTCGACTCAAGTCATGATCTCATGGTTCATGAGTTCGAGCCCCACATTGGGCTCTCTGCTATCAGTGTGGAGCCTGCTTCAGATCCTCTGTCCCCCTCTCTCTGCACCTCCCCTGCTTGTACTCCCTCAAAAAATAAAAAATAAAAACATTAAAAACAAAAGAGTTCTATCAACCCATCACAATGGTTGGACCTTATTTATATTACAATTCAAACTATTTAAAAATGAATGAACCATTCAGAGAAATTGGCCACAGGTTTGTTATTTGATGAAATTAAGGAATTATTGCTAATTTTTATAATGTGATAATGGTATTGTGGCTATGATGTTTTAAGTCTTTATCTTAACAGGGGTATAACCTGAAATATTTAGTGTTGAAATGATACAATAGCTGGAATTCACTCTCAAATACCCTGGAGGGGAGGGAAAGAAGTGGGTAGAGAGTATAGAGGAAAAAAGACTAGCTATGAATTGATCAGTATCGAAGCTGAATTAGGGACAAATGGGAGTTCATTATGCCATGTTCTCTACTTTTGTATATGTTTGACATTTTCCATAATGAAAAATAAAAGAAAAAAAATCACAGCTGACAGCCTCATAGTGAAGAGAAGCAAAAGACCAGAAGAGCAATGAGCAATAGACAGTGCCTAAGAAGGCAGAGGCATGGAAGAGGTTCCCTTAAAATCTCTTCCACAAGAGATTGTGAAAAGAGCTTTCTCAATAAAAGAATAAACCACAAAACCCACATAAGTGCCATCTAACTGAAGATTTTCATTTCTGGGAGACTTTGGCCCCTAACACCACCAAAAATGAAGCGTCACCAAATTTTTATTACAAAAAAATGGCATTTATATGGTGTCCTCTAGGTCTCGGGCAAATTCTATACACGCTCTCTAATTTCATGCTCCTGACATCTCTGTGATGATGCCATTGTTACTCTTATTTTACAGATAAGAATGTTGAGTCTCAGAGATAAGTGACTTACTTACCTAAAGCCACATAGCTGGTTGGTGCTGGAGCTGGGACCACAGCCTGGGTCTCTCACCTCCCTTGCGGGGAAGTTGGTTTTCCACGTACCCATGTTGGCTCCTCTTTGGGAAAGGCACCAATGGATGGCCTTTGATGGACACACGTGGACTCTCCCTTGGAGAAATGACACCACCCTCTCTAAAATAGCACTCCCCACATGAAGCAAGCAAGCTTTCTGCACACAATCCATTGGCTCTAACATTCCCAGGCACCTACTTTTTCATTGGCATGCCATTGCTGCCCAATTTATTCTAATCTTATTATTAATGTTGAAGGATGTTTTCATTAGTGTTTTAAGCTTCATTGTGCTCGTGAGATAAGAATACTTAGTTGCAGGTGGCAGCTTTCAGCTCCCAAGGGGTTTTGTTGCAGCTTAACACAGTGTAGTGCCATGAGGCCTCATTTCTGCAGTGGCAGGTGTGGGATGTCCCCAATGTGGACTAAGTTAGAATCATTCTTCCGGCCTTCACTTCTTAGGAAGGTCTCCCTTAGTTCAGTGGATGTTGCAGCTGCAGAATTTGCACAAAAGGCAGCCAAACTGACTTACTTCCTTGATGCAAAGCAAAACAAAAAGCCATCAGCTGAGAAAGTTTGCCACTCTGTGTCACCCTACATGCCCAATGATGTGACACAGGATTCCCATCAGGCCAGGCATTTGGGGGCTTGTGTGGCACTGAGTCACTCCCTTCATCCCCTAGACTTCATAGTCCCCACCTCAAAGATGAGGGCAATAATCCCCACCAAACCAAGCATTCTGAGAGTGGAGAAAGTCACCTTTGTGGGTGTTCTTGGATCCCTGGTGTTACTACAACATCTCAACAGAAATCAGCTCTCAGGGCAAGGACTCTTAGCCAAGTGCTGGCTACATGCTGGGCATGGGTTTTCCCACAGCTCATCCTCACAGAGACCTGTAATGCAGCTAGCATTATGGTCTCCATTTACAGTTGAGGACATTGAGACAGGTAGAAGGCAAGTAATTTTTTCAGTTACCCAGCTAGAGGGGGGCAGAGCTCGGATTAGAGGTCTTGCTGATGCAAAGTCATATCCTTAACTGCTTGCTTCACTGCCTTTGTATCTTTGAATCCTAGAACAGGGGTAACACATGCTGAACACCCAATCAATATTTTAAGTGAATAAATGAATACACGAAAGAAAGAAAGAATGATCAGAAGCACCCTACCCCCAGATAGAACAGTATAGTGTTCATGCTGGTGGTGAAGTGATTGAACTTGAGTCTAGTGTACTGTTGTGTTGGGAGATGCCCAGGGTTTTGTAAATAGCATTTTTCTGCTTCTAATGGTGATAATACATGTTTGCAGTAGAAAATTAGGGAAGTGCAGAGAAGTATAAAGAAGAAAATAAATATCATCCATAATCCACCCCTCAGAAGGTAGGTACTGCTGACATTTGGGCATGTTTCAGCCCAGGAAAAGAGAAAATCTTAACTAGTCCAAAGCCGAGGCGGCCTTTGTTGTCACCATGTGTCCTGGCACAGAGATTATGCCTCAAGCCAAGGAGTTCAGCATAATCCCACACACACCAATAATGATAATAATAAGACTTTCTGTGGTGCTTAACATGTTGCAGACATTATTCTAAACACTTCACATATTAACTCATTTAGTAGAAGAAGAAAGAGACATTATACATGGTAAGTTTCAAGATTTTACAGAACCATAAAATTCAGCCCAATAACCTTAAAGTCTTCTCTCTTCCCTGCCCCTGCCACTCACAGGGAAAAAAAAGAAACCTTTCCTGGGTACTATATGAACAATGACTTATTAAGCACCTGTTTTTACCAGAAGAGCTCTAGATAAGTGCCTTCTTGATAGTTAGGTTCCCCTGGGCCCACGGGCTCTTACAGGGTCATTAAGGAAATGGCAAGAGCCCACTGAGCAGTAATTATCACTTTAGACCATCAGCAGCAACAGCACTGGGGAAATTTGTTAGAAATGCAAGTTCTCCAGCCCCATTTTGGACCTACTGAATCAGAGACCCTAGGGTGGGACCCAGAAGCCTGTGGTTCAACAAAGCCTCCCAGTGATGTGATGCACACTGAGTTTGGGAAACTCTGCCTTAAGATAGCCTAGTCCTGGCATTAAAGGGTTGATGCTGATCACACCTACTGTCAGACTTCAGCGAGGAGAAGATGCCACTGTGGGCTAGAGCAGTCAAAGAAGCCTTTCTGGAGGAGGTGATGGTGTCCTTACCTGGACACCAAAGAGGACCTCTTTAGGAAAAGAAATGGGGATTGAGCACAAGGCTTGGACAAGATGTGGACGAGAGATAAGCACCTCACTTTGTTGCATCTGGGGCAGCACAACCAGAACACAAGGAAATTGCCCACTCCTGCACCTTTAGTTTTCAGGCAGTCACCACCAGTCGATAGCTGTCAATGGTGATTACTATGAAGAGGCAGAGAAATGCCGACTGGGCAAAAAGGGAGTGAGAGGTGTAGGCAGTAAGGAGCCCAGAGGTGGTGGGAAGGTGAGGCCTGGAGCCCACAGGCAGGTCTCATTGATCATTATGTCCTGGGGGGGGTCACCCCCCATGTCTTCTCTTACCACCAGGCTGCTGAGCCTGCACCCCAGGACTCCACAGCCCCCAAGGATGGCATACAAAGACCAGAGCACAAGAGTCAGGATATCCATCAGGGTGTCTGTGGAGGGTTCTGCCATATGGATAGCCTTGGACTGGGGGTGGGGCCCATGCTGGCTCTTCCCCCACTCTGCTCTGTAAGACAGAACATTGGGCTGCATTTCCCAAGTTTCTGGCTCAGCTGTCTTCTGACTGGCTCAGCCAGTGGGGAAAACAGGAGGAAGAGAGAAGCCAGGGTGTGTATCTCCCGCACTCTCTCTGTTTCAGCTGGTATCTCCAGCCACAACTGCATAACCTTGTGGCTCCAGCACCCAGGAAGCAGCTTCGAACGTGGGCTGACAGGCTCCTCCCCTTTGTCCTGCATCCCACCTTACCAGTATTTGCAGCTGCCACGACTTCTAAAGCCGTTAGCACATTCAGTTTGCTCCACCCACCTGTGTGGTGTGGCCTTTCTTTCCCCTCCAGACTGTCCGACCCAGTGCCCCACTGCTGCCCTCTGCCAACCCACCCTCCCACAACACCCTCGAGTGTTCAGAACCCTTCTGAGCCTCTCAGTTTCCACACGATGATGACTCCTCAGCAGGCCCCAGACCCCTCACCAGCTTTGTCACCTTCTGCTCTCCTCTAGCCAAAAAGAAAACCTTGCCAATTTCAGCCATATCTGACACCCCAGGCCTCCCCCCTTTCCTGTGTTATCCTGGCCAGCTTCGTCTTACCCGTGTTGACCTGTCAGGGCCTCCTCCGTGCTCCAGTGCTCAGTGTGAATGTCCCTCCTTTGGGAAGCCTCTCTGCTCACTCTCCTCTGATCCTAAAGGTGTTTTCCACCCTCTCCCCTGGCCTATCTCACCTGCAATATGAGAACATCTGTTAGGGATTTGCACAGGTCTGCTCCCCAGGCTGTGAGGGCAAGACCAAGATATTCCAAGCCTGTTTCCCCACAGTACCTGGCGTAGACCCTCCACAGAACAGTACCGTGATGGATCTCGCAGCCTCTCGCCCTGCCAGCTCTCCCATCCCATGGGCCTCCTAAAACTATCACGTTCACTGCCTGCCCCTCCTGAAAACCCTTCAACAGGTCTTCTTCTTCTTTTTTTTTTTTTTATGGAAATTTATTTATTGATTTTAAGAGAGAGGGAGAGAGAGAGAATCCCAAGCAGGCTCCACACTGGTAGCACAGAGCCTGATACAGGGCTCAAACTCTCAAACCACTAGATCATGACCTGAGCTGAAACGAAGAGTTGGACACTTAATCGACTGAGCCACCCAGGCGCCCCTCAACAGGCCCACTGCCCTCAGGATAGTCTGCATGCCTCAGCATGGCCCGCCGGCCCTCCCTCATGTGACTGGGCTTGTGGCAGCTGGTCCAGATGGCTGGGCTGGACCGCCTTCTCCTTCTGACCTGGTTCCCACCCCACCTGCCCCTCCCATTACATTCATCGAGGGAGGCATTAGTATAATAAATGGAGCCATTAGGTGGCAAAAGTATAATAAACAGAATCTGATTCTTTACTGGATTTGCTAACCTAACCAAGTCCCATGGCGTCTATTAATGCCTAAAGTCCCCTCTGACTTGCTGCTGGTCTTCAAGAGACTGAGGCAGAACCAGACTGCATCCCAGCTCCACCACTCACGGGTCCTGTCGCTTCTCCAAGTTGAGCTTCCTTTCCACAATATATAGACACCTCCCTGGAAAGATAGCAAGATAATCCCAGCATGTTACTGGTGCCCTAGAAGCCCTGGGTACTGCATTATAGTGACTGAGATACCCCTCCCTCCTGACTCCCTTTGCCCTTGGGGTGTTTGGGTATATCATTCTCTTAGGAAAACACGTCCTTACCCGTGCACGCTTCCGCGAGGGGGCTGAGTCTCTGCTGCTCTCTGTCAGACATCCTGTTTTAAACCTTCCTGCTTCCTGCTTCCTCAAATAGCACGAAGACATTCAGCAAACCACCCCCCTCCAGTGCCCCAGCCCATCAAGAATCTCATACCCTGCAGATAAGAGCATGAAGAATAAAAAATGTAGCCCTGATGGCATACTCAGGTATTCTAGAAGCCTCTGTGCATTGGGAAAATTCCCCACAGCTCAACTCTCTGAGGTTCTGGTGCCCTTGCTCCATCTCCCCACTGGCCACTCATCCCCGAAGCCAGAAGACCCCAGAGCATGGAGTAGAAGCCCAGTGTTTTCTGTGAGCTGAGTGATGGTAGAAATGAAGAGGCATCAGGGATTCATCCTGAGAGAGTCAGAAGTTTCTCCTCAGCAGAAACTTCAATCCAACTTAACAAATATTTAGGGAGTGGCTATGAATACGCCAGGAACCAGAGGAGCGAAGACTGTACAGTTTGGGGGACAATTTTTTCAATTCTGTAACCTTTGATCCTTGCATAGTGTCTGGGTTCAGCAAAGTCTTAGGGAATCAAAAGGAAAAGAGGGAAGGAGGAAGCAGAGTTCCTCGTGTGTGCTGGGATCTGGAAGCGAGAGATGGACAAGAAGTGGTCCATGTTCCTGCAAGACCTGAGAAATCTGTATCGCACAGATGTACAGCCCTTGAGATGATCTGTCTCCCACCTCATCACTCAGCTCTCTGAGGGTAGACCCTCCCGCCAGTTCTTCTCAGACATGGTCTCTGGGTGCACCACTGGAGTCAGAAAGCCATCTAAGAGAGACCCAGGGAAATATGAACTTAGCCAAGTGAGAGGCCTTAACAGCCAGGGCTATTGCACCCCCCAGTCAGGAGAGAAGGTACTCACACAGCAGATAGAGCAACAGTGGCTTCCAGGGGGCTTCCTGGAGGAAGTAGGCCCAGAGCAGAGGCTTGGAGAATAGGCTGGGTTTATCTGAATGGAGACAGGGAGCAGGGCATGTGAACAAAAGGACAGGACAGAAATACACATGGATGCATCAGGGAACATAGAGCAGTGAGGTCACTGTAGCGAAAGAGTATGCCAAGTGAAGGTTCCATATAGAGAAATATCAGAAAGTTCCAACATAACACTTAGCAAAAACACTTAGCAAAAAAAAAGGCACTGTTGCCCTTGCCTGTTTATCCCTTGCTTTCATCCATGCAGCTTCCTTCAATTGTCCCAATGATTCTCTTGGCCACCATTTGGCCATCCCTGTTTGAGTGCTTCTCATATTCTCCTCATCAACCATTTCACACCCTTCTCATATTCCTTAAGATCCTACCACCCCTCACACCTCTTGCCCTCAGCTCTTATATCCTGCTTCACACAGAAATGGACACCCTCCAGGAAGCTTCTTTTGTGGCCTCTTAAGCTGGGTTACACGCCCGCTGTGGGCTGCCATGAAGCCCTGAGCATGAACACCTATTTGGGGGGCTGCCTTTCCTTCTAGACTGGGAGTTTCTTGTGGGCCTATCTTATTTATCCCCCATTTCTTGGGCCCAGTATATGGTCTGAACCAGAGTAAGTGCTTAGGAAATATTTGCTGAGAGAATGAGTGACTCACTTGTGTGTGTGTGTGGGGGGGGGGGGTGGATTATTATCTCCATTTACAGTTAAGGGAAATCCAGTCAGAAAGGTCCATCGAACTGTCTGAGGTTACCCTTCCAATGAGGGGCAGAACTAACTCCTAAACTCAGAATTTCTGATTGCGGGTAATGGGCTCGCTTGACCAAAGTGAAGGGCCCACAAATTCCCCCAAGATGGGTCATCCTACCCACCTGGGCAAGAGGCTGCCATGTGCACTATTGCCCACGGTGGCATAGACAGCAGAGACAGGGTCACGGTGACAGCAGCCGCTGTAGAGTTGATATGTCTGCTCATTTCTGATCCGTATGTATGCTTCCCTGCCGGTCATCCTCAGATGGCACTGGATGAACGGCCAGCTTCTGGGGAAGTTATGTGGGTGGAGAGCGGCCAACATATGGCTCCTATGCCTTCCTGTTTATGCATGTTGATATTTCCCCACGCCGTTTGCAGAGCCCATATCTTCTGTTTGTTTTGAAGTTGGTATATTTAGTGAACTGGGCCTGACTTCTCTCTGTGTGCCAGCTCTTGGCTCCCTTCTAAATGGCTCCACTAGAGGCTTTTCCTGGTGTATATAGCAATGCTGTGACACCATCTGCCCTTCCGGGGACGTGCCGACCAACTGCCTCATACACCCACAACATGGGCATGGCAAGTCAACAATGGTGGGGAGGATGGACGCCGTGCTTGCCTTCATTTCAGCCTCTCTCTACAACTGCAGCCGCCAGAAAACAGGACCCCAGACAGAGCACTTTTCGGGGCCATTCAGCATCCATAGCTAGCGCTGCTTCATGCGACGTGCCGTTCCTTTGCTTAAAAACCCTCAAAGAACCATTCTGGCAGGTGCCAGATGACATCTCACTGTGGTTTTGATTTGCATTTCCCTGATTATTGGTGATGTGGAGCATCTTTTTGTGTGCCAGTTGACCGCCTGTGTCTCTTCTTTGGAGAAATACCCATTCAGGTCCTCTGTTAGAATGGCTAAAGTAAAAAACACAAGAAATAACAAGTGTTGGCAAGGATGTGAGAAAAAGGAACCCTCATGCACTGTTGGTGGGAATGTATATGGGTGCAGGCACTGTGTAAAATGGTATGAAGATTCCTTCAAAAATCAAAAATAGAATTACCGTATGATCTAGTAATTCCCCTACTAAGTATTTACCCAAAGAATATAAAAACACTACCTCAAGAAGATATATGCACCTGAGGGCACCTGGGTGGCTCAGTCAATTAGGCATCCAATTTTTGCTCTCAGGATTATGAGATCAGCCCCGTGTTAGGCTTCACACCCAGTGTAAAAAAGAAAAAAAAAAAAAAGGACATATGTACTTTCATGTCTTTGTAGCATTATTTACAATAGCCAAGATATGGAAGCAACACAAGTGTCCATTAACAGATGAAGGATAAAGAAGATGCCGTATATGTACATATATATGTATATATTTTTTAATGACTGAGTATATATATGTATATACACACATGTATATACATGTGTGTATATATATGTGTGTGTATATATATATGTGTGTGTATATATATATATGTATATATATATACACACACACTCAGTCATAAAAAGAATAGAATCTTGCCGTTTCTATTGCAACAACGAGAATGAACCTACAGTGTAATTCTAAGTGAAAGAAGTCAGAGAAAGACAAATACCATATGACTTCGGTCATATGTGGAATTTAAGAAATAAAACATGAACAAAGGGAAAAAAAGAGACAAACAAAAAACCAGATTCTTAAATACAGAGAACTGGTGGCTACCAGAGGGGAAGTGGGTGGGGACGGGTGAGGTAGATGAAGGGTTAAGAGTACTCTTACCATGATGAGCGCTGAGCAATGTACAGAATTGTTGAATCATTATAGTGTCCACGTAGAACCAATAGGACACTGTTATTGATACGTCAATAAAAAGAGAAAAAGAAACCCTCAAAGACCCCCACCCCCACCCGCCATCCCACAGAGCCCTTCAGAAACACTCTCCATCCAGCTTCATTACCTTCTGCCCCTACTCTACCCTCATCTCTACACCCAGCCCTCCAGCTGCCGCTGGCCTCTGCCCTATGCTCACCCGTGCTCTGGCTGTTCCCACAGCTGCGGTGCCTTTTCTGCTCCCTCCACATCTGAGTCATCATGTGAGCTACCATGTAAGGAGAACTATTACTCTATGACTGCAAAGTGTGGTTTATTGTATCCATTCTACAGAAGAGGAGCTTGACCTTTACAGATGTTGAGTAACCTGTCTGGGGCCACACAGCTAAGTGGCAGAGCTAGGAACCTGGCCTGAGATCTCTTTCACCACGAACTCTCTGCTCTTAAAATTTGAATGTTTCAAGGCTAGGCTCTCCTCACTCCAGACTCAGTTCTTGCTTCCCCTCTTTTCCAAGATTTCTCCTGACTCCTGTTGACCCTGCCAGTAGCTTCTCCTCTCCCTCGCCACAGCCCCCCAGGCAGACTTGGAACAGAGTGTCCCAAACGGCATGCATCACCCCTTCTCTATTCCCGTTCCCCATCTCTGTCTCTATGTCTATCTCTATCTCCACCAGACTGAGCTCCACAGGCAGGGAAGAGCTCACAGCTCAGCAGCATCCCCACACATCTGAGGGTCACTGTCACACCTGTTGGTGGCCACTACATTGTTTTTTAAATGAGCTAATTAATGGGTGACAAAGATAGCCAAAGCCTTAGCGTAGGCAAAGGGTGGCAGAAACTAAAACAGATCCTTCCAAGAGTGACACATCCCTCTCTCATCACCATAATACCTGATGTGCTTTTTGAGGTTCCCAGCTTTCTATAAAAAGGCTCCCAGCTCTCCCTTGGGTGGATGACCTGTGCTATAGTGGTGGTAACCTCATGTGACATGTGCTACCCCTGGCAGAGGCTGGCTGATGGTTGCTCTGAGCACACACTAGACAGTGCGTGTCTCCCCCTCCTGCAGTTAGGTGTGGCCATGTGACTGAGCAGCGTGTGGCTGTCATGGGCCCCTTTCCAGGCAACAAACACCATATTTAAATACTAACTCTTGGGGCACCTGGGTGGCTCAGTTGGTTAAGCATCTGACTTCTGCTCAGGTCATGATCTCATGGCCCAAGAGTTTGAACCCCGCATCGGGCTCTGTGCTGACAGGTCAGAGCCTGGATCCTGCTCAAGATTCTGCTTCTCCCTCTCTCTCTGCCTTCCCCCAACTCACGCTCTGTCTCTCTCTCTCAAAAATAAATAAACATGAAAAAATTTTTAATATAAATAAATAACTACTCTCACGGAGTGACTTTCCTAGAACAGAGTCTGGGGCAGATTTCTGCCTCTCTCATCGGTGCCCACCTGAATGCCTTCTACTCCCACCTGACACGAGGTCTACAACCCTTCTCTGTCTGGGCCTCACACAGTGCCCTCACCCAGAAGCCAAGCTCCCTGGACTTTCTTCTACTGGGGCCATCCATTATCCTTAACTTTGCTTGTTACTCTTCTAACACATCCCAGGAAAGTAACTTCCTGATGGTGTTCTTTCTCATCCTTCATCGGATCACCAGCAAAAGCAAGAGAAACTGTGAAGTGGTTAGACCACCAGGGCCATGAAGGCCTGATTGAGTGCACCTGGTCCAAGGAAGTGCTTTCCCACTTCTCTGAAGATAATTCACATACAGAGAAACCCTCCCTCCCCCATAAAATCTGTCATTCCAGCAGAAGGAAGGAGAGGAGGATGGCAGACGAGGGGCTGACTAATCACTTCATGCTTCCTTGCACCTCTCTATTAGAGTGTCACTGTCTTATAGACTAGTTGTCTGTGTCCCCACCCCTCCCCACTGTAGTATGAGCTTCTGGAGGAGGGGTTTTCTATCATCTCCATATCCCCTGTTCTTAAATCTCATCCCTGGTCAGTGAAAGTTTGTTGAATGAGTAAATGAATATATGAATGAGAAAACAAGCCAAAGTCCATTGTCCCATAGGACTTCACTTACAAAACACCAATTCAAACATAGATTATTACAAATTTCAATACAGCAGTCATAGAGCATTAAACCCCTAGTGTGGGGCTTTCTAAACGGAGGACCCTATGTGACTACACCCACAAGGCTGGCCCTGGGCTGGATAGAGGTTCACTAACCATAGGATCTCTGCAGGGTCAAGAAAAGAAGAGCAGGTAAAACAGGTTATAAGAGTAAACACAAGGAGGAGATGAAATCTAGGAAGCCATGAACAGGCAAGAGGAGGAGAAAGTCTATGATAGCCTACCCAGAGGTGGATACAAGAGAGAACAAGCCTGGCATTCGCTCTATACCCATAGTTCTCAAGGTAAGAACCCCAGACGAGCAGCATCAGCATTACCTGGGAACTTCTTAGAAATGGACATTCTCAGGTCTCACCCCAAACCCACTGGATCAGAAACTCTAGGGTGGGGCAGCAATCTGTATTACAAGCCCCCCAGGTAATACTGGTGCATGTTCAAGTCTAGACCCAGCAGTTCTTATAGATCACTGATACTCAGTGATCCCAGAAGCAGCAAACCTAACACAGAGGCAGCACAGAGCAGTGGTTCAGAGCAGAGGCTCTGGACCCCAACTGCTTGGGTCTGAGCTCCAGCTCTGCCACTTGCCTAGTTGTGTGATCTTGAGCCACTCTGTTAACTACTCTGTACCTTCGCCTCTATCTGTAACATGGTAAAGATCCCATTTCATAGGTTTGTTCTAATGACCAAATGATTTAAGACTTGTAAAGTGCTTGGAAGAGTCCCCAGCACATAATAAATACTCAATAAGTTTATTTATTTTGAGAGAGAGAGAAAGTATGTGTGCACACTTACACACAGCAGGGAGGGGCAGAGAGAGAGAGAGAGAGAGAGAGCGAGAGAGAGAGAGAGAGAGAGAGAATCCCAAGCAGGCTCCACACTGTCAGTGCAGAGTCCTGTGCAGGGCTCGAACACATGAACCACAAGAACACGACCTAAGCTGAAATCAAGAGTTGGCCACTGAAGTGTCTGAGCCACCCTGGCACCGCAACAAGTGTTTTTAATAAAAGATAATAATACCATAATGATGGGAGTTAACACTGTTCAAATATATTCTATGTGCCTGGCACTGAGCTCTGCCTAGGTGATGAGTTAAGACATATTCAGGGAGGCGAGGCATGTTACTTGCAGGATGATGTTTCTCTGCCACAATCTCAGCACACAGATGCCAGAGAGCTCTTAAAAGCCACATCTCTCCCCCAACCTCACTAATAAGAGAGAAAGCTCCCTCCTGTCATTCCCAAAGCTTTCCCTTTGAAGCAGCTAGGGATGGCATCCTGGGCTTTCCCCTTGGCTTGGCCATTTCTGCTGTTTTTCTCCTTAGAGAAGGTATATAAATATTCAAAGAACACTGGCATTTAGATGCCCTACAATTTAAGGATCTATTTAAAATTAAGCATGCTAAATAAAAGTCCTTTATGAGGTGTTCTAAACCCCTATAAAATACCATCGCCGACACCTCAGTAAGCGGGTTATTTGCAGCTTCATAAACAAGGCGAGTTGTGGGTATCTCAGCCACACTTGGCTCTTCCTTGGTTCCTTCTCATAAATGTGGCTCGGGCTCTTGGAACAGTGTGTTTATGAGCCTAGCAGAAGGCACCAAGCCCAGCCTAGGATCAGGGGTCCATTGAAGAATTATATCCTGGGACACGGTTAATCTCTGAGCTGAGGGAAAAGCAAACTGAGACAAGGTTTGGACAAACGAGCACACAAATCTCAAGGTCTGATAAGTCCTTCTTCCTCCATACCCACATTTCTGCCTTTCTGATGGTGGAGAGCCTGGACAGTCTTCAAGCTCCTTAATAGGTCTCCTGCAGGGCCTCTAGAGGATGTGGGGTGCCCAGACACCCCCACTCCAGTGCCTCGTAGGCCACTGCCTACTCGGAGGCCTGTGTGCTGTTTCCACTGAAGCTTTCCCTCCTGCTTTCTTGGTTAAAACAAGGCCACAGTTCCGAAAGAGAACTACACTTAATACATTGTACCAACATAATTTGCTTCATTTTCATATTGTACTAGAATGACGTAAAATATGTAACCACTGGGGGAAACTGAGTGAGGGGACATGGGACATCTCTGCACTGTCTTTGCAACTTTCTGTGAATTGGTCATTATTTTAAAACAAAAGGATTCAAAAAAATCAAAGAGAGACACCAGGAATTTCTATGCTGCTCAGTGAATGGCACATAATATGATGGAGCTATCACCATTTGCCACATGGGACTATTCCCTGAAAGAGTTTGGGTGACTCAGATGGTTTTTTTTTTCAATAAGTGGATCCTTTTAGTTTAACTCAAAGAAAAATTTAATTCACTAGACATTTGTTTAAATGTCTATGAAGTATCCCCTTCTGTTCTGAATTTGGTCCTTAAAAAAATTTACTACTTATAATTATAGTAAACACCAGAATTATATGACAGAGAGTACTACATTTTATACTATACTAAGGCCTACAAGTCTTCACAGTCTAATTCCTTGGTCAGCACTTAACAAAACTTTCATTGACTGGTTGGCTGATTCAATACTATTTTCCTGTATAAGTCTTGATTAATTTAAATTCAATAAACAATTCAACAAATGCCTCTTGAGCATCTATTATGTAAAGTGAAACTCAACAAATACCTTCTTAAATCAATTATGTGCTCAGTGCAGTGGACTCACATAAGTAGTTCTATTAGTGGCCAAACTGTGCCAATCATAAGAGTGGTGGTCACAGGGTGCTAGTATGTGTTGTTCACTGCAATACCTCTGTATGATAGGTGGTATCATCATCACCGTCATCATCATCATCATCTCCATTTCATAAATAAAGTCAAGACGTGAAATAACTCACCCAGAGTCTCAAGGCTAGTGTGCGGTAGAGTTGGGATTCAAACCCAGAAGCGCAGTCGCAGAATCCAAGTTTTTGACCCTACCCTACACTGCCTTTTTCTGAAAGATGAACCCAAAAGTGTTATGGGATCACCCAGGCAGGAACAACTCACTCTGAGTTGAAGGATGGGAGACAATTTCCCAGAAGAGATGATAATCGAGCTGAGTTTTGAAGAGTTAGAGTTTGGTCAGCAGAGCTGGAGGACAGAGAAAGTGAACATGGATTGCTAAGCAGTTCCTCCCGTGTCCTCCTTGGCCCTGCCTACCAAGCATGGCTTCCCTTAGCCTTGCATGGTGATGCCCGTAGTTCAAAGCCCTGGGGACTCAGGCCCCATGGGACCAGATAGGCATACCACCAGTGCAGCCTGGCCCTGCAGTTCTTCTCTTCAAGAGAACTTGCTCTCATCATCGGGAAGTGCAAGGCTGTCTTCTACAGCTAGCATAGTCTCCTGTCTAGGTTCTCTGGGTTGCAATGGCTTTTTGGTGCCCAAATATGGCAAGGATACCTATAAATGCTCAGGTAAGAATTTCTTTATTGTGCTAAAAAACAAAACAAAAAAAAAAAGCACATGAGATCTATTTTCTTAATCAACGTTTAAGTGTGCAGTACAATTGTGTTAACTACAGGCACATGGTTGTGCAACAGACCTCTAGAACTTTTTCATCTCCCATGACTGAAATTTGGGTAAGAATTTGCAGGCAGGGACTCGAGTCCCATACAGTCCCTAAAATACTGATATCAGGGCAGTAGTTTCTCTGGTTAGTCACCAGAAAATGCTAAAACAGAAAGAGAACCTCAGCCACTATTTTATTCAACTATCTTACCAGTGCTGAAAATGAGATCGAAATCAAGAAATAAAGCAGAAAGTGAAAATTTTTCCTCAAATAAAATAAACTAGAAAAACACACACTGCAGTGTTACAAAGGTGAGTTGTTTTTCAAAGACAACACTGTGGCCCCAGTCTAATGAGCACTGGACTGGGAGTCCACTGAACTCAAGTCCAAATCCCAGTTCTGCTCCTCAGATAGTAATACCTGCCATGCCAACCGCACAAAGATCAACAATAAAAATGAGATACTGCATGAGAAAGCACTTTTGTATCATGAAAGCATTAACACATAAGATATTATTGCTAGTAAAGTAATAAATACTGCAGTAAGCATTGCCAGGTTAGACAGATTTATTCCTACCAAATAAAAATCTCTTAGGGTTCTGATTTTCTCACAAATACAATAGAGTAAGGCTCTAAGTCCTCTTTTCATGGAATCAACCAAACCTGTTAATAAAAAAGAGGCCAGTTCCCTTTTGAAGAACACTCATCCCTGACATACCCTGAATGATAAGGCAGGACATTGGACAATGACCTAATGACAGGACAGGAAATTTACCTTCTCTAGAACAGATAGTGAGGTATCAGAACATGCAGAAAGGTCTCAGGTCAGACCCTGTTAATCTGAACAAGACCCTGAGATGATGCTAGGTGGGAGGTTATGTTATTCATCCCCAAGCTAAAAACACACTCACATCACAGCCAATAGAATCGAAATATGTTTATTCATTCAACAAACACTATGGAGTCCCTGTGTTCCATGGTCTCTGCCATCCAGTAATGTGATGGGAAGGGCGACAAAAGTGAGATTATGAGCTTTCACCTGAGGACTTTAAATATCATCCCTAAAATTTGCCTGAAATGTTTAAATGGAAGAATGGAAAGATCAGCCTTGGTTTTCAGGAAGACAGTGGGACTCCCATTGAGACAGGAAGAGCAGTCAAGGGCAAGTATGTCAGCAGGAGAGAAGGAATTCTAAACTAATAGTAAAGAGAGATGGAGAGATAGGTGCCGGTTCCACAAGTAGTTTGATGGGAGACTCTGTTGGGTTTGTGTCTGGTCGAATTGGGAAAGGAAAAAGAATTCTATGTTACCTACATTCCTGGATTGGCATCTTGAATTTACATGGTGCCAGTGGTCAGGCTGCAGAATACAGAAGGAGGAGAAGGCTTGGGTAGATGAAGTAGTGAGAATGATGAATTCTATTTTGCATATGGTAAGTTTGGAGGTCCTGGGAGCAGGAGCAGTCCTGGTGAAGATAGATCTGGGTGCAGGCAGAGTCCTCAGCTGGACTGAGAGTTTTCAGCAAGTGAGTGGTAGCTGAAGCCATGGGCTAGGAACTTGACCAGGTAGCAGATAGACAGTGAAGAGACCACAGATCCAAAGCCAAAATCCTTGGGGATGCCAGGCCATACGGAAGCAGGAAAGGTGTCATGGGAGACCAAGAAGGATAAACCAAAGAAATGGGAGGAAACCCAGGAGTGTGATATCAGGTTGTACCCGATAGAGCCAGAATGCACAGAAATAGGGGATCAGTCAAATTCGCCCAGAACGACAGCACCAACTCTTCAAGTTGATGTTGTGAAATTCCGAAAGACATAAATAATAGAGTGTTTGCTGAGTACTGCCCTTTCCTAAATGTCTGCTGGGAAACCAAAGAATTACAAGACATAACTCCTGCCCTTAAAACATCTCAGTCTATTGATAAAAATTAGATTATTACCAAAAGGAGGGTGTGGACGCTAGGAGCTATGAGGAGCCTGAGAAGGGGCTAGGAACATGGTAGTACTTAGAAGACTTGGTGGACAGGAGACTTGATATTTGAAAGGGGGCAAAGTATTGGAAGGTAGAGGGGGTGGGGCAGAAAACAGAAACAAAGACCAGAATGGAAAGGAATGAGGACCCTGTGAGGTGCACCTTGCCTGGAATGCATGCTGTGTTCTTACCTATACTCTGCCTTGCAGTCAGCCTAACAGATATGCAATTCCTCTAAAACTCCAGGTCTGTCATGCCTCAGGCTTTTGCACATGCTGTGCCCACTATCTGGGCTGTCTTACACCCCTTCTGTCATGCACGTGCTTGCTCCAGACTGATCAATAGACTGTGACTTCCCTGAGGGGAGAAACTGTATCTTGTCTACATATCTCTAACTCCAAACTTAAATGCTATTAAATTCACAATATCACATTTGTCAAATAAATAAATGAATGCTAAGAAACAGCATGAAATGGGGGCGCCTGGGTGGCTCAGTTGGTTGAGCATCCAACTTTGACTCAGGTCATGATCTCGCAGTACATGAGTTCGAGCCCAGTGTCGGGCTCTGTGCTGACAGCTCAGAGCCTGGAGCCTGCTTCAGATTCTGTGTCTCCCTCTGTCTCTGTCCCTCCCCTGTTCATGCTCTGTCTCTCTCTCTCAAAAATAAATAAACATTAAAAAAATTTTTTTAAAAAGAAAGAAACAGCTTGAAATGGGCTGGAAGAGGCAGGGAGGGTACTCTGGGAAGCAATGTGCTTTTTAACTGATTTACCAGGTGTTTGAGTTTATAAATTTACTTTACATTATTTCAATGTGAGATGAACTGACAGATCAATAGATTTTATGGAGGCAGTGTGAGGCCTGAATTAGATTTGGGAAGAAGCAAACATGATCTCCTGATTTAGAATATTTTTCTTTTGGCCTATCAACTTTTTAACCACAAAATGCATTTTAATCCAAAGCAAGCTAGGTAATCACTTCTGAAATATTGCAACTTATTGGTAACAAATATCCTGAAGCCTGAGAGCCTAGCTTTATGAAAAAATAAATGTTTCTCTCTTTGATTCCTTAATGCTCAGAGTTACTAACTTGGGAGAATTCTAGTTGATCAGCTGTCTCTTCCTTACGTGCTTGGCTGTATTGTCCTGCTACTTAGCCCCATTTCAAGTGCACTGATGGGGAATGGCTTTTGGAAGGCAGCAGGCTCAGGAGTCACTTCCGACATGCTAGCTGAAATCATTTCTATTTCCCCCATTTATACAACCTCAATATGTTAAAGACACAGGCTTCATAGCTAGACTGCTAAGGTTCAAAATCTGCTTTATATATAAAATGGAATACTACTTGGCAATGAGAAAGAATGAAATGTGGCCTTTTGTAGCAACGTGGATGGGACTGGGGAGTGTTATGCTAAGTGAAATAAGTCATACAGAGAAAGACAGATATCGTATGTTTTCACTCCTATGTGGATCCTGAGAAACTTAATAGAAGACCATGGGGGAGGCGAAGGGGGAAAAAAAAGGTTAGAGAGGGAGGGAGCCAAAACATGAGACTCTTAAAAACTGAGAACAAACTGAGGGTTGATGGGGGGTGGGAAGGAGGGGAGGGTGGGTGATGGGTATTGAGGAGGGAACATGTTGGGATGAGCACTGGGTGTTGTATGGAAACCAATTTTACAATAAATTTCATATTAAAATAAATAAATAAATAAATGGTAGTAAGACATTTTCTCAAAAAAAAAACTGAGAATAAACTGAGGGTTGATTGGGGGTGGGAGGGAGGGGAAAGTGGGTGATGGGCATTGAGGAGGGCACCTGTTGGGATGAGCACTGGGTGTTATATGGAAACCAACTTGACAATAAATTTCATATTAAAAAAAATCTGTTTGCCATGCTTCCTAGCTAAGGGATCCTGGGGAAGTCACTTGACTTCCCTGAGACTCAACTTACTCACTTGCAAAGTGGGGATTATAACACACCTACCTCAAAGGGCAAAGGTCTCAACTGGGAGTGATGTTTACCCTCAGGAGACATTTAACAGTGTCTGGAGACACTTTGGATTGTCACAATTGTGGGGAATACTATTGGCATCTAGTAGGTAGAGGCTAGGGATGCTGCTAAATATTCTACACGGTACAGGACAGCTTCCACAACAAAGAATTATCCAGCCCTAACTGTCAGCAGTGCCGAGAATGAGAAACCCTGCTCACAGGGTTATCAGGAAGCATTCAATAACTAATTCAATAACTAATAACATTAGCCCCCCACCTAATCATCAAAGTCCTATCACCCCCCTAACCTCTAGCCCCTTGTTCAAAAGTCTTCCCTCATCTGTCCTCCTTTCCATCACCACCTACAAAAGCCCACATCTTTTCACACCTGCAACTTTCTTCCTAATTAATCTTCCTTGGCTCCCACTTTGCACCAAAACTCCCTCGTGACATTGTAAGCTCCTCATGGCCAGGCGTTGGCATTTTCCTGTATGTGTCTTCAGTACTATCCTCAATGCCTGGCACATGGAGCATGCTGTGTGAATGTTTCCTGGAACAGATCCAAGATGAATGACCCGATTATCTGTTTCCATACCCCACCACGTGCTAGCCCCTAAAAGATCACTCACAGGTAAAATGCAAACATAGAACCATCTCCCCCAAAGTCTTAACCTCCACTTATAACTTCATTTCCTATCAGCCCACATGAACCTTTTTTTAAAGCCAAACTGTCATGTTCATCGTCTACACACACATCTTACCCGGCCTTGTTTCTGCACAATTGCTCTATCAGTGTCCCCCACCTCGGTATCTTCTCCTTGCCCTTCATGTGACCAAATTCTATCCATTCTTCAAATCAAAACCCAAGCCCGTCTCCTCCCAAAAAGCTTCCCTGATGACCCCAACCCATCAGCCACTCTCTCTTTCCTTCTTACAGTTCGAGCTCTTCCTCTGGACATGGTCACTTTTGGAGACTCAGTTTGCTCATCTGTGAATGAGGCACTGATCAAGTCTTTTATGGAGCCCAAAATTCACAACCTTTTTCCAGTTAAGTATTAAAACAATTGAGGAATAAGGCAAAGTCTGAGAAATAACTCTGAAATCTATATCCTCAAGTATTAGTAACATTATTTGAGTAGATCTCCTAGCTTATTCTTGATTTTTATGATTTAAATTGTCCAATCCTCCCTCATAAGTTAAGGAGACCTCTTTTTATTTAATTATTTGGGGAAAAGAGGATCAGGAAAAGCCAAATTATTAAAATCCCAGCCTCTCGCCTCCCTGTGCTCCTCAGCCCCAGGCTCTTAGAATGGAAGGTTGACCATATGTTCCAATAAGCTTCACCCTCAGAAGCTTTTAGCTTCCATTAATAAGTGTAATTGAGAGCAATGAGACATTTGGACCTCACTTTAATAAGTCAACAAAATGTAAATGAAGACTGTGATAGGCAGGCACCTTTTGTCCTAGAAGAAGAGGTATCTCCTTCTCCTGCAGCCTACAATTTAGGGAGGTGCTCAGGATGGAGGGTGAGACCTGCTGGGCCTTTGTATGGACAGCCATCTGTAAATGAGGTCTGAGGGGCACTGAGAAGCCCCCACACCCCATGTATCTCTGCCACTTGTCTGATACAGTGCCTGAGATCCCACCACTACTGGCTCAATTCATTCCTACCCACAGGTGGCTTATCTCTCAGGGCTCACTCCTATCTTTGAGACTAATCCTGTTCCTAATTTGGGAGAATTTAAGAAGGTTGAGTGGAGAGTAGAAAAGTCACCAGGAACTTCTGCATTCTTCCAAGAGCCTGATAAAGTTGTCTTTTCTAGTGGTCTTTTTCCTACCTAACCTGGGAGACAACCCCACAAGGGCAAAGCATCAGAGAGAAGTGAAGTAATAGCCATGGTGCTGGGGGAGCTGGTAGCAGCTACAGCAACCCCCCCTGATGCCTGGCCAAGGGGAGTGGTTCTTTCGCTCACACATTCAACAAACACCATGTGCCAACCCTGCAGATTGATTGATGGTGCGGATTTCAATTCTCTGAGATCCAATGTCTCCTAGAGTATCTGGGGTTGAGTCATGGGTTTTGCTTAACGGAGGGCAGGTTGGAAATATTTAGAACATCAGACGTGTACATCCTTGACCCAGAAATCCGACTTTCAGATATTTTTCATACAGATACACTTGCACATGTGCAAGGTGGTACAGATGCAGGGATATTTGAGGCAGCATTGTTTATAATAGTAAATAATTGGAAACAACCTAAATGTCCATCAAAAGAGGAAGATTAAATTATAGTACAGCTGTGAAAAAGATGTCATTGTGTCTACCTAAATGAAAAGCTATCCAGTGTGTTTTGTTAAATTAAGAAAACAAGATGCAGGACAACGTGGGGAAAAACAACGTTCTGAATATCTGCCTATGTTTATAAATGCACGATCTCTGGAAGGACACCCAAGGATCAGTTAATGCTGGTTTGCTCTAGGAGAGAAGAATGGGATGGGAACAGGAGGTAGAAGGATAGCTTACTCTTTCTTTTTGTTTTCTATTTGTATCCTTTCCAATCTGTGCCAAATGCATATTTTCAAAGAATAAGTGACGTGACAAAAGGAAAGAAAAGCAAGAGTTTTGTATGAGGGTATGAATTTCAGCCCTTCTACCTACTGACTACCTGAGTTGGGCTGTCTAACCTTGCTGAGCTTTGGCTTCCTCAGTTTTTAAGCAAGAACAATGTTATCCCCCACATCAAATTATCGTGAGGACTGGAGGAGATAGTGGCCCAATGCTAGGGGCTCAGTTAGCGGTACCCATAGCCACCAGCATCCCAGACACCAACATCACAGTGAATGAAGAGCACCAAGTATCAGCAAAAAGACTGGTTCAGTGCCTGGATCAGAAGACGGACTTGCTCTCTCCTTGGCCACAGACTGATCCCTAGCACTGACCAGGACTGACCCCCACCTGGAGCTCACTGTGCTCCGAAGTTCATTCGGATAGCTCCCTATCCATGATCCTAGTCATGACTGGAGTAAGGTCTTGACCTAAGTGGAGGCTGCAGGAGAGCCAGAAAAACAGTGGAGAGTCAGATTAGAGGTATGGCCATGACAATCTTGGTTTAAATGCTCTCCAGTATAATTCCCCTCACTGCTGGCGGGAGTGTAAATTGGTTCAACACTTTACAAAACTGTTAGGCAATATTGACTAAAACTAAGCATAAACCTACCCTATAACTAGCAATTCCATTTTTCAACATATACCCAACAGAAATGATTGTATATGTCCACACAATGACTTGTACAAGAATGTGTGTTCATAGCAGCTTTATTCATAGTAGTCACAACTGATAACAACCAGAGTGCCCATCATTGGAAGAATGGATAAACAAATTGCAATGGAATGCTACCTGGCATTGGAAAGAGTGAATTACTGGTGCCCAACACAACATGGGCAAATCACACTGATGTCATATTGGGCTAAAAAAAAAAAAATCTAGACACAAAAGCAAACACACTGTATGCATGCAACAGCTAGCAGAATTTATCAACAGTGATGAAGTCAGTATAGTCATTATCTTTGGAGGGTAGGTACTAATGGGAAATTCTACAAAGGAAAGTTTTTGGGTGCCAGAAATGTTGAATATCTTGATCTGGATAGTGTCACTTGGGCATCCACAAAGGTAAAAACTCATCAAGCTATGCACTCAAGATTGGTGGGTTCTATGCATTTATGATATTTATATCTCAAATAAAAAGGAAAAAAGTAATAATAGAATGAAGCTGCATCAAAGTTTTCCCAAGCTTCTCCTTGCACCCACCCACCCCAGCTGAGCCGAAGGTGCTTCCAGACATCCAAGGTGTCATCCCTCCCTCGAGGGGCTGAGTCTTTCCCACCCTGCTCACCCTGCTCTGTTCATATTGGTTCTGGAAAACGTGCCTACCAGAATGGCCTCCTTCTTGAGAGGCCACCCTGTCCCTCAGGGATCCAGTCTTGGCAGCACGCCCTTCTCTCCATCTCTCCACCGTGGGGACAGCTCCCCCAACCCCCCACCCACCACCTGGCTACTTATGCCCCGCCCCCCACGCCCAGCATCAGGCGGTGGGGCGGAGCTTGGCTTGGCAGCATACCTGACACTGCATGGTCAAGGCTGCCGTCCTCCGCGAGAAGCCCGCCGCCCAGCGGGACCAGCGCCTCCCGTCAGCTGCATACTGCAAACCCACCTCCAACTTCGAGGAGGGGTCCTTTGTTATTTGGGAGTTGTGGAAACCGGAGAGAAACAGATGGAAATCAGAATTGCTAATGCTCCCTTCTGAAGCCCTTGGAGGCTGTTGGCTTCCACTCGAAGCTCCCTCTGCTGGTTCTTTGGAAAACGCGTCCGCTTGGCAGGTGTCTATGCTCCAGACTGAACTGGCCTCAGGGAAGGTATTTTATGCTAGAAAGCTAGCTTCCACAAGGTCCTTCTTCTTTTCCATCTCTTCTCTGGAGTCCCTGGGGTGGCCGTCACAGATTTCCTGATCAGGGTCTGGGAAGGACAGCCAGGAGGCCGAGGGAAAGCCGTGAGCCAAGCTGACCGCTTGGCATCTCTCCCTCCCGCCCTGTACTGAACACACCTAGTCGGCCACCCAGACACATGGGGTCTTTGCGATGATTGGTTCCTCAGGAAGAGACTGGGAATTTTACCCAAGAGTACTTTTCCCTAAGAGTACGGAAAATCACTGCAAACACACTGTCTTCCAAGCCCTAATTTACACAGATTTTAAGGGTGGAGAAGAGATGGCCTTTGAGTCCAGAGTTACAAGCTACTTAAAATAAATGCATCTATTTCCATCTCTTGGCCCCCTCCAGGGAACCTTGTCCCTCAAGAATTCTCGGGACTGTTTTTATCTGGAGAAAGCTAGGAGATTTGTGAACTATGCCCAACTGAACAGAGGCCTCTGCTTTTGTTCTAACCTAGGGCTTCAGAATTCCCTCCTTGTATTAAAAACACTGGAGGTGTAATTATAGCTCCCCCGCCCTGACCCTGGGGGAGTGGGTGCAGGAGGGAGAGCCGGAATGCGCTCTTTTTAGACTCTTCAGCTCTATCCCAATAACAGCTATTTAAAGCCCTGTCAAGCTAACCAATTGCTACAGTCTTGTCAGAGATATGTCTGTCTTTTTATTTTCATTTTTCCAATCCCTGGGTGTGATCGGGTTTAGGGAAAACTTAGTTTTAAAGTCCTCAATGAGTGCTTGAATGGACAACGAAAGTAGAGGCATCAGTACAGAGCGCAAAGCCAGCCTGTGCTCCCATTTCTGACTGGCTGACAGCAGGCATTTGTGGCACCTCTGATATTGGAGAATGTATTTGTTCAGATCCACAGGACCTGGTAGGACAAAGTATAAACATCACAATAACCTGGGCCCCGAGGCAATATGTTTGGAAACATCTGGTTGATTGTTTAAAGTGTTATCCAAATGACAATCCCTATCATTTGTCTAAAACAGCTGGGCTTCATATTGTTTGCACTTAGACCCACATGGTGAGTAAGAGCCATGTGTGGACTACATTCCCGGGGACTTCCCTAGGCCACGTGAATGTTCCTTCGTGACTCCACTGTGGCCATTGCCATCCTCTCCCACTCAAGGAAGCATCTTGCCATGCAAGGGAGTGAGCATGATGCTGTTATGGGAATAGCAAGAAATCTGCTCTAATCTGTTCAAAAAGTGAATCTGTCACAACTACAATTTTTAGGGACGGACTGTGTTGAGTACTGGGCAGCCAGTAACTCAGTGGCCAAGTTCCTCCAAAGACCCTCCACGCATATGATTCCCCCTGACCTGTCCGTGGACTCAAGGTTAGTACTGCTCAGCCTTGCCTCATTCATCATGCTTACTGTGGCTGGAGGAGAGCATGGTGGGTTTGACACTCAGGTGAATGCTGTGTGACCCCAGGGGCAGGACAGGAACTGGCAAGGTGAGGCAGGGGAGGACCCTTGGACAGAAGGGCCATCTGAGGAAGGAAATGCTATCTGGGAGGTGAGCATGGCCAAGAAGGGGATTGAGCAGAAGGGTGGGTAATTGCCCAACGTTCATTCATCCAGTGCTCTCAGGCTGTCCATAGTCACTATGCCCAGGAGACAGAAGTGTTAGTGGACAAAGAATACTTGATCAAGATTAAATGGGCCTCTTTTCAACAAGACTTTTGAGAGTGTTTAATGTTCCTATGATGAGGATTATAGTTTGTGGTACTTGACACAGCCTGTTAGATCTCAGATTCCTTTTCTTTGTTTTCCAGAGCATCTCAATAGTGCAATCAAATGCACTACTCTTTTGTTGACTAGATCGGGTTGGAAGCTATGTTTCCCAGAATCTCCTCTCTAGGGTTCCAAGTTCAAGCTGGCTAAAAGTGGAACTTGCACAAGATTTGGGAAGTAGACGTGCAGCCATAGCCATTTCTCTCTTAGAGGTTTCTGAGGTCAGAGAAGGTGACAGACAACACAGAGATGCTTGATGGGCTCCAACTCGTTGTTCCCCATGACTCTGTGCCCAGCTAGCTCTTCTTCCCCATTTCTAGCTCAAATCACCAACAGTGACCCCAGGCTCAACACTAGATTCTTCATAACCACAGAGGTGGCAGCTAGAGATGCAACAGTGGCCCACAGACCTGTCCATGATGCCCTCCCCCTCACATTTCCACTTCAGCAGTGGGACCTGGCTGGATTCTCAGAGTTTTCCTTTCAAGGTCCAACTTTCCAATCCATATCAGTGCTTCCGGAGGATGGATAGTGACTCTTTTTTTAAAAAAAATTTTTTAATGTTTATTCACTTTTTTGAGAGACAGAGACAGAGTGTGAGCAGGGCAGGGGCAGAAAGAGAGGGAGACACAGAATCCAAAGCAGGCTCCAGGCTCTGAGCTGTCAGTACAGAGCCCGACGCGGGGCTCGAACTCACGAACCATGAGATCACAACCTGAGCCAAAGTTGGACGCTCAACCGACTGAGCCACCCAGGAGCCCTGATAATGACTTTTTATGATCGTCCAACCTCCCCTTCCAGACTGTATTAGTTTGCTCAGGTTACTGTATCAAAGAACTCACAGGCTGGGTGACTTGGAAATTTATTTTCTCACAGTTCTGAAGACTGAAAGTCTCAGATCAACGTGCTGACAGGACTGCTCACTTCTAAAGCCTCTTTCCTTGACTTGTAGATGGTCATCTTCCCTCTTTGTCTTCATTTGCTCTTCCCCCTGTGTGAGTCTGTGTCCTAGTCCCTTCTTGTAACGATACTGATCAGATTGGGTTAGAGCCTACTCTAGTGACTTTATTTTAACTTTAATCATCTCTTTAAAACTCTATTTCCAACTAAAGTCACATTCTGAGGTCCTGAGGGTTCGTATTTAACGTGTGAATTTGGGGAACACAATTCAGCTCATAACACAGAACTTCACTTCCCAGTTCCACCCACAACTATGAAAAATCTAATTCTTACAGTAAACCCCTTATGTGGGGACATGGACACTTCCTAAGTCCTAATACAGAAATTGGCAGGAGAAGTGATGCTGCTACAGAAGAAAACAAAAATAAGTGGCATTGGCTTTGGAACCTAATGGCAGGCAGTAGCTGAAGAAGTATGTGGTCAAAGGGTGCCCCAAACTGCAACCTGCCTCCAGACTGTGGAGAGGCAGCTGGAGGCTCTGGTCAGGGGTGAGCTGGAGTCCCTCAGAGTCAAGCATTTGGGAGATTACCCCAGACCAAGGCTTCTGAAGCCTCCCTGCCAGCCCAGCCACCACTCACTTTGCTGATGGCTGAGCCCAGAATCTGAAGAGGCAGCCTTGTCAGGAATGTCCAGACTGATCCTGCGTCCAAGCAGGGTACCAGACAAGAGCCTCCAAACCGTGGAAAGAGCCGTCTTCACCAGATGACAGACTCACATGCAAAGCAATTAGACAACACCTAAGAAAATCTGTAATTAACTGTCTATGTGTCTATGTGTCTGCCTATGTGTCTATGGGACAAGGCATGTCCCTTCTCTCCTCTACGTTATGCTCCGGCCAAATCAAACCACTTATAGTTTCCTGAAATGTCAGGCTATTTCGTGCCTCAGGGCCTTTGTTCTACTGCTCCCTCCTGCCCAGAAGCTCTGCCTACACAGCTGCCTAGCAAACATCTATTCATCTTTCAACAACCACCTTTTCTGTGAAGATTTTTTTTTTGACACCCTATCATTTGTGAAGCACTTGCCATGTGCCAGGAAATGTGCAAAGTATTTCATTTGATCTTCTTGATATCCCTGTGAGATAGGTGTTCTTAGCCCCTCATTTAGAGGCGATAAAACTAAGATTCAGAGAAATTAAGTGTTTTGCCCAAGTTCACCCACGTTATAGGTGGTACAGCTAGCTGGGCTTCAAACTCAGGTCGTTGTGATCCAAGTCTGTCTCTGCACATACTCATGTGTATAAAACACACTCTGCTCCTTTGCAGCCAGGTTTGAGCTAGAGGCTGAGGCCATCCCAGGTCCTTATTAACATCCTGTTGTGTATTACAATAGTGTAGAGGTCAGCAGCCCCATCTGAGAGCTGTCCTTCCTAATCATGGCACCCATGAGTGTGCAGATCTCTCCTGATCTGCCTGCACAGGACAAAGAAATGCCTGTCTACATCAGAAGGAGCACTCTGTGTCAAGGAGCAGCTCCCACATACGTATGGGAAGTTTACAGGTGATCTAGGTAAAACCACATATACTGAGAGAAAGAAAAGATTGTGTAGTCAGTGGTGTTAGGAAACTGGCTTATCGTAAGGAGGCAGAGAATGCTACACAGTCATCGTATGCCAAAAGATTCCAGATACAACAAACACCTAACCATGGAAAGTAAAACTATAAACCCCATAGAAGAAAATGTAGTTGAATATCTATAATCAAATACCCCAAAGCACAAAGCGTAAGGGCTAAAAAGACAAAAATAGGTAGCCATCACAACTTGGTCGTCATGGGGTTTAACAAGAGCTTGTTGTTGGCACCACAGCCAGGGTTAACAGATCAATGATAGACCGGAAGAAGGTATTCCACTATCTAATAGTAATAATGGGTTAAAAGCTACCCTAGACTCTGCCAAGAACTCCAAGTCATCAAGAAAAAAGACAGGAAACCCACTATTTTTAAAGGAGGAAGGATATGAATAGGCAATTCACACAAAATGAATATGAGGTGAATATTATTATTCTCTAGTAATCTCAGATATACAAATTAAATGATGAATGAGATCGTGCTTTGCAGCCCTCACAGTAGCAGAAATTAGAAAACTGGGTAATCCATAGTTCAGGTGAGGACTTGAGGAACAGGAATGCTTGTGCACTGCTTGCTGGGAATTCTAAGTTGGTACAGCTGTTTTGGAAAGCAATTTGACAGAATTTAGTAAAATTATGGGTATTTATGTCCCATGATCTGGCAATTCCACTCCCATTTATACAACCCAGAGATTTTCCACAAATCTAATAAGGGAACCAGTATCAGGATGTTTGTCAACAGTGTTATTATTTCTAGTGGTAGGAACTTAAACTTGGGGCTCCATCACTGGAGGGATAATTAAGCAAAATGTGCTGGAGAATAAAATACCAAACAGCAGTGAGAAGCTGCAGACTAGATGCACATAAATCAACATAGATAGATCTTAAAAGCATGCATTTGAATGGGTGGAGTCAGAACCAGAATGGGTTTTATACCACGGTACTCTTTAAATAAATTAAAAGCCAAGTATGCATAAAATAACTCCAGATATTTTACAAGGAGACATGCATATTCAAGTTTTTTATTTATTTAGTTTTTATTTTTTAAGTTTTTATTTATTTGTTTGAGAGAGACAGAGACAGTGCAAGTGGGGAAAGGGAAGAGAGGAAGGGAGAGAGAATCCCAAGCAGGCTCTGTGCTTCCAGGACAGAGCCTGATACAGGGCTCAAATCCACAAAATTGTGATGACGACGTGATGACGACCTGAGCTGAAACCAAGAGTTGGATGCTTAACTGACTGCGCCACCCAGGCAACCCTGTATATTCAAGTTTTTGCATAAAACTCGTCACAGTAAGAACTTCTTGGGAGTTGGGGCGGGGGGTGTGTGGAGACTAGAGATGGATGGGAGAGGAAATAAACAGCTAAGTAGTAGGCAAACAGACCTGGAGGGAGGCCCTGTGTGGAGGGATGATGATGGTGAAGTACAAACTCAAGGGCATAAAGAGCTCCACCTTGGGAGCCAAGGTCCTAACTGTGGAGAGAGGGGGAAGCCCACTAGAGGGAAAGCACAGGGGCACAAGAATCAGCTTGCTAATGGTGGCCCTGGAGTAAACTGCCTGGTTTCTAATCCTGGCTCTGCCACTTAATAGACTTGACCATGAGCAAGTTACTTCACTGGACTTGGCCTCAGCCTTTTCACTGTAAAATGGAAATGCTAGCAAAACCTACATCAAAGGATCACTTGAACAGTTACATGGCATGTATGCACAGCACCCAATATGTAGCCGGGGCTCGGTGAACATTAGCCATAATTGTCTCTATGTCAGTTCTGCATTCAGTAGTATCGTCATGTACTCTAAAGTCCTAAAGTGATGTGACAATGAACACACATGTGGGGTCTTCAATCAGCCATTGCACAGATCATTTCATTCCACCAACAGGATATGCATTCCACCTTGGACGTTGTTACAACCACCTTCTCCCCAGAAACCACAATGGCCTCCACTGCTACCTCTTTTGTATCAGACAGGACCTTGGCAATGCTGCAGAGAGCTGGGCAAGAGAGCACAGAAGGGCATGGCTCACACACCTACCTTGTTCTGCGTCCTGGATCTGCACTCACTGTGCTCATAACCTTTCTGTGTCTTCTTGTCTGTATCCCTAAACACAGATAAAAATACTTTTCCCACAAAGTTGCACATGGCTGGTGCTTTGTAAATAATAGTTACAGCTACTATTACTAGTGCCAGCCGTTGACAGCCCTAGGGAGAGGGGAGGATGGGCCAGTCTGCATTCAGTGAGGACATCCTAGCAAAGCTGGAAAGATGAGGGAATAGCATGTGTATAGTCTACAAGGGGCCCTCAATTCCGCCTCTAAGTCACTAGCTGGCTTGTGCAATGGGCTTCCAGTGTGGAAAGACTCCAGCGCTTAAAAGAAAGGGTCTGTTAGCCCAACAGAGCCCTGGGGATCAGCACCTCCTTCACAGCTGAGCATGCTGGAAAGCAGACACTGTCAGATCAGGAAAATGATTTTATTATTCTTATAAATGATTATTCTACTTCCCTTGGGAACTCGAGAGGATCTCATAGGAGAGAAACCCAGCTTCCCAATGACGGGACTGTTTTCAAATCAGAGTTGGCATTTGCATCATTTTTGCTGAGGATGAGCATTTTTTCCTACTCCAGCATGATGGAGTGGGATAAAAGAGCTGCGTCCCTTTCTCCAGAGGAAAATATGTCTGAAGCTGCAGCCCTGGGGAAAAGATGAAGGGTTGTTGGCACAGCCGGTGTGATAGCAAGGGTGACCTCGAAGAGCAACACCGTGTGGGGCTGATGGGCTCCAGCAGGATCTGGTCAAGTGGTGACTTTGACCAGAATCCCCGGCCTCCTCCCCAGGGCGGCAGCGGGGAGGGAGGAAGGCCGGCTGCGAGCCACTTTGGCCAGTGCTTCCCAAATTCCACTGAAGGCATCACCTGTTTCTCAGTTGGGCAAGTTCCCATCCGTTTTTTCTTTTAACTGACTTAGAGTTTGTTCTGAGTTTGCCAATTTCTCCGATTTCTCCTCTGAGCCTCCCTCTCACAGATATTAGACAGGGCTCTTGTCTACACTTGATGGTCCATGGTTAGACACCTCCAATGTTCCCCCACGGCCTCAAGATCAGTTTACATTTCCAGACTGTTCACGTGCCTGAAGTCCCTGTGCTCAAGAGTGGCTCTACCCTTGTTGGATTTGATTCCTCCCTCGTATTCAAGTCCCTCCCTCCACAATTTTCCTCTCTGACCTAGACTCCCGATGAACCCTCTACTCCCACCAGACCCTCTGCCGAACCCCCCCATTCATTCCCACTGCCATAGTTGTGTTCACATATGCACCCTGAGCCGCCTACTGTACTCCTTTCCGCCTCTTGTCAACAGCTCCATTCAGCCAAGTTCACGGATCTCCATCCCTGGGCCAGAACGTGGGTGGGGGGCCAGGGGCATAGAGAAGACAGACAAACACGGAGCTTCTGCTATGACGGAGCCAGCAAGAAGGAGAGATGGGGGGGAGAGACCAGCCACAAGGGCTAGAAACACAGTGGGGTCAGCAAAATAGTAAAAGAGAGCCCAAGGCCCAGGCCCAGGATACCCCCTTTCCAGCGCACAGCCACAGTACTCCTACTGTGCTCCATCCGCCACCTCCAGGGACCCTCCGCTGACCCTGCTGGCCTGACCTTCACAATACATCTGAGCATCTGAGAGATGGCCAGTGTACAGGTTAAGAGCTCACACTATGAAACCTGGGTCTTGAATCCAAGCTCTATCACATACCAACTGTGCGACCTTGGGCAAGTTGCTTAACCTCTCTGAGCCTCTGTTTCCTTGTCTGTAAAATGAAGATAATAGTACTGACCTACTGTTGTGATTATAAGGATTAAAAGATATAAATATGGCAAAAGTGTTTGCCACCATCATCTAGGGCCTTCAGGATACATCGCTTGTGGGTCTTCTCTCGCATGCCACAGAGGCCCCGTAGACACCACTGGAAGGTGGCATTCAGCTAGAGACTGGCTTTCACCCATATCAATATATATATGTCACCATAACACTCTGCTTTTATCTCCATAATGACAGTTCTTCTGTTGATCATAATCTACCTCATTGGCTCACATACTATCTATTGACTCTCAAAGTGTGCTAATAACATTACATGCTGATCGGCATTTTAAAAATATATAATAAAAAAAGAAACTTCTGTCTCAAACATCTAAGAATAGACTCTGCAGTAAGTGTTCCAGCTTCAGGCCTGGGACAGAATTGGAAGAGGAAGTGATCATTTGTCGTCTTTCTTTATAAGCTGCATTTCTGGCATCACTTCCATGCTAAATGGGACTTTTTAAAAATAGTCTTCACAAGCATTTTGACAGATTCCATTATGGATACCGGAGAATGTAGCCCTGGAGAGTCAGCATGTGAAATCTGACCCTGCTCCAACCAAGTAGCCGGTGACTGCGACCCCCTCCCTGGTGGCAGCAGGGACACTGGCTCAGGAGCACCCTTTGGGAATATGGTGTTGGTTTGACACTAAAGCCCTACAGGTCTCTGTCCTGCAGCTGATACTCCCTGGAGTTCGAGGCGGGATCGGCTACATGAGAGGTCATTCCTCCTGCAGCGCCCACCACTCTGTTGGGAACTATGAATGAGACCCCTCCAGGACATACCCCAGGGCAGTTCTTTTTTAGAGCCTTGTCTCTTCAGGATCAAGTCCAGGTCAAACCTTAAAATGTCAGCGAATTTTGGCTGAAAGCCTTTGTCCACAGGTGGTGGGCTTGGCAGGGAGGAGGGCCTGTGCGGAGAGGGAAGAGCCCAGCCCGGCCATTGAGGGCCAGCATCACGGGTGGGGGTGGCTGGATCTGCAAAAGCAGGTACACCTGGATTCTGTGGCACTTCCACACAAGGCCTTAATCTCGGTGCACTCTGGTTCCCCATCCGTGAGGTAGGGATGATGATAATTGCCTCATGGGGATATGGCAAGGAATTGCAGCGCTTGGTACTGACGCTGTGGGTGTGACTGCTCTTGTTATGATATCCCTGGGAGAGAAGACCCTGTGGAGGCAGGTTAAGTCAGGGCACAAAAGACCACCCCGGGCAGGTGGACAGATGCTTGATCTGGGGGGAAAGACAGGCATGTGCTACCAGCCCACATCCCAAAGTGGATGCTGCCGTGCATCCATCCACCCAAAGTGGCTCGAAGAATAGCTGACCGCTGCCCACCACCTTCTGCCTAGTATAGCCCCCATCCCTCCCCGAATTCCTCGCCAGACGTTGCTGCCAATACCAGACGCTCCACTCCACCCCCCTGCAGCTCTGGCCACTGGGGCTTTTTCTTCTTTCTCCTCCCCTTCTCCTCATCTCCCTCTTCTTCTTCCTCCTCCCCCTCCTTCACCACCTCCTGCTCCGTCTTGGTTTACTCTAATCACACCTCTTTATCTTGCTTTTTTTTTTTTTTTTTTTTTTTTTTTTTTTTTTTTGCAAGAGGAGAAGTGAGAAATCAAGTTGGGATTGGGTAACAGAAGGGAACATCCTTGACTCACGTCAATGTGGCGACCAGCAGATGAGTGCCCAAGGTCTCAATCTGGTTGTGCTCCCATCTGGAAGGGCACTGATGGAAGAAGACAGAGTCCCCAAAGCCCAGCCGGGATCAGTACCTATAGGAAAATGATAGCTCAGACAGGGAAAGGGATTTCAACCCTTGAAAGCTTGTGGCAGAGCTAACATTCCAGACCCCAATCAGGATCTATCCCCTAAACTCAATCACATAGTGTGCAGGCTATAAAGCATCCTTGAGATTTAGCCTCCAGGCTCTTCTTTCATGGGTAGACAGTTGAGTCCCAGAACCCAAGCTGCAGGCCAGCTATCAGCTGAGCTGGACTGAAAACACAGGCCCCTCTATTCCTCAGTTTGTCCTCTTCTCCCCCACCCCCACCAGCCCATCAGCTTTACAAGGATTGCAGAGGTGAGAACAACTCCCACTCAAACATCCAAACATTCCTTTTCTTGCTCTAGCCATGTCCCTCCCCTCCCCTGACAGACACAACCTGTTGATAATGGCAGATGTAGAGGATTGTTTCTCTTTTCCCTCTCTGCGTTTTAAGAGACATATATCAACTTATCAATATTTACCAATCAATCAACGAGTGATTTTCCTGGCGCTCAGCACTGTGTTTACTTTCAAAGGGAGAATCAAAGCAGAAGGTACCACATTTACCCCACAAAGAGCTCACAATCCAGTGGGAGAAACTGGCCTAGTGCCTGACATGAGTCCCGGCACCAGATGAGCCCTTGCTGGGGAGAAGCCCCTGCGTGGATTCAGTGGCAAGGGAGCCTGTGCAATCACGGCAGGCTGCAGAGAGATGCCCACTCAGACCTTTGTATGACAGCTTTATTGAGATATAATTTATATGCCACACAATTCACCCGCTTACAGTGCACAATTCAGTATTGTTTAGCATATTTGCAGTTATGCGGAAACATCATCACAATTAGTTTTCCAACATTTTCGTCACCCCAGAAAGAAACCCTGTACCCATTAGCAGGTACTCGCTACTCTCCCTTCCCCAGCCCTAGGCAACCTCTGATCTACTTTCTGTCACTATAAATTTGTCTACTTTGGATGTTTCATGCACAGGAAATCATACAATGTGTGTGAGCTTTGATCCTTGTCTTCTTTCACTTAGCATAATGTTCCGCGTTACAGCATCTATCAGTATTTTACTCCTTGTTATGGCCAGCTAATGCACCATTGTATGAAAATACCACATGTTGTGTATCCGTTCATCAGTTGATGAACATGTGGGCTGTTTCCACTTTTTGGCTGTTATGAATAATGCTGCTGTGAACCTTTGGATGCAAGTATTTGTATGGGCATATTTTCATTCATATTGGGTGTATACCTAGGAGTGGAATTGCTGGTCATACGGTAGCTCTGTGTTGAACATTTTGAGGAATAAATAGCCAGACTGTTTCCAAAAGGCCCTACCAGTTTATATTTTTACCAGAAGTGTATGAGAGTTCCAGTTTCTCCACATCCTTGCCAACATTTCTCTGCCTTTGTGATTACAGCTCTCCTAGTGGGTGGGAAGTGATATCTCAACGAGGTTTTGATTTGCATTTTCCTAATGGCTAATTATGTTGAACATCTTTTCATGTGTTAATTGGCCATTTGTATATTTTCCTTGGGAAACTTTCCAGATTCTTTGCCCATTTTTAAATTAGGTCATTTGCCTGCTTGAATTTTAACCCGTTAAATAGATTGACTTCCAATTCCGTTAGGATTAGTAAATATTTTAACCCATCAATTCTAGAAATACTCATTTTAAAATGTTTTTGACTCCCATGCCCCTTATGGCACCACATTTTTCACATTAGCCCAAAGTGTAGATGGAAAATAACAGATCATCACACAGCCAGAGGGACAGATATGAACTGGTAGGAAAACCAGTTTAAGCTTCAGTCCTGCAAGCCAGAGTTTTTGAATGCCCATTTTTCACCAGACATGTGAAGGAGATCAGTGCTGGCCATGTTTCTTACAGCCTTGCAAGCAAAATGGGAACCAGCCTGAGAGTAAAGAGAAGTGGTGCCTGCCTGTGGGACAGAGGCCCAACTTGCTCTAGAGGCAACAGAATTGCAAATGACTCACACCTGGGGGGAGCTTTTATGCCCCACCCTGTTCTCCACCCACCTGCCTATTCCCTCACCCTCAGTCACCAGCCAGCCCGAGGGAGGTCAGTTAAATGTACAAGAGCAGGGGATCAGACTGTGCCCTGTTCCATGTAAGAAGCATCCTCTGAGCATCTACCATGTGCCAAGTTCTGGACTGGGCACCACAGTCGTGCAACCATTCCTTGAACTTCATCGATCACAGTCTGGAGGGAAACAGGTGGTTTCTGTCCCATGCGATCTGTGCTTTTATAGAGGGTCTCACAAGAGGTTTGGGGGCACAGTGGGAGGGCTGGCTCAACCTGGATGTCCTGGAAGCCTTCCTGGAAGAAGGACCCAAGCTGGCTCTTAATGATTTAACAGAAGTCATTCAGGCATCCCTGGCTCAGGACACAATCAATACACATCCCAGGAGTGGGGGAAACTGCAGTGGCTACAAGTTCAAGTTTATTTGATCAATAATGCTCATAATACCTCTGCACTTAGTGGTTTTTTTTTTTTCCTTCGTTTCTTTGTAAACTTTATAAATCTGGGTCAAAGAAAAAGGACAAAACCCTTGTCTACAAGAAATTCCCTCATTACAGGCACTTCGTTCACCTTCTCTGAATTCTGTTTCTCCCAGCTACAGAGTTATACGAGTATGCTTTATGTTCACCTTTGGACTGTTGCTTTCTCGGAAGCAGGGACAACTTAGTGAGGACAAGACAGTGACCTCCCAGAGGTCAGAAACTTCATCTCTTCTGTCTGCGTGTGAATCTCCAGCTCTGAAGACAGAGTCTGGCACACAGAAGGGCCCAATTCATATTGGAAGGTGGAGGGCAGCTTCAAAGCTGAACTGAGCTAGGCAAGCCTGGGTCTTGGATCACAGACTCTCCAAGGGCAAAGCCAGCTTGTTGCTCATGTGGGGGCCCCTCCAATTCTTGTTTTGGGGTACCTCCAGCACAGGGCCTTGCATGATGCCCTGTATACAGTTGACATTCAATGCATGGCTATTGAATGAGGCTAAAACATTTTGAATAATCAAATACAGCTGAACCATTTTCACAGAATGACGGCCTTCTTTTTGGATGACTGTAGGCAGCCTATTGGAAGGGGGCTGACAGGAGTGCTTGGGAGAAATCTCTGTCCCACCCACATGTTTAGCCATCTGATGCCCCCTTCCTGCCTACTTCCCTGAGTTCTGGTCTGAGTTCTTCGACTGAAACAAAACCTCTATGGTGCCAATTGACCTTTCCTCTGAAAAAAGGATTTCCACTCCTCAGGGGAACTAGCCCGACAGGTGTGATGGCTGTTAGGACGAAAGGGAGTTGTCCCTGTGTCAAAAGGAGCCTTGCACGCCTGAACCTTGGGTACAGAGCACATGAGAGAAGAGGGACAGATTTTGTTTTAACATAGTAGGGCTAGGGCGCTTGGCTAAACAGGCACAAAACTTTATAAGAAAAACCACTTTAAAACTTTTCAAATGGAAGGGGAAAGACTTTGCGCACCACGCAGTGCCAGGACCTGAGCAAGTGTGAACGGGCACAGATTGGTTTGGTCCCGACAGCACTAGGTAGAACCACATAGAAATGGTTTCACTCAAGTGACATCATCAGTTGGGTTTTAGCAATGTGTTCACCATTTTTCTTTTTATAAGAATGGATATAAAAGAGGGGCGCCTGGGTGGCTTAGTAGGTTGAGCATCTGATTCTTGGTTTTGGCTCAGGTCATGGTCTCACAGTTGGAGAGTTCGAGTCCCACATCGGGCTCTGTGCTGACAGTGTGGAGCCTCCTTGGAATTCTCTCTCTCTCCCTCTCTCTCTGCCCCTTCCCTGCTCTCTCTCCCTCTCTCCCTCTCTCTTTCTTTCAGTAAATAAACTTTAAAATAAAATAAAAAATATACATGAAAGAATACACATATATGATAATAAGCAAAAGTAATGACCTAACATTTAGTGATAAATAGCATCCCCTGACCTCTGAAGAGGTGTCTGCATCTTGACACCATGATTGATGCTTCATCTTCATAGACTCCCATTTTGACAAACCCCTCCTTAATCTTTGCTCCTAATTTTGTGTTTGTAGTTCTTTTTCTTAGACGGCCCCCAAAGCGTGAGTTTCAGGTGCTGTAAAACCTAGATCTGCCCCCCTCTGACCTCCTCACCCCCAGTCCTTCATCCCCTAGCCCTGCTCCTCAGAGGAAAAATAATTCCCACTCTTCTGCACATCTTCTCTGGCATGTGTCTTTCTCTCGCTAAGTAAGACACTCATAAGGCCAGTCCTTGATCTGTTTCAGGGAAAATCCATCAACTCCTATTATAAAAGGTGAGAAATGAGCCCTCTCTCCTTCCCTCTCCCCCTGCCATCCCACAACCTTTCCTTCCCATCCTCCTGATTGAATCACATCACGATTTTTGGATGAATTACTGTAGTGTGTCTATTTCTAGAACCACATAGACATTGTTCACAACCGAGACAAATAGCATATTATAATTACATGTATCTTTTCTTGCACACATTTTCATTTTTCCTGAAGTTAGAATTGCCTTGCCTTTTTGTTTGCTTGTTTTCTGGGCATCAATCACTAATTCATGCTAAACACTGACCTGGTTGTACAATTCTCAGGTAAATGTATGAGGTAATCTCTACACTCCACTTCTTTTTCTGATAACATCTTTCCTGGATCCCTCCATCCTCCTGCACTTGTCTGGAGCTGCTGCACATCTGTCACCAAGGGCATCCTTTGTCTGCACCTTGCAACTTCCCTTCACCTCTCTGTTGGCTCCTCTGTCTCCTAGATCCCATGGTTATTGCTTTGGCTTGTTTATTGATTCCTTCATTTTTCTTGAGCACACCCTTCTGAAAATGGGTGCATGAGGGGTCATTGTTCTATCCTTGACAGTTTGGTCATGCAGAGAATTCTAGACTGGAGAACATTTCCCTAAGGATTTTGGAGGATTGCTCCTTATGTGCCAGCATCCTGGGTTGCTGCTAAGAAATCTGATCCCATTTTGGTTCACACTTATTTTGTGTAATGCGTTCTGTCTCCCTCCCTCCTCCCACCCTAAAAGATTTTAGGATCTTTGCTTCATCTCTAGTGCTCTGGCCTTGGCATGGGTCATTTTTCATCCACTGTGCTGGGCATGTGACAAGCCCTTTCTATCTGAAACTCAAGTGCTTCAGTCTGGGAAATGTACTCCCCACCAATAATGTCTCCCCACCAATCTTTTCTGTTCTCCCTTTCTGGAACTCCTATTAGTTAGATTTAGACCTTGTAGATTGAGTGAGCCCACAATTTTCTTTTCCTTCCTCCCTTCCTTTCTTTCTTCCCTTATGTTGTTTGTTTCTTTCTTTCCTTTCTCCCTTCCTTTCCTTCCTTTCTTCCTTCCTCCCTTCCATCCTTCCTTCCTTTCTTTTTTTCATCATATTTCTACTTTTTTTGTTCTCCTTTCTGGAATACTTTCCTTGCCTTCTGTATGGGTGTTATAAGCTAGGCAGTCAACATGCTTGTAGGGGCTGAGCAAAGGAAGGGGGCTTGGCTGTCGCCAATCAATTATAGACTTTGTCTTGACTTGATTCTTCTGTTTTCAGTGCCATCCCCAGAGTCCCCTCTGCTCTGTATCAGATGTCCTGAACTTAGGAACTCCCTGGTAGAGTTTCTTCAGAGCCATTTCCCATAGCAAACCAAAGAGGAGGTCTGGGGTCTGCCTGCTCCTTACACAGACTTGTATTCTGTCTACCTGTCTTGAGTCTTCCTCTTGTGTTCAGAAATACCTGGGCCTTCCCATCCTTGAACCTTCTGGTTCTGGGTGTTACTGATGTTCTCGTAGGCATCCAGGCTACAGACACATGCATTCAGCTATCTCACCACTGGCAGCCCATCTTCCCAAATTCCTTAATCTCTCTTGTCCACTGTCCTCTTTACTCCTAAACTCTTTGTCTTGGCAAATTTATTCCATTTATATTCCCTTTTCTGCCATTTTTATTGGTATTTCAGGAGGCAGTAGGGATGAATGCAAATGTGTGCAAACTACCCTGTTTAACTCAAAGTCCCTATTTTTATTTCTTTTGTTTCAAAAATTGCAATTTTATATTGTTTCATACCAAACAGAGCTGTGATTTGTATTTCACAATTTAAAATGCCAAATTTCTTACATTTTACAGTTCTAACACATTTTACAAGAGCCTAAAAAATTTCTCTTCTGGGAATTTCAAGAAAGGATACATTCACTCCACCTCAAACTGTGTCTGTTCCACTTTGGATGTAATCATCAAGCATTCAATGGGAATTATTACTACATTATTAAATTGGACACTGATGTCCCTGAAAGACCCAGGCTGGTGGCAGTGAACACAAAGAGACAGGTGCCAGTCAGGTGGTGAAGACCAGCCTGAACAGGAAGTGGGAGACAGAAAGGAGAGGAAGATCCAAGAGGGACATGAGGGTCCCATCCACCTGTTGTCACCCCAATTTCATGGTGCCACTGGACCATTGGCTGAGTCGGCCACACCTTTGGGGCACAGGTGAGGCCCAGAGTCTTGCTGAACCTGGATTCTTCAACTGGACAGTACAGGGAGGAAGCAGGTCTTCACTCCTCAGAAAGATGTTGAAGGAGTGAAATGAGATGATAAATCTGAAAGTTCCTGGAAAATAAAAGGGCTATATAAATGCACAGTGTCATTACCAGATCGAATGTGGCTCAGACAAGTCTGGTCCTAACTCATTGTAACATTATTGGGCAAGTACATTACAATAATCTATTGTGGAGATAGAAATATCCCTTACACATGACAAATGTCTGGAGTGCCTGTGAAGAAGAAATGTAGCATTCATTAAGGAAATTAAAGCCCAGGGCATCCAAGGTTGACTCAGAAAGAGACCTGCTCCATTCCACTCTTCCTCTGCCATGAAGATCTCGGAGAATGTGTGTTAGGGTGGCGACATCCCATACAGAGGGAGTCTGGGGCCCTGAGTTACCAGGTGGAGGCTAGCCCTTGCTGACCCATATCAGACTTTATCTAAGTGAAAAGTAAACTCTTGCCGCACTCAGCCACTGAGATTTGAGCATTTATTTGTTACCATAGTGTGGTAGCATGAAGAAGCTAGGGGTCATTCTGGTGACCAATGACCCAGGTGAGGCCATGATCCATGCATGTCCCACTGGGAAAGGAATAAACATGGACTATGGATAAAATAAAGGAAATGCTATTTTTCCCCCTTTCTGGATAAGCTCAACTCTGCCTCCAGAGCCTGTGTCCACCATTGATGTGGGGACCACCATATCAGTCTCCATCCAGAGTCAGTCCTGGACCAAATCTCAGTAAGGCCAGCAGCACACAGCAACCTCCATTGACCAGTTATCAGGGATGAGGAAGACTTCTGCTCCCTCCTTTTCTTCTCCTTGTCTTCAGCCCTGAACCTAACAGGTGGAGGGGAGCGGGTATCTGAAAGGCAAACTCCACACCCTCAGATCAGGCACCAGTCCAGAGAGCAAACCATAACCTCTTCCCCTCTATAGGTCCCCAGAGTCATGGTGTCTTAGTCCATCAGGCTGCTAAGAAAACACCACAGACCAGGTAGCTTAGACACAACAGACATTAATTTCTCTCAGTTCTGGAGGCTGGCAATCTGAGTTCATGATGTCACAAAGGTCAGGTGAGGACCCTCTTCCAGGTTGTAGACTGCCCATTGTATCTTCATGTGATGAAAAGGGTGAGGGAGCTCCTTAGGGCGTGTTGTAAGGGACTAATTTCATTTGTGAGGTTGGAACCCTCATGACTTCAGCACCTCCCAAAGGCCCCACCTACTAATACCATAACCTTTGGGGGTTAGGATTTCAACGTATGACTTCTAGAGGGACACAACATTCAGAATATACCACATGCATTAAGTATACACAAGGGAGGAGAGGAGAGATCTAAATGGACTTTCAGATTGAATGTCTAAAATGGACTCAATTTCCAGGGCACCTGGGTGGCTCAGTCAGTTAAGCGTCCAACCAATCATGGCTTAGGTCATGATTTCACAACTCTTGAGTTCAAGCCCCGTGTAGGGCTCTGCACTAATGGCTTAGAACCTGGAGCCTGCTTTGGATCCTGTGTCTCCCTCTCTCTCTGCCCCAACCCCGCTCATGAGCTCTCTGTCTCTCTCTCAAAAATAAATAAACATTTTTTTTTAAATGGACTCAATTTCCAATTATTCAATGTGACAGGAAAGTGGTAGAATCTGCCCAAGATGTTTCTAAGGACAGAGCAGAGTCAGCATATCACAGTTGGGGGCAGTGATTAGAGAAATATGAAATCTCATGTTTCTACCCCATATGTTAAGACTATTCGATAAACCCCATATATTAAGACTACCCCATATATTAAGACATTCACGCACCCAAATCTTGGCATCTGACTTTCAATGTATGTATGAACAACGAAAGTTTTTTTTTTAATCATCCCCACCCATTTTCCAGATGGGTAAAACCAGAATGGGGAAGTGTTTTTTTCAAAGACACGTAGGTCGTAGCAGAACCTAGAACTGGCATCCGCTGACTCCTGCCAGCGTTCAAGGAAGCACCTCTACCTGACCTTGTCTTTAATCCTCCAGCTCAGGCTACAAGGACAGCGTTCTGAATCCAAACTGCTGAATGGCCCCTCTCACCTTCCAGGATGGCCTGAGGCAGAGTGTGGAAGCCAGCCTAGATTGAAGAGAATGCCTCCTAAGGGATTCTTTGCATCCATTGGAGGATTTGGGACCAAGGATAGGCAAGTGTCACAGTCACTCTTTTGCTTGAAGCCCTGTGAATTTCAGAACTCACACATCCATATTTACCCATAAGCTGAATAAAGGCCAAAACAGACCCAGAACATAAAGATTTTTGGGTGGTGTACCGCTTTGGACAACCCACGCTTATTCGCTGACTGTTGAGTTTTAAGAGTTGACTGCCATGAGGTCTACTTAAGGGGAGAAATGGAATAAAGTGTGAATAATGAACAGAAAGCTCACACTCACCTGTAAGGAAAGTGGTGTGTTTCCAAGTTGGCCTTAAATGCCACTGAATTGTTTCATTTTTCAAAAGCTACAAGCCAGCCTTCCTTTTCTGTTAGAAATTGTGCAAACATGGCACATCTTCAGCATGCCTTGCTAACCACAGATTCCATTATGTGCTTAATAATTGACTATTCAATAGAGCATCGATGCATTTTTGTCTGGAACTAATTCACCTTTGTCTGTGCCTCAGCACGAATGTTCGGTGAATCACAGATGGGATCGTGGACGGGCTTCAAGTGCTGCTGCCCAGCATAGAGCCACATCCTTGGGATTATTCACGTCAGGCCCTGTGCTCAGAAATGTTCTAGCATGCTAAAGCCACCTGAAAATGTGATTTATGAAAGCCGCCGAGTGCGGGACTACACCTTTTCCCTTCTAATGAGAACTAACAAATCACAGTCTGCAGGCCGCTTAAACCAGTGAAGAAATTGTCGGCTGCAAAATTAACAAAAATGAACGCCCTTACAGCTTATTAAGGCCATGGAGCTACCCAGTTGGAAACTGGGCTGAGATGTGTTGGCTGGGGAAGCAGCTATTAGCAAATGCATATGTCTTAACTTCTCTGTACTAGAAGGAAAATCCCTGCTCCCTCCTAAAGAATTTCCACCTTGCCTTTATTGGTTTGGATTTATGAATTTGGGCAGCACCACAAATGGCACAAATGGTGCATAATTTTGTAATGAACTGGGTACACAGTCCTGCAGGGTGCTCTCCTGGGAAGGACCGTCTCTATCCTGGGGCTCACGCACTGAGCGAGTTTGACATGGCATGAATGCTATGGATTTAAAAGCGGGTAGGGGAGAACTTATTCCAAAACTGTTCTTACCCATTGCAATGATCTTGGCTATTTTTGCACCAGAAGCAGATGACTGGCTGGAGTGGAATTACCCTCCAGCAGAGAAAGGCCCAATTCCTTCTGCCCAGCCATGAATAGTATTCCCCCATGAAATGGGGGAAATGCGGATACAAGGGAAATATCTCTTCCAGTTGTTTATAGAAACTGAGCATATGATTTGATAGCTGGCAAATTGTTTCATAAACGTGTCCATTTATTTAAAATTTCCAGCCACAGCATCAGATGTCAAGGCTGCCTTCTTATTGTAACTTGAATTTGTCAACAGAATTTCCCTTGCTTGGGGAATGTGAGATCAATTTTTTTTTTTTAATTTTAGTGATTGTCCTAAAGTAATGGACAACGAAATGTATTTATTCTATTAAGGGACTCTACTCTTCTGTTAGATGCAGGGGAGGGAAAATGCTTCTGACTTTCTCTATCATCCTCATTGCTTTGACTTGTTGCATTTTGCTGACTTGAATGCAGGCAGGCAAATTAGCGTGGGCCCAGGGTCAGGGGCTGGGGATCACCTGTGCTTCTTGGGGCTGCCAGAGCTTTGGATTTAAGCCACAGTTACAATGAAATTTGCACCTTGGCCAAGATTGGGAAGGTTTGGCCCGCCGATCAATTCCTTTTTTCACTAATCAGCAAAGTTGTTAAAATACCCTCAAAACCATTTGCCTAGACCTCAAAACCTCTAGAATAAACAGGATCCAACTAGTGTTTTCCCTTTATTATTCTTTTCCAAAATAGTCAAGCTGGAAAATGAACACCCAATATTTTTTTAGCTATAATAACAAACTTACGCAGCACTTACTACAATGCAGGCTCTGTTGTGTTTGTATCTATTATTTAATACAACAATCATGTAAAGTCATTATCTCAAAATTACAGCTATGGAAACTGAGACACAGAGAGGTTAACAACTTGCTGAAGGTCACACAGCCGGTGGTGGAACTGGACTTGGAACACAGGCTGTCTGGTGCCACAGTCTACACATTTAACCAGGGAGTAGGAATGCAACATATGATTGTGTCCTTAATGACCAAAGACTTTTGATCTCTTTTGCCATGAATTCCTTCATTTAGTCCCTAGGATGTGCACAGCATTGTGATTAACCTTAAGGGAATAATAAAATATAGATACAGAACATGGTCTTTCCCTCCTACAATCGAAACTGAATGGAAAGGCGAGTACTGCCCAATGGCGCAGAGCGGGCTCAGAGGCCAGGGATTGCAATCTGTGCCTCTTGGTAGGGGTGTGAGCTGATAAGCACCGTCTCAAGGCATCCCATCCCCTTGCAGAGGGCTGTGCTCACCCAGGTGAGCGGTCACCTCTGAAGGTGCTGTGAAGGGGCAACGGTGGACCCAGGCTTGGGACAGGAAGCAAGTTCTGATGCAGCTTCAGTCTGGAGGTATTGCTTCTAGAGTACACAAAATCTCGGCACAGGTGCAGCTGGAAACCTTGCTACTAAAAATGGGACGGAGGCCAGAAGAGAGTTCGGGTGGGCTTCCTAAAGAGGAGCGGAAGCAGTTGGAAGCAAGAGAGAGTAAAACTGACCTTCAGCACATTAGGAACCAGAGCAGGATGATGTGGCCTCTGGTGGCTCTAGGAAGCCCCTATCCCACAACCTGTCTGCACCAGGCCTCAGTGCTATGACAAGATGGCACAGTGCTACCCGGAATGTGGAAAAAAGCCCTTCCAAGAAGAGGGATCAAACCCCCACATGCTTAGCCAAGCCTCCCATCTTCTCTGGGGGGCAGTTGGGAGAAGAATACTGGGAGGGTAATAGGAAAACCTGCTTCCCAGAATGACCTCCTGGACCCGTGATCTGGGCTTCCCACAGTACTCAGTGGGGTAGGCATTGCTGAGGGGACCCCCAACACCTATTTCCAGGGCCTGCTGGGTGCTACAGTACACCCTGTTTGGCCCTTCAAAGATCCTTTGTTCTAGTGAGAAGATATAAATAAAACCCATATACGTTCCCTCAGCCTGTAAACATCCATTCTTCCTAAGGCAAGGACCTCAGCCATGTGGCACACACACCAGTTTGGCTGGTGACTGGTACTGCCTCTAGGCTGCACAAACACAGAAGGTGCCCCCCCTGCAACCTCACCACCCCCCCAGAGGGGCTAGACCCAGAGCCCACTGAGGGACTACAGGTTCTATGGCTCCGGCTACAGTGTGAGTTTCAAAGGGCTTGGCAATAGATGATTCTACCGGGGAGGAAAGGGTTCCTGGGCAGGCACTGGTCTGCTGTTTTCCTGTCCCACAATGTCCCCAGTCCTCACACTTGGGGAAAAGAAAGAGGTACCATTTGCTGAGTGTCCAAATGGGCCAGTGTCTGGCTTGGAGATTTGCCCCTAGGAGGTAGATGTTAGCATTCCCATTCATACAGATGAGAAACTAAGCCTTGTGCATGAGAAACTGACCCACAGCTACACAGCGGGGTAGCAGAATTAGGACTCAAGGTTTTCAGACGTGCCACGGGCCTGACTCATTCCTCTCACAGCCTGGCTTAGTGGATGCTTCATGGCCAGCCCTAGCCAGACTCTTTGGCTTTACCTTTTCCAGTCTTGCTGTCCCTATTCTGCCACTTCTCCTTCCACTCATGCTGAATTATCTGTAGGCCCCAAGTGTCACCAGGTCATTGCCTCGGCTTTTCTAAATTCTACCCCTGTCTGTCTAACACCCCTCAAAGCTCAGCTCAGATGTCATGTGTTCTGGAAGGTTTTCCTAGACATCTCCCACACCACCACCAAGGCGGAGCTCCCCTCTGGGCTCCCACGGCACCTGTGCCTATTTTTATCGTGGCTGACCAATGAATGTCATTGTCCTTTACCTCTCTGTATCCCTTGGGGCCAGACTGCGCAGATTCATTCCCTAGCTCAGAGCCTAGACCACAACCTGGTCCAGTTGGGACTCAAGAATTATTTGTGGAACTGATGGTTCCCAGAGGGGAGGTGGTTGGAGGGATGGGTGAAATAGGTGATGGGGATTAAGGAGTGCACTTGTGATGAGCCCCGGGAGACCTGAAACTAGTAATACACTGTATGTTTACTAACTGAAATTTAAATAAAGACTTTAAAAAGTTATTTGTGGGAAGGAAGGAAGGAAGGAAGGAAGGAAGGAAGGAAGGAAGGAATCCTGGCCCCATAAGTCTGCATACCACCTCTCTAGCCCTACCTGGTCTGACCTCCACTACCACCTGACTCTCAGAGCTGGCAATGACACCGATTTCTCTATCCCCAGATCAGGGCACAGATTCCCAGGCTGGGGCAGTAAATTGACACTGCAGTCAATTTTTAGTCTTCCCGAAGGGCACGATTTGTTGGCTGATGATCCGTGGTGAATTTTTAATCACAGATCAGCCGCTGCCCCTCCCCCTGCCCCTGACAGGTCTCAGTGCTGTCTGTGCTGAGGGAGTGGGACTCTGTTTGACTAGGCTCTGCAGTGAAACTAATCAGGAAAGGGATTGTTGCTTAAGCCTCTGCACTGGCTGCTGAGCCTCATGCAAACATTTTCATATGGTAACTGTCCCTTCAGGTCTGAGGGTAGTTCAGAGCATAAGAGGTGTGGGGGTGGTTTTCTCGTACTAAGTTATAAGGGCCATGATTACCAGGAGGGGCATGGTTGGTGAAATGACGTTTGCCATAAGGGCCAATGTGGATCTAGACTTCCCAAGTCAGAAAGTCTTTTATGTCTGCGACCTCAATGAATCTTTACAACAACAAAGGGGGAGATAGCACTAAAGCTATTATTTCCCTGGATGCTTACAAGATGCCAGGCACGGCACACACTTGCTTTACAAGCACTATCTCATTTATGTTCACAGCATCTTTGAGATAAGTTCTATTCAGGTTTTTACATCACAGTTGGAGCCCAGGGATGTTAGGTTGCTTGCCCAAAGTCGAACAGCTGGGCGATGGGAGGTCTGGAGCTTGAATTCCGGCCTGCTGGATAACAAAGACCAGGCACCTGACCACGCTAACGAGCAACACACCCATTTTGCAGGTAAAAAATTAGTGCACAGTAGAAGCAGGGCAGGATCTGAGCAAAGATGCAGAGAAATGTGCATAGGCTCTGGTAGCAGCTAGAATGGGATGTGAGTCTTGCCTCTGCCGCTTACAAGATACGTGGCCTTGGGCAAGTTGCTGAGTCCCTGTCTCCTAAAGAGTAACACGGAGAAACAGCACCTGTCTTACTAGACTGCTGCAAAGCTCCTCACGGTGTTGCTTTGGGAAAATCAAAAGCTTTTTTGCTTTGGCCACCGTCTAGACTCCTGGAGCCCTAACCCTTCTGAAGCCAGTAAGTCACGCTCGGCTCAGGCTCTCTGTGTCTGAGTTACGTGTTCAGTCAGCCAATGGCCACAGGGTAAAAGGAGTAAGGAGTGCTGTTGAGCCCTGACCATGACTCAGGCACTGTGCTGGGTACTTTCCCATTCTGACGATGGACTGCAAGGCAGGGGGCTTTAGGCATTTCACGGGTGAGGAAACTGAGGCAGGGAGAGGCAAGGTGAGAGATTTGAGGTCTGGGGCAGAGCCCAGGCTGTCTGGCCCCACCACCCTTGTGGCTCCATCCTGCCTGTGATCTGCCACCACTGTCAGTCACCTCCCACAAAACTACGTTTCTTCCTCAGGGCGCCTGTCTTTCCGTGAAGAAACAACGCTGTGTCACCCGTGTCAGTCTGGCTGAATTTTAGAAAAGTAAAGCTCTGCTAGGGTAAGGATTTAATTATTTGGCCTTTTATTTCTTCCCTTTCAAAATAAAATGCATTTATCATGTGAATAAGAGTTTTTTCCTCCTGTTTGCAAATAATATTATTTAGCCTTCTTTGTACCAAATAGAATTTACTTAGGAGTAAAAAAAAAAGAAGGAGAGAGGAAAAAGAGAGTAAAAGAAAGGGAGAGATTATAATGAATAGAAGACCTAGGGAAAAGAATTACAGAAATACTGCAGGGTCTGCATTAGCTGGAAAATTGCAGCCATTTCATTGTGGGAGTAAAGCTATTTTCTTTTATTTTAAAGTGGATCTTTCACCTTCCAAAGGGCTAATTATGGTGCTGCCTACATGTCATGCTCATAGGCTCCAATTTTGTCTTTTCATTAACCACAATGGCAAATAACAGAATTGGGCCCCCACTCCGGAAGCATCTTCATGATGGCTCCTGTAACAGGCGGGAGGGACACGACAATCATTTATCTTGTGACGCAGGCCATGTTTTCCATAATTGAGCCCAACAAGGACCTTGTCAGAGGCCCCTCCTCTAGCTCAGCTGAGAAGAATTCATAAAACAAAGCAGGTGGGTGGGTCAGGGGAACTGGGAGGAGGTCCAGGGAGGGTAAGCAGAGGGAGGGCAACATAATGGCTGTTGGAAAGTAAGTGCCCTAAACTGATGTTTATGGAGAGGTTTTAACGATGTGAGAAAATGTTTTAAGTACAGTGCTTAGGAGAAAAAACAGGATATACAATATGTGGACAGTATGATTTCAACTATGTTAAATATGTATCGATATAAAGCCATGATGATATTTTACTATATTTGAGATTTAATATGTATCAATGAACAAATGTTTAAAATACCTAAATTTAACTCAAACCTCAATCTTACAGAAACACAGGGATCCAAATCCTCCTCACTGAGATTTTGAGGACTCTCTGAGAAAAGGGGATTTCCTTTTGTAGAGGTTGTCCCTTCTTATTCCAAACCCTCCTCTTGGGTCAGTTATCAATCCACTTGAGAGATCTCCGCCCATTTCCACGTTTCCCTGCTCCTCTCCCTAAGTCACTTTATCTCTCAAGAGAAGGACCCCTCTCCTGCATTCCCCAAGGGCTCCAGCGACATCAGGCTGTTTTGTGAAACAGACGGTTTGCCCTAAAGGTTTGAGGACAGGAAGGGTCGGCTGCCGCAGGGGGGTAAATGCTGGAAGCTAAAAATTGGGCCTCTGGCTCTGAAGTTCTACTGGGACATGCCAGCCCCAACAAGCAAAATCGGCCCGACTTCTTGTCCCTGAAGAGGCAGGCTGATGCTGGTGTCACCGGGTGTTACCCTCTGCCTGTGTAAGTGTTCCCATTTCTTTCTGGCTCCCATTTGTATCCTTCTGGGTCTCCATTCCGTCCCCCTTTGTCCTTATCTCTCTCTGGGTATCCCTCACTTTCTTCCTCTGTCTGTCTCACATAACCTTAGGCATCCCACTGTATTCACATCCTTCCTTTTCCAATTTCCAGAGCCTCAAAAATGGAACCTCCCTTCCCCTCTGCTTTCAACAGAAAACTAAAAAAACTCGATTTCCTTAGTATGCAGAGAATTCAGAAAACTTTTCTTGCAATGTTTCCCATCCAGATTCACCAGAGAAATCGAGGGAGGGGAGCTTAATAAGCCCATTAAGGTGTCTTCGCAAACAAATATCTTCCTTGTCCTTGCGCCCAAATGCAGAAACAGCTGCAGCTTTAAAAATGGCATGCTTTCATCTTTTGAAGGAAACTTGCCAAAATTTTATCACTGGCTGTTTCTGGGGTGGCAAGAAATGCTTTAGTGTTCTTTGTTTCTTCCTTTTTTTTCCGAGTTTCCCAAATTGTCCCAGGCAAGCATGAACTATTTTATCTCAATAAAATCTCCGATGTATTATGCACCTGCCAAATACCTTATTTAAGCCTCACAACAGCCTTAAGAGGTGGATATTAATAGCCCATTTAGAGGTTCAGAAGGGCTAGGTGATTTGCTCAAGGTCACACAAGCAGAGGTAGAAGTCAAACTAGACTTAGGCCCTCAGTCACTGAATCATGCCGCTTGTAGAGGTCCGTCATCTATCTCACCTGCCGGTGCAGAGCCTTTGGCACACCTGAAAGCTCACTAGATCATCTGGGCTGCCTCGCCTGACTTCTCACTGTAAATGCAAGTGGTTCTGTACCCTATGATTCACAGTATTAGCCTTCCCTTGGGGAGGATTCTACTCTCTTACATCGGGTCTGTAACCTGCAGGAGAACTATATGTCCGGAACCTGTTGAACTTGGAAATGGCACATGACTTGCCTGGGTTAACAAAACATCGATGGAAAGGCCATGTTACTCCTGCGGAAAAGCGGTGAAAGCCAGCTAATGGTTTTCTGCATCTCTCTCCCCTCTGTCACAGGCGGTGTCCCCAAGAAGGTCTGTGTGTAAACGGGAAGTGGAACAGAGCTGTGGTTGACCCGTAGTGGACATGTAGCTTAAGCAAGAAAGAGACCTTTGCTTTTGTAAATCACTGAGATGTGGGGTTGTTACCACAGCATAGTTTAGCCTAAGCTGATGGACTCAGTACGTGAAAACTGCATAGGCAGCTGCTAATGTGTTTCCTACTTCTTCCTCTTAGACAGAAACAACAGGAGTCTTGCAAAGCAAAGTGTGAAGTCCCACTTGCCCTTTCTGAAAACGATCTTAGGAAAATGATCTCCTCCTCTAGGGTGTATTCCTGAAGCACGCCCTCCTAATGGGGCAGGCTGTCGGAATCAGTCCCAATTATAGTCTCTGGAACTGCCCAAGGAGAGGCAGGCCAATTAGTGCATGGCTCTAAGTCATTACAGGACCATGTGGAAGGGAGCAGTCAGACTGCTCTTCTCCCCTTGAGGGCCACTGAGCTCTGACCAACTGGAGGCTCGAGGCACAGGTGCCATCTGGGCAAAGCATGAAGCAATAAAGACGGATGGAAGGAAGGCTCGGGGGTAGTGCAGTCAATTACCACCTTTGGTCTGAGATCCAGGGAGCCACACAGCCTTCACAGACAATCTGCGCACTCCATGCATTTAGCAAAGCTGCCTTCAAGGAAAGAATGGTGACTTAACCAAAAAGCTGAGGACTCAGAGTAAAGAGAATAGCTGTCGTCACCAGGGAATAGGCAGGACAGAGCAGAGACACTGCCTCCACCACCAGATGAAATAGTCAAGCGATTCTTTCAAAGAATCCCTGCGGGCTGGACATGATCCTCTCATCCCTAAGTGACTCAAGTGGTAGTTCTCTTGCTGAAGTATCTTTACTCAATTTGCTCTGAATTTCTCAGGCTATTTCATCATTCTTGGATCCTTTCATTGGGGCCGTCACTCATTCTGTAATTCATTCATTCCTTCACTCATTCAGTCAGTGAGGCCTCTGAGCAAAACACCATTCAGATATTAACAGCCTGCACAGCATCCAGAGGAGGAACAGGCAAGGGGACAGGGTAGGACCCAGCAGGGGAGGGAAGGACACAGACTCAAGATCCACAGCTGAGCTTTTTATACTAGGGAACAAGAACTCCATGGTGAGGTTTCAGTTCTAGCTATTATTTCAGGGTCTGAGATATGGACAAACCTTTCCCTTGCTACAGATAGAGCCCTAACCCCTGCCTCACTTTGCCAAAAATTTTGGCACAGAGCCATGAGCCATGTGGGGACGTAGGCCATTCCACGAGCTCCTGTAGACAAATACTGGTCAGGGTGGAAGGTGCGGCAGACCCGATGCTCAGAAGAATTGCTCCCCTAGTGGGAGGGGCATGGCTTCCTGACAGCCTCTAGCTGTTAGCTTCTTCGGGGTCTGCTCCAGTCTTCAAGCCAAGGTGCAGCTCTTCTCAGGGCAGACCCCAGCCAATATCTGGCCATTTCTACCCAACACAGAATGCTAGCGGGTACCCTGAGCTCCAGAGCTGCTCAAGCCTGCCAAGACTATTGGGTCGGCATCATGTTCTGCCGGCTGCCCCGTCCAATCCTGCTTCTGGCCTTTCTTGCTCATGGGTGTCACTCCCCTGTAAACCTTTTGCACCTTTAACTCCCTCTCAGTGTCTCCTGCATGGAAAACCAAACAGGCATGGAAGGGCAGGTGGAATGCGGGAGGGAGGAGAGAATGAACAGGCTCCTCTCATGCTAGGAGCTCTGTAGTCTGAGTGTTTCTTGCCAGGTCCTTCTAAGATGACAGATCCAAGTTAAGGGCTGAGTATGCCATAAGGAGTCCTATCATCCATAAAGCTCTTACCTGAGAGGAGTCAGCACCATTTATGAGACACTAGCTTAGTGAGGAGGGCTAGGACATATACCAGCTGGGCAGACTGGCCCTGGACAGGCTACTCTGACAGTGAGCATTGGAGTTGAGTATGAAAGTGCTATTGAGTGCCGCAGGCCCAAGGGACCACTGAAAGTCAAGAGCTTACCAGGCAGTAAAGTAGAGGGAGCAACAACATATGGTTTGACTGCAAGGACATGGATCAGGAAGGGCTGCATGGAGGAGGAGGGATTTGATTTGAGCCTTGAAGAGCGAGCTCCCCAAGGACACATGTACAAACCAGGCCCATGGCCTGCTCTGCACATGTGTGTTTAGAGATCTGAGCATAGACCATCACTCAGGCCTCCTTGGGCACCAGCAACAGAAACTAACTCTGGATTATATAAGAGAAAAGATTTGTGGGTAGGCCACAGAGAAGCTGAAGAACCAAGCAGGGGGCAGACAGAAACCTGGCCACTCTGGCACTGTGGGTGGCATGAGCTCTTCAACAACTCCACAAGGGCACCACCATGAACATGGGAGAATGCCACCATTTTTAGTGTGTGAGTTTCTCTGCTTGTGATTCAGTTTCTAGGGAGAGGTCCAGTGTCCTCCCATTAGCTAGGGTATGGTCTGATGCCTTTATTGGGAGGTCCTGGAAGACAATATGCACATTCTAAGAGGAAAGAAGAGAACCAGGAGAAGGTGAAGGAGGTCACAGAGCCGAATGAGGAGATCTATGAAGGCAGCGGCCAGTATTATCAAAGGCAGCACACAAGGGCCAGTCAAATGAGGACAAAGGTTTACCAACAGGAATTAGCAATCAGTAGAGCAATTTCATGGTGGAGGCAGGGACAGTAACTAGATGCTCTGGGTTGAGGATTAAATGGGAGAGGAAAAGGTGTGGACAGATCGCTCCTCTGAGAAGTTTGGATAGAAGAGAAGGCAAGAGACTGTGAGAGAGGCCGTTGGTGATGGGAGTCTCCTTACAAGCTTCAGTCTCCTTACAAGCAAAGAGGAAGGAGCAAAGAAGAGGTGAAGGTGAAGATACAGAAGAGAATATTAGTCCAGTCAGAGCCCCGGGACAGAAGGATGAAGTGGACTGGGCAGAAGGGCTGGCCTTAGAACTTTATTACTTCTCGGAATGTATTATACCTCACAGGTTCTTGCTCTTTCCTTGCTAAAGAGGGTTATGTTAGCCTCAGTTCATCCATAAGCTCCTCAAAGGTAGGAATCCTGTCCTTGTAAGCAGAACAGTGATGGCACTACATAGGGGATCAAGAGTTCAAGGACCAATTTGTATTATCAGACGATGCACGTTTGCACATTATTGATACCCAAGTACAGTGGCCTGGTTTTTAATCTTCTTACAAAATAAGAAGTCTGCAGGTAGTCAGTTCAGAACTGGACAGCAGTTCCGTGGTGTATTTAGCATATCAGGTATCTATCCACTCAGCCATACTTAGCAAGTAACTTTGGAGTTCATGCTTGTCACCTCATAGACTCAAGATGGCTGCTTGGCCCTCCAGGCTTATATCCACATTCAAAGACAGGAGAAGGAAAGAGGAAAGGGACGAGGAACTCCTGTGTTCAGAAAGCAAAACCTTCCTTCCTGTTAATCCCAAGCAAATCTCTGTTGGTTCCCATGGCCACCTCTAGCTGCACAGGGGTCTACCACCCTAAACTAAATAGGGGTTTCATTGTATCCTGGCTCTACACATCCTTGAATTACTCCTAACAGCATCTTTGGGGCTCTTTTAGGGGATTTGCCATTCTCCACTAGGAGAGTCTTAGTGAGAGTAAAGTCAGGTACTTCCTCTCAATATCCAAAGTCAAAAGGATTTGCATACGCCCTCCCTAGGACAGCCAGGGGAGCACAGCCTCAACTTGGCCAATCAGACGGGCTCTCCCAGGACTTTGAATCACGCATGAAGTGGTCGGAATTTAATCACCTATGCCTGCAGTGGCATTCTGACTAGACCATTTCTGCTTAGAGATAATACATAGGGTTTTCACTTTCAAGCTTCTCAGAACTGCTTTCTTCCCATCCCTTTCTAAGCCTGGGTCCCCAATCTTCCTGTACATTCTGAAGGGCCAGTACTCCCAATAAGCTTCTTTTGCTCAGTTAGCAGAGACTGTTTCTGTTGCTTATAACAACAACAAAAAATACTGATACCATCCAGCCCCATCTCTGACCAGCTGCGTGTGGCCTTGAGTAAATCACCTAACCTCTTTGGGCACTCTCTTCTCATCGAAAAATGAGGAGTATTCCCAAAGTACTTTTCCATGGTGAACAATGTATTATGACTTTGACCTCCTTCAAAGGACTTCTTTGTACCAAGTGGGCCCAGACAGACATCAAAGCCTGAATTAGAGTTTTAGCTACAGGGGTAGAATAGAAAAGCTCCATTAGAAAAGATAATTTACAGCACTGGGGTGCTGGTACTGGAACATTCTTTAGGCAATTAAGCCTAGGTAGACACTAACCCAAACCCAGGCCACTGCTGGTGACACCAGAGTACAATGTTTCCATTAGCAAACAGATACCAGTTAGTGTCATCTTTCCATAATTTCAAGGGTCCACTTATTAATTCTATGACTTCAGCTGTTCTTGATTCTAAGACAGCTTAACCACGCTACTGTAAAACCTGTCTTTGTTTTCCACTTCAAAATCTCTTTGCAGCAGATGTGCAACTGCCTTAAAAATTTTCAGAATACAGGGGAGAGGCCTCTGTAAATTTATAGGTTGCACCTTCACGGAAAAATTAGTTTGTTAGAGCAGGAAAGTGGCCCCAGTTTGGCCTTACGTCCTAGCAAAAGCTCATTGCTTAGCTGCATTTAATAATCCATGAAACATTTCTATTAGCTTTAGTGTGTGAATGTGCAGCTGCAGAATGGGTAAAAAGAAGTGAGACGCAGGCATAAAAAATATGCAGAAAATGAAAATAAGTGAGATCTTAAATATTTGATCAAGACCTCTATTTTCAGGTAAGCAGTTACCATCATGGGCCCTCACATGCCAACAGGAGCCACAGAACACCATTCTGAATTATTAAAATAACTAGGGGAACCTTTTCCTTCTTACTACTTTTAAATGAGTATGTAGCCTTTCAAGCTAGCCTTTTCTTAAATATTTAACACAGACATCAGGTCAAAGACAAAACAGCAAAGGTCCTCAATCCAATACTCATCTGTAATTGTGAGTCCAATTATGTAATGCTTCTCAACCACTTCATTTGATTTTTTCTCTCTCCACTCCAACAATTCTCTGAAAGGAATCCAGTCTAGATTAGTTGAAAGTCCACATTCTAGAATATTTTTGAACTATGTATTTACTGATTTTGGTTATATTTTTCATTCACTCAATTCAATTGGTTGATTCATCCAACAAATATTTATTAAATACCTACCAGGCAGCAGGCACTGTTTGTTCTAAGTGTGGGGATATATGAGGGAACAACATATATATATATAAAGACTCAGCTCTTTTTGGACCTCATACTTATTTATTATGCAAATAAAAAATAAAAATATATTCCATAGACAGCTAACAAGTGGTATGTATGGGGCAGTGTGCAGTGTTTGTTGTTAGGTAGTGATCCATTAGAAAGCCGATGAATTGGGCAAGTGACCTTAAGAGTCAGGAGAGTGTAGCATTTCTATCAGTGAGAACAGCAGTGCAGTAACTCTGGGGTACAAACAGACCCAGTGTGTTCCAGTAGCAACAGCAAAGCCAAGGAGACCGGAGGTGAGGAATGCCCAGTGGTTATTGTCAGGAGACAATGTTAGGAAGAGTTTGTTGGGGCAGATCTTGTGAGGGTCTTGGGCCATTGGGAAGGACTTGGGATTTGACCCTAATTGTGGTGGAAGCCACTGAGGGCTTCTGAGCTAGAGGCATACTGGGAACTGTGTCATGTTTTAAATGTTTACTTTAGTTCAATAGTAAGTATGGCTGATGGAGCCAGGTTGACAAAATGACAGTTTTCTCATGGAATCCTGCTCAAGAGGCCACATAAGAGAGAGTCAGCATTGGCATTATCTGTTCACTGCTTCTGAGAAAACACCCATCTTCTGAGGTGCTTACAGTGATTGAAAAGTTTGCCCTCTTCGGTCATTTTAAAAGTCCACCAGGCTCTTTTTTTTTTTCATGTTACTTTTCCTCAAAGTGTGCCCTTTCTCATGAGAGCTCAGAAGTCAAGGTTATGGGCGCATCTAAACACAGAGGCTGACCCAGGTAAAGTCCTATCATAATCTGTCCAAGAGCAGATTTTCCAGAATGTCCTTCAGGGCACACTTCTAGACCTGAGACACTGACTCTCAGCCATCTGCACATTGGTTACTGCCCAAAATGCTCCTACTGAAACTTTGTCAGAACACCGTTAGGTAATAGAAGGAAAGTGCAGACAGTGTTACAGCTTGATCTCACTGGGTAGCCACATTTTTATGCCTGGAAATAGTTTGAAAAATGTTCAAAAATGAGCTAATCTGTCCGTTGCAGTTTTCTTCCCTTTAGAGACCTCCCACTTACAGCCTTTGCTTGGGTGGGATAATTCTGAGGCATGTTCTTTAATAACTTCTAGAGTTTTCCCACAGGATTAAGCTCGAATTACCTGTTCTGGTAGCTGGCTTAACAATGCATCCTGCCTTTCCTTCCCTCCGTTCTTCATATTCCATTCTTCTGCTGGTGTTCCCTGTATCTCCCAAATAGGCTGCTTGCACTTGAATCCTTATCTCAGGATCTGCTTCCAAAGGACTCAAACTGAGACACGCTTTATGTGAAATCTTCCTCCTGCCTGAGCCATCATGGTGATAGGATTCAGGAGAGATGAAACTTACCAAAAATTTTATCCCCATTAAACCCATAATCCAGTAGCACTTCATGCCCTCAAGCAAAGGACATGACTCTCATCTTGATATGTATTCCCCCTTCTAAAATATTAGGAGCTAGTTGTCTCTCCAGATGGATTTCTCAACCCCTGCCTCTCCCTTACTTAGGTTAGGGTAAGTGTGGCTATTGTGTGGGGTTCTTACTTCCTACCACTAGGAGACACCATTTTGTGCCCAGAAGGCAGACTTCCTCCTAGAGAAGACTAAGTCTTCTTAGGGAAGAAAAGTCCCTTGCATGGAGAAGTCACTGCCTCATATCCCGTGTCCCTCTTGCTGTTTGTGTCCAGAGTCAGGACCCTGACTCAGCATGACTCAGCCCTTGATTTTAATTTTTTTTTCTTTTTAAATAATGTCTGCATCCAATGTGAGGCTCACACTCGAGATCCTGAGATCAAGAGTCACATGTCCCACTGACTGAGCCAGCCAGGCAACCCGATTTAGCCCTTTATTTTAATTCAACCTATGGTAACAACATGCCACACACAGATTCTTAGAAGTCCCTAAACTTTCTCATGAGCTTCCCACTCTGCTAGGAGACAAACTGAGTTTTGAATAAGAGAACACAAGAGAATTACAAAGGTCATTATACTTCAATTTTTTTTTTCTACGTTTATTTATTTTTGGGACAGAGAGAGACAGAGCATGAACGGGGGAGGGGCAGAGAGAGAGGGAGACACAGAATCGGAAACAGGCTCCAGGCTCTGAGCCATCAGCCCAGAGCCTAACGCGGGGCTCGAACTCACGGACCGCGAGATCGTGACCTGGCTGAAGTCTGACGCTTAACTGACTGCACCACCCAGGCACCCCAATTTTTTTTTTTTTTTAATCTTAGACTGGGAATGAATGAATGGTCTAAGTATGACACAAGATCCAGAAGCAATAAAAAGAAAAGAATGATTAATTTTAATATTCAATACATTTAATAATAAAAAAATGTGAGTTAAAAAATCAGTTAAAAAAATCCGTGTATACATGGATATTAAGCCACTTAATCCTCCTCTAAAGCTCAACGCGGTAGAGACTGTTACCTCCAATTTCAAAGAAGGAAACAAGCTTGAATTGGAAAAGGGATTTTTCCAAGGTCACCTTGTAAAGTCACATTTCACACCCTCAGTCAGAGTTACTCCCAAGTCCTTTGCCCTCAGGAGCTGGACAAGGGAAAGAGAGCAGAGTGAGCATAAGAGAAGGAAGGCAGAGCAGAGGAAGGGCAAGGGTTGAACTCTCTGAGGAGAGAAGGGGTGTCAGGAGGGTGTGGACACTTTTTTCCATCTGAGTGAGGAAGGGGTACCAGCCCCTTTACCTTGCCACTTACTGGGAGCTAGCTGTGTGCCTCCTGCATTGATACAAGAGGGATAAGTTATGAGCCCTCCTAAAGCGGGGACATTGGGCAGGTCCAGCCAACCTCATGGGAGAACTGAGAGGATCTGGTGACAGGGCAGGGGCCCAGAGCCAGCTTTATAAAACACTCTCCATTCTAAGGTTAAGAACTTGTCACTGATGCTAGGATAAGCTGTGTAGCAATCACAAAACCTTGACATCATCCTTGACGTCTCTTTTTTGCACACACCAGTTCACTCCATTAAGAAATCCTATTGGCAGAAATTGATGAATCTTGACCTTCACCCCGTGACCCTTGAGAAGTCTGGATTTATGGAGGTTTCTGTGTGGGCAGAGAAAGACAGGCCACACTGGGGAAGCAAATTCACCAAGTAAATTATCTAAGAAGGTCTCGGGGGATAGAGACCTGAATTTCCAAGGTCTCAGGATTTTGCTCGGTCCAAACAAATGGTCATTTGCAAGCCTTAATGCTATAGAGCTGTCTAAAATAGCCCTCCTTTCTCCCTTCCCCCATAATTGTATTAGCTGCAGGTCCCAGAAAGCCTTCCTCTACTCCTGTCTTGAGGTCTCAGAGCTCACCAGGGCAGGACTTAAGAATAGAGGTGTAAATTTGTCAGGAAAAGGGAAGCAGGGGCACAGTAAGAGAGTAAATCCTCATCTAACATGGCAGAAAGTCAATAGATAAATCAAGAAATCGCTATGTAAGCTTTTTTTTTTTAGTGACAAGGGGGTGACCACCAGAAGAACTAAATGGAGGAACTCATATAAAGGGCCACGTGTGGGTAGCAAGGGAGAAGGGCTTGTTGCTTTCATTATAAGAACATTAGGTAACTTTATTTTGTAAAGAGTATTCATGCATTACTTTGATACGTTTTTTAATTCGATCTTTTAAAAATACAGAAATAAAAATAAGAAAACGGAACACAAAACAAGAAAATAAAAAGCAAAGGGGCACGGAACACAAAAAGGGCTAGCTGGTGAGAGCAGGATGGGGATTGGGGTGGGGCGGGAGGGCGGGGCCTAGAACGAAGGGGCGGGACGCAGTGCCCTGTTCCCCCTTAGGGACCGCCCCCACCGAAGGGGCGGGGCGCAGTGCTAAGTTTACCTCTGACTCCGCCCACGGCAGGGCGCCCGGGGAGCGCGGGGTCAAGTTAGCTTTAGACCCGCCCTACCCCCGCCCGGGCGGCGGGCCGGGCTCCGCTCTCCGTGTAGCTCCCAGGCCGCAGAGGGCCTTGCGCAGCGAGACCAGGCGTCGTCCCGCGCGGTCTTCGGGTGCAGGGCCGCGGGCGGGCCAAGCCGGATACCCCAGTCCTTGGCAGTCCCCCGAGGCTCACAGAGTGCTTCTGCGGAGCCTCGCCGCACGCAGGTAAGCGCCACCAGCCCGTTTTTGCCCTGGAGGGCGCCGGCCCACACCTGGGCGCTGTGGCTACAGGTGGCGGCGGGGTGCGGAGCCCGGCAGCAGTCCTTGGTGGGAGAGACTGTAGAACGCCTCCCCAGTACACCCGCGCACCGCGCATTCTCGCCGCAGCGTGGTCTAACCCCTAGAACCATTTGGCTCTGACCCGAACCCGGCAGACACGAGTTCGGATCCCACCTTCCCCACTCTGGCAGCCTGCGGAAACTTACCGTGTGCCACCGAGTGCCGGCCACTGGGCCAAGTGCTGGGCGTACAGAAGTGGGCGAACGAACGTGGTGCCCGCTGCGGTGGAGCTCACGGTGTAGTGGGTAAGACCCCTGTAAGAGCTGTGAAGATAGAAAGTGCAGGTTGCAGGGGAGGATTTAACCGGCGGTCCCAAATGTGAAGGGTGCTGGAGCACAAACTTCAGCATGAGTCAATTCCAGGATGGAGAACAACACAACAGACACATTGTGTTAGGAGAGAACGTGGCTTGTATGTGGGGCTTGCCTTTAGAGAGCTGGGCGGGGAAAGCCAATTCCTGAACTTTATGCTCTATAAAATTGGGGGGGGGGGGGTCTACGCATTGAAGACTGGGGCGTTGAATTTACATGACTGAGCGGTGTTCCCAGGTGTAAGTGAAGTACATTTGGAAACGTTTCTGAATGGAGCAGGATGCTGATCTGGACTAAAGAGTGTGCCAGCCTCTGAGCAAATCCACTTCCCCTCTCCTGGAGTCCTGTTCCTTAGTCTGAGTAGAATCTCTCAAACAGCCTTTTCTCTAAAATGATGCTGTCTTCGGTGATTTATTCTGGAAACATTTAACTAGTACTCCCTTTTTATTGCTTCTGAGAGTTCAGTGAGAAATCTGCCTCCGGCCTGCCCTCCTAGAACGCCTGTAGGGTGGGCCAGGTGAAGTAAATGAGTTTCAGCCTGGTGGGCTCAGTGCTCTGGGAGTCATCAGAGAAGGGCTTCTGACGCTCTGGCCTTGCTGGGGAGCGACCCTCTGCTTTTGGAGAGGTAACCATTTCTCAGAAAGCCTCACCTGTTACTGCCAGTTCCATGAGCCCCCAGAACTTAAGTCTCACACTCTGACAGAGCATATAGTTACATGCTCACTCTCATTGGTGGTGTCACCCCTGACAACTGGCCAAAAAACTCCCCCAGAGGACTTATGCCTGTGATCCCTAGCTGAGGACCCCTCAGATCTTGAAACCCCAGGCATTTAAGATGGGGGTGGGGTGGGGTGGGCACTTCAGGAAACACCTGTTAGCCTCTTGGTGTGTTTTATTGGCTTGAATGATCCCAGTTTCTTCTTTGCCTCTGTTTACACTGTTGGTGTAGACTTTAGGATCTGCTCCATGAAAACTGGCTGGGAGGCCCAGAGAGTCAGGGGACACAGTTGAGAGAGGAGTCTGTCACTGTTTGTGGGTGGTGGTAATAAAAACAGGACCGATGTTAACAGAAGGGTGCTGGAGGAAGAGGGAGAGAGGGCTGTCTTTGCAAACCTCAGCAGTGCCAGCCATAGAGAAGGGAAGGGAAACACTAACTAGGCCAGGCGGTCACAGACCTGGGTTCAGATTCTTACTCCTTATTTCCCAGCTCTGTGACCAACCCTAGGCAGGTCACTTATCTGATTGTGCAAGCTTAACAGTGGTCGGCATACAGTTGACCCTGAAGAAATATTAGCTCCCTTCCTCTTCCCCTAAATGAACTAAATAGGAAGAGTAACAGTGTGCAGGGCAGAGGATTATTATGGGATTTAATGAGATAGTGTACCCAAAGTACATCGAGCAGTGCCTGACATGTAGGCAGTTACTACTGCTGCTGCTGTTATTATCTCTTATTTGGGACAAAAATTGGTGAAACAAGGCAGGGGGAGAGTGGAGGTGGGGGCGAGGGGGTGGCTCTGAGGGTCTGTGCAGGGTGATTAGCTGAGGAGCTGTGTTATCTGGGGCACTGGTTTTACCGCAAAACTTCAGCTGGGACCGGAGAAGGGTGTGTTCTGCATGATAAAAGGCCTCTTGGGGAGCCACTCTGTCCAGAGGCCTGGGGAGTTTGAGGTCTTTGAAGACTCTGGCCAAGGAAAGGCCCAGAAAGTTATGGGTTAAGGGAGTGGGGACCAGAGTGTAGAAGATCTAAAATTGTCTCCTTCAGGTGCGTCTCTAACCCACAGCTCATTATGGGTCCCCTGTGAGGGGCTGCCCCTGCCCCAGCCTGCCCTGCCCTTCACCTGGGTACAGTAATTGCCTGAGACTGGTTTAGAAGCTGGGGAATCCAATCCTGTAAATCTTGCATCCAGCAGAGTACTGGGCCCAGAATGAACGGTGAATGGATGAATGACTGAACATAAACTCACAAGGCAAAATTCTCTGTGTTAAAGTGTGTTGTTTAAAACAAAACAAACAAAAAAAGGAGTATACAGATAAGGCAAAATAGCTAGTGTTTTCAAGTCCTTGCTAAAGGCAAGTGGTTATTTTCATGTACACTGCAGTGTGGTGGTGAATGCTGCAGCTTTGGAGTCCGATTAAATTGCTTGTGTGACCTCCTGTGCGTCACAGAAGCACTCTAAAGCTCAGTTTTTGCATCCGGAACATGGGAGCCATGGTGTAGCCAGGGTGCAGGGATGCAAGAGCATCTGGCTCCAAGGTCCCCAAACAGACCAGGCTGGGCCACTTACTGTTGGCAGAATCCAAAGGCAGAAAGGAGTGGTGGTAACACAAGAAAGGAATTTATTTCAGTGACGCCAACACCAGGAAGACAGCAGACTAGGGTCTTGAAGATTGTTGCCCAAGTGCCAAAAATAGTTCCAGGTTTATATAAGGAAAATGTGGGATGAAGGTGGGTGGGTGTATGCAGGTGGGCAGTTAAGGTCAAGTCCATTGTCCTGGGGTCAGTCACAGGGGGTCTTGCTGGCTCAGGGCATTCCTTATTGTTTGAGGGGGTGGGGTAGTGTTGGTCCCCATCAGGGGATGCTTTCCTGCAGGGTCCCTTGCCTCCTTAAGAGATAAGCTGGAAAGAAGAACTTAATTAGAAAGCTTGAGGTCAAAGGGAAAGTAATTGAAGTCCTCTTTCTATAGTATGTTACTCACAGGGCTGTTAGGAGTAGTAAGTAATGCTCGTATATAAGTATATAAAGTACAGTCTTCACTGCACAGACTGTGGTATAGTGAGTGCTCAATCACTAACGTTGCCGTTATTATTTTTCTCTTTATCAATCCTCCAAATGATGTCCACCGTGATGTGGAAACAGAAGGCCACAGACACGGGTGTGTGGCATTAACTCTGAACTCAGTCCCATCTAGAAGCAAAGACTCTCTGCAGACTCTAACCAGACAACGTGTATGAAATTAAGTCAACTTTATGTGCATTTCACTCATTACTTAAAGCCTTTGACTATATGAAATCTTAAAAGGAAAAAACCCTACAAAATTATAATTTATGTGCCTTTCAAGTTCAAGTGTTTTATCATCCAGATAAATCTTCCATGCCTCTATGTTAAACCACTTTGGGCTGTCGAAGCTCTTAAATAAAGTGGCTTGTCCTGACCAGTGTCTGTCTTTGCTCGTTTATCATAGTTCCCTGGTGAAGACAGATGTATCCCATTTTGCAGGACAGGCCTCGGGATGGCTCCTACCCCACTGTTTCAGCCATGCAGTTCTGCGTGGTGGTGTTTAACAAACCACGATGGACTTAAGGTTCCCTCATCGTTGTCTCTCTCACGTGCACATGGACCCATAGCAGCAATCTGGGAAATAGGAATAGAAAGGCATTCATTCTGTTGCTGGTATGAATCTGGGGAAATCTAAGGTTCTCAGGGATGGGTTTTTGCATGCAGGGGCCTTGGATGAGGGTGACAGTGTCTTCTGGAAGTGAGAGCTTTCACCTAGGAGCATCATCTCTGGGCCTGGCCTCCTGTGCAGTGTAGTTCTGATCTGCATCTCCGTGCCTCCCCCCTGTCCCTGCCTCTGCCCAGAGCCGCCCCTAAAGCTAGAATCTCTGGAGCAGCTGCAGAAGCCCTGCCCATTGCAGGGAAGCCGTTCTGAATCCGCTCTTCTTCCCACAGTCCTGATGGGCACCTGTGCCAGCCACACCCTTCTCCAGCTGACCTGGACTGGGCTGTGAGCACTTCTGCCGCTATTGGACCAGGTGTTCTTGGGGCCCACCACTGTGCCTGGCTCGTTGTCCTCCCTCCCTCCTTTCCTTTCTTCCTTCCTTCCTTCCTTCCTTCCTTCCTTCCTTCCTTCCTTCCATAAATCCTTCAGGCAATGTCCTGGGGATTAGAATGCCGAGCCAAAATGACACAGTCTCAACCCTCAAGTGGCCCATAGACATCATGAGACAGGTTATAAGGACAGACAGAATTAAGCACATGAACACACACAATGTCATGTTATAAACTGGATTGACTATTGTCAAGGAGAAGTCTGGCCTGCCACGAGAATGTGGAAAGGTAGAACGGATACAGAAATAAAGTTTCTATCGATATAACGTATAGCCATAAATGTTGGTTGGAGGCTTCATGCTCATTTATAGACCTTTGAAGACCATTGGGTGGTATTTTTCTATGAATTCTGGTAAACAGTGTTTTATGCTGCCAAGGTAATCTTGTAAGAATGTGTACTCTAAAAAGGAATTGCAGGGGGCACCTGGGTGGCTCAGTTGGTTAAGCGTCTGACTTCAGCTCAGGTCATGATCTCACGGTTTGTGGGTTCGAGCCCTGCGTCAGGCTCTGTGCTGACAGCTTGGAGCCTGGAGCCTGCTTTGGATTCTGTGTCTCCCCTCTCTCTGCCCCTTGCATGCCCATGCTCTGTCTCTCAATAATAAACATTAAAAAAAATTTTTTTTTTTTAAAGGAATTTCAGGACGCCTGGGGTGGCGCAGTTGGTTGAGCGTCCAAGTCTTGGTTCAGCTTAGGTCATGATCTTACGGTTTGTGAGTTCGAGCCCGGCATCAGGCTCTACACTGACAGCAGAGCCTGCTTGGGGTTCTCTCTTTCTGCCCCTGCCCCCTGCTTCTCAAAAATAAATAAACTTAAAACCAAAGTAATTGTGCTTTAGTTTTGAAATGGGAGACGAATGCTCATGTTCAATTTACTTAACCCTTTGGAGTTTGCAGAGCCCCTCCTTGGATGTTGTCTCATTGGGTGCACCAGTTAGCCTCACACATCTACTGGGTGGTGACAGCAGTCAGGCCATCTGGCTCACCCGAGGGTAAATCTGGGAGATGGGCCCTGGAGCCCTCTCCCTTCTGAGTGACAGGGTCTATCTGAAAGCCTGTTTTTCCCTTCCTTGATACCCCTGGGCACACAGGCTAAGGTTCCAGCATAGATTTTATCCAGTTGGAGCTAATGCTGTCCCAGCACAGTCACTCGAGAGGAACCTCCTCCAGAGGGACACTGTGCCTGCCTTCAGTCCCGTTCAGTTCCAATGAGAGCAAGGAGAAAATAACACTAACAGCCCGGTTTCAAATAAGACATGATCCAAACAGCCCCAGGAAACATTCTGTCTTCAGGACTGAATATTATTAGAGAGTTATTGTATTTATTTGGCCAGAGCTGAGGACAAAATACATCTTCGATCCCCACCAGTCTCAGACGTGGACCTTATTACAGGAGATGAGCTACCATCTTCCCCGAAGCAAAGGAAGGCAACTAGCGTTGCTGTGCAGAAACTGAGAAGGTCAGTCTTGGTGGGGTGGGTGTGACTGCCGTATTCGCAGGGCACAGCTTTAATAGGATCGTAATCCTGTGGCCCTGAGCCATGGAGAAAAGAAGTGGCTCTGGAAATCTCCCTCCCATAAGGATGGCACTCAGTGACAGTGTTTATTCCCCTTGGAAGTGCACGTTAAGTGGTAAGTATTTATGAAAAAAGGCTCTGGGGAGTAAATGTGTCCATCAGTCAATGCGGAACTTTTCAGAGCTCCTAAGATGGTTTGAAATTAGAGCTAATCTTCCCGCCTTTCCCCTTCGGTCTTTCCTCCTCCCTTGCTTCCTCCTATAAAAGTGAACCGTTAAGGCAGGACACAGCCCAGGGAGGAGTGTTGGAACTGACTTGCAGAAGCAGAGTTAACATTATTAAAGACAGACATGTAAGGGTTTAGTGCCTCGATTCTGGTCCTTGCCACCTCCTCCCAGTGTTTAACAGAGAAGAGTGGGGAGCAAGGCCGACCGACACAGTTCACCCTAATTACATCCTAACCACAGCCATCAGCGGCTCTGCTATCAGCCAGTCTGTTCGCTGAAAAGCTTTTGCAATTGAGGAGGGAAAAGAATGATGAGAACAAGCGTGGAACTCACCCGAATTCTGGCCGAGTAAGTTGCTTGTGGGAGAGAGTGAATGGCAGTGTCATGAAGGGGACCACACCACGCCAGGCAAAGAGCGGGCTTTCAAAGGCTAGAAGTCTCTCTGGGAGCAGGTGCTCATTAGGGCAGAATGCCTGTTGCATGAATTAGTGTGTGGGAGTCTAAACTGAAATTGCTATCCACTTTCAAATGTTCGTTTTAGAGATCAGAAGTAGGTGTTTACTGCATGGGTCCTAAGCATAGTATCAAAGGCTGCTTTGCATTTTGGTTCTCTGTCTGGTCTTCTTCTGTGTAAGTTTTGAAATGCTGTTGGTCAAGCTTGTCTTAATTTTTGTATGTATGAGAACAAGGATGCCAGTGTTTCACCCACTTTCTATTTTGGGAGTAATCAAAGGACTGCAGATGATAAAGGTAGGGGGGCTGCCTGTTGCAGGGGTCGCTGAAGTGCTACCAATACTTTGGCTTCCTCTGGGATTCACTTTTCAAATAATTTGAAAAGTGAAAAAAAGCCGCTGTATAAAGATGCATCATTATTTATAGTGGGGAAAACTTAGATGTGACCCAAGGGGCGCCTGGGTGGCTCAGTAGGTTAAATGTCCCACTTTACGGCTCAGGTCATGATCTCAGGGTTCCTGAGTTCAAGCCCCATGGTCAGGCTCTGTGCTGACAGCTCGGAGCCAGGAGCCTGCTTCGGATTCGATGTCTCCCTCTCTCTCCGCCCCTCCCCCACTCGTGTGTGCTCTCTCTCAAAAATAAATAAACATTGGGGCGCCTGGGTGGCGCAGTCGGTTAAGCGTCCGACTTCAGCCAGGTCACGATCTCGCAGTCTGTGAGTTCGAGCCCCGCGTCAGGCTCTGGGCTGATGGCTCAGAGCCTGGAGCCTGTTTCTGATTCTGTGTCTCCCTCTCTCTCTGCCCCTCCCCCGTTCATGCTCTGTCTCTCTCTGTACCAAAAATAAATAAAGGTTGAAAAAGAAATTTAAAAAAAAAATAAATAAATAAACATTAAAATAATTTTTTAGAAGTGACCTGAATATATAGTATAGGAGGGTATATTCAAATTACCAAAAATTAGGTTGATGGAATATTATGCAGTATTTAGAACTAAGAAGATTAGTAACTTGGGAAGTCATTCTGTGCTCAGCGAACAGAATGCTATTACATTAAGTGCACATTCAGGGAAACAGTCTGCAAGGGATGCCTCGAAGGGAAAAAGAATTGCATTGCAGCAGTGGAAGTAGGAATAATTTTTTTTCACATTTTCAAACTTTGTATATTGTACTTTTACTCTCCTTTAAAAAAAAAATCCTGAAACAAGCCAAGTTAAATAATGATCTTCATGTTGTTTGCAGTTTTAAGGGCACTACATTTATGGCCTTATCCTGATTAAATCTTTCAATCAATAGTTCCTAAAGCCAGGGTTGGCTCCCTGCCTCCATGTCTCTGGTCAAAGGACATACTCTGGTTCCACTATCTAAATGGCCTGCAGATGCGCTCGCTCTGGCGTGTAGATTCAGATTCTCAGGGTTTTTAAGCTGAAGAAGCTACTGCCCCTCCCCACCTTGTAACTTCATATCCTTCTGCTGGCCTCCCGGTCTTCACTGGTGGGGTGGGGGTAGGGGATTTGGGTCTGCAACCTTTGAGGACCTTGCTGGAAAAGTTTTAGGCATCTCTACTCACAACACACACACACACACACACACACACACACACACACACACACACTTCGTAGGTCAGCACTTGTCTGGAGCAGCCCGGATGTCACTCTGGCTTCTTGTCCCCACTCAGGCCTTGGTACTCCAGTGTCTTTGGGACTAGTTTGTTGTGTGTGTGTGTTTTGTTTTCGGTTTTTTGGGTTATTTTTTAGTTTTTATTTATTTATTGTGAAAGACCGCGAGCAAGCAGGGGAGGTGCAGACAGAGAGAGGGAGAGAGGGAATCCCAAGCAGGCTCTGTATTGTCAGCACAGAGCCATGCAGAGCTCAAACTCACAAATCGTGAGATTATGACCTGAGTCAAAACCAAGAGTCAGAAGCTTAACCGACTGAGCCACCCAGGTGCTCCCAGGGCTAGGTTTTATATTCTTAATATCTGCTCTCCCTGTGTTGGCCCCAAACCCATGTATCCTCTCTGCCTAGTGCTGGCAAGGGCCTAGCAGCAGTTCTCGAACTCATTTAGTTGGCCGTACGTTGGGACATCATAATACGCATCTTTATTTGAGACAAGAATTTGAGCGTGGTGATTGATTTGGGAGGACATCCGATGAAGCAGTAGCAGGAAATAGGGAAATGAGCCAAAGAAGGACATCACTGAGCAGGTCACCAGTGTGGACCGCTGGAGTTTACATCTGCTGGGAATCTCTCACAGCCAATGTGAAGCCCGCATCCCAGAGTTAGTTTCTTGTGGGGCTTGGGACTGAGAATATACCACCACTGCTGTCCGTCATTGGTTGAGCGTTGCTCCTTACGTGGGGTTAATTCTCTAGGACTTCTGGCAGCTTCCTGTCCCCAGCTGAGACTCCAGGGCAAAGGGATGCAGACGGTAGCACGTGGAAATCAAGCTGGTGCGCCCTAAAACAGTTGAGGCCTGAATGCTCAGAGCACTGACAGTGTCTGCTGTGACCCTCTTCCCTGATCACCTTGAACATTATCAGTGTACTAAATTGAAAAGAACCAAATGCATAATTCCGTGCTGAATCAGAGACCCTTTTATACTAAATGGAAGAGTGCATTAAGGAGCAAGCAAAACCCCAAAAGTCTATGAAAAATTGTGGAAAGAAGTCTTTAAACAAGAAAAGTATCACCATATCTTTCCCTGTGAGCTGGGATAGCCTATTAATATTTGATTTAAGTGGCAGAATGCTAGTGTTCACAGCTGTACAGTTTGAGCCCCAACATTTGAAAAGAGGGCTTGAATGTGTAATAAGATTGATCTTTATTGTGGCAGTGTTTCCACCTTTGTTGTGCCTTGACTGTTTTCTGTTATTTCTCAAGTGCATTAAGATGATCTTAAAAGAAAAATTCATTGGGAGACAACATTTAAGCTCATTTGTCAACCCACGATTATATCTCCAGTGCTGTGTTTTAATATTAATACTGGATTCGCCATACTGACAGTAATACCAAAGGATGGGAGAGAATTTCTGTAGTGATGGCGTTCGGCACTGTGATAAATGTTTTGTAGTCATTGCCTTTATGTAGAAACATTCTATCTCCAATTAAAGATTTAGTAAGCTCTTCATCAAAACATCTATTCACAATTGAGGCGTACAAAATGGTTGTGCTGACATTTCAACTTAATGCACTCTGTAGTTTTGTGGGTCTCAATCCATTTAATATGCTTGTTTTTTTTTTCTATGCACGGAAGAGGAATAGTGGCAGAAATTTGGGGGCATAATGCAGATTCTAGAAACCGTTTCCATGTACTTATCATTACTAACTCCACTGGAATATTTATCACTACAAACGAAGGCCTTACTCCAAGAGGTGATTTAAAATTGTTCCTGTAGCAAGCTCAGTAGGGCTTCGGAGCTAAACCCTTTGCTTTGAGTTATGGGCATGTTAGAATTTGTGTGGAAAAGATTCGGGATTCCAGTGTTCTAGAGGAATGAGGCCATTTCCCTTGAAGCTATGGTTCAACATGCATTCTGCAAAGAATGAGATGGCGGATCCCGGTGTTTATGCCCTGTTCCCGCGTCCTGCGTGCATGGCAGACATCGCTCCTGCATCCTCCTGCACGCTCCTCCGCAAAGTGCTCCCTGCAGCTCATCAGAACCGGCTCACTGGGGGAAGCCTGTGGACTCCCAGCGCTCTTGCACACCTTTTTAGTCATCCTTGTCATTGCTTTGGATGGTCGGCCAAGGAAATCTTTCATAGTCCCGCTACAAAAGAGAAAGAAAAAAAAATGCAAGAGGCAGTTGGTTTGATTACCTTGTGCCTTTTTATTCATGTCTCTGTCATGCGGATGGTGGTTACTCAGCTCCTCCATGGTAGTCGCCTTTGCCTTTTCCCTTCTACCACGTGCATTTGATGTGCTTCCTTTCTTCCTTTTTTTCCCTTTCGTGTTTCTCAGAAGATAAAGCAGGGAGGTCCATATTATTTGCTATTCGGTTGAAGTAATTTGTATTAATGGGAATGCATTGAGATTTTAATTTTTTTTTTCCCTACCACTTGGGAAAGACTGCTCTGCTGTAGGTTACTGGTGACTGCCACGTTGCCAGGTCTTCTGCGCTTTCCTTGTACATGTCTTCTATGCAACATTGAGGCCTCTGACCAGGCTCAGCTCTTGAACCCTTCTTTCTTGGATTTTCCTCCTTCCTGCCTGATTGCCTCTTCTTTGATCTCTCTACCCGCTGCCTTTCCTCTGCTGGCATTTTCAGGGGGACAGCCCGAGGGTTCTCCCCTTGGCCTCCTCTTGTCCGTGCACTCCACCTGAATGATTTCATCCATGCCCCTGGTTTTTAACTATCACCTTTACATAGATGCCTCTTGCGTCCTCATCTTCGTGCACCCCCCTCTCTGCCCAGACCTTCAGCCTGCTGAATGGGGCCTCTTGTGATTCCCATTGGCATCCAGAGTCAGCATCTTGCACTTGTTCTAGATGATTCCTATTTTCACAGGGCCAGCCAAACACTTGCCCCTCTCAGGTTGTTTCTGCTACCTCCTCAGGTCAAGTGTTGTAAGTTTGTCCGAAAACTTCCATCTTGGAAAATGAAGCGTCAGACGGGGGCGCAAACCAAGAGCTCCTCCTCAACACTCAGGGGCCTGAAAGCAAACAGTCGTTTAATTAGCATCTCTCACAGTTCCAGGTGTTCCCTGGACTCAGCTAGGCAGGTCTCACTCTGGGTCTCTCGTTCAGTGGCAGTTAGATGGTAGCAGGGGCTGGAGCCGTCTCAAGGCCTGGTGGCCGGGACCTGAGCCAGGCTGTTGGCTGGAACATGTTGTCATATGGCCTGGGTTCCTCACAGCATGGCAGCTGGGTTCTAAGACCGGGTATCCCAGGGGGCCACCTTCACAAGTCTCATAATGTCACTTTTGCCCTATTTACCATCGCTCCCAGCTTCAAGGGGATGGAACATAGACCCACCTCTTGATGGAAGGCCTGTCACATGATGGCTATGCTGGAAAATACGTTGTGCCACGGTCCCCACACAGGCATGACTGTTCCTTTGAGAACTACCTGCAATGTCGCAGTTTTCTGTTTTGTTTAAACATTTTCTTGAGTAGGTGACATGTTCACATGGTTGGAAAGTTCAGAAAAAATAAGTGTAAATGTATACTGTGAAAATATTCCTTCTCATCCCGAATGCCTGCCTCCCCATAGACAGCCACACTGCTCTGTTGCTTTATATTCTTTCAGCATTTATAGGTATTTTTATATTTCTGTTCTGTGCTTTGCTTTTTTGTGTCTCCTTAACAATATATCTGGGAGAGATTTCCTTATCAGTACACAGAGAGCTGTCTTGTTCTCCCTCCTTCCCTTCGCTCTCTCTCTTTCTCTCTCTCTCTCTCTCTCTCACACACACACACACACACACACACACACACACAGATGCAGAGTATTGTACTCTGTGCCTTTACCTTAGTTTACTTAATTAGTTCTGTATTGGTGGGCACCAGGCAAGTGCAGGCATTACCGCAGTCAAATATGCCATCCTTCAGGTGAGAGAATGTACTGGAAACCTTCCTTGAGAGCTGTGGGCAATTTTGTGCATCCTCCTCCTATCCACCTCTCCTCTCATCCCATCATGGCATTTCCCCTGCCTCCTCTCCTGGACTGTGGCCCCTGTCGCTCATTTCTACTCTACCTAGTGCAGGGCGCTCTGTGTCTACACCATACAGAGGTGGCCTGTACTGAAGAGCGGGGAAGAAGGAAGAGCAAGGGTAGGTGACTAAGTATAGGGGTACCCTGTGTTCCCCTCCTCTAATTTCACTTGTGGCCACATCTCCTAGTTCCTGTTATCACTCTAGCCTGTCCCTGAAACTGAAATCAGGTCCCATTCTGTTTTGCTTGGTCTTGTGGGTTCAGGCCCAAACCAGGCCAGCCCAGAACCACTCTCTGACAGCTTGTCTTATCCAAAAGTAGCACCAGCAGGGGTCATTGGGGGAAAGTGTGCGTGGTGGTCATCATATAGTACTAAGATATATCATTGATGAGTTACTGTCCTATAGAAATCCAGCAAAACAGAATTCTTCCCTTGTTGAGGAAATATGCTTAAATCACATACTTTTTCTGTTTCTGTTAGGAAATGCATGCCTTAAGGAATACACACTGTTTTTGTTAAATTAAGAAGGCCAAACTTGACCCTCCACAAGGAAGATTGACAGTTGTGCTGTGGCTTAAAAGAAAGCTCTCTGGGATGGTGTATGTTTAGAATTTTTTGTAAGGAATAGAAACTTCTTTCAAATGATGTTAAAGCTAGGAATATGGTGATAATAGACAAGTTTCAGGGTATCAGGCACAGCTGGATCCAGGTGCTCAGAGGATGGCACTAGGAATCTCACCCTGTCTCTCTTCCAGCTCTTTCTACCACTGTATTGGCTTCACTCTCTAAGGTAGGGATGATGACAACTCCAGGTTTATGTGGAGTTTATAACTCCTGATTTCAGAAGAAGACACTCTTTTCTCCAACGTCCAAAGCAAAGGGGCTCTGATTTGTCCATTTGTCTCCTGTAATAGTTGCTTTTCTAGGAAGTTAGTTTCCTTAGCATCTTGATAGACTTTCCAGAATCCTAAGGAGCTGTGGGAGAGCAGGTTTCAAAACAAAGGGATGCAGGACCAACGCATGGAGCTGCCCACTGCAGATGGTAATTCAGAATTAGAATTTGAGCTTGTAAAGAATACCTGAATTGGGGGCGCCTGGGTGGCTCAGTCGGTTGAGCGTCTGACTCTGGCTCAGGTCATGATCTCACAGCTTGTAGGTTCAAGCCCCACGTCGAGCTCTGTGCTGACAGCTCGGAGCCTGGAGCCTGCTTTGGATTCTGTGTTTTCCTCTCTCTCTTCCCCTCCCCTACTCATGCCTTGTCTCTCCTGTCTCAAAAAAATAAATAAGCATTAAAAAAAAAGAAAAGAAGAATATCTGAATTGGAGGTCATAGGTCTAGGAGTCAAGAAAAGGTTCATTGTCCTAATCTCTCTACTTTTGTATATGTTTGAAAATTTCTGTATAAAAATTGCATTAAAAAACAAGAGGAGAGGGGCACCTAAGTGGTTCAGTTGGTTAAGTGTCTGATTCTTGATTTCGGCTCAGGTCATGATCTCAGGATTTGTGAGATCGAACCCTGCATCAGGCTCCTCACTGACAGCATGGAGCCTGCTTGGGATTCTCTCTCTCCCTTCTCTCTGCCCCTCCCTCTGCTCACACACACACGCACCCCCCCCCTCTTGAAATAAATAAACATTTATTTAAAAAAAAAAAAAACTTTTTTTCTACCCTGGTTTAGGAATTCCCAACAAACAATACTATACATCCATATATGTTTATTATCTGATTTTCTGACACCCTGTTTTTCTTTTTATTGTACAAAGAAACTTTAATCTTTATTTCCCTCTAAGCTGGGAATTGGAGGGGAAACACAATAGTAGGCCAACTATTGTGTGGTGTGCTGGGAGGGGGGTTTGGTGTAAGTCAGTAAAGTGCCCTTACATCCATGTGTCCATGGTTCCTAGGACAAAAGCCTTAGAAAATTCCATCCAGAAGAGAGAGGGATGTCCATGCCATGACCAAGTCAGCATCTCTCCCTTTCATGGTCAGTACTTGAGTCTTGGTCAGTGTGGACAGACCAGGTGAAGGTTCATGAGGTCCTTAACCTTGTGATCCATGTTCATTGTTAGGGGAAGGCCCAGATCCTCAGGTGGTCATAGACTGGCTGCTAGAAGACATCTTCGTGTGTAGATAGCCTTTTCTTTTCATAGGTGAGGAAACAGGACAGAGAAGTTAAGTGGCTTGCCCAAGGTCACACAGCAAAGCAGCAAGAGCAGAGCTTAGTTGGAGTTCCCATAATCTCACTCCTCAGTCTAGTGCCATTTAATAGCTGTGTGACCTTGAGTAAACCCCATTACCTCCCTGTGCTTCAGTCTCCTTACTTGTGATGATGGACAGAATAATGGCCTTCCAAAAAGTCCATGTCCTAATCTCTGGAACCCATGAATAAGTTCGATTACATGGCATGGGGGAATTAAGGTTGCTAATGAGCTGACCTTATCTTGGATTATCCAGATGGGATTGGTGTAGTCATAAATGTTCTTGTAAGTGAAAGCGGAGGGCAGGAGAGTTAGACTGATGCACTGTGAAAAGGACTAGGCCAGCCATGAATAGCTTTGAAGATGGAAGGGGGGCATGAACTAAGGAATGTGACAGCTGAAAAAGGTAAGAAGAATCTGAAAGCTGGAAAAGGTAAGAAGTGGATTCTTCCCTCGAGCTCCCGAAAGGAGTTCAGCCCTGCTGACACCTTAATTTTAGCTGGTGAGACCCCTTTGGACTTTTGAGCTCCAGAACTGTAAAATAATAAAATGCATGTTGTGTTTAGCCACTAAGTTTTGGGTAATTTGTTACAGCAGCAACAGGAAACTACTACATCTCCAAAGGGGGATAGTCATACCTGTCTCAAAAAACTGCAGCATGGAGTTGGAGAGATAAAGTTTGAAAATTACCCAGCAAATCTCCTGGAATGTAGTAGGTGCTTGATGAATAGTAATGTTGATGGCAGGCAGTGGTAGTGCTGGGCAGTGGTGACCATTATTTCAGAATGAAGGGGGAATAGTTGATGGCAGGTGTCTTTGAGGAACCAAGGTTGGTGCCTCTGAGATAAGGTTCAGGGCTATTAGATCAGTAGGAGATACCAGATGACCCAGGTAGGTGGTCAAAGGCCCCCTCACAGGAACTTCTACTCTGATCGTCCACAGGCCTCCCTCCTCCAGTTCTGCAGCCCTTCATCTGGCAACGCCATCCTGCATTGAGGGAGCGGGAGCTAGGAAAGGACTGACCCTGTGACCTCTTCCATCAGGGGAAGCCCTGCCTCAGAGATCTGGTAGGATAGGGCCTCCCTCGGCCTGCCCCTCACACCCTAATGCCTCTGGCTGCCCCGTGGCCTCCAAGGTTAGTACCGCCACAGTGTCGGCAGCTGAACTTGAGTGAGCTTGCTGTGGCCCAGGCAGTTTGCTAGGCGCTCTCTGACAGAGCCTGTGCTGTGGTCTCATTTATGACGGCCCTCAGAGGCAGGCCTTATTTCCCATATTACAGAAGAGCAAACAGAGGCTCCAGGAAGTTAGGCCACTTGCTCAAGGTCAAATAGCTTGTCAGTGACAGTGCTGGGACTACAGGCTAGGTTCGTTTGACCCCACCAGGTCCTGGGCAAAATTGGTCACTGAGTGGGAGAAGAGAGATGGCCCGCTTACAGGCTGACTGGACAGAGCATGGGAGTGTTTGGATGCGGTGGCCTGTGGGGGCAAGGTCCCCCCAGTCTCAAGAAGGAGGCCCCACTCCAGGGAATGCCTTCCATGCCCTCCTGCAGCCCTGGGAATGGTGGGGCCCCCAGGTGGGACAAGAGTGACGCACATTGGCTTTCTGGGCCCTGTGAGGGCCCTCACATCTGCTCTCTCAGGGTCACCGCAACTACATCCATCTTTTCTTTCCTCGGAAGGCATATGCTGACATTCGGACTGGTGTTACAGGATATTGAGCAATTTTTGTTAATTGTTAATTTTATCAGGACTGAGCATGATGTGGATAAATAAGAAACTCTCGTATTCTTAGAAAGTGTCCTTTATTTTTGAAATATTTAGAGGTGAAATGTCATGGTTTTTGTAATGGACTTTAACAGACTTCCAGGGGGAAGAAAAGATGAAATAAATGTGGAAATGTGTTAATGACCGTTTGGAGACCTCTATGTGGCAGTTCATTATGCTATTTCCCCTACATCTCTGTATGTGGTAATTTTGTATAAAAAAAAAAAAGTGGCTTTTTTCTTTTTTTAATAAAAATCATTCACAGAACCCTTTAGGATGTACTCGGTCTTAAGCTAAATGAGACACAGCTCTACACTCTGGAGGCCCACAGATAAATGACCACAGTGGCAGGGACGAACTTGGGAGCTGAGGTAGAGGGGCATGACAGGGCCCGGTGGGGACAGTCCTCAGAGGAGGAGCCGGCCTGGAGAGGAAGTCATATCATGGGACCTGGTTCTGGCCCTCCTAGTTGTGCGGTTGCTTTTGTCGAGGTGTTTCTACGCAGTCCTGAGTAAAGTAAGAGACAGCTGGCCGAGTCTTCTTTAATGCCTGGTCACTGAAGGGCTCCCTGCAGTGGGTGACTGTCCTTGCACAGGCAGGCTGACTTTTCCTTCATGGTGGCATTACTCCTTTGCTGTGTTATTATACAAGAAAAGGACCGTGGTGTTTTGTCAAACATCTCCTCGTGGTACATACTACTTATTAGGAATTCCATTGTTGCTGCAGATTCCCCAGCACATTTCCTTTGGCAAATTCTGTAATCTTTTGGGTTTTACACGAAGGTTCATTTTTCAAACTCAGCATTGGAATAGATAATCAGGTTCCCTGATCTCCTGTTAGCCTCTGCTTCCTTTGCATTTTTCCTTATCAAAATAGCCAGCCAGTGAAGACGAACAGCCCCCAGAGTGCTTGCTCTTACCTTATCTTCTCAGCATTTCCAAGGACTTTGCCAAATCCGTAGCACCGTGTTGAGCATCTTTTAATACAGACATCACTGCTAACCATTAAGCCGGTCTCGGCCAAGTACTGGTTAGGCTCTCCATATACAGTGTTATTCTTCAACTAAAACTTGGTTTCTTTCCTGTAAACCTTTAGACGTATGAATGCATAACAGGTGACCTCTGCGTGGTAATTTCATAAATTCTTGGTGAAATGAATTGTATCAGATCAATATATCCGTAGACTCATCACATTTTTTGAGCTGCAAGGGACTTTAAGATGAATCTGGTACAGCTCTGTTAGTGGAGGAAACATTCATTTTAACTGCATAGTCAATTCTCAATTAACAAGGGTAATGGAGTGGAAGGAGGTCAGTGATAATCAAAAATCATGAAAATAAAATTACAGTCAACACTGGATTTTCTGGGGGCTGATTAACTGGCTTATGGATTAATTGAGGTTAAGACACAGCGGACCCCAGGATGTCATCACCTTGGTAATTGGTCAACAGCTGCTTACCACCTGGCCATCACTACCACCACACCACCCCCCCACCCCCCCCACCCCCTCCACCACCATGTCTCAGGGAGGAAAAGGGCTTCCTGGGGGCTAGATCAGGCAGAGCTGACTATCCCTGGCTGCATTGGTACCATTACGACACAGATGTCAGTCTTGGGAGCTAGTTGAGGGCTGTTTCTAGGGCCTGTCACACCTGCCCCTTGAACTGTGGTTTACGAACTTGAGCTGCATCACTTCTACCTGGAGGGCTCGTGAAGATCCAGATTGTTGGGCCCCAGGCCCAGTTTCTGATCCAGTAGTTCTGAAGTGTTGCCTAAGAATTTGCATATCTAATAAGCGCCCAAGTGACATTGATACTGCCAGCCCAGGGACCGCACTGGGAGAACTGCTGATTTCCAGACCGTTCTTTTCATCCCAGCTGTGCAATAGCATTGTCTGGGGAGCTTTTTAAACCTACCAATGCCTGGATACACCTTGGCCAATCATATCAGAGACTCTGGCGGTGGAACCCAGGCATGGGTGGTTTCAAAACTCCCAGGTGATTTTAATATGCTTCCAGGACTGACTACACAGCTCTAGGGACTGTTACCTCCGTCATCTACAAGTCTCATGATTTTTTCCATCTCTTTCCTCCTTGTGTATTTAATGTCTTTAAATGAAGTTTTTTTCATGAAAAAAATTCATTTAAAAATCAAACCATATATATCCCCTTCGTATAGGAAAACTAGTCTCACAGGCCAGATACAGGACACATCTGTAAGAACATTTCACTCCTCTTACATCCCATCACATTTTGGGAGTCTCTATTCTAGAACTGTACCTTTTACGTTTTTCACAAAGGTGATGGACTATATTATTTCTGTCCTTCATCCTCTCTCACGGGCCGGGCAGGGTTGTGCTACCTCTGAGCAATCTGCTTCTCTGCCCGTAAGAGAACCAAGTCAGAATGGAAGTGTGAGTGACTTCATAGCCGAGTAATCTCCATTAGGTGATCATCTTTACCTCTAAGAAAAGAATCACCCCATAGGAGAATAGATAAACTATGGCATAGCCCAAGAATGGAATACTATTCAGCAATGAAAAGGAACAAGCTACTATTGCACACGACCACCTGTGTGAATCTCTCAGACATTATGTTGAGCAAAAGCTCAACGTGGATGAGACTAGACACTGTATGATGCCATTTGTACGTAGAGTTCTAAAATAAGCAGAACTGATCTATGGTGGAAAAATTCAGAATTGTGGTTGCTTGGGGGATGTGGGGCCAGGAGACTGAGTGGGAAGGGACAGGAGAGGAGGGCTTTCTAGAGTGATAGGATGTTCTGTATCTTCGTAAGGCTTGCTGTTACACGGGTGCATGCGTTTGTCAAAATGCACTGAATGGTCCACCTCAAGATGTGTGTATTTTATTGTTTGTCCAAAAAGGAAAGAGAACACCAAACAAATAATGAACTCCAGTGAATGATACACATGCCGAAGTGTTTAGGAAGAAGTGCACTGCTGTCCGCCTCTTTGAAAGGCATCAAAAAAATAAGGCGGATTGATGAATGGATAGAGGGGTAGATACATAACAAAGCAAGCATAATAAAGTATTAATGGTAGAATCGAGGTGGACGGTATCTGTGTTCATTTAAAATTCTCTGACCTTTGCAGTATGTTTCAAAATCTTTTGTATTAAAGATGGGGGCGCGCCTGGGTGGCTCAGTCATTTAAGCGTCCAACTTCGGCTCGGATCATGATCTCACGGTCCGTGAGGTTGAGCCCCGCGTCGGGCTCTGTGCTGACAGCTTGGAGCCTGGAGCCTATTTCAGATTCTGTGTCTCCCTCTCTCTCTGCCCCTCCCCTGCTCATGCTCTGTCTCTTTCTGTCTCAAAAATAAATAAACATTAAAAAAAACAAAGTTTTAAAGATGGGGGGGGGGAATTGGCATATACATTCAGAACAACAAACAGGTGTTCCACCCACATGCCAGAGCTCTCCAGCATTTGCCACTCTGGTGAGTCTTGCCAAGGAGGCTCCTGCCAAAGACAGATGGGCTGGAGGATCAGAGGGGCGAACCAGGAGGGAAGGACGGGGTTCTTCAGAGAGGCTGCTGCGCTGGTAGAGGACTGTGGCTCCCCTGTGCTGGGCCTGCTGCAAGAGGAGAAAGCCAAGGGCCTTTCCTTCCTTCACCCATGCTGTGGCTTGGAGGGTCCCTAGGAGCATTGTCTTGGCAGTGAGCCCTGGGAGGGGCTGTGCAGAGGCCGTGTTAGATGTGGTCCCTGCCACAGAAAGGGCGGTATGAGTGAGTGAGGAAGAGTGCCTTCTGCAACCAGCAGAGCTCCAGAACACGTTGCTCCAATATCTCACTGGATATCCTGACCCAGTTGTGGCGGGGAGGGGGGAAAGGTGGAGTGCTGGGGCATGAGCTCGCCATCAGGGGGATCAGGCAGGTGCAGTGGCGAGGGCAGCCTTCTCAGGCCCGGCAGCGGGCTCTGTAGGGTGCCCCACAGCACTGACCAGGGACCTGCTGGATCCTCCCCACCCCCAACACACCCATGACACAGTTCCACAACTTCCCCCAGCCACCGTATATCCCACAGCACAACTCTAACACCACCCCCAGGTCGCACCCTCACAGCAAACCCCCACAGTATACCCTCATGGCCCATCCTATAATATACCCCCGCTGCATAATGCCCTGGAAACATCCCCCACGACAGGATTCCCACCACACACTATGCAGCACAGCCCCTCTGTCACCTACACTTGACTCCCCCCGCCACATCCACAGCACACCTCCCCCTGAGACATGCCGCAGACCTACCCCCACGGCAGCCTCCCCGCCACAAGCCCCCAAAACACCATCTATAGCACATGCTCCTGTGTGACACCCAGGCAACACCCGCAACAGCCACGGCACACTCCCCACTGCGCACACACACACCCCCGTGATGCACGCCTGCTCAACTTTGAGTGGAAGTCCCCTTGCCTTTGCTATTGAGGGACAGGTACCTGCACTTTAATCTGCCCTTATCTGTCCTTACTCATGCAAGGATCTTAAGGTACACGGAGAGGAGGAGAGCAATTTACTCTTGAGGGAAGAATTTATGATTGATGTGTAAAGGATGGTTAATATGCTGATTACATCTGTTGTTTCCTGCAAAAGTGAATGAGCTCATCTTGAATACCAAAGAGTCTGGGGCTAGCCTGGAAGCCCCTCTGGGTTTCTGCGCCTTAAAGGTAGTGGGATGTGAAATGACCCGGCCTTTGTGATCAGACAGGAGCTTGTTCTGGTTCCTTTTTTCCTAGTACCGCATGATCGCATCATTGTTGGCCAAGCGCTGAGCTTCAGAGCCCCAGGCTACACTGTCCCCATCAGAAACAAAAGGATAATACTTCTCTGCGCAGTGTTGGCAAAGATTAAAGATAACACAAAAGACATTGTAGTAACAGGCACAGTATATGTGCTGACAAAATAGAAGTTAGTAGACCTAAAAAGTGCCTAGTGCATAAAAAGTGCCTGATAGGGGCGCCTGGGTGGCTCAGTCGGTTAAGCCTCTGACTTCAGCTCAGGTCATGATCTCACAGTTTGTGAGTTTGAGCCCCACGTCGGGCTCTGTGCTGACAGCTCAGAGCCCGGAGCCTGCTTCAGATTCTGTATCTCCCTCTCTCTCTGCCCCTCCCCTGCTTATGCTGTGTCTCTCTCTGTCGCAAAAATAAATAAAAACATTTTTTAAAAATTTAAAAAGTGCCTGATACAGTAACTTTTAGCTATTTTCACTGTTACTATTGATTTACTGTGATAGTGATTTATTATTGTCATCCATGAGGGTTTAAAATGTGAACAGAGAGCAATATTGAGAACTTCCCCAGCTGCAATAAGAGTTTTTGCTTTGACCACAAATGGCATTTTGAACATTTAAGTAGCTGCTTGGTTTTTTTTTTTTCCATGCCTGACCGCCCCTCCCCCCTCCCAACCTAGAGGGAGTGCCTTGAGAACAGGGACTGTGTCCTCCATAAGCTTGTCCCCAGGACTGAGCTCAGTTGCACGTGGAAGATGTTAGGAATTTGGATGATTGGCCTAGTTTCTTTCTTTTTTTAATGTTTGAGAGACAGAGAGAGACAGAGCATGAGCTTGGGGGAGCAGGGGGCAGGGAGAGAGGGAGGCACGGAATCCAAAGCAGGCTCCAGGCTCTGAGCTGTCAGCACAGAGCCCAACGCAGGGCTTGAACTCACGAACCATGAGATCATGACCTGAGCCGAAGTCGGATGCCCAACCGACTGAGCCACCCAGGCACCCCTGGCACGGTTTCTTGGTGAGCAAATCACCCCAATATTAAAGCTCTTTAGCTCATGCAAGCTGTGCTTTTAAAAGTCACCAACAGCACCTTCAAAGCTACAAAGCCACAGTGGCATTCTCATTTACATGCTACTCTGTCAGTGAATGTTACATGCCAATTAAATGGGACATTAAGCTGCCAGTAGGCATGCAACTCTGCATGCTAGCATCCTCTTCGTGTCAGTTAGTGACCTGAATTCACTGCCTCCAGTACATTCCCAAGACTCTTCCTCACCCCCTAGCCAGCCCTGGGCAGGACAGAAAGACAGCCAGACATGGCCCTGCGCTCTATCTGGTTTAGGAGAGGGGTCTGCGAGGCCAGTGAGTGTGGCTGGATCCCTGTAGAATTCCAACCATAGTATGACCATAGTTACTTGGGTGCATCTGACTAGGGACAGCCCATCTTCGAAAACTTCCTCCTTGAAGCAGAAAAAGCAAGTGTTAGCACCCAAGAGTGCGGGGGACATGTCTGTCCCCTAAAGCATCCTGTCCTCAAGGAGTTGTGCCAGAGAACCCTGGCGGCAGCTGTTCCGCTGAGCTCTTCGCTGGTTTGCCACAGCTTTAGGTAAACTGACCATGGTGAGCAAATGTACCTATCTGGAAGGCTTGGTCTGACACAGCCCGCGGGCTTGCGTTTCATTTTTCAGACTCTTGCTGTTGTATTGCCGTTGGCAAAAGATGCAGCGTTGTGCTTAAGTCTTCCCTCCCTCTGTGGCTCAGGCACTTTAGTAATTGAAAAGTGCTTCGTTTCCTTCTTCATCTAGAGAAGTAAAAATAATTATAATAGAAAATGGGTAATTTGCAGCTACAATGGCAGGCTGATAATCAAAAACTTGTAAATGGAAACATGAGCATATGTTTATCACTTCTTTGAAATTAGAACGCAGTTGAAAGGAGCTGTGGCCTCAAAGAGGGCATTATGGAAGAGGAAGAGGCTTAGTTGTTCGTTGGAGACCTGCCTGCTAATGAGGCTTTTAAGCTCTGTTGCCTCAAGAGCAGCACAGAAAGGAAGACGTCCCTGAGTGCTGTTGAGGGGACCCTCAGGTAACCACTTGTGGATTTGATCACTTTGTAAAATCACGTAGGGGCCACCACCATCAGGATCAAGTTTGATCTTGTCAGCACAGAATACAAGCCCCTTGGCAACCTGATGGTGGAGAACCTTGTCACGCCCCCCAACCTTGGCTACTCTGTTGACCCTCTTGCAGCCCCACCATGCCCCATGGCCTCCCATATTCTCAGGCTTTGCGGATGCTGTTAACTCTCCCCAACTCATTTACTTGCCTAGCCCCTATTCATCCTTTAAAACCCTAAACACCTGTTACTTCCTCCTGAAAACTTTCTATACTCCTATTGCCTGCTTCCCTCAACCTGGCTGGGCTGGAGGGCTCCTCTGTGCACACAGGCTCCCTCTGTTTTTATCTATGCCAGTTCTTACCACGCTGGGTTGTGAACACTGGTGAGCCTGTCAGTCCCCGACAAAGACAGGTGAACCCTCTAAGTAGAAGGTAGCTTATCCTGCTGTTTCCCTGGTTCCTGGCATAGTATCTGACACATAGTAGGTGCTGACTGATGTTTGCTGCATGAAGGGATTATTAATGGCAGTGGACTTTGGAACAGTTTCATAGTTTGTCTTTAAAAAGCACAGTTGGGGCACCTGGATGGCTCAGTTGGTTAAGCATTCGACTTCAGCTCAGGTCATGGTCTTGCGGTTCGTGGGTTCGAGCCCCACATTGGGCTCTGTGCTGACAGCTCAGAGCCTGGATCCTGCTTCGGATTCTGTGTCTCCCTCTCTCTCTGCCCCTCCTCCACTTGCACTCTGTCTCTCTGTCTCTCAAAAATGAATAAGCGTTAAAAAATTTTTTAAAAAAGGCACAGTTATCACATAGTCGTTGATAAAATAAATCCTATAATACATTCTCCAGACACCTGGAATATTTGGATCCTCTCTGTGCATGTTTATTTTTGTGATGAATGAAGGGGTGGATCATGAGGTAGGCCCGTTCAGTTTTCAAGTCAACAGTAAAACTGGCCCGAGAGACGTCGTGGTTTTGCTTCTGCCTTACATCCCGCGTGCCTCTGTGCCGCAGTCAGGACAGCAGTGTGTTCACTGCTTTGCATCTTATTTCTGTGATGAAATTGGAAGTACCGAAGGCCACACAAATGCTTTCAGCACGAAAAGGAGGTCAGTCTTTTTAATGAAATGTCTGTGAGCCCAGGAAGCAAGTTTATTTCCATTTACGCCCTCACTCTGTAACCCGGAGTCCAGCTCTCTCGGCCTCGTGAGCGGGCGCATCTGCCAGCCGCTGGGTTTCTCATCACCACGCTTATTCTGAGTCCGTTCCAGACACATGGGTCAGTAGGAGTGAAAGGTTTACATTTAAATTAGCCCCCTGATTGGAGGAAGACTTTATTTTTATCTGCAGGTTAACTTGCCGAAGGCTTGCTTTTAAGCTAATCAGGTACCTCTCATGCCCCAAGACCTGGGGAGGTAGGGAGTAGGTATGATTCCTAGCCTAAGCGTCTCACCTTAAGACACGCACTTAGAGTGGGGATGTTCCAGAGCCATCCTTGGCCTCTGGCTGTACCATCACAGGACTCTGTGTGTGCCATGTACTCTGCCAGCTCCTGGGACTCAGGGACAAAAGAGGACAGGAGTCCGAACTGGGAGGTTGGAAAAGTGCTGGTCACACCTGCCCTTGACCAGATCTCTTAGCTTGTCTCCATCTCCCTGACCTGAGAACCGTGAGGCTGGACTGGACTGGAGAGTGCCCCTGGTCCTCTGCGTCTGGATCTGAGTTAGGACATGTTGGCGACTGTGTGATGGGCAGGCAGTGAGTCCAAGGAAGGAGGGGAGGTATCTGGGAGCCTGGATTTGCTAGAGGAGTTTCTGGAGCTGGGGAAAGGCTGGTTGGTGAGGAGGCTCATTTCTCCATTCAGCGTTTCCCAAGGCCAGATTATTCTCCAGTCCTGTGCCAGGCACAGAGGTCATAGACGAATCGAGCTGAGCCGGGCTCTCCAGGCCTGGAGTTGGTAATCCAGTGGGGGCGGCGGGCATGCTCGGGCATGCGCTCACCTGGCCACATCCGCACCTGACCACACAGACCAGGTGCACGTGCTGCACGGACTGGTCAGCTGTGTTTCCTCCCAAATGTGTTTGTGCCTGTTGTACTTAAGAAGTATACATAACTTTAGTAATCATTGAATATTACATAAACTGATGGATTGTGCATATAAAAGGAAAGAATAGGATCTTTTGGGTTTTTTTGTTTTTGAGGAATGAATGCTTTGAAGAGATTTAAAAAGGTAAAAGTGGCTCCTCCCCCACCCCCACCCCCTTGGGGTGTTGGAGAAAGAACTGGACTATAGGAGTGGTGGTCTCGAGGGCAGGGGAATCTGAAAGTCAAGACCAATTCCATCCCCATGTTCTTCCTGTGTGTCTTCAGGTGCCCTCGCCATCTAAAAGAACCTGGAATGGGAAATTGTCACCGATGGATGGGGTTTTTGAAAGCTCCAATCCCGGTCCCCAAAACAAAGCCCCAGCCCTGCATCAAATCACTTACTTGTATAGGTTTAATTTAAAGCTAAAGCTCACTTAGACATTTTTTGATGGACTCCCTGCTTTGATCTTTGCTTTCTGCTCCACCAGCCAGCCAGGGGTGGGTAAGAGGTCTTCTGTGGCAACTGGGTGCCAGGTGGCTGCTGGGGGGGGGGGGTGAAGAGGGGTTAGGGACTGATGGCTGAGAGCTGAGCCTTCTGGGGCCACATCTCTGCCTTGTCAACAGCTTGGGCTCTAGCCTGAGGACAGAGGGGAGCAGAGGAGGGATGAGCTCAGGTGTGCATTCAGGAGAGACTAAACCAGGGAGTGGGGATCAGGACACCTCTGTGAGGAGTTTCGATGGGAGGAAGGCCAGAGTGAGGCATTACAGAGGGAATGGAGGAGAAGAGAGGTGAGAGAAGGAGCAAGTAGAGTGTATAGGATTCAGTGATACATGAATTTTAGGGCTCCCTTTCTTTAAAGGGGGCCAGAATCACTATCACACAACTGACTGGATGATGGTGCTGTTCATTTATGGAAAATGGGAGAAGGTGATATGGATAAACTGAGGGGGATGGGGGCATTTCAGGTGGAGAGAAGAGCTCCAAGGAAGGGAAGGAAGCAAGTGGCTCCTGGCCAGATGCCTGCATCATTTATTCAGCAACCCTTTATTAAGCGCCTTCTGTGTACATGCTTAGAACAAGCGTGTTGGTCTCAGGCATCGAGGAGGAAAAGCCAACCAGGGAGGTGCTTGGGTGCTGGGACGGCAGCCAGGCCCTGGAGGTTCCACCCCATGGTGCCATCGACACAGTTGATGATAGGGGGTGAGGAGCCACTCTTGTGGAGAAACCATAAGGAGGTGGTAAACGGGGGTACCCGTGTGCCAGGCCCCAGACAGAGGCCAGAAACTCACCTCAGGGAGCGGAGGCGAGGAAGGGAGCAGAGGGAGAGGGCAGGCTGAAAAGGTCACTCTGGCATGGGAGTGGACACAGAAGGAGAAAGGGTTTCTGGCTCTGAAATGCAACCTTTCCTTAAATGCACACAGGATTCTGATACAGGAAAATGGTAACCAAGGAACCACTGGTAAATGATCTGTTTGATTGCTCCGAAAATAATGGCTTCAATTGCAATGAGCGTCTTATAGTTTCTGAGCATTTTATGGTTTTCTATTATTTTTGAATTAAACAGGTTTCTTTAGTATTATTATGAGATTTTTAACACTATCACTTACTTTTCGCATTATTCCAGGACTCATTGGAAAGTGTGAGATTTTTTGCAACGACAGTTTTTAAACTTATCCCTAAGTCTCATTTTCTTTATGGGACCATCTCTTAGGAACTTTTTAATCCAAGCATAGGTATTTTTATAAAATGGAACAGACAGAATAACACCAATATGGTGACATGTATGAAGCAGTGATTCCTTAAACTGGCAGGTCTGGCATTTCTTCCCCCCTGGAAACATCTGTTCCTTTAACACCTCTATTGTTTCAGTAAAACAGGGGAAAACTGCTTATCATGAAACTCATTTTGTACTTTGAATTCTTTTTAATCCTCTCTTGAGTGAATTTGCATGCCACTGGTTAGGCACCTCAAGCTCAGGTTTTTCTTTCATTGCGCTTGGTTGTGGACTTCCAGAGTTACAGCCAAGGCTGTTTGCTCTTGGAGAAGCAAAGCTGCATTTTGTTCCACAGTGATTCCCTGCCTCTCTCTAGGGTGGGAAGGGCTAGAGATTTATTGGACCTCGATCCCCTTTCCTAGGAAAAGAGGCTCCTGGGCATTGGTTCGCTTTTGCTTTCAAAATTAGAGTGAATTTAATTTGGTTTTCAGAGTTTTGCAGTCCCACTTTAACATTATGCTGTTGGGGACCTGGGAATCCCAGCTGTGCCACCCCCCAAGCTTGTGCTCACAGTCCCTTGCAGAAACGAGAAGTGCTGTTGACACCTTGTGCACACCCAGGTGAGACAGCTTGAGAGCCTGTGGCATGGGGACAAACTGCAGCTTGCTCCTCCTTGCTGGGTAACCTTGAACACATTAGTTCACTTTTCCAGCCCCAGTCTCCTCATCTGTAACGGGGGAATAGCAGCATCTAATTGAAATAACATGTGTAAAGCAACGTGAAACTGTGCTCCCATAAATGGTTAGTAATGATAATTGTCCCGCTCAGGTGCTTTCCTTGGCTCCTGCACTCAGAGCCTTTTAGCCTCACTTCTGGGTCCCCCTGCATTCTGTGGGCGTTACGGCTGTTGACTCATGTGGCTCTTCCAGCAGCCGTGGGCTGAATCTCTCTGTGGATTTCTCTGTGCTGGATCTCTCTGTGGCCCCACGCCTGGTCTGGGCACTGGCTGGCTGGGGTAGAGCCCATGGTGCCAGTCTTCACGGTTCCTCCTAGCATTTCCTCCAGCCCCGGCTTTCAGAGCTCTAGATGAGGACCGTCTAGACCTTTCCCTCTCTGGCCTGGCGCTGGGTGGAAGGCGAGGGCTGGACATAGATGCAGGAGTGGGCCCCAGATACATTCTCCTGTGAAGAATGGAGGATATGGGCCCCCAGGCCGATGGGTGATTCCTGAACACCCGGGGAGGGATGGGCTGGGGGCATTCAGAGACACACTTGCTTTGGAACAGCAGAGGAGAAAGGCCTGGAACAGGAGCACTGAGGCATGGCTGGGAGAAGCTTGACAGGCCATTCGGGGGATGGTTGGGTCGGGAGCGAAATTAAGGACGGCCGTTTTGCATCCTTGCCCAGAGCCTGAGCCCCTGAGCCCAGGATTTTGGTGGTCGCTGCCCTCAGACCTGCCAGCTCCCCACACAGACAGCCCGCACACATGGGCCACCTTATCTCCAGCAGCTGCCTTTGAGGTGCATGCCTTGATTCTTAAGAGTCCGGAATCCTATAATCACTGATCAGAAAGCAGTTCAAAGCTGTTGTCAGTAGGTCAGCAGTATCGTCTTCAGGTAAGGTGCCACACGTTATTAGCTTTCCCTCTCTTAATGTCACAGATGTTAGGCAGACTTCCTCCTCTCAGGATAACCTCCAGCTTTTGGATCATTTGGCAGGAATATATGTGGAATCATTGGTGGAGTTTTTAATCTATTTTGTTTTTATTTTTCCCCCCTTCCCGTTACTTAGAAACGTACTTTCTTGATCTAAGACTTGCTATAAGAACTGCTTTGCAAAAAATGGAATTTTTACAAACCTTAGAGGTGACAGTCATACAGTAGGAGCCATTATATGGTCTCTAACTCAGAAGCTTTATGTGATAAATGTTCTGTGTTCTGCAGGCCTCTATATATTATCATTTCTGTCAAAGTTCTTCATACAACCAGGCCCGAGTGAGTCTCCTACGTTCTTACAAATTCCTACAAAAATGATTGTCAAGGTTTCACGACATCTCCATGCTCGTATTTTCCAAAATTTTTTGCTTTCACAATAGAAATGTTCAAGTAGGACTAAATTGGAAGGTGATTTTAAATAATCACTTCTGGGGTATTGGGGTGAGGAGCGTTTTGTGTTTTTGTTTGTTTTGTTTTTTTATTTTTAATTTGTTTTTAGAGGGAAAATGGGTGCATATGGAGGAGAGGGGCAGAGGGATAGAGAGAGAGAATCCCAAGCAGGCTTCACGCTCAGAACAGAGCTCGACGTGGGTCTTGATCTCATAACCCTGGGATCATGACCTGAGCCAAAATCAAGTCAGATGCTCATCTGACTGAGCCACGCAGGTGCCCCCAGCATTTTATGTTTGTTTTTTTTTTGTTTGTTTGTTTTTTATGTAAAAGATTGTGCCTTGGTTTTCTATGATTACTTCTTGGATCCTGCTGTTGAGAGGAAATCAGATATTCCTTTTTGTTAGCTGAACTTATGAAATCTTCCCTGAAGGCTTTTAGAAATAAGATACTTCTCCCCTGGAATGATGTCAGCGACTTCTGCCTCAAGGAAGGGAAATGGGAGTAAAAGAATCGCTCCAGGTCCTTTCCAGCTTTATTTCTCTGAACTTATTATCTTCTTCTTCCCCCGCGCTTGTCCCGTGGTGCCTGTCTCATTAGGCCTAGCGATGGAACTTGTGTGTCATGATCCATTCCTTGGATAAAACTTAAAAATATCCATAACCAAACAGCTTGATTTATAAGGCACTGTCACATGGTGATATAAGTCTCAGCCCAAGCTCTGATTCTAGCTCTGTTACTACCTTCCCGTGTGACATTGAATAAGCAAATTCACCTCTCCAGTCCTCACTTTCCTCAGTTATAAAAATGGGGGGTTGGCCAGATGTCAACATTCTGCAAATGGAAGCACAAAACAAACAGGGTTCAATATTTTGATGAAGCACAGGCCGTCTAGATACAGCATTCCCTCTGCTTAAGGAAAAAATCCAGCTTCCAATCTTTGTTTTGGTGACAATTTCTTTAAAATACAGGAGACGAAAGTCTTTCTTGAAATTTGTAATAAGGAATCATAAAAATGTCATGACTTTTAAAGATATTGTGGCAAATCTTGGAGAAACATACCTTGAAAAATAACTACTTCATGCTATGTGGAGGAGAAGGAGGATTGGGTCCTTTCATTCCACCAAAAGCAGTAATTTCACTAAGAGCCATCACTTAAAAAGTATTTGTAGGGACTGTCACCTTCAAAGCACTGTGCTCCTGTAGCATGTGTTTGAGATAGAGGTGGCACACCCCTGCTTTTATCCAAAAGAGAATTGTGCTTGTCATTTCTTGTCTGGAATGTTCCTCTTTGCTCTGGGGTCCTGAGACGCACTCCCGTTCATGTCTTCAGTACCCCGACTTGAATAGTGTGAGATCAGTGCATATTTCCCCTAGCTGTATTAACACCTTTTTGGTGCATAATTGGTCAGCCTGACTGTACATTAATCCAAAGCAGCATTTCCAACAGACGACTAACTGGGAGACTCTGGATCTAAGAGCTCTGCCTTCATATGTGATGAAGGGTGACTGGGGTGTTCTTTGGGGTGTCTTCTGAGGAGGGAGGCTACAAGGGTCCTTTTCCAAGGCACAGGGCTTCCTATCTTGACGGACAGCTCACCAGCACACCCTATTGAGGGCCGTGCTCCATAGCAAGCACAGGGACTGCATGCACACCTGGTGAGAAAACTACCCTTCCAGGGGGTAAGAAAACCTTTAGAAACAGCCTTGTGCAGATTTTCTCCAAGAAAGTGTTCAAAAAACACATTTCCCTTGGCTTTGATGTAAACCCCTGAGTTGGTGAGCAGTGGCTTGGCCCCACTCCTGTGGAAGAGACAAAAGACACACTTACCTGGGACTTTGGTCTACTGCCTGTGCCTTTCTTTCTTCCTTTAAATAAAAACATGGCAGCACCACTAGGGAGCTTCGTAGAAAAGCCAAGGATTTTGCCTCGAGCCCTGCAACATTAGCTGGCTTACCAGCAGCTTCCAGAAGCCCCAGCTATTCTCCAAAGACCACCTGCTGCACAGTCCTCTTCAGACACTCAGTTCCCGAGGGCCCCCACTGTTTACCTGACACTATACTAGACAAGGTTCTCATAGGGTATCGCTACTACATGTCCATCATTTCTTTCTTAAGACCACGAAAGGAGAACACGCTGAAGGAAGAAGCTCATTCGTATGAAGATGCCCATTCCACTTTGTCTCCCCAACAACCCTCCCCTTTCCTCAGAGGTGATGACTTGTTTGCAGTGTACCCATCAGGTGGATACAGAAGTGTTTCTATTCTATAGTATTTCTCTATATTACAATAACATAGATAGCTTTGTTTAACCAAAATGAGATAATACCGAAATACTATCTTCAACTTGCCTTTTTTTACCCAACATTTACTCATTCATAACCGCTAATGTCAGTGTATGTAGAATTATGTTGCTTTTTAATAGTGGCATAGTATCGTATGAGACTTAACCATTTCCCCGTTGGTAGACATTTGGGTCTCTAATTTTTCACTATTACAGAAACCCTCAGAGAGTAGCCTTGTAACATATGCTTGCAGGCATCTGGCCATGTTTATTAATAATTACATTGCATTTGTTTAAAGATGCACTCCCCTGACACGTACACATATCCACGCAGCCCTGTCTGAGCTATGAGGTTAATTTATCGGAAATCTCTTAAATCCTCGGTACCCTCTTCACACTTACCTATTCACATTTTTGCTCTAAGAACTAGACATGTTTTCTTCATGTACTTAGCACCCTGCTTCAGGAAGGGACATTGCCTGGAGCTGTCCCCAGGGACCTAGGCTTTTCTTAGCCTGTGCTTCATGGACCTGACTGCCCTCAGTTCCAACACTCTCATGCCCCGCTAGCTGGAGGCAGGAAGTTGAATTCTGCTAAATACCATTAAAAGAACCATAGAGTATTTGGGATGGATTTTTTGGGGGTTTTTTTGTTTTGTTTTGTTTTGTTTTTGTAAACACTGAAAGCCTCCCCTCTGGCCCCTCTGTGGTTGTGTTAATTTTCTAGGGCTGCTGTGCCAAATCCACAGACTTGGTGGTTTAAAACAGCAGAAATGTATTCTCTCACAGGTCCAGAGGCCAAAATCAGAAGTTTCCCAGCCCCAAATCCAGGCGTCAGCAAGGCCACATTCCCTTCAGAGAGAATCCATTTCCGGGGGGATCTGTTCTTTGCCTCTTCTGGTGGCTGCCGTCTTTCCTTGGCCTGTGGCTACATCAGTCCAGTCTTCAAGGCCAGCATCTCCAGGTTTCTCTCTGCTCCTTCTTCGCAGGGCCTTGTCTGTGTGTGTTCAGACCTCCCTTTCCCTCCCTCAGAACGTTCCATGTGATTGCACTCAGGGCCCTCTAGATGATCCAGGATAATCTCCCCAAGATCCTTAATCACGTCTGCAAAGACCCTTTCCCAAATACGGCAACATCTGCGGATTCCAGGGATGAGGAACTGATTTCTTTGAAGGACATTATTCAGCCTGTTGCAATGGGATGTCCAACCTGTTTTCCAACATACTTTAACTGCTGGAGCACGCTTGATGTTTCCTGTGGACTCTTTAGAAGGGTGCATTTTCATTCCTAAGAAGGAAGGAATAGATGTTATTTTGTTCTGTACACTGAGAAATGGGCGAGAAAGTCAGGGTCAGACAAAATCTCTAACTCATGAGCTCCTTTCACTGGAGAATACATGGCTTGAGCCACATGTACAACTGCTGTGAGTTAAGTTACAAACGTGCCTGTCGTCCCTTTTTAATTTGGAAATATTTCACTGTATAATAGTTTGTATGCCCTGGCTACAATGAAGTTGGGAAGCGTCTGTTCTACCTTCCTGCCTGCAGATCAAAGCATATCCAAACCATGAAATTCATCTTTTAAAGCTGTCCAGAAGAGGTGCGGATGAGTGTTCTACTGTTGTTAAAAACAATGGAGGGTGTGGGGCAATATGAAGGGCATAAGGCCTGGAGAAGCACAGGTGGTTGGTGGCATTAAAATACAAGGATGAGGTTCGTGAGCACACATTTAACTGACAGAGCATGGCTGCTCTTTCAGACTCTCCAGTCCTCCCTGTGAAAGGCATATTACGGTTTTGGACTTGGCCCTACCCTTGCCATGTGAATGCTAATGTCTTATACTTCCATTTCCCAATTTCACAGCAGACCTGCATGCTCATAAATTAAACTGCATCGCTCAGCATTATCGTGTGCATTCTAGGATTTTGTCCAAAATGGCCCAAACTACTGCCTATTTCAGCAGAACTCCCTTTGGCCACTGCCTGTTAATATATTATAGAGACATTAGGACAGCGATTTGAGAGTGTAGACCAGGCAGGTAGAGCACGCAGTTCCCTGCGCAGAGGTCTGCGAGCGCACAGGAGTGGCCCGGGAGAATGAGCGTGGGGAGGTGTTGGCTGCCTGGGTTCAAACAGAGGGTGGTGCGTAGGAGGACCTTCCCCACCAGAAACGGAAGAAGTGATGTGTGTGCCAGTCCAGTCCATCTTCTCGTAAAGAATCTTGGATGTTAATGGCTAGAGTTTAAAAAATAACAAATCCACTGAAAGAAGTGAGATCGAGAGAGCCCTGATTTTTGTCACTTTCTAAGTCAGTGAGGAGGGTTAAAAACATACCAAAGTGCCCACCACTGACCCAGGCTGCCAAGGGGAAAGGAAATACAGTGAAGCTCTGTTTCCCAAAAGATTAGACTAAACACTGTTACTTTTGCCATCAAAATAATACATGCACATGGCTTTTTAAAAATTCAATTAATTCAGACACGCTTTTAATATAAAGTTATAGCTTCATCCCCACCTCCCTGCCTACCTCCCAAAGCCTCTTTGGTCTCTTTAAATTCTTTTGTGGGTTAAATGCACAACTCTAAATTGTATCCAGAAAAGATAGCCATTGAGTCCCATTATGAAAGATTGATTTAACTCATGTATACTCTTCACCCTTCCTCCTTCCTCTCATTTTTGATGGCTCTGTTATTTTTTTATTCTTTTGTTGGTTATCTTTTTACTTTAAAAAATATACTTATATTTCTTGAGTCACAGATGGTGACTTACTTACCTAATATCCATTCCTCCCTTCTTTTTTACAAACAAGCCCAGTTTTGTTGAGAGCAGCAATGTGCCATCCAAAAAAACTATACTTTTCAGTTTGGAATTTAGTCAGTTTTATTCTTTGGATAGGAGTGGCCATGTCACTGGGTTCTGGACAGTAAAATATAAGCAGAAGTTGTTGGGTCGTGCTTCTGGAAAGTTCTTTATAAGGGGGCTGACTCAGCAGGTAGGCCTCTTTTGCCCTTCTCTCTTCTTCTTTCTTCTTATTTGGAAAACAGATATGATGACTGGAGCTGCAGCAGCCATCATGTGATCATGAGACAATCTTGAGGGTAGATGGAAGGCATGTTCTAAGAATGACAGAGAAATCTAAAATGATTCTGGGATGTTGATGACATCAGAGCGACTGTACTATCCCTGACCTGCCTACCTTCCCAAGATTTTATAGGAGAGAAGTTTATGCCCTGGCTTGTTTAAAGTATCATTTTCCCCATATCTGATACAACCAAATCTGTTTTTTTATTGTTGTTTTTGGTAAACTAATCAGTGCCTACACTCTCCATAAGGTAAGAGGAAAACCCTGGTGCTTCTCCCGTTTCTTTTCATCATTCTTTCCTCAACCACTTCCCTTTGGTAGCTGTATTCTTACATTGCCAAGAGGTTAACATTACCTTTCTATTCTGTAATCAAAGTTAAGCTTTCTGTGCCTTTTCACTAGATTGACTCTAAAAGCTGAGCACCATTAAATAGGACTGAAATCATTATGACCACATAAATATTCACTCCAGGGTCAAGTAGCCCTGGACCACTCATAGGGAAATTCCTACTACCAGGGTCAAATGTATTTTCTTTTCTCATATTCCATAAAGAGTTTAAAATTGTGTCACATTTATTTACATGATTTTTGGACCACATCATATATCTCTGTGTTTTTGGATTTTGAGTGGGGGAGGGTGGTCGTAGTTGAGAGAGAAATGCTCTCACCATAACCCCATTTGACCCAGCGTCTCTGGCCTCTCCTCTCTTTTTTCATTAAAAGGCCCACACTTTTCTATCCTGTCCAGTTCTCTCCAGCCATACAACTCTCATCTGTCCTAGCTTAACCATCCCCCTAGGTGGGATCCTTGTCTCCTACTTTTATTGGTTTTCCTTCCTTGTTTTGCTGGAACACTCCCCCAAAGAGCTACTTAAAGAGTACCCAAGAGGTAAACTTTAATATATGAATTCCATTCATATATAAAAATGTATTTCTTCTATTTCCATACTTAATTATCTAGCCAGATAGAGAATTCCAGATTCAAAGTCCTCTTTTCTCAGAAGTATGTACACATTGCTCATTTTTGCATCTAATGTTGCAAATGAGGGGTTAGATGCCATATTATTTTCAGCCTTTTGTCTATGAACTTTCTTTTGTTCGTTCCCTAGAAATCTTTAGTGTCTTTTCTTCTTAGTGTTCTGATATTTCAAGTCAAGTATAGACTCAATTAGGTTGAGTATGGTTGCAAGTAACAGGACACCAACTCAAACTAGCTTAATGTTAAAAAGGAGATTTACTGGTTCATGTAATTGAAATGCCCTAGAAAGTTTATACTTTAGAAGCAGTTCAGTCAGGACTCTGGCTCTATTTCTCTGTAATTATTTTGCTCTAGGCAACTGGGTATGTCTAAAAACAATCCTGAAAGAACAGAAAACAAGGAGTCAAGGCAGATTGATGAGCAATGCGGCGCAGAGTCTGGTATCGGAGAAGGCTTAGCAAAGAATACCTTTTATTTTAAAATTGTAATTGTGGTAAATTACATATAAAATATACCATCGAAACAATTTTTAAGTATATACTTCAGTAAAGTATATTCATACCCTTATGCAACCATCTCCAAAACTCTTTCATGTTGCAAAACTGAAACTATACCCACTACCAACAACTCCTTATTCCCTCCTCCCTCCAGCCCCTGGAAACCACCATTATACTTTCTGTCTCTATGAATTTGACTACTCTAGGTGGTAGTCAAATATATATGGACTCATACAGTAGTTATCTTTTTGTGATTGACTTACCTCACTGAGCATAATATCCTCGTCTTGTAACATATGTCAGATTTTTTCTTTTTGAAGACTGAATAATATCCCATTGTATGTGTATTGTATATATTTGCATATATATCTACATGCATATATATATATACATAAAAAATAAATGTCACATATTATGTATACACACACACACACACACACACACATATAACCATTTTGTTTATCCATTCATCTGTCATCTGTGGACACTTGGGTTGCTTACACCTTTTGGCTACTGTGAAAAATGTTGCTATGATCATTGATGTACAAGTAACTGTTCCTGTGGCTTTCAGTTCTTTTGGGTATATACTCAGAAGTAGAATTGCTAGATCATATGGTAGTTCTATTTTTAATCTTTGGAGGAACCTCCATACTGTTTTTCACAGTGGCTTTACCATTTTACATTCCCACCAAGAGTGCACAAAGGTTCCAAATTCTCCACATCCTTGCCAACACTTACCATTTTTTTTTTTTTTTTGGATAATGGTCATCATAATGTATGTGAGGTAGTATCTCATGGTAGTTTTAATTTGCATTTCCCTAGTGATTAGTGATGTTGAGCATCTTTTCATGTGCTTATTGGTCGTTTGTATATCTTCTTTGGACAAATGTCTATTCAAGTCCTTTGCCTGTTTTTTAATGGAGTTACTTGTTTTCGTCATTACTGAGTTAAGGAGACCTTCTTTGGTTGGCCTAATGTGTGCTGAGTGCTGGGGAAACAAAGTTTAATAGGTAGGAATGGGTAGAGGGGGCACTCTAGGTAGAGACCAGCAGGAACAAAACTTAGAGATGGCAGCATGGGTGTGTTCAGGCTTCTTCACGTCACCAGGCTGTGCTGGACCACAGGCACAGGTAGGCAAGCAGCCAGCACTGAAGCAGGCAAGGCACAGCAGTCCCCATCTATGGAGAGGAGCAAGGAGCCACTGAGGGTGTGAAAGTCCCCTGAGATACAAAGCTACCCTCACAAAGGTCCCTGCAGTCGGTGCCTGTGGGGACAGCGAATGCAGCTGAGGGGACGTCTGTTAAGAGGCTCATGAGGCAGCTGCCCCTGAGGTTAGGTTCTGAGGTCACAGTGTCAACCAAAAATCATGTTTGTTCAGAACAGTTCCTGGAAGATTCCCAGGAGAGCCCCACACTGGAGTTCAACATACCATCCTTCCCAGGACCCACAGAGTGGGAGGTCTTCCAACTCAGATTCAGTCTCTCTCCAGCTGCAACCCAGGTGAAGCAGCTGCCTTGACTTTAGACACCATGTTATGTAGCAAGTACCTGTCTTTACACACTGGAATCGCACTTGGTCCACGGAAGTGCACACACTGTGAGGAGAAGGCAAGAACTGAAGCCTCCTGAGATGGATCTCTTTGGATGCTTGAGGACACAAGCAATTGAATACATGACCAGCAGTAGCTGTGGCAGGAAAGATATTTTAGCAGCTCACATAATAAAGTCTAGACAGAGGCTATACTAGGTTATTGCAGCAACTTAATGAGACCAAGTCTCTGGGTTGCCCTTCACCTCTGCAGCTGTCTAGGCCTTCATGGTCACCGGAGGGCTGTGGCAGCCCCAAGCGTCACATCCCGACACCACAGCATCCAGGGCAGGAAGCGGTGAAAAAACGACCTGCTTGTATTTGGACTTTGAAAATTTTTCCCATAGGCCTCCAGGCACTTCCTTTTATATCTCATTGGCCAGGGCTGGGTCACATGTTCGTGACTGGACCAGTCATGGGCAAAGGGAGTGGCCTGCCATGGTGGGTGTGGTGCTGCGGTTCCTACCTGGATCTCTGCCCCTTGTCCCCGAAGGTGAACAAAATCAAGTTTCTTGGTAAGGAGAAAAGGGAGTCGCTGTGCTGCGGGAAGCACCGGCAAATTCTCTGCCACATCGCACTCCCTCTGGAACATCTGCTCCCAGAAGACAGTGAGCTTAAATCATTTCACTTTGGCTATACTTTATTTTACACTTAAATTATTATTTTATTGATTTAGTGAGGCCAGCACATGTAAGAGAATTCACATAAGCTAGAAGCCTGGGAGATGAAGTTTTGCTGTCTCAATTTTAGAGTGGATACCTCCAGATGTCTGCATCTGGCTTTACTCCCCACTTCTGGGCATGAAGTGCTCTTTACTTCTTCTGCCCTGACTGGATTCTAGCTCTGCCCATTGGCCTTGAGACCCTAGGAATCTGCCTGTGCCCCTGGGGCCAGGACCCTCCTTGTTTGAGCCTCTGGGCAGCCTCTGTGCTCCAGCCCCATGCTTGTGGCATGCACACTCAAGGATCACCACGTATTACAAGGGCCTATAGAAAGCGATCTGAGCCAAAGCATGTACCAGATAAATATATTACTTTTTCAGAAGTCATAAAAGCAAATTAACCTCTTTGTTGGTGTTTTAATTCATACTTAGTAAAGTAAGTCAACAAGTCCTGACTCTGTGGGAGGGAGCCTGGTGCAGATCAGCTGGAGTGTTGTATATGACCTGGTGGGCTTCTTCAACTGCCCCAGCCCTGGCTGAGTTGGCCAGAAATCCCTGATTCTGTACTATACAGGGGTGGATGAACACAGACCAATAGTGGCTTCATTTGGACTGTTCTTGCAGGAACAGGTAGAATCTGTCAGGGATTCTACACAATGTGGTGTCTTTACACAAGGTTGGCACATATGAATCCTGTTCCCTGTTCTGTGATGGAAAAGTTTCCTCCTCCTCTGAAAGCAGTGTAGGCGGTATAGTCCTAATGTGTCTCTTTAGTTCATCTTCACAGCCTCCATGGATGAGCTTGGGCTATCCTCATTTTTTAGAAGACTGAAGGGCTTGTTCAAGGTTTCAGTGCTTGTAAATGCCAACCAAGCCTTTTCCATTCCAGAGGTCCCCCAAGTACAAGCATAGGCAACCTCAGTTCAAGGCCAGAAGAAGCACCTGATGCCCTTCACTGTTAGAGTGCACATAATTCTGTGTGCACAAGAAATGCATGGGCTTTGGTGCAGACATGGGCAGGGAATGATCTGCCAGTCATCCTAGTGGATTCTGAAGCAGTAACTGAGGGAAGAAACACAATCAGGTTTGTCTGTTTAAGAATCACAGGGTCTGCAGCGTTTCTGTGAACTGCCCACTCTTTGGGCCTAATTTCCAGCCAGCACAAAAGCACTTATGCATAACATTAAATATATGTGGGATGAACTTGGTTAAAAATTTTAATTAATCACATCTCCAAACTCAGGTCTGTTCTGATTTCATAGATCACTGCCCAGATTTGCAGTTATCTGCTCATGACTATGGCAGTCTGCTTATAGCTCAATAAAGAAGGAAAGATGAGCTTCTTGGCTTATAATTTTTGGAGGAAATTCTATTACATGAAACGGGAAAGGATTGCTGTGGACTAGGTTGTGTTGTGCCCAGTGACATTCCCAAATGAACGCCTGTCCTTGAGCAGCAGGATTCTTGCCTATTATCTCCCCTGCTGTGGCTCACTAGGCCTCAGCTGGTCTGTTCTGCCCTCATGGAGAGGCTGGCCAGCTCTCCACCTTTCCAGGCATTTTGGGATCTTCCTGTCACCTCCTGTTGCCCTGAGGAACTTGATGGCAGTGGCAGCTTGTTTTCATTTTTAGTGAACGAACAAGCAAGCTAAATGGAGTTGCCTTCATTTTTGGAATTTTTGGGTTTGATTTTAGGGCTGGTCCGAAAATTCCACCCAAGGGGACTTAGGATGGAATGGAAAGCAGTTAGATGGAGCAGACATGGGGAGGGTGTTGGAAGGTAAGTGATGAGGCTGACGAAATAGGTCATGACCAGATTGTAAAGGGCCATGGGTGGCTGCTAAGGAGTTTCATTATCTACGATGCGATTGGGTGGCAGGGGAAGCATTCTAAAAGATCCCTTGGGCAGTTGAGCAGAGATGGGCAGAAGAGGGGACACTGGGACAGGTTAAGAGTTCACTCAGGTTCAAGTGAGAAATAATGAGCCCCAATCGAAGGAAAGAACTGTGGAGTTTGAGAGACTGATGGATAATAAAGATATTGCAAAGGTGGAACTGACAGGCTGTCAAAGCAAGGGAGAGAGAAGAGCCAGATGGCTGCCAATTTTGTGCTTTGAGCACGAGAAGGACCGTGGTGCCATCTTCTGCCATCATTATGGACAGCTCTGCATTTCCTGCCAAACAGGGACTCTCCCAGGGCTGTAGAGGGTGTGCGACTGCTTCTCTCAGTACTAACTGTGGCTCATTGCCCACTGCTGGAATGGAGCAGAGCCCTGGACATATACCCAGGATTCAGCAGGGGCAGAGGCAGGGAATGGACAGAGGAGTCAAATGGTGCCTCTGAGGTACAAATCAGGACCCGGGTGGAGCCCAGCCAAGGTGGCAGACACAATTTATGGGGTAAGACCAAAATTCAAGTCCACAAGGGAGGTGACGCCTCTGATAGTGAGACAGAAAGTTCCATGGAGTAAAGCAAGCCAGGAAATGCTGAGTATTGGAAACGAGAATGGAAGCACTTCAGCCTAGGTCATGCCAGGAGGTGACCGGGGCTCTCTGGCTCTCATTCTGATCTATTTTTCACTTTTACCTTGTCCTCCAGTGAGTAAGGTGAATATTCCTTATTTGCATTCCACTCTATGTTAGACCCTGTGGGATCCCTGCCCTCGGGGTTTTACAGTCTTTTGGCAATTAGAGAGTGGGACTCAGTAATACAGACAGTGTCACCTTTAAGAGGTCAGAGGATGGAACAGTGACTTCTAGGTGGGCTCTCAGGGGAAGCTCTGTGGGAGAGCTGGCATGAAAGAGACCACCTAGCTCTAGAAAGTGGCATCAACAGAAGCCCAAGCAGCAGGAACACTCAGAAGACACATCAGAGAACAGCAGTTGGTCTCAGCGTGGGAAGGACATGGAGCCCATGTAGGGAATAGAGAGGGTGGTCAGGATACCATCTGGAGAGGTGGAGTGGGGCTAAAATCCCCAAAGTTCTAATGCCAGCTGAAGGACACGGCTGAACAACTAAATGCCAACGGAGAACAAATTTCTGAAGGTTTTATCGCTAGCTTGGCACAAAGGTCCAGGTTTTATACAGTGTTTAGTGCATGGTAGACACCTGATTGTTCATCACAGTAGTTTAAGTGACTTAACCCAAACTTTAGGACTAGTTGATCTGGTTGGCATATTGAGAAAAGATTGGACTGGGGCCACATTGGGGTGGGGGGAGCTGATTGCATAGTTTCTGACACCAAGTATGGAAGCTATTGCTGGGGGTGGGGTCTGTCTGGTCCGCATCAATGGCCTCTGAGAACAGCGTGCGCTGGTGTGAGCCTCACTGACCCTGTCTATACCATGGGGCTCAGTCCAGATTGAGACCATGGCACTGCCCTGTTCCTCGTCTATCCTGAGACCTCATGTTCAGCCCTTCCATTATTCTGTGTGACCGTCTGGTGGCCTTCGGATAATCCCGTGCTCCTTTACTGCTTTGCCTTTTGTGGAGAGGGGAACTAGGATGACCAGAGCTTGTTTTTGTTGTTAGCAATTTTTTAAAATCCTGATACAAGAAGATAATAAAATCCTATAGTAGGATGGGTCTCAGTAGTGATGGAAAGTGAAGACCTCACATGGGGCATATTGGCCAAACTTGGAGGTCATTGTACTGGGGGAACATGATGAAGGATGAACAGAGATCATAGATAACGGGCAGGTTTTTAATGAAAGTGACTAGAAAAACGGTGGAATCTTTTTCAGACATGGGGTGTGGGCAGCCGGAAGCAGGTGTGGGAGACTGAGAATTCTGTTTCGAATGCAAGGAAAGGAGCTGGTATTTCTGGAGAACCTCCTATGGGCCAGGAACTATTCTAAGTGCTCTACGTGAGTCAACTCTGATTAACCTTTATGACAATCTGTGGAGGTGTGTGTAATTATCCCCATTTTCCATATGGGTCACTGAGGCTAAGCGCAGTGGATTAACTCACTGTAGAAGGCACCAGGCTATTCACCAAGTATATCTGGGTCCTGAAGTTGGAGAGCTAGAGTCAGATTGTATTTTCTAACTCACTGAAGTTGGGTGGGGTTGTTGGAAGGGATATTGCTAGTTTGAGGCCAAGCATACAATACAATTGCTGGTGAGGGACCTTCTGGAGTCCTTTATTTTCCTCTGCTACAGACTGACCATATTCAGTCTGACTGCTCCATTGGCTTGAGTCCTGGATTGAGAGGAAAAGAGGATCCAGAACAGAGCCCAACCAGCATAGAATGCACATGTTAATAGGAACGTGAAACAGACCTTTATTGGTTTAAGCTCCTGAGATTTGGGAATTGTTTACATACCTCATCTGGACTCCCCTGACTCATATGCTCAAGGTCACTTAGGAAGTGCTTGCTAGTCAGCTTTGCATCCGTGCTTGTCTGTCTTGTTGATAAGCCAGTGCCAGGTGGACATCCGTGGACCAGTAGGGGCCCATCAGCAAGGTCAGGGCTAGAGCTGTAGACCTGGTGTCATCTGTACCGTGTGGTAGGGAGTAGAGAGAAAGGCACAGAGATTTGGTCTGTGGGCTTTAGGGTAAAGCCTACTTCCCTCGTATTTGTTCTCTCGAGGGTTTGTGGTCGGCTGCACATGTCCTGCTGCTAAGTAGGACATCTCTGCTGCCTGCCGGGTTCTGTTGGTTCAGAGACTTTGGCGTGAGTTTGTTGACAGCTGCACTCTCATAACATTGCTAAAAACTTCATAAACTCTGAAGCCTGGAAATAGCCCAAGTGATTTGAGGTTTTGCTCACTTGTAAATGTTTGAGTATTGTGTCCACAAATTGCAATTTGAGTAACTCCATTTTGAGGCACAGCTGTTATTTGGAAAAGACCCATCTAGGAACGCAAGCTCCTTGCAAAATGATTGTGCTTCATTTTTGTCAAGTATCAGAAAGCCATTAAACTGCCAAGCCATATGGCAAATGCCCACTCAAAGCAGAGTGTAACAACACGCCATAATGAATCTGGTTTGGGGGAAAGGAGATAGGACACAGTCTGGTTTTTGTGATCTACAGAAAAGCAGATTCACTGCTGCACATTTCAGCCTTCTAGAGCCCTGAGTAAGGATTTTTCCTCCTATGAAAAATTCATATAAAAAATTAAGTTATGGTAGATTTTTTTTCCTTAGGTGTATTTTCCCTTTCAAACAATATCCGTTTGAGTTTCCGCAGGTAAAATAGGCTTAACTGGGTTGGTAGAAACTTCTAAAAGTTTACACAGTTTTCATTTCTTTAGACACTAGTTTAAGAAACATTCATTAGGTATCAGTATATCAGTTAGAATTGATTAGAATTTGCATCTGCAAATTGATTAGAATATATCAGTTAGAATTAGAACACAGGTTTCACTATGTATAATAGAAAAAGAGAAAATAATGGTGACTCAGAAGATTATTTCTCCCCCTGGTAAAAGAAACCTGAAGGCAGGCAGCCTGGGGCTGGTATGGCAGCTTCAGGGTCATTAAGGTCCTGGCTTTCTCTTGGCTTATTCTCCGTCAAACTGGGCGTTGGTCCAGTGTAGTTACCATACTCTAGCCATCAAATTCTAGACAGCAGGAGTATAGAAGAGGAGAAGGGCAGGCTATCCCCATTTCAGGAGGGTTCCGGAAGTATCATGCAACACTTCTGTTCATAGATCTTTGGCCAGACCTTAGGCACATGGCCGTACCCTGCTGCAGAGACTGGGGAATGTGTATTTAGCTGGCAGGTTACTAGAGATTCTGTTACTAAAGAGGAAGGCAGAAATGGATATTGGGAGGTTATCGGAAGACTCTGTCCTACCTGGGGCCCTAGTGGTTTGTTCTTCCTGCCAAACTGTAACCTTGAGGACAGGGGCCAGGTTTTGTTTATCCCTGTACCTCTAAGGCACTAGCATGGTCGCTGGTCGGTTGTGATTTTCATGATCTGCTACTTCGCACTCCTCATGGGAGACGCCAGGCACTTCTCAAGCTCTACCCCCTTGTCTGCTTCTCTGTTCCAGGGCGGCAAGTCAGCTGTGATCCGGGGCACATTTTTTCTTCATCACCAGATGTTCTTTCCATCAGCAGGACATTAAACTGTTTCTCACTAGCAAGTCTTAACTCCAGGGACAAGTGATGCTCAGAGCTGAGCTGTTGCAGTTGGAGCTAGGTGGAAGATTCTGGCAGTGGTGTGTGGGGACGGCCTTCCTTGGGAGCGCTCTTCTGTGGGAACATCTCCCAGGCCTGGGTGGTCTGCAAGAGATGTCTAACAGGGCGGCGGGTGCTAAAGTGGTCCTAAGGACCGCCAGGTTTTGGTCACTGGTGACTGCAAAAATGGTGAACAAGTAGGTTGAAGCAGATGTGGGGGTGGTACATTCTGCTCTGAACGTAAAGAAAGGAAAGAGGAGCTAATGTTTCTGGAGAACCCCCTGCGGGCCAGGTCCTGTGCTAGGTGAGTTAACCCGGTAACCCCCATGATGGCCGTAGGGGTTATGTGATTTATCTCCATCTGCCATGGGGCCCACTGAGGCTTGGAGAAGTTGAGCAGGATGCAAGCACAAACCCTCTCCTTCCAAGCATGCTGAAAGAATCAGCACTGGTGTGTGGAAGGTTCTAGAACAATGCCTAGGCTTTCACTCAGGAAACCCAGGAGCTGTGACTCCATGCCACCTTCCTGCAGCAATCGAAATTCTTCCCAACTCCTGAGTGTGGGGTTGCAAGAGACCTCGTTCCATTCCTCATGCTCCTTCACATCTTTTGAAAGTTCTCCAAACTTAAGAGCCAGGCTGCCTGCTTTCCTGGGAGTCTCATAATTAGGACAAGTGCTTAATTGGCGTGTGTGTTTGCGCCAAGAGGTGGCTACTGGAGGATCCTCACACTGGCAAGGAAGGCTCGCTTTGCTTTTGTTCCCAGCAGCACCGTGTGCCCATAGCAACAGCGGGTGAATCCAACAAAGTTGAAAAGAAAAAGTGCCCGGAGTTCGCGTGAAGGTTGATTGCCCTGGAGAAGTTGACATCCTCGTGCAGATGGAAATGATTTCCCTCGGTCCGAAAAAAAATGTGCTCGTCACCCCCAGAAATACAAACCGCGTCTCTTGTTTTCTTTAAGATGAGGAGTCTGGTCAAGAGGTCTGTGTAATGAAAGATGTTTGTAGAATCCATTTCCATTCTGCCCGAAGCCATCTGCTTTATGTCTATAATAAACAGGGATGTTTTCAGCCACTTTCCTGGGCCAGGTCCTGTTAGAGGCGCTCACCGCAGGGAAAGGTAAATTGACTGCCTCCCAAGCGATGAGCATTAGCACATTACATCTGCAGTGACGGCACTTAACCTTCCTGGCTCGCCTTTCCTTTCTGTGTCTCTGCGACGGCCTGTGACAAATGGGCCGAAGGGTACACACTTAGAATTTGGTGCATGCGGGGCATCGGCCAGCATCCCATTACCGGGTGATTGAAGTGAAATGCAGGCAGCAGGAAAGGCCATCCTGGGGAAGCTGGAGAAATGCCTGCCCTTCCCTAGGTGGAGAGGGCCTGGAAGTTGCCACCCTGGGGCTTACTGTCGCACTATCCTGAGAGCACCTGGGCTCTCTCTGAACTAGAAATGTACGAGTAAGTCGCACCCCTGCTGAAAATCCTTCAGAAGCTCCTCATTGCCCATGGAATAAAATCAAGTCTCCAAGACCCCCTAGGGGCCTGCAGGATCCCTACACCAACTGTGGCCTCAGTCTTGAGTCACCCACACAGAGCCGCCTGGATGTGCTTTCAGTTCACCACCCCCCCAGATGGTGATTTCGGGGCTTGGCAATGCTGGTCCCTCTGCCCAACACGCCCTTCAATATCCTTGTCACTGGCTCAATTCCTTTACCTTTCTTGCCCCAGCTGGAAGGTCACTGTAGAGAATCTGCCCCCACATAGGTGAGTTTGTTCATATCGATGGCTGCTGTAACAAATTGCCATGGATTACTAGTTTAAAGCGACACATGTTATTTTCTTATGGTTCTGGAAGTCAGAAGTCTGAAAGCACGGTGTCAGTAGGACTGAATTCCTTCTGAAGGCTCTTGGGGAGAATCTGTTTTCTTGCCAATTTCAGCTTCTAGAGGCCCCTTACGCTGCTTGGTTCCCGGCCCCTTCCTCTTTCAAACCAGAATAGCCTCTTCCCTCCTGATTGTCACTTTGGCCCTTCCATCTTTGTGTACCTGACCCCCCTCCTCCTCCTTATTAGGACCCTCATGATAAAATTGGGCCCACCTGGATAATCCAGGCTACCTTCCCCATTTCATGACCATTAACTTAATCACATCTGCAAAGTCCTTTGCCTATCCAAGCAGCAGCTGGTGACCTCTGCTTCTCCAGAGCAGGGGGATGACCTTGGTGTCAGCGTGCAGGAAGTCGGTGTACCCCTGTTGATGGAATCCTGACATTGAACATGGTCCAGCAGGCAGGCATGTCTTGTTTGATTTCGGGCTGAAGTGGACTGGGGCCTTGACAAGGGGTCTAAAGTGCCTCTTGAAAGCCAGAAAAGTCAGTTTCTATCTGTGAAAGCCCCAGCCCATTGACCACTTTGGACAGAACCAAAGAGATGAGGTAGCTGTCTGAAAAGGATGACCCTTGGTTGGAGACACTCATTCTCTCATTCATTCTACACACTTTCTGAGTGCCTGTGCACCAAGCACAGTGCAGGAGTTGAGGGGGGACCAAGACAAGTAAGAAACCACCCTGTAGGAGTTCACCTGCTTGGGGGAGAGCAACGTGGAAACGAAGCAATGGCAGTTCTGTGGTGGCTGGAAGAAGAAAGTGATAAAATGTATAATGGGGGGTACATATAGCACGGTGTGGGGGCCAGGAGGGACAACTGGATAAACACTCCCAGGAGAAAACCTTGAAGGCAGGGGTGTTTCAGGTGGTTGGAACAGCATTTGCAGAATTGAGGAGAAGGGAGGCAGTGTGCTGCATTTGAAGAGCAGGGTGAGATGCTATCTGGGTGACTCCAGATGGTAATCTGGAGAGGGGACGGGGGCCAGAGGTGGAATCTGGTTGCCTTGTCTCTCCAATGTAATGATAAACTCCAAGAAGGCCGTGTATGCCTCCTTCTCAACTTGTTAAATCGTTCAGCAGCAATTACTGCTCACTCTGTGGCCCCCCCATTAAATGCATATTAATGAGAAGCCTTTCCGGATAGCAAACGTCTCCCACACTTGCTTTGTCTCACTAGATGTTACCAAATGACAGGGCAGATGAGTCACTGTCATGGCACGCATATGGCCTCACGTCCGATGAGACCTGCACTCAAATTGGAGCCTGGTTTATTCTCCTGGTGGCCCCTGGAGTGAGGCCATGTCAACGCTATCATTGTATTTCTCTGGGTTCGGGCTTGGCAGGGTGTGTAGTCGAGGCAAGTTAGAGTATACAAGTGACGCAGGAGCACTGACCTCACTCCTGAGCCTGGGAACGTGCACTCCCTGCCTCTCCCATCTCAGTGGCGGCTTGGATACACTAAGTCGCTTTGGAGTAGTGTGGCTCAGTGGGCTGCTGGCAAGGAAAGAAAGACATTAAATGTCATTGATTTTTCTTCCCCAACATCACACTTCATTGCTGTTGATGCCACCATTCAAACAAATGATCTAATTTATCGTTTCTAGGAACTTTTGAAAAAATGGATCAAAACCCCAGGTTACCTGAGATGTTGCAGTTACATGTTTTAACAGCTCTAAAAAGTTAGATTTTGTCAAAATGAAATAGAACTTTGAAAGGCTTCATAATAGTTGTGAACAACAGCCAGACTCCCAGATACACTCATCACGGGGCCGCTCTTGTGAATAGCTCGGCACATTCTGCAAATAATATCTCATTAAACCATCCAACCTCCCTGGGAGGAAGCAAGCAGCAGTAGCTTGCAGACCGCTTTCTTTTCCCGCAGTAGGGGGTGTTCCTGCTGCCTTAAAGGAAGCTTCAAGAAACCATAGCCTGCCTAAGTTGCGAGTTGGTTGGGTTTGTTTTTTTTTTTTTTTTTTTTTTTTATCTGCTTGCTATAACTCAGAATACTTCCAGAACAACTTCTGTGCATTAGGCCTTCCTCCCACCAGGACGCAGGACCACCCTGCAGCCAGCCGTTTCCCGTCTTCACTGAGCCCTACTCTGGGCCAGGTACTGGGCTTGAGGCTGGGATCCAGAGATGAAGAAAACACCACTTGTCCTCTTAAATGGGCCTATTGTCTGGCGGGGAGGAAAAACACAAGAGCAGGTTTTCCCTATAGAATGTGGTATATGATCTACTGAAGGTAGGCCATGGATCTGCTGACCCAAGGTAGCTGTCAGAAAAGCCAACATGGCAGCCTTCTACACAGTCAGCTCCAAGGCAGTTGTATCCCTCTGTGCTGTGAACTAGCTAATCCCATTTCTAATTCCCTTTTCCTTTCTGCTTCCCACTAGAGAGGCTGTGAAGCTAAATACTTTTCCAGCCTCTCTGGTAGCTAGAAAGGCCATGTGATCTAGTTCTGGCCAATGAGAAGCAAAAATCTACAGGGTGGTTCTGAGAAAGCTCTTTTGTTTTTGACTAAGAGGAACACTCAGGCTACTGTATCTCTTTGCTCCTTCTTGCCTTGATCCTATTCATGATGGCTGTAGCTACAGCAGCAGTCTTCTAACATGAGGGAAGATCTGAGAGAATTGCTGGTCATTGTTGAGCCCGGGGCCTAATGGTAGCTGCCCTCTTTTACTTCTTGTCATGTGAGAAACAAATAACCTCTGTTTGTTTAAGCCACTGAAGTTCGGCTTCTGTTGTCTGCTTTCCTTTAACCTCACCCTGGCCCTGAAAGCCCAAGAGTGTAGAGACAAGGGTGGGCAGGACCCTCATACTGCTTTGGCCCTAGATAAAGGACAAGAGGTAAAGTCAGAAAAGATCTGCAGATTAAATAGTCCTGTAACAATATTAATTTCCTGATTTTAATCATTACTCTGCAATTACATAAGAAAATGCCTTTGTTCTTTGAAAACACATACTGAAGTATTTAGAGGTAAAGAGGTATTGTGTCTACAACTTACCCCTAAACATTCTAGAAAAAAATATAAGTATACGTGCGTGCACGCACATGTGTGTGTGTGTGTAGAAAGAGAGAATGAGTGATAAAGCAAATGTGGTAAGATATTAACATTTAAGGAAACTAGGTAAAGGATATACAGGAAGTCCTTGTTCAAGTGTTACAATTCTGCTTGCATTATCTGAAAGTATTTTTTAAAAAGTTTTTTTTAAACTACCAGTCTACTCTGGGACGTAAGTTTCACTTGGACTACCAGGGATGACATTATGAGTGTCTTACATACCTCCTGTAGATTCCAAGGTGACTCATCAGAGCCCAGGAGGGTATAGAGGTTACAGGAAGAACAAGGTCTCTGCAGTCAGGCTGCCTGGGTTCCAGTCCTGCAGCTGCTAAGGTCCCGGAGCTGGAGAGGTGACCACTCACTCAAGGCTTTGGTGAGACAAGGGAGATACCTTGACATGTGTTTAGCCCAGGTCCCGGCCCACAGTAAATCCTCCACAAATGTTGTTATTGTTATTACTGCCCTCCAGTCACCTTTATAAATGAGATGTAATGACTTATGTATACTTTAGGGACACTGATCTAGACAGCTGTCTGGTGCCAGCTCTCTAACATGAGTTATTATCCCCATGAAGGCAGGGTGGCCACTGCCGTGGGTGTGGAGGTGCCTGACAAGATGAAGAGTCGAATCCCAGTGGTGCTCCTGGCCTGTGGCTCCTTCAATCCCATCACCAACATGCACCTGCGCTTGTTTGAGGTGGCCAGAGACCACCTACACCAAACAGGTCAGTCGGGGGGGGGGGGGGGGGGGGCAAGGCCAATGGAAGAGCCGGTGGATTGGGCCTCATGGGGCTTTGCTGGTGGTTGTCATCATCACCATTAGTAAAACTGCTCAATTTGTGAATTCACAGCATAACTGGTGGCATACATTTCCTCCATCATATTCGGCGAGCTAACACCCCTCAGCCCTGTGACACGTGTACCATTATATCCCTGACCATAAACTTGAATGCTTCTCAGGGCCCACCACCCCCTGCCACCTCATGTTGCCCATGAAGGCTAAGAAGACACTGGGCACTTTACAGAAACTGTGTCCCAGGCATTCTCCCTGGCGGTGCCAGGAAGCATTTACCTGCACAGCCAGATGAACAGGTAGCATGTGCCTTACTGCTCTTGTGCATGAGAGCTTTTGCTACTCTTGAGCGGGTAAGTAAACACACTATAATGGGAATTTTGACATTTTCTCCTCTGAATAGATCTTAGACAATTACAAATTAACAGTCTTGCATGTAGGGCATTTCCAATATAGATGGCAAGGCTCTGCCAGAAATATTTAATCAGCTGGGAATATTTAATCTAGAAATGTTTCATCTCTTTGACTTTCCATTCCATTATTAAGAGAGTAAAATGGCATTCAGAATCTGCATAATTATTTCTAAAGAATGTAAGTCATTTATATGTTGATGTCAGATGTATATGAAAGCATTTATACATTTATGTATACTTTATATATTCATATATGTATATTTTTTTGTTCAAAACTATTTTCCTTTAAGGGCAGTGTCTTTAAACCAGAATCAATGCCTACTTATTTTTAATGTAGAAGAAAAAGTATTTGAGTAACATGCAAATAATTTCTTCAAAGAAGTTATGTACTGTTCACTTGTTTTAAAGGAAATGTCTTTGTTTATAAAACAAATATTTTTAATTCAAAAGCTGAAAGTGGGTATCTACCCTTAGTAAATATTAGAGCTCTTACAAAGGAATAAAAAAAATCCAAACAATCCAGTGTATGTTAGCAGTATACCAAAGAAGAAATATAAGTGACATAAACTTAGGAAAAGATGCTCAACGTTGCTAATTATCAGTGAAAATACAAAGAAAAACATGGTAAACAAACCCCACTGGGGTATAAGCACCATGAGGGCAGCTACTGTGGCTGCTTGAGCACCACAGAGTTGCCTCCATCCATCACTAGGCTTAGAGTTGGTGCTCAATAAATAGCTTTAGCCTGTGAGATTGGCAAAGATTAAAGACTTACAGAATTCAGTGCTGGCGGGACAGGAAGGGAAACAGACACTCTCATCTATTGGTAGTGATAGGATTAATGATAAAACATTCATGGAGGGCAATTTCCTGTTCTGTGACAAAAAAATTTAAAGTCTATACTCATACCCATGATGAGGACAAAAATCAATCAATTGAAACTGAAACAGAACTCACACAGATGTTAGAATTAGCAGATAACATTAAAACAGTTACTATAATTATGTGCCATATGTTCAGAAGTAGAGACCTGGAAAATATAAAAAGGGCTCAACTCAAACATTAAGAGATGAAAACAGTATGTGAGGTGAAAAATACACTGGAAAGGATGAATAGACTAGATATTGCAGAAGAAAATGTTAGTGAACTTAATGACAGAACAGTAGAAATGATCTCAAATGAAACACAGAGGGGGAAAAAAGGAATTCTAAAAAGAAAGAAAAGAATATAAGTGAGATGTGGGGTAACTTAAAGGAATTTTGAAATACTTGTAATCCCAGAAGGAAAAAAAGAGGAAGAACAGGAAAGATTATTTGAATAAACAACTGAAAATTTTCCAAATTTGATGAGAACAGATTTTAGAGGTAGCTCAACAAATTCCAAACACAAGAAACATGAAGAAAACAACACCAAGGTGTATGACAGTAAAATTTCTCAAAACCATTAATAAACAAAAAATCTTACAGGCAGTCACAGAAGAACAAAAATAAAGAGGACAGCAGATTTCCCACTAGTGAATTCAGCAAAAGGGATTTTAGTGGAATAACATCTTTAAAGTACCGAAAGAAAAAAACTGTCAACCTAGGATGCTATATCCAGCAACAACATATCTTTCAGAAACAAAGGCAAAATAAAGACATTTTCAGATATACAAAAGCTGAAAGATTTCAGTCTGACTTTCACTACAAAGTCAAACTTTCACTACAATAAATGCTCAAATCCTTTAGGCAGAAGGAAAATGGTGCCAAATTGAAATGTGGGTCTACACAAAGGAATACATGGCACTGATAACCACATGGGCAATTATGTAAGTTTTTCTATTATTATTTAAATTTCTTTAAAAGATAATTTACTGTTTAAACAAAAATAATAGGAACATATTGTGGGGTTTATAACATATGTAGAAGTAAAATATGTGACAAATATATGTTACATAAAATATATGACAATATCATAAAGAGGGGGAGGGGAAAAATGGAAGAAGACTATTGTAAGGTTCATGTACATGAAGTGGTATAATATTACCTAAAAGTACATTATGACAAGTTAAAGATAGCTAGGTAGTTATTATAAACACTAATACAAGCACTAAAAAAGACAAAGGTTTAGCTAATAAGCATACAAAGGAGATAAAACAGAATCAGAATATACTCAGTTAATTTAAAAGAAGAAAGGTAAAGAGGAAAGGGTTCAAAGAATAGAGGGGAGAAAAAGAGAGCATATAACAAAATGACAGACTTAAATCTAACTGTACCAATAGTCACATAAAATATAAGTTGACCCTTGAACAACACAGATTTGAATTATGCAGGTCAACTTATATGCAGATGTTTTTCAATGAATACACTACAGTTCCGAAAATGTATTTTCTCTTCCTTATGATTTTAAGATTTTCTTTCCTCTAGCTCACTTTGTTGTAAAAATATGGTATTCAACACATACATGTTTCTGTTATCAGTAAGGCTTCTGGTCAACAGTAGGTTATTAGTAGTTAAGTCTGGGGTGTGGGAGAGTCAAAAGTTGTATGTGGATTTTCAACTGGCACCCCTAAGCATCCAGTGTAGTCTAACAACTCCTACTAAAGAGCAGGTGCTGTCAGATTGGATAAAATAAGCAACACCCAACTACAGCTATATCATGCCTACGTGAAACACAGTAAATATAAGGACACAGATAGGTTCAAAGTAAAAGAGTGGAAAACTACTCCATGCTAACACTAATTAAAAGAAAGCCGAAACGGCTATAGTAATATCAGAGAAAAAAGATTTCAGAGGAAAGAATATTACCAGGCATAAAGAAAATGATCCCATAATTATAGAGACCGGTTCTTTAAGGGGAAATAATTATCCTATTTTTTTTTTTTTACTCAATAACATAGAACTGCAAGAAAAAATGGATAAATTTGCAATTACAGTCAGATATTTCTATTCTCACTAATTGATAAAGTACACAAAAAATAAGGATATAGGAGACTTGAACATTATTAATGAATTCAACCTAGTTGACATTTATAGAACACTCAGCAGAATACATGTTCCTTTCTAAGACACAGAGAAAATTTACCAAGATAGACATATTTGGGGCCATAAAAGAAGTCTCAATAAACGTAAAAGGAATGAAATCACACAAAGTTCATTCTGCAACCACAATAGAAGTCACTGAGAAATCACTAACAGATCTCTGGAATATCCCCAAACATGAAAATGAAATAACACACTTCTAAAAACCCAGTGGTCACAAAAGAAATCCAGATGGAAATTAGAAAATATTTTGAACTAGAGATGAAAACAATATATCAAAAATTGGGGGATGTCACTAAAGCAGTACTTGGGGGAAATTTTATAGTGCTAAACACCATATTAGGAAAATAAAAGAAAGGTCTCAAATCAATGATTTTGTCTCCTACTTTAAGAAATTAGGAATAGAGGAGTAAACACAAAGCAAGCATAAGAAAATAAACAAGATCAGAGCAGACATTAATGAAATAGAAAACAGAAACATATTACAGGAAATTAATAAACCAATAACTGTTTCTTTGAGAATATCAATAAATTGATAAACCTCTAGATAGACTATCAAGGGGGAAAAAAGAGGAAAGACACAAATTACCATTATCAGGAATAAGTTGACATAACTACAGATTCTACTGATATGAAAAAGATAAAGGAATATTATAAAAAACTTTATGCTTATAAATTTGACAACTTAATTGGAATAGACAAATTCCTTGAAAGACACACTATCAAAGCTCATTCAAGAATAGATTTTTTTTTTTTAAAGACTAGGTAACCTGAATAGCTCTGTATCAATGAAATTTCATGTGTGGTTTAAAAACCATCCTACAGAGGATTTGGGGAAAACGGCAGACTAGGGAGCACCAGCAATCTGTCTCTGCACCTAAACAGCAGTTGCACTGGCAGAATCGGTCTGATGTAACTATTTTGGAACTCAAGTCTGTTGAAGGCTTGCAACTTCTAGGGGAAGACTGGGGCAGGTAAATTGCAGCTAACTGCAATCAGTTTCAGTGCTTAGCACACTAACAGTTGCCCCCACGTGGCAGGCAGCTGCATACACGTTCCTGGAGCAGCCTGCACACAGCCTGTGATAGCCAAGGATGGCAAAAAGGACACTGTCCCCCAGATATCAGGGATCTGTGTTCTGATCCCCTTTTGCACCTCCCCCAAGTCCCAGTATTTGTTGCAAGCCTCTCCCCCTCTGGTTGAAGGGATTTCCAGGGGATTTAAAGGGCCAGTGCCTTTTCCCTCCCCCCTTATTTTTCTTTTTCTGTTGTGGAATCCAGACATTAAAAATAACTGCATGTAAGGGGGGGGGGGTGGCAGAAATTAAAAACTGATCACACGTGCCCAGAGAAAGACTGAGAAAAGACCTTAAGTTTACACCTCAGACTGATCCTCAGGATAGAGACAGCTTAAAACGACTAAAAAGCAAAATAATAATAACAAAAACAAACCCTGGGGAAGGAAGAGAATCTGATTTCCAGAGTTACCACATCATTAGATTCAAATGTCCAGTTTTCTACAAAAACGTCACAAGACCTACAAAGAAGCAGGAAAGTATGGCCCACTCAAAGGAAAAAGATTAATCAACAGAAACTGTCCTTGTAAAAGACCTGAGGGTGGATATACTAGACAATGACTTTAAAGCAACTGTCTTAAAGATGCTCAAAGAACTGAAGGAAGATGTGGAGATAGTCAAGAAACCATGAATGAACAAAATGGAAGTATCAGCAAAGAGACAGAAAACCTACAAGGAGCTAAAAAGATAATCTGGAGCTGAAAATTACAGTTACTGAAATTAAAAATTCACTAGAAAGATTCAAAGACAGATTTGAGCAGGCAGAACAAAGAATCAGCAAACTGAAAGATAGGACATGGAAACCATCAAGTCTGAGGAAAGGAAAAAAAGATTAAAAACCAAATGGAGTATAAGAGACCATTGGACCACCATCAAGTAGACCAACATAGGCATGGTGGGAATCTAAGAAGGAGAAGAGGAATAAAGGAGGAGAGAGAATATTTGAAGAAATAATGACTGAAAAATTTTCAAATTTGATGAAAGACATAAATAAAAATATCCAAGAAGCTCAATGAGCACCAAGTAAGGAGAAAGCAAAGAGATGCACACTGAGACACATTATAATCAAATGAGAGACATTATAACCAAATTTGCAAAAGGGAGACACAGAGAATCTTGAGGGCAATGAGCAAATCATCACATACAAGGATCCTCAATACGATTTTCCGCAGATTTCTCATCAGACACTGTGGAGACCAGACACAGTGGGCTGATACATTCCGAGTGCTAAAAGAAAATAGGTGTCAACCAAGAACCCTGTATCTGGCAAAACTGTCCTTCAAAAGTGGGAGAGAGGGTTGGGACCCGTGTTTTGTGGGACAGATCTGATGTGTCCTAACACTGCCTGAGATAGATACTGACAACCTCTGTAAGCAGGTTCAACTCCTGGCAGACATGTGTATCCTTACTGATGAAAATGACAATAAAATTGGGGCCAAGACCAAAAAGGATTGTCACCTGAATGAAAACATAGAGAAAGGATTACTGCATTGAGCTTGTAGGGTTTTCTTATTCAACACTGAAAATAAGCTCCTGCTACAACAGAGATCAAATGCAGAAATTACCTTTCCAGGTTGTTTTACCAATACTTGTTATAGTCATCCAGTAAGTAATCCAGGAGAGCTAGAAGAAAATGATGCAGTTGGAGTAAAATGAGCAACACAGAAATATTTAAAGGCTGAACTAGGAATTCCCATGAAAGAGGTTCCCCCAGACGAAGTTAATTATCTAACAGGAATTCACTACAAGTTCCAATCAGATGGTATCTGGCAGGGGGGGAAGGGACATGAAATTGATTACATTTTGTGAGCAAGAACGTAACTTTGAATCCAGATCCCAGGGAGATTAAGAGCTATTATTATGTGTCAAAGGAATAGTTAAAAGAACTTTTGGACAAGGTAGCCAGTGGTGAAATGAAGAGAACTCCATGGTTTCAAATTATTGTCGAGAATTTCCACTTTAAATAGTGGAATAAACCTAAATCATTTGAATAAGTTTCTTGACCATGAGAAGATACATAGAATGTGAATGTTGAGATGAATGGTTAGTAAAATACTGAAAATTTTCTCTACTTAGTAACCTCAACATGATTTTTTTATTTTTTTGATACATTGTGATAAACATTGTCAGCACACTAGCGGAGCACTTTGCTCTTTGCCAAATGCTTTATAAATCATTAAATTTTCATCATAGTCCAGGGGGGAAAAGTGAGGGATAAATTAAGACATACCTAGATTAACAAAAGCTGAGGGAGTTTGTTACCATTAGATCTACCCTGCAAGAAATAGGGAGTTCTGTAAGGTGAAGTGAAAGGAAACTAGACAGTAACTCAAATCTGAATGGAGAAATAGATCTCAATAAAGGTAAACACATGGTAAATTATAAAATCTAGTGTTATTGCAACAGTGGTTTGTAATTGCACATTTTGTTTCCTACAGAATTTAAGAGATTGATACATTTGAAGAAAAAAATTCATTTTTCTAAAAGCTAGTATTACTGTAACTTTGGCTTGTAATTCCAAATCATGTTTTCTATATAATTTAAGAGACAAATGCATTTAAAAGAATTATAAGTTTATGTTTTGGGGCACACACTGTATGAAGATGTTAACTGGTGACATCAACAACCAAAAAGGGTGGGGACGGAGGTTTAAAGGAGCAGAGATTTTGTATGCCATTGAAGTTATACTGGTATAAATGTAAATTAAAGTGTTGTAACTTTTGGATGTCAAGTGTAATCCCCATGGTAACGACAAAGAAAATAGTTATAGAATATACCCAAAAGGAAATGAGAAGCAATTTAAACATTCCACTACAAAAAAATCAACTAAACACAAAAGAAGACAGTAATGAAGGAAAAAGGGGGAAAAAACCATAAAGCGTTTAGGAAACAAATAGCACTATGACAGAAGTTCGTCCTTATCAGGAATTACTTTAACTGTAAATCTTTTAAACTCTCCAATCAAAAGACAGAGATTGGCAGAAGGAAAAAAATCCATGATCCAACTATATACTATATACAAGAGATACTTTATATCCAAAGACAAAAATAGATTGAAAATGAAAGGTTGGAAGAAGATACTTCATGAAAATAATCAAATATAGCAGGAGTGCTTGTACTATTTTCAGACAATATAGACTTTAAAACAAAAAGAGTTACAAGAGACAAAGAAGGACACTGTAGAATTATAAAGAGGACAATCCAACAAGAAAAAACAATTATAAATATTTATGCACCCAAATACATAAAGCAGCTATTAACAAACATAAAGGAAGAAATTGGTAATTATACAATAATAGTAAGGGACTTTAACATCCCACTTATATCAATGGATAAGTCATCCAACAGAAAATCAGCAATGAAACAGTGGCTGTGAATGACATATTAGACCAGATGGATCTAACAGATATATTTAGAATATTCCATCCTAAAACCGTGGAATACACATTCTTTTCCAGTGCACATGTAACATTCTCCAGAGTAGATCACTCATTAGGCCACAAAACAAGTTTCAACAAATTCAAAAACAATGAAGGCACACCATGCATCTGTTCTGACCACAACACTGTGAAACTAGAAATCAACCACAAGAAAAAGTCTGGAAAGAAAACAAAGGCATGGAGGTTGAATAACCTGCTACTAAACAATGAATGGGTCAGCCAAGAAATCAAAGAAGCAATAAAAAAATACATGGACAAATGAAAATGAAAACATTATAGTCCAAAATCTTAGGGTGCAACAAAAGCTAACAGAGAAGATTATAGCAACACAGGTCTACCTCAAGAAACAAGAAAAATACTAAATAAACAACCTAACCTTAGACCTAAAGCAGCTAGAAAGGGAACAAAAAAAAGGCCACAATCAGTAGAAGGAAGGAAATAATATAGATTACAGAGAAATGGGTAAGATAGAAACTAAAAAAAATAAAACAGTAGAACAGATCAAGGAAACTGGGAGCTGGTTCTTTCAACAAATCAACAAAATTGATAAACCTCTAGGAGACTCAAAAAAAAAACAGGAAAGAAGGGAGGGAGGGCAGGAGGAAGGAAGGAGAAATAACACCACAGAAATACAAAGTTATTTGTCTCTTATAAGGGATTATTATGAAAAATTGTATGCCAACAAATTCAACAACCTAGAAGAAATGGATAAATTCCTAGAAACATAACCTCCCAAAACTGAACCAGGAAGAAGTAGAGAATTTTTTTTTTCAATGTTTATTTATTTTTGGGACAGAGAGAGACAGAGCATGAACGGGGGAGGGGCAGAGAGAGAGGGAGACACAGAATCGGAAACAGGCTCCAGGCTCTGAGCCATCAGCCCAGAGCCCGACGCGGGGCTCGAACTCACGGACCGCGAGATCGTGACCTGGCTGAAGTCGGACGCTTAACCGACTGCGCCACCCAGGCGCCCCGAGAAGTAGAGAATTTGAACAGATTTAAAATTTGAACTTATTTAAAAACAAAAAAACTCCAACAAAGGTTCAGGACCAGACAGCTTCACAGGAGAATTCCACCAAACATTTGAATAAGAGTTAATAACTATTCATCTCAAACTATTCCAAAAAATAAAAGAAGGAGGAAATCTTCCAAATTCATTCTGTGAGGCCAGCATTACCCTGATACAAAAACCAGATAAAGATACCACCAAAAGAGAAAATTACAGGCCAATATCTCTGATGAGCATAGATGCAAAAGTCCTCCACAAAATATTGGCAAACTGAATTCAACAATACATTAAAAAAACATTCAGGGGCTCCTGGGTGGCTCAGTCGGTTAAGTGTCTGACTTCAGCTCAGGTCATCATGATCTCACAGTTTGTGAGTTCGAGCCCTGCATCCGGCTCTGTGCTGACAGCTCAGAGCCTGGACCCGGCTTCGGATTCTGTGTCTCCTCCTCTCTCTGCCCGTTTCCTGCTCATGCTCAGTGTCTGTCCCTCAATAATAAATAAATGTTAAAAAAAATTCTTAAAAAACACACATTGACAACAGTCAAATGGAATTTATTCCTGGGATGCAATGCTGCGTCAATATTCACAAATCAATCAATGTGATACATCACATCATCAAGAGAAAGGATAAAAACCCTATCATTTCAGTGGAAGGAGAAAAACCACCTGACAAAGTACAATATCCATTCATGATAATAAAAACCCCAATAAAGGGGGTTTTGAGGGAACATACCTCTATATAATAATGGCCCTATGTGAAACACCCACAGCTGACATCATACTCAATGGTGAAAAACTAAGAACTTTTTCCCTAAGATCAAGAAAAAGACAAGAATGTCCACTGTCACCACTTTTATTCAGCATAGTACTCTAAGTCCTAGCCACAGCAATCAGACAACAACAAAAAAAATAAAAGGCATCCAAATTGGTAAGGAATAAGTAAAATTTTCACTATTTGCAGATAACATAATATTATATCTAGAAAATCCTAAAGATGCCAAGAAAACCTACAACTGATAAGTGAATTCAGTAAGTTTGCAGAATACTAAATCAATATACAGAAATCTGTTACATTTCTATATGCCAATAATGAAGCAGAAGAAAGAGATATTAGGAAAACAATGCTATTTATAATTGCACCCAAAATAATGAAATGCCTAGGAATAAACTTAACCAAGGAGGTGAAGACATGTACTCTGAGAGCTATAAAACATTGATAAAAGAAACTGAAGAAAACATAAATAAATGGAAAGATATTCCATGCTCATGGGTGGGGAGAACAAATATTGTTAAAATGTCTGTATTACCAAAGCAGTCTGAACATTTAATGCAATCCCTATCAAGTTTTTCACAGAACTAGAACAAACAATCCTAAAATTTGTATGAAACCACAAAAGACCGCAAACTGCCATAGCAATCTTAAAAAAAAAAAAAAAAACTGGAGGTATCACAATTCCAGATTTCAAGACATAGAACAAAGCTCTAGTTATCAAAATAGTATGTTACTGGCACAAACAATAGACACATAGGTCAATGGAACAGAATAGAGAGCCCAGAAATAAACCAAAAATTAAATGGTTAATTAATCTTCAACAGAGGAGGCAGGCATTTACAAGGAGAAAAAGACAGTCTCTTCAACAAATGGTGTTGGGAAAACTGGAGAGCTACATACAAAAGAATGAAACCAGACCACTTTATTACACCATAAACAAAAATAAAATCAAAATGGACTAAAGACCTAAGTGTGAGAGACTAAAACCATAAAACCCCTTGAAGAGAGCAGAGGTAGTAATTTCCCTGACACTGGGTGTAGTAACATTTTTCTACATATGTCTCCTACAGCAAAGTACTAGAAGTTATAGCCAGAGCAATTAGGCAAGAAAAAGAAACAAAACACATCCAAATTGAAAAGGAAAAAGTAAAATTATCTATGTTTGCAAATGATATGATCTTATATGTAGAAACCCCTAAAATTGACACACACACACACACACACACACACAATCTTTAGAATAAATGAATTCAGCAACATAGCAGGATGCAAAGTCAACATGCAAAATTCAGTTATATCTATACACTAACAATGAACAATGTGAAAAGTAAATTATGAAAACCATTCCATTTATAATAGCATCAAAAAGATTAAGATACTTTGGAATTATCTTAACCAAGGAGACAAAGACTTGTACAATGAAAACTCAACACAGTTGCTGAAAGAAGTTATAAATAAATGGAAACACCCCATGCTCATGGGTTGAGAAAAGTTATTGTTAAAAATAACTTAGGTTAAAATTTTTAACCTCCTATTAAAAATTCAGTACTATCCAAAGAAATCTACAGTTCCATGCATTCTCTACCAAAATCCTAATGACATGTTTTGCAGAAATAGAAAAACCCATCCTAAAATTCTTAGGAAATCTCGAGAAACCCCAAATAGCACAACAGCCTTTAAGAACAAAACTGGAGAACTCACACTTCCTGATTTCAAACTTAACTGCAGTGCTGCAATAATCAAAACAATGTGGTCCTGGCATAAAGATAGTATACAGACCAAGGGAATAGAATAAAGAGCCCAGAAACGAACCATCGCATTTAGGGTCAAATGATTTTTGATAAGGGTGCCAAGATCATTCAATTGTGAAAGGTTAGTCATTTCACCAAATGGTACTGGGAAAACTGGACATCCACATGCCAGAGAATGAAGTTGGACCCTTACCTAACACCATATACAAAAATTAAGTCAAAATGGATCTAGGACCTAAATATAAGAAAAAGAATAAAGCTCTTAAAAGAAAACATAAGATAAAATTTTAACAATGATTTGGCAGTGATCTCTTGGATATGACACCAAAGGCATAGGTAACCAAAGGAAAAATAGACCAGTTGGACTTTGTGAAAATCTTAAAATTTTGTGTATCAAAAGACACTAACAAGAGTAAAAAGACAACCCAGAGAATGGGAGAAAATATTTGCAAATTATGTATCTAATAAGAAATTAATACCCAGAAAAATAGAGAACTCGTAAAACTTAAAACAAATGAACCAATTAAAAAATGGACAAAGGAATTGAATAGACATTTCTCTAAAGAAAATATACAAATGGCAAAGAAACACATGATAAGATGCTCAACATCACTAATCACTAGGGAATTACAAATTAAAACCACAATAAGATTCTACCTCACACCCAAGTAGGATGGCTGCTATCAAAAAAAAAAAAAAAAAAAAAAAAAAAGAACACAATTGTTGGCGAGGATGTGGAGAAATTGGAACCCTTGTGCACTGTTGATAGGAATGTAAAATGGTATAGCCATTGTGGAAAACAGTATGGCAGTTCCTCAAAAAAGTTGAAATAGAATTTCCATATGATCCAGCAATTCCACTTCTGGTATGTACCAAAAATAATTGAAAGCAGGGTCTCAAAGAGACATTTGTATACCCTTGTTCATAGCAGTATTATTCACAGGAGCTGAAATGTGGAAGCAACCCACGTGTCTATTGATGGATGAATAAATAATCAAAATGTGGTATATGCATACAATGGACTATTATTCACCCTCAAAAGAAAGGAAATTCTGCAATATGCTGTAGCATGAATGAATCCTGAGGACATATATGCTAAATGAAATAAGCCAATCAGAAAAAGACAAATACTGTATGAATACGTTTATATGAGAAACTTAGAGTAAATTTATATGAGAAACATTTATATGAGAAACATTTATATGAGAATGCATTGAGATAGAAAGTAGTATGGTGGTTGCCAGGGGCTGGAGGAGGGGGAAATGGGTAAGTATTATTTAATGGGTGTAAGAGTTTCAGTTTTACAACCTGAAAAGAGCTATGGAGATGGACGGTGGTGATGACTGTACAACATTACGAATGTATTTAATACCACTAAACTGTTAAAAAAGGCTTAAGGTGGCAAATTTTGTTATGTATATTTTACCACAATAAAAAAAACTGTCCCCCACCATACATGCATAAATTAATAATTTCACTGGTGAATTCTGCCAAACATTTAAGGAAGAAATAATACTGGTTGTATACAGTCTCTTCCAGAAAATCAAAGAGGAGAGACTACTTCACAACTCCATCTGTGACTCCAGCATTACCCTGATATCAAAACCAAGCAAAGACATCACAAGAAAAGAAAGCTATATGCTAGTATCCCTCATGAACATAGATCAAAATCCTAAACAAAATATTTCTAAAAAATCTAACAGTATATATACAGGATAATAGATCAGTACCAATCTCCTCTCTTGATTGTCTCACAGATGAATGAATGCTTAGTTTAACACCCAAAAATCAGTTAATGTAATTCATTACATTAATAAACTAAAAAGAAAAAGAAATATGTGATTATCTCAGTAAAGACAGTTGTCAAAAGCCAACATCCACCCCTAATATTAAAAAAAAGAAAGAAAGAAAATACAAAATAGCATATTAGGAATGGAAAGGAATTTCTTCAATGCAGTAAAAAAAAACTATCTGTGAAAAACCTACAGTTAACATCTTAATGGTGAAAGGCTAAATGTTTTACCCTTAAGAACAGGAACAGGATAAGGATCTCCATGCTTGCCCCTTCTATTCAACATTGTACTGGAGGTACTGGCCAAAACAGTAAGGCAGGAAAAAGAAATAAAACCTAAAGACAACGCAGAAGAGAAAGGATAGTCTTTTTAAAAAATGGTGCTGAAACAATTGGATATACATAATATGCAAAAAAGAAAAAAAGGCACTTCAATTCATAGCTCACACCATGTGCAAAAACTAACTCAAAATGTATCATAAACTTTATTTATATATATATATAATTTATTGTCAAATTGGTTTCCATACAACGCCCAGTGCTCATCCCAACAGGTGCCCTCCTCAGTGCCCATCACCCACTTTCCCCTCTCCCCCACCCTCCATCAACCTTCAGTTTGTTCTCAGTATTTAAGAATCTCTTATCGTTTGCCTCCTCCCTCCCTCTCTGTAACTATTTCCTCCCCTTCCCCTCCCCCCCGGTCTTCTGTTAAGTTTCTCAGGATCCACATATGAGTGAAAACCTATGGTATCTGCCTTTCTCTGCCTGACTTATTTCACTTAGCATAATGCCCCCCAGTTCTATCCACATTGCTGCAAATGCCCAGATTTCATTCTTTCTCATTGCCAAGTAGTATTCCATTGTATATATAAACCACAATTTCTTTATCCATTTGTCAGTTGATGGACATTTAGGCTCTTTCCATAATTTGGCTATTGTTGAAAGTGCTACTATGAAGCCTAAAACTATAAAATTTCTAGAAGAAAACATAGGAGAAAATCTTTGTGACCTTAGGTTAAGACTTCTCAGATGAGACCCCACAAAAAGCATACTCCAAATAGGAAAAAAAAAGTATAAATTAGACCTTATTAAAATTAAAAGCTTCCGTTCTTCAAAAATGAGTATGAGAATGAAGACAAGCCATAGACTGGGAGAAAAGATTTGCAAAGCCTATACCTGATAAAAGATTGCACCTACAATATATAAGGACCTCTTAATTCAGTAATTTTAAAAAAAAAGCAATTAAAAAATGGGGAAAATATTGGAACAGAGTCTTCACCAAAAAAAGATAGAGGTATGGCAAATAAGCACATGGAGAGATGTTCAATTAAATAAGGGAAATGTAGGATAAGACCACAAATAAGAGATACCACTGCTCCCATACCAGAATGGCTAAAATTGAAAAGGCTAACCTAGAACTATGGTCAAAGACATGGAACAATGGCAAGTTTCAGTCACCGCTGGTAGGAACATGAATATGCAATGGCTATGGAAAACAGCTTGACAGTTTCTTTCAAGCTAAATGTTACCTGCCATATGATTCAGCTGTTCCATTTCTAGGTATTTACCCAAGAGAAATTAAAGCTTCCACTCACGTGAAGACTCATGCACAAATGTTCAGAGCAGCTTAATTACAACGGCCCCAAACTGGAAATAATCCAAGCTTCCATCAACACGTGAATAAACAGGTGGTGGCTTATCCACACAGTGGAATAGTACTCAGCAACAAAAAAGAATGAACCCAAAACATAGATGAATCTCAAAATAATTATGCTGAAAGAAGCCAGAGCAAAAAAAGAGTACATATTTTATGTATTCCATATGTAAAAAAATTCTAGAAGTTACAAACTAATCTACAGTGACAGCAAACAGATTAGTAGTTGGGGGTCAGGGTGTAGCATGGGGCAGGAGGGAAGGATTACAAAATGGCACAAGGAAAACATTGGGAAGTGATACTGTGTTCATTATCTTGATTGTGGTTTTGTTTTCTTGGGTATATACATTCTAAAATGTACTAAATTATACCTTTTAAATATATTTGGTTTATTGTATGTCAATTATACCTCAATAAAAAATACCAAACTTAAAAAAAAAAAAAGATTCCACAAGGCTGCTTTAGTTATATGTAAAATGTGATAAATTCTGTAGGACATATGACCCGATTTCTTTAACAAATAAGTAGTAAGAAGGAAGAATTGGAAACTGTATAATTCAAGACATTTAAGACACATATGAAACAATATCATGTATGGACCTTATTTGAATCCTGATTCACGTCAACTATAAAATGATATTCATGCAAGAGTTGGGAAAATCTGAAGACCGACCAACTGGTTGGTAGATGTATTAAAGAATTTTTTTTAATTTACATTTATTTATTTTTGAGAGACACAATGAGACAGAGCACGAGCGGAGGAAGGGCAGAGAGAGAGAGAAGGAGACACAGAATCTGAAGCAGGCTCCAGGCTCTGAGCAAGCATTCAGCACAGAGCCCGATGTGGGGCTCGAACCCACTAACTGTGAGATCATGACCTGAGCCGAAGTCGGACACTCAACCGACTGAGCCACCCAGGCACCCCGATGTATTAAAGAATTAATTTGTAAGGTCAATAATTGTTTTTGTGTTAAAATGAAAAGTGTCCTTATCTCTCAGAAAGAAAGTATATACTCTTGGTCTAGCAATTCCACTTCACAAAATTTATCCTAAAGCAAGTGTGTGGGGGGAAAAAGAACATTTCTATTTGGAAGTAAGAAGAAATTTATTTCCCTATAAATCTCTAAACAGTGCGTGGAGTAATGTTCTTTTCGGGATATATACCCTCTGCTTGACTTGATATAAACATCTGTTTGACTCTTAGCCACTAAGTGCCTTTTCCTGCCAACCTTGACTCATCAGAAATGCCCCCTGGCTTCATGGGTGTTGTCTTTGCTGTGAGGCTCATCAGGGTAGAGTATGCGGTCTGCATTGTAGAATGTGTCACTTCACAGACAGGTATCTTCATCTGTACTATTTGGGGGACATAAGCATCCCTTGATGTAGTTGCAGACTCTCTTTTTGCTGCATGGGAAGGAAGGCTCTGGCATGGCCCAGCGAGGTGTCAGAGAGTGTTCCTGATCTCCCAAGATCATGGTAACCACAGAATGCATGGATAATCTATCATGGATATATTATGTGTATTATATGTGATTTCTATCAATCGGGGTATTTGTGGGTGGAGGGGCCTTGGTTATGAATGACCTCAAGCACTTTCTTTTCTTTATTCTCAGTCATTCTTCTATGTAAAGAACTTGGTCACTTTTGAAAGTCCAGAATGGAGTCCCCTGCTTGTGTCATTGAATGTTATACATTCGGTTGACACCTTTCAACATCCCACAGATATTTACAGCGTCTTCTCCAGACCGGGCACTGTTGCTGGAGATAGAGTTGATTAAATTGCATGCCCTGCCCAACAGGAATGCATGAGTAGCCTAGGTCACCTGAGGAATTTTACCTCTGTGGGATAGGACTGTCTGCTTCCCTTAGACAGTGAGATGCATGGTAGCAGGCGACTGTGGCACTTGGTAAAAAGGAGGGGCCTTTCCCACCTGGCATGTGGGGGAGGCCTCTTGGGGGAGATGACACCCAAGGCTTGGGGAATGTAAGAGACAGTTTAGGGGGCATTATGGACAGAGAAAGGAGTATGGGTAAACACAGCAGTAGAAGAGAATCACATTCCAGCATATGGGAGCGAGAGGAGGCTGACAAAGCAGGGAGGACCCAGGTCTTGGAGAAAGGAACTTTCCTGCCACCTTGAGGGGTGTGTGGTGTGGATTTCCTTTCTGTGCTCAGTCAGGCCTCATCTCCTACCCACACCCTCAGTCACTGGCAGCAGGCGCCAAAAGCCAGCAGATCTATGTGCCAAGCCATAACCCGACCCGCGTCATCTCTCCAGGGACATATATTCAAACAGTGCCTTTCCCCTCAATCAGAATCAGCTCACGATTAAAGCTGGATGAAAATCTGGCCCTACAGCTGACTTTCTTTTTTCACAAAGAAAAGTGAATGTCCCTTCTGTTGGTATATTTTCACTAAGACAGCTCACAACTGTAATTTGATATTGCATGCATATAAATTGGATTAAACTAGCTAAAGCATTTGTTTAGTACCTTTAAGGAGAAATGAACAGCGTCTCTAACGGCTTTCTGCTTGGAGCTCTTTCCCCTTTCATAAGCGTCCCTTCTCCAAGCTGCATTTGTCCTTCCTTTGTTTCCTTCATCCTGCTTCTCCCCAAACAACAAAACCTTACAAACCAACAGAGGCAATACAGCAAAACTTCTATCTCTAGTCCTGTGATAACACAGGATAACCCCTTCTTCACAATGAAAAAAGTATCCATTAGATGAAACTCAGCTCTGTGGATTTTCATTGTTAATACACTGACAGTCATATGAGCCCAGAGGAGAAAATGTTGAACCAGCTCTTATTTCACAGTCCTTTACTTGAGAGAATGTTTGGGAACAAGAGATAGGCTAGTATGAATGTGTGAGGCCAGTGGATGTTATTTATAGTGCGGTCCTTTAACCTTAGGCACTTCCTGCTTTTGTACCGCATGTCGTGTGGGGCTCTCGCAGAGAAGATTCTCGGAGGCTTGATGGATGAATTTGAGTAGTGGGGGTGACTGGTTTTAAAAAGTTCATTTGGGATTTTTATTCTTAGTTTGCTGATTTTTGACAGAAATTATGCAGCCCGACATATGACTAGTCAACGCCATCAGACACACCTACAGCATTCATTGAATATATTAAGAACCCGAGCCTGCATTTCTTTTGAGATGTTGGATGTATTCCCAGATGTAAGTTGTTGTTTTCCCAACATGTAGTCACAAACTTACTAATGGAGGTTGAATTAAATTTAAATTCTGTTTTCTGTTACTTAGAGGGTTTATTTCTAGGCAATAGGATTTGGCCGTTGGCCTACATTTCCTATACTTCAGTAACAGCCACTTGTATGTCTTCTTTCAAATCAAAGTTTCTTTCAGTTTAATTAAACTTACTCATTTAGCGACTGTTCACCTGTTTGTTTTAACAGATGTACATCTCCCTTACTATTTGCCAGGGAGTTAGTGCATTACATGGACTCATTTAACCTTCATTACTGCCCGCCAAGGTGGGTACCGTTACTCTCCCTGTTTTACAGATGAGCAAGTTGATGCTCAGAGAGATTGAGTCACCTGCCCAGGGTCACACAGCCAGGAAGCAAAACAACCAGTCTGCCCCACAGTGTGTGCCCATAACCACATCATGTTGCCTCAGTCATTCCACGTGTTTCTTGAGTACCTGCCTATGCTGGGAACTTGCTAGATGAAGAGACAACATGGGCACAGAAGTGGTCCCTGTGCTCCTGGGGGAGTGCCTTAGTCATTCAGGCTGCTAGAAACAAAAATATCATAGATGGGGTGGTTTGCAAGCAAACCAAATACATTATTTTTAGCTTATTTTTAGAGACAGTGCACGTGTTCACGTAGGGGAGGGACAGAGAGAGAATCCCAAGCAGGCTCTGCACTGTGAGCAAAGAGCCTGATGCAGGGCCCAATCCCACAAAACGTACCCTGAGATCATGATCTGATCCCAAACCAAGAGTTGGCCGCTTAACCGACAAGCCGCCTAGGTGCCCCAAATACATTTATTTCTATAGTTCTAAAGGCCAGAAGTCTGCTCTCAGGGTGCCTGCAGGGTCCGGTTCTGGTGAGAGCCCTTCCAGATTGCAGACAGCTGACTTCTCATTGTACTTGCACAGGGTGGATGGCAGAGAGAGGAAGCAAGCTCTCTTGTGACTCTTATCAGAGTGCTAATTCCATTCATGGGAGCTTTAGACCCATGACCTCATCTAACCCCAGTTACCTCCCAGAGGCCCCCCCACCTCCTAATGCCATCACATCAGGAGTACAGTCTCAACTAAGAACTGGGAGGGGGTGTCACAAGCATTCAGTCCATAACAGGGAGGCAGACATTAATCAAATCCCACAGTCAGAAAATTACTCAGATGACTGACAGGAAGCTCTGATGTTCTCAGTATGAATAGTGAGGCAGTTCAACGTAGTAAGAAATCAAGGAAAGTGTGTGGGTATGTAAGGACTGAGTTAAAGAAGAATAATGAGGCACTTTTTAAGTTAAAAGTGAGGTTGGCTGGGGTCAGAGGATGTAGGGTATTCTTGGCATAGAAGGTGGATGTGCAGGGCACCTGGGTGGCTCAGTCGGTTGAGCATCTGAGTCTTGATTTCGGCTCAGGTCATGATTTCACTCATGAACTGCAAGATCACGACCTGAACCGAAGTCGGATGCTCAACCAACTGAGCCATCCAGGTGCCCCTGAAATAGTACTTTTGATAAGAGACCCTGAAGAGAAGGTGACAGATGTGGAAGGTTACCAGAAGGTAAAGTTGGCCTGATACTGGATTGGATCTGATGGGGAGAGTGTGCCACTCACCAAGAAAGAAAGAGTCCTAGATATGGACCAGACGGGCAAGGCAAGTTCAGCTTCAGACATGCTGGGTGGAGAGACCTGTGAACGTCTGTGGGAAGGTGGTGATTAGAGCCAGAGAAGACCGGCCTGGATGCGGACATTGGCAAGTCCCTTGTAGCTAAAACAGGCAGATGTCCACAGGGGTGAATGAGATCAAAGAGCAGGAGGATTACAGAGGGAGGTAAGCCCCGAGGGGCTGTAGCGTTTTGCAGCCCCACAAAGGAGGATGAGCTTGCAAGGGAGCCCAGAAGGCTGAGGAGCAGGAAGGAACCAGAGCAGTTTTGGTCACAAAACAAAGAGAATGCTCAGCACCTAATACTACTAGGAAGTCAAGTTAGATGAAGACCAAAAACCCACATCTGTGGGCTTTAGCAGCATGCAAATAATTGTCTGTGAGGACGCTTTTACTGACATGGTACCATTGACAACCAGGTTGGAGAGAATGAGAGAGGAGAACCGGGGACCCTTGCAGGAATGGCCAGGTCCGGGTGAAGTGGGGTTTGTGCAGGAGCAAGGAAGGATTATTTGTAGTTAAAGTCTGAGAGAGTAAGCGGACTAGCCACCCTGAAGGGAGCATGTGTGGCCTGTCCAAGGTGGGGTTGCCATACCTTCTGATTTCGTGAGGGAAGCTGCAAATATGAATATTCATGTGTCAAAGATTATTGATTGTTGCAATGCTTGTGATTGCAACATATGGGAAACTAAACATTCAAGTGTAAACAGATATTCAACTCTAATAAATAGGTTCCTTTTCCCCAAAGTCTCAGAGTAGCAATTCCAAAACTACTTTCTTTGTATCCTAGAATTAGTGTTAAATAAATATCTTGTGGATAATCGAAACCAGGTTTCTGTAACAAACACAACGGAGTTACAAATATAGACAGAAGGAACATAGAAATACCCTAGTGATGTGACATTGGAATGGAAGGTATTACTGTGACTTTCTACCAATAAGATAGGTAGAAAGACAGACATGTCTGTCACTATGTATGCAGACACACATACATCTATATCTTATTCCTATCTGCTGAGAGGGTCTACAGACAATTATACCCCAGTAGCAATAGTACAACCTAGCATTCTAATCTCAGTTTCTTTTTTTTTTTATGTTTATTTTTTTTTTAATTTTTTTTTCAACGTTTATTTATTTTTGGGACAGAGAGAGACAGAGCATGAACGGGGGAGGGGCAGAGAGAGAGGGAGACACAGAATCGGAAACAGGCTCCAGGCTCTGAGCCATCAGCCCAGAGCCCGACGCGGGGCTCGAACTCACGGACCGCGAGATCATGACCTGGCTGAAGTCGGACGCTTAACCGACTGCGCCACCCAGGCGCCCCATTTTTTTTTATGTTTATTTTTGAGACAGAGACAGAGCATGAACGGGGGAGGGGCAGAGAGAGAGAGAGAAGCAGAATCTGAAGCCGACTCCAGGCTCTGAGCTGTGAGCACAGAGCCTGACACGGGGCTCGAACTCATCAACCATGAGCTCATGACCTGAGCCAAAGTCAGACTCTCAACCAACTGAGCCACCCAGGCGCCCCACTAATCTTGGTTTCTAAATACCATTCTGTATCAAAAGGGCTCTTTGGAAAAATGGTTGGTTCTGGGGCTGGTGCAGGGAAAGTCGAAGATGAACCTGGAATATCTTGCAGAACCAAAAAATAAGAACGTGCTCAAATAATGGGGACATAGCAAAAGCACACAGGAGCCAGCTTGAAGGAGTTCCCACTGATAAAATCTAGGACAATTTGAGCATAAAAATAAATAAGGAAGTAAAGGATTATAACTCATTGAATACAGTCCATTAATCTAAACTGGTATAAATCAACTTACTAAGTTAGTTAAATGAACAAACAGATAAAGGGAGAGACAAGAAAGCTTTTTCTTACAGTTGAATGCCAACTAATAAACAGAGAAGGAATGATAGAGCCAGAAAATCACCATTTGGCAACCACATAATAAGCGATGGAAGCAAGAATCGTTAATGGGTTCTAAAACTAGTGGGTTGAAATAAGATATTTACATACCCACAGAGTAACTCATAACAATAGACTCGTTAATCAGAAAGGAAAAAAATCATAACTTTACAGCAGAGAAATCCAGCAGACACCATCTTCACCCAATGATCAGAGCTGACATCAGCAGGACAGGATGTAATGACGGGGTGTTTCCTGACCTGATGTACTGAGGGCAAACCGTCGCCATTGCTGTGTTGTTCCCGCCACAAGTGCGCAGCCTTAGTCTCCTCTAGAGGAAACGTGGCACAAAGCTAAAAGCAAGAAGCAGGCTACAAAATAACCAGCCTGTATAAAATGTCGGTGTCACCACGGGCAGACTGAAGAGCTATTCTAGATGGAGGAGGAGCTAAAGAGACAGGATAACTGAATGCAGTCTACAGATCATGGGTTGACTGATTATTGCTACAATAGACACCAGTGGAAATTTCGTGACACATGAATTGGATCTGTAAGTTAGCTAACAGTATTGTGTTGATGTTAACTTCTCGATTTGTATGATTTTATTGTAGTTATGTGAAAGGATGCTTTTGTTTCAAGGAAACATGCTGGGGTGCCTGAGCGTCCGACTTTGGCTCAGGTCATGATCTTGCTGTCTGTGGGTTTGAGCCCCACATTGGGCTCTTTGCTGACCGCTCAGAGCCTGGAGCCTGCTTCGGATTCTGTGTCTCCCTCTCTCTCTGCCCCTCCCCTGCTCGCACTTGCGCTTTCTCTTAAAAATAAATAAACATTTAAAAAAATTAAAGGAAATAGCTAAGTCTTTAGGGACACAGGGACACCATGTCTGCAATTTACTCATCTGGTTCAGAAAAAATATACGTGTGTATATGGAGAGAGGGAGGGAGGAAAGGAGGAAGGGAGGGAGGGAGAGAGGGAGGGAGGAAGGGAGAGAGAGGGTGAGAGGTAAAGCAAATGTGATAAATATGACTATCGGGGAATCTGGGTGAAGTATATATCAAAATTGTTTGTAATATTCTTGGTATTTTTCCTTAAGCCTGAAATTACATCAGAATTAAAAGGTCTTTTTTAAAAAAAACTCTAAAATATTAAATATTGACTCATTAAAAAAAAATAATAATTACACTGTGTGGACCAAGCAAGACATGCCTGCCATGGGCTGCAGATTCAGGCTGCAGTTGACTGATTTTCAGCCCGTTTGGTGGTGTTCTGTGGGATAGGGACTACAAGTCCAGGCCCAGGTGGACAGACTGGCCCTAGGCTGCTGCTCTGTTGTAACGGGGGTGGACAGACAGGGCAAAGGTAGAGATGCCCCTTGTGGCTTCCCTCATCTTCCAAGATAAGGGGTATGGTCCCCAGCTGAGAGTGAGGGTTGCCAGGAACTCAGAGGCTTGAGGAGGGAAGATGGTGGGTGTGCGGTAGGAGACCACCTGGGCCAGAACCTCACCTTCGTGCCAGGCGTGTGGCTAGTCAGCAATGCAAGAGGCCCCAGGGGTGGCTTTTCCCAGCCGCTTTTGGTTGCTCTGTGGCAACCACAGAGAAAGAAGGTAGCTGGGTTCAGCCGGGGAAGGAGTTGGCTACCTGGATGTGATGGTGGAATGCAGAGGCGTGGGGCTTCAGGTGTTGCCATGAGCATCCTTGAAAGGACTGACCTGGGATCGCGAGTGATCAGAACTGAAATGCAGAAAGAGAGGGGAGAGAGGAGGGGGCAGGGCAGGGTCAAGAGCGACTGGAGATGCCAGCAAGGTGGATGTGCAGTCTTATCAGATATGGTAGAATCCACGGCTGCCAAGGAGAGCAGAAGGAACAGATTAGTGACTGTAGCCATCTTGGGGGGTTACAGGGCCCAGTGCATAAAGGAACCCAGAGTGGCTTCAGGGTACAGAGGAGAACACTTTGCTAATGAGGGGGCAGAGAGCCAGTGTGTGAGGTTGTCCGTGTGGACTTGGAAATTGCACCGCAGTAGTGGCCAGATTGTAGATGGAGAGGATCACATTGTGCCAAGTGCAAAGGCCGAAGTATGACCATGGTTTTACAGATTGGTAGATAGAAGCTAAAGGGGCAGGGGGACCATGAACCCTCAGTGAAGAAGGAGATGCCAGGGAACGTGCCATTACAGAGGGCAGAATGGAAGAGTCCGGGCAGAGTGAGCAGCTGAGTCAGGGCGTGAAAATAAAGAACCTTGTGAAAATGACCACGAGGTAGAAGAGAAGAGCCTTATAATGTGCAGACCTCTGAGCACAGAAGGATTTTATGAAGATGAAGTTACTTCCTGTCCTACTCCTGAGAGCCTGTGGCTGAGATGGGGCCGGGAGAGGGGGAGGTGAGAAGGGGTGCTTTAAGCCCAAGAGTAACAGAGGGTGTCGCATGCCATGGTGACGGTGTACATGCAAGGGCTGGAACACAGACATTGGTCAGGGGTCAGAGGGTAGTGTCATCCTTCCCTCTACAGACAGGGAAACTGAGGCTTGGTGAGGTTGTCGATGCCACAGCTAATACGTGAGGAGCTGGAGCCTGCACCCAGGCCTCAGCCCCCAGGGCGGGTGTTCTCCCCTCCCCGTACTACAGACATGTAGCGGCAGGCTTTTGCGAGGCCTCAGCAATAGCAGGTCTCAAACCCAGATCTGGTGAGAGCAGAAAGTGTGGCTGGCCTAGCTGGAAGTGGGAAGGGGTCCAGGCTTGACCTTGGAGTCTGGAATGTGGACTTTAAGGCGAAGGGGACTCATTCAAAGTCTTAACCAGGTGGCCAGCAGATGTCTAGTAGGTGAAGCCTCGGCCATGGAAGGAAGCTTGGCACAGGGCTTCCCAGGTAAAGCAGCTGCTAGAATACTCTCGGCTGCCTGCACCTGGGTAGCTCAGACTGTTATCCCGCACCAGGACTGCTGACTGAGACTTCGGGCCCTCTTCACCAAGGCCAGCACGACCTTGGGGGCAAGTGCACGGCCCTGCACAACTCCTGGCAGCAAGGTGGCCCAGGATGCGTTTCCCACCTCTTTGTGAGACCTTGTCACGTGCCTGGATAAGATTCCTCCCTCCTGGCTGTTACTTGCCTGCTCATCTGGAAACTACCATATAGGGAAATGACTTCTTCTGAGTGAACTCTTGCTAGCCCTGAGCACTCGTCTGTTTTTCTGAGCGCTCAGAAACTGCAAATGGTAGGCTCTGTTACCCGATTCTGCTCAGATTTGGATTCACGGTTCCCAACTACAGTCCAGAGTTCATCCTCTGTGCTTCTCCTATGACTGACTAAACAGATGCCTCCAGAAGGAAGAACACTAGTTTTCTAGACACAGGGGGCAGAAGTGGGCGCAGACCTGCTCTCAGCCAAATCTCTGCCCCAGCCTAGGTGGGATCCAGGAGGCCTGCCTGTGCCTGGCAGGCTGCCAGGCAGGACACAGACTCCTCCCCGCCCTGCCTGCTACCCAGCCACACTCAGCCCCGACTTGTTTCCGGGTTCCGGGATTCTCATCCCTATTGCTGCTTTCCCTTGGATGCCACAACCCACAAGAGCAAGCACTGCAGAGTAGTGAGCCGTAGAGGGGACATTGCTCCCTTCCCTGTGACCATGGGGTCACAGAAAGAGCACTGGCTTTGAAGTCGGCCTTGGTAGCACACCCACTCACTAGTGCATGACCTTGAGCAATTTATTTCACCCCTCCAACCTGTGTGTCCTCCGCTGCAACAGGGGAATAACATCTCCTAACTTTGCAAGGTTATTTGTCATAAGGCTTAAGTGAGATGGTGTACGTTGGGAGCCTGGTGCACGCGACCGGTCCATTACACGTCTGGTCTCCCCACCTGCATCCTGAGCAGGCCTCAACCCAGCTCTGGCTTCAAGCAGTTCCTGTTCCCGTGGCCACGACCAGACAGGTTAACATAATATTCTCATATCTATGCATAGGGGTGAGAAAACCACAAAACAGTTGCTCCTGTTTTCTTTAGCCCTTCCTTGATACTTTATGATGTTATTTCCTAACGATCCTGCCCCACATGTTTGTGGCATCCCAGATTAAATTGCATCGTAAAGATAACAACCCAGTTGAAAGCCTTGTCCTTTTTTTCCCTTTGGACAACCTTGAGGAGGGGAAGAGTATTTTTTATGGCTCCCAGGTTTTCCTCCCAGCGACTTGCATTTTAAATTGGAGCCTATTTACTGCAATATCATTTACACCAGCAGTTTTCTGTGTTAAATAAAAATATCTGATCGGCATCCAGTGTGATGCCCATCACTTTCACTACCCTTGTCACTGTGGTTTTGATTCTCTATTACACAGTGAATATAGAGAGAATTAAATGCATCACGATGATAAGGTGGCACACTACAGTCTGAGGTAAGGGGGGAATTAAGCTCTAATAATTTTATTTAAGGCAGTGACAGCCCCAGTCTGGGGTCTTCTGGGCTTTAGGAGATACTGTGAGAGCAGGAGTAAATATTATATAAGCTCAGCATGTTGCTTTAATCTTGGGCTCACACAGACGTTTATTAATCAAATAGAGTGATTTTAATATATATTCATGGGCAGTTCTCCAGCCTGGCCTGAAAAACTGTTTATTTTCACATTTCTAATTTACAAGATTTTTCTAGAGGAGATAGATTTAAGAATGTTGAATTATTCCAGCAATTGTTTTGAACCAAGATAATTTTTTTCTTTCTCATCTGAGGCCTCAAGGGCTTGAGGGCCACACAAGTGTTACATTCCAAACTCTTTCAAAAGGAGGTTACTTTTCTGATTTAGTAACAAATCAGCATTTCTTTATCTTTATGTGTCTACCCGGAGACGTGGCTTAAAAGAAACCAATCCCGCGAGGGTCTCTGAGGGGGCAGTTTCCCTGGCAGATACCCTCGCACCAGACTCGGCCATGCCAAGTTAGGGGTGAATAGCAGTGAATGTGCTTTATATCAAGGCCCACAGGCATTTTTCTCCTTCCCATTCCACCTTACTACTGCGCATACACAGAATGCTGTGAAAAATGGGAACCATTACCCGTGCCTTTGTAAACTAGAAGACACTTCTAGAAGATGCTTCTTCCCCCGTTTTTCCATCCCCATCTCCTTTCCCCACAACCAAATACAAAATGAAAACGAAGTAATGGTTTTTGCTTCATTGTTTGCTTATTTAGTGTTTACTCTGTCTCATTCCTCAAAGAGTTGAGGTTACAGGTCACATATCCGATAGAGGACTACTATCTAGACTACATAAAGAATTCTCAAAATTTAACAACAAAAACCCAAACAGTCCAGTTAGGAAATGGGCAAAAGACACCCAAGAGACACTTAACTAAAGAGGATATACAGATGGCAGATAATAAGCGCATGAAAAAATATTTAAAACATTAGCCATAGGAGAATGCAACTTTAAAACCACAACGAGGTATTGCCACATGCCTATTACAAAGGCTTAAATTAAAAAAAAAAAAATGACACTGAATGCTAGAAAGGATGCAAAGAAACAGGACCACTCATAATTGCTGGTGGAAAAGTAAAATGGCACCACCACTCTAGAAAACAGGTTGGCGATTTTTGTAAAACTGTAACATGCATTTTTGTAAACATGCAACTACCATATACCCAGCAGATGCACTCGTAAGCATGTATCCAGGGAAGGGAAAACTTATTTTTCACACAAAACCCATACACAGATGTTCATTACAGCTTCCTTTATATGGCTAAACACCGGGAAAACCTCCAGGTGTCCTTCAAGGGGTGAATAGCTACACTGTGACACATCCGTACCAGAGATTATTATTCAGTAATAAAAAGAAACCGTCCACACCACACCTTTGATGAATCTCCAGGGAGTAATGCCGAGTGAAGAAAGCCAGTCCTAAAAGGTTACATACTCTGTGATTCCATTTATATAGCATTCTTGAGATGGCTAACTTCTATGAATGAGAATACATTCGTGGTTGCCAGGGCTTAGGGATGGGGCTTGAGAGGAGGGAAGTGGGTGTGGTTCCAAATGGACAACTGAGGGCTGTCTGTGCTAGGGGAACTATTATGTGGCTCCACCATGGTGGTGGTGGGTAAATGAAGCCTAAGGATGTGATGGAATTTCGTGGAACTAAATACACACAAATCAAATGAGTGCACGTACAACTGGTAAGATGTGAAAAAGATGGGTGGATTCTAGCGATCCCCACATCCTGTTCGTGATAGGCTACTGTAAGGCAGCAAGAAGTTACCATGGGGGGAGACTGGACGAAAGACATATAGGATTGCTCTGTATCATTTCTTAAACTGCATGTAAATCTACAAGGATCTCAAGATAAGTTTAATTAAAAACTCAAAACAAGAATTGAAACAAGATATGTATTAATAGTCATAGAAGGACAGGAGGGCTAAGTGAGGAAGGGACACTATCCATCAGTGGACTTCTTCCATGTGGAGAATAGGGGTTCAAATAGAGTCACATCATCCTCAAGACATTCCTGTGACTATTAATATTCCCATTTACAAGATAGGGAAACCTGAGGCCTGGAGAAGTAACACGTTTTGCATGAGACCTCCCCAGCAAGTAAAGGACAAAGCCCCAGTCTCTCAGAATGCAAAACCAGTGCTCTTACCATCTCCCCCATCTTTTCAGCAGACCCTTATTGTCTCTGCCTACTGCTGCTGCCACACCAACCGTCAGGCCTAACCTTTAGCCCCTGAGGTGACAGCCCCCCACCCCCATATGCCAGGACCGGCAACCATCTTTGTCTTTCAAACAGGAAGCAAAGATTATTCAGAGTCAGACACAAGCATTTGCCTTCTTTGCTAAGCAGATCATAAAGAGAACTCATGCAAAGAGCATTCGGAAAACCCAGGCCCAAATCCAATAAAACAGTTAAGTAACACTCCCAACAGTACAAAGGGCATTAATTAAAACAAATTGAAAAGATGTGTCTGTATAAATATTTTTGAAGACAAGGCTGTCGAGAAGGAGTTAGACCTTGGGGAGATTTATGAGTTACTGATAATTATAGGGGAAATAAATCTTAGGAAGACAAAATCACTTAAGAATAGATTTTGTAAACTAATGAGATCGGTTCCTTCCAGCTGGTGGATGGGAACAGCGTGGAAAGATAAGGGGGCTGGGAACAGGGCAGAAGCCAGGACGAAGGAAGAGAGACCCTTCTCTGAGTATACCTTTTTTTATAGTCTGACTCAGAACCTTGGAATCCCATACCAAAAAAAACTAAATGTATAGCAAAAGTCAACCTGGATGAGAGGGGAACCCAGGATGAAATACAAATAGTAACAAACAGCTTTACCTGATTACAAATGAATATACAACCACACTGGAGGCAGGGAGAAAACAAAGAAGCAACCTCAGGAACTTGGAAAGCAGCAGGATAACTGGATACTGGGAGGCTAACGCCAAAAAGAAGCATTCATAACTACTGTTCTCCAGTTATAACATTAATTTTCCACAGGGGTACAGGTGAGCAGTTTTGAAGCTATTTTACACGAACGCTAGGAGCAAGCAAATGCGTACATTCTTGTGGATGGTACAGCCAGGTTTCTCACTGTTGAAGAAAGAAGTTACAGTAAGGAAAGGAGGCAAAGCTGGAATGAACCCCGTGGTGTCGGATTAGAACTGGAGGTTTCAGTATGAACTCGGGGTTTTTAATGTATCCATGGGTGGTGATAGAAGGAAATACAGGGAGGTGCGTGTACATGTGTGTGCGTGTTCTATAATTATGTGATCTATAATTATAATGTCTAACATATAATTTCCTAGTTCTGTCTTCGAAGAGATGCCTAGAAACCACAAAACCTCGGTAGCAGTGAGCACAACCATCGCCCTTGGTTTCTAAATGCCATCCTTCAATTTCAAAAGCCAGGGCTTTCTGGAGAAATGTTGGATTCCAGAGGTGGGGCAGAAAGAGAACAAAATGAGCCTAGATTGAGTATTTTGTGGTGCCAGAAAGCAAGGAAGTTCTTAATAGGTGATAGGAGCATGTCAGAAAGATACTGGAGCCAATTTTAAGGTGCTTCTACCGGGCAAATATGGGATAATTTGAGGAACAAAATAAATAATGATAATGGATTACACCCCACCGAATAAAATAAATATCCATGAGTCCACATTGATATACATAAATGATAGGATGGATGAATAAATAAATACATACATACATACATACATGAGAAAGGACAGTTCCTCCTTACAGTAGAATTCTAATTAATGCTGTAGAAGGAATGTTGGAAATAAAGAAAAACCACAGGGCACCAGGGTGGCTCAGTCGGTTAAGCATCTGATTTCGGCTCAGGTCATGATTTTGCAGTTCATGAGTTCGAGCCCCACATCGGGCTCTGTGCTGACAGCCTGGAGCCTGCTTTGGATTCTCTCTCCCCTCTCTCTCTCTCTCTCTCTCTCTCAAAAGTAAACAAACATTAAAAAAAATTTTTTTAAATCACCATTTAGCAAACATCACACCAGTGGTTGTTGCACACCAGAATCAATGTACGCTAAAATTAGTGGGCAAAAGTATGACAGGAAACAGGGTATTTGCATAATCTCTAAGTACTTTCCCATAAGATGCTTATTATTTACAGGCACACAGGAGAAAATAGTAACTTAACAGTAGAGAAGTCTGACAGACACCATCTCAACCAAGTATCAAAGTTAGTATCACCGGAATCAAGAGAAATCAATGTCTGGCACCCTGAAAATGACACATTGAGAAGGGGCACAACATCATTTCTAAGGTGTTCTTGCTGAGGTGCAGAAACGCAATCTAATGGAGAGAAAACCATCAGACAAACCGAACTGAGTGAGGGGTGTTCCACAAAAACACTGGCCAGTGCTTTTCTAAAATGTCCAGGTCATAAAAGACTCAGGGGCTGTCCCTAGGTAGAGGACAATAAGGATACAGGACAGTTACATGCAGTGCGAGATCCTGGATTGGACTCCTGACCAGAAAAAAGGTGCTACAGGGAAAATATGAGTAAGGTCTCTAGATTGGTGAGTAGCGTTAATGCTAACTTCCTGGTTTGGATCGTTGTGCCATGAGATGTTAACATTAGGGGCGCCTGGGTGGCTCAGTCGGTTGAGTGTCCGACTTCAGCTCAGGTCATGATCTCATGGTCTGCAAGTTCGAGCCTCGCGTGGGGCTGTGGGCTGATGGCTCAGAGCCTGGAGCCTGCTTCCGATTCTGTATCTCCCTCTCTCTCTGCCCCTCCCCCATTCATGCTGTGTCTCTCTCTGTCTCAAAAATAAAGAAATGTTAAAAAAAAAATTAAAAAAAAAGAGATGTTAACATTAGCAGAAGCTGAGGGAAGGATATGGGAACTCCTTGGACTGTCTTTGCTAAGTACTTTGCAGTTTGTGGAGTCTAAAATTATTTCAAAATAAAAACTTAAAATACGTAAAGTTACAAGGGAAGTGAGTTATATTGAAATCATTATCCAAATGGCTAAACAAAATTGTTATGTTTAATTTTATCACAGGAAAACCAAAATAATAGTAGTAATGTTACATTTGAATGGCTCCATACATTTAACAAAATGTTTCTACATGCGTTCTGTTATTTAAGCCTCCAAACAAGCCCATGGGATAGCATTATTTCCACTCAGCCCCCCTCCCCTCCATATTTTAGAGATGAAGAATCGTGATGTAAGAGGTACTTGGTATAGTTAAAACAAGCACAGAGCACATAAACAAGCAAAAACTTCAGAACCAGACAAATAAACCTGCTTTCACATCCCAGCACTGTCATTTCCAGCAACGTTGGCCAAGCCAGGAAAGCAACCTCAGGGGAGTGATGGCAACTGCCTTTTGAAAAAAAAAATCTGTGCATGTCTGTATGTGTATAGAATATACACAGAGGTTTGCATATATTTATATATTTTTAAGAGTTAACAACAGGTACATTCGCAGAGCCATCATTTCTAATATCAGTATGTCTAAGGAATGAACTAGGGTCAGGAGGAAGGAGGGACAGTCCCCTGCCAGGCACCCTCTGCACTAGCCTCACAATCATCCCCAATCTGTCTTAACAGCTTTGGTTACGATCGTGGTCCCTGGAACCAGACTACCTGGGTTCACACCACAGTACTACAGTTAATCTGCTTTATGACCTTGGACCGGTTATTTAACTTCTTCACAGTTTGTTCATTAGGAAAATGGGACTGACAGTCGTACTTCTTTCATATAGGAGCCATCAGAATTAAGGAGATGATCTATGTAAAGTCTTCAGCATAGTCCCCAACACTTTAATTACTCAGTGCATGCCATCCATCATCATCATGATTATTGTATACATTTATGCATGTACAATATATACAATGGTGCATACAGAAAATACAACTTCAGAGTATTTCATTTGAATACATAAACTGTAACATATAGTTAAGCTTTTTTCTTCCGTGACTCCCCCACCTAGACTGGACCCTCAAGCAGTAGCAAGCCTCATTTCCTCATTTTGTGCTGGTTTTAAAGCCCCTCCGTGGCCGCCCCATGGCGAGCACCAGGGACTGCTCCTAAACTAGCTGAAGTCCAGCTTCCACATTTTTAAAATCACATTGGGGCTGAATCTTCCCATCCGATAAGCTGACATGGCAGACCTGTGTGACATGTTTTACTCCGGTCACAGAGGGAATTGAGGGATGCCCACCTTGGGATGGAGATCCCGTTTAGACTCTAGACTGTAGACCCCAGAATTATGCCGTGGCACCGTGTCTGGTTCCACTTGGCTACTGGGCTGCCGTAGTAACTCGGGATAACTACGTGCAATTCTATCGAGGCTTCCAACCTTTGAGCGCCACCTGAAGTAATAACACCGTTGTTCATCTCCTCTGCAGTCTAAACATAGGAAGGATGGTGACCACCCTGGGTGTGGTGGTCGTGGTTGCTCCGAAGCAGTTCTAGGGGCTGCGGTGGTGGTGACGGCCGCACACACAGGTGGCAGTGGTGGCAGTGTAGATCATGGCGTGCTAATGGCAGTGGTGTTCATCGTCCGCAGTGTGGTGGTGACGGTGGTGATGGGATGGATGACGGTGTTGGTGAGGGCAGTGATCTTGTCGGTCCTGGCATGATGGTGGGTGGCACTACCAACGTGGGGGCAGTAGGGGTGTGGCGATAGTCAGAAATGCCGATCATGATTTGATGATGGTGGGAGTGGTGGTGACGATCAAGATTATGATTCCACAATTTACATCAGCGCCTAAACCTGGATGTCATGGTGGGAGGTCTTTGTTCGAGGAAGCTCCCCGCAAGTGATCTTGTATATACACGGCCAGTTGTAAAACACTTGCTAGGCCTGGGTCTTACAGGCAGTTTGTCTAAATAAATGCAGCCCCATCCCCCGACATAATTTGCCAATGGAGTTAACTACCTATCTTACGAGCTGTGGTCCTCTGAACGCTTTATCAGCAGAATGTTCCATGAAACTAAGCCCTGATCCTTCTGTGCCCTTCTTGGAGAGTTACTATGCACGTCCACACATTAGGGGCTTGCAAAGGATCTGCATTTGGCAAGAAGACCTGTTTCACTTTGTCTATCCTGGTATTTCCAAAGTTTATTTGACCACTGAACCCTTTTGGCTGGGGGGGGGGGGGGCATTGCTGGTAGGTGCCTATAAATCTTTACACAGGGGCGCCTGGGTGGCTCAGTTGGTTAAGTGTCCAACTCTGGCTCAAGTCATGATCTCACAGTTCGTGAGTTCGAGCCCTACATCAGTCTCTGTGCTGACAGCTCTCAGAGCCTGGAGCCTGCTTCGGATTATTTGTCCCCCTTTCTCTCGCCACTCCCCCCCTCAAAAATAAACATTAAAAAATTAAAAATACAATATAATAAAATAAATCATTACACAGAACAGCTAGAGATACGCTGATCTAAACAACATTGGAATGAATTAATTAAATAAATAAAACTCTCAGGAGAAACGTTCCCCCAGAGGGTCTAATTTTTTACTGCTTGTTGAGAATGGTAACTTTGGTTAGCTTTGCAACTCTAAATTATGTCTTATATGGCAAATGGAGAAGATCACCTACAATTTACATAATCAGAATTGACCGACGAATACATTAAACAAGTTAACTAAGGGTATTTTAAGAAACGAACCTCAAAAATGAAATTGCATTAAACTCCATAAAACATTTGCCACCTAAGAAACCCATATCCTTCTTTTTGTCACTAAATGCTTTTTATTGAGATACAATTGACTCTATCTTTCTATTCCATATGCATAACATTGGTGATCTGGTCATTACAGCAAAGCAGTCCTTGTTTACTTTAGAGCCCAGGTCTGGGTTAAGGAAAGAACCTGTGTAACCGAAAGGGGGTGGTTCCTCTGTGGTCAGTACTGCCCCCACAGATCTTTAGGGGTGCCTCACGGGCACCCAGGATATTTGAGAAGGGTCTAAGTTCCTATACCTCACTGCCAGAGAGTAGGCCCAGGCGACACCCGGGATATGCATTTTTAACAAGGACATCATTCAGTGTGGACTCACTTTGAGAAATATCAGGAAAAGTGCTAGTGTTAAACATGCTGTCCTCCTCCTGTGCCCCCACAATGTCAACCCTAGGAAAAATTCCAGTTTCAGGCTCCTTGTTCCTACAGCGGCTGAGGGAGCGGCCCTGCCGTGGAGGTGGGCTATCTCCACTCAGGTCTCTTCCCTCAGGCAGCCGCTGTTAACCTCCAGGGCAAAGTCCACAACCCCACCAGGTATGCTTAAAGAATTAGGAAAATGGCTTTCTCATTTCTACAGTGATCCCTTCCCATTCACTGAGTGATCGTTAGTCTTAACACGAATAATGCGAAAAGGCAGCCAAGCAATTTAAATTTTATCCATAAAATTAAGCCCTATGTTTCACCACAGCGTTTAACTCCGTGACCTATTTTATTGAATCCCTTAGCAGATCTTGGATAGTTTCCTTGAGCGTAAATTACCATGAAGGTAAATTGAAAACGTATCAAGAAATGGGCAAGGATATTAGTGCAGAATCAAGGAGTCATCAAGCTTCAGTTGTTCTGAAGACTTAAAAAAAAAGTATCTTTTCCATACAGTTTGAATGGAAAGAACGGATTTGATTAATAAGACTTTACTTTTTCGTAGGTCACCGTCTGCCTCCTGCATTATACGTAACTCAGTGTAGGGGCCCCTTTCCAAAAAGTGTGTTCCACCTGTACAGAGCCTCTTCTGGGCTCTCTTCCTCGTGTACCTCTGCCCTCCATTGACCACCTTGTGGTGACTGTCTGTATCCCCGAGGACTGAACTCCCCATGAGGACAGGGCTCCCACAGCATTTATTTCAGAACTTACAGTGCTGGTACACTACCTGACTTAAAGTGCATGCTGGGCTGCCAGCTCAAAGGCATGTGCCACCCTCTTGCCTTAAGAAGAGGAGAAATGGTGTCTGTAATGAAAACAAGGGATAAGAAGGGGAAATTCAGATTCAAGGGATATCTCTAGTGTGCTCTCCAACCATGTATCCGCCCTGAACTGGTCTTCGTCTCCTACCTCAGCTCATTGGATTCAGGTCAGGAGACTGGGAAACAGGGAGCTTAAGTAATTTGCCCCAGGTCACACAGCTCATAAGCAGCAGAGCTGAGTCTCATCACTCAGATATGCCTCTGCCTGCTCGCCCTCAAGTTCCTGCCACCACAAAGCCCATCTTAAGAGGACACTTGTGGCGTATGGCCCAGGACTAGTTACTCATCAATGGGAAACGAGGCTGCTTGGCAGAGACTCCACACACAGAGGCTGCCCACAGCAGCATTTGGTGCTTCTTCGCATGACTCCTTCAGCAGACTCCACACCAAGCCAGAACTGCCCAATTACAGCTTGCCCCCCACCGCCTATTTTCCTGTGTGAAGTTCCTGCTAGATCTAAGGCCCCCAAAGAGAACATAATATGTTGCTGAGGAACCATGACACCCTAGCATTTGGAAGTTCCGGTGAGTTCTTTTTAAAACCTCCCTACTCTGAAAGGACACTCATTCTGTTCAGCAGGCAGAGGGAACGCAGCCGGGAGTTAAATGTTGGAAAACAGAGGCACGCAAAAGAAGGACGTGCAAAATACCCTGAACGCACATAGGGTGTCAAGGAGCCAGCCACCCCGTCAGAGACTTTGTCGGCACTCCGAGAAATGGGGGACACAGCCAGCTGAGCAGCACCAAGCACCTGAGCCTCAGGGAAACCATTGTAGAGGATGGGACAGGAGAGAGGAAATAAAAAAGGCCTTGCTATCCAGGACCAGGAGGGACGTTTAAACCCTATGAAATATCGCTGCTTTGTTGTTTACCTTGCTAGGCTTTTAAGAAGTTGCACACAAAGAAAGGACGTTTGGAAACGCAAGAAAGAGAAACCTCACCCTGACAAGCCGCGACATTGAAGGATTCTGGAGACCAGAGGGGGCTTTGTAGTGTGCAGGAAGAGTGTGTGGGTGGAAAGAAAGCCTCTGCACAGAAAAAAAGGGAGGGAAATGGAGGGCAGACAGAAGAGCCTCATATACCACGCGGCCACCACTGTGCTCCCTGAAGTCTGCCACTCTACTCGGGATAACCAGAATTCCGGGATCTGTTCTCCCTGCTCCAGGCTTCCTTGATCCAGGCATTTAGTGGCCTTTGAAATTGATGGGTGCTTCTGGCCAGCAACACACAGAGCAGAGCAATAAAAAGGCAGTCTCAAGTTCACTGGGACCAGGAGAGCTAAGAGCAATCTGGCTTAGGAAACAAACCAAAAGACAGAACTTGATGGAGAAAATAAGGAAAAGCGTGCCAGGGTGGCCTCAAAACCTCAACAGCTTCATGTTTTCCAAATCATGTCTTCCAGACTGAGCTTGGAGGCCAAGTTCAATCACAATAAGCTCTTTGTAAAAGCGTGCAGGTCCATTTGATTGAGATCCTGTTTTTTGTTTTTTGTTTTCAACCGGCTTATCACCCCTCTGGCTTCCTTTCCTTGTTTACTTGATTCCTCACAGCATTTGCAACACTTGCTCCTGATGTTTCTTAAAAGATTTTTGCTTTTCAAAGCCTTGTTTCCCAAGGTTCTTTGCAGCACAACCAAAGAAAGAAGAAAACGGACAGAAGGGTCCATGAAGCGGGGAAGGGTTGGACTGTGCCCATGTATGCAGGGATACTGTACTTCCCTGAGCAGCAGTGGGGGGTGCCGGGGGGACGAGACAGTAGAAGAAGCCGGCCAAGCCTGAGCATTACCTAATGCTTCTCCCAGTTGTTTGGACAGGTGTAGTTTTGTTTTAAATGTGTATGGTAATTCTTAATAAAATGCTGATAAATGTGCAAAGCATTCTCTGCGGTAATAATGAAGTCTTTACACTTTGGAATGCCATTAAGTCTTACTTCATGGTTTGTGAGGCTGCTAGCATTTTAGATAGCATTAACATTTTATAGAAGCCCGGTCCTGCTGGGGGACACGGTCAGCTCTAGAGGGGGTGAATCTCTGTCATCCCCCAGAGTGACCTGGTTTGGGGTCGCATTCACAGAGGTGGAGCTACCGAGTGGTACTCTCCCTAGTTCTGGCCGGCTTAGGGCTCCCCGAACCTCACTGTCAGTCACCCATACAGTGCCACAGAAAAAAGTACAGGCAGCCCTGCTCCAGATCCCAATCCTGCCATTTCCTGGTAGTGTAACCATAGCAAAGTGATAGGACTTTTCCGGATCTCCATTCCTATTCCAGTTGTTATGCCTAGGTACCAAAGCACCCCAGACTCAATGATATAAATTGACCATTTTATTACACTCACAAATTTGGTGGGTCAGGAATTTGGACACAGCACAATGGGGATGATTTGTCTTTGCCCCATGATATTTGGGGACTCCTCCGGGAAGACCTCAAAGACTGGGACCGACTAGAGAGCTGGGATCAGGAGTCATCTGGAGACTTCTTCACTCACACATCTGGCAGTTAGTGCTGGGTATTGGCAGGGATGCTGACCATAACATTTACACGTGGCTTTATCACTTCATCGTGGAGTCTCTCTGCGTAGGCTAGTTTGGGCTTCACAGCCTGGCAGTTGGGTTCCAAAATGAAGTATCCTCAGATCATAAGGTAGACATGCATGGCATTTCTATGACCTAGCCTCAGAAGTCACATAGTATCACTTCTACCCCTGGGTAAAACATGCACAGGTGTGCACCCAGGTCCAAGGGGGAGGGGCACAGACTTTCAATGGAGGAGCGATTGGGTTCCAGAAGGGCACGCGTGCACTGGGAGATAATATTGTGATCATCTTCCAAAAAGACAACCTGCCACCATTCCCTCCTCTGCTTCTGCACCAGACAAGAGGATGGAGGGAGTGACAATCGCTGAGTACCAGCTAAGTGCCACGAACTATTCATGTTATCAAATTCTCATTCGTTTATTTAAATAACTCTGGATTTAGGAAAATAGAAGGGATTGTGATTATGTCACATATTCTCATGGAGATGGCACAGGCACGGGATCGCAAGTCCCACCAAGCAAGCAAGTTTAGAGTTTTTGTTCATCTCACATCTACTAATATCCTGTTAGCCGAAAGGAGTCTCATGACCAAGCCCAAAGTCAAGGGGTGGGGAAGTACATTCTGCCTTTGTGAGGCTATGGCGGGGTGTGTATAATACTATAATGACAGAGTGAGGAATTAGGACCAATAATTCAATCTACCATACCCATTTTCTAGAATGAAGAAAATTGGATAAGGATATTGTGGCATTACAGCTAGTGTTTAACAATATAATCTGGGATGCAAAATACCCATATAAAGTAGTAGGTTATCAAATTGCTAATAAAAGAATAATTCAACATGACTAGGTAGCATTTATCCCAGGTATTCAAGGACAATATACCATAAAGATATCTATTAATACATCGCATTACTAAGACAATATATTTTTATGGAACCTAAATCATCATCTCAATACACACTTAAAAGTCATTCAATAAAATCCAACACCTACTTAGGGATTTTTTTTTAAGCTCTTAGTAAATTAGAACTATAAGGATACTTTTCTAGCATGACATGTAATGGCATAACACTTCAGAAGCATTCCCACAGAAGCAAGGAAATAGGAAAGAATGCCTCCTCACCACCATTATTTTCTAATGGCATCAGTCAAAAATAAGAAATATAGACAGGAGACTTGGTTTTCATTATTTGCAGGTGATATTACTGTATCCCTAGAAAATCCAGGAGAACCATTTGAAAACCCATCAGAACTAATACGTTCAGTAAGGTAGTCCAGATTAAAAATAAACAAACCAAAATACAGAGTTTCCTACCTATCAGTGGCAATACTAGGTCATGAAATGTTTATAACTATACAAAACATGTAATATATAACATATATAAAAACATCTATAACCTATATGTTATAGGAAATATCAGGAAAAAAAATCATTCACTGGATAAACCACCAAGGACACACGTCCCCAGGGCCAACCTGAACTAGAAATGTGAAGGGCATGGGCGGGAGCAGCCCCGCCTCTCTCCTAAGAGACTTCACTTTATGCAAATATGACCAGGTCCTCAAGGGAATGGTCATTTATTGATTGGCTTTCCAGGGAAAGCATTCGTGGCTATTTTTCTTAACTTGAGAGAAGTATCCCCAGGTTCACCTGGAAGACTAACCAAGTGCTCAGAAAGCTCTATCAGGCGTTAAAATGTAATTTCTAAAAAGTGATTAAATGATCAGGATACTGACTCTGGACAGCCCTATGGAACACAAAGTCTACGTAAGAAGATCGATAATGTCTTGTGAGTCAAATACAAAATGAGTGGTGGCAGAGACAGAGTATTTAAAAAAGGACATGGGACAGTCCCTTAAGTATTTAAAGAAAAAAGTCAATTTGAGTTCCTACCGTATATATTTAGCATTCTTAAAAAGCTAAAAATAAACCTCAGGAGAGGAGAATTCCCCATCGATGGATATTTCCTGTGACCTACAGCTCCCTCCTTGCACTACACAAGCAAGTGGATTTTTGAGCTGCAAATAAAAATCAGAGTAAACCTAAATGCTGCCTTTATCCTTCTGCTGTAAATTAAAAAATTAAACAGGGACCTAGCCAGTCTATGACAGGTCCACCCAGCAGCCTATGCTGGACAGACAGACCTTTCTGGAGGCAGGAAACCAGTCAGAGAAAAGTAACAGATCTATGAAAAGGAACTGTGTTTCTTAAGATGGTCCCAGCCTGTGGATTCTGGCCAAGGGGCCCTCCACTTAAGAAGATAAAATCATTGAATCTCTGGTTCTCCAGGAGATTCAAGAGAAAAATGTGATCACAGCAGAAAATCAACCTGTAGGGAAAAGGAGCAGTCTGAGGACAGTGAATGGCGTTTGGGGTGCCAAATTAGAGCTCAGTGTAGACGAGGCAGCAGGGAGGTGATCTCTGGAGATGAAACAGAGAACCAGAACAGTCGGAGGAATTCTTCCAGAACTCAAGAAAAAGATAAGGATGTGAAAATTCCAAGAGATAGTAAAGAATTAATGCCAGCAAGTAGAGCAGAGGCACAGTGCCAGAGGAAGGACAGAAGCGTCCCTGAGTTGAGTTGAGGCTTTAGTTCATGTGGACGTGGTGGGGGGTCGGAGCTGGTTGAAGATCCACACCAAATTCCCAGCAGCCACACTGGAGTTGGACGAGAGGTACAGGACGTGGAGGAGAATCCTCTCTATGAGGTGCCGGCGGACCCAACAGGGAAACATTTCATACACTTGTTAAAAAGACTTCATACACAAAAAGACAAAGGAGCAATGAGTATGAACAGGTGGTCCACAACAGGAGAGACACACATGTCTAATGAGGAATAAAAATCACGCAAGAAATAATCTTAAAAGCAAATGGTAAACCACAAAAAGTTCCTGCAGATTGGCAAAGATGTTTTTAAATGAGTGATCCCAGCACTAGCCAGTATGGGGTGAGATGGGTTCTCTCATACCATGCTGGTGGCTGTCTCCTCTTGTTCAGGATTTCAGAAAAGCAGTTTAGCAAGAGGTAGCGAAAGCCCCCAAAGTCTTCAAGCCACTATTTTTCCTTTCTAATAATTTATCTTAAAAATGTATCTGTGGGGCACCTGGGTGGCTCAGTCAGTTGAGCGTCTGACTTCAGCTCAGGTCATGATCTCTCAGTCCATGGGTTCGAGCCCCACATCGGGCTCTGTGCTGACAGCTCAGAGCTTGGAGCCTGCTTCGGATTCTGTGTCTCCCTCTCTCTTAGCCCCTCCCCCACTCACACTCTGTCTCTCTCTCTCAAAAATAAACATTTAAAAAAAAATTTTCTAATATATCTAAAAGTTGCAACCAAGATCTACAAAGATGGTCACAATATATTGATTCAGGTACAAATAGATACATAGATTAATCCTATTATTATACAGCCATTAAAAGTGGTGTTTTTAAGAGTGCTAATGGCCAAGGAAAATGCTTATGATATAATCTAAGTAAAGAAGACACAAACATTTATATTATATGAAGAAAAACAGAAGAAAAAGACAACCAAAATATAAACAATATTAACCTCTTGGATACATTTGGTTGATTACTGATTCTTTACACTTTTCAATGTACTGAAATACATCTACAGAGTACATTCATGTTAAACTTATTTTCTAGATTTTTAAACATATAGGCTTAAAGTTAAGTTGCTATAAGGCTTATGGTAACTTTGTTCCATCCCTTCCTTCCCCTCATTCCTGGTTCCCCGGGGCAGTCACATTTAACTTTTTTAGCTATTCCCTATTGTTTGTCTCCCTATATCTACATAATAAGCTTATACTGTGTTTCTTGATTTTTCAGATTTAGACATTATCTATTGGCTTCCATGAAGATTTAGCTCTTTCACACCTCTGCCCTCACACTCACACTTCACCTCTACCACATGCTCCCAAATTGATGAGCTCACAACTCTGGGTTAAAGACGTTAAACATTGACGTCTGTAAATGTCATCAACTAAGCCATGCAGTACAACTAGGATTGCATTGCCTGTCGTATAAACCTTGGCTCTTCCTAGAGTTAATAATTATTTATGTGTTTCCTTACGTTCCTTATGCCTATCACTAATTCAGTCCCAAATTTTCCAAAAGATCTTCAAAACTCAGCTTAGTATATAAATAGACTCATACCCTTCCTAGAGGCCTTCAGCTCCCGCGTGGACGGCTGGCTCTCTGTGCCGTCATCCGGCATTTCCCTTCACTGTTTCCCCAGCGATTCCCTTTGCCTGTCTCCTGGTTTGGAACCCTTGTTTCTTGGATCCTGTGCCTTCTGTTTCTTTTGGTTTACTCTTGTTGGGGTGGAGTGCATCCTCCAGCATCTTTCTGAGAAAGGATCTACAGGAGATCAATTTTCTGAGACCTTGCATATATATGAACACGACTTTATTCTATACTCCAGTTCACAGGCCAGTAAACAGCCCATGGGCCAACTCTGGGCCCAGTCTGTTTTCCTTCTTTCTGTCAGCTAGAATGGTTTGTTTTTGTTGTTGTTGTTGTTTTCTTACATTTTTAAAGGGTTGTTTAACAACAACAACAAAGGACTTTGCAACAAAGATTGTGTGTGGCTGACCAAATCTAAACTATTTGCTATCTGTCCCTGAACAGGAAAGGTTTGCTGACCCCTGTTCTAATTGTTTGGTTCTTTGGCTGAATATAGAATTCCAGGTTGGAAGTAATTTTCCTTTCCTGTGATGAAGGCTTTGCTCCCCTGTCTTCTGGATCCCAGAATCACTGTTGAGAAATCCAGTTCTATCCTGGGTCCCAGTCCTGTGTGTTCAACCTCTGGTTTTCTCTTTGGAAACGTTTGGAATCTTCTCCTTAAACCTGATGGTCTGAAGTTTTACAATGGCTTGTCAGCATGTCAGCGTGTGCACTTCCTTTCCTTCAGAGTGCTGAGGGCTCAGAGGGTCTTCAGTTCTGAGAACTATGTCCTTCTAGTCTGGGAAAATATTTGTATTATTTCTTTGGTGTTAGCCTCCCTCCATCCGCTCTCAGGAATTTCTGTCACTTAGATGTTGGGCCTCCTGGGGCAGCCCTCTAATTTTGCCTTGTTGGCATATAATTTCCTCACACTGATCTTCTGATTCTTCCACTCACTGACTTTACTGCTGCTGTCATCCACCAGAATGTAAGTTCCACGAGGACAGGAATTGATCTGCTCCGTCACCATTGTATTTCCCCGGCACCTAGCACAGTACCTAGCATGGAACGGGCAGTTGGTGAATACTGTTCAATTCTAAAAGTTTCCTCCTGTTTTCTGATTGCCCCTTGTAAAGCATCCCACTCTTGTTTCGTGGACGGGCCATCATCTCTTCTCCTCCTGACAGTATTATTTGGAGATTTTTGAAATTTCCTTTTGCTCTGTGCATCAGTTGCCTTTGTGTCCCCAAGTTCCTTTTCTCCCGGTGGTTGTTTTGGTCTCCGTCTTGCACGGTCAGCACCTTTCTAAAACCTGTCTCTCCTTAGGCTATCCACTCATATTTGCAGATCAGGCCCTAAATGCTGGCTGGAAGCTCTGAGGATATGGGTGCAGCTGGCAGGCCCCGTGGCCGTACGATCAGGCCCTGGGTACAAGACCCCTAGGTGTGAGGACCTGTAGGAGTCTTCAGACACCCTCCTAGGTGGGACTGTTCCCCAGAGAGACATCTCCTGTCTGGTGTTCTGGGAGCCAAACTATAGCCTCCTGTCTTAAGGATGGTACTTCCTCCTCTCTCCTGTGCCTGTGTCTGGGAGGCCAGGGTCTCTCTGGCCCAACCTCAGCAGAAGGCAGACATTCGGCCTTCTGCCGGGATGGGAGAATAGGCAGGTGATTGGATCTAAGGGCTCCTTAGGCAAACTCTGAACTGGTCCTCCTGTGTTCAGGCACTCTGGCACCCCCTTCTCCAGTTCCTGAGCCCCTCCGAGCTTCTGCCACGCGGGGCACCTTGCCTCCTACCTCCTTAGCCTCCTGCAGACTCTGCTTGCTCTGTTACCATTGTACATCAGCCCTCCAGCTTCTACACTTCTGTCGACCTTTCCCTTGCACTGTTGTCTCCTTTCCCACTCTGTTGGCCCTCGTGACGTCATACGTGTTCTATTCCTTCATTGCCACTTTGTTAGAACAGAAGTGGAGATAAAGGATGCTGTCCACCATGTTAAGTTCACAGCCATGTCTTGCTGTGGTAAACCCAAGGAAAGGACAGTATAGCTTCCTACTAAGAGATGTGCTAGTCCTGTTACCCAGAATTAAAAGTCAGGTTCACATCCTTAGAGAACGATCAGTCTCGTGGAAAAGACAAATAGGTCTTACTCTACAAAGGCTGTAATGGAGGTGTGTCTGGGCAGCAGTGGGGTTGCCAGAGAAGCGACTGTATCTTCCCTAGGGGGAAAGAGGGTCACGTGAGGGGCAACACTGGGATTATGGGATTGTGGGAAAGGGAAGAGGCCTGAGCTCATAACCATTTGGAGGGCAAGAAGGAGTTTTAGCCTACATTGTTATTTTTATTGACTCTCCTCTCCTGGGTGCTATAACACAGCATTGCTTTCCCACTGTACCACCTGCCCCATCAAGTTGAGCTAAACCATCAAAGGTGACACCAGAGTACCCAAGATCCTAGCAGAGTTGCTCGGAGGGCCGCCTGGTGCCCCACACTGTTTCCTCCAGTAAAACAGACTAATGTGAAGGTTAAATGTATGCAAATTTCCCAAGTGAGCTGGCACTCAACAGAAGTTAGCTTCCACTTTTTTTAAACCAGCCCCCACTTTGTTTAAAGTAGGAAAGAAAAAGAATTAACATGCTCTGTGTAGCACATGGAACTCAGATATGCAGGAATAGAAGTTCCTTTGCTTTCTAGAACACTCACCTTGCCCTTAAGTCACCACTTCCATGAAGGGTGAAAACATTTGCCACGTCAAGTTAAATGTCTTCTAATCTTAAATTTATTCTGTTACAGGTCAATTTTTAATCAAGTTAGTCTTTTGCTGCCTACTTTCCCAAGAGTGAATTAAGCATCGTAGGTAGCTTTATCATCCTGGCATCTGAAAAGGGGCATCTGGCCCTGAATGCCCTCCAGCCTAGAGGGGTGCCCTTGACCTCTATCCTCTCTGCCTCCACTTATGAAGTCTCCTCAGCTTCTCTTGGCTAAGGCACTACCACTGCTGTCTGGGCCCGTGCCTGGGCCCTCCCTGTTACTAACAACGCCATGGTCCTTGGCCTTGGGCTGCACGCCATGTATGCCCTACCCACCCCCCAGAAGTATCCCCGCTGACTTCTCATTCTCAGCCCCTTTCACTTCTCCTCTCAAAGAGCCTGGGGAACTTTTATGGATCTCTGCCATGCCCTGCAGAAGCTGAGGGGGACGTGGAAAGCAGAGGAGGGGATATTTCCTGAAGACTGGCAGTTCCACTGTACAGAGGCCATGCCACTATACTGGCACAGAGCACGATGGTTTCCCCCTACAAGTCCAAGTGGGAAGCAAAACGCCCGCCCGCCTGCTTTACAGTCTCCCAAACTAACTAGGCTTCTTAACTCTGCCCTCCCCCACCCAACACACAGAAGGCTCTGTCTCTGAGGGGTAAGAGGGTGCAGGGAGCAGACCTCGACTTCGGTCTAAACTCTTGGTCACCACACACCTTTTCTACCAGGTTCTTCCCTATGCCTGCTGCTTATTCCACCACCGACCCCACCCTCAGCCCGGAAGGGACTTTTCCTTTCCATTTTCATATTCTCTTCTTACCACTCTACAGATTTTAGTAAAACTGTGTGCTCTGACTGCCCAGACTCTGGTGTTTTTTTTTTTTTTAGAGTAACTTTTAAAATGTATATAAATCTTTCTCAACAAAGACCGATTCTTACAAAATGAAAGCTTTAACCTTCACGCAAGTGTTCCTCTGAAATGAGTCTTAGGATCCCGTTCCAGAAGTCAAAAGATGAACATCCTCTCCTTACTCTCAGCTGGGTTTGCCATTCCCCGGGAAACAACGGATGCCTCAGCCTCCAGGAAGGAGGGGCCCGGGGCAACCAGGTTTAACAGAGCTGGAAAATTGCATCCAAGAACTCTCAACTTCCAGGGGGTGGTCAGGCTGTCCTCTTTGGATCAATTCTCCCAGCAAAACAAAAATAAACGGTGGGTAGAGCATTTTTCAAACTTCATTGTTAAAGCCAAAAAGCAGGGATGTCTCAGAGCAGCTGAGAGAACACCTGTAGCCAGGGAGGTAAGCAGGCTATTAGAACATCAGAGCCACTCGTGCCCTGTGGGCACTTGTTAATACTGCTCACTTAAGCTTTGAATCAGTGGCCGTATATAAGCCGAGAAGGAAAGAATTCAAAGGCTGGATTCCTCCCAAGCTGAGGAGCCTTATACTAACTTCTTCCACATTAAGCTGGACCCCCAAGGAGCTACACCTTCAAGGCCAAGGTGAACTAGATCTTAACCCACCTTCTTCCCCTAATCCTAGAGGACTTCAGAGAAACCCTGATACTAAGGCAAGCAGAAGAAGAAAAAGGCAAGGATAAAATATCACTAGGAAGAAATTGCCACACATCAATCTTTGATCATATTTGCAGCCCTTTGCCTGAAATAGTCAAAGAAGCTTCAGTCGACAACTTCATTTAAGGTCATCCATGACTTTTAATAACTCTAGCGACCTGGGAAACACAAACATGAAGCCTGTCTGGAAGAGAGCATAATCTATCTTATGCCTGGGAGACACCCCTGACAAATGATTAGTCCAGGGCATTGACCGGCAAGCAGTCAAAAACAGCATCCAAAATTCACACCATCATTTCAAGAGTTGCAGAAAAAACATTTGATAAAATTCATTTATGACCAAAGCTCGTTTTAATTTTTTTTCATGTTTATTTTTGAGAGAGAAAGAGAGTCAGAGTACGAGCAGGGAGGTGCAGAGAGAGAGGGAGACACAGAATCCGAAGCAGGCTCCAGGCTCTGAGCTGTCAGCATAGAGCCGGACACGGGGCTCGAACTCACAAACCACAAGGTCATGACCTAAGCTGAAGTTGGACACTTAACCTGCTCGACTAAGCCACCCAGATGCCCCTGACAAAAACTCTTAAACTAGGAATATCTGGGAATGTCTGTTAAAGTAACATACACGTTATTTGTCAGGATAGGCCAGGGTCATTTCAAGAATTTACCACATTAGATAACGTTTCCCTCTCATAAATCCCATGTAGATCCTGAAGAGCTACAGAGCGGTTCCCTGCCCAGCTGTGTCTCAGGGGTCCCAGTAGGCCCCACCCATGGCTTTGCCTCCTTTGTTATGGCTTTCAGATCCACTATGAGAGAGTTGGAGAGTCTACAAGAGTTTTTGTGGCCAAGTCTAGATGGGGCGTACATCACTTCCACCCACACCCCACTGACTATAACTCAGTGAGATCACATAAACCCGGCCTAATTTCAAGAACAGATATATTAGCTTCCTATGTGCCCAGAAAGGGGGAGGGGGTGGCGGGGAAGAGTTTTAATGAACACGTGGCATTATCTCTGCTACAACCTAAAAAGGATATCTATAGAAAACTTGCAACAGACATCATATGTAATACTGAAAGTCAAAAGTTTGCCTCTGATAACGGCAAAAAGGCAAGGGGGCCTGCTAATACCACCTGTATTTGGCATCCATCATGCTAGCAGTCTTCAACGGTGTGAGAAAAACAAATAAAAGGTGGAGGGATTGGAAATACAGCAAATTTGTTCATATTTTCAGATGGTATATTTTGGACATAGAAGATTCAAAAGACTATACAGAAAAATTATTAGAATTAATAAAGTTTAGCAAGGTTACTGGATATGCATCCAAGATGCCTAAATCAATTCTATTTCTATAAATTGGCAACAAATGGAATAAAAAGTATTTTCTAAATGCCATTTATAGTGGCATCCAAAAAATCAAGTGTCTAGGAATAAACCTTATAAAAGATGTTTAAGTGCTCTACAAGAAAAACCGTAAAAATTTATTTAGGTATATTTAAGGGGATCCAAATAAAAGGAAAGATATATAATGCTTGTGGATCAGCAGGCTAAAAAATTGTAAAGACATGAATTCTCCCAAAATTGAATTATAAATTCAGTTCAGTTCCTATCAAAATTTCAGCAGGGTTTTTTGGGGTGGGGCAGGGACAAGAGAACGTGTTTCATCTGTGGAACTTGACAAGCTCATTCTAAAATTTATATGGAAAATATAGGAGCGCCTGGGTGGCTCAGTCAGTTGAGCGTCTGACTTCGGCTCAGGTCATGATCTCACAGTTCATGAGTTTGATCTCCGCGTCAGGCTCTGTGCTGACAGCTCGGAGCCTGCATCCTGCTTCAGATTCTGTGTCTCCCTCTGTCTCTGCCCCTCCCCTGCTCGCTCGCTCTCTCTCTCTCTCTCTTAAAAATAAACATTAAAATTTTTTAAATAAAATAAAATTAATATGGAAAATACAGAAAGTCATGAATTGCCAAGACATTCTTGAAGAACGGGTGGGAAGAAGAACCAGGTATCAAGATGTATAATAAAGCTATATTCAGCAAAGCAGTGTGATGTTGTACGGAGACAGGAAATTGAGCAATAGAACAGAGAAGAGAAGCACACCCTTGCACAGGTGGACACTTGGCATTCGATGTGGGTGGTGACACATAGCAGCAGCGTGGACAGGGTCTTCTTGGTAAACATTGCTAGAATAATTGACTACCCAAACGAAAAATAACTGAATAGGATTCACATCATGCACCAAGACCCAAATGTGAAAAAACAAAACTGTAAACCTTTTATGAGATAATACAGGAAAATGTCTTCATAACACAAAATTCACTAGCCATAAAGGAGAAAGCTAATAACCCAACTACGTTAAAATTAAGAACTTTTTCTTTTTTTTTCTATTTCGAAAGGATTCCACAAAAAAGAATAGTAAGACAAGCCATAAAACAAGAGGGTATTTATGACTCCTATAACTAACCCCAAAAGGCTAGTATTTGGAATATATAAAGAACTCCACAAATCAATGATAAAATCAGAAGACAACCCAAAATATGGCCAAAAGATTTGAACAGACACTTCACAAAAATTTAAGCTTGAATGTTTAATAATATATATGAATAAATGCTCGGCCTCATTGGTAAGCAGGAAAATGAACATTGAAAGGACAGAGATATGACCACAGCCATCAGATTGGGAAAATCCTGACAATGACCTCATGTGGTATTGCATGGAACTCTTGCACGGCTGGTGGAGGGTCAGTAGCTACAGCTGCTTTGGAAAACCTTTCGACATTATCTAGCAACACCGCAGATATGCTTACACCCACCGTATGACTCAGCGGGTCTGCTGTTAGGTGTGTGTCCTAAGAACGTGTGCCCGTGTGCGGAGGGAGCCTTGTGGAAGAATGTCCTGAGGCAGTGTGGTTTGTAATCATCCAAAGCCAGACTCACACCAAGTCCATCAAAGTAAAAGAGATCAATTATTTAGTATATAATCTTGTAATGGAAGGTTATGTGGCAGTAAACCTGGTTGGATTACAGGAATGTTATTTACATAAAGCGTAAAAGGCTTAACCAAAGGATATATTCATGTGATTCCCTTTATAAAAGTTTCAGAAGCTAAATGAAGCTATGTTTTTTTAAGGCTGCATAACTACATGGTAAAGCTATAAAGGAAAGAAAATTAATAGTGTAACAGTAGGAAGAGTGATTAAATTCTGTCACTTGCAGTAGGGAACATGTGGAATGCCAGAAGTGCTGTATCTTCACCTAGGTGATGATGAAAGCAGGATATACTTTATAACTCTCTGTCAAGCCATATGTGTTTCATGTTCTTTTATATGCATGTTATGTTTCATAATACAGTTTTTAAAAATATATCACATACTAAGACAAAATACCATCCCACTGCAGAAGCATTACCTAATGTCTAGCCTTACCACAAGACCCTGCCAAACAGGTGTGGTCCCATTTTACATCCAGGAAAACTGAAGTTCAAATGACTAAGTATTTTATTTTTCCATAGGCTGGTAATTGCCTAGGGTGCACTACTAAGTGATGGACGCCAGAGCCCCCACCCCAGGCTCTTTGAGTCCTGTCCATACTCTTTCCATGCTGGATCTCTGCAGCCTCCACAGTCTCCCTGTGGCTGCAAACTTAAAGTGTTCCTTTCTCCAGTCCCACAACCCACGTCTTTCCCAAAGTAGACCCACCATTTCCCATCTACTTCCCACCTCCCCCCTACCTGTCAGTGCCCGACTCCATCCTATCATCTTTGATTCACGAGACTCCCAATGGTGGCTAAACAACTACACATAACTATTGCCCCATACATGATTAGAGGATATTAGCACCTCTGTTGAGTCCTCCATAGGAGGAAGTCGTGATGTTCCTTCAACATATTCTGACCCTAACTGTCCACACTGCCATCTGGAAGCCTTGTCTGGCCACACCCTCACAGCCTTGCTCTCAGGAGAAATATTACTCTGGCTGTAGACGACTCTAGAGAAGCACATGGCCCCTGAGGCAGCCTTTATCCTTGCCTGAGGGGGCTGCCCCACAGGGGAGAATGCCAGAGTCTGCTCCCACTCAGGGGCAGGGTACTTTTGTACCCGCCTGATTTCAAGCCACTGGGTAGTCAGTGTTGGCACACACAACATCACTGTTCTCCCTTGCCTAGGAATGTACAAGGTGATCGGGGGCATCATCTCTCCTGTCAACGACAACTACAGAAAGAAAGACCTCGTGGCTGCCCACCACCGGGTGGCCATGGCCCGGCTGGCCCTGCAGACGTCCGACTGGATCCGGGTGGACCCCTGGGAGAGTGAGCAGGCACAGTGGATGGAGACGGTGAAGGTACTGAGGTAAGAGTGAGCATGCTTTTGTGTGATGACCAGAGGCCACGGGACCTATCTGCAGAGCCCAGTGGCCGAAAGGCAGGGACCAAGGCTCAAGTGGGGCTTCAGCCAGGCTTTCTCAGCCAAAATCCCAGCAGTGCTTCTTTGTAGAGGGAGAGAGACAAACAGACACACTCAAAGAGGTCCCGAGTGGGAAAATCACAACCCACCACCCTTCTGGACATACTTTCTGGGAACGCCCAATCTTGTTTCAGACGGCTGTATCCTCGGGCTCCAGGGCCGCCACCGAATAGATGTGTGACGAGGCACTTAAGTTCTCTGAGACACATCTCTCGCTTGCAAAATGGGGACCATAAAAACCTAAGAGGATGTTTTAAATGTAAGAACTTCTGACACAGAACCCCGTAAGAATATTCAGTAAGTGGGACCCTTTATCATTGTCACCATTGACTAGGTTGAAAATTACATCTACGCAATAAGCCCTCTCTTCTAATTGTACAAATCCAGGTTCTATAAATCCAGACTTTTATGTAAAATTGAAAAAAAGAAGCTATAAATCTAGAAGGAGTTGCTCAGGATTTTTTTTTTTTTTCCTTTTGGAACTGCTTTTAGCACTTAGCCTAAGTAATTTGCTATTTAAAGGCCCGGAGAGTCTTGTGTGTTCGGACAGTGGGTCACTGACTTGTGTCTGGGAAGCATTCCTGGGAGTTTGGTAGAGGAACCAGAAGACCCACCCGGCCTGGCTGTCAGAGGGGATGGTGAGGGGGGCCCTGCCTGTCACTAATGACAGCCAGCCTGGCTGGAAGGGATTGCAGACTGTGTGGGCTGTGTCTTTTATCTATTTGCAAACACTAGGATTTGTCAGGGAATAGGAAGCACAAGGGAGAAGGTCAAATAACTGGTGGGTCTTTTCATCCTAAATCTGTTCAGCTTTTCATTTCTTACTCATCTTCAAAGTTACTTGGTTGAAAACTGTTTACCCTTTCCTTTTTTAGCAAAGGTAAACATTTTGTTCATTTAGTTACACATACCGGTTCTGATCGTTTGCCTTTCACTTGGGAAAGAACCAGCTAGAAGCATTCAGCAATTCAGAGCTACTTCAGAACCTGCTGGCAAATTAAAAGAAGAGCAAATGTGAAATAACTGTTAGGATACCTGCTCTTTTTTTAACATTAAAAAAAAAAAAAAGCAAATTTACACCTGAATCATCCCTTCAGAACAAGCAATCTAGCCAGCCCTCATATATCTAGGATAGCAGAGGAGAATGCAAACAGTTCATAATCCAGCACGCCATTTAGCTTTAACATGTTGTCGGAAACAAAGACCCTTTCCTCCTGCACCCTGGGAGAGGCAGTGTGGCCTAGGGCCCAGATTTTGGAGCCCAATTTACTAGCTCAGTGACTTGATGTAAGTGAGTTAGCCTCTCTGAACCTCAGTTCCTCACCTAATAAAACGGGGATGATACCACCCACTTCTCTGGGGTACTATGTGAATTAAATGGGATGATGTGGGCAAAATACCTGGTTTATGGTAGGTGCTGAAGAATGCTAGCTACCTTCCCTGCATCCCTAACACGGGCTCATAATTTATCATCCAAACAGATAAGCCATTCCTGGGTAAATAGGAACGGACCACAGAACTACATAATATTTTCACTGCTTCTGCTGCAAAATGCAGGCGTGTGCTGAGATGTTACTGAACACATTCTTTTTCTTTTTTTACTCTATCCTTTAGTTCAGTGCTTCTCGGCCCTGGCTGCACACTGAATCATCGAGGGAGCTTTCAAAAGCACTGAAGCCTGAGTCTTATCCCAGAGACTGGGATGTCACTGGTCTGGGGTAGGGCATCAGAATTTTAAGAGCTCCCTGGTGATTCTAGTGTGTGGCCAGGATTGAGGCCACCGCCCTCAGTCACAAAGTACGTGAATCAGGTTTATGATTAGGACCAAGATCCATCCAAACCAGTGGACCCTGGCTGCAGGAATCGCCTGGGAAGCTTTTTAAAATGTTCATTCCCCACCCCCTACCCCACCTCAGAGATTATGACTTGTGCATAGGGTCTTGGCATGGGTATTTTGTAAAAGGTCCCCAAATGATTTATTTTGTGCAGCCAAGATTAAAAATCTGTTGATATAAAGAGACAATAGTTTTATCAGAGAGCTGATTACATTTTTTTTTTCAATTTTTGGAGTGAGCTTCATTAGAAGACGTTATTGCTAATGCTTTCCTAAAATTACCAAACGCGTTTTTTTTAAGATTGAAAATCTGGTGTTTGTAAACTGAGGTGATTTCAAAAGCATGGTAGAAACCCACCCCACCCTTTGCTCAGTATCTTTCTGATGGAATCAACAGTGAATTTACAACATAGTGACAAACAGTGTCACTATGACAAATGTCACTATGAAGTAAATTCACGGTAGAGTTCGTTGAGGATTCTTTTTCTCCCTTATCAGGTTGCTTGTTTTCATTCTAATTTTTTGTTTTTTTTTTAATTTTTTTTCAATGTTTTTTTATTTATTTTTGGGACAGAGAGAGACAGAGCATGAATGGGGGAGGGGCAGAGAGAGAGGGAGACACAGAATCGGAAACAGGCTCCAGGCTCTGAGCCATCAGCCCAGAGCCCGACGCGGGGCTCGAACTCCCGGACCGCGAGATCGTGACCTGGCTGAAGTCGGACGCTTAACCGACTGCGCCACCCAGGCGCCCCCTAATTTTTTGTTTAATCTAGGCCAGTTTTTATGCTTTTAGGGCATTTGATAACTTAGTTCGCTCACCATCTCCCCATGTCAAAGGTCCTTAGTCACAATGCCATTTGATGTGGTCCATCATCAGTCATCACTACTGTCATCTCATGTACCCCTTTGCAAGCGTAATCTTATGTTGTCCTCATTTTACAGATAAACTGAGGTTCAGAGAGGCTAGGTTAATCAACATTGCAAAACAAATAAGCGAGTAGTGGAGCCTAGTCTGACTCTGAAGCCATGCTTACGGTTATCTTCAAACCAGTGACCTACAGGTCAGGGCACGGTGTGGCGAACTTTGTTCCTGCCACCATGACCCAATGACCTTCTGACCAGACATCCCTGGAAACCTGTGGGGCCGCGGAGGACACAAAGAACCTGCTCCCAGGGTCAGCCCGCAGGCTCAGGGCTGGGCACACCGGGACACCACTCAGGCAGACAACCAGAGGAAGCGATGGCCACCGCCCTACAAAGGCAGAGTGGAGGTCTGTGAGGTAGCGACATTTGACACTGAAAATAATGATTGACGCATCAGAGTTCAGAGACCCAGCTAATATTCAAAGTCGGGTCAACTTGAACTAGGAGCTTCAAGGTAAGTAAAATAAAATGACCATCACCACCTTTACTGATCACTTACTGCGCTCCAGGCTTTTTCAGGTATGTCCTATCTAGTCCCCTCAGCAACTCTGAGGAGTAGGTGGGTGTGGTCCCATTTTACAGATGAGGAAATGGAGGCTTTGAAAGGGTCAGTAACATAGGCAGGGCCCTACAGTTAGAAAGTAGAGGTGCGACTCACACCTACTTCAGTCTGCTCCAAGATTCCAGACTTACTCAGGAGCGAATCCTCAGACATGAAGCTTACCAAAACCAAAGCAGACAATGATGGAAACACAGAGTGCAGCTAGGCCCTAAGAAGACTCGACTGAGTGTCTGAGATATCAGGAAGGACTTTGGGCCAGAATCAAATGTATTTATTCGTCCACTCCTTCCATCCGTTCCTGAATTCAGCTGACTTTAGGTAAGCAGTTACTGAACTAAGAATATTAAGGTGACTTAAATGAGCTCACTATTCACACACTGACAGTAATGATGATAAGAACAGCTAATGTTGATTGGACACTTTCTGTGGATGGGCCAGTGCTTGCTCCTCCCTTAATCCTCAGCATGGCCCACAGGGGTGGGTGTGGTCATCGTCCCCCATTCTACAGATGACAAAACCGGAGGCAGATTGCTTAAGGATCCCACCAAGATTCACAGCCACTAGTTGGAAGCAGAATTCCAACCAAGCAGTCTAATTCTAAAGTTTAACCTTTATACTATGCCTTCCCCCAGCGATACTCAGCAGTGAGCCACCTGCCCAGCATTTGGCAGGGTAGAGGCACTTTCTCTCTCATGGTCCTGTGGTACTTGGCAGAAAAGAGGTCGGCATTAACTTCCATCATGACTAATACACAGATGAGGTCAGTGAGGCTCTGAGAGTGTCAGTGACTCACTCAAGGTCACACAGGCGAGAAAACCGAAACTCGAACCCACCCGGGCTGCACAGCACCTGTTTTTTCCACCAGGCACTGCTCTCTCCCAAACGCAGCCCTCCTAAATGTATACTACAGTAGGTAGAAGGTGGAAGATGGCATTGATACAAGACGTGGTGACAACCTGTGTTTGATCAGGTATCTCTTGATTTGCACATTGATTTGCTAAAAGAACCAGGCATGCCAAAATGGTGTACGTCTAATCAGATCTGAAATGCTAACATGTAATGAGAGTTGCTCTGTCCTGCTCACTGTTCAGAGCACTTTGCACTCCTTTCATCTTTGTGACCACCCAGGAGAGGCACACATGATTATCACAGGTTATCCCTCATTACACAGGTGCTGAACCATCCACACAGAGACGTAGAGACACATGCCCAGGGTCGCCCAGCTGGCCTCTGGGGGAGCTGAGCTGGGGCCCAGGCAGTCTGGCTCTAAGCCAGACTCTTAGTCCTCACCCCCGTGGAGTTCTGAAATACTAATGAAATTTTTTATTTTGAACTCAGGTCTGTCTGCTTCTAAGAGCCCATATCCTTCATCCCTTCTCAGCTGTTTTTTTTTTTTTTTTTCTAAGTGAGGTATTGAAGACAATGTTAAAAAAGTAGAAATATGCTCATCCCCACACCCTGCCCCTTTCACCAGGGCTCACAAGAAGGCAATCCATGGTCAAGAGGTCCCAATCACACATGCTTTGTGTCCCAGCACCTGGCACAGGCCTGGCACATGGTAGGCCCTCCACCAACACCTGGGGAACGAGCTACCTGCCTAAAATGGACAAAAGCAGGTTGAGACTTAAAAACTGAGACCCCTGGGTGGCTTTGCGGGATGGATACATCCTGAGCCCGTGTGTTTGCAATGCAGGCATCATCACAGTGAACTGCTCAGATCTCTGCCCCAGACGGAAGGCCCGGACCATGGCAGGGCTCACTCCTTGGCCCCGACAGGTGGGTGCACCTTGTCCGTCGGAGGGAGAGACGTCAGGGATCCGTGCGAGAGCCAATTCCTAGGCACAGCTAAGGATTTTGAGGCTTCCCTGGTTGGGGGTGACACTTCCCCAGATTGAAGGGTCAAATTAAACAATCGGCCACCACCCCTTGTAAATCGTTACACTAATTTAAGATTTTCTGCCTCAAAGGAGTTTACTTACCCTCGTGACTCGTGCTCATGACATGGATTACAGTCAGGGCTACACAGGGATAAACTAGTGAGTGATGCTGGGTTCTTTTAAAAGCCTTAGCCTGAGTACAGACTGTGCTATTATAACCCTTATGCTTGTAGCCACGTTCCTCACTGGCTTCCTCAAAAGAGGAAACCTGTTTCTAAGGGGATTTTTTTTTTTGGAGCCCACTTTCATCGTACTTTTCGCGTGTTGCCGGACAGCCGCGGTCACACCTGCTGCGCAACACGTGTGTGTACATGTGTACCCACAACAGAGGTACACCGCTGCCCACACCTACAGCAGAGATAGTGCCAACCGTGCTTGTAAGGACGGTAAATATGCAGCTGTCGCCAGTTCCAGACGAAGATTCGCAACCAACGTAACCAAAACAAACAGGGTGGTCCTGTGTCATGTGGGCTCACGGATCAGCGTAGTGAGAAAGGAATGAGGTCAGTCTCTCCTTACATACCCTCACCCTGTCCCTCTGGTGGGATATGCTGAGAGCCAGAGAAGGCTAGGCAGGCCCCCAAGCTCTGCCTGTGTGTTGCTGGCCCCCTCCGGTGACAGCCTGCCAGGGCCCACCCCACTTGCTGGTGGCCTCAGGGGCCAGGGGCCAGGAGACCACATGTCTCCCCAGACTGCCAGCTGCACCAACGGGCACTCCTCAGGCACCAGCTCACCTGAATGGCCTACCTGCACTTAGAATATTCGAGAACGGTCCTGCAAGGGCCCTCCCCCCGCACCAGCCAGGAGCCTCATAGCCACGCTTGGTGGCCAATGGTGTGGAAACACCACCTGCCACAACCTCAGCACATTCCAGCTTCCTCTAATGGGTCCCTGTGGATTCCAGCCACACTGACTGACCAGGACACCAGGAAGGCAGTAATATCTAACATCTAGAGTAGTTTGAAAATAAAGCCAAAAGACAGGCAAGAGAAGACCACGTCACTGAGCAGGAATAGAACTGTACCATCAGACAGCCCGCAGGTCTCCCACGTGCCTCCTCCCGGCATCAAGTGCTGTCAAAAGTCCACGTGGATTGTCCTTTCAGTTTGTAACCCTGGGTTTCTACTGTGTTGTCAACTCCTGGTGTTTGATGGAACCTTGTCAGCTGTGATTCCAAAGGACCTTCCCTCTCTAATGGCAGTCCTGGTACCCTGGGTCAAGTTTATTCACCCCTCACGCGAATAAACGGGAGCACCCAGTGATGGAAGGGCAGGATGTGACACTGGTCACACTGGGCTGAAACCCCAGCAGGCCCATCTGAGGGGTTTCCTAACAAGGGTCTCCCAGCTGTGGGAGGTGGGATGCTAGTTCCAGATCAGAAGGGCTTGGGAGCGTCATAGTCCAACCAACCTAAAATGGTTTCTTTGCTGCAGGATTTTTCAGTCTTTACCATGACCCTGTGCATTGTGACTCTACCAGAAAGGGAACTAGCTTGCCGCCATCATCACTAATCATGGGACCCTTTCTAACACATACTGATAATTTCTCAGAACTAGTGCCCCCCGCCCCCGAACACAGATTAGGAAACACTCTTTTAAAAGGACTCAAAAATGCCAGGGGGCCCTAAAAATATCATGCAGCAGGCCCCAAACACTGGTCAAAAGACCACTCACAGCAGAATCACCTGTGAAGCTTATCATGCTTCCCAGGCCACACCCCAGACCTCCTGAGTGGAAATGGGGCCCGGGAATCTGGATGTCTAACAGGCACTCTGGAATTTGCTTTACAGCCTATTTGGGGACCACTACAGTAGGAATCTAAGGAGGAGTTACAGCATCTTTGCAATATTCATTGTATTCTTCTGGTCTGTCTGCCTCGCTTCCCCCTGTCCCCCAGTCATGAGCACAGGCGTGTTCATTCTCAGCCTTCTTTCTGAATCATCTCTGGCTCAGCAGCTACTCTCACCAGGGTTCAAGAACACTGTCTGAGCACCTCCCCAGACCAGGCTCCAGACTCAGGAGGAGAACAAAGATAGCCCTCCACCCCAACCTTTGACCTAAGCTAGAGACAGGCTGTGAATGGTAGTCCAGATGTGGATTAGGAAGGCTGCCTGGAGGAGGAGACACTTGCACCAAGACTCATGGGATCAGCAGGTTATCTGGGGTTGGGGCATTTCCGGCAGAGAGGCAGCGGAGCAGGGCACAAAGGAAGGAAACAGCATGGGTGCTGGGCAGCCCTTGCTCTTAGAGAATGCCTGAGAGTCCAGTGACAGGCAGGGAGCCTCCAGTGATGTGGGAGAGATGCCACACTGAGGCTTCCAGCCTCTCACCCTTCATCTCCCTGCACAGGCTTCCGGAATCCCTGTCTCAGCTCTTTGCCTGGACTGCCCCTCCTCCCAGTCCCCTTCTTGGCTCCCCCTTCTAAAAACCTATCTGTCCTGTTAGGCCCAGGTTGGACCCGTCTTCCCTGTGAAACAAGTCCCAGCGGCTTTCACAGAGATGAGCTCACTCTCTCCCTCCCTCCACCAAAGCTCACCCACATTCTTTTCAGATTTATTTTTCTAGGGGCTACTCTGCTTGGCCCTGGAATAATGGGAGTTTGTTCTTTATCCCCTTTCTTGCTCTTCAAACCCTAACTCCCGTTCATCTTGCTCTCTTCTAAAGTAACTGTTAAAAAGAAAGTTTATGTTGAATGAGAAGTGGGCTTTGTAATTTACCAAAATGTATCAGGGGCTTTAAAAACGTTCATGTCCTTTACTTGATATATTCCCCTTCTAGGAATCAGACTGTGGAAATAATTAAAAATTGGGACAAAGATTTATGTAGAAGGATGTTTATCACAGCCATTTTTATAATGGCAGAAAATAAAAGCAACCTCCCCGTTTAAATATAAGGGAACATTTAAGTAAATTATTCTGTATCCATAGGATGAATAATTGACACAAAATGTTTCTGGAGAAAGGCTTATGAGGTAAGCGGAAAAAAATCAGGATACAATACTGTATATATAATCTCAAGTATATAAAAACATGTAAATATACTTACACATCTATTTGCATGTCTAAATCAATAGAAAAACTGAAAAACTACACTCAAATATTGACGGCTTTGGAGAAACAGAATTGTTTTCTACCTTGAATATGTGTTTTTCATACATTTTATAATTGACACAGATTTCACATTTGTGATCAGAGGTGGGGGCAGGGCAGGGAACTAGAGCAGTTACAAAAAGGAAGGAGGTGGAGTTCTTCCTCAGCATACATTGGGCTTCTGATGAGGTGGCTTGTAGATTACTAGTGGCAGAGCTCTAAAGGACCATTCTGTGTGCTGTGTATTTTATTGTGTGTTCTCCTCTGGGACTGCAGACTGTGGGCTGAGCTCAGCATTCTCTGGCTGCCAGAGCCCTGCTCGTGTGATTTGCAGCCCTCCGTGGACTGACCCTGCCGTGCCGAGTTCCGGACAGCTTGGCTGTGACACTTTGGGACAGATGATGCCTCGGTCCTCTAACAGCCCAACAGTGTCAGTCTCTTGTGAAGGTGGTCCCTGCGCTCGGCTGATGGGGCTGAGCACAGCTCAGCAACCTTCAGAGAGGATTCCCTTTCCACGCAACCACGGCAGGCCCCTCATCTGACTCCATTCTGCACTGATTGTTCCACGGTGGCCTTGTCTGGTTAATTGGGGTGCTGCCCTTTAATACCTGGCTTCAGCTCTGGTGTCCTGTGTCCCCAGAAGTCCCACACTCCTGAGTGTGGCTGCACTCACTCCACCCCTCAATTTCCAGAACCTCCGCAGGAGGTCAGCCCCATTTTACAGCTGAGGAAACAGGCCCATCTGCTGTAATTCTCCCAGGGTTCCGGCAGATCTGAAACCGGAAACCAGGGCTGACTGACCTCAGGGCTGCTGTTCTTGACGTTAAGAATTAAGGCAGCTGGACATTCAAAGAAAATGGTCCCGGTGGCACTTCCCTCACTTTTCATGTAAACCTTTATCTGCTTCTCGAAACCGGTGGCTATTCCAAAGAGCACAATGCCCCAAAATGCCCACGGACATCCGATTTAGGTCACTGATTCGTGCTTGAGACGAATCAAACCGGCAGCCTTTTTTCAACACCTCAGACTTACGAACCTTGGACTTGGACAGCCAGTCATTAGATCTGAAGAGCTCATAGCAGTGATGTAAGTGGATTTGAAAGAGATGTGATGGTCTCTTTGAGGACTGCCCAGAGTTGGAGTCCAAGGCACGTGTTGCCAGAAGAAGCGATCACCCCACAGACATGCCTTTGATTTGGGGGAAAGGGAGGTGTGGGCATGTGTCCCCTGTCGGCAGGAGCACACAGTGAATTGTACTCCTGTCATTGTTCATAAGTCAGACGGTATCTAATATCTAAGCCAGTAGGTAGAAATTACCGCCACAAAAATCCACTGTTTGGGGGGGGGGGGGGCGGGCATCAGGGTGGCTCAGTCGGTTGAGAATCCAGTTTGGCTCAGGTCATGATCTCGCCCCACATCGGGCTCCGTGCTGACAGCTCATAGCCTGGAGTCTGCTTCAGATTCTGTGTCTCCCTCTCTCTCTGCCCTACCCCTGGTTGTGCTGTGTCTCTCTCTTTCAAAAATGAATAAACATTAAAAAAAAAAATCCACTGCGGAGAGAGGGGGTGTCTTCTTGTTCTTTGGCCTGTGGAATGGGGGGAAAGTGTTCTCCAGGCCTCAGGAGACCCTACAACTAAATGCCCATCATTCCACCTCCCCCGGAGGAAGAGCACATACAAAAATCACCCGGGTGTTTAAAAGGTCAGGGCTGCTCTCTTGTTATATTACAACGGCTGAATAAATAAACTGGAGTAGAACCTCCCAGATGCAGAATAGTCTAAGTCCACATACGTTGTGAGCAATGGGGCCAGCTCAGATTAGTCAAAAGTGTGGGTTATTGAGTAATTTCTAAACACAGTTTTATTGACTTTAAAAATACTCCCTAAGTGTTGAATGGATGTGTCAATCAATGGATTAGCGGATAAGCAGGTGGCTGGATGGATGAATGGCAGTTAACAGCCATCACACGTACTCGGTTACAGCACTTTATATTCATAAACTCATTCAATTCTAAAATAACCCTAGGAGAAAAGTACTGTTAATATCTCCATTTTAAAGTTGAGGTCACACAGCTGTTGAATGGCAGAGCCTAGACTTGAATCTAAGGTGCCTGGTTTTAGAGTCCTAGTTCTTAACCATGGAGAATTTATCAATGTATGCATCAATAAATGTTTGAATATCATTTCATTATACCAATATTATGGTGCTAAAGTGTTTGAAAACTGCTTCTGTAATTATATCTACTACTTCCAAAGGAGTGAATAAGTTCAGTGCCCACTATTTCATGGATGGGGAAAGTGAGGCCCAAAAAAGGATCCATCCAGCCCAACTAAAGCTAGAAATCAGACCTCTCCGTGACACTTCCAGTTTCTCACTTTCCGTTCCACAGCTGGTCTAGTGCTCCTTTGTAAACTCCTCTCTCTGATCCTACATCCAGATTCCTTCCAAAGTTCCACAGTAGAGGAGCCTCAACCAACATTTACATCAGGTGTTTCCCCAGCAGGTGGGATCCCTGAACCCCTCCCAACTGACGTTTCATGGTGACCGAGAGATGCCAACACTCTAGAACACATCTTTTGCCATTTACTGAAGCTAGAATCAGCTTCCGAAAGGACCAGAGAACCTACTGGTTGCTTCAAGCGTGGACTTGATTTTTCTCCCTTTCCAAATTAGCCCTTTGGAAAGGGACACGAATTTCAACAGTGCCTGGAAAAATCAAGGAAGGGCTTCTTGGTTCTGATGCATGTACAATTTTCGCCAGCAGGAGGCGGCAGAGCCCAGCAGTTATAAATGCCCCACCTGGAGGCCTGCTGTGGGGTTTGAATCCTGACTCTGCCGCCTAAATGAGTGACCTCAGGCAAGTCGGTCGCCTCTCTATGCCTGTTTCCCTCCCGCAGAATGGGCACAATAATAATGCCTACTCATGAAATTGTTCAGAGAATCAAATGAGGTTAAGTACATCAAGGGCTTAGTGATAGTGCTCATATGAGCACCAATGTTAGGTTTTCTTTTATCATTAAAACCATCGTTAGAACAAATGCCAGAGGATGATCCACATTGATTAGTTGTTCTAGAGCTTTGTTGTATTGAAAACAGATGAAAAGGTCACTAGCTTTTGGTTATCCAAATAACCTTTATAATTAACCTTTATGATGAGATTTTACTTACAAAGGTATCAGGCGTTAGGGCTGAAATAGATTTTGAGAAAGGCAGTGACTTGCCTGAAGCCCACAGCTTGTTAGGACTAGAGATTTTACAATCTTACCTTCTATCAGAAGATGGGGTTCACAGCCGCCTTTGGACTACTGCCATGGGGTCCAGCAACCGCCGACAGACTTTTGGTAGAATACTGGGGGGAAAAAAAAGTTGTTCTGATTTCTTGGCACTTTGCCACTATTAAACAAAAGATTGTATTATTACAATTGTACGTCCCCGAAGTAGCTTCAGATCCCCTTACACACTTTTTCAGGCGTGAACACAGTGTAGACGTTGACTTCCCAATACACTCCAAGAAAAAGCATTTTGTGAACTTTTCAAACGGGGTATGTTATCTTTACTGGCCGTGACCTTTCTGTAACCTTGTCAGGCTCCCCCCTTGTTTTTCCAGCTGTGCCTGAGCTGAAACTCCTCTGCGGGGCAGATATCCTGAAGACCTTCCAGACCCCCAACCTCTGGAAAGAGGCACACATCCAGGAAATAGTGGAGAAGTTTGGCATGGTGTGTGTGAGCCGGACAGGTCACAACCCAAAGGAATACATCTCAGGTTCAGCCATCCTGCAGAGGTACCAGCACAACATTCACCTGGTCAGGGAGCCCGTGCAGAACGAGCTCAGCTCCACGTACATCAGGCGGGCCTTGAGCCAAGGGCAGAGCGTCAAGTACCTGCTCCCAGACACTGTCATCACCTACATCAAGGAGCACAACCTCTACACCGGGGACAGTTCCTAGAAAGACAGCACCCAGAGGAATGAAGGACAAGCTGGGGAGGGCCAACCACGCCTCCACGAAGCTCCTCCCGAGGAGAGGGCAGTCAAGGTCCTCGGCTGTTTTCGTTGTGGTGGTTGTTTTGCTTTTCCATTTTCCTTTGTTTTATGTAGACAACGATTTTCTTTCCGAGGAGTCTTCTGTCCCAGGAAGAGGAACAGGCGTCTACACAAGAACGGACGTTTGTCAAAGAAGTTAAAAGGGTGAGGCAGGTCAGGAAAACTAGACAAAAGCTCTCAAAACCTCTCACTGCGGAGGCCTTCTTATTTGGTTAAGTGGTGACTCTGCCGTGCACACGGATGAAGGCAGTTCTGCACGAGGCACGGGCCCCTGAGGGTCGGATCAGAATTGCCCACACGCGTTTTTTAACTAGGACCAGGTGCAGCATGCTGGTCTTGATTGGAGAGACTTGACAGGATGCTAATTACCAAACAGTGGGCTTTGTCGACGCCTTGTTGCAACAAAACAATACTAATTGAGGAGTCAAACTTTTGGAAGCAGCACTTTGCTGATTCACTTTGAATCTTCCCTTAAGAGCCACCGGCTGCCTGCCTAGGCTGTAGATAAAATTTAAACTAAAATCTTTCTAAGTAGTAACCCTCAAACAATATTTTTGATACAGTGGATATTTTTAACACGACTTTTTAAATCAATGCCAGGGCTCCTGATTTCCGAGTTTCTAAAAAGGAATGGAGGTGGGGCACCTGGGTGGCTCAGTAGGTTAAGCGTCCGTCTTCAACTCAGGTCACGATCTTGTGGTCTGTGAGTTCGAGCCCCGCGTCGGGCTCTGGGCTGACGGCTCAGAGCCTGGAGCCTGCTTCGGATTCTGTGTCTCCCTCTCTCTGACCCTCCCCCGTTCATGCTCTGTCTCTCTCTGTCTCAAAAATAAATAAACGTTAAAAAAAATTTTTTTAAAGGAATGGAGGTAAAACAGATGCCTTGACTATTTTAAAGGATCTTTTTGAATGTTTTATGACTACCTGCCTGTTTGAATATTGGCAAAGGGATAAATAATAAATTGACATCAAAAAATACTAATGAAAATTTTCTCTTTTTTCTTCCTTTGTTATATTATTAATGCCTGATGTACCAGCTGTTGCTTTCTTTTTAGCTACTCGATGAAATTTGCTGCCGTTCCAGTGGAACTGATATGAATTCATAAAAGTTTATATTCCCAGGTACCAGCAATGGAGAAGCAATTGCTTTTCAACACCTTGCAAAGGGGCTGTAATCTGAAGCTCCGGGTCGATGGCTCTGTTCAGGTGGGCTCTGAAGGATGAGAAAAGGAACCTCACATGTGTTCAGGATTTTCATCCCACTCCTGATTAAGAAGAGGTTTTAACTGGTCTAATTCTGTTTGAGTTTGTGCTTTACATTTGCTGACCAAATGACTGAATGTATTCAAAATTTCTCCATACTTTCACCCTCATTCATCCTTGCTACAGATTTAGTCATGCAGAAAAACAAAGGGCCAGTCAGGAAGAATCTTAGCATCTTCCCAAACATATCCCAGTGTTCGTGTGTGTGTGTCATGATAAAGAGGAGTAAAGTAGGCCATCAGGGTTCCAGGGTCTAGAGTAGTGGGGCCCTCCTGGGGGGGAGGGGGCTCCCCTACGCCTCCACCCCCTGCAAGCTCTAAAGCTGTTGGCCATTCCCCACCCTGACTGAGCTCTGCACCCCACGGGGTCTCTAAGAACGCTGATAATGCAGGGGAATAGGAATCAAACAGCCTTGTCCACAGTCAGCTGTGTGACTTTGACCAGCTCCCTTCCACACTGTGAGCCTCAGTTTCCCAAACTCTAAAATGGGGCAGTTCGAATAGTCCTTAAATTCTCCTCTAGCTCTGGTTTTCTGAGGCACTGAGTGTCCTACTTCAGCCTGCCCACCGTTCTTTGGGTCCGGTCCACTTCTAGCTACACTGGGAGCTCTCCAAGGGCAGAGGGTCTTTATTTTTGTTTACTGGTGTATCCTATGTGCCAAGAAATTTGCTGCTCCAAACACGGTCACAGGACACAGTGTTTGCATCCCCTGGGAGCTGGATAGAAATGCAGACTCTCAGGCCCCACCCCAGACCTACTAACTCAGAATCTGCATTTTAATAAGATTCCCAAGCCAATAAACATACTAGCCTATTACAATACACATTAGTTTTGTTTTTTAATAAACTGAATATCCGATTGAAATTGCATGATGTTTACTCTGGTGAATATCTCCCTTCTTATCCTCTGAGCAGCATTTCCCCAGTTTTCTGTATGGAGTATTGAAAGCAAACAACTGGGGTGCCTGAGTAGCTCAGTGGGTTAAGCGTCTGACTTAGGATTTCGGCTCAAGTTGTGATCTTGCAGTTCATGGGATCGAACCCCACATCGGGCTCTGCACTGATGATGTGCAGAGCCTACGTGGGATTCTCTCTCTCCCTCTCTCTCTGCCCCTTCCCTGCTCGCTCTCTCTCTCAAAACTAATAAATAAACTTTAAAAAAAGAAAGAAAGCAAACATCTGTAGTGTCCAGCAAAAAGGGGTAAGAGGGATCCTGTGGGTTTGAGGCAGGATTTCTCAACTTGAGCCATTATTATATATTATATATTATATATTATATATTATATATTATATATTTATTATATATTATATATTATATTATATTATATTCACATGACTCAGCATCGGATTAAAACTAGAATGCAGGTCATGAAGGCCCATACACAGCATACCCTGCAGCCAGAGGGCCCAGCTTCACCACAAAGTTAAGGAAGCTAAAGCTAGTCCCTCATTTGCCTAGGCCCTTTCCAACACCCTGGAGGGGCCTTCATCATATGGGGATCTAATTTCACATTCGTGATTTTTATTCTTTTTCTGAAAAGTGACCTTCAAATTTGTACAAAGTTTAGACTCCATAAAACATCAGCAATTCCTCCTGATGACAGAGTATAGACAGCAGGGAAGAGAGGATGGATTTGAGACCTGAAAGATGAATTCAGAGGACTTGGGGATGGGTGGAGGCCGCTGCGCTTTCAGGCAGAATGAACAACATATGCAAAGGCCCTGAGGCAGGAGAGGTCAAAATGAGCAGCATGATGAGCTAGATTCATCATCAAGTCATGAAGGAAGGGGTTTACTATTGCAGCGTGCACCTGACAGCAGGCATCCTGGCATGCCACCACTGCCCTGCCCCACCTTGCCATAGGCTCAGGGCACTGGGCCCAACGAGGCTTGGACGAGATGCCCTCGTCTCTCTGATTCATGGCTGTATCATGTGGCTCCCACCACTTCTGAGCCTTTACATTGTCTCCTTCTAAAAAAAACAACACAACAAAATCTACTTTATAATAAAGTAGATATAAATACACACACACACACACACACACACACATACACGCATGTGTATCTCTCTCAATTTCTAGACTCTTACTTTGTCTCATTGATTCATGTAGCCTCCCTTTTTTTAGTATCAGAAGAGAAAATATGTATCACTGCTGTGCTCTGATTTATTGCATTGACACTGACCCGCATACCTGATTTCACATTCCTTTCCATTCCCTCTGGCCTTCTTTGTATCTAGTTTGCCAAGGTGTTTTGTTTATTTTGCAAGAACAGAAGCACAGTGTGTTGGCCTCCTGGGTAAATAGAATTTCCAGCCTTAAATAAAGGTTCTCCTGTGATAGCAGATGCTGTCCAAACGAGAGGAGCTCTGCATCCCAGCCCGAGGAAAGAACTTTCCATTTATGATACTGGCTGTGTCCCTTGGGACAGAATGATGTGAAATCCCGTTTTAAACCAATCGTGCTCCAGATTAGCAAGGTCCGTTTGATAATTGGGTTAATACATGAACATGAATTTCCTCATCCCTGGCCTTGCACTCCCTGTGCTAACAGTATTTTCTGCCTTCACTTTTTGCAAGGGTCTCCATGCACCGACTGTGTTCAATTTAAGTCATGACCTTATTTTCTTGGACCAGAGCTCACATTATAGATACACCTGTGTGACTAACAAACAATCTATAATAAGGCACATAGGCACACACGTCAGAATAGTTTAGAATTGCTAAAATAACCCCGGAATGTCTTGTTCATGGCACCATAGACTGTGAAAACCAGAAGGAACCCTAGTGTTCATCTGGTCCCACCTTTCTCAAATTATCAGAATGCTAAAATCCCACAAATTAGTGGGGTGTTCATTATTAAGAACAATAATTATAATAATAATATGGTGTCCTGTGGACCAGTTAGGAGAGCCCAGCTTTCCTTCTGGTAAAATCCATATTGAGCATCTACATGCCCTGCTGGTCTTACTTTCCATGCATTCCTCACACGCAGCCTCTTCTCTCCATCCCTCCTGGCACCCCCCCAGCCCAGACCACCATCATCTCTTAGCCCAACTACTGTAATGGGTCTCCCCAACCCATTCTTGGCCCCTGCAATCCCTTCCTCACAGTATGAACCAGAGCAGTTTTGTGATGGCACACAAATCTGGTCATAATGCCTCCCTGCCCAAACTCTTCCACAGACACCATTAAGAAAATGGAAGACAAGTCACAGACTTGGAGAACGCATTTACGGAAATGTAAATCTAATAAATGATTATGTCCAGGATATGTAAACATCTCCAACAATTCAAAAATAAGAAGACTTGGGGTGCTCCGGTGGCTCAGTCAGATAAGTGCCTCTTTTATTTTTAATGTATTTTATTTATTTATTTTGAGAGAGAGAGAGAGGGAGAGAGAGAGAGAGAGAGAGAGGGAGAGAGAGAGAGAGAGAGAAATCCCAAGCAGTTTCCATACTGTCAGCACAGAGCCTGATGAAGGGCTCAAACTCACGAACCATGAGATCATGATCTGAGCCAAAATCAAGTCAGATGCTTTTCTGACTGAGCCACCCAGGCACCTCCTAAGCATCTGACTCTTGATTTCGGTTCAGGTCATGATCTCATGGTTCATGGGATTGAGCTCCAAGTTGGGCTCTGTACTGACAACATGGACCCTGCTTGGGATTCTCTCTCGCCCTCTCTCTCTCTCTGCTACGCCTCCCTCCCTCCCTCTCTCTCTCTATTTCTCTCCCTATCTTTCTCTTTCAACATAAATAAATAAACCTAAAAAAAAAGAAGACTAAAAATCCAATTAAAAATGATTGAAAGATTGGACTAGACGTGTGTTGGAGAAGGTTAGTTAACATAATAAGCCTAACAAGGCCATTTAGAAAGAGCCTGTTGATGAGGCTGGCCCTCGGCCAGTATCTGAGAAACTGGCTTTTGGATTGCTGCCTACTATTCTAACTGATAAGGCTGTTTTGTCTACCTGGGGCACTGAACCCTGCTGTCCCAGCCTGCCCACACTGGTACAAACAATGCGACTTATAGTGAACACCTGCTCTCCTATGAGCTTGGAATTTCAGAAATCATGGCTGGTCTGGTAGGCAAAGTGCCTACATCACTAGCCCACAACAAAACCCCTGGATTCAGAGTCTCAAACAGACGTCCCTTGGCAGAAACACTGCAGACTGTTTGTTGCTGCATTTCCCTGGTGGAAGAAGTGTGTTCTGTGTGGTCCTCACCTGTGCAGGAGAATTTTGGAAGCTTTCACATGGACTCCTCCAGACTCCACCTGATGTGTCTTTTCCCCCGGCTAGACCCTGCTGTGTGTCCTTTCACTGTAATGACCCACTGCCATGAAGATATGGCCCTGGAGTCCTGAGAGTCCTTCAAGAGAGCCACCAGATGGGGAATCCCAGAAACAAAACACTTTACCAAAGAAGATATATGAATGACAAGTAGCACACGAAAGATGCTCAGCACTGTTAGTCTTGAAAGACCCACAGTGAGTGAGCACTTTGCACCCCATGAATGGTTGAAATCAGTCAGCAACATCCCATGCTTACGAATCTGTCTGGGGGCGCCTGGGTGGCTCAGTCTATTAAGCATCTAACTTCAGCTCAGGTCATGATCTCTCAGTTTGTGGGTTCAAGCCCTGCATCAGGCTCTGCGCTGACAGCTCAGAGCCTGAAGCCTGTTTCAGATCTGTCTCTCTCTCTCTCTCTCTTTCTCAAAAATAAACATTAAAAAAATGTTTTTCAAAGAATCTGTCCAAAGAGATGCAAACATGTGTCCACTCACTTGTATGTGAATATTTATAGCAGCATTGTGACCCAAAACTGGGAGAATTGAGATGTTCTTCAACTGGTAAATGGATAATAAACAAATGTATCCATGCAACAGACAATTATCCAGCAACTAAGAAAGAACCAGTGATAGATACCTGCAATAAACAGAAAACTCTCAGAAACATGCTGAGTGAAAGAAGCCAGGCAATAAGACAACATATTGTATGATTCTATTTATATGAAATTTCTAGAAAAGGCAAAACTGTAGACAGAGGCACAAAGCAGACCGGTGGCTGCACGAAGGGGAGAGCGAAGACTGAATGCAGGTGGGCACAGGGGGTGGGGATGGAGAGGGGACAAGGGAGAGATTGGAATGTTCCAAAACCAGATTGTGGTGATGGTCGCACAACTCTATAAATTTACTAAAACTCATCAAACGATGCATATCAAATGGGTAAATGTTGTGGTATTTAAATTATATCTCAGTAAAGGTGTCTCTTAAACATCTAAGCTTCCTTTGTCACCCTTGGAGTGAAGACCTGACTCCTCCTGGGGTGGCTGCCCCACCCCCCCAAGCCCACATGCCCAACAGCCCACTGCTGCAGCCTGGCTTTACTCTGTGTCCCACACCCACACCTCTCTTTCCATCAGCGCTTTCCCTGTGTGGTCCCCACGACGCACCCGCCCCGCCATGCATGCTATCTCTCTGCGTCCCTTCTTTGGGCTGCTTCCCATTTTGTCTTCTGTTCTCTGCCTCACCTTGCCCTCTTCCAGGAAGTTTCACTTGTCCACTCTACCTGTACCCCCCACTCCCTACCTTCCTCTTGTAAGAGAATTTCATCACTCCGGAAGTGACGGATTCGAAGTTCTCTGAAAGCAAGAATTTGTCTTGATCATTGCTCTTTGTCCCTAGCACAACTCCTGGCTCAGTGAATATTTCAGAAAATGTTACCTAATAAGCATCTTAATAGCTCTGAGAAGCCGATGACATGCACACCTGTTTAACTTTGTATGAACCAGTGTTTTTGAAGCCTGTTTACACATACGATCCGTCTTATACATATGTGTGGACTTAGTAATATGTGGAACACAGTACTCAAAGGACTTTAGGAGGTTCTTATCTAAAGTTTTTTCCCAGTTTTTTCTGTTACAAACAATGCTGCAATAAATAACCTTATACATAAGGCCTTACAAACCTGTGCTTTTGTGGGATAGAGTCCCAGGTGTTGATGGGTCAAATGCTATGTGTACTTTCTATTCTAATTGATGATTGTAGACACTAGATTTATTTTCAAGATTTTCTCTTTTTTTTAATGTTCATTTTGAGAGAGAGAGAGCACATGCATGTGAGGGAAGAGGGAGAGGGAAAATCCCAAACTGGCTCCAGAGCCTGATGCAGGGCTCGAACTCACAAAAGGTGAGATCAGGACCCGAGCCAAAATCAAGAGTCAGATATTTAACCAAGTGAGCCACCCAGGCACCCCTATGCTAGATTTTTTTTTAATAAATTGATTTTTTTAATTAAAAAAAATTTTTTTAATGTTTATTTTTGAAAGAGAGAGAAAGTGCAAGCAGGGGAGGGACAGGGAGGGAGGGAGACACAGAATCCAAAGCTGCCAGCACAGGGCCCAACGCACGGCTAGAACTCACAAACTTTGAGATCATGACCTGAGCCAAAGTCGGTCACTTAACCAACTGAGCCACCCAGGTGACCCTGAATAAATTGATTTTTTTTTACAGGAGACTCACAGAGCTGCTGAAATTCTCATTTTCTTATTTTGCAGGGAGTCACCTTCGTTATCTTTTATACAAACCAAAATAATATCCATCTCTTTATAGATGACTTGTGCTAATGAATTTCAGGAACTCCTTCACCAGAGCATAGAGAGACGTAGTAGTTTGCAGGCAAACATCGTTCCTGGTATGTTGGACGGGTGGAAGAAAGCAGGTAGTTTGGCCGGATGGTGGATGTATGGATGGGTGGTCAGATGGCTTTCACATCCCACTCTCCTACCTGGAGCCCAGGAGCATGGTGGCACCACAACGGGACAACTGTGTTTGCCATGCTGCAGCTCTTACAGTCTCCTGGCAGGCAGAACGAGTGGCTGTCCTGCCCACTGCACCCGCCCGGCATGCTGTGTTCCTCTGGGGGAGGGTGGTGGACTGGCTGGCCGCTCGCACAAAGGCTCCCTCCCGGGCCTGTTACCAGGACTGCAGGTCTCTCCTTTACTCCTTTCCTTGGCAGTGACACTCCCGTACTTACACCTCTCAGTGACTCTCCATTTCCTACAGGGCAGAGTCCACATAGCTTGTTCCAACAGAGAAGGTTCTCTGTGGCCTGGCCCTGCTTGTTTCTCCACATTCTCTTGGCCTGGGTCAGACCAGGCCATGCCTCCCGCCCCCAAGGCTCCGCCGCAGCCATGCAGTCACCACACTTGATTACCCCACCTTCCCTGAAGATGCCAGGCCCTGCTACACCTCCCTGCTTTTGCATGTGCCATCCCCTCTTGGGAGTGTCCTCCCCACCCCTCTGTCAGGCAAGTCCCCACTCATCCTTCTAAACTTTGTCCCCATGCTCAAGTGCCTGCACGTCCTGGAAGCACTCTGTACAAGCCTCTGCGCGTTGCACTCTACTGTCTCCCACCAGACCTACATTCCTTAGGGCAGCGTCTCACTCAGGGCTGCATCCCCAGCACCTCGCCCAGTTCCAGGAACCCACAAGGTGCTCAGTAAGCATTTGCTAAAAGGACCCATAAACGCATAGCTTTGACACCTGTCCCCTCCCCGTTCTTCCGGTGAGTATCCACTGGGCTCATGTTCCTGTGTGTCCAGCTCGTGACAAGGTGCTGCAAAGAATATGGAAGGAATTTAAGATGCAGTCTCTGGCCACAGAGCATCCCCAGGCATGCTGCGTGTATGCACAGAGAAAGAGCTCGGTCCTCCTGAGGCAGTGTGGAAGAAACAACATGACCAGGAGAGCCTAGGGCTCTTAGGATCCAGGAGAAGGGAAGGGGAAGCATATTTAGGCCAAAGGATCCAGGGGAATAAGGCTGGGCTGAGAGCTTGGGACACTAAGCCACCAGTGGGGGGGGGCGGTGCACGGAGGAAGGAAGGGGGACATGACGTATTACATGGGACAACTGGACTGCAGGGGAAAGAGGTACAGACAGGACAGAGAAAAAACATTGAGGCCACATGGTCAAGGGCCTCGGATAACAAGGAAGAGAAGGAAACTAGGATTTCTTGAGGATATGTGTTCCAGAATCCTCAAAACTAAGCTATGAGGTGAGAGTTCAGAGACATCAAGGGACTTGCCCAAGATCACACAGCTAGGAAATGGTGGGCCTAGGATTAAAATCCAGGTGTGCTATTCCACTGGATTCTGTCATTCCAGTGGGCAGTGGTGGAGCATGAAGGAAGCTCACAGATGAGAAGGGTCTTCACAAAGACTATTATAATGCAATTTGGAATATGTTTTCTGTCCCTAAATCAATGTGCTTCTCGCCTATTTCTTCCCTTTTTGGAAGCACAAACCTTCCACCAGCCGCCTAAAAATCGTGTTCACCCTCCAGTGTTTCTAGGGAGACAGGACCCAGGCTAAGGCTTTGAGGCCTGCCGGGAACTGATCAGGGATCCTGGTTCACCCTACACCCCCTCCCTCTCCCCTCCTCAACTGGCCTCCCCTCTGAGGCCACCTCCCCCTCGCTATAGGTCAGCACAGACCTGCTCTGTACTCCCTCTCAGGGCAGTCCTCAGAGGGCTCGGTCACATGCTTCCTGGAAATCAATGTGTGTTTGACCAGCTGCCTCCCTTCCATCCCTCATTGTATAATTCTGCCCCAGGAACACAAAAACATTGGTCCAGCAAGATTTGTTCTTTTTAAATCTGGCCAGAGCCTCACTAAGGTGCATTAATCTTTAACTGTTTATAGATTTTTCTGCTTAGAATATATACCCTGCGCTTTGATTCCACATGGGGATTCAAGTTCTGTTTCCATATTGATGATGACTTAGGAGACATACTTTCTGTCTGGGATTTTCTTCTGCGGACTTATCTATCAGATCTAGCATGCCAAGGCCCCCATAGTTCTTTGTCTCATTCGGGAGACAGTAGCTGGTTAAGACCTTGGGCTTTGGGGTCAGACAGAGCCAGACACAAATTTGGTTCCCAGCCCTGCCACTCTACCCATGTGACCTCGAGCAAATCACAAAACCTCTCTAAACCTCATTTTCTTCTGAAAACCAAGATCCAGTGGAGTTATATCTGAGCCAGAGTTCTGTAATCAGCACAAAGTGCATATGTGGTCACAACAATTACTTCTGAGAGTCCTCAACTCCGCAAGAACTTCATCTCCTCACCCACCTCTACTACCCCTCACCCTTTCTGATCTCCCCTCTTCTTCCAAGGGCAGCTGCCTGGTCCTTCTCTGTCCCCGAAGTGAGCCTCTCTGGGCTGCCTCCAATCCTCCCCTTCACCCAGCACCTCTGATTTGATTAGCTCCATAAGAAGGCCCAGGGTAAAGTACACAAAACCACCATCTTCCATAAAAAGTAGGGAAGTGGGGAAAGTTGTAAATATATATAGGTGATTTTTTTTTTCAAATTTATCGCTGGCCAAAAATATATTTTAAGAGTTATCATCAAAGTGAAAACACAAAATTTATAAATCTCCTATTAGGTCTCAACCCCTCAAGTACTTGAGAAAGACTGCTCAAGAAAAGTGATTAAAAGAAAAAAAGTGGCCACCTTTAAACAGCCACTGGTCCGTGAACCTATTGGAAACAAAGCAAACACACATGGGTCAAAAATCTGCCTTTACTTAATGTTGGATCTAAGACTTGGCAATGTCTGCTCCTTGGCAATGTCTACCCAGCTTCTCAGATAACCTGCCCCTACCTCCCATCTTAGTCCCCTATGGGCATGTCCCAATCAAGGTACACTGACTGGCCAGCAGTAGGCAGATAAATTACATTGACCCTGTTCCCACCTTTTAGTGACTCTGGTATAACGTCATCGCTAATGACATCTCACTTAAAAATTCCTTTAATAAAATAGCTTCTGATCCCATATCACCATCCCCATCAACCAATCCCATATCACCATCATGACATGGCAAACATGGGATCATGACGTCTCCAGTCATTCCATCCACCATATTGCCTATAGGAGGAAATGGCCATTTAAAAACTGGAATCAGACTGACACTCAGAGACTGACCTCTTCTGACTTCCGACCAGCTATGGTACTCCACAAGATGCTGTCTCCGAGCTGAACCCATGCCCGGGGACCAACCTGTTAGATGTCTGTAACTCTACCCAAACCCTCCCAATCCTGCCACCTGGGTTGGTGGGCCTCTACTCCAGAAGGTCTCCACCCCTGTAAAGGGCTGTCAGGTCAAGAGATCTGCTCCAGCACAATCACCTCCTCAGGTCTCCAAGGCACAGCTTTGGGACTCATGTCCGAGGGCTTCCACCAGTTTATGGGTGATCCCCCCCCACCCCTGCTCCAACATCTTTGCCTGCTCCCACAGCACAGGATTCCACAGGACCCAGGCTTCATTTTCCAGGAGGCAGTCTCCTTGCAAATAGATGTCTATGGAGCCAGAGGGTTGAAACGTTGGGACCCAGATATCTTTGTAGAAAGGATATAAGACTTTAGAGATGGGCTGGGGTAGATAAAGTAGAAAGTGTTCTGTTCACAAAACTGCCACAACCAACAACATCTCCCCATTGAGTGACCTGGATCTACCCACTAGGCCACATTCTCACTGTAGACAAGAGCCTTGCCAGGCCTCACCTTCCGTACCAGCTTTTCCAAGGTGCTCTAGCCATCTGGTGGCAACCCTGGGGAGCTGCCACACCACCCTGCAGCTGGAATTGCAGGAAAACATATGAAAGTGACCCCCCCACCCTCCGCTTCCCTAAAATCGTGCCCCGGCATGACTCAGCGGGAAGCCTCCAAGATGGTGGACATAGATGACTGCCCACTGGGTACCTCCCATCTTTCCAGACCCTGGGAGGCCCTGCTCTCCTCGGTGGAGCCCTGAACCTCATACGTCATTTCTGGTAGCATGTTACACTGAGCAGTCATTCACGTGAGGTAACATGCATATGGGGTTTATAAACACAATTTAATAAAACAAACCCAGAAGTCCTATCTGTGCTCAGCAGTTCTAGTGATGGTCATTCACATGCACAGCGGGGCTCAAATGGGGCTTTCACAATCCTGGCCACAGAAGACAATGACTGCTCACCTCGTGGCATCAAAACCCTCCCCAAATGCAAGGCAAACTACTCTGAGATACCCTTTTTCAACCAGCAAAAATCCAAGCTTTTGACAACACAATCTGTTAGTGAGGAAACAGATTCTATCAGGTGTCACTGCTAGTGACATAGTACAATCCTAGGGAGGAAATGTGGCAATATCTAGCAAAAGTACTTTAAGTCTTTGTCCTTTGACACAGCAATCCCACCTCTAAGAATCTATCCCAAAGAGACACTCACTAAAATATAAAAAGCCTTAACCTGTTCATTGCAGTCATATTTGTTATAGCAAAAGACTGGAAACAACTGTCAGCAGGGGAGGGGTTCAATGAGCTAGGGCGAAGTCACACAGTAGAGTGCTCCACCACCGTAGAAGGGAAGGAGGAAGCTCTCTCTGTATTACAGTGAGTGATTGTATTAAGTTAAAAAAAAAAAAGTATATAGTATGCCACTATTCATCTAAGAAAGGGAAAATATGACTCAATTATATTTATATTTTTTAATGTTTTTTTCAAAGTTTTATTTATTTTTGAGAGAGAGAGAGACAGAGTGTCAGTGGGGGAGGGGCAGGGAGAGAGGGAGGCACAGAATCTGAAGCAGGTTCCAGGCTCTGAGCTGTCAGCACAGAGCTGGACTTCATGGACTGGAAGATCATGACCTGGAGGCTCAACCCACTGAGCCACCCAGGCGTCCCTATATTTACATTTTTAAATGCAAGGATAAATCGTAAAATAAAAGATACATATCAACCAATGGCAATATATGAAACTTGTTTGGATCCTTATTCAAACTAAAAAAAAAAAATTATGAGGTAAGTGAGCACTTTCTGAATACTTGATGACATTAAGGAATTGTATTATGGCTTTTAGTTGTGCTAATGGTGTTTGTTGTGTTATTGTTTTTAATGAGTCTTTTAGAGATACTTCTTGAAATGTTTCCAGATGAAATGATACGGAGATGTCTGGTCTTTGCCTCCAAATAATTTTACAAATGGGGTGTGGGTGGGAGTATAGATGAAACAGGATGGGTCAGGGGTTAATAACTGCTGAAGCTGGTGGTGAATCCATGTGAGTTCCATACAGTTCTCTCTATGTTTATGTAGGCTTAAAATTGTCCATAATAAAATAGCTAAGAAAGAAAAAACAAAGAGAGGGAAGAAAGGAAAGGAGAGGAGAGGAGAGGAGAGGAGAGGAGAGGAGAGGAGAGGAGAGGAAAGGAAAGGAAAGGAAAGGAAAGGAAAGGAAAGGAAAGGAAAGGAAAGGAAAGGAAAGGAAAGGAAAGGAAAGGAAAGGAAAAGGAAAGGAAAAGGAAAAGAGACATTCTCCATGCAGTGTATGTCACAATGTATAGAAACAATCATGTGTCAATGAAAGGTGGCTGACCCATTCTGCAGAACCATTTTCTAGACAAAAATAAATCCCAGGCTACCCCCACAAAGTGGGTGTAAGATTCTGCTGTTTGTAGACATGGTGTGTCATTTGCACATCTGCATATTCATGAACCCATCAAAGAAAAGCATCCTGGGTAAACCTTGGTGCCCCTCAGCCCCAGTGGCCTCTTGACAAACCCTCTCACTCCTGAACACAGCCCAACACAGGAAGGCAGCTTTTTTGGGCCACTCTCATCCCTTCAGGCATTAACCTCACAGATGGCACCATGACAGCTCAGGGATTTGAGCAGGGTCGTTCTCCAGAAAATAACTCCAGAGACATATTTGAACACAGGGAAAGGGAAGATTTTTTTTTTATAAGTCTTCAAAATAAAATGAGCCCTTTAGAAGAGAAGCAGGGGTGTGGTGTCAGATGAGAAAGGTTTTCTTTATAAACAGGAGGGAGGAATATGTAGTCACCTGTCCCCTGCTGGGAGACTCAAGTCTCTAGGTGTGGGAGACCTGCAGAGAGGGTGGGGCTGGGGCTGGAAGGTACTTTCTGCCCCAACGTTTTTTTGAGGAGCATCTTTTGGGGAGGGACAGAGCCTCAGGGTCTGTTCCAGGACTCTCTGCTCCAATCCCTTCTCCCCGAGGAAGCTCCGTTGCCCCAACAACTGGGGACACCGGGCAAGCTGCTTGACCTCTCAGTGACTCAGGGACAGGACTGCCCAGCACACAAGGCGATTATAAGGGTCGTGGGCAATCAATGAGTCATTTCATGGAGATGGCTCCCTGAGCTCTAATTTATCCCCAAGGAGCAAACTGATCTGCTAAAGAATGAAATGCACATTTCCTCCTTAGCTCCTCTGAGCTCTCCTTTCCCTCAGGGCCCTTGGCTCTTTCCTGTCCCGCTTCTGCTACTCTAGGATTGCTCACAGTGCCTACCAGTGCCACTGTATATGCACAGCCTCAGGGTGGTTCCCCACTGGCCTGCTTCCTCTGCTCCATGGTTTTGGTGGCTCTTTGGGACCAGAGATCCCAAAGATTGTGGATCTCCACTGCTGTTCTTAAGGCTTGTGAATGAAGCAAGCCCAATTAGGATGTTTTAGAGTGTTTATATCTCTCTCCCTTTCAGTCATTAACAAGCCTCCTCCTTCCACAGCATTCCTTTGTTCCCCTCTCCCCCTTCCCAGGGCCTCTCCTCCCCTCCTCCTGGCTATTGTCAAGATCCAGCCAGAGCCTCACCTCCTCCAGGGAGCCCTCACTGATTGCCAACTCCACACAACCCCCCTCCCCCCACCGTTCTTTATACACTGTTACTCTCTTTGCACTACACATCCCAAGTGACAGCATCTCAGACAAAAACAAACTCCAAAAAATACTGAATAATGCATTAAATCAACCATGACAGGGGGCTGAAGAAGGATAACTGTGATACCTAATGATTCCATGACACCCACGGAGTACTTTTCATTTCAATTCATTAGACTGACCTTAAGGCCCCAGAAGGAGACACAGGTCAGCATGTTTTCTCCCTTGCCTTCTCCCTCACTCATAAGGCCCCCTCTCTCTGGCTCAAATAGCAGTATGTCTGGAGGAATACTCTGTGCCATGCCCTTTATATTCGTTGTCTCCTTTGCTTCTCACCTCCTTAAGAGGTAGGTAGTCAGAGTGTCCCCATTTTACAGATGTGGGAACTGAGGTACAGAAGGGAGAAGCAACTTACCCAGGGGCACTCAGCTGGACAGTGACACATTCACCTTCAAACCAAGCACTCAGCCTTTAAAGCCTACCCTCACAACCAACCCCCAGTTGCAACAGCACAGCCAGCAGGGGACACACTTGGGAGAGCCCTCCTGGGAGGAGATCTAGAAGGGCAAGAGTCTACTGACCCCCGGGAGGACAAAGGCAGCACAACCAGGCTGAATTAAGTGCCCAGCTGGCCAGCTCAGAAGAGTAAGGTCAGGTAGGCAGGAAACCTGTAAGGTGGCTAGAGGAGGGAGGAGTGGCCAGATGTTGGTTCTTTAGGATGAACAGAAGAGGACCAGACAGGTGAGGAGGGCATGCGTCTGCCTAGAGCATGAAAGGACTGCTCTGGGCATGGCAAAGGGCCAGAACGGACTGGGCCAGGCACTGCCGTGTGCCAAGCACTGTGCTGGGCATTTGGCATACACCATCTCAGCACAAAGGGAGACTTAGCACAAAGGATGAAGGTTGTGATAGGTGAGAAATCCGGCTGGCCGAGCTGGATGGCTCAGAGGAGCAGGAAGAAGGGTTTAAACAGTTTTCAGGTAACCAAGAAATGGCCAGTTTACTGCTTAAGCCTTTGGCTGATTCCTGGTTCTGGTGAGTCAAGCTGACAAGGAAGCCCAGGGTCATGGCTGGCCCTGAGTAGATGCCACAGAGAACCCAGTCCATGCCAGGATCCACCCATCCATCTGACTGAGCCACAGGGGTTTCTTCTTGCACCTTCAGGTTGGGCAGGGCTGGGACAGGGTGTCCTGGCTGTCCACCGAGATGAGCCCTGAGCTGGCTAGGGAGGGACGCAAGAGTCAGGATCTGGGTGAACAACTGATGGCCTGAGGGTCCCAGAGCCAGGTGAGATGAGATGGGAAACCGGCCTGATAGGGGCATGGCTGTCTAGAGCAGTGTGATTCTGCACCCCTCTCCCAGGCACTTGGAGATGTCTGGAGACATCCTTTTGGTTGGGGAATCTAGTGGGTAGAAGCCAGGAATGCTGCTAAAAATCCTTCAATCCATAGGACAACCTACCACCACTCCCAACAGAGAATTATATGGCCCCAAATGGCAACAGTGCCATGGATGGGAAATCCTGGTGTGGAGCAATCTGGGTAAGAGGGGCTTAAAATCCAAGGCACTCCCTGCGATGAAACTGCCCCTATTCTGGGGAAGAGGCATTTTTTTCCCAACTCAGCAAGATGCAGTCTGAGGCAAGGACTAGCATGAGCCCCAGGCTGGGGGGGGTGGGGGGGGGGAGGTGGGGAGGGGAAAGCCATGGCAGTGCTAGGGGAGGAAGAGAATGTACCTGCTGTCACCCAGGCTTTGATTTGTGCAAGAAGCAATTTATAAGAGATACTTAGTCTTTAATGGAAGGTCAAAAAGTCAACCCACACGATTATGTCATCTCTTTACTGGCAAAGGCAGAGGTTTTAAAGCACTTTGACATACCCACCCGGTGGGAAATGAAATGTGATCAAAGATCTTCACTGTGGAACTGTTTCTAAGAGCAAAAGATTGGAAACAACATAAATGACCATCGGTGGTGGGCAAGCTAGATAAACAATGGAATATCCCGCCAAAGAATGACATTTTCTATGTATAGAAGTAGAAAGGTCTCTGGAATATATTAACTGGAAAAAAGCACAGTGAGAAGAACACTACGGAATACTTCGCTGCCATTAGATGAAAAGGGAGGCAAAAAATCAACAGTATATTCATCATTGCTTACATTTGCATAAAGCAGGGGATCTCAAACTTCTCTTTGTATCGTAACCACCCAGAGGGCCTTTTCAGCCATACTTAACTTTAAACATCAACCTTGCTTTTATTTGGGGGAGGGATGTGGAAATGTGCCCACTTTTCTCGCCCAGAACGCAACTCCCCAGCTTTTCTGGCCCTGGCCGCTCACCAGCCCGACTGGCCAGGAGCAAAGATCAGTGACCAGCTCCTTTCCTAATCACTCCGGCAAACCCTCCCAGACTGTTTGTTAACCCTTAAGAGGCTGCTGAATGTGAGACGTTCAAGGCGTTGGAAGGAATCCCTCAGGAACCAAAGACTTGGAGCCACTAAAGCACCTCCCCCCTCCTCACCCCCATCTCCTCCTCCATCTGGAAGTGACCTTCAGGTCACTGAATGAAGGTGGCTGCAGGCCAGAGACAAACCTAGCCCTCGGACGCCCCCTACCCCCGCCCCGCCCCCGCGAAGGGGGCGGAGCGACGGCTGCGAGGGCTCCTCCCGCGGGCTTTGTGCGCGCCTGGAATCCAGCTGTCGCCGCCCCTCGGAGCCCCCTGCCCCCGGCGGGCGCACATTTCCGGGCCGCCCACCACCCCGACCGCGTCGGTAGCCGCTGCGCCTGCCTGCTCCGTGGCCGTCCCGCCCCAGTAGCCCCCGAAATGCCGGTCGACTTCACCGGGTACTGGAAGATGTTGGCTAACGAGAATTTCGAGGAGTACCTGCGCGCTCTCGGTAAGCTGCTGCCCTGGCTGGCCGCTCGGGGACGAGGGCTGGGCCCCGCAGAGCCCTCCCGAGGGCCCTCCTGCCTCCGCCTGGGCCAGCCGCCGCCCCGTGCGCCGGCCAGCGAAAGGGATTCGGCCGCCAACTTGGAGGGTGGGGGTTGTTAGGACTAATTGGTGGTAAACATCTGATAGTTGCCTCTAGACTTGGATAACTTCATTAGAAAAGCTGGGTGTAGTTTGCTCGGTTGCTTGGTACAGGGTCAGCATAAGGCCAGAAAACTTTGTTGCAAAAAAAAAGAATGCGCCGAACCGGTTGCTGGCTGAGACAGCGCTAAGCGAACAGGAAACCCCAATGGTGCTGCCCCGGGGAGGAGCCGGCTCCTGGGACCCCGCTACCTTGGAGACAGTTATCTGAATTTTCCTGCCAATTCTCTGTCCCCTCTACCCCCTCATCCCCTGCAGATGTCAACGTGGCCTTGCGCAAAATTGCCAACTTGCTGAAGCCAGACAAAGAGATTGTGCAGGACGGCGACCATATGATCATCCGCACGCTGAGCACTTTCAGGAACTATATCATGGACTTCCAGGTTGGGAAGGAGTTTGAGGAGGATCTGACGGGTATAGATGACCGCAAGTGCATGGTGAGGATTTGCATACACCAGGGCATCTCCTGCCCAGGGGGCCTGACCGAAGTCTGGACTACTTCCTTTGGGAGGGAGGCGAGGGCCCTTATGTTCTTAGGGACCAAGGATCTTCATACTCCCAGCCCTCAAGGTAGGCAGCACCCACTTATCAAGCATCCCCCTCTGCCCAAACAGGATAGTGATGGATATGAAAGCTGCAGATTGTTGAGTCTCTGTTGTGTCCGGGCACTGAGCCAGATGTTTCATACATCTGACTTTATCTAATCCTCACAACCTGTGAGGGTGGTAGGAGTATGACCATTTTACAGATGAGGAAACAGTCTCAAAGAGATGAGTAACATGCCCAGAGTAGCTAGGGAGGGGCTGGGCTGGAATTCTAGGCAGGTCTGTTGATTCTCTTCTCTGCCTGTACTAGGGCCAGGTGGAGGAAGGCTGAAGGAAAGGAGGAAAGAAACACAGGGAACTCTTTTGAAGTGTAAAACTTCCTGTATAGCCTAGCATGAAGCCATTCTAGGAAGCAGGGGATATCGTGATCTCCCTGAAGCCTCTGACCTGCCCCACCTCGTCCCCCCGAGCTGGGATTTGGCTCCTGGCCCTCCCCTTCCCCACCCTATATTCCACTGCCTGCTGAGCTTCCTTTGAACCTTGCAGCCAACCCCTACTCAGTAGGTCATTGCCATGGTGGCCCAGGCTAGAGGAAGCATTCCTGCAGGAGGGGGAGGGAAGTGAGCAGCCTATCCCCAAGGGTGGGAAGCTGATGACCCAGAGACCCCAATTAGCGTTTCCACAGGAAATTCTAGAAGGTCAGCCCCAAGTCTCTATCAACATTCTTGGGTCACTGGAAGGTCTGGGTGCTCCCAGCATCCCTTTCAGTCTTGGGTCCAGAGCTAGTATTGTATGCTCACCCCCAGGGACCTGCTTTGCTTGTTGACGGAGCGCCCCCGCCCCCCATCTCCCTTCCCCCTCCCATCATTTACTGAGGGTCTGCTGTGTGCCCCGCACCGCACCATTCTTTTACACCATAGCCCAATGAGGGAGAGATCCACCACCCCATAATATACAATGACTGAGGCTCCAAGAGGGGAAGAGACTTGTAAGAGATGGGATTTGAACCCTAGGCCTTTGCACTTTGAAGCTTACCCTTCTGCTCCCTGCCAGGCCCCTGTCTGCCGGTCACCTTTGCAGAAGCCAGATGGCAGAGGTTTGCTGGGGCTGTGGTTGAAGGTGCCAGAGTGTGGAATCCCAGGCCTGGACTACTCACCCCCGGCCTGTTGATTCATCCGAAGGTAGTCAGGAGTTGATGTCTGAGTCTGCTGTTTGGAGTGATGGCAGAAGAGGGGGTATCCAGCAGGAGTGTCCTTGGAGAGGCCGATACTGGTGTAGGAACATGTCAGTTGTGCCTTAAGAAGGCCCAGGGCCTCTTAATCCTCAGAGAGGCTCGCAGTGGGAAAGGAGACGGGCAGCAGGGTCTGCCTTGGTAAGGTGAGGGCTCTGCCTTCCAGATTACTGTCCACGATCTGTTCCCTGGCCTGCTGGATGGAACTTAAGGACACCTCTTGTCCCCAGCTCATTCTTAGGGTACTCACAGAGCACATCAGACATCTCTTTGTTTTAGGTCACTGCAGCCTCTGGAATGTGCCCGCTTGTACTTACTTGGCTAATTGCCTTCCGTCTTGCTTTCCCTCCCTCATCCATTACTGCTTGAGACGTATGTTGATCACCTGGTAATACTAGCCAGTGCTTGTTGAGTGCTTACTGTGTACCACGTACTGTTACCACGTACTATTACCATTTTATTTTAACCCAATCTTCACAATACCGCTTTCAACCCCATTTCACAGATAAGAAAACTGAGGCAAGATTTCTTGTTGTGTGATGTTGGGGAGGTTAAGTAAGTAGCCGAGGGAGGGTTTGAATTTGGTCTGTCAGCTCCAGAGTCCCTGCCATTAACCACTGCACTGCACCTACCGTGTTCCTCACACACTAATCACGGCCCCAGGCACAGGGACGTGGAGGAGGGTGTCGCAATCCCTTATGTGCCAGGAACTCACAGTCTTTGTGGTGAAGACAGACACACACAGAGAACATAGTGTGATTAGTGGTGACAAAGGGAAGCACCTAGAGGAGGGGAACCCAGAAGGACTTCTGGAGGAGGTGGCTTCTACACAAGAGGAAAGGGGGAGAAGAAGCGAAGGTTTCAGACACAAAGGAAGGGGCACACGGCCTCCTCCTTTTCTCAACTCAGCATTAGGACATCCCAGGTGAGCAGATCAGGGAGCCCAGCACCTGGGCAAACTAATGACATTGGACTAGGACTCATGGTCACCTTTGCTGTCCCAGGACTCAGGGCGCCCCTCCCAAATGTATGGCACTCACCTTGGTGCTGTTGGGGGGGTGGACGGCCTCTCTGCTCCGGCCTTCCCTTGACCCTTTGCGTTGCAGAGAAGTCCTTCTCTGGCTGCCAGCTGGATGGAAGCCTACGGTGAAGAGCATAGCCAGGGGAGGGCGGAGGATAATCGAATTGTAGCGACTGTCCAGCCTGAGGCTTGCAAGGGCCAGAGGAGCTGCCTGCCAAGAGGCCGCAGGGGTTGAGGTCTTCAAGTCCCCCTGGGGTCCTGGGCCAGGCAGTTGCCAAAGCTAACTTTTACCGCCACCCCTTCTGCTTCACACACTCCACACCCACCAGCCAGGAGCAGTGGCCAGGAGGAGGCCAATCTGTTCTCGGCACCAGGTTGGCTGGATTCTAACATTTCCTTCCCAGCACATCACAAGGGTCTCATTTCTCACCTGGGATTGTTCATCTGTTTTGTTCATTCCTTTCTTGGTCCGACAAGCATTTTATGGCGCTTACCCATATCTTTGCAACCCCTGTGTTACTGAGACGAATTGCATAAGATTCCTGCGCTCATAGAGCTCAGGGCAGTGGGGGAGGCCAGACATCCTGTGATAGCATGCAGGTGGGGGCCGGACAGCCAGAGAGGCACCCCCCCTGGATCTGGGAGGTCAGGGAAGGTTCTCACAGGAAGTAGTCTGAACTGTGGCTTGAAGGATAGACAGGAAATAGCCAGGCAAACAGAAAGGGGACAAGAGGAAGGCCAAGGCCAAGAGAACAGAGACCTGTCCCACCTTGGCCTCTGGGCTCAGCCCTGGAGACACAGAAGCAGCAAGGCCTTCTGGAACACCCAGGCCATTTTTCTTCAGTGATGGCAGTACAGTGAGCTGAGGAACACAGTGTGGAGGGGTGAGGGAGCAGTGGTCAGCGAAGTTGCCTGGTTGAGGGGGGCCTTGAAAGACAAGTAAGCATTAGGGCATATGCAGAGACGGGAAAAGTGCATTCTAGACAGAGGGAGCCGTGTCTGTGAAGGCCCAGGAGTCCGAAAAGGGCTGGTTGTGAGAGGGCCTGGGAGGTGGGAGACGTGTAGTCCACAAATACCAGAGTGCCAGATGTGACTGGGGAAGACAGGAGTGATGAGGACCCAGTAGGGAGCCTGCGTGTGACCCTGACAGGCTGCAGGGACCCCTTGCCGGGAGAGGTTTGGTCAGACTGACATCCTTCCTTAAGGGCCCAGGGGCTTCTTGGCTCAGAGACCTCCGATTCTGCCTCTTTCTATGGGAACATTATGTGTGCTCTAGCACAGCAGCCAGAGGGTGAAATCTGGCCTGCAGATGTGTTTTTGTTTGGCCTGCACAGTGTTTGAAAATTTTCAGAGCCAGTTGCCAAAGTTTGTAAGATTTCATAGAAAAATCCATATTTCTGCCTGTTCTTACCAACATAATCAAGATGGCTGAAAACACTGGCTGCCCATTTCTTCCTGTGCCATGTGGACCCCTGGGGCATTGTCAGAGCTGTCCCTTTAGATGGGACACCGCCCAGGCCTCACCCCGCTCTGTTAACCTGAAGTCCAGGATCAAGGAGCCCTTTGTCTTTGTTTGCACTGTGGGTTCTTTAAAGTAGAGTTCTTTAAAGTGTCCTGAAGCGGACACCAGCCACAGGAGCGCATGAACTTGTTAGAAACACACATTCTCTGGCTGCGCTGTTGGCCTATGGAATCAGAAAGTCTGGGTGGGGCTGGTGGCTTGGGGCTCAGTTTGTGCGCCACATGGCTCTGATGCGGCTGAAGTTCGAGAACCCCTGCTCTGGAGGAAAGAAACATATCTGTGTGTACGTGCATCTCTGGAGACACTGGGAAACCATACGGTCAGCTGCAGAGGGCCCCGGGCCACCAGCTCGTTTGGTCCATCATCTGACCCCCCCGGAGACATTGCCATCCAGGCCCAGAGCCACCTGGAATGGCTCAGCGGTCTGTCCCCAGACTGAGAGGTGGAGGATGCAGATCTGTGTGGCCCGGGATCACTCAGCTCACATTTCCAGTCTGTTCTATTCAGATTTTATGTGACCTGCAGGCAGCAGGGACTGTCATTTTGGCGGAAATGTGTGAAGACTGGCTTAGCTTTCTTTGCTCCGCTGCCGCCTTCATGCCTTTATCCATTAAAAGCAAATCTCGGGCCCAGTTTGAAGCCAATATCACGTATTAAATCCAGCACAGGTAGCTTTGGCAGGGTGGGAGGGCTTGCAGGAGGAGGGCTCTCCTCAACCCCAGATAGTGTTCCCCACTCAGGCCAGGGAATCCCTTGGAATGAAGAATGATGGACTTCTTTGTTCCCAGCTGTCCCCAGCATGAGCAGCTTTTGTGGGAGAAGACAGCCTCGGTTGGAATCACAGCCATGAGCCCGGCTCCGCGCAGTGGTGGCAGAAGGGCCCTTTGTCATCCCACCTCGGACACTGAGGCCGGTTTTCCCTGGAGGGGGCACCTTTGTTTATTTGGGAGTCTGGTGCCTTTTGCCCTGGCTGAGGCTTCTCCCTCAGCGCCAGCTGTGAACTCAGGATGACCCCTTCCGCAGAGCCTGCCTTCCGGCTTGCGGCCCTCCACCCCTCGGTTGCTTTCTTTGTTTTTATTGTAAAAGGAAAAAGAGAATTCAAATAGCGAAGGAGAGAGTGGACTGCAAAGGAAAGGGCCCCTTCCCCTACTTGGCCTCATTCCCACCTCCCAGAGGGTATCACCGCTCCTGTTTCTGGTGGATCTGTCGGACATCTTCCTCGAATATAGAAGCTGTCTATCTATTGATCGGTTTAAAAAAAAAAAAAGGGAAGGAAAGAAATCCAGTCCTTGGCTCCTTGTTTTCTCACTCAGTGCTGCTTCTTAGGCATCTTTCCATGTCCGTGCTTGTAGATTTTCTGAATTCTCTCTTTTAACCATCTGTGTTTCCTTCCCTTCCTTCCCTGACTTCCTCCCTTCCTTCCTCCCTCCCTTCCTCCCTCCCTCCCTTCCTTCCTTCCATCCATCCATCCATCCATCCATCCAACTAATTATATATGGTAATACATGAAATCCACGAAACTGCTGTTAACACTTTGGTTTAAACTCTTGCCAGCTCTCTGATCCTGTTCTTGTCTCATTAATGGGTTTTTTTCTGGTTCATATTTTAAAGAACACAATGCCGATGGCACAATTAACTCCCTGGACCACAGAGCTGTGAACGCCCTCAGACTGGGGAGCCTTCCGAGGGCCACAGATCAGGCCCCCAGCCCTCTGCTGGGTCCTTTCCAGAATGGAAACACGGAGTCTCTTTCATGTCTTAGCTAAAGTTCTCCGACCTTTGAAATCGGTGTCAGCAGCATGCTTTTGAGGATTACAAAAAGAAGAATTTAAGCAACCCAAATAAAATGCACAAAGTAGCTTTCAAGAATCACACTGTTGTGTTAGGTTTTGTTTTTTGTTAGGCAGGAACAAAGAAAAATAACAAGCCCTAAGTTTTTACCAAGCACCATGCCTGCACCGAATGATTTTAGCACTTTTTCTCTTTTGGTCTCCACAACAGATGCAGTTCTCTAAGTGTCATTATGCCCATTTTGCGGATGAGAATCTGAGGCTCAGAGAGGTGAAGAACCTTTTTGACCCCAGGTCCCAGCCAGCTGGTGGCAGAGGAAGGATTCTAACTGGTCTATTTATAAAGGTCTGTATTACAAGGTCTCCCTCGGAGCTCTGCTGAGGGCCAGCACCTCAGGTCCTTATTGTGAGCCCATCGCAGGCTGGAGGTGAGCGCACAGTACTGACAAGGCATGGGGGTGTGGACAGCAGTGCTAGTCCTAGAGGCCGACATCTGGGCTTGAATCCTCCATTACCCAACTGACAGTGACCTTAAATGACTGGACACGCTGCCTCTGTCTTCACATCTGCAAAATGGGCATCATGATTGCTGTCTCACAAGGCAAATTCAGAGGACCATGGAGATGGCACAGGGGACAGTGCCTTGTGAAGCCACAACACTGTGTGCAATAAGGGACCGAAAGCCCTTGTGATGCCTTAGACTAGAGGCAAAGCATAATCGTTGACGGTAGCCCGGTGTTGGTTGGGGGAGTTACCGCTGTTTGTTTTTCTGACCGACATTGCTCTCCCCACCCACCCAAAGAAACACCTCCTCTTCTGGTGGGAGGTATTCCCTTACTCACCTCATAGGCTCTAGTGGAGCTGCGCGTCATGGTACACTGTCTCTCGTGGGTTGGGCACCTTAAACCAGGGTGATGACCGTGTCCAGTGACCTGTCATGGGATTGCCTCATCTCACCTTTTCCCGGGGTTTAATTTAGGGACGCTGGTGGAGAGCCGTGTTCTAGTCCTAAAGTTCATACGCTGGTGGGATGCCATCTCCCATGGCCGTGTGGAGCAATCCAACAGAAGGGAAAGATGAGGCCAGCAGAGAAGCAGAAATGAGAGAGAGAAGCTGCAACACTGGGGATTTGCTGGAGCCCCTCCACGACTTTCGGTGTACTTGAGCCAGCCGGGGCATTCCCTTTCTTCCCCCTGAGGCTGTGTGAACCAGTTTCCTGTCACTAAAGACATCCTCAGACAGAGCCCACAGATCATGGGTTAAAGAACCACATCAATAGTTAGAGCAGGAGTTCTCAAACTTGAGCGGCCCACCCCCCTAAGTTTCCAAAACCTCCACGGAAGGTCTGCCGTGGAGCCCAAGAACATGTTTTTCTAATGAGCTCCCAGATGCTGCTGATGCTGCTGGTTCAAAGACTGGGCTTTTGATAACTCCTGAGAAAGAAAAATGAGGAAGCAGCCTGGCCCACACCCAGGATCCTGTGATGTGCTGGTCATGATTCAGTGTAACAAGCCTGCACCGGGGCCCCGGCTGCCTAGTTTTGGGGGCTGGATGAGTGGAGACGTGTAGTCCAGTCCCTGCATATGGAGTCTGCTTGGGGACACCAAACTGGCAGCGACCCATGATGGCCTGCAACTGAGCCCCCAGGTAAAAGACCTCAGTAGTGTGTGTGTGAACAAGGACGGGCTACGACAGAGCACTTAGGAGCTTTGGCCTCGAGGTGGATCCGGATTTGAATCTGGGACCCACCTTCCAGCTGTGTTTCCTTGGCGAAGGTACTTTATCTGTCATCTATAAAAATGAACCGGGGGTCATAGCACTGATGAGATTATTGTGACAATTATGTATGGTGATGAGTTATTTCATTTTTCTATTGCTATGTAACAAACCACTCCAAAACCCAGTGCTCCAAAACTCTAAGCAATAGCAGCTGTTTATTTTGTTCACGAGTCTGCAATTTGGGCAAAGGGGGGTGGGTGGTCCCGCGGGACCTGTCTGCAGGGAGCTGGAAGACCCACGTTCCGTGTGGCCCCTCACACGCACTGTCTCCTGGCTGCTTGAGCTTCCTCAGGACACGGCAGCTGGGCCCCGAGAGTGAGAGGGCTGAGAGCACGAGGCAAAAGGGTATGACAGTGTTGTGATCTGCCTCGTCTCCAAAGTCACATAGCGATACTTTGCCATATTCTCTTGGTTGAAGCGGTCGCTGGGCCTGGATCCAGAAGACCTGAGTGAGCAGGAAACCCCCTCTGCCCTCCCCTCCTGGCATCCGGAGGCTGTAAGCTGATGACTGCCTTCCGGTCCCCTTGGCCCCATGGGAAGCTTCTCCTGTAACCAGCCCTGCAGCTCAGGTCCTATTGTAACTTCTCACGTGGGCTTGAGGACTTACTCGTATTTGACTTGGAGTTGGCTGAAAACTCTGCCAACCAGCTCTGTGCCTGAGTCACAATGGCTTCGTCCCTGGGAAGCATTGGTGTGGCTCATCTGTGTTGCACAAATTGATCTGTGCTAGAGCATGCGTGCATACACACACACATACACGTACACATACACACCACCCCTTGTCCTCCAAACGAAAACTCCAGGTCTCCGTTATGATGCCTGAAATTCCAACATTAGAGCACATTTATTTTGGTTAAATATCCCAAGCCTTTTCTAGGTGTTTCCTTTAACCAGCAAATACCTTAGAGGGCTGGTTGTCTTTAATACAGGGTGATTGGTGAGTCTGTCCTTCCTCCCTCCCCCACCCCCCCCCCCCGCCCCGCCCCGCTTCTTTCTTTCCTGACCTGAGGGGCCAAGGACAGCAGAGGAGACTCTGGGGAAGAACTGTATGAACAAGATGGTCATGAGAGGTGTGAGGGTAGAGATGGAGGAGAACCCAGGCTGCAAAACCCACCCTTACCCGTCCTCACAACATACCTGGCTCTGCACGCAGGAAATGAGGGGCTGGGGAAATCCTGTCTGACAGTGTCCGGTGAGTCAGAAACATCATCTCACTCTTTGGCTCCGAGATCCACTTATGTGATTACACTCCAAGAAAACCATTCAAAGGAAAGCCACGTCTATTTGTCCAAAGGTATTTGTAGCTGTGTGGTTAATAACCCTCCCCAACCTACATATAAGCACAGCCACCATCTGGGGGCTTCTGTGTGGCCGGCTCTGCCCTTGCACTTTACATATATTATTTAATCCTCCAACAGTCCCGGAGAGGAGGTGCTACTCCCGTTTTACAGACAGGGACCCTCGGGTCCTATGTCACATTGCTGGTTAACCATAGCCTTGGGATTCAACTTCACACCTCTCTGACTCCAGACTCTGTGTGGTTTGCAGAACTGGTCGCCTCCTGCTGGTGTTCCTAAGTGCCACATAACCACAGGTGGTTAGAGTAACTGTGGCTTTTTGATTCCACAGACCACTGCATTGCCATGTAAATGATCACCGTGAAGATAAATGGAAAGTGTTTATGGGCAACGAGTCAACAAGTTCGGTAGATTCTGCTTCTTAGCATCTCTTTCCCCTTCCCCCATCCCCACTTCTCTGAATATCTGTTGCCTGTAATAATAACAATAATTATTAACATCTCTTATGCTTACTCCTGTGCAATAGGCTCAGCACTTTCCAAGAATTCTTTTTTTTTCATTTTATAAATTTATTTTTATTTTTTAATTTATATCCAGGTTAGTTAGCATATAGTGCAATAATGATTTTGGGAATAGATTCCAGCGGTTCGTTCCTTATGTATAACACCCAGTGCTCATCCCAACAAGTGCCCTCCTTAATGCTCCTTACCCATTTAGCCCATGCCCCCATCCCCAACCCCTCCAGCAACCCTCAGTTTGTTCTGTGTATTTAAGAGTCTCTTATGTTTTGTCCCCCTCCCTGTTTTTATATTATTTTTGCTTCCCTTTCCTTACTTTCATCTATTTTGTATCTTAAATTCTACTTCATTCCACATATAAAGTCATGATAGTTGTCTTTCTCTGACTAATTGCGCTTAGCATAATACCCTCTAGTTCCACCCATGTTGGTGCAGATGGCAAGATTTCATTATTTTTGATTGCTGAGTAATACTTCATTGTGTGTGTGTGTATATGTGTGTGTGTGTGTGTGTGTATATATATATATATATATATATATATATATATATATATACACACCACATCTTTATCCATTCATCGTTGATGGACACTTGGGCTCTTTCCATACTTTGACTATTGTTGATAGTGCTGCTATAAACATGGGGGTGCATGTGCCCCTTTGAAACAGCACACCTGTATCCCTTGGATAAATACCTACTAGTGCAATTGCTGGGCTGTAGGGTAGTTCTATTTTTAACTTTTGAGGGACCTCCATACTGTTTTCCCCAGTGGCTATACCAGTTTGTATTCCCACCAGCAGTGCAAAAGAGTTCACCTTTCTCCACATCCTCGCAAACATCTGTTGTTGCCTGAGTTGTTAATTTTAGCCATTCTGACTGGTATGAGGTGGTATCTTATTGTGGTTTTGATTTGTATTTCCCTGATAAGTGATGTTGAGCATTTTTTCATGTGTCTGTTGGCCATCTGAATGTCTTCTTTGGAAAATTGTCTATTCATGTCTTTTGCCCATTTCTTCACTGAATTATTTGGGTTTTTTTGGGGGGGGGAGGTGTTGAGTTTGGTAAGTTGTTTATAGATTGTAGATACTAACTCTTTATCTGATATGTCATTTGCAAATATCTTCTCCCATTCTATTGGCTGCCTTTTAGTTTTGCTGATTGTTTCTTTCTCTGTGCAGAAGCTTTTTATTTTGATGAGGTCTTAATAGTTCATTTTTGCCTTTGTTTCCCTTGCCTCCAGAGACATGTTGCGTAAGAGGTTGCTGTCGCCGAGGTCAGAGAGGTTTTGTCTCATTTCTCCTCTGCGATTTTGATGACTTCCTGTCTTACGTTTAGGTCCTTCATCCATTTTGAGTTTATTTTTGTGTCTGGTGTAAGAAAGTGGTCCGGGTCCATTCTTCTGCATGTCGCTGTCCAGTTTCCCTAGCACCATTTGCTGAAGAGACTGCCTTTATTCCACTGGATATTCTTACCATGAACTACGTCTTCACCCTGATCTCCCTTCCACCATCCTCAACACTTCACCCTATCGTTCACATTCTAAAATGGGAATCTTACTGTATCACTCCCTGGCTCAACTGCCCAGGAGCTCCCCAGGGCTGGCAGGCAAAGGCCAGAGGTGGCTTGGGTTTTTCAGGACGTGGCTCCAGCTCCAATTCCTACCCACCCCATATCCTTGGCCCCATCCCACCATTTGCAGGCGCCTTCACTTGCCCTCCTCCTTGGCATCTCTCTGTTCACTTCCCTGGGATAAGTCCCCTGCTTTCTCCCTTGGGAGAATAATTACCCATTGGTAAAGACCACCCCGGGCTTAACTGTTCCACCAACCTTGTCCTGACTCCTCATCCCACCTCATTCATCCTTTCCTTTTGCTTCACTGTCGCTGTTTGCAGCCATTGCTCCCAGGGCACCTGTGACACTTATTAATGCATTTGAGATTCTAGACAGTGGAACCCACACTTTACATGTCCAGTGCCTAGCACAGAAGGCTCCATTGTGTTTGTCATATGAGTGTTATGTAAAAATAATAGAACTTCAAGCAATATAACTGGTAAATCCTATCACTGCAAGATCCATTTGCCACTCGATAATAGCTAGTGTTTGTTGAGTATTTCCCATGTGCTAGGGATTCTAAACACTTTCCATGCATTAGTTCTTTTCTTTTTTAATGTTTTTTATTTATTTTGAGAGAGAGAGAGAGAGAGAGAGAAAGCAGGGGAGGTGAAGAGAGAGAGGGAGAGAGAATCCCAAGCAGGCTCCATGCTGTCAGCACAGAGCCCAATGCAGGGCTCGAACTCAGCCAACCATGAGATTATGGCCTGAGCCAGAATCAAGAGTCGACGCTTAACCGACTCAGCCACCCAGGTGTCCCTCCACGCATTAATTCTTTTAAGCCTCACGATTCTGTAATGAAGATGCCAAAATTCTTCCTCTATTCTATGTGAAGAAAATGAAAGCCGGCACCAATATCGCTTGTCTGAGCGGAGAGAGCTGGTGGAGCCTGAATTGGGATCCTGGCAGTCTTGAGTCCAGATTGCTACCAGAGAGAGGTGGCATCCTTGTTATGTTAAGGGTCACAACTCTGGAATAATTTCTCTGTGAGGCTTTTGAAATGTCAAATGCAGTGTCCCCAGTGACGTAGCGGGGTCATGGATGGAATTGTCAGGTGCAGAGGAGTGGGGGTCTGGTTTGCATCTCATTCTCCTCAACGGTGGAGGCTGTCCACCGCCCAGCTCTCTCTGCAGCAGAACCTGGCTGAGTCATAACTGGTTCACCTCTGGAGCCAGACCATCGTCTTTGGAGTCTCATCTATGCCACTTGCCAGCTGGGCATGAAACAAGTTATTTCACCTCCCCGTGCCTCTGCTTGTCTGTGAAATGGGGATAATTATAAAGTAAGGGATCCCTACTACTCCGCAGTGAGGATTAGATGAGGGAAAGCCTGTAATCGTCACCTCCATCAGTATGAGCTGTTACCGTTAATTCTTTCATCGTGTAACCTGTGTTCTCCAGAAGACAAATTCTGGAGGTGGTGACGTGTGGGTGGGTGCCCCGGCCACCCAGAGAAGAGCTGGCAGAGCTACCTCACGCAGGCTGGCCTGCAAGGGCGCATGCCTGTCCACAGCCGGAGAGAACAGGCTGGGCAAAGCCAATGGCAGAGGGAGCTACTGCTTATGGAGGGTTTGCTGTGTCCAGCACTGAATGGGTCCTTGCAACCCCTTGTTTCATTTCATCCTGATGCTCTTGTTCTGCGGCAGGACATTCAGCCCCACTTTGCAGATGAAGAAATGGAGGCTCAGAAGGTGGGGTATGTTGCTCAGGGTCTCCCTGCTAGGTAGGGATGGATTGGGGCTCGGGCCTGCATCTCTCCAAGACTGTCACCAGGCCCCCCCGAACCCCCCACCTGCACAAATGCCCAGATCAGGCAGGCAAGCCGGCCCATAGCCTGCCTGGTACTGTTTGGCAGCAAGATCATCCATGGCGGCAAGATGCTCATGGGGTAACAGAGAGCAGGCTGCGGGTTCCGAGTTGGGCAGAAGGGGGTTGAAACCATGACTGGCACTCTTCCTGGCTTGTGTGGCCCTGGGCGTGAGGGCTAAGTGCTCTAGGACTCAGCATTTCAGGCCAGTGTCACACAACGGCTAACACAGTTCTGTACAGCTCATCTTTGGAAAACGGCTACATTATCTGAAAATAAAAATGTGCTCATTGCAAGAGTACCCCTACAATGTTTTTCTGCCATTTGTTCGTTCATTCAGCAAATGGTGATATGCATTTTCCCTGCCTTAGATTCTGTGGTGGGGCTTGGTATCCTGCAGTGACTAAAAGGATCCCAGACCCCAAAGAGCTCTCAGTCGAGAGATCCCAACCTGCTGACTCCTCTTCAGCTACTGAGCTAGCATCTCTTATCTTCTGGGAGCTGTGTGCTTCTGTTCGCCTTGAGAGATAAGAAGTAGAAACCAGAGGCTCTTGTGGAAGTGACGAGGTTCTGGTGGACTCTGCCCTAAAGAGTCCCTCCGAGCACTGTGGCAGGGTGGCCCCTCCTTTACTGTACATCCTCCCCCGCCACCTCCCAACAGCCCCCCCCCCCAACACCCGCCCTGTGGACTTGATAACAAGCTGATTCCCTGCCCTGGCTCAAGTAGCAGGCTGGCTCTGCCTGCCAGATAAGCAAACATCCGGACTGTCCGTTGCTCAGGTCTGGCTGGTTGGAGCCGCCAAGATGTAAAGTGAGGGAAAAGAGAGGCTGAGTCCTCTCCCCAGTAAATTCTGGGCTTGGAGGAGCAGGGTCAGGATCCTTGGGGAGGGTCATGCCAAGAGAGTCCAGCTTGGCAAAGCTCATTTAGAAGCCTCACTCATGCAGCCTCCGGCCTCCCTGCATCTGTCCAGGCTGTTCCTCTGTTTGGGATTCCCTCGTTCCTCTTTTCCAACTTCTACTTCTTAACTAACTCCCGTGGTGTTTTCTGGTGTCAATTCCAGCATTAATTCCAGCAGTGATTATCCCCTCCAGGAAGCCTTCCCTGATAGATCTCTGTCCCCATTCCAGAGACTGATGAGATACCTTCCCACTTCTGCAACTACCATCACCTGCCTCAACTCAGCACTTGCCATCCTGTTGGAATTCTCTGCTTGTCTTCTTCTCTAATAGTCTGTCTGCTCTTGAGAGTAGGATGCTCGCCTCACCCGCCTCTGTTTCCAGTACCCAAGGCTAGTGTGCAGGTGTCGAGCGCACAATTGCCGGATGTTTCCTTGCACAGAACCACGCTGGAGAATCCTACTGCTCATTCGAAGATCAGCTTAGATCAGGTAACTGCAGGGCACAGTAGGCAAAAACATGGACTCTAGTCCAGTGAGACATCTCATCTCCCCACTTCGTGGCTGGGTGACCTGAGAGGCTCAGTCTCCACATCTGTAAAATGGGAGAAATGCTCCAGGAAGATACGACCCAGGCTGTATTTAATACCCTGCCCTGCCCAGTGCACAGTGAATATTCAGCACATATTGTTAGAGTAATGATGGTGACGGTGACAATGACAGTGGTGCTATTACTTCCACCAGAAAGCCTTCCCTGTCCCTTCACTGGGCTGGGTACCCACCACCCACCCCAACTCAGAACACCAGTGGTGTCAATGCCAGTTTACATATCTGCCTTCCCCTTAGGCTGAGCTGCTCTGTGGCATAGCGTGGGTCCAGCCCAGCCTTAGGGCCCCTAGATTGGGGCACTCAGTGCTGGGTCCCTGTATTGGCTGAGCACAGTTTCTCATGAGCCCTGTGACTTTCTCCAGCCCCATTTCCCTCCTCCCCATCCAGAACCTTGGCCTCATGGGGCCTTGAGCTCTCTAAGGGCTTCTTGTTTTAAAATTGATCCTGGGTGCTTTCCAGAATGTTTAAGGAATTTTAAAAATGACACGTCAAGATTAGCCATAATATTTTATCATTTTGTTTGTCCTAAGAGTTGTGTTATCATTTGCGGTTAGCTCCTTCATGGCATTAGAATTGCATTCTTTCATGCCCACAGAGGTCTTGTTGTGGCTTTACTGGTTTATAGTAGTTGCTCATAACAGCTTTTGTGTCTCTAATTACTCGTTCACATGTTAAGGCCTTATTAATTTAGTTTTAATCTGCTTTTAGAGAGAATTGGCTTTTCCCCTGAATGTGCTGATTTTAGATAATTACCAGCCTCCTAGGAGTGGATCAGAAGAGAGTGAGCACACTGCTCACCGGGCCGAGCCTCGTGGGCAGCTACTGGACTTTTCCACCAGAAAGAACTGGGTCCAGGTGATGGCCCAGCCCATAACCCCCACGAGACATAGGCTGGTTACCTAAGTCTAATTTTTATCAGCTCTAGAGCTTGAAAGTCAAGTGAAACATGGAAGTACCTGGCATTTGACAGGCTCCCTGTTACCTTTCCTGACTTTTCTCATCCACTCACTTATTTAACACAGGCACCAGAGGCTGTGAACTGTCTTATTGTCCCAGGAACCCTCAAAGGGTGAAGCATACTTTAAAATCAGACTCCAGGAGCAATGGCCAATTTGCAGCTTTTAGCAATTCACATCACGTACAGGAAGAGTCTAGTCACTGTCTGGTTTTTCAATCCCCCACCCCCTCCAGAATTTAAAGAGCACAGGCTTTGGAGTCAGATCTGGGTCAATCCTGGCTCTGACCTTTGCAGAAAGAAGCACTATGGATAAGACCTCCCTTCTGACCCGGCTCTGGAACCACAGACAGTAAGATGCAGTCCCAGGTGCCTCTGGGAGGTGGGTCCTTAAGCACAGGGCTTCCTCGAGCTGTGTGGGCAAGTGTGGAGGGGTCAGTGACCCATCCTCCCCCTGCTTGTTGGAATGGGTGTTTGGGGCATGTGGGAGCTTTAACAAATGTCACAATTCTTGGGAGGCAAGATGAATCCCACTATTTGTGGACCAGGCCAGGTCACTGACGAGAGATGGGTCCATTTAGTGTGAATAGTCTGTCACTCCCAGTATAGGTCACCTGCACAGGGCAAGGGGGGCCTCGGGACCCCTGGGACGTGCTTCCTCAGGCTGCCTGCCGAAGCCGGGTTTTCTGTGTCACTGGTCCCCATGCAGCCGTGCCAGCTGGGGTTTCTAAGTGGTCAGGGGAGCTGGATAATGGCTTTTGAAGTGACAGTCCCTTGTCATAGTGATGCAAAGCTGTCTTCGTTCATCTGTTGGTGCATGTCTTTCTGGGAAAGCTGCTGACAGAGCCAAAGTGTTAGAGGTTATTTGTTTTTAATAGAAAAGTTACTGGACTGGCTTCACTTCACAACCAGCTGCCCTGGACTCCAGCCCTTTTGCAGACTTGCAGGTGGTCCGTGCAGAGAGGAGAGAAATTGAAGGTGGCCAGACTTCCCCTTCGTTTCCAAGGTGGAGTCCCAGAGCCCACAGTGGTGGTACAGACAGCACTGCCTATCTCTGTGGTTTGTATCGTGTCCACCTCAGCCCTCACAGGCACCTGCCTTCCCATGCCACTTGGAAAGCATCAGGAACATTCTCTCGCCTGAAATTCCCCCATTAGACCCTGGCTAAAGGGATTAGGCAGTAGAGAGTGCCTGAGCTGGGAACCTGCATTGAATGACCTCTTAAAGACCCTTTCAGACACGGCATTCACAGGGCAAGCCAAATCCTTGTCCCAGATTTCACTGCTCCTGGTCTAGCAAAGGTGGTTGGCTCTTACCACAGAGGACGTCACAGGAGGAGTTCTTAGGTCCTGGGGAAGATTGTCATCAGGAGTTATCACAAGAAAACAAGTGACCATTGTTTGTTACCCAGTCCCCTTCCAACATTACTTCTTTCTTTATTTCCCCTCTCCTGTTCTTGGGTGACCATCCTCCTCCCTGACTCCTCACCCCTCTTTTCTGTTCTTGGGACAAATCTGGCCCTCTGGGGAAAGGCTGGTTTATTCCCATAGGATACAAAGCTTAAATAGAAAAATCCATTCCCACCAAAAGTGAACATGAGCTAGCCAAGTGAGAGAACTAAATCACCGTTTTGGAGCCATCACTGCTGTGAGTGGGGAGTCTCCAAATCTTCAGCTTGAACAAAAACTAATTAAGTTTTAGGGCAGTGGACATCCCAGTACTCCTGGGCGCCCAGCTCAGCAAGCAGCCCCTGCAAGGTATCCTCCTGGGTCCAAGTCTCCAGGAAGGGAAGGAGCTTCTGAAACGTTTAGCCACAACGAACAGCCTATCCATCATGGCTTCACAAACTTCCAACTTAAAAGAAAAGACTTTTAGTTATTGTCCAGCTTGGACAAGCAAATCCCATCCCTGTCTAAACTCTGGAGGTCTTGATGACTATTATTTGGGCCTCCTATGCCAGCCCTGTGCATTTTACGTACATTTTCTCTCATCCTCAGCACAACCTGGTTAAGTAGGTCTTTTGGTTAGCTAATGCCACATAACAAGCTGCCCTGAACCTAATAACTTAAGATGACAACCATTTATTCTCCTGATTCTGTGGTTCAATTGGGCAATTCTTGAGTTCCATGTGAATGCATGTTTAGCTGAAGGCTCAGTTGGGGTGCCTTAGTTCTCCTGCGGTAACCTCTCTCGTGTCCTCCAGGGTTTTCCACGTGGTCTCTCTCCCCAGGATAGCCTGGCCATCCTCAAAGCATGGCAACTTGGTTCCCACAGGGGAGGGTTCTGAAAGACCAAGCCCCCGGCGTACGAGCACTTATAAAAGCGCTGCATGCTTCGTGCTTGCTAATGTCCCGTGGGCCAAAGCGAGTCACAAAGCCAAGCCCAGAGTCTGTGCAGGAGGGGACTTCACAAGGGTGTGAATATGTGATCCATTAATCCCTCTTTTGTGGATGAGGGCACTGAAGCTCAGGAGGTTACTCTCATTGCCCAGTCATTCCTCACGGCTAGAGACTGAGATCCCAGGTCTGTTGACTCCTAGGCACGTGTTCATTGCGGACAGTACTGGGTCCACCTGATACAGGTGGAGGGTGGGCGGTGGGAGGGGGCAGGTACCAGGAGCCCTGTGTACATGATGGCTGAGCTTCCTGCCCTTTTTAGCCTGGAGGACAGCTCGGCTTCTTCCCCAGCCGACGGGTTCCACCCAGGAGATCAGAGCCAGCGGGCTGCGTTGCGGGTGCAGGCAGCCCTGGCAGGCATTGGAAACATGCTCCAGGCCACAGTCCCAGTTTTCAGCCTGGCGCTGTGGCCCCGTCTAGTCCCCCAGCCCTGTTCCCACCCTCTCCTTAACTCCAGGATAGCTTTTATGGCACTGGCCTGCTTGTCCTTAACGCACTGTGTTTGGCATGCCTTGCCGCTTAAAAACAAAAACTAGTTTATGTTTCCTGTGAGAATGAGGAGCCCTCCCAGGCACTGCAGCCTCTGGGTTTCCCCTAACGCCAGCGCCAGCCACACCAGGCTGGAACCGCCTCGTACTTTTCCATCTGACCTTCTCAGCGGTGATCTCTTGAGGATCCATCTCTGGCTTTCAGCACCCACACCCAACAATGTTTGGACTGAACTGAAGGGTGTTCTCCTGGAGCGTCTCAGAGTCTGAGCACAATGCCTATGTGTATGTGCAGCCCCCAGAGACTCTAGCAGACACCTGCTGGATGCCCTGCCCTAGGCTGGGAAACACGGGGGTCACAGAGTCCTGCAAGCCTCATGTTCCAGCCCAGATTCTTTCCTTGTTAGCTGAGTGACCCTGAGAAACTGCCTTCACATCTCTGAGCTCAGCCTCCCCTGTATACATCCAGTACAGACGAGAATAGTCTGTTCTGTCCAACGTACCCAGGGTCAGAGACAACAGGAATTTGGGGTTGAGGAAGTGTCTCCTTTGGACACTGCCATAGCATTTGTGTGTTAGGGATCCTTCCCTTGAATGGGCTTGATTGTAGGGCTCTGAGAAAGGGTTCTCTATGCCCAAAGATCCTTCTGCCCTCTCCCTCTATCCCTCCATCTCTCATGATGCCTGAAATTCTGCTATCCATAATTCTCTTGCTAAGGTATTTTATTATTTGTATCCAAATGGTCCCCATTAAAAGATGTCAAATGATCTGGAAAGGGTAACATGTTAGTTCAGGAGCAAAGACTGCCTTACCATTAATGAACATCTCTTTCAACCTCGTGCCCTGACGTTGATGTTGGATGGTAAACAGGTGTGAGCTTTCTGGGGCTCAAGCTGGCAGTAGTTATCAAAAGTCTTAAAAATATGCATACTCTTTAATGCTACAATTCTTCTGTAAACGTACTCCAAGAAATTGATGTGTTCAAAACTGGGTTATTCCAGGCAGTCTTACTTATAATAGCACAGAATAATAAATAACTTAAATGTCCAAGAACACAGAATGGACTAAATGATAGTGTGTGGATATGATGTAAACTAGCAGGCTTAGCTCCGTGGTCCTGTGACCAAGTGCAGTCACAGAGGTCACAAGGCACAGAAGGGCCCCTTGCTTGGTTTAATGCTCGTCTGTCACCATCTTAAAATTCCTAACATTTTTTTAAAAGAGCCCCTCATTTTCATTTTCTGCAGGGCGCCACAAATTATGTAGCTATTTCCTTAATATTATGTAACAATTAAAATAATGCTTATTCCGACTATTTATTGAAGTGGAAAATTGCTTCCATTAAATGAGACTAGGGCCCAAAACCATAAATGATGCAATCCTAATTTTTTTAAAAACAGAAATATATATATGCATTCATAGAGCACAATACTGGACATAAACACACCAAAATGTTAGAGTAATTACCTGTGAGGAGGCAAGATTACAGGTATTCTTTTTATTACCGTGTTCTTCTTTGAGCATTTCTTGTATTTTCCAGCACGGAGGGCCTGAATATGCTTATTGACTCTAACATATCTGGCAAAGGCAGAAGTGTATATAGCATAACTGGGGACCAGCGATCTTTTCTTAGCCTCAGATGGAGTCTGGAGCCTTTAATATACAGAGTAGACTTCAGGATAAACACACAAAGAGAAGTTCAGTTGATGGGGAAGCCAAGTACTCTTACGAGCTCCTTGAAGCCGAGGAATGTCTGATTTCTCAGTCCCCACTTCCCTTCATAAGCCCGGCATGGACAGGGTGCCCAGTGAATGGGCATCTTGTCTTGTGGCTTGAGTCATTAGTGGTCTTTGCCCATGACACACCTCATCAGACATCAACTTCATTATGTTCTCATTTGAAGGTGGGAGCTTCTCTTTGGCTGGACATGTGTCCCGAGTGATCTGTAGACCCCAGAAAGGAACGTCCCCACCCCAAGTCCTCCTGATCTCCGTCTCCCTCTGGAAACAGGTTCCAGGACCAGAGGTCTGATTTACTCCTGCACACAACTGGCTCCACCTGTCACCCTGTGCCTGTGTTGCCTTGCAGGCTTCACCCTAACAGCAGAGGGCAGCAGTCATCAGTGAGCCCTGGAGGGAGCTGAGGGGTTTGGAGGAGGAGGTAGTCCCCACTGCCCAGTGAGTGGCCCCACTCACTCCATACTCATTTCCCAGACTTCTTCTCTCCTAAATCCTTATCAGGCTGTTGCTGACTGTATATCAGCTGAACAGCTGAACGTGGCCGGGAACACATGAATCCTAGAAACTTGCCTCTGTAAAACCAAGGCCGGCGAGTGAATGGCCTCTGGCCCCTTCCTATGACAGATAGGAACACAGGCACCCAGTGACAGGGTGGACCTGTCTAGAGCCACACAGTGAACAAGGGGCAAATGGAGTCTTAACTGCAGCAGTGAGGAGGCAGGGCTCATAATGTGCAATTGCCATATATGGAAAGGCTGTTGAAGGGGAGGTGGGTAGCTGCAAATACGGGAAATGCCCACTGCACCTGCACAGTAGCCTCTCCCTGCCCACCTGGGGTGCACTCAGCCCTCTGAAGCCCCTCCTCCTTTCCCAGCCCCCTACTCAGCCCCAGCTCTGAGAGCCCCACCCTGATGACCTTTTCTCTCCTAAGTACCCCCTTTTTTTTTTTTAATTTTTTTTTCAACTTTTTTTATTTATTTTTGGGACAGAGAGAGACAGAGCACAAACGGGGGAGGGGCAGAGAGAGAGGGAGACACAGAATCGGAAGCAGGCTCCAGGCTCTGAGCCATCAGCCCAGAGCCCGACGCGGGGCTAGAACTCACAGACTGCAAGATCGTGACCTGGCTGAAGTCGGACGCTTAACCGACTGCGCCACCCAGGCGCCCCTCTCCTAAGTACCCCTTTAAGTGAAATTTAGGGAAGTTTTTGTAAATGTTAAAACTGATTTCCAGGGGACATCTGGGTGGTTCAGTAGGTCAAGCACCCTACTCTTGATTTCAGCTCAGGTCAGCTCACTGTTGTGAGGTCAAGCCTCACGTCGGGCCCTGCACTGACAGTATAGAGTCTACTTGGGATTCTCTCTCTCCTTCTCTCTCTACCCCTAACCTGCTCGAACACACACACTCTTCTCTCTCAAAAATAAAGAAATACTTAAACAAATAATAAAATAGGGATGCCTGGATGTCTCAGGCGCTTAAGCTTTCGACTTTGGTTTGGGTCATGATCTCAGAGTTCATGAGTTCAAGCCCCGCATGGGGTCTGTGCTGACAGCTCAGAGCCTGGAGCCTGCTTCGGATTCTGTGTCTCCCTCTCTACCCCTCCCCTGCTCGCATTCTGCCCCTCTCTCTCTCTAAAAAATAAATAAATGTTAAAATAATATAATTAAATAAAATAAAATTGATTTAGCTGTTGTAATAAGACACATGGTGGACGGAGTTAGGCTGCAAATGTTCTGTAATGAAATTGACTTGAGCACACCCTGCGTAAACAAGGTTGGGGCTGCTTGCTCAGGACTGACAACCCTGTTCCTTTGCTTGGCAGACCACGGTGAGCTGGGACGGGGACAAGCTCGAGTGTGTGCAGAAGGGGGAAAAGGAGGGACGCGGCTGGACCCAATGGATTGAGGGTGACGAGCTGCACCTGGTAGGTTGTTGGTGTGTGGGGTGGGGGCGGGGGGGCAGAACAGGGTCCAGAGACTATAATCACTGTTGAGGTCCAGTGGACCTTGGAAAAATACTCTGTGGCTGGGCCTTGGTTCTGCTCTGAAGCTCCTCTTCCAAGGGCCTGAAGAAGACCTGAAGAAGAAAACTGAGCCCCGAGTTTTCAGGGTCTAGGCTGACTCAGCTGTCCAGTCAGAGACATGAGGAACAGAGGTGCGTTTGCTAAGCATCAGACGTGGAGCTAAGCTCTTTTGCATTCCATAATCTCTCTCTGTCCTCTCAGCAGCCCTATGGGCCAGCTGCTATTAGGGGTCCTATTCTGGAGATGAGAACATGGGGGTGCACATCCAAATTACACAGCTAGGAGACAGAAGAACTGAAATTTGCTCCCAAATGAGGTCTGTGTTCACCAGGCCAAGCTGTGGCAGGCTAGAATCAAGGAGAATTCTTTAAGCTTCTCAACACTCTAGGTCAGGGGACGAGAAGCCTTTGTCAGTTCAGAAGCCTAGGTGTGGGCCTCTGGCTTGGGAACTCTGGTCAAAGCCATTTCTACTCCATCCATTGTCTGGGAAAAGTACGCACAAATCCAGAAGAAGGGGCTTAGCATCTGGAGAGCTAAAAGGAGACCTCCCATCACTCCTTTTCCCTTGGAACTCCCCAACTACCTTCCTTCTGAGAAAAGAGCCTGGTCCAGGTGACTTGGGTTCTTCAACTCTTGACTCACTGAGTACCTTTGAGTAAGTACCTTCCTCCCTCAAGCCCCCCCTGCAAAATGCCATCCTACCACATAGGAGTTCTGCAAAGATCCGAGTCCGTGTGAATGCTGGGAAGAGGCACGAGGGCATTATTTTCAGAGGCATTAGGCTAACGCAGTGCCTGACCTTGAGCCTGTCTTCTCCCCGGGCCTCTATTTCAACTGCAGAGCAATGAGGGTAGATGGGTATGTGGTCTCCACTGGCTCGTTCAGCTCAGTAGTTCTGTGGCTCTATGCCAGAGGTTGCAAATGGCGGGGTGGGGGCAGGGAGGGCTCGGACCTCTTTTCTTTGGCCATCAGGGAACTTCACACTTCTTCAGGGAACAATTTAAAAATTAGGAGACATCACATAAATATTCAGATTTCCAGCCTCCTTCAAAACACAAGACAGAACAAAACAAAACTTGGAATGTGTGGTGACACTCTGTGTGTCATTTCCCCTCGCCACTCAGCAGGGGCTGTCCTGTAAGCAAGGCATGAGCTTTCTGGTCTGCATTTGAGTACTACCTGGGAGCTTTTACTAATAGCAATTCCAGGGCTTCACCCACTGAGACACTGATATAACTGGTCTAACCTGGGACGCAGGCATTTTTTCAGACTCCCCGGGTACTCTAATGTGTAGCTGAAGCTTAGAATTTCCACGCCGTTTGCAGCTTTGGCCTTGGCGACCTACTGAATCCTCTGGGGGTTAAGCCATGTGTCTGGGCCCGATTTCTTCCAAGCTTGGACACAGACTCTCTTGGGCTCAGGACTGAGGTTCTGAAAGCCTTTTGGCTCCTTGAGTGTAGTAGGGGGAGGGGAGGTATCAGAGGGTCCTGCTGGCCCGTTTTGAACCACACTTTTTTCCCAGCCAGCCCTGCCTAGGGCATAGCAGGGCCCAACATCCACTGATCCAGTTTAACGGACTTTCTAAGGAATTGGTTAGTTCGAACCAACTCTTGAGGAGAAATAGGCGCTATTTTCGAAGTTCCTGCCCCTGTATGCACTGAGCCCCAAGTGTGACTTTGTTCTGGCCAATGACAAGCATCTGCTTTTGTTTCAGGAGATGAGAGTGCAGGGTGTGGTCTGCAAGCAAGTATTCAAGAAAGTGCACTGAAGCCTGAGCAGACCTTGATCTCGAAGAATGAGTGGCATGGACGTATGCGCCAGGATCCCCTTCTTTGCACAGCATGGGGCAGAAATGTCCAGCCACTCTTAGGCATCTGTTAGCAGAGTCTCTCTCTTGGCTTTGTCTCTTTTCTTTTCCTTAAAACGAAGCCATCCCAATAAAAGTGATTTCTGCTCAATACATCTGTTTTGAAGAAGCTTCAGAACCCCACTGTGCTCACTTTTTCTCTGGGGCTTCTGAAGCCAGCTTCTCCTGATGCCATCCCTGGGCTGAAGGAGAAATATCACCCACACACCTGCAGATTTAGTCCTGACATTGCACCTGTAAGGTCTTTCCCCAGGAGCACAGGCTTGGATTCAGGATGTGTGAGCTGACATTCAATTATCCACGTGTTAAATACCTTGCATGGTACATGTCTAGTCAGGACCAAAATGTAGTGCATGCTACAGAAGCAGGAAAAAATGCCCTCCACCTGGGAACTTAAAGCCTAGGTAAGGAGATCCAGCCACCACCGATCTCCAATTCCATACTATATACATAGGAGATGCTCTAAAAATGATTTGTGAATGAGATGGAACTGGATAGAATTGTAAGCCAAAGCTAGAATGAGGTGAACCTTAACCAAAGGCAATTACCAGTCGGACTTGATTTCAGAGGTGTCATGAGCACACAGGTTGCCACCCCAAACTGTTCCACCTCACTTATGAGCTGATGTAAAGCCTTCCTTCTCACTGTTATCAATGAGGCATAACTGGCAAATCCCTCTAGAAGAGGGAGACTAGCTCATGTTCACGCTAAAGTGTAAATGACTGCTAGTGTGCCTTGGCATAGAGACACTCAGGGAAACTGAAAGGGAGGAAACGAGAGACCAGGATAGAGGAAAAGCAGTGCACAATGGAAGACTTCCATCCAGGACCCCCTTCAACATCAATCCTGCTTAGGCTGTGCCCTGGCCCTTGGAAGAGTGGGTTAGGAGCCGGACGAGCGGAGTTGCGATTCCCACTCCACCACTCACAAGACAACACCACAAGTCTCTGGATCTCACTTCTCAAGTCAGAAAACCACACTAGCAAGCTACCTCCCCTTCCACCCAGGTGTGCTGTGAAGCCTGTAATGCATATTACACTTGTAGACTGCCAAGCACTAGACCAGTGCTCTCAGACCTGGCTAAGCATTAGAACCACCTGCAGAGCTTACCGAATTCCCTCTACCTGGGCCGCTCCTCAGCACCAATTACATCAGAGTATCTCCAGGTGGGACCCAGGCGTCAGTTGTTTGTGAAGCTCCCCGTGTGAATCTAATATGCCACTGGAGCTGGGAATCACTGCCCTAGACCATTATTTCTAACCTGAGGGTAATCTTGCCCTTGCCCGGAGCATTTGGCAATGTCTGGAGACACGTTTGATTTAACAACTTGGGTCAGGGGTGCTGCTCAACACCCTACAATGCACAGGACAGCCGCTCCCCCCGCCCCATGGAAGAGTTATCCAGCATAATATGTCGACAGTGACAAAGTTGAGAAACCCTGCCTTAGACAAATGTAAGAAATGTTTAATGTTTTTTTCATTATCTAGGTCATTTCCCTGGCCTAGACAAGGCAATGAAACCCAGTATTGCCTAAGATTTTAGAGACCTTTTCACCTTTGCCCTGGTCTCTGGTCCTGAGAATAGAGAAGTCAAAGGCCAAGAAGGTCATAACGGCTGTTCACTCACTCGTTACACAAATGTTTAATGAAGCACTGAACTAGCATACTTGTGACATTCTGGAGTTCCCATCCTATCCCATCCCAGGTATGGGGATCCCCTACAGATGCCCACCTCCAATACGTAAATATCTCACCCAACAGTTAGGTTCTGATGGGGACTCAAAGTGTGAGTGCATGTGATGGAGAGGTCATGGCCCCACTGTTGGGAGTTTCTGGTCTCATGGGGAGACTCAGTCCCACTCTGATTGAAGAGCTTGACCAACAGGACCTCAGTGGGAGCCACATGACGTTTTTGAGCCTTAGAATGGCAAGATCAGCCTTTGAGCAGAACTAATCCGGGAGCCGTTCTCTCAGCGGTAAGAAGAGTAAAGAATGAAAAATACGAGTTGGAGCTGAGCGCAGGGCCGTCACCTTTAATTCAAAATTCACATCATAGAAGACTAATCTTCCCAAAGAAGTATATGTAAAGTGGGAGGGTTCCTTACTGTGCATAGATCTGTAACCCGAGAAGCAATCTTTGGGCTTCAGCGCAGCCTTTCCTCTCCTCGGCACCAACTCCACTATTTTGCAGAGGGCTCGCTTCTAAGTGGGCAGTGGCGAGCATCACGGTGCTTATTCAGCCTTCTTTGTGGCATTTTAGCACCTCTCACCTCCAGTGCGAAGCTATTGACGTCCGTTCCATTTTTGGAACGCTATTGCAAGCTTTGCCACTGAACTGACACTCAGATGCCATTGTTAGAGGATATGAAAACGACTCTCAGCTCTAACAACGGTGCCTGTTCACAGAACGGGGCACTAGCAACGGATTCGTTCGCTCAATTTCCAAAGCACGTCAACAACACTGAGAGCCCCACGGGACTGACAAAGGATGGAGGTTATCTATTTACCAGCTCACCTGGTGCCACTGAGCTATGGAAATAGCTTCACTACATCTTGCAATTCCATGGGCCAGCCAACTTGAAAAGGTTATTTTTTTTCCACATTTTTCAAGCTGGAGGGTTACAATATTTCAAAACACACTCTACACTAACATACCTTATTAACGCGTTTGTATTACATAACTTCACATTTTCAAAACGTAGGCTTGCCACATGCAGGAACTCAGGCAGGAAGTGCTGAGGCCGAGCCTAGGCCCTTCCGGAGGAGGGTCGGTGGGGGTGAAGTGACTGAGCTCCCAAGCTCGGGAACCACGTGGCCTTGGTTCAGTTCCCATCGGTGCTACTCCCCAGCTCTGTGAGGTTAAGGCAAATTGTACAGCCTCTCTGTGCCCCAGTTTACTCCTTTGCAAATCAGAGCTGACCTTTTGCCATGGACTTTTTGTGAGGCTTGAATGAATCTAATCCATCTAATGAGCTTACTTAGAAGAGATACAGTAGTCCCCCCTTATCCGTAGTTTCACTTGCTGAGGTTTCAGTTACCCCCTCCCCGGAAGCAGAAGATTCTTCCTCCTGACGAATCTGCAGAAGGTCAACAGTAGCCTATCGCGACTTCAGGGTGCCTGTGCCAGTCTCCTCGCGCCAGGTCTCACGTAGGCTTTTTATCATCTCACATCATGACGAAAGGTGAGTACAGTCTAATACAATATTTGGAGAGATCACATTCACATAACTTTTATTACAGTATGTTGCTATAAATTGTTCTATTTTATTATTTATTGTTAATGTCGTCCTATGCCCAATTTATAAATTAAACTTTGTCCTAGGTATTGTACGTCTAGGAAAATGCATTATATATATATATAGGGTTCAGTACTATCTGTGGTTTCAGGCATCCACTTGGGGTCTTGGAACATATCCTCCACGGGTAAGGAGGATTACTGTATATATTATTTTTACAAAGAGATTTGAACAATGCCTGGCATATAACAAGCCAATTTATATGTGGGTTAAACAAACAAAAACAAAAACAGAGATCTGATTGGCATCCGAGGAGTGGAATCAACATGACTTCATTGCTGACACAGTGTGGGTGACAGAAAAACAGAAGGAGCTGAAGTTCAGGGGACACAGGGAACCATTTAACAGAAATCCGGAAGCGTGGCTCAGCTAGGGCAGGAAGCCCCAGACCTCTCAGTGGCAGAAGGAGGAGGTAGAGCAGAGCCTCTCTGATGTTTTGGGGGTGCAAACCCAAGTACAGGTTCTCTTTGTCTCTCTGTCCCTCTCTCTCTCACACACATGATACTGATTGAGAACCCAGAGTCTGCAATGCACAGACACAGTGACCTGTCATCCTAGGGCTGGCAGGTGGATGGACTTCAGACCCTAAACCCCCAAAGCCCCTGAAATGTCATTCTTTGGGCAGCCTCCAAAACCCTCCTGCATGAACATCCTGACAAGGTGGACCCCAAGGACCTCTCTGGAAGCCCTGATTTAGAACTTCTGTCTCAATTAATTAGGACAGCATTATTGTTCTTTTCAGGTGCAAATGAAACAGCTCAACACTGCCCTGCAATTAAACTCTGCTTAATTCCCCCACATGTCCCTTACCCACGCCAACGCTGACAGGAATAGTCCCCCCAGCCTGCCTCCATCTGCAGAGCTGAGTCTTTCCTAATCTCAGTTCCCAGGGATTTCACCAGTGCGGCCCCATCCCCACACCCCACCCTGAGCTGGGGACCTGCAGGACTGAGTTAGGGTAGGTGGTAGGGACATGCTAATCACCCAAGTCACAGAAGTGGCTTTCCTCTCAGGGATAGTGGGGACAAGGAAAGGGATAAGTGTCCCTCTGGGAAAAGGGACTTGATTCACTCCAGGAGGGACACACCCATGATGATATGCCCCATTCTCTTACAATAATCAAAACCCTACCAATCGTTCAGAGATAAAGTTTGGGACCCTCCTCTCCCCCCTCCACAACCCACAAAATCCCCTTTGAGTACTGATCTTCTTTAAGATGATCCTGGCCATTTCTTAAGATGCCTCTAACAAAGAAATACCAGATCTGAATTAACAAAAGTTGTGGTTTGTTTTAAATGGCTGCAGGTAACAAATAGGTTAGTACACAAAAATACAGTATACTTATGTAGTGCTAGTTCCAGGATAATTTTAGCATTTACAAAATTTCTGAATTCAGAGTGTACCTGGGGTAGTCTGGTCCAAGCATGGTGTACAGGTTTAAAGGTAGATGGATATTGAGGAGGGCACCTGTTGGGATGAGCACTGGGTGTTGTATGGAAAGCAATTTAACAATAAATTTCATATTTAAAAAAAAATAAAAAATAAAGGTAGAGAAGGAACTCTATTCTGTCCCATTACTGTCTCTCTGTAACCACTTGGCAATAATGTCAAAAGTTGAAAAGCCCTTCATGAATACGAGGTCTAAGCCCAATGGGTCCCTTCCCCCAAAACCACATACCCCAGTGGAGGTCCTGTTTGAACTCCTACCGCTTAGCTCTCAGTCTTACCATGGTCTTAGATGCCCTCGTGCACATTCATCATATCTGTGGTTTGCCATCTTCTGAACAAGTCTCCCATATTTAGGGAATCCCTTCTTTGGGGATTCCATCTCTCTCAGGTATTCATCAAAGAAAGAAATAGCTTCCCCAGCCTCCTTTGCATGCAGGTTCCAGGTATGAGACCAAGATTCCCTCAGTCACACCAAGTAAAGAGATCTGGAAAGGGAACTAGGTGAGAAAGATGGATAATGCAAATTCCGTTTTTTGAAATGGGACCAGTAGAGGAATTGGCTTGGGGTGACACCAGTGGCAGACTTCCGGTTTCCAGGGTCCGGTGTCACAGGTACTAAGTAGTGGACACAAAACAGAGAGGCAACAACGTCTCTGTGCTTCTTACACAATCCACCTACCAAGTGGCCTCACCAAAAGTTCCACATAGAATCTGGTCAAGTCTCTGGATCCAACTACATATTTACAGGAAATGTAGGGGCGGCGGGACATGTTAGACATTTGAGGGGTGTGATCAGCAAAACCCAGACCATAAGAAACTGGAGGACAAACAACCTGGTTTCCTCAGCAAATAAACTGCAAGGAACAAAAAAGGCATACAGAGGGAACATATAGTCTAAAATAAACTCAGGAGACATATCAGCTAATTATACTATATGGCCTTTATTTGAATCCTAATTCAAATAAATAAATTGTGAAAACAAAATACTCTAGAACAAACAGAAACTAGAGATAACTAGAGATAACTAGGGAAATTTGCACACTGACGACATGTGATATTGCCAGAAATGCTATTAAACTTTTAGTATTATGGCATTATGGTAATGTATTTTAAGAGTTCTTGTCTTTTAAAGATACACACTGAAATATTTATGGAGAAAGGGCATAATATCTGGGTTTAGCTTCAAGATAATTGGAAAGGTGAGGAATAGTAGGAATGGAGACAAAATAAGACTAGCCACAACCTGATAAATGCTGAAGCTGGGTGATGGGCATATGGAATTTCTTCAGCTATCCTTTCTGCTTCTGTAGATACTTGAAATAGTCCATGATTGAAAACTTTAACAAAAAAAAAACTAGTATAAAAATTTAAACAAACAATCCTGCACAAAATCAAACTCCATCTGGCTTAACTATGACTACTCTTACAGAGTTGACATCTTGAGGAGCCCCCTGGCAAGGTTAGCCAGGCACTTTCCATTTTAGATCAAAGAATGGAAAACCATCGTTTCCCCTCTGGGGAAAATGGAGGATGGGGCTGCTTGAATGTGGAGGCTGAGAAGCTCTAGTACACTCTGGCCATCTGGTCTCCCACAGCTCTTAGATGCTCTGGTTTCCAGGGCTGCACCGGGAACCGTGGGAGCCAGTTCCATAGCTACCGTGCATCTCCGCTCCATCCCATCTACCTAGTTCTACCACCCACCAGCAGCCATCTTCCTCTGCTACAAACTATCCGCGTGTTCTTCCGTAGCCAAGGGGATATTGGAAAGTGTGTGCAGATGATGGATCTTCCAGAGCCAGATTCAGGTTCTGTGCTCTGAGAGAGTTGGAGGGGTGTCTCCAGCCTAGTCCAGGAGAGCAGCAGTGAGAGGCCATAGCAAGGCAGTGCTTTGGAGGAGGAGGGGCCGTGGCAACCAGCAGTGCTAAAGGAAAATCTGTGGGACTTATCAGATGATTAAATACAGAGAAAGTGGAAAATAGAAGAATCCAGAAAAAAATTCCATCAAGCACCAGACAGTTTATATACTTTGTCTCCTTCAGTGCTCACCATCAGTGTCGCAGATTGCTGCCAGTGTACTTGTTCCAAGTCTGGTCCCCTTTCTTCTGATAATAACACTCAGTCCATGTACTTTGGACAGTTCTTGCTTCCCTTGTCCCCAGTCAGTTCCAGGGTTGCCATACAACACAGGCCTGGCCAATCACACTCAAAGTCGCTAGACCTGACACAAATACATAATCTTGGGGTTTTCATTTAAGATACTGGAAAGAGATGCTGTCTATCCTTTGGGAATACTAAAGGGGTAGAATGTCAGCCTGGAGCTGCTGAAAGCCATCACATGGAGGGAGTCTTACTGAAATGAAGGCTCATGGAAGAAAGCAGAGGCAAGAGATGAAGAGATGCTCCATCATTCGCATGTCAGCATCCAGCCCTGCCTGACGTCAGTCCTAACCCTGGGCTTTTTACTTATCAGCCAATTAAATCCTTTGTTTTCCCTAACTAGTATGAGACACACACACACACACACACACACACACACACACACACACACATCCCACTCTGGCAGAGATCCTGGACTCTGGGAGTAAGGGTGAGGGGTTAGGGGAACAAGAGTAGTAATAAGACCACGTAGATGAAGACAGAGAAGAAGGGTGGAGACCTAGTAGAAAAGAGAGCTGTGGTGGTTTTTAAATCCTCTGGCAAATCCTTTGATATGTCTGCCTTTCAAAGCCTAATTTCCCTCCCCTTGAATGTGGACTGGTAGCAGAAGTGAGGGTATGTGACTTCTGAAGGTAGGTCATACAAGGGTACGTACAACTGCCTCCTTGGTTTCTCTCTCAGACTACTTGATCTGAGGGGAACCAGGCGCTATGTCACAAGGACACTTGAGTAGCCCTGTGGAGAGGCCCACATGGAAAGCAACTGAAGCCTCCCACCAGCAGCCAGTGAGCCACCTTTGAAAGCAGGTCCTTCAGTCCAACTAGGCCATCTCAAACTCCTGACCCATAGAAACTATGAGACAATAGAAGTTTATGTTGCTTAAAGCCACTAAGTTAAGGAGTAATTTGTTACCCAGCAGTAAATAACCAATAAGGGAGCTCTCAGACACATAATCAAGGTGGCCCCTGTGCAGACTGCCAGTATCTCAGTGGGGAACCATGAAGAATTGCTGTGCCCCATGAGTATGATGTATCAGCCCATGGCAAGACCTCCTTTCTTCTCTGTAGGCCTTTAAAAGCAGAACCAAGAGGAAGCACTGAGATTGGCACCTGGGTCTTTGAGATGCCAAAGACTGTGACCCTTCCATGAGGTAACTGTTCAGAGTCTAGATGCCAACGAGCTAGAAGATAGGGAGGAAATAGCTAATGAGCATCAGATTGTCTTTTTGAACCTTAGCGGGGTCGTGAATTAGAAGATAGAAAAAGAGGGTGGCTCTGTTATTAATTTAAATTACTTAAGTCCCATGGAGATGTGATTAAGGTAGAATCAAGATTAAGATCGTAGTAAATCCGACGAGACTGTCCTTATAGGAGATGGAAAAGGGCACACACAAAAGAAGGTGGTTTGAATATGGAGGCAAAATTTGGACTGTTGTATTTATAAGCCAAAAAAAATGTCAAGAATTGCCAGTAACTACTAGAATCTAAGAGAGAGGAACTGAACAGATTCTTGCTCAAGCCTCCAGAAGGAACCCACCCTGTCAATATCTGGATTTTGGAATCCTGGCTGCCTGAAGTGGGAGAATAAATTTCTGTTGTTTTAAGCAAAAACAAAAACAAACCTACCCATGATAATGATATTAACTATTAATAGGTGAGACAATATCAGATAACAGATTTAAAATGGCCTTACTGGATTAAGACGTGCCCTTATTGTCTTTCATTGCTTCATAAATGTCTACTGATCACCTGAGCAGGGCCAGGGCCATGGCTGGGCCATTCACACGTAAGTGTTACACCGGGGCCAGGGGCCAAATGAGTGCCTCAGACGTCCAGTGCTATAAGAGCTTGTTGGCATATTGAGAACAGTGTGCAGGGCAGGACTTGAGAAAGACCCCCTGGCAAGTGTGGACTGAGCAAGCTGGCTGGATATTTGGAGAGATAAGAGGGGAGTTTTCTAGTAGGCAAAGAGATGCAGCACCAGGTGAAGCAACTTAGGCTGGTCCATTGTATGGGAGGAATACCAGAGGGAAGAAATATCTTCAGACTGTTCACCCCTAAATGAAGAATCTGGAGGCAACAATGCCTTAACCTGAAGAAGTCACCCTAGGCCCTCCTTGACATCTCAGACACCATGACAAGTGGTGGGGGAGAATGTGGGGAACTTCCTGAGCCCATGAGGAGTACCTTCATTCCTGTCCTGTGGCATCTGCCCTCCTCATTTTGGTGTTCAAGTCCTCCTTAAGAAGTTCCCCACTCCCCTGAAGTCCTGAACACACCCTTTTTGGTTGAGCCAGGCTTGTCTCCTGAAGTCAACAGTGACTACACTGCACTACACTATTGTTCTCCCTGTTCTCACTGAAAAAAAAAAAAAGTTCCTAGTTCTTCCCTTTCTACCAAATTCTTATGAACTCTCCAAGTCCATCCTCCAAAAAGCCTTCTTGACTGACTATTACCTAACTAATTCTGCTCAATTTCGATTGGTTTGGTGCTGTTGTGATGTTGGAAGTGAGAGGTCAAGTCAGGTTGCACATTCCAGGAGCTCGTTCTTCTTTGATGGCCATGTGGCCTCTATCAGACTTTCTCCAGCCGAGTAGGACCTGGTCTCATGCCATTCTCCTTTCCCTCCTCACTTCGCACTATGTTCTCTGAGTTACTGGGCTGTGCAAGTAAGGTAATTACTACTCTGAACTTCACACACCATGGTTATCAGCCCAGCCCTGACCATGCTTTCATTTATGGCCCTTCAAAGGAGACCTCCAACCAGCGTAAAGAAATCTTCCTGCCACGCAGCAATGGGTAAGAGACCTTTGGCCTACAGAAGAGGCCACCTCTGAGAGGGTGCTGCTCCTCAGATGAGGTGGCCATTGCAACACCTAATCTAGGATATCAAGATAATGCCCGAGTATGTCTTCAGAAAATTTCTGCTATTGTGTACTTTGGGCCTCTCACCATTTTATAGCCCCTAATTGATAACCCTCAAGGTTGCTGCAATCACTACAGATTATTTTCCCCCAAGCCCTACCTATTCTTGAAGACTCAGCTAAAGGCCCTATTGAAGCAAGACACCTTCCCTATCAGTCCCGGATGACCGCATGACTGCTCTCCTGACTGACATTGTATCATTATAAATTCCATTCTTTTTGTGGTGCATGAACTCTCTTAAAAATATTTCTTGAGCAAACAGTAAATCAAAACTGAAGTGGCAAAATGGTTAGACAATGATGATAATATAAATGTAGAAAACATTTGCAAATCCTATATCCCAGCAAGGGACTCATATACAAAATATGGAAAGGACTTTCTACATTCAATGGTAAGACAACAGTCTTATCTAGAAAATGAGTGAACAACTTGAATAGACACTTTACAAATGATGACATAAGGGTGGCAAACACATTAAAAGATGTTCAGGATCACTAGCCACTGGGAAAATGCAATTTTAATCATAGTAGTATCTGTTCAAAAAGTATGCTATTATACTTGTTAGAATGGCTAAAATTAAAAATCTGATAATGCCAAGTATGGGCAACCCTCCAGAGATACTAGATCACTTGTACATTTTTGGTGGAAATATAAAATGGTAGAGCCACTCTGGAAATTAGTCTGGCAGTTTCTTAAAAAATTAAACATACACTTGTCATACAACCAGTAATCACCCTCCTGGGTGTTTTTCCCAGAGAAATGGAACATTATAGTCACACAAAAACCTGTACGTGAATGTTCATAGCTGCTTATTTATAATAGCCAAAGACTAAAAAAAATCCCAATGACCTTCAACAGATGAAGGGTTAACGGAATGCTAGTCAGCAACAAAAGCAAAAAAACTGTTCATATTTAAAATAATTGGATGGATCTTAGCGCATTAAGCAAAGTGAAAAAGCCCAGTCTCAAAAGTTGCATATTATATGGTTCCATTTATATGGCATTATCTAAATGACAAAATTGTTAAGACGGGGGACACATCAGTGGTTGCTAGGGGTTAGGAAAGGGCAGGAGGATGTGGCTATAAAGGGACAACATAAGAGAGTATTTTTGTGGAGATAGAACAGTCCATAACTTGACTGTTATAATGGTTGTATGAATCTATACATGTGATTAAATATCACGGAAGTATACACACAGACATACAAAACGAGAGGGTGAAATCCGAATAAAATTTGTAGTCAATCGTATGTATTGTGACAACAAATTTCCCATTTTGATAATGCTCTATAGTTGTAGGAGATGTCACCAGTGGGAAAAGCTAGGTGACGGGTACTCAGGACCTCTCTGTACTATTTTTGCAACTCATGAGTCTATAATTATATCACAATTAGAAAAAATATTTTTAATAACACTACATACAAAACCCTAAGGGATATGATTTAAAATATAAGAAAATTCGGGGCGCCTGGGTGGTGCAGTCGGTTAAGCGTCCGACTTCAGCCAGGTCACCATCTCACGGTCTGGGAGTTCGAGCCCCGCGTCGGGCTCTGGGCTGATGGCTCAGAGCCTGGAGCCTGTTTCCGATTCTGTGTCTCCCTCTCTCTCTGCCCCTCCCCCGTTCATGCTCTGTCTCTCTCTGTCCCAAAAATAAATAAAACGTTGAAAAAAAAATTTTAAATAAAATATAAGAAAATGCTCATATCCTTAGGTAATTAATAAATTAATATAATTAATATATAAATTATAATTACTATTATTGAACAAGGTTTGGAAGCAATTAGGAATTTAAGTGTTAGAAAAAGAATAGCAAAATTAGTATAAAATAATAGGAAGAAGGAACTGACAAAGCAAAAACAGAAATTTTTGCCATTGAAAATAGGCAAATAGAACAAATCTTTAAAAATAAAGGGTTGGAGGGGCACCTGGGTGGCTCAGTTGCTTAAGTATCCGACTTCAGCTCAGATCATTATCTCGGGGTTCGTGGGTTCAAGCCTCGTGTGGGGCTCTGTGCTGACAGTTCAGAGCCTGGAGCCTGTTTCCGATTCTGTGTCTCCCTCGCTCTCTGCCCCTCCCCCACTCGCACTCTGTCTCTCTCTCAAAAATAAATAAACATTAAAAAAATTTTTTTAATAAATAAAGGGTTGTAGGGCACATGGATAGCTAGCTGAGTTAGCTGAGCCTGTGACTCTTGATTTCAGCTCAGTTCATGATCTCATGATAGTTGGCCCCTGAGCAGAGTGTGGAGCCTGCTTGGGATTCTCTCTCTCCTTCTTCCCCTGACCCTCCCCACTTCAATAATAAATTAATAAGTATTAAATAAATAATTAAAAGTGTTGGAGCTTTAAATTTTTTTTTTCAACGTTTATTTATTTTTGGGACAGAGAGAGACAGAGCATGAACGGGGAAGGGGCAGAGAGAGAGGGAGACACAGAATCGGAAACAGGCTCCAGGCTCTGAGCCATCAGCCCAGAGCCTGTTGCGGGGCTGGAACTCCCGGACCGCGAGATCGTGACCTGGCTGAAGTCGGACACTTAACTGACTGCGCCACCCAGGCGCCCCAAAAGTGTTGGATCTTTAGAAATAAAATAGAAAAACCACCAGCTAATGAAATCAAGAAGAATTCATAAGTATATAAAATTAAAATTAGAATGAGGAAATAACTAGTGACACAGAGGAAATAAAAGTATGGTTATTTCTTCAAGAAATGAAAGATTTTTAAGTAAAATGTAAAAAAGCAAAACTTATCGCAGAACAGACTGAAATCTAGAGAGATCAATGACTTTTATTGAAATTAAGTAAGCTGTCAAAGAACCACCCTTTCTCATAAAAGCAGTAGGCCCAGAGGATTTCACAGGCAAATTTTATTAAATACTAAAAGGAACAAAACTTGTACTTTTTTTCTTGCAAGGTTTCATCAGGTTAGGTTTTTGGGATGAATATATTTTTCGTTTCTATCTTTGTATTCTCATTCCCTTTCCTCCATAAGCGACCATTTTAATAAGTTTAGTGTTAACATATTTTTGCAACATGTGCATTGTTTTCCAGCACTATATTCTTAATTTATGCAAATGATGTTATATATTTCATTGTGTCCTACATTTCTGATGCTAACTTAAAAATAAAGGCTCAGTAGGGGCACCTGGGTGGCTCAGTTGGTTAAGCATCTGACTTCAGCTCAGGTCATGATCTCACTGTTTGTGGATTCGAGCCCTGCCTTGGGCTCTGTGCTGACACCTCAGAGCCTGGAGCCTGCTTCGGATTCTGTGTCTCCCTCTCTCTCTGCCCTTCCCCAACTTGTTCTCTGTCTCTGTCTCTCAAAAATAAATAAATGTAAAAAAATAAAATAAATAAATAAAGGTTCAGCAAAATAGACTTGGGTGGCTGACTTCTTAACAAGACATATTAGACTAAAAACTAATCAGTTATTGACAAGACATTAAAAATATTTCTACTAAAATCAAGAATAAGACATAGATAACCACTAATATTTTTCTGTGAGGATTAGCCATTGCCAACGATCCAAAAGCACAAATAATAAAATAATAAAATAAATAAAAGAATAAAAATTGGAAACAAGGAAGCAAAACTAACATTATTTGTAGATGATATGATTGTATACTTGAAAATACAAGAATATAAGTAAATCAAGTAAAAAACTTTACAGATAATAAGAGAATTCAAAAACGTAACTAGGCACAAAATTGATGCCCAAGTCAGTAGCTTTCTTATATACAAACAACAACTAGAAAATATAATGTGAGAAAATATTCTATTTCTAATAACCATGACAGACAAAATATTTAGAAATAACTAACAAAAATATGAAGGTTATATAGACAAAAACTTTAAACTTAGTCTTAACATAAGATAATATTTGGATTAATGGAAACCTCTACCCTGTTCTTGTATAGGAGAACTCAACATTATAAAGATGTCCATTCTTCCTAAGTTAATATGTACATTGAATGTGAACATTTTCCCGCTTTCCTTCTTTTTTTATGTTTATTTATTTAGAGAGAGAGTGTGTGCAAGCACACAAGCTGGGGAGGGGCAGAGAGAGAGACGGAGAGAGAGAGAATCCCAAACAGGTTCCACGTTGTCAGCGCAGAAGCGGATGTGGAGCTCAAACTCACGAACCATGAGATCATGACCTGAGCTGAAATCAAGAGTCTGACATTTAACCAACTGAGCCACACAGGACCCCTCATTTTCACATTTTCATAGCAAAATGGAATTTTAAATTAGTGGGGAAACTATTTGAAATGGTGTTGGGACAATCAATGACACATTTGTGAAAATAATTAAGCTAAATCAAAAAGTTTATAGGCTTAAAAATGAAAGCGTAAAGGTTCTAGAAGTAATTACATGAGGTTTTCTTTTTCTTTTTAAAATTCATCTTGGGGTGGGGAAGACCTTTCTATGACATAAGCCTTAGAGCCAATGAAGGAAAAGTTTGATAACTTGAAGTACCTATAAATTAAAATTTCTGCACAGAACTTTCAGTTTAAAAATGTGGATTAGGGGTGCCTGGGTGGCTCAGTCAATTAAGCATCCCACTTTGCTCAGGTTATGATCTCATGACTCCTGAGTTCAAGCCCCATGTCAGGCTCTGTGCTAATAGCCCAGAGCCTGGAGCCTGCTTTGGATTCTGTGTCTCCCTCTCTCTCTGCCCTCCCCTGCTCATGCTCTGTCTGTCTCTCTCTCAAAAATAAATAAACATTAAGAAAATAATACTAAATAAGTAAATAAATAAATAAGTGGATTAAATACATGAATTTATCACTGCTCTTTCCCAAAATTTCATTACAATGACAATAAAAATGTTAAAGGACAATTTTTAAAGATGACTAATCATGAGCTTCATGCAAATATGAAATAAATACTTGGCAAAGATTTTATTTAATTTATTAATTAATGAAAGAGCCACTAAGATATTACATTAATATCCTTACAAGGAGGATTTGACTTAGAGACTTATACCCCCTACCTAACAAAATCTACTGGCATTGTCATGATTAGACATCATTTGCATAGCTATAGACTGGAAATAGTTGTATTATTATCAGTTCTACAAGTTAACTTCTATCTCACAGAGTTGGAAAACAGCCTAGTCAGAAACAATCAACAAAACTAAAAGACAACTGATGGATTGGGAGAAGATATTTGCAAGTGACATATCCAATAAAGTGTTCTTATCCAAAATGCATAAAGAACTTATAAAACTCAACACCTAAAAAACAAATAATCCAATTTAAAAATGGGCAGAAGACAAAAACAGGCATTTCTCCAAAGAAGACATCCAGATGATCAACCGACACATGAAAAGATGCTCAACATCACTTATCATCAGGAAATGAAAATCAAAATTACAGTGAAATATCACTTCACACCTAGAATCATCAATACAAGAAACAACAGGTGTTGGTGAGGATGTAGGGAAAAAGGGACCCTCATGCACTATTGGTGGGAATGCAAACTGGTGTGGCCACTGTGGAAGACAGTATGGGGGTTCCTCAAAAAGTTAACAATAGAACTACCCTATGATCCAGCAATTGCACTACTGGGTATTTACCCCAAAATTACAAAAACACTAATTCAAAGGAATGTACACACCCCTATGTTTATAGCAGCATTATTTACAATAGCCAAACCGTGGAAGCAGCCCAAGTACACTTCGATAGATGACTGGATAAAGAAAAGGTGGTATAGATACACCATGGAATATTATTCAGCTTTAAGAAAAAAATGAAACCTCGCCATTTGCAATGATATGGATGGAGCTAGGGAATATGATGCTGAATCAAATAAGTTAGAGAAAGACAAACACCATATGTGGGATTTAAGAAACAAAACAAATGAACAAAGGGAAAATGAGAGAGAGAGAGAGAGAGAGAGAGAGAGAGAGAGACAGAGAAGCCAAGAAACACGTCCTTGACTATAGAGAACAAACTGATGGTTACCAGAGGAGAAGTCACAGGGATTAATGAGTACACTTATCATGATGAGTACTGACTGATGTATGGAATTTTTGACTCACTATATTGTACATCTAAAACTAAAATTACACTGTATGTTAACCAACTGGAATTAAAAAAAAAAACTTAAGGGGGGCGCCTGGGTGGCGCAGTCGATTAAGCGTCCGACTTCAGCCAGGTCACGATCTCGCGGTCCGGGAGTTCGAGCCCCGCGTCAGGCTCTGGGCTGATGGCTCAGAGCCTGGAGCCTGTTTCCGATTCTGTGTCTCCCTCTCTCTCTGCCCCTCCCCCGTTCATGCTTTGTCTCTCTCTGTCCCAAAAATAAATAAACGTTGAAAAAAAAATTAAAAAAAATAAAATAAAATAAAAAAAATAAAAACTTAAGGGGTACCTGGGGGGCTCAGTCAGTTAAGTGTCCTACTTCGGCTCAGGTCATGATCTCACAGTTCCTAAGTTTGAACCCCACATCAGGCCCTCTGCTGTTAGCACAGAGGCTGCTTTGTATCCTCTGTCCCCCTCTCTCTGCCTTCCCCACCCCTCTAAAAAATAAATAAGCTCAAATAAAAAAAGAGCCTCGTCAAAGACAACCAAAGATCACCTGCATGGGTAGGCTAGACAGGATACCCACTAACATTATTTTGCCTGTTTCAAGTCTTTTACAGTTTTCCCTGACAGTCTCCCCAATTTGTCATCATAATAATCTCAAGAAAGATTATTCCTGATCACAAAATAAGACTGTTATCCAAATCTTTGGCCTGATTATGTGCATAGGTGCAGTAAGAGTGTTAAGATAGGTTTCTTTAAATTTGTTTTGTGGGATCTAGAGTAACACAATATTGAACATTTATAAAATTAACTTCCATCTGAAAGTTTTCATAAGGATTCTCAAATTGGACTTTTAAAAATGTCTATTTGCTCTCCCCTGACTAAAAAAATGAGCCTAAGAAACTCTAACAAATTTTAATTGCACATGTAGATGAATTTTACTTTTCTCGAGGTCCACAAAATGACTTACGTTTTCTGGCCTGCCAGAAAGTGACCTTCCTTACAAATTGTGAGGCTGAACCCTGTAAACCAGGCACTTAGGCCAGTTTTCCTGGGAGGTCATAGTAAGCGATGGTTCCGTAAGTACAACCAAACTTTGTTCCTTAGCAGTGGCTTGTCATGCCTCATTGAAAGAGCATTGTTCTCAACCATGATACTCTGGAAAGGCCTTGGTTGTTTGATAAATTTGTTTAATTAGGTTATGGTAGAAAGGAAGACAGATTCTTGTTAAACCTATGCAAATAACTATATTGCCATGAAAAATAGACTCAGAATTTCTGAATCGTAGGAGTTCATGGAATTAGATATCCCTTTTAAGTGTTTCAGTTTAGTTTATGAGAGCAGAGTCTACCAAATTTTCATGGGTTACTTAGAGCATAGGAAGAAATAGAAAGGGCTTCCTTATATATCTGGAAAATAGTGCATTAAAACAACATCAGCGGGGCACCTGGGTAGCTCAGTTGGTTGAGTATCTGACTTCGGCTCAGGTCATGATCTCACAGTTTGTGGGTTCAAGCCCCGCATCGGGCGCTGTGCTGACAGCTGGGAGCCTGAAACTGGCTTCAGATTCTGTGTCTCCCTCTCTCTCTCTCTCTGCCCCTCCCCCACTTGCACTCTGTCTCTCTCTCTCTCTCTCAAAAATAAACATTAACAAAAATTTTTTAATAAAAAAACCAACATCAGCAATATTCCAAACAACCACAATAAAATTTTTCTCATCAGTTCATTCAGTTTATATAATTAATTCTTATTCCATTCCATATCCTGGATTCATAATCTCATGAAGCCATCTGTTTCCCAACTAAAAAGGGTTCTGGAAATCCTGACTTAGTCTCCTGATATGGTCTCAAAGTTGCCTAAGTGATTTCAGCTCAGATGCCTCTACCCAAGAGTTAGTTCTTTGAAAGTCTGTATTTTGAAGTAAGTTTTTCTACAAGGCTCTGGGACTTTCTTTATTAAAAACACAAATTCTGGCTTGTAGCTTATAGGAAATACTTCAGCAAACATTGGAGTAAAACAGAAACTATTTTTTGTTCTTGTTTTTTGTTCCGATTGTTGTTGTTTTTCATTTTATTTTACTTTGTTTTTTCATCACAAGTTCACTCTTTTTTTTTTTTTTAATTTTTTTTTCAATGTTTATTTATTTTTGGGACAGAGAGAGACAGAGCATGAACGGGGGAGGGGCAGAGAGAGAGGGAGACACAGAATCGGAAACAGGCTCCAGGCTCTGAGCCATCAGCCCAGAGCCCGACGTGGGGCTCGAACTCACAGACCGCGAGATCGTGATCTGGCTGAAGTCGGACGCTCAACCGACTGCGCCACCCAGGCGCCCCAAGTTCACTCTTTAATCCCTATCACCTATTTTCCCCATCCCCCCACCAATCTCCCCTCTGCTAACCACCAGTTTGTTCTATATAGTTGAATCCCTTTCTTGGTTTGCCTCCCTCTCTCTCTCTCTCTCGTGTTCCTTTGCTCATTTGTTTTGTTTCTTAAATCCCACATATGAGCAAGATCGTATATGTCTTTCTCTAACTTATTTCACTTAGCATTATACTCCCTAGCTCTACTCATATTGTTGTAAATGCTAAGATCTTTATTTTTTATGACTGAGTAGTATTCCACTGCATATATATATATATATATATATATATATATATATATATACTACCTCTTCCTCCATCCTTCCATTCATCAGTCAGTGACCACTTGGGCTCCTTCCATAGTTTGTAAATAATGCTGCTATAAACACAGGGGTGTGTGTATTCCTTTGAATTAGTGTTTTTGTAATTTGGGGGTAAATACCCAGTAATGCAATTGCTGGATCATAGGGCAGTTCTAGTGTTAAATTTTTAGGAATCTCGATACTGTTTTCCAGAGTGGCTGCACCAGTTTACATTCTCACCAACAACAGTGGATGAGGGTTCCTTTTTCTGCACATTCTCACCAACACCTATGGTTTCTTGTTTGTTGATTTTAGCCATTCTGACAGGTACAAGGTGATACTTCATTGTAGTTTTGATTTGCATTTCCCTGATGATGAGTGATGTTGAACATCTTTTCATGTGTCCATTGGCCATCTGGATGTCTTCTTTGGAGAAATGTCTGCTCATGTCTCCTGCCCATTTTTTAATTGGATTATTTGTTTTCTGGTGTTGAGTTTTATAAGATTTTTATACATTTTGGATTCTAACCCTTTATCAGATATGTCATTTGCAGATATCTTCTCTCATTCCATCAGTTGCCTTTTAGTTTTGTTGATTGTTTTTTTCACTGTGCAGAAGCGTTCTATTTTGATGTAGTCTCAATAGTTCATTTTTGTTTTTATTTCCCTTGCCTCAGGAGACATATGTAGAAAAACGTTGCTACAGCTGGTGACAAAGAAATTACTGCCTGTGCACTCTTTCAAGATTTTTATGGTTTCAGGTCCCACATTTAGATCTTTAATCCATTTTTAATTTACTTTTGTGCATGGTGTAAGAAAGTGGTCCAGTTTCAGTCTGTTGTAGTACCTGTCCAGTTTTCCCAGCACCATTTGTGAAAGAGACTGTCCTTTCCCATTGTATATTCTTGCCTCCTTTCTGTGTTTTCTGTTCTATCCTATTGATCTATGTGTCTATTTTTATGCTGGTACCATACAGTTTTAATTACTACAGCTTTGTAATATAACTTGAAGTCTGGAATTTTGATACCTCAGTTTTGGTTTTCTTTTTCAAAATTCCTTTGGCTACTCATGGTCTTTTGTGTAGAACATGGTTTGCTTGTTCTACTTCTGTGAAAAATGCTGTTGGCATTTTGATAGGGATTGATCTGTAGATTGCTTTGGGTCATGTATACATTTTAACAATATTTGTTCTTCCAACCCATGAGCAAGGAATGTCTCTCCATTTCTTTGTTTCATCTTGAATTTCTTTCATCAGTGTTTTATAGTCTTCAGAGTCCAGATCTTTCACTTCTTTACTAAAGTTTATACCTAGATATTTTATTATTTGGGGTGCAATTATAAATGGGATTGTTTTCTAATTTCTCTTTCTGTTGCTTTGTTATTAGTGTATAGAAATGCAACTGATTTCTGTACATTGATTTTGTATCCTGCAACTTTACTGAATTAATTTATCAGTTCTAGTAGTTTTTTGGTAGAGTCTTTAGGGTTTTCTATATATAGTATCATGTCATCTGCTATAGTGACAGTTTTACTTCTTCCTTCTTTTTATTTCTTTATGTTGTCTACTTGCTGTGGCTAGAACTTCCAGTATTATGGTGAATAAAAATGAGAGTGGGCATCCTTATTTTTTTCCTGACCTTAGGGGAAAAGCTTTCAGTTTTTCACTATCGAGTATGATGTTGGCTGTGGGTTTTTCATATAAGGCCTTTATTATGCTAAGATATGTTCCCTCTAGACCTACTTTGCAGAGATTTTTTTTATTAAATTTTTTTTACATTCATTTAATTTTGAGAGAGAAAGCGACAGAGCATGAGCAGGGGTAGGGGCAGAGAAAGAGAGAGGGAGACACAGAATCTGAAGCAGGCTCCAGGCTCTGAGCTGTCAGCACAGAGCCCAACGCAGGGCTCGAACTCATGAACCGCGAGATCATGACCTGAGCTGAAGTCGGACGCCTAACCGATTGAGCCACCCGGGTGCCCCGAGAGTTTTTTTTTTTTTTAATCGTGAATGGATATTGTACTTTGTAAAATGCTTTTTCTGCATCTATTGCAATGATCATATGGCTTTTATCCTTTCTTTTACTAATATGAAATGTGTTGGTTGCTTTGCAAATATTGAATCACTCTTGCATCTCAGAAATAAATCCCACTAGATTGTGGTGTATGATTTATTTTAATATATTGTTTGATTTGGTTTGTTCATATTTTTTGAGGATTTTTCATCTATATTCATGAGAGATATTGGCCTGTAGTTGTCTTTTTTTGTGGTGTCTTTAGCTGGTTTGGGTATCAGGGTGATACTAGCCTCATAGAATAAATTTGGAAGTTTTCCTTCCTCTTGTATTTTTTGGAATAGTTTAAGAAGAATGAGTCTTAACTCTTCTTTAAATGTTTGGTAGAATTTGCCTCCAAAGCCATTGGGTCCTGGACTTTTGTTTTGGGGGAGTTTTTTGTTTTGTTTTGTTTTTATGGATTCAATTTTATTGCTGGTGATAGGTGTGTTCAAATTTTATATTTCATCCTACTTTGGTTTTGGTATGTTAGCTTCTAGGAATTTATCCATTTCTTCAAAGTTGTCCAATTTGTTGACATATAGTTTTTCATAATATTCTGATATAATTGTTTGCATTTCCATGGTGTTGGTTGTTATTTCTCCTCTTTCACTAGTCATTTTGATTATTTGGGTCCTCTCTTTTTTTTAAATGAGTTTTGCTAGAGGTTTATCAATTTTTTTGATCTTTTAAAGAACCAGCTCCCAGTTTCATTGATCTGTTCTATTTTTTGTTTTTGTTTTTGTTTTAGTTTCCATATCATTTATTTCTGCTCTAGTCTTTATTTCTTTCTTTTTGCTGGATTTAGGTTTTGTTTGTTGTTCTTTTTCCAGATCTTTTAGGTGTAAAGTTACATTGTTTATTTGATATTTTTCTTTCCCCTTGAGGTAAACCTGTATTGCTATAAACTTCCCTCTTAGAACCACTTTTGCTGCATATAAAAACTATTTTTAAATGACAGAGCAATGTTATTTTATTACTGAAATTTTTCAAATGGACTGATAAGAGTTCATAATAATAATAAAGCATGAAAGGATATCTGATTATTTGGTTAGTGGGTTTGCAAAACAAATGTAATAAACCCATTCTCCCAAAAGAAACTTTAAATAAATGTCTCTTAGATCAATCATTAAATCTAATTTCTTTTTTTATATATAAAACTTTTTATTTATTTTTGAGAGACCAAGAGTGAAAGCAGAGGAGAAGCAGAGAGACAGGGGTCGGTGCAGGAGACAGGGGATCCGAAGCAGGCTCTGTGCTAATAGCAGTGAGCCAGATGAAGGGCTCAAACACACAAAGCATAAGATCATGACCTGAGCCAAAGTTGGCCACTCAGCTGACTGAGCCACCCAGGTGCCCCATTAAGTCTACTTTCTAAGAAGCCAGTGAATGTTGCATCAGATTCATAAAATTGGGTGAATATACTTTTATAGAGGGAAAATTCTTAAGATATATCATAATCCTTAGATATAACATGTATATAATATATGAAGGATATCAAATAAAAAGATTGAGTACATCTGGAGTAGGGTCTAGACAACGGTATTTCTATAAAATTTTATGATTAGGTCTGATATGCATTAAGATCCATTGGCCTAAAAAGTACTTGATTCAAATTTTTTAAAAAAGATAAAAGACTGTGACAATCAACATTTTAAACAATAATTGAAATATATTGTTGCTCATTATCATCAGACAAAACACTATCAAGACTCAAATAAATAGGGGAAAGTTCAACAGAACTATCTTATAAGACTTCCAGTCAATGTTTTTCCTGAATTTAAACATATACAGAAAGCAAGTCATTGAAAAATCTCTAGGGGCTTCCCATAAAGCATAAAATTTCTGAAATATTTATATTAATAACATCTTACCTATACAAATTTAACCTAGGGAAGGCTGAGCATTTCTTCTGATTTAACAGCTCTTCCCATGCAGCTCACCAAATCTGATTATTTCTAGCATCCCTTTTTATAAGGTAAAAGAACAAAGCTTTGTGTTTTTCCAGGATCCCTCTGGGAAATCTCAAAGACTACTTTAGGTGTAAAAGATTTCCTGCAAGTCTTATTTATTTTCTTCTATATTTCAGACCTAATTTTTCAAAGGCAAAAATCAAGAGTTGTCAGAGGAGATTTAGACACTTGATTAAGACAGGATCATGGGTGCTTGAGAAACAATACTTGGCTGCTTATTAAATCAAAGTGACAATAAAACATTTAAAAATAAAGACAGGGAGGAAACAGAATTGCAAAGAACCTTAGCACCTTCATAAGCAAGGAAACTTTTTTTGTTCCCTTTTATTCTCCTCCTCCTCTTTTTCTTCTTCTTCTTTTTCATAATTAAGAGCATAAAGTTAACATAGAGAATGTAAGATTATTCAGGCAAGTCACAGAGTCTTTGCTTTCTAGGCAGATTACACAGAAAGTAAATAAGGTAGCCAACTCTCCCAGCTTCCCCAGGACTGTTCTGATTATAATACTGAAAGTTCCACATCCCAGGAAGCCCTTGGTTCCAGGCCAATCAGGAATGTGGGTTACTTTAAAAAGAATAGCCATTGGGGCACCTGGGTGGCTGAGTCGGTTGAGCATCCAACTTCGACTCAGGTCGTGATCTCGTGTTTTGTAGGTTCAGGCCCACCTGGCATTGGGCTCTGTGCTGATATCTCAGAGCCTGGAGCTTGCTTCAGATTCTGTGTTTCCCTCTCTCTCTGCCCCTCCCCTGCTTATGCTCTGTCTCTCTCTGTCTCTCAGTAATAAATAAACATTTTTAAAATTTTTTTTTAAAGAAGAGTCATTTACACTGTAGGTGAAAACATTAATCAGAAAATCAAGGATGCAAGCCCATCAAGACCAAGAACATTGCAAAAATTTTAACACATTTCATAGCTTATAAGATTAAGAATTATAAACCAGGATAAGAAAAATATACTTTCCAAGTCTTTCCCTTTACTACACTGTTTCATACTCTGGTTATACTTTTATTCTAATACAGATGTCAAGAGGTCCATAAGTTCAAAACTAATTCTATAATAATATTAAGATGCTATTTTTGATAACATGCTATACATTAATCACTATATTCAAATGAATACATAAATGAGTATTCTAAATATTTCTCAGTTTTGATTTTTAATAGAGTAAGTATAAATAGTTGTAACACACATAAATCCCAAGAACGACTGCTTATGGAAAAGCGAAAGCATATTCTCGGTTGTATTTCTGTCATTTCTCCTAGTGCAGTTGCGACCACTGATATTAATTTTAACTTTTCACTCAAGTAATTAACTTCTATTTCACAGAGAAAACTAGAGAGCAGATAATTGAGAACTTTCTGTCATACTGAAGCATTTTAGCAGACAGCAGAGTTCAGAATATAATTTTTTATAGTCACATGCATTCCTGTGTGGCAAAAATGAGCACATTCATTAACATGACTCATTGCTATAGCTTCTCTTTTAGCATATTAAAAAAGCAAAATTATGCTTAGTAATCAATGTGTCAGTGCTCTATCCTACTTAGAAAGTACCTACATATCCACTGGTTACATAATAATTAATTTAATTTAATATCAGCTTACGGGTTTTAAAAAAGCTGTTGAAATTAAAAATTTGTCATAACAATGATTCAATTTAGTCAGGCATAAATTTATATTTTTCATAATATTAAACATTATGTAGGAATAATGTTAGCTTATCTGATCAGTAAACCAATAAATGTCTAAGAAAAACATACCTAAGTAGAAAAAACTGTTTGTATTATACTTAACAATGATAAATCAGAGGAGACAAAGCTGTTTTTATTAAACTCACATTAGTAAACTGGTCTTGTTTGCCAAACATTTACTTTAATTATGTGGATTTGGATTCTTAAAAGGTTTCTGACATAGCTTCAGGAAGAAGATTTTTTAGCACATTTAAAGTATTAGAAGTTTAATTATCTTATTTGGAGGATTTTATATAGACATTTATTCTATAAACCAATAAGAACAAATCTCCTTTAATTTAAAAGACTTTGTAATCTAATTTGTTTATACCCTCCAGAAATAAGAAAATACACACACACACACACACACACACACACACACACATTGATAGGTAAAGGCCTTTCCAAATACAGAGAGCTTATAGCTTTAATTCTACAATTTTAGCCACAAGTCACATGAAACAGACACAGAATTGTTTGTTTTTTTTTTAAATCACCATTCTGTATATCAAAGAGACCTGTTTGCCTTCCTACTGGGCATGAATTTTTAAATTAATTTGTGTTCAAAATTTGTGTTTCCCAGAGAATGTAGAGTTGGCAAAGTTAAAATTCTATACTTGGATTTACCTAGGAGCCAAGAAAAAAAATGTTTCTTGCTTTAAGCTGTTCATGAAATATACTTCTCTGGGCACACAGTCCACCTGGCTCTGTCAGGTGAATCTATAGTGCATCTCAGCAGAAACTTCAAAACTGTTAAATGATATTTTTTAAAAGCTTATTTATTTTTGAGAGAAAGAGACACAGACAGTGTGATTGGGGGGAGGGCAGAGAGAAAGGGAGACAGAGATTCTGAAACAGGCTCCAGACTCTGAGCTGTCAACAGAGTCCAATGCAGGGCTCAAACCCATGAACCACAAGATCATGACAGGAGCTGTAGTTGGACATTTAACTAACTGAGCCACCCAGGCAACCCTAAATGATACTCTTTTAAAGATGAAATCATAACTCTCATATAAATATAAAATGAACACTTAGCAAAGATTTTAAATTAACTCATTAGTTGATGAGGGAATGAGTAAGATGTTACAGCTGCTTCGAATGATAATTTGACTTACAGAGATTCATATTCTTTACAGGATAAAACCTATTCCATGATCAGGAATCAATTGCACAGCTATAGACTGGAAGCGGTTGCCTCACAATCAGCTCTACAAGTTAGAGATAGAAGTTAACTTCTATCTCTACAAAGTCGGCTAGCTAAAGACTACCTGAATGGGTGGGCTATATAGAATACCCACTAATATATATTTTTTTGCCATTTAAAAATGTTCACAACTTTTCAGAAAAGAATAAAAATGTTATAAATCCACAAAAGTGAAGAAAGTGAAAAAGCAGTTGAGTGATGGGAGAAATGAAAAAGTGTTTGGGTAAGTAGTGATTGACTTAGCAGAGTAGAAAAAAAAACCCTCAAGTGTCACAAAAGGAGTATGCCAATGAGAAGCCGTCTAATTTGCCCAAAAAAAACTTTCTGTGGGGGCACAGAAGTCAGAAGCATAAATGCCCCAGAAGATAGGAGTAAAGACTGAAAGTAGAAAGATCAGTTACATGTTTATAAAAGAAACAACTAGGATTCTGCACTTTCACCTCTTTCCCATCTAGAAAACTGACTATGCCTACCACTTCCATCAAGAACTACAGGTATACTGTCTAGAAAATTGTCCCTTTGGGCTTCTACATCTGAGGACATAGGCACAGCACAACCACCTTGGGTTGTACAACAGGAGAGCTACAATAGGAGGAAGAAGCACTCCAGCACAATATTTTCAAGAAATAATATCTTCCTTGATGCTCTTGATTCTACTGAGAGAGATTTCACGTTGTGTTTGAGAGTTTGGAAAGAATTAGGAAGAGATATGTATTAGGCTGAAACATAGGAAATTCACAATGTTCAACTGATTTGGACTTACAAAAAAAAAAAAAAAAAACCACAACAATTTCAAGCAACAACCTAAGGCAAATATTAACAGAACAAAGGGAAACAAAGAGTTGTGCAGGAATAGAAATCTAATCACAATAAATTATTCAGCTTGATTATCAATATTTAAATAGTCAAAATAATGTAAACACTAAACATTGACCTACCCCAAAACTGGATAATATATATATATAGAGAGAGCAAATAGAGGGCTGAAAGGTATATGTTGGAAGGGAAGGAAAAACTGGTATAATACTGCGAAATCTTCAACATCAATTGACAGAAGTCAACAGAAAATGTCTAAAATTGGTATAGTAAAGAAAAGTTATATAAGTCTATTGAGAAATGTAGACGCAAGTGCCAGCAAAACAGCTAAAAGTGGTAAAAAACAGTTGCTTCTGGGAAGTAGGACTTTGGTAAATAGAAGCAGCACAAAAGACTTCTACTTTTATTATAAGCCATGTAGTAGTTTGAGTTTTGTAATATTTACACACACTGTATTGAGAAAAATATGGGGGGAAATGCAATAAAGAAAGGAAGAGAGCAAACAAGGAACTGAGGGAAATATTTGTAACAGTTACATAGTAAGATTAATTTCCTTAATGTATAAAAAGTTGTTTATTTTTTATTGAAGTATAATTAATATGCAATGTGATATTAGTTTCAGGTGCATAACATATTAATTCAACAATTGTATAAAAAAGTGCTCACCATGATAAGTGTAGTCACATTCTGTCACTATATAATGTTACTACAGAATTATTAATCATTTCTCTATGATATACTTTTCATCTTTGTGATTTATTTATTTTATAACTGGAAGTTTGTACCTCTTAATACCCTTTATGTATTTCACCTGTCCTCTCCTCTGCCATCTCCCCTCTGGCAACCACCAGTTTGTTCCCTGTATTTAAGAGTCTGGTTTTTTCTTTGTTCATTTGTTTTGTTTTGTTTTGTTTTTTAGATTCCACATATGAGTGAAATGATATGGTGTTTGTCTTTCTCTGATTTATTTCACTTAGCATAATACCCTCTAAGACCATAAGGTTTAGATGCATAAGGATGTTGCAGATAGCAAGATCCCATTCTTTTTATGATTAGGTAATACTTCATTGTATATACATACCACATCTTCTTTATTTGCTTATCTATCAATGGACACTTGGGCTGCTTCTGTACCTTGGCTATTGTAAGCAATACTGCAGTAAACAGAGGGGTGCATGTATCTTTTCAATTTAGTGTTTTCATTTTGGGGAGGGAGATAAATACCCAGGAGTATAATTACTAGATTATGTGGTATTTCTATTTTTAACTTTTTGAGGAACCTCCATACTGTTTTCTCTGGTTGTACCAATTGACATCCCCACCAATAGTGCATGAGGGTTCCTTTTTCTCCCCATCCTCACCTACACTTTTATTTCTTGCCCTTTTAATACTAGCCATTCTGACTGATGCGAGGTGATATTTCACTGTGGTTTTGATCTGCATTTCCCTGATGATTAGTGATGTTGGGAATCTTTCCATGTATCTTTGCCATTGTACATCTTCTCTGGGAAAATGTTGATTTAAGTCCTCAGCTCATTTTTTCATTAGATTCTTTGGGTTTTTTTTATGTTGAGCTATGTAAGTTCTTTATATATTTTGGATATTAATCCCTTATCAAATGTATCATTTGCAAATACCTTCTCCCATTCAGTAGGTTGCCTTTTTGCCCTGCAGAAGCTTTTTATTTTGGTATTGGCCCAATAGTGTTTTTGCTATTGTTTCCCTTGCCTGAGAAAACATACCTAGAATATGTTGCTAAGGCCAAGAGATTACTACATCTGTTTTCTTCTAGGGGTCTTATGATTTCAGGCCTCACATTTAGGTTTTTAATCCATTTTGAGTTTATTTTCATGTATAGTATATGAAAGTTGTTCAGTTTCATTCTTTTGTATGTAGCTGTCCAGTTTTTCCAGCACCCTTTATCAAAGAGACTGTCTTTTCCCCATTGTATATTCTTGCCTCCTTTGTTATAGATTAATTGACCTTATAGGTGTGGATTTATTTCTGGACTGTCTGCTCTGTTCCATTGATATATGTGTCTGTTTTTAATGCCAAACCCTACTGTTTTGTTTACTGCAACTTTGTAGTGTATCTTGGAATCTGGGATTGTGTTACCTGAAACTTTGTTCTTCTTTCTCAAGATTGCTTTGACTGTTTGGGGTCTTTTGTGGTTCCATGCACATTTATAAAAAGCTCTTTAAATCAGTCAAAAGACTAACAACCCAATTTCAAATGAACAAGGGACATGAAAAAGCAGCTCACAGAAAAAAAATGTCCACAAGTATTTGAAAACATGCTCAATTATAATAGAATAAATTCATTTTAAAACAACAGAATACATTTTTAGAAACCTATCTGATTGACAAAGATTTCTAAAAAATTACTTGTTAATACACAGGGTTGCCAAGAATGTGATGAAACAGAACCCTCATACGCTGGGACAACCTATTAAAAACATTTTCTGTAATGTGTAGAAAAACATATGCACAAGATGGATCAGAATTGCAGTCTGTAATTACAAATGACAGGAAACAACCCAAATGACCTTCCAGTCAGGACTGGCTAAATTAATTATGGTACTTGTAAGGAGTTGGATACTATACAGCAGTCAAAAAGAATAAGAAAGCTCTCTGTGTATTAATATGAAAATTTGCTAAGAGAAGCAAAAAGAAAAATATGGATCAAAGTTTGTCGGATTCTCCTTCTTGGATAAAAAGGCAAGAAGTGGGAAATGTCTTTGTATCTGATTTTATATATGGAAAGAAACTCTGGAAAGGTACACAAGAAATTAATAAAAATGGTTTCTTGCTTAGCAATAGCAGCAGCAGGAACTGAACCAAACTTTTCACTGTGTATTTTTTCATGCTTGAATTTCAAGCCAGGTGAATATGTTAGAGATAAATAAGAACAAAGTAGATCATATGTGCTGATTTGGAAATATTTCTTAGATATATTAAATGGAAATGTCAGATATTCCTTATATCTGATGGAAGGAAAGGTCAGTGGGAAACAGTTTCCATTTGGTGGGATTACCAAAGGCAGTCCAGGGATTCTTAGAGGAGGGGCAGGGATAGCCCCCTTGAGAAGAGGTGGTCTAGAGTGACTGCTGCCAGTGCCCTACCTCCTCCTAACTATTGGTTAGAGGGTGGAAAAGGGTGGGGAGACCCAAGGATTGCAAATGGACCCCATCTTAGGCCTGAGCCATTTGATCCCTGTGGCCCTAGGAGGGATGAAGATTTATGACCTCTTGTTCTTCTGGCCTGCCTTCTGGGTGCAAAAGTGGGGAAGGGGCACAATTTGCATAAAAACTAAAGCATGGCCTAGTACTGCCTGATAGCTGAAGGAACTACCTGGTCTCCTTCCTTCTGAGGACTCTGGTGAATACAAATCTAATGGCTCATACCTGATTAGCACCAATCATTTACTCAGGGCCCCGATGAGGGCTCTGGGCTTGGGGTCCCACATCTCACAGCATGGGGAACAGACTTGCCTGGCCCCAGCAGCCTCATTGGAGTGTCCACTTGGAAAACATTGAATCTGACTCAAACACACGGCTGAGGTTGGCAACCTATCAGGCCGGTGAAGGGCACCACGATCAGGTACTCCTCACCTACATTGCCCCAAAGAGAACGACATGCCCCTAGTGGCTGCCTTGAGGTCACTGTGGGCATGCGGGCAGCCATGCAATGACCATTACTAATACCTGTTCCTGAGGCCTGGCTCTCCCAAGTCCAGAGGGCAGCACTCGTGGAATGCAGGGCACTGAAGGGACCATAAAAGACTGATGCTTTCTGTGGTCCAACATCTTTGGGCGCCCTCAGCTCTCTTTTTATACCTGGGCTTCATGGGAATTTTGTTTTTGCTTGTTTGTTTTGTAGCTCTCCCATGTTTAGTGCATAAAATGTGCTACATTAATGTTTCTTGCACTTTGGCAGGTATCAGAATCACCTGGGGAGCTAATAAGGCATGCCCAGGATCATTAAAGTAGCATAAGGCCTACCCTCTGTATTTTCACCAACTACATTGGGGTAATTCTGATAGGGCCAAAGTTGGAGAACCACTGCACTAAGCCATTTTCAAACATTACACAATTTAATTCTCAACACCGCCTTAATAAGTATATATTATTTTCTTCAACTAGAAAACAAGGCCTTACCGGTCAGATAAAAGAGTGTCTGGGTTCAAATCCACAATCTTCTTACTAGCTGTGTGACCCTTGGAAGGTACATAACCTCTCTGAACCTCATCTTCATCAACCTCATAGTGGGACTTCAGTGACATTCTCTCTCTTGAAGGGCTGCCGAGAGAGTTAAATGAAATAAGCCAGGACAAGTGCTTGGCACACTCAATAAAAGATCATGATTGCTATTCTAATCATGGGTTAAACCACTTATTGGAAACAAAACACTGTATAATAAAAGGTTTTGAATGGGCACATCTTCATTGATTTTAACACATCAAATGGCATTTGACAAACGGTGCAAAGGAATATGGACCAATATCTAATTGATTAAATCACCAATGTTTTCATTTAATTTGAGGTTCTTAAAAAGAAAGATTGCTGGTAGCTTATAGCATCATTCATAGTCAAAATCCTTCTGTCTTTCCTTCACAAAGAATGCAGAAAATTGGGGCTTCTGCCTGAGAAATACCTTCCCCATTTACACTCAAGACCAGCAGTCTTCACTCTACAAATATTTGTTTATTCCTCATCTACAATGTGCTAGTCACCGGGGATATGGCAGTAAGCAAAACAGAGAGACAGTAAATAATCCTCTAATCTCAGGGAGAAAGAGATAGTAAATAAACAGATGTTCCCTAATCTGAGAAAAGCCAGAAATTCCTTAGTTCTGGTGGCAGAAAATTTCAGCAGGGAGCAGTTTCCATCTGTCAGGATTGCCAAGGGCATTCCAAGAATCCTTGGAAGAAAGGCAGGGACAGCTCCCTTGGGAAGAGGTGGTCAGGAGTGACTCACCCTTGCTAGTTTCCCACATCCTCCCAACTGCTGGTAAAAGTGTAGGGCAAGGTGGGAAGGAAGAGGGGGTTGCAAGTGGGCTCCTCCCTGAGCTAAAGCAATTTGATCCCTGTGGCCCTGGGAAGAATGAGTGTTTGTGATCTCCTGTTCTCCTGGCCTGCCTTCTGGGCACAAAAGTGGAGAAGGGGAACAATTTACATAAAAACTAAAGCAAGACGCAGCTCTGTGTAGTGGCTGAAGGAACTCGAGGTCCCCTCCCTCTCGGGGTCTCTGGTGAAGACAAATCTGGTCTCGTCTAGTTCCTATAACAAACACAGGCCAGACAGACAAGTTGCAAGGGCATTCAACAAAGGGAGGGGAAGGAGTGGGCCCTGAGGAGAAGCTGAGTAAGCATTCAGCTGATGCCTTTTCCCTGGTAGGACCTGCTTTCTTGCCTCAGGAGGAAAGAGGGTGGAGCTGGGCAGGCCTGGGCTCTAAAGGCTGCCTTGCTTAACTGGAGCCAGTGAAGAGCCCAGATGCTGGCAGCCAGATGCTCCTGAGGACTGCAGGTAAATGCCTGGAAATCTGCTGTGCTTGCTTTTAGCTGACTGATTTATCTTAGACCCAAGCTTCTTGAGAGATCCACATCTTCACTTTCTCGTGTGCTCTCCAGAAAGGTTCTTGCAATTTAGAAAGACTGGGTTACAACTGATGAGTTCCCATAGGCTTAAGACTCACCTAAGGGATTCTACAGAGAGGTTAATAAATTCAGAAGTGGAGATGCCCAGGCAACAGAGAAAATGAAACATCTGGGTGTGTGATTTGTTAGTATGAATGGAGAGTTAAGGGATCCTAGGGTAGAACTTTTGAAATTGGGGTTCTGCCAATTTTAAGTTAGTTGGTCCTCCTGGGATGGAAGGTGTAGGCAATAATACTGGCTGAATTGTTGAGTGGCAATTGCTTTCCCTCATCCACTGTCTCTTACTTTCTTCCCCCAGTATCCCCACTACCACCACACCATCCTCTACAAACACAGATCTGAGAACAAAGAGCATGGTGAAGCTGTATTTTGTTGAGGACTTATCACAAGCCAAATCCTTTCTAGGAGCTTGATCTCCACCCCCATACCATAGTTACCACCTCAGAATAAACGCATGCTGGGTGCCAGGATGCTGCTAAGACCTTTATATGTATCACTTCCTTTAATTGCTACAATGACCCTGAGACACATGATTCTGACACTCAAAAGAGGCAAGTGTCTTGGTATCCCACTGCTAGGAAGGGGTGAAACCTGGATTCAAAACTTGGTGTGACCAACCCCAAAACTTTTTAAAAGATTTTATTTTTCCTCTCCACTGTTTTCCTCTTCCATTTCTATTACTCTCTAGCAATGTTCGTTGTTTTTTAAAATACAATTTATTGACAAACTGGTTTCCATACAACACCCAGTGCTCATCCCAACGAGTGCGCTCCTCAATGCCCATCACCCACTTTCCCCTCTCCCCCACACCCCATCAACCCTCAGTTTGTTCTCAGAATCCAAGAGTCTCTTATCTTTTTCCTCCCTCCTTCTCTGTAACTTTTTATTTTTCCTTTCCCCTCCCCCATGGTCTTTAAATCATAGTCCTATACCAGCAGCATCAGCACCATCTGGGAACTTCATAGAAATGTAACTTCCTGGGCCCTACCCCAGATCCAGTAAATCAGAAACTCCAGGACTAGTGCCCCACAATCTGTGTGCGTGTGTGTGTGTGTGTGTTTCCACACTGATATCTTTTATTCTTTTTTCAATGAAAGTATAATGAACATACAGTGTTACATTAGTTTCATGTGTTTAACATGTTGTGTTCAACAACTGAATATATTACAAAGTGCTCACCATGATAAGTGTAGTTACCATCTGTGACCATATACTGTTATTACAAAATTATTGACTATTTCCCTATGCTGTGGTCTTCAGCTCCTTCACTTACTTATTTTATAACTGGAAGTTTATACCTCTTAATACCCTGTATCTATTTCACCCATCTACCCTTCAGCCACCTCCCCTCTGGCAACCATCAGTTTGTTCTCTGTATTTAAGAGTCTGTTTTTTTGTTTGTTTGTTCCTTTGCTTTGTTTTTTTAGATTCTAGATATAAATGATATGATGTTTGTCTTTGTCTGACTTATTTCATTTAACACAATACCCTCTAAGTCCATTCATGTCACAGATGGCAAGTTCTTATTCTTTTTTATTGCTGAGTAATACTTCAGTGTGTGTGTGTGTGTGTGTGTGTGTGTGTGTGTGTGTGATATATATATATATATATATATATCTTCTTTATTTGCTTATCTATCAGTAGATACTTGGGCTGCTTCTGTATCTTGGTTGTTGTAAACAGTACTGAAGTAAACACAGGGATGCATATATATTTTCAAGTTAGTGTTTTCGTTTTGAGAGGAAGATAAATAACCAGTAGTAGAATTAATGGATCATATGGTATTTTTATTTTTAATTTTTTGAGGAACCTCTAGTTTTCGCTAGTGCTCGTACCAATTGACATTCCAACCAACAGTGCACGAGGGTTCCTTTTTCTCCACATCCTCACCTACACTTTTATTTCTTGCCCTTTTAATACTAGCCATTCTGACTGATGTGAGGTGATATCTCACTGTGATTTTGATTTGCATTTCCCTGATGATTAGAAATGTTGAGCATTTCTTTAGGTGTCTGTGGGTACATGTGTCTGTTCAAGATATTAACACCCCTGTTTTCTTCCAGGAGTTTTATGGCTTCAGGTCTCACATTTAGGTGTTAATCCATTTTGAGGTGTTTTTTTTTTTTTGTATAGTGTAATAAAGTTGTCCAGTTTCATTCTTTTGCATTGTACATCTTCTATGGAAAAGCGTCTATTTGAGTCCTCTGCCCATTTTCAATTGGATTATTTGGGGGTTTTTTGATGTCGATTTATATAAGTTCTCTATATATTTTGGATATTAATCCCTTAATCAGGTATATAATTTGTAAATATCTTCTCCCATTTAGTAGGTTGACTTTTCACTTTGTTGATGGTTTCCTTGACTGTGAAGAAGCTTTTTATTTTGGTATAGTCCCGATAGTTGATTTTTGCTTTTGTTTCCTTTGCCTGAGGAAACATACCTAGAAAATGTTGCTAAGGCCAATGTCTGAGATATTAATACCCCTGTTTTCTTCTAGGAGTTTTATGGCTTCAGGTCTCACATTTAGGTCTTTAATCCATTTTGAGTTTATTTTTTTGTATGGTATAAGGAAGTTGTCCAGTTTCATTCTTTCGCATGTAGCTGTCCAGTTTTCCCAGTACCCTTTATTGAAGAGACTGTCTTTTCTCCATTGTGTATTCTTGCTCCCTGGGTTATAGATTATTTGATCAGATAGGCATAGGCTTATTTCTGGACTGTCTATTCTTTTCCATTGATCTATATGTCTGTTTTTGTGCCAATACCATACGGTTTTAATTACCGAAGTTTGTAGTATATATTGAAATCTGGGATTGTGTTATTTCCACCTTTGTTTTTCTTTCTCAAGATTACTTTGGTTATTTGGAGTCTTTTGTGGTTCCATAAAAATTTTAGTATTATTTGTTCTAGTGTTGCAAAAAATGTTCTTGGTATTTTGATAGGGATTGCATTGAACCTGTAGATTGCTTTAGGTAGTGTGGACATTATAGCATTATTAATTCTTCCAGTCATGAGCATGTTATAGTTTTCCATTTTTTATGTGTTGCCTTTCGGTTCTTTTATCAGTGTCTTATAGTTTTCAGAGTATGGGTCTTTCACCTCCTTTGTTAAATGTATTTTTTTTTTGGTGCAGTTGTAAATAGGATTGTTCTCTTAATTTCTATTTCTATTGTTTTGTTATTAGTGTATAGAAATGCAACCGATTCCTGTATGTTAACTTTGTATTCTGCAACTTTACTGAATTCATCTATCAGTTCTAATAGTTTTTGGTGGAGTCTTTAGGGTTTTCCATATGTAGTATCATGTCATCTACAAATAGTGACATTTTTACTTCTTCTCTACCAATTTAGATGCCTTTTATTTCTTTGTGTTGTCTAATTGCTGTGGCTAGGACTTCTAATACTATGTTGAATAAAAGTAGTGAGAGTGGACATCTTTGTCTTGCTCCTCATCTTGGAGGAAAGGCTTTCAGTTTTTCACCGTTGAGTATGTTGTTAGCTGTGGATTTTTTATATGTTGACTTTATTATGTTGAAGTATGTTCTCTCTAAACCCACTTTGTTGAGACTTTTTATCATAAATAGATGTTGTATTTTGTCAAATGTTTTTTCTGCATCCATTGAAGTGGTCATATTTTTTTTTATAGTTCCTCTTGTTAAAATGATATGTAGATACTGATTTGTAGATACTGAACCACCTTTGCATCCCTAGAATAAGTCTCATTTGATCATGGTGAATGATTTTCCTAATGTATTGTTGGATTTGGTTTGCTAATATTTTGTTGAGATTTTGTGCATCTATGTCCATAAGAGATATTGGCCTCTAGTTTTCTTTATAGTAATATCTTTGGTTTTGGCATCAGGTAATGCTGGCCTTGTAGAAATTTGAAAGTTTTCCTTTCTTTTCTATTTTTTAGAATAGCTTGAGAAGAATAGGTATTCTTTTTAAATGCTTTGTTAGAATTCAACTGTGAAGCCATCTGGTCCTAGACTTTTGTTTATTGGGAGTTTTTCCTTTATTATTGATTCAATTTCATTGCTAGCAATCTGTTCAAAGATTGTACATTTCTAGGACTGTATCCATTTATTCCAGGTTGTCCAATTTGTTGACATATAATTTTTCATACTATTCTTTTATAATTGTTTGTATTTCTGTGGTGTTAGTTGTTATTTCTCCTCCTTCTGTTCTGATTTTGACTCCTTTCTTTTTGCTTGATGAGTCTGGAAAAGGCTTATCAATTATGTTTATCGTTTCAAAGAACCAGCTCTTGATTTCATTTATCTTTTCACTTGCTTTTTTCAGTATTTCATTTATTTTTGTTCTCATCTTTATGATTTCCTTCCTTCTATTAGCTTTGGACTTTATTTGTTATTTTTCTAATTCCTTTAGGTTGTTTGACATTTTTCCTGGTTTTTGAGGTAGACCTGTATTGCTATATGCTTTTCTCTTAGAACTGTTATTGCTGTTTCCCAAAGATTTGGAACTATTGTGTTTTCATTTTCATGTCTCCATGAATTTTTTTAGTTTCCTTTTTCACCCATTGGTTGTTTGAGAACATATTTTTTAGTCTCCATGTGTTTGTGTTTTTTTCTTATAAGTTTTTTCTAGTTTTATACCATTGGGGTCAGAAAAGATGCTTGATATGATTTCAATCTTCTTAGGCTTATTAGGACCTCTTTTGTTGCCTAACATATGATCTATCCTGGAGAATGTTCCATGCGAACTTGAAAATAATTTGTATTCTGATGTTTTTTGATGGAATGTTCTGAATATATCTGTTAGGTCGAGCTGGTCTAATGTGTCATTTGAAGCCACTATTTCCTTGTTGATTTTCTGTCCAGATGATCTATCCATTGATGTAAATGGAATGTCAAAGTTCTCTACTATTATTGTATTACTGTCAATCTCTTCCTTTATGTCTGTTAATATTTGCTTTATGTATTTAGATCCTCCAGTGTTGCGTGCATAGCTATTTACAATTGTTATATCCTATTGTTGGATTGATTCCTTTTCATTATGTCATGCCCTTCTTTTCCTCTTCTACAGTCTTTGCTTTAAAGTCTACTTGGTCTGCAGGAAGAAACGATAGTGGCTGAACCCAGAGAAGTGGTGGTGTCCCCTATGGACAATGGGTTCCTCAGCCTGGACTCGCCCACTTATGTCCTGTAAATGAAGAGAGCAGAATGGGCAGATATAGGGGTGCCTGGGTGGCTCAGTTGGTTAAGTGTCCGACTTCGGCTCAAGTCATGATCTCATGATTTGTGAGTTCAAGCCCCACGTCGGGCTCTGTGCTGACAGCTTGGAGCCTGGAGGCTGCTTCAGATTCTGTGTCTCCTTCTCTCTCTGCTCTTCCCCCACCCACACTCTGTCTCTCTCTCTCTCTCTCTCTCTCTCTCTCTCTAAAATAAATAAACATTAAAAAAAAAGATTGGGCAAATATACATCTATCTAGTGCCACAGAATTATGGCCCCAATACAGTGGTCTAGATCATTTGTAACAAATAATTTAGAAATGTTTATGATTATTTTGGGCTTATTCTGCGATATGATGAAAGAAGTGAATGAGCTTTTAAACTAACGAGAGGTGTTATTGAGTCAAATGCAGCCAATTATACAGTGTGGCATTTTTGGAGAGTTCTCTTAAAGTCACTTCAAAAAGATCTACATGAAAAAATGTACTATATCACTGCAATAATTGAGGAACATCTGCAAAACTGTCAAGTTTGGCATTACAGGAGAGTACTAGCGGACTAGCTAAAAGATCCATCTCAGGAGCTTGAGCTTATTGCTGATATTCTTAATTGGTTGCAAAGAAATTATCATCCTTGGCAACATCAACAATGGGTTATTCGGGAATTTAAATTTTGGGATAATGAGCTGCAGCATGTGGACCAACTTTTTTTTTTTAAGTTTGTTTGTTTGTTTGTTTGTTTGTTTATTTATTTATTTATTTATTTTGAGAGAGAGAGAGAGAGAGAGAATGAACGTGCATGGGTGGGACAAAGAGAGATGGAGAGAGAGAGAGAAACCTAAGCAGGCTCTGCACTGTCAGCACAGAGTCCGATGTGGGACTCAAACTCATGAATGGTGAGATCATGACCTGAGCTGAAGCCTGACACAACTGACTGAGCCACTCCGGTGCTACAGTGAGTGGACCAACTTCTTAAAGAGGATGTGAGAAATAACTCTGTCTGGAGTCAAAGATACTTCACATCTGACACCACTGGCTACAAAGATCATGCTGTATTGGAGAGAGAAGTCCAGTTAGTAATATGCTTCACTTCTTTACTCATTAAAACAACATTTGTGTGTCTATCATGTCTCAGGCATTGGAGATACAGCAAAGATCAAGACTGCCCTTGATCCTGCCCTCATGGAACTAATAGGACAGAATACTTAGATGAACTGTATAATGACAAATTTACAGATACTGTAATATATCTCTACTTTATAGTGTCTTACGTTTCTTGAAATATTGTTGCTACTACAGATTGAGAAGAAATCAGATTTCATAGTATCTCAGAAGCTTTATTTTAAAACTATCTCATTAAATTCTGGTGCCCTTTAGATAATAGTCTCCACTGACCATGTTATCATTGCCGGGTTTGGAGCAGGGTAAGTCTTTGTTGTAAGGGGCTGTCCTCTATAGATTGTAGGATGTTGAGCAGCAGTCCTGGCCTTTGGCTGTAACAAACAAAAACATCCCCAGACATTGACAAATGTCCCCTGTGGGGCAAAACCATCCCCAGTTGAAACTGCTCTTTTAGCATACAAAAAGCTGTTGTGAGAACGAGGGTTTTCTGAATTGGCATGGATTTCTATGTTAATATCCATGAACATTAATAGCCACCTCTTTTCAGGAAAAAAAATGTCTACTTGATTTGATCTAAGTATTGCTATCCTGGGTTTTTTTTTTCTCACTTTGATTTGCATGGTATATGTTTTTCCATCCCTTCACTTTGAATCTGTATGTGACATAAGGTCTGAAGTGAGTCTCTTGTAGACAGCATATAAATGGGTATTACTTTTTTATCCATTCAGTCACCCTATGTTTTTTGATTGGAGCATTTGGTTCATTTATATTTAAGGAAATTTTTTTAAGTTTATTTATTTATTTATTTATTTTGAGAGGGAGAGAGAGAGAGAGAGAGAGAGATAGAGAGAGAGAGAGAGAGAGCATACATGTGTATACACATGTATGAGGGTGGGGAGGGGCAGAGAGAGCGGGAGAGAGAGAATCCCCAGCAGGCTCCATGCTGTCGGTGTGGAGCCCAGCTCAGGGCTCGATCTCAAAAACCATGAGATCATGACTGGAGCTGAAATCAAGAGTCAGACACTTAACCAACTGAACCACCCAGGTGCCCCCATTTAAGGTAATTATTGATAGGTATATACTTATTGCCATTTTGTTAATTGTTTTCTGGTTGATTTTGTAGTTCTTCTGTTTCTTCTTTCATCTCTTCATCTTTTCCTTTGTTGTCTGATGACTTTCTTTAGTGTTATGCTTGGGTTCCCCTTCTTTTTATTTATTTATTTTTTGTATCTACTATAGGTTTCAGATTTGTGATTACCATCAGTTTCATATATAACATCTTATGTATATAGCAGTCTATATTAAGTTTGTCGCTTAAGTTTAAATACATTCTAAAAGCACTAAAATTTTACTCCCCTCACCATGTTTTATGTGTACAATGTCATATTTTACATCTTAATTTTCTTGTATCACTTGACTAATTTTTATAGATATAATTGATTTTTACTAGTTTAATGTTTTAACCTTCATATGACTTTATAAGTGATTAATCTACTAGCTTTACTACATGCTTGCTTTTACCAGTGAAATTTTTTCCTTTCATAATTTTCTTACTTCCAGTTATGGTCTCCTCTTTTTCCACTTAAAGAATTCCCTTTACCATTTTTTTGTAAGGATGGTTTAGTGTTTATGAACTCCTTTAACTTTTGTTTGTCTGGGAAACTGTATCTCCTCTTCTTTTCTGAATGATAATGTTAGTGGGTAGAATATTCTTGGTTGTAGGTTTTTTACTTTTTGGTACTTTGAATATATCATGCCACTCCCTTCTGGCCTATAAAGTTTCTGCTGAAAAATTAGCTTATAGCCTCATAGGATTTTCTTTGTATATAACTATTTTCTTTTCTCTTGCTGCTTTTTCTTCTTTATTTAATCCTCACAGCTTTCATTACTATTTCTTTTTTTTAATATAATTTATTGTCAAATTGGCTAACATACAGTGTGTAAAGTGTGCTCTTGGTTTTGGGGTAGATTCCTATGGTCCATTGCTTACATACAACACCCAGTACTCATCCCAACAAGTGCCCTCCTCAGTGCCCATCACCCATTTTCCCTTCTCTCCCACTCCCCCCCCCAATAAACCCTCAGTTTGTTCTCTGTATTTAAGAGTCTCTTATGATTTACCTCCCACCCTCTATGTTTGTAACTGTATTTTTCCCCTTCCCTCCCCCCATGGTATTCTGTTGTTTCTCAAGATCCATATATGAGTGAAAACATATGATTTCTGTCATTCTCCAACTGACTTATTTCACTCAGGGTAATACCTTCCAGTTCCATCCACATTGCTGCAAATGGCACGATTTCATTCTTTCTCATTGCCAGGTAGTATCCCATTATATATATAAACCACATCTTTATCCATTCATCAGTTGATGGACAGTTAGGCTCTTTCCATAATTTGGCTATTGTTGAAAGTACTGCTGTAAATATTGGGGTACATGTGCTCCTATGAATCAGCACTCCTATATCCTTTGGATAAATTCCTAGTAGAGCTATTGCTGAGTCGTAGGGTAGTTCTATTTTTAATTTTCTGAGGAACCTCTACACTGTTTTCCAGAGTGGCTGCACCAGTTTGCATTCCCACCAACAGTGCAAGAGGATTCCCATCTCTCCACATCCTTTCCAGCATCTGTTGTTTCCTGAGTTGTTCATTTTAGCCACTCTGACCAGTGTGAGGTGGTATCTCAGTGTGGTTTTGATTTGTATTTCTCTGATGATGAGTGATGTAGAGCATCTTTTCATGTGTCTGTTGGCCATCTGAATATCTTCTTTGAAAAAGTGTCTATTCCTGTCTTCTGCCCATTTCTTCACTGGATTATTTGTTTTTTCAGTGTTGAGTTTGGTAAGTTCTTTATAGATTTTGGATACTAGCCCTTTATCCAATATGCCATTTGAAAATATCTTCTCCCATTCCGTCAGTTGCCTTTTAGTTTTATTGATTGTTTCCTTTGCAGTGCAGAAGACTTTTATCTTGATGAGGTCCCAATAGTTCATTTTTGCTTTAAATTCCCTTGCTTTTGGAGATGTGTCAAGCAAGAAATTGCTGCAGCTGAAGTCAAAGAGATTGTTGCCTGATTTCTCCTCTAGAGTTTTGATGGTTTCCTGTCTGATATTTAGGTCTTTCATCCATTTTGAGTTTATTTTTGTGTATGGTGTAAGAAAGTGGTCTAGGTTCATTCTTCTGCATGTCACTGTCCAGTTCTCCCAGGACCGTTTGCTAAAAAGACTGTCTTTTTTCCATTGGATACTCTTTCCTGCTTTGTCAAAGATTACTTGGCCATATATGTGTGGGTCCAATTCTGGGTTCTCTATTCTATTCCATTTGTCTGTGTCTGTTTTTGTACCTTCTCTTTCTGCTTTTAAAATTCTCTGCTTATTACTAATTTTTGTCATTTTTACTTTTTAAAATTATTGTGTGTCTGGTACAGACCTCCTTGGGTTCATCTTGTTAGTGCCTGTCTGTGCTTCTGGGCCCAAGATGCCTGTTTCCTTCCCCCATATTATGGAAGGTTTCACTGATTATTTCTTCAAATAAGTTTTCTGCCCCTTTCTGTTTCTCACCTCCTTCTGGGATGGCTCTAATGTGAATGTTATTACATTTGATGATATTGCTGGGTCCCTTAATCTATTCTCATTCTTTATTATTATTTTTTCCTGTGCACCTTGGTTACTTTTTATTATCCTGTCTTCCAGATCACTGACCCATTCCTTTGTGTCCTCTAATCGTCTGTTAATTGTTTCCACTGTATTTTTAAAATTTCAGTTATTGAATTCTTCAGCTCTGATTTGTTATTTTTTATATTTTGTCTTTGTTGAAGTTATTGTGCTGATTTACTTTTCTGTTAAGTCTAGTGTGTATCCTTATGACTATTACTTTGAATTCTTTATTAGGAATATTGCTTAAGATGTTTCATTTAGTTCTTTTACTGTGACTGTCTGATTTTTTCATTTGGGAGATATTCCTCTGTCAACTCATTTTGTCTCTCTGTGTTTGTTTCCTTTTTTTTTTTTTCAACGTTTATTTATTTTTGGGACAGAGAGAGACAGAGCATGAACGGGGGAGGGGCAGAGAGAGAGGGAGACACAGAATCAGAAACAGGCTCCAGGCTCTGAGCCATCAGCCCAGAGCCTGACGCGGGGCTCGAACTCACGGACCGCGAGATCGTGACCTGGCTGAAGTCGGATGCTTAACCGACTGTGCCACCCAGGCGCCCCTCTCTGTGTTTGTTTCTATGTATTAGGTAGGTCAACTACATCTCCTGGTCTTGAAAGTTGTGGCCTTGTGAAGTAGGGGTCTTGTGGTGCCATATAGTGCAATCCTCTCTGGTCATCAGAACCAGGCACTTCAGGAGTATCCCCTGTGTGGGCTGCATGCATCCTCCTCTTGAGACTAAACTGTAATTGCCTTCAGCCCAACTGGCTTCAATGACCTGCTTTGCCTGCTATGGGCATACTGGGCAGGGTTTTGTCCCTGTTGAGAGTCATGTTTGAGGTCGCTGAGGTCTTGTTGGTGGGTGGGGCTGGCAGTCAGATTAGCTGTTTGCACTTAGCCTCTCTGCCACAGCTGCAGGCATACAAAGGGCAGGGCTTGCTCTCTGGACAGTCAGGTAAGAGGCCCATCTGCTACAACTGCAATGCTGGTGCGTAGAATTATCTTCCTCCCTCCCCAGGGCGGGAGTCACTTTGGAGTGGCACCAGTCCTGGCCACGGTTGCCTACAGAGTCTCAAAGGACAGGAGCTGTTTTGGAGGGATACCTGAAGAAGCTAGCAGGTTGGGCATGGTGGGCTCTGCAGGGAAACACAGGGGCAGGGCTCACAGGCTAGCAGAGTAGATGGAGAGTATTAGCTCTAGCTCCCACAAACATCAGGCCATCTAGACTGGAGGAGAAGAAGAGAAATTCTTTTCTTCCTGGAGATGTCTCCTAAAAATCCCTGCCTCACCAGCACACATTTTAAGATTAGTCAATAAATCTCCTTCATGTCTAACACAGGTAATTTTCAAACTGCTTTATTTGTGCTGTGTCTTGAGCTGAGTTGTTTATTATGCTGGCTTTTTAATGGCAGGGACTCAGTTTCCTATCACCTTCCAATTCTCCCAGAGTTAAGTACACTGATTTTTAAAGTTCTTGGAGTTAACCCCCAGTGATTTTTAAAGATCCTCAGGTTAAGCTCTGCTGGATTTCAAAGCCAGATGTTACAGGGACTCATCTTCCCAATGCAGGTACCCAGGGCCAGGGGTGCCTGGTATGGGGTCTGATCCTCTCACTTCTCTATGTCTGTGATGTCCTTCCCACTTGTAGTTAGTCTCACTGGGGGAGCTATGTTCCCAATTACTTCTCTACCTTTCCTACCCCTTTCAACATGACTTTCTACCTAAGATTAAGTGGAAAGTCTATTCTTCCAGAGTTCAGGTCATTTTCACAGTTAGTTGCATAGATGTAGCTGTTATCTCTGTGTGCCCACGGGATGAGATTACAAATAAATCTGACCCTTGGTAGGGCTTGAGAACCACTTCCTTAGAGGTTTCTCCTAAGTTTTTCAGATAATATTTTTTTAAGTTTATTTATTTTGAAAGAGACAGAGACAGCATGAGTGGGCTAGGAGCGTGAGAGAGACAGAGAGAGAGAGAGAGAGAGAGAGAATCTCAAGCAGGCTCCACACTACGTGCAAAGTCCGACACAGAGCTCACAAATTATGAGTTCATGACTTGTGCTGAAACCAAGAGTTGGACGCTTAACTGACTGAGCCACCCAGGTGTCCCCAGGTAATATTTTTTAATGTTTATTTATTTATTTATTTTGAAGGAGAGAGTGCACAAGCATGGGGAGGGGCAGAGAGAGAGGGAGAGAGAGAATCCCAAGCAGGCTCCCTGCTATCAGTGCAGAGCCCAACACAGGCCTTGATCTTATGGTTTGCGAGAACTGTGGGATTATAACCTGAGCTGAAACCAAGAGTCAGTTGCTTAACCAACAGAGCCACCCAGGCACCCCTCAGATAATATTTAAACTTATATTTCTTACAACCATCTAGTCAATCAATAATTATAACCTCCTTAGCACACACATCAATCAGCTAATTTCCCATGTGGGTATAATATGGGATTTTAGTTTGAGATGCTACTAAATCTTTTTTGCAAAAATAATCATGAATGAATGCATGAATGAAAATATTTTTTATAGTTTTTTTAAAGTTTATTTGTTTATTATGATACAGAGAGAGAGCATGTAAGCAGGAGGAGGGGCACAGAAAGAAGGAGAGAGAATCCCAAACAGGCTCCACCTTATCAGCCACAGAGCCCAAGGCATAGCTCAAACCCACAAATCCTGAGATCATGAGCTGAGCCAAAATCAAGAGTCAGATGCTTAACCAACTCAGCCACCCAGGCGCCCATGAGTAAAAATGGTGTTATTCATTAAAAAAATTTTTTTTAATGTTTATTTATTTATTTATTTTTATTTATTTATTTTTCAATGCTTATTTATTTTTGGGACAGAGAGAGACAGAGCATGAACGGGGGAGGGGCAGAGAGAGAGGGAGACACAGAATCGGAAACAGGCTCCAGGCTCTGAGCCATCAGCCCAGAGCCCGACGCGGGGCTCGAACTCACGGACCGTGAGATCGTGACCTGGCTGAAGTAGGACGCTTAACCGACTGCGCCACCCAGGCGCCCCAATTTATTTTTGAGAGAGACAGAGACAGAGAGATAGAGACAGAGAGTGGAGGGGTGGGGGCAGAGAGAGAAGTAGACACAGAATCTGAAGGAGGCTCCAGGCTCTGAGCCGTCAGCACAGAACCCGACGCGGAGCTTGAACTCAGAGACCACGGGATCATGACCTGAGCCAAAGTCAGGCACTCAACCAACTGAGCCACCCAGGCACCCCTGTTTTATTCATTTTTAAATTAAAGTTTAATTTATATACGATAGAAAGGAACAGATACAAATTGCAGAGTTTTAGTTTTAGCGATTATCATATAGCCACCATATGAATTATAGACATTTCCATCTTACCTCTCCAAGAAATTTCCCTTGTGTCCTTTCCTATCCCCACCTTCTCTTCTTATACTCACCAAATCACTGATCTATTTTCTATCACTGTAGATTAGATCCTTTTTCTGGAGTTTCTTATGAGTGAAACTATGCAGTATATGACCATTTGTGTCAAGTTTCTTTCCCTCAGCATAATACCTATGAGATTCATTCACATCATTAAGCATATCAGGAGATTTTTCCTTTTTACTGTTGAGTAGGATTCTATTGTGTGAATATACCACAATTTGTTTATCCATTAATTTGTCAATGAATGTTTGGGTTGATTCCAGTTTGGGGCTATAATGTCTGAAATAATTTTAGTTTTAAAACCCTCATATTTTAATGAAGTTGACTGCATTTATAATTCTTAGTCAAAAGTATTTCCCCTTATCACTGCAAGATATTGTTCTATTGTTGTCTTCCATCAAAGTTGTTGAGAAGTCTGATATCAAGATGATTATTGTATTGTTTATTTATAGGTAATCTATATGTTGTTTTGTTTTCTCTGGAAGATTTTAGAATTTCATTTTTATTTTGATGCTATAAGTTTCCACCAGTGTATTCTATGTTACAAACATTCTGGGAATTTCCTCAACTCTATCATCCGGTTTACTAATTCTCTCTCCAGCTGTGTTTAATCAGCTATTTAACCCACCTATTACCTTTCACATTTTAATGACTTCATTTTTTAATTTCTATAACTACTCTCTGGTTATTTTTCAATATGTTTTTAAATGTCTTTTTATCCATTTTTATGTTTTTAAGTGCTTTTAATTTTTTTCTCATTATAAAATACTTATTTTATAGTTTGTAACTGGCCATTTGTATTATCTGAGGTCTTAGAAGTCTAATTTGACTGTATATTTCTTCTGATGTGTGCTTTTTTGGTGGATTTTCATATGTGTTTAACAATTTTGGATGAGCTCACATTTGGCTGACTTTATCACAGGGAATTCTGGTTGGCCTGGTTTGAAGATATGTCCCTCCAGACAGTTTTTACATTAAATTCTTGCAGCCTATAAGTTTTGCAAGCTCCAGTACTCCATTTATTTAATACATTGGCTAGCAGGAAGCATAAGCTCAAACCCTAAACCAGAGGCAAAGCAGGGTAGAACTTCTTTTTAACTCACATAGATCCCAGGCTAAATAGACACACTTTCTTACTGTCTCTGGGAATATTTTGACTATTTCACATTCTCAATGACAGAGTAGTCTGTTCAGTGTTTTGGTTTCATGCAAACATTTTAGTTTCAACTTCCCACCTGATACAGGGTGAATGCCTCTGCCCACCCATTAAAGTTAAAATCTCTGGCTTATTGAAATTAGCAACCTCATTTTTGCCCCCAACTCTCTCCCATACCAGGTCAGCTTTTAATTATTTTCTTTCAAAGGAGGCCTATAGGAGACTCAGTTGGAGGTAGGAGGGGTCACGTAGAGGTCCTTGAATCTTAACCTTTAGGGGAATACCTACTGTTCCAACCTAGAAGGCTAAGTGATCATCTTATAGAAGCTTCTGACTGGACACCAAATAGTGAAGTCTGATGCTACTTATATAACTGCTTCTTCTGCCTTCACTCATTTTCTATTTGTAGTGAAGTTGTCCTTTACTCTTCCCTTTTCCCTACATTGGTTTTTTGATAGCAGCTGAGCCATTTTTTTACTGTGTGTCTTCCTGGCTCTAGTATATTTACTAAAAATAAATAAATAAATGTGCTGTTTTACATCCCCCAAACCACAAGCAAACAGAATATAAGCAGAATTTGCTTATATTTCATAGCATATAAATACATATATTAGAGATCCATAGTGCCATAATCAAAATTGGCCTCACTTTTGGGGACTCATGGTTTATCCATCTCAGCCCACATCTCTGTTTTTCACAGTATAGCAGCTCCTCTTCAGGCCTCATCTCTCAGAACTATGCATCAGAACAGTAAACCGACCCATTTTCTCACCCCTGGGGACAGCCAATCTGGGAAATAGCCCAAACTAAGAGTCATTGTCCAAATGCCAGCTATGCCCCCTATTTTGGTCAAGGTGATCTTCAGCTTGCTCCTGATGGCTTAAAGCAGAGTCCCACTGCCCCTCTGCCTTCCATCTGGCCTCCCTCCTTGTCTGGCTTGCTTTTAGTAGATTGGGCACTGCCCAGTGTGGGGTGGGCACTGAATATTTGTTTTCCTCAAATGCCAGACAGTGTTTAGTTTGGGTCCAAGAGCTCTCTTGGGCTTCCAAAAATGGGCTTCTCTGGACCCCTGCATATGGTACAGGTCACTGGGGCACCCATGTGGCCACATTGGACTTTGAGCGTGGGTTGCTCATAGTCCTGCTGAACTTTGCAAAGGAAAGGAAAGGTTTTTTTGGTTGTGCTTATGATCTTTGAACCTGTTATCTCAAAGCCATAAACCTAGTCACTAGGCTATAAAAGTAGCTCATTTCAACATGTTCTCCCTGCAGCCTACTCCTTGACATTCAACATTCACCCACACTGAACCAGAAGCTATCACCATGACAAGGGACCAGAATGGAACCTGGGAGATGGAGAGTAATGACAACTTTGAAGGCTACATGAAAGCCCTAGGTAAGGGAGAGGACAGGGATGGAAGGGGGGGGGGTCACTTTGGGAGAACTTTAGTCTGGCCCTCCAGACAGTGCCGTTATGGAGTTCAACAGATCTGTATGTAAGCCTTGCTCCTTATTTGCTAGGTATGTAATAATAGGTATGTCATAGAAATTCTGAAACTCAGATTCCTCATCTGTAAATTGGGAATAATAATAAATGAGATTATGTCTGGAATGTCCTCAATATAATACCTGGCACACAGAAAAGATACATGAATGTGGGGTACACATACACACATACATGCACACATGGAGTAAAATCAAACTTGACAAGATAAATACAGTAGCTCTCCCGCTTTGGATCACCATCTATTAGATAGCCAGTTAGACCTGATATTATCCATGAATGACCCTGCATTGCTCTTGTGGCAGGCTTGTGGTGGGGAAGCAGACAAGGAGTGGCTAAATTTGTTATTCTAGAGAATATGAGACCCACAGAAGGCTAGGAGTGGCTTTTGGCATACAGGTCAAACAACTCACTGCTTACCTGGCTTTTGAACTGGACTCCAAGCCAAAAGCTTGATCAATGTGTGTCCTGAGTTGACTCTCTTGTGGGATCTCTCGTGGGCTGACAGAAATCATAAAACACCTGAAGGAGGAGCTCACTATGTGGGGCAGCTGCCATGGGCCAGGCGCTGGGTAGGGAGCTTTGGCTGCCTGTGCTTATTTCAGGCAACAGCCTGCAACAGCCTCCTCATCACCTTTTCCAGCTTTAGAACTTTCCACATAAGGAGCTCCAGGTTGGAATTTCCCCACTGCTAAGGCTGCACGTGGGGTCAGAGGTCCAATAATCTGGATATGAAGATGGAAGTCTCACCAAGAATGGGAATTGTGGAATTTTCTGTGCCATTAACTTCTAGTTTGATGAACATTTCTTTTTTTAACATTTGTTTATTTTTGAGAGAGAGAGACAGAGCACAAGCACAGGGAAGGGCAGAGAGGGAGGGAGACACAGAATCTGAAGCAGCTCCAGGCTCTGAGCTGTTAGCACAGAGCCCAATGTGGGGCTCGAACTCACAGACTGTAAGATCATGACCTGAGCTGAAGTTGGACAATTAATCAATTGATACTCCATTGAGGAACATTTCTACTCTGTCAGTGAACAAGGAGAGCTACATATTGTGTGATGTATAGAGATTGGAACTTTCTTCATGTACTTTAGACGTGTTTCCAATACAGAATAGCTTTCTTTTCCCTCTTGGCTGTCAGAATTTTACCTCAAAATTGGGGGAGGAGGAGGGAGGCACAAATCTTCCTTCCAGAGCTCCACACCTGTTGTACTGAGGTTAGTGTCCTGAAGAGACAATAGAAATGGAAGATTGAGGGGTGCCTAGGTGGCTCAGTTGTTTAAGTGTCTAACTCTTGGTTTCAGTTCAGGTCATGACCTCACAGTTAGTGAGTTTGAGGCACATCAGGCTCTGTGCTGACAGTGTAGACCCTGCTTGGGATTCTCTCCCTCTCTCTCTGCTCCTCCCCATTTCACTCTTTCTCAAAATAAATAAATAAACCTAAAAAATTGTTTTAAATTAAAAAAAAAAGAAATGGAAGACTGATTCTACACATGGGCAGATTGTCTGGAGCTTAGCTCAGAAGTGTAATTCTGAACAAGATCATGCAGGTGAGGAAACCACACCAGAGGGGCCAGCCCACATAAGGTTTGTTCTCTGACTTTGACCAATTTTTTAACCTTCCAGAACTAGTTTCCTCATCTGCCAGGTAGGAATAATAGTACTATCCATGGGCTGTTTGGCAGTTTCAAGGTCTCAGCCTGTGCTGAACAAGCCAGACTCAGGGAATATAATCAGAAAGCAATTTTGTGTCCTTTGCTGTGTTTTCTTAAATAATAAAGTCCTATGTTACTTCAGGTATAAAACTGAGTCTCAGTTCAGTTTTCAGTTGTGCAGACTGGTCCCTGATGCCCCCTCTCTAGGCTTCAGGTGAGAAGTAAACACCACTATTACCATCCCCTGGAAGCAACTGAGTGGGGCTGCCCCCACAATTTAATCTGCTACAGGCAACCCAGAAGACCTGTACAATTCCCTCACACCTACCCTGCGGAACAGGGGTTGCTTTCCCAACATTGACAAGTCAGGAAACTTGCCCTTTTGAGCATTCAAACCCTTGGCATTTGGGAAGAACATATGTGGAGATTTCTGCAAATCCCCCGATATGGAAATATCACTAAGTATAACTCTATTTCCTACTAAAGAACCATCACTTTCTTAGATTCTAATCCCTCACACCAAGGAGGTGGCTTTCTCTGGGGGACTGGTGGCTGGCTCAGTAGGGAAAGAGAGATTCCTGTTGAGAAGTGGGTCTGGGTGGCAACCTGGCTTTGTCACTAGCCAGCGACTCACTCTACACATCAGCCTTCCCACATGACTCAGCTGCCAGCTTCAGCAGCATCACATGTCACAATAACCTTTGGTTTTATCCCAAATCATCAAAGTTACTAAGTTTTCAGAGACTGAGTGCCAAGGGTCAATGGTACCTCCTCTCCTGCCTTCTTAGGCACCTGGTGTTTCTTGAGGTCTTAGACTTTCTTGACAGCAAGGAAAGCAGCTGGTAAACTCTTGCACCCTAAGGGGTTTGTAGCTTTCCGAGGTCCCCCTGCAGCCTGGATCAGGGGATCAGGGAATGGGGGGAGTGGTCTTTAATTTAAAGGAGAGCCTGAGGAAGGCTTATCTAAAAATGAAGTTCCAGCATTGTGAGAGAATGCTGGCAGAGGTCTGTTAACTACCAAGGAGTGAGGCCAGTAGTGTCCAGACATGGGGAATCACTTGACTTTTCTACCACAGTTCAGACATTAGCCATGGAGGCCAGAGACTGTGCCATCTAAGGCAGAACCAAACCCAGTCTCTGCTCTCAAGGAGCTCAAACTTACGTAGTCAGCCGAGTTATAGCCGTGCACAAACGGTGTTCCTGTTTTCTGCTGCAGTGTGACAAATCACCCCCAAATATAGTGGCTTGAAACAACTACAGTAATTTTATTATTGTCTCTCATGGTTCTGGGGGCTGACCAGGTTTACCTGCTAGGTTCTTGCTAGGGGGCTTTCATTCTGTTGCATGTGGACAATAACTGAAGCTGGAGCCATTTCAAAGGCTTCCCCACTTCTGTGCCTGGCAGTAGGTACTGGCTGGCAGCTGAGGCTTCAGCTGGGCTGTCAATATCTACACGTGGTGTTCCCATGTGGCCTGGGTCTCCTCACAGCATGCTTGCTGTATCCAAAGAGAGAGGAAGTGAAAGCTGAATGGCCTCTTATGATCCAGGCTCAGAAATCTTAGAGCATCACTTCCATTGTAGTCTATTGGTTGAAGTAGTCATGAGCCCACCTACCTCCAAGAGAAGAGTACATAGACCCGTCTCTCAGTGGGAGGAATGTTAAAGCCACATGGCAAGAATAGCTTGTAGGTTGAGAGGTACTGTTGCAGCCATTAAAAAAATGCAATCTATCATCCATGAGACAGTAGGTGATTCCATCCCTTGAACCCACAGCAAGATGTGTGTGTGGGTGGTGAGTGGAGCTACTGGACAATGTCACTGAAGGCTTCCTAAGTCCTGGGTGGGGTTTTGAAGGGAGGAGAGAATGGCTCCACACAGAAATGTAGTCAGGCATTGTTCTGCGGGTATGTGCAAAGGACAGGCCAGTAAGAATGTGGTGTGGGCAGAGGGAACAGAAAAAGTTGTATTGCTAGAGGGTGAAGTGCAAGGAGGGGATTGAACAGAGTCAGAAAGGTAACAGGTCAGATCTTGAATGGGGTGTGCCACCACATGTGGACTTCATCCTACAAGGAGAAGAATTGTCTGCAGAAGAGAGAGAAAGCACCCATGCTCACCCTGACAACCAGGGGTGAATAGATCTGCAGAACTGTCAGAGAACTGAAGAGGTTGTTGCAACGGCCCTGGGAAGATAGTAAGAGCAGTGCCAAGAAGGTAGACAGGGGGATGTCCAGAGTGGGAAATAGACTAGATTTGGTTACTGGGTGGTGACAGGGCAGGGAAGGAGCCTGGAAAATGAAACACCGTAATGTAACTCAGTGAACCATCATGTAAATCAGCAAAGATGTGGACATATAATGGAAGGTTTGTATCCTAAAACTGCTCAGTTAATGTTCAATTTAGACATCTAGGAAATATTTAGTTCACCAATTGTAAATATTGGGGAAAATCCAGTTCTCCTCTTTACTTGGGAAAGAAGGTGGGGCCCATCTCCTATGAAGACCATCTTTTCATTTAAATTAATATGCACAGATTTAAAAGAGCAGAGGCTACTGCAAAAAGTCCTAATGTGTCTCTGGAAAATTCAATCATAAAGGAGGTAAGCTTAAAGGCTGAAGTCGAGCAGCCCTCACCTGAGTTGTCTCTGCCAGGAAAGGTTTCCTGAATACGCACAATGTTCCAAATCCTGTCCTAACGGTTTAAGAGCCACAGTCTACCATCAGAGATGAGCACGTGCCATGATGAGCACCATTCTAGAAATTTATATATATTATTTCATGTAATTTATTCAGTTGCAACAAATGCATTGAGCACCTATGACATGCCAAGAAATGTCCTATGCACTGGTAACATGGTGGTAAATGAGGTGACAAATCCCTCTTACCTGAGGAGTGTACACACTAGTGGCTGTGAGAGAAAATAAAGTAGGTAAGTACTTTAAAGAAAACAAAAAGGACTTGTTGGGTGAACAGTGATGGGTGGTCAGAGAAGGCTGTTTGAGGAGCTGACAGGTGAGCCAAGGCTCGAATGCCGAGAAGCAGCGTCCCGGGTACAGAAGACAGCAGGTGCAGAGGTTCTGGGTGTGTTCAAGAAACACAAAGGTTGATGTGTTGGGAAGTGGAAAACAAAGGGAAGTTTAGACATTGTGGTGGAGGACAATCTACTTTATTTATATTCTTTAAGGATCACTGTGGCTACAGTGTAGAGAATGAATCACTGGAAGGCAAGACTGGAAGTAGGGAGGCCCATCCTAGGAGGCCACTGTGTTGTTCAGGCAAGAAGTAATGGTGGCTTGGGCTAGTAGTGCCCAGGGGTCTGGAGAAGAGAGAACAGGTTCAACATACAGTTTGGAGATAAAGCCAACAGGGCTTTTAGGGGAATGTGAAACCAGAGGATATGGGGGAAATGAAGATGGCCCCAGGCTTAGGGATGAACAATTGGGAAGATGCTGATCCCATAGGCTGAAATAGAGAAGACATGGGGGAGGCGTGAGTTTGGTAAGGGGTACTGGGCAGGGCAGAATGCGCTGACGGTTCTGTTTTGCATATTTTGATTTCACATGCCTGTTACACATCCATTTGGAGTATTAAAATTGGCATATTGACGCAAGATCTAGAGCTCAGGGTATAGTCAGGGATCAAGATGGAAGGAATGTTTTCCATTTCATGGAATGAGGAATCCGAAGCCCAGGGAAGTGAAAGGACCTCCCCAGGGTCATCTGTGGTTGGGAAATGATGTTGCTCAGACAAGAGCCCCGTCTGCCTGCTTCCATCTCTCAAGCTCTTTCCATGGCACTATTCTAGGTACAAGTACTAAGCATGTGGGTAGCAGAGGAGGAGCTCACTGGTAGTCAGAACGCTCAGAAACACTGGGTTACTCAGAGTCCCTGGGTAGAAATTAATTAACAAATGAGGGAGAGGCAAAGGGAGAGGGAGAGGGAGAGAGAGAAAGAAAAAAAATGTCTGATGACCCAAGGAGTTAATTTCACAAAATTTGGATTTCTGCTGGTGGTCCTAAGTCAAAGAAGTTATACACCTTGCCAAAGCCTTTACTTGAAGCAAAGACTGGTTGGACTTTTAAACAGAGAGAGTGCTGGGGGTAGAAAAGCCCCTGTGAAGATAAGCTCAGCCTCTTCCTAGCATCTTCCCCTAGGAGAGCGAGAGCCCCTTCTCCTCTAGGTTGTAATGGCAGCACCTCCACCCTGCCCCCAACCCAGTAGTGAGTACTAGATTATGGGTGGGGAGGTAAACTCGTGCAGGGGGAGCAGGGAGGCATCCCAAGGTCTCCAGCCTGCCTCTGCTGGCTACAAAAGGTTTTAAACATATTTGAGATGCCCATGAGAGAAAGGAAGAGTCAGACACGGGGGCAGCTCACTTTCTCTCTAAATGTGTTATCTGGAGGACGAAATGGTATGAAGATGCGGAGAAGACTGCTCTTGCACCCTTCTCCCCACAGTTGCCTGAGAGGGCTGATGATCTGAGAATGAAGTCCAGGTTTGAAGCCCATCGAAGCTGCCCTTGAAATGGGTCTCAGATTTCACATGATGAATACGTGTGCATCTCTCTCTTTAATTTACAAAGAGTGCCTGCCCTTTTAGCCCGCAACTTTAGCTTTTTGCGCAAGCATATTACAAAGCATTTTAATGGTGAGTAGTATACTCATATTTCAACTTTATGGCTTGCATTGTTCAAAATGCAGTTATGGAAAGTATGCTTTAATAAAGTCACTTCAGTGTTGTTTTCTTCTGCAGGAGCTACAAGCCACATATATTATTCAGAAATAGCTTGCCTTTGGACCTTTTCCTCTGAGATAGAAATTCATTTCACCTGGCTATAAATCAGGCTCGAAGATACCTTTAATCCAGAAAAGCAGATAAAACATACTTGATAACCCTGGTGTTAAAATACCATATCAGGAAAATAATTTTCTCTGCAAAGTACAAAGAGGAAGTGTTTTTATAATCCGTGTGTGTGTGTGTGTGTGTGTATTCTACAGCTGCAGTTGAACCTTTCCTTTTGATTAGAAATATCACGAATCTACCAACAGAACACTTGGTTCCCTTCCCTGGGGTGGAGCAGAGGTGACATGATTAACTAGCCTGTGCAAATGCTAAAGGGTGGCCAAGAGGCCAAGCCATTTTTCAATCTAGAGAAGCAGCAATGCTTGATTCCATTTGCATAGAGCCCCTGATAAGATTCCCCTAGCACTGGTCAGAAAGATTGACGGGGGGTGGTGTTTCCAGGACAAACCAGTTCGATCACCAATAGGCATTTTTAGCTGTGATCTACCTTTCTAGGCAACCAGGGACAAGCAATAATTTTTGTTAGGGGAGCCTTAGTTGTGAACGATAAACGGACTGTATTTGTAGGCAAGCTGTCAGGAGCTCTGTCCCAGCTGGGTCACTCTGAACCCACCACGTAAATTCTCTGTGCCTTGATTTCCACATCCTCTCTGAGGAACACTGCTGTTCTAAATTTCTCAGTAATTCCCAATTCTTCCTTAGTCCTTTTGCCCAGAGCCTTCCCCTTTGTTTCACCTGGTTACCAAGGTCTGTGGTTTTCTTTCTCATCTCCTAACTACGGCTCCAGCACCAGGGTTTAGAACAGCATGGACCTCAGGAGCAAGAGCTAAAGTTGTTTCTATCCACTGGCCAAACTACACAGTGAGGAAACTGGCCCATGTAGACAAATGTGTGGCCAAGCTGGCTAGAATTCCTATGTGACAAGCCAGGCCTATGCTAGTGAGAGAGTAGATAAGCCACCATTCTGACTGTTCCTTCAGAGTCCAGAGCCCTTGGACCGTGGAGCGGAGATGCAGAAACATGAACCAAATATTTCGCCCTGGACTGAATGCTGATCTGGCCACTGTTTCACCTAAACAGGAAAGGTTGAGGGGTAGAGGCCAATGCATCTATTACTACTCAGTACTACTGTGTAAAGCATTTTACCATCATTTTAACAGAAACCTTACATAAATAACCCTACGAGATGAGCATTCTTTCCCCATTTTACTGTGAGAAAACTTAGGCTCAGAAAGGCAAAGTGACTTCATTGAGGTCACATAGCTGGGAAATCTGGACCAGGATTTATACCTGGATTTGACCCTCACTCTTTTATACCAGTAGTTCTGAACTTTAGCAGGCACAGAATCACTTGGAAGTCTTGTAAAAACAAGCAGGTCCCAATCCCCAGGTCTAGTGCAAGCCCTAGAATTTACATTTGTAAGAGGTTCCCAGGTGCTGTGAAGCTGCTGGCCCAGGGACCTCACTGTGAGAACCACTGTCCCAAACTAGGGTGCCTATTAACCAATCCAGAAGTGTTTCTGGTGCATCTACTCTGTGTCCGATCCTGGGGACACAGAGCAAGTAGACAGCATTGTCCTTATCCTCATAGAGGTAAGACTTCAGAGGAAAGAACCATCACCCCCGTGAAAAAGTCAGAGGAAACTATCAGGTAGTGTCTCCTGGCGGTAAAGCTCTGTGGCCTGAAGAACAGATGAGGAAGGAGGCAGGAAAGAGCAGAACAGCAGTAGAGAAGGCAAGGCTGGGGCTGGGTCTTAGGAGATTTGGAGAGCTGGGAGGAGAGGGGCAGAGATTTAGGGGGCAAACGCACAGGGCATATCTAGAAAAATGCTAAGGACTCTGAGCACACCAGCCTCTGAGATCAAGGGGCTTCATAATGATGATTACAATGATGGCAACAGCTACCATTTACGGGGCCATAACCACAAGGCACCAGCCACTGAGCAGAACTCTTCACAAACACCATCGAAGTTAATCCTCAAAGCAACATGATGCAGTTAATAATAACTCCACTTATGGCCACTACTCTCTGCTGCTTCTAGATCTGGACCCGAGGGTCCAGCAATGGCACTGAAGCTGGACACACAGATGTCACCTGACTCGCTAGACTGTTTCTGGGATAGAAGAAGAGAAGCAGGAGTTGGAGTGTGACATGTTAGCCCTCTGCCTACCATAACCATGTGTTTATACTGACCAGATATGGAAGATTCTTCAGTGGCTTTTGGCAATTTTAAGGAAAGATTAATTTGTAAGACAGAAATACTTGAACACTTGGTCCTGTTTAGTCTTTTCTCAACAGGCCAGCAGTTGCCTTGAAGGGTGAAAATTAAACAGGAAATAGCTCCATAATTGCAGGGCCCAGGTGACTTAGATAATGCCTCAGATTGGGGGGTTGTTAGCACTTTCTGTATTATGTTCTGCGGAGCACCAGACCGGCTGGGTGAGATGTCCCACCACAGCACAGGGCTACAACCACATAAGACTGGGAAAGTCTGCATCCTATCTCCCCACTGTTGGAGTTGCAAAGTATCTCTCATAGAATGAAGACTCTGTGCAGTTCTTCAGTGTAGAAACCAGCTTCTCTTGCTTTTACCTCCTCATTTCCCGAACTTAGTAGCTCACGGGCCACATTTTTTTGACGACCAAATGACCTATGAAGCAAACACAGTGGGATGCCCCGGGATCTGTGAATGCTGGCAAAGAGGCCTAGAGGTGTTCACAGCACAAAGAGCAGAGGAGAGAGCCTTTATCTCTTTCCACATCCTGTTGCCTCATTCCAGTCTGTGTGGCTTGGACGTCCCCAGGTACAATTCCATAAGCCATGAAGCTGAGGCTAAATGAGGTATCAGAGAATGGCCAGGGGCTGGAGTGTGAATGACCCACCTCAAATTTCTTATAGAACCCTGGGCACAGAAAACCATTGCTATGTGGTGAAGATAATACATTAGAGCTCTGGAAAACATAAACTGCCCCAAACAGGGAGGTCTCATCTAGCTGGACCCAGAAGTCCTTATGCCTCCAGGGGAAGTATAAAGAAGGGTCAGTCAGAAGTTACTGGTATTTGGGCAGCCACAGAATGTGCACAATCTAGGATGGTCTGACCTGACAATATGGGCCAGCCCACAGCTTTCAGGCTTGTAGAGCACTGTGCTGACCCTGGAGACAGGCCATTCTGAGTTCAAATTCCACCTGTATTGCTTCCTCACTATATAACCCAGGGAAAGTGACACAGCCTCTCTGAGCCAGTTTCCTCATTGGTAAAGTGGAGATAATATGGTACTTATCTCATGAGTTTGTTGGGTGAGGTTTCCCAAGGGAGGTTCCACCCTGGGGCACCATTCCTGGTCGGTTTCAAGGCATGTCTTAGTTACCGCCCCAAGTATTACCATGGGTCCACACAGTGTAGCCCCCAGATCATCTTACCTAAAATTTGGCTCCTATGTTCCCCAAAAGATTAATCCCCTGTCCCACTTTTTGGATCTCACCTTGACTCCAAAGCTGAAAACCACTGTTTTCTCCTCCCAACCTGATACCTCCACACATATCCATCCAATTATCAAATCCTGTAATTGCTTTTTCAGCCATGTATACTTACACAAGTCACTTAACCTCTCTCAGACTCCATGTCATCACTTGTCATGGCTTGAGGAGTAGGTGCTTAAGCCATGGCTTTCAAATTTCTTACACCATGGAACTCTCTCCAGACATCCCCTTATGAGGAAATCCAAGATATAAAAAAAACCCAGAGATTCTGGGTCTAAGGTAAGACTCAGAAATGTGTAGTTTTTACATCTTCCCACATGATCCTGATGGGCAGCTAGCTTTGGGACCCATTGGTGAATTCTTAGACATGACAGGTTCTCAACCAATATTCGTGAACAATATTTGAGCAAGGCACTAGCATTCATGTACCAGTTCATGCCAATCTGAACCTATTTTTTCTTTTCAACTTAGGATACAGATATGTAACCCTCTTACTTTCTGGGCTGCCTAATGCTAGGTGAAATTCTTCTCTTTATGATAAAGGCTGTCTATTCAATTTCAGTTCCAAAATCCCAGCCAGGGCCCTTCCCCATGCAGATGTGATACCGTTGTGGGTTCCCATCTGTGGTCAAACTGCTGGCCCACAGTGAAGTCCAACCAGCCAGCTTCAGTCCCTTCATGGTCCTTTAGAACCAAGGTTGTTTAGGTCCTTTAGAGTGATAGTAACTGAAGAGATCCAGAAGGAAATGGGTCAGAAAGGAAATGGGAAGAGAGGATAAAGGACGTGATGTTTGTTTACCATAGAAGCACAACAGAAAGGGTGGGGTATGGCCAGCAGAGATGTTAGTTCTCCATATTGACTGGAGCTTCCTGAACTGTTGGTAACTGCTGCTCTTTCTCACGGGCTCAATAGTATTTATCCCCCACCAGACAGCACACAGGGTCAAGTTTAATCACCCCCCTACCATAGAGATGGGACTGGGGTTCTCGGAGAAAGAACACTCAATGAATTTGAATTGTTCTTACTCTTGAGGTCAGTATCAATGTCAGAGTTTCTGAAAATTTCCAGGTAGAATTTCTGAAAAAAAATTAAAAATTTAGATTGATATCCAAAAATATCTGGAGAATTCACAGACATAAAGAGATTCAAACATGATTTGGCTAGATACTAAGAGCTTAATAATGTTTATAGCAAGTCCCAGAATTATCCTTTGTTTCTAAATCTATTCTACAGGACAGTGACATTTTATACAAAACCAGAGGTTGGCGAGAAAGTTGGTTCTGCACCTAGCTTCATACTATAAAATTCAAGGCTTAGTAAATGAAACACCCCACTGAGGGGCACACTCCCTTTTACTTACTAATAGTCTCTAAGAAATGAATATGTTTTCCTTCAAAATATTTTTTAATAACTTCACTCCTGTTTTAAAGTAAATATATAGTTAAAGATAACTGGAAGGCTCTCTGACGAAACTTAATTTCCAAATATCCATTGCCATTGTTTTCAATCAAAAATATATGTGAAAACAAAGACTGCATATGTACCAATTGTAAATCTGTCATAGGAATACTACTCAAAGTGTGGCCAATGACCAATAATAATGAACATCACCTTGGAGTTTATCCGAAATGCAAACTCATGGCTTGCCCTGAGACCTAACAGAGTCAGAACATATGGGACCAGGGCCCAGTCATCTCTTTGAACAAGTTTTCGTGGAAATTCTGATGCTTACTGAACTTTAAAAATAACTGCCTTATTGTTCTTAAACATTTTACAACATATACATGTTTCAAATCATCACATTGTACAACTTAAAGTTATGCATTCTTATTTGTTCATTGTATCTTAGTAAAGGTAGGGATAAAAAGAACTGCTATAGAATTTGATGGGGAAAAAATTAAGGCAGAGAAAACATGTAAATGGAGTAAATGAGGCAAAATCTTAATTATTGAATCTGGATAGTGGTTGTGTGTAGTTCTTTGTATTCTCCTCTCTGTTTTGTTTTAAACTTTTTGCAATAAAAAATATAAACAACTATTCATCTTTTCCTTAAAAATAACCAAAGAAACCTCTGAACAACTATTTATTAAGTGTCTAGAATATGCTTAAAGTTGTCTTGGAGGCTCATGACTGAGGCAGAACAGCCTAGCTAAGTACATCCTCAATCTGCTTTAAAAATGAAAGTTTGCTGGGGTGCCTGGGTGGCTCAGTCAGTAGAGCATCTGACTTCAGCTCAGGTCATGATCTCACAGTTCATGAGTTCAAACCCCGTGTTGGGCTCTGTGCTGACAGCTTGGAGCCTGGAGCCTGCTTCAGATTCTGTGTCTCCCTTTCTCTCTGCCCCTTCTCTGCTTGTTCTCTCTCTCTCTCTCTCTCTCTCTCTCTCTCAAAAATAAATAAACATTAAAAAAAATTTTTTAATGAAAGTTTGCATGTATCCATACCTGCCATGGCTATTAACAAAAGGTCCATTTTTACCCATGATCTAGACTGGTTATTTTTAAGTGGTCCTTTTTCTTTTAAACCATGAAGTCTTTTGCTCAGCAAGCTCTTAGGAGGAAACCCAAAATGTCAGATAGATAGAATGGAGCTTCTAGGTGGAGCGGTGTGTGTGTGTGTGCGCGTGTGTGTGTGTGCATGCACATGCATGTGTATGTGTGCATGTGTATGAATGCACATACACACTGGGACTTGCAGCTCAGAGGTAAGCCCTGCCTGCTACCTCTCCCTCCTATTAGGGCTCCTGAAGAGGCACTGAGAGACCCTAGGTTTCTAGACAATTGACTGAGATGCCCAAACTGGCCGTGTGTAAGACAACTCTTCTTTTCCATTTAAGCAAAGAAATGTGGCCTGCCCATGATCTGTGCCTCTGGTCCTAAATGTTTGGCCTTGTTAGAGAAATGAATGAGTCTGGCTGAACACATCATAACCTCCACAACTCCCTTTGCCAACAGATATTGATTTTGCCACCCGCAAGATCGCAGTACGTCTGACTCAGACAAAGATCATTGATCAAAACGGCGATAACTTCAAGACAAAAACCAACAGCACGTTCCGCAACTATGACCTGGATTTCACCGTTGGAGTGGAGTTTGAGGAACACACAAAGGGCCTGGACAATCGGACTGTTAAGGTGAGGACCTGGCCTGGCAGTTTCTACTCATATACTCTGTGTGCAGGAGCTGGCTATCTGCCTTCACAATGAAAATATGACAGAAACAACCTGGGAGGGATCAGGAGAGGGGACCAGAGTGGACTTAATGATGCTGGCAATTAGCAATTACTGGAAGTTCAGCAGGAAGAGGCAAGCTGCCTTCTACACTAAGTTTATAATGAAAGGAGAGATGAAAAGACTGCCGACCTCTCTAGGATCTGGGTTAGGAGGCCAGCTCCTATGCCGACATGGGTCTGGCCAAGAAGGTGGAATATTGTAGGGAGTGACAGTGATTTCACAAGCTGGGTAGCACAGCTTCATCCCAGGGGCAACCCTACTCAGCACCAGCCAAGCATTGCCATGGAGCCCTGGGGCCTTATGTTGCTAGATTTCATTTTTCTTTTCAAGAGATGCTGAGAATTCATGTTTTTATATGAAATACCTCAATATTGGAGGATCCCAACTGATGTAAATTTTTTTTAAGAAAAATAAAGTGCCAGGGCACCTGGGTGGCTCAGTCAGTTAGGCATCTGACTTTGGCTCATGTCATGATCTCACAGTTCATGAGTTCGAGCCCCACATCGGGCTCTGGGCTGACACCTCAGAGCCTGGAGCCTGCTTCAGATTCTGTGTCTCCCTCTCTCTCTGCCCCACCCCTGCTTGCTCTCTGTCTCTCGAAACTGAATAAACTTTAAAAAAAAATTTCAAAAAGAGAAAAAGAAAAAGAAAGTGCTAATCAAAAAAGGTCAGTAGACTAAATGAAGTCAGGGTTTCCCCAGTCCTGGTATTTGGAGGAATCTTCTGTCTCAGCATCACCTTAACTCACAGGACATCACTGAGGAAAGCCTCCGTTTATCAGAAGGCCAGACTTCCAGCCACTGGAACTGCTTGGGTATAGGTAGGACCTTGGTTGTGAGCAGACAACTCTGAGTGCGTAAGTCGAGAGTTATCTCAAAGCCTGAGAACCGTACTCTGCAGAGGAGATAGGTCCTTGCCCAGAAGAGCTTTTTGTAAATAAGGTAGAGAAGGATAGCAACAAGGGGAAGTGAGGAGGAAGGGGGGGAAGGCGAGGTAACAGCAGGCCCCCCTCTCCTCTTGCAACCCCATGTGGAATCATAACACAGTGTGCAATCTCCACAGTGCCCACACTCATAGTAAGTGCACCTGTCTTTGGTTATCCAAATCCAATTACACCTGGTCAGTCCCCACAAGTAGGAGTGGGGAGAAATGCATCTCAGTCATATTTAAGGATTCCCCCATTCCAATCTTAGCATCATGCAAGAACCTCATGGATGATACAGTCCAGGAAACTTCCGGGGATATCATTTAGCATAGTTGCCACAGACCACTCACTGTCCAGGCCCATGCAGTTTATACCACGGTGGGCAGCTTAAATATTTATAGCACCCACTCCCCCCATGCCAATGTAGACACCAGGACCTCTGCCCTGGCTCCCAAAGTGAGGGCGGGCAGGGCTGAGTATCATGTCCACCGGTATTTGTTCCCTCAACCCCCAGCAGTGGGCCATCCCCTTAGAGTGTCTCAGGAAAGCAGAATCCTCCACCCTGCCCTTCCCCTTTCACCGTAAGCCCCACTCTCTACAGAGTCCCACTTTTCTCTGGTGCATCCAGGAGCGCCTTCAAAGTCACAGGTCTCAACCCTCCCCCAAAGCCAGGGACATGAGGTCTGGCTGCTCTCCTGGGTGGGGAGAAAAAGCTGTCATCATTCTTTGGTGATGAGTCTGAAGCCAAGAGAGCAGGACACATTTTATTTCTCAATCAAGTTGTCCTGCAGCATTGATAATCTCAGCCATCACGTCAAGGTTGAATTATATTTAGTGCTCCTTGCTAAAGAAAAGTGGGAAATGAAAAGCACTTTGGAAATGCTTCCATCAGAGCAATCTTGGCATAAGAGCCTGAGCTTCCGGGCTCCGGAACAGCCCCTTGTAGAATCCCTCCCCGAGGGGTTGATGGATCGACAAGCCTTCTCTGAACTGTGTGGCTAGAAGGCCAATTCCTCAGACACCAGAACCGAAAGGAAATTTGTGGTCTGGATTTTTGCATCACTCTGCTGTTACAGCCTGATCTGTTCACAACGATTCATTTTCCCTCACCTTTCCGTTCTGGGTTTGGGCTATTGAAAAGCAGCCCTGTTGTCTCTGACTGGCTTTTCCATCACCTTTGATAGTTGAGAACTCACTCTTCCTGAAATCAGTCACATACGTGCAACCTTCCTGACCCTTAAAGGATTCTGTCTCTTAACACCTGTTCTTCTTGTGCCTCTTCTTCCATTCTCGTCCCTCTGGGCTCCCTCTGGGAGCCCCATCTGTTCCCCAGGATCAGGTCTTAGTCCTGCATGGAGAGAGAATCCCCCTTCCCACTTTTTGTCTCTATTCTGCCCAAAACAAAAAGTTGGGGCTTACACACACACACACACACACACACACACACACACACTCAGAGGAGACTGGTGGGGGCTGAGAAGTGCCCAGGACAGAATGTGCCCAGTCTCCTCCAGCAAAGGACTGTTCCCATGAGAATTACACAGAGAGCAGATGCCCTTGGAACTACCTACTCACTGTAACTTGACTGGATTCCTTCAGCTGGAAAGGGACTACAGGGAGCAAGTGAGTCTACCTCTCTGCTGAATTTCTATCTTCCACAGGTGGTGGCATGTGTGAGTGCACACAAAGCTGTGTGTCTATGTGCATGTGTGCACATGTGCATGTATGTGCCCCAGTATGCACGGGTGCATATATGTATATGTGTGCATGTGTATGAGTGTGTGTGTGTGTGTGTGTGTCTGTGTGTGTGCATGTATCTGTGTGTATATATGTTGCTGTAGCACTCATGCTCTTATGCTCCAGGGGTCTACTTCTCAACAACTTGGTCACCCTCAGGAACCCCTCTGAGAATCTCCCCATTGGGCAGTTTGGGGGAGAGATGTGTGTAGGGTGGGGTTGTAGCAGAGGCACAATAGAGCCCTAAAGTGCCCAGGTCTATGCCAGAACAGGAACAGTGACACCACTTTGATCATGGGGTCGAATCTTTGAGGGACCCAGGGATCATCTTCTTCCTTCCTATGGGTCACATGGGTCACTTCCTATTCTGATTTGTTTCTAAGAGAATTTAAAGCACCTTTCAAAAAGGTGCAAACAAGCAAACAAGCTTGCAAACAAGCAAAAAAAAAAAAATACACAAGCTTCCCAGAATAAAAGTACATTAAAAAGAAGTAATTAATAATCTTATAATGGAATAGCATATGGGCATAGAAAGGAATAAAGTACTGATACCTGCTGCAACCTGGATGAACTTGGAAAACATTCTGCCAAGTGAGAGAAGTCAGACACAGAAGGCCACTTGTCGTATGACTTATATAAAATGTCCATGATAGGCAAACCTATAGACACAAAAAGTGGTTGCCAGGGGCAGAGGGAGTGGGTAGCAGTGACTAATTCGTGCAGGACTTCTTTGGAAGACAATGAGAATATTCTGGATTTAGATAGTGGTGATGGTTTTACAACCCTGTGAATATACTAAAAATGACTGAATTATATACTTTGAAAGGGAGGGTAAATTGTATGGGAATTATATCTCAATTAAAAACAATAAGTAATTGGAGGCAGACAGTAAGGGCAGGGGAACACAGACACAGATGATGGCAGTTAGAACAAATAATGCCATTGTGATTATTCTGCGCCAGAGCCCAGGGGAAACACAGGAGGTCCCCACTTCAGGGATCGCCGGAGGGGACAGTGGGCACTGCCAGAATAACTCTTCCATGAGGGCAGGTGCACTGGGAGAGTTTAAACCTGTTAATAGTGCCCTTTAATGCTCTTAATTTAAAGAGCTGTTATTTTCCTTTAAAAAAAAAACTTCCTTGGGGACTGATTCAAATTTACAGAAAAGTTGCACGAAAGTAGCAAAGAATATCTGTATACCCTCTGCTGAGACTTACCTAACTGTTAACATTTTTGCCCCATTTGCTTTATCTTTTGTACATGTTCTCTTGCCATTATATAAATATATTTTTCTGAACAGTCTGATATGTTACCCCTAAATAATTGAGTGTTTCCTATGAATTGGGATATTCTTTTATGTAATCACAGTATAGTTGTCAACTTCTGCAAATTTAACATTGATACAGGACATATCTAATTTCCCATTCAGGGCTGTTTTTAATGATGTTAACTTTGAACACTGAGATAGGGGAAATTGCAGTGCGGGCGCAGTTTCCTTAATTCACTGCAAACACATCTTCTTCACCCTCTAGCTCACAAGCAATGATTTTCCTGACTAGTATCCATTTCCTCAGCCTCAAGATCTTTTAAGACAGTTGGGCATCTTTTAAAACCTCCTCTGATGTGGGGATGAGGGACACCAGCTAAAAGCAAGTTGAAGTGTGGAATTTTAGTTTATTTAACCATTCTCTCCTCTCTTCTTGTCGTCTGTTTCATGTAGGAAACATGTAGGTGTTGCCATTAATTGTAGATATTGCCATTGGTAATGGATTTACAGTTACAGAGTAACTGTTAGTCTTGCTGCCTACTAAGATTTATCAACAGAAAATATTAGGACAGGCCCTCATGCACCAACATTTTTCTTTTCTGTTCCTTCTATGTGTTTGCCAAGCGCCTACTACATGCCAGGCCTGGGTCATTGCATTGACCCCTTTTTGCCCTGAAAGATCTCACAGCCTCCTGAGGAGGCAGACAGGTAGATGGACAATTACCATCCAGTGTCCATATTGATGGTCCCATGGGTGCACTCCCGGGGTACCAGAGAAACCAAGGCAAGGAGGTGGGTCGGCTGAGTCATTGCCAAGAACCATCATCAATGAAGAGTACATACGCTCATTTATTCCCCCACGTGGATTTACCTCAAGATTCCGTTTCGACAAAATTACTCAATCACAGATTCATTTAACACTGCTTACCAGGTACCTTCTCTGGCTGGTGACTGTGCCGAGTCTGGGGTTGCAGAACTGAGCAGCTGGCATAGCCTCTTCCTTCATGGAGCTTATTGTCAATTGGGGGCAACAGATACTTGTTCAATGAGCATGTATTAGGTGTCCATTAGGTGTAAGGCAATGTGGGATGGGGGAGGCAGGGGTTAGAAGACAAGGTCTTTGCCCAAATAGAAGACATTTTGAGTTGTTTCTCATCCTTTTGGGAGGGAACTTAGTTGCAAGACTGATGATGAGCAACAACAAATGAGTATCCCCTTCTCATCTACTTGGGAGAGAATTCTGGAATATTCCAGACAACATCTCCCTCCCAGAAGGGCAAAGGGAACACCCTGTGAATTAAGCTTCTCCAAGACATTCAAAGATGTGAGGCTTAGGATGGCCCCAAAGGAGGAGATATTTTCTTTAGAAAACATAGGCAATTTTATCATTACATTAATTTAGGGAATATTAATACATGCAGATGGTTTTTTTTAAAGTAAAAAGTAGGGGCGCCTGGGTGGCGCAGTCGGTTAAGCGTCCGACTTCAGCCAGGTCACTATCTCGCGGTCCGTGAGTTCGAGCCCCGCGTCGGGCTCTGGGTTGATGGCTCGGAGCCTGGAGCCTGTTTCCGATTCTGTGTCTCCCTCTCTCTCTGCCCCTCCCCCGTTCATGCTCTGTCTCTCTCTGTCCCCAAAAAAATAAACGTTGAAAAAAAATTAAAAAAAAAAAAAAAGTAAAAAGTAAAAAGTGAAATTTCCTTCCCATCCTGACCCCCAGCCTCTCAGTTCCTTCCCGGGGACAAATACTACTAAGGGTTCTTTTACTTCCTTAAAGAGATTGTGTGCAAACATATACAGGCATGCACCCACCCCCCCTTGTTTTATGCACGTGGCCCTGCTCTTTGCTTTCTTGACTTAACTGTGCACTATGGAGACTGCCCTCCTCCATAAATAGAGAGCTGCCTCCTCCTTTCAAGGGCTGCACAGCATGGATGAACCGCACATATTTAACCAGCCACCCACTGACAGAATTGATGAGGCTTCCAGACATTTGCTGTAACAAACAACACTGCATTGTGTTGAGGAGTAAAATGAGGAGGAATAAAATTGTACATTAAATATATAATATGGTCAAGGTCAAATATTTTAGAAATAGGTAGACTTAACAATCTGTAGAAAGAAAATCTGTACCAAAAAATAGACCTAAATGTGCAAAGGACAGTGACTAAATAAACACAGGTCAGTTTGTCACCAACTAGGCTTGTAAGATAGAAAAGTAAACGTCTAGTCCTTGGCATAATATTGCTCATAGAGGTGTACTACTGATTGTACATGCTTAGAAGGAAACCAGCTGGCATCAGGGCCATCCCTGAGAAAGGACAGTACCGACACAAAACCACTGCCTGCATGGCAGTGACATCATTCTCTCAGGAGGTGCATGTGCAGTCCTAATCTGAGCTCAGAGGTGCGTGGCCCTAGAGAACCACCTAGGGCTGGTACGAATCGTCCTGAGGCAGGTACCAGGAGAAATAAAAGGGAAACAGAGGGCAGAGGAGTTGGGGGGTGTAAAATTTATAAGTGTGTGCACAGGAGTTTTTTGTTTCTTTTTTTCTTTTTTCTTTTTTTTTTTTTTTTTTTTTGAGAGGGAGACAGAGCGTGAGCAGGGGAGGGGCAGAGAGAGAGGGAAGAGAATTCCAAGCAGACTCCACACCATCAGCACAGAGCCCGATGCAGGGCTCGAACTCATGAACTGTGAGATCATGGCCTGAGCAGAAATCAAGAGTTGGACACTCAGCCAATTGAGTGACCCAGGCACCCCAGGCACAGGAATTTGAGCCTCTGGGAATTCAGCAGGTTTATGGCTTCTCCAACCTACTGGTCTGCTCAGCCTGGCTGTCCAACATGAGCTCCGAATCTCTGCTGCTGCTCCTGTTTTACTAACCAGTCTGCATTGCTTCCTGGAGGAAACCCAGGACCAGGGGAAGGTCCACCCTCCTGCTTCTGGATGATGAGGATGGCACTGAAGCCATCTGTTGTGGCCCCTGCTAGTTAGGTAGCTTCTCTGCATGTATTATTGCCCTCCAACAGGCAGTCCTCACAATGTAGCTTCTGTAGGAAAATTCCCAGAAGCAGAATTTCTAGGTCAAGGAGTATACACAATGCCATATTTCAAAAGGTAATATAAAATTGCCCTGCAAAAGGACTCATACCAATTTCTATACCCACCAGCCGTTTACGGAGGTGCCTGCTTCTCTACACTTCCTCCAACTCAGTGTGTTATCAGACCCTTTGATCTTTGACCCTATGATCAATTGTATCTGAAAAAACACCAGCCTTAATTTGCATTTCTCCTATTATGAGTAGGTTTGAATATGTTGTCTTATGGGCAAAAGCCATCTGCTGGTTTGTTTTTTTTCTCCTTGTAAGCTGTTGGCTGCATCCTTTTTAAAATTCCCTATTAGGTGAATGATCTTTTTCTTATTGATTTACAGGAGCCCTTTATATATAAGGAAGTCAGGTCTTTGGTATGTGTTACAGTTATTTTTCCCAGTTTGTTACTCATCTGTTGACATTACGCTATTTTCCCCTTCCACAAAGTTTACATCCTTACATAGTCAAATGCATCATCTTTTCCCCCACTGATGTGAAATGCTATCTTCACAGTATGGTAAAATGAGAGAGTAGAATTCTTTAAAAGAGAACCAGCTCCAATAAGCCGGTTTGGTGGGAATGGTGGGTATATGTGGAAAGTGAGTCTGGCAGATCTTGGCTTGGCAGAAGCTGAGGGCTCTGCCCTGTGGGCAAGCGGGAGGCTGGCTATGGCCTCGGGAAGTGCAGCTCTGGGTTTAGGCTTGCTCGGTCCCCATCAAGATCATACATTTGAGTCGCCTGGGAACCTGTCATTGCAGACGCTGATCACCTGGGAAGGCGATGTCCTGGTATGCGTGCAGAAGGGGGAGAAGGAGAACCGTGGCTGGAGGCAGTGGGTTGAGGGGGACAAGCTGCACCTGGTAAGTCCCGGGGTCTGCCCGGCTCCCTTCCACACGCTTCCACACATGACAGGTTCACCGCGCCAGGTGCTTTGACAAGAAAAACGGCCCTGCACTCCTCCCCTGAGCTCCAGCCAAATGCGTGTGGTCATATAGTCAGAAAGCCATTCCCATCTGGCTCAGGGGACTCCAGGAAGAAATCTATATCGCTGTTTCTGTGAGCGGCTGCAATTAAAGTGAAATTTCAAAATGCTGAGTTAGGAAGCCGAGATCCAGGGAGAAATGCAGGGAACCTGCTAAAGACCAGCTGAAGAGAAATGGGAGGCACAGAATTAAGACGCCCCAAGGGAGGGGAAGTCCAGGCCTCACCATTATGTGAGCCAGGGAAGAAGAGTGGTGGGAGTAGGGTGGACAGGGGCAGGTGGGCTTGGGAAACCATCTCACAGACCACAAGCATTACCCTCTCATCATCAGGTGTGCCCACCTGATCCTGAACTATTTTAGGTAAACTTGGTATTAGAACAGAGCAGTAGGAACAATTGCTGATCTCCTGAAATGAATTATGTGTCTAGATAGCTTAATTTTTCAGTCTTCAACCTTCAAGGAAATTTATGCATCCGGCATTCATGTAGGGGAAAATCTTTCACTGCTTTACACATTCAGTCACTCATTTGTCACACGGCTCTTCATTCATTCAATCATTCATTCACCTGTGGAGTCAAGGGGGTGCCTGGCTCCAGTGTCGGTATTCAGGTCACCATGGTGCCCTTCACAGGCGGGCTCTGCCTCACCTGAGATCTTTATTTTGGAGGCAGTGTCAACTGGTGATAAATGGGAGGCATTCACCGTGTTCTCCGTTGATGGTTTTCCCTACCTTCTCTGGTTTGGATGATGGATTTTTTTAATTGTAGTATAATCCCCAATGGTCCCTGTGGCTAAGACAATGGATTCATTGTCAACTGCAATGATTTTGTGGCCGTCCCCACACTCATATTTTTCCCTCCTCCCTCAAGGAGTCATGAGGTGAGGATAAGGCCTGGGGGTTCCCTCTGTCTAGATGAAAAGCAGCATCTTGTCTGCATAGGCAGGCCTGGGGGGAGCCCTTCTGCAGCCCATGCCCTGTCCTTGCCTGTGATGTCGCCAACCCACATTCTAATCCCCAGAGGCCAGAAATCCCCCAGGATGGAGTGACACCCCACCAGCCAGCATATTCCCAGGCCCTTGCCTTCCAAATGCTTTTCCCCACTAGATCCTTTCCTTCTTTGTGGCTTCACTGCCTTTTATAAATTAGGAGATGTTGCTTTAATCACGGGAGTAGGAAAAATCCCGCCCAAGAGGGTAATTTCTTTGCATTTTTCATTTTTATAGTTGTTCAAGCTCAATTCAAGTGTCAAAATCAAATTACTGCTACCTGCAGGGCATGCCAGCTGATTGGGTCTATGAGATGCACTTTGCCCAGAATGACTGTCCTCTTTATTCCAGCTTCCCCCACCACCCCAACTCCCAGACACCAAGAGGCGGGGGCAGGGGGAGGTGCGGGCATAGGAAGGCCTGGCTTGCTAGTCACTTCACCCACTTTCTAACCTTGCAGGAGCTGACCTGCGGTGACCAGGTGTGCCATCAAGTGTTCAAGAAGAAGTAATGGCCCACGAGGGGGCCTGCTGAGCACGTGCTCCACACTTCCCACATGGGTTCTCTGTGGGCTTAGGGAAGCAGCCATGGGGACCCTCCCCTCCTAACAGAGCCCAGTAAGGCATCTGGATGGGTTTTAAAACAGAATGAGTATGTTAACAGGTGACAAATATATACTTCCTTCGTTGAAACCTGGCATTAAATGAAAAAACAAAAATCACTCCCATACTTTGAGACCCTTTATATCTATCTCCCTTTATTTCTAGAACTCTCAGTTTTATCCACAGGCAACAGTGTGATTGCCCACATGGTGGTTTTCTGTGTAGCTTTTGTTGTGGTAGTTGTTGTTTATTTTTTGGTTTCATTTTATTTGTTTTTTGTTAATTTGTTTGGGGGAATTACTTTACTGAGAAACATTCCCTGGCTGACATCAGCATCCCCTACTAGTTCTTGAACATTGCCCTTTGTGATTCATTCCTTCGGATAGTACATTCATTTCTCCAAGATTCTCTATTTTAAGAATGCAGATGGCTTCCAGTTTGCACTTTGCCTTCAGCAACATGGGCCCGGCTACTTCTAAGGGCCTCTGCAGATCTTCAGTACCAGCTGCTCTTGGCCCAGGACAGCCCTCTGCCCTTCATCTATGGGCAAAATGGCACCCCTGCAGAGGACTTGCTAAGCACTTCCAGGAAGCCTGAGTTCAAGTTTTGCTTCTCCACTTCTTAGCTAGGTAACCATGGGAACTTCATTGACTTTTCTTTTTTTTTTTTTTGAAGTTTATATCTTTATTTTGAGAGAGAGAGAGAGAGAGAGAGAGAGATGGGAGGGGTAGAGAGAGAGGGAGAGAGAGAGAATCCCAAGTAGGTTCCACATTGTCAGCACGGAGCCCAATATGGGGCCCAAACTCATGAACCATGAGATTGTGACCTGAGCTGAAAACAAGAGTCAGATGCTTAACTGACCTAGCCACCAAGGAGCCCCTCATTGGCCTTTCTATCCATGTTTTTCTCTTCTATAAAATGGAGAAGACAAAATAGCATCTCCTCCATGAGGTTAATGTGAGCATTAAGCAAGCTATTGCATACAGAGTGCTTGGAATGGAACCTGATACATGGTAAGAATGAAGTTCCTGCTAGCTCTGATCATTATTTAGAGCTACTCCCTCCACATCCCAGGGGCCCAGATGAGTGGATACTAAGTAGGAACGACTCAGAACCCCCAAGGCCTCCTGGTACTTCCAGAACATTAGGTTTGTTACTCTGAGCTGAATTGTATTTTCCTGCTGGATGTACCAATGGAATAGTGCACCTGGAACAGCATGGTAGTCAATAGGAACAGATTTATGGTGGATCATTCATGGGGTCCTGAGAAAGCCCCATAGCTCAAAGCCATTTTCCTCCCCATTTTGTAGCAGGGCCTAGAATCCCACCATTAGGTAAGCATTATCTTTGAAAAGCAGGTTTATCCCCAGAGCAGTAGCATGTGGTGTTGGCACACTCGGGTGTGACTTGAATGAACAGAACATTCATCGATCCTGAGCAGCCTAAATGGAATCAAGGCGGGAGAGAAAAGTTGTAATCTGGCCACGTGGCCCAGGGCCAGCCTTGGGCTAAGCCCTTGACCAGGCATCCATGCCACAGGCCTCCTGGCAATCTGTCCTCCCCAACAGCCATGCCATGTTCCTGCCCCAGGAAAGACAGAGAAGTGCCTGGATGGAGCGTCATGCTGCCTGGGTGGGGGTGGGGGTCTTCCCACATGCTCTAGGGAAGAGGGGAGCTTTCTGAGGAGCTGCAGGACCGTCTCCAAGTGCAGGGACTGATGAAGCAAGCTCTTTGTCCCCAGCCCCCCTGGAGCTTCTCCAGGAGCCCCAGGTCCCCCTTTTGATGCCCCCTCCTAGTTTCACCCTTGTCCAAAACAGCCTCAAATCACCCTCTCCTTTGTCCTTCAAGAAAGCCCTAGAGAACAAGATCCATCTGAAAGCCCATTGAGACGAACTATCAGGTATTCTGTCCATGGCAGGGATTCTAATTACTAGTAACTTTCAGTCCTAGCTTCTGCAAAGTGTATTCCAGGGGATGTTAGCCCCCCGAGATTCTGTGAAGAAGTTGATGGTTAAATGAACTTTGGAAATGATGAAAACCATATCTCCTTCTTAGAAACTCGTGAGAATTCCTGTTTTTAAAGCTCTGACAAGTCCTGCAGCGAAGAAGCTGGGCCTTAAGCCCTGGGACCCCTTTACCCACAGTGTTTCACTCCTGGACAGTGTTTTGGAAACACCAACTTGTTCCTTACATGTGCAGACCACTTTTTCGATGACAGATAACAAACAATATAATTTAAAACTCCCATTTCCAAGTGGGATTTTCTCAGCGTACCTTTTCCACAAGTGAAGAGTTAACTGATTAGTTTCCCTGTGGCACAAAAGACCAACAGTGGCTCCATTCATTCTACTGCTCCTTCTTTTTTCAACAAAGAAAGTGGCACGCAGAAGTGGTCGAATTTGAGGTATTCATTTCAAAGCTGGGCAGATGTTGTGGGCCAGGGCCTGTCCCCATGTCCCTCACTCACTGTGGGCGAGATGGGGCAAGTCCTGCCTCTCGTGTTTCTGTTCCCTCAGCCGATTTCAAGACTAAATCATGACAATAATGCTTTCCCCCAGCACACGGACAAGTCTGTTTAGGGACAGAGTGCAAGGAGTCACCTTTGAAAACCCACCTTACACTGAGGCATATAGCCCCATACGGGCTGTTGGGAAAGACTCTCAGAACCTCAAACCCCAGCCTCTAGAGATGTCCTGAGGGAGGATGTGCTGATCTATGAACCATGGGGCCTGAGCTTGAAAGTTAAAAAAAAGCCTGCCCACTGAAAACCCCAGTTCACAAATGGGGAGCACTGAGTTGCTGAAATGTGGGCTTTGGCCTCAGCCCTTAGTTCAGACCCTGCTCGGCTGGACGGGGGTGCAGCCTCTGTTTCTCCTTCTGTGGAGTCAGGAATAAAGACTTTGGAGCCTGCGTCACAAAGAGTAGCGAGATTGGGCAAGAGCTTAGCACAGAACCTAAAGCCGTAGTCAGTACTCATTCTCTTCCCCAGTCCCATTGATTTATACATACATGTGTGCTGAGGTAGTGATCCCTTCATTAAAACTCTTGCTTTCTAAGCATTTTGATACTGACCTCCCCGGGGCACATGGGTGGCTCAGTCTATTAAGCGTCTGACTCTTGTTTCCAGCTCAGGTTATGACCTCATGGTTTGTGAGTTCGAGCCCTGCATCGGGCTCTGCACTGAGAGCATGGAGTCTGCTTGGGATTCTGTGTCTCCCTCTCTCTCTGCTCCCCCCCCCTTCTTGCTCTCTCTCTCTCCAGGTAAATAAATAAACACTTAAAAACAAAAACACTGACATCCCTTACACAGTCCCCAAATGTGAAGATCACAGGAGAATTGATTAAAAACACAGATTCCTGCCTCCCTCCCCCTTCAAGATTGTGGCTCTGAGGTTATGGGCAGGGCCTAGGAATCTGTGTTATTACAAGGCCCCCAGGTGAATCACCTGCAGGTGCTTGGCAGGCACAATGACAAACCCTACTTCTTTCAGTTAAAACATGATTCATTTTAATGCTTTTTTTTTTTTGAGAGAGAGAGACAGAGACAGAGCCTGAGTGGGGGAGAGGCAAAGAGGGACAGAGACACAGAATCCCAAGCAGGCTCCAGGCTCTGAGCTATCAGCACAGAGCCCAATGTGGGGCTTGAACTCACAGACTGCGAGATCACGAGCTGAGCCGAAGTTGGACCCTTAACTGACTGAGCCACCCAGGCTCCCCAAAGCATGATTTATTCCGAATGCATATTCACCTATGTACCTGTACCTGCACACTCTCAACAAAGCCCAGTCCATCTCCACAGGTGACCAAAGCAAGTGCAGACCACCTACACATCTCTCTGGAAGCTGTATCAGGACCTCGGCCTGCATGTCCTGAGCCCCTTAAGAGAAGTGGTTTCATGCTCTCTGGAGAAGCTTCATGGCAGGGGAGACACCTATCATATTCAGGCAACCTCTAAAGCCATGTCTTCCCAATCATCTGAAACCAGGCTGCATTTTTCTTAAGTCAACATTCACTCTAAATTTCCTTCAAGACTAATTCCACTGCAGACAGGATGTCACTGGAGAGGACTGGTTCACATTCTCCTAGGCTGCGGGGTTTGGTCCCACCTCTGTGCAGAGCTGGACAGAACTGATAGAGCAGGCCTCCCGGAGCCAATTCTTCCACTTGAACCAGCTCTTTTCACTCATGACTTGTGATTGATTAGAAGGGCAAAGGTTGGGGGTATTTAATTTTGGCTCACTGATGACACTTGTTATGTAAGTGGACCCAATTAGAAGCTGGGGCTTGAGAAAATGAAATAGAAATGCACTAACAGAATTTTCAAGAACTTTAAAGATTTGGTCATAGATTTTTCTGGGGTTGGTCCTCACTTTAGTTGCCCCTCATGCTTCTGGATCACTTAGGTCATGGATCATGATGGAGAACCCAGTGCAAGGCCTGGAAAGGTGGACAAAATCCCATCTTCTTTGAAATGCAACAATAGAAAATGCACTCAGCCGATCAGAGATCCTGTCGAGGCCGGGGACACAGAATGCGACATTGTGCTCCTGTCAGGAAACAACCATGCTAGGCATTTCATATGGAGGGAATGCAGTACAGGGAAGTGCTTACACAGAAGCCGAGAGGGAGAGGGTCACCATCAAATGACCCCTCCTTGTGCCACATGATGTATCAGGTGTGCCTTTCTACACGTACCTTAGTTCTCTTAATCCTCAACACAACCTCATGGTAGTACCAGCCTCTCTTCGCACATGAGAAAACAGGCTTGGCAGAATACGGAGGGGAAACATGTCCACGGTGACAGCCATGGACAGGGCCGTGGGTTTGGTGCAGCCTCACAGAGTCCTGTCTTTTGCTGTCATTCCCAGTGCAAGTGGCTGCCTTACTCCAGTCCTCCATCAGTCTTTGGGCAAATATGACCTTTTCCAGATGTAGACAAACCTGAATCCCAATCTTAATGGACAGTGAGGTTAATAAAAGAAAGTGCTTACTGAATTGGAACAAAACAGACTGTTTTATTAGTCTTAATTATTTTTAACTCCTAGTATTTAAAAGTTCAATGGAAATGTTTTCTTTTATTAAAGTTTACTGTTTTAAGCTTAAAAAGCAATGAACACTTCTCTAAAGCTTCTTGAGAGCCTAGATCCTTGGCTCTGGAGATTCCCACAGTCTGGGCCACCAGGTATTTGCTCTCACCTGCCTGCTGTCGGGCCTGCTTGTGTGTAAGTGTGTGTCCAAGTGATTGGGAGTGTGTGGGTGACTCTGAAACCTCTGCTTCGTGGTATTTTCATACTTGCAATTATTTAATGACTAACTTCCCATCCTCCTGGATCACAAACTCCGCAGGGCAGAGGCGGTTCTATTTTTTGTCCTGCTCATAGCATCCGATGCCTGCTAGTGCCTCTGACACGTACAATCGGACAGGAAGTATTGATGGGGCACATATAAGTGCCAGGGCCTGTGATAGATGCCAGGCATTCTTCTTCATTGACCTATTCATTCAGGGAGCATGCATTGATCATCTACTGTGAGCCAGGTCCAGTGGCCTGGCATGAGGAGATAGGGATAAGCAAAGCAGGCATGTTCCCTCTCCTCACAGATTTGTTTCTAAGCCTCACAGCCTTTCAAGGATGACATTATTATCTTCATTTTATAATTGAGGTTCCAAAAGAGTGACAAGGATGTCCAAAACCACACCCCTAAGAAGCGACACAGCCAGGACCCTAATCTTTGTCCCCAGCCCGACATGGTCACTTTTCTCTGGGTGGGGCTGGGGCAGAGGGAGAACCCACAAATTAACCAGAGAAATCAGGACCCTGTTGCTTTATGTGTCTCTCATACTGAAAGAAAAAAATAAAAGGCCCTTGTAACCCAGGAGACACAGATAAACAAGATCCTGTCTGTAAGGCCCTTAACACGTTGCCTGGCATGTAACAGTCACACAGTAATTAGTGGCCAAAATGATAGTCTATTATTACTTTTTCAAACCAAAATGGGACCATTTTGACCCCCAGGGGACATTTGGCAATGTCTAGAGGCATTTTTGGTTTGGTAACTAGGGGTGAGGTACTAGTGATGGCTGGAAACCAGGGCTGCTGCTAAATGTCCTACAACACATAGGACAGCCCCACAGCAAAGGTTACCCAGCTCCAAATGTCAGTGGTGCAGAAGATGAGACGCTCGTCTAGTGGGATATTTTCTTGAATCACTAATATTCTTCTATAACATTTTCAGAGGATACAGAGCAACTGACCACATGACTGACAATCTAGAATAAATTGGAAGACTCTATTTGTCTTGTGACCCAAGTATAGGACTGATCTGCTTTACCCTGCTTGCCAAGACTTCAGAGGACTTTCATTTGTCTGTGAGATTTCCTTTGCAGACCAGTTTTGGGGTGTTGCCCCTGTTTGACTCATTCTACCCACTCCCCTTACCCCAGTCACATTGGTTCTCTCAGGAAGCATGGAAGGGTTGAACAAAACCTGCTTCTTTGCAGAAAAAGTCAAGATTGCAAAGATTGAGTTAATATTTTTAAAAGACCATCCTCTCAAAGTTCCTTCTCCCTCTACCACAGACCTGGAGTCTCCTTCTTATGAACTTTAGGGAATGTTAGTGCAATTCAGGTAATGGGAACTCTGGAAGCCAGCACCAGGTGACATGAGCCCAACCAGATTAGAGCTACTTCAAGTCCCTTTAGACTTAAGGAACAACAGCCTTGTCAGAAATGTCAGGATAATTAGAAAAAAATAGTATTGCTTTCTCTACTCAGGGTCAGGTTCAGGGGATTGCAGAGGCATCAGCTAGGAAGCAGCTACATTTTCTCTAAAACATAAGGGTATAGAAGACCTACATGAATCAAGACCTTAGTGGTTATCTGAGCTATACTTAGCCACAGTACTCCCACCCTATGTTCCAGAGCATTCCCCACTCCTCTGGGGCTCACATTTATTACAGACACAGAAATTCCCCAAATCAGGAGAAACCCCAGGGTCCTCAGACATCCCCGATGGAGCTCCTCCAAGTTTGGGAGACTCCACTGTAAGTGAGACACTCAGGCAGACTCTGATGCCACCTCCAACAGGTGGCCTGGAGGTGGGCATTTCAATGGCCGGAGGAGCTCATGGCCTCTTGCTGGCACCTAGGAAGGGAAGCTTTGTCAAAGGCAGAAGGGTGGGATGGATATTCCGTGGCTCTTGTTATCCCATTAAAACAGAACAAGAAGGAGAAAAAGGCCACTTCCCTCTGCAACCGTTCAGGAGAAAAAGTTAAGCCCCACTAGCCAACAGATGGACTCTGACCCTTGGCTCCTTTGAAAGCCAGATTATCTGAAGTCCTGTTTCCAATCTCTTTGAACCAAATATCACCAGGGAAACTCAGAAGGAACCACATATCCCAATGGACAAATCAATGCCTTTGCGTTAGAAGTCAACATTCTGGCAGGCAACAGCTGGGCCTATCTGCCCAGATCTGCTTAGCTGGGCTTCACTGCCATTTTGCCTTGGGTGGAGCTGCCCTAGACTCTCTGCCTAGGAATGTCCTTTCTCTATCTCTTTTCCCTGTCCCCTGCCTTCTCATACCCACACTGGGAAGATTTTTGTCATTAACTGATAGTGGGTAATCTTGGGACAAAGGGCACTTAGAGGTGAGAAGGCAAAACATGAAAAAGCAGGGCCTGTGGGTAGGAAGCAGGGATGGGGACAGGGAAGAGCTGGGTGCCAGAGAGTGGTTGGTTGGCAGCTAAGATCTAGGATGCACATGTGGGATCCTCTCTAAGAGAGTATTGAGATACCAACCGTATACAGAACAAACAACTCAATCACCCATGGGACTCCCTCTTGCTCTCAGGGCCTCCACAGGATTCTAGACCATAAACAGGTTCTGAGTGAGCAGAGACAGTAAAGAAAGTCTGGCTGCTGCTCTACCACCTGTGTGACCTTGAGTTAGTTTCTGAACCTCTCTGAGCCCTTTTCTGGCAAGTAGATAGACTAACCCTGGCTGAGCTCTCAAGTTTACCATGGGTGTTTAAGAAGCCAGAGGATGTCACAGTCTTGAAAACCTGGGAATGCTTCTCACGTGCCAGTGTGAGGTATATATTAGTTATAACATGGCAAGAAGTCGCCTGCCTACCCAACCCATAGCTCTCTCCTGCCTTTTTGAAATGAGTCTTAAATTTGATCTGGGATCCCCCCCAGCTCCAGAGGGAAACTGTTATCGGTCTGGGGTACCCTAAATTGCCCAGTCAGGTTAAAAGGAAAGGCTTACATTTCATGGTCAGGGAGAGGTCTCTTCAGCACTTCCCCCATCCTCACAAGGAGGCAGGTATTTGCCATTTTCCCTGGCAGCCATCTTGACACTCTGAAGGAAACCATCTTAGGAGGACATCCATGCAAGGGTGGCAGAGCTGAGACACAAAAACAGCCTTGATGACATCATTGTAACACCAATAGTCTCTCATCCTCATCCAGAGCCTGCCTTACCTCTGCACTTCTAGTATGGTGAGAAACAAACAGAACTGTCGCATGCAACACAAAGTGTCTTAACTGCCCGTAGTGAATTTCTTTCTCATAACAGCCACTGAAGCCATCGTGGGAGCTGCCACATTTCTTCTCATACACTAGGAGGCAAGATAGACATACAGTGGTGGGACAGAGAGAGGTCAATGCCCCCTCACCATCCCAGGATCAATGGTCACTCTCCGATCCAGCTGTCATTCTGTTGGATTCTTTACATTTCCTACTGGCATTTGGATTCAAGAAGAGGACAGAACCAGAACTGTCTTACTCCTCCTGGAATCTGGTTTCATGGACTGACTTGTGTGCCCACCCAGGAACCATCTCTAGGGCACAGAAGAACCTCATTTTTGGTACTGAAATGCCTCCCCAAATCTGTTTCCATTCTTCTCTAGACCTGGATTGAACCCTGAATCCTGACCCATGCGGGGCCTCAGACTCTTCCCTGATGGACAGAGTCCTCAGTTTCTCTGCTCACTTTGCCTCTGCTCAGGCCCCTGCCCAGGCCCCAGTGATTTAGAGGGCCCCTCTGTCTGCCTATATTCCAGGGTCAGTGGCAGCCACCGAAGGGCTTCTAGTAGGATGAGAGATATGCTTTAGAGCTCCATTTTTAGAAAAACTCTATTGGAGGCCATGTGGAAAGTAGGTCCAGTCAGCCTGTGCCTTGGCCTCCAAATCCCAGAGCTTACACAAGGCTGAGGGGTGATGGATCCTCTCTGGAGTCCCAGCTTTGACACTGAGCCACCATTTGGAAAGAAATAATGAATATATAGTAACAAAGACTACCACTTTTGAGTATTTACCTGTGCTAGACCCCTCCCATGCATGGGCTTATTTAGTCTTCATAGTATTGAAGTATTGGCCAATGGGGCTTTCTCGAGAACTCCAAGTCAGACAAGCTTGCAACTGTTCAATGTTCACTGACTGCAAAGTCCTCCCTGGGCTTTGGGACCTGACCTGTCACCCAAGGCACAAGAGGTCTTAGTGCCCTTCAAATCCTGGTTCCCCTTGGGCCCTTCCTTCTGGGCTCAGGGGTATGAAAATGATACATGTTGGAACCATGGGCCACAGTGTATTCAGGTTTGTGCTTTCTTTATGGGTGGGCAGTGTGTGTGTGTGTGGGGGGGGGGGTCATGATGCCAGGATGGAATGATGCCAAAGAAAACCAAGGACTTTGTGTGCCCTAGGGATGGTCCCTGGGTCGGCATGCAGGTCCGAGACAAGATACCATGAAAACAAAGAGGAGGAAGAAGAGTCTCCTGGTTCTGTCCCCTTCTCGAATTTCTGGATGCCAATAGGAAATGTCATAAAGAATCCAGATACACCTTGATCAATAATGTTGAATCCCTGAAACCTGAGATTTTGCTCATAGTCACTCGTCTTTCATTTTTGCCCATACACCACCCTGCTTTGAAAAAAGACCTATATGGGGGCGCCTGGGTGGCTCAGTCAGTTAAGCGTCCGACTTCGGCTCAAGTCATGATCTCATGGTTCGTGGGTTCAAGCCCCACGTCGGGCTCTGTGCTGACAGCTCAGAGCCTGGAGCCTGTTTCAGATTCTGTGTCTCCCTCTCTCTCTGCCCCTCCCCCACTTATGCTCTGTTTCCCTCTGTCTCAAAAATAAATAAACATTAAAAAAAATTTTTTTTTATAAAAAAAAAGGAAAAAAGACCTGTATGAGTCCTGCCCCTGCGAGCACTACTATATTAAAGAGGGGTCAAACACTGTCCAGGGCCTGGCTCTTCAGGAGGTGCTTTTGGACTGTGTTGCATGCTCTCTGTTGTTGTGACTCTGGTTTTGCTTTATCTCCCTACTCATAGTGGTGGTTTGGACCCTCCATCAGGTATGCTTTGATTTGTTCACTGAAGTAACCCTGGAAAAAATTTTAAAAGGGGGGTTGGTGGTAGAAGAAACCTTATCCCATACAAAGAGAGAAATGACAGGGGTGGGATAAAAAGAAAATAAAAAAAAAATTGGCCAGGCAGAGAATCAGAGAAACTATACAGCTTAATCCAGAGAGAGAGAGGAAAATAAAGAAGAAAGAGATACAGAAGAAGTGTAAAAAGAATAGATTAAAAATGTCTGCTTAAACAAACCAACAACCGGAAAGGAGAAGGGAAGAAATAAGAGGAAGAAAAGAAGTATATATATATATATACATATATATATATATATGGAATTGACCAAGAATCAAATCAGAAAATGCAAAACCACTAGAAAGATACATGATGGTGCCTTGGAACTGGTGGCTGCACTGGTCTGGATGCATGGTCTGGTTCAGTCAGTGTCAATCCCGCTCAGGTAGATACACTGTTACCAGGCATGGAGGGGTGTGGTTTGGTGTAGGCGGCCCGGCTCCACTGTGGGCCGCTGTCCTGTTACCTGAAGCCCCACCTTGTTGGTGATGGGGGAAAAAATGACCATACCCCAGTGTCTCTTCCCCGGACCAAGTGTCCCAGCCACTCAGTTGAGTCGTCTTCACAGCGCTGCGTGAGCGCGAGCAGGTGGGTCTGTCCCGCTCCACAGTCTCCTGCACCTCCCAGGCACTTGGCTGGGATTCAAACCCCAATGTCAAAGGATCCCGCTCTGTGCGTGCCCCGGTTGGGGGTAGTGCCACTCCACCCCGCCGACAAAGGGCCTCTGGTTGGCGGGTGCCTGCAGGGTCTTCTGTCCTTGGAGTGGCTATATACCTTCTTCCCACAGCACTCAAGGGACCCTCTTGCACTGTCAGTGGGAATGCAAACTGGTGCAGCTGCTCTGGAAGACAGTGTGGAGGTTCCTCAAAAAATTAAAAATAGAACTACCCTATGACCCAGCAATAGCACTGCTAGGAATTTTCCCAAGGATACAGGAGTACTGATGCATAGGAGCACTGGTACCCCAATGTTTACAGCAGTATTATCAACAATAGCCAAGTTATGGAAAGAGCCCAAATGTCCATTGACTGATGAGTGGATAAAGAAGATGTGGTTTATATATACAATGGAATACTACTTGGCAATGAGAGTGAATGAAATCTGGCCATTTGCAACAACATGGATGGAACTGGAGGGAATTATGCTAAGTGGAGTAAGTCAGCCAGAGAAGGACAGATATCATATGTTTTCACTCATATGTGGAATTTGAGAAACTTAACAGAAAACCATGGGGGAAGGGAAGGAGAAAAAAGTTTCAAACAGAGAGGGAGGAAAACCAAAGAGATCTTAAATACAGAGAACAAACTGAGGGTTTATGGGGAGATGGGGGAGAGGGGAAAGTGGGTGATGGGCATCGAGGAGGGCACCTGTTGGGATGAGCACTGGGTGTTGTATGTAAGCGGTGAATCATGGGAATCTACCTCCAAAACCAAGAGCACACTGTATACACTGTATGTTGGCTAACTCAACAATAAATTACATTAAAGAAAGAAAGAAAGAAAGAAAGAACAAAGACCTTTAGCTGATTGCACAAAGCCCCTGATCAGCCAGTCTTCCCAGCCCTGCCCTGCATCACCCCCCTCAACAATATTTCCTCAGATGCAACATTCAGGCAGGCCACCCTCAACTCTGAGAGATCCCTGGAAAGAGAGACCCTCTGAGCCCCTGGTTCCCAGCCACAGCCTTTCCCCTCCCTGGTTTCGATATTGTTAATTAAGAAAGCAGGCTGGGCTTGGTGTGAGGGAGACTACTGTGCCTGCCCCTCAAAAGCAATGGCACCACTGTGAGAAACAGTTGGCATGGCGACTGAGCCAGGAGGACGCTTGCAAAATGGACAATTTAATTTCAAATGATCATTGCGTTTTTCACTAAATGTCACATTCCCATAATTGTGAGGACAGCTAATTGGGCAATTAATTGTTTGGAATCTTTTATTTCTGTTCTCTTACTCCACTTAATGTGTGAGCATGCACGCACATGTGCATGCACTCATTCACAGTATGGGGCAACTTACTAATCCCATGGCTACCAGTTACCAAAATTATGAAGAGTTGTCTCAATGTTTGAATGTTTAGTAGCTGTTGATTCATTAGCATCACGTCCTATGTTCAACCCAAGACGAAGCCCCTACAAGCCCCCTCAGTCCCCTCCTCCCTGAGAAGGTGTGTTTGTAAGGGCGTGTCTGACTTGGGAAGGTTATGATGGATCCTCAGGCATTTTTGAATTCAGAAGCCCCTGGCCTAAGCACATATCTAGGTTCACTTGTATATCCATCTTTCCTAAACTTTAACTTCAGTGAAAAATACAGATGTGGTCCTCTGAGGGAGAAATTGCCCGGAATGTGTGCAGATGTGTTATTTGCTCTGATTAATGCTGAATTCCATGGCCACATGCTTGATGTCTGCACTGGAACTCAGCTCTTTGAGTTTCACTGCCTTTTTTGGTTGGTTTGTTTGTTTTGTTTTTTGAGAGAGAGAGAAAGAGAGAGCACAAGATGGGGAGGGACAGAGACAGAGGGAGACACAGAATCAGAAGCAGGATCCAGGCTCTGAGCTGTCAGCACAGAGACCCACACGGGGTTTGAACCCACGGACCGCAAGATCATGACCTGGGCCCAAGTCAGATGCTTAGCCGACTGAGCCATCCAGGCGCCCTGAGCCTCACTGCTTTGACATGCTAGTTGCCATACAATATTTTCTGTTTTAAACATGGTTTCCAAAACGCCCATCCAGTGAGCAATCCCATTTTGCTGGGTTCCTGTGTTAAACTGACTTCAGAGAGAATGTTTTCACCCTACCCTAGGACAGACTGTCCCTCCAAAGACAACACGTAAGGCTGATTAACTCATCTTAATAATTTTTAAAATCCAAATTGCTGCTCTGAATAAACTAGAAGTAACCAAATGTACTCAGCTTGTGTGTCAGCCCAGGCAGCAGGCTGACTCTGCTGTTTAATTGAGCCAGAGATGAAAAGCTGAGAACCAAGGGTCTCTCACCCTGCAGGGGGAAATGGAAACCCTATTTCCATCTCACATGCCATTCTGACCTTTCGTTACGGATTGCAAGCCTTTTGAGTGCAAAGCATTCCCTTTTGTTCTGATTTCCTGACAACTGTTTAATCATGTTCTATTCATAGAAATTGCAGAATTCTCTTGTTTCCCACGTATCAAATAAGAGAATGCACAGGAAAGTCAGATTCTGGAAACAAATAATTGAGTTGTAAGACTCCCATCAGTAATGAAATCCTAAAGTATATTGAAGGCTAGATTGTGGGTATAGACTAGAGGGCAGGGAGGGCATTTATCCTTACATAAACATTTCCAAGTAAATTTTCCCTTAACTCAAGGTCCAATCATCAGTAAAATGGAACATCTAATTGTAACAGAACAATGGGAAGACTTTGAAAAGGGAAATTGAAATTTATGGAGTATCTTTCACATACATTATTTTATATGATGCCTACAATGACCCTGTAAGATAGGATCCATTAACCCCATTTTATGGACAGGGAAACTGAGGCTCGAGAGGAGAAATAATTGCCCAAGATTGCCTGGCCAATAAGTTGCTGTGTTCTCCCTCTTCCATGGCCCCATTCTGCCTTCCAAAACGATTCATCTGCCTCAAGTCCAGTGTTCCAACAGGTGCCTACCCAGCTGGTCATCAGTGGCTTCAGGCCAAGAAGCTGTTGCTAGGACTCCCCAAGGGCTTGGGGCTGCAGAACTGTCCTGAGGCCTGGCAAGGTGTAGGCCATGCGTTACAAAGCAAATGTGACCTGGTCACAGTCTACCTGGTCTACTGCATCCCAGAGTACTTCAGGTATGTTGAAAGTCCCCTGAGCTCAAGAAAAGCAAAGAGGGGTACCAGCTTTTAAAGAAAAATAAAATCAAGGGGCGCCTGAGTGGCTCAGTCGGTTAAGTGTCCGACTTTGGGTCAGGCCATGATCTCACAGTTTGTGAGTTCAAGCCCCGCATCGGGCTCTGTGTTGACAGCACGGAGCCTGGAGCCTGCTTCCGCTTCTGTGTCTCCCTTTCTCTCTGTCCCCTCCCCTCGTGCTGTGTCTCTGTCTCTGTCTCTCTCTCAAAAATAAATAAACATTAAAAAATTTAACAAAAGAAAAAGAAAATCAATACATATATGCCGTGAGAGGAAAAAGTGAACTCAATCCAGAAAAGTGCAGGGAAGGGGGGAAAAAATCAGAAATCCCACTGTAAGACATGGAAGCCTGTGATAGCATCTTGGGAAAACGCCCTCGTGGGCACTTTTACCAACATCAGCACATGATCATAGGTTTGCAGATCATCAAAGAGATTTTCCTTTACATGTTGCTCTGAAACCTAATTATTTTTACTCAGAAATAGAAAACACAGATCTCAATCTTAATTCTTAATACTCCATGTAAATTCCACGGCATGAATTCTTAGCATTTACTTAACCGATTTCTGACTACATAAGCCATTTTTGTTTACTGTTATAAACAGCGATAGAACAGATATCCCTATTATATATGTTGTTTTGCTTGTTTGGGGCAGTTCTTTGATTTTTCTCCTTAAGCGTTAATTCCCCAAAGTAAAGAGTTAATCAAATATCTAAGCCTTTTCTTTCTTCTCTTTTTCTTCCTTTGCTGTAAAACTGTGGTGAACAGCCAGCTGGACAAAAACAGCTGCCTCCAAATGGCCAGAGGGAATTTTCTTTTATTTCTTGGGTTTTCTTCCAGGCAGGATTCTTCATCTCTCCTTTGTCTTCTACGTATTGCTCGCTTTCATATTTATGATGCATCCTTTTCCATTTTGCTCATTGTAATGTAGATAACTCTAAAAAGACTTTCTTTATGGACTCCATCCTGCTATACCCAAAGCCTGGTTGTCTTCTCCAAAGGGAGACGCAAATCCCCACTTCTTATACCCTGAGGGTGCAGTAGGGAAGAGAACTCATACAGAGGTCATGGGGAGCCCAGAGGACTTTGGCTCTCTCTCTGCTGGGATTTTAGTGAAGTCACATGCAGCTCCCTGAGGCATTATAACAGTACCCCCATTCGGAAAGGAGCCCATGAGATGGTTAGTCCGATTGCCAGTGAGACCTTTCTAGAATACTTAGGGTCATTTACTTGAGGGTTTTTTTAATTTCATTTCTTTGGTTTTGGAAGTTTTCTACAGAATATCTGCTCATTACCTCAGTCTAGTGTTGCCAGATTGAAATAATAATAACAATAACAACAACAACAACAATAATAATACAAGGACTCCCAGTTAAATTTGAACTCCAGATAAACAGCAAATAATTTTTAGTATAGGTATGTCCTCCATACTGCATGGGGCATACACTAAAGAATTATTTACTGTTATCTGAAATTCACATTTAACTAGGTATCCTGTAGTTAATCTGAGAGCCCTGCTTTAGTCCCTCTTGCTCCAATTTGGGGCATAGCTGTGTGAATTCTCAGAATTTTTTTCACTCACCTTTTTCCATCTGACTGGCTTACAGGGAAAGTTTACAAGTCATGGCAAGTCAAGCCAGACTGCTCTCCTTCCCTGACAGTACGTCGTGGACAGTGTGGCATGAAGTTGTACCCCTTTCCTTGACTGGCTGCCACTGTGGATGTCTGATTGCTTGCTTTTTGCTTTTGTTTTGGTGGGGGAAGCTGGTTTTAATCTTATGATTCTTTCACTAAGTATTGCAGGAAGGTGAGTTTGTGATCCGACTTTATTTTCTGTCTACAGCCCAGGAATTACATTCTTCACTAGAAGTTTTCGAAAAACACAAAGGTGGTGAGGCTCCTGGGTGGCTCAGTCTGTTAGGCGCCTGACTCTTGATTTCAGCTCAGGTCACGATCTCACAGTTCATGGGTTCAAGCCCTGCGTAGGGTCTACACTGGCAGCATGGAGCCTGCTGTGGATTCTCTCTCTTCCTCTCTCTCTGCCCTTCCCCTGCTCTCTCTCTCTCTCTCAAAACAAACAAACATTAAAAAAAGAAAAAATGAAAAGAAAAACATAAAGGTGGATCCAATCTATACCCCTAGCAAATCTCCTTGGAAATCTCTTTCCTGATTCCCTTGCACTGTACTTGCTGTGAAGCCCCTCACTAGCCAAAAGACCCTCAAAATTAGGTCTCTCTGCCTCTAGCCTTCTCAAATTTTCTTTTTCTCATCTTCTCTCTTCTTTCTTTCACTGCTTTATTCTGCAGAGGGCCAAGTTCTCCCTCTCTACCTTCTCTCCCCTCTCCTGTCTTGTCTTGTCCTTCTCCACCCAGTTAGTTCTGCAGAAACAACCTCAAACTCTCCTGGAGTGGAGGTGGGTGGAGGAGGATTGAGGTAAGGACAGAATGGAACCAGGTAGAAAATTAAGGGGTGGGGTCTCCTCTTTGGTGGACTGGAAAAGGGGAATGTCTTCGAGAATATAAGAAGCTAAGTCACTTTTCTGAACCCAGGCCTGTGTGACTACATGGTTCTTGTTTTTTTAACAAAGTATGTGCCCGTCAGAGACAGAATACTGGCCTACCTAGAGCTCAGGGCTGGTGCAGCAGGCCAGTTGGGAAGTTACTGTGCAGCATGGCTTGAAGACAAGGAACTTGTCTGGGTGGGATCCATCACCCTCAGCCCAGGGAGGTTAATGGGTCTTGTCTGGCCCTTTTATCTGAGGCTGCTCAGCATCCTACTTGGAAGATCCTCTCGGAGGCCAAGGCCACAAGTTCAATGATGGTGTTCTGCCATTTCCTCTCCACGCAGTGGATGCTGCTGAGCATCAGTAGGGGCAGGGGAGGCTGGGCACAACAGTGGCACCCCCAAGTATTCGAAGCTTGCCTCGCCCCCCATTGCCACGGGAGTAAGGGCAGTGACCAGGCACCATGTCCTGGGGCCCAGCAGAGGGGGCTGGAGGATATCAGGGAAGGCAGACCCTGTCTGTGTCCGGTGAGTCCCAGGATCTGAGCACACCGTGAATGACAGTTTATTTCTGTATGAGGAAAAAAGGTGAAGAAGGAACCAGGTCCACTCTGGATTCCCTGCTCAGCAAAAACCTACCAAAATGTGCAGTCCCCTTCTCCAAAAGTAGGCAGCTGAGAAGTTAGATTTTTTTCCCCCACTGTTTTGATAGCTAACCCTGATGGAAAACTAGAAATTCGAGAAGATGGGATGCTGCCAAGTACCCCTGTTTGCTGGAAGCTCCTGATGAGTCTGCTGTGCTGGGAAAGCGATCAGGCCAGCATCTCTGATGTAGGACATTCAGGGACCCTGTCCTGAGAAATGGTTTCCCTCCACGAAAGAACAGGTGCCTCCACCCACCTCACAACACTTTGCTGGGCCGGGCGCCGTGCAGGAGTTGAAATAGGAACCACTCTGAACTTACTATCCTTCTCCTCTTGACTCCAGACTGACTCTTCCCAAAGGTCCCCTTTCGACTCACAGCTAGACCACAGGCCCAGGCCCAGCGCCCAGAGGGTCTAGCTCTCCTTGGACTTTCATAAGCAACTGCTCCTTGAGCTTGGCCATTTCTTCATTCCTGGACTGGAATCCTAGAGCGAAAGATCTGGAATTGGAGCCCAGAGCTATCATCTGGCCCAAGCCCTTCATTCTGGAGAATATGTCCAGAGAAGGAAGGTGACTTGTGGGCCCAGGTCACATAGGATGTCACTGGACAAGTTATGCTGAAGAAAGACCCAACTAAGGGTGATACTGGGGTGAAACTGGCCAGGAGACACATTTTGACCTAGCTTAGACACATTTGTGGCTTATGTTTCTTACATAAAAGAAGCAGAGAGAATGGGCAAGATACATATCAATGAGGGGCAAAGTGGAAGAAACCAACAGGGAAGGAAAATAATCTTCAGAGAGCTATACTTCTGTCGGGGTGTGAGACACTTTACCTATAACTCTAACTAACCTCTAACTTCCCTTGGGGGCAGATTTTCAAACGCTGTTTTACTGATGAGAAAACTGAGGCCCCAGAGCAGTTAAGTGACTTGCCCAGGGGCACACAGTTCATCCCTAGCAGAGCCTAGATGAGAAGCCAAGTCTCTATGTCAAGCCTCTGATGTTCATACTTTCTAATCTCCCCAGCCCAGGCTCCCACAAGGTCAGGTCAAGGTTATAGCACCCACCTTCTAGCAATGTGCAGCCCCCTGGGAACCTCTGCAAGTCAAATCACCTCCACATCACCACTAGGTTATTTTTCCCAGAACACCTCTGTTTAGGGTTGCCGGAACGCCATATAAGCAAAATCATACAATTATGTGTCCCACCTTCTTTCGCCTAATATGCTTTTGAGATTCATTCATGTTGTACACATTCATTCCTTTTTCTATTGCTGCAGAGCATTGCATTATGTGGCCATACCATAGTTTTTCATCCATTACCAGCTGATGGGCATCTGGATTGCTACCAGTTTGGGGTTATTATGAATAAGGCTCTGTGTACAGTCACATACAAGCCTCTGTGTAAACATATGCTTTCATTTCTCTCGGGTAAATACTAAGGAGTAGAATTTCCAGGAATTCTATTAAGTGTACATTTAACTTTATAGGAAACCGCCCAATCGTTTTCCAAAGTGACCTTACTGTTTTGCATTTACACCAGCAGTGTATGAACGCTTTCATTGCGCCTTATCCTCACCAACCAGCCCTTGGCACCTATCTTTTTCATTTTGGTCATCTAGCAGCATCTCACTGTGTTTTTGACTAATGACGTTGAGCATCTTTTCATGTGCTTATTTACTGCCTTCATATGTTCTTTTCTTTGTTTTAATGTTTATTTTTGTCACACAGAGAGAGAGAGAGAGTGCACATGCGTGCGCGCGTGCAGGTGGGGGAGGGGTAGAGAGAGGTAGACACAGAATCCGAAGCAGGCTCCAGGCTCCGAGCTGTCAGCACAGAGACTGAGGCAGGGCTCGAACTCGGGAATGGTGAGATCACGACCTGAGCTGAAGTCAGACGCTTAAATGACTGAGCCACCCTGGCGCCCCCATTTGCATACGTTCTTTAGTGAAGTCTCCATTCAAGTCTTCTGCCCACTTTTTAATTGAGTTGTTTATCTTCTCATTGAGTTGTAAGAAATCTGTCATGTATTCCAGACACAAGTCTTTTGTTAGATACATGTTGTGTGAACATTTTCTGCCAGTGAAGGGCTTGCTATTTCACTTCCTTATTGGTGGCTTTTGATGACACTGTCTTTTGTTGAAGTCCAATTTAATCCTTTTTCTTTTATGACTCATGCTTTTTGTGTCCTTTTAAAGAAATCTTTGCCTAACCCAAGATCACTAAGGTTTTATTCTGTATTTCTTCTGGAAGTTTTTGAGTTGGCGATTACATTTAAGTCTCTGATGTACTCCATGTTAATTTTTTTCACGTAGTGTCACATAACAGCCAAGGATCATGTTTTTGCATAAAGATATCCAATTGTCGACCCTCCTATTATTGAGGCTTCTGTATTTAAAACAAACAAAAAAAGAAGTAAGGGTGCCTGGGTGGCTCAGTCAGTTAAGCATCTGACTTTGGCTCAGGTCATGATCTCGATTTGTGGGTTTGAGCCCCGCATCTGGCTCTATGCTAACAGCTCGGAACCTGGAGCCTGCTTGGGATTCTATGTCTCCCTCTCTCTGTGCCCCTCCCCTGCTCACACTCTCTCTTTCAAAAATAAATAAACATTAAAAGTTAAATACATAAATATGAAGAAGATGCAGCCATGCCAAACCAGAACTTTAAAATATTGTCGGGTATTTCAAATGTTCACATTTAATAAGCTAATGATCCTGACCCAAAAGCTTTGAAGGCACAGTGAAATCTCATTTGTGCAAATGATCTCGAGGTCCCTGAGGACAGACCCCATCCCCATCCCGCCCTCACTCCTGCTTCTGTCAGCCAAATTCTAGCTCCTGGGGCCTGGGATTTCATCTTCACATTCCCTGCACACCCCAGAAGGACTGGATGGCCCTTATACCTAACGTAACAGCTACTGTTTTTGGTGGGTCTATCACTGTCTACTATTGGTGATGATTCTCATATCCAAACTAGATGGCATGTCCAGATAGAACCCTTGATGTTTGAAACAAATAACATGTTGCCATCCTCATTTTACAGTTGTGGAAACTGAGGCACAGAAGTGCCGTGTTGCATAGCCAAGGTCACCGATCAAACAGCGGAGTCGCTGGGATTTAACACTGGATATGCAGAGAACAGAGTTCTCCTCATCCCAACCATTTCTCTTCTCCACAGATCTGGGCTTGATTCTTAATGCTATCACTGTGAGTTCCCGAGCCCCCGGTCATGTGATTGCTTCAGTAGGATGGAACTGATTTTTTTGTCATTTTAATGAGAATAAAAGTAAGGGGGTGTTTTCTTAATAAGTAGAAGGTATAAAACAAGATTGTAAGAGTAATTTTTCTTCAGACTTTATTTTGAAAAATTTCAAGCATACAGAATACTGAGAGGAACACTGTTCTATTATACACCTACGTTTAACAACTTTAACCTTTCGCCACATTTGTTTCACTCTATGGACTTTTTTTTTTTTCAGAATTATCTGAAGGTACGTTACAGACATCAAAAGGCTTCACCCCTAATACTTCAACATATATATCCCAAGAATAAGAATGTTTTCCTACAGAATGATAATACCATTATCACATCAGAGAAAGTTAATAATTTCCTAGTGTGTAATACCCAGTCCAAATTCAAATTTCAAATGTCTCCAAATGACCTTCACAACCTTTTAAAAATCAAGCTCCCATCCCAGATTGACACATTGTATATGATTGTTATGTCTCGTTAACTTCTTTCAATTTACAAAACCCCTACCACTTTTGTGTTATGGCACTGACTTTGTAAAGAGTCCAGGCCAATTTTCTTGTAGAGCACTCCACATTCTAGACATGTTGTGATGTTTCTTAGTGATATCCTTTCATTTATTCCTCTCTCTCTGTAGAGGAAACAGTTTTCTACTTAACTGTCCTGGCTCCTTTAACAAGCTTCATTTGCATTCAGTCACTACTGCAGGAATGAGAAATAAGTTGTACCTACACTTTTTTTTTTAAAGTTCTGGGTGACCACACTAGCTGAAAAGTGAGATGCTCTACGTTTACAGTAGTATAACGACAACAGTAATGATAACCTAACGATTTACCTTCCCAAAATAATCCTGTCTCTGAGGGTGTTGGTGACAAAGAGGTGACAAAGAAGGCCAGCCCTCCATGACACATGACAGAAGTGGAGAGAGAGCCTGGCCTCCTGCTCTTCCAGCCTCTCAGTGACTGGCTGAACCCCAGTTCCTGGGGGTGGGGGGTGGGGGATGTGTGCAGTTATGTGGATTTCATGGTAAACGAAGACTATGAAGTATGGAGAGTGTTGGCAGAGCAGGACAGACATCCAGGAGACCTGGCTTCTAAGTCCCACCACCCTTAACAGCAGTGTGCCTCCTTGGACCTGATCCCTCAGTGTATAATGGGGGATATGCCCAGGTGCTGTCTATCATTACCAAATGTGACTTCACGGAAGGGCTCAAACAAGGATGGGGCACATGACGAGACACAAGGCCAAAACGAGTGCCACACTGGCCGAAGCCAATGTTAAGCCAACAAACTGATAAATGAACAAATATTGGATTATTATACAAAAATAAAATAAATATCCATGATTCCATACTGATACACATTTTAAATTGCATAAATAAATAAACAGGGAAGATGGGACAGCTTTTCCTTACAGAAGGATTCCAATAAATAAGTGCAAAAAAGAAAGAGAGAGAGAGAGAGAAATAAAAAAATCACCAGTAGGCAAACACTACAGGGATAATTGTTACGGGCATAATCTACCAATAGGTGCTCAAATTACTATGGGAAAGTTTGAGGACACACAGAATAGTTGCATAGTCTCAGAGTATCTTCTTCAAGACATTTATTAATTTTAAAGGGAGAAATAGCAATTTTACAGTGGAGAAACTCAGCAGACACCACCTCAACCAAGTGATCAAGGTTAATTATCACCAGTAATAAGACATATTGACATCATGTACCCCCTGATATATATGCCGAGAAGGTCACATCACTCTGTGGTGTTCCTGCCGAAAATCCATAACCTCAATCTAATAGTGAAAAACATCCAACAAACCCCAACTGACAGATATCCTACAATATAACTGACTGGTATTTTTTTAAAGTGGCAAGGTCTCCAAAGACAAGGAAAGACTGAGGAACTGTCACAGATTAGAGGAGACTAAAGAGACATAACAACGAATGCAGTGTGAGAGCCATATGAGAGGGAAGAACTGGTGAAATTCAAATTAGGCCTATAGTTTAATTAATGATGATTAATAGCACAAATAGTAACATTAATAGTACTGATGTTAATTTCATGGTTTTGGTCACTGCACTATGTAAGATGTTAACACTGACATTCAGGGAAGCTGAGAGATGGGTACTCTTTTTGCAGCTTCTCTGTAAGTCAAAACTCATTTCAGAATAAAAAATAAAACAAAAAAAAGATATAACTGTATTTGTAAGTGAAGTAGAAGGTCTTCCAGCCACTGTGGTTTCAGGGACACAGGTCGGAGTCCCTGCCTTCAACATTTTCCTCTTCAGTTGTCGAGATGTCTGAAATCCCACCATTCAAGATGCATTACTTTCAATGAAGGTTTATCTTCCCACAGGTCCAAATAGTCATGCACCAGATATTTAGAGAGTACTTCCTATGTTCAGGCACCTCTTAGGTACTAGGGATAAGTACTGGATAAAACAGACAAGACTTCTGTCCCCCTGGAGCTTATATTCAGCCATTAGCATCTTAGTATGAATTAATTGGGTTGCTCCATTTCCTGCAGCAGCCACAAATTAGGGTACTAAGGAGGGGTGAATTTGAATGAGGAAAAGAGGGGATATATCTAGACTTAGAGCATGGAGCAGGTGCCACTTGGAGAAGGCCAGCCTGCAGAGGGGCTTCTAGAAGGTCCAGTATGGCACTGAGACAAACAGGATAGGACACTGGGAGGCAGTACAGCCCCTACTCTGGGTGTGAAGGTCAGCTGTGATCTAGACACAGGTGAGGTCTCGACTGAGCCAGAAATGATAATAACAGCCGACACCTGAAAGGCACTAACTATGCGGCAAGTTCTGTTCTCGTAACTTTCTCTGTGGTGACTCATTCGACCCTCACAACAACCCTATCAGGTAAGGTACTGTTATTATCTCCTTTTACAGATGAAGAAACGGAGGCACTGAGAGTTTAAGAAGCTTGCACAGCTGGTATGTGTAGAGCTGGGCCATGGACCAGGGCAGTTTGGCTCCCGAGTCTGGACGCCTAACACCCATGCTCTCAAGCTTCTCCCAGAGCTAAGGGAGAGCACCCTGGCACAGAGAAGGAAGAACAGTGTCACAGAGCCGGGACCAAGGCCATCTCTGTGTCTAAGGAAGCAAAAACAAACTCTAAATCTTGCTTTATATGCATGCCTACTATGTGTTAGTCACAATTCCTAGTGCTTTCCATGTATTAGCCACATAAAATTGATACTTCTGAGGCACTATAATTCCCTTTTAAAGATGAGGAAGACTGGGGTGTTTGGATGGCTCAGTTAAGCGTACAACTCTTGGTTTTGGTTCAGGTCACAATTTCTCACTTTGTGAGCTCAAGCCCCACGTTGGGAATCTGTGCTAACAGTGTAGAGCCTGCTTGGGATTCTCTCTTTCTCTCTCAATAAATAAACATTAAAAAAATAAAGATGAGGAAGCTGAGACTTAGAGGTTAGTATTTTGCCCAAGGTCACATAATTATAGTAATAGCAGAGCCAGGATTGAGTTGATTTGTGGAAAGCTTTAGACTTGGCTGCTGTCAGTGTCACCCCTGGCCTAGCACTAAATAAGGTCTCTCCCTCTCTTCCTGTCTCCCTTTCTCTCACACACTAAAGTTAATTATTTAATGCCCATAATATATATCTTGAGCATGGCATTTTGCAGCACTGAGCTTTAAACAGTGCATGTTTAAATACATTTAATCCAATGAATATTTCAAGGTAATTAATCTCCACAGGGTGAGAGAATGCTCAGGTTTCCCAGCACATCATAATACATCTGAATCAGCTGAGGAAATGATTTGCACACGCTGCAGTAGGTTGAAAAAGAAAGATTCACTTAAAGACTTAGAGCCGACTCCCTGGTGGTAATTAGCCAACATGCTGCACGGGGAAGAGTTAAGGCACCGCCTAGTGGCTGAAAGTATTTATGCAAGCAGAGAATATGGCTAACAACTCTTAACGCAAGGTACCTGTTGGTTTTGGGTTTTTTGGAAGGGGTGTCCTGCAAATGTCTTGTGTATTCACAACATAAATATACATATATACACATATATTATTTTTTGTATAAAACATACATCACTATTTTAATGGGGATTAGAGTAGAGTAGGGATAAGATTCTTATGGGTGACAATTATGGGAACATACCCACATGCCCCTGCATGGATCCTGTAACACTTCGGTGAGGTGTTGAAATGACTGTTGAAGGATTAGGTTAAGGCCATAGAACTCCATGAAGTTAATAGCCCTTCAGTGATTTCCAACCCATGACATGACATTAGTCGTAGTAATAGCCGCCATCAACTGAAGGTTTATGGTTGTGACCATGTATCTATATAAGTATGTTATATGCCAGAGAGAGAGAGAGAGAGAGATTGATTTAATCCTCTTGTTGGTCCTATGAGAATTAGTATAATTATTCCATGTTGCAGATAAGAAAAAAAACTGAAGCAACTTGCCCAAGTTCACACAACTGGCCAAAGCCAGGCCTACTGACTCTTGAATCCATAATTAGCCTTATATCACACTCCTTTGAGTCTCAGAGCCCACTGCATTGAGCTTGTGCTAGCAGCATCAGATCAACCAATGCTTATTACGTATCCACTTGCTGCACACTGCTGCACTGGGACCATTGCAGGAATACATGCACACAAAATACAAAGCCTATGCTCAAGCATAAAATAGTTTTATTGCACAAGCTAATGCAAAAAGGCTTAAAAAGTTAAGTAACAGCAAAAAAACTCAACCCATATATTTAAGCTGACAGAACAACCTTAGAAGATAAAGCATTAAGATAATGCTTGTTTAATTGCCAACTACTAATATTGACAAGATTTGTCATGGGGGAGGTCAGTTCATGGCATATAAGAGGTGGGTTTTGAAAGCTAGATAGGGTTTAGGTGGGCTGGAGGGGCAGGTAGTGCTTTCCTGGGAGGAGGCTACCCTAGGGTGTCATGAAACATTGTAAATTAACCACAAAACACTGGCCTGGGCGCCTGGAGCACAAAGGCTCAGCCACTGTGTTGCTGGACGTGCTTATACAAGCTACGCTTCCCTCTTTGTACCTCAGTCTCTTCATTTGCAAATTGAGGGTGCTGAACCCCTATGAATCTCGTTGGTCTAAATTCCTGTGATTCCCTAAGTCTGGAAATGTGAACTGAGTTAGTCCCTAAGGGACTACAGAATGTTGGGGAATTTAGTTGGTGGTGAAGGGACTGAGCTATCCACTTCTCCTGCTTGTCACCTGGAAGAAGAGGCAAGCCTCTCACCCACACTCATAAACATGCCAAGGGCTCCCCTTCATGGTCAATGGCAGCACACCCTCTGCAGTGGTCTGGAGAACCAAAGACATGCAGCACCATTACCTAGATGGTGGTTATGGCATTTCATAAAAAGATATTTTTCTGGCATCACAACTTGGTGCCATACATACATCACTGTGTAATAGGAGGAATACAACACTGTATGGATGGGAGCCCCCCACCCTGACAAGTAGAGCTAATTGGTTACTTTCCCATGAATGTCTGAAGTTCCCAAAGCACACATGCCAACTTCTATTTCCACACCTTTGAACATGCTGCTCTTTCTGCTTGGAACAAACACACTCATACTCATTCACACACGTCTGTGCATATATATCTTTATTCACAATATTCACTGTCATTTATTCAGTTCTTTTTAAAATTTAAATTCAAGTTAGTTAACATACAGTGTAGTATTGGTTTCTGGAGTAGAATTTAGTGATTCATCACTTACATATAACATCCAGTGCATATCCCAACAAGTGCTCTCCTTAATATCCATCACCCGTTTAGCCCATTCCTCCACTCACCTCCCCTCCAGCAACCCTCAGTTTGCTTTCTGTATTTAAGAGTCTCTTATGGTTTGCCTCCCTCTCTGTTTTTATGTTAAGACAGGAAACCATTAAAATCCTAGAGGAGAACACAGGCAGCAACGTTTTTGACATCAGCCACAACAACTTCTTACTAGACATGTCTCCAGAGGTAAGGGAAACAAAAGCAAAAATGAACCATTGGGACCTCATCAAGATTAAAAAGTTTCTGAACAGCAAAGGAAACAATCAACAAAACTAAAAGGCAACTGATAGAATGAGAGAAGATATTTGCAAATAACATATCAGATAAAGGGTTAGTATCCAAGATCTATAGAGAACTTATCAAACTCAACACCCAAAACACAAATAATTCAGTGGGAAATGGAGAGACATGAATAGACACTTCTCCAAAGAAGCCATCCAGATGGCTAACAGACACATGAAAAGATGCTCAACATCAATCATCATCAGAGAAATACAAATCAAAACCACACTGAGATACCACCTCACACCTGTCAGAATGGCTAACATTAACAACTCAGGCAACAACAGATGTTGGTGAGGATGCAGAGAAAGAGAAACCCTTTTGCACTGCTGGTGGGAATGCAAACTGGTGCAGCCACTCTGGAAAACAGTATGGAGGTTCCTCAAAAAGTTAAAAATAGAACTACCCTACGACCGAGCAATTACACTACTAGTTATTTACTCAACACAAAAATGCTGATTCAAAGGGGCACATGCACCCAGTGTTTATAACAGCACTATCAACAATAGCCAAATTATGGAAAGAGCCCAAACATATGTGTATATATATATGTACATATATATGTATATATATGCATATATATATAACCATATAACCATAAGAGACTATTCAGTTCTTACCAATGGGTGGGCACACACACACACACACACACACACACACAATGGAATACTACTCAGCAATCAAAAATAATGAAATCTTACCATTTTTAATAATGTGGATGGAACTAGAGTCTATTACGCTAAGCGAAATAAGTCAGTCAGAGAAAGACATATGTGGAATTTACGGAACAAAACAGATGAACATAGGGGAAGGGAAGGAAAAATAAAATAAGATAAAAACAGAGAGGGAGGCAGACCATAAGAGACTATTCAGTTCTTACCAATGGGTATAAATCCCAGACCACAGCTCAGAAGCATAAGAAATGTAACATTGATTTTTCCAAAATTCAAAACAGATTCTAGTCTGAGCCCCTATTCTGCTAAGTGAATAGCCACTTTGGAGGGTCTGTCCAACCTACTGATTACATTTAGATATGATGGCAGAATGAGAGGGACTGATGTAATACCTTTGACATTTCCTGTCCATGCTGGCTTGAGAGGTCTCCAAACCTGTCTGTCCAGCAAGGGGACATGGGTTCCTTTCACTCTTGAGTTGCACAAGTCTACTTGGCAATTCTGTGATCTTTCTCTTAGGGATACATCCAAAAGTTCAGAAGAGGAAGTACCTTTTTCTATAGGACCCGGGAGTAGCTGTGAATTACCGCCCTGCCTGCCCCTTCCCCTGAATCCTTCCTAATTTTAAAAGCTAGAAGCCTTCAGATGGCTTCATAGCATGAGAGCTCAGTCCAGTCACAAGAAGACACCAGACAGGTTGGTAATGAGAAACATTAAGCAAAACAGCTGATCTTTGGCAATATCAAGGTCATGAAAGACAAGGAAGGACTGAGGAACAATTGGGGATGGTCACAGAGCAGGGAGAAATGACAACTAAATGCAACGTGGGATCCTGAATGGGATGCTGGAACAACAAAAAAACAATGTTACTGGAAAAACTGGCAAAACGTGAATGGAGTCTTGAATTTGGTTAATAGTATTGTACCACTGTGAATTTCCTAGTTCTGATATTATACTACGTTTACATATGATTTTAACATTTGGGAGTGTATATGTGAAGAATATATGGGAACTACTTTTTTTGCAGTTTTTCTATAAGTCTAAAGTAGTTCAAAATAAAAAGCTCAATAAAAAACTACTTGTTTAAAGTTCTAGGCCAGTAGTTCACAATTAATAGAAGTTGTTTTATAAATAATGAAATACATGATTTGAACAATACTTTTCATTTTTGAGCAATACTTTTAAAAAGTATTACTTTTAAAAATTGAATTTTTAATTATGAGATCATTGTAAATTCACATGCAGCTGTAAGAAAGAATGCAGAGATCTCATGTACAGTTTTCCAGTTTTCCTAATGGTAACATCTTTTTAAAAAATTTTTTTTAATATTTATTTATTTTTGAGAGAGAGCGTGAGCAGAGGAGGGGCAGAGAGAGAGGGAGACACAGAATTCAAAGCAGGCTCCAGGCTCCGAACTGTCAGCACAGAGCCCGACACAGGGCTTGAAGTCATGAACCGTGAGATCATGAGCTTAAGTCAGATGCTTAACCGACTGAGCCACCCAGGCGTGCCCTTAATGGTAACATCTTATAAAACTATGGTGTAATATCACAATTAGGATATTAGCACTGATACAGTCAAGATACAGAACTTTACTGTACCCAAGCATTCCTAATGCTGTCCTTTTAGCCACACCTCCTTCCCTCTTACCCTTGGGATCCTTAACCCCTACTAGTCTGTTCTCCATTTCTATAATCTTGTCATTTCATCCATACATGCTGTATGAAATCATACAGTATGTAACCTTTTGGAGTTGGCTTTTTTCACTCAGCATTATTCTCTAGAGATTCATTCAGGTTGTCACATGTATCAGTTGTTCATTCTTTTGCACTGCTGAATAATGTTCTATGGTGTGGGTGTGCTACAGATTGTTTAGGCATTCACTTGTTGAGGGACAGCTGGATTGTTTCCAGTTTGGGCTGTTACAAATAAAGCCACTATAAACATTTGTGTGCAGGTTGTTGTCCGAACATAAGTTTCATTCTCTTGGATAGAAGCTGAATACAATGGCTAAGCTGTAGAGTAGATGCTTGTTTAGCTTTTTTTTTTTTTAATGTTTATTTTTATTTTTGAGAGAGAGAGAGAGATGAAGAGAGAAAGGGGGACAGAGGATCTGAAGCAGGCTCTGCCCTGACAACAGAGAGCCCAATGCAGGGATCTAATGCACAAACCACAAGAGCTGATGTTGGATGCCGACCTGAGCCACCCAGGTGCCCCTGTTTAGTTTTTTTTTTTTTTTAAGAAACTGCCATGGGGTGCCTGGATGGCTCAGTCCATTAAGCATCCGACTTCAGTTCAGGTCATGATCTCGCCATCTGTGAGTTCAAGCCCCACATCAGGCTCTGTGCTGACAGTTTAGAGCTTGGAGACTGTTTCAGATTCTGTCTCCCTCTTTCTGCCCCTCCCCCACTCCCACTGTGTCTCAAAAATGAATAAACGTTAAAAGTTTTTTTTTAAGAAGAAAGAAACTGCCAAACTGTTTTCCTGAGTGGTCTTTCTATTTTACATTCCACCAGCAACGTATGAGCGGTCCATTTGCTCTGCATCCTAATCAGCGTTTTAGCCATGCTGATTAGTGTGTAGTGATCTCATGTTGTTTTAATTTGCATTTTCCTAATGGATAATGATGAACATCTTTTCATGTGTTTATTGCCTTCTGCATATACTCTTTGGTGAAATCTCTCTTCATGTGGTTTGCCCATCTTATAACTGGATTATTTGTTTGTTTTACTGTTGCCTTTTGAGCATTCTTTATATATTCTAGATACTAGTCCTTTGTCAGATACGTGGTATATGCATATTTCTCCCAGTCTGTACCTTGTCTTTTTTAGTCTCTTACAAGGTCTTTCACAGAGCAAAAGTTTTCAGTTTCGATGAAGTCAAATTTGTCAATTTTTTTCTTTTATGGATTGAGTTTTTGGTGTCAAATCTAAGAACTCTTTGCATAGCTCTAGATTTAAAGATTTTCTCCTATTTTTCTTTTTCTGTAAAAGCTCTATAGTTTTATGTTTTACATTTAAGTCTGTGATCCACTTGAAATTTATTTTTGTAGAAAGAATGAGACTTAGACTGAGTTCCTCTTTTTTTTCTCCCATAAATATCCAACTGCTCTAGTACCATTTGTTGAAAGAGCTGAAGTTCTACAAATTGAATTGTTTTTGCACTTTTGTTAAAATCAGTCAGGCATATTTGTGTGCATCTATTTCTGGGTTCTCTATTCTGTCCCACTGATCTATGTGGATATCCCTCCTCCAATACCACGTAGCCTTGATTACTGTAGCTATATAACAAGGCTTCGTGGTCTTATATATGACTGAATTATATATGCCATAATATATCATTGTAATGAGGTTTTTTTGTGTCTTTAAGTTCATGAGTGATATTAGTCTGTAGGGTGGGATTGTTTGGATTGTTTTTGCCTAGTTTTGGTATTAGGGTAATACTAGCTTTATAAAGTGAAGTAGAAAATCATCTTGTTTCCTTTTCCTAGAAAAGATTGTGCAGAATTAGTGTTAATTCTTTAAACATTTGGTAGGAGGGCACCTGGGTGGCTCAGTCAGTTGAGCATCTGACTCTTGTTTTGGCTCAGGTCATGATCCTAGGGTCATGAGATTGAGACCTGTGTTCTCTGTGCTGAGTGTAGACCCTGCTTAAGATTCTCTCTCTCTCTCTCTCTCTCTCTCTCTCTCTCTCCCACTCCCCTCCCTCTGCCCCTCTCCCCTGCTTGCATGTGCTTTCTGTCAAATAATAATAATAATAATAATAATAATAAACATTTGGTAGAATTCTCCAATGAAACTATTTGGGCCAGAAGCTTTTATTTTGGGGGGGTTTATGTTATTTTTAATTAAAAAAATTTTTTTTAATGTTCATTTATTTTTGATAGAGAGAGAGAGAGAGAGAGAGAGAGAGAGAGCATGAGGGGGGAGGGGAAGAGAGAGAGGAAGACACAGAATCCAAAGCAGGCTCCAGGCTCTGAGCTGTCAGCACAGAGCCTGACGCAGGGCTCGAACTCATGGACTGTGAGATCATGACCTGAGCCAAAGTTGGACACTTAACCAACTGAGCCACCCAGGCGCCCCATCTTTTTGGGAGTTATAAAATTATGACTCAATTTCTTTAGTAGTCATAAAGCTATTCAAATTGTCTGTTTTATATTAGTTACGAGTTGTGATCACTTCTGTTTCTTGTATTAATTAGTCCATTTTGTGTAAGTGTTCATATTTATGTAGAGTTGTTTTTAGTATTCCTTTATTATCATTTTGATGACTGAAAAGTCTGTAATGATAGCCCCTGGTCATTTCCAATATTGGTAATTTGTATCCCTTCTTTTTTTCTGTCAGTCTTGCTTGAGATTTATCTATTTTATTGATCTTTTCAAAGATTAGCTCTTTATTACATTGATTTTTCTCTATTATTTTCTGTTTCAATGTCATTGATTTCTATTCTTACAGAACAGAATTCTTTTTCCTTCTTGTCTTAGGTTTATTTTGCTCTTCTTTTTCTAGGTACTTGAGGTGAAAGCTTATATTACTGATTTGAGACTTTTCCCCTTTGCTAATGTAGGCATTTAGTGCTATAAATTTCCTTGTCAGCAATGCTTCCAAAATGTTGGTACATTTCATTTTTATTTTTATTTTCATTCCATTCATTGGATTTCTTTTCCCTTGACACTTCTGTGACTAATGATTATTTAGATGTGTATTGTTTAGTTTTCAAGTGTTTGGAGAGTTTCCTGTTATCTTTCAGTTATGATTTCTAGTTTGACTCAATTGTCAAAGCACACACTGTATCATTTCAAATTCTTTCAATTTTTTTTCAAAAAATTGTTCTATGGCTCAAGATATGGTCCATCTTGGTACATATTCTGTGGGTTTGGAAAGAATATGTATTGTGGAATTGTTTGGTACCCTGGTCTGTATATGTTGATTATATCATATTTGTTGATGGTGGTGTTGAGTTCATAGCTCTTCTGTGTTCTTGATGACTTCCTGTCTATTGCTTCATCAATTGTTGAGAAAGGAGTGTTGAGGTCTCCAATTATAATTGTGGGTTTGTGTCATTCTCTTTTTAGTTCTATCACTTTTTGGCTCACATACTTTGTGGCTCTAATGTTTGGTATACACCTATTGAGGATTGCTGTGTCTTTTTAGTGGATTGATCCTGTTATCATTATATGTCTCTGTCTCTGGCAATTTTCTGTGCTCTGAAGTATATTTTATCTGAAATAATATAACTACTTCTGCTTTCTTTTGACTAATGTGTGTATGATATATCTTATTCCATCCTTTTACTTTCAATCTGCCTATGTCATATTTGAAATGAACTTCTTGCAGATAACATATAGCTGGGTCAGTTTTTAATCCACTCTTCTAATCCTTGTCCTTTAATTAGTGTATTTAGAAAATTTATATTTAATGTAATTATTGATCTGTCAAAACTTAAGTTTTCATTGTATTTTTTGTTTCCTTTTTGCTCTGCTTTTCACTTTTCTCTTCCCTTTTTCCTGCCTTCCTGTGGGTTACTTGAACTTTTTTAAGAATTCCATTTTGGGAGAACCTGGCTGCCTCAGTCAGTAGAGCATGTAACACTTGATTTCAAGGTCATGAGTTTTAGTCCCCTATTGGGCATAGAGCTTACTTAAAAAAAATCCATTTGGGTTTTTCAAGATGGTGGAGCAGCATAGAAGTTCTCAGCTTGTCTTGTTTCTGAAAGACAGCTTGATCAACACCAAACCATTTTGCACATGTAAGGAATTGATCTGAGGATTAACACAACAATCTGAATGACTTGAGTCACAGAACTCAGCAGGTATACAGTACAGAGAGGTGATCTGAGGGAAAGAAAAGCTGTGGAGGGAGCTGTTTTTGCAGAGAGAGGACAGTGAGAAGGCAGGAAGAGTGCAGTGCACCTGGAGAGTACAGGAAAAGTACTCCCCCCGAAAGTAACTGGAGAGAGAGAGAGAATGAAAATTCACAAGGGACTGAACAAGAAATATGTTCCCCAAAACGATTGACGGGGAGAAAGGAGAGGGTTTCAATACCATAAGGCTTCTATAAAACAGATTCGGAAATTCCAGAGCTCAATACCTGGCAGTGCTTTGGTGAGGAAGCAGGGCGAGTCCCCAGGAGTGGGTAGCAGTGTCTGAAGGGTCCATGGGCCACATGGGAGGAAGCAGTTCAACTCCTTGGAGGGCATTTGGTAGTGGCCATACAGCTTGTCCACAGGCAAAAGTCCCAGAAGACCCCAGGGAGCAACCATGTTTGCTGGTATTGGGACAAAGACATCAGAATGTGGTGAAACCTGGCACTCTCTGTGTGTTATGGTTTGCCATAATCTTTGAACCTCTGCTGCTAGGGGATTGCACAAACGTTTTCTGGAGCAAGCCGGCACCTGACCATTGCTCAGTGAGGCCCTCCCCTAGAGGGTTAGAGTGAATACAAACCACAGGGTTCTCTGAAGTGAGGGGTTTGGAAACACAGCCACATCTGAGATAAAACTCTGGAGGGAGGTGCCATCCGGCAGGCTGACAGCTTGGACATGGACAGGGTAGAATTGAAGAATGGATGGAAGTCTGAGAAAAAGGAGGAGTGCTTGATTGTGGGTTGGTGAGAGCACGTAGTTCCAGTGTCAGAGACTAGGAAGCTGGGTGAAGCCATTTCCACCTTCCTGCCCATGCACATACACACGAAACTGATGCACCCCAGTAAGCTAAGCCAGGACACCTAGTGGATAATGGAGCCATTACACCAAGCCCCACCCAGCTGTGCTCTGCAAGCACATCCCCTAGATCAGCACAACTCTCTCCAGCAACTTAGTGTATGGACTATAGAGTGCTTCATAGTTTGAGTTCTAGGGGAAACTGGATGTAACAATTTGGGTTTCGTTCTGTTTGTTGGCTCATCTATTTGGTTTTGTCTGTTTGTTTGTTTGTTGCTTCTGTCTTTGTTTAAATTGTTTTTTTTTCCTTTTTCTTGGATACAGAAAGAGAAAATTTTATTTTTTTATTTTCTTTAAAATTTTTTTCATTCTTTTTACTATATTTTTAATTTTTTGTAAATTTTTTATTATATTTTGCTTCATTCCATTTTATTCTATACATTTTTAAAATTTTTCTTACCTTTTATAATTTTTTCTTTTCTTTTTTTTCTTTCCCTTTTTTCTCCATTCTATCAAGCTTCTTTCAACAACCAGACCATAACACACGTAGCATATAGCTTCCTTTATTTGAGTTTTTTGTGTTGTTTTTAATTTTTGATTTTATTCTTTTTCTTCCTCCAAAATGGCAAAATGAAGGAATTCACCCCAAAAGAAAGAACAGGAAGAAATGATAGCCAAGATCTTAATCAACACAGATATAAGCAAGATGCCTGAACTAGAATTTAGAACCACAATAAGAATAATAGCTGGGGTTGAAAAAACATAGAATCCCTTTATGTGGAGATAAAAGAAGTAAAATCTAGTCAGGATGAAATTTAAGATCTTTAAGTGTGGGGGTCCTGGGTGGCTCGATCAGTTGAGTGTCCAACTCCAGTTCAGGTCATGATCTCGCAAGCCATGAGTTTGGGCCCCAAGTCGGGCTCTGTGCTGACAACTCAGAGCCTGGAGCCTGCTTTGAATTCTGGGTCTCCCTCACTCTCTGCCACCCCCCACTCATGCTTTCTCTCTCTCTCTCTCTCTCTCTGTCAAAAATAAATAAACATTTAAAAAATAATAAAATAAAATGTTATAAGCAAAATGTAATCTCAAATGGATGCTATGGCAGCAAGGATGGATGAAGCAGAGCAGCGAATGAGCAATACAAAAGACAAAATTATAGGGAATAATGAAGCAGAAAAAAAGCGGGAAACTAAGGCAAAGAGCACAATACAAGAATTAGAGAACTCAGTGACTTGTTAAAAAGGAATAACATCTAAATCATAGGAGTCCCAGAAGATGAAGAGATAGAAAAAAAGGGCAGAATGTTTATGTGAACAAATTATATCAGAAAACTTTACTAATTTGAGGAAAGACACAGACATAAAAATCCAAGAAGCACAGAGAACTCCCATTAGATTCAACAAAAACTGACCATCAACAAGTCATGTCATAGTCAAATTCACAAAAATATACAGACAAAGAAAGAATTATGAAAGCAGCAAGGGGAAAAAAAGCCCTTAACCTATAAGGGAAGACAGATCAGGTTTGCAGCAAACCTATCCACAGAAACTTGGCAGGCCAGAAAGGAGTGGCAGGATATATTCAATGTGCTGAATCAGAAAAATATGCAGCCAAGAATTCTTTATCTAGCAAGGCTGTCATTCAAAATAGAAGGAGAGAGGGGCGCCTGGGTGGCTCAGTTGGTTGGGTGTCCGACTTCAGCTCAGGTCATGATCTCGCAGTCCATGAATTCAAGTCCCGCATCAGGCTCTGTGCTGACAGCTCAGAGCCTGGAGTCTGTTTCAGATTCTGTGTCCCCCTCTCTCTCTGCCCCTCCCCTACTCATGCTCTTTCTCTCTCTGTCTCAAAAATAAATTAAAAAACATTAAAAAAATAGAAGGAGAGATAAAAAATTTCCCAGACAAATGAAAATTAAAGGATTTTGTGACCACTAAACCAGCACTGCAAGAAATTTTAAGGAGGACTCTCTGAGTGGAGAAAAGATGAAATAAAACAAAAAATACCAAAAGCAACAAAGATTAGAAAGGACCATAAAACATCACCAAAAACTCCAACTCTATAGGCAACACAATGGCACTAAATTCATATCTTTCAGTAATCACTCTAAAATGTCAATGGACTAAACTCTCCAATCAAAATACATAGGGTATCAGAATGGATAAGAAAACAAGACCCATCTATATTCTGCTTCCAAGAGACCCATTTTAGACCTAAAGACACCTTTAGATTGAAAGTAAGGGGGTGGAAAACCATCTATCACACTGATGGTCACCAAAAGAAAGCTGGAGTAGCCATACTTATAACAGACAAACTACATTTTATTTATTTATTTATTTTTAATGTTTATTTATTTTGAGGGAGAGAGAGACCGAGTGTGAGCAGGGGAGGGGCAGAGACAGAGGAAGACACAGAATCTGAAGAAAGCTCCAGGCTCTGAGCTGCCAGCACAGAGCCAAACTCACAAACTGTGAGATCATGACCTGAGCCGAAGTAGGGCACTTAACCGACTGAGCCACTCAGGCACCCCAAGACAAACTACATTTTAAAATAAAGACTGAAAAATGAACAGATCAAGAGACTATAGATGCTGGAGAGGATGTGGAGAAACGGGAACCCTCTTGCACTGTTGGTGGGAATGCAAACTGGTACAGCCACTCTGGAAAACAGTGTGGAGGTTCCTCAAAAAATTAAAAATAGCTCTACCTATGACCCAGCAATAGCACTGCTAGGAATTTACTCAAGGGATACAGGAGTGCTGATGCATAGGGGCACTTGTACCCCAATGTTTATAGCAGCACTTTCAACAGTAACCAAATTATGGAAAGAGCCTAAATGTCCATCAACTGATGAATGGATAAAGAAATTGTGGTGTATATATACAATGAAATACTTCTTGGCAGTGAGAAAGAATGAAATATGGCCTTTTGTAGCAACATGGATGGAACTGGAGGGTATTATGCTAAGTGAAATAAGTCATACAGAGAAAGATACCATATGTTTTCACTCTTATGTGGATCCTGAGGAACTTAACGGAAGACCATGCGGAAGGGGAAGGGAAGAAAAAAAAAGTTAGACAGGGAGGGAGCCAAACCATAAGAGACTCTTAAAAACTGAGAATAAACTGAGGGTTGATGGGGGTGGGAGGGAGGGGAAAGTGGGTGATGGACATTGAGGAGGGCATCTGTTGGGATGAGCACTGGGTGTTGTATGGAAACCAATTTGACAATAAATTTCATATAAAAAAATAATAAAATAAAGACTGTAAAATAGGGGAATAAGGGCATTATATCATAAGTAAGGGCTCTATCCACCAAGAAGATCTAACGATTGTAAACATTTATGCCTCCAATGTGAAAGCACACAAATATATAAATCAATTAGTCACAAAAATAAAGACACTCATTGATAATACCATAATAATAGGGGACTTCAACACCCCACTTACAGCAATGGACACATCATCTGAGCAGAAAATCAACAAGGAAACAATGGCTTTGAATGACACACTGGACCGGATAGACTTAACAGATATATTCAGAACATTTTATCCTAAAGCAGCAGAATACACATTCTTCTCGAGTGCACGTGGAACATTCTCCAGAATAGATCACATACTTGGACATAAATCATCCCTAAACAAGTACAAAAAGATAGAGATCATACCATGCATATTTTCAAACCAAATGCTATGAAACTTGAAATCAACCACAAGAAAAAGTTTGGAAAGACCATGAATACTCGGAGATTAAAGAACGTCATACAAAAAAAAAAAAAAGAATGGGTGAACCAAGAAATTAAAGAGGACATTAAAAAGTACATGGAAGCCAATGAAAATGAAAACATGACAGCCCCAAACCTCTGGGATGCAGCAAAGGTGGTCATAAGAGGGAAATAGCAATTCAGGCCTTCCTAAACAAGGAAGAAAGATTTCAGATACACAACCTAACCTTACACTTTAAAGAGCTAGAAAAAGAACAGCAAATAAAACCCAAAACCAGTAGAAGACAGGAAATAATAAAGATTAAAGTAGAAATTAATGATACCAAAAACAAAACAAACCATTAGAACAGATCAATGAAATCAGGAACTGGTTCTTTGACAGAATTAACAAAATTGATAAATCTCTAGCCAGACTTCTCAAAAAGGAAAGAGAAAGGAACCAAATAAATAAAATCATGAATGAAAGAGGAGAGACCATAACCAACATTGCAGAAATACAAACAATAAGAAGGGAATATTATGAGCAATTATATGCCAACAAATTGGGCAATCTGGAAGAAATGGGCAAACTCTTAGAAACATATAAACTACCAAAACTGAAACAGGAAGAAATAGAAAATTTGAACAGACCCATAACCAGTAAAAATATTGAATTAGTAATCAAAAATCTCCCAACAAACAAGAGTCCAGGGCCAGATGGATCTCCAGGGGAATTCTACCAAACATTTAGAGAAGAATTAACCCTATTCTTTTGAAGCTGTTCCAAAAAAAATAGAAATGGGAGGAAAACTTCCAAACTCATTCTATGAGGCCAGCATTACCTTGATTCCAAAACCAAAGACCCCACTAAAAAGGAGAACTACAGACCAATTTCCCTGATGAACATGGATGCAAAAATTCTCAACAAGATACTAGCCAACCAGATCCACTTAATGAACTAGCAATTCATTAAAAGAATTATTCACCATGATCAAGTGGGATTTATCCCTGAGACGCAGGGCTGGTTCAATATCCACAAATCAATCAATTTCCAAAGGAATTCTGAAAAAGAAAACCAAAGCTGCAGGCAGTACAATTCCAGACTTCAAGCTGTATTACAAAGCTGTAATCATCAAGACAGTATGGTGCTGTCACAAAAACAGACACATAGACCAATGGAACAGGATAGAGAACCCAGAAACTTGTTTTCTGTTTGTTCCTTTGTTTTATTTTTTAGATTCTACATGTAAGTGAAATGATATGGTGTTTATCTTTCTCTGTCTGACTTATTTCACTTAGCATAATACCCTCTAGGTCCATCCATGTTGTTGCAAATGGCAAAATCTCATTCTTTTCATGGCAGAGTAATATTTTGTTGTATATATGTCACATCTTCTTTATTCAATCATCTATTTGTAGACACTTGTGTTGCTTCCACATCTTGGCTATTATAAATATTACTGCAATAAACATAGGGGTGCATATATCTTTTCAAATTAGTGTTTTCGTGGGGTGCCTGGGTGCCTCAGTTGGTTAAACACCCAACTCTTGGTTTTGGCTCAGGTCATGATTTCCCAGTTCATGAGTTTGAGCTCCATGTCAGGCTCTGTGCTGACAGTGCAGAGCCTGCTTGGGATTCTCTCTCTCCTTCTCTCTCTGCCCCTCCCCCCCCCCAAATAAATAAATAAACTTTAAAAAAAATAGTGTTTTTGTTTTCTTTGGGTAAATACCCTGTAGTGGAATTACTGGGTCATGTGGTATTTCCATTTTTAATTTTATAGGAAACTCCATACTGGTTTGTATAGTGGTTGCATCAATTTACATTCCTCTCAACAGTACATAAGGTGTCCTTTTTCTCCACATCCTCACCAACACTTGTTATTTTTTGTCCTTTTGATATGAGCCATTCTGACAGGTATGAGGTAATAGCTCACTGTTTTGATTTGTATTTCCCTGATGACTGTAATGTTGAGTGTCTTTTCACGTGTCTGTTGCTCATCTGTATGTTTTCAAAAAAAATGTCTATTTAGGTCCTCTGCCAATTTTTAATCAGACTATTTGTTTCCTTGGTGTTGAATTGTACAAGTTCTTTATGCATTTTGGATATTAACCTCTCATCCGATATATCATTTGCAAATATCTTCTCCCATTGAGTAGGTTGCTTTTTCACCTTGTTGATGGTTTTCTTCTCTGTAGAAAAGCTTTTTTTTTTTAATTTTGTTGTAGTCCCAATAGTTTCTTTTTACTTTTATTTCCCTTGTGTAAGGAGACATATCTAGAAAAATGTTGCTATGGTTGATGTCAAAGGGATTACTGCCTATGTTTTCTTCTAGGAGTTTTATGTTTTCACATTTAGGTCTTTAATCCATTTTGAGTTTATTTTTGTGTATGGAATAAAAAGGGGTCCACTTTCATTCTTTTGTATGTGGCTGTCCAGTTTTCCCAGCACCATTCATTGAAGACACGATTTTCCCCTATTGTATTTTCTCACCTTCTTTGTCATAGATTAATTGACCAAATAAGCATGGCTCTCTATTCTGTTCTACCACTCTATGTGTCTATTTTTGTGCAAGCATCATTACATAGTAATCAAAGTAGTATACCTTGAAATCTAGTGGTGTGACACCTCCAGCTTTGTTTTTCTTTCTCAAGATTGCTGTGGCTTCCATTATGGTTGTGGTTTTTTGTTTGTTTGTTTGTTTGTTTGTTTTGTTTTTTGGGTTTTTTTGTACTATATCTCCTTGTATAGCTTTTTTAGTGGTTAGTCTAGGTGTTACACTATGTATGTATAACATCACAATCTACTGATATCATTTTATCACTTCAAGTGAAGTGTAGAAACTTTATCTCCCTTCACATATTTTTACCCTCTCCCACCTATGATATAATTGTCTTAAATAGCTCCTCCACATACACTTAGAACAATAGAAGAAAGTGGTAAAAGTTTTGCTTTAATTATCAAACATAATATAGAAAAATGAGAAAAGAAAAGTCTATTGTGTTTACCCATATTTTTGTTTGCTGTGGGTTTTTTTTTCTTTCCTGATGTTTCACCGTTCTTTCGCTTATCATTTCATTTCTGTTGTGAGAAATTCCTTTGGCCATTCTTTTAGAGTAGGCCTGCTGGTGACAAATTTTCTTAATTTTCCTTCATCTGAGAATGTCTTGATTTTTCCCTTCAATCCTGAAGGCTATTTTTGCTGGATACAGGATTCTGGGTTTATAGTTATTTCTTTTAGCATATGAAAAATGTTTTACTTTCTTTTTTTATATTAAATATAATTTATTGTCATATTGGTTTCCATATAACACCCAGTGCTCATCCCAACAGTGCCCTCCTCAATGCCCATCACCCACTTTCCCCTCTCTCCTACCCCCCATCAACCCTCAGTTTGTTCTCAGTTTTTAAGAGTCTCTTATAGTTTGCTTCCTTCTCTGTCTGTAATTTCCCCCCCCCCTTCCCCTCCCCTATGGTCTTCTGTTAAGTTTTTCAGGATCCACATAAGAGTGAAAACATATGGTATCTGTCTTTCTCTGTATGACTTATTTCACTTAGCATAAAACCCTCCAGTTTCATCCACATTGCTAAAAATGGCCAGACTTCATTCTTTCTCACTGCCAAGTAGTATTTCATTGTATATATAAACCACATCTTTTTTATCCATTTGTCAGTTGATGGGCATTTAGGCTCTTTCCATAATTTGGCTCTTGTTGAAAGTGCTGCTATAAACATTGGGATACAAGTGCCCCTATGCATCAGCACTCCTGTATCCCTTGGGTAAATTCCTAGCAGTGCTATTGCTGGGTCATAGGGTAGATCTATTTTCATTGCCTCCATTGTTTCTGATGAGAAAACTGTCGTTCAAATTGTCTTTTCCCTATAAGTGTCGTTTCTCTCTTACTGCTTTCAAGATATTTTTTCTTTGTCTTTAATTTTCCAAAATTTGACTATGATGTACTCTTGGTATGGATATCTTTGGGTCTATCATGTTTGGAGTTCTCAGTATCTGGAATCTGTTGGTTTATGTCTTTTGGCAAATTGGTAAGTTTCCAGATATTATTTCTTTGAATACTTTATCAGCCTCATTCTGTTTTTCCTCTCCTTCCAGGATTCTAATGATACAGATATTCTTCTTTGTTTCTTTACTGAGACTTTGTCTTTACTTTTCATTTGTTTCAAGCATGTTCATAATTGCTCATGAAGCATTTTTATCATGGCTGCTTTAAACTCTTTGTCACATAATTCTACCATTTCAGACATCTTGGTGTTGACATCTATTGATTGTCTTTTTCCATTCACTTTGAAATGTTCCTAGTTCATGTTATGGTGTATGATTTTCAATTGAAATCTGGATATTTTGAGTATTATGTTTGACTCTTATTTTAACTTTCTATTTTGTTTGACTCTTATTTTAACCTTCTATTTTAGCCGACATCCTCTGATACTACTCTAGTGGCTGGGGGTCAAAGGAAAGAAGGGCATCTCATTATTGCCAGTTACAGGTGGAAGTCCAGGGTCACCACTTAACCTCCATTGATATCTGAGAGTAGGGTAGGGGGGAGCTCCTTGTTACTGTTAGATGGAGGTAGGAGTTCTAGATTGCCACTAGGCCCTACTGATACCTATCTAGCTTGGAGGGGTAGGAACATCTCATTATTGTCCCACATGGCCTCCACTAATAACATGGGGATGGAGGAGAGGGTGGCCTCCTTATGGCTAACTCTCCACTAGGCCTCCTCTTTTACCACCCCACTGGGAAGGAAGAGTACCTCATTAATGACAGGTAGATGTGGAAGTCAATGCTCCTGTATGGTCTCTGCTGACCCTGTGGTGGGGTGGGCCTCCTTATCATCCAGTGAAGATAAACTTTCCAGCTCTCTTCTGATATCACTACAGCAAGAGGGTCGGGACATCTCATTGCAGCTTGGTGAAGGTGGAAGTCTAGGCTCACTACTTAGTCTTTACTGACATAGTAGTTTTTCTGTGGTGTTTGGCTAGAGTGAAGGAGTTATCATCGAAAAGCTTGCTTTCTTTCTAGGCTGTCCCTTTCCTGGTCCATTGGTTAGTGAGAAAAAACTTTTATTAGGGCTTTTTTTGTTTGTGCCCATTGGTGTTTACAGGTTGCTGCCTTCTTCAGCTCCAAGTATGGGATATATAGTACAAAAAAAAAAAATGGAGGAACTCACCATTGTGTCATTATTTGGGTCCTGAGGTGCCTAGCTGGTCTGTTATACTTAGAAAGAGGCATAGGAAAAGTACATCTACTTCATTTTCCTGGAAGTGGAAGTCAAGTACTAATATTTACAAATTTTAAAACATCTTGAATTGTTGAATTCTCTAGTCTATGTCCTGAGTCCTTTCTTTTCTCACCTCTACCTACTCAGTGACTAGAAGGGATTCCTTGTATATCTGTTTTCACCAGGACATCTCATCCCTAGGGTAGTAATCATAGAGTAGTTGACCATGAATAAGGGTATTGGGGGACGGGAAAGTTGTAGCACAAAGGGTAAAAGGAAACATGAGGTGCAAAAAATGGGTTAATGTTTTTTGAAAGTTATCCTCATTTATAATATGTTTGTAACTCTTGCAGCAATTTATGAATTAGGTGCTATTATCATTTTACTTTAAAAAGACAGACGTTGCTAGAGGTGGCAAACTTCCCCAAGGTAAGAAGACATGAAGAGATGGAGTCAGCTGTGTCTGTCCCTTTGTTAGGAAAGCAAAACAGAAGAAGTCCACTTACCTGCCACTGCTGTGATAACATGTCACAGGGCTGTTTCTCCTTGAAGGGAAATCTGGAAAGGCTGCTTGGTATTTAAAGTGGATGGCAATGGGGGCGCCTGGGTGGCTCAGCTGGTTGAGCATCCGACTTCAGTTCAGGTCGTGATCTCACGGTTTGTGGGTTTGAGCCCCGCATTGGGCTCTGTGCTGATGGCTCAGAGCCTGGATCCTGCTTTGGATTTTGTGTCTCCCTCTCTCCCTTCCCCTACCCTGCTCACGCTCTTTCTCTCAAAAACAACAACAAAAAAAATAAACATAAAACATATTTAAAGTGGATGGCAATAAGAAAGTTGAGATGCTGTTGGGCTGACCCATTATGTTTGTCTTCATCCATGACTGCTAACCAGGGGCCTCCTCCCTATAGAGGGTGGCACAAATCTCTAGGGAATCTACTTCATTTTTAAAAGACACATTCAACATGCTTCCATATTTGGAGACTTTAAAAATGAATAAGTTTAATGAAAATTAAACTTAACACCTACTTGTGAAAAATGTAATGTTCAACATAGGGGTGAAAGAATATTTTATATTTACCCAAAGGGGGTGCATGAATTTAAGCAGATTAAATAGCATGGTATCAGGAAGGAGCACCATAGGCACTATTAAGAGACACTATCTGTATCAGTCAGAGTTCTTCAGAGAAACAGAGCCAATAGAATATATAAAAAAAGAGCTTTATTGTGGGGAATTGGCTCACTTGACTGTGGAGGCTGAGAAGTCCCATGATCTGCTGTCTGCAAGTGAGAGACCCAGGAAAGCCAGTGGTGTAATTTAATCCAAGTCCGAAGGCCTAAGAACCAAGGGAGTTGATGGTATAAGTCTCAGCCTGAGGGCAGGAGAAGATGGATGTCTCTGCTCAAGCAGTCAGGCAGGGAGAAAATTTTCTTTTCCTCCATTTTTCTGTTCTATTCAGACCCTCAACAGATTGGATGATGCCGGCCCATGTTGAGAAGGGAAATCTGCTTTACTCGGCCCAATCCAAATGCTAATCTTATCTGGAAACACCCTCACAGACTCTCCCAGAAATAATATTTAGCCCAAAGGCTGAGCACCCTGTGATCTCATCAAGTTGACAAAATTAATCATCACACTACCTAATACTCTGAAAGTTATGGGAATGCTAATGGCCACATACAGAGATAGGCTTACCATCCTTTTTGTCAGCTTCAGTTCCTCTGTGGATAAAGTCCGGTTTGTTCTCTGGATCTGTCTAGAGTCAGGTTGCAAGGGGTCAGAGATAGTTTGGTGACAGTGTTATCTTGTCCTAAAGTGCAAGGAAGAGCCATAGGGGTAGGGGAAAAGGGAGACAAATGCTGCCAACCACAGTCGGGGTGAGGTGCCTTGTTTGGGCATGTTTTTCTTCAGGTCACTTGGCATACAGAGCAGTCAAGCTTAGGTAATTTGAGGAAAAGATCTTCCAGTCTACATGATTGCTAATTGCCCAAGGAGCAAAGCAGGGTAGAAATAACAAGGAGATATGAAACTCCAAATGTTAGTGATAACTGCTTTTAACCTTTCCTAAAGGAACATTAAGGAGGCTTTAATACTTTGGTAGGGGGAACACCAATGTGTGAAAAACGAAATAGCAGTTGCTGACAGAGTCACTTTCCACCTGAAGGAACTGTGCCAGAATCAATTTCTAATAGGAGGGAAGGGTAATGAGAGTGCATTGTGGATTACAGTCACATTCTACATCACATTCTACATCTCTAAAAGCTTCTCTGGACAGATTGTAAATTACACTGACCTTAAAGAAAATGTTCACACTAAGGTTTCGGCTTTTATGAACATTCCACCCGGACAATCTGACCTGGCTTTGGATAAAATAAGGAATGAGCCAAGAAACCAACTGAACCACATAGAGCCAAGGGTCAGGCCTGGTTTTATGATTGACTCTGATTGTTTTCTTGCCACCCATATATCTAGGGAGAAAGAAGTATTATTTCCATAAATGGTAACCTAACCCAAGGCCAATTTGGAATGGTTACTAGCCATCCCAAACTCGCTTTGGCTATTGTTAAAATCATTGTGATATTTGGGGCTTTCCTTCAGGTTTCAAAATTACTGTCGAGACCATCAGACCATCTTTTGTTTGTGAGCAGGCTATTGGATACCACACTAAGCAGGACTCTTGATTAAAAACAACATAGACTGACTCTAGACATGTATCAGAAGTATAATGGCTGAGGATGAAGGCCTAACCATTATCCCACCACAGGATCTGTTTGCTCAACACAGCACCGTGGCCTCTGCGAGGCACCATGGGTATCACTGCCTCTGTATCTTCTCCGTGGGCACTGCTGTACTTCATGGCCTGGTCATGCCCTCCATGCTGCTGGACTCCCTCTGCAAATTACCACCAGCTGACCAGCCTCTCAAGGTTCAGCACAGATAGAAGCACCCTATATAAGTTGTAATGAGGCTACATGGCCATGCTTGAGCTCAAACTGCCAGGGAATGGGGATTTCCTCAAAAAGGAAGGGTATACAGGCAGCTAAAACAACAATGCTCACTGTATATGAGTTAGAAAAAGATAAAATAAAAATAACTACTCCCATGTAATATCCAATTTAAATATATATATATCTATATATACTTATTAATATACACTATATCATGTATATACCACCTGTGTGTATAAGTGTTTTTTAGAAATCAATCAACAAATATATATATAGTAGGTTTGGATGTCCCAGTGAAGGCCTTATTTTCAACTCTTCAGTAATAGTAATAGAAGACCAGCTGGAAATCTTTTTTTCAAGTTTTCATTCCTTTTTATTGAGATATAATCGACATACAACATTATATTAGTTTCAGGTGTACAATATAATGATTCAATATTTGTATATATTGTGAAGTGATCACCACGGTAAATCTAGTTAACATCCATCACCATACGTGGCTATAGAATTTTTTTTCTTGTGATGAGAACTTTTAAGATCTACTTTCTTAGCAACTTTCAAATATGCAGTACAGTGTTATTAACTATAGTCACCATGATGCACATTACATCCCTATGATTCAATGATTTTATAACTATGAGTTTGTACTTTTGACCCCTTTTACCCACACTCCTCATCCCCTGCCTCTGGCCACTACAGACACTTCTCTGTATCTATGAGGTTGAGCTTTTTTTTGTTTGTTTGTTAAGATTCCATATAAGTGAGATCACATGGTATTTGTCTTTCTCTGACTTATTTCAGTTAAACAAAATGCTTTCAAGGTGCATCCACGCATCCATGTTATCACAAATGGCAAGACTTCATTCTTTTTTATGGCTGAATAATATTCCACTGCACGCACGCGCGCGCGCACACACACACACACACACACACAACAATCTCTTTATCCATTAATTCGTTTTTAAACAATTGGGTTGATTCCATATCTTGGCTACTGTAAATAATGCTTCAATGAACATGGGGGTGCAGATATCCTTTTGAGTTAGTGTTTTCATTTTCTTTGGATAAATACTCAATAGTGGTGCTGGATCATATGGTAATTCTATTTTTAATTTTTTGAGAAACCATCACACTGTTTTCTATAGTGGCTGCAACAAATCACATTCCCACCAACAGTTCACAAAGATTTCTTTTTCTCTACATCCTCACCAACATGTGATAATAGTTTAATAAGAACCATTCTAACACGTATGAGGTGGTATCTCATTGTAGTTTTGATTTATGATGATTAGTGATGCTGAGCATCTTTTCATGTTGGTCATTTGCATGTCATCTTTGGAAAAATGGCTATTCAGGTCTTCTGTCCATTTTTTAATTGGATTGGTTTTATGTTTGTTTGGTTTTGGTTTTGCTATTAAGTGGTATGGCTCCTTTATATATTTTGGATATTAACCTCTTAGCAGATACCTGATTTGCAAATATTTTCTCCCATTTTGTAGGTTGCCTTTTAGTGTGTTGTGGTGTCCTTTGCTGTGCAGAAGCTTTTTAGAATGATAGTCCCACTTGTTTACTTTTGCTTTTGTTGCCTTTGCTTTGGGGCTCAAATCCAAAAAATTATCACCAAGATCAATGTCATAGAGCTCACAGCCTACGTTTTCTTGTAGGAGTTTCACGGTTTCAGATCTTAGATTCAAGTCTTGAACCCATAGTAAGTCATTTTTTGTGTGTCGTGTAAGATAGTGGTCCAGTTTCATTCTTTTGTATGTGGCCTTCCAGTTTGCCTAACGCCATTTATTAGAGGACACTGTATGTTCTTGGCTTCTTTTCATAAATTAATTGACCGTATATGTGTGGGTTTATTTCTGGGCTCTCTGATCTGCTCCATTGATCTACGTGTCTGTTTTTATGCCAGTACCACACTATTTTGATTACTAAAGCTTTGTAATATAGTTTGAAATTAAGAAATGTGATGTCTCAGCTTCATCCTTCTTTCTCAGTATTGCTTTGGCTACTCAGGGTCTTTTGTGGTTCCATACAAATTTTAGGATTGTTTGTTCTATTTCTGTGAAAAAACGCCACTGGAATTTTGGCCAGGATTGCAGTGAACCTACAGACTGTTACAGATAGTATGGACATTTGACAATATTAATTCTTCCAAACCATGGGTACAGAATATCTTTCCATTTATTTGTGTTATCTTCAATTCCTTTTGACAATGTCTTATAGTTTTCAGTGTATAGGTCTTCCACCTTCTCAATTAAACTTATTAAATAATTAAATTTATTCCTAGGTATTTTGTTATTTTTGATGCAATTGTAAACGGGATTTTTTCTTAATTTTCCTTTTGATAATTAGTTATTAGTGTTTAGAAATGCAATAGATTTCTATATATTGATTTTATGTCCTGAGAAATCTTTACATGGGATCTGCACTGAGGCCCCTGGCAAGCCCCACTGATTTGTACCACTTTCCTGCCCTATACAGTTCAACCCATCCTCCACTCCACTTTCTCTTGACCTTTATATTGAACATATGCTTCTGACCTAGGTGCTGTAGAGGGATGACATAGGGGCAAAAGGGAAGATAATTAATATTTACTGAGTGCTCATTTATTATTAAGCATTCTAAGAACCTAGTTAACTTAACATTATCCTTGTAAGAGGTAGGAATGTTACCTTACAGTATCCGCCTGGTTTGAAGCCCAGCTCTAGCACATATTGTGTGAACTTAGGCAAGTTACTTAATCTTTGTGACCATGAGATTTTTCATCTATAAAATGCAGATGTTCTCGGAGTTGTTGGCTGAAAAGCACCAACCTCTGTGACACATGGTCAACTGTGAAATAATCTGACCCATTCTAAAGCGTCTCCTCCTCCAAGAAGGTTTATTAATCTCCTCAGGCTGATGGATGCAAGCTTCCTTCTTTTGTCTTGGGTGCTCCTTTTGTCTTTGGTTTTCACCTTCTTCATGGAGCTCAGTACAGGCAGTGAAGGCTACTGGATAGCAGGGATCTTCATTGTATCCATAGTGGCACCTAATAATCTAACATAGCAGTTTTTCCCTTTGATGATTGTTTCCTTAGTTCTAGATAACAGGTGGATCACATTTAGAAGCATGTGATAAGAAAATCACCTAGACTCTCATTCATTGAGGAAACAGTTCTTATTGTCGAAGATACAGAAGAACTGAGGTGTTTTGAAAAAATAACAGGTTCCCTTCTTCTAGTTTCTGTTCATTCCAGGAGAAAGAGAGAGGTACTGCTAATATTATTTAAGCTATCTTTATTTCTGAGCTCAAATAGCTGAATTTGCATAAATGTAAATGTATGATGCAATTCCACCATGTAGTCACAGGCTAAGGAACTTACCTCATCTTATCCCACTGGTGAATCTCACTCAGGGTGGAACTTTATACCCAACTCTTTTTTTAAATTTTTTTTAATGTTTATTTATTTTTGAGACAGAGAGAGACAGAGCATGAATGGGGGAGGGTCAGAGAGAGGGAGACACAGAATCTGAAACAGGCTCCAGTCTCCGAGCTGTCAGCACGGGTCCCGACGCGGGGCTCGAACTCACGGACCGCGAGATCCTGACCTGAGCCAAAGTCAGCCGCTCAACCGACTGAGCTGCCCAGGCGCCCCATACCCAACTTTTCAGTGAATTGCAAAGGAGAGTGTTGGGGGATGGGACAAGGAGAACATATCTGATCTGTGGGAAATGTTCTAATGCTGCATTAAGACATTAAGAGCCCTATTCACAGTAATCTTGACTGTTGGAAGATGTGGCTAAATTTCTGGTGTTTCTGCCTACTCCACTAATGCTGAAAGCAAAATTTATGTTTCTTCTTATCCAGGCCATGTGCCTGATGGCAACATACAGTTTGCATTTCTCTTTGGTGTCCCATGGATGCTTTCTTACCACTGCCATTGGTTCCAACTTCCTGTGGGAACGTGGCCTTCCCTGCCGAGAGTACAGAGGGAGGTGGCTCTGTGTAAGTGCTGCTGACACCTGCAGAGTGGTCATTATATTCTTCACTTGTTTGACCATGTGAATATAGGCCACTAAAATCTATAGCTAGGCCCTTGCTCTTTTTGCTGCAAATGGAATTGACAGTGCATCCAAACTTCCTGGTTTTTTTTTTTTAAGCATGGAAAATAATTTTACAAAGTCCCTTGAAGAGTAATCCCCCTGGGTATATTTAGGAGGACAATGTTTTTATTATATTATCATAATAAGATCAGGGGCCTTTAGTATAGGGATGGTGTCTTTTTTATCTCACTCTTCATGATTCCTAGCCTAAAATAGGTCATCAGGAAATGTTTGTTGAATTTAATTGCGATGTCTACATCATAGACTTGGTGCTTGGGTTTTTAACATGGATTCCACAACGTGTTGAAATTGTTTGAAAAAGTATATGTGTGTATTTTTTTTTTGTGCTTGGGGGAAAATCCTACTCTACTCTGGGAATAGTGGTGACCGCTTCCCTCATATCTTGATCCAGGTGAGGGAGGGAGCAATGGTGGAGAGAATGGAGGGAGAGTTTGAGACAGATGATTCAACAGAGGCTGTGGGAGGGTCAAAGTTGAGAGATGCTGAGAGAAAATAGGCATATGAAGAAATGTGGGGAAAATTCTTGCCAAATATGTCAAAGTGTTACACTGCCACATCTCCCATAGATGAGGTCAATTTTCAGGGGCACTGGGAAGGTTTCTGTCTCATCTCCCTTAAAAATGTAGCTTTGGTGTTAATACCTCCTTGCCAGTTCAGCCTAAACGTCTTTCCTTTATTCTAAATCAGAATAACTTATCATCATTGTCTTTTCTGCTCAAAAAGCTTTTATTAAGACTAAATTATAAACTCTCTAGAGGTTTCTGGTTTCAGGTAATAGTGACCTAGGTTGTTCAGATCAACACTCTTGCTGAAAACACCAACAAAAAATACACTACTACCTTAAAATAACCAAAGTTCTGAAAACACAATAAAGAATTTTTAGGTCAGGGCACTTGTGTGATTCAGTCGGTTGAGCGACCCACTCTTGATTTTGGCTCAGGTCATGATCTCATGGTTTGTAAGTTCAAGCCCATGTCAGGCTCCATGTTGACAGCTTAGAGCCTGCTTGGGATTCTCTCTCTCTCCCTTTCTCTTTGCCCCTCCCCTGTTAGTGTATGTGTGTGTGTGCTCTCTCTCTGTCTCAAAATAAATAAATAGACTTGGGGAAAGAAAGAATTTTCAGGCCAATATCTGGATGCTACCAAAATGGTAAGAAGATTACTGATGATCAAAACCCTTAAGGGTGTCTGTCAACACTGCTATGGCCACTAGAGGCTGGATGGATCCAGGTAAGACCAGGAGCCCAAAGAACCTGAAGAGTATTATCGGACAACTTCCCCCAGATTAGTACACATTGGATTAAGCATAAACCAGATCTCAATCTGCTGCCGCTGCCCCTCAATCTCAGCGGGCTTCCAGAAAGCTCTCCTTGGCAATTAGCAAGGCAGGAGAATTGAAAAAGAACAAAAAAATCTTCAAGAAGTTGTGGCCACAGACCACCCTCTTGTGGGTTTGTACTGCGTGTACACTTAGCCTGGGTGAATCAGAGACTTCTGAGCCATGAATTTGGTGTAAAGAGATCTCAGTTGTTATTGATCCCAGATGCCTGGCAAAACCAAAATAAAGGCTCTAGGGGTGTGGGGGGCACATCCAAACTAGACTTTGGTGTACCCCCATAAATAATTTAAGGACAGTGACCAGTTACTTCTCCAATCAAAGATAACCAAGCATCAAGGGAATAAGAACCAGCAAAACAAGACAGAAAAAATAGACCCATACAGACTTTAACTATAAGACCCAGGTTTAAAAACAATTATGTCTATGTTTGTGGAAATAAATCACAACCTTGAAATTAACTATAATATGGAGGCTATAAAATGTTACATCCCATATCTGAAAAAGAACCAAACTAGAAATAAAAATGACAGTAATTGAAATTAAAAACTCGATGATCATATTTGCAACATTTTGACAATGTGAGGGAGAAATAATGAATGGGAAATGGGGCAGAAGACCTTATACAGAATGTAGTACTGAGAGAAGAGAATGACAAAGAAACACACAAAAGTGTATAGGAGATGTGGAAAATACAGTACAAAGTTCTAACATTGCCATGCCAGGAAGAGACGAAAGAGAGACTAGCATAGTGATTGACAATTTATCAGAATTAAGAGACTCAGTGGATTCCAAGCAGAATAGAACAAAACCCATACCTAGAAAGGCAAAAGTACCAGCACTCATCAGTCAGAAAAGATTCCCAAGTCTCAGACCAGATGCTGGCTGTTGCACAAGACCAGCGGCCTGGGTGCCCCTTGTGGTATGAGTTGTTACCCCTTTAGTGGCTAGAATATGGAGAACCCTGGGAGAGGGACCTGATCAACTAGGGATCAAAGTAGCAGCTCTCTAGCAACAGACATTTAAATTTTTTTTTTTTTTTACGTTTATTCATTTTTGAGAGAGACAGAGTATGAGCAGGGGAGGGGCAAAGAGAGAGAGGTAGACACAGAATCAGAAGGAGGCTTCAGGCTCCAAGCTGTCAGCACAGAGCCTGACGCGGGGCTCAAACTCACACACCGTGAGATCATGACCTGAGCTGACATCAGGAGGCTCAACCAACTGTGTCACCCAGGCGCCCCTAGCAACTGACATGTTAAACACGTGTTGGCAGTATTAATACATACCAGCTGAACACAAGCGCTACTTACAGCCCTTCCACTGGGCTCCTTAGCAGGACTCATCCTTCCTCCCTCCGAATCACTGCCTCACCTACCTTACCCCCTTGCACATTGTAATCTTCTGACACAGCTGCTTCCTTGTCTAGTTCTTCCAGGAATACACCTCAATGAAAAATCCATCCACTAACTTCCTTTTGCAAAACCCGGATCTTACTCCCCCTGGAACACTCAGCGATTGCATATTCTCTTTTGGCAAACTGTTCATTCTTGATATGACTATATCATTTTGTTGCACCTTAAATGGGCTTTATAAAATGAAAATCCAGATTTATTCAGAAAACAGGAGGTATTTCTTTGCTTTATGGTCAGATTCAAAATAGGCTTCCCTCAAATGACAAGCTCCTTTGCTATATATTTACAGAAAATTTTATTTTCTTTATTACACAGTATGTTTGTAATAGAAAAGTTAGAAAATACAAATAAAACACCTGTAATCTCCTTTCACCTCCCTCAGATATTGACTCTGCCTATATATGTATGTATGTGTGTGTAAGTAGTACCCATATATGATCCAGTTAGCTAACACTTTATATATAAACCTTTTCAAGATAAAGTTATATCTGCATTCATTGTCAATGGAAGATACGCCAAGGTATAGCCATATTTAGCAAAAGAAATACTTTCTTCTTCCTAGCGACAGTACCTTTATTTGGATTTTAGTGATGGATCAAGCACTGTCAATGTGAAGTTGCTTTGACATCAAATGAAAAGTCCTGGAGTAGGGTGACTCAATATGATTTGGATTATCATCTTCAGGTACAAAAGCCTATCAGGAGCTCAGAGCCCAAGGACTTCAGTTTTTAAAGCTTGTGGCTTGAACTACATTTAAATTCAAATTCAGTAATGCCCTTAGATCAACTTGAGCTGACAAATTCTTTAGAAGAAAGTGGAATAAGGCAATTTGATGGAAATTATACTGTGCACTGCCTTGTCACTCCAGATATTTCACTTTAACATTAAATTTTTTTTCAATTAATTTAAAGGTAACTGCTACATGCCAGATATCCAGGCTATTTGTCATTATTATTCATTTATTTATATGCAGCACTGTCATTTACAAGGACATAATTCTTAAGGAAACATAATTGCTCTAAACCTATCAACTTGCTTATGTAAAACTTTGTAAAATCTTTTCTCTGGAAAGAAAGTTAAGCATTGGTTGCTAGAAAATGTTCACCAAGGACCTCTGCATACCACGCACACTTGGGCCTCTGCTCCTGGTCCCCTCACATCCATCAGGCTCCTTGCTCTAAGCCCTAGGACTCTCGGGTTTATACAGTATTGTTCAAAGGATAATGAACCCTCACCAAAAATGTGCTGAGTAAAGGTGGCTTCCAGAGAAAAAGAGCAATATGTGCTGTGAAATATGTGGGAAGAACTACTGCCTTGACACATGAAGTAAAAACAAATGTCTCTTAGCACATCCTGCAACCCTTTGCCCTCTTCATTTGACAAGAACACAGAATCACGCTCAAAAGTTGAAAGAAGCTTGGAGCAGGAAGGGATTTCAGAGTTCATTTTGTCCAACGTTATTTCACAGGTAATGAAACTGAGACCAGGAAAGTTCACCGCACAAGACAACCCTGAGACAGAGAAGTTTCCAGATTCTGTTGCCCATGATTTAACATTGGTGGTCTTAGCCTTCCACAGGAGAAGAGTGGGGTATAGAATGTCCTCACATATCAAAACACTATGGAGGTCACCAGGCAACAAATTCCTCCAATTCTACTACCATACTTACAATGTCTGGCAATTCCAATCTGTGTAATCACCTCCTTCATTTCCTTCAAAGCTCATTTTAAACTGCCTCCTCTAAAATTTTTTTATTAAGGAAACATGAGGTTAATACAATCTTTTTTAAAAGGTAAAATTTATATCCACACCAAAAACGTTACTAAAAATTTAGATTTTTATGCTTTCAGGTAAACAAAAGTGAACATTCCCTCATCCCCCGTCCCACATCACATGGAGTAATTTAACAACTTTTAAATGTTTAGAAGGTAATCAGATGAAATGCACAGCACGCTATAGTTAATCAATGCTTTTGCGATCAAAGCTTTTGCCTCTAGTGTAGGGCGTCCACAAGCTTCTTTCTTGGAAGACAGCTCAGTGGTTCTTCAACTCAATTTAGTCTGCTGATGGTTGGTATGTGATTATGTGGTCAAACTCTTCTTACTCATATCATGCAGAAATCCAGCTGATAACCTTAACATTTCCTTTAATAGGAAAAGTAACTGACACGCAATGATGAATCAGTAATGGAGCATGAAGATTACCCTACTTAACATTCTTCAATGGTTCCCTGGAGCCTTCCCGATAAAGTCCAGACTCCTTAAACTGGCAATCATGGACCTTCAAGATCTGAGCTTCATCTATCTTTCCAGTCCCATTTCTCGATTCTTCCCCCTTCTTACTATCTGGCCCAGACATGCTAAACCACTTTTAGTTCTCTGGGAAAATCGAACTTCTCACTTCCCTCCACTTAAAATGCTCTGCATATAACCTTCTTGACATTTTTCTGGCTAATTCCTACTCACACTGCAAAGGTTTGTTTAGTTGTGTACATCCATTTGGAGTGTTATTATGAAGTAATGTCACCTACACCCTAAATACAGAAACAATCGATTCACTTTCAGTGAGACATCAATATTTGCCTTTTCATACCACTCTTTTGCTAAAATAGTGTATACTCACTCCTTCCATTTCCTTATCATCCAATCATTTCTTAATCCCTTGAAAACCTGCTTCCCTTAGCATTACTTAACTGAAAATGCTTTTTTGAAGGCAACTTGTATCCTCGCAATCATTTAATTCAATGGCAATAGTTTTTGTCTAAATACCAAACCTCCTTAAATTTTCTAAAGCCATCTAGACTGCTGGTCACCCTATTATGTTCTCCCTCTCTTTTCCTTTTGTGGCATAGTTTTCCTAGATGTATCTGGCATACAGTTTTCCTGTGTTTCTTACCTGCATCATTTACTGGCTCCACTTCTTATTCTAATTAAAGGTGTTCCTCCAGGTTCTTTAGATTCAAAACGTTAACATTAGGATTCCTCCCAACCCCAGATTGGAGGAGGGAAGATGGCGGCGTAGGAGGACGTTGGACTCACCGTGTCCTGCTGATCACTTAGATTCCACCTACCCCTGCCTAAATAACCCAGAAAACTGCCATAAGACTAGCAGAATGGATTCTCTGGAGCCAAGCGCAGACAAGAGGCCCATGGAAGAGAGTAGGAAGGGCAGAGAGGTGGTGTGAGCTACACGGACTGGCGGGAGGGAGCCAGGTCGGAGGGGCAGCCTGCTGGCCAAGCAGAGCCCCCGAGTCTAGCTGGCAAAAGCAGAGGGGCCGGACGAGTGTGTTCTGACAGCAAGCGGGACTTGTCATCTGGAAGGTTATAAGTTAATAGCTCTGCTCAGAGAGCGGGAAGGCTGGAGGACAACAGGAGGGAGAGTTGTTGAGCCCCGGACAACAGAGCACAGTTTGGTGGGGAACAAAGGCGCTCGCCAGCGCCATCTCCCTCGCCCATCCCCCAGCCAAAATCCCAAAGGGAACCAGTTCCTGCCAGGGAACTTGCTTGCACCACGCAAACACCCAACGCTGTGCTTCTGCGGATCCATCCCTCTGGTGGTGGGTCTGACTCCCTCCTGGTACCACAGCCCCCCCCCCACCGAAGCAGATCACCGAAGGATAAGTGAGCTGAGCCTGTCCCTCCTGCCCCTGTGCACCTTGCCAATCCACCCCAGCTAATACGCCAGATCCCCAGCACCACAAGCCTGGCAGTGTGCAAATAGCCCAGATGGGCCACGCCACCCCACAGTGAATCCAGTCCCTAGGAGAGGGGAAGAGAAGGCACACACCAGTCTGACTGTGGCCCCAGCGGTGGGCTGGGGGCAGACATCAGGTCCAAGTGCAGCCCTGCCCACCAACGCAAGTTACTCAAGACAGCACAGGGGAAGTGCCCTGCAGTTTCGCACTACTCCAGGGACTATCCAAAATGACCAAATGGAAGAATTTCCCTCAAAAGAATCTCTAGGAAATAACAACAGCTAATGAACTGATCAAAAAGGATTTAAACAATATAAGAGAAAGTGAATTTAGAATAATAGTCATAAAATTAATTGCTGAGCTTGAAAACCATATAGAGGACAGCAGAGAATCTATTGCTACAGAGATCAAGGGACTGAGGAACAGTCAGGAGGAGCTAAAAATGCTATAAACGAACTGCAAAATAAAATGGAAACAACCATTTGAAGAGGCAGAGGAGAGAATAGGTGAACTAGAAGATAAAATTATGGAAAAAGAGGAAGCTGAGAAAAAGAGAGATAAAAAAATCCAGGAGTATGAGGGGAAAATTAGAGAACTAAGTGATGCACTAAAGAGAAATAATCTATGCATAATTGGTATTCCAGAGGAATAAGAGACAGGGAAAGGTGCTGAAGGTGTACTTGAAGAAATAATAGCTGAGAACTTCCCTGATCTGAGGAAGGAAAAAGGCATTGAAATCCAAGAGGCACAGAGAACTCCCTTCAGACGTAACTTGAATCCATCTTCTGCACGACATATCGTAGTGAAACTGGCAAAATACAAGGATAAAGAGAAAATTCTGAAAGCAGCTAGGGATAAACGTGCTCTAACATATAAAAGGAGACCTATAAGACTCGTGACCAATCTCTCTACTGAAACTTGGCAGGTCAGAAAGGAATGGCAGGAGATCTTCAATGTGATGAACAGAAAAAATATGCAGCCGAGAATCCTTTATCCAGCAAGTCTGTCATTTAGAATAGAAGGAGAGATAAAGGTCTTCCCAAACAAACAAAAACTGAAGGAATTTGTCACCACTCAACCAGCCCTACAAGAGATCCTAAGGGGGATCCTGTGAGACAAAGTACCAGAGACATCGCTACAAGGATGAAACCTACAGACATCACAATGACTCTAAACCCATCTCTTTCTATAATAACACTGAACGTAAATGGACTAAATGTGCCAACCAAAAGACATAGGGTATCAGAATGGATAAAAAAAAACAAGACCCATCCATTTGCTGTCTACAAGAGACTCATTTTAGACCTGAGGACACCTTCAGATTGAAAGTGAGGGGATGGAGAACTATTTATCATGCTACTGGAAGTCAAAAGAAATCTGGAGTAGCCATACTTAGACAAACTAGACTTTAAATTAAAGGCTGTAACAAGAGATGAAGAAGGGCATTATATAATAGTTACAGGGTCTATCCATCAGGAAGAGCTAACAATTATAAATGTCTATGCACCAAATACGGGAGCCCCCAAATATATAAAACAATTACTCATAAACATAAGCAACCTTATTGATAAGAATGTGGTAGTTGCAGGGGCCTTTAACACTCCACTTACAGAAATGGATAGATCATCTAGACACACGGTCAATAAAGAAACAAGGGCCTTGAATGATACATTGGATCAGATGGACTTGACAGATATATTTAGAACTCTGCATCCCAAAGCAACAGAATATTCTTTCTTCTCGAGTGCACATGGAACATTCTCCAAGATAGATCACATACTGGGTCACAAAACAGCCCTTCATAAGTATACAAGAATTGAGATCATACCATGCATACTTTCAGACCGCAATGCTATGAAGCTTGAAATCAACCACAGGAAAAAGTCTGGAAAACCTCCAAAAGCATGGAGGTTAAAGAACACCCTACTAAAGAATGAGTGGGTCAACCAGGCAATTAGAGAAGAAATTTAAAAATATATGGAAACAAATGAAAATGAAAATACAACAATCCAAACGCTTTGGGATGCAGCGAAGGCAGTCCTGAGAGGAAAATACATTGCAATCCAGGTCTATCTCAAGAAACAAGAAAAATCCCAAATACAAAATCTAACAGCACACCTAAAGGAAATAGAAGCAGAACAGCAAAGACAGCCTAAACCCAGCAGAAGAAAAGAAATAATAAAGATCAGAGCAGAAATAAACAATATAGAATCTAAAAAAACTGTAGAGCAGATCAATGAAACCAAGAGTTGGTTTTTTGAAAAAGTAAATAAAATTGATAAACCTTTAGCCAGGCTTCTCAAAAAGAAAAGGGAGATGACCCAAATGGATAAAATCATTAATGAAAATGGAGTTATTACAACCAATCCCTCAGAAATACAAGCAATTATCAGGGAATACTACGAAAAACTATATACCAACAAACGGGACAACCTGGAAGAAATGGACAAATTCCTGAACACCCACACATTTCCAAAACTCAATCAGGAGGAAATAGGAAGCTTGAACAGACCCATAATCAGTGAATAAATTGAATCAGTTATCAAAAATCTCCCAACAAATGAGTCCAGGACCAGATGGCTTCCCAGGGGAGTTCTACCAGACGTTTAAAGCAGAGATAATACCTATCCTTCTCAAGCTATTCCAAAAAATAGAAAGGGAAGGAAAACTTCCAGACTCACAGTATAACTTTGATTCCTAAACCAGACAGAGACCCAGTAAAAAAAGAGAACTACAGGCCAATATCCCTGATGAATATGGATGCAAAAATTCTCAATAAGATACTAGCAAATCGAATTCAAAAGCATATAAAAAGAATTCTTCACCATGATCAAGTGGCATTCATTCCTGGGCTGCAGGGCTGGTTCAACATTCGCAAATGCATCAACATGATACATCACCTTAATAAAAGAAAAGATAAGAACCATATGATCCTGTCAATCGATGCAGAAAAGGCATTTGACAAAATTCAGCACCCTTTCTTAATAAAAACGCTTGAGAAAGTCGGGATAGAAGGAACATACTTGAACATCATAAAAGCCATTTATGAAAAGCCCACAGCTAACATCATCCTCAATGTGGAAAAACTGAGAGCTTTTTCCCTGAGATCAGGAACACGACAGGGATGTCCACTCTCACCGCTGTTGTTTAACGTAGTGTTGGAAGTTCTAGCATCAGCAATCAGACAACAAAAGGAAATCAAAGGCATCAAAATCAGCAAAGATGAAGTCAAGCTTTCACTTTTTGCAGATGACATGATATTATACATGGAAAATCCGATAGACTCCACCAAAAGCCTGCTAGAACTGATACATGAATTTAGCAAAGTTGCAGGATACAAAATCAATGTACAGAAATCAGTCGCATTCTTCTATACTAATAATGCAGCAACAGAAAGACAAATAAAGAAACTGATCCCATTCACAATTGCACCAAGAAGCATAAAATACCTATGGATAAATCTAACCAAAGATGTAAAAGATCTGTATGCTGAAAACTATAGAAAGCTTATGAAGGAAATTGAAGACGATATAAAGAAATGGAAAGACATTCCGTGCTCATGGATTGGAAGAATAAATATTGTCAAAATGTCAATACTACCCAAAGCTATCTACACATTCAATGCAATCCCAATCAAAATTTCATCAGCATTCTTCTTGAAACTAGAACAAGCAATCCTACAATTCATATGGAACCACAAAAGGCCCTGAATAGCCAACATAATTTTGAAGAAGAAGACCAAAGCAGGAAGCATCACAATCCCAGACTTTAGCCTCTACTACAAAGCTGTCATCATCAAGACAGCATGGTATTGGCACAAAAACAGACACATCGACCAATGGAATAGAATAGAAACCCCAGAACTAGACCCACAAACATATGGCCAACTAATCTTCGACAAAGCAGGAAAGAATATCCAATGGAAAAAAGACAGTCTCTTTAACAAATGGTGCTGGGAGAACTGGACAGCAACATGCAGAAGATTGAAACTAGACCACTTTCTCACACCATTCACAAAAATAAACTCAAAATGGATAAAGGACCTGAATGTGAGACAGGAAACCATCAAAACCTTAGAGGAGAAAGCAGGAAAAGACCTCTCTGACCTCAGCCGTAGCAATCTCTTCCTCGACACATCCCCAAAGGCAAGGGAATTAAAAGCAAAAGTGAATTACTGGGACCTTATGAAGATAAAAAGCTCCTGCACAGCAAAGGAAACAACCAACAAAACTAAAAGGCAACCAACGGAATGGGAAAAGATATTTGCAAATGACATATCGGACAAAGGGCTAGTATCCAAAATCTATAAAGAGCTCACCAAACTCCACACCCGAAAAACAAATAACCCAGTGAAGAAATGGGCAGAAAACATGAATAGACACTTCTTTAAAGAAGACATCCGGATGGCCAACAGGCACATGAAAAGATGCTCAACGTCACTACTCATCAGGGAAATACAAATCAAAACCACACTCAGATATTACCTCACGTCAGTCAGAGTGGCCAAAATGAACAAATCAGGAGACTATAGATGCTGGAGAGGATGTGGAGAAATGGGAACCCTCTTGCACTGTTGGTGGGAATGCAAAGTGGTGCAGCCACTTTGGAAAACAGTGTGGAGGTTCCTCAAAAAATTAAAAATAGACTTACCCTCTGACCCAGCAGCAGCACTGCTAGGAATTTACCCAGTACTCCTGTACTGATGTATAGGGGCACTTGTACCCCAATGTTTATAGCAGCACTCTCAACAATAGCCAAATTATGGAAAGAGCCTAAATGTCCATCAACTGATGAATGGATAAAGAAATTGTGATTTATATACACAATGGAGTGCTACGTGGCAATGAGAAAGAATGAAATATGGCCCTTTGTAGCAACATGGATGGAACTGGATAGTGTTATGCTAAGTGAAATAAGCCATATAGAGAAAGACAGATACTGTATGTTTTCACTCTTATGTGGATCCTGAGAAACTTAACAGAAACTCCTGGGGGAGGGGAAGGAAAAAAAAAAAGAGGTTAGAGTGGGAGAGAGCCAAAGCATAAGAGACTCTTAAAAACTGAGAACAAACTGAGGGTTGATGAGGGGGTGAGAGGGAGGGGAGGGTGGGTGATGGGTATTGAGGAGGGCACCTTTTGGGATGAGCACTGGGTGTTGTATGGAAACCAGTTTGACAATAAACTTCATATATTGAAAAAAAGATACCTCCCAACCCCTTAATTCACAACAAACTCAAATCATTTGTGTATCTTGTTGATTCTAGCTTCTTAGTGAAAAAGGAAGAAATGTCAGTCTAGTAAGAACAGCATTTGTTGGGACACCTAGGTGGCTCAGTCAGTTGGGCGTCCAACTCTTGATTTCAGCTCAGATCATGATCTTGTGGTTCATGAGTTTGAGTCCCACGTCAGACCCTGCACTGGTGCATAGGGCCTGCTTGGGATTCTCTCTCTCTTCCTCTCTCTCTGCCCCTCCCCTGCTCATGCTGTCTGTATCTTTCTCAAAATAAATAAACTTTAAAAGATTCTATTGAAAAAAACAAACAGCACTTGTTTTGGAGATAAACTTGGATTCATATCTCAAGGCTGTCACTCATTCTTGAGCAGTGTGGCATGGAGCATATCACTTAACCAAGCAGACCTCAGTTTCTCATCTATAAGTTGGAGAAAATAAAGTCTTTTAGTACTACTGTATGAATCACAGTATGCAAAGTGCATATTCTCATGCTGAGTACTTAGTGGACACTCAATAAAATTCATTCATAACCATTATTTCCACACTTACTTCCCTTAAACTTGTGTAGTATTTCATTGTCCCAATCCATTTGTTCATACACATCAACAAATGGTAAATATTACAGAGTGCAGGTATGAACAGGTTTCTTTTCTGGTTTAATGGTTCCAAATTGCTTACTGAATTAAAGTCCAATTCCTCCCTATTTAAGAATCTTCAGGCTCTAGCTCTGTCCTTCCTCTCCATGCTTTTCCCTCAGTGTCCTAAACAAATACCAGGCAAACTGGACTTTTGTGGTTCTCAAATATACCATGTACTCTTTAACTCAAAGTCCTGCTCACATTATTCCTCCTTTATCAAACTGATATCCCTGGATGGATATTTTATCCTTTGAGTACTTTATTGGTACTTCTCAGGGTACTCATATTTGCTATAGTATTTCATTATTTGTACATAACTCACCTCCCTTTGAAGAGAGAAACTAGGCTATTGTTCATGTGCCTACTCACCACTTCGCTAAATGATCACACACACACACATTCATACACAGAGTTTTATTTTTTGAAAATGCCAACTAGACTTTTCCAGGAATTATTTTCACTTCCTCAACTTCTGATGAAGGGGTGGGAATAGACTGGGGAGAGCAAGGTGTATACAGAGTACTGATAGAGGCATTGCTGACTGAACTTCCATTTGGATTTCTCACAGCAGCGGAAAAAAGGAAGGGGTGAAACAGTCATCCTAGAAATTGACCAGGTAAGACTTTAAGATCTGTTGATCAATTGCAATCAACCTCTTGGGAAACCCTTTACCAATTTGCTAAGCTTGTCCATATTTATTTTCTTCCCCAGAGCTACTTTCCTAACGTTCCAGTCTCCTCTAAACCACAGAGTAAACAAAAGATTTTAAACCCACCATTGAAAACTTAGGAATATACACACATGCAGTTAGTTATTTTATCTATTAGTTCATATTTGAGAATCTTATTTAAAATGGAATTTCTTTTAACCAAATCCAAGACTAAATTTTTATAGGTCTAAAATTTTTATAGGCAGCACTTAGTATAGTGCTTTGGATATAGTACAAATTCAGTATGTAATGGTTGAAAGAAGAATGAATTTATAGTATACAACTGCAGAACTTAATGTTGGTTAACTGCAGTGGGAAAAATGAGAAAAGGTAGAGTCACAGTGAGTGTGACACGGGGGGCTCAGCTCTCATCAATACTAACTAAATAAATCCTTGGGTGCCTAGTGTATTTAAGGATTTAAGTATCCCCAACTGAGTGCCTTGAGGATAGAGAAAATATGTTATTTTGTATTGCTTGGTAATGTGCCAAGTCTTAAGATACTTTCTCAAGTGCAAGAGTATCCAGGAATCAGAAATATTAGAAGCTCCACTATTCAAGCAAATTACATATAGTTTGAATTCATAAAATTTTCAACGAACTCTTCTCAATTTATATTTCATAAGATAAAACTGCTGGCATTAAAATCTAGTCCCAGACCCACTCTTCTATTAAATATTGCAAAAACACAGAATAGTAGAAATGGAAAGATCTTTAGAGATTATCCAGCCTATTTTTTTTTTAATGTTTATTTTTGACAGAGAGACAGAGAGAGACAGAGCGTGAGCAGGTGAAAGTCAGAGAGAGAGGGAGACACAGAATCAGAAGCAGGCTCAAGGCTCTGAGCCCTCAGCACAGATCCCTACCTGAGGCTCAAACCCACCAACAGGGAGATCGTGACCTGAGCCGAGGTCCTCTGGCTTAACCAACTGAGCCACCCAGGCGGCCACAACCTATTTTTAATATCAGGAAAACTTAGGCCCACAAAGGGATCACATTAGCAGCAAAGATCTCACTAAAAGACACGCAGAGTCCATGTCTCTCTCTGAATGTTTCTACACACACACACACACACACACACACACACACACACTTCTTGCCTTTCTGAAAATACAGAGGTCTTAAAAAGCCAAGGCTTCTGTCAGGCCAGAGGTACTCATTTAAACGTAACAAGTTTTTATTTGGCCCACGGTGTTTAAAACAAAATAAAAGCAGGAATATAGGAGGATGGTGACAGGCAAATGCTCTCGCAGTTTTTGCAACCTGTGGCTCATGTCCTTTCTACAGTTACCTCTATGAAGAGATACTCTGATGTAGTAGAAAGATCACGGGACTTTGAGGACACATGAATCTGGGATGAAATCCCGACTCCACCACTTACTATGTGGCCTTGGTCAGGCCACTTCTTTGAACTTTAGTTTCCTCATTAGTCAAATGGAGATAATTCAGTTTGATGGAAGGGTTTGAGAGGAAAGTAGGTCTAGCACACAGCTGAAGATCGATAAATATTTGTTAAATAAATGAATAACACAGTCGATACTCAGTAACAAATGATCATGCATGATTGGAGTCCCTATCTCCTGGGGGCTCCAGACTGAAGGCTCTTGGCCTCCCTGCAAGCTTATTGGCCTCAAGCCCGGCCCTGAGTCTGCCCATTTCTTCCCAGCCTCACTCGGCGCTCGGTCCAGGGCTCGCAGAGAATTTCCTGGTCCTAGTTCTCAGGCCATCTTAGTACTGAGGCCTTGGACCCGTGCTCCGCCTCCTCTCCCCGTCCCGCCCATCAGAGCCAGAGTCGGAAGAGGCGGACGCGGCTCCTCAAACCACAACTCCACTACGGCGGTGCTCCCCCTGCCGTTAGCGTCCAAAGGGATTAAGTATTTCGTTTTTCTCATCTTTTTTTCTCTCTCGGTTTCTAGTTCTCAGTCTCCCTCACGGGTTCGAGTCCATTTCGTTTAGTGGTAAAGACCACACGCAGCCTTCTCAAACCCTTCGGCTCCGGACAGTTTAGAAGGCCGCGTTGCCTAGGAAACTGAGAAGGGCGTTGGAAAACGTCCACCCTGCGTCGCGTTTGCGCAGGCGCTAGCGGCCTGGCTTCCGTTATCGCGAGAATCGCCTCCCGGAAGTTCCACGTCAGTCAGTCGGCCGGCAGCAGGTCGGTGGGTCTCTCAGGGTCTGCGTCGCCGGTGGCAAGTGCGGGCTCCCGGGCTCTGACCAACGGAGCGATGGTAGGTCCAGACCCTGCAGGAGGGAGCGGGGCCTTTTCGTCTGAGGCCAGCCTTGAGCTGCTGGAGTGCGGGCTGCGGATGCGGCCGCCGCCTCAGGCCTTGCGGGGTCCTGGTCCGGTTTGAGTTTTTTGAGGGAGGCGGCGGCGGTGGGGCACAGGAATCTGAGGTGGTTTGGAGACGCAGTGCCTGGGCTTTGGCAAAACTACCTCATTCTGCCCTTAACACGGTGGCAGCTGACCGTACTCTCATGTTGGGCTTGTTCTTACCATAATAGCGTGTGCTGACCGCACTGACGATCTTAAACAGAAAAGCATTCCCTCTGAAATAGGTAAATAAAGTGTATATGGAGTTCAAAGTGGAATTTCGAATGCTTTGGCATCCCAGTTTAAGTTTCTAGGGGGCAAAGAAGGGTTAGGATGTTGCTTATAAAACTGGTGTGCTTTTCTGCATTTGCAAGTATAGTGGCTGGTAAGAATGGCAGTCAGGACAGATAGCACTTTTTTTATTGTCATTCTCACCCTCAAAAATACCCTAAAGTACTTTTGCCCAAGAGTGTTCTAATAAGAAGGAAAAAAGTACAATAGTGTGAGGATATTATTTCTGCAAAAAAGTAAGAAAGTCGGTATTCTGTATTTAAACATTATCCGCACCTCCCCCCACTTTTTACTTGTTATGGAGCATAGGTTCAGAGATTTTGGAGCTTGAAGAACTTTGGGATTAATAAATACAAAATCTGTATATTGCGGTAAAAAAAAAAAGTTTGTAAAAAGCTAATTGAGGCAGTGTTGGGATTACAGCAGAGGTTGAGTCCTTAGGGAAACTGGTGAAAGTTATGGATAATGGGTAGAGAAGCACACAAAAAATTCAGTGGGTTCCCTAGAGACCACCTCTCCCCTATCCTTATCCATGAACTTCGTTGGGTCCCCAGGTTAAGGGCCCCGGAACAAGATCTCAGGTCTCTTAATGATCCTGCTTCATATTGCCAATGATCCGCTCTGGTCTGGGATCTGCTGTGCTTTCAGTAATGGACATTTTCTAACGAAATATCCTTCATTCTTTAATACATTTAAAATCTTTTTTATGAGATACAAATACGAACTTATTTTTTCACTTGTTTACCATAGAGTGTTTACTATGTGCCCATGCAATTTGCTAATCATTTGCCTCCTAAGTCTTTCAACAGCTGGGAGAATGAGTTATAAGAAGTGTTTATGGAGCGGTTACGATAGGCCAGGCACTATTCTAACTGCTTAACACTGAATTTAATTCTCATAACATTAAGACGTAGATAAAAGTATTATCCCCGTTTTTCTTAATGTCGAACCTGAGAGAAGTTCTAAGTAAACTTGCCCATTATTGCATATTTGAAATGAGTGGCAGAACTGAAATTTGGGTGCAGCATAATCCCCTAGACCTGGATTATACCATCTGTCCTAAAACCCCATATCCAAATATAGAAGATGCTGTGGAGGTAAAGACACGAGTAAAGCAATGACCCTGCCCTTAAGAAGAATCGACTCTATAAAGCAAAAAGAGATACGTATACAAATGTTAAAGGTTAAAATTAACTTCTGTAAGATCCCTTAGGAAAGGATAGTTCTGGCCAAGGTAATCCAAAAGATTTTATTGGTGGCAGCAGCATTTAAGATGAGTCCTAAATGGGGACGCCTGGGTGGCTCAGTCGGTTGGGCGTCCGACTTCGGCTCAGGTCACGATCTCGCGGTCCGTGAGTTCCAGCCCCACGTCGGGCTCTGTGCTGACTGCTCAGAGCCTGGAGCCTGCTTCGGATTCTCTGTCTCCCCTTCTCATTACCTCTCTCCCCTGCTCACAGTCTGTCTGTCTGTCTCTCTCTCTCTCAAAAATAAATAAACATTAAAAAAAAAAAAGAGTCCCAAATGCATCCAGTTTTTGGAAAATGGAGGCATTTAGAGCGAAGGGTACAGTATGAATATCTTACTCGTGTTTGTATCCTAGAGTGTCTAATACAGTGTCTCATTCAAAGTAGTCACTGAAATGTTGGGAGAAATGTAACAAGAGATTTCATATGTGCTTTTTAAACTGGGATTTGTGAATTAGGGATACTTGGAGGTATTCTAGGGTTGCTTAGTCCCCCGGCCCAACTTTCCATAGCATCACTTTTACTCAGTAATCATTAAACATCCATGTGGTAAAATATATACAGTTTGTAAGTGATGGATTTCCTCATTTGCTAGAGGAAAAGTGTGAGATGTACTGGCTTAGGTGAAAGCCCCCACTGTGGTTCCTGGCACACAGTAGACATTTCATGTTTGTTCACTCTGAAGAGACCAGCAAAAGGAGTTGAAATTTGTCATGCAAATTAATGAGGCAAAATTGAGAAAAGGATGAAGTAAAAAGTCCTGCTTCCCTGAATGACCAAGAAGTGTCAGGATGGTGATTTGACAGTAGAGAGTTTGAGATGGAGAGAAAGGCACACCAGTGGAAACATGTTTTGGTGATTGTAGAGAAGAGCCAAAGAACTCTGATCTTTTAAAGTAAAGAGATCTAGGTTATTGCTAAAAGTGGGAGAGGCGTGTATAGAAGTGGTAACAGGGTTGGAAGTAGTAGATGAATAAAAGCCTTGTGAGGCGTTTGCTTTGTTTCAGAAAATTATCTCTGCTGAAAATATCTAGTGATCTTCATTTTGTGTTGAAAAGTAACCTTAAATTTCTGTTCCATTCATGATCATTCTGGAAGATTACAGAAATAAAGATTCCGCAGTAACTCAACTTGCCAAATAAACTTTTCGGTTGTGTTTAAAACCTGTCGAAGGGGAAACATTTTAAATCAGCCTTCCCCAATCTGTGTCCAAGAGAGAATTAAGACTAAATCCAAAGGTATCACTGTTTATAATGAATGAACTTTTTTTCTAGAATGGTAAGTATTCTTGGGAGAATTGAGAAAATACTTTATTCACATCATTTTCTTGTCTGTGGTGTAGATGAATCCAGGTTGAAAAAAGCTGTTTTAAACTGTTAGCATTTTCTGACTCAAGAGTATTTTAATTTTTGTTTAAAATTGTTCTAATTAGAATTAGGTTCTTGTATTAGATTACTAAGTAATGCATCAGTTAGGTTCCTAATTAAGTATGTTAGGTTCCTATAACTTTAAATCCATTAAAATGTTATAAATATTCCCATTTGCCTCCAAAGGCCTTCATGGACATGGATATAACCCATATTGATCACACATCCCATTCATCTAGTATTTACTAATACTATTGCCAAAATACTTTTCTCTGAAGAAATCAATTTTTTTATTGAGGTATAATTGAAATAATGTTATGTTAATTTCATGTATACAATATAATGATTTAGCATATGTATATATTGTGAAATGGTCACAACAGTAAGTCTAGTTAACATCCATCGCTATACGTGGTTAGAGTAATTTTTTTTTTGTGATAACTTTTAAGGTCTAAGCAACTTTCTATATACAACACAGTATTATTAACTAGTCACCGTGTTGTACATTATATCCCCAGGACTTAATTATTTTATTACTGGAAGTTTGTACCCTTTGACCTCCTCCATCCATTGTGCCCATCCCCACCCCTTGCTTCTGGCAACCACCGATCTGTTCTCTGAATGTATGAGCTTGAGCTGTTTAGCGTGTGTGTGTGTTTATTTTTTTTTAAAGATTCTACATACAAGTGAGGTCATATAGTGTTTGTCTTTTTCCAACTTATTTGACTTAGCATAATACTATCAAGGTCCATCCATGTTGTCACAAATGGCAAGGTTTCATTCTTTTTTATGGCTGAATAATATTCCTGTGTGTGTATACAGTGGAATATTATATATAAATATATGCAATATGTATTATGTACATATATACAATGGAATATTATATGTATAGTATGCATATATTACATATGTTTTCTTTATCCATTCATCCATCAGTGGACACTTATACATTGTTTCGATGTCATGGCTATTGTAAATAATGCTACAGTGAACATTGGGGTGTATATATCTTTCCAAGTTGGTGCTTTCCTTGTTCTTTGGATAAATACCCAGAAGTGGAATTGCTAGGTCATACATATGGTAGTTCTGTTTTTAATTCTGGCAGAGGTGTGGGGGGGGGGGGTGGCGGGGGGAGCCTCCACACTGTTTTCCAATAGTGGCTCCACCAATTTACATTCTAGCCAACAGTGCACAAGGGTTCTGTTTTCTTCACATCCTCACTGACACTTGTTATTTCTTGTCGTTTTGATACTAGCCCTTCTAATGGGTGTAAGGTGCTATCTCATTATGGTTTTGACTTGTGATGATTAGTGACATTGAACATTTTTCATGTACCTATTGGTCATCTGTAGTCTTCTTTGGAAAAATGTCCATTCAGAACCTCTGCCTATTTTTAACTAGATGATTATTTTTATTACTTTTTATTTTTTTGTTCTTGAGTTGTATGGGTTCTTTACATATTTTGAATATTGATCCCTTATCTAGATATATGATTTGCAGGTATTTTCTCCCATTCAGTAGGTTGTCTTTTCATTGATGAAATGAAATGAAATGAAATTCATTGCTGATGTTTCCTTTGCTGTGCAGCGTTTTATTTGATGTAGACCCACTTGTTAATTTTTGCTTTTGTTGCCTTTATTTTTGGTGTCAGATCCAAAAAAAATCATCAAGACCAATGTCAAGGAGCTTACTGCCTATGTTTTCTTCTAGTTTTATGGCTTCATGTTTTACATTCAAGTCTTTAATCCATTTTGAGTCAATTTTTGTAAAATTAACTATGGTGTAAGATAGTGGTCCAGTTTTATTCTTTTGCATATGGCTGTCCAGTTTCCCAAACATTTATTGAAGAGACCATCCTTTCCCCATTGTATATTCTTGGCTTCTTTTTGGCAGGCTAATTGACCATATATGCATGAATTTATTTCTGGGTTCTCTGTTCTGTTCCGTTGATCTATGTGTTTTTATGCCAGTATCATACTGTTTTGATTGATATAGTTTAGGATTACTAAGACTTCATGAATAACACTTTAGAATATTTTCGAATAGGACACTCATGACATGGGCACAACATTGTGATTTAGTGGATATTTTATGTATGCTTACGTAGATATTCTGTAAACCAAGGGTTCTCAAAATGTGATCTGCAGTCTCCTAGGAGTCCCCCATTTTTTTTCAGGAGGTTCACAAATTAAAACTGTTTTCCTTATAGTAAGACACTATTGGCCTTTTTCACTATGTTGATAATTTGCACTGTTGGTGTAAAAGTAGTAGAAGATAAAACTGAACTGGTATAGTGTCACCAAATTGTACTGTTAGTATATTCTTCATTACCAGTTTTTTTTTTGTTTTTTTTTTTTTTGTAAGTTAAAAGTCAGTGTCCTTAAGGGTTGCCTGGGTGGCTCAGTTGGTTAAGTGTCTAACTCTTGATTTCAGCTCAGGCATGATCTCATGGTTCATGAGATCGAGCCCCACATCAGGCTCTGGTTTCAGTTTTCATATTGCAACTAACCTTTAAGAAACTACCACTTGTCAAGTTTTAACGTGTATGAAAGAAGAATATTCATAGCTGTTTGAAAAAAGTTATTTAAATATTTCTCTTTTTCCATCTACATATCTTCATGAGACTAACATCAACCAGAACAACATATTGAAGGCCAAAGCAAATATGAGAAACCAACTTTCTCCTATTAAGATAGAATGTAAAGAGTTTTGCAAAAATGTGAAACACTACCACTCTTCTCACTAAATTTATTTGGAATATATAGTTGTTTCTCATAAAAATATGTTAAGTTAACATGTAATGAGTTTATTTTTGTTATTTGAAAATGAATTAATAAGTATTTTTAAGTTGTTTCAATTTTAATATTTCACATGGTATCAATAGATATAAACTTCATAAACAGAAGCTTTTAGTAAATTTTTTTAGAGTGTACAAGATTCCCGAAGCCAACAAGTTTGACAACAACTACTGTAAATTAAAAATAACTTAAGTACTCATATGTTTTTATGAGTGAAGAAGTAGGTGCTTTAGACCTGAAACTGTGCCTACAGTTTAGCAAAGTAAAAACTGAATTGTTTTACAGGCCTATTAATGCGTGTTAATGTAGTGTTTCAGTTGAGATCTCAAATATGTTTTATTTGGCGTAGCAATTTAATGTTTTGTGGGTTTTTGATGTTGTTTCTCCTTAGCCTCTGCGACTTGATATAAAGAGAAAGCTAACTGCTCGATCAGATCGAGTTAAGAGTGTGGATTTGCATCCTACAGAGCCATGGATGTTGGCAAGTCTTTACAATGGCAGTGTGTGCGTGTGGAATCATGAAACACAGGTAGGAATTTTTAAGGACTTTTTAGAAATAGTGTGTTAGACAGTGATTATAATGAAAGAGAAGAAATAGAATCCACTAGCTATATGCAGACTGCTTTCTCAAATAGATTGGTACAAAGTATTTTCAGTAAAGCAGAACTAACATTTATGGGGTAATAGCTTGTGGGATAAAACGTTTGGGTCTTGTCATACACAATATTTAAATGTTAAATTCTGACGTAGGTAGTATTAACTTTTCTTTGAAATTAAGGAAATTGCCACCAATATAAGGTCACTTGCTCTAGATAAAGTATTTAATAGTACTTAATTTTCTATTCAGTGAATATTCTAACGTTCCTAAGAATGGGATTTTTAATTTTATTTATTTTTCCCAAGTACTTGATATAATTATTTGCAGATAACTTTCAATCTGCCATATGAATTATAGAGTATGTCAGAGAAGTATTTATAGTCAGCTTTTGATTACACATATTAAAATATGCATTATACGGATTGTCTGCCTTACATGCTTCTTTTGCTCTTTTTCATCTGAGTAAATAATTAACTTCAAATTGGTTTGTCTCGTTTTCCTTTTTGTTGACCATTCTTAATCTTTTTCCTTCAAAATACAGAACATGTAGTCAGCAATATTCCATACACTTCTGTGTCTACTTATACAATAATTACCTTCAACATCCACGTTTAAGTTCTTAATACCCGACAAACCTCACATTGAATAATTTAAGATGGCAAAAATAGGCTTAGGAAATCAAGGCCAGGAATAAACGTAAAAACACCGTTATAGTCTTATGTCACTAATGACACAGAATGACTGCACACTAAACCAAAACCCCATCAGTGACAATTTATACACATTAACACTTTGTTCTCTGCTTTATGCTACTGCTGATAACACTGTTTCACACGTAGGAAGCACTCAATAATTACTTTTTGAGCTAATGAATAATGAACATTCCATTTATCCCTATTTCACTGTATCAGGAATTCTCACCTCTGCAATTTCACATCTTCATCTTGTGAATCCATTTGTATTAATGGAGATAATATGCATGCTAATTGCTTTTTTTTTTGATCTACTCCTGCATTCACACGTTTAAAATCTTTGTGATTTTATGCTAAACAGATATGTTGGTGCCTCCCCGAGCCCTCACTGCGCTTCCTAATTCTTCCTGGGGATCCCTTGTCTCTGCTCCATTTAGCCATTTCTCAGCTGTCATTTCACTGTAGTGTGTTCTAAATCCCAGGTGTACTTCCCTTACCTTTCTCTAGGTTTTCCTGTAACGTAACTCTGCTTTATCTTTACCCACTTTGCCTCATGTTTCTCTTTTGTGCCCTCCTATGCCCTCTGGCAGGGACGCTTGCTTCCACTTTCATAATTTACCTCATTGGTAACTTGTCGTCTAATTTCCTTCTTTTCTTCAAGAATGGTGGTTCTGAGGTGGACAGGGATTATCCTAGTCTTATTTCCTACTGTTACTCCAAGTGCATATCTGACAGATTTATAGTAGACACTCAGTAAGTCTTTGTTGAATGGTTTGTCTCTTTTGGTTCTCCCTGCTTTTTCCCCTCTATCACCAACAGAAGCTACTTGGCACTCATGTATATTGAGAGCAAAATTCTTGAAAGAGGCAAAAAGTTTTTGGAAGTATATTCAAATGTACTTGAATTTCAAATATGTCTTTGAGGTGATGAGTCCAATGATTAAAAAAATCAGTATGTTGGAATTTGAAGCCATCCTGCCAATTAAGTGGTGTGGGCAAGCCTTTTAACCATGTTAAGGCTCAGTTTAATTATCTAAAATGAAGATGATATTGTTGCCTTCCCTATATCACAGGAGTATCAAAAGGATTAAATCCAATTAGATAAAATTGTGTGTGAGACCTGTAAGGTACCATACAAGTATTAATCATTATTTTCCTGACTTACATTGAGTGTTTGTTGAGTGTATAGCCTTTCCTCCTGTTTAGACTGTTTAGGTTCTAGAATGTGGAGACCGTCTCTTGTGTTATTTGTATCAGTCATAGCACTTAACATGGACCTGAACCATGACTGTTCTGCAGCTGCTTTATGTGTACGGCTCAGCAGGTCCCTGGATTTATTGACTACTCATAAGCTTTCGTGGATTTGTCCATCATCTTAGAGACTGCATGTTCTTTCTGCTCTCAGTGTCTGTATTGTAATCAACTGACAGTGGTTGTACAGGTTGGAGCTTCCCCATTTAATGTCTTTGTGTAAAGAATCTTTGAGGTCTGTCTCTATTCTTTTTTTTTTTTTTTTTTTTTTTTGTAACTTAGTTTTTGTTTGTTTGCTTGTTTTAGTATAGTTGACATAACGATGTTACATTAGTTTCAGGTTTACTGGCTTCTGTTCTTTTTATTTAGTGCACATGGTTCATCAGTTAGTAAGATTGTACTTTTTTCCATTACTCTCTGGTACAAAAAAAGATATTGCAAAATGATAGCTTGATTTTCAGAATTTTAAAAAATGAGGCATCAAAGTAGGAGGACAAAAAGATGCATTTATCCCTGTTCTTTCTAGGAGGGGTCTCCTAGTTATCTACTTTTATCCTGTGTATATTATTCCATTCTGAACAACTTGAAGAGATATCTAAATCACTGTGTAAAGCATAACTTCACTAAAGACAGGTAAATAGCATTTGTATGGAAACATATTGCTGAGATGTACAAAACAACTGCATCTTTTTTAGGAGTTTATTTTGTGAGTTGACGGGTTTAATTTTAAAAAGAAAATTAAGCAGGGGTGTTGGGTGGCTTAGTCGGTTAAGCGTCCGAATCTTGGTTTCTGCTCAGGTCATGATCTCACAGTTCGTGAGTTCAAGCCCTGCATCGGGCTCCATGCTGACAGTGCAGAACCTGCTTGGGATTCTCTCTCTCTGGCCCACCCCTGTTTGTGGTGTCTTTCTTTCTCTAAATAAATAAGTAAGCTTTAATAAATAAACTAAGCCAGTTTATTCAACAAATAGTTGTTACACACTGGTTGTTTGCCAGCCACTGTTCTAAGCTCTGGAAATACAGTGGTGAAAAGATTCCTACCCTCAGGGAGCTTAGTAGGAAAGATTGACATTAAACACATAATTATGAAGGTGCTGTGTTTTGAAAGGGGAGTGTAAGGATCTGTGGGTAGGTTTTCAGGAGGAGGAAAGGTAAGGCTGGGAGTAGCCAAAGGTGAGGCTAGAGAGAAAGGAAAGGGCAGGCTGGAGCACAGGGGATCTGGAATTTCATCTTGTGGACATTTGCTCTCTTTTATCCTTTGTAAGTATTTTAATTTTGAAACTGTTAAAGAAGGGAAGATTGGTCTGTGTTTTTCATTTGATTGTTGAACTTTTGTATTTTAGCCTGAAAATATTTTTAAATTAGAAGTGATCTAAATAAATAGATATTTTACATATAACAATAGATTCTTCAGTTATTTTCTCATAACTCAAAGTGTATGTGTTTTTGTTAATTTTAAAGACATTGGTGAAAACATTTGAAGTATGTGATCTTCCTGTTCGAGCTGCAAAGTTTGTTGCAAGAAAGAATTGGGTTGTGACAGGAGCGGTAAGTAATTCTGTGAATCTCTAATCCCTTCGGTTCAATTTCTGAACTGGTCAGTGATAATGTGGATGATTTAATTCTTGATTTTTTAATTAGTGTAATGTTTTGAAGCTTGGACTTTAATCCTTGAGCCTATAATCCACTTTTCTTGTGCAGTTGACTTCGTAACAGTAGTAATGACTTCTAGATTTTCATTTCCAGGATGATATGCAGATCAGAGTGTTCAATTACAACACTCTGGAGAGGGTTCATATGTTTGAAGCACACTCGGACTACATTCGCTGTATTGCTGTTCATCCAACCCAGCCTTTCATTCTCACTAGCAGCGGTAAGAAGTGACTTCTTTTGGTTACGTGCATCTCTTTGAGTCATTCATTTTCATTCAGCGAGACGTGCAATTCTTTCACTGCCATTACAAGTAGAGTTCTAATTCCAAGCAGCCTTTAAACTATTTAAATCCATTAGCGTGCTATCAATGCTGCTTGCTTTTGTATTTAATGGAATATCAACTCTGCTTAGGATTTGTATAGCACTTCTTCCAGTTCCTGTCAGGGAAGGCCTACAGGTCTAGATGATTAAACATCTGAACAGAAAGCTGATTTACATGCTGGTAAGTGAGTTTTTGCTGGATTGCCATATACCCTACTCAGGTTATACTTGGGCTACTTTGCTCGCTGGTATTCCATCTAAAACAGTGGACTCTTTGGAGGGCAATTAAGACAAGTTGCATTGAATTGGTAATGGTTCTTTGAAACATTTTTAAGTTAAAATTGAGAGAAGTAATTCAAAGCTTTTTTTAGCCGTTCATATAAGAGGAATGCTTATTCCCTAGTCACCGACCTCGTTATTCAGTCATACTTAGATTCTAATCAAACTTGTGTTATTCTTTTGTCATTCTGTAAAGCCCACTGAGGCTTTCTTAAATTTTCTCATGAAACTTTTGTATTTGCCATTAGTAATTTCTGTATCTTATCTCCGCTCTTGTGTAGAGAGTTAAGTTTATTCTTAGGATAAATAAGGATTTTGAAAAATGTATTCAGTTCTGATTCTTTAAGTCATGGAATGTATGATTTCTCTTAGATTTGCTGCCTTAAAAAGCACAGAGACTGCATCTTAGTTCTGACTGAAAGAAATATAAATTGCAACTAACTTAAGACTTTCTTTTGGCCTAGATGACATGCTTATTAAGCTCTGGGACTGGGATAAAAAATGGTCCTGCTCACAAGTGTTTGAAGGACACACCCATTATGTTATGCAGATTGTGATTAATCCCAAAGATAACAACCAGTTTGCCAGTGCATCTTTGGACAGGACCATCAAGGTAGGGTGTCCACTATTTGTATCACTTATGGTGGTGAAATACAGTTGTTTAGGTGTTTTACTACTGGCTACCCAGAAAGTTATTCCTGATTATAAGTTTCTCTCAAAAGCTTGTATTGAAGTCAAAATAGGATCTCTCACTTTGATCCAGAAGGACATAATTCTGTTTAGAAGAATATTGTAGCAACTTGGCGCTTTTTTTTTTTTAATATGAAATTTATTGTCAAATTGGTTTCCATACAACACCCAGTGCTCATCCCACCAGGTGCTCTCCTCAATACCCATCACCCACCCTCCCCCCATCAACCCTCAGTTTATTCTCAGTTTTTAAGAGTCTCTTATGGTTTGGCTCCCTCCCTCTCTAACTGCAACTTGGTGCTCTTAATGGAAGGAGTGTTTTTCCATATCAAAGCAGTATACTGAAAGACTTTTAAACCACCTAAACCACCGCAAACCCAGAATAAGAAAAATGCCAGAATCTTCTGTTCCCTCTCCTTTTAGTGTATTTCCTCTATTTCCTGTTTCCTTTTAGTGTATTCATTGTTGACCTCTGCTGATTGTTAATCTATTTTACATTTAAATTTCATCTGCCTCCATTCTCTCTTTCTTATTCTACTTCTCCATACTGCTGCCAATTATCTTTCTATAACATGGGTTTCATCTTTCAGTTTCTAGTCTGAGAGTAAAGTTCCAGTACTTTAGTGTGGACTACAAGGGTTTCCAAGACTAGCCACAGCTAATATGATGAGACATCTCCTATAACCCTGGTCTATCCACCATTCTCTAGAGATGCCATGAATGTTCACATAATCATATTCAGCTATTACCTCTGCTTGTGACACTCTCTATTCTCCCTTTTGATTTTTTTTTTTTCCCCCTAGAGAACTACTTATCTTTCAAGGCTTAGCACAATTATTTACTCTGAGAAGCTCTTTTCAGACACCCATTTCATCTCCAGACAGAGGCAGTCCTGCTCAGTCCCTTCCTTCCATTCCTTTTGTCTCCATTATGGCCTTCATTTTGAATGATAACTGATGTGTGTATGGCAATCTGTATCCTCCCGAAATGTTGATGTTTGGGGCAGGAACTATGTGTCACCTCCACTCCCTCAAACAGATACTCAGTAGCAAGCAACACAGTACCTTGCTTGTACTAGATGCTTAATACAAGATGCAAGAGTGCAGCCATACTCCTTTTTCCATTATGATTTTTAAAATGTCTCTACATGCATAGATTTAAAATTATATATTGCATTAACTTTTGCTTACGTGTGTATACTTATGTCTGTATAACATTTTTGTTAGTTTTCCTTTAACTTATAGAAAATGGTACATGTTATTTGTGTGATAATTATTAAATGATACCTCTCTGAATATCTTAGCGTTTTGGCCTTATTTTTTTCCTTTTGCTGGGTTGTCCTTGCTTTTGACATAAGTTGGAAACTTTGAATTAGTTTCAGACTTGCGTCACTAAATTAGGTATATCATGAAAACATAAATTGTCTTATCTTTGGCTCTAGTAAAGTGTGTTTGATCCAGTCAATGGTAAACATTTGTTTACACATCTTTACCCTCCCCTCCCGTGTAGGAGGCACTCAGGAAATATTTGTAAAGGTAAAGCTCAATACTAGTGCTCTAGTAATGTTTGACTACTTTTACAACTTAAAATTTTTTAGTTAAGTGGTAATTTTCTCTTTTTAATAGACCTTCTTAAATTCACTTTCATGATCTTTATGTTAAAATTCTGATAAAATCATTTCTTACCCTTAAAGTATTATTCTTCACACTATAGCCTATGGACCATTGGGGTTTCTATTAAAAATCTAGATTTCTGGGGAATCTCTAGGGATAAAGAAAAATCTCTAGGGATGAAGCCTGGAAATTGGAATTTTCAGAGAATGCCATAGTTATTCTACCCCCTATAAATTCAAGTAAAGTAAGAAACAACAGAAACAAATGGGTTAAAAAAATGTACATTCTTTAATTTCCCTCCCCTGTGCTTTGGTGTTTTATATGACATGTCAGAAGTGTGGTGGATCTGCCCTGTGAAAGGCGAGTCACCATATTGAATGTCAGATGCTGTTGTTCTCTAAAGGTGTGGCAGCTGGGATCTTCCTCCCCAAACTTCACTCTGGAGGGACATGAGAAAGGCGTGAATTGCATCGATTACTACAGTGGTGGCGACAAACCATACCTCATTTCAGGCGCAGATGACCGTCTTGTTAAAATATGGGACTATCAGGTACAGTTTTTTCATAACCTTACTTTGCCATATGTTAGACATGGATTTCGTTGTTTCTTACAGGACAGTTAAAACTTGGGTTATTGAACTCCATTCATAGCACAAAATAACTTCAGGCTTCAGTATTTACACCTAAACAGTGATCCCAGAGTTCTCCATAAAAATGAAAACAAATGCCTGTCAAGGTTTTAAAAATAAAATGCCATCATGTTTATTTCTCATTTAAAAGTAGAAATTAGAGGGGCGCCTGGGTGGCGCAGTCGGTTAAGCGTCCGACTTCGGCCAGGTCATGATCTCGTGGTCCGTGAGTTCGAGCCCCGCGTCAGGCTCTGGGCTGATGGCTCGGAGCCTGGAGCCTGTTTCCGACTCTGTGCCTCCCTCTCTCTCTGCCCCTCCCCCGTTCATGCTCTGTCTCTCTGTCCCAAAAATAAATAAAAAACGTTGAAAAAAAAATTTTTTTAAGTAAAAATTAGAAATTTAAACATTTGATTAAAATGAATTATTACATCCTCTAATATCCTCACTGGTAAACTTTTGTTTATAATTGGAAACTAGCAGATTAATAATATCATGACACAGCCATGCTATAGCCATTTTGCCACATAGACTTTGCAAACCTAGTTATGATTTCTTGTTACTATGCTTTTTATCTCTAAGAGACAGATTCAGTTTCTGTTTTTTCCTTCTCACATCAAAATGTCCATAAACAGTTAATAAAATGAAGCCTAGGGGCACCTGGGTGGCTCAGTCGGTTGAGCGGCCGACTTCGGCTCAGGTCATCATCTCACGGTCCGTGAGTTCGAGCCCCGCGTCAGGCTCTGTGCTGACAGCTCAGAGCCTGGAGCCTGTTTCAGATTGTGTGTCTCCCTCTCTCTGGCCCTCCCCCATTCATGCTCTGTCTCTCTCTGTCTCAAAAATAAATAAACGTTAAAAAAAAAAAAATGAAGCCTAGAAAATCAGTGTTACTTAGAACCTTATTCAAATTTGTGCTTAAGTACAGAAATAAAAATATGAAAGACATTACCTTAGGAATTTGGCGAGAAAATATTCAAATGAACACCAGATCTTTTGAGGTGTGTGTGTTTTCTTCTTTAAATAGGATGGTTGCAATTACATTTCCCTGTACTATCAAAGAGTTAGAGAAAGTATGCACACAATAAGATAATTGTGTTTCAAAACTTTCTGTGTCGAATACTATATAGATTGTCATTACTACTATCATTTATAATGTATGTGCACTGGAAAAATTAAAGTTACTTTTCACACACAAAAAATGTTTTCTGTGTCTTGCTGTCTTTTGATTACAGAATAAAACTTGTGTACAGACACTGGAGGGACATGCCCAAAATGTATCTTGTGCCAGTTTTCATCCTGAGTTGCCAATCATCATCACAGGTTCAGAAGACGGTAAGTTAGAAATGTATGTTTATTCCTGTGCTTTTAATTACAAAGTAGATATTTAAGCCAGGTAGTGCCCGGCATTGTAATTAGGTTTGCTGTTTTTATTAGAATAGAATATTTGAGTTATAAAATGAAGGGACATTGTTATTGTCATCGTCGTCATCATCCTAATGTGTTTTGACTCTATTATTTAAATAAGAGGACACCCAGAAGTCCTAGCGAAAAACTGAAAAAGCCTGTCAATGCTTTGGAGTCTACAAACTTGGGGTCAGATTCAGGCACTGCCACTTCACGGATGTGTGGTTTGGGCAGATTATGAAATGGGAGCAGACATATCCACCTCACAGGATTATAGTGAACATAAAAGATCATGTGTATCAAGCATCTGCAGGTACATAGTAGGCACTGTGCCCGGGAAATACATTATTTCACACGGAAAATCACATTTCTTACCTGTAATTTTCTGTTTATTTATTTGTTACTTGATAAAATCACCTACAGACTGTAGATCAAAACTTTATGCTGCCAGGAAGCTAATAAAAAAGGACTTCGCTGTGGCTGGTTCATCTGACCTAATCCATCATTAGATGTTCAAATTAAAAGGGAGTATTCACATTGTTCTTTTTAGGAACTGTGCGTATTTGGCATTCAAGCACGTATCGCCTTGAGAGCACATTAAATTATGGAATGGAGAGGGTGTGGTGCGTGGCCAGTCTTAGAGGGTCCAACAATGTCGCTCTGGGCTATGATGAAGGGAGCATCATTGTTAAGGTAATCTCTAATTATACTCTCTCTGAATAAATGAACATAGTGGAAGCAGTTTTCCTTGTATTTTTGTACAGTCATCTTCTAAGTCACCAGTTTTATTAAACTGGCTCTTCTTTCATTAAGCAAGCACAAGAGATTAAACACTGGAGGTTTAAAGTGAAAGGATGGAGGGGTAACTGGGTGTATCAGTTGGTTGGGTGTCCGACTTCGGCCCAGGTCAGGATCTCGCAGTTTGTGGGTTAGAGCCCCCTGTCGGGCTCTGTGCTGACAGCTCGGAGCCTGGAGCCTGTTTCGGATTCTGTGTCTCCCTCTCTCTCCGCCCTTCCACTTCTCATGCGCGCGCGCGCTCTCTCTCTCTCTCTCTCTCTCTCTCTCTCTCAAAAATAAATAAACATTAAAAAAATTAAAAAAAAAATAAAGTGAAAGGATGGAGCCCTCTGTTAAACGAAAATAGAAAGTGTTTATTTTGTGGTTTTATTTGTTTTCTTTTTATTGCTACGAGCCATTTGTTAATTCTTCTAGCTTGGTCGGGAGGAACCTGCCATGTCCATGGATGCCAATGGAAAGATAATTTGGGCTAAGCATTCAGAAGTCCAGCAGGCCAACCTAAAAGCAATGGGAGATGCTGAAATTAAAGATGGAGAAAGACTGCCACTGGCAGTAAAGGATATGGGCAGTTGTGAAATATACCCTCAGACCATTCAGCACAATCCTAATGGGCGGTAAGTCAACCACAATCTCTCTCTGAGCTTCTGTGTTGTTAGATATGTGGGTTTGCAAATCCACAGCATATGCTGCTCTTCCTCTAGGGTGGGCATTCCTCATGAGCTTTTGCTCTGGCCTCACAATCCTCAGCATGGCCACAGGCAGCCCTACCAGTTGATTAAGTTGGCATGCAAGGGGAAAGCATATTTGCCTTCCTGGCTTTGTCCCACCATGCAATTTTGAACAGTTAAATAGTTTTGTATTTACTCATCTTAAATGTGTTGGGTTTGTGTCCTTGTGCTTCTCTGAGGGCAGGTAACATGTACTTAGGTGCTCTAAATACTTACTGACTTAAGAAGAAAAGCAGACTCTGAAGCTTGTGTCCGTTGAAACAATTTGGGTTGGGATGAGCACTGGGTGTTGTATGTAAGCCAATCTGACAATAAATTATATTAGAAAAAAAGAAACAATTTGGGGACTGGTAATAATTCTGCTTCTTAGCTATAATTTGAACCATCAAGTTTCGTTTCTTAAGATTTAGAAAGCACCCAACATCTTGTCAAGAGAGGAGTTTCAAGCATGAGTTTTTTTTTTTTTTTTTTTAATTTTTTTTTCAACGTTTTTTATTTATTTTTGGGACAGAGACAGAGCATGAACGGGGGAGGGGCAGAGAGAGAGGGAGACACAGCATCGGAAACAGGCTCCAGGCTCCGAGCCATCAGCCCAGAGCCTGACGCGGGGCTCGAACTCACGGACCGTGAGATCATGACCTGGCTGAAGTCGGACGCTCAACCGACTGCGCCACCCAGGCGCCCCTCAAGCATGAGTTTTAATTAAGCCTGTGGTTCTTTAAAAGTCACTTACAATAGATCTGGGCATCTTATAATTCAGTGCTGAGTATTGAAAAAGACAAATTATGTAAACCAGGTATGCTGCCTCATTCAGTAAATGGCATCCACAGTTATTTCTAATGTAATTTTCTTAGGAAGATTAAGAATGCATTATAAATATCACAAAGCTTTTTCTTCCTATAAGTTTTGCATTTCAGCATTGGCAATCTGGTAGCAGCCAATACAGCCAATGCAACTTTAAATAGAGTTGTTTTATATCTGTGGAGAAAATGTTACTCGACTGTGCAACATCCTGTTTTTACTGATTATTTAAATGTTAAAATACTCTATTTTGATAAACTTAACAGTCATTAAAAATGAGTATTTTTATTCATTTGAGTGATGTGCTTTAAAATTAAGATAGTCTTGCAACAAATAGTGCCTCCTAATGGTGTAAATGTAATGAGCAAAGTTCTAGGCATCTTGGTGCTCAACAAGTATCCGTTGTATTATTAGAATCCTCCCCCTGTGCATCAGCAGCCATTCTTGTCTTCCTGCCTCAAGTCTCCTTTGCTTATAAGAGAAGGCCACTGCCGTAAGATTTTCAGCAAATGCCCATGTTCATGATATGTTTTGGGATTTGTTGATAAAATATTTATGTCTAGCTCTGTATTTGAAGAAATGTATAACTTCAGAAGATATTAGATTCAATTATAAACGTCAGCTGAAGGGGCGACTGGATGGCTCAGTCGGTTGAGCGGCCGACTTCAGCTCAGGTCATGATCTCGCGGTCCACAAGTTCAAGCCCCGCGTCAGGCTCTGTGCTGACAGCTCAGAGCCTGGAGCCTGTTTCAGATTCTGTGTCTCCCTCTCTCTGGCCCTCCCCCATTCATGCTCTGTCTCTCTCTGTCTCAAAAATAAATAAACGTTAAAAATAAATAAATAAAAAAAAGTCAACCGAAGTAGCATTTGTCATCAGAAATATTTTATTATGCAGAGGAATCAGTGTTTCATAACTTCCACATGTCATTGATCCTACTCTCTCTGTCTCTGGCTTCCATAATTTCCAGGTTTGTCGTGGTGTGTGGTGATGGCGAGTATATCATCTATACAGCAATGGCCCTGAGAAACAAAAGCTTTGGATCTGCCCAGGAGTTTGCATGGGCCCATGATTCTTCAGAGTAAGTTTTGGCTTGTGCTGTCCTGCTGGCCCTGACTGCAGATGGGTCATCTGTGTGTAGCTGTATGAATCATGTTCCCAGGGCTCGGTGTTGGCTGTGCTTCTGCCTTTCAAGAACAGTTCTCACCAGAGCTGTCTTTGCCCTTTCTGTGTTCAGTATGCAGCAGGCTCACTCAGGCTGATCCACTAATCCCATTAAACTGGGGGCCCAGCACCCATTTCCTTGATGGAGCCTGCATTTGGGCCTGGTGCTTATGGGCTCAAGACGAGGTAGGCTTTCCCTATGAGCTAATGTCCTGAGCTGCTGCTAGGATCCCGAGCTAGTTGGGAGAGACTACAGTCTGATGTCATCTTGATGCTAACTTCATTGAATCTTCTTTAAAACGTATTTTCTGTGATGTTACCCACCCCCTATATTTAAAACAAATTCTGTTTGAATTTAGAGTGTTCATAAAATATTCTTATTAAAAACAGGAAAAATCATTTAACTCTGAATTATCATATTAGATACTGGTTATTTATAATTTCTTGTAATTATTTATACTAGATACTGGTTACTGAGTGGTTCTTTTTTGATTCCTTTTTGTGCTCATAATAAACACCAGGACTTCCCCCCAATCCCCCCACCTGACCACACAACTGATGTACATCTTCATAGTTTTCTTAGTTTTGTTTCCTCCATATTTTTTTATTGCCCCTGCCCTCAACAGAGTAACCTGAGCCTCAGTGTTGCATATAAGATGCATGTTTTTAAATTTTTTAACAAAAGATACACTGAGAGTAGGAATTTGTTTTGATCTTTTCATAAATTTCCTAAATACACTCATATATACACAGTTCCATTTCTAAATGTATTTTGTTACCATCCTAAACAAAATTATAGTTCGTGAATTCTTCTCTCATCATACCTCTCTGTTTTGATAGTTCACTTTTTTTTTTTTAGCTTTATCCAGCTAAGGTCCTATTCAGCATCTTTCCTATCTTGATAGGAACACTCATCAGATCACTTCCTTAAATACTCTTGAATGTCCAGCAACAGCCACAGTCCCCCTTTTTCAAGACGCCTGAATATACACAGTGTTGTAAGTTGTTGCCAAATGTGGCTAACTTCTTGAGCCACTTAACAAAAGTTTTTATTTTTTAAGTTGCCTTTATTGAAGTATAATTTATACAGAATTAAATGTACTATTTTAAGTGAACATTTCAGTGACTTTAGGCAAATGTATACAATCTATAACCGCCAGCACAAAGACAGAGAACATTTCTACCATCCCCAGAAAATCCTCGTTTTCCCTTAATAGTCAGTTCCCTGGCCCCAGTCACTGATTTGCTTTTTCTCACCATGTGGATTAGATTTGTCTTTAGAGTTTCATATAGATGAAACTCCAATATCCAGTCTATATGTCTGGCTTCTTCTGTTCAGCACAGTATTTTTGGGATTCGTCCATGTTGTTGCATGAGTCAGTAATTGGTCGCCTTTTTTGCAGAGCACTGTTCCATTGCATGAATGTACCACAGTTGGTTTAATCACTCATCTACTGAGGGATGTTGGGTCTTTCTCAGTTTTTAAAATAGCTTGTAAACCCTAATAATTTGTGTAACAGACAGTGTGAAACTCATAACTCATTACTCAAGTATACCTGAAGATATTTCTGACATTCGATGGAAGTATGGTTTGGTATATAACATGCTGTGTTTGCCTTCCTTTTCCCCCCAGATACGCAATAAGAGAGAGCAACAGTGTTGTAAAGATATTTAAGAACTTTAAGGAAAAAAAATCCTTTAAACCAGATTTTGGAGCAGAAAGTGAGTGCTATTTATAAATGATAGATTTTTAGAAGCTTTGCAATGGCTCAGAAACATCTACCCAGAAATCTTTTTTCTTTTCAGGTATCTATGGAGGCTTCTTATTGGGAGTCAGATCTGTAAACGGCTTAGCTTTCTATGACTGGGACAATACAGAACTCATACGCAGAATTGAAATTCAGCCCAAACATGTGAGTTTTCCCTCCACTGTCACTTTTAGAATGTGTAACTTTGTGAGGAGCTCTGAGTCCCTGAGGCAAAGAAATGTCCTTGTACCCAGCTGTCCTGGTTCCATTGTGTTGGACACAGTGTCATTTACTTCAAGATTGCTTAGAAAATCAGACTTGCAGTATTTGAATGAGGTGGTAGACATTGGGTATTTTGAAAAGCAGGAAAACTTATACAAATGCCAAGTGCTATTCATATTTTAAATGGCGTTTGACAGAGTATGAAAAGCCTGCTTTGAAGACAAGAAGTCAGAAAGGTCTTGACTTGGAAAGATCCAGGATCAGATCAGAAAGGCTTTTCATAGTTTCCCTGATGCTATTTAAACTTTAGGTAAATGTCTCCAGTGACAAAGTTTTCTACCTTATGGAATTACCTGCTTCTTTGACAGCTTTCATTGTCACAAAATTCTTTGGAGACAAATCCACCTCTCTTGGGTCCTGGTTCTATCTTTTATAGCATGCATTCTCAGTGAGCACTAGTACCCCAACGGCAAAAATTGCTTCTTGAGGATGAAGAAAATTTTATCTATAAAGCACGGATATTCACATGTATTTATATGTTATGCAAGTATATATATTATATGTGTGTATATATACAGTGTGCATATGTTATATAATTTTATATATAACATGTATTATATAATTGTATATGTATAATATATATATAGTATCTATGGATTTAAAATTTTGTAGGTGAGGGTGATTAGGAGAAAAATGTCTAAAAACATTCCTGGGTGGGTGGATGTGGGTGATAATAGGAAAAAAAAAAAGCTGAGAAACACTGTTCTAGAGCAATAGCGAATAGGCTGCTGCTCCTAAATTACATTATATCCACTGTTCACTGACAGTTTCCTTCCTGTCTCCCTTTAGTCTTTCCATTTCTAGACCAAATAGCCCAGCCCATCCTCTAAATGCATATACATACACATGTGTGTGTATATATATATGTGTGTTCGTGTATCTGTGTACGTATGTATATACCCACTATGCACTACATAAAATTGTTCAATGCGTACTTACTGTCCTAAGACGAATCTTATAAGAAACAAAGTGTATGCAGTTTGTCATACCACTCGGAAATCCGAAACCATTTGTCTGTTCTGTTTGTCATGTTGTAGATTTTCTGGTCTGACTCTGGAGAGCTAGTCTGTATTGCCACTGAGGAGTCATTTTTTATCCTTAAGTATCTGTCGGAGAAAGTCTTGGCTGCACAGGAAACACATGAAGGAGTTACAGAAGATGGCATTGAAGATGCCTTTGAGGTGACTGCTTCAGCACAACTTTACCCTCGTTCTTAAATGATTTATATTCGTGTAACCTAACTTCACTGATTTTAACATTCTGTTAAGTTAGGTTTGAGGAAAGTAAACATTTAAGGAATTCTGGTGAAATGTGAAGATTAAAGCCTTGGCTCAAAGATCAGAGTTTGAAAGTATATATGTTTAAAAGATATTTATTTGTACTTTGATTTTAGGGAATCTTCAGATGACTTTGATATCTTTCAGTAAGGAAATTAGAAGGTGTTTTGGTCTTAAGACATTTTACCCAGTGATTTAAATGAGCTCTCAAATGGTAAAGATAAATCACCTATCCTGGAGATGTTCCTGGAAGATTTTATGAAATACTTCCTATTCCAGTTTCATGTATATAAGAAATTTAGATCAACACTTTTTAGATCACAGCTTTGATGCAGCAGTGAGATTTTATATTATAAATACTCATCCAGGAATCTGTTTTTAAATGAAAAAAGAAGATAGAAATTCCAGGGAAATATTTTCTTTCTTGAAGTAGGATTTTACTTTGCATTTCTTAATCTCCCTTATCACCCCCAATCATATTCAGTTTTTGTAACTGGATTTCTAATGCTGAATAAGGTAATAATAGACTCTTTTCTCTCTGCAGGTTCTTGGTGAGATTCAGGAAATTGTGAAAACAGGGCTGTGGGTAGGCGACTGCTTCATTTACACGAGTTCTGTGAACAGATTAAATTATTATGTTGGAGGAGAAATAGTCACCATTGCCCACTTGGATAGGTAACTGAGAATTGCTTTGCTTGTGTCTTAAGCATCCTGAATTTAAAATTATGCTTTTCTTTTCTTTCTTTTTTTTTTTAAACGAAACTTATTGCTGGCCTGTAGCAGTGATGGGCCTGATTTTTCAGTGTTAGAGTTTTAATAGATGGGCTGTTGTTGATCAAAATTGCATCAAAGTGGAAAGATTTTGAGCAAGAGGTAGCATATGTATATGTGTGTGTGTGTGTGTGTGTGTGTGTGTGTGTGTGTGTGTGTATGTTTACCTACTAATTTGGGCCTACTCCTAAATTAGTTTCTGTTTCTATTACAGAACAATGTATCTTCTGGGCTATATTCCTAAAGACAACAGGCTTTATCTGGGGGATAAAGAACTGAACATCGTTAGCTACTCTCTCTTGGTTTCAGTGCTGGAATACCAGACAGCTGTCATGAGAAGGGATTTTAGCATGGCTGATAAAGTTCTCCCTACCATTCCAAAAGAACAGAGGACCAGAGTTGCACACTTTCTGGAAAAGCAGGTAAAAGGATTTTGTTTTGTCTTTTTGCTTGTTTTCTTTTGTGGGTTTTTTTCTTTAAACCAGTAATTTAAAAGAATGTTAATGTGGATTTGAAAATACTATTTCTTTATTGCCACTGATTTCCTTATGGCAGTGGAATTTCTCTTATAAACTTAAGTCACTTATTATATTCTTCCTTGTCCTTTCTTAATGCCCTTAGTACCTTCTTTAATTGTTGGAAATGATTATCAGTCTTCTCTTTCTGTAGACTTCTTTTCCATTCTATCAATATTTTCATTTCTGCCCTGCATTTTCTCTCTCTATCCTAGCAGGCTTTTCTTTTTTTTTCTTTCTTTTTTTTAGTTGTAAAATATACATAAAATTTAGCATTGGTGGTAGGTTTTTTCTTAATGGAGTGTTTTTAAGTCAAAGTTGTGCACAAAGTATAAAGTTCTTCAAGGCTCAAGGAAAAAAAGCAGCACTTCCTTCCCTCTATCATATCTTCTTCCTAAAGGAAGTAGAAGTTTAATTCTTTTGGTTGATTCTCTTGGAATTTATTTCTACATCTCTAGATAACGTATGCTGTTACTGAGCTTTAGGCATTTCTTGTGACTTAACACTCTGTAGAAGATGAGGGTTTACCTTTCTCTCTCCTGCTACTTATACAACATACATGCCATTTTTCTGTCCTCCTCCCACTATAGTTGGATGATTTTGATTACATCAGTTTTCAGTGTTTACATTTTTAGAGCTATTGTAAACACTGCTCACAGCTGAGCCATTTAGTATAGTGTAGCTTTCCCTTCCTGCAATTGTTTGTTTTCCCTGGAGTTGTCTTTTTTCCTTTGCTTATTTTTCTGTGTACTTACAGTTAATTCTCACTAGATTCTGGTGGTTCTCCAGATTTCCTTGAAATCTCCTATCATCATGGATATCCCCTCACCATCAGGTTGGGCCTTCCTTTTGCCTCTCAGTTGGATCCATTGTTTCCTGTATCCCCTATCTTCTTTGCTGGTTTACTCCCTTATCTGGCTGGAGCATGTCCTTCAGTAGTTTTCTGAGAGAAGGATTATTATTGGAAGTAAAGTTTTTTGTGACCTTGATTTTCCGAAACTGCCATTGTTCTCCTCTAAAACATATTTGACTATTTAACTAGATACAGAATTCTAGGCTGGAGGCAATTCTCTCTCAAAATTTTGAAGGCATTTGTTCCATTGCCTTCTAGCTTCTAGTTATTATTGAAGTGTTACTGGTTTATATTACTGATCTTGGTACCTGATCTGTTTTTTTCTTTCTGGAAGCTTTTTGGACCTTGTCCCTATTGTTCTGAAATATTATGATGGTGGGCCTTGGTAGAGGTCAATTATGAACAAATTCATTTTTTGGGGTATTAGACAAGCTTATTTAATTGGACACTTATTTCTGAGAGATTTTCTTGATTCATTTCTCTGATGATGTCCTTCCTTAGCTTTCTGTATTCTTTGTGGAACTGTTAGTGAAATGTTAGGCCTCCTACACTAGTCTCATTTTGTTATTATTGTACTTTTAAAATCTTATTCTTGGGGCGCCTGGGTGGCTCAGTCGGTTGGGCAGCCGACTTCGGCTCAGGTCATGATCTTGCTCTCCGTGCGTTCGAGCCCCGCGTCGGGCTCTGTGCTGACAGCTCAGAGCCTGGAGCCTGTTTCAGATTCTGTGTCTCCCTCTCTCTCTGACCCTCCCCCGTTCATGCTTTGTCTCTCTCTGTCTCAAAAATAAAAATAAACGTTAAAAAAAAAAAAATTTAAAATCTTATTCTTGTGTATGGATGAAAGTTTATTTCTCTCAGGGTCTGAATGATAGGTTTTGTTGTTTTGAGGTTTTCTTTTATTCCTTCATGGTATGCTTCCTTCAAGTTGCTGTTATTGGTTCATTTTGATCTGTGCCTTTCCTGTTAGAGATTTTCTTCATGCATCTGATGATCCTTGGGCCCTCATTTAAGAGGAGAGGTCTAAGAAGCAGATAAAAGGCCTGAATTTGTGAGAGGTCTTGCTCGATACGGACTTCACACTATGGATGTGGCTGGGCCATTTGATTAGGGATGCTCAAGGTCCATATGTTCATCTTGTGAATTTAATGAACACTTAACATTGCACCAGGTACTGTTCTAGCTGACATATAGCTCGCAGGTTGTTGATATTTTAGTAAGTGTTACCCCTTAGGCTGGTTAGGGTTTACAGCCCAAGGGGTAAGATTGAGCTTAAATCACCATCATTCTGGATGCAAAGTAGAAAACAGGTTGGTGTCTCAGCATCTGGTATTTCATTTAGTCTCAATCTCTATTCTCATAATTTCCTATTTTCCTCTCGAAAGATGTATAAGGTATCCCTCAGACTGGAGACCCTCTAGTTTATCCTCTTCGAGGAATAAACTTGCTGTCTTCTGTGTGTGTCCAGAGGTTGGGGGAGGAGAGGAGTGGGGACCTGGGGTATCTTATTTCTTACCTGCTTGTTACAGAGACTTTCAGGCAGTTTTGTTTATTTTAGCATTGCCTTCCATGAGATGCCACTGGGGATCCTGATGTGTGAATGAAGTTGTTTCTATGCTGTCCTCACTCCTGATTTAGGATTAGTTTTCTTTAGTGTTTTAACTGTTTAAATTCCTCTGCCAGTTTTCTAGCTTCCAAAATTTTGTTACAGAGGTCTCCTCTGTCTTTCTGTATCCTAAGGAATTTATGCCCTAGGGGCACCTGGGTGGCTCAGTTGGGTTGTTTCCAATTCTTAATTTCAGCTCAGGTCATGATCTCATAGTTCCTCGGATCAAGCCCCATGTAGGGCTCTGCACTGACAGCACTGAGCCTGTTTGGGATTCTGTCTCTGCCCCTCTCCCACTCTCTCTCTAAATAAATACTTTTTAAAAAAGAATTTGTTTCCTAAAAAAAGAATCCTTTTAGTGTCATTTCAGTGGGGATTTCGGGGAAAACAAAAGTTTATTTAGTCCACCTAATTTCATTTGCTTTGCTTATGTCTGATGAGTTCCATAGATCTTATATACTCTGTTCTTGGATTTTTATTATTTACACCAGTTGCTAGGAAAGAAAAGGAGTATGCAGATTATTCAGAATGCCTTGTTTACATTGTTCAGATGGATGAATGAGAGGAGGGACAGCTTGGATAGTCTGGGAAGTTAAAACATTTTAAACACAGTGATACAGCCATCCTGAAGATCCAGCCAGAACTTGGAAAGCTGCCCAGTTCCTCCCTCTTAACCACCCTGTAACTGAGCATTGTTCCTCATTCCAGTGAAGTCTCTTGAAGTCTGAGCTTTGTCCAACACACCGCATCCATAGAGCTGAAGAACTTGCCCATAGTGTAGACTCCCATCAGTACTCTTAGAGGAGAAGCTAATTTGGTAATTACAGTAGTTGGTTTTAAAGCCTGTTTTTATGACACAGTGGAAAATGGAAGACAGTTTTAGATTTCCTGCCCTCTGGAATGCTGGCTGATAAATAAAGTGGATGTAAGACCAATAGTAAAGTCCTAGGTAAGGATACCTGATTGGCATTAGGACCTGGAAGCAAATGTTTGCCAAATGACCTAGATTACGAAAAACTGAAAGGAAGACTTTTACATTTGACTTGCTTTTCTTTGAGGGACTGGACTAGATGATCTCTAAGCCTAGCTTAGTGAGTAGATTATGAACAGCTAGGTCTACACCACTGTGCCTTTCTTTTTTTGAAATGGTTCTTGTTCAGTCAAGTTTCCAAAATCTTGTTCTTGACAGCTGTTTACTTTTGAATTTCTGATTTTACCAGTTTTACAGGAGTTTATCTAGCTAGCATCAGTCAACTTTCACTGCTTAGAAAACAGCATTGTGGGACTGAAATCTCTCTGCTAGGTTGGTTCTTACCAATTAATTTAATGACTCCTTAATTTTTCTGTCTTCTCATTAAAGAGTATTCTGTTTCTTTTGTTTAGGCCATGGGGTTTCTATGTCAGCAGGGTATTCTTAGTTCAAGAGGGAGTGGATCAATGATGATTTGCTGTGTGTGCACTGTAAATCTACACATACAGACTGCCCACACATTGTTACATCTATTCTCTGTTTAGGGCTTCAAGCAACAAGCTCTTACAGTATCCACAGATCCTGAGCATCGCTTTGAACTTGCTCTTCAGCTTGGAGAACTAAAAATTGCATACCAATTAGCAGTAGAAGCAGAGGTATGTACTAAGTCATGATTTTTCATAACTAATGCAAAAGTCAGTAGGTACTTACGTGTATTTAGTGTAAGTTCTCTTCATTAAAGTTTTCCGAAATACACATTAGTGACACTCTTTGGTGACGTTAGTGCCTCTCTTTGATCTTTTAAAAAATGCATTTTGTTTGTCTTTAAATTAAATGGATTTTACTGCAGATATTCTTAGCATTCTGATTTAAGAAGTGTTTTGGGGGCACCCGGGTGGCTTAGTTGGTTGAGCGTCTGACTTCAGCTCAGGTCATGATCTTGTGGTTCCTCAGTTTGAGCCCCATGTCAGCACAGAGCCTGCTTCTGATCCTATCTCCCCCTCCCCCACTTGTGCTCTCTCAAAAATAAACATTCAAAAAAAAAAGAGGAAAAATGTTTTCATAGCTTATATGAGATCTGTTTTGCAAAAGATGTAAGATACTAGATATTATAGTCTGGGAACTCTAGGAGTGCAGACAAAGCACTAATTTGCCAGTATCCCAAATTAGTGAGAAAGTTGTTGGTTTTAAAGATTTTAATATTTTGACACAATTTAATGACATTTTAATGAACTGTTACATATCCAGGGGCCCCCAACCATGGTTTACATGTAGTATTTATTGGTAAATTCATTTCAAATGTGCTAAATAAATTTCAGCTATGTTAAGATAATCTAAATGTGTAGTATTTTGATTTCTGAGAAGCTACAAATGACAGATAATATTACTGTTAAATATTTAAGGATGTATGAAATAATTTTATTCTTTCAAAAAATGGTATGAAATCATTCATTAAAATACTTACAATCTAATTACCTTAAAGTTCCAATTAGATAGTATTACTTTTAGTTTTACTGGGTAATTACAAAATAAAAATAACATGGGTTTGATGATTATTCATGCATCATTAAAATTGATTTGTGTTTGAGTTTTGTATATGCGAATAACTTGTTTTCTCATTACACATTTTGTCACTACATTCTTATTTTGATTGATAGAACCAATTTAACAAGCACAGCTCAGTATATGTGTAAAATATCTCCCATTATCAGCACAGTAACACTCAGGTTAACAGAAGAATATTGATGTTGAAAACTCAAATGTTTATTTCCATAGATGTGTTTACTTGGAAACTCTTTCTTACAGTCAGAGCAGAAGTGGAAACAACTTGCTGAACTTGCCATTAGTAAATGTCAGTTTGGCCTCGCCCAGGAGTGCCTGCACCATGCACAGGATTACGGGGGTCTGTTGCTCTTGGCCACTGCCTCTGGAAATGCTAGTATGGTGAATAAACTAGCAGAGGGTGCGGAGAGAGACGGCAAGAATAATGTGGCATTCATGAGCTACTTTTTACAGGGCAAGTAAGTATCAAATCAAGGTCTAAAAGGTGAGTGTAGTAATTTAAAGCACTGATTTCCGCACTCGCGGACTTTGAGGGTGGTTGAGAGAGGAACAAACCCTGGAAAGAGACGGATGGATGCCTGGCCTAGACCCTGGCTAGTAGGGGCAGTTGGAGGACAGTCCTACCTTGGTGGCACTGGCCTTCAGCAAGGGATGTTCTTACCAATTTGGTCGAAATGTCTGAGCAAAATGAGCTGTTCAAGGAGGTTTGGACTGAGAGAAACGTGAAAGCCGTTTCTCAAAAGCCCTGCCTCTCCCTGCCTGAGCCACTTTATTTTCCCATGGCAGGAGGCTGTTGTGATGCTCCCATAGTACTCAAAAGGCAAGTAATTTTGCCCAAATTGGGTAATTCTGACCTGTCCATGGCAAGAATAAAGGGGTTTAGGATGCCAGTTACTTCTAGATTTGAGTCCCAACTGTAAAGCATAAAAATGTCATATACTTCTGAAAGTTTAGCAGTCAGTGCAGACCAGATCATCTCAACATTAGCTGACCATATTATGAAGTAAAACACGAAGTATTCATTAACCTTGCCCTGCATACATTTAAACCTCATGCTTCATTATAGAAACCTTGTGCACCCCAATGTGTATTTATAATGTGTTTGTAAATTTGCATATGTGTAGGAATAGGTCCATAATTCAAAAACCCAAAAATATCCTGAAAGTTTTTTATAACTTACTTGATAGCAAAACGTGACCTAAACTCCGAAATACTATTATTAGTTGCTCTTATGCCACTTGTTTTTATCATATTTAGTATTCATGTGTTCCTGCAAAATATTGTTTATTACTTTTATTTGATGCTGAGGGTGGTAGGTAATGTGTGTGGTATATGTACTGCTACCTTTCTAATATCCAAAAACCTGTGTTTTGTTTTTTTCAAAAACATATGACTTCTAAAACACATTATCCACTTTATCAAACTTCGAAAAAGAAACCAAATAGACACTAGGACATTGCCCTGCTGGACATCACTACATTGCTGCACACAGCCCACACTCGAGACACCACCCTCGATGTTCCCACTTGTGAAACCGAGTTTCTGCTCCCATATCCCCTGAAAGCTCTTAAAATGTGCTTGCTTATAAGCTGCCTTAGCTGGTCTTGAAAAGCCCCCTTAGGTTCTTCTTAGGAATTGTTAAAATAGGTTATTAGGAGATTGAAAATGGTCACCAACTGCCCTACCCCTCACACTCTTGGAGTCCATTGATTATGTAACACACTAGTGCTGACCAGTTAATGGCTCAGTGACAGAAATGAGGAGTATGTGTGGAAGCTGGGGAGGAAGTGCTGACTTTGCAACACTACATCTACACTTCGTTGTTTATTCTTGATAATTAGTGCCTCTCCTTTTTAATCTTTAGGCTTGATGCTTGCCTGGAACTCCTGATTAGAACTGGCCGACTGCCAGAAGCTGCCTTCCTGGCCCGGACTTACTTACCTAGTCAGGTTTCAAGGTACAGACTTTTAATTTTAGGAACAAATGGTTTAGATAAAAACTAGAGCACACTTAACTCACTTTCCCTTTGGTTTCATGATACCTACAACAGGGTGGTAAAACTCTGGAGAGAAAATCTTTCAAAAGTCAATCAGAAAGCAGCAGAATCCCTTGCTGATCCAACAGAGTACGAAAACCTTTTTCCTGGATTAAAAGAAGCCTTTGTTGTGGAAGAATGGGTGAAGGAAACACATGCTGATCTGTGGCCGGCCAAGCAGTACCCACTTGTCACGGTGAGTTGCCAGGGAGCCAGGCCTCTTTTATAATTTATATACATTATTGGTGGATTGAGAGCTAATATCTGGGATTTAGGCCAAGTCCATAGATGAATTAGGACTTCAGATTACACTGCTTTATTCATCATTGCTTTATTCTGATAGCCAAATGAAGAAAGAAATGTTATGGAAGAGGCAAAAGGCTTTCAGCCCTCAAGATCTGCAGCTCAGCAGGTCAGTAGAATATCTTAACCAGATAATCTGGTTAAGATTTGTTCATTTTAAGTACCATGTCCCACTTCCTAATCCTGAACAGCCTTTCCTTGGGGGAAAATTACCTGAACAAATTCCTTCATCTTTCTATTCTGTCCACTTGGGCTTTCAGGAACTTAATGGGAAACCTGCTTCTCCTACTCCAGTTATTGTGACCTCCCACACAGCCAACAAAGAAGAAAAGGTAGGTAGGACATTATACCCAAACTTCCCATGGGAACCCCAGGGTCACTCCTCCCTCCTCATGAATGGCCACAGGATGTGCAGGCCTCTGCATTTCAATGACAGAATCACTTTCAGAGCAGGGGCTTTGAAATGAGAAAATGCCCCTCTTGACTCTTGCTTTGGTTCTCTTTTGATCAGGAATCAGAAAACTTTTCAAAAAGTTACCTACCAATAACTCTTTTCTTTGCAGAGTTTACTCGAACTAGAAGATCTGGATAATTTGGAATTAGAAGATATTGACACAACAGACATCAACCTGGATGAAGATATTTTGGATGACTAAGTGTAATGTGTCCCGTGAACCATTAAGGACAGGTGTTGACTGCCACCGTGACCACAGTTCTTTGGACTCTAAGAAACTCCTGAGATTTTTTTTATAGGGAAAGGCTGTGGCCCACTGGGAGCACAGTGCTCTCCTCATTCTAGGAGTTTATGTGCCGCATCTAAATCACTGCTTCCTGTTAAGTAAAACAGATGTGGGCTTTGATTTTTTTTTTCATACTGTCACTAGATCACATCTCATAAAATCTTTTGAATTAATGAAAATACTCAAAAGTTTCCTTTCTAAATAGTGAAGATAAGCTTCTAGCTTTAGAAGGCTGAACCAAAACTACACCTCACCTAGGGATCAGCCCACATTCTCTTAACCCTTTTTTCTTGATCTCATCCTTCTACCCCTGCCCTAACTTTTTAGTACTTGGATTATTATATCCTGATTTTTGTCTAGTAGCTACCTGCTTCTAGAATCAGGATCTGAAACCCAGAAACCTCATTAAGCTGGGCTCTGTTTAAACTACCTAGTTGGTAATACAGAAAGAAGTACCTTTTTGTTGTTTTATACTGCACCATCCACTCTGGTGAGAGAAATTCATAACCAGGTACTCAGATATACTTCGGTTATCCCCCTGTGGCCTAGGAAAATGAGTGGAGTAACAAGATTTTCTTTGCATTTTTGTTAGAGGCACTGTTAAAAAACAATTTTATTGGTAACTCCCATCTGTAGTTTTCATTTTGACATTTTTAAACATTCAGCTCAACATTAACAGAAAGCTAGTTATAATTTAAGTAAAATGAAATTTATTTAAAAAAATATTTTCAGGAAGCTGCAGAATGGCTAATGAATGCTTCTTGATAAGCTTGTAGTGTTAATTCTATATATGCTCCCTTCTGTGCTTCTGTTTTTGCAAAGACCTGTTTAAATTTAAAAAAAGAAACTCTTAAGCAATAGAACATGTACTATTTATAGTTTTCCATTTCTGCATTAGCAAAGTCCCAGTTTAAAAAGTCTTCCAAGTTTCACATTTTTTTTTTCTGATTATAAAATAAGCATACTACATGGACCAAAAAATAACATCCAGTACAGTTCAAGCCACAGTAATTCTAAATACCAGAAGAATTCTAACATGGTTGCCATGTCTCTTAGCCTGTTTTCAGAAAAAAATTAAAACCTGACATTGTACCCCCTGCTAGGTCAAAATGAAAATCATTAGATTTCAAAAAAAATCACTTTATTTTCCCCAAAAGCATTTTGCTTTACCTGACCGATCACAGAAAACCAAAATTAGTACCATAGTTTCTCTCTACTCCTCCTAGGGGGTCCATCACTGGTCACTTTTATCCTTAGAACTGCTTTGCGGTATGGGTAAAATAATATTGGGAGAGAAGCCAGATCCACAAAACCATGTCTATTCTGAGCATTAGAAGTGATGAAAATTATACAGTGACAGAGAACTCTGTGTAAGGCCATGGTTGGGAGAGGGAGGCAGCTCCAAAGTGCTAATGCAACTAAGACTTAGTAATAATACAGGCACCACCCTCTCCCCTTCTGGACAGGATTGTGACCTCCCTGAAGGACGGGAAGGTACACTGGGAACACGTGCTACCTGCTCCACACTGCCCTGCTCATCACTTGATCCCCTCAAAGAACAAGGGGGCGGCTGCCCTACTATCTGAACTACTTGGGACTTGAGCGTGCAGCTCCTCCACTCCCATCCCATCTGTTTCTGTTATCCAGGCTGAAGAAATATGGGACTCTGGTCACTGTTTCAAGATCACAAATGTTTAGTTACTATTAAATATGACCCACTTTAGAATTCTTCCCATCTCAATTAGCACCACACAACAGCCAGGTGAAAAAAGTCCCTTTACCTTAATTAAATGTACTCCCTCAGCAGCCTGCTCCTTGGCCTCCTGAGCCGACGGGCCATCTGGATGGAGCATGTGATACAGCTGGACCAAGCTGGTGGCATCATCCAGTCTAGGGTGAAAGGAATTACTGCTGTCAGTGGGTTTTCTTCATTTGCTTCACAGTTCTATAAAAATGTGTGCCAACTTAAAACTAAATTACACTTCAAACTTTCCTCGGGCCAGACATTTTTTAAGCCTTCAGGTTTTATACTTTCAAAGGCATTTTCAGAATACAGGCCAATTTAGGCTTTATTTCTACTCTGAGGTAGGCAGGCCGGGAATCAGTACAGGGAGTGCCCAATTTATGAAAGTGAATATATTCTAAGTGTGACTATATTCCTTTTGGAAACGGAGCATTACTTCTCATAGAAACAGCATTCTTAATGGTAGATGGCTGCCAGGCCAGCCCACTTCACCAGCAGCTAATAATGTCCTGTTACTCAGAGGGCAGGAATACTACCTTCCTCCCACATAAGCTGGAGGCTGGTGGTCAGGGGATGCTCAAAGCCACTTGCCTTTAAGTTCATTAGCAGTGAACTTATTGGCAGCTAACAAATTTTCATTAAGACTCTGAATTAGTGGGAAAATGCCTTTACAAGAGGCCTCCTAGGAGTCCAAGGAAAGACTCCCAGGCTACCTATCTATTCACAGGAACCCACTAGTCAAAAATTAGCATCCTAGTGAAGCCAATCTGAAATTGTGCACCTGAGTCAGAAGGAACGTCAGGTTCTACTTTTGCAATCTAAAAATCAGTCTTCTGGTTTGTACTTATCTTTTTAGAAACCTATAGACAACTTCTATCAGCAAAAAAACCTCTTTAGCCTTCCCCAAACCAGTCACTGTCTTCTCACATAGTCAACACTTGCCCACCATTTGTCACCTCAAAACTGAGGAGGTAACAACTTTTCTGAAATGCTTATGCTTTTGAGGTTATGCTGTGCACACTAGTGAGGTACTGGCTTCCAGTTGGGGGTAGAAGGATAAAGACATCCTAATTCAGTATTTCTCCCAGCCATTTCATTAATTTTCTCTGCTTTACATATGAGCTGGCAGATAAAGAGTGGAGTGATCGTGAGACTAAAGAATTTCTCAAGCCATGGTGACCTTAGAGAAATGCTCTAAGCTTATCCCAAGGCCCATCCACTCCAAGGCCATCCTCTGGGAGAAATGAGAAACCAGAGCTGTTCATATAGTAAAACTTTCCAGGGAAAAAAATTCAAACATGTTCATTACAAATGTATTGCTTGTTATAATCTAACAAAGTCCAATAAACATGGCAACAAAATTCCCCAAATAAAAAAAAGAATTCCCTTTAGAGCTTAGGCATGTGGTCCTGTTAGGAGCTTAAATGGGTTTCTATATATATTTAGATTCCATTTAGGGCTTTATTACATTCATGCTAAAGTATAATGCCTGTATCTTACTAAACAAGTTAGCTTAACACCTAGCCATATTTGAAAATAAGAGCAAATAAGTTTCCATGTTCAAACAGATTTTAAAAGAATCTCAACCACAAACCAACACTGGGACTTAATTAAGTCCGAAATAAGTATGAGCCGAATCCCAGTTCTGCCTTGTGTTTCATTCAGTGAGGATGTGCACCCTCTACTGTCCGGTCTGAGATTTGCAGCACATTGTCCAGGTCAGAAACCACACAAGAATGGTTTTACTTAATGTGGAGCAGAAAAGATTACTCAAAACTCCCTCCCAGTATACAAGTAAACTGCTTCAAATGTAAAGCTTAAATACGGTAATGACTATTACTATAATATATATTACTACATTTTGATAAAGAACTTTGATTTTCAGTTACACATTTTTTACAAAATGTTACATGTCTTTAAAATAAAAAAATTTCAGAATGATTCCATCTTAAAAACCTTATAAGAAAATTCGTTCACAGGAGATGTCACTGCCAACCGGCCCCCTGCTTATGTGGGATGAGGTTATGTGTCTGCCCTCTGAACTGGGGTTACAACACACTTGCTAGTAAAGTAGGCTGGCCTGAAGTCATCAACCATTAGGAATGCTGCTTCTATGAGAAATAGTGCTCTGGTTCCAAATATGGGCTGTATTTCTTAAAGAATGCCTGTGGCACCTTCTAGTTCCAAATGCCTTAGGAACTTTATGTGAAGGACTTAGATGAGATTACGTGGAGGATACTCTGAGTCAAAGCTCCTCATAGTCTGAAGGTGGCAGTAATCCCTATAACCCTCTTGTAGTTCAGACTTTTGAGTCAGTCAAGGACTGCCTACTGACCTTACTGCAACCATGCTGGTTTCTTTTCCTTGTCATCTTGGCATTTCTAATCCAACTGATAATCAAAAACAACAGTTTCATCACAAGCTGTAAAGTACAGTTTCAGCTAGAACCTGGGAGCACACCAGTTAAAATACATGCATGTTAAAATACAACAGATATTCCAGGGGCGCCTGGGTGGCTCAGTCGGTTAAGCATCTGACTTCAGCTCAGGTCACGATCTCACAGTTCGCAGGTTTGAGCCCCGCATCAGGCTCTGTGCTGACAGCTCAGAACCTGGAGCCTGCTTCAGATTCTGTGTCTCCCTCTCTCTGTCCCTCCGCTGCTCGTGCTCTCAAAAATAAACATTAAAAAAAACATACAACAGATATTCCTTGTTTCATGCAATTTTGGAAAACTAATTTTTTCAACATCTTAAAAGTCGTGCAAAAGCAAGGGACATTAAAAACAGTATTTTCATAAATTAAATGATGACTTTTACTGAAAACCTCCAGTCCCACCAGAAAACAAGCACCTGTCAGAGTTTATGTCTTTACATTTTCTATTTAATCCCTTTTTGAGTCTCTGGAAAGTTCACTTGGTCCCCAGGAACTCTGGTGAGGCCCAGGATAAGTCAGTATCCAAGGTATATAATACAGATGCACTACCATGTATCTTTCAAAGAATCTAGCTTTGTTTAAACAACACAAAAGAAGGGGCGCCGAGGGGGCTCAGTTGGTTAAGCATCTGACTTTGACTCAGGTCATGATCTCATAGTCTGTGAGTTTGAGCCCCGTGTCGGACTCTGTGCTGACAGTCTGGAACCTAGTGCCTGCTTTGGATTCTGTGTCTCCCCCGCCGCCCTGTCTCTCCCACTCTTGTGCTCTGTCTCTGTCTCTCAAAAATAAACATTAAAACAAAAACAAAAACAAAAACCACAAAAGCAAAGACTTGAGAAAACTGGGTTGTGCTGGAAGAACAAACCCATAAACAAATGAGGTAAATGAAAGGTATTTATTATTGGACAATACACTGTCATCAATGGGGAAAAATAGCTTAAATACAGATTTACTATAATAGTTGTGAGAATTTCTTTTACTTACTAAGATTGTACTTACAAATCTCTCTGAATCTGGTCAATCAGTAAACCATCAATCTTTTTCTTATTTACGAAATACCAAGCCATTCCACCAAAGTGTCTTGTTGAGCGTAAAAGGTCATACTTTCCATGTTTATCTATATCTTCGTAAGTCTGATGATGAATCTATCCACACAAAATGTAATTTTTCAGAAACATGAAAATAAAAAGTGAGGATTACTGGATGCACATTTACTAACATGAGCATTGCCCAAAAAGGTATCAATCAGTAAACCAGGTCTACTGATACCCGCCTCCACTATCATTAACCAATAGGTATGGTTTAGACTTGCCCTCCACTGTGGAAGTGTGTGGCAGCCTGGAACAAGTTTGCCACACATTTACAGTCAGATCAATTACTTTTCAGCAGCCAAGCACTACTCACGAAGCACCTATTACATATGTTGGAGACCACTAGAAATAATAGACCACCACTATCTTGGTCACTAGGGGAAAAGAAAAGAAATCAAGAATGTTTTTCCACTCCTCCCTTTTTCTCCTATCCCATCAACTGCTCCATTCTTACTAACTAATGTTCCTTCAGTTCTTCCAGATTCATCTTGCATATGATAAATAGGGCATTTCTGTGTTCAAAAGGCTTTCAAAGGCCTTCTGACTAAAGTCCAGATTCTTGAGTCTAGCCTCTGAGGTCAAGTACGGCCCCATTTACTTTTCTAGCTTCATCTTGAACACCTCCCATACACACTGTATGTACAAGCAAACCAGATGACTAGCCATTTGCAAGCACACAGTTTCCTACCTGTTTTTCACACTGTTCCCCCTCCCTGCCTGAAACACCTCTTCTCACTCAACTTCACCGTGTTCCCTGCCCTTCTAGAACCCTGATCAAGACCCCTATGAAGTCTTTCCTGAGAGCACTTTGTAATCTTCTCTTAGCACCTAACATCTTAAACCCAAGGTGATAATTATCTGCATACTTATCTAGCACCCTTCTCCACAGTCAATGCCAGACTGCAGCTCTAACAGAGCACACCCGATCTTAGTTCATGTACTCGTCTATATTACCCACCACACTATCTCACACATGGAAGGCACTACGTGATTACTTACTGAATTGTAAGACACACGACATTTTGGCAAATTTTAGCAAACGACTCTGTTCCTGTATGATAAAATGAAAAGAGAACAGGCTTTGCCTATTCAAGTTTGGGTCCTAAACTACCACCTACTAACTGTGCAACTTCCAGCAAGGTACTCAACTCTCCAAACTTAAATTCTCTCATCTGTAAGGGCTGCTGTAAGGATAAAACATCTGGTATACTTCAGGTACTCCATAAATGTTCAGGTATTTCTCTTTCCCTTGAATAAATCTTACTCATAACCATACTTACGTCCATACTTTAGAAACTATAAAATATACTCACTTTGATATATTCAGCAGAATCTGGCTCAAACTGGGCAACACAGAGATTGAGGACATCAACATGCCGGTCCTGGCTGTACATGGTCTAAAACCACACAGCACAGATGGAATTAGATGAGATAAACACGAAAGCTCAACACCCGTCCTGATGCCATGACAGATGTACTCATCCACATCTGTGCCCAGTAAGAGGTAGGCAGAGATAATACAGGCTCCACAAGTCACACCCACATTCAAATCCCAGCTAAGCCAATTGCAAGACTGATAACAGTGGTAGAGTCATCATTGGAAACACGTTATCTGTCAGGAGTGCTGATTCAAAGGGGCACATGCACCCCAATGTCTGTAACAACACTATCAACAATAGCCAAATTATGGAAGAGCCCAAACGTCCACCGACTGATGAATGGATAAAGAAAATGTGGTATACATACAATGGAATATTACTCAGTGATCAGAAAGAATGAAATCCTGCCATTTGCAACAATGTGGGTGGAACTCGAGTGCATTATGCTAAGTGAAATAAATCAGAGAAAGACAAATACGTGATTTCAACTCACATGTGGAATTTAAGAAACAAAACAGATGAACATTAGGGAAGGGAAGCAAAAATAATATAAAAACAGAGAGGGAGACAAACCATAAGGGACCCTTACATACAGAGAACAAACTGAGGGTTGATGGAGGGATGATGGGTGGGAGGATATGCTAAAAAGGTGAGAGGCATTAGGAGGACACTTGCTGGGGTGAGTACTGGGTGTTATATGTAAGTGATGAATCACTAAATTCTATTCCTGAAGCCAATACTACACTATATGTTAACGAACTTGGATTTAAATTAAAGAAAAAAAACAACAAAAACACAAAACCCTGCATATCTGTGCTTATCAAAGCAGAATGCTCTACAGCACCAGAGCCAATGTTCAACCAAGAAACCATCACCACTGACTCTACGAAAGCACAGTCACCTTACCTTAAGATTTTCTTCCTTGAAAATTACTGGTGTCAAAACCCTACGACCTTCTTTTGGGAAATAAACTTGTATCATCCTGTCCCGTTCTTCCCAAGAGGCTTTCCGTAGCGTGCCACTTGGTTCTCTGACAACAATAAAACGCTCCTGAAATAGAAAACATAATCAAGAATGAGTTTCTGAAGACTTATTTTTAGTTCCAGTGTTCCATTAAGCACCATTATATGAATAATTTGCAATCAAAATATAAAATGCAACTGGGAGACATAAAATGCAATGGTCTAGGATTTCAATGATAATGTTAAACCTCGAAGACTTGGCAAGATTTGATACTTCCTTCACTAATCACTGCTCTGCCTCTGACAATCAGAAATCTAAAATGAACGTATTTACTAAGTGCCAACCATGGTCCTAAAGTGAGCTCAATACATAAAATGATTCAACTAAAAAAAACTGATCAGAGATTCATCTAAATCCATTTCAGAGGAAAGAAGTACTATGAGACCTTTCAAACTGTTTCATTTCCCCATTCCAAAGTCTCACTGAAACAGACTTTATTTACTTTGTGATCTACTTCTAAAGTCCCTGGGATAAAAGGAACAAACCCAAGAATGTGGAGTCTTAATTCCTCACCTGTGTAATTCCTTATAGTGACAGGAGACATAAATGTATCAGAGAGACTGTCTCCCTGCTTCCGACCTCTTCACTTTTCCAACTACCAAATCCCAGGCCATGAGATGGCTTCCCTCTGAATTCCACCCACTGTGTGTGCCACTCAGTGGGCAATTTATCATGTGCAAGATTCCTGACACTGCTCAGATACTGTTAGAAAACTTAAAATGGGCAGGAGCTATGGATTATAATTCTTCACAATACCCGGTGACTTACAAAGAACTTTGCACATCGCAGATACTTGATATACATCTGATTAATGTTTAAATTAACTGACTTTCACCTTTTCAGAGATGTGAGAGTCTCTGAATGTGTTTTGAGGATAATAAAAACTTTCATCAAGTACTGCAAACAGAAAAAAATAGCAGATGCCTAAATAACACAATTATTTCTCAAAAGGACTAAGGTAATTTGAATTCTAAGTTCCTCTCTCAAGTTATAAAATGCTCCCATAAACAGCCTTCAAAGCACTGCAAACGTATAATAAAGCAGCCCAAAGCAAAAATTTTAATTAAAATGAAACTCTGAGATCCTTGTTCAACAGGTCAGGCATACAGGCAGCTGATGTACACAGACATGGACACTGCTCGAATCATGTCTTCTAACCATAATCATATATGATAAAAAGAATAATGTGGTGTGGCCCTTCCCCCAACCATAGCGTTACGTAGTACTCTAGTGCATTTTTTGGGCTAAATTATAAATCGCTCTTGTTTCACTCTTTATTGAAAAGGCTCAAACACAGTTCCCTTTTGGAACTGGTCATCAAGGGAAGAGGAGCTAGAGAATAAAAACCACAATAGAAGAAGCAGTGGTATCTGAGAATTGTCTGGGGAAACCTGTCACTCTTGCTGCAAATTCTGAAGAGCGAATATCCTTTGGGCAGTCTGGGTTTTTCTGGCATCCTCAAGAATTTACAGGAAAGAAAAACGTTTCAGCTTAGGAAGTCAGTCTAACTTGGGCAGAAAGAATCCCCTTCTGCCACTGCCTTGAAGATTTCTGCCTATTTGTGGCTTAGGGGTGGGTTTCTGTCTGTAAACCCCTCGTTCTGTCTCAGCACACCTTTCTCTGAAGTCAATCTGGAATATACTGTGTCCATAATCTGTAGGGAAATGGTAACATGATGATGTGGGACTGGTCTGCATTTCTCTTCTTCCTTATGCTGGGCTGGATCTTCCGGAAGGGTCTCACCCAGTCACAGGAATTCTGGTTTGGAAGATTCAGAGACAGCTGGGTCACAGTGATGTCGACCCTCGTTCCTCAGGTCCAACCGCACATATTTCAAATAAAGATCATTTTGCAGTTAGATATATACTCACCCGGTGTGGTATGCTATACGATATATCAGTAAACACATATTTGGCTGTTTCCGTTCCTTCCAAAATTTTATCTTCAGCTAACACGTCATTTATTGGCGCTCGTTCTTCCAGAACCGGTGGCATTTTTAATCGTACTTTAGCTGCCTCAACTGCCTTTCTTGTAGCCTAATGAAATAACACATTTCTTAAGGAAAGCTACAACGTTACAGACAAGGAGGATCATCTGACAAAAGCAGATACTGATATAAAATGCCAAGGACTGCGAAGAGAAGAAGCTGTAGCCACGATTCAGTGAGTGAAAAGGCCCCTGCACCCTGGCTTTTGCCTCTCCACTGTGGCTGAGAGCACCACCTACAGACTCAACCATTCTCAACACAGCAAAAGATGCTCGGAGACTGAGCCAGGCCACAAAAGCTGCTTAAAATTAAAGAAAGGATTTCATTTATTGTGTGCATACTATGTACCATATATTGTTTACATACTCTGAAAATATTTGGCTCATTTAATGCCCACAACTACCTTATGAGCTAGCTGACACTGTTATTCCATGGAAGAGAAAATAAAGGCACACAAATGTTAAGTAAATTGCTAAGAAGTTGCAACACTGGGACTTGAACCCTGGCAACTCAACTCCAAATCCCATGCTCTTAACCACTGACCACAGTGCTCCATGCCACACAGTTAGCAATGATTACCTCTGAGAAGTTCAAAGGGGACCTTTTACTCATGTGATATACCATTGGATATCTGAATGTTTTGCTCTGACTGTAATGGGCAATAATGCTTCACATATTATGAAAGCATTTTCCACAAAGCACTCAATACGCATGACTCCAGGAGGACCCTGGTAGCTTAGAGTAGGATGTGCTTCAGCAGGATCTCATAATCCCACGAAAGCATCAGCTTCAAAGCAGCTCACAGCGGAGGCTTCTGACGAAAGAAGCTGAAGCAGGCAGGACAAAGAAAAGACACTCGAGCAGGTTTGGGAGCAGAGGAGGAGCTCTGCTTGGACACGCAGGCCTGACCCACGTGCCCCCCGTCTGCCTAATTTCAGCCACGCTCCCTGCTCCTATCTGCCTGCCTGATCCCATTTCTCTTCTCAGTCTGTGCCTGGAACTCCCATCATGAGCATCTATGGAAGAGCAGCTCTCAGCGTCCAGGGGGCCTCTGGAAATCTAATTTAACCCTTGAAAGAAAAGTATCCTGCCCATATGTCTGCATTCACATACTTCTTCCAACTGTGCCTGGGTCATCAGCTTATAGGTTGGTGGCTTCAGTTCTTGTACAGCTGGTTTAAAAATCTTCTGCAGATTCAAGCCTGTCATCTTGATGAGTATGTTTTGGACTTCCTCATCCATAAATGTAGGTTTCTTGATCTCTGAGCTACCAGATTCTGTTAAAATGGATTGTAGTAAATAAGAAGATGGTAAAAATGACAAGCCAACGAGACCTCAAAACAGAAAAGTTAATAGAAATGATGAACAAAATGTCTACCTCAGTATGCATAATGTTAATCCCTATGAAATCCATTCATCCATTCCTTGATAAAATTTACTGACCACTTACAATGATTAAGAATACTGGAAAAAAGGCACTCAATCTAGTGGAAAAGCAACATAAAAAAACTGATTAATCTGGGGCACCTGGCTGGCTCAGTCAGTAGAGCATGCAACTCTTGATCTTGGAGTTGTGAGTTCGATCCCCATGTTGCATGTGGAGATTACTTCAAAGAAAAATTTTTAAACTAAGTAATGTAATAATGTTAATCATAATAACTTACAGAGTTGTCTCCTATACGTCAGGCATTACACATATTTTCAGGAATGTTTAAACAACCCACAAAATAGGTATTGATATCTCAATTTTATAAATGAGGACATTGGAGCCTCCTTAAAGACAACTAGCTATTAAGTGACAGAGTCAGGATTTAAACCAAAGTTTGTTTCTAGAGCCTAGATCAGCTCTAGTCTCTCATGGTGGCCCCCAGTGCACGCGCCACATACATACTCTTGGAGCAGAGATGGACACGGCAGGGTCAAAGAAGGCTTCCCAAGGGCCTGAACAGCACAGAGAATAAAGGGAAGGAAATTCCAAGCTAAGGGGCTGCAACTAGGAAACACAGGCTTGGATTACGACGTGGGACTGAAAAGGCCAAGCGGGTGTCATGGAAGAGGCTTGGACAGGAGAGGAGACCAGATATCATCTCTGCCTTATGCAGTTTGCCTATCCATTTGCCTAACTTCCCCTGTTCCATTTCCATTAGGAAAAAAAAAAGAAAGAGAGAAAAAAAAAAGAGAGGAAATAAGTACCATTCCTTCCCAGCCACCTCTTCCTCTGCTAGTCCTGTACATGCTGAGTCCCCTAAAAATCCTTCTCTTCTCCCTTCCTATATTCTCCCTGAATGATATCCTAGCAATATAACTTTAATTACTTCTTTTTTTTTCCAAGTTTTTTAAATTTATTTTTGAGAGAGAGAGATCATGAGTTGAGGAGAGGCAGAGAGAGAGGGAGACACAGAATCTGAAGCAGACCCCAGGCTCTGAGCTGTCAGCACAGAGCCCGATGCAAGGCTCGAACTCACAGACCGTGAGATCATGACCTGAGCTGAAGTTAGATGCTCAACCAACTGAGCCACCCAGGCGCTCCAACTTTAATTACTTCTATATGCTGGTGACTCTAAAATCTGAATCTTCAGTTAAGATCATCCTCCAACCACCTAATCCATGGACATCTCACTTGCACCCCAGTACTGCCAAAGCAGAACCCATCAACTTTCTCCCATCTTAAACCTGCTTTTCCTATTGTTCCTTATCTTAGCAGCATCCATAGGTCATGTGGGCCTGAAATCTCGCAGTCATTCCTGACTTCTTTACTCTCCACATCTAGCCAAAGAGCAGTAGTAACAGCAACAGCAATGATAACAAATAACATTTGTTAGGTGCTTACTATACACCAGTACTTACTGACCTAAAAATGTTACGTATTCAGCACATTTAATCTTCACAACCCCAGCAATACCATAATTATCCCCATTTTACAAAAAAAGCACACTAACACAGAACATACTGCCTGTTACACCTCATAAATCTCTCTAATCCTCCATTTCCCACTGCCACTACTCTGATCAAGGCCATCCTCATCTCTTGCCTTTGCCTCCTAACCAGTCTCCCTGACTCCAAGAATGACTCAGACTCCATTCTGACACCACTGTAGACCATTGTTCACAGAACAACCAGAGTAATCTCTTAAAAACGCAGTCAAAACAACAGGAAAGATTAACGAAACTAAGAGCTGGTTATTTGAAAAGGTAGGAAAATTCACAAACCTTTAGCTACACTAAGCAAGGAAAAAAAAGAAAGGACCCAAATCAACAAAATTATAAATGAAAAAGGAGACATTACAACTCATACTACAGAAACACAAAGGATCCTAAAAGGCTAATGTGAACAATTACATGGCAAAAAACTGGACAACCTAGAAGAAATGGAAAAATTCTTAAAAACATATGCCCCACCAAGACTGAGGAAGAAACAGAAAATCTGAACACACCAATTACTACTAAGGAGGTTCAATCAGCAATAATAAATGTCCCAACAAAGAAAAGGCCAGTACCAGATGGCATCACAGGTGAATTTTACCAAACATTCAAAGAAGAATTACTGCCAATCCTTCTTAAATTCCTCCAAAAAACTGAACAGGAGGGAACACTCCCAAACTCATTTTACGAAGCCAGCACTATCCTGCTACCAAAGCCAGACTCTACAGCCATACCACCCTGAACACACCCAATCTGGTCTGATATCAAAGCTAGAAAAGGACACTACCAGAAACTACAGGCCAATATTCCTGATAACTATGGATGTAAAATTTCTCAATAAAATACTTGCAAACCAAATTCAGCAGCACATTAAAAAGATCATTCACCATGATTAAGTGGAATTTATCCCTGGGATGCAAGGATGGTTTGACATACACAAATCAATGGATACATGACACTAACAGAATGACAGAAAAATCATATAATCATTTCAACAGATGCAGAAAAAGCATTTGACAAATTTCAACATTGGTTCATGATAAAAGCTCTTAACAAATTAGGTAGGGAAGGAACATATCTTAACATAATAAAGCCTATATATATGCTAAACCCACAGTTACCATGAAAGACTGAAAGCCTTTCCTCTAAGTTCAGGAATAAGACAAGGATGTCTCCTATTCAACATAATGCTTCAAGTCCTAGCCAATCAATTGGGCAAGAAAAAGAAAAGGTTCTTAGAATTGGAAAATAACAAGTAAAACTGTATCCAATTGCAGACAATAGGATTTTGTATGTAGAAAATCCTAAAAACTCCACAAAAAAACAAAACAAAACAAAACAAAAACTATTAGATCTAATCAGCAAATTCAGTAAAGTTGCAGGATACAAAATTAACATTTAAAAATCAGTAGCATTTCTATACTAACAGCAAGTTATGTGAAAAAGAAAGAAAGCAATCCCATCGACAACAGTATCAAAACTAATAAAATACTTAGGAATAAATTTAGCCAAGGAGGCGAAAGAAATCAAAGAGGAGGAATGCAGGGAAGATGGTGGAGTGGCAGGATCCTGAGCTCACCTCACCCCAAGGATGCACAGAGGCAACAACTACATGTATGTCAACTAACCCTGAAAATGACCTGAAGCCTGGCAGAACAGATCTCCCACAGCTGGTTGTAGAAATAAGGCCACATCAAAAAGGGTAGGATGGGTGGAAACACAGTCAGTAATCAAACCCCTGGCTCAACTAACCGAAAACAAGAAGGATATCACAAGCAAAGAGGAGCAAGAAGATCAGACTCCCAGACTGGACTCCTTCCCAGACCCACACTGGGAAAAGGAGTCCCCACAAGATCTGGCTTTGAAAATGAGTGGTGCTGATTTTAAACTCTGAGACAGCCAGAGGTTAAAAAACCTGAGACCCAGCATGCTAAGTAACTCACCGCAGACACAGCACAAAAGCAGCAGTTGGAAAAGCACCTAGGGCATATGTGAAAGATATGTATGGACAAAGCTGAGGATGTGTGCCAGAAAGACAGGAATCTTCAGGAAACTTCCCTGGGAACAAAAGTGATGGTGGTGCCATTTTTCTTGCCCTCCCCAAGCCTAGACGGCCAGACTCTTGACGGAGCCTGTTCTAACACACTCTTCATCTACCCTGCTAGCAGCATGTGCCTTGCCTCAGTGTTGCCCCGTGGACCTGTCCCACCCAACCCACCTGCCTTGGTAGGCACCCCTCCAAAGCAATTCCTGCCACGGGGAGTGGGGGAGATAGTCCCACACACCAACATGTGTTCAATTCCTGCCAGCCAGGCCTCTTACTGCCTGCATGGGGAACAAACCCTGCCCCCTTCAGCTGTCGCAACGACTAACTGGAAACAACCAGGCTACCTACCGGCAAGCCCATGGCAGCCGCAGCCAGGCCTTTCAACAGGACAGTACACTGCCCACTGTGCCTGCGGCAAATGAAGCAGGACATGGAGCCCACTGAGCTAAGGGCCAGCCCAACCCATCAGGATGCCCACAGAAATTGTGGCCTAGCCACAAAATGAGGACACACACAGTCCACACAGGGGACACCCCTGGAGCATGTGGTCTGGTGACAAGAAGGGATTGTGCTACAGGTCACCACAGGACCTCTTCTACACAAGGATACTACTTTAGAGATCAGGAGACATATCTACCTGATACACAGAAACAGATACAGAGAGTGAGAAAAAAATGAGGAGACTGAAGAATATGTCCACAAGGAAAGAACAAGACAAAAATTACAGAAAAAGAACTAAACAAAATAGAGATAAGGAATATGCCTAATAAAAAGATCAAAGTAACAATTATAAAGATACCCAACCAGACTTGAGACAGAGGAATAGATGAATTCACAACTTCAACAAAGAGATAGAAAATACAAAAAATAATCAATGAGAGTTGAAGAATACAATAACTGAAAGAACAAATACACGAGAGGGAATCAACAGCAGATTACAGAATGCAGAAAAATGGATCAGTGATCTGGAAGACAGTGTAATGGAAAACAACCAACCTAAATAGCAAAAAGAAAAAAAATAACAAAAAGTAAGAATAGGTTAAGGGACCTCTATAACATCATGAAGCACAGTAACATAGTACTATAGGGATCTCAGAAGAAAAAGAGAGACAGAAAGGGGCAGAAAACTTATTTAAAGAAGTAATCACTGAAAATCTCCCTAATATGGGAACACATTCAGGTTCAGAAAACACAAAAATCCCCAAACACGATGAACCAAAAAAAGTCCACACCATGACATATAATTAAAATGACAGAACTTGCAATAAAGAGAGAATATTAAAAGCAGCAAGAGCAAACAATTACAAACAAGGGAACTCCCATAATGTTATCACCTAATTTTTCAGCAAATAATCTGAAGGTCAGAAAGGAATGGCAGGACATATTCAAAGTGCTGAAAGGAAAAAATTTACAACCAAGAATGCTCTACCCAGCAAAATTATCTATCACTCAGAATTAGAGAGATCAAGAGTTACCCAGACGAACAAAAATTAAAGTTCATCACCACTAAATCATATTTACAAGAAGTGTTAAAGAGAATCCTTTAAGTGGTTAAAAAAAAAAAGACAATAACTACAATTCAGAAAATTGTGAAAGGAAAAAATTTCACTGGTAAGAGCAAACATATAGTAAGTAGGACATTAATCACTTATAAAGCCCCTATGGAAGTTAAAACACAAAAGCAGTAAAATCACCTATATCTACAAAAATTAAAAGAAATATTAGGGATATACAAAATAAAAAGATGTAAAATATGACATCATACATATATAAAACATGGAGGAAAAATGTAAAACATAGTACTTTCAGAATGTGTTCAAACTTAAGCAACCATCACCTTAATAATAGGGACTGCTATACATATATGATGTTATATATACACCCCTGGTAACCACAAATCAAGAACCTGTAATACACACACACACACAAAAAAGGGAAAAAAAGCTAAACATGACAGTAAAGAAAGCCACCAAACAACAAGAAAGCAAAAGAAGAAAGGAACAGAGAAGAGTTAAAAAAAAAAAAAAGAAAACCCACCAGAAAACAATTACTAAAATGGCAATAAGTACAATACCTATCAATAATTACTTTACATGTAAATGGAGTAAATGCTCCAAACAAAAGATACAGGGTGCAGATGGATTAAAAAAAAAAAAAAAAGACCCATCTATGCGCTGCCTACAAGAGACTCACTGCAGAACTCAAGATACACAGAGACTGAAAGTGAAATGATGGGAAAAGATATTCCATGCAAATGGAAGAAAAAAAAATAGTAATATTTACATCAGACAAAATAGACTTCAAAACTAAGACTGTAGCAAGAAACAAGGAATTACATAATGATAAAGGGATCACTCCAATGAGAAGATATAATTGTAAATATCTATGCACCCAACATTGAGGCACTTAAATACATAAAGTAAATATTAATAGACATACAGAGAGAAACTAACAATAATAAAATAATAGCAAGGCACTTTAACACCACTTTTACATCAATGGATGGAACATCCAGTAAGAAAATCAGTAAGAAAACAATGTTCTTGAATGACACTTTAGACCAGATGAACTTAGCACATGTATACATAATATTCTATCCAAAAACAACAGAATATACATTATTTTCAAGCTCACATGGTACATTCTCCAGGTTAGATCACATGTTAAGACTACAAAACAAGTCTCAATAAATTTAAGACTGAATCATATCGTGCATCTTTCCCAACCATAACAGTATAAAATTAGAAATCAACTAAAAGAAAAAAAATGAAAAAAACAAAACAAAACAAAAAAACACGAACACATGGAGGCTAAGCAACATGCTCCTGAACAACCAATGGGTCAAAAAAAAAAAAATCAAAAAGAAAGATATGGAGACAAATGAAAATGGTAACACAACAGCCACAAATCTTTGGAGCACGACAAAAGCAGTTCTAAGAAGGGAATTTATAGGAATACAGTCCTACCAAAGAAACAAGAAAAGTATCAAATAAACAATCTAAACTTCTACCTGAAGGAAACTAGAAAAAGAACAAGGCCAACATTAGAAGGAATAAAATAAAAAAAAATTTAGAGCAGAAATAAATGAAACAGAATAAAAAATAGAAAAGACCACTGAAACCAAGAGCTGGTTCACTGAAAAGATAAGCAAAATTGATAAACTTATAGCTAGACTCATCAAGAAAAAAAAAAAAAGGACCCAAATCAGAATTAAAAGAGAAGTAACAATCAGCACCACAATACAAAGGATTATGAGAGACTACTACGAAAAATTATATGACAACCTAGTAGAAATGGGTAAGTTTCCAGAAATATAACAATCTTCCAAAACTGAAGCAGGTAAAAATAGAAAATGTGAACAGACCCCTTACAAGTGATAAAGTTAAACCACAATTTAAAAACAACAACAAAGTCCAGACCAGATGGATTCACAGGTGAATTCCACCAAACTTGTAAAGAAGAGTTAGTACCCATTCTCCTCAAACTATTCCAAAATAATAGGGGCACCTGGGTGGCTCAGTGGGTTAAGCATCCGACTTGATCTCAGCTCAGATCTTGATTTTAGGGTCATGAGTTCAAGCCCTACATTAGGCTCTACACTACATATATAACCTACTTTAAGAAAAAAAAAAAAGTAGAAGAGGAAAGAAAGCTTCCAAATACATTCTGTGAGGCCAGCACTACCCTAATACCAAAACCAGAAAGAAAAGAAATACAACCACAGGCCAATATCCCTGGTGAACCCACCCTTATGTCATCAATTAATCTACCACAAAGGAGGCAAGAATATACAATGGAGAAAAAAAGTCTCTTCCATAAATGATACTGGGAAAACTGGATATCTACATGCAAAAGAATGAAAGTGAGTCACTTTGTTACACCATACACAAAAATAAACTAAAAATGGATTAAAGGCATAACTCCTACAAAAAAAAAAAAAGAGGGGCGCCTGGGTGGCTCAGTCGGTTGAGGTCATGATCTCGTGGTTTGTGAGTTCCAGCCCTGCGTCAGGCTCCATGCTGACAGTTCAGAGCCTGGAGCCTGCTTTGGATTCTGTGTCTACCTCTCTCTCTCTCTCTCTCTCTCTCTCTCTCTCTCTCTGCCCCTCCCCCTGCTCATACTCTGTCTCTCTCTCTCTCTCGAAAATAAACTTAAAAAAAATTAAAAGAAAAAAAAAGAAAGGCAGTAATTCCTCTGACATCAGCCATGGCAACATTTGTCTAGATAGAACTCTTCAGGAAAGGGAAACAAAAGCAAACAAACTACTGGAACTTCATCAAAATAAAAAGCTTTTGCACAGCAAAGAAAACCACCAACAAATGAAAAGGCAACCTACTAAATGGAAGAATGCAAATGATAAATCAGATAAGGGATTAATATCCAAAATATATAAAGAAGGTAATACAACTCAACACCAAAAAAGCAAAAATGGGCCGAAGACCTGAACAGACATCTTTCCAAAGAAGACATACAGATAGCCAACAGACACATGAGAAGATGCTCAATATCCCTACTCATCAGGGAAATGCCAATCAAAACCACATTGAGATAATACCTTACACCTGTCATAATGACTAGACTCAAAAAGACAAGCAACAAATGTTGGCAAGGATGTGAAGGAAAAGGAACTCTAGCGCAATGCTGATGGGAATGTAAACTGGTGCAGCCGCTGTGAAAACAAGTATGGAGGTTCCTGAAAAAACTAAAAATAGAAATACCATATGACCCAGTTAATTCCACTATACTGGTTATTTATCAAAAAAAGCCAAAACACTAATTTGAAAAGATATATGTGCCCCTATGTTCAAAGCAGCATTATTTACAACAGCCACAATATGGAGACAACTAAGTATCCATCAATGGATAATAAAGTTGTGGGGTATGTGTGTGTGTGTGTGTGTGTGTGTGTATGTGCATGTACACATGTGTAAAAGAATATTATTTGACCACAAAAAAGGAGGAAATCATGCCATTGGGGACAACATGGATGGACTGTGAAGGCATTATGCCAAGTGAAATAAGTCGAGCAGAGAAAGACAAATAATGTATGATCTCAACTACATGTGGAATCTTAAAACAAACAAAAACTCACAGAAAAAGAGATCGGGGGTGCCTGGATGGCTAGGTCAGTTAAGCGTCTGACCCTTGATTTCAGCTCAGGTCATGATCTCATGATTTGTGGGACCAAGACCCACATCTGGCTCTGCACTGACAGCACAGAGCCTGCTTGAGATTCTTTCCCACTCATGGGTTCTCTCTCTCTCAAAATAAATATTTAAAAGGAAAAAAGAAAATGAGATCAGACTTGTGGTCTTATGGTTACCAGATGAAGGGGTAGGAGGAGGGGGAATTGGAAGAAGGTGGTCAAAAGAAACAAACTTCCAGCCAAAAGATAAATAAGAACTAGGGATGCAATGTACAACATGATAAAAACTGTTAACACTGCTGAAAAGCATATATGAAGGTTGTTAAGAAAGTAAATCCTAAGAGTTCTTACCACAGGGGAAAAAATGTTTTTTGCTTTTCTTTGTATCTACAGGGGAGAAAATATGTAAACTAATCTTGCTGTAGTAAAAATTCATGACATATGAATTTCACAACATATTATCACTGTGCTGTACACCTTAAACTTATACAATGCTGTATGTTAATTGTATCTCAATAAAACAAAAAAAATTTAAATATGATCAAGATCATGCATGCTTGAAACTCACCAATGACTTCCAATATCACTTAGAAAAAAAAACTAAGGCAGTCTGCTTTCTCACTATATCCCCCACTAAACAACGTGCTCCCCCAAAGGCCAGAACCCTGTCTTATACTCATCTCTAACACCCAGGTCACTTAAAGCACCTGGCAGACAATATGTGCTCAGCACTATTCTCCCAGACCGTCTCACCCATTCCCCCAGCTTGAGTTACCACTTTCACCAGATGTTTCTCACTTCAGATATGACTGCGTATTAGATACCTACACTAGAATTTCAAAAGCACCTCAAATTTAACGTGTGCAAACAGACGTTTAGTTCTGCCTTCCTGCCAAGCTCATCTCATCTACTCCTGCCTCTTCTTCCCTCACCTCCCTACCTGTTCCTACAATTTCTGTCTTGGTATAAATGGGATTATTCTCCACTCAACTGTGCAAGCCAGAAACCTGAGAAGCAACACTGATTTCTCCTTTTAAACTTAGAGCCAAAGCCATAACCAACCCTTATCAATCCTACCTAAAACATGGGTTTCCAAACTACCTGTATTTCAGTCTCATTTCTGGACTTTTGCTTATGCTGTTTCCTCTGCCTGAAATGCTTCCTGTTTTCTCCCTATAGCGTGGTTAGCCAGGTCTCAGCTTTCGTCATCATCCCCAGGAACCCTTCCCTGCCCCTTCCAACCTAGTTTGAGCGCTACTCTTATGTGCGATCCCCTGTGCCTGAGTCACACTACACTGCCACCTCCCCCTTGGGCCACGAGTTCCCTCAAAGTTTAGTTGGCCGTTTCCCCAAACGTAGCTGTGCTTTGCAAGGAACCGAACTCAGGCACTGTTAGTTAAGCGAGTGAAGAATTACAAAGGTGGACGATAACAGACCCTTCAGGTACAAGGTACAGAAGGAAGCCGGCTGGGTCTAAGGGAGCACTGCTAGAGGAGCCGGAGACTGGGATGAGGGGGTGGGGCCCGCGTGGTTCTCGCCAGCCAGAAGGACGCTCTGGGTCTCCCAGGAAAACGCGCCAGCGGACGTCTGACAGGTCACTTACCCGCCTCAGAGGCAAGCCGACGGCATGGCAACCCCGCCCCGCAGAGCCTGGGCAGCGGCTGGAGCAGGGTGCCGAGATGGAGCCGAGTTCGGGCCGGGAAAGAGACCCGCTCGATGTTCCGAGTACCTGTCAGGAGGCCCCACAGCGACACAGACGCTCTGAGGGTCGCCATGATTATCCGGGGCCATCTGCGCCGGAAGTGGCTGTGAGCCATTTCGGGTCTCGCGCACTTCGCGCGGCATTCTGGGAAATGTAGTCTGGTTGTGGGAGGTGGGAGGCGAAGCTGCGCAGCTTTACGATTTTCTTGTAACCCGCTTCTTACCACGTGGAAAATGTTCGTGTCCTGTGTATGCATACAGCCAAAGGTAAAACGTACAACATCTGCCTTATATATTTTTTCCTGGACCTTTCCTTCGGTTTCCATGGCTCTAACCGATTTCCATGGCCTGCCCAAACCTTCTCTCCATGCCCCAGGTTTAAATCCAACTGCCTATTCTACTTATCCATTCCAGCTTATCACAGACCCTCCCACATGACAAATATAACCGATTGCCACCACCAACTTCATCCATACCAACTCATACACTTCATTCTGTCTCAGAACCTTACCTCTTTACTTCATAGCCCTTTTCTCAATTTGTGATTATTTTGCTCATTTATTTGCTTATTTTTCTCATCCCATGAAGACAATCACTCTACGTATGTCACCTAACCTGGAATGTCTATGTCCAGCAAACATGTGTTGAATAAATGACTGAATGAATGATTAAGTGATCCTGTTATTTTCTTACCAGCTGTCCAGGATGTGTAGGTCTTTCTCTTCCCTGTAGTTTGGCACTTGTGCTAAGAACTCATCCCAAGGCCTGGCCAAAGGAGGATGTTAACACTTGTTTGAGTTAGTTGGACAGGTAGACTCATCATCTAACCTTAACCTCTTTTCCACCATGGCTCATTTAGATCTCTGTTTCTGAACAGATTCCCTGATTGGGTGGGGGAGCATAGAGCTCTAGGCTGCATTCAGGGATGGCTGCTGCCCTATGCTTCCCAACACTTCCGCTCACACCTACATCATAGCAGGTAGCAAGTGTCAGGGAGTGGTAGTGAAATGCATGCAAGTGTCTCCCAGCCCGTGCCCTTTCTCTAAGAATCGCCCACCTACTTCATTCCCATAGGCACTGCTGAGAGGATAGGCCTCACTGGCTATGTTTTTGTATATCACTCCCCTGAATAATACTGTTTGGACAATGAGTGGACACCTAATGCAGGAGGAATGAATCCATTGGCTGCTGTATTTCTTGTAGAGATGGCTGACTATGTGCTTTGAGAAAAAGAGAGATGAGGAAAGGTGCTATCTTGGCCAGAGACCCTCCCATGTTCCTTTCATTAATCTCCTTTATTCGGGCCACACTAAGTTTTACTGACAAGTATTAACCAAGTTTCCTAGTTCTAGCTGTAACCATGGACAGTCGCCCACGTCATTCTGAATCTCAGTTCCTCACCTACAAAATGGCTATAATGAGAGCACTTACCTTGCAGACTTTGAGGATAAAGGACTTTCAGGATTTGACGCCTGGCATTTCATAAATGGGGTGGGTGCAAGACAGCTGGGTGGCAGCAAGTCGGGGCCTGTCTGAAGATCTTCAGAGGGAACACTTATCAGTGAAGGCTATCTGGTTATAAGCAACAAATATTTCCTGTCTAAAACAGAGATGGAAGTGTTGGGAAAGATGTTGACTATCTCACAGAGTGAAAGGGAAAGGTGAATAGCAAAGCCGCAGGAAGGCCTTGAAGGATGGAAGCTCCAGGGTTCCCAGAGGCAGGAACTCAAGAGAAATCTCTCCAGGAGGCTGCTGTCAGAATGCCTTGGTCCCAACTACTTGCTTTCCATCAAAGCCGAGTTCCTGGTGAGAGAAACTGACTGGCCTAGGTGAGGTCCTATTCACACCCTGGGAAATGGGGAGGGCTGGCCCTCGGACAGTCCTAAGACACCCTAGAAGCATCCAGTGGTAGGATTCATCAGGTCAAATCTGGGATCACCAGCTCTGTGGAGCAAGAGTGGGTATTATTTGTAAAACAAAAGTATAGTGACATTTCAATTACTCAACTGCCAGTGATTTTACAGGGTCTGAATTTTCATTATTTTCCTAAAGGGACTGGGATTTTGCCCTGGGCTTTTAGAATTCTTCAAGATGATGATCTGAAGGCAGAATACTGGAAAAGGGATGTAGAGAGATGGAAAGAGGAAGGACAGGGCCTGAAAAGGAAAAGTGACAGTGTGGAAAATCCAAGAGCCCTTGCAATCTCCAGCAAACCCTTGAAACTTCCACAGGTCTTCAAAACACCATCTTCCCGAAGGACCACATCTGCCCCATTTGGGTCTTCACCCAGAGTGTATTTTCCCTGCCCCCGTTCAGGTCCCAACTCCCAACATGTTCCCACAGACACAAATTCCATGGTCAAAGCCCCTTTGTGCACTGAGAAGAGATGGGTAATAAGGCAAGAAGTGAAATGAGGAGGGACAAGTAATGATGGGAGGCTCCCAAGGAAGCTGCAGAGAATGAGGCCCTAAATGGGGAAACTGGCCACTGATGGGAAGCAATCTTTGTACCAGGAGGCAAGAAGTTTAAGGTGAGTCGAGTGTGGATAGGTCTTGAGGAAGGAATCAGAGGGCCTTCCTGCCTCTCTGCCTCTGTTCTCCAGGCAACAGAAAGCAAAGCCATTGGTTGAGAAAAAATGGGGTTGTGTTGGTAGCTGCAGGAGCAAGAAGTTTGATGGTGCTCCTGGGGGCTGTACATCTGGCTGTGATGCCAGAACCTGAAGGAACAGCAGTCCACCAAGTGGTGGAGCAGTCACAGCAGTGCAAGAGAAGAGGAACCAGGATCTGGAAGCCTGGAAGTTATTCCTGATAGTTCTAAAGGAATATGGAAATAATGTGTGCCTGGAAGCCTGTGAAAATCTGTACCTGAGCAGAAACATCCTGAGCAATGGTGAGGATGTTGAAAGATGTGACAAAGCACAGCCATCATCCCTTCATTCGGAGGGCACTGTTTTCTCATCAGTCCTGCTGGTCTTCCTGGCAAACTGGTGAGGCAGACAGGACAGGCACCAATATGACCATCTTCTATACATATAAGCTGAGGCCCCAAAGTTGGGCTTGCCCAAGGCCTTCCAATTTATTCAAAGCAAACACAAGGTACACTCTAGGATCCCTGGCAGCTATTATGGTGGAAAAGTTGTTTCACATGTGTTTCCTGGGGTAAGGAAAAACACTGAGACTTCCAGGGATGATACAGACTCTCTTTTGAGTCCAGAAGGTGGCCCAAAAGAGAGCAAGCAGGAAGACTGTCTTCCACCCTGAAATAGTGGGAGTGAATGAGTCATTTCCTCCAACCCTGGAGTTATCAGTTTATCTCCAAATTTCCACATGACACTCTGTCTCCTTGCTTCTGACAGCACCCGCTCAACTATAATTCTACCCCAAACTGAACACTCAAGACAGAAAATGATCGCCAGAGGCCAAGGCTACATCTGTCTGTGATAATAGGCAGACCCTCTGTCCTATAGCACAGTGACATAAATGTCAAAGGCACTTAGGCTGGCTCCTTCCTGCCATCCCAGATGCCCTCGCAATGACGGAGGCCCAGAGTAATCACCCCATGTCATGGCCATCATGGATATGATCTATAATAGCTGACACTTGGCTCCCTTGCTCCCCAGAGCTGGCTGCTGTCAGGTTTGGTATGTGGAACATTTTGTCAGAGGGACATGCTGGCCTGGGTTGAAAGTAATTCCCATCAGCTCAGAACCGGGTGGTCTGTCACAAGATTATTTTTCAGTTCGATCTGGACTCCGGAAGTCCTTTGGACGGAGAACTGGTATTTTCAAAGGTTAATAAGCCTGTCAGAAATTTCTTTCATGAGAAAATGTGATGCATCTGATTTCCCTGACTTGCATGCAGTTCCCAGATCAAGGGTCTGAGCATAATTTCACTTTGGCCTCAGAACTTCAGCGTCCTGAAGATTCCTGGGGCCTGGACCGGGAGAAGCTGGCAGTGGGTTGCAGTGGTTGGAAGCCAGAGCCAAAAGAGCAGAATATAGATTCTTAGGGTGCCCTAAGTGTGTGTGCCTATGTGTATGTGCAAATGTGTGTGTTTGGCTGTGTCATGCAAACGTGTATATGTGTGTGTCATCTGGGGACATAGATGCATGCATACGTGTATACACATGCATGGGTGATCATTTTGTGTGCACGTTCAAATACATATGAATATGCATGTATGTCCATGTGTGCAAGTACATACGTGTATATGCAAAGTGAGTGTATGTGTGTGTTTGTGTGGTCTCTTCTGTGTACAGGTGAACATGCATGTGTTCACATGTGTCTACTGGCCTGGGAATGGGAGCAGATTCATGGTAAGAGCTTTGGGGCCAGACAGATGTAGGTTAAAATTCGAGCTCCACAACTTATTAGCGGTTTGAGCCCTTGTTACTCATCAGCTTCATTTCCTGCTAAGATGACGTGACAGCAGCTTCCACGTAGAACAAGAGCAAAAGTTAACAGGCATGAAGCACACAGTCAGTGCCCATCAGATGACAGACAGCATCATTACTATTACTATTACCACCAGCATCTTTCTGGTCTCATCTCATCTTGTTCCATGGCTACACAGCATTCCTTCTGTCTCCAAAGTTTCCCTATGCCCCTCAGGAATCCCTTTATTCCACTCAGCCTACACAACTTCCTTCCCCCAGGCCACCACTGCTTTCCTCCCTCACAGAATAGCTTGCATTTTCTGGAGTTTTATAAAAAAAAGCATCCTAAGTATGTGCTCTTTTTCCATCTGGCTTCTTTAATTCAGCATGATGATTTTAAGGCTCACTCATGTTTCCTGCGTATCGATAATTGTTCCTTTTCATTACGGAATAATATTCCATTATGTGGGTGTACCACAATTTGTTAGCCATTCACCTGCTGAGGGGCTTTTGGGTTGTTTCCATTCTTTGGCCCTATTAGAAATAAAACTGTTAATATTTGTGTACAAGTCTTTGGACATGTGTTTTCATTAATCTTAGGAAAATATCTAGGAGTGGGATGGCTGAATCATATGATTAGGTGCATCAAATTTTTCAAGAAACTCCCAAACTATCTTCTAAAGTCATTGTACCATTTTGTATCTCCTCCAGCGGTGTGTATGAGAATTTGGTTTCCTCAACATCCTCACCAACACTTGATGTGGTTAGTTTCTTTGCCATTCTAATACATGTGGTATCTCATTTTGGATTTTATTTTTTAGGTTTATTTATTTTGAGAGGGAACATATGCACGCACATGAGCAGGAGAGGGGCAGAGAGAGGAAGAGAGAGAATACCAATCAGGCTCCATGCTGTCAGCACAGAGCCCAATGTGGGGTTTGATCCCACAAACTGTGAGATCATGACCTGAACTTAGAGCAAGAGTCAGACATTTAACCGACTGAGCCACCCAGAAACCCCAAGTTTTTAGTTTTCATTGACCTAATGACTAATGATGTTGAGCATCTTTTCATGTCATATTTGCCATTCATGGATCTTCTTTGGAGAGCTGTCTATTCAACTCTTTTGCCTGTTTTTAAAGTGGGCTGTTTGTTTTCTTATTGAATTTCAGGAGTTCTTATATGTCCTGGATACAAGACCTATATTAAAAATACATTTGCAAACATTTTCTCCCTGTTTGTGACTTGCCTTTGTATTCTTTTAACAACATATTTAAGAGAGAAGTTTTTAATTTTGATGAGGGTCAGTTTATCAACATGTTCTTTCATGGGTCAGGCTTTGTCTACCCAAGGTAACAAAAATTTTTCTTATGTTCTTTTCTGGGAGGTTCATAGTTTTACATTTCGCACTCAGGTGAATGGTACATTTTGAATTAATTTTTTGGTATCATGTGAGGTATGGATTTAAGCATTGTTTCAGAATCATCTGCTGAAAAGACTGTCTTTTCTGCACTGAATTGCCTTTGCACCTTTTAAAAACATTAGTTGTCCATATATGTGTGGATGTACTTTTGAGGTCTCTATTCTATTCCACTGACCTATTTTTATATGTTTATGCAATACTACACTGGTTTATTACTGTGGTTTTTTTAATAATAAATCTTGAAACTAGATAGTGTTAGCTCTCAATTTTGTTCTCCTTCCCTTTTTTTCAAAGTTGTTTTGGCTATTTTATGTCCTTTACATTTCCATATAAATTTTAGAATCTAGTTTTCTGTTTCTACAAAAATTCTGCAGGAATTTTGACTGAGATTATATCAAATCTCAGGTCAAATCTAAGATCTCAGATCAAATCAAATCTATTCTCTCCATATAAATTGATTTCTAAAGAATTGACATCGTAACAATACTGAATCTTCTGATCCATAAATGACACTTATCTCTTCATTTATTTAGGTCCTCTTTAGTTTCTCTAAGCAATGTGTGGTAGCTTTCAGGGTAAAGATGTATCTTTTGTCAGATTTATCCCTGAGTGTTTCATATTTTTGATGCTACTGTAAATGTTACTTTAATTTCATGATTGTTGCTAATTTAGAGGTACAATTGGTTTTTGTTTATTGATCTTGTATCCTCAAACTTGCAAAATCTACTTTCTAGTTCTTGTTTGTAGATTTCATCAGATATTTTACATAAACAATAACATCTGTGAATAAAGAGAGTTTTAAATTCTTCAGTCTGGATGACTTTTTTTTTTTCTTTTTCTTGCCTAATCACACTTACCAGAACCTCCAATACAATGTTGGAGATCAGTGGCTCAAACAGATATCTTTGTCTTGTTCCTGATCTTAGAGGAGAAGCATTCAGTCTTTCACATTAAGTGTAGTGCTGATTGTAAGTTTTTCACAGATGTCCTTTGTAAGGTTGCAGAAATTAATTTTATTCCTAGTTTGCTGAGAGCTTCTCTCAGGAATGGATGTTTGATTTTCATCAAATGCTTTTTTAGAATCTCTTGAGATAATCACAGGGTTTTACTTTTATAGTTTGTTAGTATACAATATATATTATATAGAATAAATATATAATTGCATAATTATATATATTAATTATAATTATATATGATATAATATATAATTACACTGATTGCTTTTCATACATTAAACCAACCCCACATTCCTGGAATAAACCCTATTTGATACAGATGTATCTTTTTTTAATATAGACTGTTGGACTGATTTAATAACATTTTTAGAATTTTTTCTCTATTTTCATGAAGGATTTGGTCTGTAGTTACTTGTTCTTGTAGTCTTTGTCTGATTTTAGTATCAGGGTATTGCTGACTGCATAGAATGAGTTGGGGAATTTTTCATCCTCGATTTCCCAAAAGAGTTTGTGTAGAACTGGTATTGTTTCTTCTGTAAATGTTTGGAAGAATTCACCTGTCAAGCCATCTGTGCCTTGAGTTTTCACTGTGGGAAGCTTTTTAACTGACGTTCAATTTCCTTAGTAGATACAGGGCTACTCAGATTACCTTTTTTATTTTTTTAAGTGAGCTTTCATAGCTTGTATCTTTCAAGGAACTTGTCCATTTCATCTAAGTTGTCAAGTTTATTGGCATAACATTGTTTATAGTATGAACTAACTAGGCTTTTAAATCTGTTGATTCTGTAAATATATCATGTCTCTTTTTCCTGATATTAATAATTTGTATATTCTCCTCTTTCTAATGAGTCTAGCTAGAGGTTTATCAATTTTATTGATCATCTCAAAGAATGTTTTTTTAATATTTTTCTGTTCTTTTATTTTCTATTGATTTCTGTTTATTTGATCCTTATTATTTATTCCCCTTATTCTACTTATTTTTCTAGTTTCTTAAGGTGGAAGCTGAGATTATTGTTTGGAGATTTTCTCCATTATAGGTGTTTCATGCTACAAATTTCCCCTTAAGAATTGATTTAGCAACATTCCACAAATTTTTATGTGTGGTTTCATTTTCATTCAGATCAAGATTCTTTAAAATTTTCTTTGTTATTCCTTCCTTTAACCTGTGGGTCAGTTTCTCCACATTTGATGATTTTCCAGTTATCTTTCTGCTATTCATCTCTAATCTAATTCCACTGTAGTCAGAGAATATATTTTTGTATGAATTGAAGCTTTTTAAATTTATTGAGACTTGTATTGTGGCCCAAAGTATGCTCTACCTTGGTAAATGCTCAGTGTGCACTTGGCTATCTTCCTGTTTTTGATTTCTAGTTTAATTCCACTGTGATCTGAGGACACTGTATGATTTCTGTTCTTTTAAATTTGCTAAGGTGTGTTTTATGACCCAAAACAGGGCCGACCTTGGTCAGTGTTCCATGTGAGCTTGAGGAAAATGTATATCCTGCTGTTGTAGGATAAAGTCGTTGACAGATGTCAATGATATCCAGTTGACTGATGGTGCTATTGAATTCAACTATGTCCTTACTGATTTTCTGCCTTATAAATCTGTCCATTTCTGGTAGAGGGCTGCTGAATTCTTCAACTATAATAGTGGATTCCTCTGGTCCTCCTTGGAGTTCCATGAGTTTTTGCCTCACATATTTACAGTCTCATGTTAGATACATACACATAAGGATTGTTATGTCTTCCTGGAGAGTCAACACCTTTGTAATTGTGTAATGCCCTCTTTATCCCTGGTAACAGCCCCTGCTCTGTCTGAATGTAGCTACTCGCTTTGCTTCAATTAGTGATAGCATGGTATATTTTTTCCCAACCATTTACTTTCAGAATATATGTGTCTTCCTATGCCCAGAGATTCAGCCATGTATAGACTACTAATGAGCCTACCCATCAAAGGCATTTGTCATTTCTGCTGATATCAAATTTTTACATCTTTTGTTTATCTGAAAAAAATCTTTATTTCACCTTCATTTTTGGAAAGATACTTTTTGCTAGGTATAAAACCCTAACTGTCAATTTTTTCTTTCAGCACTTTGAAGACTGGCTCCAGTGTATTCTTGATTACATTTATGATGGGAAATCTGCTATACTCATTTTTTTTGTTCCTCTGCATATAATGTCTTTTTTCCTGTGGCAGCTAAGATTTTTCTCATTATCTTAGGTTCTGAATATTTTGATTATGATGTGCCTTGATGTAGTTTTATTCACATTTCTTGAGCTTTCGACCTGTTGAGACTCTTGGATCAGTAGGTGTATAGTTTTCAGTGAATGTGGAAAATTTTTGTCCATTACTTCTACAAAAGTTTTTCTGTCTATTCCCTTCCCCACCCTCCACTCTCCTTCACAGACTCCAATTATATATATGAAGCCACTTAAAGTTGTCCCTCAGTTTACTGATCCTCTATCCTTTTTCAAAAAAAAAAAACTGTTTTCTATGTCTGTTTCATTCTGAATAATTTCTATTGCTATGGCTTCAAGTTCACTAATCTTTTCTTCTGCTGAGTCTAATCTGCTATTAATCTAGTCTGGCATACTTCTAATCTCAGACATTGTAATCTTCATCTACAGAAGTTTGACTTAGACATTTTCTTGTATTTTCTATGTCTCTACTTAGCTTTTTTTAATAGATAAAATACAGTCATAATCACTGTTAATGTCCTTTTCTGCTAATTCTAATATTTGTGTCAGTTCTGGGTCAGTTCAGATTGACTATTCTTGTTCTTAACGATATTTTCATGCTTCTTTTTATGCCACAGTTTGCCACAGTTCTTTTGATTGCCACAGTTTGTGAATTTTACTCTGCTGGGGGCTGAATATTTTAGTATTCCTATACATATTCTTGTACCTTGGTCTGGGATTCAGTTAGGTGAACTGAAAACACCAATCTTTTTACATATTCTTTAAAAAAATTTTTTTTTAGAGAGAGAGGGCATGAGTGGGGAATAAGGGCAGAGGGAGAGAGAGAAAGAATCCTAAACAAGCTCCATGCTCAGCACAGAGCCCAACATGGGGCTTAATCCTACGACCCTGGGATCATGACCTGAGCCAAAATCAAAAGTCAAACACTCAACTGACTGAGCCACCCAGGGCCCCCTGGATGTTCTTTTGTGATTTGTTAGGTAGGTCTAGGGCAGTGCTCCACATAGGGCTAATAATTTCACATTACTCAGATAACACCTTTCAAATATTCTACCCAATTCCCCATAATTTATGATTTTTTCTTGCTGGTGGGGACAATCACTATTTCCAGCCTTTGGGGTATGCTGTCCACTGCTCTCTGTTCCTTTTAGATGTTCCCCCACTTCAGCTTCAGGTAGTATCTTCATACTCATGCCCTGACCAGCACTCTACTGAGTGCTTGAAGGGAACCCTTTGTGGATCTTCAGAGTTCCATGTGCAGCTCTCTGCTTCTTTGGTATATATTTGGCAAACTCTGGCCACCGTGGTCTCCCTGGGCTCTTAGCTCCATCTCCTGAATTCAGGGAGTTTTCTGAGCTCTGGCTGGGTTCTCCTTCTCTGTGCTATAGCCTAGAAAACTTCTCAAGTCATTAAGATGTGAAAATTGTAGGACTCGCCTCATTTGTTTCCCATGACAGGGACACTTCCCTTCATTGCCTGGTGTCTGGTATTTTGAAAACCATCATTTTGTACATTTTCTTGCTTTTTTGTTTCAGGTACATCTAGTCCTTGTTCCTCTCTCTTGGAAGGAAGTGGAGATCCTCCTCAATGGAGTCCGAAGGGCACAAACACCTATATGATACCACTAGGGAGTAATTCAAGACTGTAGAACATGAATTTTCTGAACCCAGACTGTAAAGGGGAATTTTTCTTCTGATTTAAAAACTAAAACTCATGAAGACTCACAAAGGAACACAAATTATGAGGCAACTTCAAGCAACAAAATCCCAGGAAACTGGAAATGTCACTGAGGACCCAGGACAGAGGGCCCCATGGATAGGAGGATTTCCTATAGTGCACATCCAGTATGGGCTGGAGGTTGTGAGGCATGCTGCAGAGAGGGGAGCCCCCAGACTAATGCTGTTGTAGTATTCCAATCCTGCCTTCAGAGTGCTTATGAAGACTGTGGTCAAATACTTGTAAATTTACTTGGTTATTATCTATTTTACCTTCCAGACTATGGACTCTGTGAGGGCAGAGCCTTTCACCACTATATCTGCAGTACTCATCAGAGTGTCTGACACACAATAGGAGCTCAATAAATATCCATTAAATATATTAATGAATAAGCACATGGACAACAAGCAGAACTAGAAGAGAAGGGTCCAGGCCTCCAGGTGAAGATGAGAAGTGCCCACCCTAACTGGAGTCAGAGAATGGCAGTGACAGTGACCTTGATGGCAGATAGGGGCCAGGATTCATGTTGGACTCCTGCAATGACAGTGACAGGGTTCATTATATGTTTGTGGAATACATGATGTTGATGATGGTGACAATAATGATACCCATTTTTATTTAAGCCATGAAGAGAAAATGAAGCTGAATTTGCTAGAAAACTTATTAATGTTTTATGGGAGATTTTTCTGGGTGCAAAACTTTTTCTTCCACCAAAGCAGAGGCTGTTTTAAGACAATGATGATAAAAGGAAGAGTTCCTCCAAGGGGGGGTGGGGGGGGCACCTGGGTGGCTCAGTCGGTTAAGCAGCCAACTCCAGCTCAGGTCATGACTTCACGGTTTGTGAGTTTGAGCCCCACATCGGGCTCTGTGCTGACAGCTCAGAGCCTGGGGTCTGCTTCAGATTCTGTGTCTCCCTCTCTCTGCCCCTCTCCAACTCATGCTCTGTCTCTCTCTCTCTCTCAAAAATAAATAAACATTAAAAAAAATAGGGGCGCCTGGGTGGTTCAGTCGGTTGAGCGTCTGACTTCAGCTCAGGTCATACTCTCACGGTCTGTGAGTTCAAGCCCCGCGTTGGGTTCTGTGCTGACAGCTCAGAGCCTGGAGCCTGCTTCGGATTCTGTGTCTCCTTCTCTCTCTGCCCATCCCCCACTTGTTCTCTGTCTCTATCTCTCAAAAATAAATAAATGTAAAAAAATAAAATTAAAAAAAATTAATAGTTCCCCCAGGGAAGCAGGGACCTAAGGGCTTTAGGTTGTGAATCCCAGTTCTGTTTTGTACAGCAGGGTGAATTTGTATGCATTACTCTACTTCTCCAAGAATCAGTCCCTCTTCTGTAAAATGGGATTGATAATCCCTGCCTTTCAGTGTTGTTGTGGGGCTTAGTGAGAATACTCAAAAATTAATAAGCAGCCTCAGGCACAGAGCAGGTACTCAGTAAGTTACACCACTTTTCTCAGGCGTTTTATATTTGCCCGCAAAATGACTTGATGGGAGAAGACACAGAGGATCACCCAGGAGGCAAGGGGTACACAGGTGGTTGTGGGCTAAGGCACTGGAGAGGGACAGGAGGAGCCACTGCTGGAAGCAGCTCTGACTTGTCCCAGCAAGGAATCAAGTTCTTCTAGGGCCGCTCACACTGAGCCCCGTCCCTTTCTCCTGCCAGGCAGAGTTGGTGGGAGGATTAACAAGGTGATCTGGCCGCATAGTGGGCAAAAGCACCTGGCCCAGGTTCTGGCTTAGGAGGTGCTCTGGGTCCCTGTCCTGCGCCCCACTCCACATGAGGGCACATGTATTCTCCCTGAATGCCACTGGGTGGCGCTGTGGGACCACCGTCAGGACCCAGACCTTGGTGTATCTCGTCCTCCGAGGCGGCTCAGCCCTGGGGGTGCCTTTTCATGCAACCGCAGTCCCCCCCTATATTCGCATCTTTGGAAAGACACAGAGTGTCCTCCCCTTTCACACAGCCTTTTGGCTACTTCTCCACCCGTCCTGAGGACAGAGAAAACCTCAACTCTCCCTCCTCCAGCCAAAGAGGCAGGGGATCTCCCAGAATACAGGGGTGGTAAGGAGCAGACAGCAGACAATAGAAGTCAAGAAAGTGACCTCGCTGCAAAGACCCCCATCTATTTCCTAAAGAGCAACAACCCACATCCAGGCATGCAAACCCCTCTAATTCTGGAAGCTTCATGATAAATCTCTGCAACATTGTCTTTGGGGAGACTTGCTTTTCTAAAAGGGTCTAACAGAGCCAGAGAGCCACGTCCCCCTCCCATCTGGCACTTAAGAACCCCACTTGTGTCCAGGGGCCTTTGCTGTGGAATTTTCAATGTGGGTAGAAGAGAGCGTGAGTCAGGAAACGTCAGACCCAGAAAACAAGTTCAGCTTCCACGAACAGGGTGATTTAGAATCAGAGTCGGCATGTACCTTCTCTGAGGCTTATCTGCAAAGGGGAGCGAGTGATCCCTGCCTTGTAGGGTTGCCATGAGGAACACATGAGTGTATCCTGTGAAAGTGCTTTGTCTGTTGGAAAGTTCTAGGCACCTGTGAGATGTGATTATCACAAGAAGATAACAAACTTGGACAGCCTTGAGACACGTACAAAATGGCTGATGTGGGCAGGGCCAGGGACGCTAGAGGAGGGTGGAAGGGAGAAATGGACCTTGAGCCGGGCCAACAGGATGAAGGGTGGAGGGGGAGTGGGTTCACAGAAGTACAGGGACTGAAAATGTGGGTTGAGTGGGGCCTGGGGCACAGGCTGGAAGGAGAGGACAGGGGCAGAGGTGGAGACTTAAGTGCCTGACTACTGAATCTGAACCCAGTACCCCAGCTATCAGGGAATTTTTACCTACAAGGGGCAGCACTTGGAGAGATCCCTCTGGTAGCAGTGAAAATGGAACACTGGGAAGCCAGCGTGGAGGCTGTTGTAATTAGTGTGCATTTCACCCTGTGTTTTTTAAGATGTTTAAACAGCAACTATTTTAATAGTTCTCACAATTTTTTGTAGGGCTCAGTTGGGTGATCCTTCTATATGGCGGCAACTGAGAGTCCATGTGGAATTCAGCTGGTGCGTAAGCTGGGTCTGACGGATCCAAGATGACTTTACTTACATGCTGGCAACTTGGAGAGGATGGCCAGGCAGCTGGGCTTAGCTGTTGATCAATACACCTACATGTAGCCTTGTCATTGTGGTGGTTCCCCCTATTCTTAACTGTGACCCTGGAAGTGCTCTTCTTTTTCTAACTTTTCTGACACCTGAAATGGCCCTGAGAGTGGAGGCTCACTCATCCTGTCTCAGGAAGATAGCGTCCAGGGCATTGCGTGCACACACGTGAGCACACACATGTGCGTGCACACACACACCCACAGATATGTCTCCATCTGCACCGATACCACAAATTATGTCTCTGAGGCTTCACCTCCTGCTTTCCAGCAAGGCAAGAAGCCCAGCCGAGGCCCATGTGAGCTGTCTCAAGGAGAGAAGCTGGGTATGGCACCCATGACAGCACCACCCCCAACACACACACACACACACACACACACACACACACACACACACAGATACACTTAGGGAATGAAACGTATGGAGGCCAGGGCCACCTCTGTTCTGAGGGGAAGCCATACAAACCACATGGCCGTGTGGTCTGCTGACAGGTTATCCCCTCTGCCACACACAAGAGAAGGTGCTGCAGCTGTGAGGCCCCTCCCATGCAGTGTGGCATCTCTCTCTACAGTAACCTTATCACCAAGCCTTGGGACCGTCAGCCAGGAGACCTTGGCTAGCCAGAGGCCTGGAGCAGGGAGCTCTTCCATCAAGAGTAAAGTGGCACCCCAAACCGCTTTCCTTGCTCTGCCTGTGGCGGATGATCTTTCTGAAATGCCAATGTACACAATTCCCATCGTTGGTGGTGGTTTGGAATGTTAACCCTGAACCCCAGCAACAGAAAGACTACAGAAGGAGGAGAAGAGGAGGACATCACGAAGGGTTGGCCTGTCCTGAAGACGTATGTGGGGATCACCTCTTTGGAGGAGGGTTCAAATCTCAGATTATCTCCATGCCTCCTGAACCTGTCTCCTTCAGGGAAAAGGCAGAGGAAGAAGGCATAATCTGGGATGACTTGGTTTGTTGGGTTCTGGCTCAGTGAGATTTATGTTCTGAGATCCAGGGGCAACTCCCCATGTCACATAATTTTCCCCTCCCCGTGGTGGACTGGCAAGACCTTTGAACCAGAGCCAGCCCCGTTCTATGTGCCCTGCACAGCCCCCAGAGGCCTTCATGTTCAATTATTCCATCTGTAATATGGGGACAACAGTACATGAAGGCATGTCATGGGGGTGATGGGAGGATTAACAAGTAAAAGAATTTGGAAAATGGCCACGCGCCATTTAGTAAAGGTGGTTATTTTTTTCCCCAAGTGGAAAAAAGCAGCAGTATCTTCTCCCTACATACAAGTAAAACCTCAGTCCCCAGAGCCAAGCGAGTCCAAGAAATGAAGCCAAAAGCAAACCTGGAAGGCTGTGGCTGGAATTCTCAGCGACACGGCCTTTGAAGTTACAGCTCTCCCTCCCTCCAAGGGCCCCGGCAGCTCCCCCGGCCCGGCCTGATGAAAGGCAAGACGGGCTCTGTTGTGGTCTGACACATGCCCCAGATGTCAGGTTGCAACTCCGTTCAGCAATTAGCTCTCAGAGGTGGCAGCTGTGTGCAGTGGAAAGAGTTGGGATCACGGCACATGGTGCCAGTGCCAGCCATGCCCCACACAGCTTATCTGTGCCGCCATTCCCTTCTGGGTAAAATGGGGATACCAGTCCAGGCCTCCTCCTTCCGGTTGCCAAATTTAGCAAAACGAAAATATAGGATGCTCAGATGGACTTGAATTTCAGATAATCAACAAATAATCTTTTCCTACAAGTATATTCCAGGCAATACTTGGGACATACTAAATGTTTTATACTAAAACATTTGATGTTTATCTGAAATCCCAATTTAACCGGGAACCTTGTATTTTATCTGGCAATTCTATTCCCTCAGACTTTCCAGACGGTCATCTGGGTGAAAGGGCTTCAAAACTGTCCACGTTTTGAAAATGCACACTGGGAGGTATTCTGGGGAGGTCGTGGACAGTAACCTTAGCAACCAAAATGGTCTTTCATTCTGAACCCCCCAAAGCCCCTCCCCCCCCCCCACTCCAGTGGAATCTCTTCATCTCTAAAGGGCTCCCTTGCTCTTCTTCAAACCGCACTGCCCTGCCCCCTCTCACACCTGGCCCCTGCCCCCCACCCACCTCAAGGGCTCTGGAGAGGTTTGCTTGGTTCTTAGAGGCTGCTGAAATCATTCTCTGCCCACCGTGGGTCATGTGACTTGGGCTTGTTGTGGCTTTGCCTTCAAGGAGCATGTGCTGCAGTGGGAGGGTCCCAGGTCTGTTCAAGAGCCCTGGATGGAGTGTGTGCCTGCTGCAGAAGCATAGTCCGCAGACAAGCTGCTCCCCGTCTCTAAGCCTCAGAGTCCTCATCTGTGTAATGGACATGATGCCAACCCTAGTTTAAGACAGGAAAAGAGGATGATGCCAGTAAAGTACCTAACAGGGTGCCAGGCATACGGTAGGCACTGAGTAAGTGCACCTGCTAGTTACCACTACCACCTGTTGGTCCCACCCTGCACCATAGCAGGCTGGCCCGCTGGCCATCACCCATGCGCTCTGTCCGCAGGGAAGGCTCTCCCACACTTGCTGCCCCTCCCCTTGTCCTCACACTCTCAGGATTCCGGGGTATTGACCTTGATAGCCTCTGTCTCCCCAGTGCCCATCTCTCTGCCCCTCCCCAAGCCTCCGTGGAGGGGAAATGACAGTCACTGTCGCTGTTCCCAAATGCAGCAGAGAAACAAACAGCTCCCACTGCAGCTGTGCCTTAGTCACCCCACCGGCACATGCCCGCCCTCCCTCCCTCCCTCCCCAAGACCTTCCAGAAATCCAGCCACCTCAGGGAAGCGAGGCAGGTTCCTCCCACCTGCCCACTGCCTCCCTGTTGGGACCTCAAGTGGCATCCAGAACAAAGTGTATTTGGGAATGGGGGTGGGTAGGGAACAATAAGAAGGAGGAAGACTCTGGGGTCATTTTGTTCTTTCAGCCCAAGTAGCAGTTGGGGGTGGGGGAGGGTTGGGGCCTGTGTCCCACTGGGAAAGACAGGGTTAAGAGTCTGGAGCCTCTGTCTGCCTCCTCCCAGAGCTCTGGCCCCAGGGCTTACCCCACTGGGCTGGGCTGCAGTTTCCCTTCTTGTCAGAAGGAGAGGCTATCACACATGTGGATTCTGGCCCTTCCCCCCACCACCCAGAAGTATTCATTCATTCATCCAACACAAAGTCTGCTGGTGGGACTGGGAACACAGTCACATCCCTGCTTTTGTGGGGCTCCCAGGCAAGAGAAAAGGGGGACAGAAATGAGGCAGATACAATGCAGGCAGGGAGAGCACAGTCAGAGGAAGGCTCTGGCTCTGATCACTTGGGATGGTATGGGGGCCAGGCGCCCAACAGAGTGCAGACAACAAATGGGGTGTGAAGAATAACATAAAGTATACGCAAGCAAGCATCCGTTGATGAATGTTTAAAAACTGGTCATCTCAAATGATGGCAAAGATGGGAAAACAATAGGACTGTTCACACCCTCCCTGTGGGAGGCTAATTTAGCACAACGACTCAAAAAAAAAGTCCACTTGCTATGACCCCTCGGAGAAATCCCACCCCCAGGAGAATGGCAGCATGCTCACCACAGCCCTGGACTGACACCGCCCAAGGGCCGTCAGTACTAGAAGGTACACGAGCCAAGTGTGGCATGTTCACACGACAAAACGCTGCACGGTGATGAAAACGCACACAAGGCAACTGCATGCAGCGGTGGGGACGCGTCTCATCCAGACTCGAAAGGGTGTCGTTTCTACCAAGTCTTAGAACAAGCAAAACAAAACCATGTTGCTTTAGGGATGTGCGCATGAGTGTTACAGCTCTAAAAATCAAAGTCCTGACTGTCACCAAGTCACAGTGGTGGCTTCCTCCACGGGAGAGCTTCCCCACTGGGGTGATTCTGCCCCCACCAAGAGATATCCGACAATGTCTGGAGAAACACTGATTGTCACAAACATGGGGGGTAGCAGTGTGCTACTGGCCATGGGTGCTGCTAAATATCCTACAAAGTACAAGCCAGCCACACACACACTCCCCAGAGAATTATCCTGCCCCGAATGTCATAGTGCTGCTCTTAGGGACCGTAGTCTAAGGGACAAGGGGGATGCTCACATAGGGTTTCTAAGATCCTGCCAAGGTACAAGGGTGGTCATTTTATATATAGTCTGTAAACCCTACATAAATGTTTTACACACTCCAAAAACAATTACCGAGCATGTGGCTAGGTGTTTGGAGAATCAGCAGGGAGTCGCATGAGATGAGATTAGCCTCGGCCACCAGCTGCAGCGGAGCCCAGGGACCAGTGCTATTGCCGGGACAATAAGCTTACAAGGCATTGCAGAGACCTGGGCAGCCCAACACATGCCATCGATGCCCCTCCATAACAGTGGGACAGGAAGGAGCTCCCCATGCCAAGGACAAGTGCCCTGTGCAGCGAGGTGAGTCCTCTGGGCTCTGTTACATTGTAGATTATGCGGGGGTCCCAGGGGGACCAGGTGGAGAGATGGCTGGCTAACCCCTCTCTGCTCAGCAAGACCTGGGGCTCCGAGGCTTCGCCGAGGCATTTTGGCGGGTGCCAGAAAATTGATCACTTTGGTCCTTGGGCTTTACAGGTGGGGGTATGACCAGACAAGCCATGAGCTTTTATACCCCAGGATTAGTAAGGAAGGGCAGCAGCAAGCTGTATTAGGAGACAGACCAAGGAGTCAGACCCGGGTTCGAAGTTGGCTTGACAGCTGTAAGCAGTATGACCTTGGACAGGTTACCTAATTTTGTCAAACCTCAGTTTCATCACGTGTAAAAAATAGAAACCACAGTGTCTCAGCCATAGTGTTGAAATGAGGAAAAGATGAAATCATGTGGGAAAGATGGCCATACTAACATCGAGGGCACAGTAGCAGCTGTTATGTGGAAGTCACCAGGGCAGCTCAAACCATGGCCGCTGGACTCCTCAGCAGTGTAGGGGGAAGCAGGCAGGGGCTCCCGTGGACTCTCCAACCTGCTCTGTGCCACCTGCCTGATTCAGGCCTCTTGGGTCTGTCCTCTCTGTTTTCCTGTGTCCCTTGGTATTGACTAATTTAAAAAATTATTAGCTCCTTTAGGGAACCAAGAGAAGGAATATGTCCAGGCCTGGGGGCCAAGGCTTTGGAAGAGGACTGTGCTCTCTGGGGCCAGTTCCACAGGCGATGGCATGAACACTCGCACATTAATGGGAAATACAGGGTACCGTGGGCCCCCTTCCACCACCTCCACCTGCACCCCAGGTTATCTTGCAAAACAGAGCCTCTGGTTTGTTTCACCAAAAAGCGTGTGTGCTCTGTCAGTCAGGATCCCCGAAAGCAAGAGGTGGCACATTTGAATTAGGATAATTTGAAGGGGGGTTAACCAAAGGACTACTCAAACAGTGTGGGTGAGTGTAGGGCGCCTTGGGACAGTGCAGACTCGGAAAGGGTGGGAGGATTACCAGACCCCAGAAGGGAGATGATCCAGACAGGCTGCCTTGAGGGGCTGTGACCTTCAGTCCAGGGGCACGGTTGGCCTGCAGCAACCCCACAGGATCTTCCAGGGGAATAAATGCTCCTAGCCACCTTCCTCCGCCCTCAGATATGGTGCCCGCTGTTGGCAGATCGAACAGGAAGACCATGGGCAAGGGGCCATCCATGCAGTCCATTCCAGCCAGCCTCCTGGACACAGAGCAGGATGGAGGGATGGGGGAGCAAACAGAGATACCCAGCACAGGGGTATGTGAAGGGGGGGCTAGTCAGAAGGGGGCACCATGTGTGTGGGGGGGTCTCTCTCATGATGGGTCTCTGCCTCACCCATCAGTCTTGACAAGGCTCTCTACTTCATGTTTGACTGATATCCTTGAAGTCAACTTTATTAAGTCCTGACAATTTATATACCATCGCCGCAATCAACATACAGAACATTCTCCTCTCCCTAAAGGACTCCGGGCCCCTTCTCAGTCAATACTCCCTTCCACCTCTGGCTCTAAGCAGCCACCAGTCTGTCTTTTGTCATTACATATTCCATTAGGCTTTTCTAGAGATTCATATACATGGAAAAATATAGTATGTACTCTTTTGCATTTGCTTTTCCCCTCTGCAGGATTTTGACATTCCTCCACTTTACTGTGTGCCATGGTTGTTCACAGATTTCACTGCTGAGTTAGGATTCCGTTGCACTAATATGTCACAGTGTATCCATTCCTTCACTTGCGTATGGGCATTTAGATTGTTTTTAGGCTTTTGCTATTATGAAGAAAGTTTCTGACTATTTGCATACAAGACTTTGTAGATATAATCTGTTTTCATTTCTCTCAGGTAAATACATGGGTGGGGTTGCTAAATCATTTTGCAAGCGTTGTTTAAGTTGATAAGAAACTGACCAACGGTTTTCTAAAGTGGCTACATCTTTTTCCAACCTACCAGCGAAGTAGCAGGGTTCTGGCTGCTAGCCTCACTACCACTTGGTATTGTCAGTCTGTTTACCTTCAGCCCTCCTAGTGGGGGTGTAGTGATACCTCATTGCGGTTTAATTTGAATTTCTCTATGACACTCAGCATTTTTCACGTGGCCATTCAGTTATCTTTTTGTGTGTGTGAAGTACCTATTTAAATCTTTTGCCCTTTCTTAGTTGTTTGCATACTTATTGGATTAGTATCTGCCAGTCTATGGCTTGGCTTTCTGCCTCTTAACAGTGCATTTGGGATGTCAGAAGTTTCTGATTTCTCATTAAGGCCCTTCTTTAAAAAGCTTTTTTAATGTTTATTTATTTTTGAGAGAGAGAGACAGAATGTGAGTAGGGGAGGGGCAGGGAGAGAGGGAAACACAGAATCCGAAGCAGGCTCCAGGCTCTGAGCTGATAGCTCAGATGTGGGGCTCGAACCCACGAACCACGAGATCATGACCTGAGCCGAAGTTGGATGCTAAACCGACTGAGCACCCCCCCCCCAGGTGCCCCTCTCATTCAGGCCCTTCTTAAACTCAACTACTATGTTGTGTAGGGAGGGCCGTTTCCCCTCTGCCTGGCCCACTCCAAGGTGGACAGACATGCAGGCTCAGGTCTTTCCTTCATTACATCAGTTCTCACAGGAGAGCTTGGCTGGAAAAACTGCCTCCGGGCCAGCTGAGAGGAGCCCACGAGAGCACTTTGCTCCTCTCCTCAGCTTAAAACAGACACAAGGGGCTGCACTGAGGGCCCCTGGCTGGGGCTACCCTGACCGAGCCCTCTCTGGGTGCAGCCTGGGACCACGATGCTCTTCATGGGAATCTCTTCACTGAGTCCTCACTGGACATGGAGTCACTGTGCCCACTGGACAGGCGAGGAGTCTGGTATGAACGGGTGTCTCCCTCAGGAGAGGGGAAATGTCTTTTATTTCATATAAGCGCTGTTAACCAGGAATTAAAGAACCGAAAAGGCAAAAGGGAACGCTGAGCTCTCACAGAGGTAGCGACAGCAGGAATATGTAAATAATTCTTACAACTCAATAAATAATAAGAAAGTGATCCAGTTAAAACAAACAAACAAAGGGCTTCAACAGACACTTCCAAGAAAATATAGGAACCGCAAATAAGCACATGAGAAGATGCTCAGCTGCTAGGGCTGGGGGAACAAAGGTGAGACTTCAGGGTTATAAAGACCAGGCTCCTGGAGGGGCCCGTGCAGCTGGGACGGCTAGGACACAGAGCTCTGAGGACCGGTGTCTCTGAGGAGATGCGATGGGCCAGCCCTGGGCACACGGAGGAAACAGACAAATGGAGCCAGCAGCTGCTGCTGAGTGCAGGGCCACCGCTGGAGCATCGCTGATGGGAGCAGGAGCAGACGCAAAGGGGCAGTCCCTTCTCCCTCCTCCAGCCACGCAGGCTCCGCCTGGTGTCTCCTTTTGGCAGAGTCTAATGGGGAGCCCCTGGCAAGGCATAACCTGGTTTTCAGACTCCCAGAGCACCAAAGAACAATACAGAAGGGCAGCTTTAGAACTTGGAGACGATAGCCTCATAACCAGCACCACAAATCAATCACCACTTACCCAGGTAATACCCAGCTAGCAAGTGACAGAGTTTTGATCCAGGAGCTTCTGGCTCTGAGGCCAGTGCCCAGCTGCGGGTTGAGAGGAAACTCTTGGCAGGTGCCAGCCTCGGAGTCCAGACCAGAACCTGAGAAGTCCAGTATGTTGGGCACTGGGGCAGGGGCAGAAGGCTGGGCAGGCAGCACCAAAGAGCTCCCCATAGGTACCAGGAACCCACCAGGGGTCCTGAAGTACAGCACCAAGGCTGCTGACGTAGCCAGGCTGGGAGCGCGTTAGGGGGCTGGGGTATGTGGGGCAACAGTTCATGTTCCCGAGCTGGGGCCCCCAGCCCAGCCCAGACGAGGCAATAGCGCCGATGTGCTGAGACATCTGGGCCATCTAAGCCAGGGAACCGGAAAACAGCATCTCTTCTTTAGCTGAAGTCTTCCCAAGGCAAGGCCATTAGGATCCCAGATGGATCATCTCCCAAACCGGTATGCAGCTTTCTTCTAAAACTAGCTTCTCGGTTGTGATGACCATAAGTCAGCTACCACACACTTCACCTCTGAGTCCCCTTTTCTCAGAAGTTTGCAAAGAATGGGGCCACACCCCAGACTCGAGGGTGTCAGGAGAGCTATGAGATGGAGAGTGTGGGTGGCTCTTCCCTGGCCCTGCCAAACCTCCTGGCCATCCTCAGGAGGATCCAGGCTGGCTGGTCACCAGCAGGAGATGCCCCCCTTGCCCACCCCATTCCCTCTAATTCTCCTCTTTCAATCTTCCCCTGGGTGTGCCAACTGCTGAGCTGGGGTTCTCCATACGTGGATTTCTTCTGTGTCAGCCTCTCACTGGGAAGGCCTGTACCGCAAGCCCTCAGTCCCCCTGACCATTACCTTTCCCGTGTGATAAGGCTTAACCGATCTGATCTCTGGGCAGTAACACAGTCAGGGATTAGGGGCTCTGACTGTGGGCTCACGCTGCTGTGGGTTCAAATCCTAACTCTGCCACAAGCTAGCTGGGTGAAGCTGGACCCAGCACGCAGTCTCTCTGAGCTTCACTGTGTTATCTGTCAAATCGGGAGATGCTAGTATGCCCCCCGACCCCCGCCCAAGGCTGGTAGGAAGACTGCACGAGGCTTAGCATGACAGTTCTGGCATGAAGCCAGGTGTATGGCGGGTGCTCAGGCAAGGTGGCTGTTGTAGAGTTAGCTTCAGATTTGGGGCTTCCACGATCTCCTCCGGTCCTCCACCCACATCCAGGGAATAAGCACCATCTGTGCTTTCTAATTTTCCACCTTGCTCCTGCAGGCATGGCCCCTCCCCACCGAGCCCTACCAGCCTGATTCCCTGGCCTAGCCCAAGCTGTTGTGATCTGACTTTGGACATGAGTCGTCACCGATTCATCTCGGATACCTTGGGCACAGGGCGCGTCTGGTGTCTAACTGGTCAGCAGCTCATGGACGGCAGCCCCCCACCCCCACGGCTAACAGGGCTGGCAGCCTGCAGTCCCAGCTGGCTCTCCCCATGTTGTGCTGCAGCATCCACGGGCAGCGGGACGTCTGCCTTTTCTGCTTTGATCAGGACAGGGGGGGTGCTCAGCGGTTGGTTTGGGATCATCTCTGTGATGCATTTTGACAGCCTTGGCCAAGCATATGCTTTAAATCCTCATGAGAAAGGGTCTTTTTAAGTGGAGAGGGAGCCCACAGCAGCCTTCAAAGGACTCTCTGGACAAAGTAGGGTGTATGAAGAAGACCCCTGGCTCTGGATCACCCTGCTGCCCCATGTGCAAGTTCAATGTGGCTCAAAGGAGAAGACTCCTGGTCTGTCCCTCAATCCAAACAGTGACAGCGGAGTCGAGTCACAGCCTAGCTCAGTGTCTCCTCCACAGAGTTCAACATCCTGAACCATTTTCCCAGGTTTCCCGTGCCTGGCCTCCCGACAATCCCTCTGCACTGGCCCCCTTGGCTCTCTATTGTAAACTGCCTCGAGCAGAACCTGCATTCTTTCTAATGGCTTCAGGAGTTAGATAATTTGTACCTGACGCACCTGGAAAAACTTAATGAGACTTCAACTCAGTGCTTCTGAAAGATCAATGATATCCAGCTACGAGGACTTAGAGAGTAGACAGAACATTCCAAACAAAAGGATTTTTCCCCTTTACTTGTCTTTTGTTACTAGTCTCCCTGTTTCAGTTAACAGGGACACATCTAGACGCAACTGCCACCATGGGGTCCCAGCTCTCTAGCTGACAGCAGGGTCAGCCTTTCCCCCTGAAGGTGCTCAGAGTCAGGCTGAGCCTCCAGGAAGGCAGGGACGGAACCTTCCCTGGAGCTGGCATGTCCTTCTGTGTTTAATTTTCCCATAAGTCAGCTCTGATTAAGGGGGATGGCCTCATGTTTCGTGCATTCAGAGCCAAGTTCTGAGAGCACCTTGCGAGGGTGGGGGAAGCCCCCTGGGCTGGCGGGTGGGGGGCGGAGGGGTAGCTGCTCACCAGGTCACCCCCAGCACACATGTCTGCTACCTATCAGATCTCATTGTGGGAATGATCTGCCGGACGCTGAGATCATCTGACAGTCTCCTCCTAATGAGACCCAGGGCTGCTCCCAAGCTTGTGTGGGAGACTGGATGGAGCAGAACCCCCAACACCCTGGAGAAACACCTCCCAGGGAAGAAAGATGTTCCTTTTCCAAGCCTGCTCTGCTCTGTGACATGGTGGACCCCAGTACTTCAGAGAACAGATGCCTTCATGCTCACTCTCCACCTGGCACAGCTGCAGTCAGGTCCCTGCAGGTGAAGACAGGAACTTCCCATATTTACTCATGACATTGGCTTCTCTGCCACTGGTTCATTGCTGATGGCTTCATGCAGGCGCAAGAGGAGGCACCTTCCAGTTGGCGCCTACAGGAACTTGCAATCCTCCTGGGGAGACGCCCACAGAATGAGGGTCAGTGTGCCCCACAGGAAAGGGAGGGCTCTGTGAGCAGGAGTACGTGTCCAAAAGCATAACTCAGATTAGGCATTCCCCCTGCTGATGATGCTCTACTGTGTCTCCTATCGCTTGGAAAAAAATCCAGACTCCTCACCAAAACATGCTCGCTTGTCCCTGCCCAGCCATGCTCCAACCAGGATGGTTTTCTTTCGTGCCTCAAATGCTACCCTTGCTGTTGCTTTGCCTAGAATTCCCTTCCCCCAGATCATCATGCGGCTGTACCTTCTCACACTGAAGTTTCAACCCAACCACCCTGTCCTCAGAGAGCCCTCCTCAAACCACCCAGTATAAACAGGGCTCTCTCTCCAAGCACTCCTGGTGGCACCAACTTGTCACAAGTCCTTACCATGGCATCTTTCCTGTTGACAGATCAGATGACAATCTCTCATGCCTCCCACCAGAATGTAGCTCCACGAGGGCAGGGACCTCATGAGTCCTGTTCTCCAGTGTATTCTAGAATGTGAGGACCTTTGATGAGTCTAACAGAGGACTCATTAAGTATTTTTAAATATGTGATGGAAGAGGGAAGAAGGAATCTATGCATAGCAGCTGCTTTGAAATGCTACCAGCATCCCACATCAGCAGCCAAAGTGTGCAGTAATGATCTCAGCTCCACAACTTGCTAGCACACAGTGTGGGCCTCAGTTCCCCTGTAAGTAAAACAGGATTGTTGTGAGGATCAAGTGTGGACTGTTTAATGCTTAGCAAGTGTGACATACGGTAAGTGCTCCAGCACTTGTAGCTTCATCCCTACCACCACCATCATCCTCGTCATCACCATCATCATCCACCTGGCAGCTCAGCAATGACCCACTTTAAATCCTTTTTTGTCTCCTCTCAGCTTTTGCCTCATGAGGCTTCCTGCCCTGGCTCCCCTCCTTTCCTGGCTTTACTTGAACCACTGGCAACCACTGTTGGCTTTCTGGCCCAAAGACATCCCAACCTAGCTCTCTGCTAAGAGAACCTTGATTATCTGATAATAGATGTCTTGATCTAGGGCAGGTGGGTATAGAACCTGGTCTGGGGAGTTGGCACATGAGCTCCCCTCCCATCAAGCTTCTGAAAGAAGTTCTTCTGCCAGAAAAGAGATGCATAGGAGCTGAATCTGAACATACTTGTATGCGAATGTGATGTCTGGAGTTATTGCAGGTGTATTGTGACTGTGAGGCAACATGCATGGGGTCAAAAATGCTGATGTTCTAAGGACAGGAAAATAGCTGGAAAGAGCCTTGGCCCTTGATGACATCCTCAAGCCACTGAACTAGAGTTCAGAAAGCCACACTTCTTCAGTCTTCCTGTTAAGTATCTTTATTTTCTTTTTTTTTTTTTAATTTTTTTTTCAACGTTTATTTATTTTTGGGACAGAGAGAGACAGAGCATGAACGGGGGAGGGGCAGAGAGAGAGGGAGACACAGATCGGAAACAGGCTCCAGGCTCCGAGCCATCAGCCCAGAGCCTGACGCGGGGCTCGAACTCCCGGACCGCGAGATCGTGACCTGGCTGAAGTCGGACGCTTAACCGACTGCGCCACCCAGGCGCCCCGAGTATCTTTATTTTCTAAGTCACCCTTAGTTGAGTTGGTACTTGCAGCCAAAAGCTAAGATAGCAAATGTGGTTTCAAGCTACAAAGCTTAGATCTGTCACTCCTTCTAGCAATCTGCACTCAAGCTGGCTACGTATCCTCCCTATGGGATACCAGCTAAGCTGGGCCACTGGAAAACCCATCCCTGCCCTCGCTCTTCTCCCCCAAAGAAGGAAAGCACGTTGGAAGTATACAGGGATTGGGATGGAAGAACAAGGGGGTACAGCAAGAACATTCACACTTAAAGGGAATGAGGAGTGGGGTATAATGGTCTTTAAAGGCCTCTGGTTCTGGGTATTTCAAATTATAAATGATAAAATAATTTAAAATGATAAACGGTGTTATCTGAGAGAAAAGATCTCTCACATGTGAGATACTGTGCCTTCAGCATAAATTCATGGCCAAACCTAAGATTAATCTTGTTTCATGGTAAAAAATGTGACACATTACTGGGGCACCTGGATGGCTCAGTTGGTGAAGCTTCCAACTTCAGCTCAGGTCATGATCTCGCGGTTCGTGGGCTTAAGACTCATGTTGGGCTCTGTGCTGGTAGCTCAGAGCCTGGAGCCTGTTTTGGATTCTGTGTCTCCCCCTCTCTCTGCCCCTCCCCCACCTGCTCGCGCTCTCTCTCTCTCTCTCTCTCTCTCTCTCAAAAATAAACAAATATTTTTTTTAAAGTGAAAAGAAAGTAAAAACTTGACACATTACCACATTCTGGACTAAGCCCCAAACTGAGGCTTCCTTTTATTTTCTGTAAATATGTCTCCTCTATCAGGAGAGCAGAGGGAAGCAGGTGGTCACTGAGTTTAACAACAAATGGAATCTCAGTCCCTTTCACGTAAATATTCTTTCTCCCTCTTTCCTCTTTTTCTTCAAAGAGCAGGACGACGTTTGTGTGGCCTTTTTTAGGTGGGGGAGGGGTCTCAGGAAAGTGAGTGACAAGCCTTGGAATTGTTCTCTCAATCCACACGTGACCTCCTCTGATGGAGCTCAGGGCTGAGAACCCATGCACAGTCTCTCCTTCAACATGGTCCATGCCCACTGGGCTCCCCAACCTTAGCACCCAGCCCGCTCCTCAATGATACTGCACACACTGTGTCTCAGCCTCCTGTCCTGGTCTCTATTCTGGGCCCCCTTGACCTTCACCACGGCAGTCCCCTAGCTGTTCTGCTACCTTCTTCCAACATCTCCCAGTGGGAGCTTGTGGACAACTCCAGACTCCTCTAGAGGAAGACCAAAAAGACTGTCCACCACTTGCATTGTTCCCTGTCCAGCCATCACTGATTCTGTCCTCTGGGCAGTGGCACCACGTTAGATGCAGGACTTTAAGAGGGATAAAAATGTTCTATCTACCTCCATGGAAACTATAAATCAGCCCTGAAATCAGAAATACCCTCAGACTTATTTGTATCTTCTTACACCACATCTGTCTTGGATTCCATGGGGGAAGGGCTTGTGGGGCAAACTAGGAGACACAGTCAGACCACTTCCCCTGCCTTCTTCCTCTTTCTTTCTCCCTTCCAAGACTAAAAGAGGTTTTCCTCCCCCTTGCAGCCTGACAGAGACCTCTCGGCATTTCTTCCTTCCCTGCCCTAGGGAGCTCCATCTTCTAGGCCATATACCTGCTCTCTCCTCCCCTGGAGCACAGACCCCCTGGCTTTGCCTCAGTGGGTAGGTGGGATTTTGGAGAAAAAGCCAGCTTACTCATTTTAGAAAGTATGTTGAGAGGCATTTTAAAAATAGTATCCTGGTTCTATTCACATCTGCACACTCTTTAAGGACTTGCTCAGTTGCAGCTCTTTGACTAGAATTTATTTCCAAATGAGAAGGCCATTGATAGCTCCCCACTGCCAAGTTTGTTCAGCAGATGACAACGGCTCATTGCCTCCCTTCCCTCTCCATTTCGGCCAACTGGCTTTCTCCTGGGCCTCCAAGCTGTGGTGTTTCCACCAAGTGGAACACCCAGGTGGGGTCACGGTCATCTTGCACACAGGTCAGGGCTGCGCTGCCATGCGGGTATGATCAGCATGTGTGGACTAGACAAGCTAGGCTTCCTGGAGGAGGTGGGCCTGGAACTCAGCCCTGAGAAGTAGGTAAGAACCAGACAGGAGCATAAGACCAACTCAATGACTCAGAAGCAGGTTGAGCTTGATGAGAACATGCACTTTCCCTGGGGTCTCCCTGGTGAACCCCAATTTGATCTTCCAGACTCAGATACAAAGATCTCCAAAGTTCCATCAACACTGCTGAAACATACTCTGTGCCAAAAGTGGGAAACACATGGGTCCTCCTTGATCAGAGGCACCAGGCGCCCCTACAGGTTCACACCTGACAGCCCCCAAAAGGGCTCTCAGCTTCAGTCACTAGAAGTCAGTCCCATCCTTGTCCTGATTCATACTCCCATATTCATCAGTCTGCTGTGTGGACTTGACAAGCCTCTTAACCTCTCTGGGCCAGTTTCCTCATTCGTAATGTACCCCTTGCAAGGCTTTAAGGATTCCTTAGATTCGTGCACATAACACACTTAACACATAGGACATGCTCAGCTAATGGCAGTGATTACTACATTTCTTCACACCTCATCAGTAAGGCAGGTTCTGCTTTCGTAGGAAGCTTGTCTTATTTTCCCTCTGGGTCTACACAAGTCTGTGCCAGGCTGCCCAGAAACCATGGTCAAGTATATCACAGAGGAATGTGTCTACCTCACAAAGGCCTTGCTCATCTCTAGGCCTCTAGTTGCTGCAGCCCCGCTGGGGCTCTGCTCTTGTCCCTTGTGGGGTGCAGCAGAGAGCCCTGGGAACACTAGGCCCCTCTCATGTCCTAGAGACCTGTTTTGTCCTAAGTTCCCTCCCCCTCCTCTCCCTGTTCTTGTCTCCCATCTCTGCCCACCAACACACTCCCGTGCACACATATGCTCACACACACAATCACATTCACACGTGGTCTTATACATATGCACAGATGCACATGACCACAGGCTCGCCACCTTCTAGAAACCACATGCTGAGGTCTAATGATGCTAAATTGCCTTAAACACATACTGAAAAGCTGGGTTTAAATGGCACTAGAAGATGAAGGGGCCATTCCCCTTAAACTTGGGAAGCTAGGGTTAACTAGATGGTCCCGAGTTGGTGGCAGCACAGGGGAAGACAGTGAACCTCTGTGAGGCAGCCTGCACACAGAAGGGCACAGGTGCTGGAAACACTAGCTTTCCAGTCATACGGATGAGACATTCAAATCGCTACCACCACTTCCTGGCTGTGTGACTTCTGGCTGGTTACTTAACCTCCCAGAGTTTCCACTGCCTCATCTAAGAAACGAAGACAAGGGGACCCACCTCCTACCAGGGTTGGAGAGTTAATCCAGAAAACATATGTATAACGTTGATCACAGAGCAGGCCCGTGTGAGCACTGAGTGAACAGAGCAGCTTTTTATTGTCATGGTCAGGCTTGGGGAGCCAGGAAATGAATGGAGGTCAGAGAAACCCAAGAGGGCTGTGAGCAGTGTGCAGGGGTGGACAGTGCACCAGCCTCGCAGAGGGTCAGATAGTTGGTGGAAACGTGGGCACAGGAAATGGCATTTATGCATGTGCAGTGCTGGTTGGCAGAGGGTTTGTCCTGCAAGTTGGAGGGCATTCAGAGGACACCCTTAGCCTGGGGTGAATCCTATTTAAAATCCTCAGCCTGAACTGCTTTCGAACTAGTTTGAGGGCCTCAGTATCAGTGAATGTCCTTGAGCATGTTTCAGTGAGCAGCAATCTGCATAGTGAGGGAGTTCAGGCCTCAGTCCCAGGTCCCAATACTGAAAGACCCAATACTTCCCAAATCACAGTGGAATATGCAACAACTAGGTTCTTTGGAACCAACAAACCCAGCTCTGATCCCAGATCCCCACTTACTGGCCACAAGACCTCAGACAAGACAATTCACTTCCTCTGTGGGATGGGCAAACAGCAGGTGCTCAATGATGGTTGTCAGTGACCACAATTTGGGTCCTAGCCTGCCTCCCAGTTCAGTTTCCTGCCTCAGCTCATACCCCCTCACTAAGGATCCAGGCCCACGTGGTCACTGTCCACGATGTTCCTCCCCTCCATGTGAATGCTAACGTTCCTCTCCTCTCCGGAAGAATTCAAAGGGCCCTGGAAACTTGTTTATTAGGAAAAGCTGTGGGAGTCTGTCCTGCTTGGTGGAGGCGCTGACCTCTCCCATCCTTCCTGCATATTTCTCCTCAGCGACATCTTTTCATGTTCCCTGGCTCACTTGGGTGAGTCACAGATCTGTAAATCCCGACCACAGAAAGCTTGGCAAAGTATGTTAGGTGTTTATTGGAAAGGGAAGGAGGCAAATGATCAAAACACTGGCTGTGGCTCTGGTCTCTGAAATTTGCAAGAGCGAGTTTTAAAATCTAGGTTTGAAGCATCTAAATAGATTCATGGAGCACTCTTTTTTTTTTTTTTTAACCACAATAAGAATAAGATTGTATATACTCCTCAGTTGCAGCTGAGTCTTTGGGCTATCTTTGTTTTTGTTTTTAGTTTATTTATTTAGAGACAGAGAAAGTGAGAGTGGGAGAGGGGCAGAGAGAGGGGGAGAATCTCAAGCAGGCTCTGTGCTATCAGCACAGAGCCCAACGTGGGGCTCCAACTTACAAAAGTGCGAGATCATGACCTGAGCTGAAATCAAGAGTCAGATGCTCAACTGACTGAGACACCCAGATGCCCCTGTAGGGTGCCAGACATCCAAATGAAAACTGAGAAATTCAATTCAGTTTTCAGCTTCCCTATGGATACAGAACACTGTTTGGACACAGCCCCACTGATATAAACACAGGCTGCGGTTTTCTTACTCTTACACTTTAAAGCTGATTCCTGCCTGCCTCCATGCCTTTGTACACTGTTCCCATTATCTGCAACTCTGTTCCTCTCACTTCAGGAAGCATTTGTTGTACTCTAATCCAAGCCCTGGGCTGGGCAGTAGGACACAGAGATGAATCAGACCTAGTTTCTGACCTCAAAAATCAGTGAGGAAAAGAGCCTAACGGGAGGAGACCCAGGCTGGGTCCTGAAGGATGAGTAGTTCTCCAACTGACAAAGGGAAGTCCTTCCCATGTGAGCACATCTACCCATCCTTGAAGACACAGCTATGTTTCCTCCTCCAGGAAGCGTCCCCACCTTGCTGAGTTGTTGATCCCCTTTGCGTCCACACTGTAGCAGATACACTCCCTCCCTTCCCCACCCCCATGCCAAGACTCATTTCCTGGATTATGTATCTGCCTGGTGGTCTAGGCTGGGTGTTTTTGGAGAGTAGACATTACTTCCTGTCTGTGCCTCCAGTGCCAACTCTGGACGTGTTGCACAGTGGGCTCACTGGGTGTGTCTGATGGTGTTTTTAAGCTGAGCTTCACCATCAGCAGCAGCAGCAGCAGGCAGGAACCAAAACGGCCACAGGGCCCTGGGAGAATGCTGACTGCTGTTCTGTCAGAGAATCTACACCTGAACCCCACCTGCCAGCCCCTGTTGCTTTAAGCATCTGAGCCCTGAAGGGGTCTGGGTGGGATTAACCCCTGGATCCCAGCCTCATTCCAGCATCCCGGTTTGGTGGTGGTAGTGGGGGGGGGGCTATTCAATCAAGGAAGAAATATGCTTTGAAATGAAAACGCTTCTCTTTCTGATCTGCCTGGCTCTGGGTTCTCCTGCCTTCTTAGTATGCATGAATTCAGCCCCCATTTCAAGACTTACCCTCAGCATCTTCTCCACAGGGTTGGAGCGGGCTCCCTCCCCTCACCGCCCCCACCCCTCCAGTCCTCTCCAAAGACAAATTGCTTACATCTGTCAAGGCTTTTCTGATTAATAGAGGAATACGCCATGGGATGTCATCAGGGGTTCAGAGGCTTTTGATCAAAGGGGGAGGGGGGCCAGGCCACACATCCCTGTTGGTTCATTTATCAGGTCAGTTCAGCACCTTTCCTCCTGAGTGCCCCTGGCAAAGACGCACCCAACAGCCCACCATCAGCTCCCACCCTCCCAGGCCCCAGGGAGGGGAGCAGGGAGGAAATGCTGCTCCAGGAAGGGGGCAGTGGGGAGCCAGAGGCGAGGATGGAGGAAGAGGACCAAGTGCAGGAACCTGGCCTAGGCACTGGTCCTTGAGGCAACAGACCCCAAGTGCTTTTCATTTCTGGACAACCAGTGGGATGAGCATCTACCAGGCAATTCCCTAAAAGTGGGAATAAAAGGAGGCCGCGAGGGAGGAAAGGAGGGCAAGAAGGAAGGAGAGAGGATAGGAAGAGCCAGTAAATGAGTAAGTCAGAGAGAATGGGAGTGAGAGGGGCTAAGAAAAAGCGATTAAAGGAGGGGAGGGATGGTTGAATCAATGAGTCATGAGGTGTCTGAAGGGGTGAAGGAATTAAGGATTCACAGTAACCGTTACAAAAGCTGTATTTTGTAGCAGATTCATCTTGCATTCTTTCTTCCATTCACCCACCGGTTGGTGTTGACAAGACACCGCTCTGGGCTCAGAGGAAAAACACTAAGGTAACTCTGAGAGAATTCAGCCTTATCCACACACCAGCCCCTCCCTGTGCATGTTGCTAATGGCCCCTGTGAGCTGGGCAACCGCAGATGAGGCCTGGGGTGGCTGGGTGACTGGCGCAGGGGCAGGGCCAGCTCAAGAACACTCACTGCCTGCCCCCCAGCTCAGGCTTCCTCCTGTAGCCAGGTCCCCACGGAGCAGCTGGTGTCCATCATAGCTTTGTGTGTCCTCAGGCTGTGAGGTCACTGCCCACAGTTTCCCCTACAGCTCACCTCTGCCGGGGACTCTGCAGTGGGAACTCCAGAGAGCCATGTAGGGTAAGGCTTCAGTTGGCCTTGGAGGCTGCTAAATTAGGCTCTGAGGATTTAGATTAGCCTAATTTAATGACACGGATGGCTGGCTGGATTGAAGTTCCTTGCTACGATTTTTTTCTTTCAACTCACTCAACAATTATTTCCCTCAAGTTGGTTGCAGATGCAGCCTTCCCAGGAATTATAATCCATTCCTTACTGAGCAGCACAGAGACCAGGGAGATGCTGGCCGTGTCTACACGCACACCACCCAGGCAGGGGGGAATGGAGGGTGGGCAGCGCCACGGGCTGTGTCTGCGTCACGTGTCTTAACTTGGAAAAGAGGGGACAGAGTGTCTTGCTGGGCTGGGCTGGGCTGGCTGTCCTGGGAGGCTGGCAGGCGAGAGGTTCCGTGAAGACATAGCTGGCGGGCTCCTGACTGGTGACTGTCTCTACCCCCCACTCTCAGCCCAGAGGGAGCATCCCCCACATAGGCACGCAACACACACAGTCACGCAGTCACAAAAGATACACATGGACACATCCAGGATTAGACACACATGGACACTCAGCCACAGACATATGCAAGCACATGTACCTAGATAGGACACAAAGACACAAGCCACAGGATACTTACAACAGACACACAAATGCACAAACACACCAACCCCACCTACTCTAATACCCCACTGTCCTAAGCCTATTCAGGGAGGCACACAGGTAAACAGGCCAGGGCATCACCAACTCTCAAGGGTGTGCCATAGAGGGCTGTGGAGTCCTGAGGAGTCAGGAGGGGATGCCTGAGGCGAGGGATAAGGTGAAAATGGCAGGAACGACATCTCTGGCATTAGGCAGAGCCCAGGCTAAAACCCAGGAAAACTGGGGTGAAGCTATGTGCAGAGGAGGGTAGTTCATGCAGTATGGCTAGACCGCAAGGACTGGCTGGGAACATCTGAAGAAGTAAGATCATTGATGCTGCTATGATTCACATTAAAAACAGCTTGCCCCCCTGTGTAGGGCACCATTTTGAAATTGTCCAGTGCTAGCCCCCTGCCTTGGCAGTGGCTGCTGACCTCCCCACCACCACTAGTTTCCAGTCCCTTCCGAAGGTGGCCCAGACCCTGGAGGAGGTAAGAAGATGACTGAGGTAAGACTGAGAGACCCAGGAGGAAAGGTATGCTCTGAGAGAAGTCCCCGCTATTGTCTGTGGGGCCACTTGCCTCACACCTTGCCAGGGCCCAGAGCCTAACTGGGGACAGGGTTTTGGAGCCACAGTCCTGATGTGCCCTGGGCAGATGTCAGGGGCTGTGCCAGATGTGAGGCCCCACACTACGGTCAGTTCTTTGAGAGGCCAGTCACTCATGTGGAGTGAGAAAAGCCAGGTAACTCCCTGACAGCGTTTTCCCAGGGATTGGGCCCCTAGTCCAGGCTCCTCCCACACTCTTCCCCATTTTCCATCCTCCCCCTGGCTAACTCTTACCTGCCCTTCCAGACCAAACTGAAGTGTCACCTCCTCCAAAAAGCCTTTCTAAGCCCTCACCCCTACTGCCCCAGGAGAGTTTGACATACTTCCTTGAGGCTTCCCTCTATCCCGCCTTATCAAGCAAGAGAGTCACTTTCTGTTAACTTAGAGATCCCCCCAGAGACCCTGAAACTGGGACCAGCAGACCCTACATATCAGTGATCTATTGCAGCATAACAAACTCTCCCAAAAATCAGTGACTTAAAACAACAACAGTTATTGGATCCAACATTTCCAGAGGTCAGGAATTCACCACAGCAGGGACATCATGCCCACAGCGTCTAAGGCCTTAGCCAGAGTCTAGAACCAGCTGATGGGCCATTCACAGTGGCTGGTGGTTGATGTTGCCTATTGACCAAGCACTAACTGGGCCCCTCCATGTGGCCTAGGCTTCCCCTGGGCGGTTGGGTGCCAAGGGCAAGCATCCAAGAAGAGAGAGAGAGTCAGACAGAAAAACACAAGAGGAATACGTATCATTTTTATGACCTAAAACTACAAGTCATACAGCATTACCTCTGCTCTACTCTGCTGATCAAGGTAGCCACACACACCCTTCCAGACTGAAGGGGAATAAACATAGGTCCCCACTTCTCAGTGGAAAGAGTGACAGTCACACTGCAAGAAAAGCATGTGGGGTGGAATAAACATAAATGTGTGGCTATCTTTGGGAAATATAGTCTGCCACAATCAGTTACCAGCAGGCACTCAATGAAGGGCTGGTGAATGAATGAATGAATGAATGAATGAATGAATGAATTAACGAACAACTCTTGTTCTGTACTGTCCACCTCTCCTCTGTTCTCCTACAATTCTTCTCAGTTAAGACTCAGCCAACTCCGATAAATACAAGTGGCAAGTCACTTGGATTGCTTGCCCACCCACTCCCACTTGGAATTCCTTTCTGGTGGCTCCTCCTGTTTTGGAGGCCAAGGGGCCCTGGAATCCCTTCCAGCTACAAAGCTCCCTGAATTGCCCCTGGAGTTTTAGCAGTGCTCCCTGGTCTGGGCACAAGGAGTGGCAAAGGCAACTAGAAAGGCTACGGAAGCAGGCCAGGGGAGGTAATCTCCCTTACTGATCCACAGACACCATTTCAGGATACAGATCTATGGAACCAAAACTTTAGGGGAGTTACTTTTAAAAAGCTTTCAAGATTTGGGGCGCCTGGATGGTTCAGTCGGTTAAGTGTCCAACTTAGGCTCAGGTCATGATCTCACAATTCGTGAGTTTGAGCCCTGTGTTGGATTCTGTGTTGACAGCTCAGAGCCTGGAGCCTGATTCAGATTCTGTGTCTCCCTCTCTCTCTCTACCTTTCCCCTGCTCACTGTGTCTTTCTCTCTCTCTCAAAAATAAATAAACATTAAACAAATTTTTTAAAGCTTCCAAGGTTTAAATGGCTGTTTTCAGTTATTCAATATTTTCAAGAAAAAAAGTACTATTTGCACTAGCTGATTATATTTTTGAGCTCCAAGTTTTGAACAATTACTATGTGCATTCACAGTGTTTCCTATTAATAACAGAATGCACTGAGGCCTTAAAGAGCCAGGCTCTGTGAGTAGTGCTTTGTAAGTACTATTTCTGTAGCAAAGCGAAAAGATGGATGTATCAGCACTCACAGGCTCCCATCACTTGCCATATTATGATGCAATTCAGCTAATCACTAGGGAAAGAACAGAAAAGCCCTTTGGTGAGTGAGGATTTTTGTGACAGGTGCAGGAGAATTGAGGAGAAAAGGAGAGGACTTTGGGAATCACTCTGGTGAGTTACAGAATGGATCCCCCACGAGGTCCTTCAAGACATGCCATGAAGACTTAAATACTTTTTAAGTTACTTTTGGCTCCTGGACTGGGCTTCCTTGAACCACAGATACACTGGAACTCCTGGTGTTATATTTCATTTGATCCTCACAATTGGATGAAATAGAAATTCTCATTATCTCCTTTAAATAGCTGAGTAACACAAGACACAGAGAGTCTAAACAATATGCCTAAGATCACAGCACTGAGAAGTGGCTCAGCCAGGACTAGAACCCAAGTCTCTCTAATATGGAGGCTGATCTCATAGCTACCATGTCATACCACCTCTTAATCTCTGCAGATAATTGGAAGAACATGGGAATTTCACCAGAAAGGGATTCCAGGTATTATTTTCCAGGTGGGAGTGGGTAGCAGGAAATCCAAGACAGGTTGTTTCCACTCTCCAGATGGGATCTGGGACTCTGCTTTTCCTTCTCAGCGGGAACATTTTAGATTAAAGCTTTCAAAGAACATACATTCCAAATAACTAGTTTTTTTAAAAGGGGAAAGAATTGAAAGGACATTTTTCAAAAAAAGATATACGAATGGCCAGTGGGTACATGAAAAGGTGCTCAGCACCACTGGTCATTAGGAAAATGTAAATCAAAAGCACAATGAGATGTCACCTCATGCCTGTCAGAACGGCTGCCACGAAAGAGACGAGAGAACAAGTAGTGGCGAAGATGTGGGTAAGAGGGAACCCTCATGCACTGTTGGTGGGAATGTAAACTGGTGCAGCCACTGTGGAAAACAGTATGGAGGCTCCTCAAAAATTTACAAATAGAACTACCATATGACTCAGCTATTCCACTTCTGGGAATATATCCAAAGGAAGCGAAATCACTATGTCGAAGAGATACCTGCCCCCCCCCCCGCCCCCGTGTTTACAGCGGTAGTATTTACAACAGCTAAAATATAGAAACAACTAAGTGTCTATAGACAAATGGATAACGAAGTTGAGGAAGATATATACTATGGTATATTATTCAGCCATAAAAAATACCATTTGCAACAACATGAGTGGACTTAGAGGGTATCGCACTAAGTGAAATAGACAGAAAAAGACAAATACTGTATGATCTCACTTACATGTTGAATCTGAAAAAAAAACAATCAAAGTCATGGAAAAGGAGATCAGATTTGTGGCTACCAGAGGCAGGAGCAGTGGGAGGGGGCATTGCAGGAAGGTGGTCAAGAGGGACCAACTTCAAGTTAGAAGATAAATAAGATACACTACAAGGTCACCAGAGCTAACACTGCTGTATGGCATGTTTGAAAATTGGCCAGAGAGTAGATCTTAAGAAATCTCATCACAAAGCAAAAACCTTTTTCTTTTATTTTTCTTTTGTATCTATATGAGTGATGAACGTTAACTAAATTTATTGTGGTAATAATTTCACAATATATGTAAGTCAAGTCGTTATGTTATACACCCTAACCTTACACAGGGCTGTCTGTCAATCACATCTCAACAGACCTGGAAAGAATAAAACAACACACGTCCCCCTCCACTGCATTCACGTTAGGCCCTGGCCTGCAACAATCATGCTTGAAACTGTTTCCTCCGTTAGTCATGCTGTGCTTTCCACCTGCATGTCTTTCCCTCTGTCACACCAATCCAGCTCCTACCCTCCTCTTAAGGCCCAACTCAGGGGCCACCTCCTCCATGGAGTCACCTGTGAGCTCTCCAGCCCATGGTGCATAGAAACAGGTACTGGTCTTGTCACCTCCACCTGGGCTGTAACTCCCTGTGTGTGGGCTTCATACCTGCTCCTTCCGTCTCCCTCCCTTCCAGGAGCAGCTAACCCAGGCCCAAGCACAGGGTGAGTGTCCACAAAGAACTCTGGATGGAAATGGGAGCTGGGAGTAATCCTGAGCCTTACAGGGAGGCTTTTAGAAAATCCAAATCTAATAAAATAAATTTCATGATGTCAAATTCGGCCTCAGTTCCCATGTGGTCAGCTCTTCCTTTTGTGTTTGCTGTGTTCAATAAAAGTCTGGGAAACCTGCAAAATGAATGAGGCTCATCTCCAGCCGACTTCAAGCTCATCAATCAGTGCTCCTGTCTTCTCCAGCATGAGGTCCTTTCTCAATCAATCATCACACACACACACACACACACACACACACACACACACACACCTGCTTGTTCTAAGTCACGTTCCTGAGGGTCCCATTCTCAGCAGCAATACCCAAACTCTCTTGCCTGACACACATAGCCCTCTCTAGATCTGGGCCCCCTCCCCCCAGACCTCCGTCACCTCCCTTCACTCCTTGCCTTGAGTGCCTCAGCAAGTTCCTGAGCCCTTCTGAGTCTAGGTCACTGCACCTTACAATACGGGTGGTAAGAACGCCTGGAGGACGGTAATGACTAGTCCAAGAGTTGTGGAGTGAATGAATGATCCCAAAATACCTACTTCATATGGCTGTTGTGAGAATTAGGGGCAACGTGATGAGGTGGGGCAGAGCACAGAGTAAGCCCTCAATAAATAGTAGCTTCTGTAATAAAACAGCTGGAAGGACTGAATCCCTGCACTGTGAGTTTTCTTGCCACTCATAGACAAGAGTCCTTACTTTTTTTTACAGAACCACATCTCTGTCTGATCTAAGCCGTATTAAGAAACAGTAACAAACACAACCCCAAACCAAAATAACCAGCACCAAGTAACTCTGTAACTGTCCCGTGACCACACACATGCCAGGCATAGCTTAGCGGGCCAGTCCAGCCACCACAGAGAGAGAAGTGAGAGAAGTCCTGACGAGATCCAGCAAAGGAAACCTGAGACTGCTCCTGGGGTGGGGGGTGAGTCAGACTCCAGCGTGGAGACCAAGGAAGCCAGGGTGAGTAGGGAGCAGTGTGGGGCCCACATGCGCACATCTGCACAGCGCCAGGGCCGGAGACACCTCTCTGGCCCACGAGTCTGTGGGTGGGTGGAGAGAAGGCTCAGGAATGAGCAGAACACAGGAATCACATGAATAGGGGAGAGCCATGGAAAGCTCAGGTTTCCACCCAGTGGAGCCTGTCAACACTGCCACGTGGAGAGTCACTTCACTGGCTCCTTGGGGACCTTCCTCAGAACCCTGTGGCTCTTCTGGAGGCCACTTCCTTCTCCCCACCCTTCCCTGCTGTTCATAGTTAGTCCCCCAGGCAGCAGACCAAGGGCTGGGGCAGGTCCCAGGCTCCTCCAGCTGTTCATCTAACTGACCTCTGTGTAGACATCTGAGTAGCTCCCAGGGCAGGGCGCACCACAGCAGAGCAGACACTCAACAGACAGAAGATACAATTATTAATGATGCGGCAGGGCCTTTTGGAGTCCACTCTGCTGGGGGGCACAATCTCCTGTGTGTAGCCTTTCTCTACTCACTCGCCAAGCCAGTAGCCTGCTTGGGCGGTGGTGGCGGGGTGGGGGTGGGGGGTGGGGAGAGCCATTTGGACCCTCAGTTCCACAGGAGGTAGGTGTGCAGGGAGGGGGGAGTTTTGGCTTGGATTCGGTGGACTCACCCCAGCCCAGAGCTTTGGACGCTGCTGGGTGTCCTGGACCATTTAGGAGGTTTCCCCTGACTCTCCAGCCATGTCTCTGGACTTCAAACCAGACCGGAACTCAGGATGCTTCTGACCTAGAGGCTCTGCTTCTTCCCACCCACTCAAAGCTTTGCACTTTCCATGGCAACAGAGATTTTGTTTAGCTTTGCAGAAGGGATGAAGGGAAGCCCAACTACAGGTCAGCTCTTGGCAGGCTGGGTCGCCTTCTCAGTGGGCCTGCTCCTTCCTGGGCTCTCCCCAAGGAACAGGCAAAGTGGGCTCAGCTGGCTGCATGAAGGAGCCACCCTGACCCACCCATGTACACATGCTCCTCCCTCCAGTGGGCGTGAGCTGGAGCACTATCCTCTCCCCCGCCCACATTGAGGCAGCGAATCTTCCAGGTCCGTTCAACATGGTGCTTTTAACAGTCCCTGAGCGCACCTCTCCCACTGGCCGTGGAGCAGTGGAGCAGGCGGGGGCAGCCCTTACCCTCCCGGTCTGGAGAGGCACCAGCCCCAGGAATATTCACTTCTATTTATTGTTACGGCTGGTTGGTCGGTTTTTTCCAACTACACAAGTAGAGCTAAATCTGCAGAAAACTGTACAAACAGAAAATTTCAGAGAGGAGCAATAAACATTACAGGACTTTTCCTTCCAGTCTTTTTTTCCCTTCGTTCATTTCTCCCCCAAATAACTGAGGCACTATTTATCATTCTGTCATTCTGTGCCCACCTTCCCCTGCCCCTACCTTTGGCTCAATTTTAAATCAGCAGGATTTTTCTGGTTTCATCAAACTCTCTTTGTCAACATCATTTTTAAAGGCTGCATAGTCTTCTTCACTGGACTGAGGCACAGTTTATAGGAGCATTCCCCTAGTGCATTTGCTTTGTGGTTTTGCAAAAGGAATGGCATGCAAAGCTCTGCCTGTATTTCAAAAGACCTCCCTGGGGCAGATTCTTAGAAATGACACCATTGGGTAAAGTGTAGGGGACATTTTTAGGGTTCTTGGTCTTTATTACCCAATCTTCTCTGGGAGGAATGAACTGGTTTACACTTGATAAACAGGGAATTCAACACCCTGTGCTCGTTGCCAGTGATAGAGCCCTCAACCGCAGACCTTGCTGCTCTGAATCCAGTTATCTTGACACCACTATCAATTCTGGGGTTGCAGGCACCAAACATTCCTCCATCTCCTCCACCCCCCAAAGGCCACCTTCCCCACAAAATTAAAAAAAAAAACAAAACTTTAAACATCTTTGGAAAGAGTTCTGGGCCAAAGAGATTAGAAGACCAGGTCTCACAATCTCTGTCACCAGGGAGTCGGGTGAACTCAGGCCTCAGGGTCTTCATTGGTCAGGCAGGGCACCTGAACTGGATGGTCCCCAAGGGCCCCAGCCGGCGGGCTTAGGCTGGTGGTATTGGAGGTAGGGACCTGGACCGGGGTGTCAAATTGCCTCAGCTCATATCCTACCCTTGCCACTTGCCAGTAGGATGATCATGGAAAGTTATTTAACGTGCCTGTCTCAATCCTATAATCTGCAAAATGGGAATGAAGGAAATTACATTACCTCTATCAAGTCATCGTGAGGATTAAATGTAATTATATATTGAAACATTGTAAAATGGTGCCTGACACAAAGGTCTGACAGATCGATCACATTTGCTTTGTGTGGACTACAAACACGTTGATTGCAACACAATCAAAGGAGGGCCTCTAAGGTTGACACATCCAGCAAGGAGAGAGAGCAAATGCTCCGGGCCCACGGTGGCACGAGTTATCTGGCAGTTGCCTAACCTTGTCTCTGTCTAGCCCAGGCAGTGGCCGGCACTCACTCATCTGACGTCTGACCCCGAGGTCTGGCCGTGCAGCGCCCCTCAGACAGGCAGCTCCAAAACATGAAACACGAAACACGAAACACGACGCTTCCCCGGGAGGGGAGTTGAAGGCCACTCCGCCAGGTGGTTATCAAAGCCCTGGGCTGCACAGAGGCTTGGGAACATAATCTCCGGAAAGAGATTGTCTTCACTCACTCGAGGGGGAACAAGGACGCTGCATTCTGATAAGCCTGTGTAGTAGCCAAGAGAAACTGTACCTGGGGGCTCAGGGAAGGCCTCACTGACTCAGCATGCAGACATTTCCTCAGGGCTTTGGTGAGCCAGGAGCCAGATCCCTAACTCCAGGTGGTGGAGGGTGGCAGTGAGATCAGGACAGAATCCTCTCTCTGGGCCAAGGATGGATATAAAGAGTCGTGATCAGAAATGTGCCCTGTTACCAGGGGCCAGCCGCAGGGGCCAAGCCAGAACCTTCCAAGATGAATGGCTAGTTGGCTCGGGGGATGCCTAGGCTCTCACGAGGAAGTGGTCACAGCTCTAGTCAACAGGTGTCCTTAGCACCCCAGTTTTGCCCAGCGGCAATAGGAACCCCTGATTCCAGGACAAGATGTTCTCATGGGGGAGACTGCATGGGAGTGACTATTGGCATTTCACAGATCTCAACCAGAAACTGAGGTTGAGAGCAGGCAGAAAATGTGCCCAAATTGACAAAGTGAATCAGGGGCCAAGCAGCATGTGAGCATAAGTCTACTAACATTTCATTTTTCTGAGAAGTGCTCAGAGGCTTCATCAGCCTGTCACAAAAGAGGTGAAGAATCCCTGAGCCAGTTACCGACGTGTTGAGCAAAGTCACCTCCTGGAACCAAGCGAAATGACTCTATGTAATAGGAATTAAGAATCTGCCATGGGGAGCATCACAAAGTAGCTGCTAGAAGGTATTTCTCTTTCCTTGATGTCTTGAAATCCAACATTCAGGCAACAATCATAACATCCACTTCAGTGGATTCTGTTACCTATTTGGCACTTACTCCCTCTCTTTCTCTTTCAAAACAGAGCCCTAATTTTGTTCAGATATTTATCTCCCTCAGGCCGGCTTCATAGAGGCAGAATAATTACCCTGAGCCCATGGTTCCCAAACCACACACTAACGTGCCCCAAGGTGCGACACTAAATTCACCATAGCACAGGGTGGTGTTTTAATTTTTTGAGGGAAACAATGTGACATCTGTCAGAATCATGAAAACTACTAGCTCAAGGTACTTCGCAGTTTTAACATTAAGGACCCCATATCTTTGTAAAGTCAAGTTTTCAGTGTTGCTATCATAAAAAGCAAGTACTGCAAAAAAAAAAAATCAATGTAATTAGGAAAAAAGGATGGCATGTCCAGTCTAACTCCCAGGTTGGAGAAACTGTGTAGTGCCCAACAGACACATACATCCCTTTAATAAATACCTGTGGTTAATTAAGAATGATATAAAAGATGATTTTTTTTCCATTATGTGTCTTATTTTTTTCAAATTACTACTAATTTTGTGCCTAATTAGTCTGTACCTAGGTAATTAATAAGGAGAGCTGTCAGATGTTTCTTTTGGCCTAGGACGCCATGAAAATGTCGGAGGCACTAAAGGTGTTGTCACTGAGGAAGTTTGGAAACCTCTGCCCTATGCTAATAAGAACAAGGAACTTCCCTGGTACCTGCCCACGGTCCAGGGTGTGCCGCTGTCCCTGTGAAACTGAGGATAGGGACACATGTGCCATGGCTGGTCGCTTCTCTCACTCTCCTTCTGGGTGAGAACAGAGTAGCACACAGACCTGAGTGCCAGTGGTGGCCACCTTGGTCTCAGGAAACCGCCCTTAGCATGGCACCCACGCTGAGGACAAATGAGCAGAGGGGCATGGAGACCCGGGTCCCTGATACCATCACTGAGCTGTGGGATCTGTCCACCCTGCCCCTGGGCTTCCTTGTAGTGTGAAACAAGACATCTCCTTATTGACTAAAGTAGTTTGACTCACAGGTTCTGTCCCTTGCAGCCCAAAGCATTCTAAGGTATAGACAAACTTGCCCTGATTCAAGCTGTTAGGAGGAGCTGGGGAGGACAGGAGCAAGCAGGGCCTCTGCCCTTGAGGAGCATGGCAGGGGAGCCACCAGGGCTCCCTCTCCTGGGCCAGGGCCAGGGCCAGGAGGACTGGCTCTTCCCAGGGGAAGGGGGAGGGCAGTCAGCACAGGAGCCTTCCAGGAGGGCACCCCCCTGACAACACATCACCCAGGCCAACCTTTCTGCACTTAGCACACTGCACCAGGACTCACTGTCCCCGTGTGTCTCCTTCACTTGCGTGAGCTCCCTGTGGGCAAGAACTGAGCTCCTGAGGACCCATCCAGTCCAGCTCCACACACCCCGAGGCTCATCAACAATAGCGAATCGACCAAATTAAAAGGACAGTAAGTGAATCAACCAAATTAAAAGGACAGGTAGGGAATGGGGTGAGGAGAGATAGAGGGCTTCCAGAGGAGGGACCAACATGGGTGCAAGCAGGGCTGTTTACTGATATAACAAGTGTGGTGGGCCCGGCTGCTGCTGGCACGGGGCATCGTCCCTTTCCTGGGGAGCTCACAGCCCAGGCGGGAAGGCAGGCTTGATGAAGGTTATGCGTGTAATTTCAAATCGTGGGGAGGGAAGAAGATGCTCTGAACCGGAATAAGAGGGAGTCCTGCTTTAGACTGGTGGTCAGGGAGGGCCTCCCTGAGGAGGTGACACCTAAGCTGACACATGAAGGACCAGGAGGAAGCAGCTGAGCTGAGGGAAAAGCGGACGAAGCAAAGGCCCTGAGGTGGCGCACATTCAGCAAGTGGAGAAACAGGAAAAGCCCAAGCTACAGTTGCAAGATTTCAGGGCCCAAGTGCAAACATGCACACACGTGTACACACCCACAAACGCTAAATCTGAATTTCAGACAGCAACAAATACTTCTCTAGTATAAATATGTCCCGGGGCGCCTGGGTGGCACAGTCGGTTGAGCGTCCGACTTCAGCCAGGTCGCGATCTCGCGGCCCGTGAGTTCGAGCCCCGCGTCGGGCTCTGGGCTGATGGCTCAGAGCCTGGAGCCTGCTTCCGATTCTGTGTCTCCCTCTCTCTCTGCCCCTCCCCCGTTCATGCTCTGTCTCTCTCTGTCCCCAAAATAAATAAATGTTGAAAAAAAAAAATTAAAAAAAAAAATGTCCCAAACATTGTATGGGATATATATACCTCTACTGAAAAAGTACTCGTGATTTCTCAGAAGTTGAAATTTAACTGGGCATTCTCTATTTTATCCAGGAACCCTCTTCCAGACCAACCAGAATAGAATAAGCAAAGGGAAATGGCCTGAGAGAGATCAAAGGAGGGCCTCTGGGCAGATCCTACAGGGGCTGGCAAGGGCTGGCCATCATTCTGAGCTCAAGGGGAAGCCAGAGATCAGCTTTAAGCAGAGTCGTGGCATCAGCAGAGGCCGGAGGACACAGTGCATGGGCTCTGGACCCAGAGATGCTGGGTTCTGGTCCTGGCTCTTCCACTGGTAGCTGTGGAGTCTCAAGTGAGCTGTTAAATATCTGTGACTCAGTTTCCTGATCTATAAAATGGGCATGAGGAAAGTGATCACGCCACCCCCACTGGGTTACTGTGTGCAAAGCACCTAGAAGAGCATCTAGGTCAGTCTCTGCTATTACCAGTATTGCTTTTCAAACAGACCAACCTGCCTGCCATATGAAATGGTGGAGCAGGGAGGGAGGACACTGAGAGAGGAGGCAGGGAGACCACTGAGGAGGCTGCTCCAGTCTTCTAGGAGAGAAGACAGTGACCACGGGGGTGAAGAGGGTGGCTGGAGCGTGGCCAGAGGTGCCACACTCAGGGAGGAGTGAAACCAGCCATTCACACTCCCCCGGCAGCTCGTGGCTTCTCTAGGGGAGCAGAAGGGAGCTGTCCTTCCCATGTGAAGCGGCCGGGTGGGATGGTGGCAGCCCCACACAGATGCCGGGGGGCCCTGCCGGCAGAAGGGTGGCCTCTCCTCTCTAGCGGCCTCCCCACTTCTCCCTTTCCTACAGAGGCAGGATTCAGCCCTGGGAGCTTCCATCTCTGTAGATCAAAACTGGCTCTAAATGCAAATCAAGAAGGAAATTACAACAATGTGAAGCAGACTTGCCTTCTATTTCTGGCACCTTGGTAACGGCAGAAAGTCCTGAAAGATTTAAATGGTTTGTCATTGGGGGAAAATTCCACCCCCTTCCAAAGTGAGGCCAAGCCTGCCAAGCTCCTGCCCAAACAGTCAGACATTTTCGATGTGCATTGTTGCCAAAGACGGTGCAGGTGGGAAACCACAACTCACCGCTTACTGCTGAACCTCAGACCCAGGGGTCCCCGGGCCAGGCTGCCAGCCCCAGCCCCTCTCCCTGTAGGCCAGGGCTGTGCGGCTGGCCGCCAGCTGCAGCTGCAGTTGTGACACTCTGATCTGGGATCCAACAGGGGGCACCAGAGACTGCTCAGGACAGTGAACACAGAGGAGCCAGGAAACTGGTGAGAAGGTTCCAGATCCAGAATCTGGTCCCTGGAGCAGCAAAGATGAAGATCACTGTACACTCACAGAGAACCCTTTCTCCCCATGTTCTCAAGTAACTGAACAAACGCGCCCAGGGCATACCTTCATCCCCAGACACTGCTATAGCAGCTCCAGGCTGAGATTGATTAGCAATGTCTGCTATGGACACAGGAGAGATGGGAGTGTGCCAGGTTCCTCCCATTCATGAACGAGACAAATCTTGAAATACAAATGTTATTAGTGTTCATTAGTTCAAAGAGCCACAGTGGTCTGGGCTGCCTCCAGAAAGCGCCAAGCTTGGCATTCAAAGCCCTTCGTAATCCGTACCCCATATCCCTGGCAACCTTAATTGCCACCAGTTATCCACTGAACCATATACTTCAGCCAGACCAGCAGCCTCACTGTGGGCCTCCAGCATGCCTTCAGGGTTTCTAGTGCACCTATACTCGCTGGGCTCTGCCTGACTGAAATGACCTCTCTTCTTTCCACTGTCTACCAGCCCCCGCTCAAGACCTATGCGTCCAGTGACCCATCCCTGTCTCCCAGTCCAAGTGGCCTGCCTGCTGCTTGGCTTCTAGAGGACCAGTGTTAAGGCCCGGCAGAACTGATGCCTTTTATGCACATGGAGTTTGTCTACCCATCTAAACTATACGCCCTCTGAAGACGCTGCCTACCTCTTCCTTGAGAAGGAAAATTTAATATCCACTCTGTTCCAGGAACCAGCCTGGGAATTTTCATGCATTTATTTCACTCAAGCCTGATAATAACCTTGTGATGGGAAAATGACCACCTCCATTTTATAAATGGGACATAAAAGTTCAGAGAGGTTAGGCGACTTGCCCAAGGTCACACAGCTAAAAAAAAATGCCAGGACTAGGATTACAGACTCAGATCTGAATTCAAATCCAGTCCCCTTCTGCTCTGCTCCAGGTTTCCCCCCAGAGAGAACCACATTTCCATGGAAGACCCTGAAGGGGTCAATGCTGAACTTCAGTGGATGTGCCTGATGCTTACCAGGTGCTCAAAAATATTTGTGATCTGACCGATAAAGTTCTAATGGTGGTTGTGGCATATGAAGGCAGATATGGGAGTGGGATTTGCCCAGTTCCCCACCAACTTTGTCTCCCAGGTGACTGGTGATTGTACCTGGGGAAGGCTAGCAAGACCTTTTAATTTTCTGCCTGCCCCTTCCCTCTACTCCCAAGTTCCAGTCTCTGACCATCCCGGATGATTCAACCTTGAATCTCTGAGGTTGCCACACCGACTGCTTTAACCACACAGAGAAGCCAGAAATGTCTGTCACTTGTGCCCTCGGTTCATCTTTAGAAGAAGAATGACTGAAAGGACCTCCACTGCCCAGGATGATTGTTTTGACAGGTTTTTATTGTGCATAAAATTGCGTCATTGTTTTGTTTAACATTGAAAGGAGTTAAACCGCTATGAACTTAATGCGCCACCCCCAGTAAACCATTAGGTCCCTTCTGTGTTCCTGACTTTATAAGTCTGTTTCCCTCAGAGGAACATCTGTTGTATACTTAAATGACCTTAGTTCAAAGGCACGATCAACAAAAAATTCTTAACTCCACTAGGAAGCATTTGAGGGTATCCGTTACTCTGCGCTGGCCGCAGTATTAGGGGCTTCTCCATTAACAGCTGTGCACATCTGCCCATGCAGGCAGAGGCCCCTCTCTTTCTGCACGTCATTAAAGATGCTCAGGCCTGCTTTGCAGCCTCATTCCCACTTTGCCCCATGCAAGCAAGTCTCGCCAAAGTCTCCATTTTATGGGCATCGATAGCCAGGGTTCTACTCAAGTATAATTTTTACCCCACGTGCAGAGGGAGTGTGGTGAAAGACAAGCAAGGGGTGTTCTGCTAATCCTTGGAAAGAACATGAATGAGCATTAGAAATTTTGAGCAACTTGACAAATGTAGGAAAAACAGATTGTTCTTAGCCAAACACGGAGGAATTTGGGGAGAGAAACAAGCCTGCTGCAGAGAAAGATTACAAGGAGACACCATCTTGGAGGCCATAAAAATCATATTGGAAACAGAGATGGCAAGACAGCAGGCTTTCTGGCTTTCTCATTGATTAGCTCATCCTGACATGATCCCCATTTTCCAGATGAGTCAATAGGCACTGAGCGCTCCTGACTTGACCAGAGGAGGACCCAGGCATTTCTCTCCAGCCATCCTGTTGGGATGAGGACAGTGGGGTATGATAGTAACAGTGAGGTGCTTTGACTTCCTGCAGCTCCTGTGCTATGGGCTGGGCTCTCCGTGGGTCTCCATGAAGTTAATGGACAACGTTTTTCCTTAGTGTTTGGTGAGGTTTTCCAGAAAATGTGACTTTTCAAGATGTTCTGGTGTCAGGTCCCCCAAACTTCAGAGAAATGCAAAACTGAATTTCTCCAGGAGCCTGAGGAGAGGGGCTGGGGCTGCCCCAGTGCAGTGAAGCTAGGCTGGTTTGGGAGGCCTCACTGTCCAGCCCGGCTGGGGGAGCTATCCTAGGGACAGGGCAACTGGGCCCCAACTCATGTTTCCAGCTCTGTCTGGGGGCCCCATCTCTAAAAGGGGTGATTGGTTTATCATGCACATTCGAATCTTTAGAAGTTGTTGAAACTTTTCTGGAAGTTGGTGGGTTTATTGGACCAAAATGCAAGGCTGGTTCATGGAATCGTGCCTTCTTGCAGTTGAGAAAACCATTGCTAAAAATAAAGGGAAGTTGGGTTTTGCCTTATTTGGAAAGGATTGGCCTGCACAGTCTCCCTCTTCCTATGTTATCTTTTAGTTGAAGAGCTTTATTCATGAAAAAAAAATGTTTTTAAAAAGTATAGGTCAAATTCCATTGCCGAGAGTTTCAGAGACCTTTAGAATCTCTACTGGACCAAAACGCTGCACCACTCATTCTAGGTGCTGGCAGCACACAGACCCATCTGGGTCTGAGGAACTTCAAGGGTGTTGTTTGGTTTTGGTCATTAAAGTTTTAGTTGAAATGGCATGTGACCCAGAGCCCTGTTATTCTTTCATTTGTCCATTCATTCATGGGTCAGCCAGAGACGATCAAAGCGTAATCTGCGTCAGCCCCCACGATGGGCTTTAAGCAAGTCAACATTCCGCTCTGAAGGAGCAGAGGCCAAATGCTGGCAGTGGTGGCTGGGATGGAGGAGACAAACAAGGTCTCCTAACCTGGCCTGGGGACAGGGGAGGGACAGCCAGAGCTGAATTTCAGAGGCATTCTAAAGTATCCAGGTAAAGAACAAAGAAGGAAGACAGGAGAGAATTCTGGGAAGAGAGAACAGCACAGCAAAGTGGTGCTTGGGGGATTCTGAGCAGTTCCTTGGGCCCAGTTGGGTGGTGGGGAATAAGGGGGACGCATCCAGATACAGGGCCAGCACCAGGCCTACATAAAGGCTGCATCTGACCCTGCCTTGCACAACTCACCACTTCCGTCACTAACCCTGGCCCTGTTGGTTCATGTCTTCGTTCAAAATTTTGGTATTTTACCATGGAATTTTTGCATTAATTTTGATTCCAAAACAGACAGTATTAAGACATTATTTACCTCGATTACTGCATTTTGGGGCACGCCCCCTTACATTTTGCACTGGAGGTGAGTGCCTCATTCCCCTCACCCTAGTCCCAGCTCATTCAAGACAGGAGGCTTGGGAAGTGGGCAAGACAGGGGCCCCAGGAGAGGCCCTCTCAGTTCAGAACTTTGTCTTTCCCCCCGTAGGCAGTAGGGAGCCACAGAGGATGGTAAAGCAGGAAAGTAATACCATCAAATGTATTTTAGAAAGTCTCCTGACAATGGCAGGGTGGAAGGGAGCCAGGAGGCAGAGGGATCAGAAGCAGGAATACCCATAAAGAGTGATTCCAAGAATCCCAGGTAAGGGCTGATAAAGACTCAAGTCAAGTCTAGGGAGATGGGGTTTGAGAGGAGGATGTGGACAGGGGCAACATGCATTACAGAATCTCTCCAGCAGCTCTGGCACCCAGCCTGTCTGGGTTCCCTTTAGTAAAGAGTGGGGAGGGAATTCTTGGACCCTCTGTTGGGCAGAGGAAGGTATGGGGGTCGGAGCGGACAGATGACCTGGCTGCAACTACCTGGGGCAAAGCCCTGCCATGCCCACCCCACAGGCTGGAGCTGCCTTGATCCCTGCAGAGTAGGGGCCACATGCAAGGCTCTAGCCCCTTCCTTCCCCCACCCCATTCTGGCCCAGTAGGGGTGAGGGGGCCTAGGGCCTGCAGGCAGCACAGGGGCCCCAAGGGCAACGTTCTCAGCTCAACACATAGGCATGCTGACACACAGGCAGGCAGGTGGGAGGGCAGAGGAGGTCTGGTCCCCATTAGGGGCCATTTGCTCACGGTATCAGGCTAGTGGGACTGCAGGCTGGTTAACAGGCATGGCCACGGGCTGCTGGGAAGGAAGCTGCTGCCTTGAAATCGCCTTGATTTGCTCTAATTTCCCCTGCTCCATGCAGGGAGCCCCCAGAGCAGCCTAATGCAGGGTGGCAGCCGTGGCAGCGCTGAGACAGGACATCTCTCCTAAGAAAACACAGGGGGTTTCTTCTCTCCAACTGGTTCTTACAGATAATGCAATTTACTGTCACTGAAGTCTCGGCCGATCAAATTCCACCTCCTCCAAGAAGCTTTCCTGCCCTGTCCTGACCCCTGGGTTCTGGCATCAGGCACATCTGAGTCCCTTCCTTCCCAATCCCTGCCTGCTCTCCCCTACCAAAACCTCTTAGCCTCTCTCAGACTCAGTTTCTTTAGCCGCAGAGTGGATAGAACCTCCACGGCAGACATGTGATGACAAGGACAAAGCAAAATATCGATGAGGCACCTTGTTCAGTACAGCACTTCCCTCCTAAGAGCAGGCAGGGCCTTGGTGTCCTGATGGCTGCTCTGCCCCATGTCCCACTTCACCCTCACCCCACCAGGCCTGATGCACTTCTCTGAAGCTACAGAGGAGGCATCTGCACCCCCTCCTTCAAAACAGAATCCAGACCTCCAGACCAGCCTCAAAGTTCCCATCATCCATTCTCAAAGCTACCCACTGCCAAGGGAGAGCAGAGACGAAGCTTGCTGCCTGGGAATGATCTTGCTGGTGCTGGCACTTGGGCACGGGTTGGGGTGGGCCCTGGATCCCCAGGCTTTTGCAGCTGGGAGGTGTTCGGGGGGATATCCCATCCCCCTTCACTGCTGGCTGCTTCCTTTACCTCTTTCCCTTTCTCTCCCTCTCTCTTCTCATCACTGACCTCCCTGAGTAGCACCTCATAGCCAGCTAGGCTCCCTACTTATGTTATTTCTGTGACTGCTACTTCATCTTCTTTTTCTCTACCAGCTGTTACCCCTAAGTTTCTAGCTCTTTCCCTCTTCATTCAGCAATACTTATGAAGTAGTCCACACACATTTTGTAAGTGCCTGCTATGTACCAAGGGCTATGCCAGGTACCAGGTATGGAAGGACTGGCTAACATAGGGATATTCTAGTGGATGCCCTCCCCACTCTTTCTGTCTTGTCTTAGAGGTCTTTCTCGGGTTAAGAAGAGACCAAGGCTGATTCATAACTACAGAGGAGAACAGGCAAAGCCAGGCCTTTGAAAGACCATCCTTTCCTCCCTCTTATGCCTGCCCTGAGATGCAGAGGCCCTCCCTGCCCGTCTCCTCCTCCTCTCTCCATCCTCTAGCCACTATTCCTTCCCCCATAGGTTGGAGGAAGGAGGGAACCTCCTTTCATAGGCAACTGCACCATGGGGATAGGAGACTGAATGGCCAGAGAAAAGCATGAGGAGCAAGAGGCCAGGTCACCACCAAGTCAGGCCCAGAAAACATTGCTTTATCCCCACCCTCCCCCCAGCTGCTGGCCTGGCCAGCAGCCCCCAACCATTTCAAAGGGCTTGATAAACAGCTTGGCGGCCTTGTCTCCCCCACACGATGCTCAGCAGCACAGGCTGGGAGAGGCAGCCTCCTGGCCAGCAGCAGCACCAAGGGTAAGGTGTTCCTCTTCTGGGTCAAGGTGCTCCAGGCTCCTTTCTGGGGCCCCAGAGCTAGCCGCCTTCTGGCAGCCAAACAGCTGCGATCCCTGCCTGGCCCTGCGAGGCACATCTGTTCACAGTTAGGAGTCAGTGCCCATCCGGGAAGCGCAGAGAGGCAGCATGCGCTCAGACCCCTGCGCATGTGTACCCAGGCCTCTGTGCACCCAGCCACACAATGACACCACCTGTGCCTGCAGAGACACAGCCACCCACATGTGTCCACAGGTCCCTGTGCGCACCCAGATACGCATATATATGCTCACACCATTGAGAACATGTTCAGTCCAGGAATTATACAGCCAAGTATATTGCAGGAGGCAGGAGGAGTGCTTCAACTGAAAAATAAAATATAGGCTACGGAGGTTCAGAAACAGCTTTAAAAGAAAAAAAAAAAGGAAGGAAGGAGCTACGCCAACTCTTAGCACTCCTGATGCTATCAGATGCTATCCCTGTTCCTCAGAGAATTGTTCTCTCCAGAGCTACGCCGGCTCTCTTCTCTGGCAGGGTCCAACAGTGTGGGATGCATGGGGCATTCTATGACAGTCGGGCCTGAGTCTGAGGCCTGGCCTCAGTCCCCACTTCCTTTAAGGCATGTGGCCCCTGAGCATGAGTACAGTCAACCTGGCTTCAGGAGGAGACCCATGGGGGACCAGGAACCTGGCCAGGTATAAAATGGCTATCCTCTGTGTGAAGCCCCTCTAGGTGTTAGGGTAACATGGGGCCCTCCCCAGTTCCCTCATTATACAAATGCAGAGGCTTGACCCAGAGAGGTGCAGGGCCTGTCAGGGGAGTCTGCCATGCCTGCAGCAGTTGAAAGGGTAATCCAGACCTCCGCACTGCTTACCCCGCCCCCTTGTATTTCCCCCACTAGTCTATCCCACAATTCAGGCCAGTTTGGTTGGCCTCAGGGAGGCCCTGGCCTGGGTCAGCAACATCAGTGGGCAGAGAGAGCACTGCTCCAGAGCATGCCGAGGCCTACCTGACCCTTCCATGAACAAGGGTTTCTCTAGTCTCTGAACTGATCCCACGGTCTTGGCTGTTTACCTGTCTTGAGGGTCTAGGCTGTTTACCTATAACACAGCGCATGGCTTCTGGGGCCAGACTGCCTGTCTTCTAACCCTAATTCTACCACTGGCCAGAGGTGATGCAACTCTGTCTTAGTTTATCTTTCTCTAAAACAGGAGTACTAATCCCTTATAAGGATTCAGTAAGATAATGTAGGTAAAGTGACTCAGACCCAATAAAAACTCAACAAATGTTACTACTCCTATGGTTAACCCTGATAAAATGAATTTTGAGGCCCCCCTTTGCTTTCTTCAGTGTATGCAGCCTGGCTCTGGCTCTTCCTGTTCCCCAGGGAGTGGGGAGGCAAAGGACTTTAGGCAGTGATTTGAGAGTGTGGTCCCAGACTAGCAGCATCACCCAGGAACAGTTAGAAATGCAAATCCTAGGGACACCTGGGTGGCTCGGTCAGTTAAGCATCCGACTCTTGGACTCGGATCATGATCTCACAGTTTGGTCTGTGAGCTTAAGCCCCAAGGACAGTGCAGAGCCTGCTTGGGATTCTCTCTCTCTGCCACCATCCCCCCAATTGTGCTCTCTCTCAAAATAAATAAGTAAACTGAAGAAGAAGAAGAAGAGGAAGAAGAGGAGGAAGAGGAAGAGGAAGAAGAGGAAGAAGAGGAAGAAGAGGAAGAAGAGGAAGAAGAGGAAGAAGAGGAAGAAGAAGAGGAAGAAGAAGAGGAAGAAGAAGAAGAAGAAGAAGAAGAAGAAGAAGAAGAAGAAGAAGAAGAAGAAGAAGAAGAAGAGGAAGAAGAAGAAGAAAAAGAAATGCAGATCCTGGGCCCCACCCCAGACCTGCCAAATCAGACACTCTGGGGTGGATTCTAGTATTACGTGCTTTAACATACCCTCCAGGTGATTCTGATGCAAGCTCAGAGTTTGAGAATCCCTGAAGAAGGTCAGGACATGCCACTTAGGCAGTAGATTCAACACTTGCCTTGTGTTAGCCTTTCTGCATTGCCCAGAAATATCCATCACCAGGCTCTGGTGTAGGCCCTGAGCACCAGCCCCTGGTCTCCATACCCTGCAGGTCTCTGACCCCTCCTGGTTACCATGCCTGCCCTCTTCCTGCCAGCACCAGCCCTTCTCCCCTCTTTCCTAGCACTTCGCTTCCCCACCAACCTCCACAGCCCACATTCTGGGGCCTTCCCTGGTCCTGCTTCCAGACACGTGCACCCCAACCTCTGCCCTGTGTTCACTCTGTGTCCAGCTGGGCTAGGCCCAGCCTCAGAGAGAGAGACTCAGGCACTAGACTTCAAAGCCTTGTCAGAGTGAGCCTGGTTTGCAACGGAGGTTAGAGATAAACTAAGGAACAATCAGGCCAGAAAATGTGCGTGGGAGGAGGCTGCCCAGGGTGCCAGGGGAGCTGGTTTCTGCAAGACGTTTCTGGAGACACCCTTCCCATGGCTCGGCACCACACTTTCGCTTAGGCAACCTGGGGGAGGTATCCCCAGCTGATCTCATCCTACCCCATCTCTGCATGAGTTTACACTGCATCTGTTCTGTCCAATCCCTTGCATTTCCTCTCAGTAGTCACATGTAGTCAGAGCCGGGCCAATGTTTAAGTTGACCCATGGGCAATTTGGTGGAGGTAACACAGCTGGATGGGAGTAGAACAGAGTCCACCTGGGACCCAGGTGTCCGGCACAGGTGTTGCTGTCTGTAGTGTGTGGAGCTGCCTGTGCCACAGCCTGTCTGCCTGGGCTTCAGGAAAGGTCTGTATTTGCACCTCCTGAGCATTCCACAAGTCCCTGCCTTGCCATAGCCATGCCTGTACTCCAACCCCCCCTCCCATTTATGCCACAGGGTGTCCCTCAGGAGCACATGAGTAGGGGTGAAGTCGGTGAGCTCTATTCTATACTAAAGCAGGGGCACAGTGGGTAGCATGGGGGCAGAACCTGTAGGGTAATCCCCCCAAACCAGCATGCATGATGGTGGCTGTTGAGCCTGCTGGGTGGGGCTACCACAAGAAACAGGTCTGCCCCCCAACTATCAGTGGGGAGGGAGGTGGAACACAACCATGTGTTGATGCCACTGTGTGCTCAGCACATCGACATGTATCTCGCTTAACCCACAAAGGCTTCTGTCGAGATAGGTGTTGCTTTCCGCATTCACAAAGAGGGACGTGAGGCTGTGTGACCAGGAAGCAACGGTGCCAGGAATGGAAGCCAGCTCTGACCCCAAAGGCTCAGTGCCCCCACCAGCCTCGGTTGTGGTCACATGACAAGAGAGGAGCCTCCGCAGGCAGCAGCTCTGCCTGCTTTTTGTCCCTGGCATGTCACATGGGAGCACCTGATCTCTGATCACCCACAAAGCCCACATGTGACCACCATGTCCAAGACAAGCCCACGAGGAGAGACTGTCATCATCACTGTTCCCATCTGCATATGAGAAAGTAGGTTCAAGGAGCCGCCCTACCTAGCTCAGCCCCAATGACAAGTGGGTTAGCTGTACTGGGAGCCCAGCTCTGACTGACGGTGCCCTGGGTTCACATGTGCTAAGAGAAGGTAGTGTGGGGAGCATGCTTTTGTCCTAAGGGTGTTGGCCAATGTTATTTTAAATAAATTGCAAACTTCTTAGTGCAGCATACAGCCTCAGATACCATGTACCCCACCAATTCCATTCCCTCCCCAGAGGTAACCACTGTCATCAGATGGCTTGTGGCTCCTTCCAGAGCTTTTCTATGCACGTACAGACACATCTCTAACTCTACATATGTTTTATGTGTGTGTCATTTTTTACAGAAAAGTTTCATACTATATATGTTATTCTTCTATGACTTGTTTATCTCACTTATCATTTCTTAGAAAGACTTCCTTCCACCGTATTCTTTTTCCAGGTTGCAGAGGCTATCCAGGAATCAAAGTCCTGCAATCAGTTTACTCACAGAGGTCAGCCCTGGGCCCTGGCCAGGTCCCATCCTTCCATAGGCTGCTGGAGTGACATCGGCCCCAACTGCCCATCAGGCAACACCAGAAACCCAGGCTTCTCTCAAGACCAAGCTGATGCTGGTGTCCTTCTGTCTGGCCCAACCCCACCCCTCTTCCCCAGTCTCCCAGGACCCCTAAGCTAGGGTCTCTCCAGTCCAGTTCCACTGACCCACACTGAAGTATTTGAGGCCTAATGTGCTACCCTTTCTGGGAATGTTGGCACCATGAGAGGAGGCAGAACCTTAACTCAAAGTAAAATTGCCCGAGTGGGAGTTAAAGGTACCACAACAGATAAGTGGCAGAGACATGCAGGGACAGAGGCTTCCAAACTTTGAGTGGTACTGCAGTGGGGACATGCCTTCATGCTCATCCAGCCTGGACTCCTGCCCTGTGTGAAGGTGCCTGCTGTCCACTGGGCAGGTCTTAAGCTTGTTGGGTGGGGATACTTGAAGCACCCCCAGTCTGGCCCAGACTCCTGGCGGTGTGCTAGCCTCTCTGGCCCATGCTTCCTTCCACAGAGGATGGTCTGGATGTGAGAGGCCCTCCAGCACTGGCAGCTACAGATGCCAGGCTTACCTTTCTCCCACTCAGCTCTGGGATATCACTGGGCTCTCCCATATACAACTTCCCTGACCGTAATGTGCCCTGCAGGCTCCTGCTTCTCTGCCTTTGTCCTTGCTGTTCCCTCCACCTGGAATACCCTTCCCTTTCATCAAGCCTGTTGAAAATCTACCAGTGCCCCTTCCTCTGGAACACAGGCCCAACAGCCACCAGCAGCTCTCCCCACTCACACTGTTCTGACATTTCGGTGGGCTTCTCAGCCCAGCCCCTACCCACCCCACCAGAATGCATGTGCCCTAGGGTTGGAAACTGGACCATACTCACTTCCCACCCCAAAGCCCAGGTGGGTCTGTCACAGAACACACTCCCTGTGGCTCCTCGGCCAGGTGACCTCAGCCACAGGGTCACCCCCACTCCCTCACCAACAGGAAACCTCTCCTTGAATCACAGAGAGCACCTCGTATTATAGTTCAAGACTGTCCAGATTACAATGGGGAAAGGTCAGGGTAGCTACTCGATGTTGATTCCCTCTTTGGCTCCCATATAGTCATTCAACAAACATTTACTGAGTACCTACATGTCAGATATCACACTAGTCAAATAACTGCTCACTTCAAGGGGCTCAAAGTCTAGCCAGGAGGCAGATAGTATAACCTGGCAGAGGGAAGCCAGTGAACAGGTAGGGGTGTGTGTGTGTGTGTGTGTGTGTGTGTATGTGCATGTGTGCGCACAGGCACGCACGCATGCACGTTGAGAAGAGGTGCTGACAGCACAACAGAGAGAGAAGTAAGGAAGGTGGAGAAGGTGAAGCTGAGCTGAGTTCTACAGACTGAGCAGATATTTTCCAGGAAGAGAAGGGATGGGGGTAAGGGAACAACATGTGCACAGAGAGAGAAAGTGAACTGCACAGGGAGCCTCCCTCTGCCACAGCACTGCCCACTCTATGATGGTCTCCCCTGTCAGACCACAGTCCTTGAGGACAGGGACCACCTGGGACCTGCAATAGGCCTGCCCCATGCACATCACTCAGGGAAATCTGCTGAAATAAGCTCAACAGAGGAGCCCTGACTGCTTCCCTGTTGTCACCTCTTCTCAGGAAGGCAGGAGGGCACAACTCCAGGCTAGGGTGCCCACAGTTTAGCTCTACCTGGAAACTCAGGCCTTCAGAGAAGAGGTGCAACAATTGGGAGGTGGGAGTTGGGGTACCAGTGGAAGCAGCCAGGGCCGGATATCTCACGCCCTTCGGTCTATGTTCAGCTCTTCCTCTGGGTTTCTGGGTGTCAGTGTATACAGTGTATATATCTCTTTCCTTTTGTGAACCCTAGTTCTGAAAAATTGCAGTGAGGTCCTTTCTGATCAAAGACTCTCCGAGATATAACTGGTACAATGACCTTGAGAGAACATTTCTAGTTCCAACATTCTGTGATTCTAATTCCATGGGCCATTCTTAGAAGCCTATACCACCTGTTTCCCTGGAAGGCTTTCTTCCCCTCTCCCCCATTGTCTCTGCAAAGGAGGGCTGGGCGGGCAGGAACAGGGCTAAAGGGCCACAAGACAGGCACTGGGCTCCCTTTCCTCTCTTCTCTTCCACACTGCTCCAAGTCATTGACTTGGATCTCACCCCTTCTGACCATGCCCCTTCCAAGAATGCACGTACACTCCGAGCACTTCATCACGAGCCAGGTGATGTCGGAGGACTTGGTCATCTCTCACTCCTCAGAACTGACCAGTGGACAGAGCAAGGAGACCAGCTAAGCAGCTCAGAGGCTGAGGTGGAGAGAGAACCCGCCCAAAGTCGCAAACCAGCTGGGCCTAGGTACCCAGCCGAGTGCCCGTCTGGGACCTGCCTGCAGCGGGCACTGCCCTTACGATCCCCACAACCCAAAGGAGAGATGGGGCCACACACACGTCTCCTATCCTGGCTGCCAGAGGTGCTGGCAGGAAAGCCGTCCAGAGCGGATGCTGCACACTCAGAGCGGCAGCATCTGCCAGTGGCGTGACCTGGCCCACATTTCTCCAGAGTGAAGAAAAGAGAAAGCAGACTCCATCCTCACCCACTCTAATTGCCTTCCTGCAGCCCGGGAGAGAGAAATTGCCTCGTTCTGCCAGAATCTTGCCTCCCGGAGGCTCCTAGGATCTTTCTCCATGGGGGAACAGCTTCTTCTGGCAGGACCTGTGGGGCGAGGGTGTGCAGTACACAGCGGAGGCAGAGCGGGTGCTGGCGGGAGAGGGGGCTGAGTGGAGACAGCTGCCGCCCCTCTGTTGTGGGGCCGGCGTTGAAGAGCCGTCGCATACATAATTGGGGTGACGTCCTGGTACATTGATGAGACCCACTTCCAGATGGCACTGAGGGACCACTTAGAACAATTAGACAGGGGAGATGACTCTACCTGCTATTTTTAGAGAGTACCACATCTGGAGGTGGTATCTTTTGGCTGGAGATGTCTGCACCAAAGGCTGGGGGATTTGCATCATCTTCCGTGATCAGCTCATCAAGATTTCTCCACCATGTTTTCAGGTCTTCAGATGACAAATCATTCGGGTTTTGTGCATGGGGCCTGGCCCTTGAGCAACCTCCAGAAATATCCTCCAATCAGTGCTCAGTGCTGTGCTGAAAGGGGAGGAAAGGGCCCAGGCGGTCTTGCTTCCTGTAGCCATGTTATCCAGCTCTGTCCACAGGGCGTGGTGCTGAGCAGCTGGGGAACCAGGCCTCAGGCACAGCCAGGGGTGCCTCTCTGAGTTTGAGCGTCTTTTTGCTGGGAATGCAGCAGATATGCTGTCCCAGGACCCCCAAGGAGCAGGCCACAAACATGAGACTAAGGGACTAGACAGGAACTTTGAAGTCACAGAGCTCAGGTCCCAGCCCAGCCACTTGCTCTGGCTTTGTGTAAACAACTTCACCCCCTGTGCCTCAGCTCCCTGTCTGCAGCAGGGGAGGAGAGCTACTTTGGAGGAATAAAGCTAACACACTGCAGAGGAGAATGAAATTTACACACCCACACCCCAGTGGACAAAGTGGTGTCTTTATTTCCCCACTTTACCTCTTGAATCCTGTGTCCACTTGCTGGCATTAATTTCTTAGAAGACCCAGTCTCTACCAGACTTTCTCAGTTAATTCCCAGTCAATCCAGCATTCCTTCCCTTTCTCCCCCATCTTTTTCCCCAGAGGGGAGATGGAAGCTGCAGGTGTTAGAGGAAGGGACCCCTACGTCTCCCTGTAGTGGCTTCTCACCAGTGTCAGTACTGGTCCTGAATGCCCCTTATCTGGTCTTTGTCCATTGGCCTCTGGCCACACTGTGACTGCTGTTGCCATGTCGGCATGCTTCCCATTCTCTGCTCACCAAGTGCACATGGTCACTTGGTGTTCTTCCTGTTCTGATGCAAGACATCTCCAGATCTGCCCCCATCCCTGCTCTCAGCCTCTCCTTCACCTCCATGGGGCCCAGCAAATTCACAGCCACTTCCCTGCACCACACCAGGAGTTTTTTTGTGGTCCCTTGCCCAACATTTCTTCCCTTTCTTCCTCACTTCCCTGCCAACCCTCATCTCACAAACCCAGTTACTCCAACCAATGTCCCTTCTCTGTAGCATCCCCATCAGCAGGCCCCACTTGGACAATGCATCAAGCACAGGGCTTGGGTCATCTGAACATGTCTTATGTCTTACATTGATGGAGACTGGTCTCTGCTTAGAAGTCCCTGACTGTGACCACAGTCGTCTCCTATAACCTGTCAGGGCTAGGTCCCAGCTGGGCTTCCCCTATGCCAGGCTGTGCTTGCTCATGGGGCAAGGGTTGTTTCTAGGACTTTCTTCATACTCCCTTGGGTTCTCTGAGGTTTATATAATCAACACATATAACTGTTTCTTTCTCAATTTTAAAAGAAGTCTTTCTGATTTCTTCTTAAAGATAAAGAAATCAGTCTTTGATAAAGAGCTTCCCTCCTGCCTCCAAGCTAGAAAGGTAGGGTTGAGAGGTGGTTAAAAGTGGGAGCTTTTCCATGTTGTTGCAAATGGCAAGATTTCATTCTTTTTCATTGCCAAGTAGTATTCCATTGTATTTATAAACCACATCTTCTTTACCCACTCATCAGTTGATGGACATTTGAGCTCTTTCCATGATTTGGCTACTGTTGATAGAGCTGCTATAAACACTGGGGTGCATGTGCCCCTTTGAATCAGCACTCCTGTATCCTTTAGATAAGTTCCTAGTAGTGCAATTGCTGGGTGGTAGGGTAATTTTATTTTTAAATTTTTTTGAGGAACCTCCACACTGTTTTCCAGAGAGGCTGCATCAGTTTGCACTGAAGTCAAGACTACACTGTATGTTAGCTAACTTGAGAATTAAAAAAAAAAAAAAAGACAACACTTTTTAAAATTTGGGTACATTTGCTTAAATAAACTACTTTTGTATGTTTAACATAAAAAAGTGGGATCTTTTGCCAAAGCTACTAGAAGGAAGAAATTAATATAGATTAAAGTAGAAATAAATGAGATGGAGACTAAAAAGACAACAGAAAACATCAATGAAACCAAGAGCTTATCTTTTTAAAAGATAAACCTTTAGCTACACTCACCAAGAAAAAAAGAGAGAACTCAAACAAGATCATAAATGAAAGAGGAGACATTACAACCAATACCACAAATACACAAAGGATCATAAGACCACTATGAATAATTATACACCAACAAATTGGACAATCAAGAAGAAGCTGATAAATTCTTAGAAACATACAACCTGCCAAGACTGAATCATGAAGAAACAAAAAATCTAAACAAACAGATTACCAGTAAGGATATTTAATCCATAATCAAAAAATTCCCAAAAAAAGTCCAGGACCACATGGCTTCACTGGTGGATTATACCAAACATGTAAAGAAGAGCACCAACCTTTCTCAAACTCTTCCAAAAAATAGAAGAGGAGAAGGTACTTCCAAATGCATTTTATGAGGCCAGCATTACCCCAATGCCAAAATGAGACAAGGACATTACAAGAAAAGAAAATTACAGGCCAATATCCTTGATGAACACCAATGCAAAAACCTTCAACAAAATATTAGCAAACTGTATCCTCAATGCAGTGAAAGGATCCTACACCATGATCAAGTGGGATTTGCTCCAGGGAGGCAAGGATGGTTCACCATCTACAAATCAGTCAATGGTATACACCACACTGACAAAATGAAGGATGAAAATTATATGATCATCCCCATAAGTACAGAAAAAGCATTTGACAAAATTTAACATCCACTCATGATAAAGACTCTCAAAATAAATTGAGTATAGAAGAAATGTACCCCAACATAGTAAGAGCCATAAATGACAAGGCCATATCTAACATCATACTCAATGGTTGAAAAGTTAAAAGCTGGGGCGCCTGGGTGGCGCAGTCGGTTAAGCGTCCAACTTCAGCCAGGTCACGATCTCGCGGTCCGTGGGTTTGAGCCCCGCGTCGGGCTCTGGGCTGATGGCTCAGAGCCTGGAGCCTGTTTCCGATTCTGTGTCTCCCTCTCTCTCTGCCCCTCCCCTGTTCATGCTCTGTCTCTCTCTGTCCCAAAAATAAATAAATGTTGAAAAAAAAATTTAAAAAAAAAGTTAAAAGCTTTTCCTTTAAGATCAGAAACAAGAGAAGGATGTCCACTCTTGCCACTTTTACTCAACATAGTCTAGAAGTCATAGCCAGAGTAATTAGGCAAGAAAAAAGATAAAAGGCATCCAAACTGGAAAAGAAGAATAAAACTGTCTAATTATAGATAACATGACATTATATATTAAAAAAACCCTAAAGACTCCACCAAAAACTGTTAGAATAAAGTCAGAAAGTTGCATGATACAAAATCAACGTACAAAAAATTCAATTGCATTTCTATCCATTAACAATGAACTTCATAAAAAGAAATTGAGAAAACAATCCCATTTATAATTGCATCAAAAATACCTAGGAAAGGGGGTGCCTGGGTGACTCAGTTGGGTAAGTGACCGACTTCAGTTCAGGTCATGATCTCACTGTTCGTGGGTTCAAGCCCCACATCAGGCTCTGTGCTGACAGCTCAGAGACTGGAGCCTGCTTCGGATCCTGTGTCTCCCTCTCTCTCTGCGCTCCCCCACTTGTGCTCTCGGTCTCTTAAAAATGAATAAATGTAAAAAAAAAAATTGTTAAATACCTAGGAAAGTATAAACCTTTCAAATCACTGAGTTGCATACCTGAAACCAATGTAACACGGTGTGTCAACTATACTCAAAAAAAAAAAAAAAAAACTAGGAATAAATTTAACCAAGGTGTGAAATACCTGTACACTGAAAATTATAAGAAAGTGATGAAAGAAACTGACGAAGACACAAATAAATGTAAAGATGTTCTATGCTTATCCATGGGAAGAATTAATATTGTTAAAATGTCCATACTATCCAAAGCAATCTACAGATTCAATGGTACTGAAATTCAAATCCCAAAGGCATTTTATAGAAATAGAACAAACAATCCCTAAATTTGTATGGAACCAAAAAGGACCCTGAATAGCCAAAACAATCCTGTGAAAGAAGAACAAGGCTGGAGGCATCACATTTCCTGATTTCAAACCACATTACAAAGCTACAGTTTTCAAAACTATATGGTACCAGCATAAAAAATGGACACATAGTTAGGGGCACCTGGGTGGCTCAGTCAGTTAAGCATCCTACTTCGGCTCAGGTCATGATCTCACAGTCCATGGGTTCGAGCCCTGCATCAGGCTCTGTACTGTCATAACACCTCAGAGCCTGGAGCTTGCTTCAGATTCTGTGTCTGCCTCTCTCTTTGCCCCTCCTAGGCTTACACTGCCGCTCTCAAATAATAAACATTAAAAAAAATTTTAAATGGACACATAGTTCAATGGAACAAACAGAAAGCCCACACTTATATGATCAATTAATTTATGACAGAGTCACCAAAAATTACAATGAAGAAAGGATAGCTTCTACCTCACACCATATAAGAAAACAATTCAAAATGGATTAAAGATGAGTGTAAGATCTGAAACTATAAAATTCCTAGAAAAAAACAGAGGTGGTAATAAGCTCCCTGCCATTAGTCTTGGTGGCAATGATTTTTTTTTTTACAACAAATAAAGGCAACAAAAGCAAAAATAAACAAGTAGGACATCAAACTGAAAAGCTTCTGCACAGCAAAGGAAACCATCAGAGAATGAAAAGGTTATCTACCAAATGAGTGAAAACATTCATAAATCATGTATTTGAATAGGAGTTAATATCCAAAATATAGAAAGAACTCCTACAACTCAATATCAACAACAACAACAAAATCTGATTAAAAATGCTCAAAGGACAGGGGCACCTGGGTGGCTCAGCCGGTTAAGCATCCAACTTTGGCTCAGGTCATGATCTCGAGGTTTGTGAGTTCGAGCCCCATGCTGGGCTCTGTGCTGACAGCTCAGAGCCTGGAGCCTGCTTCAGATTCTGTGTCTCCCTCTCTCTGCCCCTCCCCTGCTCACACTCTGTATCTCTCTTTCTTTCTCAAAAATAAATAAACATTTTTTAAAAATGGTCAAAGGAACTGAATAGACATTTTTCCAAAGAAGACATACAGGTCTTCTTCACACGTGGCCAAACAGGTACATGAAAAGGTGTTCAACATCACTAATCATTAGGAAATACAAGTCAAACCCATAATGAGATATCACCTCACACCCATTAGAATGGCTACTCTCAAAAAGATAAGGAACAATGAGTGTTGGTGAGGATGTGGAGAAAAGGGAATCCTTGTGCACTGTTGGTGGGAATGCAAACTGGTGCAGACACCGTGGAAAACAATATGGCTGTTCCTCAAAAAGTAAAAATAGAACTACACTATCCAGAAATTCGACTTCTGAGTGTATGGCTGAAGGAAATGAAATCACTACCTCAAAGAGATACCTGGACCCCATGTTTACTATAGCATTAGCCAAGACAGTGAAATAACCTGTCAATCAACAGATGAATGGATAAAGAAAATGTGGTGTGTACATATACAATGCAATACTACTCAGCCTTACAATTAGGAGGAAATCTTGTCATTTGTCACAATATGGATGAACCTTGAGGGCATTAAGCTAAGTGAAATAAGTCAAAGACAAATACTGTATTATTTCATTTAGATGTGGAGCCTAAAAAAAAACAAAAACAAAAAACAAAACCTCATAGATAAGGAGAACAGAGGCAGTTACTAATCAGAGGCAGGAGGTAGGAGTGGGAAAAGTGAAGAAAAGTGGCCAAAGGATACAAACTTCCAGTTACAAGACTAGTAAGTTCTGGGGATGTAATGTACAGCATAGTGACTATGGTTAACAAGACTGCATTGTATACTTGAAAACTAAGTGAGTAAATATTACAAATTCTCATCACAAGAAAAAAATTTTTGTAACTATATGAGATGATGGATATTAACTAAACTTACTGTGGTAATCATTTTACAATATATACACATATCAAATCATTACATGGTACACCAAAACTAAAATAATGTAACATGTCATTTTACCTCAATAAAACAATAGGGGTGGGGAACTAGGTTACACAATCCCACTTTTATGAAAGGAAAGAATGTATACATTAATTACACTGAATCTAAGATATCATTGATGATTAAGTGCACTGTTTTTATTTACCATGAATAAACAAAAAAAAATGTTCCCAATTAAGCCATGAGCTTCCCAATTAAGTCATGAACATCATGACTTCAGAGATGTTAAAATGAAATATATATCCTAAAAGTGATAAGATACCATACTGTTACGTTACTTTTATTGTAAAACAAACTCCCACCACCACCACCCACAAAAAACATGTGGGCTTTCAGTTCAAATCCCACTCGGCCCCCCAAGTTGACCTGAGGGGGTTCTTACCTCTCTTTAGCTTAGTCTTCAACTCTAAATGGGAATAATAACCACGCCTCCCTCCCAGGACTGTCAGGGAGGGGTAAGTTCCCTCAGCAGAGCACCCTGCAGAGTAAAGTACTTAGCAGAGGATGAGCATCACAGTCACTATTATTGTTGCTGTCTTTGTCCCACTGGAGGGACTGACTCCCAGAATGTGGCCTCCTACATCCTACCCCCAGCTGAGCCCCTGGGCACTCTCCATCAGCAAGGCCACCCCACAGCAGGGTGGACACTACTTTGCTGATAGGTGGGCCCCAAATTTTAATGAATGGAAGACTCTAGGCACTCTTGGAAAAAGTCAGATCCCTCTACATCACTAAGGCTCCATTGCCAAGCTTCCAGGGAGGGGGATTTGCCGTCCCTCCCCAGCACACTTCCTTTCATCTCCCCAATTCCTTTTCATCCCCAAATCCTCTTCCATACCCGAAACACCCTTCTACCCCTAAATTCCCGTCTGTACCCATACCTCTGCTACCCACCTGATTTGTACCCACTCCCAACTCCCTTTCACCTCCCTTCTCTTGCAAAGACAAACCCACTGGCCTCAAGTAGCCCTCAAGTAGAAATGCATTTTTCTGGCTCAGCCCAGAAAATGCTGCAAACAAGAGAAAAGGCCATAAAAGAAACCACTGCTTACCAAGGGGTGTTTGGGGTAAGGCTCTCTACATGTGAGGACAGAGTCCAGGAAGAGTGGCCAAGGCTTCCAACATCTAGGGCCAGCCCATCTGCAGAGTGTGAATCAAGGAGTGCCTGCTTCCCAGGCTGCCAAAGCAGGAGCTGCTCTGAGGGCACATTTCTATGTTGGTAAGAAGTAGTTTCCTGGGACCTCAGGACCAGAAGGCATGGGTCTCCAGGATGGCAAGATGGGATGCCAGGTGGGTGGCATGGGATATGTGCCCCACTGGGCTGCTACCCATGGTGGGCACACAGCTGAACCATCTCTGGAAGGCTAGCATCACCCAAGCCAGGTCCTGGCCAGGAACAAAAGGAAAGGAGTTGGATTCTCACCCAAACCAACTGGAACTGTCAAACTCTGGAAAGAGAAATCCAGAAGTGAGCAGCACAGAGGGGAAGAATCAGACATTTAGTCAGCACCAACTCACACGTGCAAACCACACTTGATCTTACATCCACTTTGGGGGTGGGGGAGGGCTGGAATCAGATGAAAAACTGGCAGCTCAGAGACACTTAGTGAGTTGTCCACCCTGCAAGTTGTGGAAGAGGATCCTGGAGCTCGTAGGCACACTGGCCGCTGAATCCAGAATTTTACTAAAAAGTCAGTGGTGCATGTGTCAACAAGGAGGTGGGCGTTGGGACTGCCATTTTTTCCAGTCAAAAATTGTAAAATACCCACCAATTTCTTTGTTGTAGCCAATGTCTGAGGTAATGTAAACACTCTGGGGAGATGCCCTGCTTTCCTCCAAATCTCTTCCTGCCCTGGCACCTGATATTCTACCACGAGTAGTTCACTGCTTTGGCATCTCCCCTTTTCCAAAGTACAGGGCCCTACAAGGTTTAAATAGAAAGGCAACAAGGGTCATTCACACCTTAGTGTAAATTAGTTCACCATTTGTTCAGGAGGAATAGTTCTGAGAACACACCACTGAGGAAATGGAACTTGCTAAGCAGAGAGCAAAAGTGATTTGGAAGGGAAAAGGCAGGCAAGAGTGACCATGAAGAGGGGGTCCAAGAAGACTGTTGAGTTTGGCTACTTAACCATAATCCTCACATTCCCTAGTTATAAATATTTGCTAACTGCCTTTGAAAAGTCACCTAACTTTTCTGAGCCTCTCTGAGTTCTCCTTCTGCTGGTGGGGACAAACTACCCTGCCCACTTAGCTCATTCAGGACAGTGTACAGGATGACCTCAGGAAGCATGAACCTCCAGGGTCCTCCCTGCTTGAATCCTGTCCTTGTGACAGTCAAGATCTTCTACCCAAAAGGAAAGCAGCGGGAAGTCCAAGCCTCTTAAGTCTTCATGAGTATCTCTCTCTGCTCAACCCCAGGGACCTTCCTAACCTTCAATAAGCACAGCTCCCACTAACCGTGTATTTACTTATGTGGGAGGCTCTGGCACAGAGATCATTCTCCCCAGGTTACAGATGAGGAACTAAGGGAAAGAGAGGGGAAGTAGCCTGCCCGGGCTCACACAGGCTGAGAAGAGTCAGAGTCTGATTCTAACCCTCATCTGGCTGATTCCAAATCTCCTGCTTCTATTCTCTGGTCCCTGCCAGCCTTTGACTTTTCAAAGGTTGGTGTCTCAGAGTGAGAAGAAGGGGAAAGATGTGCCTTCAAGCCTCTGGTGTGCCAGGCTCTGACCCCCCGGCTGAGACCCCCTGGGCACCCACAGAATGGAGGGTAGGCTTTGAATTCTCACAGACCTCGAGAGTGCTGGATGTGAACAAGCTGGCCCACAAGACGGAGGGGCAAGGGCCTTTGAGTCTACAACCAGAGACTCAGGCCTATGGTTGTAGGAAAGGACAGCCAAGAAATGATAGGACAGAGTTCAGATTTAGAATTATCACAGATGTGGGTTCAAATTCTAACTCTGCAGCTGCATGATTTGGGGAAGTGGCTTAGCCCCTCGGGGCTCCCACTTCTCCATTTAAAGCCCTCCTTTGCAAGGCTCTTATGAGAGAAATGAGAACACGGCAGACAATGTTTAGCATGGTGTTGGCTCCAAGTAGGCAGTAATAATTTTTAGCAAAGTTTCAGGGCAAGTACAATTTGGCTTGGCCAAGAAGAGAAACAAGGGCATGGAGGCCTCACAAAGAGGTGGGGGAGGTGGGACTCACAGTCCCTTTGTGAGAAAGGACTTAGGCTAGGCATCCCTAAGGTCTCCCCCACCGGGTAATTCTTTGAAATCGATACCATCTACCAAACATACCAAAGAGTGATGAGGAAATATATTAAGAGAAGTAAAGTAACTCGCTAAGTATCACACAGTTTGGAAGCAACAGACCTGACCTTTAAAACTAGGTCTTCTAGGGGCGCCTGGGTGGCGCAGTCAGTTAAGCGTCCGACTTCAGCCAGGTCATGATCTCGCGGTCCGGGAGTTCGAACCCCACGTCAGGCTCTGGGCTGATGGCTCAGAGCCTGGAGCCTGTTTCCGATTCTGTGTCTCCCTCTCTCTCTGCCCCTCCCCCGTTCATGCTCTGTCTCTCTCTGTCCCAAAAATAAATAGACGTTGAAAAAAAAAAAAATTAAAAAAAAAAAACAAAAAAAACCTAGGTCTTCCAAATTCAAAGGTACACACACTTCTCCTCATGTACACACTGCTGCAGGTGCTCTAGAGCTACATTCCGAGACACTTTCCAGCCACCTCAGTTTAACCACATCTCTTCATTTCAGGAGCTCAGAGCCACTGAAAGAATTTTTATTATGAAATACACACTTGACCCTTGAACAACACATGGGATTAAGGATACCAACCCCACACAAAATCAAAAATCTGTTTCTAACTTTTGATTCCCTAAAAACGTTACTAATAGCCTACTGATGACCAGAAGGCTGACCAGTAACATGAACATATATATATATATATATATATATATATATATATATATATGTTTTATATACTTCATTCTTACAATAGAGGAAAAAAAATTAAGAAAATCATAAAAAACAGAAAATACACTTATAGTACTGTACTTATATTAAAAAAAAATCTTTGAACATGTGGACCTGTGCAGTTCAAACCCATGTTGTTCAAGAGTCACCTGAACTTACGGTACCAGGGTGGCTCAGTTGGTTAAGTGTCTGACTTCAGCTCAGGTCATGATCTCATGGTTCATGAGTTCAAGCCCCACATCAGGCTCTGTGCTGACAGGGCAGAGCCTGGAGCCTGCTTTGGATTCTGTGACTCCCTCTCTCTCTGCCCCTTCTTCATTCATACTCTCTGTCTCTTGCTCAAAAATGAATAAACATTTAAAAAAATTTTTTAAAGAGTCAACTGAACTTATAAAAGCGTGTGTTAACAAAAGTATATACTGAAAAGGAATAAATATATATATATATATATATATATACACATACACACACACACACACACACACACACACACACACTTAAAAGTAAAGTGTCTTTGATGTTCTGTAGTTTCACCACAATTTATATTGCTGTGAATTTCTATTTATCTTAGTTGAAATTTGTTGTGCTTTTTAAGCCTGAGTTTTAGTATTTTAAAAAAATTCTTGGTATGTTCCAGCCACTGTGTTTTGTTTTGTTTCGAAAATTGCCTCTTCCCCATTATTTACACAATCGTCTCCTTCTGGAACTCCAAAGATATATATATTAGACCTTCATGACCTATTCATGTCTCTTAACCTTGCTTTTTTGTTGTCTGTATCTCTGGATACTGGATAGTTTTTTAAAGAATCATCTTATCAGTTCATTAATTTTCTCTTCAGCTATATCTAACCTACTGTAAATTTATCCAGTGAATTTTACATTTCAGTAATTACATATTTTTTCCCTAGAAGTTGCTTTTGGTTCTTTTACAAATCTGTACTTTAAAAATTAGTGTCCTGACTTCCCAGGGAGATGGTAGAGTAGGAAGACCCTGAGCTCACCTCATCCCATGGATATAAATAGATAAAATCCACATCAGTTAAATTACCCAGAAAACAGCCCAAAGATTGGCAGAAATCAGTCAAGGGACTTACAACATAAGAGGATGTAAAGTACAACACCATATACCTAAAACATGATGGAAAGAGAAATAAAGAATAGGTTCAAACTGAAGTGACCATCAACTTTATATAGACTACTATATATATATTATATACAAACCTAATGGTAACCATAAATCAAAAAGCCATTAATTGATATGCAAAGAATAAAGAAAATGGAATCCAGGTATATCACTAAAGAAGCAAGCAAACCATGAAAGAGAGCAACAGAAGAAAAGATCAGAGAAAAACTACAAAACAACCACAAAACTAGTACCAAAATAGCAATGAATATACACCTATCAATAATTATTTTGAATGTAAATGGACTAAATACTCCAATCAAAAGATACAGGGTGACAGAGTAAATTTAAAAGGCAAGGCCCAGGGGCGCCTGGGTGGCGCAGTCGGTTAAGCGTCCGACTTCAACCAGGTCACGATCTCGCGGTCCGGGAGTTCAAGCCCCGCGTCAGGCTCTGGGCTGATGGCTCAGAGCCTGGAGCCTGTTTCCGATTCTGTGTCTCCCTCTCTCTCTGCCCCTCCCCTGTTCATGCTCTGTCTCTCTCTGTCCCAAAAATAAATAAAAAACGTTGAAAAAAAAATTAAAAAAAAAAAAAAGGCAAGGCCCATTTATACATGCTACCTATAAGAGACTCATTTCAGACCTAAAGATACATACAGATTGACAGTGAAGGGATAAACATTTATTATGTAAATGGATGCCAAAACAAATCCAGAGTAGCAAAACTTATATTGGACAAAATAGACTTGAAAACAAAGACTGTAACAGGAGATAAAGGACACTGTATTATCATAAAGGGGATAATCCAATAAGAATATATAACAACCGTAAATATTTATGCACCCAACATGAAGGCACTCAGATACACAAAGCAGCTAATAACAACATAAAGAAAGTAATCAATAGTAATATACAATAGTAGGTGGCCTCAACACTCTACTTACATCAATGGATAGATCATTCAAACAGAAAATCAACAAGGAAACAGGGTCTTTGAATCAACACTGGGCCAGATGGATCTAAGAGATATATTCAGAACATTCCACCCTAAAACAGCAGAATACACATTCTTTTCAAGGGCACCTGCAACATTCCCCAGAATAAATCACATATTAGGCCACAAAACAAGCCTCAACAAATTCAAAGATCGAAGTCATACCATGCATCTTTTCCAACCACAATGCTATGAAACTAGAAAGCAACCACAAGAAAAAAATCTGGAAAGAACACAATACATGCAGGTTAAATAACATGCTCCTAAATAATAAACAGGTCAACAAAGAAATCAAAGAGGAAATAAAAAAATACATGGAGACAAATGAAAATGAAAACACAATCATCCAAAATCTTTGGAATACAGCAAAAGTGGTTCTAAGAGGGACATTTATAGCAAAATAACTCTACCTCAAGAAGCAAGAAAAATATCAAATAAACAACCTAACATTACACCTAAAGGAGTTAGAAAAAGAAGAACAAACAAAACCCAAAAACAGTAGAAGGAAGGAAATATTAAAGATTAGAGTGGAAATAAACAAAATAGAAACTAAAAAAAACCCAATAGAACAGATCAATGAAAACCAGAAGCTGGTTCTTTGAAAAGATCAACAAAATTGATAAACTTTTAGCCAGACTCATCCAAAAGAAAAAACATAAAAGAGGACTCAGATAAACAAAATCAGAAATGAAAGAGGAGAAATAACAACCAGTACCACAGAAAGACAAACAACTGTTAAGAGAATATTATGAAAAACTATATGCCAAAAAACTGAATAACCTAGAAAAAAATGGATAAATTCCTAGAAACATAAAACCTCCCAAAACTGGATCAGGAAGAAATAGAAAATCTGAACAGACCAATTACCAGTAATGAAATTGATTCAGTAATCAAAAACTCCCAACAAACAAAAGTCCAGGACCAGACGGCTTCACAGGTGACTTCTACCAAACATTTCCCTATTCTTCTTTTTTTTTTTTCAACGTTTATTTATTTTTGGGACAGAGAGAGACAGAGCATGAACGGGGGAGGGGCAGAGAGAGAGGGAGACACAGAATCGGAAACAGGCTCCAGGCTCTGAGCCATCAGCCCAGAGCCTGACGCGGGGCTTGAACTCCCGGACCGCGAGATCGTGACCTGGCTGAAGTCGGACGCTTAACCGACTGCACCACCCAGGCGCCCCTTCCCTATTCTTCTCAAACTATTCCAAAAAATAGAAAAGTAAGAATACTTCCAAATTCATTCTATGAGGCCTGCACTACCCTAATACCAAAACCAGATAAAGATACTACAGAAGGAAAAAAAAAAAAAAAAAAACTACAAGCCAATATCTCTGACAAACATAGATGCAAAAATCCTCAACAAAATATTAGCAAACTGAATGCAACAATACATTAAAAAAATCATTGACCATAATCAAGTGGGATTTATTTCTGAGTTGCAAGGGTGGTTCAATATTCGCAAATCAATTAACATGATACATCACATCAATGAGAAAAAAAATAAAAACCATATGATTGTTTCAATAGATGCAGAAAAAGCATATGACAAAGTACAACACTCATTCATGATAAAAAAACCCTCAACAAAGTAGGTTTAGAGGGAACATATCTCAACATAATAAAAGCCATATGTGAAAAACCCACAGTTAATATCATACTAATTTGTGAAAAACTGAGAGCTTTTCCCTTAAGATCAGAAAAAGACAAGGATGCCCACCCTCACCACTTTTATACAACATAGTACTGGAAGTCCAAGCCACAGCAATCAGACAAGAAAAAGAAATAAAAGGTATCCAAATTGGTAAGGAAGAAGTAAAACTTTCACTATTGGCAGATGACATGATGCTATATATAGAAAACCCTAAAGATTCTACTAAAACACTACTAAAACTGATAAACAAATTCAGTAAAGTCCCAGTAATACAAAATCAACATTACATTTCTGTACACTAATGATTAAATAGCAGAAAGAGAAGTTAAGAAACAATCCCATTTATAACTATACCTAAAATAATAAAATACAAAGAATAGCTTAACCAAGAATATGAAAGACCTGTACACTCTGAAAACTATAAACTATTTTTTTATTTTGTGAGAGAGAGAGCTCACAAGTTGGGGGGGGGGGAGATCAGGAGTGGGGAAAGGGATAGAGAAGGGGGGCAGAGAGAATCCCAAGCAGACTCCATGCCCAGTGCAGAGCCCAATATGGGGCTTGATTCCACGACCCTGGGATCATGACCTAAGACGATATCAAGAGTCGATGCTCAACCAACTGAGCCATGCAGGTGTCCAAAACTATAAACTATTGACTAAAGAAACTGAAAATGACACAAAGAATTGGAAAGACATTCCATGCTCATGGATTGGAAGAACAAATATTGTTAAAATGTCTATACCACCCAAAGCAATCTACATATTTAATCCAATCTCTACCAAAATACCAACAGTACTTTTCACAGAACTAGAACAAATAATTCTAGAACTTGTAGGGAGCCACAAATGACCCTGAACAGCCAAAGGAATCTTGAAAAAGAAGAACAAAACTGGAGGTATCACAATCGCAGATTTCAAGATATACTGCAAAGCTGTAGTCATCAAGATAGTATGGTACTGGCACCAAAACAGACACATAGATCAATGGAATAGAACAGAAAACCCAGAAATGGACCCACAGCTATATAGTTAGCTCCTCTTTGACAAAGCAGTAAAGAATACCCAACAGAAAAAAGGCAGTTTCCTTAACAAATGGTGCTGGGAAAACTGGATGGAAACATGCAGAAGAATGAAACTGGACTACTTTCTTATACCATACACAAAAATAAATTCAAAATGGATGAAATACCTAAATATGAGACCTGAAACCATAAAAATCTTAGAAGAGAGCACAGGCAATAATTTCTCTGACATCAGTCACGGCAACATTTTTCTATATATGTCTCCTGAGGCAAGGGAAATACAAGCAAAAACAAATTTTGGAGCTACATCAAAATAAACAGCTTCTGCATAGCAAAGGGAACCATCAACAAAACTAAAAGGCAACCTACAGAATAGGAAGAGATATTTGCAAATGACATATCTGATAAATGGTTAGTATCCAAAATATATAAAGAACTTATAAAATTCAACACCCAAAAGACAAATAATCCAAGTTAAAAATGAGCGATGACATGAACAGTCATTTCTCCAAAGAAGACATCCAGATGGCCAGCAGAGATGTGAAAAGATCCTCAATATCATTCATCATCAGGGAAATGCAAATCAAAACTACAACAAGATACCACCTCACCCCTGTCAGAATGGGTAAAATTAACAAGAAACAACAAGTGTTGGCAAGGATGTGAAGAAAAAGGCACTCGTGCACCATTGGTGTGAATGCAAACTGGTGCAGCCACTGTGGAAACAATATGGGAGTGTCTCAAAAAATTAAAAGTAGAATTACTATATGACCCAGTAATTCCACTACTAGGTATTTACCCAAAGAAAAGAAAAACACTAATTCAAAAAGGTATATGCACCCCTATGTTTATGGCAGCATTATTTACAATAGCCAAATTATGGAAGCAGCCCAAGTGTCCACTAACAGATGCATGGATAAAGAAGATGTGGTATACATACATACAATGGAATATTCCTCAACTATAGAAAAGAATGAAATCTTGACAGGTGAAACAATATGGATGGAGATAGAGAGTATAATGCTGAGCAAAATAAGTCAGAGAAAGGCAAATATCCTATGATTTAACTCATATGTGAAATTTAAGAAACAAAACAAAGGAATAAATAAAAGAGACAAACAAAAAAACAGACTCAACTACAGAGAACTGATGGTTAGCAGAGGGGAAGTGGGTGGAGGGATGGGTGAATTAGGTGAAGGGGATTAAGAGTACAGTTATGATGAGCACTGAGTAATGTATAGAATAGTACATTCTATCACTATCATGTACACCTGAAACTAATATAACACTGCATTAACTATACTGGAATTAAGTTTTTTTTTTTATTTTTTAAATAAGTAACTTAAAACGAGTATCTTTTGCTCTACTCATATTATCAAACCTTTATTTCTTAAAACATATTCAGCACAGCTATTTCCCATGTCTGATCATTTCAGTATCTGAAGTTGTACATCTAATCATCTGATTCTGTAGCCTGTTGTTTCTGCTAATTCTCATTCATGGTATCCTGTGTCCTGGTGTGTCCTGGATTTTATGATTTTTGACTTGAACTTAAATGTCCCCTGGAATCTTACACCTATGAGAACTCTCTGAGCCTGCGCTGACCTTGGCTTCCTGCAGAGATAACGTGTCTTTGTTTCTGCCAGTCACCTGTAGGAAGCACCAACTCCCAAATGTAGGGAGCATTTTCAGTTAGACTTTTTGCTTAAGGATTTCAGGCTACACATGAATTTGGGCCATGTATCCATGTGAGAGTCAACTTTGGATTAAGAATTCCCAGAAGAGGGTGTTTGAGTGGCTCAGTCAGTTAAGCATCCATCTGACTTCAGCTCAGGTCATGATCTCACGGTTCATGAGTTCAAGTCCCGCATCAGGCTCTGCACTGACGGTGCTTCTCTCCCTCTCTCTATGCCCCTCCCCAACTCATGCTATCTCAAAATAAATTTTAAAAAAAAACAGAATTCTCAGAAGAGGCATTTCCCCTCATCCACATAGGGCCAAGTTGTTCTTGTTCTCTCTTGTATGAACAGGGTTCATTTCTTGGTTACTCTTATATTAAAGGTGTAGCCTTTGGGGCCCCAGATTTATGCAGGTGTCCTTTACTAAACTTCTTACTTGGGCAGGCCCCAGGATTTATCTGTATTCTCCCACTCCCAGCCCAGCATCAACATGGAAACTTAAGGTCACCAGTGTTTGGTAAATCCTGGAATAAAAGCAGGCACTGTGCTCCATCCCAGTGTCCATAGTCCATCCAGTTTCAGGCTCTATGATTCCCTAGTTTCCTACAATTCAGTAGCATATTATAATTTTAGAAGTATTTTATCTGATATATCACTGTTATCATTTGGAAACTTGTTCAGGGTATTTAAGGCATTGTTGCTTCAGAAATGAGAGTCTTTGCACAGACATTGCAGGCAAAAATATTAGGCATTTCCCATCTCAAAGAGAGGCTTAAGCAAATCTGGGCTATGGGTAAGTATTTTCTAAAATATCACTCTCCCTTCTCTTTCTTCTTTTCAGTAATTCTCCCCCATCCTGAATGTACTTAATTCCCATTGTTGTACTCTCCCCCTCGATAAAAAGAAAGGTGTAAACTAATTATGTTAAAGTATGAATGAGTAACAACAGTTTATCTCCTTTCCCTGGTAGGTTACATATCATAGGTAGTATATTATGTTATCAGGAAACTTCTTAGATTTTCTCTTCCTTAAAAATTAACATATTGAGAGGATGCTGGAGAGATAGAGTCTGACTGAAGGAGTGACCCCACGATTTTAAATTACAGGAATCTGTCAGTCAGAGATCCTTCCCATTAGCCACAGGCCAGATGCATAGAGACCACTCCTTCTTTAGACCCCCTCTGTCCTCTAAAGACCATGAAGTATCAGGTGGGCCAAGGGGTTCATAAGTTCGGTTGTGAGCTGGCCTGCCACACCACATGTGTGGATCCAGACCCCTCACCCAGCAGACCCACCATGGAACTGTACACATGAGCACATTAGATTCAGCCCAACCTGCCAGCATGGTGGGTGGTGAGCTTATGTCAGATGGCTCTTTACAAGCTCCGAAAGCTTACTTTCCTCCTCTATCTCTCACCAGCATTTCCTAACCTCTTGCTCCAGGCAGAGAGGAGCTTTGAGGAGGTAGAGTCACTGATGCATGCAGGAAGAAAAGTGGATTCTAGTGTTTAGACCGCTTGTAACTCTGACATCTGGATACACCTGTGTGTATCCTGTGAGATCCTTAGAGAATATACCAGACAGTGATGAGAGCCCCTAACACCTTCTGCCTATCTTTTGGGATGCTTCCCTCTCTTCCATCCTCCCTCCCAAGCAAACTTAGGGTCCTAGTCAGCTGTCCTATTGCTGCTTCCCCTTAGAAGGGGCCCAGGGATGTCACCTGGGAATACTGCCAGCAATCCTTGAGGGACCTCAGGTAGCACTTCCTCTCACACATACATGTGACTAGATGGTGTTCTAGTTATATATTGCTGCATAATAAGCCACCCCAAAACTTAGTGGCTTATAACAATTGTTACTTTTGTTTATGAATATTCAACTTGGGTGGAACTTTATGGAGGAGCTCATCTTTGCTTACCAGCTGGGGCAACTCAACTGGGGCTGAAGGATCCATCCCAAGATAACCTAAATGGCTGGAAAGGTGGTGTCATCTATTGGCTTGGGCCTCCTCATAGCATGGCACTTGGGTCCCAAGAGTAAATGTTCTAATACGTCCAGGCAGAGGCTGCAAGGCTTCTTATGATCTAGCCTCAGAAGTCCAGAACGTCATTTCTGCTTCATACTAAAGTTTTGTTTTTGTTTTTGTTTTTAGTAATCTCTACCCTCAACATGGGGCTCTAACTCACAACCCCAAGATCAAGAGTCACATGCTCTTCTGACTGAGCTAGCCAGGCACCCCATTTCTGCTTCATTCTAAGTCACAATGCCAACCCAGATGCAAGGAAAAGGTGACTGGATGACACTCTCAATTGGAATAGTAAGATAGAAGATGTGGTCATCTTTACTACACAGGAATCTGAATGAATAAGAAGGTTTCAGAATTTCAGTGTGTGTGTGTGTGTTTGGGATGGACGGTCATTTATCCATTCATTCGACCATTCAACAAGCACTTCTGAATACTTCCACAGAGTCATTCAAGGTAAGACCTCACTCCCGAGAAGCCCCTAGTCATGTGGGGGAAGCACACACAGATACATGAATGTGTATATTTATTTATCCATTCAACACACGTTGTTCGAGCACCCACTGAGTGCCAGGCCCAGTGCTGGGGCACAAGGTGGCCACGCTGGACAGGCCCTATCCTTATGAAGTTCACAGTTTGTTAGAAAAGACATCAAAGCTATGATTACAAAAAGTGTGGTGAAGGCTCAGAGCAGGGCTTCATGGGGCTGGGAGGGTCTCTGGCACACAGATGTGACAAAGACTCCCTGGAAAAGAGGTATTTAAGCAGGAACCTGTAGTGAGAGTTTATGCAGATGAAGGGGAGGAAGCAAGTATGCTCTTAGATGTTTAGTGAGGTGTGTGCTTGCTCATGCACATTGTGTGTATGTATCTGTGTGTATATCCGTGTGTGTGCATGTTGGAAGCATGTACAAGTATGTATGGGTGCATGCACATGTGAGTGCATATATGCACGCATGTGTTTACAGAAACACCAGGACCTCCTCTCCTTCACCAGGGCTAAGCTGATGGACTGTCCTTACTCTGAAATTCAGAAGCCTGGGGAACAGCACCCTTATCCCTACTGCCTCACATCTCAAGGGCATGACCCATCCCTTTTTGCACTCATTTGAAGCAGACACACATCCCTGGTCCCCATGGAGGCACATGTTGGCATGACCTGTGACTGGTGTGCAGCACTGAAAAGAGGAGGCAAGCTCCAGACCCAGCTTCAAGGCAGTCTGTCCACTTCCAGCTCAGGCCTGCTGGGGCATCCTTGGGACCTCCCAGCTCTCCTGTTGAAGCTGCATATAACACGAGGTCAGGATAACATAGGGGGGAGGGCATAGGAGGGGGGCCCTGCCACTGACCATACTAGACTGCCAAATGCAGCCTGGACAAGCCCTTGCTCATCTCTGGGCTTCAGAAATCTGTGTTGTAAGAAGGGGATCCATCCTGTGAGGAAGAGACCCTTTCCCTCTGTGAGTCAGGCAATGCTACCCCAAAGGTAAGTGCATAAAAGCTCTCTAAGGGCCACTCTAGTTTTCAGTCCTTTTCTCCATGATAGGGAGGTTAAGGGTAGAAGGAGTAGGCAGAAGAGGGAGGGAGGTGAGGAACAAGGCTGGGCCTGCCCTGGGCTGTCACATGGCCCCAAGGGAAAGCTGTCCCAGCCCCATGTCCCCAACTCACCAGCCATCTGCTCCTCAATAGCACACCGGGGAGAGAAAGAAAAGACAAATAATAATCATAGCAGTAATAATAGTCTCAGGAGTATTCTGATCATTCTCTCTTGGCCCTCCCATTGCCCTATGGTCACCTCCCTTCTGTCAGGATTTAATTCAACTGCACATAATCAAGAGCAACAGCAATGGCTAACAGTGGCTTTAACAGGATAAATGTTTCTCTCCCACATAAAAGAAATCCGGAGGCAGGCACTCTAGGCCTGGTATGGTGACTCCACAAAGTCTATAGGGACCCAGGCTCCCTCTAGTTCACTGCTCTTAAGTTAGTAGAGCCTAATCCTTATCTTCATGTCTAAGATGGCTGCTACAGTTCCAGCCATCACATCTGTAGACAAGGAAGTTCTTTACCTTTTTTTTAGTTAACTAAAAGGTTTAATGAGGTATAATTTACCTAAAATAAAATGCATACATTTTAAGTATAGAGTTTGATAAATGTTGACAAAATTAAATGCCCACATAACCACCACATCAGCTGAAAAACAGCACATTTCCATCTCCCTAGAAAGTTCTCTCATGCTTCTTGCCATCAATGCTCCCCTTTGACATTACTATAGATTAGTTTTCCTTTTCTAGAACTTCATATAAAGTGCAATAATTTAAAATTTACTCTTCTGAGGAGGGCACCTGTTGGGATGAGCACTGGGTGTTGTATGGAAACCAATTTGACAATAAATTTCTTATAAAAAAATAAAAATAAAATTTATTCTTCTGTGTCTGGATTCTGTCACTTATCATAACACTTCTGAGGTATACCACTGTGTGTATCAGCAGAATTTTATTGCTGAGTAATATTCCACAGTATGGATGGGCCATTGTTTATCTATTCACACATTGATAGACATTCACTTATTTCTTCCCCTCTCTTTTAGAAGACTTTCTAGAAGTTCCACATAACATTTCTTCTTGGATTTCAATAGCCAAAAACATTCAGCCACATGCAACTACAAGGAAGCTGAGAAATGTAGACCTTCAGTTGGGTGGCAGTTGGGATTTTTCTTCTAGGAGGAAGGGGCAAGTGGATGATGGGCACAAATAGAGGTCTCATGTGGTAGACTGAGAAACCAAGACCCAAAGAAGCAGTGATTTCCCTAAAGTCATCTATGTTCTCATAACAGAGAGGGTCAAAGCTCCAGATTCAGGGCCTTTTCAATCTGTGCCCAGCAGACCATCTCACATGGAGTGGGAATCACCCACTGGCCAATGTCCACAGAGTCTAGGTTACCAGGAGAGAGCATCGTGAAGTAGCCAGCTGGCATCACGAAAGAGAGATCATGCCGATGCCATGGAACATTTGACTGAGCACCAGGCTTTTACCCAACATGTCAGTAATCTGTAAAGCCATCCAGTGGGCTAGTTACTCCTGTTAGCCCCATTTCTCAGAACAAACCGGCACTGAGAGAGGTTAAGTAACTTACCTAAGGTTATACAGCTAGCAAATGGCATCTCTGGGGTTCCAGACCTGCAGTTCCGCTGAAGGTCAGTTCTGACCACACCGAGAAATACAATTTAGAGTCGCTCAACATCCTTTCCAACAGGTAGAGGAGACTGTAGCTTCAGACGCATAAATAAACAGTCCTTCCAGAGCCCCTGTCGGCCTCAGGGGCCTGCCACAGACCCCTACTCTCCTAATTCACTCAGGACTTCTCATAACTCCACTCTCCTCCATTTCATGCCTATAACGTATTAACATAAACAACGGTGCTGACAGCAGCTCAGTTCTAACAGGCTCATGCTGGAATCTGACTGATGATTTTCATCAGGGAAAAGACTAAACAGGTTAAGATGATTAAATTTTCTTAAACCTACAGCTAAGCCTAATCAAAGCCATTTGTGCAGAGGTGTGTGTGTGTGTTTTCCTTTGCTGGAAGGTTGATTGGCAGTTTCAAATAGATGAATATGACTTCTGGGGGAACAGAGTTAAAATAAGGCATTTTCCACAACTTGCAGACATTAGCAGAGGCCACTGCCACTTCTCGGTCTGGGCTGGAACTATTGTTTTCCCTGAGAAGCCTCTAATGATGAAAATAAAATTCAGAGGATCTATGTTTCATCCTCTCCCTTCCTACTCCTCCCACCCCAACTTGTGTTCTTTTATAATTAGAGCTGTGTTGAACAGATAGGAAAGGGCCACAGCTTCCAGAAATTTGAGGGCGAAGGAACCTCTCACACAGCCTGCATGCATTATCTTGGGCAGGGCCTTTCCCCCCTCTGAACCATGGCTGCCCTGTCTGTGCAATGGGAGGCTGGCCCCAGGGATCTCTTGTATATCACTCCTGGTCAGTAGGATAGAGGCAAAGCAAATGGGGCAAGGCAGGAATCAAGCTCCTTATGCGTGATGTTCTTTGTCACACTGAGCTCTCAAGAGGACTTGCTGATTATGATTAGGTCACATAACCTACCTGGATACTGAAGAAAGTGCACATAGGAGAAGGGAGGATGAAACTCCTGACCAAGACAATACTGCCTGGCTATTCTGCCCTCTGATAATACCAGATGTCAAAATGCTGACCACCCCACCCACCTACTGGGAATGCATTTGTAGGCTCTTACAGACACCTGCTCACTACACAGTATAGCTCCCTAGTGATGGCTATGCACTCTCTGGCTCTTTGACCCCTTTGTCAGCACCCTCCTAAGTGATCCTCTTCAGAGCCTCTTACAGCTCAGGTTCCTCTTCCCAGTAGGCAGGTCCTATCAAGATGGCTTGAGCCCTAGTCTGTCCACATGACAGGAAAAGCTCATGTGAGGCTGCTCTACAGCCACTGCCCTTGCCCCTCCCCCTGCCACCTGGGGCCACTCCAGCCAGCCCTCCAAGTCCCTAGAAAGAAGCAGGCAGCAGTCTGCATGTTTGCAATCACCGCCAAACTCCAGGTGATATATGCTATAACCATTCTCAGTGTCCTTCCTTCTACTTCATGTAGCAAGACAGCCTATGAGTTTCTGAAGCTCAGCAAATATCATGCCAAGGGGTAGTGCTAGACTCCTCTTCTGACAGCCCGCTTCCAATCACCGCAAGTACTTCTGAGGTCCTATTAATCTGTTTGGGGGAAGCATTTCTTTCTTCCCCATGGAGTAGAGGATATGGGAGGACACAAAGACACCTGAATTCCGTTCAAATCTCTATTTACTTTTATGTAGGCTGGAAATAGATGATAAGGGTGAGTAGTCACTGGACCATTTCTGCTACCTTTTAGTAATCTGCATAGATGCGGCTGGTATCTTACTTTGTAATTTTTTTTTTTTAGTTTTGGGGCTTCAGACAATATCCTAAAATATCAATATGGGGTTACACAGTTTTTAGGGTCTTTCCCAGGACTTTCTCCTAGAAAAAAACGGGCAAACTAAACCCAAAGCAAGCAGAAGAAAGGAAATAAAGACCAGAGTAGAAATAAATGAAAATAAAGACTAGAAAAACAATATAGACGGGGCGCCTGGGTGGCTCAGTCGGTTAGGCGTCCGACTTCAGCTCAGGTCACGATCTCACAGTCTGTGAGTTCGAGCCCCGTGTCGGGCTCTGTGCTGACAGCTCAGAGCCTGGAGCCTGCTTCAGATTCTGTGTCTCCCTCTCTCTCTGCCCCTCCCCTGCTCATGCTCTGTCTCTCTCTGTCTCAAAAATAAATGAAAACATTAAAAAAAAAAAAAAAACAATAGAGAAAATCAACAAAACCACAAGTCATTCTTTGAAAAGATCAGCAAAATTGACAAAATTGGAGCTAGACTGGCCAAAATGAAAAGAGAGAAGGCTCAAATGACTAAAATCAGAAATGAGAGAGAAGACATCACTATCAACCATATAGAACAAAAAGGGTTACAGAAAGGTCCCATTTTCCTGGACTTCACTTTGCTGAGCTTCATCAACATTGTGTTTTGCAACAAACTGAAGATTTGGGAATCCTGCACTAAGCATCTACAGGCACCATTTTTCCAACAGCATTGGCTCACTTTGTGTCTCTGTGTCACATTTTGGTAATCCTTGCTATATTTAAAAATGTTTCATGACGGTTATATTTGTTATGATGACTTATGATCAGTGATTAAACTTGCTGAAACCTCAGATGATGGTTAGCATTTTTTAGTAATAAAGCATTTTTAAATTAAGGTCTGTACATTGGTTTTTTAGACATAATGCTATTGCTCACTTAATGTATAGTGTAAATATAACTTTTATATGCCCTGGGAAACCAAAAAATTCACTTGGCTCACTTTATTGTGATATTCACGTTACTGCAGTAGTCTGGAACAAAACTCACACTATCTCCCAGGTAAGCCTATAAAAGGGAATACTTCAAACAACCATATGCCAACAAGTTAAATAACTTAGCTGAAATGGACAAATTCCTACAAAGATAAAAACTATCCAAACTGGCTCAAGAAGAAATAGAAAATCTAAATAGACCTATAACAAGACAGGATAATTAGTAACTTTAAAACTTCCCACAAAGAAAAGCCCAGGCTCAGAGATTTCACTGAATTATATCAAAACACTTAAAGAAAAATTAATACTAAAACATCATAAACTCTCCTAAACAATAGAAGAGAACACTTCCCAACTCATTATGTGAGACTAGAATTACCTTGATACTAAAACCAAAGACATCACAAGAAAGCTAAAGATCAATGATCTCTTATGAATATACATGCAAAAATCCTCAACAAAATACCAGCAAACTGAATTAAGCAAAATAGAAAAAGAATTATACACTGTGATCAAGTGATATTTATCCCAGGAAGGCAAGGTTGGTTTAACACCTGAAAATCAATGTAATACATCATACTAATATAAAAAAAAAAGGACCAAAAAAAGAAAAAAGACACCCACATGATCATCTCAACAGACACAGAGAAAGCATCTGTCAAACTCAAAAGAGAGGAGACAGAAAAAGGGGCTCCGGACAGAGGAAACAAATTAACCAAAGTTACAAGGGAAGAAGTTTTATTTGGGGGACGAACAGGGAGTAAAGAAGATATTTTCAGAAGGAGATGAGGGAGGGGTTCAATCTATGGAGAGCCTTGAATGCCAGTTTAAGGGATCAAAGGGGAGCCATGAGAGGTTTGAGCAGAGCTCTGACATAATGAAAATTGCATTCTAGGAAGCTAATCTGGACCAAATTATCCAGTGATGAATTTATATACACCAATGTGACTCTAAGGTACAGATAACAATAACCAAAATTTCCTGGAGGGTGACTTGGAATCTAATTTACTCCCACAGTAGATACGTGTTTTGCAGATGGAAGTATACATAGGTTTTGAGGCTCTCTTCAAGAAAAAGAAAATAGGTGCATCTGGGCAGCTTAGTCAGTTAAGCTTCTGACCTCGGCTCAAGTCATGATCTCCTGGTTCATGAGTTTGAGCCCCGCATCAGGCTCTCTCCTGTCAGCACAGAGCCCCCTTCAGATCCTTTGCCCCACCACACACACACATCTCTGCCCCTCTTCCACTTGTTCTCTCTCTTTCTCTCTCTCTCTCTCTCTCTCAAAAATAAATAAACTTAAAAAAAATTTTTAAAGAAAAGAAAATTACAAATCAAAATCAAGTAAAAAAATAATATATATTTCAAATGAAAAAAATATTACTACAAATTACAATATGCCCATGGCTACTCCAAACCATGCAATACAAGGAATAGAAAGAAGAATCTTAACCAATGGAGTTATCATATCTGACTTTTGCAAACTGTACAAAAACATATGCCCAGGTGAACACACTGCACGGGCCCTGGAAGGATCCCTACAAATGAGCACCCCTGAAGTTTGAGCCTCCTTTGCCTCGTGGTGAATCTGTCCACAAGTATGCTGGGGCCAGTGTGTATGGGCTCATCAAAAACCATCATTCACACCTCTTCTTAACTTAATGTTCAGTGATGTCATGTTGGTAGATCAGCCATGGTGGGAACACTTGGGACAACAGAAATCATAAAAGACTACATAGTAGGACTTTTCCCAACCTTAGAAAGCTGGTTGTTAACCATTTGTCAGTAGAACACTGAATTTGCTCCTATTTATGGCTTAACGTGTAAATCCAGTTCAGGTCCTTGGCACAAAGTCCCTGTCATTGGCTATCACAGCTGGACTATTCAGAGGCCAAACTCATTAGCCTCAGTATCAAATCAGGAGAGGTCTAAGGCAGTGGGCTCAGTCTTCCATTTGTGCACTGACCACTCTCACCTTCTCTGTCCTTCACCGACCAAAACCCCCAAAGCAGCCCTGTAAGTGGTGCCATGCAGGTGAGACAAGGACATTTCAGATAAGGATCAGGGGTGACCCTTTTCCAGGCCTAGTAAGGGCAAGGAGACAGGGTCACAGGGGAGGGAGACTCTCTAAGCTACGAGCCTTGAAGTCCTCCAGGATAACAACCCTAAAGATGAAACCAGGCCCTGAGCCATCTCAGTGCCCCACTGGCTTCCTGCATGAGGTGACCTGAGTCTCCTGGATTAGGTGACATTTCCAGCCTTCAGCACTCTCAAGGCAGTGAGGCCCTATCTCCTCCCCCATGTCCACATCTCTCATTTCCCCTCATTTCCCCTCCAGTTCTAAGGAGCCCCTCCTTCCAATACGATGAGCTAAAAGGAGCCCATGTTCTTCTCCCTGTGCTCTCCAGAATTCATAGGCCTTGACCCTCTCCTTACTCTCCCTTCCTACTCCACAGTGAGGCTGCCTCAGGTTTTAGTGGGCCTCCAGCCTGCCAGCCTTCTCCACCCATTCTCTGGACCTGCAGGCCCATTTCACAAACAGAGAAACAGGGGTTCAGAAATCAGAGTCACACTGAGGCCTGCCTGACTCTAATGTCCACATCCTTTTCATTCTATTACATTGCCTCTTGAATCAGTGTGGGTTATGTCACCCACCAGCAGGGAGCCAGTTCCCAGGAAGAATGCATTCCAATCCCCCACAGATGGTCCAGAATGCAAAGAATTCCCCAAGTGGTTGTCCCCAGCTTTAGGGCTGTGGGTTGAACACACAGGAGAGCAGACATGATAAACACAAGGATCAGAAGGCATTAGATGGGGATAGGGCAGTGTCCCAGGGTTATGGCCTGAGGACATAAGTGAATGGTACTCAGTGGGCCATACCTGGCTCCTGCCCATCTCTAGGAATGCTTGTGTCTAGGTGTGTGCAACATCCATCAGCCAGGGTCATAACTGCTTGTGACACAAGCATAACCTGCCCAGGCTTTATGTGAGCACCCTTTGGAAATAAGCACTGACACCAGCAATGATTTAGGGATGGCACTTTGAGCCAAAAGATGTATGGTTGAATCTTGGCTCTGGTACTAACTAGACATGGGACCACATGTCTAACCTCTCTGAAGCTCAGTTGCACTCCCTGTAAAATGGAGGCAATAAAAGTACCCACCGTATGGGGGATCAGGGGGATTAAGAGAGATAATGCATGCAAAGTGTTTAGTGCCTAGCACGATATATGGTAGGAACCATATATCGTGGTTATTGTTGCTAAGATTGCACTATACCTGACAAATGTTTGCTGACTGAATGAATGGCAGTCCTTGCCCAAAGTTATCCAGCAAACCAGAGATGAGAGGCCAGTTCACTCAGGGGAGGAAGTGTAGTCTAATGGCTAGGCACATATACTTTGAGGTCATAGCACACCTGTTCAAAGTCCCAGCTCAGCCTAGACAAATTACTGAACCCATCTGTGCACCAGTTTCCTCATCTGTAAAATGGACACAGTAATAGTATCTAATTAATTAGATAAATAGGTATAGATAGGTATAAAGGATATATATTTTTAAAGGATTAAACTAATATTTGTAAAGAACTGAAAAAAAAAACAGTGCCTGGCACATTTTTTGCCATATCCAGGTGTCAGCCTATGGCTGTTGGCCAATAGGAGGACACTGGGCCCCAGGACTAAATTATTCCCTCCAGGAGCTTTTGCCCCAGGCACATCGCCCCATACGGAAGGTCTCCCACAGCTGCCAGACCTCTGTCATCTGTACCACTGGCCCCACTACTCACCCTGCTCAGATTTCCAATTATTTGTCCTGTTTTGAATTCAAGTGGGATATTAGCAGTGAGTCTGGCTTTATTAATGGCGGTGTCTTTAGTGTTATCGACTTTCTCACTCACTCCTCACTCTCACTCCAAGAAGCTCTGTTTCCTTTAATTAAGCCCCATGCTAAGTGCTGAGCAGGTGACGTGAGTCTGGAAAGGCCTTTGTTCTGGGGCTTAGGCGCTTTCTCATGGACTGGATGTTGGAGAGACAGTGCATTGCTGCCTTTGAAGTCTGACATCCATCCCCACAACCAGAGAAGCGGGACAGTGTGGGGAGCCAGGCCCGAGCGGCAGAAACCTGGATCTCTCCCCGGTCTGTCTCCCTTATACCTATGAGGTGGGGGTGGGGTGCATGAGAGCATCTCCAAGCACTGTGACATCAGCCTCTACTGAGGATTGGATGTATTAGGCCAGCAGAGGGGAGGTTCCATTCTGCAGACTCAGTGGTGGGGTAACAAAAGCCACAGGTACCCCAAAGGGAGCAAGGCACAGAGAAAGCAGCCCAAACTTTGCATTACAGAGCATAGTTTGAATCCTGGCCCTGTTGTGCCTTGGCAAGTTACTTAAGCCTCAACTCCCTCCTCTGTAAAATGGGGCGAGAGGGGAACCTACCTCTCAGGAAATGACAGACCTTCAATGCCAACGCTGCTATTAGGATCTCACTGCACGAAAAGGTTGCTGTTTGAGGGATAATTCTTTCCAGCCTCCAAGTCCTGCTTGGCCTTCACTACCTCAGTATGCCTTTCTGATCGCCAACACTGAATTAAGCCCAATCTTCTCGGCACGTGTTTCTACATATTGTCATGGACAGATGCACGCACACATCCCAGCATGCATCCCACACTATGAAAGGATGGTGGACAGCTATGGCCTGCTGCTTATTCTATTTTTGGCAGCTGAGTAGAGAGGGAGGCAGGCTCAGTAAATAGCAGGCACTTAGTGACTGGAACAGCTGAGTTCAGTTCAATTTACTTCATAGTAATGGCAACACCATCATTGCCAAGTAGACCCAGGCGAGACAGGCCTGCACTTAGTTCTCTAAGCTTTTCTAAGCACCATCAGAAAAGTGTGAGCCAAGAAAGGTGGTTCACTGTTAAGTGAGGACACGGAACGTTGTGTGTCAGTCCCCAGCATAGTAGCCACCACATGGAAATACAGAACAAATGTCACAGAATTGTTGATGGCCACAGAGGCCTTGGATAGTGATTGCCATGACGAACGTGACTGGGTCATCCAGACAAGTATTGGCACGTGCCTCCCTGCCTCACCATGTGGTTGGAAAGCCCCATACCCTTCCGCTGGCCCCCAATGCCCACACACGTCCCAAGACAACCACTACACTCTTGTGCATCATCTCCCAGCTGAGGGGGCTGCTACGGAGTGGGCTGGAAGAGAGACAACCAGGAGACCTCTGTCCAGTGCTAAATGGAAGTTTAGGGGCCTATGTTCCAGAGGTCTGGGGCGAGGAGCCTCATCCCAGGCACTGCCACCAATTTTACAATTAAGCCTCTGCCCCTCCCCCATGGGGCCTTCTCACTTCCCTATGAAGCCCTACCCACCCTCCCAATGTCTCCTCGGCTCTCTCATCAGGATGCTCCCAGAGCACCCCTGGCTGGGGTGATTCTCCACAGCACACAGGGCACTTCCTCCTCACAGCCCCTGGCTGCAGCTGGCCACTGCTTCTCTTACCTCCCCTCCAAGACTGTGGGCTCCTCCGGGCTGGGCCTGCTCTAATTCTTCTCTGTGTCCCCAGTACCTAAAGGAAGCGCCAACACAGAGCAGGCAGTCAGGACAAGTCTGGCAACCCGGCTTCAGTCACACAATCATGTGATTTTGATTTTGATAGTCTCTACATTTCACTCAGTTTTGGAAGAACCTACGCATCACTCCTGGACACTAGTCCTGTGCCTTCTGTACACATCACTTCTGGACACTAGTCGCGTACAAGTCAGAACTAGTGGCCTCTGTGTGAAAGACTGAAGCCCACTCAAACTGGTTTAAACAGACGAGAGCCGGTAAAGTATTGGATTCAAGTACACGTGAATCACCCACGTCTGGATTCAGGTGCTTGACCACGGACCTAGGAATTGCTCTACATTCCACTTCCCATGAACTTGCGTCACATTCACAGTCGCTTCCCCCAAGAAGTAACCACATGGCCACCAGGAGCTGCACTCTGAGTCTCCCGGTTTAGCAATCCCAGAGCACAGACGTGCCTCTCTCCCGGTAGCTCCAGCAGCCTTCCCAAGGCGGTTTCTCATTGGCCTGGCGTGAGTCACGTGCCCAACTCTGACCACATTACTGCAGCCAAGAGGAGTGGTGCTCTGATTGGCCAGCTCTGGGTCACGTGCCCACAGGCGCCTAGGGTGAGAGGAGTCTAGTCAGCACTGCCCACAACACGTGGACTGAGACTGGGATGGGGGTTGGGCAGAGTGGATACCTTCCCCAAGGGAAATCATCATCCTCTTTCCAAAAGGAGGAGAATCGACACTGGCAAAAGAGAATCAGGCAAAACCAATTAATACTCACTGCAGCACTTTCATTAAATAAGGAAAGAAATGCAACAAGTCCAGATTGCAAAGGAACGTCTAAAAGCCTTCAGGAGACAGCACACCAAGCAAAAACAATCCAAGCTAGTGAATATGTAAATAAGAACCAGCTCTATCTCGCTGAAGCTCGACTGGGTGTCTCAGACTGTCAGAGCTGTAGGAGGTGAAAAGAGAGCAGGCTGGAGCAGTCCGGAAGGCTTCCCGGAGGGGTAGGTGAGGTTTGAAAGGCTGGCAGGCTCCAGAAAAACGAAGGATGTGTTTTGGGGCTTCTATGCTCAGGCATCAGGGAAATGGTGCTGGTCTTGGACGTCATACCGGGGCACAGAGCTGTCACAGAACCATGGTAGGGGTGGGAAGGGAGGTGAAGGGTAGGAGAGCCTCGCCCTTCCCAAGAGCTAGGCTCCACCCACAGGACCCGAGCCAACAAGATCAAAATCTAATTTACTCATTAGGCGTGTTTCTTCTGTACAAATCAAATCACGGGCTATTTTTCCACATCGTAAATATTGTTTTAAACTCTTGCTCATAGGCAATTAGATTACAAGCATCGCCTGGTGAGCTATACGCCAGCGCATTTGGCGGGCCTCTGGCAGCGCGTTTGCTAGCAGTTTCCTTTTGAAATGTTTCCCAATGATTTTTAAGGGTCTTTGAAATCTTCTCCCTAGTGATGCGTGAGGGCCCTTGTCTGTGGCCATTAATCTCCATAACAGCCCAAGAGAGGCTCAGGCTCATCTGTGTTCATTTCCAAACGGCCTAGCTGAGCTCCACACCACTCCCCATTTCTCCCGGTTGCTCTTCACCAGTTAGCTACGCTCCCCTCCCCACCGCCTTGTGGGGAGGTCTTTTTTATTAATTAAAGACCCAGGAAAGCATACCATCTAAGCACCAGCCATTTTGGGATTTATATTTCAGTGCCAAGTTCTTCACTCCTTTTGAGCAAGTTATTCTATCTGTCCTCCATAGGCCTCAGTTTTGAGACCTGTAGAATGGGGTTGATTCTTGCCTCACCAGAGTGGCCCCCTATTCTCTTTGCTGGCCTTTCTGGGCTCTCCTGAGCTCCCACAGCTAACTAGAAAGACTTGTATTCTTGCTTCTCTCCAAAATGCTCCCTTCCCTTTCAGAGCAGACCCTAGCCCCTTCATGTGCCCTCTCTGGCTCACATTAGGCCCTACCCTGAGGTGATAGCCCTCTCCTTGACACCCACATAATCCCAATCTGATCTGGCTGGGCACCAGGGACACCTCCTCCAGGACATGTTTCTGTGCCTTGGCCCTCGGTTACCTATATCCTTTGTGGACATCCATCCTATGAGACAAAGTTTAGTCTCTGATAATAAAAACAATAACTATAACCACCTTTTACTGAGCACCTACTATGTGCCATTCTCTATGGTAGAGGCTATATGTGCTATTTCTTTCAGTCCTCCCAACAATCTTACACTGTAAGTGTTACTATTCCTATCTAACAGATGAGGAAACTGAGGCTCAGAGAGGTAACGTGACACATCAAGTTCACACAGCTTGTAATGGCTAGGCCAGAATTTAAAGAAGGATCTTGTACTGACCTTTTGCTGTGTCAGGAAGGGGCTGGACCTCTTTGAATACCCACAACCGTCCATGAAGCAGGTAGTGCTATCCCCATTTCAGAGAAGAGAAAATAAAGGACCAGAGAAGTGGCATCTCCATCCACAGTTTCTTAGCTGACCCATGGAGTAAGAGTTTAAGTCAGCTGCTGACTTCACAGACCCACTCCTCCTACCCTTCACCCCACCCACACACAGCTCCAGAAGTGTAGTTGCCTTGTCCCCAGACTAGGGGACAGCCCCACTTCCCAAGGGTCCCAAGGGACCAGCCCACCTTCCCAGAGACAGTGTACCTGCTCTGAGCCATGTGAAGGACAAAGGTTAGAAGCCCATACTCATGGAGAAGGGTCCAGAGTGCATGACAAAATACAAAATCTCTTCCAGTGGGCTTTTCATTCCTTCCTTTCTTCCACAACTATTTATGGAGCAGCACTCTGCACAAGGGGGTACCTGGCTCTGTGTCCTTCCAGGAAAAAGTCACTGCCTGTGTCCCAGCCAAGAGCGTTCTGGGGAAGGGCTCCCAGGGTTGCTGGCTGTCCCAGGGAAGGTGTGTTGAGAAGCAGCAGTTGGGCACTGACACCCTGGAGTCTGTGCACCAGTGGGCAGGGCTGGGAACAGAGTCCGGACCTGGGGCTCCCCAACCCCTAAGCTGAATGGAGGGAGACAGACCTGGATTCCCACAGTAATATCTGTCCCCAGAAAATGATGCCAGCCCTGCCCTAAAAGGGAGGGTGGACTGGCCTTTTGGGGACTCCACGGAGTTGTGAAGGCAATAAAAGGGCTCCCTACCCACTATCCCAGGCCTGGTGGGGCTCCTCTGTGAGCCTGGGGTGCTGAGATGGCCTCCTTGAAACACAGGCAGCTTTTTCCCAAGGGTCTGATTCTGACCACCCTGTTTTTTCTTCCCTGCAGTTGTTTTTGCTGAGCTGGGCTTTGACCTCCATCAAAGGGCACTGTGTGAGGCCTCCACATGAAACTTCCTTTTGTCATTGTTAAGGGATCTTGTTGCTGACACCATCATCCAACATGTCACAGCTCATCCTCACGACACTGACTTCCAAAAGTCCTCTCAGTCTCAACACTAGGAATACTCAAGTTTTTAATGTGGTGGACGTTATGAATCCTACATCTGATCAATTTCCCTTTTTGCCTTGGTTGCTAAGAAACCCAATCAATATTCATTTCTCTCAGCAACACAAGGCATAGGACCTTGTGTTACAGGCATTATTTTCTGTTCCCTGTTGAATTTTCCCTTAGCCCAAATTTCCTCATGCATTTTTATTAAATTCTTTTGGGTTAAATATATTTCAATACAAACCTCAAATCTAACACTTTGCTGCTGTGTGACCTGCAGAAAGTCAAGTAACCTCTCTGAAACTCTGCTTCTTGACTGCTAAAGTGAGGAGAGGGACACACATACCTCCATAGAACTGGTGTAAGGGTTAAATAAGAAAATGTGGCCTAAACACTTGGCATAATGCCTAGAACACAGTTACCACTCATAATCACTAGCTATTATTACTTTTATTGTGGAGACAAAAATAAACAAAATTGAGTAAAGAAACAGTCACTGGCTTGGGAAGAATTCTTTTATGTTCTCCTTGGTCACAAGTGAAGATCAGGAGCTGAGAGTGGTTAGAGTTTAGCCCACACTCCAATCACTCGTCTGCCCAGCTGGCCTCTGCTCGTCCACATGCCTTCACTGTGTGTCTCACATATCGTCTTTCTGAAGGAGCCTAGAGCGCCCTAGAGCACTGATAGGATGGAGTTGGGGCTGGCTCTGCTCCTCCCCTCCAATGTTCTCCAAGATTTGAACCCTCTGTGGTAGTGGCTGGGCAATCTGTTGGGGGTGGCGATCTTACGAGAAAATCATCTAGGGAGAGAAACAGGGAGAAGATATGGGCATCCTACAGCTTCTGGCTCCATTTCTCTCCTGTTAGGATCACAAAAGCTGGAAGGTTTTGCTTGAAATGCATCTGACCCAGCCACCTTAATTTGCCCAGAGAGGCCCAGAGAGGGAGAGGAATTATACTGTAGTCACACATCAATGTATGGGGCTTCCTTGCCTGCTCCATGACCCCAGCCAAGACTACTCTCCTAAATTCCAGACCCATCTCCAACTGCCCACCTGACACCTCCAGTCTGAGGTCTGATGGGTGCCTCATATCCAAAATCAAAATCCTGATTTCTCCCCAAACCCATGCCTGCCTGGGTTTCTTCATGGGTCTTTCTCCTGCCCTCTGGTTATATGTGAACTCCACTTTTCCAGTTGCTAAAATTGAAAATTTCAGCATCATCCTTAACTATCTCTCTCCCTCTACTTTTCAATATCTCTCTTTCTCTCTTGCTCTTTCCTTGCCCCCCCACTACCTCCACCACCACATTTGATCTATCACCAAATCCTATCATCTAGATTTTCACCACTTGTCATCCCCTGGCCCAGACCACCATCTTCCCTTGCCTGGGTGGTCTCTTTACTGGTCCTCCTACTTTTTCTGGGCCCCTAAATCTATCCTGAACATGGGAACCAGAATGTAAACATAAGCAGCCCTCCGGTGGCTTCCAATTTTGCTCAGGGTAACAGCAAAATCCTCCCTATGACCCACAGGCCTTCCATGATTTGCTTCCTCTATCCCTCACTTCTCTGACCTCATCTCTTATCCTTCTCCCCCTCACCCACTCCACTCTAGCCAAATCTTCCCTTCTTCATGCTCCCCCACACTGGGCCTTTGCACTGGCTGTTTGCCCAACAAACGTTCTTCCCCCAACATCCACATAGTTTCCTTACTTCCTCTATGTCTTTACTCAAAACTCATCTTCTCCCTCATATAGTCATATGATTTTTGACAAGGGTCCCAAGGCTACTCTATAGGAAAAGAGTCTTTTCAACAAATGATACTGTGAAGACCAGACATTCACATGCAAAAGAATGAAGTTGGGTCCTTACCTAACACTGTTTATGAAAATTAACTCAAAGTTGAAAAGACCTGGGCATAAGAGCTAAAATTATAGAACTCTTAGAATAAACCACAGGAGAAAAGCTTCATAAGATTAGATGTGGTGATGACTTCTTAAATATGACACCAAAGCCACAGGTAACAAAAGGAAAAATAGATAAGCTGGACTTCATCAAAATGAAAACTTTGTGCATCAAAGGACACTATCAGCAAGGTGAAAAGACAACCACAGAATGGGAGAAAATATTTGCAAATCATATATCTGATAGAGGTTTAATATCCAGCATATATAAAGAACTCCTAAAACTCAACAACACAAAAGAAACAACTCAACTCAATAATAGGAAAAGGACTTGAACAGACATTTCTCCAAAGATATATAAATGGCCAATAAGCACAGGAAAAGATGCTCAATATCATTAATCATTAGAGAAATGCAAATCAAATCTACTCTTCACTACAAAACCTACTCCTCACTCATTAGGATGGTATGATGTGTGTATGTATTGATAATGAAAAACAAGTGTTGACAAGAATGTGGAGCAATTGGAACCTTTGGACATTTGCTGGTGGAAATGTAAAATGGTACAACTTCTGTGGAAAACAATATGGCAGCTCCTCAAAAAATTAAACATAGAATCACCATATCACCCAGCAATATACACCAAAGAATTAAAAGCAGGGACTCAAAGAGATATTTGTACACCCATGTTTATAGCAGCATTTTTCTCAATAGCCAAAGTTGGAAACAACTGTCAGATGAATAGACAAAGAAAATGTGGTACATGCATACAATGGAATACGGGGAGTTAGTGTTTAGTGGGTACAGAGTTTCAGTATGACATGATCAAGAAATTCTGGAGAAAGATAGTGGTGATGGTTGCACAACAATGTGAATGTACTAAATGCCACTGAACTGTACACTGAAAAATGGTTAAAATGGTAAATTTTAGGGGCGCCGGGGTGGCTCAGTCGGTTAAACGTCCGACTTCAGCTCCGGTCATGATCTCACGGTCCGTGAGTTTGAGCCCCGCGTTGGGCTCTGTGCTGACAGCTCAGAGCCTGGAGCCCGTTTCAGATTCTGTGTCTCCCTCTCTCTCTGACCCTCCCCTGTTCATGCTCTGTCTCTCTCTGTCTCAAAAATAAATAAACATTAAAAAAATTTTTTTTTTAAAAATGGTAAATTTTATGTTAAGGTATATTTTACCCCAATAAAAACAAATTTTAAAAATATACATAACTCTCTCTAAAATTTCTACTCTCCACCTACAAGATGACTCATATCTCTCTCTTTTCTTTCCTTTATTTTTTCTTCTTAGTGCTTATGACTATCTAATACATTATTCTATTTTACTTTTTTGTTGTTTATTGCTGCCTCCCTCTCATAAAAAAAATGTCAGAATATAAGCTCCATATGGGCAGAGATTTTTGTCTGTTTGCCAATGCATCCCCAGCACCAAGACTGGTTTTGGCACCTATATAAACATCTGTTGAATGAATGGAAGGCACGGAGGGGTGTTGGAGGCCAAGAAGATGCCTCAGGCCATCTCAAGCAAATTTGCAGTTCCCTAGAGGGGCTCTGACCCTAGAAAGGGGCCAGGACCCTGGAGGTACTTCCAGGCTTCCGCTTCCCTCAGCGCCCAGGGAGCTGCTCTAGTAGGTTATTAGTGTGACTGCCGGAAGGGCAAGGAGTTCATGGGAAAGGAGCTCATCAGAGCCACAAGAGAACCAGGAAGGACCCCCCTTCTCCTGCAAACACTGCCCAGTCCCCTGTGGGGAAGTGGCTGATGGGCATGCCCCCAGCAGGGGCAACTGACAAGCCAAGCTCTGGACCAATAAGTCAGCTACAAGCATTTATTGGGCACCCACAGTGTGTCCAGCTCCTTGCTGAAGTTATGGAGCCAGCAGGAGAATCATTCAGGTTCTAAGAATTTTACCTGAGGATGGACACACACATATGCACACATATGCATGTACACACACCCCCATAGATAATACAGGTGAGAACTGAGTGCTGTATGAGACAGGTCATGCAGCCTGACAGTGTCTCTTCCCTTTCTCATGGGTTCTTAACCCTTTTACGCAAAGAATTCCTGCTCCTGTCCCTGCCCCACCTGTTCATACCTGATCCCAGTTAAGTACATTATGCTGGCCATACTGTAGTGTGAAGTTAACCTAAATGTTCTTTCTCCCCAAGATCTTTAACTTTCTACTGAAATTTCTTTTGTCCTAAGAAGTGAATGTGAGGTTTCAAATGTGGTGCAGTCAGGGGAAAAACCATATGTGGAAAGATCTCCCAGGACCTTAAAATGGGACCCTAGAGGAGCTCTGTGTCTGGTGTAGTCCTGAGGGCCTCAGGGAAGAGGTGATCACCATGAAGTGGAGGGGGTGTGCCCAAGGAGGGGGTTCCTGTCCCAGAACAAGCTGGATGAGGTAACAGGGTATAGGGGAGTGGGGAGGAGATTGTGAACCCAGCTGACTAAAGCCAAGATACAAAGGGAAGAGGACATTTTTTCATTCTGATGACCCAGGATCCATGCCTGATTGATGGATATTCATGGAGCTTCCTTGTACCATGCCCTGGGCTAGGCGCTGGGGCCACCATCAAATATTGTCCTCATCCTGGCAGAGTCCCACAGCCCAGGCATGGAGGCCATTACATAAAAGAGAGGCTTGAGGGGGTAGGGTAGCCCAGAGATGGGGCTCCTTGCTCAGACTTCAGGATCAGGAATGACTTCCAGGAGGGGACACCATCCAGACTGGGTCCTGAAAGTTTAATGACAGTTCAGCAGGTGTAGAGGAAAAGGAAGAGATTTACAGCTCAGGAGATGGCATGTCCAGAGGCTTCACAAGCACTTCAGGAGTAGTGAATGCTTGGTGGCTGAATGTCCAGCAGCTAAGAGCAAGGAGAATGTTGAGATCAAAGACGTCAGTGGGGACTAGATCCTGGGGGACCTTGGGTGTCACACTGAAGATTTGAGCTTTCTATTTGAGTCCAGAGTTTTAGGCTGGAGTGTACTAAGGTCAGATCTGGGACTTGGAAGATTTTTCCTACTGCCCTGGGGAGACTGGATGGAGGCGGGGGTGGGGGGCAGCTAGAGCTGATGGAATCAGTTGGGAGTCACAGAGGAATCTGGAGGATAAATGAGGGTGGCACCAGAACTTGGAGATTAGCCAAGGAGAACTTAGCTGTGGGGAAGTGAGGGTGAGGGACTCTCAAGAACAAGCCTGAAGCTGAAGCTTGGTCAGCTGGGCAAGCAATGTCCCAGTCTGTGTGTCTGAGGTGGGGAAGAAATGATGCCAATGATTGTGAAGTATTGAGGTGAGATGTCTTTTGGGCATGCAGGTGGAGACCTGTGAAGTACTGAGCTCAGAGGGGAAGTCTGAGCTGAAATACAGCTGCTCACACACAGAGGGTAATAGGACCAGGGATGTGATCACACAGAGAAGGCGGAGCGAAGACAATAGAGCTCAGGGAGCATCCCCAGGGAACCCCAGTACTCGAGATTGGGCAGAAAGAGATAATACTCCAAAGCTGATGAAGAAAAACCAGTTCTGGGAGTGAGAGGCTGCATAGCCACCTGCAGGTTGGTCATTCAGTCACTCAACAAATGTATGTCTTGTGATTGGAAGGAGTGATACTGAAGAGAGGGGCTGAGAATTGTTTCCCCACTTAGGGAGCTTGGTCACCCATGCAGCCTCCCTTGGTCAGAGCTCTCTCCAAGCCCAGCAGGAATAGAGTCCTCATAGTCCTTCTGTCCTTGCTCCCCAGACCCTTTGTCCTATTTGTGTGGGGAGGTAGCATGTGTTCTGGAGTTAGACTGCATGGACCTGAATCTCATCTCAGCCTCTCACAAGCTGGACGATCTCTGGCAATTTGCTTAACTTCTCTAAGCCCTAATAGTGCCATCTATGAAATGGGGACAACTACCTCTCAGCGTTGTTTAGAAGATCTAGGATTATGTGTGTGAAACGCACCTGGGTGAGCACCTGGTTTCACATCCGTTATTCATTCTTTGAATAAGCATCCACTAAGTGTCTTCTGTTTCCAGACAGTGGGCGAAGCCTGGGAATACAAAGATGAGTACTGCAGAATTCCTTGTCTCAAAGAACTAACAGTCCAGTGAAGGAAACAGCAAATAACAGACATGGCTGCAGTGAGGTTAGTGCCCTGGAGCTGAAGTTGGGAGTGGAGGTAGAAGGGCTCTAGGCTCACTCCGGCTCTGCTCTTGCTTGCTGTGTGACCATGAACAATAACTTAGCCTCTCTGAGCTCCAGGCTCATCGGTACCTCCCAGGTGGTATGCACCATGAGGAGATTCATAGGAAGGAGAGATGGTTAAAGTTTCCAAAACTCAGGATATTTTTTTTCCACAATTTCTGGGAACTTTGAAGAGAAGCTGGAATGGAGGTGGGAGGTAACAGAAACAATTGCAAAGACAGAAATTAGCCAGCAAGAGAACAAGCCAGGGATCATTGCCCTCTGGCTCCCACGGCCTTCGTCCCCAGTTCTATCGACATGAAGGGGAGCTGTTGAGGACTTCCCAAACCAAAAGGGAAAACAAGTGCATTCTTGAGATTAGCTGAGAAACGAGAGCCAGGAGAGCCTCACGTTCCCATGGACCCCGCCTGGGCTGTCCATAGGAGAGGGGCTGGGGCAGCAGCAGACAGAAGGAGGCCAGGGGGTGGTGCAAACGCCACACTTTGTGAGAGGGTACCCCAGCACCCATTCTGGCCCCAGGGACCACTCTTTGGGTTTCTGCTCTGTTCCCACGGCGCAGGTCTCCATGCTCCACTAGACTCAGCAAACATTTGCCGATAGCTAGACTCCCTCAGCCACCAAACATCTGTCAAGACCTACCAGGAATCAGAGCCTGCATCAGGCTTTGGCGGGGTACGGAGGACACAAAAATAAGGACCAGAAGCCACAGTCTTTGTGTTCCCTGAGGACCCTCTGTCTGTGTAGGGGGTGGGAAGGACCAATAATGTGGACTGTGCTGGCAAGGGTTCAAAGACCTGGGGTCAGAAAGAGCCCTGAGACTTGTGTCCCAGCAGAGGTGGCCACAGAGTAAAACCCTGGAACCCAGGTAATGAGATGGTTGTTTGTCAAGATGGATAGTCAATGGCCCACTGCTGACCTTTGGGTCTCTGAAGACTAGGCCAGGGCAGTCCCAACAATTGTTATCTCTCGCCATATCTCCCCACCTGCCTGGGTGGTGGGAAGAGGGCTAAAGTGGGGGGTTTTGACCCAGGCTCCTCTCACCTGCCCACTAACTCCATCAGTGTCCCAGCTCTGTGGAAATGTCGGGACTGTCATATTTCTTCTCCCATAAGAAGGGTTAAAGACTTCCTCAGCTTCCCTCTCAGGATGCTATGTCTGAAGAGGGCAGACCCTTCTCCAGGAGCTGTCCTAGAAGGAAAGGCCAGAAGGTCTCAAGGCCCAGGGTTGTTCCCAAGTTTGCCCTATAACCTCAGGCTGGTCCCTGTTATCTCTTCTCCTCCCTTTCCTGCACACCAGGCCACTACCTACTTACTCTCCTGAGCTGAGAGGACCCCTCAGAAGACCAGAAGAGATATGGAGCAGAATCATCCCTCAATGACTGGACAGGGGACAGACAACAACAGACCAAGGGGCAGGCTGGGCTCTGTGGAGTTGCCCAGCTGCCTCTAGAAACATCTTTGTGCCCCGAGGAGGGTGAGGTTGGGCAGCCTGAACTGCTTGCAACAACAACAAGAATAGTCATCTAGCAAGGAAGCAACAGAGGAACCAAAGGCATGTGTCTCCACCTTGGCTATGGTGAAACCATCAGCAAATGAACTGAGGGACATTTACCTTTACCTCTTGTGGGCAGGTAGCCACGCTTTTGAGTGCTGAAATTGCTCTCCTAGGAGGGTTTCAGAGTTGTGTGGTAGGAAAAATAAAGAGACTGAAGTTGCCTTGAGTCAGGTTTCCACAGGTCTACATTTATGGGGACAGTCAAGGGAAGGGAGGAGGAGGGGGAAAGGAGCAAGAGGAGGAGAGATAGAAAGGGAGAAGAGGGAAGGGAGAGGAAGGGAGGAAAGGAATGAGAAGAGCAGGAGGAGAGGGAAGAGAAAGAGGGGAGAGAAGGAGAGATCCTGAGACTGAGAGGTCAGTGTTCTGTGTGTGGGTGGGAGGACTCACGTCTACTGATGCACAAAGCCCTGAAAGTGACAAGCTACCCGTGGCCATAAGGTGGTCCAGACTTTGAGTTCTAAGTCCTGTATCCTTGCCAACCACAGAGAAGGTCCCTGTGGCCAAGCTTGCTGTGGAGGGATGGGAGGCAGGTGATGGAGTCAGCAGAGCTGCTGCCTTTTAACAGACCTAGCAGATCTTGCAGAGGTGTTCTGGACAGCTGTCATGGGGACTGTGGACAAGAGGCCTTGCTGCCAAGAGCATCTACGGCTGTCAGAGCCCTGAGGTCCTGCTCCTCTCAGAGGAGGAAGAAGGAGCCTCAACTCACAAAAAGTGACCTTTCTTGGGCCTCAAGTTTTATAGATCAATTCACAGCTGTTTAATACTTAATGGTTACTGGGTTGCTGTTCTGTGCAACTTCTATCTTCTTGATATTTAATAAAATATATAACAATAAATACAATAAAAAATAGATTAATTTTTAAAATAATAACATAAATAGCCTATAGATATTGTATCAAGATGGCACAATTGACTGAACATGTGTCTGCCTGACTTTTCACAAATCCTTAAAAATGATACACACACACACACACACACACACACACACACACCAGAGCAGTGGAGAACAAGAAGTGGTTCTAGGTATGACAAGAAAATAAAAACCAAATTGTTGAAAGGCAAAAAACAGATGGGATTGGACCAGTGGAGTGAACATGAATCCAAGACCTTCAGTTGGGGACCGCTGTGAAATATGGTACAACTCCCAGAGTGCTCCAAGCTCACAGGTAGCTGGGACAGGGGGTGGAAAGAAGTGACTGTCAGAATGGTGTTTAGGGTATAGCATTTGGAGAAGCAAGGTGAGTAGATCCCTTCCCCCAGCCTTTGAGCCAAGCATCGGGCAGCAGAAGCATGAGCCTCCAAGCTGAAGCCAGGAGCTTAGATGATATGAGCCCATTTTCCTGTCTGTAGTGCATGCTGTTTTTACATACTTCTCTCCCCCATACACACTCTTATCCCTCCCTCCAAAAAGAAATTACTAGAAGCAGGCTGATGAGTAAATGGTAAGTACAAACAGCATCTATCAGTAGATAGGGAATCTCAAAAATAAAAACAAAAAAAGTATACACCAATATATGAAAGGAAGGCACCAGACTCAACAAACAGAACAACTTCTAAGGAAACAGAATTAACAGATAATCTGAAGCAGCTTTAAAAGTATATTAATGGCCTGAGAAGGATTAGAGGGGATATGACATCCACGAAACAAATAAACAAAAAAGCTGCCATTTTTTTAAATGCAAAGGTTTTCTAAATGAAAAATATGACTGTCAAAATTTAAAAACTCAATTAAACACACTAAATCCAGAAAGGGCAAAGCTAAGGAGATTAGTGTGTAAAAGATTGTTCTAATTTCACAATTTAGAACAGAAGTATAAATGACCAGAAAGTACAAAAAAGATTATAGTTAATAATTATAGTTAATATACTGCATTGCATATATGAAAGTTGCTAAGAGAATAGATCTTAAACATTCTCATCCTAAGAAAAGAAATTTTTCTTACTATATATGGTGACAGATGTTAAGCAGATTTATTATGGTGATCATCCTGCAATATACACAAATACTGAATAATCGTATTACACACCTGAAACAAATATAACACACATAATATTATATATGAATTATACCTCAGTTTAAAAAAGAATATTTAAGAGATATGTATAAATTCTAGTATTTGATAGGAATTCCAGGAGAAGAGAACAGAAGCGGAAAAAACGGCAGGGAAGAATAGTGGAGAAAGCAGAAGACAGCGTCCTTGTAAGGAGGCAAACCAACAAAGATGTAGGCTCATTCTCTGGACCCCATCCCTGGAGACACCCCAGAACTCTAAGGGAGGGTGGTTAGACTTCCAAGCTGATTTACAAACTCTCAGATGACTATACCTCTCCAGGGCAACATAAGGCAGTTCTAGCATGATGTGTGGGTGTTGCAGAAGGAAGACAGGAAATAGCAGCTCAGAGCACAAAAGGACCAAGCACCAAAGATGGAAGGCAGAATAGAGGAGAGGTTTTGGACCACCATCTCCTCTCCCCCATATTGCTCTGGGTATAACATGGCTTTCCCTTGACTTCTGTGAGGCAGAAAGACAGCAACCAGATAATATCAAGACGCCTTTCAAGTCCCATTGGGATATGGAGTAGTTAACAGCAAGTGAAGAGATACTGGCTGACTTCCATACTCTCTCTTCCTCTCACCACCTTTGACAGCCCAGTGACCAGCCGGCTGCAGCTGAGGAGGTTAGTCTCAGCAAATCAGCAGTGCCAGGGCAAACTTCAGATGCATCTCACTCTGAGATACATCCACCACATCTCTCCCTTGAGGAGGAGGGACAGAAGCCTCCCTTCTCAGTTACTATCTCCCCACATCATCAGAGTAGGCAACTAATACCCCTCGGGATCAGAAGGATGAATACAGAGGATCCTTAGGAGTGTGACAACTATAGGGAAAGGCAAACTGAACAATCGCTACCAGGTGAAACAAAACTAATGGGAAAATAAAACAACTTAAAATTGGCATATTAAATTTCCTCAAAGACACATAGAGAATACTGGAAAACAAAAGGCAAGAACCAGATGCCACAGAAGAGAACCACTTGAGAAATCCTGGGCATGACATACATACTAATTGGAATCAAGAACCCAACAGACAGGTGGAGTAACAGACTGGCTGCAGCTGAAGAAAGAATTTGCACATTCAATGATCAGGTTGGCAAGCTCTCCCAGATGGCATCATGAAGGGACTGGCAGATATGAAAGAAAATTCAGAGATAAGAAGAGTAAGAAGAAAAATTGTCAACTCACAGAACAAGTGAGCTCCCAGAAAGAGGGGGAGGGGGAGTAAGCAGGAAGAAATACTTGAAAAAAATAGCTGAGAATTTCACAGAATTAGAGAAAGATAAGACCTCAAAAGGAAAGGACGTGTAAAAACCATGTAAACAAGAAAAAAAAAAATCTCTTCAGAGTACAGTAAGAAACAAGACCATCAAAGACAACAGGGGAAAGTTTAAAGCCACCAGAAAGAAAAGACAAATCACCTACAAAGAAATAAGCATCAAGCTGCCATGAGTCTGGGGTCCCTAGGTGGCTCAGTCAGTTAAGCCTCTGACTTTGGCTCAGGTCATGATCTTGTGGTTTGTGAGTTTGAGCCTCGTATCGGGCTTTGTGCTGACAGCTCGGAGCCCGGAGCCTGCTTCGGACTCTGTGTCTCCCTCTCTCTCTGCCCCTCCCCTACTCACACTCTGTCTCTGTCCCTCAAAAATAAATAAATAAATAAATAAATAAATAAATGTTAAAAAATAAAATAAGAGTTTAAAAAAAAATTGCCATGAGTCTTCTCAACAACGCTGTAGGCAAAAAGAGACTGGTATTTTCAAAGTGCTGAGATACAAGAACTTGGACCCAGAATACTATATTCAGCAAAACTATTGTTGAAATGTGAGGGTGAGATAAAGACACTTTCAGTCATGTGAGACCCCATATGCTCTACCACACACAAGCCTCCTACTCCCTCCCGCCTCAAAAAAAAAAAAAAAAAAAAACAACTCCTGGAAGACACTCTCAGAGAAACATATACTAGAGGATTTATGAAATATGGATAGGGTTGTCAGACACAGAGGGGGAAAAAAATCAACAACAATACACTTGGTTAAATATGAATTTCAGATAAACAATGAATGTCTTTCAGTATAAGTGTGTCCTGTGCAATATTCAAATTTAACTGGATATCCTGTATTTCATCTGGCAACTCTAGCTAAGGGATATAAGGATGGTTAAATAAATGAAAGAAGTTACTTATAGTCTAAATAAGAAAAACACTAAAGAAACAAAAGGGTTATCTGTGAAACCCCAGAACTAAAATTCTAGATGACACATATGATAGAAAGTAGAGGGAGGAAACCAGAAGGAAGTAAGAGAGGGTGAAGGGAATTGTCATGTTCAGAAAAAAGATGGAGAATGAGGTAGAAGAAAGTGATAATAAGCTCAGTTGGTATGTTGGAGGCAACCACATGAGAATAAATACGACATACACAACTTTCACATCAGCAGACGAAAATTTGTCCTATCCAATGGAATTTAGGAAAGGAGAAAATAGAAATAATACAAAAGGAGGGGCACCTGGGTGGCTCAGTTGGGTAAGCATCCAACTCTTGTTTTTGGCTCAGGTCATGATCCTACAGTTGTGAGATCAAGCCCCACATAAGGCTCTGCACTGGGAGTAGAGCCTGCTTAAGATTTTCTCTCTCTCTCCTTCTGCCTTTCTCTGTCTCTGTCTCTGTCTTTGTCTCTGTCTCTGTCTCTCTCTCTCTCCAAAAACAAAAACAAAAAGACTACAAAGGGATAGTAAATAGAAAAAAAAAACAAGAAATAAAAAACTTTAAATAAGTCCCAACATAATAGTAATTGTAGTAAGCCTGGTACTCAGTTTAAATTCACCAATCAAAAGACAGACTATCAGATTGGGTCTTTTTAAAAAATCAAATAATATGTTGACCAGAAGAAAATATTTCAGACAGAGGAATATAGACTGTTTAAAAGTAAAAGCATTGAAGAAGATACTACAGGCAAAAATGAAACAAAACAAAACCAGAGTGGTAATTTTAATATGAAATTAAATAGATCTTAAGGCAAAAAATTTATAAAGAGAGAAAAAAAAGAACACTATGCCCTAATAAAAGGACTACTATATTTATAAGACATAAAGATTATATACATGCATGTAGCTAAAGATAGATACAAACACAAAATATATAAAGTAACAATTAATAAACTAGAGAAAATAGATGTCAACAATTTTTGTTGGAGATTTTGACACACCCTTCTCAGAAACATTTATTAAGAGAAAAATATTAGCACAACTAAAGGTTACAATTTACAGTTAAAAATCATGAAATACTTATATTTCAATTATACTACATGTAAGACCCATACAGGACAGTTAAAATGGTGCTTAGAGAAAAACTGATAGCTTTAAATACATTTATTGGATTACAAATGAAATAGGCATGTAAATTAAGAACCTTGGGGAATAGCAAAACAAAAAATGTAATCCAAAAGAAAAATAAGAAAGATGAAAATAATATAAGAAAAAAGTAAGGGCAGAAGTAAATTATACAGAAAAATTAAAACGATAGAAAAGGTTAAAGTTGGTTTTTAAAGACATTAATAAAACTTACAAAAGGGAAAAGGAGAAAGTTATAAGCAAAACACAAAAAGTTATAGGTGAAAAAGAAGAAACAATCTCAGTTACAACTGAGATTAAAATATTTTTAAATTATATAAAAAAAATCTATATGACCATAAGAGATAAAGTTTTGGAAAGAATCTATAATGCCAAATGTGGAAAAAGACAAAGTGGAAATAAAATAACCATTAAAGAGAAATTATATAATGAAAGACTACTCTTGTCGCTACTGCCCTGTTCGAATCCCAAGAAAAATCTGAGGCTTACATGGCTTTAAGGCTTACATGGACAACACAATTAAGAAATTGTTAAAATCTGTATTATACAAGCTGCTCTAGAAAATCGAAAGAGGGAAGGCTATCCAATTCATTTTGTGAGGCTGGAATCATTTATCCATGATTCCAAAGCCAGATAAAGACCTTATAAGGAAAGAAAATAAGGCACTTAATATTAGCTAGTTATCCGAATCCAAGAGTGTATTTACAAGTATGTATTATATTGAAATTAAATTTTTAAAATTAATGTATTCACACATTAATGGACTAAAGAAGAAAATTATACAAGTGTGTCATTAGGTACAAAAAAAACACAACCTGGGGCTCTTGGGTGGCTCAGTCGGTTAAGTGTCTGATTCTTGATTTTGGCTCAGGTGATGATCTTATGGTTCATGGGTCTGAGCCCTGCATCTGGCTCTGTGCTGACAGCACAAAGCCTCCTTGGGATTCTCTTTCCCTTCTCGCTCTGCCCCTCCCCTGCTCTCTCTCTCTCTCTCTCTCTCTCTCTCTCAAAATGAAGAACAAACATTTAAAAAATTTAAAAACAGCCTAATTATTTCTGATAAAAGTCTATTTAACATAAAAGTTCTCAGAAAACTAGGAAGTGTTGGAACTTCCTTATCTTAACAATGACTATAGATTAAAACATGGAGTAAACATACTCCATGGAAAACCTTTAGACACATCCTCTCTAGTATCAGCAACCAATTAAAGATGCTTGCTATCACTCTTTCAACTAGGTTCCACCTGGTACTCGCAGTCCCAGCCTGCAGAGTAAAACGAGAAAAAGAAATGAAAGGTAAAAGACTAGCAGGGAAGAAACAAAATTCTCATTATTTGCATGTAATTTGATTATCTACATAGAAAATGCAATGACATCAAATAAACATAGAAATAATAAGAGTTTAGCCAGGCTGCTAGGCACAAGATCAATTTCCAAAAATCAATATATTCTCTACAACAGCAACAACCAAGCTATAATAGAAAACAAGATGTCATTCATAGTACCAGCAGAAAGAACAAAATATCCAGGAATTATCCTGGCAAACAATATACAGCAAAGGATACCCTGGACAAAGTGAATAGGCCAGTGGCAGGTCAGGAGTAGATATCTGCAAGAATGAATACCAAAATTTTAAAGGAACTCTCACAAATCAAGGAGGCAGTTCAATCAGAATGACTAACAATTTTATGGAAAGATACTCAGCCTCATCAGTAACTAGAAAAAGAGTCATCAAACAAGACACAAGGGAACCATTAAACTAGTAAATATTATAAAATTGAATAATAACAAATGACAGTGATGGCGCATACAAAGGAAGAAACTCTGTTTCAACGCCAGTGGGTATGTAGAGTGGTACCGTAATGTTGGAGAACAATCTGGAAGCAATTAGTTAAATGCAGTATGCCTATTCTGTATGACCTGTCAACTCCATTCCCGACCCTGCTCTGAGAAATCAGTGCACATCTCCATAAGAAAAACGTATATAGGGCTGCTTATCACAGCATTGTTTCTCACAGCAGAGAGTGGGGGCAACCTAGAATTTGATCACTAAGAACATGAATAAATAAGGTGCCTAGGTGGCTCAGTCGGTATAGCCTCTGACTTCGGCTTAGGTCAGGATCTCAAGGTTCTTGAGTTTGAGCCTCACATCACACTCTCTGCTATCAGCGCAGAGCCCACTTGGGATCCTCTGTTTCCCTCCCTCTCTGCCCCTCCCCCACTCATGCTCTCCCTCTCTCTCACAAAAATAAATAAACATTAACAAAAAAATTTTTAGGGGCTCCTGGGTGGCTCAGTCGGTTAAGCATCAGCTTTGGCTCAAGTCACTATCTCATATTTCTTTTTTTTTTTTTAATTTTTTTTATTTTTTTATATATGAAATTTATTGTCAAATTGGTTTCCATACAACACCCAGTGCTCATCCCAAAAGGTGCCCTCCTCAATACCCATCACCCACCCTCTCCTCCCTCCCACCCCCCATCAACCCTCAGTTTGTTCTCAGTTTTTGAGTCTCTTATGCTTTGGCTGTCTCCCACTCTAACCTCTTTTTTTTTTTTCCTTCCCCTCCCCCATGGGTTCCTGTTCAGTTTCTCAGGATCCACATAAGAGTGAAACCATATGGTATCTATCTTTCTCTGTATGGCTTATTTCACTTAGCATCACACTCTCCAGTTCCATCCACGTTGCTACAAAAGGCCATATTTCATTTTTTCTCATTGCCATGTAGTACTCCATTGTGTATATAAACCACAATTTCTTTATCCATTCATCAGTTGATGGACATTTAGGCTCTTTCCATAATTTGGCTATTGTTGAGAGTGCTGCTATGAACATTGGGGTACAAGTGGCCCTATGCATCAGTACTCCTGTATCCCTTGGATAAATTCCTAGCAGTGCTATTGCTGGGTCATAGGGTAGGTCTATTTTTAATTTTCTGAGGAACCCCCACACTGCTTTCCAGAGCGGCTGCACCAGTTTGCATTCCCACCAACAGTGCAAGAGGGTTCCCATTTCTCCACATCCTCTCCAGCATCTATAGTCTCCTGATTTGTTCATTTTGGCCACTCTGACTGGCGTGAGGTGATACCTGAGTGTGGTTTTGATTTGTATTTCCCTGATAAGGAGCGACGCTGAACATCTTTTCATGTGCCTGTTGGCCATCCGGATGTCTTCTTTAGAGAAGTGTCTATTCATGTTTTCTGCCCATTTCTTCACTGGGTTATTTGTTTTTCGGGTGTGGAGTTTGGTGAGCTCTTTATAGATTTTGGATACTAGCCCTTTGTCCGATATGTCATTTGCAAATATCTTTTCCCATTCCGTTGGTTGCCTTTTAGTTTTGTTGGTTGTTTCCTTTGCTGTGCAGAAGCTTGTTATCTTCATAAAGTCCCAGTAATTCACTTTTGCTTTTAATTCCCTTGCCTTTGGGGATGTGTCGAGGAAGAGATTGCTACAGCTGAGGTCAGAGAGGTCTTTTCCTGCTTTCTCCTCTAAGGTTTTGATGGTGTCCTGTCTCACATTCAGGTCCTTTATCCATTTTGAGTTTATTTTTGTGAATGGTGTGAGAAAGTGGTCTAGTTTCAACCTTCTGCATGTTGCTGTCCAGTTCTCCCAGCACCATTTGTTAAAGAGGCTGTCTTTTTTCCATTGGATGTTCTTTCCTGCTTTGTCAAAGATGAGTTGGCCATACGTTTGTGGGTCTAGTTCTGGGGTTTCTATTCTATTCCATTGGTCTATGTGTCTGTTTTTGTGCCAATACCATGCTGTCTTGATGATGACAGCTTTGTAGTAGAGGCTAAAGTCTGGGATTGTGATGCCTCCTGCTTTGGTCTTCCTTTTCAAAATTACTTTGGCTATTCAGGGCCTTTTGTGGTTCCATATGAATTGTAGGATTGCTTGTTCTAGTTTCGAGAAGAATGCTGGTGCAATTTTGATTGGGATTGCATTGAATGTGTAGATAGCTTTGGGTAGTATTGACATTTTGACAATATTTATTCTTCCAATCCATGAGCAGGGAATGTCTTTCCATTTCTTTAAATCTTCTTCAATTACCTTCATAAGCTTTCTATAGTTTTCAGCATACAGATCCTTTACATCTTTGGTTAGATTTATTCCTAGGTATTTTATGCTTCTTGGTGCAATTGTGAATGGGATCAGTTTCTTTATTTGTCTTTCTGTTGCTTCATTGTTAGTGTATAAGAATGCAACTGATTTCTGTACATTGATTTGTATCCTGCAACTTTGCTGAATTCATGTATCAGTTCTAGCAGACTTTTGGTGGACTCTATCGGATTTTCCATGTATAATATCATGTCATCTGCAAAAAGCGAAAGCTTGACTTCATCTTTGCCAATTTTGATGCCTTTGATTTCCTTTTGTTGTCTGATTGCCGATGCTAGAACTTCCAGCACTATGTTAAACAACAGCGGTGAGAGTGGGCATCCCTGTCATGTTCCTGATCTCAGGGAAAAAGCTCTCAGTTTTTCCCCGTTGAGGATGATGTTAGCTGTGGGCTTTTCATAAATGGCTTTTATGATCTTTAAGTATGTTCCTTCTATCCCGACTTTCTCAAGGGTTTTTATTAAGAAAGGTGCTGGATTTTGTCAAAGGCCTTTTCTGCATCGATTGACAGGATCATATGGTTCTTCTCTTTTTTTTTGTTAATGTGATGTATCACGTTGATTGTTTTGCAAATGTTGAACCAGCCCTGCATCCCAAGAATGAATCCCACTTGATCATGGTGAATAATTCTTTTTATATGCCGTTGAATTCGATTTGCTAGTATCTTATTGAGAATTTTTGCATCCATATTCATCAGGGATATTGGCCTGTAGTTCTCTTTTTTTACTGGGTCTCTGTCTGGTTTAGGAATCAAAGTAATACTGGCTTCATAGAATGAGTCTGGAAGTTTTCCTTCCCCTTTCTATTTCTTGGAATAGCTTGAGAAGGATAGGTATTATCTCTGCTTTAAACGTCTGGTAGAACTCCCCTGGGAAGCCATCTGGTCCTGGACTCTTATTTGTTGGGAGATTTTTGATAACCGATTCAATTTCTTCGTTGGTTATGGGTCTGTTCAAGCTTTCTATTTCCTCCTGATTGAGTTTTGGAAGAGTGTGGGTGTTCAGGAATTTGTCCATTTCTTCCAGGTTGTCCAATTTGTTGGCATATAATTTTTCATAGTATTCCCTGATAATTGTTTGTATCTCTGAGGGATTGGTTGTAATAATTCCATTTTCATTCATGATTTTATCTATTTGGGTCATCTCCCTTTTCTTTTTGAGAAGCCTGGCTAGAGGTTTGTCAATTTTGTTTATTTTTTCAAAAAACCAACTCTTGGTTTCGTTGATCTGCTCTACAGTTTTTTTAGATTCTATATTGTTTATTTCTGCTCTGATCTTTATTATTTCTCTTCTTCTGCTGTGCTTAGGCTGCCTTTGCTGTTCTGCTTCTATTTCCTTTAGGTGTGCTGTTAGATTTTGTATTTGGGATTTTTCTTGTTTCTTGAGATAGGCCTGGATGGCAATGTATTTTCCTCTCAGGACTGCCTTTGCTGCGTCCCAAAGCGTTTGGATTGTTGTATTTTCATTTTCGTTTGTTTCCATATATTTTTAAATTTCTTCTCTAATTGCCTGGTTGACCCACTCATTCGTTAGTAGGGTGTTCTTTAACCTCCATGCTTTTGGAGGTTTTCCAGACTTTTTCCTGTGGTTGATTTCAAGCTTCATAGCATTGTGGTCTGAAAGTATGCATGGTATAATTTCAATTCTTGTACACTTATGAAGGGCTGTTTTGTGACCCAGTATATGATCTATCTTGGAGAATGTTCCATGTGCACTCGAGAAGAAAGTATATTCTGTTGCTTTGGGATGCAGAGTTCTAAATATATCTGTCAAGTCCATCTCATCCAATGTCTCATTCAGGGCCCTTGTTTCTTTATTGACCATGTGTCTAGATGATCTATCCATTTCTGTAAGTGGAGTGTTAAAGTCCCCTGCAATTACCACATTCTTATCAATAAGGTTGCTTATGTTTATGAGTAATTGTTTTATATATTTGGGGGCTCCAGTATTCGGCACATAGACATTGATAATTGTTAGCTCTTCCTGATGGATAGACCCTGTAACTATTATATAATGTCCTTCTTCATCTCTTGTTACAGCCTTTAATTTAAAGTCTAGTTTGTCTGATATAAGTATGGCTACTCCAGCTTTCTTTTGGCTTCCAGTCGCATGATAAATAGTTCTCCATTCCCTCACTCTCAATCTAAAGGTGTCCTCAGGTCTAAAATGAGTCTCTTGTAGACAGCAAATAGATGGGTCTTGTTTTTTTATCCATTCTGATACCCTATGTCTTTTGGTTGGCACATTTAATCCATTTACATTCAGTGTTATTATAGAGAAAGATACGGGTTTAGAGTCATTGTGATGTCTGTATGTTTTATGCTTGTAGTGATGTCTCTGGTACTTTGTCTCACAGGGTCCCCCTTAGGATCTCTTGTAGGGCTGGTTTAGTGGTGACAAATTCCTTCAGTTTTTGTTTGTTTGGGAAGACCTTTATCTCTCCTTCTATTCTAAATGACAGACTTGCTGGATAAAGGATTCTCGGCTGCATATTTTTTCTGTCTAGCACCCTGAAAATCTCGTGCCAATTCTTTCTGGCCTGCCAAGTTTCAAAAGAGAGCTCAGTTACTAGCCTTATAGGTCTCCCTTTATATGTGAGGGCACGTTTACCCCTCGCTGCTTTCAGAATTTTCTCTTTATCCTTGTATTTTGCCAGTTTCACTATGATATATCGTGCAGAAGATCGATTCAAGTTACGTCTGAAGGGAGTTCTCTGTGCCTCTTGGATTTCAATGCCTTTTTCCTTCCCCAGTTCAGGGAAGTTCTCAGCTATGATTTCTTCAAGTACCCCTTCATCACCTTTCCCTCTCTCTTCCTCCTCTGGGATACCAATTATGCGTATATTATTTCTTTTTAGTGTATCACCTCGTTCTCTAATTTTCCCCTCATACTCCTGGATTTTTTTATCTCTCTTTTTCTCAGCTTCCTCTTTTTCCATAACTTTATCTTCTAGTTCACCTATTCTCTCCTCTGCCTCTTCAATCCGAGCCGTGGTGGTTTCCATTTTGTTATGCATTTCGTTGAAAGTGTTTTTCAGCTCCTCGTGACTGTTCCTTAGTCCCTTGATCTCTGTAGCAAGAGATTCTCTGCTGTCCTCTATACTGTTTTCAAGCCCAGCGATTAATTTTATGAGTATTTTTCTAAATTCACTTTCTGTTATATTATTTAAATCCTTTTTGATCAGCTCATTAGCTGTTGTTATTTCCTGGAGATTCTTCTGAGGGGAATTCTTCCGCTTGGTCATTTTGGATAGTCCCTGGCGTGGTGAGGACCTGCAGGGCACTTCCCCTGTGCTGTGGTGTATAACTGGAGTTGGTGGGCGGAGCCGCAGTCAGACCTGATGTCTGCCCCCAGCCCACCACTGGGGGCTCAGTCAGACTGGTGTGTGCCTTCTCTTCCCCTCTCCTAGGGGTGGGATTCGCTGTGGGGTGGCATGGCCCGTCTGGGCTACTTGCACACTGCCAGGCTTGTGATGCTGGGGATCTGGTGTATTAGCTGGGGTGGGTAAGCAAGGTGCACAGGGGCAGGAGGGGCAGGCTTAGCTCACTTCTTCTTAGGTGATCCACTTCAGGAGGGGCCCTGTGGCAGCGGGAGGGAGTCAGATCCGCTGCCGGAGGCTTGGCTCCGCAGAAGCGCCGAGTTGGGTGTTTGCGTGGAGCGAGCAAGTTCCCTGGCAGGAACTGGTTCTCTTTGGGATTTTGGCTGGGGGATGGGCGGGGGAGATGGCGCTGGCGAGCGCCTTTGTTCCCCACCAAACTGAGCTCTGTCGTCCGGGGGCTCAGCAGCTCTCCCTCCCTTTGTCCTCCAGCCTTCCCGCTTTCTGAGCAGAGCTGTTAACTTATGACCTCCCTGACGCTAAGTCGCGCTTGCTGTCGGAACACAGTCCATCAGGCCCCTCCGCTTTTGCAAGCCCGACTCGGGGGCTCTGCTTGGCCGGCAAGCCGCCCCTCCGCCCCGGCTCCCTCCTGCCAGTCCGTGGAGCGCGCACAGCCTCGCCGCCCTTCCTACCCTCTTCCGTGGGCCTCTCGTCTGCGCTTGGCTCCGGTGACTCCGTTCTGCTAATCCTCTGGCGGTTTTCTGGGTTATTTAGGCAGGTGTAGGTGGAATCTAAGTGATCAGCAGGACGCGCGGTGAGCCCAGCGTCCTCCTACGCCGCCATCTTCCCTCCCCCTCCACTATCTCATATTTCGTGAGTTTGAGCCTCACATTGGGCTCTGTGCTGACAGCTCAGAGCCTGGAGCCTGTTTCAGATTCTGTGTCTCCCTCTCTCTGCCCCTCCCCCACTTACAGCGTGTCTCCCTCGCTCTGTCAAAAATAAATAAACATTAAAAAACATTTTAAAAAAAGAATTATCTTGACAAAGAATGTCCAATACCACTATTGAAGGGCATAAAGAAGATTTGAATAGACATCCCACACTTTTGGATGGGAAAGTCTACTATTATAAAGATATCACTGCTGCTCCAAACAATCTAATATGCCATGTGATCACAACTAATATTCCAAGAGGATTTTTTAAGCTTAATAAACTTATTTGGAAATACATAGGGAATAATAAAAAACTAGAAATTGTTAAACTATTTTCAAATTGCTCAACTAGCTATTAAGATACACCGCAAAGCCATAACAATAACAATGGTCTATTGCTGTTACAAGGACAGGCAAATGGACAATGGTATAGATGAAAGAGTTCAGAGAACTGCCCTTGTATATATGAGAATTTGGTTAAGATAAAGGTGACATCACAAATGAATGTGGAAAAGATGGCCTCTTTAAAAGATAGTCTTGGGAAAAATGGCTCACTTTAGAGAACATTTTAAACTGTTTCCTTTCCTTACCTCATACAATGCCTGGAGATGGAACCCAGATGGATTACAGGATTAAGAGTATAATGCAAACTATAAAGTTGACAATAGATAATAAATCTCTGTGCTCTAGAGGTGGGAAGCGACTTCCTAAATAAAATCCCCAAATCACAAATCATGAGCAATAAAGAAATGAGTAAATAAATACAAATTGATTTAATTAAATAAAATATGAGAATTTTTCTTTGCTGACAGACATCACAGACAAAACTATAGACAGAAGACTAGAAAAATATATGTGGAATGTATTAAATTGACAATGGTCTAATTTCTAGACTATATGAGAACTCCTAAAAAATCAACAACAACAAAACAGATACTAGGAAACCCAACAGAAAAATATATATAGGAAAAATGATAAGAACAGGCAATCAATAAGGGAAAATCCAAATCACTAAGATGTTTAATGATTATAGAAATGAACATTAAAACAAAAGAGATTCCTATATTCTTATTAGATGGACAAAAATTTGAAAACTCAATAATGTCAATGTTGACAAAATGTTAGGATACACTGACTTCTGTTCACTGATGATGGGAACATCCAATAGTATACACACATTTGGAGGATAAACCTGGAAGTAATTAAACTAAGATAGTATACACCCCATGATTCAGAAATCAGAGTCCTGGATACATATTTTAAGAAGAAAATCCCACATAGGTCCACTAGGGGACATTGTGAGGATATTCATCATTATGTTGTAGGAGGTAGGAGGGGACCAAGGCAACCTAGGTGCCCTTCACTGGGGGATGGGATGCTATGCTACAAGTAAAGCAACAGTATGTTACCACATCTGAGGACTGTGTGTTCACACAGTAACATGGACAGGTCTTTAACAGTGAGTGCTCAGTGAAAAGCATAAGACTTATACGCCCTGCAGTAAAGTGCCATTTGTGTAAGTTGAACATGTCTTCACAGATAAATAACCCTACACCTTTTATATGAGTATATAGAAATGTCCAAGGGGGAGGAGGACAGGGGTTGGAGTAGTTGAGGAAACAAAATGGAATAAATAAGACAAGAAAGGGGCCCTGAATAAACAAATATGACAATGTTCATGAACTGAATTTAATGAACTCAACCCTCTGCACCTGAAGTCTAGAAAAAAGAAAGGGAGGAAGGAAGGAAGGAAGGAAGGAAAATGGGAAGAAACGAAGGAAGGAGGGAGGGAGGAAGGGAGGGAGGGGAAATAAATACATAAACAAAAACCCTATGTAGGGTAAAGATATATGTCAAAAGCATTAGAAAGGATACCATTGGAGACAGGGGGAATGGAAGTATAGATTAGTGATAAGAGAGAAAAGAAATGGTAAAAATACACAGGAGAAATTATGCACAGACCAGTGGCTGAATGGGCTATGAATTGCACCACAAGTTCAAAGAAAAGGAGAAAATAAATAGAAGACAATTTCCCAAAGTTACAGTCCCCCCAAAATTAAAAAGATAAACCAAAAACTAAGTCACCTGAAAATTAGTGTCAATGAACTCCATGATAGATTATAAATAAATGGTAAATAATGCATACCTCATAGCCTTAAGAAGAATTCTTTTTATTCCTAGATACTCCCAGAGAGGAGAAAAATAGGTAATAAGTAGAGGAATAAGAATCATATTAACAAGACACTCCTTTGAGTAACATTAAATGCTAGAAAGCAATGGAAAAGTAACAAATGCTTTGAGGGTTAAAAATAAATCAAATAAAATATTTGAAACCTAAAGTTCTATACCCAGCCAAAAAAAATCATTCCAATATGAAAGCAGACTAAAGGCACCTTCAGACATTCAAGAATTCAGAAAGCATTCCATCTACAACCTCTCTCTAAATGATGGCCTGATCATGGCTCCAGATCAAAAGAAAGGTGTTACTAATTCTAGACATGAATGAAATGATACCTTTACATATTGACAACAAAAATTTACTGGCAAACACAGAATGAAAATGGAACTAAGTAAACTTTACAAATACAACAAAGAATAGGAAAGAGAAATAAAAATCAATACTACTGTAAATGAAAACAAAAAACAAGATGTCAGTATACATTCAAGTATCTCAGAAATTAAAATAATGTAATAAATTAAAATCTTCTCTTCAAAATCACTGAGTCACAGATTCAGCTGAAAAACTGAAAAAGTATTAAAAAAATAAATGATAAATTAAAAAATTTTAAAAAGGAAAAGTATGGAATGGAAAAATGATACCCCGCCCAAAAGGAGGAAAGTTTCAAGGCCAATAAACATGTTCAAACCCATGGGAATGCAAATCAAAACAACAAACAATATTTTGTTTTTCACTTGACAGACAAGCCGATATTTTATTTTATTTTATTTTATTTTATTTAAAAAAAAATTTTTTTTTCAACGTTTATTTATTTTGGGGACAGAGAGAGACAGAGCATGAACGGGGGAAGGGCAGAGAGAGAGGGAGACACAGAATCCGAAACAGGCTCCAGGCTCTGAGCCATCAGCCCAGAGCCCGACGCGGGGCTCGAACTCACGGACCGCAAGATCGTGACCTGGCTGAAGTCGGACGCTTAACCGACTGCGCCACTCAGGCGCCCCGACAAGCCGATATTTTAAAGCATCAACAAATATCAAGTACATTAATGAAGAAGTAGAGAGAGGGGTCCTGTCATAGGTTTCTGAGGGTTGGGCTGTCACTGACAGCCAACCCAGGCAGCTTTGGCAGTATCTGGGAGGAGTGCAAAGGTACATATTCCCCAATTCAGACATTCTGCTTATTTCAGTATACACCCGAAATAAGGTCTCCGATGTGTCATCAGGGGTGTGAAATGGTGCACCAGTCTGGAGAGAGATCTAGCACTATTTAATCATTATAGAACTTGTACAAAGATGTGCTTGGCAGCATTGTTTATCAAAGTGGAAAATGGGAATCTACATGAATGTCCACCAATAAGTAAATATATGAACAAAATGTGGCATATTATTATGTGATAGAATTCTATATAGCAGTTAAAACAAAAAATCTACATACACCAACAAGGTAGTTTTTTTTTAAACACAGTGCACATTTAAAATGAAAAGCGCAGAATCCTACATAAAGTATGACATCATTTTTTGTAGATTTAAAACCACAAAATTCGATGGGGCGCCTGGGTGGCTTAGTTAAGTGTCTGGCTTTGGCTCAGGTCATGATCTCACGGTTCATTGGTTCAAGCCCCACATCCGGCTCTGTGCTGACAGCTCAGAGCCTGGAGCCTGCTTGGGATTCTGTGTCTCCTCTCTCTGCCCCTATCCTGCTCACACTCTGTCTCACTCTGTCTCTCAAAACTAAAGAAATGTAATAAAAAAAATTAAAAATAAATAAATAAAACCACAAAATTCGATTATATATCACTTACGAATGACATGCATCTATGTAAGAGCATGTATGTGAAAGTAATACATGGGAAGAGCACCCACCAAACTCAAAATAATGGGTGCTTCAGGGAAGTCTGGAGGAGACAGGGAGTGATGGTTAAGAGACTTTAGCTCTGTGATGTTTTATTTCTTAACAAAAGAGAAAAAGGAAGAAAATATCAATACTGGGGTGCCTGGGTGCCTCATTCAGTTAAACATCTGGCTTCCCCTCAGGTCATGGTCTCATGGTTGGTGAGTGTGAGCCCCTCATCGGGATCTGTGCTGACAGGTCAGAGCCTGAAGCCTGCTTCAGATTCTGTGCCTCCTTCTCTCTCTGCCCCTCCCCCACCCAAACTCTGTCTCTCTCTCTCTCTCTCTCTCTCTCTCTCAAAAGTAAACATTTAAAAAATTTTTAAAAAGAAAATGCCAATAGTTATTAATTCTTGGTATATAATATGTGTGCTCTTTGTAGCTGCGTAATCTTCTATTAAAAAAAAACCTTCTCAGGGGCGCCTGGGTGGCGCAGTCAGTTAAGCGTCCGACTTCAGCCAGGTCACGATCTCGCGGTCCGTGAGTTCGAGCCCCGCGTCAGGCTCTGGGCTGATGGCTCAGAGCCTGGAGCCTGTTTCCGATTCTGTGTCTCCCTCTCTCTGCCCCTCCCCCGTTCATGCTCTGTCTCTCTCTGTCCCAAAAATAAATAAACGTTGAAAAAAAAATTAAAAAAAAAAAAACCTTCTCAAAAGAAAAATACATATAGGGCAAATGACAAAGAAAATAGATGTTAACAGTATTAATATCGGAAAAGACAGGATGCTTGACCAAAAAGGGGAAAAAAAAGTAAAGGATAAAGAGGAATACTTCATACCGATAAACACCTAGAAGATACAGATAATGAATTTTAATATACCTAATGTGGACCTTAAAAATATAGAAAGCAAAAACAGAAACTAAAAGAAAATCTATAATAAATATGGAAGAGTTTCACACTTCTTGCTCAGAAACAAAACAATCGAGTAGAAAAAAAAATAAGTAGAGGTATAGACAAACAACAATCTTGCTCTAAAAGCTGTAAGTGGAACTGAATACTCAACAAACAGTACCCATTTTTCTCCAAGTATACATGAACCATTAGGAAAAATTAATCATGCTACAGAAAAAAAAATTCAAAATTAGACAGAAAATCATATGGATCTCATGCACTGGATGTAGTTACTGGAAAAGTGAAGAAAAACATAAGATGGAGGAGAGATAAAGAGTAGGAAGTGCTAATGGTGTCTGTAATCAACATGGGTGCCTACAGGTCCCATAGGGGAGGGCTGGGGGCCTGCAAAAATTCATCCTTCCTCCTGAGAAGCCCTCTCTGAGAACCAACTTGGTGCTGGGTTCTGGAGACTCAAGTGTGAACAAGACACAGTCCCTGGCTTCAGGAAGTCCACCATCTAGAGCAGAAGGAGAAGGCAATGCCCCACGTGGTATAGAATACCCAGAAAGTAGCCCCCCTCACAGTCCCTGGATGCTATTTTCGTCCCTACACAAGAGTTCCAAAATAAATGCCAGGAGCTTGTTGCCTGAACACTGCCTCCTCAGTTCCATTCAAAATCCAAATGCCTCTTGGAGGAAGGCAGAAAAATTCTTAAATACTTGATGAAAATTAGGGTTCTGAGGGAAAGGGTTTGGAGGAAGAAGGGAGCTGAAGGAAGAGAAGCAAGGGAGGAAGAGGAAGGAAATGGGGCAGAGGAAAAAAAGCCAAAAAGGACTGGGGAGGACACTGAAAGCCAAAATCCAAGAGCCACAGTTACCCTGGGCTGGTCCTGTTTGGAGTGCAAGTTTAACATCATTCTGAAAAAAGAAGCTTCTGTGTATCTCTTCTGGAGGTGGTTGTTCTATTCCTGGTACACAATAGGAAAAGAAACGAAGGAAGAAAGAAGGGAAGAAAAGGAAAGGAAAAAGAAGGGGAGGGGAGGGGAGGGAAGGGGAGGGGAGGGGAGGGGAGGGGAGGAAGGGGGGGGAGGGGAGGGAAAGGAAGATTTACTGATACACAGACAGGAAAGAAACATAAAGATTTGGATCAGGTTCCCACCTCTCACTACACCTCTTCCCATTAGGGAGAATATTCAGGAAAAATGAACCTATAATTAGCTAACAGTTTTGGCTCTGCTCTAAATGTCTAAATGTCTATTCTCCCATTACTTCCTTACTGGTTCAAGAATCCCACTGTGTTCACAGGGTTCTAAGATTCTGAGGCAGACACAAAAAGAACATCACTTCATGGAAAGGACATTGGGCGATGTCTGAACTTCTGAGAGCCCATTCCCTCAACTCTGTGACATCTATTCTGTAGTTGAGTTTGCTAACAAACCATGAGGGCCCACGGCTTGGTGCCCAGTTCCCAACATGGACTGGACACAGAGTAGGTACACATAAAATGACTGCTGACAGAAAAATCATAGGAAGGAGTGAAGCACACATTCCTGAAGCAACAGCTCTGACATGGCCTAACCACCCGCTGCACCCTAGACTGTCTTTGGTTCCCAGGAGGTCTGTGAGGTCTGTGACACTAAGACCTTCACCCCTTTGATTGAGCCCTGCATCAGAGACAATCACATCCCTTATCGGAAGCACAGGGCCAGGCTGACCTTGAGATAGAAGATGGCATTCAGCTACTAGGGTCAGAGTGCCTCCGGAAAGACTTCTCTTGAGGACCGACTCAGACTTTAAGTCTTGATGAGGAATTATCTTGGTCATTGAGTTTCTAGAAAAAAGCAATGGGCGAAACTGGAGGAGATTCTAATGGAGTCGCGGATCTTTAAGTGTTTCTCCATGGTCACGTTTTTTTGATACGGAATCACATGCTTTGATAAGGAACAGCCCCAGGAGGCATTTGGGGCAATGAACTCATCTTGCTCCCCAGCTGCCTTTTCAGAAGAACTTTTATTTTCTTCTACCAGAACAATGTTATACACATTCAGGTAAAATATTTCTCTGCTGATAGGGCTAAATGCCCTATCATAGACAAGATCCACTATCCAATTCGAGAAAAGGTCAGTAAGTATAGAATAGCTTAAATGGTAATAAGGCTGTGGGAGAAACTGATTAAAGTCACACACATGTGCAGCTACAGACCAAAGTTTAAAAAGAAAAAAAAATACTCTCCTTGGAATGAAACCAAATGATCGCCTGGATCCTACAGTGAAGCGATATTGTTCCAATTTTTCCTTTATCAGACAAAAGAAAAGGTCTTTCCACGTAGCCTTTTGACATAGAGCTAATTTAAAGAAGGTTTGGAAGTATGATGCAGGATCAGATGCCTTTGCAGAATTCCTTGCTGTTTTCATTTGAAATCTCTCATTTATGCTCAAATTTCCAATTGGAAATTTAATGACTTTTTCTTTAAAGGAAGTTGGCAAGCTGAGTTGGTTTAAATACAAATCTCCCAAAGGTAAAAGACAGACATCATTATAAAAATAGAAAATATTCCCATTGTCCTTTCGAGATGTTTCTCCTAAAAGACATGAGGATGTTTCTGAACAGCAGATGCGTTTTGGTAAAACAAAGTTGAAAAATATGTGAAACTCTTGACATTGGAATTACTTCCTGAGCTATGTCAAGTTATGTGGCTGCCTGGGGTAACTGAGACCATTCTATTTGTGGCAATAAACTCATTGGAAATATGCCCCAGTAATAGAAACACTCGTAATCTGCCCCCTGATGATTCACACTGCTTCTCTGGGCAAGTTCTTTACCCTCCGGGCCTCATCGTCCCCATCTGTCAAATGGGAGGCTGCTCCACAGCCTTTCTGGGCATGTCAAGCATAGGCATTCTCTGAGTTTATGGCATATTAACATACCAAATGAGTTTTGCATTCAGCTGTTAGGGATTTTTTTTTTACTAGCAAAATATCGAATTGCTGAGTAATTTGTCAAATCAGACATGGATCATCCAGTGCAATCAAGCAACAACCAAGCAACAAGCAGTCCAAACTGCCCTGAAATGAACCGTTCCTCTGCCTCTGTCCCACCCAGCCTCAGATGAGCCCAGTTCAAAGACCTGATTATGTTGAAGAATAAATAAATAGATGCCCTCCAGTGATGCAAGTGGGCTAAGGATTGTTTTCTAATAGGTAACTCATCATACAGCATGTCTTTGCGGCAAGCACAAATGTAGGGAGCACCTTAAATGCCCTTCCGGCCTGAGTGCCAGCCTGAGCACTTAGCCTCCCCGGACAGCCTGTGGGCTCCAGGACATGTCTTATTCGTGTGTGTGCCCAGCTCCTAAATCAGGACCTGACAAAATGCAGAGTAACTGTATTGAATAATTGAGATATGTTGAAATGGCCAATCTAGACAACTTGTTAGCAAAGGCCATCTCAGCGTCTACAGACAAGAAGATCAGGGGCAGAATCTGTTAAGAAAACAGGAAGGTAGCTAAGAGACTTGTCTTAAGGCTGAAGTTGCTCAGCAAGAATACCAAATTGACTTAGGCTGTATTTTATCTCTTTATTATTTAATTTATTTATCTACTTAGACTCTATACTTCCTTCCGGTGGTTGGCAGGGAGGTGCTGATGGGAATTCGCAACCTCTCTTCCCAAGACACTTTCTGAGGATACCTAGGACGGTGGATGTTGTGATGTCTGAGGACTTCCTCCCAGGATGTCCCATCCAGAGGTACCCAGGATGGAGGGGAAATATCCTTTCTCTTCTGTCTGCACCACGCCAGACCACACAGTCATTGGAGCCCTATGGAGCACCATGTCCCAGGTATGACTGTGTGCACGCATGTTCCCTGCAAGGTGCCAGTGCACAGTATTTCCTTAGGGGGCAGGGTGGAGTAAGGGACAGAACATGGGCTGGGAGGGGACAGGGCTGGGTTTTATCTGGGACAGGAAAAAGGCACGGGTTGCCAAAGAACCTGATGACATCAACGGGCCACTTAATCTCTCCTCTATAAAGAGGGGAGACCCCTTCCTCCCTCACAGGTTTGCATCCAGACCTCCTCAAATGACTGAAACTTGTACCATTCATTCATCTCCGTCATGTGGGTCTTTTTCACTGGCCTCTCCAGATCCCCATGGCAGGCTCCGTTCTCCCCCGCAAACACAAGGAACACATTTTCTTTGTCCTTCCAAAGCAGCCGAGGAAGTCCATGCAGGTGACCTCTGACCTTCCCCCAGAGTGGAGTCAGGGGTAATCACACTCACTCCGCACCCCCGTCAAGAGAAACCGGGTCACTGTGTACAGAAGCAGCGGAGAGTCGGGGCTGGGCGGAGAAGGCCGGGGCAAATGTTAGGGCAGAACAGACAGGACCTCAAATCGGTTTTGCCACTCAGACACCAAGGATCCCGAGTCCTGACAAAGCTGGCCTTTCCAGACCCTGCCGATGATGACTGGGGTTGGGAGAGTCAGGTTAAATTTCCTGACCTGCTTGTCCCAGCCTGACTGGGGCCTTTTCTCATTCAAACCACAAGTCCCAGCGAGGCATCACTGCTGTGTGCACGCTAGTATGTGTGTGTGTGCAAGCACACGTGTGCATGCAGGCACACTTACAGGTCGGCCCATGGATATGACAAACACGACAGCTTCTCAGGCCAAAGCCAGTTTCAACCTGTTAACAAAAGGGGAGAAAACACAGCAAAGATAACCCGAAACACATTTGCGCTTAGTGATTATTTGAAACGGAATCAAAATCTGCTTCAAATATGAGAAACACCTTTGTGAAATAAGAGCTTTAAAAAAAAAAAATCTCAGTTTTCAAGAAAATAATTCCCCGATCAACTGACCAAACAAGAATATTAAAAGCCATAAAACGTGGCAATATATTGATGCGTTAGGCATATGGTAAGTTTAGAATATATTCCAACTTATACTGATATATCGATATCAATAACCTAATGTTTTTATTTACTTTTATTAAATACAAAAGCTGCCATTAAAGTCCATAATCACATAATCCCTTTCTTTCAAAGTGCAGTACTTTCACTTTACTTTCTCATCAGGCATCGAGCAAACCTCTTTTGCAAGCACTCCCAAAATGTTATGTGATCAAATTGAGATGGACCTAAAATTGATGCAACACCCTCATGAACATTCACACGTAAAGGTATGAACTTGGACACCAGAATAATGTTGCACCGACTCTGAAAAACCACTGGGCTTGACTCTTCAAGGCCTATCCCAGTTACTTCCAGCATCGTGTGGCCGCAGTGGGTTTTCCCGGGAAAGCCAGCTACTTTTGGAGAAAACTCATCCTTTTTACCTGGCCCGTGAGAGGTGTCTACACACCTAGGTTTCGGCATCTGCCATGAGGAAGATTAAGAACAAGATCCTAATTTCTGGTGCGCTCTTGTTGTTGGAAAAATATCAGCTAAGCGAGCATTATTAGCTATCTTCGAGTTGACAAGAATGCAGGATTAAGTTTCTTTAAGGCAATTACACTTTTGATGACCCCTCTGCATATAAAACATGTTAGCTAATGGGGGTGCAGAGGGGCAGGCTTAAGTGTTTGATCAGGAAATCCTGCGTGAGCATATTGGATGGAAATTTGATTAGTGGCCTTAGTGACGGGCGATCAGATCCTCCGGGTCTGCACAATCAGATCTGGCAGCACTCGCCTTCTTGCCTCTTTGAAGGAGGCGAACATTTGTGCAGAATCAAGACAGTGCTGGGTCCTTGATTTTTTTTTTTTTTCTGGGCCCTTTTCTTTAAGTTATTGCAGACTAAAGCCTGAAAAGTACCTTTTATTTTCTTTCAACAATATGTTTGCAGTTACCTTAATGTTGAAGAATAAAATAAAAATCGGCCTTCCCCTGAAACCACGAGGGCAAAGGAAGCAGAAATCAAGATCTGACAGAGCCAGAAGGGACCTAGGAGAACATCACCGTAGGAGTAACAGCAAAGCTAACTCTCCCCCAGCACTTGTCACAAGTAAAGCACTGCTGCAGGGACTGTCACTCATTAGTCCTCACGACCCCATTTTACAGAGGAGGAAATTCACACTATACTGTGAAGCGACCTGAGGTCATGCGGCCGAGATCTGAACCCGGGCAGCGGGGCTCCTGACCCCACTCCACACACTCCCGCTTCTGCCTCCCCGGTGTTGTAAGTGGGAAAACTTGAGTCCCAGAGAGAAGACGTGAGTCTCCAAAGTGATGTGGCTGTGACTAAAACTTCGATCTTTTTTACTCCTCCAAAGTTCTTCTCTCACACCACAAAGCCTCTGTCTCTAAACTTCACGTTCTTCCATCAACCTGGACTGAAACAGTGTATGCTCCGTGCTTTACATCCATCATGCCATGCGATTTTTAAATGACCCTCAGAACTGAATGTTATTTTCATTTTACAGATGAGAAAGGCTGTAGTCTTGGAGAGGTCAGGGGACCTGCTGTGACCACACAGCAAGAAACAGAAAAGGGACTTGATCTCATGTCTGTCTCGATTCAGAGTCTATTCTCCTTTGCCCTTTCTCTCTAAGATAAAAAATAAGGCTGGGAGGAAAGACGGAAAGAATAACCCCTGCAATGTTCTGGGGTCGAACAGGAGTTAAAACGGTGAGTTTACATTGCGCAAATTTAATGCGTTGTTTAGCACAAGGAACAGGGTCCAATTTTCATATTAGACGTATTCAGTTAAACCAACAGGTATTTTCCATGTGCCCGATCGATCCCCAATCAGTAAAATGAGGCTTGCATTAGCAAGCAGTTACGGCCAGTTCCAACCTTTAAAAGATTCATTATTTAAAAAAAAAAAAATGCAATCACATGTACATAGGCATGCACACGTGCACACACTGACACATCATATAGTCTGTGTTTTAGTCTTTTATTTTTTCGTGGACTCTGAGGTCCCCAGATCCCCCTTCTAGTGTGAACCATAAAACTACGGATACGTTTACAAAAGAAATGAAACAAAACAATCCTGAAATCTCACACTAGAAAAAGTGATCAAGGTAGGTTCTGGCATCAGATTGACCCTGAGTCACAGAAAAGTCAATTAATTGTGATGGCCATAATGGATCGATTATTCTGGGAAATCTACAACATGACTTCAGCCCCGCAGGCTGACAGGGAGGCGCACATCAAATGCGGCAGCCCTTTCTGAAGGAGCAAAAAAAGGGGGTGGGGGGAACCCACCAGGACACCAACTCACCTCAGATGGTGTGGTGGTCCTGACACGCAGGGAGATCGACGTACATCCCTTCCTCAGCTGGGAAGCCGGGTGCTGCCATTTAAAAATATCTTGCTTCTTGTAAATTCACAAGCATGTGAGTGAAATGTATTTTTTAAATACGATACAATGCTAAAACCAACACAGCAGCTTGTATTTGGCGGGGGGAGGGAGGGTGCACACATATATTTTTTAATCCATGTCCAAATGAATCGAATTCATTTCTTCAGTTTTCATCATTCCACTTTCCTTTGAAATTTTTTATCTGCTATAAAAACAAAAGAGTAGAAGACAAAAGACTTTCCTAGTCTCACCACCCAGAGAGAACCACCATAACATTAATAGTGCATTTTATTCCAAACATTTTCAGTCTAATATATAATTATAGTCATTGGACATGATCACAATTGCTATATTAATTTTCGAAAAAGCACTGTCGATTTCTTTTTTCTGATTGTATAACATATGCCCTTAGAGAAAGTTCAGGGTAAGTAAACAGAAGAGTAGAGAGAAGAAGATGAAAATTCCCTATAGCCCACTCCTCAGCAAGAAGCCTCCCTAACGAAATTCCCTGGGCTCTGAACTGCTCCCCTCTCCAGCACTCAGGTCCTGGGCTCCGGGGACAGGGGACAAGGGGGCTGTCCTTACAATTAAAGCTCCAAGCGCCTCCACCCAAGTCCAGGCTACAAGCCCCTCAGCCCTGGAGCTGCACACCCGCACTACGGTCATTCACCTTCTTGGCTACTTTATGTCAAAATATTCATATTTGTTTTTGACTTATTAGCTAATGTCCTTTGCCGGCCACCCACCCCCACCACCGCCGCACCCCATTTTAAATATTATGGTCCTAATTACGGTGGATGGTTGTTGAATGACCAAACGGGCGGACAGAGCATGATCACACTCTGGAGGCCCAGCCTCTCTCTTACAAAATGGGACTTTTTTTTTTTTAACACCATCCAATGATGTCACCCGTTTGCGGTTTCTCTGGGACTTTATTAAAATGTTTGTGACGGAGCCAATGTAAACCATCCTAAATCCAACACAGAGCTGAAAGGACTGATTTTAGGGAATGCGAAGATATGGATCATTGGGCCTGTCGAAGCCCCATCTTGAGCCAATTATTGGTGTCATCTTGAGCCAATTTAATCAATCCAAGAGGGATTGGGGGGTAGAAGGGGGCGCGGGCAGGGGTTGTGAGCGTTGGTCAAATGTGCTGGCTCAAAACGCGTGTGTCGCGAAAGCAACTGAGCCTCAGCTTTGTGGATTTCAGTGGCTCGTCTAATCTGCACGCACCTCCCAGGGTACCCTCCTGTGCCAGCTTCAGCCTCGTAATTGGGTTTATTTGAAATTACCGTGCGGTGCTGTCCCAGGTTTAAGAGAGAAGGCCCCAAAAAGTCTTCAAAGCCACTTCTCACTGGGGAAACAAAGTCAGGGAGACAGAACCCACAGACACTATTGACATCTGAGCCATTTGGGGGACCCAGAGAGTTCTCCTGGCTCTCTCAGCCCAGACAGGGGTGGACGATGAAAGGGCCAGCAGCAGTCAGAGTGGGATGTTTAGAAGCAGAACCCAGCCACTAAGCAGCTTGAATGCTTATCTTAGTTTACTACTTAAGTTACTGTTGTTGAGTTGTCCTCTCCTTTTTTTTTTTAAAATTGGATATCCGGCATTACAAATCATACACTGGATGTTTTCCTCACTTAAAAAACATAGACTGGAAAGCGAAAACCCAGAGTCACCAGCCCCAGAAATATTCAGCCATATCAAGAGCTGAAATGACACCAGCTTCAAGTTTTACACTCAACACCTTGAACAGGTGACACAAATACAGGTAAGACGCACACAGAAAAGTAGATTTCTTGTTTGTTTGTTTTACAAACCCATGGAAAGTGATCAATGTGTGTGGCATGCAATTATTGCTATGACTGACATATTGTTATTCATTTACACGTCTCCATGCTCCAAATGATAGCAAGGGGGTGGCACCCAGGCTTGTCATATTTAATTAGCCGCCCCATCTTCTGACCTGGCTTCTTCCCCAGCTAGGTTTCAAAGGGCTGCTCCTCTCCCCTCCCCCAGGGCAGCCCTTCACATTTTGGGTGAGATAAAAAGTCTGGGCCGTCTAGCGTGTGTACTTTGTGTGTTTTGATGGGTAACATCCATGGGTTGCTCAGCCACTTCTCCAGAACCAGCTATTTGTCTTGGAGATAGCACCCTGCAAGTTGGTGCGGTTTGGAATGGTTACCGGGGCAGTGAGCCTTGTCGCAGTGCATCTCTGCCTGAGCTGGAGGCCGATGGAGCGGAATGCGGGCCGATAACACAATTGTTTTCAACCCCACAAAACTGATGAGAAAGGTCCTCTTGGGTTTTGGAATGCATGCTTGCTGTCGGTTCACAAAGGAGGTATCCAAAATCTTTAGCCAGGAACAAAAGAAACCGAGTCAGACAACCGCCTTGATGTTCCCAAGTTTAATCACTTTAAAGAACCCTGCCTCCCCGTCATTGAATTCTTTTCAGAAAACAATGGATGTTGAATTCATCTCTCCCCATGATATGCAATCTGAAGGCTGTTTTGATTCAAACGGACTTTCCTTCTATTTTCACTTGTTTCCAAAGACTTTGATTGCTAAACTTCTAATTTCTGTAAACCTAATGGGCTTCTAGGACCATCCGGGAGCCTCATTACTCTGAATGTGTTCAAAAACAAATCCAGAATGAACTTTAATCACGGAACCTCAAAGGAAAGAGTAGGAAAATGCAGCTCCGGGATAGGCTGGCTTGGTCTCTGAGCCAGTATCTCCACTTGAGAATGTGTTAGTCTGTTTAGAAGCCAGGCTAATCCTACCTTTCAATTATGGAAGGAAATGGATTTTAGATTCAAGACTCAAGGTGGGTCCACCGAGCGTGAGGATCAAACACTCTGGTGCTTTCAACAAGCAAATGCTTCTGCCTGTCTCAAGGCTGAGGCCAGCCGGGACTGCAGGGTTTATAAACAACACTCTGCTATTTATTGGAGCTGCCCACCCGAATCCAAATCTTCCTCTCTTCAATAGCGGCCTATTTACCACAGTTTAAACGGGGTTCTGCAGCCCTGCCCGGGTCTGCAATTTATTACTTGCTGCGAGAGCTCAGACCCGGAGTTTAAATGTCCCTAGTTGAAAGTTTATACCAGTCAGGACAGAAAATTATTCTCTCTGCCTAGGTTGAAGCACATTACTTCTTTATTGAATTAATTATGATAAGGATCATAGCTTTAAACGAGGGGTGAGGTGCTGGCTTTCCGCTGGGATTGCTTGGAGCAATTTTCATCCAAGCATTTTTGTGGAGTTATTGAGTCTGGCAGGTCTGAACTTTGGAGAGGAGTAACTTTCTCCAGAACTTGAAAGGGGTTGGACATTGATCCAGGCAAAGCTGTACCAGATTCCATGTTTTGAGACAGGGAAATTTGCACTGCATGCTGAACAAATAACTGCGGGACCGGATGAAAGACGGCTTGGGAACTCCTCACGTGGCCTTGAGCTTGGCCTTTCTCTGCCGGCGGTGGCCCCAGGGAGGGCAAGGGACGGATAGGGACAGAAAGGTCCCCAGCAAGCCCATGTTTCCCTGCTTCCTAATCTTCCAAGTCCAGCCTGGGCTGCAGGGTCGTGCGAGCAGCGTGCCAGATCCTGATGCACAGAGGATGGTGGGCGGAACTGCAGGATCCTAGCCCTGAGGTTAAATGGACCTGGGTCTGAATCCTGCTTCTGCCACTTCATAGTGGTGTGACATGAAGAGTGTCACTTCCTTTCCCCTTTTTTGTCTCACTCTGCATACGCGGACTACCTCAAGAAGTGTTTGTGCATGCATACTATATATTATGTAGAGTATACAGAATATATCAATATTTTATACACATGTGAATGTACACACACATATATATCTAGTACTTAGTTGATGCTTACTTAGAGGTAGTCATGGTTAGGGGCACCTAGGTGGATCAACCGGTTGAGCATCCGACTGTTGATTTTGGCTCAGGTCACGATCTCACGGTTTCATGGGTTCGAGTCCCACATCGGGCTCCACGCTGACAGTGCAAAGCCTGTTTGGGATTCTCTCTCTCCCTCTCTCTCTGTCCCTCCTCCACTCGCACTGTCTCTGTCTCTCTCAAAATAAATAAATAAACTTAAAAAAAATAAAGGTAGTCATGTTTACTATTGTCATTATTAACAGGAAAATGAAGAAGTTAAGCCAGATCAATATTTCATATCTCTTACAGCTAAAATCTCCCCAGCTAGTACCCAGGTGACAAAGCACTGCGGTGGCTAGCTGTCATCCCAGGCTTCCATACTGCCAGCTGGACTCAACTAAAAGCAACCCTCTGTCCGTCTTCCCACCCCACCTTCTACTCTCCAGGTTGAGCGAGTGTGCTGTCCAGGCTCCCAAATGCTGTGACCATACATGGAAGTCTCTCAGACCAACCCTACCTAGCCCAGGTCCTGGTCACCCCTCAGGAGAGGGCCTTGCCAGGAAAGAAGGGCATCTTCTCTGACACTCCTTCACATTCAGGGGGCAACAGCTCTGGTAGATAAAGTTTGGCCTGTGGCTCAGAATTGGGCGACTGTGTAATTTATTAGTCAAATCAGGACACTTGTAACAGTGAAAGGGGGCATCAATAATACTTGCTTTGAGACAATACACATAACCAGGACTGTGTTGGCCCCCAGGATATACAGTTACCTGTTCTCAGACCACTCTAGGTCTGAGACCCCACTGCCCCATCACAAAGATGTACAAGAACATTCCTTTAATATAAACCACACTAAGTCTGTCACTTTAAAATGACCTTCCCTGTTGACTCTTGACCTCTCCAAGCCAGGTGGTCTGGCAAGCTCCCAGACAACCACACCCAGCTTCCAACCATGCATCGATTACTTAGTGTTTTCAATCTATCTTCACTGTTCCTGACAAGTGAGTGACTCTGGAGACATGGATGGTCGAGCCCAGTGTCGAAGTCATCTCTTGGGACTTAAAGAGGGGAGGAACCCTTGGGAGGCCCCAGAGGCTCATCGCATCCCTCTGTCCAAGGCCTTGTATACCCAGACCACATCTGCCCCAACATGCTTTTCCACCATCCAGACTGACCTCAGCAATTGTGCTGAAAGCCTTGGGAACCACCACTTGGTAAGCAGTTACAGTCACCTGGTCCTTGCCCAGAGTCTCACGTGTGTTACCTCATTGGAGCCTCACTGGGATCCTATAGGTAAGTGTGACAATCAATGCTGATAGAAAAGGAAACTGAGGCACAGAGAAGTTAAGTAATTTGCCTAAGTTCACCTTGCATTAAAGTGGCCCAACCAGGCTCTGAACACCAGCAGCCTGCAGATGACCCTTAGAAGCAAAGACTCACAGTGTATGGGGTGGGAGTGAGCTTACACCAAATGCAAAACCTGCCTTCCCCCATTCCTAGCTGTGACCCAAGGGAAGTTCCCCTTTGGAATGACTTAATTCAACCAAGGCTTGTTCTAGGATCAAAAGGGGAAATGCACACACTGGTGGCCTACAAGGTTTGGGGCCCAAAGCAGTTTCTTAACAGATCTGTTGCAACAGTCCAACCTGACAGCAAATCCTCCCTTGTGTCCCCAGCAAGTGGCCACCCTACCTGGCCTGGAACATGCTGTCCACAGTCCTTGTCTTTGGGGCCCGGCGCTCAGTAGCTCAGGGCCTGACCCTGTACCCCAGTCCCCTTAGAAGGTTAGCTGTGCTCTGAGAGAGGAGTATGCGATCCCAGGGGCTCAAACCTTCAGATCCTGACAGAGACAGCCCCTTTGGGAGAGGTTTTATTTCTGCTACGTCTCAGGGGCTGTACCCTTCAGGTACCCACCCCAGAGACGTACCTGCAGCAGGCCCACCAGTGTTGTCCAGAGCTAGGTTTACTGGGCAAGCGACCAGTGGTACAGAGGTCTGGACGCCTTGCTCAGCTGCAAGCCCACTGAGCATCCATCCTGCCCTCAGCAGATAGGACACACACCACCGAGACAAAGGCTCTTCCTTGTATCTTCCCTTCTCCCCTCAAAAGCATGCTTTTCATCTCCCACACACCCCCACCGTGGAGCCCACATGGTGTGGGTTATTGGAGCCCTCTTTGAATGCGCTGATCTATTGCTTTTGTTGGTCAATGAGAAGGTACCACAGCTGGGATCCTGGCGAGGTCTGGGCACAGAGACTGCAGGCGGGGGCTGGGCCCTTATCCTCTCACCAGCAGCCTTCCCTCACTCCCTCAGAGCCAGGCCCTGGACCCTGGGTCTGCCCAAGCCATGCCTCTATCTGAGGGGGGTTAGTCAGAGGTGAGTGCAGGACTAATATCAGGTTTCTCAGCTTCCTGCAGAGCAGGGCAGATGACAAGATTATTACACCTCAGAGGGGATACAGGCTGAAAGTATCAACAGGTTCCAGGAGGGTTTTAAAAGTTGCATGAAATGTGACAGAGTAGGGAACATGACTGACTGTGGCTGGGGTGGCCTGCCCCATCCTTCAGCACACATTTGAGTTCTCTGCAAGGAGACATAGAAACTTGTTCACACTAAAATGTGAACGATTAAATGTTCTTCATGCATTACACTTCATAGAAGTTTTTCACATAAAACATGTAAATAGAAATTTGCAATACAACTCTTCAGTCACCACATTCCCCAATATACAAAGGCACACACACAGACACACAAACACATACATAAATATGCATATGCACACACACATACACACATAACTCCTCCATCCAAACCAAAGTACTTAGTATTTCCTGAACACTCTGGACCCCCTCGCCCTACCAGGCATTTATACTACCTACAGTGCATTAAAGCACTCCCCCACTTTGTTTCCTTAATTATCTTAAATGCATCCTTCAAAACCCAGCCAGTTGTCACCTCCTCCAGGAAGCTTTCCATAGGCTCCCTTTTCCAAGGCTGCATTGGGAGTCCTGTGCCCTCTGTGCACCCCTCCTGCAGAGCTCTCCCCACCCTGGGCCATCTTCACCTGTCTCCTGGCATGACAAATGGTCATCTCCTGAGGACAGGACCCAGGCCTTAATCTCCATTTCATCCCTAATGCCCAACACAGGGCTTGGCACAGAGTAGGATCTTGAGGAGTGTTGGTTCAATGAACAAATGACAATCCTCATCACAGAAGCTTCTTTCTTTCTGAGTAATGAAGTCAGAGCCCCTTCCAGGAGCATGTGGTGCTCAGTCACTCAAACAGAGGCACTCACTAAGGTACACAGGCTCTTCTCCTCTGACCAACATGGGCACTCACCAATTTCCTAAGAATCATCTTGACTGTATCTGGGGAAAAAGAAAACAAACAGGATCAAAATGTTGAAGAACTGGTAAAAAGCCACTGTGCCTCTCAGCATGTCACTGGGGTCCCCAGAGATACATTACCTGAAAATGTTCAAATTAGCCAGTAAATAAATATGCTGTGCCAAGCTGTGACCTCTCAGACCTATAGCAGGCCCCACTCTCCAGGCTTGAGGGCTCCCAGTCCACCTCTCTAGGTGGCTTCTCAGACCACACTGATTATTATTCATGGTTTTCATTGACAGCCCATGCTTCTAGCTTAACTGTTTCGGTCACTTGAACCTAAAACAACAGCCCCTTCCTTTCTGCTGCCCCCTGCAACAAGCCCTGCTCAGGGCCAGGATGACAAGAGTTGCCTAGGATACACTTGCCACAAGCTACACATGGGTGTGTGTACCTGCCCACATGGCCACATGCCACGCACAGGCCTGAGAAATCCTACGAGGGGCAGTGAACATTGACCTTGGAGGTGCTCCACTTGGGTTCAGATACTGATTCTACCCACATTTACCAGCTGGATGACCTTGGGCAAGATATGGAACCCCTCTGGCCCTCCAGCTCCTCATCTGCAAAATGGAAAAAATAACATGACTTATCTCATAGGAGTGGACTTAAGATTAGACCTACCTAAAGGAGCTCCTAACAGCGTCCAGTATGGTAAACACTCAGCAATCATTATCACATACCCACACAGACAGAAATCTGCACTGCTGACCTGTGATTTCCCCATAAGTGATCCCCAGACACAGACTAAGAAGTTCCTTTGCCAGACTCTGAGGGGCAACCCAAAGGGCCCGAGAGGTGAGGATATGGTTTGGACTCACAATCTCTCAGTCAGTCAACAAACATCTAATGGGCATCTGCAGTGTGGCAGGGTGTGAGCGGAGGTGGGTCAAGACCCAGCCCTGGCTTGAGGCGTACGTGGCTAGGCTGGGCACAGAGAGGGGAACGGATGGTGACAATAGTCTGTGATAAGTGCCATAATGAGGCATGGGAAGGGGAGGGGTGGTGAGTGGACGGAGGGAGATAATCCAGCCTTGAAAAGTCAGGGAAGACTTCTTGTAGGAGGAAACATCTAAGTGCTGAAGGCTGAACATCAGTTAGTCTTGTGACTATAAGAGATGGACCCAGGCCACACTGACTCTAACTAATTAACGGTAACAACCACTACAACCAATAACTATTGAGTTATTTTCTGTTGAAAATCTATTGAGCATTTTCTCTGTGTCACTGTGTCACTGTCAAACATTGCAGCCACATTACTTCATTGAAACCTCCCCCTCAGCTCTGAGAGGGACAGTCTCTGCTTTGTGTTTTGTTCGTGACTGTATCCTCAATGCCAGAATGATGCCCGGAACTTAGGCTGTGCCCAATAAACACTGATAGAACGAGGCTGGTTCTAATATGATTCCCATTTTATAGATGGGGAAACTGAGGTGAGAGAAATCAAGTGCCTTACTGAAGGATGCCCCAAGCTAGCTGTGAAGCAGGGTTGGTGGACTTCTGTCTAGTGTCAAGCCAGGACTCTATTACTCACTTAGGCTCACTAATGGCGAGACTGGCCTGTAGGGACATAGGCAGCCAAAGCAGCCGCTTCCTCACATGCCTGCAAAGAGCCAGGTCATGGAATATCAACCAGAACCCCCACTCCAAGTGGGCTCTGTGAGGAGGGAGAGCGAGCAGGGTGCCCAGTGCCCACCTGCCCCACCCCCCACGGCTGCTGGTTCAGCAGCCTGTGTTTACATTTCTCCCTCAAACTGGAGGCTGCAGACTGAAATTATCTCCTCTCGGCTGTGTCAGCCCGTCCTGGGCCTCACTCCCAGCTCCAGCACCTCCCAGCAAGCCCAAGGCAGCCACAGCTGGAGTCTGATAAGGCCAGCTTTGTCCCATGGGTTTCACCCATGACGGGGTGGGAGAGAAAGGACCCCTGTGCTACACACTGCAGCAGAGCCTTCTCAGCCGGTGACAACCCCTGCCTGGGGATTGAGGGCAAGTGAAGGGATCTCCCCCCCCCAACCCCATAGCAGCTCCAGTAGCTTCTGGGAGCTGCAGAGGTGCCTACCACAGGACGCTGAAGGAGCAGTACAGGGCTGGCCCCAAGCTTCCACACTGTAGCCCAGGTCACCTGATGTTCAGGTGAATTCCAGGGAAGTAGAGGGTTGCAGGACCTCCCTCACTTCAGACTCTCTTTCCTCATGGCCATCCTCACTATCTCCATGATGAAAGTACTTGCTGTGCAACCCTGAGCCTCTCTGGACCTCAGCTACTTCATCTGTACAATCACTAGGATAAATTATCTTGAAGACCATGCCAGAAGAAGCCTCATGCCAATCTCTTCTAAGCTTCCTGAGGCCAGTCCACATTCTTACCTGTATCCCCAGAACCCAGCGCAATGCCTGGTGCTCAGTAGGTACTCAGGGGGTGTTTGTTGACCAAATGAATGATGAACATCTATTTGTCCCCCTTTCTTCCAATGTTCTCTTCCCTTTCTGAGCCTTTAGGGTGCTCACGAACCCTACCACACCCCAAACCCACCTTAGTATCCCCTTGGCCAAAAAGCATCAGATAAGCTCATTTACACTAAAATCTTAATAGTTAATAGAAAATTTTTCTAGAAAGGACAACCCCAGAGTACAAATATCTAAGCATAACATCTCAGGGCTATAGCCATCTCTAGCTTGGCTCCCAGATGTGGGAAGCAGATAGGGCAGGTGTTTTAGAGGGTATAGGGTTCTGAAAATAAGGTCGTTGTCTCAGAAAGACAGAAGAAGCAGACTGAGGGCAGAAAATTGCCAGTTGAGTAAGCTATAAGGACACATCCTTGTGTTGAGGGGCCACATACTTACTATCACCTATAAAAATGACGGTAATAGTGCCAACAGAAATTCAGGAAGAGAAATCTAGGATGAGGTCAATATAGGCTGAACCACGAAAACACTCTGCAGCAGGAAGCCATGCTTAACCTGGAACCAGGCACCAAGCTAAGGAATTTGCAAAGAGCTAAAGAGGCTGAGCACCATGTCTGCAATATGAAATAATTACAGACACAATGGTGGAGTGCTAGACTCTAGCATAGTCAGTACTGAACTCCTACTCATACTTCAAAATCCTAATAAGAATTTCTACTCCTGACAGTATTGCAGTATGGTGGATTCAATATTCTAAATTACACACACACACACACACACACACACACACACTCCTGCTTTTAAAGAAACGTACTGAATGAAATATATCAATCTTCTTAAATTTAGAACTGAACCTGGTTTAAAACAGGACTCTCCCAATGTCATATAGGCAAAGAGCAGAAAGGCCTCCAGCCTGGAGAGCCAGTACTGCACCAGGGAAGCTCCCAGGCATTTGCTGAGACCAGGAAACTGGATTCTCAGGGTTTCCTAGCAACAGAGGACAAGACCTTCAGCATATACTTGCTCCTCTCCCACACACAGAAGTTGGGGCCTTTGAAGGGTTACACCTTCAGTGAAAAGATGCATTAGGGAAAAAAAATCTGCTCACCATCAAAGGGAGACAAGATAATTCAACCATCTTAGATCCAAGATTTGATCTTAGGCTCAGATCCAAGTGGGGAAAAGGAAAATAAAAGAATAAAGATTCTGCTGACAATTGACAACCAAGCTCAGTAATCTGCAGGGCTGGGTTCAAATTTGCATTATTTGCTTGGCCCAGGAAACTCCAAGCCAAGAAACTAAAGCCCAGGCCAGGGGCGCCTGGGTGGCTCGGTCAGCTAAGCATCCAACTTCGGCTCAGGTCATGATCTCACAGCTCGTGGCTTTGAGCCCTGCGTTGGGCTCCATGCTGACAGCTCGGAGCCTGAAGCCTGCTTCGGATTCTGTGTCTCCCTCTCTGTCTTCCCCTCCTCCACTCACACACTGTGTCTTTCTCTATCTCTCTCAAATATAAATAAACATTAAAAAAATTTTAAAGCAGTCCCAGCCCAACAGTACTTTGCAACACCTGGCAGAAGCAAAAGCACATTCTCTCTGCAGATGCACACCATCAACCCAGGCATCCTTAGGCTCCCTACAGATTTAGAGCAGTCAGATAAAGCTTACAATAAAAAAAAATGCAAGACACATGCAGTAAGTGGGAATTACCAACAAAAAACAAGAGTTGAATTATACCTATAAGAACTTGAGACAAAAATGATTAGGTACAATATATGAAATAAGTACATTTAAAATGTTTTAAAAAGCAAGACAGGGAAATAAATAAACTTTAAAAAACAACAACGGGGCACCTGAGTGGCTCAGTAAGTTAAGTATCTGACTCTTGGTTTCAGTTCAGGTCATGATCTCAAGGTTCGTGGGATTGAGCCCTGCATCAGTCTCTGAGCTGATAGTGCAGAGCCTGCTTGGTATTCTGTCTTCCCCCACCCACGTCCCTCCTCCTCTCATGCTTTTTTTCTCTCTCTCTCAAAATAAATAAATAAACTTAAAAAAAAAAAGCAAGACAGGGGACTGAAAACCAAAGCAAGGTATAAAAATTAATGAAAGTGACCAGACCTATTTAATTAATTAATTAAATAAGTCTTCTTGAAATGGAAACTGAGATCATGGAAATTTAAAACCTAACAGAATTGGTTAAACAATTGAACAGAGAATTTGTGAGCTGGAAGACAGATCTAAAGAAATTACACAAAATGCAGTATACAGATAAAGAGATGAAAAATATAAGAGACACTAAGAGACATAGAGGATAAAATGAGGTCTAAATTGTGTCTCATTGGAGTTTCTGAACATGCAATTTAGAGACAGACAATCTTTGAAGAAATAATGACAAAAATTTTCCAAAACTGATAAAAGACATGAACCATCAGATTCAGGAATCAAGAAATCCAAGCAGGACAACTAAAATGAATTCACATGTATACTCATCATAATGAACCTGCAGAAGACATAGAAAAGATCTTTTTAAAATGCCACTGGTAAAAGAACACCAAGCAGACCAACAACTACAACAATGGTAGCCAGAGGCAATGGAATAACATCTCCAATATCTGAGGGAAAACAACTACTTACCTAGAATTCTAAAATCCACTTAACTCTAGCTCAAAAATAAGAGGACCATACTACTGGTTGATGAACACATTAAAACGTGGGCTGTGTGTGTGTGTGTGTGTGTGTATTATTCAGTCTTTAAAAAGTAGGAATTCCTGGGGAACCTGGGTGGCTCAGTCAGTTGAGCATCCAACTCTTGATTTTGGCTCCGGTCATGATCCCAGAGTCAAGGGATCAAGCCCCACATCAGGCTCTGTGCTGAGCATGGAGTCCGCTTGAGATCTCTCTCTCTCTCTCTCTCTCCCCCACTCTGAAATAATTTTTTTTAATTAAAAAAAAATAAAAAGTAGGAAATCCTGCCATTTGCAACAACATGGATGAAACTAGGAGACATTATACTAAGTGAAATAAGCCATATGCAGGAAGACAAATGCTGTGCAATGTCACTTACATGTGGAATCTAAAATAATCAAATTCATAGAAATGTAAAGTACAATTGTGGTTACCAGGGGCTAGGAGAGAGGGAGAAATGAGGAGATGTTGATCAAGGGGTACAAAGTTTCAGTTATGCAAAATAAGTTCTTGAGATTTAATGTAAAACAACATGACTATAGTTAACACTAGCGTATTGCATACTTGAAATTTGCTAAAAGGATAGATCTTAAGTGTTACCATGACATACCTACAAAAGTAGTAACTATATGAGGTGAAAGATGTTAATTAGCTTGGTTGTGGTGAATATTTTACAATGAACATGTATATCAAATCATCAAGTTGTATGTTTTAAATACATACAAGTTCTAAATGTCAATTATATCTCAATAAAGCTGGGGGGAGTTAGAATAAGAGGATAAGAGTCTTTAAAAGAACTGAGTTTACTATGACATTTCTTCATATAGGACCCTGCCAAAAAAAGAAAGAAAAAGAAAAAGAAACATGGTTCCAGAAAAAAAGATCTTGTATAGAAGAAGGAATTGAGAACAAAGAAAACAGTAAACATGTGTGCAAAGCTAAGCAAGCATCAATTTTATTTAATGATAATAATGGCTTATATTGGGATAGAAAATAATTTGGAACTAATTTAGTGAATAACGATAAGTAAGGCATGGAAGGTAGGAAGAGGGTTCAAGCTTTAAAGGTACCTGTTAAAATGTAAGAGTAACCACTAAAATGAGAGTTGACCTTTTTTTTTTTTTAAGATTCTCATTTTTTAAATGTTTTTTAAATTTCTTTTTTGGGGGGGAGGGGCAGAGAGAGACAGGGACAGAGGATCCGAAGCCAGCCCCCTGCTGACAGCCGAGAGCCTGAGGCAGGGCTTGAACTCACGAATCAGGAGAGCATGACCTGAGCCGAAGTCAGACACTCAACCAACTGAGCCACCCAGGTGCCCTGAGAGTTAAACTACCTAAATCAGTTCAGAAGGAACATGGAATTTTTTTTTAATCTTAAAGTTAAGCAAGATATGATAGTCCCTGACCGTGAGGAACTCAAAATCTCCTCAAGGGGACTCTGAGTTCAGGGGGCAAGCCAATAAGAATCTAGTTCTCCTGACATTTTAAATGTGCAATGAGGTCAAGTGCTGATGACAATAGGAGGATAGTCACAGCTCACAAGTGTGTAAGTTGGTACAGTCACTCTGGAGGGCGGCTTGCTTCCCAGGTACTCCCTTCTCACTGCAGGCCCTGAGAGCCATTCACGCATGTGCAGCGTGGGCAGAAGGGGCGCATACTGGCATACTACAGCAGCATCATGTGACTAGCCCCAGAAACAACCTAAATACCAATTAATAAAAGAATGGCAAAAACCACAGTTTACAATAATAGAAATAGAATACTTCTCTACAGTAAAAAGGAAGATAAGGTAAATCTATGTTCTAATATCAAATACCCCACACATAGACATGCACCCACATATGTACATGTGCACTGCGCGCGCACACACACACACACACACACACACACACCATCCCAGGCAGAGCTCTTCCAGGCCCAGGACAGGACCCTGACACCTAACAGGTACACAGTAAATATGAACTGAATTGAATTGAGCAAAGTACTGCAGAGAAGGGTCAGGAGACACAGAAAGATTATAAGCCAGGAGGAGCTTCTAGAAGAAAGAGGAACAAGTCCCTGGCTGACACTCTGTAGATGCTTCTGCCACAAGAAAAGGGGCAGAAACTAAGAAACCCAGAAACATAAACATATCTAGTGCCTGGGTGCTTACACTCCTCCCAAGCCAACACCTGAGGGAATCTGGGTATCAGGGACCATACCCAGGCTGGGGTGAGGGTGGGAAAAAAAAAGACTGGAAAAGACCCAGGCAGCAAGCCCCCACCCCTGTTTCCCTCCCACACTATCAGCTCTTGACTTCCTGTTTGACCACACTTGTCAAGTGTGTTTTTGAAAGCCCCTATCTTTGAGAAGAGTTATGGGGAATGGGGGGGGCAGACCTCTCAGGGGCCCACAGTGACTGCCCAGCCCACAGCCCTGCACCTCTGCCCTGAGCTCTCAGAGAAGGGAAGGTCTGCAGTGCTTGGGCCCCAGGGCTTGCCTCCTACCAGGCTTCTCTCCCACAGGAGGCCTGCAGGATTAGGTAAATCTCAGACGTGTGTGTGTATGTATGCGTATACACATGTGCATGCATGCTCCATCTTGACTGCTATCTGACTACATATAAAATTGTCTCCCTCTATATGTTCCCACATTTTTGGACACTGGAGATGAATTGGTATATCCCTACACACAACAGACCTTCTCTCACTGCTGTTTCTCCTACCTGGGTCTCCTCTCTTATCTGGTTTATCTTTTACTGTTTCAGATTTGGCTCAGGTATCACTGCCTCCTGAAGTTTTCCCTATCACCCCTTTCTTCCTAGTTGGGCCAGGTGCCTCTTTTGGGGATTTCCATCATGCTCTGGGTTTATGTCTATTGTGAAATTTACAGCAATACTCAAACCAACATATATGAGGTGCTTCCTATGTTACAAGAGTGGTATACAACAGTTAACATGTATTAACATTTTTAATTTTTATAATATCCCTATGGAATGGGATAGCATCTAGCTGCCTTCCTGAGAGTCATTCTCTCTCCTTACTAACTTAACTCTAATTCTGTTGGGAATAGCAATGTGCCCAGCTTAATAATTATATTTCATTCATGTGTTTCATTCATTCACATATTTCATTCCTTCATTTCATAACCTTACAATTAAATTCTGACCAATGAGATGCAGAAGTTGTTCAGGGAGAATTATAGGAAAGCCCTTTAAGGGGTGGGGAGGGGTGGCCAATGCAGCTGGAAAGCACATGTTGACCTTGCCCTTTCATCTATCGTCCAGCCCAGAATGTTAACCTGATGGCTCAGGCTGCAATAGTCATCCTGCAACCGTGAGACAATCTTGATAAAGAAGGCCACACACTCTAAAAGTGGTGAAATGGAAAAATAGAAGAAGTTCCATTTTTGATATGGCCAAGTAAGCTCCTATTAGACCAAACCTTCTAGGGATAACAACATTAACTCTGGACAAAATTAAAAATACAACTATCTAAAGGCACTGGGGAGTGAGCAAAATCAGGCAGACTCTGGAGGGGAGCTGACATTTGGAAGAAGGGATGGGACACAGGCTATTTCCCATTTATATGACTGTTAGCTTGAAGACAGTACAAAGTCAGCTTGAGTAGACACTGAGCAGTGAGCACCATGTGGGGTGACTAAAGCTCTTATCAAAAACCCATAGCTTTTCTGGATTAAATAACCAAAGCATGAAGGTCAGGGAAATCTGAGTTGCTGAAAAGTAAAAGAAGAATCCTAGAAATAAGAGGGCCAAAGATGAGGAGGCCTGAATTCTTTGCATAAACTGTCAACTTCTGCTGACTGCTGATGCATGCATTCATGGAACAGGCTCAAAGATATCCAGCTAAGGATAAAAAAAATTCAGTGAGAGTCATGTTGCTGCCCCAGAAACAGTTTGCAGTTTGAGTCCAACCAAGTTAATTACCAGCTAAAGCAAAAACCCAACACTCTCCATAAGAATATACAAGATTCAAGTCCCTCCACAATACTACACTCATAATGTTCAGGACAAAACAACAACAACAAATTACTCAACATATGAAGAACAGGAAAATGTGACCAATTCACAAGAGAAAAAAAATGAATGAAGACCCAGATGACAGAATTAGCAGCAAGGATTGTAAAGTAGTTATTATAATTATAAATGAAGGATATAAAGAAAACATGCTACTAATGAATGAAGGTGGAAACAGCTGTTTGAGCTTCTGCCTCTGGGCTGGGTGTACCTGGATAAGATGAGATGTGCAGAGTTGGGAATGAGGGGAGAGAAAGAGGGAAAGAGAAGGGAAAGGAAGAAAAAGGGAAGGGAAAGGAAAGGGGGGTGTGAAGAAACAAAAGTGGAGAGAAAAGTGTGGAATAGCAAATGCATGGTTCCAATGGCTGGAGAACAGTATCCTGGGAAGGGACAGCCAGTCTCTGCCTCCTGACCACATAACCTGAGAGTCACCCCCTCATCAGGGTGCCTCTGTCCTCATCCAATCACCCTGCACCACCCTCAGGAGCATTGCTCACTCTGGGACCCTCCAACTCCAGCTTCCTTTTAATAATGCTGCTTCTAGGCAGGGACATCCTAATACTCATCCAAGGTGCAGGAGAGGAACGGGGGAAAAATTCAGGCTCTGCTGTGGAATAGAACAGTTTTAAAATAGGACTCATTCTGTGCAACTACAAAGCTCCTTCACATCCTCACTCTCAGCTTCTATCCATGTGGTAGGCACCATGAAGCCTGAACCTACAAGGACTTGCACCCAGTTGCTCCCAGGAGGGCTCCACCTGAACAGCTGGGCCACCAGCCAGCATGGCACAAACATACCTTCATCTTGAAGTCCAATGGGGCTGTGCTAGTGTTGAGAATGGTCTTGGGGTTCTGGGAGGACTCTGCATACACTCAGAGAAACAAAGAAATTTGAGGTACAGTTTCTGCGAGTGCAACATCAAGTCATAGCAGCAAAGAGAACAAACAAATATCAGCACTCAAGCCATGTTTGTGCTCCCTTGCCCCAGGCACCTTCACAGCTGATTTCTGTCTCTCATAATGGTTCAAAGGGATTGCCAGGACAGAAAATGGGTGAGAGAAAGTCTTCTCACCCATTTTACAAAGATAAAAATTGAGGCCCTCAGAAATTAAGAGATTGGTTTCAGTTTGCACAGTGATATACAAACAGTCATGGTTGTTGGTCTACAACCCAGGAGTCCTATGCCCCAGAAGAGCTCTGTCCCACTAACTAAAGAGGCAGCAGTGCCTTCCCCCATCCCATCCCATCCCATTATCCCACACCCCTACTATTGCCTGCGATATAGGCATGCTCTTCTCCACTCAGCTATAAGTTCTTGAAGGGTAAGGACTGTGTGTCCTTTCACTGCTGTCTCTAGCAGCCAGCATGGAGCAGACAGACTCAGGAAGCATGATATAAAAGCTTAAATCAGCCTTGGGAAACAAAAGCTAAAACTGTAATGCAAGGCGGACGTCCTCCAGGTGTCACTTCTTCTCTCCCAACAAGCATGTGACCGCAGCCACCCAGCAATGGAGACCACCAGCATAAACACAACACATGACATCTTTAGGCAAAGGAAATTGAAACCAACTAACTCAGTTGGCCACCGTTTTTTTTTTAAACATCCCTCTAAAAACAGGCAGGCAAAGCAATTGGTTCAGAACCTGAGGAGCTGGAATGCATTTAGGGTCTCTGAGGTTGTCCAACTGGAACCTGCACATCCAGAGACCCCACCTCATTTCCCAGGCCCTGACAAGCTGATTGAGCCAGGACAGGAAGAGTAACTGGTGGGTGATTGCAGACTATCCAGTGTCAGCTCATTGTTCCGGGAGGAAGCTGTCAGGATCAGACCTCCCAGGAGTGCCTGGGGCCTCTGGTTCTTATTTTTCCCTTTGTAGGTGGGAGCCATCATCCTCTCCCCCACCCAACTGACACTCCCAATCAGATGTCGTCAACCCAGGGTCTCCACATTCCCAACATCCAAGAGACCTCAAATGAGGGGGATTAGGGGCCACCTAATACTGCTTTCCCCTGGGGTTCCCTTAAAAACAAAAGTATTTTTTATTGTGGTAAGAACACAAAGCCTGAGATCTACCCTCTCAACAAAACTTTAAGTGTACAATACAGTATTGTTGACTAATGGTACAATGTTGTGCAGATCTCTAGAAATTATTCATTTTGCTTAATTGAAACTTTATGCCTTTTGATAGTAATTCCACATTTCCCCTCTCCCCAGCCCCTGTCAATCACCATTCCACTCTTTGATTCTATGAAATTGACTCTTTTAGATACCTTATGTAAATAGAATCATGAAGTATTTGCCTTTCAGTGACTGGCTTATTTAATTCAGCACGATGTCCTCAAGATTCACCCATGTTGTCACGTATTGCAGAATTTCTTTTTTAGGGCTTAATAATATTCCATTGAATGTATATACTATACAATTCTGCAACATTTACTGGTAAATGGACATTTAGATTGTTTCCACATCTTGGCTATTTTTGAAAAGTGCTGCAACAAACATGGAAGTGCTAATATCTTGTAAGGATTCTGATTTCAATTATTTTGAATAAATATTCAGAGGTGGGATTACTGGTTCTAGTTTTCAAATGTTGAGGCGTATTATTTTCCTTAGTGGCTGCACCATTTTGCAATTCCACAAACAGTGTGAAATTGTTCCAATTTCTCCACATCCTCACTAATACTTGCTGTCTTTGGGGTTTTTTATAATAGCCATCCTGATAGGTGTGAAGTGATATCTCATTATGGTTTTGATTTGTATTTCCCTTAGTGATACTAAGCTTCTTTTCATATATATACCTGTTGGCCATTTATATATTTCTTCTTTGAAGAAATGTCTATTCAAGTCCTTAACCCATTTTTTAATCAGGCTATCATTTTTGTTGCTACTGAGTTGTAGGAGTTATGTATTTTGGAGATTAACCCTTTGTCAAATATATAGTTTGAAAATATTTTCCTGGGTGTTGTATATGTGATGAATCACAAAATTCTACTACTGAAACTAATATTACACTCTAGGTTTACTAACTGAAATTTAAATAAAAACTTAAAGAAAAGAAAAGAAAATATTTCTTCCCATTCTGTAGGTTGCCTTTTCACTCTGTTGATTATTTTCTTTGCTGTGCAGAAGCTTTTTAGTAGTCCATTTGTTTATTTTCTTTCTATTGCCATTGCTTTTGTCATTGTATCCATGAAATTATTGTTGAGACCAAAGTCATGAAGACTTTCCCCTATGTTTTACTCCGGATGTTTTAGTTTTAGGTCTTAAATGTAAGTCTTTAATCTACCTTGAGTTAATTTTTATGTATGTGTAAGATAAGGGTCCAGTTTCATTCTTTTGCATGTGGATATCCAGTTTTCCTAATGCTATTTGTTGAAGAGGTTATCCCTTCCCTATCGTGTATTCTTGGCATCCTTGTTGAAGATCAGCTGACTGTAAATGTATTGACTTATTTCTGGGATCTGTACTCTGTTCCATTGGTCGATATGTCTGTCTTTATGCCAGTACCATGTTGTGTTGATTACTGTAGCTTTGTAATATATTTTGAAGATACCTCAACATAATAAAGGCTATATATTTAAGGCCCACAGCTAACATCATACTGAATGGTGCAACAATTAAAGATTTTCCTCTAAGATCAGGAACAGGTAAGATCAGGTAAGTATGTCTACTCTCACCACTTCTTCCTTTCTTTTTTATTTTCCACCACTTCTGTTCATCATAGTACTGGAAGTCATAGCCAGAACAATTTGTCAAGGAAAATAAATAAAAGATATCCAAATAGGAAAGAAAAAAGTAAAACTGTTCCTGTTTGAAGATGACATGATTTTATATATTAAAAAAATCCTAAAAACTCCACCAAAAAACTGTTAGAACTAATACATGAATTCAGTAAAATTGCAAGATACAAAATCAACATACATTAATGTTTCCATATACTAACAACAAACTATCTGAAAAGGAAACTAGGAAAACAATCTCATTTACAATGGTGCCAAAAAGAATAAAATACTTAGCAATAAACTTAGCTTGGAAGTGAAAACTCATTTTGTATCAACAAAATATTGACAAAGGAAATTAAAGAAAACACAAACCAAAGGAAAGACATCCCATGTTCATGGATTAGAAGACTTAATACTGTGGGGTGCCTGGGTGGCAGTTGGTTAAGATTCCGACTTCAGCTCAGGTTATGATCTCATGGTTCGTGGGTTCGAGCCCTACTTCAGGCTCTGTGCTGACAGCTCAGAGCCTGGAGCCTGCTTCAGATTCTATGTCTCCCTCTCTCTCCCCCCCCCCTCCCCTGCTTGCACTCTCTCTCTCAAAAATAAACATTAAAAAAATTTTTTTAAAGAAGACTTAATATTGTCAAAATGTCCACACTACCCAAAGCAATCTACAGATTAGATATAATCTCTGTCAAAATACCAATACCATTTCTTACAAAAGTAGAAAAAACAATTCTGCAATTCATATAGAATCACAAAAACCATGAATAGCCAAATCAATCTTGAGAAAGAACAAACCTAGAGATATACTTCCTGGATTCAATTTTTTTTTTTCACTTTTCATTACAAAAGTCTGATAATGCAGTCTTTCTAAAACATCCATAGGATGTAGAAACAGATGGTGCACAAAGTTAGTCCCTGGTGCCCCCACCCTCAAAGACAATCACCATTAACACTAGATATTTTCAAGGGTAGCTGGGTGGCTCAGTAGGTTAAGATTCCAGCTCAGATCATAATCTCATGGTTCATGGGTTCAAGCGTGGTGTCAGGCTCTGTGCTGACAGACCCTTAAGGGAACTTAAGAGCAGAGCTTAAGAGCAGAGCTTTTAAAAACATGCTTTATGGGGCGCCTGGGTGGCTCAGTCAGTTGAGCCTCTGACTTCAGCTCAAGTCATGATCTCATACTCCGTGAGTTCAAGCCCCGCGTTGGTCTCTGTGCTGACAGCCTGGAGCCTGCTTCAGATTATGTGTCTCCCTTCTCACTCTGCCCCTCCCCCACTTGTGTGCATGCGGGCTCTCTCTCAAAAATAAATACGCTTAAAAAAAAACACTAGAGGGGCGCCTGGGTGGCGCAGTCGGTTAAGCGTCCGACTTCAGCCAGGTCACGATCTCGCGGTCCGTGAGTTCGAGCCCCGCGTCAGGCTCTGGGCTGATGATGGCTCAGAGCCTGGAGCCTGTTTCGGATTCTGTGTCTCCCTCTCTCTCTGCCCCTCCCCCGTTCATGCTCTGTCTCTCTCTGTCCCAAAAATAAATAAACGTTGAAAAAAAAATTAAAAAAAAAAAACACTAGATATTTTCAGTGCCTGTGTTTTGTATATTGTGAGTGAGATAGCAAATTGCTGAAAATTCTGGAGAATGTTTCAAATCTGAAAATTATATAGATGTGTAGATATCACAGAGACAAAGACATATTCTCTAATTCTCCAATATTGCTCAGCAGCTTGCTTACTCACAATAAATTGTGGACATTTTTCTATGTCCACAAATATATATTAATATCATTATTTTTCATAGTCACATAGTATTCCTGTATATACATGTATTGAAATTAATTTACTCATTCCACTATTGATGGGCATTTAGGGTTTTCTGGCTTTTCGTGTTTCCAACAAATACTGCATACTTGTGAATATATGTTACCACACTTGAGTGCATATTTTTAGAAACAGAAGTCCTGAATTGAATGATAAGGCAGTTTTCTTAAAAGAAAAAAATTTTTTTAACATTTATTTATTTTTGAGAAACAGAGTGAGACAAAGCGTGAACGGGGGAGGGGCAGGGAGAGAAGGAGACACAGAATCCGAAGTAGGCTCCAGGCTCTGAGCAAGCGGTCAGCACAGAGCCTGATGCAGGGCTCAAACCCACAATCTGTGAGATCATGACATGAGCTGAAGTCGGACATTCAACAAACTGAGCCACCCAGGCGCCCCAAGGATAAGGCAGTTTTCAATGTAACAGATCTCCTCAAATTGCTGAAGATCCCTTTGAAAAGATATCAAGTAAATTTTAATCAAACACATAAAACTATTCATTTGCTTAAGTCTGTGTCAGTCCCAAAGGTGGCCTCTCATTTTTTATTCTTCCCCTTTTAGAAAATGGTTTTCTTTCCCAAAAAGGCGTTTTGCTCAGATGCCTAGCCTTCATTTTCTTGTCAGATGTTGGGTAGCTTTCAGGTATCTGAAACTGATGTATGAGATGCATTTCAGGCCACTGAGTCTGATTCCTGTCCTGTCTTCCTCACTCCCAATCAGAGAATGGTCGTTCATGGAGATGACACCATTAGGAATATTGTGAAGAGCCCTATGGGCAGTTTACCCCAAAGCCTAGCATTATCAATTCTAACTGGAGCCACTCACTCTCAAAAAAGAGGTAGAAGTCCAAATTTGTATATCTTATTTGGGGGGCAATTGGACATTATTAATATCTTAGAAGTGTACTTCTATGAATCAAGAAAATTAACTTCTGGGGCGCCTGGGTGGCTCAGTCGGTTAAGCATCCGACTTCAGCTCAGGTAACCATCTCTCGGTCAGTGAGTTCGAGCCCCACGTTGGGCTCTGGGCTGATGGCTCAGAGCCTGGAGCCTGCTTCCGATTCTGTGTCTCCCTCTCTCTCTGCCCCTCCCCCATTCATGCTCTGTCTCTCTCTGTCTCAAAAATAAACAAACGTTAAAAAAAAAAGAAAATTAACTTCTGTTATAATTATAAACAGTCTAATTTCTCAGGGAAGTATGAGATCACCTACCTGGAATAATGATAAGCCATGAGGACCACAACACACATACACCCCCCAAAATATCCTCTAGTTTTGTCATTGGAAATTTAGGTCTTGGGATTAGTCCATTATTTTTGAATTTTTACTTTTCTCTACACATTGGAACCATCCAGATCAACATATAAAACATTTCCAGCATCCCAGAAAGTTCTCTCATGCCCCATCTCAGTTAGTACTCCTCATCCCACTAGGGTCACCTACTATATTTCTATCACCATAAAGCAGTTTTTCTTGTTCTTTGACTTTCATATTCTCTTATTCCGCATGTACTCTTTTATGTCTGCTTCTTTGGCTCAAGATAATGTCTGTGAGATTCATCCATGTTGTTGTTGGTTTCAATAGTTCATTCTCTTTGTATTGATGTGTGGTGTTCCATTTTATGAATATATTCTGATTTCGTTGTCCATCTTCTTTGTAAATTAATATTCTGGGGGTTTTTTTGTTTTGTTTTGTTTTGTTTTTGTTTTCCACTATTATGAACATAGCTGTAATGAATATTGTTATACTTGTCTCTAACTCAGAGTTAGTCATATATATGCATATGTTTAGCTGCTGCAGATAATGTCAGATAGTTTTCCAAAGTGTTTGAACCAATTAATACCCCTATCAAGCAATATAGGAGGCTTCCAAGTGCTCCACAATCTTGTCAAACACTTTGAATTATCAAGTTTGTGTTTGTCCATTTGTTAGCGATAGTAGGGGGTGTATAGACCTTTCTCATTTTGACTGTAATTTATATTTCCCTCATGAGTAGTAATGTTGAGAATTTTTTATATGTTGGTGGCCAGTTGGAGATCTTCTTTTGAGAGATATCTGTCCAAGTCTTGCTCATTTTTAAATTGTTTTTTGTTACTGATTTAAAAGAGCTTTTTATATGTTCTAGATACTAGTCCTTCATTTATGATATATGAGTACCTTCTGCCAATCTAAGCCTTCTTTATTTGTTTTTTAAATGTTGTGGTTTTTTTTTGTAAATATGCTTTTTGGGTGTATGTGTGCTTTTTGTGTCCTTTTTAAGAAATCTTTTCCTGTCCCAAGATCTTGAAAGTCTTCTCTATTTTCTTCTAGAAGTTTTATTGACTTAATTTTCACATCTAGGTCTGTGCTCTATATTAAATTAATGTTATCTAATGTAGGATAGGAATCAAAATATTTTTATACAGTTATCCAATTGCATCAGCACTGTTTTGGCAATCATGATCCTTTCCCTCACCAAATTGCAGGGGCACCTTTGTTGTAAATCAAGAACCACATACTGGGTATTTCTATTCTAATCCATTACTTTACTTTTCTGCCATTATGCCAATACTAGACTATCCTAATTATTGCATGTTTTTAGTTAGTTGTGAAATCTGGTAGTGAAAGTTCTCCAGTTCTCCAATTTTATTCTTATTCTTCAAGATTGCCTGGCTACTCTAGGTCTTTTGCCTTGCTATATGAAGTTTAAAGCAATTTGACGATACTTACCCCCAAAAATGTTGGAAAGTTGATTAGGGTTGAATCGATAGATCAACTTGGACAGAACTGAATCTTTTTTTTTATGAAATTTATTGACAAATTGGTTTCCATACATCACCCAGTGCTCATCCCAAAAGGTGCCCTCCTCAATACCCATCACCCACCCTCTCCTCCCTCCCACGCCCCATCAACCCTCAGTTTGTTCTCAGTTTTTAACAGTCTCTTATGCTTTGGGTCTCTCGCACTCTAACCTCTTTTTTTTTTCCTTCCCCTCCCCCATGGGTTCCTGTTAAGTTTCTCAGGATCCACATAAGAGTGAAACCATATGGTATCTGGAGAGAACTGAATCTTAACAACATTGAATTTTCTAACCCATGAACATGAAACATCTCTTCATTTAATTAGGTCTTCTTTAAGTTTTCTGAACATTGTTTTATAGTTTTCAGTATAGAGGTATTATACAACTTTAATTAGGCTTATTCTAGACATTTAATTTTTGATGCAATTATAAAGAGTATCACTTTTTAAGTTTCATTTTCCAATTGCTGGTTACTAGTTATAGAAATACAAATGATTTTTATATGTTGCTTTTATATCCAATGGTCATACTAAATACACTTATTAATTATATTAATGATTATTAATAGTTTATAGATTCTTTTGGATTTTCCATATACAATCATTTCATCTACAAATGAAGACCTGTCTACTTCTTGCTTTCCAATCCTTATGTCTTCTTGCACCGACTAGGTGACTCAGTACAGTGGTAAAAGAAGTAGAGGCAATGGATGTCCCCATCTTGTTTTCAACCTCAGGAAAAAAGTATCCAGTATTCCACCAGTAAGTATGATGTTGCAGAGTTTTTCGTGTTAGCTATAGGTTTTTTCTGTAGATACTCTTAATCAGATCAAAGAAATTCATTTTTATTCCTAGTTTGCTGAGTAAATGGATGTTGAATTTTATCAAATGCCTTTCCTACATCTACTGAGCATGAGTGGTACCACAATTCATATTATGATAAACACCACGAAGCTTCTCTGATAACATTATGGGGAATGTCAATCCACTTCTTCAATTTAGGGACCATGCCATTCTCTTCCCCTACCAGACATCATCCTATAACTCTACTCTCTATTTGTTTTGTCCTTTATTTTCCCAACTGGTGTTAGTGCTCATTGACACCAGGGACGAGATTTTACTGCTCTTGGTAGCAATTTCTGCTCCTTGAATTTATGGGAACATTATGGGAAAATAAATAGAATAAGTGCTGCCTCCTGGATCATCCTGGTCACCCTACGATGCCTGAGATGTCCTGTGGGCCAGCACCTTGGATACCCACCATCATTAGGTAGCAGGAGCCTTTGACTGTCAGATCCATCAATCAAGCAGTGAGAAGCTATTAGTGCAACTCTGGGTAAGGAACAACCTTGCCCTGGGAGCAAACTCCAAGAGTAACTATTTGGACAAGACTTTGCCTGTGTGGCAACTCCAAGGAGCTGGGCCAGAGGCTTCAGGAAACCCCACAGGAGCATGTGGTATGGACACTGCATTTGGCATCCAGCATGCTGGTGGAATCCAGCCAGCCAGCAAGCCAGCCTGACTGCCTGCTCACTGGCTGCTCTCTCCTAAGTCCAGAACATTTGCAAAGCCAGGAGCTTTGGCACAAAGCTGCTCCCATCCTTGCCGGCATGGGTTTATGGATATTAAAAATGTGCTGATGTGAATCACCATGCAAACACGCTTCACTAGAAGTGCTGCGTGCAGGAACACTGCTCCTTTTATTGTCTCCTCCACCTCTGTTGGAAATGTTCACCCACAGATGATGCGGAGATTAGTGGGGCGTCAGGCTGCTGCGTGTTTTTAGGAAGGCTGTCAGCTCCCATCAGCTATGGCTAAGGCTGCAGAAGAGGCTGGGACACACCTCAGTGCCCCTGCCTGGGGCCCATGGGCAGAGTCTGGGGCAGGAGAGTGGTTTGGGAGTGGGAAAAGACATTCCCTAGTAAGACCTTTTCTCAAGCATCCAGGCTATAGCCATCAGCCCACAGTAATAGGGGGGCAGCACTTCTAGAGTGCTCTCCCAGGTTGGCAAATAGCATCAGTGAAAGTCCAAACCTTTTCTGCTCTGGGACAGTCACTTTCACCCTCCCCTCCCTATAGGGGTACCAGATAAAATATGGTCCCAAGGGAAGGGTAGAAGAGGGGCTAGAGAACCCTTGCCCTCCAGGATGCCTCGCTGCACACAGAAAGGTGTCAGATCTGGTTGCAGACATTCTGAGAATGTCCATAAGGAGGGTTTGGGGTGCTCTGGGAACCCAGAGATCCCCTCTGCTTTGAGATCAGGGAAGGCAACATGGAAGAGGAAGTGCCAGAACTGAGCCCTGAGTCACAACTAGGCTTTAAACAAACTGCAACTGGGAGATAGCATTCCAGGTGGCAGGAAAGGCCAGAGACAGCATGGGCAAGCGGGAAAGCACAACATCAAGGACAGGTATTTTCCCACTCTCTGATCATCCATTCTCCAAACTGCCTTGTCCCCAAGTTGACTTGAAAAATGGCCACCATCATTCCAGGCATCATAGTCAAACCCAACCTTGACCAGAAGCAGAAGGGATTTTCTCTTCCTGTGTGTCCAGGAGCCATCTCAGAAGAGCCTTGAACTCCTTGCCATTGCTGGGAAAAGAAGGCAGTTTGAAAGAGGAGGCACTGACAGGGAAAGGAGCCTGTCTTGGCCTAGCTCTGGCCAGGGCACTCCTGTGCCAACAGTGAGAATCTGTCCCACTGCTGCCATGTCTCATTTAACACCTTCACCATTCACAGTGTGATCTAGACTCCCCAAGTACACTACAGAGGGCAGAAGCTGTGTTCCATACATATCTGCCCACAATCTAGCATGCTGTTTGGCTCCTAATAGACTCAAAGGAACTTATCTGGAAAATAGGGAACAACGATGCCCATCTTGATGGGGTTATCTTTAGCACTTACTTGGGGCTACCACAATGCATGGCTCCAGGAGGCTATCTCCTCAGGGGGGACAATAGGAGCTATGAGCACTGCAGACCTGGGCCTCCTTATGCAGCTCCCAGTGCTCAAGCTAGCAGGGCCAACATTCATGGGACCCTCAACATGTTATTATAGCTGAATTATTTTAATCATTCCTTACAATGAGACAGAGCACTATTTCATCCCTAGATGGGGAAAGAGCATTAAATAACCTATTCAATGTCACACTTGTAGCCAGCAGCATTGTAGCAATTATTTTAATCATTCCTTACAATGAGACAGGGCACTATTTCATCCCTAGATGGGGAAAGAGCATTAAATAACCTATTCAATGTCACACTTTTAGCCAGCAGCATTGTAGGATCTGAACCCTCAGACAGCCTCAGAGTTTGTGTTCTAAACCACTGTGCCCCACTGCCCTGAGATGACCCCACACAAGTACCTTCATAATCCAAACCCTCAGAAGAGACCCCAGATTGTGGATGTACACCAGTAGAGCTTTGGAAGCTCCCCAGTCCTCCTCTTCTGCCCACCCTGCTACTCTGTTTCTCAGAGAAGAGCTTGAGGCCTAGACAGGGATGAAGGGCCCCACCAGTCCTGCCTAAATGCTCTGTAACTGGTTCAGAGCCCCCTCCCCCTTTCCCCCTCTCTTTTCAAGACAGGCCCTGCCTGTCCTTTGTGAGGGACACAGGGACAGTTGGTAGCTACCTGCCTGCAGGTTTGATGTAACTCTGGGCATGAATCCAGACAAGTCTCTTGGCCTTTTGCTGATAACTGAGCACAGCTTGAGCTAAGGGCTCTTTAGAGGGGCTCCCTATAGGGTGCCACTTATGGAGTGCACCAACCCAGGCCCCAAAGCCCCATCGGGTAAATAGATCTCCCTCTCACCGCCCAAAAGTAGGGAAAGGGAAGGCTGAGCTTCAGGACCCAAAGTGGTTTGGCAAATATCCAGGATACCACCCCCCCCCACCCCCCGCCACCCAGGGCCTGCCCTAGACCCAGGAACAACCATGGGAAGACAGAGGCATTCAACCTCCTCCCCAGCTAGAGGTAACCATACTTTCTTGATCTGCAGAGAGGAGGGGATGAGAGCATAGAATTCCACTATGTGAAATTCTCTCTTTTCAGTTAAATCCTATGTAGATTAGTTAGATCTTTTCTTTAGGGTAATATTGAAGGGGGAGGGAAAAGGTGAAGGTCCAAAGTATTTTAAAAGGATGACAAGGTCTTCAAACATTCCAAGGTAGAACTTAGGTTAAGTTTTAATAGAAAAATCATGTTTTTAATTATCTACCAGTTAATTAACTTTCAACCAGTTATCTCCAGGTATATGTGACACTTCAGGCAGAGGAGCCATGTTAACCTCTTGGTTTCTAGAACCCCTCCATGCTTGTGTGTCTGCCTCAGGTTGAACAGCCAGCGCTCAGAGCCAATTTTAGTAGTAGAATCTCACAAACAGAATCAGGGGTCACTCAATCTTGGGGTCATCACCCTGTCATCATAAAGGGCCTCTCTTATCATTCGCCCCAACATCCTGGGAATTCCACTGATGACATCAATGCCAACCAGCACTGGCTAAGTTGGGCTAACCCCTGGGATCACACAGAGTTGGTACAGTTTTGGCTGAAAGCCAAACTGCCTTAGATAATCTGGTACTCCTCATTCAGCTTATACATTGGCTTTCTCATCAGCTTCTCAAAATGCTAAAAGCAGTTTCATGCCACATTTATTTTTATTCATCAACCTAGAAACATCTTGGGCCTAGCCTAACTAACCTCAGAGACTGCCCAGCAACCCTGGAGCAGATGAAGGCTGTGTATGACAGCCCTGACCGCACACCATGTGACTATGTGCCCTACAAGAGAAGGTTGGTCTTGCCATCAGCCCTGGCTGGGGGCAGGGGCTGGAGTCAGGACCGAGGGCAGACCTAGGCTTCTCTACCACTATCTTGCTCAACATCAGTTTGGTGCCTTTGATGCCTATGGCTGCTGAATTTCACTTTCCAGCTGGCTTCCTGGTCAGGCCACTGAGAAAGGCCAGGTGGTGGGGCGCGGGGACTGTCATCTGAGCCAATGCCCCGCAGCCAAGGCTGAGCCCAAGACAACAGGATATAGAGAACAAAAGTAGTGACTACTCAGGAGACCCAAGTGCAGCAAGGAGCATTCCTTTCGTTCCAGCAGAGACCAGGTCTGGAATGGCTCAGGGACACCTGGTCTTCCCCAGGGAAAGGCCACCAGAGGCTAAGGAGGTAGTGGGGGAAGGCCTCATGAAAGGAAGGATCCACGTGGTGGCCAGTGCCTTCTCCACCTTTCCCACCCTGGGGGTGGTGTGGGGCCCCTGCCCCAAGGTGTTTTGCCAAGTTCCCATGTACCTTCTTTAAGTTTTCCAGGGAAGTTTGCTGAGTGTATCCTGGTCTTTGCTAGAAGCCAGGAAACCTGCATTCAGGTCCTAGATTTGTCCCACTTTCACTGTGTGACCTTTGGAGATTCCCGTCTCACTCTCCAGGCCTCAGTTTCTTCATGTATCAAATACAGGAGTAAATGAAGCTGGTATTAAACCTATCAAAGTAAACACATTTATTGGAAGCATTATTTATATACATTACTTCTTGGAATCTGTACAAAAACTTTGTATTACTAGAACTTGACGTTTTATTGAGATTTTACCATTAGCCACACCTGGTATGGGCTTTTTACATTTATCAACTCACTTGATCCTCATAGCAATCCTATGATGTAGATCCTGTTATTACCTCCATTTTATAGAAAGGAAACTGAGGCACAAAGCACTTCAGCAACTTTTCAAGTCATACTTAGGGACCGTGGATTCAGTTGGCGCCTCTCCAAAACATGCAGGCCATGTTTCTGCTGCCGCATGTGGTCTATATATGGGGTGATAATACGAAGAGCACCCTCCTCAGGGAGTTGCTGTAAGCATTGGATGAGAGGCAGAGAGCATCGTGCAACATGGAGACGTGCTCAATAAGTATGACCTCTTTGTCCCATCATTACTACTTTCTCCTTTCTCTGAAGGCTCGAAGAACCCCAGACTTCCAACCCTGATAGAAGTGCCAACCTTGCCTCCCCTGTCTGCTATTCCCTCCATTCATTCAGCTCAAGGTACCCCAGTCAAGGCCAAAGAAGGCTACCCATTGCCTACCTGCTTTCTTCATTCCTAGCCTTCAAATTTCTCCACTCACCTTGGGGATCACCCCTGGACTCACTCCCTCTCCCCAGGGTCCAAGGCCCCTACCTCCCCAGGAGATACAGGTGTCCCACTCCCTCTGGTTTAGTGACTGATCACAGCTTTGTGTGAGGTCTTTCTGTAGGAGCACATCAGTCCTGCAGACAGGACATGGGGTGAAGTTCTAAGAGAAGACTCCTGGGAGAAGCCCACATGTAGAGGTGGTGGAAAAGTTTTCTGGTAATGTTGATGCCCAGGACCACTACCTCAAAGCCCAGCAGTCAGTGAGTCTGGGAAGGTGGGTGGCCTCAGGGGTTTTGGCAATCTCAAATTGCCAGTTTGAGATTTAAAGAAAAAATTCCTTTTGTTCTAAAAGTTATAGATAGGTAGATAGATAGATAGATAGATAGATAGATAGATAGATAGATAGAACTTTACCATAATCGGCGGTGATTATGGGTGGTTCAGTCAGTTAAGCATCTGACTTCAACTCAGGTCATGATTTCATTGTTCGTGAGTTCAAGCCCCATTTTGGGCTCTGTGCTGACAGATCAGAGCCTGGAGCCTGTTTCAGATTCTGTGTCTCCCTCTCTCTTTGCCCCTCCCCGCTCTCTCTCTCTCTCTCTCAAAAATAAATAAACATTTAAAAAATTAAAATCACCATAATTGGAAAGGTTTGGGGAGGAGTTTAGATGGTGGAGTAGTAAGGGGACCATGGGCTTGTCTCGTCCCTTGAACATAGCTAGGTCAGCCTCAAACCATTTTGAACACCTAGGAAATCAGTCTGAGGACTAACAGAACAATCTGCATAATTTGAGGGAGAGAACATGGCAGGTACATGGTGTGGAGAGGTGAATTGGGGGAGAGAAGAGCCATGATGCTGTAGAGGGGAGGGAGCCCTTTTTGTGGAGAGGAGAAAGACAGAGTGAGAGAGAGAGAGCAGTGCATCAGGTTTGCATGAGAAAGCACTCTCCCTGAAAGCACTCTTTTCTAGAAAGAAAGAGTGAAAACATGCACAGGGGACTACACAAGAAAACAGTTCCCTAAAACCATTAACAATGGGGGCAGTGGGGGGGAAAATAGGAGAGGGTTTCAATACGTCCAGGAGCACAGAGTCTGAAGTTTCAGAGGTCAGCGCCTGGTGGTGCTCTGGCGATGAAGCAGGGTGGAACCCTGGGAGCGGGCAGCACAGTCCAAGGATCTTCTTGGTTGAATACGGAGAAGTGGTTCTCCTGCTGGGGTGAGGGGGGTGGAGAGTGCATTTGGCAGAGGTGAAACAACCCCTCTACAGTCAAAAGATCTTCAGGTGCCATCAAGCTGCCACATTCACCCATATAGAAACAAAGATACCAGCTGAGGGCAGCAAACCCTGGAGCTGGCTGTGTGTTGTGATCTATCATAAACTCAGCCACTGCCTCTGTGTGGTGGTGCGACCTTTTCCTGGGACAAGCCACACCAGCCACAATGTGGCGAGACCCCCTCACAGATCACTGTGGGTCCAAATCATGGGGGTCTATCTCTGAAGTGGGTTTTAAAATACAGCCACACCTGAGCTAAAACTCTGGAGAGAAGTGCCATTTGGTAGGTGGACAGCTGGGACACAGACAGGGAAGGCAGGGAGCTGATGGAAGCAGGGGACACAGGAGGGATGACTAATCATGTGTCTGTGAGGATGCAAACTTCCCGCTCAGGGGACTGGAGAGCCAGGTGAAGCCATTTTCACCATTAGCCACCAACACTGATCAACCCCAGAGAGCTAAACAGCTGCACCAAGCAGTGCCTCCTCCAATCACATCTCTACTAGGGCAAGTGGGCCTGAGAATCAGAGTGGCAGGCTCCTCCCACACAAGACCAGCACAAATCCCTTCCAAAAGCTTTGTCCACTGACCACAGACTGCTGTAGTTTTCAGCTCTAGGGAAAACTGGATCTAGCTTCATTTGGGTTTGTTCGTTTTTTGTTGTTGTTGCTTCTGTTTGTTGTTGTTTTTGTTGTTTTTCTTTTCTTTTGTTTCTCAGATACGGAAAGCAAAATTATTTTATTATTTTCAATTTTTTTTAGTTTTTAATTTTTTTTCTCTTCTTTTTCTCTTTTCTCTTTTTTCTATAAAGTTTCTCTTAACAAGAAGACCAAAACACACCTAGGATATAGCTTCCTTTCTTTGATTTTCTTTTGATTTTTAAATTTTTATTTCATTCTATTATTATTACCATTGCTATTTTTGCTTCCTCCAAAATGACAAGAAAGAAGGATTCACCTCAAAATAAAGAACAGGAAGAAACGATGACCAGGGATTTAGTCAATGCAGATATAAGTAACAAATTAAAGGCATTTGTGACCACTAAACCAGCCGTACAAGAAATTTTAAGGAGGACTCTTTGGAGGGGGAAAAAAAAAAAAGACCGAAAACAACAAAGACTAGAAAAGGACCAGAGAACATCACTAGAAACATCAACTCTACAGGTAACACAATGGCACTAAATTCACATCTTTCAATAATCACTCTGAATGTAAATGGACTAAATGCTCCAATCCAAAGTCATAGGGCATCAGAATGGACAATAAAAAAAAAAAAAAGATCCATCTATATGCTGCCTAAAGGAGACTCATTTTAGACCTATAGACACCTTCAGATTGAAAGTGAGGGGATGGAGAACATCATGCTAATTGACATCAAAAGAAAGCTGGAGTAGCCATACTTACATCAGACAAACTAGATTTTAAAGCACAGACTGTAACAAGAGATGAAGAAGGGCATTATATCATAACTAAGGAGCCTATCCATCAAGAAGATCTAACAATTGTGGGGCACCTGGGGGGCTCAGTCGGTTAAGCATCTGACTTCAGCTCAGGTCATGATCTCATTGCTCATGAGTTCAAGCCCCACGTCAGGCTCTGTGCTGACAGCTCAGAGCCTGGAGCCCACTTCAGATTCTGTGTCTACCTCGGCCTCTGCCCCCCTCACTCAATTTCTCTCTCCCTCCCTCCCTCCCTCAAAAATAAATAAGCATTAAAAAATAAGATCTAACAATTATAAATATTTAGGTCCCCAACCTGGAACACCCAAATATATAAATCAATTAATAACAAGCATAAATAAACTCACTGATAATAATACAATAATAGTAGGAGGCTTTAACACTCCACTTACCACAATGGACAGATCACCTAAGCAGAAAATCCACAAGGAAACAATGGCTTTGAATGACACACTGAACCAGATGGACTTAACATATTCAGAACATTCCATCCTAAAGCAGCAGAATACACAGTCTTTTTGAGTGCACATGGAACATTCTCCAAAACAGATCACATACTGGGTCACAAATCAACCCTCAACAAGTACAAAAAGATTGAGATCATATCATGCATATTTTCAGACCACGACACTATGAAACATAAAGTCAACCACAAGAAAAAAATTGGAAAACCCTCAAATACCTGGAGGTTACAGAACATTCTACTAAAGAATGAATGGGTTGAGCTTCCAGTTGGTGAACACGTGGAGATGTGGGGAGAGTGGTGGCCCAGAGAGGGCAGGGAAGCTGCGGGTCCTTTCTCCATACCTTCCCCTTTGTAATTTATCCATCTGGCTGTTCCCGAGTTACACCTTTTGTAACCAACAAGTGATCTGGGGCAATCCAAGATGGCAGCATAGGAAGATCCTGAATTCACCTCCTCCTATAGACATATCAAGTCTACAGCTACATATGGAACAATTCCATCTGAAAAAGACCTGAAAAACAGCTGAATCATTTCTTCACAGCAAACAATAAAAGGGCCACATCGAGACAGTCGGGAGACCAAAAGTTCTCTCATCACTCAAACACAGCATTATTGAGGCCAGAAGACTTGGAACTCCAGGAATCTGGGCTACAGAGTGACAGAAACATCTCCAGGGGCCTATGGGGAAACATGGCGGGTCAAAGGTGCATGATTAAATATTGGGAGAGATAAATGAGCAGCATAGGCCTGGAGGTGAGGGATCCCCTTCTGTGGAGAGACAAAGGAAGAGAAAGAGAGGCTCTGGAAGTGTAGGATTGTATTTGGACAAGAAAAAATCCATGGACTGGGGAACAGAAAAAACATAGAAAGAACCAATTTCTAACACAATCCAGAGTTGCGGGACTTTCTCTGAACTGGGGCCTGCCACTCTGTATACGTACCTAGGTGGGGGGAGCCAGCCCCGGGCTCGGTAGCAAGCTCAGAGGTGCAGTTGCAGAGTGCAGTCCCCTCCCTTGAGTGCTGTGGGAAGAAGGTATATAGCTGTTCCAAGGACAAAAGACCCTGCAGGCGTCCGCCAGCCAGAGGTCCTTTGTCAGCAGGCTGGGCAGAGTGGCACTACCCTGGAACCAGGGTGCATGGAGCAGGATGCTTTAAGACATCAGGGTTTGAATGCCAGCCCAGTGCCTAGGAGGTGCAGAAGACTGTGGAGCGGGACAGACTGGCCCACTCATGCCTGCGCGGCACTGTAAGGACAGCCTGAACAGAGTGGTCTGGGACACCTGGAGCAGGGAGGAAAGACTGGGATGTAACCATTTTTCTCCCCATCACCGGCAAGGTGGGGCTTCAGGGAACAGTACAGCAGACTCACAGTGGAGGCAGGACCCGCCTATACCAAAAAATGCCTCTCCATGCTTGGTAACTGTGTATCTACTGGAGCAAGATTAACATTGACCAAACCAGACGGCTCCTCCTCCAGACCAGCACAGCTGGTTCCAAGGCACCATCAGATATCGGTCCAGCAGTTTTACATTTTCAAATTTGATTCTTGGTCAATTCTTATGATATATATATAATATATATATAATATATATTATATGTATATATATAATATATATTATATATATATTATATGTATATATATTATATATATTATATATATATAATATATAAATAATATATATTATATGTATATATAATTTTTTTTTCTGGGACACCTGGGTGGCCCAGTCGGTTGGGCATCTGACTTCGGCTCAGGTCTTGATGTCACAGTCTGTGAGTTTGAGCCTCACGTAGGGCTCTGTGCTGTCAGCTCAGAGCCTGGAGCCTGCTTCGGATTCTGTGTCTCCCTATCTCTCTGCACCTCTCCTGCTCACACTCTGTCTCTCCCCCTATCTCTCAAAAATAAATAAACATTCTATAATTTTTTTTCTTCCTTTTCTTCCTCTTATTTCTTCCCTTCTCTATTCTGGTTGTTGGTTTAAGCAGACATTTTTAATCTATTCTTTTTACATCCCTTCTGTATCTCCTTTATACCCCACCCCCACCCCCGCTCTGGATTAAGCTGTATAATTTCTCTGATTCTCTGCCTGGTCAATTTTTTTCTTTTCTTTTTTCCTGCCCCTATCATTTCTCTCTTTGTATGGGATAAGGCTTCTTCCACCACCAGCCCCTTTTTAATTTTTTTCCAGCGTTACTTCAATGAACAAATCAAAGCATACCAGGTGGAAAGTCCAAACCACCTCTACAAGTAGGGAGATAGAGCAACGAGAGTCACAACAACAGAGAGCACACAACACACTACAAAAACACCTCCTGAGGGGCCAGACCCTGGACAGTATACGGCCTCCTTTTAATAGTAGTGTTCACAGATGCAGGACACATAATAAGCTATTAAAACATGTGAAAGAGAGTTTTTGGGCGGCAAGATGGCGGCTTAGGAGGACGCTGGGCTCACCGCACGTCCTGCTGATCACTTAGATTCCATCTACACCTGCCTAAATAACCCAGAAAACCGCCAGAGGATTAGCAGAACAGAGTCGCAGGAGCCAAACGCAGACGAGAGGCCCACGGAAGAGGGTAGGAAGGGCGGCGAGGCGGTGCACGCTCCACGGACTGGCGGGAGGGAGCCGGGGCGGAGGGGCGGCTCGCCGGCCAAGCAGAGCCCCCGAGTCGGGCTTGCAAAAGCGGAGGGGCCGGGCGGACTGTGTTCCGACAGCAAGCGCGACTTAGCGTCTGGGAGGCCAGAAATTAACAGCTCTGCTCAGAAAGCGGGAAGGCTGGAGGACAAAGGGAGGGAGAGCTGCTGAGCCCCCTGACAACAGAGCTCAGATTGGTGGGGAACAAAGGCGCTCACCAGCGCCATTTCCCCCGCCCATCCCCCAGCCGAAATCCCAAAGGGAACCGGTTCCTGCCAGGGAACTTGCTCGCTCCACGCAAACACCCAACTCTGCGCTTCGGCGGAGCCAAACCTCTGGCAGCGGATCTGACTCCCTCCCGCTGCCACAGGGCCCCTCCTGAAGTGGATCACCTAAGGAGAAGCGATCTAAGCCTGCCCCTCCTGCCCCCGAGCACCTTGCCTACCCACCCCAGCTAATACGCCAGATCCCCAGCATCACAAGCCTGGCAGGGTGCAAGTAGCCCAGACGAGCCACACCACCCCACAGTGAATCCCGCCCCTAGGAGAGGGGAAGAGAAGGCACACACCAGTCTGACTGTGGCCCCAGCGGTGGGCTGGGGGCAGACATCAGGTCTGACTGCGGCCCCGCCCACCAACTCCAGGTATACACCACAGCACAGGGGAAGTGCCCTGCAGGTCCTCACCACGCCAGGGACTATCCAAAATGACCAAGCGGAAGAACTCCCCTCAGAAGAATCTCCAGGAAATAACAACAGCTAATGAGCTGATCAAAAAGGATTTAAATAATATAACAGAAAGTGAATTTAGAATAATAGTCATAAAATTAATCGCTGGGCTTGAAAACAGTATACAGGACAGCAGAGAATCTCTTGCTACAGAGATCAAGGGACTAAGGAACAGTCACGAGGAGCTGAAAAACGCTTTAAACGAAATGCATAACAAAATGGAAACCACCACAGCTCGGCTTGAAGAGGCAGAGGAGAGAATAGGTGAACTAGAAGATAAAGTTATGGAAAAAGAGGAAGCTGAGAAAAGAGAGATAAAAAAATCCAGGAGTATGAGGGGAAAATTAGAGAATTAAGTGATACACTAAAAAGAAATAATATACGCATAATTGGTATCCCAGAGGAGGAAGAGAGAGGGAAAGGTGCTGAAGGGGTACTTGAAGAAATCATAGCTGAGAACTTCCCTGAACTGGGGAAGGAAAAAGGCATTGAAATCCAAGAGGCACAGAGAACTCCCTTCAGACGTAACTTGAATCGATCTTCTGCACGACATATCATAGTGAAACTGGCAAAATACAAGGATAAAGAGAAAATTCTGAAAGCAGCAAGGGGTAAACGTGCCCTCACATATAAAGGGAGACCTATAAGACTCGTGACTGATCTCTCTTTTGAAACTTGGCAGGCCAGAAAGAATTGGCACGAGATTTTCAGTGTACTAGACAGAAAAAATATGCAGCCGAGAATCCTTTATCCAGCAAGTCTGTCATTTAGAATAGAAGGAGAGATAAAGGTCTTCCCAAACAAACAAAAACTGAAGGAATTTGTCACCACTAAACCAGCCCTACAAGAGATCCTAAGGGGGACCCTGTGAGACAAAGTCCCAGAGACATCACTATAAGCATAAAACATACAGACATCACAATGACTCTAAACCCGTATCTTTCTATAATAACACTGAATGTAAATGGATTAAATGCGCCAACCAAAAGACATAGGGTATCAGAATGGATAAAAAAACAAGACCCATCTATTTGCTGTCTACAAGAGACTCATTTTAGACCTGAGGACACCTTTAGATTGAGAGTGAGGGGATGGAGAACTATTTATCATGCGACTGGAAGCCAAAAGAAAGCTGGAGTAGCCATACTTATATCAGACAAACTAGACTTTAAATTAAAGGCTGTAACAAGAGATGAAGAAGGACATTATATAATAGTTACAGGGTCTATCCATCAGGAAGAGCTAACAATTATCAATGTCTATGCACCGAATACCGGAGCCCCCAAATATATAAAACAATTACTCATAAACATAAGCAACCTTATTGATAAGAATGTGGTAATTGCAGGGGACTTTAATACACCACTTACAGAAATGGATAGATCATCTAGACACACGGTCAATAAAGAAACAAGGGCCCTGAATGAGACATTGGATCAGATGGACTTGACAGATATATTTAGAACTCTGCATCCCAAAGCAACAGAATATACTTTCTTCTCGAGTGCACATGGAACATTCTCCAAGATAGATCATATACTGGGTCACAAAACAGCCCTTCATAAGTTTACAAGAATTGAAATTATACCATGCTTACTTTCAGACCACAATGCCATGAAGCTTGAAATCAACCACAGGAAAAAGTCTGGAAAACCTCCAAAAGCATGGAGGTTAAAGAACACCCTACTAACGAATGAGTGGGTCAACCAGGCAATTAGAGAAGAAATTAAAAAATATATGGAAACAAACGAAAATGAAAATACAACAATCCAAACGCTTTGGGACGCAGCAAAGGCAGTCCTGAGAGGAAAATACATTGCAATCCAGGCCTATCTCAAGAAACAAGAAAAATCCCAAATACAAAATCTAACAGCACACCTAAAGGAACTAGAAGCAGAACAGCAAAGGCAGCCTAAGCCCAGCAGAAGAAGAGAAATAATAAAGATCAGAGCAGAAATAAACAATATAGAAACTAAAAAAACTGTAGAGCAGATCAACGAAACCAAGAGTTGGTTTTTTGAAAAAATAAACAAAATTGACAAACCTCTAGCCAGGCTTCTCAAAAAGAAAAGGGAGATGACCCAAATAGATAAAATCATGAATGAAAATGGAATTATTACAACCAATCCCTCAGAGATACAAACAATTATCAGGGAATACTATGAAAACTTATATGCCAACAAATTGGACAACCTGGAAGAAATGGACGAATTCCTGAACACCCACACGCTTCCAAAACTCAATCAGGAGGAAATAGAAAGCTTGAACAGACCCATAACCAGCGAAGAAATTGAATCGGTTATCAAAAATCTCCCAACAAATAAGAGTCCAGGACCAGATGGCTTCCCAGGGGAGTTCTACCAGACGTTTAAAGCAGAGATAATACCTATCCTTCTCAAGCTATTCCAAGAAATAGAAAGGGAAGGAAAACTTCCAGACTCATTCTATGAAGCCAGTATTACTTTGATTCCTAAACCAGACAGAGACCCAGTAAAAAAAGAGAACTACAGGCCAATATCCCTGATGAATATGGATGCAAAAATTCTCAATAAGATACTAGCAAATCGAATTCAACGGCATATAAAAAGAATTATTCACCATGATCAAGTGGGATTCATTCCTGGGATGCAGGGCTGGTTCAACATTCGCAAATCAATCAACGTGATACATCACATTAACAAAAAAAGAGAGAAGAACCATATGATCCTGTCAATCGATGCAGAAAAGGCCTTCGACAAAATCCAGCACCCTTTCTTAATAAAAACCCTTGAGAAAGTCGGGATAGAAGGAACATACTTAAAGATCATAAAAGCCATTTATGAAAAGCCCACAGCTAACATCATCCTCAACGGGGAAAAACTGAAAGCTTTTTCCCTGAGATCAGGAACACGACAAGGATGCCCACTCTCACCGCTGCTGTTTAACATAGTGCTGGAAGTTCTAGCATCAGCAATCAGACAACAAAAGGAAATCAAAGGCATCAAAATTGGCAAAGATGAAGTCAAGCTTTCGCTTTTTGCAGATGACATGATATTATACATGGAAAATCCGATAGACTCCACCAAAAGTCTGCTAGAACTGATACAGGAATTCAGCAAAGTTGCAGGATACAAAATCAATGTACAGAAATCAGTTGCATTCTTATACACTAACAATGAAGCAACAGAAAGACAAATAAAGAAACTGATCCCATTCACAATTGCACCAAGAAGCATAAAATACCTAGGAATAAATCTAACCAAAGATGTAAAGGATCTGTATGCTGAAAACTATAGAAAGCTTCTGAAGGAAATTGAAGAAGATTTAAAGAAATGGAAAGACATTCCCTGCTCATGGATTGGAAAAATAAATATTGTCAAAATGTCAATACTACCCAAAGCTATCTACACATTCAATGCAATCCCAATCAAAATTGCACCAGCATTCTTCTCGAAACTAGAACAAGCAATCCTAAAATTCATATGGAACCACAAAAGGCCCCGAATAGCCAAAGGAATTTTGAAGAAGAAGACCAAAGCAGGAGGCATCACAATCCCAGACTTTAGCCTCTACTACAAAGCTGTCATCATCAAGACAGCATGGTATTGGCACCAAAACAGACACATAGACCAATGGAATAGAATAGAAACCCCAGAACTAGACCCACAAACGTATGGCCAACTCATCTTTGACAAAGCAGGAAAGAACATCCAATGGAAAAAAGACAGCCTCTTTAACAAATGGTGCTGGGAGAACTGGACAGCAACATGCAGAAGGTTGAAACTAGACCACTTTCTCACACCATTCACAAAAATAAACTCAAAATGGATAAAGGACCTAAATGTGAGACAGGAAACCATCAAAACCTTAGAGGAGAAAGCAGGAAAAGACCTCTCTGACCTCAGCCGTAGCAATCTCTTACTCGACACATCCCCAAAGGCAAGGGAATTAAAAGCAAAAGTGAATTACTGGGACCTTATGAAGATAAAAAGCTTCTGCACAGCAAAGGAAACAACCAACAAAACTAAAAGGCAACCAACGGAATGGGAAAAGATATTCGCAAATGACATATCGGACAAAGGGCTAGTATCCAAAATCTATAAAGAGCTCACCAAACTCCACACCCGAAAAACAAATAACCCAGTGAAGAAATGGGCAGAAAACATGAATAGACACTTCTGTAAAGAAGACATCCGGATGGCCAACAGGCACATGAAAAGATGTTCAGCGTCGCTCCTTATCAGGGAAATACAAATCAAAACCACACTCAGGTATCACCTCACGCCAGTCAGAGTGGCCAAAATGAACAAATCAGGAGACTATAGATGCTGGAGAGGATGTGGAGAAACGGGAACCCTCTTGCACTGTTGGTGGGAATGCAAATTGGTGCAGCCGCTCTGGAAAGCAGTGTGGAGGTTCCTCAGAAAATTAAAAATAGACCTACCCTATGACCCAGCAATAGCACTGCTAGGAATTTATCCAAGGGATACAGGAGCACTGATGTATAGGGCCACTTGTACCCCAATGTTCATAGCAGCACTCTCAACAATAGCCAAATTATGGAAAGAGCCTAAATGTCCATCAACTGATGAATGGATAAAGAAATTGTGGTTTATATACACAATGGAATATTACATGGCAATGAGAAAAAATGAAATATGGCCTTTTGTAGCAACGTGGATGGAACTGGAGAGTGTGATGCTAAGTGAAATAAGCCATACAGAGAAAGACAGATACCATATGGTCTCACTCTTATGTGGATCCTGAGAAACTTAACAGGAACCCATGGGGGAGGGGAAGGAAAAAAAAAAAAAAAAGAGGTTAGAATGGGAGAGAGCCAAAGCATAAGAGACTGTTAAAAACTGAGAACAAACTGAGGGTTGATGGGGGGTGGGAGGGAGGAGAGGGTGGGTGATGGGTATTGAGGAGGGCACCTTTTGGGATGAGCACTGGGTGTTGTATGGAAACCAATTTGTCAATAAATTTCAGAAAAAAAAAAATAAAATAAATAAAAATAAAAAAGAGGTTTTGGGGGCAAAAAAAAAAAAAACAAACATGTGAAAGAGAGAATATTAGCCAAAATGACCAAATGGAAGAATTCTCCTCAAAAGAAATTCCAGAAAGAAATAACAGCTAGGGAATTGCTCCAAACAGATATAAACAATATATCTGATCAAGAATTTAGAATAATAGTCATAAGATTAATTGCTGGGCTTGAAAAACGCATAGAAGACAGCAGAGAATCTATTGCTGCAGAGATCAAGGAACTAAAAATAGTCATGACAAATTAAGAAACACTGTAAATGAGGTGTAAAATAAACTAGGTGCAGTGACAGGAAGGATGGAAGAGCAGAAGGGAAAATAAGTGAAACAGAAAATAAAATTACAGAAAATGATGAAACCAAGGAAAAGAGAGATAATACTAAACCATGAGGGGAGAATTAGAGAACTAAGTGATTCCATGAAACATAATAATACCCATATCATTGGAGTTCCAGAAGAAGAAGAGAGAGAGAAAGAGGTAGAAGGTTTACTTGAACAAATCATAGCTGAAGAACTTCCCTAATCTAGGGAAGGAAGCAGAGATCCAAATCCAGGAGGCACAGAGAACTCCCTTCAGATTCAACAAGAATAGGTCTTCACCACAGCATATCATAGTGAAACTGTCAAAATACAAAGAAAAAGAGAGAATTCTAAAAGGAGCTAGGAGCAAACAGGCCTTAATCTACAAGGGTAGACACATGAGGATAGTAGCAGACCCATCCACTGAAAGTTGGCAGGCCAGAAGGAAGTGGCAGGAAATATTCAATGTGCTGAACAGAAAAAATATGCAGGCAAGAATCCTTTATCCAGCAAGACCATCATTCAGAATAGAAGGAAAGATCAAGGCTTTTCCACACAAACAAAAACTGAAGGAGTTCACGACCACTACACTAGCCCTGCAAGAGATACTAAAGGGGACTCTGTGAGTAGAATGCTGCAAAGACTACAAAGGACCAGAGACATCACCACAAGCATTAAACCTACAGATAACACAATGACGCTAAATCCATATCTTTTGATAATAATGCTGAAAGTAAATGGACTAAATGTCCAAATCAAAAGACATAGGGTATCAGAATGGATTAAAAAAAAAAAACAAAACAAGATACATCTATATGCTATCTACAAGACACTCATTTTAGACCTGGGGACACCTTCAGATTGAAAGTGAGGAGATGAAGAACTATCTATCATGCTACTGGAAGTCAGAAGAAAGCTGTAGTAGCTATACTTATATTAGACAAACTAGATTTTAAACTAAAGACTGTAACAAGAGATGAAGAAGGGCATTATATCATAATTACAGGCTCTATCCATCAAGAAGAGCTAAAAATTGTAAATGTTTATGCCTGCAACTTGGAGGAACCCAAATATATGAATCAATTAACCACAAACATAAGCAATCTTATTGATAAGAATACAGTAATTGCAGGGGAATTTAATGGACAGACCATCTAGGCAGAAAAATCAATAAAGAAACAAGGGCCTTGAATGATACACTGGACCAGATAGACTTGACAGCTATATTCAGAACTTTTCATTCAAAAGCAGCACAATACACATTCTTCTCAAGTGCACATGGAACACTCTCCAAAATAGATCACATACTGAGTCACAAAAGAGCCCTCAATAAATATAAAAGAATTGAGATCATACCATGCATAGTTTCAGATCATAATGCTATGAAACCTGAAATCAACCACAAGAAAAAATTTGGAAACCCTTCAAACACAATTAGGTTAAAAAACATCCTACTAAAGAATGAATGGGTCAACCAGGCAATTAAAGAAGAAATAAAAAAAATATATGGAAGCAAATGAAAATGAAAACACACCAGTCCAAACCCTTTGGCATGCAGCAAAGGCAGTCATAAGAGGAAAATACAGTGAAATCTAGGCCTATCTCAAGAACCAAGAAAAATCTCAAATACAAAACCTAACTTCACACCTAAAGGAACAAGAAGCAGAACAGCAAATAAACCCCAAACCCAGCCAAAGAAGAGAAATAATAAAGATTAGAGAAGAGGGGCGCCTGGGTGGCGCAGTCGGTTAAGCGTCCGACTTCAGCCAGGTCATGATCTCGCGGTCCGGGAGTTCGAGCCCCGCGTCGGGCTCTGGGCTGATGGCTCAGAGCCTGGAGCCTGTTTCCGATTCTGTGTCTCCCTCTTTCTCTGCCCCTCCCCCGTTCATGCTCTGTCTCTCTCTGTCCCAAAAATAAATAAATGTTGAAAAAAAAAAAAGATTAGAGAAGAAATAAACAATATAGAATCCAAAAAACAAAACAAAACAGAACAGTTCAATGAATCTAGGAGATAGTTTTTTGAAAGAATAAAAAAAAATTGATAAACCTCTAGCCTCCTCCTTCTCAAAAAGGAGAGAGCCCAAATAGATAAAATCACAAATGAAAGAGGAGAAATCACAACCAATACCACAGAAATACAAACAATTATTAGAGAATACTATTAAAAACTATATGCCAACAAACCGGACAACCTGGAAGAAATGGACAAGTTCCTAGACACCCACATACTACCAAAACTCAAACGGGAAGAAATAAAAAATTTGAACAGACCCATAACCAGCAAAGAAATTAAATCGTTTATCAAAAATCTCCCAACAAATAAGAGTCCTGGGCCAGATAGCTTCCCAGGGGAATTCTACCGAATATTTAAAGCAGAATTAGAGACAGGGGAAGATGGTGGCGTAGGAGGACGCTGGGCTCACCGCGCGTCCTGCTGATCACTTAGATTCCACCTACACCTGCCTAAATAACCCAGAAAACCGCCAGAGGATTAGCAGAACGGAGTCGCCGGAGCCAAACGCAGACGAGAGGCCCACGGAAGAGGGTAGGAAGGGCGGCGAGGCAGTGCGCGCTCCACGGACTGGTGGGAGGGAGCCGGGGCGGAGGGGCGGCTCGCCGGCCAAGCAGAGCCCCCGAGTCGGGCTTGCAAAAGCTGAGGGGCCTGACGGACTGTGTTCCGACAGCAAGCGCGACTTAGCGTCTGGGAGGTCATAAGTTAACAGCTCTGCTCAGAAAGAGGGAAGGCTGGAGGACAAAGGGAGGGAGAGCTGCTGAGCCCCTGGACGACAGAGCTCAGTTTGGTGGGGAACAAAGGCGGTCGCCAGTGCCATCTCCCCCGCCCATCCCCCAACCAAATCCCAAAGAGAACCAGTTCCTGCCAGGGAACTTGCTTGCTCTGAGCAAACACCCAACTCTGCGCTTCTGCGGAGCCAAACCTCCGGCAGCGGATCTGACTCCCTCCCGCTGCCACAGGGCCCCTCCTGAAGTGGATCACCTAAGAAGAAGCGAGCTAAGCCTACCCCTCCTGCCCCTGTGCACTTTGCCTACCCACCCCAGCTAATACACCAGATCCCCAGCATCACAAGCCTGGCAGGGTGCAAGTAGCCCAGACGGGCGATGCCACCCCACAGTGAATCCCGCCCCTAGGAGAGGAGAAGAGAAGGCACACACCAGTCTGACTGTGGCCCCAGCGGTGGGCTGGGGGCAGACATCAGGTCTGACTGCGGCTCCGCCCACCAACTCCAGTTATACACCACAGCACAGGGGAAGTGCCCTGCAGGTCCTCACCACACCAGGGACTATCCAAAATGACCAAGCAGAAGAATTCCCCTCAGAAGAATCTCCAGGAAATAACAACAGCTAATGAGCTGATCAAAAAGGATTTAAATAATATAACAGAAAGTGAATTTAGAATAATAGTCATAAAATTAATCGCTGGGCTTGAAAACAGTATACAGGACAGCAGAGAATCTCTTGCTACAGAGATCAAGGGACTAAGGAACAGTCACGAGGAGCTGAAAAACACTTTCAATGAAATGCATAACAAAATGGAAACCACCACAGCTCGGCTTGAAGAGGCAGAGGAGAGAATAGGTGAACTAGAAGATAAAGTTATGGAAAAAGAGGAAGCTGAGAAAAAGAGAGATAAAAAAATCCAGGAGTATGAGGGGAAAATTAGAGAACTAAGTGATACACTAAAAAGAAATAATATACGCATAATTGGTATCCCAGAGGAGGAAGAGAGAGGGAAAGGTGCTGAAGGGGTACTTGAAGAAATCATAGCTGAGAACTTCCCTGAACTGGGGAAGGAAAAAGGCATTGAAATCCAAGAGGCACAGAGAACTCCCTTCAGACGTAACTTGAATCGATCTTCTGCACGACATATCATAGTGAAACTGGCAAAATACAAGGATAAAGAGAAAATTCTGAAAGCAGCAAGGGGTAAACGTGCCCTCACATATAAAGGGAGACCTATAAGACTCGTGACTGATCTCTCTTTTGAAACTTGGCAGGCCAGAAAGAATTGGCACGAGATTTTCAGTGTGCTAGACAGAAAAAATATGCAGCCGAGAATCCTTTATCCAGCAAGTCTGTCATTTAGAATAGAAGGAGAGATAAAGGTCTTCCCAAACAAACAAAAACTGAAGGAATTTGTCACCACTAAACCAGCCCTACAAGAGATCCTAAGGGGGACCCTGTGAGACAAAGTCCCAGAGACATCACTATAAGCATAAAACATACAGACATCACAATGACTCTAAACCCGTATCTTTCTATAATAACACTGAATGTAAATGGATTAAATGCGCCAACCAAAAGACATAGGGCATCAGAATGGATAAAAAAACAAGACCCATCTATTTGCTGTCTACAAGAGACTCATTTTAGACCTGAGGACACCTTTAGATTGAGAGTGAGGGGATGGAGAAATATTTATCATGCGACTGGAAGCCAAAAGAAAGCTGGAGTAGCCATACTTATATCAGACAAACTAGACTTTAAATTAAAGGCTGTAACAAGAGATGAAGAAGGACATTATATAATAGTTACAGGGTCTATCCATCAGGAAGAGCTAACAATTATCAATGTCTATGCGCCAAATACCGGAGCCCCCAAATATATAAAACAATTACTCATAAACATAAGCAACCTTATTGAGAAGAATGTGGTCATTGCAGGGGACTTTAACACCCCACTTACAGAAATGGATAGATCATCTAGACACACGGTCAATAAAGAAACAAGGGCCCTGAATGAGACATTGGATCAGATGGACTTGACAGATATATTTAGAACTCTGCATCCCAAAGCAACAGAATATACTTTCTTCTCGAGTGCACATGGAACATTCTCCAAGATAGATCATATACTGGGTCACAAAACAGCCCTTCATAAGTGTACAAGAATTGAAATTATACCATGCTTACTTTCAGACCACAATGCTATGAAGCTTGAAATCAACCACAGGAAAAAGTCTGGAAAACCTCCAAAAGCATGGAGGTTAAAGAACACCCTACTAACGAATGAGTGGGTCAACCAGGCAATTAGAGAAGAAATTAAAAAATATATGGAAACAAACGAAAATGAAAATACAACAATCCAAACGCTTTGGGACGCAGCAAAGGCAGTCCTGAGAGGAAAATACATTGCAATCCAGGCCTATCTCAAGAAACAAGAAAAATCCCAAATACAAAATCTAACAGCACACCTAAAGGAACTAGAAGCAGAACAGCAAAGGCAGCCTAAACCCAGCAGAAGAAGAGAAATAATAAAGATCAGAGCAGAAATAAACAATATAGAATCTAAAAAAACTGTAGAGCAGATCAACGAAACCAAGAGTTGGTTTTTTGAAAAAATAAACAAAATTGACAAACCTCTAGCCAGGCTTCTCAAAAAGAAAAGGGAGATGACCCAAATAGATAAAATCATGAATGAAAATGGAATTATTACAACCAATCCCTCAGAGATACAAACAATTATCAGGGAATACTATGAAAAATTATATGCCAACAAATTGGACAACCTGGAAGAAATGGACAAATTCCTGAACACCCATGCTCTTCCAAAACTCAATCAGGAGGAAATAGAAAGCTTGAACAGACCCATAACCAGCGAAGAAATTGAATCGGTTATCAAAAATCTCCCAACAAATAAGAGTCCAGGACCAGATGGCTTCCCAGGGGAGTTCTACCAGACGTTTAAAGCAGAGATAATACCTATCCTTCTCAAGCCATTCCAAGAAATAGAAAGGGAAGGAAAACTTCCAGACTCATTCTATGAAGCCAGTATTACTTTGATTCCTAAACCAGACAGAGACCCAGTAAAAAAAGAGAACTACAGGCCAATATCCCTGATGAATATGGATGCAAAAATTCTCAATAAGATACTAGCAAATCGAATTCAACGGCATATAAAAAGAATTATTCACCATGATCAAGTGAGATTCATTCCTGGGATGCAGGGCTGGTTCAACATTCGCAAATCAATCAACGTGATACATCACATTAACAAAAAAAAAAAAAAGAGAAGAACCATATGATCCTGTCAATCGATGCAGAAAAGGCCTTCGACAAAATCCAGCACCTTTCTTAATAAAAACCCTTGAGAAAGTCGGGATAGAAGGAACATACTTAAAGATCATAAAAGCCATTTGTGAAAAGCCCACAGCTAACATCATCCTCAACGGGGAAAAACTGAAAGCTTTTTCCCTGAGATCAGGAACACGACAGGGATGCCCACTCTCACCGCTGTTGTTTAACATAGTGCTGGAAGTTCTAGCATCAGCAATCAGACAACAAAAGGAAATCAAAGGCATCAAAATTGGCAAAGATGAAGTCAAGCTTTCGCTTTTTGCAGATGACATGATATTATACATGGAAAATCCGATAGAGTCCACCAAAAGTCTGCTAGAACTGATACATGAATTCAGCAAAGTTGCAGGATACAAAATCAATGTACAGAAATCAGTTGCATTCTTAGACACTTCTCTAAAGAAGACATCCGGATGGCCAACAGGCACATGAAAAGATGTTCAGCATCGCTCCTTATCAGAGAAATACAAATCAAAACCACACTCAGGTATCACCTCACGCCAGTCAGAGTGGCCAAAATGAACAAATCAGGAGACTATAGATGCTGGAGAGGATGTGGAGAAACGGGAACCCTCTTGCACTGTTGGCGGGAATGCAAATTGGTGCAGCCGCTCTGGAAAGCAGTGTGGAGGTTCCTCAGAAAATTAAAAATAGACCTACCCTAGGACCCAGCAATAGCACTGCTAGGAATTTATCCAAGGGATACAGGAGTACTGATGCATAGGGCCACTTGTACCCCAATGTTCATAGCAGCACTCTCAACAATAGCCAAATTATGGAAAGAGCCTAAATGTCCATCAACTGATGAATGGATAAAGAAATTGTGGTTTATATACACAATGGAGTACTACGTGGCAATGAGAAAAAATGAAATATGGCCTTTTGTAGCAACGTGGATGGAACTGGAGAGTGTGATGCTAAATGAAATAAGCCATACAGAGAAAGACAGACACCATATGGTTTCACTCTTATGTGGATCCTGAGAAACTTAACAGGAACCCATGGGGGAGGGGAAGGAAAAAAAAAAAGAGGTTAGAATGGGAGAGAGCCAAAGCATAAGAGACTGTTAAAAACTGAGAACAAACTGAGGGTTGATGGGGGGTGGGAGGGAGGAGAGGGTGGGTGATGGGTATTGAGGAGGGCACCTTTTGGGATGAGCACTGGGTGTTGTATGGAAACAAATTTGTCAATAAATTTCATATATTAAAAAAAAGTAACATGTTTTAACATGTTTATAGGTTATGGTACATTCTCTGAAATATATTTAAATTCAAATTTTTAATGAAGCAAAATATATAATAAAATATTTTTTAAAGATAAAAAAAAAAAGCAGAATTAATACCTATCCTTCTCAAGCTGTTCCAAAAAACAGAAATGAAAGGAAAGCTTCCAGACTCATTCTATGAAGTCAGTATTATGTTGATTCCAAAACCAGACAGAGACCCCACTAAAAAGGAGAAATACAGGCCAATATCCCTGATGAACATGGATACAAAAATTCTCAACAAGATACTAGTAGATTGAATTCAACAGTATATAAAAAGAATTATTCACCATGATCAAGTAGAATTCATTCCTGGGCACGGGGCCAGTTCAACATTTGCAAATCAATCAATGTGATACATCATATTAATATAAGGGTAATAACCATATAATCCTGTCAATAGATGCAGAAAAAGCATTTGACAAAATACAGTATCTTTTCTTAATAAAAACCCTCAAGAAAGTTGAGATAGAAAGAACATATCTTAACATCATAAAAGCCATATATGAAAAGCCCACAGCTAATAACATCCTCAATGGGGAAAAACTAAGAGCTTTCCCCCCTGAGATCAGGAGTAGACAGGGAAGTCCACTCTCACCATGTTGTTTAACATAGTGTTGGAAGTTCTAGCCTCAGCAATCAGACAACAATATGAAATAAAAAGTATCCAAATTGGCAAAGAAGAAGTCGAACTTTTACTTTCACAGATTACATAATACTCTACATGGAAAACCTGAAAGACTTCACCAAAAAGCTGCTAACTGATACATGAATTCAGCAAAGTCGCAAGGTACAAAATCAATGTACAGAAATTGACTGCATTTCTATACACCAATAATGAAGCAACAGAAAGAGAAATCAAGAAATTGATCCCATTTACAATTGCATCTAGAATCATAAAATACCTAGGAATAAACTTAACCAAAGATGTCAAAGATCTGTATGCTGAAAACTATAGAAAACTTACGAAAGAAATTGAAGAAGTTACAAAGAAATGGCAAAACATTCCATGCTCATGTATTGGAAGAACAAATATTGTTAAAATGTCAATACTACCCAAAGCAATCTACACATTGAATGCAATCCCAACCAAAATTGCACCATCATTCTTCTCAGAGCTAGAACAAACAATCCCAAAATTTGTATTGAACCACAAAAGACCTCAGATAGCCAAAATAATGTTGAAAAAGAAAAGCAAAGTGGGATGCATCACAACCCAGGACTTTAGCCTCTATACAAAGCTGTAATCATCAAGACAGTATGGTACTAGCACAAAAACAGACACACAGACCAATGGAATTGAACAGAGAACCCAGAATTGGACCCATAAATGTATGGCCAACTAATCTTTGACAAAGCAGGAAAGAGGATCCAATAGAAAAAAGACAGTCTCTTTAGCAAAAGGTGCTGGGAGAACTGGACAACAACATGCAGAAGAATGAAACTAGACCACTTTCTCACACCATACACAAAAATAAACTCAAAATGGATGAAAGACCTAAATATGAGACAGGACACCATCAAAACCCTAGAGGAGAAAACAGGCAACCACCTCTTTGACCTCAGCTGCAGCAACTTCTTACTCAACATATCTCTGAAGGCAAGGGAAATAAAAGCAAAAATGAACTATTAGGACCTCATCAAGATAAAAACCTTCTGCACAGTGAAGGAAATAGTCAGCAAAACTTAAAGGCAATCGACAGAATGGGGGAAGGTATTTGTAAATGACATATTGGATAAAGGGTTGGTATCCAAAATCTACAAGGAACTTACCAAGCTCAACACCCTAAAAACAAATAATCCAGTGAAGAAAGACAGGGCAGAAGACATGAATATACCCTTTTCCAAAGAAGACATCCAGATAGCCAACAGACACATGAAAAGATGCTCAACATCACTAATCATCAGGGAAATACAAATCAAAACCACACTGATATACCACCTCACACCGGTCAGAGTGGTTAAAATTAACAACTCAGGAAACAACATATGTTGGCAAGGATGTGGAGAAACAGGAACCCTCTTGCACTGTTAGTGGGAATGCAAACTGGTGCAGCCACTCTGGAAAACAGTGTGGAGCTTCCTCAAAAAATTAAAACTAGAACTACCCGACGACTCAGCAATATCACTACTAGGAATTTATCCAAAGGATACAGGAGTGCTGATTCATAGGGACACATGTACCTCAATGTTTATAGCAGCACTATCAACAATAGCCAAATTATGGAAAGAGCCTAACTGTCCATCAACTGATGAATGGCTAAAGAAGATGTGGTTTATATATACAATGGAATACTACTTGGCAATGAGAAAGATTGAAATCTTGCCATTTTGCAACAACATGAATGGAACTGGAGGGTATTATGCTAAGTGAAACGAGTCAGTCAGAGAAAGATACCATATTTTCACTCACATGTGGAATTTGAGAAACTTAACAGAAGACCATGACAGAAGACAAGGGGAAAAATAGTTTCAAACACAGAGGGAAGCAAACCATAGAGACACTTAAATAGAGAACAAACTGAGGTTTGATGGGGGCAGGGGAGATGGAGAAATGGGTGATGGGCATTGAGGAGGGCACTTGTTGGGATGAGCACTGGGTGTTGTATGTAAGCGATGAATCATGAGAATCTACTCCCAAAGCCAAGAACACACTGTATACACTGTATGTTAGCTAACTTGACAATAAATTATATTTTTAAAAACTAAAAATTAAAAAAAAGAATGAAGGTGTTATCCAGGAAGTTATAGAAAAAATAAAAAATACATGGAAGCAAATGAAAATGAAAACACAACAATCCAAAACCTTTGGGATGCAAAGGCAGTACTAAGAGGAAAGTATATTGCAATTCAGACCTGTCTCAGGAAGTTTCAGGTCTCAAATACACAACCTAATCTTACACCTAAAGGAGCTAGAAAAGGAACAGCAAGTAAAGGGTAATGCCAGCAAAAGAGAAATAATAAAGACTAGAAAAGAAATAAATGATACAGAAACAAAAAAAAAGTAGAACAGATCAAGAGATCAAGAGATCTAAGAGCTGATTCTTTGAAAGAATTAACAAAATTGATAAGCCCCTAGCCAGACTTATCAAATAGAAAAGAGAAAGGATCCAAATGGATAAAATCACAAATGAAAGAGGAGAGATCACAACTAACACACAATACAGAAATACCAATACAAACCACAGAAATACAAACAATTGTTAAGAGAATATTATGGGGGCGCCTGGGTGGCGCAGTCGGTTAAGCGTCCGACTTCAGCCAGGTCACGATCTCGCGGTCCGTGAGTTCGAGCCCCGCGTCGGGCTCTGGGCTGATGGCTCAGAGCCTGGAGCCTGTTTCCGATTCTGTGTCTCCCTCTTTCTCTGCCCCTCCCCCGTTCATGCTCTGTCTCTCTCTGTCCCAAAAATAAATAAACGTTGAAAAAAAAATTAAAAAAAAAAGAGAATATTATGAAAACTATATGACAACAAATTGGACAACCTGAAAGAAATGGACAAATTCCTAGAGACTCATACACTACCAAAAGTGAAACAGGAAGAAATAGAAAATTTGAACAGGCCCATAACCAGCAAAGAAATTAAATCAGTTATCACAAATCTCCCAACAAACAGGAGTCCTGGGCCAGATGGCCTCCCAGGAGGAATTCTACCAAACATTTAAAAAAGACATAGTACGTATTCTTCTCAAACTGTTCCAAAAAATAGAAATAGATGGAAAACTTCCAAACTCATTCTACGAAGCCAGCATTACCATGATTCCAAAACCAGACAATGACCCCACTAAAAAGGAGAATTACAGGCTATTATCCCTGATGAACATGGATACAAAAATTCTCAATAAGATATTAGAAAATTGAATTAAACAGTGTATTAAAATAATTATTCACCATGATCAAGTGGGACTTATTCCTCGGGCTGAATATTCACAAATCAACCAATGTGATATATCACATTAATAAAAGAAAGGATAAGAACCATAGGATCCTGTCAATAGATGCAGAAAAAGCATTTGACAAAATACAGCAACTATTCTTGATAAAAAACCTTCAACAAAGTAGGGATAGATGGAACATACCTCAACATCATAAAGGCCATATACAAAAGACCACAGTTAATATCATCCTCAATGGGGAAAAAACTGAGGGCCTTTCCCCTACAGGCAGGAACAAGACAAAGATGTCTACACTCACCATTACTATTTAACATACTACTGGAAGTCTTAGCCTCAGCAATCAGACAATAAAAAGAAATCAAATGCATCCAAATCAGCAAGGAAGAAGTCAAATTTTCACTATTTGAGATAACATGATACTCTATGTAGAAAACCCAAAAGACTCCACCAAAAATTTGCTAGAACTAATACTGTATATGAATTCAGGAAAGCCGCAGGATATAAAATCAGTGTGCAAAAATCTGTTGCATTTCTATACATCAATAACAAAACAGAAGAAAAATAAATCAAGGAATTGATCCCATTTTCAACTGCACCAAAAACAGTAAGATACCTAGGAATAAACCTAACTAAAGACATAAAAGATCTATACCCTGAAAACTGTAGAAGACTTATAAAAGAAATTGACAAGGACACAAAGAAATGGAAAAGCACCCACAAACGTGTGACCAACTAATCTTTGACAAAGCAGGAAAGAATATCCAATGGAAGAAAGACAGTGTCTTCAGCAAGTGATACTGGGAAAACTGGAGAGCGACATGCAGAAAAATGAACCTGGACCACTTCCTTACACCATACACAAAAATAAACTCAAGATGGATGAAAGACCTAAATGTAAGACAGGAGGCCATCAAAACCCTAGAGGAGAAAGCAGGCAAAAACCTGTTTGATCTTGCCTCAGCAACTTCTTACTCAACACGTCTCTGGAGGCAAGGGAAACAAAAGCAAAAATGAACTATTAGGACCTCATCAAAATAAAAACCTTCTGCACAGCAAAGGAAACAATCAGAAAAACTAAAAGGCCACCAACAGAATGGGAGAAGATATTTATAAACAACATATCAGATAAAGGGTTAGTATCCAAAATCTATAAAGAACTTATCAAACTCCACACCCAAAAAACAAATAATCCAGTGAAGAAATGGGCAAAAGACATGAATCGACACTTTTCCAAAGAAAACATCCAGATGGCCAACTGACACATGAAAAAATGTTCAATGGGGCGCCTGGGTGGCGCAGTCGGTTAAGCGTCCGACTTCAGCCAGGTCACGATCTCGCGGTCTGTGAGTTTGAGCCCTGCGTCAGGCTCTGGGCTGATGGCTTGGAGCCTGGAGCCTGTTTCCGATTCTGTGTCTCCCTCTCTCTCTGCCCCTCCCCTGTTCATGCTGTCTCTCTCTGTCCCAAAAATAAATAAAAAACGTTGAAAAAAAAATGTTCAACATCACTCATTATCAGGGAAATACAAATCAAAACCACAATAAGACACCACCTTACACCTGTCAGAATGGCTTACATTAACAACTCAGGCAACAACAGATGTTGGTGAGGATGCAGAGAAAGAGGATCTCTTTTGCACTGCTGGTGGGAATGCAAACTGGTGCAGCCACTCTGGAAAACAGTATGAAGTTTCCTAAAAAAATTAAAAATAGAACTACCATATGACCCAGCACTGCACTACTAGATATTTATCCAAGGGATACAAGTATGCTGCCTCAAAGGGGCACATGCACCCCAATATTTATAGCAGCACTATCAACAATAGCCAAAGTATGGAAAGAGCCCAAATATCCATCGATGGATGAATGGATAAAGAAGATGTGGTATATATACACAATGGAATATTACTTGGCAATCAAAAAGAATGAAATCTTGCCATTTGCAACTACGTGGATAGAACTAGAAGGTATTATGCTAAGCGAAATTAGTCAGTCAGAGAAAGACATATATCATATGACTTCAGTCATATGAGGACTTTTAGATACAAAACAGATGAACATAAGGGAAGGAAAGCAAAATAATATAAAAACAGGGAGGGGGACAAAAACATAAGAGACTCTCAAATATGGAGAACAAACAGAGGGTTACTGGAGGGGTGTGGGAGGGGGGATTGGCTAAATGGGTAAGGAGCATTAAGGAATCTACTCCTGAAATCATTGTTGCACTATATGCTAACTACCAATTAGATGTAAATTAAAAAAATAAATTAAAAATTAAGGAAAAAAAAAGAAAATTAGTCTTCCCAATATTCACCTAGGAAAAATAATTGTAGGAAAAATCACAAGATGGCAAATTTAATATAAAGACTTATCTTATTGCATCAACCAGAATAAAATGTATACAAATATATGTGTGTGTGTGTGTGTGTGTGTATCACAATGTATAGATATATCTATATATTAGTATGTACATGTCATAGACATGTCTATATACGTATGTATATATACATATTAATATGAACATATGCAGAAAAAATAGAGAATTGCTTGCATGTGTGGTAAAGAATGGAAAAGCATTCATACTCATGGAATGGAGGAACAAATATTGTTAAAATGTTGATACTACCCAAGGCAATCTACACATTTAATGCAATCTCTATCAAAATACCAACAGCATTTTTCACAGAGCTAGAACAAACAATCCTAAAATTTGTATGGAATCACAAAAGAACCTGAATGGCCAAAGCAATCTTGAAAAAGAAAAACAAAACTGGAGACATCACAATTCTGGATTTCAAGCTATATTACAAAGCTGTAAAAATGAAGACAGTATGGTACTAGCACAAAAAGAGACACATAGATCGATGCAGCAGAACAGAGAACCCAGAAATGGACCCACAAATGTATGGTCAACTAGTCTTCGACAAAGCAGGCAAGAGTATCCAATGGGAAAAAGACAGTCTCTTCAGCAAATGGTGCTGGGAAAACTGGACAGTGTTATTCAGAAGATTGAAACTGGACCACTTACTAACACCATACACAAAAATAAAATCAAAATAGATGAAAGACCCAGCAACAGCACTGCTAGGAATTTACCCAAGGGCTACAGGAATGCTGATTCATAGGGGCACAGGTACCCCAATGTTTATAGCAGCACTTTCAACAATAGCCAAATTATGGAAGGAGCCTAAATGTCCATAAACTGACAAATGGATAAAGAAATTGTGATTTATATATACAATGGAATACTACTTGGCAATGAGAAAGAATGAAATATGGCCATTCATAACAACATGGATGGAACTGGAGGGTATTATGCTAAGTGAAGTAAGTCAGTCAGACAAAGACAGATACCATATGTTTTCACTCATATGTGGATCTTGAGAAACTTAACAGAAGACCATGGGGGAAGGGAAGGGGGAAAATAGTTACAAACAGAGAGGGAGGGAGGCAAACCATAAAAGACTCTTAAACACAGAGAACAAACTGAGGGTTGATGTGGGAGAGGGGAAAGTGGGTGATGGGCAATGAGGAGAACACTTGTTGGGATAAGCACTGGGTATTGTATGGAAACCGATTTGACAATAAATTATATTATAAAAAATAGATGAAAGACCTAAATGTGACACAGGAAACCATCAAATCCTAGATCTATATCAAATCCAAATCTATAAAGAACTTGTCCCTATTTCTTAACTGTTTTTTTTTTTGGGGGGGGAGTGTTGAGTTGGATTAAGTTCTTTATAGATTTTGGATACTAATTCTTGATCTGATATGTCATTTGCAAATATCTTCTCCCATTCTGTAGGTTGCCTTTTAGTTTTGTTGATCGTTTCCTTTGCTGTGCTTTTTATCTTGATGAGGTCCCAATAGTTCACGTTTGCTTTTATTTCACTCGCCTCCAGAGACGTGTCAAGTAAAAAGTTGCTGCGGCAAAGGTCAAAGAGGTCGCTGCCCGTTTTCTCCTGTACAATGGAATACTACTCAGCAATGAAAAAGAATGAAATCTTGCCATTTGCAACAACATGGATGAAACTGGAGGGTATTGTGATAAGTGAAATAGGTCTGAGAAAGACAGATATCATATGATTTCACTCATATGTGAATTTGAGAAACAACAGATGAAAATAGAGGAAGGGAAGGAAAAATAAGATGAAAACAGAAAGGGAGGCAAACCATTAGAAATTCTTAAATACAGAGAACAAACTGAGGGTTGATGTATGGAAGGTAGGTGGGGGGGGGGGTGCTAAATGAGTGATGGGCACTAAGAAGCACACTTTTTGGGATGAACACTGGGTGTCACACATAAGAGATGAACCACTGGATTCTACTTGTGAAGCCAACTACACTGTATGTTAACTAACTTGGATTTAAACAAACAAACTTAAAAAAAGAAAGAAAGAAAGAAATGGGCAGAAGACATGAAAAGACACTTTTCCAAAGAAGACATCCAGATGGCTAACAGACACATAAAAATATGCTCAATATCATTCATCATCAGGGAAATACAAATCAAAACCATGATGAGATACCACCTCACACTGGTCAGAATGGCTAAAATTAATAATACAAGAAGCAACAGGCGTCAGCAGGCATGTGGAGAAATGAGAATGCTCTTGCATTGTTGGTAGGAATGCAAACTGGTGCAGCCACTCTGGAGAACAGTATGGAGGTTCCTTAAAAAGCTAAAAATAGAACTACCCTGTAATCCAGCAATTGCACTACTATGTATTAACCCAAAGGATACAAAATACAGATTCAAGGGGGGTACATGCTATATACATATAATTATACACCCCAATGTTTATATCAGCATTATCAATAATAGGTAACTATACTATGGCGAGGGCCCAAATGTCCATCGACTGATGTATGGATAAAGAAGATGTGGTATATATATGCAATGGAATAGTACTCAGCCACCTAAAAGAATGAAATCTTGCCATTTGCAATGACATGGATGGAGTTAGAGTGTATTATGCCAAGCAAAATAAGTCAATCAGAGAAAGACAAATACCATATGATTTCATTCATATGTGGAATTTAAGAAACAACACAGAGGAACATATGGGAATGGGGGAACAAGAGAAGAGAGGGAAAGAAGCCACAAGAGACTCTTAATGATAAAGAACAAACTGTGTTGATGGAGGGAGGTGGATGGGAGTTTGGCTAGACAGGTGATGGGTATGAAGCAGGGCGCCTGTTGTAATGAGCACTGGGTGTTGTATGTAAGTGATGAATCACTGAATTCTACTCCTGAAACCAATATTGCACTGTATGTTAACTAAAAATTCTTTTAAGGGAAAAAAAATACCATAACCATAATCACCCTTTAATGTTTTCATGTATATTCTCTCAGACTTGTTCTATGATAAAAAGTAAAACTCAAAAATTTTTAAATGGAACTACCATATGATCCAGCAATTCCAAATCTGGGTATTTATCCAAAGGAAATAAAATCACTATCTTGAAAAGATAGCTACACGTCCTCATGTTCATTACATCACTATTTACAAAAGCCAAGACATGGAAACAATCTAAATGTTCACTAATGGATAAATGAATAAAGAAAATATGGTATATACAGACAGTCCCCAACTTACGATGGCTCAACTCAAGATTTTTCATTTTTACAATGGTGCAAAAGCAATATGCATTCTGCAGAAACCACACTTTCACTTTGGAATTTGGATCTTCTCCCAGGTTAGCAATATGCAGTGCAGTCCTCCTTTGTGATGCTGAGCAGTGGCAGCAAGCCTCAGCTCCCAGGAAGCCACGCCATCACAAGGGTGAACAACCCTACTCTTACATCCATTCTGCACCCATACAACCATTCTGTTTCTCACTGTCTGTACAGTACTCAATGAACTACCTAAGACTGTCAACACTTTATTATAAAAACAGGCTTTGTAGTAGATGATTTGCCCACCTTTAGGCTATGTAAGTTTAAGGTAGGCTAGGCTAAGCTATGATGTTCTATAAGTAAACTGTATTAAATGCATTCTCAAATATGATATTTCAACTTATGATGGGTTTATTGGGACCTAACTCCATTGTAAGTTGAGAAAGATCTGTATGTACAATGGGATATTGTCCTGCCATGAAAAATGAAATCCTTCCATTTACAACAACATGGATCAAGCTTAGCATTGTGCTAAGTGAAATAAATCAGACAAAGAAAGGCAAATACTGTATGATGTCACTTATATGTGGAATCTGAAATAACTGAACACCTAGAAACAGAGAACAGATTGGTCATTGCCAGAGGTGGAGGCTAGCAGTGGGCAAAAGGAAGAAAGGTGATCAAAAGGTACAAATTTCCAGTTTTAAGATAAACAAGTCCGGGGGGGGGGGGGTGGTAATGAACAGCATGGTGACTATAGTTAAGAATACTGTATTGATTATTTGAAAGTCTCATCTATGATGAGAATAGATCTTCAGTGTTCTCATCACAAGAAAATAAATAGTAACTATGTGAGGCAATAGATGTTAACTAAACTTATTATGGCAATTATCTTGTAATATATACATACCAAATCATTGGGTTGTACACTTTAAGACAATGTTGTATGCTAATTATATCTCAATAAAACTGGGGAGGGAGTAAAGATAAAATTTGTTTTAAAAATTGGAATAACATTGTAGCAACAGTTTTGTATCCAGTTTTTTTTCACTAAACTTTATATTGTCTGAAATTTTTCATATTACCTAATAATTTCTAAAGTCTGCTTTGTTGTGACAGACACAGTGGATTGGCTACTCAATAGCCATTTTGCTAGATGATACCCTACTCTCTTAACTTCCTTGTTTAAAAGTTGAGAATACAAAAACACCAATTCAAAAGAATGCATGCACCCCTCTGTTTACTGCAGCATTATTTACAAGTTGAACTTATAGAAGCAGCCCAACTGTCCATCGATTGACGAATGTATAAAGAAAATGTGATACACACACACACACACACACACACACACACACACTGGAATACTATCCAGCCATCAAAAAGAATTAAATCTTGCCATTTGCAATGACATGGATGGAGCTAGAGAGTATAATGCTAAGTGAAGTAAGTCAGAGAAACACAAATACCATATGATCTCACTCATGTGGAATTTAAGAAACAAATCAGCAAAGCCGGGGGCCGGGGCGGCAGGGAGACAGAGAGAAACAAACCAAGAAATAGACTCTTAATTATAGAGAACAAACTGATGGTTGCCAGAGGGCAGGTGGGTGGGGGGATGGGCAAAATAGGTGATGATTTTTTTTAAGTTTATTTATTTATTTTGAGAGAGAGAAAGAGACGGGGAGGGACATATGGGAGGGGCAGAGAGGTGGGTGGGGAGGGAGAATCCCAACCAGGCTGTGCATTGCCAACTCAGCCGACACTGCCAGCACAGAGCCCCACACGGGGCTTGAACTCACAAACCATGAGATCAAGACCAGAACCAAACTCAAGAGCTGGACACTTAACCAACTGAGCCACCCAGGCGCCCTGGCAATAATTGTTTTTTAATAAAAAAGAAAGGGGGGGGGGACCCAGGAAACCAAAAATTCTTACCTTCTCAGACTCCTTAGCATCGGGGCGGAGTGCGGGGGCGGGGGGGGGGGGTGTTGGGAGCGTCATGTGACACAGTTCTGGCCAATGGATGAAAGTAGAATTCACTGGGTGGGTCTTCTGATAAAGTTCATAAAAAGGGATAGACTTGTTCATGCCTTTCTGCCCTTCCTTCTTTTTTATTTTTATTTTTGTTTTTTTCTGGAATGCTACCTGGAGGTGCAACAACTATCCTGTGGCCATAAGGCTGAAAGCTGGAAACTGGATGGAGTCTGGGTCCTAAATGTTATCCTTGGGCTGCTGCATCAGTCTAGAATTGTCTACTTCTGGACTTACTGTTATTGGCTGATAAATAAATCCTTATCTATTAAAACTACAGTGGTCACCTCTTCAGTTCCTTGCAGCTGAATGCAACGCTGGATGCATAGCATTCTATCATACAAATATATCACAATGTAACATTAAAATTCCCTATTGATTCGCTGCTACTATAAATAATATTGCCATGAGTATCTCTTAACAGATCTTTATATGTGTCTCTGATTATTTACTTTGGCTTTATTTCTACAAAAGGAATTATTTGTTCAAAGGGCAAGCAGTTTGGGGGATATTTTTGTTTGCTCACTTTGTTTTGTTTTTATCTCTCAATGCATCTTTCAAATGGCCATGCACGCATGTTGTGCCAACAAGACTTCTACCGGCTGCAGGTAAGTCAAGATAACTTACAGACCACTTCCTGAAGCAGGAGCTGAGTCATTCACTGCCCATTAAGGATCACTGTGTCGAGGATGGCTCCAGTAAAGAGGCCTGCTTGTGATCTGAGCCTTGGAAGGGCTGGTTCTGACTGCAGAAGGGCCCACTCCTCCCCCTGCTCCTGCAGCTCCTGCTAAGGCTCCCATCCCCAATGCCTGAAGATTCTAACCCAGAGTCTCTCAATCTCTGAGCACTAATGTTTGGGGATGGATAATTCTTTGTTGTAGGCGTGGTCTTGTACATTGTAGATGTGTACTAGTATGTCTGGCCTAGATTCTAGTACCGCCTGCTTCCCGTATGACAACCAAAAATATCTCAATAATGTCAATTGTCTCCTGGAGGTACAAAATCAGCCCCAATTGATAACTACTGATCCACCCTATAACCTGTTTGAGGAATAATTTAATTCCAATAGAGAGAATACTCTGGTCCAGTTCAGAATTGGTAGGTTGTATGACTAGAGACAGAAAGGGCCGTAAGTGGTGAGAAGGTTACCTGTCAGGCTGGCATCAAAGGAAGATGGAGCATTGACTGACACCCATGAGTGTGCCTGTGACTAAGAAGCCCCATAAAGCACATGCACAAAACGTGGCACGAAAGGAGTCAAGAGCAGTGGTCTGGGGCCTCACAGACATGCAAGGACATTACCTTAGTGACTGATGTGGTTACTGTTGGCTTGTTTAGCATTGGTTTGAATCTTTCAACACCTCCAATATGCTGCCAAAAATTCTTGTGTGTGAAAGTGTACCAGGTTGAAAACCACAATTCCAGCTTGAGTTCTGCTGTAATGAGGGGTTATTTTATTCAGAGAACCAACAAACATTGAGGGCCAGCCCAAAAGCAGGCACTGAGCTGGGCAACAGCAGCAAACACCCAACATGATCCTTTCTTTCTCAGAGCCCATGGTCAGTTGAGGAAGTTAGTCTACCAAGCAAGAGATTACAGGAGCAAGACAGATTATCTGGGCTTTGGTTAGCTCGTCTGTCAAGAGCAAGAACAGTCCATGGTTATCTAACCTCACAGGGTTGCTGGGTGATCATGAGCAGTTTGTGGAGGTGCCCTGAGGCCTCAGCCAAGGATGCCATGCCCTGAAGAAAAGACAGACCAAGACCCCTGTCTTGGCAGAAAGTGGGAAAAGAGAGAATGTTAGCACAGTTCTCTCCATGAAGCAGAACGAAGCCAAAGCCAGATCTGTCACTGATCTCTGGTGTCGAGGGTGTGACCAGGTGCACTTTGAGTGCCAGGATCTTTCTGTAAACCTGAAGCCTACTGGAGAGAGAAACTATAAACAAAGAGGGAAGCATCATTTATTGAGACAGAAAGTCTAAGTTTTCCTCTCACTAGATCTCTCCTTTCCCCTATGCTAGACCCTAAACCTACTGTTCCTTTTCTACCCTCAGAAGAGGTGTGTGTTGCTGGGCAGGAAGCAGACATTGTTTAAAGACAACCTCCCTTTCTGTATTTATGGGCTCCTGGTGAATTAAATTTCCTAATTTTTGTTGTGTGTGGCAGAGACCCCAACACTGAAATGGCTTAAATGAGACAGATGTTTACCTTGCTCTAATGTAAGCATTTGAACAAGAATGGCCTCTGCTCTCGAAAGTTGCTGAGGCCCAAGCTCTTTCTCTCTTGTTGGTCTGCCATTCCTGGAGTGTTACCCTCATCTGTTTGGCACAATAGCTGTAATGTCTGCATTCCAGCCAGCATGGAGGGGGAGGGGCAAGGAGGGCATGCCTGTGCCCTTCAAGAGTTTGAGAAAGAAGTTGCTCCAATGATGTGCTGGAGGTGGATCCCACTGATTCCAAGCAATGATTGTTCATATCTCTTCCCGATTCATATTCCTAGCTTGCAATCAGCTGTGGTGGGAGTATTTACACCATGGAAATTGGCAAACACTACAATCAGGGCTTTATTTTCCTGGAAGGGATGACTATCAAACAACAACCAACACAGCCTTCACATGTCTTCTGCTCACAATCCCCTGGTGAGAACTGAGGGACAAGGTCACCCCTGGTAAGAAAAGCTGAGAAATGTAGTCTCCCATTTGTACAGTCATTGCCCAGCTACAAGTCTTATTGCTATGGAATAAGGGTAGAATAGATATTAAAGGCAACTAGCAGCCTCTGCCCCCAGACTTATTGAGAGACTATGCCTAGGAGATGAGGTCTGGATTCCACATGGAGTGGACCTGCTTTCAGAGACTCCTTCTGGGCAGGCCTGGTGGGCAGCAGTCCGCATGGCTCCAGGCAGGTTCCTATGCACATGGAAAAGTGCCTCAGGCCACTCATTGCCACAAGATACTAGACCTTTCTGGGCTTTCTGAGTGAGCATTGAAGGCCTTCTCACCAGTCAAGGTGAAGGTAGACACCCCCCACCACCCCACTCAGAGCTCATCTACTCTTGCAGCTCTCTCCAAAATCCTCACCATATCTCCAACTTCCCCAATTCCCTTCAGGATGAAGAGTTTTTAGAGTCATGAAACCATATCTCCAGACTTCCTTTGAAAATCAAGTACATATTCTAGACTGCCTCACCACTCATTCTGGTATTTGATCTACATTTGATCTTGGCACCTCAACTGCAGCTGTCAATCTACCATCCTGCTCCTCTGTGCTGTTAGCAGCTCACAGAGACCTCGCTACTGTGGACAATTATAAATACTCACGCCAAGCCCTAGAAATCACTGGTAGCACTGAATGGTAAAAGTGATGACCACAGGGCACAGTGTTGCCTGGACAATGACAGTGGTGTCCACATACCTATATGCAGGACCCCTCACAGAACAGGACCAGGGTGGGAAGAGAACAGGAGTGAGCCATGGGTTTGGGGCTAATTCACCCTTTCCTGCTGTGTTCCAGTGCAAAATTCTAAGGAGTCTTAAAATTCTAAATTTAAATCCAGCCCTCTAGATCATTACAAAGAGGCATTTGTCAAGGTAGAGGAAAGAAACATATTTTATTTAACTTTGTTAGTTGGATTTATTTTTTTTTTTAATTTTTTTTTAAATTTTTTTTTAACATTTATTTATTTTTGAGACAGAGAGAGACAGAGCATGAACGGGGGAGGGGCAGAGAGAGAGGGAGACACAGAATCAGAAACAGGCTCCAGGCTCTGAGCCATCAGCCCAGAGCCCGACGCGGGGCTCGAACTCACGGACCGCGAGATCGTGACCTGGCTGAAGTCAGACGCTTAACCGACTGCGCCACCCAGGCGCCCCTGTTAGTTGGATTTATAACTTACAAATACAAAGACATGTGGTATAAGGACCTCCACTTGTACTCTTGCCAGAGGCCTCCAAATGTTAGAAGCAGCCCACCCCTGAGAGCTCCTTACTCTTGAGCCCATGTTATTCAGGCTGATAAGGCAAAAGCAGCACCTGGTTGTGCTTGCACTAAAAGTGTTTTCCATTTGCATCTGTAAGAATATTTGCAAAGCATGAAGCATGTGGGGCCCTTGAGAGTGAGGAAGGGCAGGCCAGCTTGGCTTTACCCTGACAGAGATGTCAAAGCCAGAGAGATCATCTGGGAGAAGAAGGGAGAAGGCAGAGTCAAGAAAGTGGGCAAAGCAGAGCCAATGATTCACTATTTTAATGTGCCCTTCATGGAAGAAAAGTATTCACTTTGGCATATGATCCACTAGAATGTTCTGAACAAAAACTTAAACAAATCTAGTCCAATGGTTTCCAGGTTTTTTATAATGACCAAAATCAAAAAGACCTATCAAAATGAAAACTTAAGTGAAATCCCAATATTAAAGCAGCCAAAAATGATAAACAGCTTCCTTCATTCATTTAAATCCTTATTGACTTTTGGAAACTACTTTACTATTTATACTTATCATTGAAGTTCCTCCTCAGATGTCTGGGGTCCCCAGAACAGAATGGAAAACCACTAACCTAGCAGTGGTGGGTTGCAGTGGTTAAGGCCTGCCCAACATCTATTCTCCTCTTTTCTGCTAACAGCCCTCCCTTTCCTCAGGCTATGTGGTTTGGATGGAGCAGGCCTCCATGTCTCCCATTCCCCAGTCAATAGAGGGCATGACCCAGGCCTGGCCAATCAGCATGTTCCATCTGCAGTCATTGTGACTGGTTCAGAGATAGAAGGTGACCATAGTAGGGTGAATTAGAGCTACTCCTAGGACTTCTGCAGGTAGAATATGGTCTCTCCTGGTAGGTCTTCTAAGAGGATAGCCTGTTAGAGGGAACTGGAGATGGAGAGAGACTGAGACCCAATCACATGTGGGACCCTCTGGATCAATCCATGCCATGAATCTGAAGCTACCCTGGACTTATCTGAGCCAATACTATTCCCTTCTCTACCCAGGCCAATTTGGTTGGACTTGTATCTTTCATCAACAAGAGAGTCCTGACTTATCCAACTCATACCTTTTGCACATGAGGATACTAATGCCCAGAGAGAGGATAAGCACTGCCCAAAGCCACCAGGATCCCAGCTGTCCACACAAATGATGACTTGTGCACATTTTAACTTCTCCATATCCTTTTTTGTTTACTAAGACTGACCATGATTTTGTGTGTGAATGAGAATTCTAGGTATAAAACAAACAGTAGAAAGAAGATTCCTAAAACTTAGCCAAAGGAAGCCAGCCCACACTCAGGAATAGACCTGCTTTCCATGATGGCGGAGTGTTTTGGTGTCATCTGAGATCCTGGGGGAGGGGGGTGTCACATTGTCCAAATCAATCTGTTCTACCTTTTCTGCTGCCTGAAATTCCACCAATAAAGTATCTTTCTCCTAAGTTAAGCATTAACTTCTTCTTTAGACTTTTCTTTTAAGATGCTACCCCTCTGAACGTGGCAGGGATATCCACTCTCACTACTTTTATTCACATAGTACTGGAAGTATTCACCAAAGCAATCAGACAACATAAAGAAATAAAAGGCATCGAAATCAGCGAGGAAGAAGAAAAACTTCTACTATTTGCAGATGACACAATACTATATATAGAAACCCTAATGACTCCACCAAAAAACTACTAGAACTGATAAATGAATTCGGTAAAGTCACAGGATACAAAATCAACATACAGAAATCTGTTGCATTCCTATATACAAATAATGAAGCAGCAAAAAGAGAAATTAAGAAAACAATCCCATTTACAATTGTACCAAAAATAATAAGATACCTAGGAATAGACCTAACCAAAGAGGTGAAACACCTATACTCTGAAAACTATAAAACATGGATGCAAGAAATTGAAGAAAACACAAAGAAATGGAAAGACATTCCGTGTTCATGGATTGGAAGAACAAATACTTTTAAAATGTCCATACTACCCAAAGCTATCTACACATTCAATGAAATTCCTATCAAAATAATCACAGCATTTTTCACAGAGCTAGAACAAACAATCCTAAAACTTGTATGGAACCACAAAAAAAAAAAACCCAAATAGCCAAAGCAATCTTGAAAAAGAAAAGCAAAGCTAGAGGCATCACAATTTTAGATTATAAGTTATATTACAAAGCATCAAAACAGTATCAAAACAGTACATTATTGACACATATATCAATGGAACAGAACAGAAAACTGAAAAATGAACCCACAATTATATGGTAAATTAATGTTCAATAAAGGAGGCAAGCATATGCAGTGGGAAAAAGACTGTCCCTTCAACAAATGTTTTTGGTAAAACTGGACAGCAACACGCAAAAGAATGAAATTGGACCACTTTCTTATACCATACACAAAAATAAATTCAAAATGGATGAAAGACATAAATGTGAAACCTGAAACCATAAAAATCCTAGAAGAGAACACAGGCAGTAATTTCGCTGATATCGACCATAGCAAGTTCTTTCCAGATATGTCTCCTGAGGCAAGGGAAACAAAATAAAAAAAAAAACTTTTGGAACTACATAAAAAAAAAAAAAGCTTCTAGGGGTGGCTCTGTCAGTTGAATATCTGACTCCTGATTTTGGCTCAGGTCATGATCTCAGGGTTCGTGAGATCAAGCCCCATGTTGGGCTTTACACTGACAGGAGCCTGCTTGGGATTCTCTCTCTCCCTTTCTCTATGCCTCTCCCTTGCTCATTCTCTCTCTCTCTCTCAAAATAAATAAATAAATATTTAAAGAAATAAATAAAAATAGATAAATAAAAAGCTTCTGAATAGCTAGGAAACAATCAACAAAACTAAAAGGCAACCTACAGAAGGGGAGAAGATATTTGCAAGTGACGTAACTGATAAAGGGTTAGTACCCAAAACACATAAAGAACTTATTAAATTCAATACCCAAAAAAACAAGTAATCCAGTTTTAAAATGGGCAAAAGACATGAACAGGCATTTCTCCAAAGAAGACATCCAGATGGCCAACAGACACATAAAAAGATGCTCAAGGGGCACCTGGGTGGCGCAGTCGGTTAAGCGTCCGACTTCAGCCAGGTCACGATCTCGCGGTCCGTGAGTTCGAGCCCCGCATCAGGCTCTGGGCTGATGGCTCGGAGCCTGGAGCCTGTTTCCGATTCTGTGTCTCCCTCTCTCTCTGTCCCTCCCCCGTTCATGCTCTGTCTCTCTCTGTCCCAAAAATAAATAAAAACGTGGAAAAAAAAAATTAAAAAAAAAAAAAAGATGCTCAATATCACTCATCATTAAGAAAATACAAATCAAAACTACAATGAGATATCACTTCAGACCTGTCAGAATGGCTAAAATTAACAAGAGAAACAACAGATGCTGGTGAGGATGTAGAGAAAGGGGAACCCTCATGCACTGTTGGTGGGAATGCAAACTGGTATAGCCACTGTGGAAGACAGTATGGAGGTTCCTCAAAAAGTTAAAAATAGAACTACCCTATAATCCAGCAATTGCACTAACAGGTATTTACCTAAAGAATACAAAACTACTAATTCAAAGGGATACATACACTTCAGTGTTTATACCAGCATTATCTACAATAGCCAAATTATGGAAATAGCCTAACTGTCCATCGACTGATGAATGGACAAAGAAGATGTGATGTGTGTGTGTGTGTGTGTGTATATATATATATATATATATATATACACAATATATATATATACACAATATATATAATATATATATACACAATGTAATACTACTCAGTCATATAAAAGAATGAAATCTTGCCATCTGCAATGACATGGGTGGAGTTAGAGAGTATTATACTAAGCAAATAAGCCAATCAGAGAAAAACAAATACCATGATTTCACTCATATGTGGAAATTAAGAAACAAAACAAATGAGCGAAGGGGGAAAAAGAGGGAGAGAGAGAGAGAGAGAGAGAGAGAGAGAGAGAGAGAGAGAGAGAGAGAAACCAAGAAACAGACTTTTTTTTTAATATGAAGTTTATTGTCAAATTGGTTCCCATACAACACCCAGTGCTCATCCCAACAGGTGCCCTCCTCAATACCCATCACCCACCCACCCCTCCCTCCCACCCCCCATAAACCCTCAGTTCATTCTCAGTTTTTAGGAGTCTCTTATGAAGAAACAGACTCTTAACTATAGAGAACAAACTGATGGTTACCAAAGGGGAGGTGGGTGGGGGAATGGGTGAAATAGGTGATGAGGACTAAGGAGTGCACTTGTCATAATGAGCACCAGGTGTTGTATGGAGGTATCGAATCACTACATTTTACACATGACACTGATACAACACTGTATGTTAACTAACTGGAATTTAAATAAAGACTTTAAAAAACACTACTCCTCTGGGCAGGAGTGACATCCTATAGCCCTAATTCCATCATGGGCAGAAGCTGACCAACACCCTTCTCCCAGATCAGGGGACCCCAAGGAAGCCTGAAATATAATGTGTTGAGGGAGAAAAGGTGCTACAATGCATGCTCATAAAGCCCTGACAGAGAAGGCAAAGCCACCATGGGAGAAGACAGAATTTATCTCTCTCTTCTCAACTGACATCTTTACAGGGTATCAGATAGTCCCGGAGAAGCAATGAGGGAAAGTAAGACAGACCTGTGTTCAAATCCTATTCTAGCCAATGCCTGGATAATTTCAGGTATATTATTTAACCTCTCTGAGCCTCAATTTCCTCACCTGTGAAATAAAAATACAAATACCTGTCCAGTGATGAGGATGAAATGAGCATGTAGAGTGCCCAGTGGATAGCAAGTGTTTAATAAATGAGTTCCCTTTGCTCAAAAGAAAAAAGCAACTATCTCCAGTGTAGTGAGTCATCTCCAGAATACTAGCCATGTTATTATACAACAAATGATGAGTTGTTGGGGACAGAATTGGTGTGGGAGCAGTACTGCATATCCCATGGATACAGGAGCAGCCAATCTGGCCAGGAGCTCATGGCTGGGGCTAGTGCTCACCACCATCCTCACATTAGCACATCTGCACCCTTATCAGGAAGTACACCTTTTCTCCAGCCCAGCAGGCAGCAGGGTTCCCAACCAGAGTGTATGCATATAGTATATAAAGGCCCCAAGGCCCAGAACGGAGGGGGTCCTGATAATGTGTTGTGGTAGCTTGAGGAACTGGGGCTCAGAGAAGTTAAGGACCTTGTTGATTGTCACCCAGCATATACTAGCTAAGCAGGGCTAAAAAACAGACTTATCTATTTTTACTCAGGACCCTTTTCCCTGGCCACTCTGTCTGGGGTGCCATTTTCAATACTTTGCAATAGACCGTCTGGAAAGGACTTTTTACAGGTAGGGACATTGGAATCAGAAGTAGAGGTAGGGAGGAATCAGGGAAAAATCAAAATAAAAACCATAGAGCAGGCAATACTAGTATCCCCCTTTCCAGGGCTCGTTCATCTTTCCATGCTTGGAGGAAATGATAGAAAATGTCCCCCATGTTCAGGTATCAAGAATCTCATATGTGACTCTCCAGAAAATTTTAATTTGTAAAAGAAGAGCTGAAGGCAACGCTTTGGCCAAATGAGGGTGCTAGGGGCTTCTGGGGCAGTCCCCTGCATCAGCATCTCCTGTTTCTGTCTCAGACCTAGTTTGGGGCTGAGCACTTGGCCAATGCTCCTCTGGTATCTAGATAGCTCTGCAGCTACTGGGGCCAGAGCTGGGAGTGCAGGAATTGCAGCATGTTCAAAGATATGTCACCAAAATAATGGAATGCCCCAGTCGCAGGCCAGGCTGACCTCCCAAAGTATGTGTTTGGGAGTTTGCAGCTGGAGCCCGACTGCTTGAAGAGAGCCAGGCCCACCCGGACGCAGGCAGGGCAGCAACCCTTCTCACTCCCACCTCTGAGCCAAGAGCAGGGCAGTGTGTGAAGCCCCGCCTGACACAGCATCTCCAGGAAGGGGACCTGACCTGGGCCGGGGACTGTGGTGGACACAGGACACCCCCTGCCAACAGGAGCAGACCCATATCCTGAGTAAATAAGGGCGGCTGAGAGTAGGATGCAGGAGGGGTGGTGGCCAGCCACATAGACAGCAGGGAGGAGAGATAGGATAACAAAGTACAAGACACCTAGAGGGCCCCTGATGGAGCAGGCCTGCTCAGGAGCCCCATGTTCCTGTTCCCAAAGCCTCTCTAACTCCATCTTCTATTTCTCCACAAGATGAGCTCTCATGAAGTTTTTTAGCACTCTGCTGAATAAAAGGGGATTATTGTCCTATGAAATGTTTTGGATGGCTGGGCATTATGGGAAGTGGGGTTCTTGAGAAAGCAAGATTCGGCTGTGTGGGTCTTTGGCCCAGCTGACCTCTGTGCAGGCAGAAATTTGCTGAGAGAGCTGATCAGGAGCAAGGACCTTCACTCAGCAGGGGTGGACTGAACTGGGTGTTGAGGACATCACTCAACTGAAGTCCCATGGCTGTCCTCCCAGTGCAGGAGCCCTGGCACCAAAACCCCATGGGTCTCATGTCACACCATCACCACCCAGTGCCCCTCTGCCACAAAGACCATCTGGTTACTCACACAACACCAGAGGCAGGGAGCGGGCAGTCTCACAGCTATTAAGGCTGGCAGGGAGGGAGATTGGGCTGGTTTGGGTCACAGCCTAAAGATGGTGGCTCCGAGCTCCTGGGCTGGCTTATTTACCTTCCTTGGCATCCCCTAGGGTGTCCACAAGTCACTTAAAAGGCCAACGCTGCAGTCTCCCAGCTCACAGGCAGAAAAGGAGGCTCACCTGAAGGCTTTCCCTGTCAGAGTGGCTCTGTCCTGGCTCCAGGTCCAGAGTGGCACTTCAGCTAAGCAGCAGCAAGGCAGGGCTCTCAGCTCCTCGCCCCAGGGTCCTGAAGAACACTCTCACCTTCCTCTCTGCCCACCCACAGCTCCACATGCCCCTTCTACCACACCAGGCAAGAATCCACATTGTCCCAAACCCCATAGAACACTAATACAAGAACAAAGACAGACACACTAACATATCCACATATACTCTCTCATATACATTCATAGAGTCCTCTCTTGTTCCAACACTAATTTTCACACCAATGCACACTCACATAAGAACACACAAGATTTGCATACTCTCACACAAACACATAAAACATTCCCACCAACAGTTATTTGAATGTTTCCATAGAGACACATGAATACATGCTTTCACACATACACACGTTCACATACATAAACATATTCACCATGCGCGCACACACACACACACACACACACACACACACTCACATCCTCACATATCAGCATTTGACCACTCAACATATCTAAAGCTGGCTCTGCCAGGGTCAGAAAGCAAGAGCCACCAGTTCCTAAGCCTCAATTTGGTCATTCCTCCAATCCTTCCATGGCTGCCTCCCCCAGACTCCTTCCTTCTCACCGTGCAGTTAGTCTGGATCCTCTTTGCTATTCCACCCAGTGAGCGTGGTCATTCTTGCCCCTTGTCACCTTTGTCAAGCTGTTTCCCTTGCCTCAATGCTCTCCCCCATAATGTTCTATCTATCCAATCCTACACAACCTGCAAGATCCCCAACACATCCCCGTCCCCATGAAGTGCCGTCATCAGCACTGACCTGGGGGCAAGCCTGCACCTTGGGAAGAGTGGCCATCCATGCAGGTGTGCACTGAGCCCAGGGGTCCCCATCTGGTTTCCGGGTATGAATCTTGTCTCAATCATGAGGTAGTAAAGCCTTGAGGCCCAAGGAAAGAGCCATGGCCCACCCATTGTGGCTCCAGAACACACAGCATAGAGCTCATCCCTTAGCTCAGCACTGCCTGGGATGTTGCCCCCAGATCATTCTATTCTCACTTAGGCCTTCCCAGTTGAAAAGCATTAACTCTGAGGTCAGCCATACCTGGGTTTAAATCCCAGCCCCACTATTTCTTTTTTTTTAAGTTTATTAATTTTGATAGAGAGAGACAGAGAGAGAGACAGAGAGAGAGAGACAGAGACAGAGAGAGAGAGAGAGAGAGAATAGGCACAAGCCAGGGAGAAGCAGAGACCGGGAGAGAGAGAATCCCAAGCAGGCTCCATGCTGTCATAACAGAGCCCAATATGGGGCTCAACCCCATGAACTGTGAGATGGTGACCTGAGCCAAAATTAAGAGTTGGATGCTCAACTGACTGAGCTACCCAGGCACCGCCCCCCCCCCAGCCAAGCCCCACTATTTCTAACACTATAACTTGGGCAACCTCCCTAACATGTCTTGGCCTCAGTTTCCTCATCTAAAGAAATGAGACCAATAATTCCTTCTTTGCAGGTCTGGAGTGAAAATGTGGATATAAAATACTCTGTACAATGGCTGACACAGAGTAGGTGCTCAACAAACATAGTGCCCTTCTCCATTGCCCCTCTCAGCTCTCCTTTCCTACAGTCTGACCGGACTTTACACCCAGGATAGAGTGGTCCTGAGCAGGACCAAGGGAAGTTCCAGCCCACACCCCCTCCCCAAGGCTGCATCTGGGTCTGCTCCCCTCATGGGGAGCCCCAGAGCTCCAGGACATCTTTGATTAATAAGAAGCAGAAAGATAAGCCTCATGATAATTAATAAATCATTAGCAGCATTACTTTTCATCAGATAAGCCCATTAATTGTTCCCATTTCCTTACAAAAAACCCAGACCAGGGGCCCCTTGCAGTGAGTTGATTTTATGAGAAATCCAAGCCCATAAAGAAAAGCAAGTTCCTGTGGGATGAGCAGCATCCACCTTCAATGGCACCGGGACAACAGATGCCCAGCCCACACTTCTGCTCTGTGGGAGGGCAGGGACCAGAACACACAAAACAACCCCTGCCCTCCCAGGCAGAGCACCAAGGGAACTCAGAGGCTCCTGACCCAGAGCTGGCACATGGGTTTTCCTCTGGAACCAACACCAACTGATTACCACCGTCTGTTGTAGTCCATACTGAAGAAAAGCCACATCCGAATTGAGAGGAAAAAAATCCTAATTGATTAGCAATGCCTGGCAGGGTCATGGGACAGGCCATGAAGGCACAGGGGGCACATCTAGCCATTCATTCCTTCTTTCATGCATTTATTCATTTATTCTGTAAATGACTCACCAGTGTCAAGTGCTGTGCAAAGGGCTGGGGAGATTGGAGCAAAAAGAGTCACAGTTCCAGCTTTCGTGGAGTTTATATTTATCATCTCTAAAGTCCTGTTCCTTTTCAGAGGAGGAAACTGAAACGAGGAAGGGGCTGCCCAAAGCCATACTGAGGTTCAGTGGCAAAACCAGCTAAAGCTCCTTCACTGTCCCCTTCTCAGCCCCTCTTTCCCTCAAAGGAACAGCAAAAGGATCCAGCCCTCCAGTCCCCCCCAGACACAAACATAGATGTTCTGCCAACTTCTCATGTACCCACACGCAGACTCTGAGAACGGTAGCACATTCTCATTCACTTAGAGAAATGTTTTTGAACACCTGTCATATATAGAAGCACTGAACTAGGGCACACAGAAACTGCCCCCCCCCAATCAGAAGCTGATTGGCTGGTTAGATGGAAAAGGTCACCTTAAAAAATACTAACAAAGCAAAACAACTAAGCAGAATAAGAGGGATGCCTTAATAAAGTGCTCTGAGACATTAAAGGCAAAAAGCAAGCTGAGGAATCCAGGAAGGCTTTCTGAAGGAGGCAGTGGGTTAGGAAGGAATTGGAAAGCTTTGGAGATAAATCTTGAAGCTCTTGAAGTATCTATTTCTTTTTTAAGTTTATTTTTGAGAGAGACAGAGACAGTGCAAGCAAGGGAGGGGCAGAGAGAGAGGGAGAGAGAAAAAAAATCCCAAGCTGTGCTGACAGCACAGAGCCTAACGCGGAGTTCAAACTCACAAAACCGTGAGATCATGACCTGAGCTGAAACCAAGAGTCAGACACTTAACCTACTGAGCCACTCAGGTGCCCAAAGTGCTTGAAGTATCTTGAAGATATTGCTTGGGAGTTTAAACTTGTTCCTTGGCTTTTCACTTCCACTCTATGAAGGCACTCTCAGAGGGTACCACTGGATAAACCTGGCTTACCTTCCTATAGCATCAATCTCACTTATAGATTTGAAAGAAAAAAAGGGGGGTTGGTTTTGTTTCTTTACTTTCAAAGAGAGAACACTGTGTGAGTGGGGGAGGGGCAGAGAGAAAGGGAGAGAGAGAATCCCAAGCAGGCTCCAAGCTCAGTGTGGAGCCCAACAGGGAGCTTGATCTAAAGCCCAACAGGGAGCATGACCTGAGCCGAAATCAAGAGTTGGACACTTAACTGACTGAGCCACCCAACCGCCCCAAAAGGGAAAAAGTTTTAATTAAAGAATTCCTAGAAATGTTGTTATACCTACACAAAAATAAATTCCAAATAGATTAAAGAGCTAAACATTGAAATAAATAAAACTATGAACATGTTAGAATAAAATATAGGAGTATATTTATATACACTTGAGAAAAGAACATTTTCTAAGCATAGTACAAAATTAAGATGGCGTAAATTAAAAAACAAGTAGATATGTCTACATAAAAATTTTAAATTCTCTAGTGCAAAAGATACCAAAAAACAGAATTAAATATAAGTATCAGATGGGGAGAGTGTTTGCAATAATATATATATATATATATATATATATATATATATATATATATTATAAACAAAGGAAAAAGATCTCTAAAACAGAAAGAGTACCCAATAAAAAGATAATCAATACACAATTCACAGAAGAAATACAAATGGCAAATAAACCAGAACTTCTGAACCTCAGCACTATTAACATTTGGAGCCAGTAATTCTTTCTACACGCTAGATGTCAATAGTACCCCCACCCCTACCCCCCAACTCCATTGAAACAATCAAAAATGTCTCCAGACACTGTAAAATGTCTCATGGGAGACAAGATCATCCCCAGTTGAGAACCATTGCTAATAAACATAGGAAAGCAGCCGCAGTCTTCTGAATGAACAGATAATTGCAAATTAAAATAACAATGAAATGTCATTTTCTCTTATCAGATTGGGAAGATTTTAAAAATTGATAGTAACTACATATGGCAAGGATTTGGGAAGAATGATGCTCTCATTCTTTGTTTGTGGGAACATAAGTGGATACAACAATTTTAGAAGACAGCTTGGCAGAATCTATCCGTTTTTTAAATCTGTAAGTCCACTGACCTGGCAATTCCACTTTTGGACTCTGCCCCACAGAACTATGCACAAAAGTGCAAAGGACATACATACAAAGGATGCTTGCTGAGTGCTTTTCTGTAATAATGCAAATTTGGAAACAAGTGTAAATGAGTAAACAAATGATTAAACTATGGTACACTCATATAAATGAGACAGTAAAAAGAGTTGCCAAGGCATATAGTGGAGTAAAAACTGTGAGTTGCAAAATAACACAATCCTATATGAATTTTTAACTTGAAATGACATATTTGCATGTGTTTGTGTGTGCCATTAAAAAGAGAGAGAAAGAAAGATATGAAAAACAAACAGTAAATTATTGAGTGTGGTTAATCATAAGGAGGGGGACAAAGGATGAGAGTAGGAAGTATATGGAGAAAAGAATTTCAATGTTTTGCTTTATAGAGTTCTGTATTGTTTGAGTTTTAACGGTGAGCATGATTTATTTTTTTTCTCATGCCCCCATCCCCCCTTTTATTTTTGAGCATGTATTATTCTTAAAAATTTTTAAATGTGTTTTAAACAAATCCCCCCCCCAATGTCATACATGTACAAGTAAAATCAGCCAAGTCCCACTGATGTCTGTTGACCCATGTCATTTTTTCCAAAGGCTAGATAACAGAAAAGTGGAATGTGCAGTGAGAGGTGGGACAATCCAGTCCTCTTGGTTATGAAGAAAGCCAATGCCTTCTAGTTAAAGTGAACTGAACTCACTGCTGCAGCAAAAACAGATTTGACCAACGTCTCGGCCACAAGCTGGGGCTGGGCAGGGCATGTGTTTTCTTAGCAATTCCCTGAAATGTTCTGAAAAAGGAGTTTGCCAACTTAGAAACCAGTTTTATTTTCCCTTTGACTATATAAGCTGACCTCCCCAAACTGTTCGGCTGCCTGCTATTGTTCCTCTTGATCATGTATTCTGTTTACAAATATCACCGGGCAGCATTCCACTTCCCACCACGGTGAATTCTCTGCAAACACAGAGAAACCAGAAGTTCTGGGGTTTGGGTTATTTTTAATTTATCTTTATAAAATATAGTAATTTTTCAATTAGGTTTTCAACTTACAACATGGATCAGTGGTTAAAAATAGGAGATCTGAAGCATAAGCTTGTAAACAGTGAAAATACGAAGCTATTGAGGCAAAATCAGAATAGCAATGAGTCACATAGTAGTGACAGATGTGCTGTTGACCTTAAGGTCCACCATGTGACTATGACAGACACCAGGACCAGAGCTCCACCCCAAACACATCTAATGAGCAACTAACTCCCTAAAATACCAAACAGTGAGCTGAGGTGGGTTTTACTTTAGTGGAGTTTGTTTTAGCGGAGTCACAGAAGAGCAAATGAAATAATGGTATGAAAACCATCTCATACTGCAATGACATTGAAAAAGTCAAGTATGCAATTTCAAGGAAAAAAAATCACAGAATAGTTCAAAAACATAAAACAAAGAAGATGAAAAGGGATATAACAAAAAACAAAATCAAAAAAGCAAATTAGGGATGCTTGGGCAGCTTAGTCAGTTAAGCGTCTGACTCTAGATTTCAGTTCAGGTCATAATGTCATGGTTTGTAAGGTCAAACCCTGCATTGGGCCCCATGCTGACAGCACGGAGCCTGCTTGGGATTCTCTCTCTCTCTCTCCCTCTCTCTCTATGCTCCTCCCTCATCATCTCTCTCTATCTCAAAATTAAAATTTAATTTAATTTTTAAAAAATTTTTTAAGCAAACTAAAGGGTCTCAAAGATTTCTTTAGTCTGAGAAATGCCTCTGAAGTTATAGCTTGAGTAATTGGATCAAAGTTGGTTAAGTGCTTCACCATAGGTAGGACCACACCTCTATCTGTACCAAAAAGAAGCAGATGATTTGAAAAAAGGTATCCTTACAGAACCATACTATCTACCAATGCACTTTAGTGGGTTCAAAAAGACAGATGTAGAGGGGACAGTGGTTATGAAAATGCAGATATTAATGATCTGACTCTTTTATCCAGTCTTTGTTCACCATAATACTAACAAATGTCTGGGAAGACATGTCAATTTCTGAAGTGGTTGATGGTAAAATAACAAGGAAATATACTTTCAACAAGATGTGTAAGTCTGAGAAGATCATTATCAACGGTAAATAAGCAGCTCAGATCCCCGCAGAAGTGAGCCAAATCTCCGATGGGCAAAATGGCAGAGAATGGTGGCTATTACACACAATGAGGGTTCCTGGAACCTGCGTCACACATAAAGCATGTTTTTATTTTTAAAAAAAAATTTTTTTTTTCAACGTTTATTTATTTTTTGGGACAGAGAATGAACGGGGGAGGGGCAGAGAGAGAGGGAGACACAGAATCGGAAACAGGCTCCAGGCTCTGAGCCATCAGCCCAGAGCCTGACGCGGGGCTCGAACTCACAGACCGTGAGATCGTGACCTGGCTGAAGTCGGATGCTTAACCGACTGCGCCACCCAGGTGCCCCTAAAGCATGTTTTTAAAAGCTCTGCTCTTAAGTTCCGAGTGGTAAAAACTTCTAATTGAAATTCAGTATAGAAAAGTTAGCAGTTTGAATACTTATCTCTTAGGGCCACTTTACAATAAGAGAAAAGTTGTTTTGAAAGCCTGCTTTACCAAACATATGTGTGCTGGCCTAATAGGAAGAAGATGCTGGTCTAGGTTTTCAGACTTAAGGGTGATGTTTTTCATAGAGGAAAATATCAAGCATGCCATGACTAAGGGCAAAAACTCATTAAGGTGAATAAAGTCTTTGTTCACTGAAATGTCAGCAAGTGGCTCTCAGAGATGTTTAACTTAGAATATGTTTTCAAGCCTCAGTACTCTTGATCAACAACTGCAAGGCAAAGATGACTCTACTGCCATGATCAGTGCCATAAAAATGCTGTTACAGGGCTGGATGAAGAGAGCTGATCAGGGGAACTAAGTGTAATTGAACCTTTTGGTTCATTTGCATGTAACGGTTCTCTGGCGATTCAGTTGACATCTTCAAAACTGTCAGATTTATTGCAACAGCATCCTTTTGATTAGCCAATGGTGCATATAGGGTTTTTTTTGTTCCTGATGGCAGTAATTTAAAATATTAATTTATACTTTTGACACGACCCCATTCATCTTTGATGCCTTCCTTCTTTCTGATATGGTAAGATCATCTGGGATCATCCTGTGCATTTCCTGCCCCAGACCTGGAATCAACCAAACCTCCAAGAGGACACCGCTCCTCTTTAGGAGATTCTATACCCCTATGCCCTTTGTTTGTCCATGCAGCATCCCTTGAAGTTGTGTGCAAAACAGACTATTGCAGTGGAAATTGCAGCCCCCCACCCCAGCCCAAGAACAGTGTTAAAAGTAAGGTGGTTTGGGCGCCTGGGTGGCGCAGTCGGTTAAGCGTCCGACTTCAGCCAGGTCACGATCTCATGGTCCGTGAGTTCGAGCCCCACGTCGGGCTCTGGGCTGATGACTCAGAGCCTGGAGCCTGTTTCCGATTCTGTGTCTCCCTCTCTCTCTGCCCCTCCCCCGTTCATGCTCTGTCTCTCTCTGTCCCAAAATAAATAAACGTTGAAAAAAAAATTTTTTTTTAAAAAGTAAGGTGGTTTCCTGAGATAGAACCAGGAACCACAGACAAGAAATCCATGACCAATAATGAGTTAGAAAAAGAACAGAAGAACCATATACACATAAAGTACTAAAAACAACACTCTACTCAGTCACTGGTAAACACAACTATAAAGCCACTGAGAAGTAGGTGGGACCAATGGCAGTACTATGAAATGGGGGTTGTCCTTTAGATGAGGGTTCTGGGGTGGGAGAAGCTTGACAGAGGGGAATTTAGGACAAATAACAGGAAAGCCAGCTTTCCACAAAATGAAACTAACATTGTAGCTGGTGAACAAACAAACATGGGTCTTAACATGAGCAGGACTAAACTGCCCCATTCCGACCCCTCTCTAGCTGTGTGACCTTGAGGAAACCACTATTCCTCCTAAAATTCCAGGTTCCTTATTGGTAAATTGTGGGATAATTTTGCCTGGCAGAAAGTTATGAAAATTGGATGAGGCAGCTGGCATCACACAGCTTATATCCTCTACTTTTTTAAAAATTTTTTAATGTTTATTTATTTTGAGAGAGAGGCACAGCGAAAGCAGGGAGAGAGGGAGACACAGAATCTGAAACAGGCTCCAGGCTCTAGGCTGTCAGCACAGATGTGGGGCTCAAACTCAAAAACTGTGAGATCATGACCTGAGCTGAAGTCAGACCCTCAATCGACTGACCCACCCAGGCACCCCTTCTCCTTTACTTTTGAAGCATCTCCTGCTCTGAGGTGGCCAGCCATTATCTGACATACAGTGGGTTCTCAAAGAACTTGAAGTAAAGGGGATAAATGAATCTATTCTCTTTGAGAAGATAATTTTAATGTTGGAAAGCTCACTTGAGCAGAAGTCTGGAGAGTTGGATGAATGGGATTTGACAGCAAAGGGATTGGGAATTGCCAGCTTGTTTGAACACCAGATCAAAGAAAAGCAAAGGTTTCCATGGATGGAAGGTAGCACCATGGCTTTGGGAAGGATCAAGAGGTCAGGGAGGGCTTCCTGGGGAGGGTCCTTGGGTTAGCTAGTGTTAGGTAGAATAAGGAGAGGCAGGGAGGATGCTCAGAGCCCTTCTGGCTGGGGCTGGGCCACCCAACTGTATTCCCTTTCCTCTGTCACTGAAAGTAACAGCCCTCCCTGCCCACCTCTGCCAAGGGAAACCTTCCACATTCACATCTAGTCAGGTCACTCTATGCTTAAAACCCAGCCCTGCTCTCATTTGTCCTCAAGATAAAGTCCAAACTCATGCACAGCTCCTTAGCAAACCCCACATGGTCATCCCTAGACCCATGTTCCTAGCCTCCTTCCAAGTGCCTCCTCTTCCCCAATCCCCTTCCCACCTTGACCACCAGCTTGCAGCTCCCCCAAATGCTCTGATCTGTACACCTCTGCCTCCAGCTCCCTTCTCTCTGGTGCCCCCTGAAAAGCTCTTCTTCCTGTAAGACCTGCTTCAGTTATGTTCTACTCTGTGGCATCCCCCATAGACACTACTGCTATCACTTGAGAAATCTGTTTTATAGCCACTTACAATTACCTGTTTGCATATCTGTCTCTACCACAGGGCTGAGAGATCCTGAGGGCTAGAACTGTCTGTTTCTTTTTGTATCTCCAGTGCCTGGCCCAGAATCTGGGACATAATAGTTACTCAGAAAATGGTTGGTTGGTTGGTTGGTGTCTCCACTGGCAAAATGAATAAGTGAATGAATGGCAGGATCTCTGTACCCCAGTAATCTGGAGTGTAGAAGGGGCACAGTGAATTTTTCCTGTGCGAACACACAAATAAAAAACCTCTCCACTGGCCTTCTATATTGATTTTTTTCAGCAGCAGCCCCTCCCAACACAAACACACACACACACACACACACACACCCCTCTTCCATTTTTCTCCTTCCACTGTTTCTAAAAATTAACTCGGTAAGTATAGATTCATTAAATTAAAAAGAATACTCAAATTTGTCAAGTTTCCAGAAGTTCTCAAAAACACTGACCAAGAATTAGCAAGTGGTCCCATGAAATGCCACCCAAAGCCTATGATCATATGCTCTTTCCAAGGAGATGCAGGTGCCTCTGCCTTCTCCCCCACCCCATGCATATGAGCCCCCAGCCCAGCCTCCCTTCCTTGGCATTGAGTGGACACCTGTGACTGGGCTGTAATCCCACGTAAGCCGCAGGCACACAGCCTAGGACCACCCCCTGTCCTGGTCACAGGGACTTGAATAGCCAGGCACACCTGTGGGCCAGCCAGTCACTGATCCATGGGCGGAGCCCAACAAGACTGAGGCCTCAGCTTTTGAAGCACTGACAGGGCTGCCCTGCTGAGCCTGACCCTTGACCTACAGGTGGGCACAGCCATTGTCCCCACAGGTCCCAAGTGCTGTCCGTCCTGCTGCAGAGACCCATGAAGGTATTCATTTCAAGTCAGTGCAAAGCCAAACAAACAGAAGGGCTAAGGGGCAGGGGTTTGTTTGGAGGCTTTGCTGGCCAGAGAAGCTGTCGTTGCAAGTACAGGTATAATCCTCACCAGGCAGGCCCCACCGGCCAGCAAGGCTCCACCTGACACAAGGTTGTTTATAAACACGTGGCCATGTCAGATCTCCCAAATAAGTGGCTCTGGAAGTGAGGGGGCTCCACAGGGATTGGCAGATGCTTCAATATCAGAGAGCAGCACTTTCCTCTCACTGAGCCTGTGGACTAGGAGGAAAGGTGAAGAGGAAAGAACAGGAACTGGGGCCAGGCACAGGCCAGGCAAGAGAGCTGGCAGAGCCCTCAAAGAGCCCAAAAGCTGCAGACAATGACAACACTGTCAGACTACCTGCCCTTAGCAGGACTGAGTCACCTGCAGTCTTGACATTTCTGGCAAGTGTCAGTGAGCTACTGACAAACAGGGGAGTATTTGCGAATGGAGGCTTCAGGGGAGTTTATGTTATTTAGCAGAATCGGCACAGACCTACATCTAGATTCTGATCTGATGCAGCTACAAACTAGCTGCAGACAAGCAACTTAACCTCTCTGAGTCTCAGATAAGTCACCTAAAAACAGGCACGCCAACTCCCAGCTTGTAGGGATGTTGTGAGAATCAAATTTGTGCAAAATCCCCGAGCCCCCCCTCTAGCCTTTCACTTCCTACCATCCACCTGGCTCAGTCAACCAAATCAGTGTTTGTAAAATACTGGGACTTATAAAATATTTTTTTTATTTGAGTATAGTTGCCACACAATGTTACATTCATTTCAGGTGTAATGACTTGACCACTCTATACATTATACTATGCTCATCCCAAGTATACCTACCACCCGTCACCATACAATGATATTAACAATCCCATAGGCTATATTCCCCATGACTTATTCATTCCATAACTGGAAGCCTGTGCCTCCCTCTCCCCTTCACCCATTTTGCCCATCCCCCCCCCACCTCCCCTCTGGCAACCATCAGCTCCTTCTCTGTAGTTTAAAACGTTTTCATTGTTTGGTATAAGTCTCATTCAGAAAATCCTTAAAGTCTCAATGTATAACTTAAGAAATTACTATAAATTGAATATCTATGTGCTCCTCACCACGTCAAAAAATTGGACTCTGAAAGCCACCATAGATTGCTTTGCAATCGTAGCCCTCTCCTGCACCTAACAGAATGAATATATGGAATCATAAGTATGTATGGCTTCTAAAAACCACCTTATGTGTTTTGAAGTGATTCTGGTTTTTTGGTGTCACTTAATTCATTTTCTTTGTTGCATAACACTCCATGTGAACATACCACAATTTGCTCAGGCAGTTGTTAATAAGCATTCTTATCTCTATCCCAGGGCACAGTGAAAAGAAAAACTCTTTTTCCTCTATGTACTCACAGAACATTTCTGCCTCCACCCCAGGTGCACGTTCTTCCCACACCAACCAAGTTTCCAACACCAGCTAAGTGTCCTATAATTCAATTCAATTCTGACACTATTTACTGGAGTTAGCATCAGATCCCACAGGTCAGTCCCACAAGACTGCACCCCCCTTCAGATGCTAATTGCATGCAAATAGTGGGTCCCCAGATTCCCCACACTTATGTCCAACTTGACTACAAATCAAAGGTTTCCAGGACTCCATCCTCAGGTTCAATATTTCACTATAACACAGGACTCAGGGAAACACTTGTGTTTATCAGTTTATCATATAATAAAGGATACGATAAAGAATACAAATGATTAGCCAGATGAAGAGGTATTTAGGACAAGGTCCAGATGGGTCTCATGTAGAAGCTTCTGTCCCCATGGCATTGGAGTATGCCACCCTCCTGGCATGTAAATATGTTCACCAACCTGGAAGCTCTCCAAACCCACAGTTCAGGGATTTTTATGGAGGCTTCATCATGTAGGCATTATTGATTATTAACTCAATCTCCAGCCCCTCTCCCCACCCCAGAGAATGGGATGGTGTAGAAATGAAAGTTCCAAGCTTCTAAACACAGCTTGGTCTTTCTGGTGACCAGCCCCTGAGGAGCCCCAGGAGTCCACTGAGAGATACCTCATTAGAACAAAAGATGCTCCAATCACTCAAGAAATTCCAAGAGAGTTAGAGCTCTGTTTCAAGAACTGGTGTCAAAGACAAAATATTAGAACAAAAGATGTTCCTAGCACCTTTATTGCTTAGGAAATTATAAAGGTATTAGGAGCACTGGCCAGAAGCTGGGGGTGAAGACCAAAATATACATTTATCATATCACAATGCCACACGCAGGTATACATTTATTTGGGGTATATCTCTGGGAAAGGGATTGCTGGGGTCATGGGCTGGGTATCTTCCATTGTACTAGATGATTCCTCACTCTCTTCCATGCAGTTGTACCAATATCGCATTCACCCCAGTGATGTGGAAGAGTTCCCATTGTTCCACATCCTCACCAAGACTTGATGCTTCCCAATGTTTCAACTTTAGCCATTCTGATAGGTATATTATTGTGGCTTAAATTGCCATTTCCCTTATTACTAATGAGGTCTATCAGCTTTTAAAATGTTTATTAGACACTTGAATGCCATAATTTGTGAGATGCCTGTTTAAGACTTCTGCTCGGTTTTCTTTTGGGTTGTCTTTCTCTTATTGATTTGTAGGAGTCCTTTGTAGGTTTTGGACATGGACTTTTTGTTCAACGTGTGTGAAGTATCTTTCATTCTGTCACTTCAGTTTTCTTTCCCTCCTTAAGGTATCTTTTGATGAACTGAGTCCTTGATTTTAATGTAGACTTTTTCCTTTATGTTTAGTGATTTTTGTTGGCTCTAACAGAAAACTATCCCTATACCCAAAGTCATAAAGATATTGTCCCATTGTATCTTCCCAAATCTACTTTTACATTTCTCATTTCCATACACAACACACGTGGATTTGATTTTCGTGTATGATGTAAGGTAAAGGCCAAGTTTCTTCTTTTTTTATATATGGATACCCAACTTTCTCTGTACTTTTTATTGTGGATACCTTTCTCCACTGTTCTGTAGTACCACATTTGTCATGAATCAACATCCACATATGCACAATCTATTTCTAGATTCTCAAATCTCTTCCATCACTATATTTGTCTATCATTGTGGCAGCACCATATTGTCTGAATATTTGTAACCCTAAAATAAGTCTCAAGGAAGCATTACATACTTATTTCTTTCTCCAATATTGTCCTTGCTGTTCTTATCCCTTTGCATTTACATATAAACCTTAGAATCACCTTGTAAAAGTCCACAGAACAGTGAGGACTTTCATTGAGATTGCATTGAATCTATAGATCGCTTTGAGAACTGCTATCATTACAGCATTGAGTCTTCCAATCTATAACTATTGTATGTCTTTAGTCCTTAATTTTAATTCTTTCAATATATTTATAGATTTTTTTTAGTTTATTTATTTTGACAGAGAGAAAGAGAGAGAACAAGCAGGGGAGGGGCAAAGAGAGAGGGAGAGAGAATCCCAAGCAGGCTCTGTACTGTCAGTATGGAGCCCAACGTGGGGCTCAAATCCACGAACCATGAGATCATGACTGAGGCCAAAACCAAGAGTCGGACGCTTAACAGACTGAGCCACCCAGGTGTCCCTATTTCAATAATACTTTATAGTTTTCTCCATAGAGGTTCTGTACAAGCTTTGTTAGATTTACTTCTAGGTATTTGATACTTGTTGGTATATTTAAAGTGGCATCTTTTTATATTTTTCTGCTTGTGGCTGGTAGATAGAAACAGGATTAATTTTTGTACATTGTCTTTGTGGCCAGCTAAACTCTTACCAAGTCTAATATCTTATCTGCAGATCTTTCTGGATAGTCTACATATACAGTCTTATCCTCTTTCAATACTGAGAGTTTTATTTATTCCTTTCATTAGTTCTATTTCTTTTCTTACCCTACTGCTCTGCTAGGACTTCCAGGACAATGCCAAATAGAAGTGAGGACAGTGGACATCATTGCCTCACTCCTGATCTTGGGAGAAAAGGGAGAAAAGGCTCACCACTAAGTATGGTGTTGACTATAGAGTTTGTATAGATACCTCTTATCAGACTGAGTTCCCATGTATTCCTAGTTGGCTGATAAGATTTTTTTTTCTACCACAGATGGAACTTTCTCAACTACTTTTTCTATATCTGTTGATATGATCATATGTTTTTTCTCCTTTCTGTTAATTTGGTGAATTACATTGACTGGTTTTCAAATCTTAAACTAATCTTGCATTTTTGGAATAAATGCAACTCTGCCAAGATGTGTTATGCTTGCTAAATGTTAGTGGATTCAATTTGCTAATAGTACATTTTATATTTTTTAATTTATGTTTATTAGTGGAATTAGCCTATTATTTTCATTTCATAATGTGTCAAGTTTTACCACCAAGATTATGATAAACTTGTTAAAATAAGTTGAGGCATCTCCTCTTCTATTTTCTAGAAGAGATTGTGTAAGATTAATGTAATTACATAACTGTTTGGTAGAAGTTGCCTGGGATGTTTTCTTTGTGGAAATATTTTCGTATTCAAATATAACTTCCAGTCCATTTTTTAAATAATTTTAGAACCGTTAGAATTTCTTTTTTTTTTCTTTTGAGAGAGAGAGAGAAAGAGAGAGCATGAGAGGAGGAGAGGGGCACTGGGGGAGAGAGAGAGAATCTTCCAGGCTGCACACTCAGTGAGGAACCTGATGCAGGGTTCAATCCCACAACCCTGGGATCATGACCTGAGCTGAAATCAAGAGCCAGACACTCAACCGACTGAGACACCCAGGTGTCCCTACAATTTCTATTTCTTATATCCATTTTTGAAAAGTTGTGTTTTTATAAAAATTTGTCCATTCTATTTAAACTTTCAAATATTTTATCACACAGTTGTTCATGACATCCTCTCTCTGTTTGTCTGCCAATGTCTGTGGCTCTGAACTTGATGCCCTCTTTTTCATTCCTAACATCACTTATTTACAAGTTAAAAACTAGGGCATTATCAATTTTGTTAGTCTCTTCAATAAACCACATTTGGCTTTGCTGATCCCTTCTATTTTATATCTTGCTTCTCTTTCATTAATTTCTACTCTTAATCTTACTATACAAGTTTTTCCTTCTATTTGCTTTGTTTTATTTTGTCTTTGCTGTTGATGATGATGTTTTCCTGATTTCTTGAGATAGATGCTAAGTGTGTTAATTTCAGTCTTTATATGCTTCTAAAGATATTAATTTCTCTATAATTAGATGTTTAACTGCCTTCATCAAGTTTTAAATAAAACATTTGTATCATACAATTCAAGATATTTTGTTTAATTTCCATTGTGTATTTAACTTTGTATAGAATAATATTACTTATTTGCAAATATAGTTGTCCTTTTTTATTGATTTCTAGCTTAACTGCATTGTAGTAAAAAAAATTCAACCCTTTAAAATATTTAGACTTGCCTTAAATCTTAGTATATGCAATTTTTACATGGGTTTTTATGTGTTCTTGAAAACAACATGTACTCTACAAATTCTGGGCCTCGTATTTTACAAAAACAGTGTCTTCATAACTTCATTTTGCTTCTGAGAACTGTTGAGATGGACACACACACCTACACAGGTGATAAATTGTATAGAACTTATTACACACCACACAAATGAAACTGGGGAACTCTGAATAATAATGATGGATTGTATAAATGTCAATATCTTGTTCGTTATATACTATAGTTTTCCAAAATGTTTCCACTGGGGGAAACTAGACAAAGTATACAAAGGATCACTCCATATTACTTCTTAAAACTGCATGTAAATCTACAATTGTATCAATAAAATTTCAATTTAAAAAATGGACAATAAATTGCATTCTCAATTTCAAAAAGAAAATTAAGTTATAAAAAAAATTTTTCAAAACTTTCAATGAGAATCACTAAAAATTTTAGTGTTTTCAGGAGTGAGCTTAATTTCTCTAGGAAATAACCACTTCTATAGAATACATTTTACCTTAACAATGGAGGAAACATGAAGTGTCCATATAACACTGCAGTTCCAGCTCCCACAGGCTCAGGAAACAGGTTAAGAAAAGCTATGCAAAAATATACAGAGCCTGAGTTGGAGCAGGAGAAAATCCCTAAAACTGCAGGGTGATCACACTGTGGCACATAATTTGGTTCGTCTGTTGTCCACTTGTCCATTTTTTTTTTCAAGAGTATAGCCTAGTGGATAAGAACCCAGGCTCAGAATCAGACAAATGAAGGCTCAACCCCAGCTCCGCCACTTACAAACTGCATGATCAGGGACAATTATTGTCCGCAGTTTTTTCATCTGCAAAGTAAGGATGATAATAGTTCTTACACCATTGGGCTCTTGTGCTGAGTAAATGAGAACATGCTTGGTGCCTGACACATAGTGTGTGCTTATTAAAAATAGATATTTTAGGGGCGCCTGGGTGGCGTAGTCGGTTAAGCGTCCGACTTCAGCCAGGTCACGATCTCGCGGTCCGGGAGTTCGAGCCCCGCGTCAGGCTCTGGGCTGATGGCTCAGAGCCTGGAGCCTGTTTCCGATTCTGTGTCTCCCTCTCTCTCTGCCCCTCCCCCGTTCATGCTCTGTCTCTCTCTGTCCCAAAAATAAATAAAAAACGTTGAAAAAAAAATTTTTTTTTAAATAGATATTTTATTACCAGAATTTAAAATCACATTTTCTGACAGTGAGTACACTCTACCATAGGATAAAATGCAAAATAATATAAATTATAAAATAAAGGGGTACCTGGGTGGCTCACTTGGTTGAGCATCCGACTTTGGCTCAGGTCATGACCTCACGCTTTGTGAGTTCGAGCCCCGCGTTGGGCTCTCTGCTCTCTCTGCCCCTCCTCCGCTCTTGCTCACTTGCTCTTTCTCTATCAAAAATGAATAAACATTTTTGAAAATAAAATAAAAATTAAATGAAGACTGTTGTTTCTCTAGTAAAATAAAACTACAAAGTTGGCTCAAGAAAATGTAAAAGTCATTAAGAGACAACCACAGAAGATACAGAAAAAATAGTCAATGACCTATCCCACACACACACACTAAAAAGCCTATGTTAAGATGGTATGTATAGGCAAATTGTGCCCAGCCTTCAGCAAACAGATTATTCTCAGACTATCCAATCGGAACACAGTAAGAAAGCTTCTCAGCCCCCTTTACAGGTCTAGCCTTAACCCTTATACCCAGTTTGCGCACGCGCGTGCACACACATGCACACACACACACACACACACACACACACACAAATGGGTCAAGCAACTTTTGAATAGAGAAGCAGAAATACTCGATAATATATTATCAAATCAAAGTTAGCAGAGTAAATAGTGGACTACTGGTAAGCATAGAACTGAGCTGGGGAAGTAGAATGAGAAGGTTTATCGCTATCTTTGCCCTGGGTTGTCCGCTGCTTTGTTTACAGAAAAAATAAAGAGTATCAGTTAATCCAACTAGCCCGTTCAGCTGAGTGGTCAGTTAAGTGGAGGTCTATAAACACAGAGTTAGTGGGGGGGTGGGTGCGCGGAGGGCAGGGGAAGGTATGGGTGTCTGTGAAAGAGAGTTGAAAGAACTCACAGTATATATAGCATTTTGTACCCTTTTTAACTCAATATTTTTACATAAGCTTATCTTTCATAAGGATCATTTGAAATAACTGACTACCGTTTCTTCTTGTGGATGTACCATTTTTGATGTAAGTAATCTGTTATTGTCAGGCATCTTTCTCTTTTTTAATGCTAAAAAGTATGTCGCAGTGAACACATTCCTGCCTAATATTTTGTCCACATTTCTGATATCTCCTTGGGACCTATTTTTACAAGTAGAATTATTATAACAACTATTCCAACATTTAAAAAAATTTTTAAACATATTTAAAATCTTTATGCCTTTAGCCCAAGTGCTCTTCAAAAGCTGGCATCGTTTTATACTTCCACTAGCAATGCACAGGCCAGCCCGTTTTACTATGTCCTAGTAGTGTTTAAGTTTTCTCTTTTCTTGACCTGTGTTAATCCAACGGGTGAAAAATGGTATGTCACTGTTCTTTTAATTTACCACTGTTTGATGAACAGTGATAGTAAACCCTCTTTCCCATGCTGGTCAGCTAGTTCCTTTCCTATGCATTGGCTTTACTTGAGTAAAGGCAAACCCTGAATTCTGCTGCCTTATAGAAATCTCTCCACAGGGTGATTTTTTCAATGCAAAGTCTCCAGCACGTGTGCTGTGAGACACACAGGTTTGGGCCAGCCAGCAGCCAGGTAACTGGCTGGCCTAATGAAAGCAAGCTGGAAACCCGAGCACCTCTTTGCAAAACCACTTTCATAATGACCAGCCCTCTGAATAAGCCAAGAGAAGGATAAAGTGTAAAGGCCATATGTGAGGTCTCTTAATTGCCATAGGACTGGAAACACTATTACACTTGTTTCTAATCTCCCCACTCTCTGTTCATCTTTCTCCTTTTAATTTTCCTAAATGGCCCAGCCGCTGCTGTTGAGGAGAAGGTATTTAATATGGGTGAGGATTTAGCTGTTCCTCCAGGAACAGTCTGGGCCACTACTTTTAAAATGTCATCTTGATTTGCTGCTTCCCCACTAAGTAAGAGACTTAATAGGGCTTAGGGGATGAATCTAGAAACAAACCTCCCTAATGAAATGGCCTGGGGCCTCACCCACTGTGATAGCTCTGGGGACAGCTGCCCTGGGAACAAGGGCTAGTGACAGGGAAGGGGTCTGGACCCTGAAGGACTGTCCTCACAACCCCTTCTGTATCCCCCACCCTGGCTCCAGCCACTCAGAACAGCATGGAGGTCCCCTGGTCTGCTCTGTTTATCTCTTTCTTCTCTCCAACCCCCAACTCCCAAGTTCACCCAGCACCCTATACTTACACCTCTGCTAACATTTATTCCACAGTGTTGGAACTACTAGTTAACTCCACTTTCTGTTCCTCTTACACCCTCTCCCAGCCAAGTACTTTGAGAAGAGGGATAGGTCTACCAAGTTCTGATACCTTGGTGTCAGACAATGTTGGTTCCAGAAGATGCTCAATAAATAACTGGTGAATGGATAAGTGAATGACTCACTGGAAGACTCTTTAACAAGACCCTTAACATCTGTAACATATGTTACAAGTCAGTTATGCCTCAGTTTTCTTATCTATTAAGTGGGAATGCAAGTCCCTGCTGCACCTCCCTTTACTGAGGTACTTGTGAACCACTAACAAAGGGCCGTGAACACTTTGTTTTCAAAGGATACAGTAGTTCACTTGGGGGAACTTCTCAAGGGGGAACTAACAAGAGCATTAATGAGATCTGGGATCAGCCCTCAGCTCTGCCTACCAAGCCATATATCCTGGCTCGTTATCCACATCGGGCTCAGGGTGCCACCAAAGAGGCACTAAACAACAAAGTGGCAGAATTGGCCACTCTGCATCAGCCGGCCCAACTGCTAGCTCCAGAGGGTCTACTGGTTCTTATGTTCCAACTGACAGGCTACACATACCACAGCCTAGACCTGCTGCAAAGCCCTTTTGCACTCTAGGCCCCCCTAAAAGCTTTCAACTCTCTTTATCCCCCATAAACGGATCAGGCTAGTATTCCCAAATGCAGTGTTTGCTACCTCCAGAAGCCACAGAAGCCTATCAAGCACTGTGCTGCTTTTGCTGGAAGGTGCACAATACAATAACTGTCCTTTGGAAGGGATATTCCAGCATGCGCCTCACCACTGAACCCATAAAAATTCCACAGACACAGAAGTCCTTGTATCTTCATAGGATTCATCTCCAAACATACAGAGAACACACATCACACCAACACCTCCAATGTACCTACCATTTCTTGCTCATCCAGCTCAATTAACATGTTGTCATCCATCTAGTAAACCAATGTGACATTCATTGAATGTCCAGGAAGTCCAGGTCCCTTTGCACTAAACTGTAACATAAAGTAAGAGAAATGACATCATCCTGGGGCAAGACTGCACATGCCTACTGTTGTCCGTCCCATGTGAATCCCAAGTGATTTTGCCCCTGCTTCATGATGGGTATGGAAAAGAACATGATCGCCAGACTGATGTGCATATATCACCTTCTGGCTCAGCAGCTACAGTGGGGCTACTTCTTGGTGTTAAAATACTTTCAAGACCAAAATTTGGTGGCTGAGTGAAAAGGTTTCACTGCCAAACAGGGAACCTGATCCAGCACAAATTGTAGGCAAGCTCCAGGAAACAAAGTGCAAGGAAAGAGAAATAATGAAGCTCTGTCAAAAGCCAACAGATCGAGAGTTGTTTTTATTCCATATTAGGAAATCAATGTCTGAGTGGAGATAATTGGGATTTTCTGTCACATAAGCATTGTAAGAAGTGATTTTAACATCCAGGTGCCTCTTCTGAGTATCTGCAGTCCCTGCCTCGGGATTATGGTGTCCTGCTGCTTTGTGATGTGTCTGAGTCAGGTTTATGTCACCCAGTCACATCTGTCCAGTATCAACAGGCTAGGTTGACTGGCTAACCGGCCAGGTCAGAGTTTACCATTGGTTAAGAATGGGGTAGTCCACTATTATCCACCAGAATCCACCTAAGTGCAATAGATACCAGGTTGCTGAATTAAATAGGGATATGGAATCCTTTAAGTCTTTGAGCATAGCATGAAGGCCAGCTCTCCCAGGATGAGGCATTACCATCTTACGTGCTATCTTGACAGGCAAGGAGGGCAGTTTCAGAACCTTCCACGTGGCTTTTCCCACTACAGTTGTTCTTTACCCTTCAGGTCAAGAAACTAATTTGTGGGTTCTGCAAACCACCCAGCAAGTCCATTCTAGTTGTACATTTGGGGCCTGGGGCGATGAACATCATAGATCCATGGGTTCAATGGACCCCCTATGAGCTAGATCTGGGCCTAGACCCATTTATGCAGGGACTTCATATGCCCCCGATCCAGGGAAGCCAGGATGGCACTTTGGATCTTTGGGTATCAGTGTCAGTTCAGACTCAATGAAAAGTCTAAAATTTTTTTTCACATTTTAGGAAAATCTTAGTATTCCCTCTTAGTGCATGGTTCCCTGAGTAACCGAGCAGACACAACTGTGGGAAAGGTCTGGGATAATTCTTAGTACAGTGGCTTCTGAGCTGCAGGGTCCTCCTCATAGAAACCCAGCCCCCCTTTGTGAACTGCCCATCTGTCTTGTAAGGAAGACTGTGGTCCTTTAACCAGCTCTGTACATAGTATTACACAGGTGGGACCCTCCTCCCTCACACAGACCTTGCCGCTCGTCACCACAGTTATGCCCACCTTGCTTCTGAGACATAAGCACTGCCATTTGGCCCTGCATTTGAGATCTTGTCACTTCCCATTGCTACAAGGGAGTCAGCCACTATAACAGCATCTCTTACTAACGTCAGCCCTAGTCTACTAAGCTTCTCAGTGATGCTGGTGCCCCTCCCAATGCATTCCTTTTCACTTGAGTAAACAAAATGTCTTCTTGGCCCTCCTGTGGAACACAGCAGACTTTTCCCAACCTTACATAGTTTATCCACCCTACTCTGTAGGCCTTTTGATCCCTTCAGCCCTGTCTACCATAGCCATCTGCCCTGTCTACTCCACTTTGTGTGGCCATCACTTTTGCCAAGTTTCTTAAAGCTATTCTGGAAGCATATTAGCCTGCAGTTCTTGCCAGGATGCTAAATCCTGTATGTGCTACCATATCAATAAACTCTCATCTCTCTAGCTTTATATTCTGCCTCCCTTGATACAGCACCTTGATCCAACCCTATGTGCATCCTCCCAACTCCTTCCATGCATATAATAAATTATCCAGAGCCTGCCCTTCTAATAAGGCCAGCGTCTCCCCAGTCTGCTCCTCTGGGATTTGATCCTTGCTAATGGTCTGGTTGCCAGGAAGGGAAATGGGGATAAATCCCAAGGGAGCTAAGCATTGTTTCATAAAGCACCTGCCTTGTTTTATTTGATCTTCAAACAGGTGGTGGGGTGGAGAGAGGACAACTGTCTTCCAATAATGGGGACTAGGCTATGTCTGCCCAGCATGTTTGGAGGACTTTGGGAGCTCAAGATTTTCAATCATATGTACCCAGACATCCCATCTCAAGTGCCTTAGGGTCTTGAGTGCCTCTCACTGGAGCTGGGGATGCAGTCCCCAAAGTCCTCCCACTCTCACAGTCTTCTACCCTGGCTGCTTAAGGTCAGTGTTTCCTTAAATGATGCCCGCCAGGTGCTCCTGCCCTCCCATTTTTGCCTTAAATTGGTGACTTGTTTCCAGAGCCTGCCATTATCTCTCCTCAACAAATCAATGACACTCAGCAATGGCCACCTAATTCTCCAGTCCTCATAGTTACCCTTTCCCTCTTTTCCTCAAATACCAGAGTTGGTACATCAGCCTGCAGCTCCCATCAGCATCTCATCCCAGTTCACCAAGATAAAAGTTGTAGCAACTGCACTTCTACAGCACACCAGGGGACACCTGCACTCACCTCCCACCCACAGTGGGGTCCTCAGCTGGTAAGCCAGCTGATTCTCAGGACCATTCTGGGTACCAACTGTTTTAGGTTGAATTTCCTAAAAACACTCTGAGACAGAGAGAGATGTGCAGAAGTCCTACTGGAGGTACCCTGAATCAGACACGAGTAAGAAGTGAGGAGCACAGGACTGGGAGGAGGAAGAAGCTGACCCACAGTACAATTTGCAACTGAGGCCCCAGCTGATCCTGCTGGCTGGGCCTTGGTGTCTCCACATCAGCCAAGCACTGGCCCATGGGCTATGCCTAGGAGGGGCTATAACGCTAGGTGGGGCAGTTTTCTGCTGTAGAGAGCAGGGCTCAGTGAGGGGCATGGCTATGGGCCCTGTATCATCAGCAGCAACACCACCAGTAGCTGGGAGATGGGGGCATCAGCCCTGGAGAGGCACTCTGAGCTGAGCACCGTCACACCCACAGTGGCATGGCTTATTATCACAGCTCCAGACTCATCCCAGTTTTCAGCTTCCCTCAGCCCATTCCCACATGGCCCCACCTTCACTGTGGACTCCTGGCACAGAGGCCTTGGCCCACCTACCATAGGATAACTGCCAGTGCAGTGGTGGGGATAGATGGGACTAAGCAGCCACCACTCAGGGATATAAGTACCCCCTGTTCTCTGAGTCAAATCTCGTGTAGAAGAGGGATGAGGGACAGGACTGGGGGTCTTGGTGTCCCCGGTGACCCTCACTGAAGGGTGAACTGAAGCTGCCTCCCTGCACTGTTAACAGTACAGGATGAGAAGATCCAGGCTGAGGGCCCTCCTCCACTGCCCATGACTGACACCATCTGGGCTCTCCCTTCACTGTCTCCTACCACAGCACAGGTCCTGCCCTTCACACAGCACCGGGGGCTCTGCCACTCACCAAGTGTGTGCACCCAGCTCACCACGGAGTGGTGAGTGCGCTGGCAGAGTGCCCCATGTGCCACCACATTCAACTCTTACAACAATCTTTTCAGAGAACTCTAAAAGCAGTCATTACTGTTCCCGTTTTACAGATAATGAAACTGAGATTCAGAAAAGCGAGGAGACTTGACTGCAGCTCCCGAGGCAGTGCGCAGCAGAACAAGCATTTAACCCTGCTTTTTTCTCCCTTCTCCCCTCGATGAAAACCAGCTGGTCAGTGAGAGCCTCCAGGGGCTGCCACTGCTCTTCCTCCTCAGTCAGATCTTGCCCAACCACCTGCCAGGCTCAGGAAGTGTTCTGCAAAACCCTGAAGACTGGTTTAGGAGCAGACCAGGGCCCCTGCCAGGCTGACCACTGTCAGTCCGTCTAGGGATTCTGGACTCTCTTCCCACTCTTGTTCCTGTTCTCAGGAGGAAGGAGGTGGTAGGGCAGTGATCAGGGATGGGGTTGGCCTCAGCAAGGAAGGCCACTGACCTCTGCACCTATCGCTGTTCTCCCCCCCAACTCTGCCCTTTCCACAGCCTGCCCCAAATCCTGCTCAGCCTTTAAGGTTCAACTCAAGTGTCACTACCCTCAGAGGCTGCATTATCTGTACCCACAAAGCACTTGTGCTTCTGTATACTCAGGTTGAAATCATACTCCCACCCCCAAACCAGACTATGAGCTGCAAGAGGGCACAGCCATGGCCAGCACTAGCCCACAGAGAGAAGGGGCTCCCAGACACTGACTGAGTGAATGAATAGAAGAATGCATGCAATCCCTCCTAGTTCTCTGTTCCCTACCTAGTGATTGACATGGGAGTTGCTGACCCCCAGCCAGACCACAAGCTCACTGAAAACTGAGGTTGGGTCTTTCTTCAGGTCTTCCCCCAAAGCACTGAGAACACACATGAGGGGAAGTATCCACTACATGTTCGATAGTCTTATGATAAATACTTAAGGACACCTCATGCCATCAGTAAACTTGTTCAGGATTCCCAGGACACAGCAGAGATGGCTGCTGCTTTTTTAAAGGCCTCGCATCTTGATCTTTGCATCAGTGGCTGCTTTGAGCGCAGGTACCCACCCTGGATGCTTCTCTGCAGGCCAAAGCTGTGCCTGATGGAAGGGGTGGTGGCATAAGGTGCAGTGGCCAGACCTGGAGGAATTCATACAGCGTTCACTCTGACGAGTGAGTGCAACTTCTATCCGGAGACGCCAGCACCTGCCATTTGTGTGGCTCCTCTTTATTTTTTTAAAAATTTTTTTTCAACGTTTATTTATTTTTTGGGACAGAGAGAGACAGAGCATGAACTGGGGAGGGGCAGAGAGAGAGGGAGACACAGAATCGGAAACAGGCTCCAGGCTCTGAGCCATCAGCCCAGAGCCTGACGCGGGGCTCGAACTCACAGACCGCGAGATCGTGACCTGGCTGAAGTCGGACACTTAACTGACTGCGCCACCCAGGTGCCCCTGTGTGGCTCCTCTTTAAATGACCCAAGATCTTGGATCCTGAATCTGGTGTGTGTGTGTGTGTGTGTGTGTGTGTGTGTGTGCATCTGTCTGTCTGTCCTGGGGCATCTCCAGCCCTTACAGCCACGCCCCTGCCAACCTGTAGGCACCAGGTGACCCAAGATCTTGGATCCTGAATCTGGTGTGTGTGTGTGTGTGTGTGTGTGTGTGTGTGTGTGTCCGTCTGTGTGTCTGTCCTGGGGCATCTCCAGCCCTTACAGCCACTCCCCTGCCAACCTGTAGGCACCAGGTGACCCAAGATCTTGGATCCTGAATCTGGTGTGTATGTGTGTGTGTGTCTGTCTGTCTGTCTGTCCTGGGGCATCTCCAGCCCTTACAGCCACTCCCCTGCCAACCTGTAGGCACCAGGTTCCATCCATATTCATAAAGACAAAGCCAGTTGAGCTGTTCTTCTGTTCCCAGAGCCTGAGGCTCTAAAGGGGGAGAGTGACTATTCATGAGGGTGCTTAACTGAGCAGAGAGGTGCTCACGGCCCCCTGTACTCACTGATCCTCATGGTTTTCACTGACCTCAGTGTGCATCAGCAGGACCAACTTCCCTGTTTTCAGAGTGGTATCCAAAGATAGAGTTGAGAGCCTAGGTCAACATGAACTGCTGGAAGCACAGAATGTTGTAGCCAAACTTGACTACACCTATTCAGATGGTTTATTTCAGAGGAACCACACACACACACACACACACACACACACACACACACACACACCTGCCTTCAAACTCTGACCTATCTTCTTCACCCAATCAGCCTTTGGCAACCCTCACACATGCCCACTTGCTCAGCCCATGCTGGAGATGCTCAGGGGTGTTCACAGGGAATCGTACGGCTGTGCCCATCATTCCTGTCTCCTCAAATGGCTCCCCCCTTGCCTGCCTGCCTATCTGGGTTGACTTGAGCACCTAAAATGGGCCAGGCTCTATGCCAGGGGCTTTAAACCCACAATATAATTTAGCACTCAAGAGTCTTCTGTGTATCAACTCCGTTTTGCAGATAAGGAAATTGAGCCTTACAGACAGCAAGTGACTTGCCCAAATGCACACAGTGGTAAACCCAGGATTCAAACCCAGGGCCTCCTGACTCCAACCCCGCTCTTTCTGGTACACTAATTACATAACTGACCAACACTGCTTTCTTGCACACACACCTCTTCTACATTCCTCTTTACTCCCCCAAAGCCAGGTGGCAGCCTGGACCTTGACCTCTCCCTCACCTCATCAGCCCCTGAGCCCTTGGCACTACCCCTCCAGTCCCCTCCCATCAGTCCTTTCTCTGCGTCCCCAGTGCCCCAGCCAGGGGGTCTTCACCATCTCCCACTGGGCTCCATCCCAACCTGTCCTCCCTCCACCCTTCCAAACTGGTCACCTCTAAATCCCCTCTCCACAACATCCCACAACTTCTGCTTCTCCTTCACTGTTTTGCCCCTTCCTAAGTGAGACTTGCTGTCTCACACCTCTGCCTATGCCAGCCAGGCTACCCCCACTCTGCTTGTGACTTCCTAGTTATTCTTGGAGATCCAGTTCAAAAGTCACCGCTGCTGAGAAGCCCTCTCATGCAGGAAGAGATGCCTCTTCTTTGACCCCTTACAGTAGTACCCTATACTTAGCCCTCTAGTATAACCTTTGTCACTCACTAGTGCAATAGTTTAGTGCATGTGTCTCTTCCACTCTGCTCTCTGAGCTTCCTGGAAGCAGGTACTCTCTCTGTCTTTGGCATTCTGCTTTGTGTGCATGCGTGCATGTGTGTGTGTGCGCACACGCTCGCGTGCACACGCATGTTTAACCTCAGGTGCAAAGGGCCGGATTAAACATGCTTCTCACTTTCAGGGTAATTCATCATCACTGGTCCATGAAGGCCTCCTCCTCTTTTACCTCCATCCCCACCCTCCTCCCTGCCCTCTCCTGTGTGTCTCTGTATGCCCAGAGTCTGACACAGAACACAAAGGATGCTCAGCAAACGTTGCTAGATGGGGGAGATGGGGGACAAATTACAACAGAAGAAAGTCTCCTTAATAAATGGTGCTGGGAAAACTGGACAGCTACATGCAAAAAATAAATAAGTGAAACTGGACCACTTCCTTGAAGTATACACAAATAAACTCGAAATGGATTAAAGGCCTAAATGTGAGGCATGAAATCATAAAACTCCTAGAAGAAAACATAGGCAGTAATTTATTTGACATCAACTATAGCAACATTGTTCTTGATATGTCTCTTCAGGCAAGGGAAAAAAAAGCAAAAATTAACTATTGGGACTACATCAAAATAAAATGCTTTTGTTCAGTGAAGGAAACCATTAACAAAACAAAAAGGCAATCTACTGAATGGGAGAAGATATTTGCAAATGATAAATCCAATAAGGGGTTAGTATCCAAAATGTATAAAGAACTTATACAACTCAACACCAAAAATAATAATATCAAGAATCTGATTTAAATGGAAGAAGACCTGAACAGACATTTTTCAAAAAAGACTTACAAATGGCCAAGAGACATATGAAAAGATGCTCAATATCACTAATCATTAGGAAAATGTAAAGCAAAATCACAAGATATCACCTTACACTTGTCAGAATGACTAGAATCAAAAAGACAAAAAAGAGAGATAAATGAATAAAAAAGATGTGGGATATATATATGGACTATATATACTGGAATGTTACTCAGCCATACAAAAGAATGAGATCTTGCCATTTGCCAAGAGGATAGACCTAGGGGGTATTAAGCTAAGTGAAATAAATCAGAGAAAGACAAATACCATATGATTTCACTTACATGTGGAATTTAAAAACAAAACAAATGAATAAACAAACAAAAAGCAGGAACAGGTCGATAAATGATTGCCAGAGAGTTGGGGGATGAGGGGAAAATTGATGAAGGGGAGTGGAAGATACAGACTTCTGGTATGGAATAAATAAGTCACAAGGATAAAAGGTACAGCATGAAAATATAGTCAATGGTATTGTAATAGCATTGTATGGTGATGACTGCTTCGCTCCTAGTGAGCATAGCATACTATACTGGCTTGTTGAATCACTATACTGCACACCTGAAACTAATGTAACATTGTGCGTCAACAATATTTCAATTAAAAAATATATCCAAGGCACCTGGATGGCTCAGTCAGTTAAGTGACTGGTCCATCCGACACTTGATTTCGGCTCAGGTGATGATCTCACAGTTCATGGGTTTGAGCCTGGCATCAGGTTCCTCGCTGACAGCACTTGGAATTCTCTCCCTCCCTCTCTCTCTGCCCCTCTGCCACTCATGCGTGTTTTCTCTGTCTCTCTCTGTCTCTCTCTTTCTCAAAATAAATAAAGTTTAAATATATATATTCAAAAAAGATATATTTAATATTTAGAAGATCTACATGACTCAGTGAACCAATGTGTTCTAAATGACCAACAAACAGTATTATGAAATCATGCATGGATAACAATTAATAAAATACCCACAACAGACCAATATACTTTAGTGTAATAGTGCACAAAAGTGCAGTTACTTAGTTTCAGGCTCTACATGACAACTAACCTTTGAAAAAGTTTGGCTGGTCAAGTTTTGGTGTAGCATTAAAGAAATATTTTACAATTAGCTGAAAAGGTAAATATTTTTCCTTTTCTAAGTATTAAACATTTCTCCTTTTCTAAGTATAAAAATACACCAAAAAAAAAACAAATTTTTTTTCCATCAAAAAAAGGGGGCAACCACTGTCCTCCCCACAGTCACCTCACAGGCCATACCCCTCCTTCAAAAGATTCTGCTGTTGTTACAGATCATTTGGAATTGTCCCCTCAGAGAGCTGTCTGGAACGCTTGTCTGGGGCAATTCACTGACTACCCACAAGATCATTGTCAGAATTTTGAGGCTACAACTCCCTTTGGAACAATAACAACAAAATACATTCCAATTTAGTCACTGTGATAGAATGGCAACTTTAATCACTGTGATAGATGGCAAAAAAAAGTCACAGTTCTTCACTCCTCCTTGTGTCCATATCTTTTGCCATATGACTTGTTTTGGCCAATGGGATGTTGGCAGAAATAATGCACAGGCTTGAAATGGAAATGCACGTTGAGGTTTCTTCTCTTTATGCCTCTGCCATCACCATGAAAACATGCCCCAGCTAGCTTCATGACAGACGAAAGACAAGTCAAACAGAGCTGAGTCCCTGAGATATTCAGATGAGGCTACTCTAGACCAGCTGTCATCCAGCTGTTCCCTAGATATCTGAGCAAGCTCGGCCAAGATCAGCAGACGGCAGACTCATGAGCAAGACCTGCCAAGATCAGCCAAACCCAGCCCAGACCAGCTGAATCCCTGCAGAGTCATGAGCTAAATAATATTCATTATTGTGGGTCCCTGAGGTTTTTTGGGCTGTTTCTTTTGCAGCAATACTGAGGCAACTGATAACTGACACAACCACCACCACCCCTCCCCCCACCACATACATACATACACACACACACACACACACACACACACACACACACACACTGAGCTGAACTGAGCTTGGATTGACTTTGGGATTTTCTAAAAGCCAGATCTGCCCCTAAAGACAAAGAAATGCCTTAGAGACACTGAAATGAACATGTAATAGGTCCTAAAAGCTGACGTGTAGAACACAACATCCAAAAGCATGGAGCAATGGAAGCATCTTTTTAATAAATGTAGCACTCTCAAGGGAATTACCTTTTAAAAAAGGAACGCACATTCAGACATGGCATATTTACCTGTGATAATAGGTATCATCTCTCATATCTTCTGAGTACTTCCTACTGTGACTGCTGAAGTGACCATATTTTTTCTGCACAGGAGATGGTCCCATTTAGAAGTTATGAGAATTCAATAAATGGACATTACCATTTCTAAACCCTGGGGTAGCTGTTTTTGTCTTTGGCAATGCTAGATGCCTATGGGCATCTACAGAGAACTGCTGGATTAGTGGGGAATCACCTGGAAATCTGATAGCAGACTACTATGAAGCTCAAACAACCATTATCTCTGGCATTCTGGGCACAAGTGGCAGAAGCCAAGGCCTAAGTTTTCCATCCTTACCCTTTAATCACAGACAAAAAAGGTAAGGTCCTTGTGACCTAAAATACAAATGTTCAGAGCCTGCTTGTGATTACTTGTCCTCTGAAGTCAGGCAGAGCTTGCGCTTTTAAGTGTAAATGTCTGAAGGGTCTCCAGACTGGGGAGAGCCACATGTCTGCCAGGCTGCAACCACACTCGGTAGGCACCCTTGCCACCAGGCAGCTGACCCCAAAAGCTGACCTGATGAGGTTTCATGCCACTAGGTCAGGACCGGGACCATACACTAGGAGGAGGGGATGTCCTGAGGAGCCCAGGGGCCCTCAGTTAGAGTGGTGGTGGAGTCCTGTGACCAAGCACATGGGCTTTGAAATCACACCTTGTTCTGTCCTGGCCTTGCCACTCACCTGATGTGGGGCCTTCGGGAAGTTACCACGTCTTCTTAGCCTCTGCTTCCTCAGCCATGAGGTGTAAACAGTGACCCCCTCGCTTGGAGGGCTGTCAGGGCAGTAGAGTCAGAAAATGAATGTGGAGGCTCAGCATGGTCTTGGCTCACAGCAAATGCTCAACAAAAACTATTATCTGTGAATTATAGACAGCAAATTTTGGCTTGACTGGGGTAGGAGCTGTCTCAAGCAACAGAAACCAACAGTGTTATCATAACAAGCTGAAGAGCCACATGATGCGTCCTGCGGCTAACGACGTGTTGATTGTGTCAATCAACAGCCTCCCCCTTCTGTTTGCTCAGCATATCCCCACCTGTCTCTTATCCACTTCTTAGGATCCACAGAGTAGGAGAACAGCAAAACAAATAAAAAACACACTCATTTAAAACTGTGTCTCAGGTGGGAGTAAAATTGTTCGGAATGAAAGTCTGAACCTGTGAGGACTATGCCCAGAGCTCAGGCATGGCCTTTACACTCCACCTTGCCTTTTCTATTTCTTTCTCAAGTGCACTACCATTTCTTAAGCACCTGTTGCATGCCATGCACAATGCCAGATACACCACAGGCATCATCTCATTTAATTTTCACAAGGACATTTTATTTTTCTTATTTTTTACTTTTTTGAGACGAGCAGGGAAGAGGGGCAGAGGGAGAGAAAAGAGAGAATCTTAGGAAGGCTCCATGCTCAGTGGGTTCCATGCTCAGCACAGAGCCCAATGCAGGGCTCAATCCCTTGACCCTGAGACCGTGACCTGAGCAGAAATCAAGAGTCAGACACTCAGGTGACTGAGCCACCCAGGCACCCCAGGGACATTTTAAGATGTGTAGTAACATCCCAGTTTTGAAGATGAAGAAACAAGGCCCAGAGCAGGTAAGTCATTTGCCCAATGTCACACAGCCATTAAGTGGCAGAGTCAGGAAACAAGGTCTGTGAATCCTCAAAGCCCACAGTCTCCCTCCTGTCTCTTGCTGCTGTGACCCCCATGCTGAACCTTCTAGATAAATGGTCCCATAAGGCCAACACAGCATGCACTCAGAGAAACTAACATGAGCCCTTCCTCATCAGAACTTTAATGATGTTTTCCAAACCTCAGCAGTTCAATCTCTACTGCCATCATGTCTGCCATATCCAGACTTTCTCTTCTTCTCACATTATCTTAATTTCTCTCATCAAATCAACTCCATTTTTCTACTTAACTTTATTTTAAAAGAAAATATTTCACACTGTCACAGCCCATACCACTTGCTACAATTAATTACATTTTAAATACATAATTGTTAAAATTTAAAAGTTCATGGGCATCACTTAAAATCAGCTTATGCACTGCACATATCTAATGAAGCTTTGCTATAAATATTGCTATCTCTCATATGAATATACATATACACACATGTATATAACTTTTTATTATGAAGGTTTTTTCTTTTTAATATGGAAAATTTCAAAAACAAAAGTATAAAGAACAATATTAGGAACCCCTGTGTATCCCTCACCCAGCTTCAACAACTATCAGCATGACTAGTCCCATTTAATCTGTATACCAACCCACTTCCCAATCCCATATTATTATTTTTTTCCAAAGTCCAAACAATGTTTAATATAATTAAATATTCAGAGGCCAAATTTTAACATTTACCAGTAAGTTTCTCTCTCAAAGTCTATTTTAAACACATAAGGATTCCTGTTCTATATGGATTTCAGATGATTTCTTTTTTTTTAAGTTATTCTTTTTATTTTATTTTTTATTTTTAAAAATTTACATCCAAATTAGTTAGCATAAAGTGCAACAATGATTTCAGGAGATTTCACTAAGATTCCTTAGTGCCCCTTACCCATTTAGCCCATCCCCCCTCCCACAACCCCTCCTGTAACCCTCAGTTTGTTCTCCATATTTATGAGTCTCTTTTGCTTTGTCCCCCTCCCTGTTTTCATATTATTTTTCTTTCCCCTCCCTTATGTTCATCTGTTTTGTCTCTTAAAGTCCTCATATAAGTGAAGTCATATGATTTTTGTCTTTCTCTGACTAATTTCACTTAGCATAATACCCTCCAGTTCCAACCACGTAGTTGCAAATGGCAAGATTTCATTCTTTTTGATTGCCGAGTAATACTCCATTGTATATATATATACCACATTTTCTTTATCCCATATTATTTTAAAGCAAATCTAAGAGACCATATTATTTCATTCGTATACATGTCATTCTTGATAACAGCAAACATTTGAAGAGCATTTGCTGAATGCCACGTAGGTACAACATGACAAACACACACTCATATATCTTCGATCATGAAAGACCACAATCATGGGAGACCTATTATTATCCTCATCTTACAGATGGTGAAGCTGTGGCTCAAATACAAAAGCAACTGGCTCAGGGTCCCTGGGCTGGTAAGTGGCAAAACTAGCACTTGAACTTAGGTGGTCTGTGCACTTAACCCCTGAACTGCACCACCTCAGGGGAGCATAGCCATTTCCAAGCCTGGGTGAATGCATCATGCTCCTCTCCCCCTCCCCAGAGAACTGGCCCAGAATGAGTTTCTGGCAGTTCATGCACACAGCCTGTCACCTCTGCCATCCTGTCTTATCACCTCTGCCACATCACCATCGTCATAAGGTTACCTGAGAGGAGACGCTGTCTTGAAGACAAGAGGCAGGAGGAGTGGACCCTGAGGACCCCCATCCACACCCACTGAAACTCTGCTGAGGGCAGAATATAGACCAGTGTACAGGGTGTGAGCCTCCAGCCCCCAGAGCTGGGGAGAGAGAAGACTGTGTATTGCAGCTGAAGGATGCAATACACAAGTCAACTTTTGACAATCATTTACAACTTTGACACCCCATTGCTGTCCAAGGCCTTGTTTCCTGGGAACGTGGCTGCTCTTAGGTTGGCCTTGATCACACTGGATCAAGCAGGGAGGAATGCTTTTTTGTCTTGATTGAAACACTCGGCATCCATTTGCTTTTAGCAGCATGCAGGGTCCTGGTTTTAAGAGGGTGTGAAAGGGCTTAAACGTCTCCAAAAGTTTCTGAGACCTGGGATTTCTCAAGGGAGAAAGGGTGATGATTTTAGGGCAAAGGAATCAAAAGCACATGTACTGCCTCTTTGTGTGTATAGAGTGACTTTAAAATGAAGGGAGGAAAGCATGAAGAAAAAGTTTTTAGTTTCGTTGAACCAACATTGGAAAAATTCAGCAAGACCCCTTCCAAATCCAAAGCAGAACCATGTCCTTCCACCTCTGTGGGAAACTCTTCTGGTCTGGAAACCAGGGTCTCCTGGGACTTCCAAAAGTCCCCAGTCTTAGCACACCACCTCCCACCAACCTCCCCCTGAGTGGGAAGCGGAGGGTCCCACAGCCACCCTACCCAACCCAAAAGCCCAAGGAAGGGAGAGACGAAGACAGTGCCAAGGCTGGCAATTCCTCTTGGAAGAGTCTTCTCTTTTTGCTCATCTGTGGAGACTGACAGAAACATCTCCATGGGCAAGAACATGGTGGACCCTTGGCTGGCTAGGTTCCATTAGGAACCAAGTAGCTAAATGGGTTCAAAGGACCTCCAGTAATGCATGTTTATTGTAAGGTTATGCAAAGACATACAGGTGCTCAGCCATGAGGAACAGTTGTTACCTTCAGGAGGCCACCATGGCTCCAGTGGCTCCAGGGTTCTGACATTCTTAACTTCCTAGTTTTCTGTCTCCTCCTCTTGCCACCAGGTATCCTTTCAATAGTCCCTGCTATCCTTCTGGTCCAGGGCTTCTAAGAATATCTTGACTTCCCCCTTTTCTCTGTCTGCCATCTAGTTGCTGTGGTATCCACAAAGAAGATCTGATTGGGCCTATAGCCATGATATCAAATGCTGAGTCTCTATTGGACAGCGTCCTGCAACAGACCATCCCACAGGCTATTTGCTAGCCTATGAGATTTGCCTTTGACTGAGCCTCACTCTCTGGTCCGATCATGTGACCAAAGGACTGCTACATAGTTCAGCTCTGTGCAATCACTAGAGAAGGAGCTACTTCCAGCCACTCTGTTTAGACCAGGGGCCTCAAGTTCTTGGAAGAATGGAGAGTTCTCTTAGCCTCCTATGTCGCCCCAGACCTTGAAACAAAAGCTTGGTGGTCCTGGGTGGAGTATCAGAGGCTAACAACAAAGCCTGCAGCCTGAGGGAGGCACCCACATGTGTGTGAGTGTGTGTGTGCACACGTGTATATGTGCATGCATGCGCACACAAAAAACAGTGCTCAACTTCAATTAGGTTTGGAACTCAGCTTGGCCTTTTAAATCCCAGCTCTCATGGAGGCCTCTGCTTTCCAGGAAGTTATTCCCATCAGCAGTTGTTTCTGCAATCATGGTTGTTATGAAACCCTTTATTTTGAAAACACATTTCAAAACAAGGCTTCTTACGCACTCGGCTTTCTCTGGTCCGTTAGGAGCAAAATGGCGCAGATGTTTCCTTGTGGCCCATACACTCGTGTGTTATCCCCGCGGGCCATTCACGTCCCAAAATCCATCTTGCAGTCACCACAAAAAAATGCAGGGCACACTGTGGGGGGATGCACGTCAGCTCATCCCAAACACTCCCCTTCAGCCAGCTCCCTGCCCCACACGTGGCTGAGCCATGACACAACAGCCCGGTCCTCAGAGAGTAATTCATTATGTAATTAACTTTTTTTCATCAAAGTCAAATCTCTAAAGCAACTGCTGAGATAATACCAATTAGGAAACACTAACAGAAGAGGAGCTGGTCCTGACGTCAGGGCTCACGCCCATAAGAGTTTACACGACTTGTCAGATGCTTATGCCAGGGACCCTGACAGAATACTGGGTAAGAAACAAACAGCACATGCTATTCAGGCAGAAATGGACCTTTCTGGAGTGAGCTTGTTCCCACAGGCCAGACTTACAAAGGGCCAGGGTGGAGTCATGGAAAGAAACGGATTTTGAGATGAGACCGGCATGATTTCTGATCCCTGCCCTGAATGTTACCAGCTGTGAGACTCTGGACAAGTCAGCCTCTCTGAACCTCAGTTTCTTCATTGGAGGGATTTTTTTTTTAATACTCTGTACCTCACAGGGCTGTGTGAGTGTTAGAGGTAAGATGTGTAAACACTGGGGGCCACCTGGGTGGCTCAGTTGGTTGAGCTTCCGGCTTCAGCTCAGGTCATGATCTCATGGTTAGTGAGTTCAAAACTCGCATCAGGCTCTCTGCTGTCAGTGCAGAGCCCACTTCAGATCCTCTGTCCTCCTCTCTCTCTGCCCCTCCCCTGCTTATGCTCATGTGTGCTCACTCTCTCTCTCTCAAAAATAAATACATTTTTTAAAAAGATATGTAAACATTGGGAATAAGTCCTGGCACATAGTATGTTCTCTGTGTGGAAACTTAGTGCCATTACCATTACCATCTAACTGCCTACTCTAATGTGAGTTTTGAGTCTACCGGCCCCTCAGTGGCATGGTCTGCCCAGCAGTCCCAGGACAGGAGAAAGGCTGAGATGTAGAACATTCCTCTCCTTAGACTGCTCAGCAATCACCATCAGTAGAGGGCTCCTCCCACCCCTCCTTGGTCCCATTCATGATTGGATTTGGTTCAGAAAACTTCACCGAAGCCACTGCTCTCAAGGTGCTTACTTTGAAGGGAGGAAATAGACAGATAATCCCAGCACCTCCTGATCAGGGCAATGAAAGATGTGTGTATTGATGCTTTGGGGAGCACAGAGGAGAGACGATAGCTTCCTCGTCCAGGAAGTAGGAGCTATGCACAGGTGTCTGGCTACAGCATTAAGGAGCTCATGCTTCACGTGTGTGTTTAGGAAGATAATTCCAGCCAAGTGAGGAAAAGGGACTGCACAGGTGAAATTCAGGATCTGGTGGCCAGGGGGAAGGTAGAGGCAGCCATTCAAAGGAGGAGGGCAGCCTGGTGGCCTGCTGACAGCTGGACCAGGCTTATCTTCACTCTGTAACTGGAAGTGAAAACCAATTTGACAAATGGAGAAAGTCTCATATCCAGGAATCAAGTTACCTATGAGGCAAGCTGGATATGCCATAGCCCTTTCCCTGGCCTCCCTCCTAAGGCAGGTCCTCTCTGAGGCCCCATGAGCCCAGCCCTGGCCCAGCCCACTACACAAGTCCAAGCTGCAGCCCATCACACTGGGCGGGAGATGGGAAAAACAGGTGGGAAACAGCACAGGGTGGACTGGATCTGATTCAATCCAACCTCTCAGGTGGCTGGGCCATCTACACTGTCATGGTCAGACCAGAGCTTCTCCCACCTCAGAAATGACCCAAGACCCTCCTCCCTCTCCCCCTACATGCCACTGCTATGGGTGTAGGTGTCAGCCCCACTCCCACCTGATGACAGAACTACTGTTCACAGCCATTCAGGCTGTCCACTGTCCACCTGTGGGCTTGGTGCTAGAAACCAATTCCCTGATGTCAGTCTTCATGACAGGCCAACTAATGACTTCAGGCCCTCTCAGACAGAGGTCCCTGTGAGTGCCCCTAACCATACCCAGATCCAGGAAGGTTGCCATGGTGACAGGGAGTGCTATCAGCCTGGGCTGAGAGGCCTTGGGGAAAGTGTCGGGTTACTGAGCCCTGATGGAGGTGGAGTTGGGGTAGAGACAGCTCCTCACACTCTCCACCCTGCTTCTGACGGCAGCAGTCAGCACTGTGGGAAGGGCTGTACCAAGGCCTATGTGAAACCAAAACTGTCTGCCTCAACTTGTGACTCAAAAGAAAATGTGCCCAATTTCCCCCCAATCCCTTTAGAAGCAGAAATGTATAATTTGTACATTGTAGACATAGGAGGATACATAATGAAACAGTGCCTGATCTGTGCAGCTTACACAACACATACACACACTCACTCCAAAAGCCAGTCTTTCCCAATTGCTCACTCCTGACCTTTGCTCTTGCCCTTCCTCCATCATAGACAACACCCCTCTTTCTTTCCTTTCTGTGAGCACAGGACAAGACTTAGCTTAAGCTTGCCCTCCTACCTGAGGCATCCCCACGCCTCTAGTCCACACTGCGCTCTCCCTTCCTGAAGTTGCCAACCAAACCAATTTCTGGTAACTGGGTGCCAGTTGTTGGTCTCCTAATGGGTCCTACCTGAGGTTTTCCTGACATGCAACTGCCAAACCCCAAGAGTCTCCAGCCACCATGTAACAATTTAGAAAATCTCTGAGAAGAGCCTAACCATCAGGACCCCAGCTGTTTCCTGGGAGATGTAACAGCTCTTTGGAAACCAGAGCCAGGGGTCAAGAGAGGGCTCTGAGTGCCTTGGGAGTCTGGCCCCAGTGCTCTGGCAGAGCTGTGGTGCCATGACTGAACTTGCCCAGCACCAGCTTCCAAACCACTCACTACTGAATCAGGTTCCTAGGCTCAGATAGACCCTGAGGATATGTTCCAAGGAGTGACAATGGCACCCAGCAATCCCAGCCAAGCTCAGGTTTATGAGATGGGCCATTAAAGTAAGGGGACTCATGAGAGCAGAACGGGTGCCCCAAAGAAGGTGAGACCAACATCCATGAAAAAGATGGTGGCCCTGACAAGAAAACAGCACCATTCCCCCAAATGGTACCCAAGCTAGAGACCAAGCCTCCCTCACCCTTGACTCATGCCTTATCATGCTGCATATGCTTAGTCAACCAACAGAGCCTATCCATGACATTCAGCTCTATCCCCTCAACCAGACCTCTTTGGCCACAGTCCTCTTTTCAGTCACCTGGGTGACCACAACAGCTGCCTTGTGGCCACTGGCCTCCAGTGTCACCCCATCTGCTCCACACTGTGAGCTCTGGAAAACTAAAAGCTTCCCATAAGTCTAAACTCCTTTGGCTTACACCTTGCATCTCTAAGAGCCTGCCCCTCTGTACTGCCTCCCTCCATATCTCCTCTACATCTCTAGGGTCCTGCTACATTTAACCAGGGCCTTCACTGGGTCATGTTCAATCTTGCATCAGGACTTTTGCAAAGGATGCACACACACTCACACAAAGGATGCACAGACATACACAACCTCACCTGACTACTACTGTCCCTATGTCTTCTCAAATGTCCTTCCCTGACCCGCCAGGCCACACTAGATGCCTCCACATTTGCTCTCAGGGTCACCCATGCCACAAAACCCTGCCCTCAAGAGTTGAGCTCATAGAGGTAGGCCCTTCCTGGGAACAGACAACTGGTAAAGTCTATACTGTTCTCCACCAGATGAAGATGCAGCCAAAAGCATGGCATCTGTTTGCCCAGCTCTGTCTTCATTAGGTTCAGAGAACCAAAGATACTGGCTAGGGTGGGCAGGCCAGGTTGTAGAGGCTCCCCATTCCCTGGAGTCAGGCACCATGGCTAAAGCTATTCACCACTTCTTACGCCATCTCCTCCTGCCTAGAGAGGCTCTGGTCAGGTTCCTAGAGAGCTTCCAGCAGTCCCTATGAGAGTATAACCAGAGCCTGCAGATTAGTGCCCACCAAGAACTCCAGCAAATTCACTGCCACCAGCAGGAAGCGCTAGAGAATATTCTGAAAAGAGGACATTCCAGGGCTAGAAATCCTGTGTGCTATTAACCATTTGTGGACAGAAGAAAAAGCTGCAGGCCATGCCCACACCCAGAAGTCTCCTCAGGCTTCCCGTTAATACAGTGGGGCTCTCTAGGAACACAATAGCTGTTCAGCTGATCCAGAGGGACAGTTCTACCAAATCCTTTACCAGACCCACCAAAAAGGCAGCAGAGCTAGCTCCAGGGGATTCTTCAGTGTACGTGCCCCAGATAAGGCTCTTCCTCCTGACCCACAGGTACAGCCCAGTCCTCCCCTGGACAGGGGAAAGAAGCCATATTGTTTTACCTGCCAGGTTTTTATCTGTGGGGGAATCCCCTCACAAAAAAGATGTTTCCTAAGCCTTCCAGTGACCAGAATGGAGAGATGTGATGATTAATTTTATGTGTCAAATTGGCTGGGCTACAGTACTCAGATATTTGGTCACACATGTCTAGATGTTGCTGTGAAGATATTTTTTAGGTAAAGTTAACATTTAAGTCAGTAGACTTTGAATAAAGCAGATTACCTTTTGTAATTTGAGTGGGCCCTATCCAATCAGTTGAAGATCAGGTTTCCAGTCTGCCAAGCAATCCTGCAAATTTTTGACTTGCCAGCCCCCAGCCCCCATAATTACATGAGCCAATTCCTTGAAAATATGTATATTTATACATATACGTATATATGGGTGCATAGGTGTGTATATGTGTGTGTATATTCACAAATATATGTGTACATGTATATATACATCACCTGCTGGCTTCTCATGAGAATCCTAATTGTATTAGTACAATACATCATGAGTAATGGAGGCCTGATCTCCAGCTTGGGTACCATGCAAGGATGGTATTGCTCTCATGGAAGGGTCCCCACCTTCTGGGTTCCACCTTGGGTATCGTTTTCTAAAATGTATGTATGTGCATGCACACACACATACAAAATACGCACCCTACCTGGAAAAACTCTAAGCCCTTATTCACACCACAACACCTGCAATAAGTCCAAATAATATATAGAACCAGCCCTCTCTCAGGCTAACAGATAGCACCCACTTCATTACAGGCAGGCAGTTGATTAAGCATTCTGCCCCTTGCTGAGTGTATATTCTTGAACATGTGATTTCACCTCTCTGGCCTCAGCTTCTTCTTTTGGAAAATGGGAGTAATGATAGTACCTGCCCCCTAGGATTATTGCAGAGTTAACCAAGATAGAGTGCCTAGCACAGCTCCTGGCTACTCCCCAACATTTAATATTACTACTTGCAATATGCACACATGTTCTCACCCTCACATTTAGGCACACAAAGACTATTAAACAGGGCTTGTGGTTTTCTTCATGGAATCCTCAGGAGATTCCACCCTTGCTTTCGAACCAATTAATATACCCACACAGACTGATAGCCATTATCTCATTTGATTCTCACTGAATCCTGGGGTACCACCAACCCCATATGCCTGGTGACAAAAGTGAAGCAAAGGGACAGCATGCAATACACTTAATTTGGTAATGCAGCTGGGCCTAGAACCTGCAGCTCCTGGCTCCAGGTCCTGAGCACCTGCTCTACTCCATGGAACTCTGCTGGCTCCTATTTGTTCCACCCTAACAGATGAGCATGTGAGGCTGCCTGTGCAGACCCAGCTCTGAGATACCGACACAGCAGCCCCCTCCACCATGAGGGAATCTTTCCTCAAGTCGCACCTGAGACCCTCTTGCTCTCTTTCAGCCTACCTCTTTGTACTAAATAAGAATTACTACCCTTGGCGGAAGCCATATCTAATTTGCTGCCCTAGGTTCCCTTTAAAATATACAGAACCCCAGTTTCTTTCCTTTCTTCTAAGATTTTGTTTTCCAAGTTTCAGCCCTTACAATCTTCCCTACTCAAAATCTATCTGGGGTACAATAAAGACACAAAGAGATTTAATTTGGAACTTTCTCTTGGCAGCCATGTCTAAAGATCTCAAAACACCAGATAAAAGAAGTTAACGTGGTGTTGGGTACCTTGTTTGAACGCAGAACTGGATCAACCAGAAATACAAAGATGTGTCTGAAAGACACCGGTACAGGTGGTCAGAGACACCTTCCAATCTTCCCTCTGCCACAAGCCATGTGTCCAAGAATAACTCATTTTGTCTATGTGTGCCTCAGTTTTTCCATCTATGAAATAAATGAGTAAGTTGGAAAATTTCTAAAGTCCTAAATATCTAGGATTCTCTTGACATACAGGTGCATCCTCATAGACAAGTGACAACTTACATTAAAAAAAAAAAATGTCATGAGTGCTACTCTTACCCCAAGCCTCTGGCAGATATCATTGACTGGCAAGAGCATTCTTTCCTCCTGAACCAGACCCAGCCTCAAAAGCATGTTCAACATAGCACTCCAGTACATGCTACCAACCATCCAGCATTAATACACAAAATAAAATTTGCATTGGAAACATTCAAGACCCTGAAAGCTTGCCACCAGTCCAAATCCCCCAATAATGCCCACCCAGAGCATGGAGCCTACTGGGGCTCTGCACCTTCTGGGCTTCAGTTTCAGGAGAACTCACCATGCTCCCACAGGTGGGTGTGCCATGAGGAGCACTGGACCTGCCCTGGTCTGTCTGTAACTCCCTAGAGTCAGGTACTCATGCCCTGACCCACAGGGGCCCTGGAAGATGTTTCAGAAGCAGTAACTTCTATCCTAAGGAGCAAAGGGTAGGCTAGGACATTGCAAGACTGAAGCCAGGAATGTCCAACACAACACACACACACACACACACACACACACACACACACTCCCCAACCAGTTCAGGTATTCATGCGTGCACACTCTCACACACTCTGAGAAGGGCTCCTGAATAGAAATGACCTGCAACAGTGCCATCTAGTGGAGGCTGGGGGCTGTCCTGCCCTCAGAGTTTCCCTTGATGAGCCCCAGAGTGATGAGCTCCAGATCCAGGACTGTGAAGGTGGTGGTTTCATTCCACTGGGGCCTCCTCTCTGACCTACCCAGCCTCCTGACTCTGGGTCCCGTCCATTTGCCTCTCCACATCCCACCTTTCTTAGGCCCAGATTCCAGGCAAAGGAAGGCCAAGACCAAACCAGGGGCCCAGGTGAGAGGTCCCCAGAACAGCACTGGCCAGGATGGGGAAGGGGGAGTGGGCAAACACAGCCACTGAAGGGGAAGAGAGTGGGCCATGGCACATGATCATCCCTCAGATTGGAGAGGAAAGGCAGGGTGAGCAGCAGGGCCTGTGAGGTGCTGGCCACTTTACCTATACATTACCTCTTTTAAATGGCACAAGGGGCTGAGTCAGGTTCTGAGATACCTACCCTACAGAAAGCACCCTCAAGATTAGGGGACTCATCTTGCCTGAGGCCACCAAGGTAGGCAGAGGAGCCTGGACCGGGACCCAGGTCTGTGTGGCTATTGTGCCTCTTCAAACAGTAGGCCAATTCTGTGAATGTGGTCATGGGAGCCATGGTCATAGTAGTGAGGTACCTGGAGGTGGAGGAGAGACATCACTGACAAATTCTGGCACGGAGCTGGGCACATAGGTCAGAGATTTCTTCTGCCCCAGAAATGAGCAGAGAGAAATGAACAATAATGTCCACATTGATCTCTTAGGTTTGGTGGGGTGGAGTGGGACAGGGAATGGGGGAGGAAGGGAGTTTACAGTTCAAGTCACCTCATATCTTCCTCTCCACCTGGCTCACATTGGACCACCTCTGGTGCCACAAGAAAGTCAGAACTCCCAGCACCACCTGGCCCACTGGGAAGCTGCACAGTGGAAAGGAGAAGCCCATATCAGAGTCAGAAGGTGACATAAAAAGGAAAGATTGTTTCGTTTTGTTTTGTTTTGTTTTGTTTTGTTTTGGAAAGGATACAGGAATATCTCATGGCATCTGAGGGTAGAAAGTGTAGGCAGTCCTCACAGGAACTAAAGTCACATGTTTCACATCACTGGGGCCATGGGAGTATCTCTATCTCTCTGTCTCTATCTATCTGTCTCTCTATCTCTATCTCTGTCTCTATCTCTATCTCTATCATCTCCATCTCTAGGCTTTTTCTGTTCACTCACCTGCTTGCACATAGCCCCACCATGGCCAACCAGAATCTAGTCTCAGCTCTTGATGCTACTGTCCTACCAGTCTAACCACTGCCACAACCTTTCTCTGTTTCTTAGTTCAAATCTCAAGAGAGTCTGACTGGTTTAATGTAGCCTATGATTTGGGTCCTCTGGAGGCAGATGACCTTCCTTATCCAATAAGCTGTGGGCTGGCCCCAGGGGGCTGGAGTGGGGAGGGTAGTAAGGGTTGGGTTATGCAGCACAAACTGAGCAATGAGAGTATGTGATGTGAGAAGGGAGTGGAGGCAGGAGGACTATGATAGACATAGACACATGACTGACAGGTCAGTAGATAGATGGGTGTAAAAATGTTTCATGGAGCATTGTTATCTACAATAACAAAAAAATCATTTTTCTCACTCACTGGTTCCAAATTTATTAATTCACTACGCATTCACTGAGCACATGCTGCTTTCCGGACTCCAAATGGAACACTGGACACTGAGGCAAGGAAGTCTAGTCTCAGCTCAAAAAAAAATAAAAAATGTGCAATCACAGTATGGATAGAGACCAAGCCATAAGCAGCTTCTCAAAGGGAGGTGCCAGGCAAAGGCTGACAGGTACCTCCAGAAAAGAAAAAAATATATCCAGCAAATCAAATAAACTAAGCCCCAGTGAGAAACCTACAAAACAACCAAGATGACATGAAAAGCAATAGGCCCTTCCTGGGCTGGGGCAGATGACAATAGTATTGGAGCCCTATGGGCCAGTGGCCAAAAGCCTCAGAATCTGGCAGAAGAGCTGGTTCCTCTCCAGACTTGGCAGGTCCATTCTCCCAGTTTGAACCTGCCTTTTGGCCTGAGAGCCAGCAGCCCCAGCCAACAGATACGGTGTCCTCGCCTCTACCTGAGCTTAATTCAAACCATTCAGTCCAGCCCTAATTCGGAGCTTTTATTGGGTTTTAGGTTACTCTATATATGGCACAATAGAAATATTTTTTCAATCTTAAATTAGAAACATACCACAGGAGGATTTTTTTTGAAGCTTTTTAACAACATTGCAGAGTGAAGTGTTTTCAGCCTGCAACTGAAATCTAACCAAGGTAACCTTCCACTAGAGAAACTTTGACATCAAGGGTGGCATGTGTCCTCTGGAATGTGCTTTTCTTCCTCTTTTCCAAAAGCAGTCAACAGTGGTCCTCTAATTAGTCTAGGGTGTGTGAGTGTTAAAGTAGGAATACTCTGGGGGCATTCCCAGAAGGACCAGCCACAGAGATGGATAAAATGAACTCACCCCTCTGGCTGGCCTTTCAAGCGGGTATGTCCATCACCCCTATCTATTGCTATAAATTGAGGCCTGGAGAGAAGGCTGTGTTCCAAATGGATAATGGATCGGGCCTGGATTCCTGGCTTGCCTAGCATATTTACACAGTTGAGGCAAGTTTGAAGTGGACCGTTCTCATGAGAGAAGGGATTGTCAGCTACCAGGGCACAGAATGTCTGGGCCCCAGGTGGTCCAAACGTACATAAGCTAGAAACTCCTTCTGGCAGCCCTGCAGGGAACTGTTCCTCCACCAAGCACCCCTCTACTGAGCATATTTCACATTCTGAGATGAGGGGCTCCAGGAGCGACTTTGTATTCTGGCTGTACCCCTGCGGGACATCACAAGAATGGCCTGTTGAATGAGCAAAGATTCAGGCGTATGGCTTGACACATGGCAGAGACCAATCCTTTGACATTTGGAGCCCAACTTAGAATTTTGGAATGAATGTAGTTGTCTTTTGGAAAGAAATCAAGGCAATGAATAAGAGGCAGCTGATAAATGCCAGGAAAAAAATAAGACAATCATGAGAATATGCATGTATTTGTCCTATATGGGGTAACTTCCTTGAATTGTGCCAAGAAACCCTAAAATTTAAAAACCAGAGCATCACTCTCTGAGGCTGCTCTTTGTCTCTGTGAACTCACTACCATCTCGAGGGCAGAAGAGTTGGCCAGTTTGATATCATTGTCACCACAATAGGGGCAATTCAAACACAGGGCCAGGAGGACAAATCACCCCTTTGGAGAACTAGGAAAGGATGGCTGGGTAGTGATGGGACTGTGGTTGCTCTCTACTCCCATGAGCCAACTGGTTGAGTGACAAATGCCAGTAGAATAAAAACCATCTGGCACTCCAGGCTTTGGAGCCTGAGGTTCCATGGGGCACCTTGACCCCATCTGAGGACAATCCCAGCCCACACGTCTACATGTGGCCCCTCTGATGCTAGGGCTTCCTGCACACCTGCTCCCAGTGCTGGGTCCCACAGCTCACTACAGTGGGCTGGTGGAGAGGAAGTGATCTTGGTGATACAGGTTGCTGCCTCATTGGAGAGATGGGACCTTCATGTGGAAGGTAGGGAACTGCACAAGCCGAGACGGGACCTTCATGTGGAAGGTAGGGAACTGCATAAGCCATGGGCCTGAATGGTGTCCCTTGGGCACACATTAAATAATGGACTCCAAGAGGAAAAAGGTCAGGGCACCTGGGTGGCTCAGTTGGTTCAGTGTTCAACTCTTGATTTCAGCTCAGGTCATGATCTCACAGTCATGAGATCAAGCCCCACATTGGGCTCCATTCTGGGCACAAAGCCTGCTTAGGATTCTCTCTCTCTCTCTCTCTCTCTCTCTCTATCTCTTTCTCTCAAAAAAAAAAAAAAACCCCAAGAGGTCGAAGGTCTCTGTGGGCTTAAAAAGGCATAAAGGCTTTCCAGAGATAGGCCTGGATTTGGGTCACGAAGGACTGGCAGGAAAGGGGAAGGCATTTAAGGCAGGTGGCAGAGCAAATGCTAAGACATGGAGGTGGGAATAAACACAGCGTGTGGGGATAGTAAAAGCAGGACAAAAGGAGAAGCTTTGCAGGGAAGCAGGAATAAGCAAAGTTTCATCCTTCCAAGTTTATTCCCTGGTATGTTCTCATTTCCAAGGGTCCTCTAAGATGGCTCCTTAGACCTGAAATGCCACCTGACAAACAGAAAGCAGGCATGGCTTCCTGGAGGAGTGCCAAGCCTCTGTGCCTCCCAGCCCCCAGGCTGAAGGCTTTCACAGTGATCAAAGACAGGAGAAGTCAGCTGAGCCTGTTGCCCTTTCTCCCATTTCTGGCCCCCACAATCTCGGGTGGCAGCTTCTACTATTGATAACTCCCCCAAAACAGGCTCAGTCTGCCCTGCCTTGGGACACGGGGGTCAGAGCGAGCTCTGGGCCTTGGCACGGCCCCCACTGCAGGGCAGGTTGAAATCCAGACTGGGGCCGGCCCCCTGCCTGCTCTTGGCCTTGGGAATATCACTCCATAAAACTGGAAACCCAGGGAGCCTCACTGCGTTTGAGGGTGGAGGCCAGGTACCTTTGGGCCCTGTGAGTCAGGGACTGGTGCCAGGCTGGCTGGCTTTCAGATGACCTCTGGAAATGGAAAAGGTACCACAGTCTCTTCTTGTCTGAAGTGGCTTAGTGCAGGGAGAGCAGCCATCCAGGTTCTGGGTCTGCAGCGTCAGAGTGTCCCTTAACCAACTCAACTGGTGTGTCTGTGAACACAGCTCATGTCCTTCTGCTCACTCTCTCCCACCTCCTCTCCTTTCAGCAGAAAGAGACACTTGAAGAGTTCATCCCAATGCCATATCATATACTGGCTTTCCTAGTGGAGAATGTTCAGGCCAGCAACTCCACCTTCTCCCCCTCGGCCCCAGACACTCTCCATGGAGGGAAGGAGAAGATGACTGGGGCCTAGTCTCACTCAACTCAGAGCCCCCATGACCAGCACAGGAAGTGGGAAATGACCATGACCTAGACCACCCCAGACCAGTTCCTCCTCTCAACACAATCTATCTTGGAAAGCTAGTGCCCTTTTTGGGTGTATAATAAAGGGTAAGCAGGTTCCCACTGCCTGTGACAGTCCTAGTTTATGTGTGTTTTCCCTGTGCGATTCGCTCTCAAAAGTATTCCAGTTGAGATGATAAATTATATGGCCACCCTGTTTTGCCACCTCCAAGGCTAGTGAGTGGCCAAGACAAGATTCAAACACAGACTGGATTCAACACTAAGTTTATCCACTCAGACATAAGGACAAACAAAGGCTTAGGGAGAACAGATGGTAAACAATCGGGATGGTAGAGTGGCTTTTATAGAGTAGCCTACAAGCAGCATGACTGGAAGGATCTGGAGGACATGATATGGACACAGGCTATGACAGGCAAGCAGAAGAAGGAAGAGTGGGTGCAGAGGCATCAGGCAGTCTGACCCTAAGGGCTGGGAGAAACAACTCAGCCTCAGAGACTCCACCAGTGGCTCCCTGACTAAATGAGAAGATGGCTGTGAAGAACATCTATATTTTCAAGAAGTGGTCTTTTGTCTAAAATACCTCCATTTTGGCTTGCATGAAGGTTTGATCTCCATGGGTTCTGGAATTCTAGGACAGCTTTCAAAGCCACGCATGTGGTGTCAGACAAGTACTTAAAAAAAGCCCCCAGGCGGGTGGAGGACAACTTATTCTTGTTCTGAAGCATGAGGGACATCTGCTGGACCAGGTCATGGGCAGGCCAGGGTGGAATGTGCAACCTGTACACTTAGTCTGCTAAGTGTACTAACTTAAGTCTGCTAACACTGCAGTCTGCTGCAGCATCTCTGGGTGACAATCTTTAGCAGCACAAGGAGTTTGGGCACTAACCCCTGGGGCCTTGCAGACATGGACCACTGTGAGGGCCCCCAAGACAGGGGCACTGTGTGTGTAGAACTGGATACAGGCTGGAGGTCTTGGCCTATGAGGGGGTGTCACAGAGCCCAGGAAGGCCCGCAAGCCAGGACATCTGCCCTGTCTGGCCCTAATTCCCTCTCACCTAAAAGTTTAGCTTCTCTGGAAGTCCTTCCCAAATCCTACTCCTAACTGGGATTAGGATCACCTCAGTTTAATTAGGAGCCCCTGTCATACCAGATCACATAGAATCTGCAATATTATTTCAGGCAAGGAATTTATCACAATTTGGGTTTTTTTTTAATTTTTTTAATGTTTATTTATTTCTGAGACAGAGAGAGACAGAGCATGAGTAGGGGAGGGGCAGAAAGAGAGGGAGACACAGAATCAGAAGCAGGCTCCAGGCTCTGAGCTGTCAGCACAGAGCCTGACGCGGGGCTCGAACTCACTGTGAGATCATGACCCGGGCTGAAGTCGACGCTTAACCGACTGAGCCACCCAGGCACCCCAGAATTTATCACAATTTGTAAATAGAAGTGTGTTTGTTTGCTTATTGTCTGATTATCTCCACTATAGGAATAGTACACCAAAAGTTCCATGCTTGGTGGGGCGCGCCTGGATGGCTCAGTCAATTAAGCGTCTGACTCTGATCTTGGCTCAGGTCACGATCTCATAGGTTCGTGACTTCAAGCTCCTCATCAGAGCCTATGTGGGATTCTCTCTCTCCCTCTCTCTGTCCCCCCCCCCCCACTTGCTCACTCTCTCTCTCTCTTTCTCTCGCTCTCAAAGTAATTAGATAAACAAACAAACAAAAAAAAGCTCCAGAGGGGTAGGACTGTAGCTATTTGATCCATCCAGATATCCCCAATGTCTGGCAGACAAAAAAAAAAATTTGTAAAAAAGCTAAACGTGTGAACATATGACTGAAACTCCACCAGTAGAACATTATTAACGTCCTTTCACTTATTCAATTAACCAGCATTTACTGAGCATCTACCATGTGTGTGCCAGACCCAAAGCTGGGAAAAGTGGGGTTTAAAAAAATAATCTCTGAAAATACAAATGCCCATGGGAGAGTTAAACTCTAGGATCCTATCAGTTGTTCACATACTGGTGAGAATTTGTTTGGCCTGTTGGTTTCCAGAGTGGTAGCTAGTTCAGGCTTGGAGGAGGATGCTGGCAGAAGGAAGAAAGAGGACTGTGGATCTGGGGAGATGGAAAAAGAAGACAAGCCTGCATGAGGCTCTAGGCAAAGGTGAGGATGGGGGAGCCCAGGGAATGAATGAGGGACTGCTACGCTGGGTACACAGTGTGATCATGCACAGAAGATCCATTTCACTTTGACGTGACATTGCTCAGTCCGGGCCCTGTGTCATATATTTTATACACATCAGTCTAATTAACCCTCAGAGTGACACCAAAAGGTGAGCAGAGTTATTGCATTTGCAGAGGAGGCAGCTGAGGCCACCAGGGGCAGGTAACCTGCCGAAGGACACACAGATAATTGAGAGGCAGAACCTAGATTCAAACACAGGCCTATTGACTCCAACCTTTCCTTGGCCCAAGGCTACTTGCATGGCAGGCCCCATCCAGACTCTCTGCGTGTGGGGATTTTCATGTCCATAATTACAGACTACAGTACAGCTTCTGACACTGGCTGAAGGAAAGGCTGCCCGGCTTTCACCACAGACAGCAGGAGGGAACCACCACCTCCCACGCTAATCTTGCCAGCCAAGGCCCCAGGCCTTGCTTCACAACCAAAAGACCTTGAGAATAAAGAGGCACAGCTGAAGATAGTACGGAGTTCACACACTTTCCACCAACTGCTCTTCCCAGCTTGGGACGGTGGCCAGAGCCCATCATCAGTCAGGTCAGAACCAAAGGACCTTGGGACAGGGAGAGATCCCAGAGCAGAGGGCAGGACCTGGGGGCTCTATTGAGCAGAGAAGGAAGGTAGCCTAGAGGAACTCTGTGCAGCTAATAACAGCCCCTTCCCCTCCACTCCCTCCACAGAACACCTGTCCCCACAAGCGGCCAGGGCAGCAGCAGGACAGAGTAACTCTCTCCAGTCGTGTGTGTGTGTGTGTGTCTGTGTGTGTGTGTGTGTCCATCTCCAGAAAGGAGTGTTTGACAGAGGGGAGAAAGGCCAGGCCTGGGCTCCCACAGGGGCTGTTAGGGTGCAAGGAAAGCAGGTGGGATGCTCAGAGAAGAAGCTGGAGCTCAGTGAAATTAACCTGGATACGAGGCCATGCGGCCAGCAGGGACAGACCCTACATTTTCCTGCTGAAGAAACAGAGGCCAAACAGGAAGAGGCTTTGCTGTCAGCCACAGAGTAATGGAAGGCTGCTCTGAGGATGGGTTTCCAGGTCTGGAAGCAAGGCTTCATCCAGGACACGTTTCTCCTCTTCCCTTCTGTGAAGGATGCCACCTCCCCAAACCCATGAAATCCCTGGGCTTCCAGCAAACACCTCTATGGATTCTTCCTTCTGTCACAACCTGGCTGCAGTGTATGGGATCCAGTTCCAACATTCAGTACATCTTTGCTGAGCCCTGTGTGTCAGTGAGGACACCATGAGTGGGGGGTGTAGTGCTCACAATCTGGTTGGGGGGACTACAACTTCAGCAGCACATAGTAAGCCCTCAATAAATATCTGGCCAAAGAACTGACTAACCGCTTATATAGTCAGTCAATGACCACTATCACCTTCACACCCCCATTTTCACGATGAGCTGTCACACCCAGAAGATATGATAGGACACAGAGACGGACTGTCAGGGACTTGCTTTAGGTCACCACAGCAGTCTGGTGCCAGAGATCAGAACAGAGTGCTAGCAGAGCAGATATATTAACAGAATAATTCCTGACTTGGAAATCAAATTGGCTTGAATCCCATCGCGAGCTCTGGCTTTATCACTTATAGCTGTGTGACCTTGGCCAGGTCTGAATTGAACCTCTCTGAATAGCAGTTTCTTCTGCAAAATGAGGTGATTGACACCTTCCTCCCAGAGTAGAAGTGAAGTTGGTAAAAGATCCCTGGATGCAAAGTGTCAAGTGTGGTGTGAGGCACTTGGAGGGGCTCAGCAGCTGCCCACCCTAAACTCCCCTAAAGTAGCCAGAGGGCGGTGACACATGAAAAGGCATTAAGCATCGGTGAGGCTCGGTTCTAGGATGTCCTGAGAAAAGCAGCAAGAAGATAAAAAACCACACAGAAGCTTGTTTTTAAAGACAAAGAAAAATATGATTAAGCAGGCCCGAGAATGTTGTAATAAAAGAATGAAAATATTTTCCTTACCAGGGCATTTGTATGTCAACAGCTAATAGGGGGTGGGAGCGGCCACGGCAAGGCCGCCAGGCACTGCCAGCAGCAACATGTGAGGATCCACAAGCAGGCCCCAGCAGGCCAGCTGGGTGAGGGAGGTCTTTCTAGGGTCTCAGTTCTCCAGCCTGTGAAATGGAGCTGCCCAGTCTGGACTCAGTCTGGCCGTGGCTCCTTTCTTTTCTTTTCCTTTTTAAATAAAAGTTGTATATACTGAAGGTGTAGAAGACGAAGATTTGATACACATGTGCATGGTGAAATGATTACTATATCTCCTCACACAGTTATGTGTGTGTCACAGGAGAGAACCGGAAACATACTCGACAAATAACCCAGCAGCCAATACAGTATTATCAACTATAGTCACCACGCTGTGCATTAGATCTCTATAGACTTATTTATTCTACACAACTGCAGCTTTGCATCCTCTGACCGGCCCATTTCCTCTGCCCCTTGCCCCTGGTAACCACTGGTCTACTCTCCGCTTCTATGAATTTAACTTTTTTAGATTCCACATGTGAGTGAGATCATGCAGAATTTTACTTCCTGTGTCTGACTTATTTCACTTAGCATAATGCTCTCCAGGTCATCGTGGTACTGCAAATGACATCTCCCTCTCTTCTAAGGCTGAATAATACCTCATCGTATATATACCACAATTTCTTCACCCATTTATCTGTGGCTCCTTTCTATCTGTCCTCTTTGGGTATGCTGGACTGTAGCAGCTGTAATTACTGCCTCGAGGCCAGGGGGAGGGAGCTGATATGTTACAGTCAGGCTCAGAAAGGTGAGGGACTCCTCCTGGGGTCACATAGCTAAGAGTGGCATGGTGAGGCCAGACCAAAGCCTGCACCGTCCCACTCTGCCACACCACCTCCCTCCAGCGGGGCCCTGGGAGCCACACCATGGTGAACCACACACCCTCTGGCCCACGGGCAAGCACACTCAGCACCTCCTATCCCAGCCTCCCACTCAAGGACCGGCCCAGCTGGTCCTGTCAGCTCTGCCCCTGTCCCCGGACCCAGACACAACATGTGGGAATTTACTTTGGGACTGTCCTCACCCCTGCTCCTCTCTGCTCAAGCCACCATGACCGGTTTCCTATTCTCAGATTCCTGGCCTCCCTCTCACCTTCCCTTCTCCTGTTGCCAGCCCAGTCCAACTTTCCTCACCTGATCCCCGGGTCACGGCAAGCACCCTCCTGACCTTGCACATTCTAGCTGTTCGCCGCTTCCACAAGCCTCACGAAATCCATTTCTGAGGAACACCACATGCTTAGTCCCTCTCCTTTTTTTTTTTTAATGCTTCAAGGTTTTATTTAAATTCTAGTCAGTTAACATATAGTGTAATATTGTTTTCAAGAGTAGAATTTAGTGATTCATCACTTACATACAACACCAGCGCTTATCGCAACAAGCACCCTCCTCAATGGCCGTCACCCATTTAGCCCATCTCCCCACCCATCTCCCTCTGTCACACCTCAGTATGTTCTCTATAGTTAAGAGTCTCTCTTACTGTTTACCTCCCTCTATTTTTTTTTTCTTTCTCCTACTTTCATCTGTCTTGTTTCTTAAATTTCACATGTGTATCCTCTCTCCTTCTGCCCACAGCTCCACTCCAGTCACCCAGAGCCCGCATCCAAGCCCTGGTTGTTCTCACCCTTTCCACTACACTATGCCACCCCCATGTTCCACCCAAATCCCCTGGGAGGGATGATAATAAACCCTCACCCCAAGGGGATCGCCAGCTATAGACTCTTCTCCTCCTGGTCTGAGGACATGGCGGGTTCCACTCAGGTCCAGGAGCAGCTGCGAGTGCTAGGGAAGGTCTCCTGGCAAGCCTCCTCAGTGCCGCCTGGGAGGGGGCAAAGGTGAGTGTGGGAGTCTGCTGGAAGCTGTCCACTTAGTTGCAGGACACAACACTCCCTTCCTCTCCCTGTGAGTGGCAGGCAGAAAGTAGCAGCTCCTGGGCACCACTCTGAGGACGACAGGCAGGGCATCTGTGAGAAAGGCAGCAGGCTTCTAGCACGCATGCTATATTATGGGGAGTCAGGCTGCGGGGTCAAGTCCCGTGAGCGGCTCTACTGTTTATCCTCCCTATTTGGTGACACTCTGATGCTGTGCAGGTTGGGAACTGGTGCAATGTACAGGCAATGAGATTTTCCTGAACAACAGATGCCCCTGCTAAAAACTTCCCAGGCCCAGGTCCCTACAGATCAGAGCTGGGCTGCTTACGGTCCGGTAGATACAAACAAAAGCAGACTCCTCTGCCACACAGCAATCTGGATCTTCCGGAAGCCAGCGGTAGAACCTTCGGCCCACCCCAACAGGAATCAACATCCCTGCCGTGGTTCTCAACTATTGGTTGTCACTGTGGACCAGGCCGTGTGCTAAGCAGTCAAGATCCAGATGCAAATGAGATGTGGGTCCACCTCCACAGAGCTCGGGCTGGTGAGGGAGGACAGTCAGGTGATCAGCCCTGCATCCGTGAGTGGCTGTCAGTGGGTTAGAGATGCATGTCACTGAGCCTGCTGCCCCCAGCTCCCTTCTGTAGCCTTCAGCCAGTGCGGACCATCTGCTGCCTGGGCTGCCATTGTGTGGGCCACGGGATCCCACCAGCCGAACCCAGGTGACCAGACCTGGATGGACACTTACCCAAGAGGGGCCAGTCTACAAGCTGACTAGTGAAAAGATGAAGAAGGCCACGAAGAGTCTGGCTTTAAAGAATTAGAGTTTCAAAGCAAGTGAACTGTACTAGAAGGGCTACAAGACCAGGTTGGGGCCACAGAGGCTTTGACAGCCTCATACAGCTGAGGCAGCAGAAAGTTAGAAAAGCCTGGGCTTAGAGACATAGGGGGCCAGACCAGGCTCAGAGGAGCTGAGTGGTCAGGAAGGCTGCCCAGAAGGCTATTTAAACCTCAACAAACATGAGACCAGGCTGGGAACTTACAGCAACTTCAGGACACAGGATCAGGGCTCAAATTATACCTTTTAGTCCATCCAAGAAGCATTTACCTACCCACTTCCAGGCCCTATGCCAGGATGACTACAACTTGGTCTGTGCCCCCCCATGCATCCACGGCAGGAAGGAAGACACACAGGTTAGTCTGATAATGGCAGTGTGGGAAAATTAGTGCTGTGAGACAAGGAAGCCCAGGAGGCGGGGCAGACACATGACCCAGCCTGTTTTCCACAGGGAAGTTCATCTCCAAGTCCAAAGCTACCATGACAATGGGGCAATTCTAGATATGGACAAGGTCCGCTAGGTAATAAATGGCTTTGCTTGCAGGGGAGAGCCCAGGGATGCACTCAGATAACTGGTTTGTTCTGGCCCCAACCAGCCACAGAAGATAGACTATCCACTGACATGCCCTAGTGGTGGGGTCAGAACAAAAAGATGCTCTGCCTCTACATCCATTCATGTGGCAGTGACCAAGGCAGCTCCTTAAACCAGCCCAGCCCCAGTCTCCACACTAACTGCAGAGGCAGGGTTAGGGGAGCATTTGGAAAAACCAATCAGACCATATCCATAGGGCCTATGCGAGAGGAAAACAAACAAGTGATTGGTACTCTTGGGCCTTGGATTCTTTTTTTTTTTTTTAATGTTTATTTATTATTTTGAGGCAAGGGGAAGAGTAAAGACAGAGGGAGAGAGAGAGAATCCCAAGCAGGCTCCACGCTGTCAGTGCAGAGCCTGACATGGGGCTCAGTCTCCTAAACCGTGAGATCATGACCTGAGCTGAGATCAAGAGTTGGAAGCTTAATGGACTGAGTCACCCAAGTGCTCTTTGGGCCTTGGATTCTTAATCTGAAAAGAAGAACAACCTGCTCCATGAGATTGTTCTAAGGATTAAATAAGAGCCTGTAGGTAGAGCTTAGCTCAGTTCCAAAGTTGCATAAATGCCATGCTGCCCTCAGAGGGCTGGGATGAGTGGTGCAGTCCTCCAGACCCAGAGCTGTGTCCTCACCCCAAAGAAGGTGTGTGGAGCTCATGCATGAGTGAAGCACTTTAGCTTCCCTACTAGGGTTTTCACTGGTTTATATCCTGCCTTGTTCTAAAAGCAATTGGTTAAAACCAATACCTTGTAGGATCAGTTGGTTACCAATCTTCATGTTTTGTTTCTTCTATTGTTGTAGTTGTTATTTCAGTTTACATGGAACTAACATTAACTGAGAAACTTTGATTTGACAAACTAGATGATTTTCATACAATATCTTATTTGATTCTAATACATAGTGTAAAAGCATGTTACTTCAAAGCACATCGCAAAATATCTTTTAGGAAGAGAACTTTGAAGGGCCGCCTCGGTGCCCTAGTTGGCTGAGCATCCAACTCTTGATTTCAGCTCAGGTAATGAACTCACGGTTTGTGGGATCGAGCAGTGTGTCAGGCTCTGTGCTGTCAGTGCAGAGCCTGCTTGAGATACTCTCTCCCTCTTTCTCTCTACCTCATCCCCTGGTCATGCTCTCTCTCTTTCTCTCAAAATAAATAAATAAACTTAAAAAAATAAATTAAAAAATAAAAATCTGAAAGACTATCAGAAGTGTTTTTTAAATTAAATATATGTTTAAAAAGAGAAACACATTGGGCGCCTGGGTGGCGCAGTCGGTTAAGCGTCCGACTTCAGCCAGGTCACGATCTCACGGTCCGTGAGTTCGAGCCCCGCGTCAGGCTCTGGGCTGATGGCTCGGAGCCTGGAGCCTGTTTCCGATTCTGTGTCTCCCTCTCTCTCTGCCCCTCCCCCGTTCATGCTCTGTCTCTCTCTGTCCCAAAAATAAATAAAAATGTTGAAAAAAAAATTAAAAAAAAAAAGAGAAACACATTGCCACACATTGGGCATAGAGCTGATTTTTTAAAAATTATAAGGGCGTCTGGGCGGCTCAGTTGGTTAAGCGGCCAACTTCAGCTCAGGTCATGATCTCATGGCTCATGAGTTCACCCCTGCATTGGGCTCTGTGCTGTCAGTTCAGAACCTGAAGCCTGCTTTGGATTCTGTGTCTCCCTCTTTCTCTGCACCTCCCCTGCTTGCACTCTGTCTCTTTCTCAAAAATAAATAAACATTAAAGATTTTTTTTAATTATTAAAAAAAAGGAATCAGGAGACCCACACACTGACCACTAACCTTAACATAGCATAATAAATGCAATATTTGCAGTAGGAATAAAGTGTTTTTAAAAATAATAAAATAGTAAAAAGAGAATCATAAACCTCAAAAAAATAAAAATAGAAGTGCCATAAAATCCAGTAATTCCACTCCTGGGTGTTTACCCAAAGAAAGTGAAAACATTGATTTGAAAAGATATATGCATCCCCAAATACCCCATAGCTAAGATATGAAGTAAACTAAGTGTCCATCAATAGATGAATGTATAAAGGCAATGGGATACTAAAAAACTGTTAACAGAATAGGGTAAAAATAAAGACCGTAACAAAAAATAAAATAAAATAAAAACACATGTAATTTTTTAAAAGATGTGGTATATAGACACAGTGGAATATTACTCAGCCATAAAAAAGAATGAAATCTTGCCATTTGCAACAACATGGATGGATCTAGAAAGTATTATACTATGAGAAATAAGTCATGCAGAGAAAAACAAATACCATATGATTTCACTCATAAGTGGAATCTAAAAAAACAAATGAACAAACAACAATAACAATAAAGAGAAACAGACTCATAAATATAGAGAAAAAACTAGTGGTTGCCAGAGGGGAAGGGAATGGAAGAAGATAAAACTAAATGAAGGGGATTAAGAGGTACAAACTCACAGTTATAAAATAAATAAGTTACAAGGATGAAAAGTACAGCATGGGAAATACAGTCAATAATATTGCAGTTACTTTCTATGGTGACCAATGGTAATGACACTTATCATGGTAAACATTTCATAATGTATATAATTGTCAAATCACTTGTTGTACACCTGAAAGTAATAGAATGTTATATATCAGCTATACTTCAATTAAAAATAATACATACAGGGGCGCCTGGGTGGCTCAGTTGGTTGGGCGTCTGACTGTATCTCAGGTCGAATCTCGCGATCTGTGAGTTCGAGCCCCACGTCAGGCTCCGTGCCCGTCGCTCGGAGCCTGTCTCCGATTCTGTGCCTGCCGTCTGACTCTCTCCCGTCCGTTGTCGGTGCCAAAAAAATAAATAAAGGTTAAAAAAAAATTTTTTTAAATAATAATACATACATACATAAGAAACATAAAACATAAGTATACAGAAACGTGTTATGGTCTGAATATTTGTGTCCCCCCCATTCATATGTTGAAAGGTGATGGTATTTGGAAGTGGGGCATCTGGGAGGTGACTGGGTTGTGAAGACAGAGCCCTCATGAATGGAATTAGTGACCTTAAGAAAGAGGCCCCACAGAGCTCTTTCATCCTTTCCATCATGTGTGATCACAGTGAGAAAAGAGCTATCTGTGAAGAAGCAAGCCCTCACCAAACACCTAATCTGCCAGTGCCATGGCCTTGGACTTCCAGCCTCCAGAACTGTGAGAATGTTGCTTCTAAGCCAGCCAGTCTAAATGGGCATTTTGCTATAACAATCCACATAGACTAAGCCAGAAAAGTTACAAGCTGAAGGATAGAAAAATATACACCATGCACTCAGTAACCTAAAGAAGTAGTATGACTAGACTGTTATTAGTCAGTGAAAACCTTAAGGCAAAAAGCATTACTAGAAATAGGAGAGCCAGTTCATGGAGACAAAAAGTTCAGTTCATCAAGAAGATGAAATAATTCTAAATTATATGTAGTCAATAATATGTCCTTAAAACATGTAATATGCCTTCAAATATGGATAAATCTACAAAGATATAAATTCTCAAAATGAGATATTTAACAATCAGTAGCTGTTAAGAAAAGTAGATTAAAAAATCAATAAGGATAAAGAACATTTTAACAACATGTAACTAAGGGACAATTATAGAACAGTGCACCCAACACCTGCAGAAAAAAAATTATTTTCAAGGGCACACAAAAATGACTAAATTAACATATCATGGACCATGAAACAAATGTCAACAAACTGAAAAGTATGGAAATAGTAATAGTATATTCTCTAGAATATACTAGAATAGTAATAGTATATTCTCTAACTATATAAAATTAAATTAAAATCAGTAACAACAACAACAACAAACTCTAAAATATATTTATATGCCTAGAAATTAAGGGATATATTTTGAAATGACCAATGAAAGAAGAAGTCCCAAGAGAAAATAGACAATCTTTGAAGTGAATTGAATTGAAAAATTACTATGCACCATAATTTGTCAGATAGACATAAAGCAGTGCTTGGAGGAAAACTTATAGCCACAAATGCCCATGTTTATAATGAAAAAATAATAAAAATTAATGAACTAAGCATTGTTTCTCAAGAAGTAAGCAAAAGAGATTTGGGAGAGATGGCAATAGTGGCAGAATAGTTTTTTTCATCTTCCCAGATCCCCATATCAAAACAGGAAGTGTTTAATTAGGAAAACTAAAAACCTATGGACCTTTACAACAAAAATAGATGATAAGATTTAAATAAATGAAGAGGTATCCTATGTTCATAGATTAAAAGTCTCAACACTGTTAAGATGGCAATCATCCCCGAATTGGTTTATAGATTCAACAGAATCCTAATCAAAATCCCAGCAGTATATTTTTTAATAATTTGCCAAGCTCATTCTAAAATTTATAAGGAAATACAGAATGACCTAGATAGTCAAACAACTCTGAAAGAGAAGAACCAAGTTGAAGGACTTACACTCCCTGATTTCCAAACTTACTGGAAACTATAGTAATCCAGACAGAATGGCATTGGCATATAGACATAAAGGTCAATAGAACAAAATAGGAAGTATGGAGGTAGATGCACATATATATGCCAACTGATTTTTGACAACGATGCCAAAGTAATTGGATAGAGGAAGACAATCTTTTCAACAAATGGTGCTGGAGAGATCATATAGTCAGAAAGAGACTGAGCAGGAATCAGAATGTAAAGTAGTCCAGCTCCAGACCCCATAATCTAGACACTGTCAAACAAGACAGGAAACTGAGGAATAGGGTAGAGAAAATCATGGGGGTTGGTGGGGGGGGGGAGAGATTGGGCCCTTTAGGCCACCCTGTCCCTCACCAAAAAGGATAGAGGAGCACCTCACCCCTAGGGAAGGGAGTATCTCCACATACATATCAAAGTTGTGCCATGAAAAGTGATCATAATCAGCAGGGAAGGTGTGCTTATCCTGGAGATGCTGTTTCCTAATACCAACAGACCAAGCTGCCTCCTGGGATAGACCAGGGAAGAGCTTGGGCCTCAAGGGTCTTTGGAGGGGGTGAGGTTATAAAAGCAGAGGGAAAGAGGAGAAGAGGGGAAAGGCCAGAGAGAGCCCATTCTGAGGTGGGCTCTCCAGAATGAAACCCTGCTCAGTGATTGATTCCAGACTGAACCCCTCACTTTATGGGTTTAAAAATGGGCTCAGAGAAAAAAAAAAGAAATTTAAAGGAGGCCGCATAACCACATGGCAGATCTAGGATTTAAACTTAATACATTTTTCTCCACAAATACTACTAACTATGGTAATTCAGGACCTTCCTGGGAAATTGGGACAGATGGCCACTGTGAGTGCCATAATGAAGGGTGTCTGTTTCAACGTTCCAGCAGGGGTTCTTGTCTCCCCTTTCCCCAGGTGAATGAGACTTCCACATGCCACCCACCTAGTGACGTGTCTCCCTTGAGAGCTTGCTCAGGAGCTCAGGGCAATACCCTGGGCCTACACTCACCCCAGGGCTCTGCAGGCCCAGATCATGTCCCTCAGGCTGAGCAGCCATGCCAGGATACTATTGGCCCTGCCTCTGCTCTGAGTGAGCCCCTGCCCTGATTCTGACAAGGAGGGTATAGCCTGAGGACTCAGACTGCTTAAGAAGGCTGCCCAGCCAGCAAGTCTTTGATTGTCCCTCCAGGTCTCAACAGTAGATGGTTCCCTCCTTGCTGGCCACATGAAGGAGTCCTGCCAGCCCAGGAAAACCAGGAGGATAAGTTTAGAGGTGGCACACACTGGTTGGGCAAAGTTCAAGTTAGCCATCCACTGCCCATAGTTTCAGTCTTTTCACATCAGTCTAATCAGTAAATTCACTGCAGGCTTGATATGCCAGGGCACAGCTCTGTGTCAAACAAGAGAAGAAGAATATGATCTCTCTCAACACCCACCTCATTTGGGCTCCCCCTGATTCCATCCCCAATAAATACTGATAGCGAGGCTGACCCTTCTCCTCAGTCTCTCCCTTGGACCAGTGGGGTCCCAAGGGTAGGAACCCACTGGAATTCAACCTTATTTCCCAGCAACCAGTCCCGCCATAGGAACTCAGCTGATGCTTCCCAAATTATCATTGCACATAAGAATCTGTATTCTGAAACCCTCTTTTTGCAAAAGTTTTGTGATTTTTTTGGTTGGTGTTGGTAAGGTAATGTATCTCCCACTCTTCCTAGTTTTGTGATATAAATTTCCTTTAACAGAAAAGCACTAACCTTGCCTCAGCCAAGCTAAATGGAAAAAGGTTGCCATGCTTTGGCCAGGGCAGGATCACTAGCTGGGGGACCTGAAATTCTTGATGCTGGGGCTGTAGAGGTGGCTTCCCCAAGCAATGGGAAGTAGAGAGGAACTCATGCAGCTGGGGGCTGGGATTTGAGGGGGAGAGATAGGCTAAAGAAGGTTGGGGGGACAGCCAGGAAGCGGGGGAATCTAGAGCAGGAGGGCTGGGCTCCTGCCCACCTAACCTTTATCCTTGACTCTCCCTCAACCCTTCATCCAACCCAATAGCATGCTCTGAACATGCCACCTCCTGAATATTCTCAGATCTTTCACCTCTCTCCACCACCTGGTCCCAGGCACTGTTTTCTCTCCTATGAACCACTGCTGCTTCCAGTGAAGGCTCCACACAGTGCCAGGCACATCTCTTAAGAACAACTTTTATCACACACTCCTTCACTTGAAAGCTTTCAGTTGCTTTCCACACACCTTGAAAAATACCCAAACTCCCTTTGCTGACTTGGCTGCACACGACCTGGTCCCTGCCCACCTCCACCCACCCACCTTGCATTCTCTTTTCCATGCCCCCTGCAAGAATTCTCTCAGTTCTCCAAACACACCAAGCTTTCTGTCTTCAGGACCTTTGTGTCATTCCTACCCAAGAAACCCCAACTTCATCCAGTTCATCATTCTTACCTCAATTGGATCTGTGCCAGCCACTTAACCTAAAGCACAGTCCAGGGTGCCTGAGTGGCTCAGTTGGTTAAGCATCTGACTTTGGCTCAGGTCAAGATCTCATGGTTCATGAGTTTGAGCCCTGGATCCGGCTTTGTGCTGTCAGCACAAAGCCCACTTCATATCCTCTGTCTCCCCTCTCTCTGCCCCTCCCCCACTTGCACACTTTCTCTCTCTCTCTCTCTCTCTCTCTCTCTCTCTCTCTCAAAAACAAATAAACATTAAAAAAATCTAAAGCACAGTTCCCCAACTGTTTCATTACTAGCTCCTATCACGATGTGTAATAATGTTGCTTACACTTGTTTACTTCTTGGTTAATGGTCTCCTATGTAAGAAGGTAAGCCCTGTGAGGGCAGGAACTGTTTCTCGTCTTCACCACCACATGCCAACACTGACCCAGCACCTCCCACACAGTAGACGCACCAAAACCAAGGATATGGTGTTGTAGGAAAGGTGGCAGAGACTCTCCTACCTCCCGGTGAGAAATCAGCACAGGGGCTGCACCACTGCAGACCTCACCCCTTGAGATCCAAGGAAGCTAGAAAGAGATACAGACACTGTGGCCCTGAGGCAAACCAACATCTCAGAGCAGCAATGAGAACCAAGAGCTAGAAAGGGAAACATTCCAGGAAAGTAGAGAGAAGCCCTGGAAGTCAGCTCCAGGGGAGAACCCAGCCAAACGTTCCCCCCCCATCTGCAAGTCCACATTTATGACTGCACCTTGGGCCAGAGGGTTGTGGGCCTAGACAGGAGCAGGTTTAATACTCTCCTGCTCCCAGATGAGGCAACTCATGGTCAACAAGAGCAGAATCTGGGCGGCCAAAAGAAACAGGCTTCTATATAAATGGGTATACTACCTACCCCACCAGATGGTTATGAAGATTAAATGCTGTAATATACAGAAAGCAGCTAGCATCTTCCTAGGTATACAGTAGATGCTCTTAATCCCATCCTCCCATCCCCCACCTCCCAAGGAGAAAGACTGGGGACGCATGCCGCATGATCCCTCTCCCTGCCTCCTCCATGTCTACCCTAAACTGTGGTGTCTGGGTGGGAAACAGCTTCAGGCTGCAGATGCTATGACAGCGTGGCTTAAATTGAATTACCCTGAAATCAGAGAAGGCTTCAGCTCTCCCAGGGAGTTCAGAAGTGTTCACCCTGAGAGTAACTGCACACTGCACAGGAAAAGGCATTCAAGTTGATAAGAAGTCATTCGGATCACCATCTAAGGCAGCTTTAGCCTTTGAAATAAACTCATTCCTTATTAGCACACACTTGGGATTTCCAGGACTGAATATTATTTCTATTACACAAAGCCAATTGTGAAGACATTTTTTCATGCTGTCAGGGTCCTCTGTAATTTCATCTCCCCACGAAGTTCCTCTTTCACATATATAGAGCATAGGCCCTGATGAGAAAGGAAAAGAGATGGAAAATGAGCAGGAGTCATTGATTCAACTACAGCTAAAAGCAGGGCACCAGTACCTATGACGGACAACATCACTGAGAGCCTTCTAGCCATGAAACAGTATTTAGATTTTTCCTGAAAACCATAGGAAGTCACTGAAGCCAACTCAGGATTTAAAATAGGAAGTGACTGATAGTCTTGTTAGAACAGTCACTTTCATTATAATGGAATAGACAGACATAGAGATGGGGGTTAGGAAGGAGTAGTTAGGAAACTAGTCAATAGATAATAATACTATACTATAAGCATGTAATGTGATAGAAGTTGTTACAATGGCAATCATATTACACTGCATAAATGTATCAAAGTGGCACAATGTACACCTTAAATTTACACAATGTTACATGTCAAATTTATCCAAAAATTTTTGGAAAGAAAAAAATTTTTTAATTAAAAGCTTGCATAAATGAAGTGTTTCAGATCATGCTTTCAAAATATTTTACAGTATTTGGGGCTCCTGGGTGCCTCATTTGGTTAACCATCTGACATCAGGATCTCACGGTTCGTGGTTTGAGCCCCACATCAGGTGAGCTTGAGCCCACTTTGGGTGAGCCCCGCTTCTCTCTCTCTCTCCCTCTCTCTCTCTGCCCCTCATGGGATTCTCTCTCTCTCCCCCCAACTCTGCCCCTCGCTCACTTGTGCCCTCTCTCTTTCAAAATATTTTATAGCATTTTATAATAAATTTTCAAACATAAAAAAGAAACTATTCAAACATTTGTTCAATTTAGATAGGGTGCCAAAAAATGTACAAATGATAAAAGAAAAAAATAGGAAAACTGAACTTCATAAAAATTAAAATCTTTTGTGCTTCAAAAGACAACCTGAAGGAAATGAAAAGACAATCCACAGAATAAAAGAAAATATTTGCAACTCATGTCTCTGATAAGAGACTTTCCTCAAGAATATAAAAAGAACTCTTACAACTCAACAATAAACAGACAAATAACTCAATTAAAAACTTGGCAAAGGATTTGGATAGACATTTCTCCACAGATAATATACAAATGACCAATAGGCCCATGAAAAGATGCTGATCATCATTAGTCATCAGGGAAACGCAAATCAAAACCATAATGAGATTCTACTTCACACCCACTGAGATGGCTGTCATCAAAAAGAAAATAACAAGTATTGGTAAGGATATAGAGTAATTGCTTAAAAACTGAGAATAAACTGAGGGTTTATGAGGGTTGGGAGGGGGGGAGGGTGGGTGATGGGTATTGAGGAGGGCACCTATTGGGATGAGCACTGGGTGTTGTATGGAAACCAATTTGACGATAAATTTCATATTTAAAAAAAAAGAATATAGAGTAATTGGAGCCCTCATAAGTTGCTGGTAGGAATGTTAAATGGTGCAGTCACTTTGAAAAAGTTTGACAGGTCAGGTTCTCAAAAAAGCTAAAACAGTTACCATATAATCCAGTAATTCCACTCTGTTTCATTTGAGAGAATTGAAAGCATATTTTCACACAAGGACGTATACAAAAATGCTCATAGCATGATTCATAATAGCCAATCACTCTTCCAGAGCATTTGACTGCATAATAGCCAAAAAGTGTAAACAATCCAAACGTGCATCATACTGATGAATGGCAAATAACATGTGGTAGATCCATACAGTAGAATATTATTCAGCCATAAAATAGAATGAAATACTGATACATATTACAACATGGATGAATGTTGAAAACATAATGCTAAGTGAAAGAAGCCAGTCACAAAAGACTACAATTGTATGATCTCATTTACATTAATGTCCAGAAAAGACATATCCATAGAAACAGAATGTAAAATAGTGGTTGCCAACAACTGAGGGAGGAGAGAATGTGTGGTGACTGCTAACAGGAATGGATTTTTTTGGTGGGGAGTGGATGAAAATGTTTTGGCATTAGATAGTAGTAATTGATGCATGATGTTGTGAATATACTAAAAACTGAATTGTACACTCTAAAAGGGTGAACTTTGTGGTATGTGAATGATATCTCAAAACCATTATTAAAAAATAAAAAACACTCACTCAATAAATAAATCTCCAGGCATTAATCAAAGCAGTGAGGGAACAGTAAACAAAACTGACACAAATTCCTGCCCTCATGGAGCTAATATTCCAATGGAATAATCCTAGTGAGAGATCATAAGGGTCTTAATAAATTAATGGCTGAGAAGTGGATGGATTTAAGAGAGTCTTGCTGATCAATTGGTACAGGAGGGATGTCTGAGATCACCCTCTTCCGTGGCCCCACAGTAATTCTTATTGCCACCCTCCCTGGCCTCCAGGCCAAAACTCAAGCTTGAAAGGATTTGGTGCATAAAAGCGGACAGGACCCCAAGGCTGCTCAAACCTCAGAGGTGGTAGATCCCAAGAGCAGGAGAGTGTTGGGAGAGAATTCTCCAAGAGTCTCCCATGTTTCTGCATGTCTTATAAACAGAGACGCTGACACTTTTTGTTCCAGACTATCCTATAGTCTGGAACTATCAAATAAAGGATGCATGAATAGAGAATAGCCTTAGAAGACAGTGTCTCCCTCCAGGAGTAGAGAGCAAGTTTGGCTGGGTTCAGTACAATAAAAACAATGTCAGGGGGCCTGGGTGGCTCAGTTGGTTAAGTGTCCAACTCTAGGTTTCGGCTCAGGACATGATCTCACAGTTCATGGGATCAAACCCCACATGACACTCCACGCTAATAGCTCGGAGCCTGCCTGTGATTCTCTCTCTTCCTCTCGCTCTCTGCCCCTCCCCCACTCCAGCACACTCTCTCCCCTTCTCTCTCAAATAATATGTAAACTTTTTTAAAAAGCTTAAAAAACTTTAAACAACTTTAAATAAATTTTAAAATAAATAAACTTAAAAAACAGAAACATTAAAAAATAATAATGTCTCCCTTAGGGGCAAAGACTGAGCAAATTTGCTTGCAGCCATTATAAAAGATTGGGCCTCCCTAAGTACATGGTTCTTTAGCTTTGACACCAACCTACTACTGGGCAGCATCCACGTGAACCAATGGGACTTGGGAAGTGAGGGGGAGAGGCAAAGGAGAACTGACATGCAATGTAGTAAAGCCATTTGTCTCTGATTTAGGAGTCTCATGTTTTCTGCAGCATCCATGAGACTGTGGCAGATTCACTTGTGAGTGTGTACGTCGGGTAAAATCTCAGACCTTCCCAGTTCTTGACAAAGAGGCCTTGAAGCAATCATCTGGGTAAATGGTCAGGGAGGCCAAGGAAAGAGCAGCCAGATGTGTCATCCTCTCCTTCATCTTTTAACCTGCTAGTACCAGGCAGTGAGTGACACCTGGCCCAAGTGGGGTCAGTGAGGGAGGCCACAAAAAGAGGACAGCACAGAGGGTCTGGAGACTCTGAGGAAGAAGTGGAAGCTCCAACAGCTAGAGACTAACAGTGACACATCCCCTGAATAGCACCCTCCTCCCACATAACCACAAAGTGCAGTTACAAAACTCAGCATCCACAGGCTAACTCAGCCTCAGATGAGGGAAAGGGAACAGGAAGGAAGGAGATGCAAGCGACAGCTTTCCTTTACGCCTGAGAACATGAGAACATGTAATAGAAAAAGAAAATGTCTTATTCATGAAATAAATAAAATAAAATAAAATAAAATAAAAACCATAAAAATCAATCTAAAAAGAAATTCACAAGACCTATATGAAGAAAGTTTTAATACTTTTATATTAAAAAACTAAATAGAGGTGCCTGGCTGGTCAGTAGACCATGCAGCTCTTGATCTCAGGGTTGTAGGTTTGAGCCTCATGTTGGGTATAGAAATAACTTAGAAATAAAATCTTTAAAAATTTTTTTGGCTGAGTCAATTAAGTGTCTGATTCCACTCAGGTCATGATCTCGTGGTTCATGGGTCCAAGCCCCACATCTGGCTCTGTGCCAACAGCTCAGAGCCTGGAGCTTGCATCAGATTCTGTGTCTCCCTCTCTCTCTTTACCCCTCCCTCGCTCATGCTGTGTGTGTCTCTCTCTCAAAAACAAACATTAATTTAAAAAAATTTTTAATTAAAATTTTTAGGTATACTGTTCTTACACAGGAAGATTTGAAATTATAAGGACATCAGTATCCTCAAATTAACCTATCAACAATGCAATCTCACTCAAAATTATAATAGGCTTTAAAAAGAAGCTAATAAGCTGACTATAAATTCATCTCAAGGAAAACACTGCAGAATAGTCAAGACAATTTTGAAAGAGAAGACTAATAAGCAAATTTGCCCTACCTGACATCAAAAAGTTAGTAACATGGGCACCTGGGTGGCTCGGACAGTTAAGCATCTGACTCTTGATTTTGGCTCCGGTCATGATCTCATGGTTCATGGGATCGAGCCCCACATCAGGAGACCTGCTTGAAATTCTCTCTCGCTCTCTCCCTCTCTCTCTGCCTCTCCCCTACTCATGCACTCTCTCCTCTCTCTCCCGTTCCCCCTCTCAAAATAAGTAAATAAACTTTAAAAAGAAAAAGAAAACAGTTAATAATACAAATAGTTTGGTAATTAGGAAAAATACATTACAGATTAATGAACATAACAGCCTAGAAGCAGATCAACAAATATAAGAGAATTTTATATAAAATAAAGATAGTAACTCAAATAAATAGAGAAACATTTCACTATTCGACAATGGTGTAGGGATGCCTGGGTGGCTCAGTCAGTTAAGCGTCCAACTTCGGCTCAGGTCATGATCTCACAGTTCATAGGTTTAAGCCCCTAGTCCAGCTCTGTGCTGTCAGCTGAGAGCCTGGAGCCTGCTTCAGATTCTGTGTCTCCCTCTCTCTCTGCCCCTCCCCTGCTCACACTCTGTCTCTCTCTCTCTCTCAAAAATAAACATTAAAAAAAAATGGTGTAGAGACAACTGGCTATCCATTTAAAAAAATAAAGACAAAATATTTGTACACAGTATTAATTAAATTTTGTTTCAGCAAATCTACCACCTAAAGGTAAAAGGGGGGGAATTTCATAATGTTATTAGAAAAAAAATGATTAAATATATATTCATAAAACTGGTATGGGAAAAATCCTATCAAATAAAGTGAGATCAAAATGTAAAACCAGTGCGTGGCAAAAGATACCATACTCTAAGGTAACAGCGAAACAACAGATTTGAGAAAATAATTAGCAAGGATTAATATCCACAACAAAAAAAAATTGTACAAATCACCCGAAGAAAGTCCACATAATAAAAAACTACACAAAGGATAGAATTGGGGCAGGTTAGGTACAAGATGAGCCTAGAATATCTTGTTGTGTCAGAAAGTAAGGAAGTGCTTGTTGGTGGGAATGCAAATTGGTACAGCCACTCCGGAAAACAGTATGGAGCTTCCTCAAAAAATTAAAACTAGGATTATCAAATGATCCAGTAATCTCACTACTGGGTATTTACCCAAAATACTAATTCAAAAGGATATATACACCCCTATGCTTACTGCAGCATTATTTACAATAGCCAAGATATGGAAGCAACCCAAGTGTCCATCCATGGATGAATAAATAAAGTATATGTGGTACACACACACACACACACACACACACACACACACACACACTGGAATATTAGCCATAAAAAGGAATGAAATCTTGCCATTTGCATAACATGGATAAACCTAAAGAGTATAATGCTAAGTGAAATAAGTCAATCAGAGAAAGACAAATACTATATGATTTCATTCATATGTGGAATTTAAGAAGCAAAACAAATAAACAAACAAGGAAAACACACACAAAAAAAACCCAGATCTTAAATACAGGGAACAAACTGGCAATTGCCAGAAGGGAGGTGGGTGGAGGAATGAATGAAATAGGTAAAGAGGATTAAAAGTACACTTATCTTGATAAGCACTGAGAAGTGTATAGAATTGTTGAATCATTATATGATCTAATGTAACACTGTATGTTAACTATAACTCCGTTAGAAAAATAAAGGAAGTAAGAAAGTGTTCCAAAACAAAACAAAACAAAAATGACAGAGACATATCAAAAAGACACAAGGCACAATTTGAAGAAACTCCCAGTGGCCAAATCTGAACACTTTTAGCATCCAAAAAAAAAAAGGTAGTAATAAGTTATAACCCAATGAATAGAATAAGAATGTGTGCATCCATACTGATAACAGATGGAGACATGAATGGATGGAAAGGGAGAGAGAGAAAACTCTTCCTCACAATACAATGCCAAGTAGAAAAGTCACCATTCTGCTACCATAACAGTAAAATTGTATCAGTCAGAAAATAACAATGAATGCTAAATAAAGGAGGGGTTTGATAAGTAACAAAATCTGTATATATTCTCAAAGTCTCTGTACACAAATTACTTAATTACATAAGAAAAATAGTAGATGTACAGTGAAAAAACATTTTGGCGAAAGACAACATCTTAACCAACCAATGAAAATTAATATCATCATTAGACTGCTGGCTATGATGGCAACGGCTCTGGCTTCTGGCTATGATTGGCAAATCCTCTCTTCTCCCCCAAAAGCACCTTTAAAGTTAGACAAAATTGACATAAACAATCCATTGCACTCTAAAAATTAACATAGGGCATACAACAATCTGAGAAGTTTTTATGATTTTTAAATTGCTGTAATCTGGATAAGAACAATGGGTATCCATAGCATTCTGGTCTAGGGCTTCTCTCCCTCTTCCTACAAGTTCAGACGACGGAGGTCCAGAGTGGCACAGACTAGAACAACCCACAGCTTTTCTACTACAATCAAAGGAGGCTCACTAAATCTAGCGTGCTAGGTGACAGCCCTGCCCAACAGCTGTCAGCGGAAGTAACAATCTCAGAGGTAAGCAAGCAGGGAGGGCTAAATGCTCTACTAATTAAGTCTCCACTCATGGTCAGAATAAGCAAATTCCTGGCTGAGCCTCCACATGTGTACAGCAGAGACTAGAGGGGGCCCAGTTTTGCCACATACTCCTGGCCAACCCTAAGGTTGTGCACATACTCAGAAGAGATATGAAATAGTCTAGTGGAATTAAATGCCAGCCGCTTGAAGACAGCCTGAATATGGAATCTACTGTCCTACCGACACACATTCATAAACAGAAGATGGAAACATTATTGGCGTGAGGTGTTAGAGAATAATTTCTGTCTAAGAAGACAACAAAGCTATTCAGAAAGAGGGGAAACTCTTAGGAAGCAAGTCTTAAAAGGAAAAAATAAAAATGTAAAAAAAATTTTTTTTAAAAAAGAGCAGACACATCAGTAGCCACACCACAAGGGAGAGAAATTTCACAGATTAAGCCCTGATGAGTTACTAAAGAAAAAGCACACAAACATACAAATAGCAACCACAAAAACCTTCCAAAGAAAAAAATCAGAATCCAAAGACGGTACAATATATTATTTAAATGTTCAGTTTTCCAAAAAAAAAAAAAAAGAGAGAGAGAGAAAGAGAGAGACATTCAAAGAAACAGGAAAGTGTGACCCATATTTGAGTTGAGGGAATGGGAAGCAGTCAATAGAAATTGCCTCTGCGTGATCCTAGACATTGGGTTTAGCAGACAAATATTTCAAAGCGGCTAGTATAAATGTGTTCAAAAAGCAAAAGGAAATCATGCTTAAATAATAAACTAAACTGTGACAATGAACCAATACACAGATATTTTCAAGTAAAAGACAGAAGGAACCAAAATGGAAATTCTGGAACTGAAAAGTACAACTGAAAAGAAAAATTCACTAGACGGAATCAACAGCAGTGTCAAGATAGCAGAAGAAAGAATCAATGAATGTGAAAATAGATCAGTAGAAATTATCCCATCTGAAAAGCAGATAGAATAATGATTTCAAGAAACATGAACAGCATCTCAGAGATCTGTGAGAAAATAGCAAATGTACAAAAATACATGTAATTGAAGTCCCAGAAGGAGAGGGAAGACAGGAAAAGGAGAGCAAAGTAACTTCTCGAACTCGATTAAAAAAAAAAAAAAAAAGAACAATCTACACATCCAATAAGTTTGATGAACTCCAAGTAGGAAAAATACAAAAAGTCCACACTTTGATACATCATACTCACACTCCTGAAAGCCAGACCCAAAGAGAAAGTTTTGAAAGCAGCAAAAACAAAAATGACTTTTTACCAATTTTATGCCAATTTACAAATGGCATAAAAATATGATTAACAGCTAATTGCTCATATTAATCAAGGAGTCCAGAAGACAGTTTAATGACATATTCAGTGTGCTAAATGAAAAAAAATGTATCAAATAAGAATTCTATATTCAGCAAAATCATACTACAAAATTGAAAGCAAAAAAATATATCCCTCATAAACAAAGACAGAGAATTTATTGCTGGAAGACCCACCTTACAAGAAATCCTGAAGTCTTTCAAGCAAATGGAAATAACAGTGGACAACAACTCAAATCCAAAGAAAGAAATAAAGAGCACTAACATGGTAAGTATCTAGATTAAAATTAAAACACCACAGAGAGACTTCCAGTTTCCTATCCAACATACTAGAAGCTTAGAAGTTGTTATTCCATCCTAAAAACAAGTAAAAACTGAACAAAATGAAAATCAACAACTCTTCTTAAGTCCATCAGAGAAGTCACAGGGAAACGGCTGCCACCAAAATTGGAGAGAAAGAAAAATATAGAGAATCACAACTTAGGGAAGTGAATCCACATTTTTGTGGGTTTTACCTCCAAGACCTCTATCAGTAAAAATTGGGAAAATTCCCCTCCTGCTTCCAGCAGAAGTAGGGGAAAATAAATGTTTTTAAGTATCCCAGAGCATTCTATTCTTAACAAGGCATGACCTCAAAGAAACTATTTTACCAGAGCCTAACTTACTGCATTTCTCTCAGAGCTTGACTAACCTGGAGAAAGGGAAATGCCCAGCTCATCCCCCTCTAGCCATCCTGTCCCACCCTGGAGGAAATTGAAAAACATGTGTGGAGCTCACAGCCCAGGAATACAATCTCACTAAAAGATTGAGATCTTAATCATAGGACGATAGCATGCTTCCCATCCTCCCCACACGTTACCACCACATCACTGAAGGCCTATTTACTATAGTTACTTATATGTAGTATATCATGCCTGGCTTTCAACAAAAAATTACAGAACATACTAAAAGGCAAAAACACAATTTAAATAGGACAAACATCATAACCAGACTCAGATATAGTAGTCATGTTGGCATTATCATACCAGGAATTTAAAACAATTATGGTTTATATACTAAGGGCTCTAATGGGGGGAAAGTAGACAACATACAAGAACAAATAAGTAATGTAAGTAGAGATAAAACTAATAATCAAAAAGCAATAGGTAGAGAGGCTGGAAAGATGGCAGAGTAGGAGGACCTAAGCTCATCTTGTCTCATGTATATAACTACATAACACTCACATCAGCATAAATCAGGAAATGACCCAAAGGTAGAAGAAACTCCACAACTAAAGACAGAGAAAAGGCCACATCAAAGAAGGTAGGAAGGGCAGAGATGCAGTTTAGGAGCAAAATGGATCATGGCTGTCCATGGTTGGGAGTAAGCTGGGGGCACAGTGAAGGGCAAGAAACAGACTAGTACAACAGGGAGCCCTCACAGGGAAGACGAATCCCCATAACATTTGGCTTTGAAAGTGAGAGGGGCTGAATTTCATGAGTTCTTACAACCAGCAGGACTTAAGCCTGGAAATTTCAAAACCAGAGGCTCGGTAGAAGACCATGGGGGAAGGGAAGGGGAAAAAAATAGTTTCAAACAGAGAGGGAGGCAAACCATAAGAGACTCTTAAATGCAGAGAACAAACTGAGGGTTGAGGTGGGGGGCTGGGGGAAAGGGGAAATGGGTGATGTACATTGAGGAGGGCACTTGTTGGGATGAGCACTGGGTATTGTGTATAAGCGATGAATCATGGCGATCTACTCCCGAAGCCAAGAGCACACTGTATACACTGTATGTTAGCTAACTTGACATTAAACTACATTCAGAAAAAAATAAAATAAAAATAAAAACCAGAGAAAGGCTCGGCTCTAAGAGAGCCTGGAAGGACATAGGAAACTGAGCTCCTGCCCTTAAAGAGATAATACTGCAAATAGCCCACGGAGATACAGCAGTTAGAAAAACGACCGGAACATGTGGGAGGAAGAGTTATTTACTCAGATCAGAGTGTGGCTGGAGAGGCAGAAATCACAGGGAATGCCCCTTCAAGAACAAAGGAGCTGGCAGGCACCATTTCCCTTTCCTACCCCCCAGCATAAACACCAGGCTACCTGCAGGAACCAGCACTGTGCCAATGCTCCCCATATAACTTGCTTACACCAAGCCCCACCCCTTTGTGCTTCAGCAGATCCATCCTTCCTAGTCACCCTTGCCTCAGTCCAGGTGTTGCAGGTCCCCTTCCCCAGAAGACCAGAACAAACCCCACCAACACCCCATCTTCAACCCATGCATTCTGTGGGGCCTCGGTTCTGGCAGTAGCCAAGGCAGGTCTCATTTCACAAGCAGACCAGCATGCACCTTGTTAACACATACTCCAACCTGGCGAGGATAAAACACTACCCACAACAGGCAAAGAGGGCCTTTGCAGATGACTGAAGGAAAAAGCAGTAGACACAACAGCAGGGCACAGACAACACACATAGAAGACACTCCCGAAGCACCAGGTCCTGAGGAACAGGGAACGCTGCACTACAGAGCATTATAGAACCTCATCTTTATACAGACATTATCTTCAAGAGCATGAGATATAGCTCACTTTCCTAGCACACAGAAACAGACACAGAGAGTTAGACAAAATGAGGAGACAAAGAAATATGTCTTAAATGAAAGAATAGGAAAAAACCACAGTAAGATACCTAAGTGAAACGGATATAAATAATATGCCACATAGGGATTTTAAAGTAATGATCATAAAAACACTCACTGGACATGAGAAAGAGTGGAGGACATCACTGATACCCTTAGCAAAGAGATTTAAAAAGAACCAATAAAAGATGAGTTGACCATATAGTTGTGGGTCCATTTCTGGGTTCTCTATCCTGTTCCATTGATCTATGTGTCTGTTTTTGTGCCAGTACCATACTGTTTTAATGACTACAGCTTTGTCATATAGCTTGAAATCTAAAATTGTGATGCCTCCAGTTTTTCTCTTTTTCAGGATAGCTTTGGCTATTCGGGGTCATCTTCTGGTTCCATACAAATTTTAGGATTGTTTGATCTAGCTCTGTGAAAAATGCTGGTGGTATTTTGATAAGGATTGAATTAAATGTGTAGATTGCTTTGAGTAGTACAGCCATTTTTTTTAAACTTTTTTAATGTTTATTTATTTTTGAGAGAGAGAGAGAGAACAGGGGAGGGGCAGAGAGAGAGGGAGACAGAATCCCAGGCAGGCTCCATGCCGTCAGCACAGAGCCGGACGTGGGGCTTGAACCCATGAACCACGAGATCATGACCCGAGCTGAAACCAAGAGTTGGACGCTTAACCAACTGAGCCACCCAGGCACCCCTAGTACAGCCATTTTAACAATGTTTATTTTTCCAATCCATGAGCATGGAATGCTTTTCCATTTCCTTGTGTCCTCTTCAATTTCTTTCATAAGTGTTCTATAGTTTTCACAGTATAGATTTTTTACCTCTTTAGTTAGGTTTATTCCTAGGTATCTTATTGTTTTTGGTGCAGTTGTAAGTGGGATTGGTTCTTTGATTTCTTTTTCGGCTGCTTTGTTATTGGTGTATAGAAATGCAACAGATTTCTGCATGTTGGTTTTATATCCTGCAACTTTGATGAATTCATGTATCAGTCCAGCAGTATTTTGGTGGAGTCTCTCAGGTTTTCTACACAGGGTATCATGCTGTCTGCAAATAGTGAAAGTCTGACTTCTTCCTTGCTGATTTGTATGCCCTTTATTTCTTTTGTTGTCTGAATGCTGAGACTAAGGTTTCCAATACTAAGTTAAATAGTAATGGTGAGAGTGTGCATCCTTGTCTTGTTCCTGCCTGTAGGGGAATAGCTCTCAGTTTTTCCTCATTGGGGATGATACTAGCTGTGGGTCTTTCTTATATGGCCTTATTGATGTTGAGGTATGTTCCAACTATTGCTACTTTCTTGAGGGTTTTTATCAAGAATGGATGCTCATCACTGTATTCTACTCCTGAAAGCAATACTGTACTGTATGTTAACTAACTTGAATTTAAATAAATTATGTACTCTAAAAAAAAAAAGAATGGATGCTGTATTTTATCTAACACTTTTTCTGCATCTATTAACAGTATCATATGGTTCTTATCCTTTCTTCTATTAATTGATGTATCACATTGGTTGCTTTGTGAATACTGAACCAGCTCTGCAGCCCAGCAGTAAATCCCACTTGATCATGATGAATAATTCAACAAAGCAGGAAAGAATATCCAATGGAAAAATACAGTCTCTTCAACAAATGGTGTTGGGGAAACTGGACAGCAACATGCAAAAGAATGAAACTGGACCACTTTCTAGCACCATACACAAGAATAAACTCAAAATGGATGAAAAACCTAAATGTGAGACAGGAAACCATCAAAATCCTAGAGGAGAACACAGGCAGCAACCTCTTTGACCGTGGCCACAACAACTACTTACTAGACAGGGCACCAAAGGCAAGGAAAACAAAAGCAAATATGACTATTGGGACCTCATCAAGACAGAAAGCTTCTGCACAGCAAAGGAAACAATCAACAAAACTAAAGGCAGCCTACAGAATGGGAGAAGATATTTGCAAAAAACATATCTGATAAAGGGTTACTATTCAGAATCTATAAAAACCTTATCAAACTCAACACCCAAAAAACAAACAACCCAGTTAAGAAATGGGCATAAGACATGAATAGACATCTTTATTTCCAAAGAAGACATCCAGATGGCTGACACATGAAAAGATGCTCAACATTACTAATCATCAGGTAAATAACAAACCGAAACCACAATGAGCTACCACTTTACCCCTGTCAGAATAGCTAAAATTAACAACACAAGAAACAACAGGTGTTGGCGAGGATGCAGGAGAAAGGGGAATCGTTTTGCATTGTTGGTGGAAATGCAAACCAGTGCAGCCACTCTGGAGAGCAGTGTTGAGGTTCCTCAAAAAAACTAAAAATAGCACTACCCCATAATCCTGCAATTGCACTCCTAGGAATTTATCCAAAGGATACAAAAATACTGATTCAAAGGGGTACATGCACCCCAATGTTTATAGCAGCAGCATCAACAACAGGCAAACTATGGAGAGAGCCCAAATGTCCATCAACTGATGAATGGATAAAGAAAATGTGGTAGGGGCGCCTGGGTGGCGCAGTCGGTTAAGCGTCCGACTTCAGCCAGGTCACGATCTCGCGGTCCGTGAGTTCCAGCCCCGCGTCAGGCTCTGGGCTGATGGCTCGGAGCCTGGATCCTGCTTCTGATTCTGTGTCTCCCTCTCTCTCTGCCCCTCCCCCGTTCACGCTCTGTCTCTCTCTGTCCCAAAATAAATAAACATTGAAATAAAAAATTAAAAAAAAAAAAAAAAGAAAGAAAATGTGGTAAATGGGCACCTGGGTTGCTCAGTCAGTTGGGCATCCAACTTCAGTTCAGGTAATGATCTCATGGCTCATGAATTCGAGCCCCATATTGGGCTCTCTGCTGTCGGCACAGAGCCACTTCAAATCCTCTATCCCCCTCCCTCTTTGCTCCTCCCCTACTCTCTCTCTCTCTCTCTGTCAACAGTAAATAAACATTTAAAAAATAATAGAAGATTAACCAAAACACTTCTAGTTAATATATGGGTCAAAGACAAATCTCAAGAAAAAATTTAATATTTTGAACCACGTGAAAATAAAAATACAACTTATCAAAAAACTTGTGGGATGCAGTGAAAACAGTGTATAGAAAATTTATAGCATTGAATGCGTATGTTAGAAAAGAAGAAAGATCTAAAATCAAAAATCTAATCTTCCATTCAGAAAACTAAATAATAAGAGCAAATTAAATCCAAAGTAAGCAGAAGAAGAGAAAAAATAAAACTTGGGTCAGAGATCAATGAAATTAAAAACAGGAAATCAATAGATGGGGTGCCTGGATGGCTCAGTCAGTTAAGAACCCAACTGTTGATTTTGGCTCAGGTCATGATCTCACGGTTTGTGAGATTGAGGCCCACTTTGGTTTCTATGTTGACAGTGTGGAGCCTGCTTAGGTTTCTTTCTTTCCCTCTCTCCCTGCCCCTCTCCCACTCTCTCTTTATCTCTCTCTCTCCATCTTTCTCAAAAATAAATAAATAAACATTTTTTAAAATAAATAAATTTAAAAAATAAAAATAGGAAATCAATAGAGAAAATCAACAAACCCAAAAGCCGGTTCTTTGAAAAAAAAATCAATAAAATTGGCAGACCTCTAGCAAGACTAAGAAAAAGAGAAAGAAGGTACAAATTACTAACATCAGAAATAAAAAAGGGATATCATTACAGAGTTCATGGACATCAAAAGAATAATAAAGAAATATTATAAACAACTCTATGCCCACAAATTTGACAACCTAGATTAAAGAGACAAATTCCTTGAAACACACAATCTAAATATATCTACTAAAGAAATCAAATCTATAATTAACCATCCGAGAAAGATAGCACCGGGCCCAGATTGGTGAGTCCTACCAAACTTTTAAGTAAGAAATTATACCACTTCTCTATAATTTGTTCTGGAAGATAAAAGCTGAAGGAATACTTCCTAACTCATTCTATGAAGCCAGCGTTACCATAATAGCAAAAACAGGCAAAGATATTGAAAGAAAACAAGAAAACTACAGACTAATGTTCTCTCATGAATATAAATACAGAAATCTCAATCTAAAAATTACAAATAGAATCTGACAATGTATTTTAAAAAAGGAACTATAGACACACTTGGGTGGCTCAGTCGGTTAGGCATCTGACTTCAGCTCAGGTCATGATCTCACAGTTCGTGAGCTCGAACCCCACATCAGGTGAGCTTGAGTCCTGCTTCAGGTGAGCTCCAGCCCCGCTTCGGGCTCTGTGCTGACAATATGGAGACTGCACGGGATTTTCTCTCTCCCTGTCTCTCTCTGGCCCTTGCTCACTCACAACCTCTTGCTCTCAAAAATAAGTTTTAAAAAAATCACACACACACAAAAAAGAAGTATACACCATGACAAAGTGGGATTTATCCCACATATACAATGCTGGATGAACATTTGAAAATCAACCAATGTAATCCACATCAAAAGCTAAAGAAGAATAATCACATGACTCCATCAATAGATGGAGTAAAAGCATTTGACAAAATTCAACACCCAGTCATGATTTTTTTTAAACTCACAACAAATTAGGAATAGGGAGGAACCTTCTCAACTTAAAAAGGAACATCTACAGAACCTACAGCTAACATCGTAATTGTGGGTTAGAAACTAGAAGCTTTCCTGCTAAGGTCAAGAACAAGACAAGGCTGTCCCTTCTCACCACTCCAATTCGACATCATATTGCAAGTCCTACCAAGTGCAATAAGGCAAAAAAATAAAGTGAAATGAAATAAAAGGTATACAAACTGAGAAAGAAGAAAAAAACTGTCTTTGTTCTCAGATGACATGATTGTCTATGTAGAAAATCCCAAAGAATCAACAAAAACACTCCTGGAACTAATGAGCTACAAAACTCCGATGAAAGAAACCAAAAGAGAACTAAATAAATGGAGAGGTATTCTATGTTCATAATGAGGAAAATTCAATACTGTCAAGATTTCAATTCTTCTCAATCTGATCTATAGATTCAACACAATCCCAGTCAAAACCCCAGCAAGTTATTTCATAGATATAGAAAAAATGATTCTGAAGTTTAAATGGAGAGGTAAAAGACCCAGAATAGTCAACACAATGCTGAAGGAGAACAAAGTCAGAGGACTGACACTACCCAACCTTAAGACTTATTATAAAGGGTTGCCTGGGTGGCTCAGTCAGTTGAGCTACTGACTAACAATTTTGTCTCAGGTCATGATTCCAGGGTCATGGGATCAAGCCCCATGTTGGGCCCTGTGCTGAGTGTGGAGCCTGCTTAAGATTCTCTCTTTCTTGGGGCGCCTGGGTGGCGCAGTCGGTTAAGCGTCCGACTTCAGCCAGGTCACGATCTCGCAGTCTGGGAGTTCGAGCCCCGCGTCAGGCTCTGGGCTGATGGCTCAGAGCCTGGAGCCAGTTTCCGATTCTGTGTCTCCCTCTCTCTCTGCCCCTCCCCCGTTCATGCTCTGTCTCTCTCTGTCCCAAAAATAAATAAACGTTGAAAAAAAAAAAAAAAAGATTCTCTCTTTCTCTCCCTCTGCCCCCTTCCCTGCTCACGTGTTCTCTCTCTCTCTCTCTCTAAAATAAATAAATAATTTTTTTTAAAAATTTTACTGTAAAGATACAGTAATCAAGATAGTGTAAAACTGGCAAAAAGAGCACACATACAGATTAATGGACAGAAAAAAAGAGCTCCAAAATACTCACATACAGTTAACTGATCTTTGCCAAAGGAACAAAAGCACTCAAAGGAGAAAACGCAGTTTTTCAAGAAATCATGCTGGGACAACCAGACATCCACATGCAAGAAGAAGAAGAAGAAGAAGAAGAAGAAGAAGAAGAAGAAGGAGGAGGAGGAGGGGAGGAGGAAGAAGAAGAAAAGAGGAAGAAGGGGAGAAGCAGCAGCAGCATGTAGACACAGACCTTACACCCTTCACAAACACTAACTTACTAAACATAGACCTAAGCATAAAATGCAAAACCTATAAAACTCCTAAGAAGATAACAAAGGAAAAATCTAGATGACCTTGGGTTTGGTTACAATTTTTTAAATAAAACACTAAAGGTGTAATCCATGAAAAAATTGATAAACTGGACCTCATTAACATTAAAAATTTCTAGGGTGCCTGGTGGCAGTCAGTTAAGTGTCCAACTCTTGATTTCCGCTCAGGTCATGATCTCATGGTTCATGATATCAAGCCCCACATTGGGCTCTATGCTGATAGTGCAGAGCCTGTTTGGGATTCTCTCTCTTCGTCTCTCTCTCTCTCTTGTTCTCTCTCTCTCTCTCTCTCTCTCTCTCTCTCTCAAAATAAATAAATAAACTTTAAAAAAACATTAAAAACTTCTGCTCTGTAAAGACACTATGAAGTCACAGAGAAGGAGAAAATATTTGCAAAAGACACATCTGATAAAGAACTGCTAGCCACCATATACAAAGAACTACTCTCAAAATTCAATAAGATAACGAACAACCTGACTTAAGAATGGGTGAAAGAGCTGAAGAGATATATCATCAAAGAAAATACAAAATTGGAAAATAAGCATATGACATAAAGAAATTAAAACAATGAGATTCCATCAAAGAAATTAAAACAACAATGAGATTCCATTCCATATCCATTAGAGTGGTGACAATCTAAAAAACAGACAGCAGCAAATGCTGAAAAAGATGTGGAGCAAGAGGAACTCTCATTCATTGATGGTGAGAATGCAACGTGGTCCAGCTACCTTGGAAAAGAGTTGGGCAGTTTCTTTAAAAGTGAAACATACACTTACCATATGATCCAGCGATTGTGCCTCTTGATATTTATCCAAAGGAGTTGTAAACTTTATATCCATATAAAAACCTGCACACAGATGTTTATATTAGCTTTACTCATAATTGTTGAAACTTGGAATGGAAAAAAAAAAAAAAACAAGACAAGGATTTTTACCATTGCCGCTTCTATTGGACATTTTACTGGAGGTTCTAACCAGTACAATAGGAAAAAAAAAAAAGTAAAGGCATTCAGATAAAAAAGTGAGAAGTTAAACTATCTTTATCTTCAAATTATAGTATATTATATGTTTAAAATCCCAAGGAATCCACCAAAAAAATTCCAGAACTAATAACTTTTGCAGGGTTGCAAGATATGTGATCAATATAGAAAAAAACAACTGTATCTTTATGCACTGGCAATAAACCATCTGAAAATGAAATTAAGAAAACAAGTCTGTTCACAATATCACCAAAAAGAATAAAATATTTAGGAGTAAATTTAACAAAATTAGTGTAAGGTTTATACACTGACAACAACAAAACATTGATGAGATAAATTAAAGAAGGTCTAAATAAATGGAGATACATTCATTAAAGTCCTGTTCATGATTGAAAGACTCAATATTGTCAAGAGAGCACTTCCTTTCAAATTTATCTATACATTCAGCAAAATCCCTATGAAAATCCAACAGGTGTTTATTAGAAATTAACAAGCGGATCCTAAAATTCATATGAAAATGAAAAGGACCTAGAACTGCAATAACATTTTTTAATTATATATTTTGAGAGAGAGTGTGAGCAGGGGAGGGGCAGAGAGAGAAGGAAAGAGAGAGAAACCCAAGCAGGCTGTGCACTGCCAATGCGGCCAGCACTGCCACCACAGAGCGAGTAGGGCTTGAACTCACCAACCATGAGATCATGACCTGAAACGAAATCAAGAGTCAGACGCTTAACCAACTGAGCCACCCAGGCACCCGTGCAATAACAATTTTTAAAAAGAACAAAGTTTAGGGGCGCCTGGGTGGCTCAGTCGGTTGAGCATCCGACTTCGGCTCAGGTCATGATCTCATGGTCCATGAGTTCGAGCCCCACATAGGGCTCTGTGCTGACAGCTCAGAGCCTGGAGCCTGCTTCAGATTCTGTGTCTCCCTCTCTCTGTGTCCTTCCCCCACTCACGCTCTGTGTGTGTGTCTCTCTCTTTCTCAAAAATAAATAAGAAAGAAAGAAAGAAAGAAAGAAAGAAAGAAAGAAAGAAAGAAAGAAAGAAAGAAAGAAAAAGAAGAGTCAGAAGCTCAACTGACTGAGTCACCCAGGTGACTCTGTCTCAAAAATAAATAAAATCATTAAAAGAATTTTTTATAAGACCAAAATTGAGAAAAGAAAAAGTTGAAGGACTTACACTATTCAATTTGAAATCTTACTCAAAAGATACAGTAATCAATGTGGTATTTGGCTTAAGAACATCATACAACAGGGGTGCCAAGGTGGCTTAGTCAGTTAAGGCTCCAACTTCAACTCAGGTCATGATCTCATGGTTTGTGGGTTCCTGACTCAGCTCCGGCTCTGTGCTGACAGCTTGGGGCCTGGAGCCTGCTTCAAATTCTCCCTCTCTTTCCGCCCCTCCCTCACTCATGGTCTGTCTCTATCTCTCAAAAATAAATAAACATTAAAAAATTTTTTGTTAATATTATACAACAGATCAATGGAACTGAATTATGTGTCCAAAGCAAATCTTCATATTTATGTTTAATTTATTTTTGACAAAAGTGCCAAAACAACTGTATGTAAAAAGAATAGTCCTTTTGGGGCACCTGGGTGGCTGAGTTGGCTAAGCATCCAACTTCAGCTCAGGTCATGATCTCACAGCTTATGAGTTCGAGCCCCCTCTGTGCTGACAGCTCAGAGCCTGGAGCCTGCTTCAGATTCTGTGTCTCCCTCGCTCTCTGGCCCTCCCCCACTCACACTCTGTCTCTCTCTCAAAAAATAAATAAACATTAAAAAATAAATTAATAAATATAAAAATACCTAAAAATAATACAATATATGTGTATTATATATTAATAAAACAACAGGGAAAAATCCATAGACTGGAAGAAAATATGTGCAAACATATATCTGATAAAGAACTTGTATCCAGAATATATAACAAATTCTTAAACTCAATAATAAGGCAAACAAGCAAGTTTTTAAGTGGACAAAAGATTTTAATAGATATTTAACTATAGATGATACATGCTTAGTTAATAAGCTCATCAGAAGATGAAGATGTTCAGCATCAGATGCAAGCTAAAACCACAATGACATAGCACAACACACCCCCTAGAATGGCCATAATCAAAAAAGATAGACAATACCAAGTGTTGGTGACTATGTGGAGAGACTGGAATCCTCATGCATTGCTGGTGGGAATGTAAAATGGTACAGCCACTTTGGAAAATCATTTGGCAAATTTGTAGAAGTGAAACATGAACTTGGAGCACCTGTGTGGCTCAGTCGGTTGGGCGTCTGACTTCAGCTCAGATCATGATCTCACAGTCTGTGAGTTCGAGCCCCACATCGGGCTCTGTGCTCACAGCTGGAGCCTGGAACCTGCTTCAGATTCTGTGTCTCCCTCTCTCTCTGCCCTTCACTCACTCGTGCTCTGTCTCTCTCTCCTTCAAAAATAAATAAAACATTAAAAAAAGAAAAAAAAAAACATAAACTTGACATCTGACCCAGCAATTCTACTCCTTGGAATCTATTCAAGAGATGTGAAAACACATGTCCACACAAAGACATGTACATGAATGTTCACAGATGGCAGCATTACTCATAATAACCAAAAACTGGAAATAATCTAAATGTCGAACAACTGGTGAATGGATAAACAAAATGAGGTATATCCATACAACAGATCCTCTCGTCAAGCGAAAAGGAATGAAATACTGATACAACACGCTACACCATGGATACAACATGGTTAACAACTGCTACAACAGGAATAAACCACAAAAACAGTACACTAACTGAAAAAAAAAAAAAGCCAGTCACATAGACTCCATATCCTATGTTTCATTTATATGAAATATCTAGTAAAAGGGCAAATTTATAGAGACAGAGGCAATGAGCAATTGTCTTGGTCTGGGGGTTTGAGCAGGGATTAAATGCAAACAGGCATGAGGAACTTTTTAAAATGATGAAAATGTTCTAAAACTAGATTGTGGGGGCATGTGGGTGGCTCAGTTGGTTAAGCGTCCATCTCTTGATTCAGCTCAGGTCATGATCCCACGGTTTGTGGATTCAAGCCCTGCATCAGTCTCTGCACAGAGCCTGCTTGGGATTCTCCCTCTCCCTCTCTCTCTGCCTCTCTCTCTCTCTCAAAATAAATAAACTTAAAAAAATAAAATTAGATTGTGGTAATGGCTGCCCAACTCCATAAATTTACTAGTAAACTAATAATCATTAAATTTAAAAAAGTTAAAATGAACATCACCTGTAAGAGACTAACAGATACGATGTAGCTTCAGAAAAAGACACAAGAACAGTTATTAGCATTCACGCCAAAAATGAGAAATTTTAATCTTATCAATGAAGAAATATCAGAAAATCCCAAATTAAGTAACACTCTATGGAATAAGTACCCATAATTTTCAAAAATATTAATGACTTGAAAAGCAATGAAAGAATAAGGAAATGTTCCAGACAGATCCTGACCTGCCTCCTGTAGGCAAAAAAAAAAGAAAAAAAAAAGTAGATATAGAAATATATCATAAAAAACATTATCAGCACAACTGACAAAATTGGAAAATGAACTGCTAAAGTATGGCATAAATGTTAAATTTTTCTTAATTTGATAATGGTAGTAAAGATATGTAAGAGAATATTCTTGTTAGGAAATATACACTGAGCAGCAACTTCTTACTCAACACATCTCTAGAGGCAAGGGAAACAAAAGCAAAAATGAACTATTGGGATCTCGTCAAGAGAAAAAGCTTCCACACAGTGAAGGAAAAAATCAGCAAAACTAAAGGCAACCAAAAGAATGGGAGAAGATATTTGCAATGACATATCAGATAAAGGGTTAGTACCCAAAAATCTATAAAGAACTTATCAAACTCAACACTCAAAAAAAAATAATCCAGTGAAGAAATGGGCAAAAGATATGAATAGACACTTTTCCAAAGAAGACATCCAGATGGCTAACAGATACATGAAAAGATGCTCAACATCACTCATCATCAGGGAAATACAAATCAAAGCCACAATGAGATATCACCTCACACCTGTCGAATGGCTAACATTAACAATTCAGGCAACAACAGATGTTGGTGAGGATACGGAGAAAGAGGATTACTTTTGCACTGCTGGAGGGAATGCAAACTGGCACAGCCACTTGGGAAAACAGTATGGAGGTTCCTCAAAAAATTAAAAATAGAACTACCATACAATCCAGCAATTGCACTCCTAGGTACTTATCCAAAGGATACAGGTGTGCTGTTTTGAAGGGACACATGCACCCCAATGTCTACAGAAGCACTATAGACAATAGCCAAAGTATGGAAAGAGCCCAAGTGTCCATTGACAGATGAATGGATAAAGAAGATGTGGTATGTATATACAATGGAGTATTACTTGGATATCAAAAAGAATGAAATCTCGCCATTTGCAACAACATGGATGGAACTAGAGGGTATTATGCTAAGTGAAATGAGTCAGAGAAAGACACATACCATACAACTTCATTTGTATGAGGAATTTAAGATACAAAACAGATGAACATAAGGGAAAGGGAAGCAAAAATAATACAAAAACAGGGTGGGGGACAAAACATAAGAGACTCTTAAATATAGGGAATAAACTGAGGGTGCTGGAGGGATTGTAGGTGAGGGGATGGCTAAATGGGCAAGGGGCACTGAGGAAGACACCTGTTGGGATGAGTACTGGGTGTTATATGTAGGGGATGAATCACTGGATTCTACTCCTGAAATCATTATTGCACTATATGCTAACTAAATTGGATGTAAATTAAAAAATAAAAATAAATATTTTTTTTAAAAAGGAGGGGTTCCTGGGTGGCTCAGCAGTTAAGCGTCTGACTTCAGCTCAGGTCTAGATCTCATGGTTCGTGAGTTTGAGCCCCACACTGGGCTCCGTGCTGACAGCTAGGAGCCTGGAGCCTGCTTCATATTCTGTTGCCTCCCTCTCTCTCTCTGCCACTCCCCCACTCATGCTCTGTCTCTCTCTCTCTGTTAAAAATAAATAAATATGAAAAAAATTTTTAAAGGAAATATACACTGAAATATTATGAAGTAAAGAGACCCAATATATACAACCTACTGTCAAGTGATTCAAGGAATATATACATGTTAATATATATGTGCATATCTCCTGTGGTCTTTCTGAGAGACAGTATACAGCAAATGTGGCAAAATGTAAAAAGTTGATGAAGGATAAATGGTAGTTTTTTGTATTATTTTTGCATTGTTTCTAGAAATTTGGAAATATTTCAAAATAAAGCATTAAAAAATTAACAAAACAGAAAAAGACTAATACTTCCTTGACATAACATTTATTTCTGAGCAACAGCCAGTGTCATGCTTAAGGGGCAAACACCAGCAGCATTCCCACCAAAGTCTAGAACAAGAGAAAGATGCCACTTTCCCACTAATACTTAACATTGTACTAGAAGTACTAGCCAACAAAATTAGAAAAGACAAAGAAATCAAATGTATAAAACTTCAAAGGAAAAGAAAACAAGACCATTTGCCGACCATATGATTGTAAACTGGAAAAATAAGACAATTCCATAAGAAATATGAATACAAAGCTACTATACAGAAATCATTAGGAGGATGGCAATGGAGTCAGTCTTTGAAGCCGTCCCTAGAGCTGTCGTGTCCCCTCCTCTTCCACTTCCCATTGCAAACAATAAAGGCCATTTGTACCGTAAAATGTAAAAAAATAAAATTTAAGATTATACACACACACACACACACACACACACACACACACACATACAGAAAAATCATTGGCTCTCACTTATAACAGAGAAACCTAAGTATTTGGTTTAAAAAAATGTAATTTAGCTTCAGCCACAGCCTTTAAAAGGCCAAATGCCCAAATAACGACTTTATGTCAATTTAGGCATTCTTAAAATAGTAAGGTATTAATAATTTTATGATCACAAAGACCATGATCATAGCTAATCACTGTAAGAGCATCATAATTGTAAAATGCCATTCACCCCTCAGAAATGTGTTCAGGACATATAGTACAGCATAACATACCGGAATTACCAGAATTATTGGGAGATAAGCAGAAAGTGAATGGGCCACTGTAATCCTTCTTGAGGCAAAGACTAAGGAGTTTCTATATAAGAGATATTTGAAGTCACCTTTTCTTGTACTTATGCAAAATTTTCAAACAAGATACAAACACCAGTATTGCATGTTGAAAAAGATCTCTTCATAAAAGACAGCAGAGCTCATGTACTTTGAAGATAACAATAGAAAATTGTTATCTTAACACTACTACAGAAAAATACCCACAATACTTGGCCATTCCAGGAAGAAAACAAATCCCCTATGTTTTAAGTAGAAAGAAAAGGATCTTACCACATCAATCCTAAATTGGGGGTTGGTGGGGAGTTGAAGGGAGAGCTACACTATTTATATTTTTTTGAAAACGTATTCAGGTATTATTACTTATAGAAACATAATTTTCTTAAAGCCAGTTATTCATTCTAGGAGATAACAGAACAGCCAATGCCAAGAGCATCGTCAGGGACCGGAGCGCAGGACCTGGGCCTCAGAGTCTCGAATGAAGCAATGAAGGAGTCACAGTGCTCTCATGCCTAATGCGGAGGAAACTCTTTGAGTCCTCTTCATTGCGCCTAACTTCCAGTACCCAAGTTACCTCCGCTTTCTTCTTCCAATGGAACTGTCGATGGCCACCTTGTTCCGGCGCAGACCCTGAAACTATAGTTGCTAATTCCACCTCCATAATGGCTCAAGCACTTCATGCTGATTGGTTAAGCAGTATTGATTGACATCAAGGAAACCCAATGAATGGCCCTGAAAGTCTCGGACTCCTGCAGGAAAGTCAGGCGGGATGAAAGATATCTGATCTGGTGCCCAGCGAGCCATTCCTGAACCTTATAAATATTATGTCATAAAAATAACTGGAAAAGTACTTTCTAACATATCAGACCCTCTTTTAGGATGATGATCATGATGATAAAGATGACGGTATTTTTTTTTTTTTTTTTTTTTTTTACCATTCATTCAACACCTGCTATATGCCAAGATTCTGGGGAACAACGCTGACATTATCAAGTGGGAGAGACACATTCTAAACATAATAAACAGTAAACAGCTACTACTTACTAAGCACTTACCATGTTCCAACAACATTCTACTTACATTACCTCACAAAGGCCCTGCACAGGGGACGGCATTCTCCCATTTTACATGTAAGGAAACTGAGGCTGAGAGAAGGTGAAATGACTTGTCCGTCATCACCCAATTAGAAAATGGATGACCAGAAGAGGAAATCGGGTACATCTACTCCAGGAACCCTGCTAACTGCTTCGGTCTCAGGACAGGTCCATATTCCCTTGGAAGGGGAGCTCACAGGGAGGATCCACAGGACTAAGGACAATGTTGAGCTCCAAAGTGGAATTGCTGAGGTCAGGCCAGCAGCAGACACCGGTGGTACCAGTCAACCAGTCAAGGCCCGATTCCACCTTGCACAGAGCCCCACTACTGGCCAGACCAAGAGCCCCAAGCCCTCCCCCCACCCCCACCACGTGTCCTGGACAGCTTTAGGACTATCTGTCACTTACACCAGGGCACGTCCACTTTTCACTCTCCTTAGTGGAACCCCCATTATACTCCGAGCGTGGAAATGTCAAGGGCCAAAGCAGTTGTTCCTACAAGTTCCTTCCCTCATCCCCCACCCCCAGTCCCCCACACCACCACCACCACCTTCTGCCTGGACACCAGCAGCACAGCGGTTGCTCCCATCACCTGGGACCCTGGGCGTAGGTTCCAGCGGCGTCCACATTTACCCCCACGGAGACTGCAGCTTCCCGGCAGCCGGCACTCTCCTCTCCCCCCCTCCCCTCGTCCTCATCGCCGCAGTCCCGCGGAGCCCTTGCGAGTTCACGCAGCCAGTGCCTCGCTCCAGGTCTCACCTACTCATGGGAATTTCCAGCCGCAATGCCAGGAACACCGGAAATGCAGCCGTGAGAGCTGATGCCCGCCAGCTGAGCAAGGAAACACCCTGACGCAGCCCAGGAAATCTGAGTTCTCTTCATAATTTTGTCACCAACAATCAGGGCCCTGATCGAAAGTATAACTACCCGGGTACCTGAACCTCTCAACCGCTAAATGAAAACAAACTTAGTGATCGATCTTAAACACTGGAAAACAGGGGCTCCTGGGTGGCCCAGTCGGTTGAGCGTGGGGCTTCAGCTCAGCTCATGATCTCTGGGTTGGTGGGTTCCAGCCACACACGGGCTTACTGCTGTCAGTGCGGAGCCGGCTTTGGATCCTCTGTCCTCTCTTCTCTCGATGCCACTCCCTCTCTCTCTTTCTCTGAAAAATAAACATTAAAAAAAACTTTAGGGTAAAACAATTTGGGGGGCGGGGAGGTACTTACAGAGAGTTCCTGGGTTTCACTCCCCAGGAATTCTGATTCAGTGATTCTGGGATGGAGGAAAGCATCCGCATTTTCCATAAATTTGCCAGGGAATGGAAATGCCACCAAGTCACAGATCAAGAGCTTACATGTCCATTAAGAGAGGTCTGACTTAAGTGTAATTCCATACAAAGGAATGCTATGCAGCTATAAAAATGAAAATATAAATATGCTATTTTGTAAAAAGGAATAAGATGAGCAATTGCGGGGTTAAGGAACAGGGGTGGAAGGAAATGTTTCGTTGTCCTCTATAACCCCATTAGGAGTATCACCTATTCCAAAATCAGTGCTTGGTGTTTCTTCCTATTAACACTAGATAAGGAGTTGAGCCACACCTTCCTTTTTGCACCCATGATACACCACGCAAATGCGCTTTTGAACAGACACTCAGATCAAAGGCGCTGACGCTGCATCATCTTAAGTGGGCCTTAACATGTCAGACCCAGTTCTGCTAATTCCAGGCTTCCGAGCAAACTGAGTAAAATTCTGCACAACATTTTCATCATTGTAAATTGGACTAAAAACAAACATTTTGTGACTGTATTTCTGGTCAAACTAGATAAACTCTTACTTCTGACGACTGCAGTGTAATAAATTAGTATGAAATGGTATGTATATAGTATAGTAGTAAATTGATCATGCGCACCTGCTTACACACTCAATTCTAATCTTATGTCGCCTTTCAACACCAGTGAAAGATTCCGACAGTGGTTTACAACTTCCGCACAGACGTAAGGATATAGTCCAAAAACTCTTCCCACTATTCAACCGAAGGAAAAGCGATATTCACTTCCGGGGCGGGGCTTCGGAGGAGGAGGGCCTTACATCTCGCTGTCCTGGTGCAGCGTCACACTGGTGGGACTTGAAACTTAATCAGTTTTCCAATTAAGGTCGTCCTCATTTGAGATCCACTCAAGGAAGGTCAAGATCTTGACACTGGAAGCCAGCCCCTAGAGTGGCATCATTGTTCTGCCTCCTAGTGGCCTATAAAAGTATCTCTTTACGCAAAGCTTCGGCTACCGGGCTGCACAGATACCGCGAATTCTAAGGGGCGAAGCCTCCGTGGGGGCGGGGCTTAGCGTGACATTTTGCGACTTTGGTTCCGCCGGCGTCACTTGCAATATCATTGGCGCAAATCCGTCCGTGTGAGGAGCCTGGGATTCCACCGCCTGAGGCCAACCCTGCGCCGCGTGCTGCGCCACCAGAACCTGGACCGAGGGTCTCCCGGGAGGCGCCCCCAGAACTCCCGGGCACTCACTCTGCGTCGCGCCGTACCGCGCCCCGCCGCGCCCCGCCGCCTCACCTGTCGTCGAGACCTGTCACTGCGTGCAGGACCCAGCCCCTCACGCCCTCCGCCAGGCCCCAGCAGCGCCACCCGCAGCGCCGTCCAGGTCATGGGCAGCCGGCCCCGCAGCCCCAGCGCCTACCCTGCGGCCTGTCCCGGGCCGCCGTCCGGAGGACCCGGCCCCGCCAAGCGCAGCCGAACCCAGGAGCTTGCAGGCCTGGAAGGCCTGGAGGGGCCCCCGGCCGCCGGCGCCCTCACCTCCGTGGTGGTTCTGGCCGAGGGCTGTGCCCTGCAAGTGCCCCTGGACGACGTCGACCTGGTGCTGGAGCCCGAGCCAACGTCGGTCCTGCAAGTGTCTGTCGGAGAGCTCACCCTGCTGCTGGTCCCCGAGGCCCTCCTGCGCTCAGGAGAGCAGGGCCACTCGCTTGTCGGCCTGGAACCCGGCGCTTTCCTGGGCGCACCCGGGCACGACGTCGCCGTCGAGCAAGGATTCTTCCGCGCACCTGTCCCACAGATGGCCCCCCAAGAAGAGGCCTATGAGGAAGACGCGGACCCCACGTTCCTGTCGCCTCGGATAGACGCTGCAGCCGGCTCCGTCGCTGGGCTCCGCCCCTGCGCGGGAAGCGTGACCAACCCCTACCCTGTGGGCCAGGTACCAGAGCCCCGGTCTTGGGCCCCCACTCCTAGTCCAGAGAGACGCTCTTCTTTCCGCTACTTCAACCTGGACGTCCACCTTCTGGAACCCTTCCCCAACTCGCCACTCCAACCTCTACCTCCCTCTCCGAGTCCAGGTCCCCACGCGCGCCCCCAGCGCCCTCCGGGTCCTTCTCGCAAGGCCCGGAGACGCCTGTTCCAGGAATGAACTGAACCAACAACCCCTAGCCACCTGGTAGAGACTTTAAAAGAGTCTTTTAAGAGCGCTGTGTGTACTTTGCACAACCTGCAAGAATCACCAAGCATGAATAATGGACAGATGCTCTTTCAATGGAAGCTGCATTGCAAAATTGTGGATCAATGGTGGTGGAACAAAACATCTGGAAGGAAGTCACAGAAGCAAAGAAATGCTGTTTTACGTACAGTGTACTTTTAGACATCTGACATGCTGCTTAGGTTGTTTTCTCTATAAAGGTTGCCCTTAAGTAGCTGCATTCTCCCTAGTTTTGCTTCAAACCTCAACTTCAGCACTTTTTCTAAAAACCCATCCTTTCCACAGCACTCTACCACAGCACCTCTTCTTTCCAAATTAGAGTAATTACTTTTGTTTTGGTTTGGTTTTTGCCTAATTTTGGCCCTAGTGTGCATGCTAGTTTATGCAACTTTGCCATTTTGACTTCTCAGTGGCTGTAGACGCTTTTGGAAAATCTAACAAATAGGTGTATGTGGACAAATGTTTGTTGGCTACAAACACACAGAATGAGGAGCGATGATATGTGCCCTCCTTTTTTTAATGAGAAGGCTATCAAATGGTTTAACTCTATTGCTAGGTTGGGGGGGGTTCCCCAAAGGAACCAACTCTTTTCCATTCTTCCTATATATTTTTCATATAATTCTCCTGTGCTGGAAAAGTTTAAGGACTATAAACTTTGTGTTGATAGTTCTAAGATCCTGAATATATTTTGTACGTTATTCCTGGCATATAGAAATAATTTGTTATGTTGATCTGGTATCCAGAAAAATGATTTCATTTCTTTAATGGCCTATCTATAGATGTTTTACTTAACTAATAAAGACAATAATATCTCCAAAACAATGAGAATATTATCTCTTTTTTTTGACAAGTCTCGTACATGTTATTTTTCCTTAATTTTTTCATTGGATGTTACTCCAAGTCCAGGTTGAATAGTGTCGTTGACGGGGGCATCCCTATCTTGCCCCTTGTATTGCTGCAAGTGCTTCTAAATTTTACCATAAAGCATGTTTTTTTTTTCTTGGGAATAGTTGGTAGATAACCCTTATCCTGTTGAAGACGTTAGTTTTCAGTCTTTCTAGTCATGAACAATCTTGGGATTTTTGTCTTGTCTGTTTTGACAGACCTCAAAGGCTTTCTCAAATTATTGTAAATGTTGGCATTTAATTGTGTATATACATAAAATAGCTGCATGGACCCTTTGGGTCACAGAGTAGCTACAGAAACCTGCCACAGACGAAATGAGACCAAGCTTGGGGCTTCAGGGATTTTAAAAATTGGATGCCCTCCTGAGGCCTTGAGAAGAAAAGGTGGAAGGGGAAAAGCAGTAACTGCTGGGTCACATTAAGAGTTTTTTAAGTGTTAAATTTTAACACAAACTCTTCTGTATGTGTAGATGACTTCTGTACTTTCTTTTTTAATCTATTGGTGTGGTGATGTCTTATCATTTTTCTTATCATTTTTCTGTCACTGGTGGTGTGACAGTGTCTTATCTTTGCCTTTCTGCTATTCCACATTATTTTAGACAATTTGAATTCTACCCACGGTTCCTTTTTCTTTGTTTTTAGTTTTGTTCTGTTCTTACAAACAATCATATACACACAACTCCTCATTTTAAAATGTCATTATTTTGCCAGGTTTGCCTCATATTTTTAAATAAATAAACTATTCATGATAAAGTTAACGTCAACAAGATACTCCTTTTTTTCTGTTGAACATTAATAATTATTATTCAGATTTGCCAATGTGCTTTGCCAGTATCTTTGCTTACCTTCTATTCTCACGTTCCACTCATTCATCTGCCTCGTTTTTCTTCTTGCCAACGTATGTTCTTTAAAATTCTTTCAGCTGTGGCCTATGTGTAAATCTTAGTTTTGTATGTCTGTAAATATTTCAGTTACACCTTCTCACTTGTGTAACATTCTAACGAGGGTTCAAATTCTAAAATAATGCCTATAGTCTCTCATTACTTCAAAGATACTGCTCAGGGGCACCTGGGTGGCTCAGTCGGTTAAGTGCCTAACTGGCTCAGGTAGTGGTTTCACAGTTCGTGGGCTCAAGCCCCTTGTAGGGCTCTGTGCTGACAGCTCAGAGCCAGGAGCCTGCTGCAGATTCTGTGTCTCCGTCTCTCTGCCTCTCCCCTGCTCGCATTCCCTCTCTCTCTCTCAAAAATAAACATTTTAAAAAATTAAACAAAATAAAAAGTAAAGAGGATGTGGTATATATGCACAATGGAATATTACTCAGCCATCAAAAATAATAAAATCTTGTCATTTGCAATGACATGGATGGAACTAGAGTGTATTATGCTAAATGAAATAGGTCAATCAGAGAAAGACAAATACCATATGATTTCACTCATATGTGGAATTTAAGAAACAAAACACATGAACATATGGAAAGGGGAATAAAGAAAGAGAGGGAAACAAATAATGAGACTATTTTTTAAATTTTTTAATGTTTATTTTTGAAAGAGAGAGAGAGAGTAGGTGAGGGGCAGAGGGAGAGGGAGACAGAGGATCCGAAGTGGACTCTTTGCTGACAGCAGAGAGCCCAATATGGGGCTTGAACTCATAAACCGTGAGATCATGACCTGAGCTGAAGTCAAGCCTTTAACCAACTGAGCCCGCCAGGCACTCCCTTTAGTATTTTCCTTGACTTTGATATTCTACAGATTCAATGTGATGTGTTTAGTGGTAGAAATTTTGCCTGCTGCAACTCAATGAGATTTTTAAATCTGGAGATTTCACTTTAAAAAAAATATCTCAGAGTGCCTGGATGGCCCAGCCGGTTAAGCAACCAACTTCAGCTCAGGTCATGATCTCACAGCTCTTGGGTTCAAGCCCCACATCAGGCTTTCTGCTGTCTGCACAGAGCCCCATTCAGATCTTCTGTCCCCATCTCTCTGCCGCTCCCTTGCTTGTTCTCTCTCTCTTTCTCTCTCCCTCTATCAAAAATAAATAAACTTAAAAAATATTTAAAAATCTCAAAGAAGAATGAGTATCTTTTGGACCATTGAATCCCTCTCCAATATCCGGAACTTATAATAAAAAATGGTGATACTGCTTAATCAATCCCTTTACCCTCCTGTCTCTTAGTATCTAAATTATGTTTTTGTATCCTTTATAATAATCCACTTTCTTCTAATTCACTGATTCTTTCCTTTTCTATTTTCAAAATTATGTTTATGTTCTTTATAAGACACTGTACATTTCAAATACTGCATTTTTCCTTTTCAAGACTTCTAGTTATTTGTTTTTCAAAAAAATAGTTTCTCTCTTTCTCTCTGTCCCTCCACTGCTTGCAGTCTCTCTGTTTCTCTCAAAATGAATAAGTAAACTTAAAAATTTATTTTAAAAGGGAGGGTGCCTGGGTGACTCAGTCAGTTAAGCATCTGACTCTCGGTTTTGGCTCAGGTCATGATCTCATGCTTTCATGAGTTCGAGCCCATGTCGAGCTCTGTACTGACCCTGCAGAGTCTGCTTGGGATTCTCTCTGTATATATCTCTCTGCCCCTCCCCTGCATTCACTCTCTCTGTCTCTCTCAAAACAGATAAATAAAATTTAAAAATTACTTAAAAAATATCTATCTGCCCTTATTTCACAACTTTTAATCAATGCAATATAAACTTTCCTTACTTAATGGGTATCTCCTTCTTTATCTCTAGAATTTAAGCCTTCTTATTTTAAGTTCTGTATCAATTAGCTCAATAATTCCATTTCCTTGGACATGAAATCTCCAATTATTTGGCAACCATTAATGAGATTGGTTTCCTCCTGGGCAAATAAATCTTGTTTTGGGGACACATTTTGAATGGGAATTCATTTTCTCTCCATATTGGAATTTTGCATGTGCTTCATCCTGGCTCTCTAAGATCCAGAACTCAGAGCTAAGCATATGGAGCTTAGCTAATTTGCCACTCGAAAATCATAGTTCTCATCCTCAAGCAATCACACATGACCCAATTTCCTATTTCAGTGCTATAGTGATGCTGGAGTGGACTATCCCTATGCCACTCCATCATGACTGCTGGGCTATCTCAGTTGAATTGCTCTCCAAGAATTACCCTAGGGGCACCTAGGTGGCTCAGTTCATTAAGCGTCCGATTTCAGCCTAGGTCATGATCTTGCGGTTTGTGAGTTTGAGCCCCATGTTGGTCTCTGTGCTGACAGCTCAGAGCCTGGAGCCTTCTTTGGATTCTTTGTCTCCCTCTCTCTCTCTCTGCCCCTCTCCCACTCATTCTCTCTCTCTGTCTCTCTCTCTCTCTCTCAAAATATAAACATTAAAAAAAATTTTTTTAAAGAATTACCCTCAACCTCCGTGGGAAGTCCACTCCAAAGATTATTCAATTAGGGGATGCAAAGGCTGAGTTCACTTGGTTCAAGACAACTCTGAAGGACTATCCCAATTCTAGAGCTCTCCATGGGTTGGCTGAGGCTTATGTTGCAATTTCATCCCAGTTCAAGCTCCATCGGCCCAGTCATATTTTCTTTGTTCCTCCAAATTCCTGCATTAAAATCCCCATTGAAGTCTTCCCAAACCAGTTCAATACAGCTGGTGCCAGGAGTTATCATAGGAAGCAGCCACTAAAATGGATTTCAGAGCTGAATTATGGAGCATGAGTAGCCTATAGCATGCTACAGCAAAGCAGATAAGATCTTAATCAATGGTGAACTTATTGACATACTGTAGAAAGGAATACACTGGCATTGGCAATATCACAGGCATTTGAGAAATTTGGGGGACAGAGTAATTATAAGAAGTAATATTTATAAACATCATGGAATTAAATGACTACTGCTGGGATGATCCATACATTCATGAAAAGTAGTGAAAGGGGGTACATGCACCCCAATGTCTACGACAGCATTACCAATAATAGCCAAACAATGGAGAGAGCCCAAGTGTCTATTGACTGAATGGATGGATAAAGTAGATGTGGTATACATATACAATGGAATATTACTCAGTCATCAAAAAGAAGGAAATCTTGCCATTGGTAATGACATGGATGGAGCTAGAGTGTATTATGCTAAGAGAAATAAGTCAGAGAAAGACAAATACCGTATGATTTCAGCAATACGTGGAATTTAAGACACAAAACAGATGAACATATGGAAAGGGAAAAAAAGAGGAAGAAAAGCAAACAAACCATAAAAGACTCTCAACAATGGAGAACAAACTAAGGACTGATGGAGCTAAGTGGGTAGGGAATGAGCAAAATGAATGATGGCTATTAAGGAGGGCACTTGTTACGAAGAGCACTGGGTTTCATATGTAAGAGATGAACCACTAAATTCTACTCCTGAAACCAAAATTATACTATATGTTAACTAGGATTTAAACAAAAGTTTTAGGGCAATCTGGGTGGCTCAGTTGGTTAAGCATCCGACTTTGGCTCAGGTCATGATCTCACAGTTTGTGATTTCGAGCCCTGCATCAGGTTCTGTGCTGACAGCTCAGAGCCTGGAGCCTGGTGTTCTCTCTCTCTCTCTCTCTCTCTCTCTCTCTCTCTCTCTCTCTCAAAACTAATTAAACATTTTTTTAAAATTTTAGTTAGAAAAAAATAAAATAAAATCTATGCAAGCAAAAAACAAAAACAAACAAACAGAATGAAAGCCTGAGGGTGACTAATTACCAATAAAACCTAAATATGAGATTCAAACAGTCTCCTTGGCAGCATACAAATAGACTTTTGTCTCTTGAAGCTAAAGGAGTCATTGGGAGGCCTAAGAATCCAACCCAGGATTTGCTGTGCAGATAATGGAGTACCATAAAAGACTGAATTCCCAAACTAGGCAAGTCTGTAATGGTGAGATCACAGCTTAACTGAGCACGAAGACATTGCCTGGAGACAACCAGACAGATATAAATGAACATTTTAAATTCCCAGATCCCTCTCAAGCCTCTTGAACCACAGAAGTGGCCCACTCCTCTCTGTAAAAAGTTGGCACTTCTCCCTTGCTTAAAATGATGCAGAAGCCTCTGCCTGGCAAGATAACACACACCAACTTCAAGATCTGCCCTCATCTCTCTTTGCCACCAGACCAGTGACTAAAGTTATATACAATATAATCCCAGCCAGGAAAATGTGAGGCCTGTACATACGGAAAGGGACTGCATATGCCCTGAAAGAGCTACAGAACTCACTCAACATATACCAGCAGGAGCCAAGTATAGGACTAAGGGTGCTGGATATCAGCCTGGATAAGGGAGAGTCTATCAATTTAGAGGCACTCTCTCATGATACAGGATTGCACAATCCTGGCAAAGACCCTGTAAGGCAGTGTTCACAGTTAGGCAGGTGGCTCTTGGAAGCTTGGAGAGAAAATGACATCCCACACAAAGTTAAGTAAAAATACCATAACTGCCAAGGCAGACAGTAGAAAAATGGATCAAAAGGTTCAAGCCGTAGAAATGATACAGTGGATATACTACCTAAGGCTGAATAATATGTCAGCTATTATGAAGTCCTTTAGCTCTTGATCGGAAACATTTCTTCCTGTTCTGTGATAACACACCTGTAAATTTAACAGGAAGAGACTTACTTTGCACGTAGAATTGTTATATTATAATCACACCTGAGAAACCTTCTTGAGGTTTCAGAGGACTTCTCTATTCATAACCAGTTGTGTCATTTCTAAATATACCTTCGCATTCTCCATATTTAATACATACTCAAATAAATATCTTGACACCCAACCTGACCCTCTATGGGCTAGAAATTCTGTTGACATAGGAAAGGTAATGGAAACAGAATCCATTAAGTTCAACTACATTCTACTAAACCACTACCCAAACTTCCCCAACATATCTTGAAGCCAAAGGAAGAACTAAATCTACAGGCAAAGGACTTATATACAAAGGTCTTCTCATACCCTGCCCTTCATAACATTCTCATCCCAATAGAAAAGAAACCAAACAGACAAGGATATAAATTTGTTCAAGACCTCAAAGCCATCAACAAAATAGGTATACCTCACTTCCTGGTAGAAATTAACCCAAATACCATCCTATCACCAACTGCACCTGAAACCACTTGCTTCTCTATAATGGATCTTCACCTTTATTGAGTGTACTTCTAGATCAATACATTTTGCCTTCACCTGGAGAGGACAACAATCTATCTGGACAGTCATGTCTCAGGAGTTCACTAGAGCACCCTCCTATTTTTCCCAGGTCCTCAATCAAGACTTAAAAGATCCAAATTCCCTTGTGATTTGGTTCCAATACAATGTGTAGATAATCTCCTACTTTGTTCAGAGAACAAGGAAGCCTATAAAAGGATTCAATTTACTTGCCCCCAGCCTTAAAATAAAAGACACATGAAGTTTGAAAAGATAAGTTATAATTTTGCCAAACTACAATCCTGTATTTAGAACATGGCCTATCTTAAGTGGGAAAAAATTCTCTCCAGACAGGCTAAAGACCATCCAAACATATCCTAGACCCCTCATAAAGAACAATTAAGAATATTCTTGGTTTTAACTGGATATTGCAAACAATGGGTGCCAAATTTTTCTGAAATTGAAACACCCCGTTATGAACTAAGTCCTCAGTAATAAACCCTCACCTTTGTAACCTAAAGAAAGCCATTCAACAGCCTCTTTCTCCAGGCATCTCTAACTACAAAAAGCTCTTGTGTCTATTTATGCATAAGCCATCTAGACAAAACCTTGAGATTTTAATTCAACTTGATAAGAACCACCAAAAAACCATTGTTCCAGAAACTGGAAGCAACTAAGATGTCCTTCAACAGGCAGATAGGTAAACAAACTATGATATATGCATACAATGGAATAGTATTCAGTGTGAAAGAAAGAAAGAAAGAAAGAAAGAAAGAAAGAAAGAAAGAAAGAAAGAAACTAACTAGTCATGAAAAGTCATGGAGGTACCTTAAATGCATATTGCTAATTGAAAGAAGCCAGTCTGAAAGGACTACATAATGTTCTGAAAAAGGAAAAATTATAGAGACAGTAGAAAGATGAGTGATTGCCTAGGTTCAGAGGGAGGGAGGTGGTGAAACACGAGGGATTTGTAGGGTGGTGAAACCATTCTGTATATTAATGAATGCATGACATTATGCATTGTCAAAACTCCTAGAACTTTACAATACAGGGTGAACCTTAATGTAAACCATGGACTTGAGTTCATTATAATGTACCAATAGTGGCTTATTAATTGTAATAAGCATTCCATAGTAATGCAAGATGTTAATAATAGTGGAAATTGTGTGGGAGAGGTGTGATTTATGGAAACTCCCTGCTATCTGCTCAATTTTCTGTTAACATAAAACTATTCTAAAGAAAATAAATCTATTACTTTTTTAAAAGGTAAGGAAGAAAAAGATCCATTAGAGAAGTTAACTTCAAGGATAAGATTTTTGGATGAACATACATTAAAAAACAAGTTGATAGCTTCATGACATAAAGGGAAGTAGAACCTGACTCATGTACAATAAATGAGGATTTTGTTAGAAGTCTGTCAGAGGCAAGTTCTAGAGATCACTAAATGTCAATTTTTATCTACTTCAACCTCTAAAAACAAACTACCACAAACACTGGTTATTATAGCCCCACCTTTGATGCACCTGGAGAGGTTTATCCCCTTTATTTTAGGGTGGTAGCTATCAATGAAAAAAATTGAAGATTCTGCTGAACAAGTTCCAGCCTCCCCACTTGATTTTATGGTTTCTCATTCACTACAGATATTACTATTAACAGAACCCACATTTTCAACCAGCCAATTAATAACCTATAAGATGCCACTACTCTTTCCTTTTCACATCATACATAACTCACCCATGCAATATCCTGAATCCTGCCACTCTCCTCTTCTATTAAAAGAAGAGGAAGCCCATGATTGTTTTACCTCAGTTAGGGAACTCTCTGTGTCTCACTCCAATTCATTAGAGACTCCTATTGATAACCTTGACCTAATATTATTTGTTGATGGATCATACCTCAAAACTGGGACTGTAGGTTATCAAGCAGTATATACTATCACTAATCTAAACTCTCCTTTAGAATATAGTCCTCTGCCTCAGGTAAAATCAGCCCACGTGGCAGAACTTATTGCACTTACAGCAGCTTGTCAATTAGTCAAAGACCAGAAAGTAAATATATACTATAGCAGGCATGCTTTTGGAGTAGTAGATGACTTTGGGACGTGTGGAAGCAAAGGTAATTTCTCACCTCTGCTGGTATCCCCTCAAAAACAGACAAGTTAAGCAACTTTTAAATGCACTCCTATTTCCTAGGGGTGGCTACTAGAAAGGTGGAACCCCATGCAAAAATAGATAATATGCAAACTAACAAAAATGTTCTAGCAGATCACTATGTCAAACAAGCAGCCTTAACCAAAGCTACAGTGGTATAAATCCCTCGGGTGGCTCAAATGAGCCATTAAAGAACATCACAAATAAGTCCCTAAAAAAGGAAGAGTGAAAAAAAATCTAGTTGTCCCTTTCACTCAGATAATCTCTGATGCTCTCAAGACAGATGCTTGATGGCATCAGAGTATTTCATATGGATATTAGCTAAATTTCTCCACAAAACTGCTCATTGGTTACTATCTTAAATCAACAATGGTGGGTAACCTTTAAAAGGGCAAATGATTACAACAGCACCAAAAGGAATAAAATATTTTAAAATTTTTTTTAATGTTTATTTATTTTTGAGACAGAGAGAGACAGAGCACGAATGGCAGAGGGTCAGAGAGAGGGAAACACAGAATCTGAAATAGGTTCCAGGCTCTGAGCTGTCAGCACAGAGCCCGACGCGGGGCTCAAACTCGCAGACTGCCAAATCATGACCCGAGCCGAAGTCGGCCCCTTAACCGACTGAGCCACCCAGGCGCCCCAGGAATAAAATATTTAGTAATAAACCTAATCAAGGAGGCAAAAGACTTGTACACTGAAATCTATCAAACATTGCTAAAAGAAACCAAAGGTAAATGGGAAGGCACCCCATGTTCACATATTGGAAGACTTAATATTGTTAAAATATCAATATTACTAAAAACCATCTACAGATTTAATGCAACCCCTATCAAAATACCAACGTTTTTTTCATAAACACAAAAATCCATCCTAAAATGCATATGGAATCTCAAGGGGCCCCAAATAGCCAAAACAATCCTGAAAAAGAAGAATAAATTAGAGCTCTCACATTTCCTGATTGCAAAACTTTATACAAAGCTACAGTAATCAAAAGAGTGTGGCATTGGCATAAAGACAGACATAAGACCAATAGAATACAATAACGAGTCCAGAAATAAACTCTTGCAGATATGGTGTAACGATTTGCAGCAAGAGTGCCAAGACTATTCAATGGAGAAAGGACAGTCTTCTCAACGAACTTTGTTGGGAAAATTGGACATCCACATGTAAAAGAATGAAGTTGGACCTTACTTTATACTACATACAAAAGTAAGTCAAAATGGATAAAAGACTTCAACATAAGACCTAAAACTATAAAACTACTAGATAAAAATATAGGGGAAAGTTTCATGACATTACATTTGATAATAATTTCTTGGATATGACACCAAGCCCAGGCAGCAGAAGTAAAATAAGCAAATTGGACTACATCAAAAATTAAAACTTGTATGTATCAAAGGACACAACCAATAGAGTGAAAAGGTAACCTATGAAATGGGAGAAAATATTTGCAAAATATCTACATATGTGATGTGATCTTAATATCCAGAATAATAAAGAACTCCTACAACTCAATGGCAAGAAAAAAAATCCTAATTTTTATTTATTTTTTTTAATGTTTATTTATTTATTTTGAGAGAGAGAGGGAGCATGAGCAGGGGAGAGGCAGAGAGAGAAGGAAAGAGAATCCCAAGCAGGGTCAGCTGCTTGCAGCTGCGCTGCAAGGTCAGCGCAGAGCCCAACATGGGACTCGAACTCACAAACCTCAAGATCATGACCTAAGCTGAAACCAAGAGTTGGAGGCTTAACCTATGAGCCACCCAGGCACCCCTAGCCTGATCTTTAAATGGCAAAAGACTTGAATAGACATTTCTCCAAATATAATCTATAAATGGCCAACAAGCATATGAAAAGATGTTCAACATCACTAATCATTAGATAAATGCAGATCAAAATTACAGTGAGATGTCACCTCACAGCCGTTAGGATGTTTGCCATTTGAAAGAAAGAAAGAAAGAAAGAAAGAAAGAAAGAAAGAAAGAAAGAAAGAAAGAAAGAAGAGAAGGGAGGGAAGGAAGGAAGAAAGAGAAAGGAAGGAAGGAAGGAAGGAAGGAAGGAAGGAAGGAAGGAAGGAAGGAAGGATGGAAGGGGAAGGGAGGGAGGGAGGGAAGGAAGAAAGAAAAAGGGGTGCCAGGCTTAATTGGTTGAGTGTCCGATTCTTGATTTTGGTTCAGGTCATGATCCCAGAGTTGTGGGATCAAGCCTCATGTCCGGCTCTGCACTGAGTGTGGAGCCTGCTTAAGATTCTCTCTCTCTCTCTCTCTCTCTCTCTCTCTCTCTCTCTCTGCCTTCCTCTGCCTCTCTGCCCCACTTACTCCCTCTCTCTCTCTCTCAAAAATATAAAATTAAGAAAGAAAGAAAGAAAGAAAGAGAAAAAGCACAAGTGTAGCCAAGGAGATGGAAAAACTGAAACCACTATGCACTATTGGACATAATGCAAAATGGTGCAGCCATTATGGAAAATAGCATGGCAGTTCCCCCAAAAATCAAAATACGACTACCACATGATTCAGCAATTCTACTTCTAGGTATATAACCATAAGAATTGAAAACAAGTCCTTGAAGGGATATTTGTATACCTATGCTGATAGCAGCATTATTCAAAATAGCCAAAAAGTGGAAGCAACAAAATGTGCACAGAAGGATGAACAGATATACAAAATATGGCAGAAGCATGCGGTAGAATATTATTCAGCCTTAAAAAAGGAATAAAATTTGGGGCCCCTTGGTGGCTCAGTCAGTTAAGGTCATGATCAGTCAGGTCATGATCTCATGGTTCATGGGTTCCAGCCCCACATCAGGCTCTGTGCTGACAATTCAAAGCCTGGAGCCTGCTTCACATTCTGTGTCTCCCACTCTCTCTGCCCCTCCCCTGCTCGCGTGCTCTCACTCTCTCTCTCTCAAAAATAAACATTTTTTAAAAACGAATGAAATTCTAACACACACTATAAACATGGATAAATATTGACGACCTTATGCTAAGTGAAATAATCCAGTCACAAAAGACAAATACCGTATAACTTTACTTATATCAAGTATCTAGAGGACTCAAACTCATAAAAAACAGAAAGTAGAATGGAGGTCTCCAGGAGCTGGTGAGAGGAGGCAATGGGGATTTGTTGTATAAAGGATATAGACTTTCCATTTGGCAAGATAAAAAAGTTCTGGAGATTGGTTACACAACAATATGAATATACTTAATACTATTGAACAGTACACTTAAAAATGGTTAGGGTGGTAACTTTTATGTTGTGTGTATTTTACCTCAGTTTTGTTTAAAAGACACCTGAGGTTTTTTCTAGTTCATGCATCATCTGTCAACAACATAATCCTGGGAACACTATAAAGATGGCACATAGCCAGGAACCAAAGTTTCAATGGGTCTTTGAACACCATCAGATAGATTTTATCCAGCTTCCACCCCCATGAGATATGAATATGTTTTAGTTTTTGTATGTCTGCTTTCAGGATGGGTTATATCATTTCCAGTCTGAAAATCTACAGCCCTTATGGTAATTAAAAAGCTGCTTGATGTTGTGTTTCCAACCTGAAGTATACCACATTTTTTATCAATGACCAAGGCATATACTTTATGGGAATCATTATAAAAGAACTCTGGGAATGCCTGGGTGGCTCAGCCGGTTGAGTGTCCAACTTTGGCTCAGGTCACAATCTCACAGTTTGTGGGTTCGAGCCCTGCATAGGGCTCTGTGCTGATAGCTCGGAGCCTGGAGCCTGCTTCTGATTCTGTATCTCCCTCTCTTTCTGCCCCTTCCCTGCTCACTCTCTGTCTCTCTCTGTCTCTCTGTCTCTGTCTGTGTGTGTGTGTCTCTCTCTCAGTGATAAATAAACATTTAAAATTTTTTAAATATAAAAATAAATAAGAGATCTCTGGAAGGCATTGCCTCTTACTCAAAAACTATACTGTCCTTACCACCCACAATCTCCTAGAAAGATTAACAGTAGCAATGGCATCCTTAAAATAAAATTAGCAAAACCTTAAGAAACCCTTACACTCCCTTGGCCAAGTGTATTACTACTAACTCTTATGAGGCCATACACTCCACTCCCTTGGGGACACATTGGTTATCTCCCTATGAATGGGTAACTGGAAAGCCCATGCATTTAGAGATTTACCTCCAATACTAGAATCTGCCCTATTATATGTAGACATGGCAAAATATTGCAGGAGACTCATATATTATACCCAGTCCAATCACCAACAAGGGAAGTCCACATTCCAACCATATCTTCCTAAAAAGCCTCTTCGTGATTTTTGGTTAGGAGATTTCATCTACTGGAAGAGATATCAAAGAAAAACTACTCTTGAACCTCATTGGAAGAGACCCTATTAGATACTGTTAACAATAAATAACAGCAGTGAAACTCCAGGGAATCAATCCTTGTGTTCACATTTCACAACCAAAAAGCAACTCAGAATTCCATAAAATGTAAAGTCTCTAAGGGACATCAAATTGAGTATTCTCAGAGATCCTGTAGAAAAGCCCATCTTTAGAACCAAACGGCTAAGGAGTGACATCAGCAAGAAGGCAGAATAGGAAGTCCCCAACACTCTTCTCCCCATAGAAACAATGATTTGACAGTCATTAATGACCTTGCAGGCCAGTAACGAATGGGATGCTTTATTCAAAGTACTTAAAGAAAAAACTGCCAACCAAGAATATGATACCTGGCAAAACTGTCCTTTAAAAATCAATGATTAAAAAGTTTTAATTAAAATAATTAAAAATAAAAATCAAAGGGGTGCCTGGGTGGCTCAGTTGGTTAAGTGTCCAACTTTGGCTCAGGTCATGATCTCAAGGTTCATGAATTCCAGCCCCATGTCGGGCTCTGTGCTGTCAGCTCAGAGCCTGGAGCCTGCTTCAGATTGTGTCTCCCTCTCTCTCTCTCCCTCCCTTGCTCATGCTCTGTCTCTTTCTCTCAAAAATAAATAAACATTAAAAATTTTTAAATAATAAATAAATAAAAATCAAAGCTAGAAAAGATTTTTCCAGGGGCTCCTGGGTGGCTCAGTTGGTTAGGTGTCCGACTTGGGCTCAGGTCATAATCTCACATTTTGGTTTGTGAGTTTGGGCCTCATATTGGGCTCTCTGCTGTCAGTGCAGAGCCTACTTGAGATCTTCTGTCCCCCTCTCTCTCTGCTCCTCCCCCACTCACATGCACACTGTCTCTCTCAAAAATAAATAAACATTTAAAAAAAGGAAAGAGTTTCCCAAGCAAAAACGGAGGGAGTTCACCAACATTGGACTTGCCTTAGAAGAAACCCTAAAGGAAGTTTTTCAAGTTGAAATGAAAAGATCTAAACAACAACATAAAAGCCTATGGAAGTATAAATCTCACTGCTAAAAGTGAATATAAGGACAAACAGAAGATTGTAATAATGTAATAGTGGTGCATAAATCACTTTAACAGTAGTATATAAATTAGAAGACAAAAACAGTAAGGATAACAATAACCACAAAAATATGTTACTAGAAACACAATATAGAGAAAAGTAAAATCTGTCATCAATTACATAAAGTACAGTGGGGGGAGTAAAGTATAGAGTTTCTGCAAACAATTGAAGTTAAGGTGTTATCAGCTTTTAAAAGATTGCTATGGGGTGTCTGGGTGGCTCAGTCATTTAAGCATCTGACTCTTGATTTCAGCTCAGGTCAGGATTTCAAAGTTCATGGGATCAAGCCCTGCATTGGGCTCTGTGCTGACGCTGCAGAGCCTGCTTGGGATTCTCTCTCTCTCTCAATAAATAAAGAAACATTTTTTTAAAAGATTGCTATAACTACAAAATGTTCAATGCAAACCCCATGGCAATCACACACCAAAAAAAAAAAAAGTACAGTAGATACACAAAAGGTAAAGAGAAAAGAATCAAAACACACCACTAAAAAAAAAATCAAACCATGAAGAAAGAGAACAATGGGAGAGAGGAACAAGAGAACTACAAAAAAGACAAAACAATTAACAAAACATCAGTAGTAAGTCTTTACCATCAGTAATTACTTTAAATATAAATGGAGTAAACTCCCCAGTCAAAAGACATACTGAATGGATAAGAGGACAAAATTCAATTATATGTTGTCTACAAGAGACCCACTTTAGATTTAAGGAAACACAAAGGTTGAAAGTGAAGGGGTAAGAAAGTCCATGCAAATGATAACCAAAAGAGAGCATACCAAAACTTAAGGGATGCAGCAAAAGTAGTATCAAGAAAGAAGTTTGCAGCAATAAACACCTACATTTAAAAAGAAGAAAAATCTCAAAGAAATCAACCTAACCTTGTACTTCAAAGAACTAGAAAAAGAAGAGCAAATCCCAAAGTTAGAAGAAGGAAGCAAATAGTAAAGATTAGAGCAAAAGTAAGCCAAATAGAGAATAGAAATCAATAGAAAAATCAACAAAACTAACACTTGGTTTTGTTTGGAAAAAATAAGCAAAATAAACAAACCCTTAGCTTGACCAGGAAAAAAAGAGAGAGAAGAGGGGTGCCTTGGTGGCTCAGTCAGTTACATGTCCAACTTCGGCTCAGATCACGGTCTCACAGTTCATGGGTTTGAGCCTACTTCAGATTCTGTGTCTCCCTCTCTCTCTGCCCCTCCCCCACTCATTCTCTCTTTCTCTCGCTCTCTCTCCCTCAAAAAATAAACATTTAAAAAAGACAGAAATTTCAAATAAAATCATAAACGAAAGAGGATACATTACGTAGATAACTAAGAAATAAAAAGAATTTTAAGGAATTATCATGAACAATTATACACCAATCCATTGGATAACCTAGAAGAAGCCAATAAACTCCCTGAAACCTACAACCTACTAAAACTGGAACAAGAAGAAATAGAACACCTTAACAGACCAATAACAAATAAGGAGATTGAATCAATAATTAAAAACCTCCTAACAAAGAAAAGCCCAGGACTAGATGGCTTCACTGGTAAATTCTACCAAACATTCAAAGAAGTATTAACACCAATCCTTTTTAAACTCTTCCAAAAAATAGAAGACGAGGGAATTCCAAAGCCATTTTATGAGGCCACTATCACCTTCATACTAAATCCAGACAAACACACCACAAGAAAAGAAATACTAGAAAATCAAATTCATCAACACGTTAAAAGGATTAAGTATCAGGACCTAGTAGGATTTGTCCCTGGGATGCAAAGATGATTTAACATATACAAATCAATCAAGGTCATACACCACATTAACAGAATGAAAGATTTAAAACCATGTGATCTTCTCAATAAATGCAGGAAAAGCATTTGAAAAAATTTAATATCCATTCATGATACAAACTCTCAACAAAATAGATACAAAAGGAAGTTACCTTACCACAATAAAGACACAATTGACAATCTCACAACTGACATCATGGTCAATGAGCAAAAACCGAAAATCTTTCTTATAAGATCTGGTACAATACAAGAATACCCACTCTCACCACTTCAATTCAACATAGTACAACAACATATGACTATCAACATAGAGCACTTAAACTAGAAACAGAATTTACACATGCAAACACACACCTACACACACAAACACTATAATTTGTGCCCTCCTATATGCCAGAGAATAAAGAATCAGCAGTTAATCAGCCTCAAGTCCCAGCCTAAGACAATTTTATTTCCATAAGTAGTGACTTCTATTTCTCCAGAGCATCACACCCTACACATAAAGAAATACCTGAAGGGGCGCCTGGGTGGCGCAGTCGGTTAGGCGTCCGACTTCAGCCAGGTCACGATCTCGCAGTCCGTGAGTTCGAGCCCCACGTCAGGCTCTGGGCTGATGGCTCGGAGCCTGGAGCCTGTTTCCGATTCTGTGTCTCCCTCTCTCTCTGCCCCTCCCCCGTTCATGCTCTGTCTCTCTCTGTCCCAAAAATAAAATTTAAAAAAAAAAAAACGTTGAAAAAAAAAGAAATACCTGAAGACAACCACTTCGGTCTATAAGAGCCAAAAAAAAAAAAAAAAAAATCCCCAGAATCAAAACAGGTAAAAGTTTTGGATACATTTTTAAAATATTCCTATAATTTATCATAAAAGAGCACAGCCATAAAAATAATTAAAAGAGGGGAGCTTGGGTAGCTCAGTTGGTTAAGTATCTGAATTTTTATTTCGGCTCAGGTCATGATCTCACAATCGTGGGATCAAGCCCTGCATTGGGCTCTCCGCTGACAGCACAGAGCCTGCTTGGGATTCTGTCTCTCTCTCTCTCCCCCCCCTCCCCTGCTCATTCTCTCTCTCTCTCTCTCTCTCTCTCTCTCTCTCTCTCTCTCTCTCTCCTTCCCTCCCTCCCTCCTTTGCTCATTCTCTCTCTCTCTCCCTGCCTCTCAATAAATAAACTTTTAAAACTAAGAAGAAGGATGAGGAGGAGAAGGAAGAGGAGGAGGAGGAGTTATTTGAGGAAAGGACGTTATTTGAGGAAAGGAATTCCAGAGGGAGGAAATAGAGAAAATGGAATGGAGGGCAGTATTTGAAGAGCTTCATAATGAATAAGAATGCTCATGGTGTGAGTGGCTGGCTCAGTCAGTGGAGCATGTGTTTTTTGACCTTGGCGTTGTGAGTTTGAGTCCCATGTTGAGTGTAGAAATTACTTAAAATAAAATTCTTTTAAAAAATGCTGATAATTGATGAAAGAAAAAAATCACTTATATATTTGTATATATTGTTGAGTGTCCACTATGCAGCTGACAGTGTTCCAAAACTGAGGATATAGCAAAAAGCAAAACAGGTAAAAATCACTGTCATCATAAGCTTACACTCTGGTGAAGATAATACAGAGGGTAAACAAGATAAATAAAGAAAATGCACGCCATGTTAAATACTGGTATGTGCAAACAATTTACGGGAAGTAGAAGGTCAGAGATTAGCATTTTAGATAGTGTACTCAGGGAAAGCCTCAGAAATGGAGCATTTTCAGTAAAGTCTGAAAGAAATCAGGAACCATGCAGATAGATAGGTAGGAGAAAGTGACTGAAAAGTTTGTGAGTATGCCTGCCCATTTCTAGGAGAAGCATAGAGTCAGCCAGAGAGCTGTAACCGAAGGAACAAGTGGGAGAATCACAGGAAATACACTTTGATGTGATGGGGGTAGGAAGTCCAGATCACACAGAGAGAGCTCTGCAAACCCATATAAAAATATTGGCTCTGACTCTGAGTGAAAGTGGAAGAGTCTGACATGGTCTGACTTACTGTTTAATAGAATCACTCTAGCTCATGTGTGGAGAGTAGCCTGAAAAGAAACAAAGAAAAGATGTAAGGATGGGGTGCCTGGCAGTCTCAGTCAGTACAACGTGCGACCCATGGTCTCCAGTCAAGAGCTCCAGCCTCACATTGGGCATAGAGATTACTTTAAAAAAAACAAAGATGCAAGGAGACCACTTAGGAGGCTTCCACAGTAATTCACTAAAGGGATGAAGATGATAGCAGGAGGTAGCAGGAAGGATGGTAAAAATGGCTACGGCCCAGAATATCCAGGTAGAATGCATGTGATACATGAAAGAAAGATTCTCAAGGATAATTTCAAGTTTTTGGCTTGAGCAACAGAAAGGAATTGCCAGTTACTGTGATGGAGAACATTTTGAAAAGATCAGGTTTGGGGAAATACAAGGAGCTCAAATTTGGACCTGAGGTTTGGACTGCCTATTATTAGACTGACATACATAAAATTGGCAATATACAACCATTCTGACCTACAAAAATGAAAATTGCACATGGCTCAACTTAATAGATATCCAGGAGAAAATGCTGGCAATGCAGTTGGATGTTGGTGATAAAAGTACAGAAGAGGGACTCATGTTTGGGGGTCATGAACATACAGATGGCATTTAAAGGAAGGCAATGCAGGTTAACAGAAAAAAGATAAGGCCAAGAAAGGGGTCCTGGGATATTCCCACCTTCAGAATGAGGAGCAAACAGCTAAGGAAACTTGAGAAGAAGCCAGAGACAGACTGGGAAAGTAAAAAGTCTTGGATGCCAAGGGGGGAAATGTTTAAAGGAAAGAGTGATGGTGGCAAGTGTTGCTCATAACTCAAGAGAAGAACTGACAATTAACCACAGGATTTCATAATGTGGGGATCATTAATGACCTTAATGAGAGCGCTTATAAATGACTGGCCTGGGAAGACGTCTGATTAGAGTGCGTTCAAGAGCAAGTGAAACATGGCAAATTAGAGAATGCAAATATAGTTGACTAATTTGAGCGTTTGGTGTATGAGGAGGGAGAAAATTAATGTCGAAATTGGAAGACAGGGGCAGCTGGGTGGCTTGGAAGGTTATGCTTCCAACTTCAGCTCAGGTCTTGATCTCATAGTTTGTGAGTTCGAGCCCCGAGTTGGGCTCTGTGCTGACAGCTCAGAGCCTGGACCCTGCATTGGATTCTGTGTCTCCCTCTCTCTGCCCCTCCCTCTCTCTGCCCCTCCCCTGTTCATTCTCTCTCTCTCTCTCTCTCTCTCTCTCTCTCTCTCTCTCTCTCTCTCTCTCTTTCAAAAATAAATAAACATTAAAAAAAGAAGAAGAAATTGGAAGAGAAAGTCACATCAGCAGAGTTTTTGTTGAAGATGGAAAATTTTACCTCTCAATTATATATTAAAGATACTTAATTGATGGAGGTAGTAAAATTTGTTCTGGACAGAGAGAAGGGGATTCTAGACCGATGTTCTTGAAGAGTCAAAATGAGAGGAGATGAACTGCACAAATGGAGGGAGTAGACTTTGCTAGAAGCACAGACATTTCATCTATAGGAAGAGGACAAAAGGCACAACATATAATCCCAATTAAGCTTAATGAGATGCGATTATGGGAATTTGGGGAAATTTTTTTTTATTGTTTCTATTGTCTCAGTGAAAAAGAAAAAGGTGACCATCTAGGTGAGAAAATAAGGGATGAGGTATCAGAGGTTTGAAGAGAGCAGAAAGTATGCAATGTTCATCTGAAAGAATGAAAAAGTGAATGAAACATATTAAGATCACTGGGCAGCAATTAGTAGCCTACTTGAGGTTGGTGATCATGAATTTAAAGTAAGACTAGTCAGTGGGGTTGAGTGTTTTCCTCCAGCCCCCCTCAGCTGCACAAATGCAGCCACAAAATACCAAATATATTAACCAACAAAGCAGGAAACAAGAAAGGGAGAAAAAAGATATAAACATGACAATGATTATGATGACTGCCCATGGAATTTAAGTTCTAGGTAAGGAGGGAAGTAAGGACCTGATGGTGTCCGTTTCAGTGAAAAGGTGGTAGGATCGATGGATTTCATCAGAGGGATGGAAGGACCAATAGAGTTTGGATATTTGAAGGACTAAGCTAAAAAGTTAGGAGGTGGTGCTCTGAGAATAAAATGTTTCAAATTGTGATTATGGAAGGGCTACAATTTGGAGTAAAGGCAAGGTCAAGAGTATGAGTCAATGAGGAAAGAGGACAACATTTTTGAAGGGAAAAAGAAGTCAGAAGCCAACATTTGGAGGGGCGGGGCGGGAGAAGAATCCATGAGAATATTAAAATCACCACACATTACACCGAAGATAGAGTGAATGAGGATTGTAATGGATGAAGCACTAAAGTCTTCAGACCGTAACAGAGATTTGTGCAACACATACATTTGATAAATGGTGGGTATACAGTATGTCTGAAACCCAAGTTTTTTAAACAATATTTTGATTATTTACAGATTGTGATAATACCATGAAGGTCATAAAGAGAGTGATGAGATAAAGTGAATGGAGAAAGCCATTTCAAATAAAACAGTCAGCAATGGCCTTTTTCTGAAGGTGCTATCTGGGTTGGTGTTTGACAAGGAAGGTACCAGCACTGCATAAAGCTGAAGGAAGTGCTGAAACCCATTTTTTTAAATAAAAAAAAAAAAAAAGAAGATAGGAACATTGCAAAGAAGAAAATAAAAGAATGGCCAAGAATCGTATGAAAAAAATAATCAACCTTGACTGGCAATCAGAAATGAAGAATGTGGGGCGCCTGGGTGGCGCAGTCGGTTAAGCGTCCGACTTCAGCCAGGTCACGATCTCGCGGCCCGTGAGTTCGAGCCCCGCGTCGGGCTCTGGGCTGACGGCTCAGAGCCTGGAGCCTGTTTCCGATTCTGTGTCTCCCTCTCTCTGCCCCTCCCCCGTTCATGCTCTGTTTCTCTCTGTCCCAAAAATAAATAAACGTTGAAAAAAAAAAATTTTAACAGAAATGAAGAATGTAAACACAATGAGAGTATTTTACTACACCAGGTTGGAAAAGATTTAGAGTCTGGCAGTAAGAAATGTTTAGGGGGCGCTTGGGTGCTTGGGTGGCTCAGTGGTTAAGCCTCTGACGCTTGATTTCAGTTCAGGTCATAAACTCACAGTTTGTAAGATCCAGCCTCACCCCAGGCTCTGTGCAGACAGAGCAGAGCCTGCTTGGGATTCTCTCTCCCTCTCTATGCCCCTCCCCCACCCGTGCATGTAGGTTCTCTCTCTCTCTCTCTCTCTCTCTCTCTCTCTCTCTCTCTCTCTCTCTCTCAAAATAAATAAACATTTTTAAAGAAAGCTCTGCAAGGATGTAGTGAAATAGAAACAGACTTTGCTCAGGAGTGTGATCTATGGAAAACATTTGGGGGGGAAAAAGAGAGGGAAGTATTACCTATTAATCTGACAAGACACACATAATACCAGTTAGTTATCCACTCCTAGGTATATACAATAAACACATGAGTAAAGAGTCCATGATCTAAAATCCAATAAGTCTGCATTTGATTCCCACATCTAACCCAAATTAGGTATTTAATTTTGGATAACTTAGCTGACCAATCCCAGTGTCAGCTATTGTGAAGACTGAAAAAATCATTTGTTTTAAATAGGGCAGGAGGAAACTTTTGGATGTGGTAGATATGTTTATGGCATTGATAGTGTGATAGTTTCATGGGTGTTCACTTCGCCCAAATTCAAGTTGTATACATTAAGTACATACAGCTTTTTATACGCCAATCATACCTCATTAAAGTGCTGGGTTTTCTTTGGTTTTGTTAGAAAAAGATCACTTTTTAAACACTCAGCACAATGGTGAAAATGTCATAATAATTTCTCAAACAACGATTTAATTATATTATTTTTTATTTTTATTGATATTAATAATAATTTTACAACAGCCTTAACCTTCAGGAAGAACCTGCCACAAATATTTTACTTTCGTATCGAAAAAGAAGTTTTTCGGGGCTCCTGGGTGGCTCAGTCGGTTAAGCGTCCTACTTCGGCTCAGGTCATGATCTCATAGTTTGTGAGTTCAAGTCCTGCCTTGGGCTCTGCGCTGACAGCTCAGAGCCTGGAGCCTTTTTCGGATTCTGTGTCTCCCTCTCTCTCTGCCCCTCCCCTACTCACACTACTCTCTCTCTCTCTCTCTCAAAAATAAATGAACATTAAAAAAAAAAATTTAAAGAAGTTTTTCTAAAGAGAAATCAGTATTTTCCATTTACTCCTGAAATGATAGACCAAGCCCTAAAGAAATTTTATGGAGCATTTGGGTTAAGTCCATTTTATGGGGGGGGGGGGCGGGGGGGGGGAAGTGATCTGTTTGAGTGGTCTTTTCTCTACAATGGATAAAATCACAGGAAAACATTGGTCCTAGAGGGGAACAATATTTGTAGTTCTATTACCAGTATATCTTTCTTTTTTTCTAATAATGAGTCACACAAGTGTTCTCCCCCTTAAAGTCCTATAAAAGTATGTTCTTACCCCCTTCCTCGGATATTGGGCTGCACCGATCTCTACGGGGCGGAGCCTCGGAAGGGGCGGGGCTTAGCGTGACAGAAAAAGACTGGTTTCGCCCTGGCACCTGCCATATCAAGGCTCAAGGCGGTCAGCGAGAGGAGCTTGGGATACGAATGCCTGAGGCCGATCCCTGCGCCACCAGAACCTGGACCGAGGGTCTCCCGGGAGGCGCCCCCAGAACTCCCGGGCACTCACTCTGCGTCGCGCCGTACCGCGCCCCGCCGCGCCCCGCAGCCTCACCTGTCACTGCGTGCAGGACCCAGCCCCTCACGCCCTCCGCCAGGGCCCCCCCCTCCCCGGCAGCGCCACCCGCAGCGTCGTCCAGGTCATGGGCAGCCGGCCCCGCAGCCCCAGCGCCTACCCTGCGCCCTGTCCCGGACCGTCGACCGGAGGACCCGGCCCCGCCAAGCGCAGCCGAACCCAGGAGCTTGCAGGCCTGGAAGGCCTGGAGGGGCCCCCGGCCGCCGGTGCCCTCACCTCGGTGGTGGTCCTGGCCACGGGATGTGCCCTGCAGATGTCCCTGGACGACGTCGACCTGGTGCTGGAGCCCGAGCCAACGTCGGTCCTGCAAGTGTCTGTCGGAGAGCTCACCCTGCTGCTGGTCCCCGAGGCCCTCCTGCGCTCAGGAGAGCAGGGCCACTCGCTTGTCGGCCTGGAACCCGGCGCTTTCCTGGGCGTGCCCGGGCACGACGTCGCCGTCGAGCAAGGATTCTTCCGCGCATCTGTCCCACAGATGGCCCCCCAAGAAGAGGTCTACGAGGAAGACGCGGACCCCGCGTTCCTGCCCCCTCAGATGGACCCTGCAGCCGGCTCCGTCGCTGGGCTCCGCCCCTGCGCGGGAAGAGTGGCCAACCCCCACCCTGTGGGCCAGGTACCAGAGCCTCGGTCTTGGGCCCCCACTCCTAGTCCAGAGAGACGCTCTTCTTTCCGCTACTTCAACCTGGACGTCCACCTTCTGGAGCCCTTCCCCAACTCGCCACTCCAACCTCTACCTCCCTCTCCGAGTCCAGGCCCCCACGCGCCTCCCCAGCGCCCTCCGGGTCCTTCTCGCAAGGCCCGAAGACGCCTGTTCCAGGAATGAATTGCCCGCGCTCCCTGTGCGCACCCCCCCCTCCCCCCCCGCCACACACACACGATTCTGGCAACCCGCCTGGAGACCTTATGGCATTCCCAGCACCCTGTGCACTGGATATTCCGCAACCTGGAAACTGTGCACCTCAGGTACAAGCAATTCCTTTTTCCGTGCAGACGGCCATCGTAGCAGATGAAGATGTCAGAAAGAGAAAGGATTCTGGATCTTAACTTTGAAGTCGAAAATCTGCCCAGAGATACCAATGTGTTTTCAGAACTCTGGGCTTCTTTACAAGAAAGACCCCTCCATTCCCCCTCGTTTTACGTCAGTTATTTTCTGTCAAACTCTACTCTTTCTCCAGCACTATACCGTTGGTCTCCTGGTTCTGCCCAAATCAAGAAATCACTGGATTTCTCATGTTGTGAGATTTAGCCATGGCTTTTCAATTTCTTGGTGTTTCCACCTGCTTTCCTCGAAAACTGCAAAATAGTATGATGGTTACCATACATAATAGTATAATGTTTGTTCATAGCTACATGTCAACCGCCTGAAGTTCTCTTCCAATCAGTTCCCTTTTCGTTGTGAGTAAATCTTAGATCTTATCAGATGTTTTCAGCATGCATTGGGATATGTATTTCTCTTTTAAATCTAGTGATCAGTAATTTCAAGCAATAGACTGTTGTAAAATGTTTGCATTCCTGCTATTCCACATAGTTTTATACCTTTCCAATTCTACCCTGAGTTTTTCTTATGTAAATCAAATTTTTAATTTTTTTAAATTAATGTATTACCATATTTGTTTCATCTATTTATAAAATAAAGTACTACTGGTAATGCTGAAGTTAACAAAATGACTTTTTTGAGAGTGTGTGTGTGTGCGTGCGCGCGCGTGCGTGCGTGCGCGCGCGCGCATGCGCCTGCGCAGGGGGAAGAGATTAGAGGAAGATGGAGAGAGAGAATCTTAAGGAGGCTCCACCTACAGCAGGGAGCCTGAGGGAGGGGCTAGATCTCAAGATCCTGAGATCTAGACCTCAGCCGGAAATCAAGAGTCTGAATGCTTAACTGAATGAGCCACTCAAGGTCCCCATTTCATTTTTAAAGAACATCAATACTCTTTCAGTTTGCCAACATGCCTTATTAATTCTTCTGTCCCCTTTTATTCTCCTACTACATTCTCAATTCTAGCCTCAATTTTCTTCTTGCTAAAGAATATCCTTTAATAGTTCTTTCCACTAGATCCTATGTGTAGTAAAACTATCTTGGTTTTGTAAGTCTGAACATGCTTATGTGTAGTAAACTCTATTAGTCTTACATGTCCGAAAATGTTATAGTACACATTCATTCTTAATTCTAAAGTGATATTTAACTACTTTGAATATATTAGTTCATTGTTCTGCCTTTTTTGTTGCCATTGTAGGCAAGAAGTCTTCTGCCAATCAAATGGTTATTTTTTATATTTGATTCTGCTGTTCATTTTAGCATATTTTTAAATGTTTTCTTTCCTGCTGGTGTCCTACAGTTTTACTGTAATATCTGTGGGGTATATTCTATTTTTATTTGGCTTGATGAAATTTGATTAACTATCATTATGGGAAATTTTCTCTTGCCTGGAATCCCACAAAATCTTGGACTCTATCTCTTGAAATATCCCATATATCCTTCTATATGGAAATCTAATCAGATATATAATGGCATCACTCAATCTCCCATGATTCTTAACATATTTAGAGTGTGTCAATTTCATATTTCTTTATTCTTTAATCTAATTAACTGATCTTTTTTTCAACAGCATCCAGTGTTCTGTTTATACATCTGCAAGAAAGTTCTCATTTCAAAGACTACATTTTTTTCTTTTAAAGATTTTTACTTCCTTTCCATTTCAACACTTCCCTGTTTGGTATCATAAACTTTTGTTTTTATTTCATAGATGGTATTCCATCTTTTATATTCTAAAAATTTTTAACATTAATTTAAAACTCAATTAATTCAATTCCCTCACAGGTGGAATCTCCTATTTGCTTTTAATCACGTGAGATTGCCTTGTGTTCTGGGTAATTTTCACTGGCGGGCACATTTCAAGTGGAAATTCATCTTCTGTATCCCACAGTTAGAATTTTTAGTTTCTACTTCCTGGTGGACCATAACTCAGAACCAAGGATTGTGGGACTCTTATAACTTGTCTCCCTAGATTTTAGTTTCAGTACCACAAATACATCAAAATATCAGCTGTCCATTCAGAGATTGGATTTTCTACTGTATGTCTGGCCCCTGGAGACTTGAATCTTTCTTTTAAAAGTTGATATATCTATTTAATATGGTTTAATACTTCCTTTCAGTGCTCTCTGCCTCCAGTAGAAGGAACCCCCCTATTCTACCATTTTGTCCACAATTCCCACCACAATCATGCCTCCTCCCACCCCCATAACACAGAAATTAATCAGTCACAAGTCCTAGCCTAAACTCCTGATTATTCTAAAGACAGAAGATGCCCTTGTTTGCAAAACTAAGTCTTCTATTGCATGACTCTCCTCATCTACACTAGGAAAAACTGAGGGCATCCATTTTCAACAGGATGTGAGCCAAATAGTCCAAAAATCCTCAAGAACAACACTACTGAAACTGGTGGATAAAAATTATTTTAATATTTTTAAAATCATATCACAGCTTGTAAAAGAAACTGTAAGAGAGGGGCTCTGTCAGTTGAGCATCCAACTCTTGATTTCAGCCCATGTCATGATCTCATGGTTCGTGGAGCCCCACATCAGGCTCTGTGCTGACAGTGAGGAGCCTGCTTGGGATTCTCTCTCTCCCTCTCTGTCTTCTCTTTGCCCCTCCCCAACCCCTGCTCGCTCGCTTGCTCTCTCTCTCTCTCTCTCTCTCTCTCTCTCTCTCTGTCAAAATAAATAAATAAACATTTTAAAATGTAAGAGAAATCCTCAAAGCAAAAAATAGATGACATATCACAAATCCAGAGAGGAAAATGGGTGCTGAAACAAGAGGGTACACAGGGGTACCTAACATCCTATGGTGACCTAAAGCTTTGGTGTTAATGGCCCGTTTATAAAGGATATAAAATAAAGTTCAGTAGTAGCATAGCCCTGAAAAAAGCTCCAGGCTTTCAGAATGTGATGCCTCCAATAGGTAATCTAACAAGCAAAAGGGGGCAGGGGGAATACATAATAAAAAAGGAGATGGGATTTAAATGTATTTGTCTCAGCTTTGGCTCCAGGTAGAATGAAACACAATCCACTGAGGGGTGGAAGGACCCAAGTTTAAAAAGTTCTCTGGTAGGGGTGCCTGGGTGGCTCAGTCAGTTAAAGCTAAGCATCCAACTTCGGTTCAGGTCATGATCTTGGTTTGAGCCTCGCATGGAGCTCTGTGCTGACAACTCAGAGCCTGGAGCCCACTTCAGATTCTGTGTCTCCCTCTCTCTTCCCCTCCCCCACTCGCACTCTGTCTCTATGTCTCTCCAAAATAAATAAACATTTAAAAAAATGTTCTCTGGTAGATGGTGAACCTGGCAATAGTAAAACAAATGTTCTCGAAGAAGAATACACCTTATTCTCAGACATAACCCTCCAGTGAGTCTAAACTCATAATTCAAATCAAAGAACATGTAAGAAAACAAACCACTATAAGTGAGAATAAATGACATACATCCAAAACAAGAAAAAAGAGAATCAGTTCTTCAAATCATAGATGTTCATTAATTATCAGATATAAAAATATTTTTCAATAAATTTAATTTGACTGGGTACATAAAAAAGGGCAACAGAAGTGTAGCTGAGAAAAAAATACCAAAAGATATGGCAGCTTTAAAAAAAGAACTAAAGAAAACTTCTAAGGATTAAATATGTAAACCTGGAAGTAAGAAATACAATAAATGGGTTAAGCAACAATGTCGACAGAATTGAAAATGGAAATACTGGACTAGATAAATCATCCATAAAACTAAAGACAGTAAAAACATAAGATATGAAAGGGAGACTAAGAAACATTGTCAGAAAGGGAGCAGTTCTGGGGCGCCTAGGTGACTCAGTCAGTTAAGCGTCCAACTCTTGATTTCAGCTCAGGTTATGATCTCATGATCAGTCAAGAGATCGAGCCCCACATCAGACTCTGAGCTGATAGCGCAGAATCTTTTTGGGATTCTCTCTCTCCTTCTCTCTCTGCCCCTCCACCTGCTTGTGCTCTCTCTCTCTCTTTCTCTCTCTCTCTCAAAATAAATAGTTTTTAAAAAGAAAAGAAAAGGAGCAGCTCTACATGATTGTTGGAGATAGAGAGCGAGAACACAGAGAATAGGGAAGTACCATTATTCACAGAGATAATGAATGAGAATTCTCCAGATGTGATGATAGAAGAAAATCATTCATTAATTCATTCATTCATTTATTCATTCATTCAACAAATATGTACTAAGTGTTAGGTATGTACCAGGCATTTTCCAAACTCTGAGAATACAGAGAATACAGAGAATAAAACAGTTAAAAAATCACTATTTTCAGGGCACCTGGGTGGCTCAGTCGGTTGAGCATCTGACTTCAGCCCAGGTCATGATCTCCCAGTTCATGGGTTCAAGCCCCGTGTCAGGCTCTGTGTTGAACGCTCAGAGCCTGTAGCCTGCTTTGGATTCTGTGTCCCCCTCTCTCTCTGCCCCTCCCCCACTCATGCTCACTCTGTCTCTGTCTCTCAAAAGTGAATAAATCACTATCTTCATGGAGCGGTGCCTGGGTGGCTCACTCAGTTAAGTGTCCGACTCTCGATTTCTGCTCAGGTCATGATCTCAGGGTTCATGGGATCAACCCCGCATCTGGCTTTGTACTGCAGTGCAGAGCCTACTTGGGATTCTCTGTCACCCTCTCTCTCTGCCCCTCCCCCAGTCACGCTGTCTCCATCTCTCTCAGAAGAAATAAGCTTAAAAAGAAATTTTTTTAAAAAATCACTGTCTTCGTGGAATACAATTCACACAAGAAATAATGCTGCCTTACATTAAAGTAGTCCATAGTCATAAGAGGAGAGGTATGAAGCAGTGTGTAGTTGGTTGGATATATTTTAAAGATAGAGAAAACTAGATTTCTTGATGTAAAAGATGAGAAAGAGTCAAGGGTAACAAAAAGGAAAACTCGAGAGTTTGGGGCCTGAGTACAAAAAGGATGGAAGTGTTATTCTCTAAGATTTGGAAAGACCCTGAGGGAACAGGTATAGAAAAACTGAGATACATTTAGTTTTGAACATGTGTCATTTGAAGTGCCTCTTACATATCCAGGTAGAGATGCTGACTAGGAAGTGAGATAGGGGAGTCTGGATTGCATGAGAGTTGAACAGGATGGAGACATACCAGTATTCTGGAAGGACCACCTAAGTATATTTTGAAATTGCCAGGAATTATGAAAGCATCAAAATGGGAGAGAGTGACAGAAAGCCAAGAGTAAATACCATTTAAGGAGGAAGGAGAGGAGCCCTGTTGGGAGGTAGAGGGGAGTTGGGAGGGTAGAGGACTGCACCAACACAGATTAGACGCTGGCTACACTCTGATGACATGAAATTCAGGAAGGATGAATAAATGTTTGGGGAGCATCAATGAGGAGCAAGAAGAACATGTATCAGACGTCTAGTCATCAGTACTAAGGGTGTGGGAGAAAAACAGGTTCCACTTCAGAAGCCTCCAGGGAAAGCACGGTACTCAGAAGACTTCAGTTATAGTAGAAAGTTAAAGGTAATATCAGGGGAGTTGAAGACTTTTCACTGTGATTGACTATGGACTCCAGAAGGCAAAATGAAGAAAAAGTGTAGGAGATGTAGAAGAATGGAAGGTAGAAAATACCATGTACTGGGTGTTTGAGGATTTAAATCTGGGATATGAGGGATGAACAGATCCTACCATGAACAAAAGTAAAATGAGATTATTCTTCATGACCCTAAGGCAGATAGCAGTAGCAAGACTTTCAGCACTGAAGACGGAGAAAAAGAAACATTTCCAATAATATACATAGTTCTGGCTACGGTATGGTGTCCTCATTCAGAAAGCACAATAACTTTCAAGATTGATATGTTTAAAAATTACATATTTAGGTGGATTCTTGTAAGCCCAAAAATTCAAAGAGAGTACTTTTTGTACACAGAAAGAAAAGACAACTACAATGAAAAGGCAATCAATCAGACAACTCAAAACCAACAATGGAAGCCAGTAAATAACAGCAGTAAAGTGCTGCTAGAAAACATTTGTTTTGACCTGGGATTTTTCATTTAATGAAACTATCTTTCAAAAATAAGCATAAACAGGGGCGCCTTGGTGGTTCAGTAGGTTAAGCATCCAACTTCAGCTCAGGTCATGGTCTTGCAGTTCGTGAGTTCGAGCCCCACACCAGGCTCTGTATTGACAGCTCAGAGCCTGGAGCCTGCTTCAGATTCTGTGTCTCCCTCTCTCTCTACCCCTCCCCTGATCTCTCCCTCTCTCTCTCTCAAATAAATAAACATTTTTTAAAATTTTTAAATGAGCATAAACAAAGATTAGACCCAAAAACCTTATTATGAAAACATACCAATTTCATTAGCATTGTGTTAATTATTATATTTTACTAAATGTATCAAATGTAAGTATTAAAAGTATTAATTGTGTGAAATTGCCTCAGGCTAGGCAATTAAATCAATGCAACAGAATAGAAAAATCAAACCACAACAACAGGTAGGATAGTTCATTCAGCTGAAGGCCCCAGAAGATTAACAGCTCTTTTTCCTGAGTCCTATATTGCCACCAAAACAACAATATTCCAAAAGAAATGTAATGTTGGCTCTGTTAAAAATCCATAAAAACTAAAAAAAAAAAAAGGAAGAAAGAAAAATTGAAGACAGACCCACACATAAAAAGTATGTAATGCAGGAAATGATGCAGTTCAGTGGGGAAAGAATTTTTCAACTAAAAAGTATTGGGACAATTGGTTATAGACCAATATCTCTGATAAACATAGATGCAAAAATCCTCAGTCACCACGGTTAAGTGGGATTTATTTCAGGGATGCAATGATAACTCAATAACTACAAATCAATCCATATGATAAACTACATTAACAAAATGAAGGATAAAAACCATATGATCATCTCAACAGAGACAGAAAAAGCATTTGACAAAATTCAACCTCTATTCATGATAAAAACTCAACATAGTAGGTTTACAGGAAACATGCCTTGACATAATAAAAATCCATCTATGATGAACCCACAATTAACATTATACTCAGTGGTGAAAAGCTAAAAGCTTTTCTTCTAAGATCAGGAAGAAGACGGGGATGTCTACTCTCACAACTTTTATTCACATAGTACTACAAGTTCTAGCCACTGCAATCAGACAATATAAATAAATAAAAAGCATACAAAATGATGAGGAAGAAGTAAAATTGTCACTATTTGCAGATGACAATATACCATATGGAAAACAAAACGCTAAAAACTCCACCAAAAAAAAAACAAAAAAACCTGTTAGAACTGACAAATGAGTTCTGTAAAGTTGCAGGATATAGGAATCTCATATTAGTTGTACATCTATACACTAATAACAAAGTAGCAGAAGAAGAAATTAAGAATTAAATACCTAAGGGTAAACTTAACCAAGCAGGTGAAAGACCTGTACCCTGAAAACTATAAGAAACTGATGAAAGAACTTGAAGATGACACAAACAAATGAAAAGATACAAATGAAAAGAACAAAGATACATTCCTCATGGATTAGACGAATTAACATTGCCAAAATATCCATACTACTCAAAGAAATCTACAGATTCAATACAATGCCTATCAGAATGCCAATAGTATTTTTCACAGAACTACAAAATTTCACAGAATTAACATTTGTATGGAAGCTCACACACACACAACACACACACACACACACACACACACACACACACACACAACCTGAATAGCCAAAGCAAATGTAAGAAAGAAAAACAAAGCTTAAGGAATCACAACCCCACGTTTCAAAATATACTACAAAGCTACAATAATCAAAACAGTATGGTACTGGCACAAAAAAGGACACATATATCAATAGAACAGAATTAAGAGCCCAGAAAGAAATCCACACTTACATGATAAATTAATCTATTATAAAGGATGAAAGAATATTCAATGGCAAAAAGACAGCCTCTTCAATAAACAGTGCTGGGTAAACTGGACAACTACATAAAAAAGAATGAATCTAAAGTATTTCCTTGTACCACACACAAAAATAAACTCAAAATAGATTAAAGACCTAAATGTAAGATCTGAAACAATAAAACTCCTAAAGGAAACATAGGCAGTAAACTCTTGAACATTGGCTTTAGCAGTACTATATACCAGCCATTCATGCCACATCTTCTGTGTAATGTGTGTTGATGTTTTTGCCACCTTTGATATTATTGAGTTTTGGGACTTTTTCTATTTAATGTGTTGAAATCATCTTTTTCCATTTTGTTTCCTTTGCCTGAGGAAACAGATCCAGAAAAAAATACTATTTCATTTTCTGAAATTCCTTCTTTCCTGTGAGTTTTACTAGTGAGGACTGAATAAACTAATTTTTTAAACAAGTATAATACAAGTCAGGTAGTAAGTTTGAATATATAAAGTTAACCTTAGGATATATTTTGCTACCGTTATTAATAATTACCACAGTCTGGCTTGCAACAACAACAACCACCAAAACTGCAGGTAGGAAAAACAAAACTGCAGTTAGTTTGCCTTGATCATTTTTTTAAAGCTTTTTTTATCACAGAAAATTAGGATTTCTAATTTCTCTCCCGAATGAGAAGAATTTCAAGGACCATGTGAGTGGGGCAGGAAAACAGTGATCCATGAGGAAGTAAAGGCTTTTCATATCTCCTGTAAAATCTTAGAGGACATTAGACACAGACTACTTTTTTTTTTTGTAAAGTTTATTTATTTATTTTGAAAGAGAGAACGTGCGAGTCAGGGGGTGGCAGAGAGAGAGAATTCCAAGCAGGCTCCTCAATGCCAGCACAGAGCCCCATGCGGGGCTCCAACCCAGGAACCACGAGGTCATGACCTGAACCTAAGTGGGAAGCTTAACGCGCTGAGCCACCCAGGCGCCCCAGGCAAGGACTACTTCTTAAAGTAAACAAGCAGTTTTTGATCCTGTGCTCTGGCTCTCCACCCCTCACCCCACCCCACCTCCCAAAAGAAAGGCGATAAAGGCCAGTGGAACCCACAGGCACATCCAAGGGGTATCTCGCTACAGTTTCTTAAAAACCTCCCGCTACTGCACGTCACTAAATCTAATTCCCCGTTAGGCAGGAGGCGGGGCTTATATTGAAACCTCCTCTGCCGGTCACCTGACTTCTCCTATTAATAATTCAGTGCTTACCCTGACGTGTGAGGGCCTACTCTGCGCCACCAGAACCTGGACCGAGGGTCTCCCGGGAGGCGCCCCCAGAACTCCCGGGCACTCACTCTGCGTCGCGCCGTACCGCGCCCCGCCGCGCCCCGCAGCCTCACCTGTCGTCGAGACCTGTCACTGCGTGCAGGACCCAGCCCCTCACGCCCTCTGCCAGGCCCCGGCAGCGCCACCCGCAGCGTCGTCCAGGTCATGGGCAGCCGGCCCCGCAGCCCCAGCGCCTACCCTGCGGCCTGTCCCGGGCCGCCGTCCGGAGGACCCGGCCCCGCCAAGCGCAGCCGAACCGAGGAGCTTGCAGGCCTGGAAGGCCTGGAGGGGCCCCCGGCCGCCGGCGCCCTCACCTCCGTGGTGGTCCTGGCCACGGGATGTGCCCTGCAGATGTCCCTGGACGACGTCGACCTGGTGCTGGAGCCCGAGCCAACGTCGGTCCTGCAAGTGTCTGTCGGAGAGCTCACCCTGCTGCTGGTCCCCGAGGCCCTCCTGCGCTCAGGAGAGCAGGGCCACTCGCTTGTCGGCCTGGAACCCGGCGCTTTCCTGGGCGCGCCCGGGCACGACGTCGCCGTCGAGCAAGGATTCTTCCGCGCATCTGTCCCACAGATGGCCCCCCAAGAAGAGGCCTAAGAGGAAGACGCGGACCCCGCGTTCCTGCCCCCTCGGATGGACCCTGCAGCCGGCTCCGTCGCTGGGCTCCGCCCCTGCGCGGGAAGAGTGGCCAACCCCCACCCTGTGGGCCAGGTACCAGAGCCTCGGTCTTGGGCCCCCACTCCTTGTCCAGAGAGACGCTCTTCTTTCCGCTACTTCAACCTGGACGTCCACCTTCTGGAGCCCTTCCCCAACTCGCCACTCCAGCCTCTACCTCCCTCTCCGAGTCCAGGCCCCCACGCGCCTCCCCAGCGCCCTCCGGGTCCTTCTCGCAAGGCCCGAAGACGCCTGTTCCAGGAATGAACTGCTCCCACAATCTCTCACCACCCGGCTTCGGCACTAGTGATTCTCCACTACACGCTGTGAACACATACCACCACTCAGAGATGAAGCTTCTGCCTCGTAGACAATGGGCAGCTGCAGATTTTGTTATGTTAGTTTTTGTCTCATTTTGTTTAGCTAAATGCCTTGATCGGTAGCAGCCATGGATGGGTGGGTGGATGGATGGATAGATAGATAGATAGATAAATATAGATAGATAGATAGATAGATAGATAGATAGATAGATAGATAGAGTCTGGTAAGGACATTTAGCAGGGAGAGTAGACCACACATAATCAACGACGGATTTTCAGGTCCCTTGCTTGTGGTGCATGAGCTGTTTCTTCCACTTCTGTCATCTTCAGCCAACCCTATTCTTCTTGTTTCACCCCTACTCTTGCTTCAAAGTCATCTCATTTTTTTTCCAATTTATCCCCTTTTTTCATCACCTCCCAATGTGTGTCTCCTTTCTCTCCACTTCAGGTTGTTTTTCCTTACCTTTGTAATTGTGAATTTACCTCTATGAATTCTCCAATGCCCTTGGAGGTGCTTCTGATCACCAGTTTTTGTTTTTGTTTGTTTGTTTGTTTGTTTGCTTGCTTTTAGCATGCTCAATATTTATTAAGAAGAGCTTTGTGAAAAAAAGGCCAAGTAAACAGTAGGGAGACGAGGAGAAGTTAAAGTGCTGCAGATCCAGTGACAGCCTCAGCAACCTCTTTGGGAGCTCGGGAGTCAGAATGGCTGGTCAGCGTTGTCCCAGGGAGGGCTGAAATAGCCCTCTTCCCTCATCAATCAGCCATTGGGTGTGAGAGACCAGGGAAGGACCATAGCCCAGGGCAAGGCCACTTTCTTCAGGTGAGACAGTTTCTAAAGGGCATGGCAGCTGAAGGCTGTCCATAGCACTTCTTCTAGCACTTATGGAAAATTTTCTCATAAAGAGGATCTAGGTGGTGCATTGCACTGCCCACTGCAACATCATAATATTGATTCCTTTTATCTTAATATTCATCTATTCACCTCCACTTATTCTGATCTTTATGATTAGCAGGAAAGAAATTATAATTTTTTTCATATAGGTCTTGAATATTTGGATAAAACCTAATCACTAATTTTCTTCTTCTCTTCTTGCTTTCTAAACTTCTTTCCCTGGACCTGGTCAATCAAGATAGATGCATACTAAATGAATGAATGAATGAATGAATGGCACACAAATGTAATGCATTGGGCTTTGGGTAAGTATTTCTAAAATTAGAATAAAAACGGTGAAAATAATGTTTTCTTAAAGTTTGCTTACTTTGAGAGAGAGAGCACAATTAGGGGAGGGGCAGAGAGAAAGAGACAGAGAGAGAATCCCAAGCAGGCTCTACACTATCAGTGCAGAGCCTGATATAGGGCTCAAACTCACCAACTGTGAGATCAGGACCTAAGCTGAAGTCAAATGTTTAACCGACTGAGCCACCGAGGCACCCCTGAAAATAATATTTAATGGAAGGAGGAAAGGAAAAGCCATGACATTGTTTCATTACAGAAGCAGACTGTACACTATTCTCCTGTATTCTACTGTAGCTAAACAGTCAAATGGGTATTTCTTTGTTTTTAAGTTTTTATTTAAATTTCAGGGAACATACAGTGTAATATTTCTTATTTAAGTTTATTTATTTATTTTGAGAGAAAGAGAGAACATGACTGGGAAGAAGGGGCAGAGGGAGAGAGAGAGATTCCCAAGCAGGTTGTGCACTTGTCAGCACAGAGCAGAGCCCAATGTGTGACTCAAATTCACAAACCGAACCGGGAGATCATGACCTGAGCCAAAATCAAGAGTCAGATGCTTGACCGACTGAGCCCCCCAGGCACCCCAACACACAGTGTAATATTAGTTTCAAGTGTACAATATAGTGATTTAACACTTTGATACAACACCAGTGCTTATCACAAGTGCACTCCTTGATCCCCATCACCTATTTCACCCATCCCCCCCATCTCCACATATGAGTGAAATCATATGGTATTTGTCTTTCTCTGACTGACTTATTTAGCTTAGCCTAATACTTTCCAGCTCCATCCATGTCATTGCAAATGGCAAGATTTCACTCTTTTTTATGGTGAATAAATATATACATATATAATACATACATATACACATACATATAGTGCACAAAATATGTGTTAAATTGGCCATTCATGTTATCAATAAGGCTCTGGTCAACAGTAGGCTATCAGTAGTTAATCAAAGTTACACACAGATTTTTTACTGTGTGGGGTGAGTACCCCTAATGCTCTCATTGTTCAAGGGTCACCTGTATATATATGGCTCATTTCTCCCAAAGATTTCCAGTTCCATCACATGGATATACCATATTTTATTCATTAATTTATTAATGGATATTTGTGTTTATAGTTTTTAATATTACAAACAATACTGTAGTAAACATCCTCACACTTGTCATCTTATGCACCTGAGGAAGAGTTTCTGTAGGAAATATACCTAGAAATTATATTTATGGGTAGTATGGCGTGTACATATACAGTTTTGTAAGATATAGCCAAATTGTTCTCTAGAGTGGTTGTAACAATTTAAACAGCTTCTAGCAGTCTTTCACCACACTGTATCACCAAACTTTAATGTTCATTTATTTTTGAGAGAGAAAGAGAGACAGAGTGCAAGTAAGGGAGGGGCAGAGAGAGAGGGAGACACAGAATCAGAAGCAGGCTCCAGGCTCTGAGCTGTCAGCTCAGAGCCTATCACAGGGCTCAAACTCATGACCCACAAGATCATGACCTGAGCCGAAGTCAGACGCTTAACCAACTGAGCCACCCAGGCGCCCCCTGTATCACCAAACTTTAAGTTGTTTGCCAATGGTACCTCATTTTTTTTAAAACTGCAATTCCCCAATTACCGGTAAGACGATGAAAATTTTCATGTGTAATTGGAATGATACTTTAAAAATAATTTCAGATATATTTTCATATACTGCAAATCTTACTCTCAGCTTCTCACTCATTAAATCTAATGTCTTTAACCTTTTCAGTGGATAAGACAAGTACACCCTAGATTAAAGCAGTTAGCTGTCAGTCCAGAGCTTCAAGCTGACTCTTTTTAGCCCATTACTAGGTAAATATGAGAATCAGTTTTCTCCAGGCAGAAAAATTGTTATCTTAATTTCCTAAGCAACCTTTAAATATCAACAGCCAATTTTGGAAATTGGAACATAGAGTTTTAATAGAAACCATTAAGCAGAGGAGACAGAGGAGTTCTAACTGGGCAAGAATGGAAAGAAAAAAAGGCCAGTCTTACCTAAGAGTAGTATGTGGAAAGGAAAAGAGGGACAGATTTAAGAGTGTAAGCATTCATCACTCACATGTCTCATGACTTTCAGCTTCTATAAGTAAAAACTCTTCACAATGGTTTAGGAGAAGGCCAAGAAAAAGGAGGTTTTGGGGGTGCCTGGGTGACTCAATCAGTTAAGTATCTGACTCTTGACCTCAGTTTCGGTCATAATCTCACGGTTGGTGAGATTGAGCCTTGAGCCCCCACATCCAGCTCCATGCTGTCAGCTTGGAATTTCATCTCTCCCTCTTTCTCTGCCCCTTCCCCCCTCAAAAACAAATAAATAAACATTAATAAAATAAAATTATATATGTGTGTGTCTGTGGATATATATATATATATATATATATATATATATATATATATATAAATGCAGCTGGCTGACTCTGTCAGAAGGGCATGCAACTTTTGATTTCAAGGTTGTGAGTTGTTCGAGTCCCATGTTGGGTGTAGAAATTACTTAAATGTAAAAAAAATTAATAAATAAAATGAAAATTGAAAAATAAAAATATATATTAAAAATAGTTCTTTTGGAATACTAGAGTATTATTTAGTTTCTTCACTCTATTGCTGGATATGTTTTAGTTTGAAGGTACTGCATCCATTTGAAATTCTTGCTGAAAAAGAAAACAGAATCCTCAAATTCATCCTTTTAAAAAATGATCACATCTAACTTGGTTTACCTATGGTCAGAGTGAGGGAGCAGCGAGGATGGTGGGATTGGACAGGGGCAGAAGATGGAGATATTGTAGGACAGGATAATCATGCTATGGAGAAGGTGGGGGCCAGGGCTACAGTAGCACATCAGCCCATGTTAACAATGAGGAAACAAAATTGTGCTGGATGGGCAGTCCTGCTGGGACTTTTAATTCTGACATTAGTCATAGGTACTTCATCTCAAAAACTCTGCTTACCAAGAACCTATTGTATCAAGAAGTATTACAAAGCAGTAATCATCAAGACAGTATGGTACTGGCACAAAAACAGACACTCAGATCAATGGATCAGAATAGAGAACCCAGAAATGGACCCACAAACGTATGGGCAACTAATCTTTGACAAAGCAGGAAAGAATATCCAATGGAATAAAGACAGTGTCTTCAGCAAATGGTGCTGGGACAACTGGACAGCGACATGCAGAAGAATGAAACTAGACCACTTTCTCACACCATACACAAAAATAAACTCAAAATGGATGAAAGACCTAAATGTGAGACAAGAAGCCATCAAAATCCTCAAGGAGAAAGCAGGCAAAAAAAAAACTCTTTGACATCGGCCACAGCAACTTCTTACTCAACACATCTCTGGAGGCAGGAGAAACAAAAGCAAAAATAATCTATTAGAATCTCATCAAAATAAAAAGCTTCTGCACAGCAAAGAAAACAGTCAACAAAACTAAAAAGCAACCAAAAGAATGGGAGAAGATATTTGCAAACAACATATCAGATAAAGGGTTAGTATCCAAAATCTATAAAGAACTTATCAAATTCAACACCCAAAAAACAAATAATCCAGTGAATAAATGGGCAAAAGACATGAATAGACACTTCTCCAAAGAAGACATCCAGATGGCTAGCAGACACATGAAAAAATGCTCCACATCACTCATCATCAGGGAAATACAAATCAAAGCCACAATGAGATACCACCTCACACCTGTCAAATGGCTAACATTAACAACTCAGGCAACAAAAGATGTTGGTGAGGATATGGAGAAAGAGGATTTCTTTTGAACTGCTGGTGGGAACGCAAACTAGTGCAGCCACTCTGGAAAACAGTATGGAGGTTCCTCAAAAAATTAAAAATAGAACTACCATACAACCCAGCAATTGCACCACTAGGTATTTATCTAAGGGATACAGGTGTGCTGTTTTGGAGAGGCACATGCACCCCAGTGTTTATAGCAATGCTATTGACAATAGCCAAAGTACGAAAAGAGCCCAAATGTCCATTGACAGATGAATGGATAAAGAAGATGTGGTATATGTATACAAAGGAGTATTACTCAGCAATCAAAAAGAATGAAATTTTGCCATTTGCAACTACGTGGATGGAACTAGAGGGTATTATGCTAAGTGAAATTAGTCAGGGAAATACAAATATCATATAACTTCACTAACATGAGGAATTTAAGATACAAAATGGATGAACATAAGTGAAAGGAAGCAAAAATAATATAAAAACAGGAGGGGGACAAAACATAAGAGATTCTTAAATATAGAGAACAAACAGATGGTTGCTGGAGGAATTGGGGTGGTGGGCTAAATGGGTAAGGGACATATTGGACAAAGGGCTAGTATCCAAAATCTATAAAGAACTCACCAAACTCCACACCCGAAAAACAAATAATCCAGTGACAAAATGGGCAGAAAACATGAATAGACACTTCTCTAAAGAAGACATCCAGATGGCCAACAGGCACATGAAAAGATGCTCAACATCGCTCCTCATCAGGGAAATACAAATCAAAACCACACTCAGATATCACCTCACACCTGTCAGAGTGGCTAAAATGAACAAATCAGGAGACTATAGGTGCTGGAGAGGATGTGGGGAAACGGGAACCCTCTTGCACTGTTGGTGGGAATGCAAACTGGTGCAGTCACTCTGGAAAACAGTGTGGAGGTTCCTCAAAAAATTAAAAATAGATCTACCCTATGACCCAGCAATAGCACTGCTAGGAATTTACCCAAGAGATACGGGAGTGCTGATGCATAGGAGCACTTGTACCCCAATGTTTATAGCAGCACTGTCAACAATAGCCAAATTATGGGAAGAGCCTAAATGTCCATAAACTGACGAATGGATAAAGAAATTGTGGTTTATATACACAATGGAGTAGTACATGGCTATGAGAAAGAATGAAATATGGCCCTTTGTAGTGACGTGGATGGAACTGGAGAGTGTTATGCTAAGTGAAACAAGTCATACAGAGAAAGACAGATGCCATATGTTTTCACTCTAATGTGGATCCTAAGTAACTTAACAGAAGACCATGGGGGAGGGGAAGGGGAAAAAAAAAAGAGAGTGAGGGAGGCAAACCATAAGAGACTCTTAAAGACTGAGAATAAACTGAGGGTTGATGAGGGGTGGGAGGGAGGAGAAAGTGGGTGATGGGCATTAAGGAGGGCACCTGTTGGGATGAGCACTGGGTGTTGTATGGAAACCAATTTGACAATAAATTTCATATTAAAAAAATAAAATAAATAAACAAAAGTTAATTTTTTAAGAAAAAGAACCTATTGTACTTTCTTTGGACAAAGAATGCTTTCTGGGCATGACAATCACACACATGCACACACACAAAGAAACCGTTGTTAAAAAACTATATTTTTATAAGAACTAAAGAATCAATTTTATGGCTTTCTTCAAATTAGCATAGTTCTTAAAATCTCATTTTCAAATGTCTGATGAAAAAGCATACAATAATGTTGAAAAGAATATAACTCTTTTAAATATTTTTTCCCTTCACCTCACTGACTTATATTTTTCTTTAAAGATAATCTGCTTCATGAAGAAAGAACCATAGGTTCTTTTGACCTGATGAAATGCAAGATGATGGGGGGAATAGGGATGTATAGCAAGGCTTCTATCTAAAAATTTATTTAATTGAAAAAGTATTCCAAATGATATTCCTATCAAACAAATAGTCTTAGAAAGATTTTAACATAAGCTTTAAAAAAAGTGCACTGTTTTGGTGAGGGGTATGAGAAGCAAACTCTATTTTGTGGGGAAAAAATGAAGAAAGAAAGAAAGAGAAAGAAAGAAAGAAAGAAAGAAAGAAAGAAAGAAAGAAAGAAAGAAAGAAAGAAAGAAAGAGGAAGAAAAAGAAAATAAATGGAAGGAAGGAAGGAAGGAAGGAAGGAAGGAAGGAAGGAAGGAAGGAAGGGAGGGAGGGAAGGCAGCTTTAGAGAATTATGGTCAGCCAAGGCAGAAATAAAAGGGTGAATTATATTTCAATACAGCTATCATTTTTTAAATGTATATTGGACCATCTCACTCTTCAGCTTACAATAATGGTTCCTCAGTGTTTTTAGAATAAAAATCTAATTTCTTACCAAAAAGAAAAGAAAAGAAGAGAAGATGAGTCCACAGACTTCTAGTCCAAGCTGCTCTATAACAGATTTATTGTCACTCAAACTGTCTGTGTCTCAGTTTTCTTTGCCCTAATGAGATATTATAGTGTGTTTCTCTGGAGGGATCCATCAGCTGGTGTGTGTGCCTAGAGAAATCCACGCAAGGAATCATTTGCCCCCTGCTCCGCAGAGACTTAACATGAACTCTGGCTCTAATGTGAACTCTGTTCTGAGCTGGGTTCCTTTTAAATCCACTCATCAAGCTGAGGCTGTCACAGGCTTAAAGCCCCCAAGCTAAGCTTGCACGGAGACCCCTGAAAACACAGGCAAGAATAAACAACTGAACCAACAGTCCCTGTCATGCTCATTAGTAGGGGCCTTTGGACATTTCCCACAGGTTTCTTCCTTTTCCTGTCAGATTGGCAAAGGGTCCAGGACATTATTGCTTATTATCCTGTGGCCCTCTAATTTCAGTCCCATCCTCCACTAACCTGTCCGTCAAACTCAGGTAGGCAAGGGAGACTCACTTTCCCACAGGCCTTGTCAGAGGCCTGGCCTCCCTTCCTCTCCCTCCCCTCCCCTCTCCCACAGACCTCTGGACACAGCATTCCAGAAGCTTCCATGCCTTCCCTGACCACTGACCATGACTATCTGGGGCAAGTCTGAACAGGGAACTGAAATAATAGCAGCTGACGTTGGGCACGTGCTATGTACGGACATTTCTCAAACAGGATTTCATTCAAGCTGCTACTAGCCCTATTGTTATCCTCATTTTACAGATAAGAAAACTGGGGCTCACAGGATATTAAAATGGGGTGCCCAAAGTCTCACAGCTTTTACCAGTGAAGCTTCCCTCTTTCAGGAGAGATCTAGAAGGACAGCAGCCCAGAGGGCCCTCCCTGGATAGTCTCATGAGGCTCCCCTGTCCAAAAGCAGGAAAGCACTGAGACTTCTAAAAATCCCTCCCTGGGAGAATCAGGCAATGATGAAGGGGAAGAGCCGGGTAGCACTCAGAGGAGAGAACTGCTGTAAGCTTTAAAGAAAGCCTTCACATCTGGGAAGGAGTGAGTCTTAGGCACACGGACTCTGGAACGATACAAGTTACTAGTCATCTTGTTTCCTTGAGCGGCCTGACTGTGCAAATCCCTCCTGGTCTTGAGACTTCATTATCCCCAACTCTCAAAGAGGCAGGCATCAGGCTAGATTCCTTCAGGCAAAAGCCAGGAAACATCCATGACGGGCCAGAGTAGAGGGTGAAAAAAGTACGGGAAAGAGGAAAAGAGGTAGAATATGGGAAGGAAGGCCAATCTCACCTGGCCAACTCCCACTCAGCCTGCCTCTCATAGAAAGCCTTCCCTGAACCTCACCCCTGTGGCCCTTTTCTGGGCTCCGCTCTAGCTTTCAGCCGGAGCCCAGCACAAGGCCTGTTCCTGGTGGAGGGAATGTTGGCAAAGTGAAGAAGCAAACTTCAAGGGAGAGGATACATGAACAAAATGAGCGGCCTCCCCTGTGGGGCCAGCAGGTGCTGGGAAAGCCCCGTGGAATTGAGCTGACTCGGCATGTGGATCAATGATGTGTGAGTATATAAAAGAGTGAGTTGGTGAAAGAAGGACCAAGACTGGGCAGCTGCCTCCCCAGAAGGGCTTGGGAAGGGACACACCAGCTGGCTGGTTCTGGGGGCAGATGCCAGAGTCTGGGGCCCAGAGGCAGGTCCAGAAATGAAGTTCTGCAGCCATGCTAAGTTCCCCAGAGGCCTGAGTCAGGAGCTAAGGTTTGGAGGGACGCATGAAGAAGCCAGAAAGCCAGAGCAAGTGGGAAGACACCCCTTAATGCCCCAACTCTGCACTTTACTAACTCTTGCTCATCCTCCCACAGTCAGCTAACTGCTTCTAACGGCCTGTGCTAACATCCTTCCCCCATTATGAACTGCTAAACCCCAGCGTGGCCCCTCCCCCTCCTTCCATCAGAATTTTCATTAAACGTTCAGCATCTGATTGCTTTCCCCACAGGATCTATTCACTCTGTGAGGGCATGGACAGTGCCCTGTCCCACTGAATGGCCACCCCCAGCCTTGGGTCTGGCACATGGTAGGCACTCGGGAAGTACTTGTCGAATGCAAAAACGAGTGAAAGAAGGCAGAGGAGGTCCTCTCAGGGCCCTGATAGAAGGAGGCCTGCGGAGGACGGATGGGGGGGGGGGGGGGGGGTAGTGGCACCCCTGCCACCAGTCAGGCAGTTTGCCCCCAGAAGCACAGAGGAAGAAACCAGGCTGACAGCCGCTCAGCCACTCGGCATGCTCCAAGAAGCCTGTCAGGGATTCTTTGACCTGGCTTGAGCGCAGAGCTGGGAAACTATTTTAACCAACTTGCCTTGCTGGGGCCTGACATTATGCCGCCCATTTTCCCGCCTTCTACTGTGGTTTGGTGATTAGGGAGTTGCCTGTGGCTCATTCTCCATCACACAAGCCCAAATGAGCCCAGCGTTCTTCCTCCAATTCGCACATGGAACCAAAACATCCTGGCCCTGGTTTTACTTTCCATCATAAGCCCTTGCGCTGCCCTGACTGAGGGTCCTTCTGAAATCCTAGAGGTTTGTTCCCAAGCGGTATATTCCATACACAGCTTGAAGTGGGATTACAGTAGAGATAAATAAAAGATTAGTTTCCGAGTTTCGGGACTAAATAAAGGATCGGATTCTTGGTGATTGGGAGATAAAAGGAATTTTTGGGTTTGTTCATGGATGAACCGATTCAGAAGCAGTTTGGGGCAGTGGGTGGGACCAGGAGCTCAGTTTTCCCTGGGGTCTTTTTGTGGGTCTCCCGTACTACCCTCCCTGGCCATCTGTTTTCACTTCTGGGACAGGCTGAGCAAGCTAGGACAATAGGGAACCCAAGCAAGGAGGCTGGTTGGAGACTCTGACCAGGCCAGGTATTGAATCCGGAATGGCTGAGCATAACTGGTTCTTAGCCTGGATTCGGAGGGTCTTCCAGGTCCCACCAGGATGTAATGTCCAGATAACAAACACTGTGTTTCTCTAGAAGCTTTTGGCATGACAATTATAACTCTCCGGGACATCACTAACAACCTAGGCTTCAGTAAAAGCAGCCTTCTGGCATTGGAGATATTCTTATGTTTCACACACGTTTAGCATCATTGTCTGTCTTACTCGTCCCTAAGGCCTGGAAGATTTGGTGCAGCAAGATAGAAGGGAGAGGAGAGAAGAGGCCCTGAAGCAGAGACAGTTGAATATTGGAATGGGGAGGGGGCACCATAAAAAAACAAGGAGAAAAAGAACTCAAGAAGTACTTGCTGTGGACCTTCAAAGGCCTGACAATCACCAGCTGGTGTTTTGCATCCTGAGCCCAGCAAACCAGGGAAAAATTAGGCTGTGCCCATCTAGTTTATTTATAAAAGCAAAGAGTCCAGGATGGCTTCCATGTTTCCATAGCCCCAGGTGACTAATGGTACAAAGACCTTCTCTTTTAAAGTATAAGAGTTCAGGGGCACCTGGGTGGCTCAGTCGGTTAAGCAGCAGACTTCCGCTCAGGTCATGATCTCACTCTGAGTTTGGGCCCTGCGTTGGGGTCTGTGCTGACAGCTCAGAGCCTGGAGCCTGCTTTGGATTCTGTCTCTCCCTCTCTCTCTGCCCCTCCCCCACTCACACTCTGTCTCTCTCTGTCTCTCTCTGTCTCTCTCTCTCTCTCTCTCAAAAATAAACAAACAGGGGCACCTGGGTGGCTCAGTCAGTTAAGTGTCCGACTTCAGCTCAGGTCACGATCTCACGGTCCATGAGTTCGAGCCCCGCGTTGGGCTCTGGGCTGATGGCTCAGAGCCTGGAGCCTGCTTCCGATTCTGTGTCTCCCTCTCTCTCTGCCCCTCCCCCGTTCATGCTCTGTCTCTCTCTGTCTCAAAAATAAATAAAACGTTAAAAAATTTTTTTAAAAATTAACAAACAAATAAATAAATAAAGTATAAGAGTTCAGCTGACTGAGAAGTTAATGTCTGCCAGACATCCCATTGGTTGGAGAATCCCAATTCCCTATTGGTTTGGAATAATTAAGGGGTTGCTCTGGTTGGATTTATATTAAATAGTATTGTATCAGTAGTTGCAGTAGTAGTGAAGAAAAATGGGCATCATTTTATGAGAATTTACTAGGCACTGTTGCAAGCCCATTTCACATATTAACTTGTTTAATCCTTATAAGAAGCCCATGTAGTTAACAGAACTTGTGAGCTGTGGGGAAAAGGCTCTAGGAAGAAAAGGAAAGAATCATAATTTTTTAATTGAATTTATTTTGAATTTTTAACAAGAGTTCAAAATCCAACTATCTCTTAATAATTCATGAATTCAGTCTGAATGATGATGATGACAACAATGATGAATAGGACTGTGAAATCCTAAATCCAAATATATCATCCAAAAATATGTCTTCATCAGTCATCTACTTGCAAGTTGCATTACCACCCTGAAACCTAAGGATGAAATATTTGCATGAATGTTTGCAAAGATCTCTAAGTTTAGCAACATGCAGGAAAAAAAATCCCAAATATTTAACTGTTTTTCACTTTCCACTCAGTTGTTTGGGAAACTAGTAGGCAGCCAACACCAGGTCTCTCTCTCTCTCTCTCCCTCTCTCTCTCTCTCTCTCTCTCTCTGTCACACACACACACACACATCACCACCATCACCTCAACCAGAGTACCCTGGCTGAGTCCCAGCCAACCTGCCCTTCCTGGAGGATCCTGATCTGAGGCTATGGATGGCGTTGGGGAGAGCAACATATGATCCACACAGAATAATTGGTGATGGACAGCACTGGCAGCCTAGATCCCCACCACTCCCCCTTTTACTTGAGATAAAAGGGAAACTGCCCCTGACCTGGCTGCTTTCTCTGTGGGCTTCCCAGGTCAGGGCACAGAAACCTAAGAGCATCAGTCAGCTGAGCATCGAGTCTCTGTGGCAGCCATGATGGGTGGACGGAACTGTCCTTCCAGGTGACTCCCTAACAGATGCTGGAGCTCTGGGACCTCCAAGGTGGAACTCAACTCCCAGAGAACAACTGGAAGCAAACCAAGGCCTCTCTCTGTTTTTTTAATTTCCACTCTGAGCCTCCCAACTCCAGAGCTATATTTCTCACTGAGTGGACACCAGACCACCTGCAGCAGAATTCCCAGGACATCTTGTTAAACCTGTGGATTCCTGTGTCCCACCACAGGCATCCTGGAACAGTTTCCTGTGGTAGGGCCCAGGAATCTGCATGTTGAAAGGGCTACCTGATCAGCCTCATGCTCCACAAGACTGAGAGTTGCTTCTCTAAAAATGTATTTCACCAGGGTGTAGTTTCTTCCATTTCTATAGGTTTCATATTTTAGCGTGTTTCTATTCAACAAAAATTCACAGAAAGCCTGCTCCTGACAGGACTCTGTTCCAGGCACAGGGGGCACAGCGCTGACAGAGATCCAGGACCTTCTTTCAGGGAGGTTACAGTGATTTCAAACTCATAACAAAGTCAACAGCCAGAGCATATGGTAGGACTTTCTTTTTACAAATTAGAAAGCAGGGTTCAGAGGGTATAAGCAACGTGCCAAGGTCACACAGCTGCTAGGCAATGTGGCCAAAGCTAGAATCCACTCTCCTCATTTCAGGTGCATGCTCTCTTGCATAGCCCCTCACAGTGTTAAAGACTCAGGTGGCGTCATCAGAACCAGAAGGACCCTTAGCAGTTGACGAATTGTTTGGGAATATCAAGAGGCTGTAATTTTAATTTTGAATCTAACTGTGCCTCTACTGTGGGGGGGGGGGCGGGGAGGCTCTGCAGCCACATCCAGGATCACTGACAAAGATGCTTCAATTGTTTAATCATATGTACCGTGGGTGCGGAACTAGGGAGTAACTAACTGTACGTGGACTGCACAGGCACATCACTCCTACATTTCATTGATAGGGAAACTGAGGCCCAGAGACACAAAAGTTGTCCAAGTCTCAGACCAGGGGCTGAACTAAGAAGCCAGGTCTCCAAAATTCTAGCCAAAGGCTCTTCGGGCTATCCAGTGCTGCCTTTCCCACGCAGCCAAGACAATTAAACTGAGAAATGGATCAGTAAGGAATCAAAGACTTTCCGGTGTTGGTGAAAAGAGTCCTGAGCAGCCCAGGGGAGGCAGAGGGGGTGAAAATGGTAAGAGGACTGGCTAGGGAGATGTCCCTCCCATTTCTCCCTGTCCAAGGGCAGAAGGAAGAAACCCACATTACTGAGCTCTCACCTGTGCCAGGCACCATGCTAACTATATCACTTATCCCATATTAATCCTTGCAATTAACCTATGAGGAAGCTCCATTTTGCAGAGGAAGAGACAAGCAGAGGCTAAGTGACTAAGCCAAGTTCACATTACCCAAGTGGCTGAGCCAGGACAGGCTCCCAGGTCTTTGTGGCTCTATAGCCTCCCCCCCGCCACAACTATACAGGGGGGGGTTAGAGTATATGCTTTGGGGTCAGAAAGAGCTTCTCTTGGGGCACATGGGTGGCTCAGTTGGGTGCGTGTCCAACTCTTGATTTCGGCTCATATCATGACCCCAGAGTTATGGGATTGCGCCCAGTGTCAGGCTCCACACTGAGCATGGAGCCAGCTTAAGATTCTCTCTTTCTCCCTCTCCCTCTCTTCCCTACTTGCATGTTCCCTCTCTCTAAAGTAAAAATTAAAAAAAAAGAAAGTCTTTTGAGTCCCAACTCTACCACACACTAGCTCTGTAACTTTTGGCAAGTGCCTTAACCTCCCCATGCCTTGATTTCTTCATCTATAAAATGGGGAGATAGCAGGGCTTAGCTCAGAGGATTGTTGTTAGTATCAAATGAAATAACATATGGGAAGTGCTAAGCCAGATTTGGCACATAGTAAATGCTCAATAAATGGTAGCTCTTACCATTATTGCCATGGCACCACACTGCCCTGGATGTATATCACCTAGACACCTGCCACCCAGTGCTGGTGTGGATGTTCCACTTGAAGAAGATCCCCTTCTCAGATCATCTTGTTTGTTCCACTTTTTCCTACAGCTGGAGTTAGGACCTGAGAGTTCCATTTGCAAATGTATGCAAGAACTATATAAATCACAGGGGAGTGTGCCTTTGAAGAAGTTAGCAAACCCAGTACCCACAGGCAGACTCACCTCAGAGCAGCTGCCACAAGATGGCAGCCTAAGAAGTAGCCATAAGTTAGAAGAACTCCTCTAAGCCACTCCATACCTCACACCATGCGCTCTCTGTCAGACGGGGTCTCTCTCAGCCTTGTTCACACCAGTGCCTGGAGGCCCTGGTTATGGACAGAACCTCTTTAAAGCTCTTGCTGAGGCAATTACTGCTTTCCTGACCTTCATTAGGGGTTGTTAGCACATCAAAGCAAGGTGGTTGGAGTTTTAACCTAAGAAAGTGAGGCATTGTGCTTTTATTTACTCTTTGGTGCCCAAGAGCAATTGATGAGTTTCTTTTAAATGCTTCTTTGATGGATTAAGTGTCCCCAAAATATATGCTTAAATAAAAAGAGTTAGTGAAAAGAACAAATAAAATTAACTGTGTCTGTGACACATGCATATAAGGAAGCTGCTTGCTAGGGACACTGCAATCTGTTTTACGTCTTCTGATGACATTTAATCTGCAAAAGAAACAGTTTCTAAATCCAGGCCTTGGCAGTAAAAGGCAGTAGTCTCTATTTTCTATTTTTGGAAATCAGATCTAAAGGAGTGGTGAATTTAAAAGGCCTGAGACTCCACCTCCAATGGGTTCCAGCGTGTGCCAGCATCTCCTCTGACCTCCTGATCCAAGAAGGGGCCTCTCTACCCTTATTCATTCTACAAACTGGCATTTATTGTGCTTTATATGCATTATCTCGTTGAATGCTCCTCAAAAAACCTTATGCAAGTAGCATAACTACTATTATGGTCTCCATCTTTAGGTTGAGAAAACTGGGGCTCAGTGATGTTAAATAACTTGCCCAAAGTTCTCAGCCAGGAAGTGGCAGGTCCAGGAGGCAGACTTCATCTCTGACTCTAGTACTTAATTTCTGACAATTTCATGGCTATATCTCTCCCACCACCCAAAACATCCTAAGCACCATAAATGTTCAGACAGTGAGGGTGGGGAGTGGAAAGACCATGGTCACTGCCCTTACGGGCTTTTCCATCTACTGGGGGCAAGAATAACAGTCAAAGTTGACACCACGAAGCTGGGACATTTTTTTTTTTTTGGAGAAGAATCTAAAATGAGGAGGTTCTGAAAGAGGAGCTTGCACCAAGACCCCAAGGCCTGGAGCCACTTCCCATGGCCCACTTCTGCCAGAATCCCGGAGACGTGCTATTTTGACTGGTGCTTCATTATATCAGACATTGGGGGAGAGCTGGGCCATGTTCTGATGACAGAGCCAGCATGGTGTAACCTTAACTTGACCTTGATGTCTACCCACAGATGTCCTGGTCCAGATGTAACATAATCTGTCACCTCAGGCAGGAACCAATATTAAGAATGGGGTTGGAATCATTGTGTTTCCCCCTGTGAACTGCCGTGACTAAGAGAAGCACTTTCAAAGGGCAACTGATAAAATTGCTGTTTTGACCCTCCTTTTAGCTGAAAACCAGACACCGTCAAAATAGCTTTTCTTTTTATTAGCTACATTATTGGAGAAATAGTGAGGGATAGATTTCATAATTGATTCTCCAAATAAAGATAATGTCTGTGGAGTAGGCAGGCCAGAGCTAACCAAGGATGGATACAAGCGTGTGTGTGTTCACCTGCCCTGTGGTGTGGCTATGGCTCATCTCAGAGCACGTGGTCCCCTCAGACTCTCTGTGAAGCCTCCATAGACAAGACCTCTTGGCCCCTAGACTTCATGGAATGCAGCGTCATCCAAACATATGAACCCTGCTTTCAGCCTGAAAAGCAGCAAGCTCTAATGAAACAGCCATCATAAAGTGACAGCCCCCAGAATGAGTTCAAAGTTCAAAATAAAGTTATTCACTCACTTGGGTATTCAACAAATGTTTATTGAGGACCAGGTAAGGTGCTAGGTCCTGGGGATACAAAAGTCATAAAAAAACAAAAAAACAAAAACAAACAAAAAAAAAAAACTAGTCCCTGCCCTTACACAGGGTATAAGCTAGCGGAGGAGGCAGACATAAATAATCATTTAAGCAAGAATAAATTACCAAAAGAAAAAGAATTAAATTACCAAAGAGGATGGTGGCTTGGCTAAAGGGGTGGCAACAGAGATGGAGAGAAGACAGGACGTACAGTTACTTTGAAAGTTGGAGGGAGAACGAACACTGGTGAGACACATGGGTGGGGAATGAGGGAACAGTACAGCATGATGCTGGTGCCATTCACTGGGCTTGGAACCCTGAATAAGAACCAGGCTGGGAGCACAGGTGGTTATGAGTTTCGTCTTGGGCATGTCAAATCCTGGGTGCCTTAAAATCATCTAAAAGAGATGTCTTACTGCATTATAGGTTTGAAGGTCCAAGGAACACTCTGGTCTGAAAATAGACATTTGGGAGTCAGATGACCAGGCCCTTGGGCCTGGAAGAGGCTGACTGGGAGGAAAGGATGAACTATTGAAAGAACTGGATGCAGAAGTAGGTCTTGGGGAGTCCTAGCACTGAGCAACCCTTGGGATCTCCCCAGTAACAAGAGATTCCTATCATTTTGCCATCCCTTCAGCGGTGTGAATTCCAGCTCTGCCATTTTCCCCGTGTGCACCCTGAGTCCAGTTACTTAACCTTTCTGAGCCTCCGTACCCACACTGCATTCATTCTTTGTCAGCCTTTGATCCCTCCCCTTTACTACCTCCCTCCCATGCCCCATCCCTGCCTCAAAACCTCCTCTACTCCCAGCTCCCAGCCCCAGCCCCTCAGTGGAAGGGAACAAGGGCTTCAAACCCTGCTAGGGCCCTTCAGAGAGGTTCTCAGGCCTGGATGCTCTCTGGAATCACCAGGGAGCTTAACAGGATACTGATGTCTGGCCCCACCCACAGACACTGATGTAATTGGTCTGGGTGGCCTCATGCAGTATGGATTTTTCAAAGCTCCCCGGGTGATGTTAATGTGCAGCCAGGGGGGGTGAGAATCACTAGTTTAGAACCAGAAAGCTAGGGTTGCCGAAACCGGTGAAGTCATTCCCTGGCCTTGTACACGACACCATGACAGTAAGGGTTTCTCAAGCACTGCACTTGGCAGCTCTGGTTGGATTCCTGTGTTTCAAGACAACGATTATCTGTGGCAGGAGAAAGACACTCCTTTGTCTCAGAATCTGGGATCTATAACCCTTAGAGGCTGAGAATCCGAATTAGGAATCAAACAGCCTAGGTCCCTCTCTTATATAGGCTGTTCAGGCTGCTATCACCAAATACCATAAACTGGGTACCTTATAAACAACAAATATTTCTCACAGTTCTGGAGACTAGAAAGTCTGAGATCAAGATGTCAGCAAATCTGGTGTCTGGTGTAAGCCCTCTTCCTGATTTGTAACCTTTCCTTCTTACTATGTCCTCATGTGGTAAAGGGGCAAGGGGTCGTTCTGCCCCATGACCCAATCATGTCCCAAAAGCCCCACCTTCTCACGCCATCACACTGGGCATTAGGTTTTCAACATATGAATCAGGAGGGGACACAAACATTCATCTGTATCTGTAGCATAGACCTTGGATTTGGGCAATCACTGAAGCTTTCTGAGCCTCATTCCTCCCCTGTGAGGAAGAAAAACAACAACCATACAGCAACCTGCAATGTGCTCTTGTCATAGAAGGGACTTACTATAATCTCCATGCATAGTACACACTCATAGAAAGCTCTCAATAAATCATTACAGGTATAATTTTATCAGTAGCAAAGTTCTTCCTACCTTCCACGACTCTTTTTCTCTTCTTCCTCCCCTTCTTTATTCTCTGGATTCCCCCTGGTTTCTCCAAAATGTTGAACAGTGCTAGGACCATAGGGCCCAAGAAATAAAAACAACAATAGCTACCACTTATTAGGTACCAACTACATGTCTGACTCTTCGCTAATGGTTTAGACTTTAGCCCAGATGCTCACATAAACAGCATGAAGCAACTACTATGATCTCCTCCTATCACACTAGGTTCTGGGAGTTTAGGCAATGCAGTTGACCAAGTGACACAAGTAGGTGATGGCAGTGCAGACCTAATCTGACTCTAGAGACAGAGTTCTCCCCTCTTTTTTTTTAATAATTTTTTTGAGTTTATTTATTTATTTTGAGAGAGAGACACAGTGCATGAGTGGGGGAGGGGCAGAGAGAGAGGGAGAGAGGGAGAATCCCAAGCAGGCTCTGGGCTGTCAGCGCAGAGCCAGACGTGGGGCTTGAACTCATGAACCCCAAACCGTGAGATCATGACCTGAGCCAAAATCAAGAATCAGACACTCAACCGACTGAGCCACCTAGGCGCCCCTCCCCTATCTCCTATACTACAACTGCAATAGACTAGGATTCACAACTTGCTTATTTGTCCATGTGTCTATTCAGATCATTGTAAAATTACAGAATTTTAGCTTACATACCAGAAGGGGCATTGTTAAACTGTGCTCCGCAGGGCCCAGGTTTCTATGGGGTACCCTGCCATGCTGTGGGAAAACCGGCTCTGAGACCTGCAGCCCCTACTTTAGTGAAAGCAGCCCCACTCCCATCGATTGGGAAAATCAACAATTTTGCAAGATGAGGAAATTTCCGGTTACCTGGAAGCAGAGGTCTCCTCTCTTTCCAGAATGCAAAAGGCACATACATGACTTTCCTAGTCCAAAGCCCACGCCACTGTACCAAGCCGCCATTCTTGCAACCGCAGGGGCCCTTCCTCTGCCTGGTGGGCTGCCATTAGGACAGGTCGGGGAGTGCCCACCCCACAGGCCAAGAGGCCTCACTGCCCTGTGTGTATTCGGTGCCCGGGTCATTCCTATCAACCCCGCCGGCTGTGGTGTCAAAAAGTGCAGACCTGCACTGAGAGCCGGGTCACTGTGAGCTGCAGGGCTGTCCACTGGAGCCCCCTGTTTATTTTCGTTCCTGGACATAGTGGTGACTTGGTGTTTGAAAAGCTCCAATGAGGTTGGAATGAGAGTCTGCAGGAGGATGGACGGTCACCTCACAGGGGCCTGCTGGTGATTTGGAATGTCCTTTAGAAGGCTTTTTAATAAACTTTGTTTGTATCTGCCTTGATGAGGAACACATTTGCCTGGGACCGTGCAGGGATGTTTGGCTTCAAGGCTTCCCTTTCTTGGCCTTAGAAGTTCTTGGTGGCAGTGGCTGCCTGCAGGCCCTTGGGACTCCCCTGTGGAGGGCTGACCTGCCTCCAGCTTTGTCCTAGTAACTTTAGTCATGCTACACTCCTGGCCCCCGGTGTCCCTGATAAACTCCAGAGCACAAAGTGCAGGGTCAGTAAAGGTTTGAAAGTTCAACAGGAAAAAAAGGTCCCATTGCTTTTTTCAGAAGCTTCCAGGCCCAGCACTGAAATTTGTTTTTTTTTTTTAATCCATCAAATAATGTCTCTTTGATTCCTGCCTCTCCCTGTCCTCTGCTTTTCCAGCCCACCTCGATTGTAAGAGTTTGTTTCAGTATCTTACACACACAGCAGTTCCTGGCCACAAACCCCATGAGAAAGAGGAAAACAGGGCGCCTGCGTGGCTCAGTTGTTGAGCATCTGACTTCGGCTCAGGTCATGATCTCACGGTTCATGAGCTCAGGTCCCACTTCAGGTGAGCCCTGCTTCGGGTGCACCTGGCTTCTCTCTGTCTCTCTTTCTCTCTCCCTCTCTTTCTCTTTGCCCCTCACTCACTTGCATCCTCCTCCATCAAAAAAAAAAAAAAAAAAAAAAAAAAAAGATAGGAAAACACGTAGGAGACTTTTCCTCCCACTGGGCTCACCTCCCAGGCAGGAGCAGGCAATGACCAGCTGCTCTCCCAGACTCCCCACGTGCGGTAAGAGCGCTGAAACTCTGCTGAACTGCTGCTGTTCACAGCAATGTTCTGCTTGTCCAAAGATTAACACTCAGTCCTGAGGGCTCTGTGGTCTGAGCTATGTGCATGTAGATCAACCATCCTCTGGGGAAGGGGTGGCAATGCTTCTTATTTCCATTTGGCTCTGGTATGCACAAAGCAGTAAGTGGTCCAGGTAAAACAGTTAGGTTGGCGGGAATTCAGGGGACAAGAAGGAGGCAGCAAGGGTGACTTCCATGTGACCCAATGTATCAAATGCCCACCATGACTGACCCATTTGGCAAAAATAATAACAGCATGGAGAAGAGGGGGGCAGGAAGAACAGGTAAGAAGCACACTATAATTCACTAAGACCAAAGTCTGCGACCTGCCAAGAATCAATGTGCTGCCAGAGGAAAAGTGTTCCTGTCGTTCTCTGGAGTCTGACAGGCCTGGATTTAAAGCCCCCCTCTGCTCCTTCCTGGCTGTGTGACCTTGAGCACGTTGCTTAGCCTCTCTTACCTCAGCTTTCTCATCCGTGAAACAAGGATAACAGTAGTTTCCTTTCCTTAAAGGGTTGTCTTTAGAGTTAGAAATTACATATGATACATATGTATGTAAATGCATACAAAAGAATCTAGAAGGCTAAATGCCAGTCAAGGTACGGGGAAGAGAGACTGGGAAGGGATTGAATGCGGGAGAGAAAGAGGAGGGTTTATACTTTCACCAGGCAGATAAGGAGAACAGTGGAGGGGACAGGGAGAGAGGGAAAAAAAAAAGTGTGTGTGCGTGTGTGTGTGATTTATTTTATAATATATATATATATTTATATATATTTATAGTATATATTATTATATTATATTATATATATTATATATAATATATATTATAAATATATATTTATAAATATAATATATTTATATGATTATATAATATATTTTTATATATATTTATATAATTATATAATATATAATTATATATATAAATATAATATATTTATAAATATATATAAATATATTATAAATAAATATATAAATATATAAATATAAATATATAATTATATAATTATAATATAATGATTAGAACCCTGCACATAGTAAATGCTTAATAAATAGTAACTATTGTTACACATTTTTTTCTCCAAAAGTCCTGGGTACTTATGGATGTGGTAAAGGGCCTGTCACCATTAAAAGCCCCTTGTAGAAGTCCCTTTTGATTCTGACCAGGGACAGAGGAAGGAGTTTCAGTCAAAGGGCCCCTAATCTCTTTTTTATTTTGGTTCAGAAACACCAACGGGAGAGGAAGCTGGATATGTGGACACTCCATGGGTCACTTTCTTGTTATGAAATCCGAGAGTGAGAAGTTCCCGCCTGGCTAGCAGACCTGTGGCCTCCCTTCCGGCCTCTGCTGCATCCCCTCTCAGGCTGGACTCACCCTGGCCCGGTGGCCCATGGCGCCTCCCTCCTGATGCCATCCTGGAGGGGCAGCCCAGATATGCAGTACAAAAACACCCCAGCAGCAGCCCATTTCATAACATCACGTGTCCAAATAAATGGAGCTGTTGACTCAGGCTAATTAGATGAGGGGCCTTTCCTAAAGAGCAATGCGTGTGAAGCTAAGAAAAACAGGATTCTCTGCGGAATTAGGCTCCTAATCCCCGGCTTCCCCAGCAGAGCAGCAGCCTGGAAGAGCTGGGGGGCCTCCCAGAGATGCCCTGTCAGGAGCCAGCCAGAGGCTGCATTCCTGTTCTGCTGCCTGCCTCTAGGCTGGTCCATCCCTCCTGGGCAGGAGGATGGGGGCCTCAGGGCCTCAGTGGGCTGAGCTGTGAGCATCTGGGGTTGGTGAAGGATCTCCACAGTCCCCTCATCATCACCCCCAGATGGGTTTATTTTGACTCCCAGAGGTGAGTACCATCTCAAACCAGGGCCATCCAGGCTCACTTTCCAAGTGGAAATTGATTAAAGGCAGAGATGGGTTTGTAGGAAAGCCCCCCCCTTACACACACACACACACACACACACACCATCAGCATGCAAAAGAAAAAATGGACAAACGGGAAGGGTGTGCTAGAAGGCACCTGCAAGGGGCCAGCCACCTCACCAGGCCCAGACTATCTTGCATTCACATCTCTTACTGTGGGTGCCTGTGAGCAGGACCCTTATTCAAGCCACCTCTCCACTTGGGGCTAGTCAGATTCAGGGCTTGCTGTGAGGAGTAAATGAAGAAATTCATGTGAAGGGCTTGGCCCCTTGCCTAGCCCACATCAGATGCTTTATCAATGGTCTACCACTGCCTGTGAGGCTTCTGGGACTTGCAGAGAGGGGGCTGGAGTTGTGGCCCCTGCCAGAACATGGGGAGCTTACAAACTGAGGCAATAAGACTGACTTTAGAAAGGGGCCTGGGCACCCTCAGTTAAGAACCAGGACAACTGGAGTTCAGAGGAGAAAAGGAGATTACAGCCAAGGTCAGAAAGGGCTTCCTGGAGGAGCTGAAATTTCCAGTGGACCACAAAAGGCTACACAGGATTTGGATGGATGGAGAGGGTAGGAGTGACAATCAAGTGCGGGCAACCAGAAGAGCCTGGCAGAGGCAGAAAGTCTGCACAGGGTACCAGCTGGTGAAGTTACGTGTTGGAGGGCTCCAGAAATATTTGTGGTATAAACGGAGTCAAAGCCATATAACATCCAAACTTGCCTCCACTCTACACAGAAAAGCCTTCTCTCCATCCTATGAAACCCTAATCCCTTCTTGCCTCCTATACTTGCGGGTACAAGCTTCTCACTGGAATGCCTTTCCTTCCCTCAGCCTAACCAAATCCCCCATGGAGACCCATCTCAAGGCCCAACTCAGTATCCTCAGGCCTGCCATCACATGGTTTCCCAAGAGTATACCCAACATTATATGGTGCTCTCTCAGAGGGCATGTCTGGCCACCTATTCCTGGGGGGCAAAGAACACTCCACCTTTCTTTTCCTCCACAGCACCCAGGACAAAGCTGGGCACACACTGCATGCTGTACAGGGACTGCTGCTCAAGTATTTCAAGGACCAAGCAGGTAACACTGAGGGATGCATGCCTGGTGGCACACAATAGGGCATGGTGGGGCCTGTGGCAAGATGGAGAGCCTTGCTGTATGCTGATTGGTCGATCGAGTGGCACAGCGATGAGGCTCTGCAGAGACAGAAGTCCTGGATCGCTTGCTTGCCAGGTGACTATAGCCAACCAGCTTCCCTCTCTCTGACCACAGGGACATTGTCCAAAGAAGTCAACAAACCCTCCCAGGCAGCTCCCAAGCTGTGAAGAAGATCAAATGAGTCGGTACTTATGAGAACACTTTGAAAGCCTGAGGCTCTGTGGAGATCTGAGGGACCATGTTCAGAAGTCCTAACATTTTCCCCAAACCAGGCCCCAAATCCTAGATGATCAGGAACAGGTGTATGGTTAGGGGAGCTTAAAAGGTCCCTGCTGCCCTGCTGAGAGCCGCCTCCTATCTCTGCAGGATCTCTGGCAGCTCTGGTTCCACAAGGGGGGTGTAATTGGGTCCCTCTGGAAAACAGCAGAGGCAGCTTAGGGCAGCTGGAGGCGGCAGAAACCCTATCCCCTCCAGAGCCCTGACATTCTCATCAGCTCCTTTCCCGCCTGCCAGCCAAGCCTGCAGCTTCCTGGGACCACCTGGCTTCCCAGCCCTCCTCTGTTCCCATGGCTCCCTGCTGCTCCCTTCTTCTGCCCTGGCAGAAGCCTAGACACTAGAGGTGCCCTAGGGCCGTCTTCCATCCAAGGTCTTGGTGGCCGCTGCCAAATGGCACAGTGACCTCTTCAACCCCCAGCTCCAACGTCACTCTCACCTCCTGGGTCAGAGAGGCCCTGAACTCCCACCTGTGGCCCAGCCTGACCCCAGACTTTGAAGCCAGCTGTCGCTGGTCACCAGAAGCACAAGCTGCCCATGAACAAGTGTGCTCACTGGCTTTGCGTCAGAGATGCTACTATGATAGTTACCAGGGCTCAGGTACCTGCTATTTATCCAGTACTTTCCAAGTACTCCCAACTGCTCTGACACTCAGTTTTGTTATACCCATTTTTCAGATTGGGAAACTGTAACCCGGAGAGGTCAGGTGACTTGCCAAGATGCAGAAATGGAATTCACCCGCAAGTTCAGACTACAAGCTACGTGCTTGTGCTATCAAAACGCCTCACCAACTTTACCATGCACCTACTATGTGCTAATCTCTTTTAGAGCACAGAGACTATAATGGTGCACAAAACATATATGATCCATGCCTGCATGATATTTATGAAGAAAGAAATAGACACATAGGACCAAATCAAAGAAATATATAAGCATAAATCATGATAAATGCTCTAGAACTTTACCAGGAGGCTCTGTCCAGTGTGGGAGTCGGCCCTGAAGGGTGAATCTGTGGTAACTAGGAGAAGCCGGGGTGCTGAGGGGCATGTGGGCACAAGGGAGTGCTTCAAGATGCAGAGAACCACGTGAGCTTGGAAGGAGGGAGACAGGAACTGAAACGCCAGAGTGGCTGAAGTGCAGGTAACGCAGAAAGAGGTCCTCAGAGGAAGCTGGGAGCCAGCAGGGCCAGACCACTGTGAGTTTTGTAGGACAACATAAGGATTTCCTACTGTCCCCAAGAGTTCCCCCAACAAGCTACCAGAGCAAAAGCACCAGATTGGCATATTCCAAGACCTGCCCTGGCTGCAGCATGGATATGGATTGTTTATGCGCACACACACACACACACACACACACACACGCACACTGACCATCCGATCCAATTATCTCCCCTTCTAGAATCATGGCTCTTGTGGACGAAGCTCCCCTCAGACCCAATCCAGGCTAGGGCCTTTGTCTTGTCCATCTCTGGTCAGGAACCCAGAAAGCCATTCAGAATAGAAACATCCTAAAGCCCAAGTCCCACCCAGGTGGTGAGAAGCGGATCACCCCAAAGTGAGTGAGAACAACAGGTCCCAAAGACTATGTGACTGAACACAGGTTCACTTGAGGTTCCCAGAGTGTGAAGCTGAAAACCCAAGTGTATCCAAAGAAAAGCCTGTGCTAACCAAGTGCCCACTATCCTATTATTTTGAGGTTTCTCTGTTTAAGCTTTTCAAAAACTTTAAAAAAAAGTTTGGGGGAATCTGTATTATGTCTGGGGAGGGTGGTAATATCTGTCAAAATTACATGTGAATAACCCTTTTTTTGGTGAACTTTTTATTCTGGCAAGTCCACTTCTAAAATTATACTCACACACATGCAGAATTATATATATTTTTGAGGGACTGGAGGAAGATCCCACATACACATCTGCTTCTAAAGGCATAATATAGTTCAAAAGGATACACAAGAAGCTGATCATATTGAATCCCTGTGGAAGGGAGCTGACTGGGTAGGCATTGGGGTGGGAAAAACTTGTGCACTTGTAAATTTTGTACCTTGTGTCTGTATTACCTATTCAGTAAATAAGGATCTATATGCACAATGGAATACAACTCAGAAGTAAACAGGAATGAACTATGGATAAAGTCAACAACATGGGTGAATCTAGAAAATATTATGCTATGCCACAGAAGTCAGATACAGAAGACAGTGCACAGTATAACTGCATTTACATGAAACTCCAAAAAGACAAATCTAATCCGTAGTGAGAGACAGCAGATCACTGGTTTTGGGGCCTGGGTGGGAGATGGCAGACTAACTAGGAAGGGGCACAAAGGAACTTTTCTGCGTGATGGAAATGTTCTATACCTTCATTATTCTTTACATAGATGTTTAAATTTGTCAAAACTGCCCCAAAATACCCACTTAAAATCAGTGCATTTTATTATATGAACATTATACCTCAGTAAAGTTGATTTTTTAGAGAAGAAAATATATGTATGTGATACAAATCAATAAAGAGTTTTTAAAGCAACAAAGTCCAGTATTGAAAGCTTAATGAGAAAAACTCTTCATAACAAGCCTGACCTCACCCAGAAAGCGATGGTTAGAAAAGTCATATGAACTCACTGGTCCAGTCTGCCTACCTGCACCCAATTAATCCCAAGTTATATTTAAAAGCAGATTTTCTAGGGGTGCCTGGGTGGCTCAGTCAGTTGAACATCCAACTGGGCTCAGGTCATGATCTTGCAGCTGAGCTTGTGAGTTTGAGCCCTGCATCGGGCTCTGTGCTGACAACCTGGAGCCTGCTTCAGATTCTGTGTCTCCCTCTCTCTCTGTCCCTGTGCGTGCGCTCGCTCTCTCTCTCTCAAGAATATATAAACATTAAAAGCAGATTTTTCTTGGGGCACCTGGTGGCTCAGTAGGCTAAGTGTCTGACTTCGACTCAGGTCATGATCTCGTGGTTCATGGGTTTGAGCCCCGCATCGGGCTCTGTGCTGACAACTCAGAGCCTGGAGCCTGCTTCAGATTCTGTGTCTCCCTCTCTCTCTGCCCCTTCCCTGCTTGTGCTCTGTCTCTTCCTCTCTCAAAAATAAATAAATATTTAAAAAAATAAAAATAAATAAATAAAAGCAGATTTTCTTTTATCAATGCAACAGACAATCTTGAGAAGCAGACATGGGCAGAGGTGAGTTCGTAGGTCAGCCCCTGCCCTGGACCACTGTATGTCTGTCAGCAGATGATCTCACCCAGCAGCTCCAATCAGCGACTACTCACCAGGGAGAGATCAGCCCTTCCTCTAGCCACAGTTTCTTAGACCTGGAAGGAATCTTCATGCTTCTCCCATGGCAAGGTTCATGCAATCATCACCCCAAGAAATGGCTCTATTATTCTGAGCAGGTTCTTCCCCACTGCCCGGCTGGAGCTCCTATCCCATCTCTCAGTGACACTTGCTGTCTCCTCCAGAGCATCAACAGCCTGAACAATGGCCAAGACAGAGTACTGCTGTCCCTTCAGTTGTCAGTTTGGATGTCAGACTGGCAGAGAAAAAGATTTAGGAACTGAGACTCTGCCAATAGAAACCAGAGAGCAGCCACAGGGACCATGGGCTCTGCTCAGAATCTGACAACCAGAGCCAAGAGGAGGGCAGCCATGAGCTGTCCCCAGGAGCCAGGATTCCCACTCTCTCCCTCCTCTCCCCCCTTTCTTCCACTGTAAAAACATGCTTCACTTATTCCCATTAAATTTTAAGTTTATTTATTGAGAAAGAGAGAGCACGAGCAGGGGAGGGGCAGAGAGAGAGTGAGAGAGAGAATCCCAAAAAGGCTCCACATTGCCAGCATGGAGCCAGATGCGGCACCCAAACCCACAAACTGTGAGATCATGACCTGAGCCGAAACCAAGAGTTGACTGAGCCACCCAGGCACCTCTTACTCCTGTTAAATAGAAATATATATGTCTGTATTTGTACACATATGTTTAACTTACATACATTTGTACAAAAAAAATTATAATATATTGTTTCTATTATAACACATAATATTATTAAATATATATTACATATTATTTGTTATATATGGTGCATATCTATACTGTCCCTGACCCCTGAACATCCCTCTAGCTATATTCTTTGTCTCCTGCTTTTCATCTACTCATCTTAAGAAAACTCTGAGTTCATTTTCTGCCCTTCTAATCTCTCTCAACTACAGTCTGGCTACTACACTACTCCCCCCACCATGTCACAGAAACTGTTACAATAGCAAAATTTATTAAAATGTTTTAGCAATGTTACGATTTCCAAAAACTGAATACAGTTCAAGTTTCTAACAACAGGAAAATGGATAAACTAACTGTGTTGTGGCTGAGCTACTACTCTGCAATAAAAGTTAACACACTACTGATAACACACACACACAACATGGAGGAATCTGAACATCATTAGGCTGAATGAAAGAATACTTACCCTAAAAAGTAAGAATCCATTTACATGAATTTCTAGAACGGGAAAACTAGTCCTGGAGGGGAGGGGACATCAAAAGAGTGGTTACCTCTGGGTGAGTGCCGAGATTGAGAAGGGGTAGGAGAGAACTTCTTGCAGCAGTGATAATGTTCTAGATCTTGATATGGGTTTGCATTACACAGGTGTAAGTATTAGTCAAAACTCAGGGATGGGAGACTTAATATTGGCTAATTTGTAACTAGGGTGATAAAAGAACCATAAATAAATATTAAACTCTTGTTAATGAAATGCATGCTGAACTGTTTAGGGTTGAAGTATCCTAATGTCTGAAACTTACTTTGAAATATATCAAAATATAAGATGGATAGAGGGATGAATAGAAAGATGGGTAAATGGATAGATATACAAAAAGGCAAATAAATAAAAATGATAATTGTAGAATCTGGGTGGATAGTGTATGTATTATGTGTGTTAAGATTTTCATAATGAGATGACCGGGGGCAAAGGGAGTTACCATAACTTCCTGCATGTTACTTTAAGTGGAATCAGAGAAACCTGGGTTCAAATCTTGTCGAGGCCATGTCCTACCTGTCTGAGCTAGGACAACACTTAAACTTGCCAAGTTTCAGTCGTAACACATGAAAGAAAGCTGATGAACAACATCTATGTCACAGCATTCTTGTGAGGATGATATGAGAGAATATGTGCAAAGGGCTTGGAAAGATTCATTATGACCAACAGCTATAAAAATTAAAAAAAGTCTTCCATTACAAACTTACAGAAATTCTAAGCTTAAAAGTAACTAATAAAAAAAGTCCCTTTTTTCAACTTCTAGCTCTCAGGAAAGAGAAACCTCTAGACACCAGAAATAGAACTAAAAGCCAGGAGGAGTGCATGAGCTGACACTGGAGAGACCTACTGGCAGAGGGCTGAGAGACTGGAAAACATCTCTAAAGATGAGAAGCTTCAGTTCTTCTATTTTACATTTATTTTCTAATTATTTTTGAGGAAGAGAGAGAGCAAGTGGGGGAAAGGCAAAGAGAGAGGGAGACAGAATCCCAAGCAGACTCTGAGCTGCCAGCACAGAGCCCGAGGCAGGACCCGAACCCAGGAACTGTGAAATTGTGATCTGAGCTAAAACCAAGAGTTGGTCGGGTAACCAACTGAGCCACTCAGGTTCTCCGAGAAGTTCAGTTCTAACCATCTTAGAAGACAAGAGACAAGGGACAAGAGACAAGGTTTTGAGATTACTCAAGTTAAATTAGGAGTATCCAACATAAAGTCAGGATTTTTTAGGAACTCCTCCCTTAGTGAAAAAAGGGCTAGAAAAGCTCCCCCCAAGAGTCTAGAGACAAAGCTTGTCTCTTCCTAGTCTCCTGTGAGAAACCAAAACACCAAACTTACATCAAGTGATGGTTTAGAGTTGGACTTATACCACTCACATTTGTGCAGATATCTTATGTCAAATAGCTAACAAATAAGTAAAATACAAATAAAATAAAACTTCCTCTTCAGGGTCATTCCTATGACTCAGTAGTACAGAAGTCCCACAGGGAAAGAAATCACCAATGAAAATGGCAAACCATACAAAGAAAAGTTTATCATGAACAAGAGCTTTCAGACACAACAAATAGGAGAAATGGCATACCAAGAGCTTCTGATAACTGAAAATTTCTGAAAGACAATGAAATAAGTATATTTAAAATAATAAAAACAAGGAAAAGAGAAGAAACAGAAACCATAATGAAATACTAGGCAGGTTTTTTGAAGAACCAAATAAAACTAGGAATGCAAACGTAAATTTTTAATAGATGAGTACAATTGTAGATTAGATGGAGATGAAAAGAGAATTACTGAACTAGAAACAGCTATGAGGAAATCACCCATAAGATTGCACACAGAGAGGGGCACTTAAGAGTCTCAGTTGTTTAAGCATCTGACTTCAGCTCAGGTCATGATCTCACAGTCGGTGAGTTCAAGCTCCATGTGGGGCTCTGTGCTGACAATTCAGAGCCTGGAGCCTGCTTCAGATTCTATGTCTCCCTCTCTCCCTGACTCTCCCCCACTCACATTATGTCTCTCTCCCTTAAAAAACAAATAATAAACATTAAAAAAAATATCGCACAAAGAAAGCAATGGAAAGTATGAAAGATAATTAAGAGAAAAGAAAGAGTGAACAAGAAAGTCTGACAAATATGTAATAGGAAAGAGCAAAAGAAATAGGGAAGAGGTAGTATTAAAACATAACCACCAAGAATTCTCAATAATGATTAAAAATATAAGAATCTTCATATGAAAAAACCAGTCCAATCCCCAAGCAGATTATATAAAAATAATTCCATGACTAGACATATCATATTAAAATTGCAGACCACCAAAAGAAAACCTTAAAATCAACTAGAGAGAACAGACACATTACCTACAAAGGAAGAATTAGGCTTACTGCAGACTTCTCAACTTCTCTACAGATGACAGAAAGTAATAGAATATTCCAAGTATCTTCCATGTGCTATGGAAAAATACTGTCAACCTCAGTGTTCTATATCCAGCTATATTAACATTTAAGAGGGAGAATGAAATTTTTAAATTTCAGCAGACTTACTCTTCACAGACTTTTGGTGAAAGCACTATAAAGCATACACTTCAGGAAAAAGGAAAGGGAACTCAGAAGGAAGGAATGGGGTAAGCAAAGAAAATGGAAACATGTAGGTAACTCTAAACAAGCACTGACTATAAAAACACACAGATAATGCTGACAAAGGCTTAGCATATAATACGTGCTTGACAAATGTTTATTGGTTGGTGATTCTTGATTGTGTGCCCCTCTTCTGAGACATAATTCTGCATATGTTTGGGTCATGAACTGAGAAGCATTTCAGCGTATAGCTGTCACATTCTATTTACTTCTTTATTCCAGGAATGTTTATCATTACTGGTCTATCAAGAGTATCCATTCATAATTTAAGGACAATTCTGTTTTGTTATTTTATCTTTTTAATTTTTGCCATCTTCTGTTGGTAAGGGAGGAAATTCCAGTTTGAGTACAGTCTACCATTTTGAAACTCAAGTCAATAAGTTTTTATTGAGGGGCACCTGGGTGTTTCAGTCAGTTAAGCTACCTACTCTTGATTTTGGCTCAGGTCATAATCTCACAGTTCATGAAATCAAGCCCCTCATCCAGCTCTGAACTGACATCACGGATCCTACTTCGGATTCTCTCTCTCCCTCTTTCTTTGCCCCTCTCCCATTTATCTGCATGCACTGTCTCTCTCTCCCTCAAAATAAATAAACATTTAAAAAATAATAAGTTTTTATTGAAATGGAAAAAACTATCCCCATCCCACTGACAGTACACCCAAAAAGAATCCCTTTTTGCCTACCAAACTCCAAAGTAGATTTTTCTTTTTTTAGGTAAGCTCCATGCCCAGTGTGGGGCTTGAACTCATGACCAAGATCAAGAGACACATGCTCTACCGACTAAGCCAGCCAGGCACTCCCAGAGTAGTCAGATTCTTACATGGTGATATAGGGGCTCTAAGTATAAATGTTCCAACAACCAAAACAAAGCCTGACAAATCACTCAGTATCACTTCCACCGTACCATATTGGTCAAGGTGGTCACAACCCCACCCAGACCCAAAGGGCAGGAACATAGACCCTACCTCTCAATGGGAGAAGTGTCACAGAATTTGGAGGCCATATTTTAAAACTATCACCTGCAATTGAAACACAGCTGAAATTTGGTGCAACTAAAAGTGAGAAGTAGAGAACAAGTAACCACAACGAGATGTATAATTTATTGATCATATATACTGTGTTCCAGATACTTTCCATATTTCATTTATCCAACATCAAACATCAAACCTCTGAGACATGCAGGAATATTACTCCCCATATCACAGAGAAGGAACCTGTACTCATAGGGTTGGCGTGAATGCCCCAGGTCATGCAGCTAATGAGCGGTCAGACTCAAAGCCATGAGAGCCACACGGCAAGGCCATGCTTTTACCCGCTCCACTATCCTAATCCTTAAAGTCACTGAGCAGTGATAACTTACTCTAGTCCTCGCTCCCTGGGGTTGCCTGTGAGCAATTCAAGTCTGCATCCAGCCATCAGGATTGGGAGGTGGCATCCCAGAGCAGGAGCTTCCTGTATAAACAGGAGGCGCATGGGAAGCGGCACTGTGGTGCTGGGACAATGGGCAGTGAGCAGGCCGGGCCTCCTGTCTCCGGTGGGTGCTCAGGGCTGCGGGCGGCTGGGCAGGAACAGCTGGGGCCCTGACTCCTGATGCCTGGCCTAGGAGAGGAACTGCCCTTCTCGTGGCTTTTCCAGAAGGAAGTTCCCCACTGATTCTCGGGAAGCCCTTCCCATCACAGGCCTTGGCTGTGCCTAGACCTCCTCTTTCTTCTTCAGGAGTATGTTGTCTTTAGGGCTAATCTGGGATACAGGCCTCCTCTGAAGTCCCCGGGGCTTAGGGGTTTGAAGGGTGTGGGCAAGCCAGGCCAGCCTCAGATGCCAATCCAGGAGGCAGCCACCACCGAACGTGCACTAAGGAAGAAAGCATAGGGCAGTAAAAAACAAAACAAAAAAAAAATTTAAAAATGGGGGACATGTAAAGCAAAAAGACCATACTCCACATCCCAGCTCCAGTTCCAGCTAGCTGTAGGACCTTGGACAAGACATTTAACCTCTCTGAGCTGCAGTTTACTCATTTGTAAAGTAGAGAAAATACTCTCTATCTGCAAAGGGTTGTTTGAAGATTAAACATATAGTGTGCGTAACCAGCACCTCATTAAGAGCTGAATAAATAGGAATTACGAGGGGTACCTGGGTGGCTCAGTCAGTTAAGCGTCCTACTCTTGGTTTCAGTTCAGGTTATGATCTCACGGTTTGTGGGATCAACTCCCAAGTCAGACTCTGTGCTAACAGCATGGAACCTGCTTGGGATTCTCTCTCTCTCTCTCTCTCTCTCTCTGCCCCTCCCCCACTCATTCTCACTCATCTCTCTCTCAAAATAAATAAACTTTTTAAATTTTAAATAGGAAATATGAATATTTGAAATATGAAATCTTCACTTTTGTTCCACAACTAGTCTAGTGCAGTATGTGAATTTTCTCCATCAGAGAGACTCTATCACCACAGATACTAACGATCCCATAAAGGGCAAGGCACCCCAGGCCCAGGGAACCAGGGAGGGTAGGTTTTAGGGAGGGTCCTGAGTAGGCTTGACCACCATGTTCCCAAGATGTCTGCAATATGGCACACCCTTGGCCACCTTCCACTTCTTTGGCCACTCCACTCAGGCATGGTACAGCCTCCCCACTCCTGTGTTCTTCCCACAACTCCTTCAGTGTTCTCTTCTCTATCCCCACATCCTCTTTGGGCAATGTCATCCTGCTCCACCTCTCTCCTGAAGCCAGGTCTTCATGTCCCACTGCTCTCGACATCTCTGCCTGAATGCCCTTCAAGGCACCTCAAACGCAACGTGTTCCAGACAATCACCTGGCCCAAGAACCCATGCTTCCAACCTTCCCTGTCTCAGAGAATGGCCGAACTCTATGTTCCGTGGACCAAGCCAGAAACCTGGGAGTGGTTCTGACTCCTCCCTCTCTCCCCCTCCAATCAATCAAGTCTCCTAGATCCCACTTCCTAAATGCCTCTCAAGGTGAGCCCTTGTCTCCATCCATCTCTTCCTTCATTAGTGCAGGCCCATCAACTCTCCCCTGGACTTTCTGTGCTGCAGCCAGAAGCATCTTCCCAACGCTCAAGCCCTCCCTTCCACTCTCATATGACACCTCCAGTGGCCTCAGAATGAAGTCCAAGTCCCTCAGAGAGACACCATCAGCCATCAGTAATTTAGACCTTATCAGTCTGTCCAGCCTCACGACCCACTGCCCATTTCCCACTGCCCCTCCCCCACACTGGATGCTGCCAAACCCAGCCACTGATGGTTCCCAGAGAGCACTACTCCCTCTCTTAGCTCCTCCAGAAAGACATCCCCCACACTCCCACAGCCTTGACCTTCCCCCTCACAGTTCTTATCATCCATATTTGCATTTGTCTGTTTACCTATCCAACTCCCCACTAAACTGCGCTCCCCGAAAGGGCAAGAACAAATCTGTCTTCTTCAGATGCCCAACCCTAGCACGGGGCCAGTTGAGAGGCGATGCCTAGACACGTTCATCTGAACACATGAATAAGTGAATGACAAACTCTACCAACCATGGAGTGGCACCTGAAGGCAGTCTTTGGGAGGGCAGACGTCTCAAGCAAACCCACATCTGTGGCAGAAGTTTCCTTCTCGTAAATGGCTCCTATAGTTTAAAGTTTGCAAAAACAAACAAAAAACACTTAGCCCCAAAGCCGCAGGAGCCAAAGAAAATCTGGCGGGATCTCAACAGAAATCTCCTTCCCAGACCTGACGCATAAAGAAATATAAGGAAGCATTCAGTAAACACAAACTGCCATGTATAATAGGTATTCTGTATGGACAGATTCCCTAGGACTCAACCTGGACAGAAAAGGTGTGTGTGTGTGTGTGTGTGTGTGTGTGTGCGCGCGCGCGCGCGTTTGTGTGTGTGTGTGCACGCGCGCATCCGGCACACATTCAAGGGAAGACACACAAGCATCTGTGAGCACAACTGTGTGTACATGTGTGAGCACACAAGTGTGCAGTTTGTATGTGCAACTGTATGTATGGACACACCCAAGCCTACGTGATTGTGTTTTCTATTCATATACTATTCAGATTAAGGAAAGCCCATCCCTTGACATACAAATAAAGCCTTTACCCAGTCCCAGAACCCGTGGGCACCATTTCTCATAGAAAACTAGGGCCGAGGCAGTCCCTCCTGTCCTTAATGCAGCGCCAGCCATTCCCACACAAGGTGTTCCCTCCACGTGGACTTCACCTTGTCTCCAGCGTTGCCCCTACCTAAGGAATGTCTTAGCTGCTCCTTCTTTGGGCCTAAAAAGCCCCTATTAAAACGCCTCCGGAAGCAGCCACAGCGAAGCTGCAGTCGGACTCCCCATCTCAGAAAGGATGCTCTATTCCCTTCCTGGGACAGGCGTCCGAAGCAGGGGTTGGCAGCGGGAGGCAGTGAGAGCTGGCCGGTCTTGCCGGTAGGAAAGCCGGAGTTCTTGGGATCGCTGAGGCAGGAAGATGGCCAGGCGACCGCCGCGCAGGACCCTCAGCTCGTCCGGGCCGCCCTGCGCGCGCGCTCTGCGCCGGTGCGCCCTGAGACCCGCGCGCCAGGCCTGGGCTGGAAGGCCCGGCGTGCCGGGCTCGGGCTCCAGCGGGCTTCCTGCGCGCCGCGGGGAAAGATAACACCCCCCTGGCCCCGGCCGCCGGCCGCCGCTTCCGGCGGGCCTCCGTGGGGGAAGTGGCGCGGTACAAAGCTAGGAAGCCCCCCGCGCTCGGGCGAGCCCCGTTTCCGGCCCGATGGGACGCGCGGCGCTCGGTCAGCGTCCTGCACCCCAGCGCGCCGTCCGCCTGGCACACCCGGAAGCTGTGCCTGCCTTCCCACCCTGGAGAGCCTGCTGAGACTGCTGACAGCGTTTGCCCTACAGCCTTCCAGGGCCCTCTCCTATCCTGAATTCCTCTCCTCTTCATGCTGACCCCTCGCTATCACTGAACACGCACATTTGGACCCTTGACACTCACCCTAGATTCCTTCCCACTCCCAGTTTTAGACCTCTCGCAAAACTATCCAATTCATACTAAAGTGTCAGTGACTTAGAACATTTGAATGTCTAATCTTTTCTGAGACTAATCTTCACCTGAAAGAAAGAAACAAGCACTAAATATGGAATTACCGACACTCGTTTAACATTTTCTGCCAGACGCACAGATACATCAGACACTAAGTATACAAAGATATTAAGAACAACCACTGCCCTCAGGGAGTTCACAGTCTAGGAGAAGATGGAAAAAATCCATATACATACATATATGTATATATATTACAAAAGAGGGTAATCATTGCTGAGATACAAGGAAGCACAGACAAGGTGCCATGGGAGCTCTCTAACACCCAACCCAGCCTGCTAATGTGGAGGATGTGGCCAGGAAGACCTCCAGGAGGTGATGAGCCCACTTGAAGGATGAACAGCAAGTAGCTGAGAGGACGCATATGTGAGTCTCCATTACCATGCCCTAGTAGGGCAAACAGAAGGCCCATATGACTGAGGATGCACCTCTGGTTTGAGGTGAGAGGATGGGTGTATGGGAACAGGGAGCCCAACTCACCTTCAGAGCCTACTTCTGGAGTACACAATAAACATTCAGAAATTTGTTGAATTAACACCCAGTCAACTGTGGGGGGTTTTTCTTCCCAATCAGACTGAAGAAAACTCTTCCCAGTTGGAAACTAGGTCATTTCTTATGTCCACCAGAGCACTTGGCATTTCCCTGGGCACCTGGCAGGTACGCAGCTGAAAGTACCCCTTGGTTAGAGCAATAATGTGCTGTCGTCTGGCACCCAGCACCTGCAGTGGCATTGATGAGCAGTTCAGCCCTACTGTGGCCTCTCCTGGGGAACCTGACCTTTACCCATCGGGATTTCCCAGATTACCCAGCCAGAAATCCTTCCTTTCTTCATCTTGCATGCATCCTATGGCACCTGTGTCTTGGGTTGTAGGAGTTGTGTTCAGGCTGTGCACTGGTCACCTGGAGCTCCCTGTGGGCAGAAACCATGCACTGCTACTCCTGGCATCCCCACACCCAGAAAGCCACTACACAGTAAAGGGTCCAAGAAATATGTATGAAGAAACAAATGACATGGGGGCGCCTGGGTGGCTCAGTCAGTTAAGTGTCTGACTTCGGCTCAGGTCATGATCTCACAGTTGGTGAGTTGGAGCCCCACATCGGGCTCTGTGCTGACAGCTCAGAGCCTGGAGCCTGCATTGGATTCTGTGTCTCCCTCTCTCTCTGCCCCTCCCCCACTCACACTCTATCTCTCTCTCTCAAAAGTAAATTAAAAAAACATTTAAAAAATTTTTTTCCAACGTTTTTTTTTTTGTTTTTTTTGTTTTTTTTTTTGGGACAGAGAGAGACAGAGCATGAACGGGGGAGGGGCAGAGAGAGAGGGAGACACAGAATGGGAAACAGGCTCCAGGCTCCGAGCCATCAGCCCACAGCCTGACGCGGGGCTCGAACTCACGGACCGCGAGATCGTGACCTGGCTGAAGTCGGACGCTTAACCGACTGCGCCACCCAGGCACCCAAAAATTTTTTAAAAAGAAACAAATGACATGATTGGGGAGTTGGTGCATTCATTTTTTTTCTTCCTTTCTTCTTTTTTTTTTTTAACTTTTTTTTTCAACGTTTTTTATTTATTTTTGGGACAGAGAGAAACAGAGCATGAACTGGGGAGGGGCAGAGAGAGAGGGAGACACAGAATCAGAAACAGGCTCCAGGCTCCGAGTCATCAGCCCAGAGCCTGACGCGGGGCTCGAACTCACGGACCGCGAGATCGTGACCTGGCTGAAGTCGGACGCTCAACCGACTGCGCCACCCAGGCGCCCCTTCCTTTCTTCTTTTGAATGGAAGACACTGCCTAACGTCTTTCAGGACCCACAAAATCAGCCATTTCCTAAATAATCACGTAGAGTCCCACTGTCCTTGTCATTAAATATAAGAAGAATCAAGCATTCATCCTGCCTGTCCTTGAAGAACTCTACCTCAGGGAAGGCGAATGGTTTATAAGGAGAAGTTTCACTTTATGGAATAGTCCAGTTAATTAATGAAGAAGGAACGACAGAATTAGAATAACACCATTTTGCTAATGAACTCTAACGAATAATGGCTCTAGTCAGTGGTCATCAATGACTGTTAAAATTCAAAAGAGAAAAAATCAGACATTAGTGTCCCCTGATGGAACTAAAGAATACTATTGGTGAAGCGTTCTTGCCCAAATGTCAAACCTGATCTAACCAAGCCTCTAGGTCTACTGATGCACTAGAAATAGAGGACAGAGAAGCATGCCACAGGGATGCAATCAGCAAAATCCAGGCTGTGAGAAACTCCATAGGACAAGGGCCCACTATTGTTAACAGACAAACTGCAAGGAGGGGAAAAAGAGAGAGGAGACAGTTATCTATCTATAGATTAAAAGACTTAAGAGGCATATTAACCAAATGCAATGTATGGATCTTTTTTGGATCCTGACTCATACAAACCAATAGTAAAATCATTTTGAGACTATTGAGAAGATTTGGACATTAACTGTGGATCTGACATACTAAAAAAATCCCTCTTAATTTTTAGGTATTGTGATGGTATGGTAACTATGCTTCTTTTAAGTGCTTATGCCTTAGGGATATAAATTTATATATTTACTAGTGAAGTAATAGATGGGATGTCTTGAATTGGCTTCAAAAAAAAATCTCATTAGGGATGAGTGAAGAAATGGGTTGGATATAGAGGAAACCAGATGAGGGTTCATTGTACTTTTCTCTCTCTTATGTCGTAGGCGACTGGGTGGTGCAGTCAGTTAAGCGTCTGACTTCAGCTCAGGTCATGATCCCATGGTTTGTGGGTTTGACCCCCGCATTGGGCTCTGTGCTGACAGCTCAGAGTCTGGAGCCTGCTTTGGATTCTTTGTCTCCCTCTCTCTCTGTGCCCCTCCCCCCACTCACTCTGTGTGTCTCTCTCAAAAATAAATAAACATTAAAAAAAAAAACAAAGAGGGGCGCCTGGGTGGCTCAGCTGGTTAAGTGTCCGACTTCGGCTCAGGTCACGATCTCAAGGTCCGTGGGTTCGAGCCCCGCGTCGGGCTCTGTGCTGACAGCTCAGAGCCTGGAGCCTGTTTCAGACTCTGTGTTTCCCTCTCTCTCTGTCCCTCCCCTGTTCATGCTCTGTCTCTCTCTGTCTCAAAAATAAATAAACGTTAAAAAATTAAAAAAAAAAAAACAAAACAAAGAGGTCAAAGACATAATAATAATAATAATAATAATAATAATAACAATAGAGGCACCTGGCTGGCTCAGTCAGTAACGCATGCAACTCTTGATCTCAAGGTCCTGAGTTTGAGCCCCACGTTGGGGTAGAGTTTACTTAACATCAACGACAACAATATATATATATATATATATATATATATATATATATATATATACACACACACAGATATATATACACATATATAATATGTTTTTACATATATATACATATATGTATATACATACATATACATATATGTATATATGTGTGTAGATAGATAGATAGATAGATAGATATGTTTGGTGCCTCCTCTGTGACAGACCCTGTGTTACTTTTCACACCAAATCCTACTTAATCTTCTCAGGAACCCCGCGACCTAGACACTATCATTACTGTTTTGTAGATGAGGGAACACAGAGGCTAAACAAGAGGCCCAAAATCACACAGCAAATAAATCACACAGAGCCAGGATTTAAGTCTAGATTTGCTAAAATCCAAACCCAGATTCTCTCCCACTCCACCATCTCATTCACTGACACTGATTTCTGGCAGTACGGGCATCACTCCTTCTCTGATTTACAGATGAAGAAGCTGTTCGGCAATAACTAGTAAGGTTGGAAGATGTCTGTGCCCTTTGATCCAGCAGCTCCACTTCTTGGTAAACTGTAGCAAATGAGCACTAGCAGATATATATAATATTCATAGCAGGACTATTGGTAATAATAAAGAATGGGAAATAACCCAACCGTCCCTCAACAGAAACATGGATAAATAAACCATGGTGTGTTCATACAATGGAATAGTACAACATAGTGAAAATGAATGGAGCTTGTCTTTGAGTATCAACTAGGAACTTTTCACAAACATAAGGTTGAATGAAAAAGCAAGCACGTGTCTTTCTGCAACAGCAGGATACCATTTATATAAAGTTATGAAACACAGAATAATACTAAGTACTGCCTACAAGTGGATACACATGTAGTACAAGTATTCAAACAGCTCTGGGACTATTCAACTCCAAGTGTACCCCAGTAATCTCCTCAGGAAAGGGACGGACAGAGAGGGATCAAGGAAAGGTACAGAAATGTCCTCAACTATATCTGTAAGATTTGTGTCTTAAAAAGAAAGATGTGTGTTAGTGAGGCTGTGGAGAAGCAGGAATCTCATACACCTCTTATGGACATTATCATGTTTCAATCCATAGGAAGGGTAATTGGTAACATCCCAAAGTTATAAATGCACATATCCTTTGGCATCCTTTGACCTAACTCTATACTTACAGAATTTTTTACAGATATATGCACACACCTAAAACATTAGGTTTATACAAGATTATACATTGCAGTATTGTTTATAAAAGCAAAAGTCTGAAAGAAACCTAACACTCTAAAATCCAATGCTCTAAAAAGAAAATGCATTGGTACGGAAAGATTTTTAAGGTACAAAACACCATGCATTAGATGCTGCCATGTGCAAAAGGTGAAGGAGGGCAAGAGAATGCATGTACATGTGTTTGTCTATGCCTAAAATATGTCTGGAAGAATATGTGTCAAACCAGGGTCACTGGCTACCTGTGAAATGAGCGACCTGGGGCAGAAGTGGGAGGGAGACTTTTCATTATAAGCTTTCTATGTTTTTAATTTTTGGTATACATGAATGTGTTGCCTATTTTAAAATGATGAAATTCTGAAACCCTAAAGCTCAGCAAGGTTTCATGACTTCCCAGGCTGATACCCATAAGCACTGGGACAGAGGTCTGTGTTAACCACCCCACCATGGTGCCTCCCAGCCCGTGGGGCATGCGTCAATTATAGTACCAGGACCTCCCTTCCAACTGCACTAGCTCTACGGCCTAATGCAGAACTTGTATATTTCTGGACCCAAGTCCCCATCACCTGCATGAGTGGGTCCCTTCCCATTCAGACATGCTACCAGTCCCCATTCCTCAGAAATGCCGCCTCCTAGCAAAAAGCTAGGTGCCAAGAAGTACCTGAAACAGAGCACACCAGAATCCTGGAGTGTTCCCACTCAAAGCACCAAAATCCTGACCACTGTTTCCCCAACAAAAGCCTGCTTGTACCACCACAGCAGCCTGTCAGCAATTACCACCAATTACAAACCCAGAGCCCAGCAAGCCCTCAATTAGTCTAAAAAGAGGCCTGAGGAGGAGCCAGCTGCATAGAGTGTAGCCCCCTATATTGTCTTCACCCACAGGGGCAGCACACTCCTCTGACTCAAGCCTAGGGGCCTGGATCCTTGATAACATCCTTAGGACCACGAGAAGGCTGTTGGCTCTCCTCAGAGTGACCATTCCCTGCATGGCCCGGTCAAGCCCTCTGACCAGAAGCGCAGACTCCATGCTTTCTCTCTACTCAGATCATGCAAATCTGCCTCCCCACTTAACACTTTCCTAGGCAAGGTGCAACACTCCCAGGCTGTCATCACCTTCTAGGAGAAGATGAACACCCCTGGACAAACCCTGCAGATGAAGAGATGCCCAGGTTAATGCCCCTGAAGCATCATGATAATGGGCTTGGCTCAGCATGTTGGGAGGAGGACCAAATGCCCATCTCTTCTCAGGGAAGGATGGCCTCTGAATTCTGCCCTGTGGCATTCAGAAGCAGACTTGTCCCTGGTCCAATCTTCTGCAAATTCCCTAAGAGGCACACTATCAGGTTTCTGGGCCCAGGGCCTGGAAAACTTTGAGTTTTTCACTGAATTGGCCCCCATGCCCTTCTTCACAGTGAGTGTGTGTGGCTATGAGGAAGACTGTGTGCATACATATGAGTACACACATCTCAGTCCTGGGTATGACAATGTATATAGGGAAGACCAGAGGTTGTAGGAAACAGGTCTCATAAATAACAGCTAGGTTCGGGCAGATGGAAGGAAGGCCTTCCTGATCTTGCCCGGGCAAATAGAGGCACATGTGCAGAGGTGAAACACAGGGCTCCAAAGTCAAGCTGCCACTTATTGGCTGGGGGCCTTCAGCAAGTTCCTTAACTTCTGTGCACCTCGGCTTCTTCATCTATAAAATGGGAAAAGTACCAAGACCTTAGATTTGTCATAAAAATGAAATGAGAGAATGCATATAAAGTTCCAGGCTCAAAATAAGTGTTTAATAAAGGATATCTATTTTATTCCTTTATAATGAGGATGATGATAATGATAGCTGGAGGTACACAGTGGTCTTTAATGAATGCTATATACAGGGAAAAGGACCTGTTACAGCATGTCTATCTGTCTGTCTGTCCACCACTGTAGTTTGCTCTACTTTAGAAAAACATTGGGCAATATCTTCTAAAACTATACATATGCCTACTCTTGTAAGTATTCACTCAAGAATAATAAAATGCCCTTCGCAAAAAGACATGTACAAAAATGTTGACAACAGGGGTGACTGGGTAGCTCAGTCAGTTAAGCGTCCGACTTCGGCTCAGGTCATGATCTCGTGGTCTGTGAGTTCGAGCCCCACGTCGGGCTTTATGCTGAAAGCTCAGAGCCCAGAGCCTGTTTCAGATTCTGTGTCTCCCTCTCTCTCTGACCCTCCCCATTCAAGGTCTGTCTCTCTCTGTCTCAAAAATAAATAAACGTTAAAAAAAATTAAAAATGTTGACAACAGCTTCATTTATGATATCTCAAAACTGGAAACAATGCAAATGTTCAACAACAGGTGAACAGATAAGCAACTTATGGAATATTACACAGCAATAAAGAGAAATTAATGTCTGACATATGCCACAAAGATGAATGGCTATCAAAAATATGTTATGCAGTATGTTTTCACTCATATGTGGAACTTGAGAAACTTAACAGAAGGCCATGGGGGAGGGGGAGGGGAAAAATAGTTACAAACAGAGAGGGAGGGGGGCAAACCAAGAGACTCTTAAATTAAGTGTTTAATATTAAGAGAACAAACTGAGGGTTGATGGGGGGATGGGGGAGAGGGGAAAGTGGGGGATGGGCATTGAGGAGGGCACCTGTTGGGATGAGCATTGGGTGTTGTATGTAAGCGATGAATCATGGGAATCTACCCCCAAAACCAAGAGCACATTGTATATACACTGTATGTTAACCAATTTGACAATAAATTATATTATGTTATACAGAAGAAACCAAACACAAAAGAGTACATGTTGCCTGCCCCATTTATATGCAGGCAAAGTTAATCTATGGTGGTAGGAATCAGAATACAGTTATCTTTTGGGAGCAGGTATTGAAGAGGAAAAAATATAAGGAAACCTTCTGAGGTGACAAAAATGTTAACATTCCATATCTTGATCAGAGTGGTGGTTACATGGTGCACTGTAGATAAAAATAATCACACTGTATACTTGAGATGCTTATTGTTTACATATGCAAGTTATACAGCATACACACACACACACACACACACACACACCAACTTAGCATGAGGGAAATCTTCAGAATGCAAAACACAAAACTCAGCCCTTCTCTCTCCCTTCTTCCAAACTTCATCAAAGATAGGAATCTAGGGGCGCCTGGGTGGCGCAGTCGGTTAAGCGTCCAACTTCAGCCAGGTCACGATCTCGCGGTCCGTGAGTTCGAGCCCCGTGTCGGGCTCTGGGCTGATGGCTCAGAGCCTGGAGCCTGTTTCCCATTCTGTGTCTCCCTCTCTCTCTGCCCCTCCCCGTTCATGCTCTGTCTCTCTCTGTCCCAAAAATAAATAAACGTTGAAAAAAAAATTAAAAAAAAAAAAGATAGGAATCTAAAACTGCCCTCCTGCACAAAGGCTCCTTACACGGCACCCATTTGTAGAAAAAACACTTGAGCAGGGAATGAGGACCAAGAGGAAGGGCTCTTTCAGCCACCCCCTCTTGGGCCTACTTGGGACTCCAGACAGCAGGCCTTACATTTAGCTGGCTGCTGCAGATGCAAAGCCATTCTATTACTAGTCAAGTTTAGTTTAAATGTTTCACACAGGTCCTCACCATGATCAGGGAACCAGGAAGGTGTTCTGTGTCCTAGCCTAAGGTCCAGCAACATGGCTGTGCAGCTGTAATGAACAGATAGCCCCAGATGGCAGAGGACTCTTGAATCCTGAGCTGGCCCCCCATGGTCCAGCCACTCTTCCCTACCTCCAGTCCCTTTCTTGGAAATTTCAGCTTCACTACAAGGAAAGTGGCATCTCTCAGCTCTATCCATGAAGTGGAGGCATTCTCCAATGCCATTAGAGTGCATTAAACCAATCCTGGTGGGAAGCACTGAGTGAGAACTGAAGGACAGAGTCTCTACCCTTCCAGACTTACAGTCTGGGTGTGGAGAAAGGCAACAAGGCAACTTTAAACAACAACACATCACACTCTCAAGCATGGGGCAGGAGCGCTGGTGGCAAGGCACTCACTGTTCAGGGCTGAACAAAATGGCTTATGGCCATGGGATACCAAAGGAAGCAGGTCAGCAGCTCCTGCCACCCTAGAATTCTCTCTCTGGGAGCACTCCAGAAGTCTTTGGAGAGAGAAGGTCCTGCAGGACTCATGAACCAGCCCCCTCTGCCTTTTTTCCCTAAGTTAGGCTCAGCCGGGAGAAATGGCTACAACAGCCCCCACAGTCTGCCTGGTAAAGGGTAGGGCACACTCTCCTCGGGACAAAGAGGTGTTAGTGAACTTGAGGCCCAACATCAGTGAGGTAAGGAGAAGCCCAGAACTCCAGCCTACTGCCTCCCAGCCCAACCACCCATGGTATGAGGGGGGTAGG